>NC_136061.1:1619050791-1621450791 GCF_964261635.1 Lissotriton helveticus
CGTGGTATAGATGCGCATTGGACCCTGAATTCCCTAATGGCCCGCATCTCGGCGGTGGCCTACCCTGGGCTTGATGGGCAGTTGCAGGCCCAACAGCAGCTAGGAGGGGATGAGTATTGTGATGTCATACATTGTGCATTAACATTTCCTCCAGTTAGAAGCAATAGTTTCCTATCAACGTTGTATGCGACTCATGTCCTAAGGATTATTAGTGTGGTTGCATGTGTAGGTCTTGAGGTAGGGGCATGAAGTTTGGGCAAGGCTTATGTCTTGAGGTCCAGATCTAAAGTCACACGTCTATCTTCAGAGCTGTACAGACACATGGCTGAGAAAGGTGATATTTCACTACAAGCTTGATGTAGTGTAGGACAGTTCTCCCACACAGACCACATGTCTTCATTGTGTCAGGAGTGATGCCCCCCAATACTGTGTATCTTGTCCAGGGGATCTGTTAGATGTGACATGGCATACAGTGCACATCGGATGCAGACAATGAGCCATACCTCTTGGTAACTGGCGTATGTACAGCAATGTGAAATGGAAAACAACACTTGTGCCATCTGTATTTCTGTCTACATGATGGTGATAGAGATCGCAGGTCACCCGGCCAATAATTTTTTTCACCATACACGTACCAGGCCCATATTTTTCCAATTCATCACCTACATTAATCGGGTGACCTAACAACTCTACTACCAGTAACCCTGGTTCCTTCCTATTTATTTCTCGTGTACCTGACTTACCAATCCACCGTTACAGGTACCTAAGATCCACAATGGATCAGGGAGCTAGCTGTAAAAGAAAGGCAGGCAACATACAAAACCCAACTTATATCTATTTCGCATTAAATGATCACAGACAACTGGGAAGTTTTAAAAGTTTATCTAGAAATCAGATTCGGAAATAATCAAGTTTACAGTTAAAAGGCAATCAATAATCAAGATAACAAAAAGAATATAACCATAGAGGAAAAGTGTCAGGGCAACCATTTATGAGTCTATAAGAAAGTTATAACAATGCGATCTACTAAATGGATTTTAGAAACTTGAATCACGAACTAAAATTTACGGTTGGGAAAAACACTGCAAGGTATGGACTGGAAATCCTATACATCTATAGGAGGGGGGAAAATTGGAACACGCTATAGTTCTAGCATCTTTACGTAAAATCAGATTTCAGGAGAGTTTTATATATCACAGTTATGATTCATAAACAGAATGGAGAGAATGTGTTCTAAAAGGTAGGGGAACATAGGAACATGCTAAGAAAAATATACTGTATGACTTTATAATAGGTTGCGGAAAGCATGGAAAATTAACATATGCAAAGAAATGTCTTTATTAAAGCAAAGACAGGAAAAATAGAAGGTGCAGTGAAGAGTTTTCGCACTATATTTACCTAGAAAGGTGTGCAGACCAATCCTGGCCACGGATCAGTCAAGGACAGGAAAATACCCCAAGGAAGGACAGTCATCTATGGGACAGCAGGTGCAGATGGGACACCCCAGGACAGGACAGGAAAACCAGATTAGGATCAGGACAGGACCACCAAGGCACGACCAGCACCCGCAGTTCGGAAGCAACGCCTGCGCTCCACCCTCTCTGCAGCTATCAGTCAGAACCCCGATTGGGTTAGCGAACTCCCCAGCAAAGTGCTCCGCCAGCACTTAAGGTTTAGTAAAACCTTTAAAGTCTAAGGTCAAATTCAGACAGAGTGCTCCGCAGCGCTCTGTATTCAGTCACCTATTGAGTGCGTTGGGTCAGTGACAGGTCAGCTATTCAGACAAGTCGGACAATTTCTCTAGCTGAACCTAGGCTAGATATACTGTTTTCGGGTCAGTGTACCACCCCCCAATGTTGCAAAGTGTCAGAATCCCCAATTTCGATTGGTCCCCACATAGGATAGGTTAACACACCAATCAGAACAGACTTCTACAAGCTTGGTTTTGCATTTTAGGGAACCGCCTAGTGAATTTGGGGTTCCCATGAGAGAATACACACAATACAATAGGAAAATATTCATTGTAACAATTTCAGTACATTCGAATCCCTCTCGCTGGGTCAGAGGTGGCTTTCGCAGGAGCATCTTGACTTGTGGCTGCCAACTGGCTGGGTTCCACTGCTCAAGGCTACCTTCTCCCAGGCTGCGCGACATGCGCAGAAGGGACCTTCAAGATGGTTCGCGTCTCATCCAGACCCCCCCAATTATCGCTGTACATGAAAAGTAAGCGAAAACAAATTAAAACATAGAAATAAATGATTTCACAATATACCATGAGTAGTTACTTTATACTTCTTACTATAAAAATATACTATGCCATTATGAATTAGTGCAATAGACAATAACACAAGAGCATATGCACAAGCTTCACCATGTGAGTATTCAGACAGCCATATTAGAGGCAACTACGCATGCGCACATTTTCCCACCAGAACTACAGCTACGTCACGTCACGTGAGTGTGACTAACGCATGCCCAGTAATAAATTCCCAAGCGACGGCCATTTTAAGACAAGGATTATTCGTATTAGTAAAACACATAGGCAAGCATCACTAAGATACATGTATATCAAAAGTAAAGGAAATTAGTAAGACATACAATTTGGATTACAGAGTTATAAATTAATCGAGGTTCTTGATTTCAGCAAGTCACGTAATGTGCAAAATCTTGCTTCATCAATACCCTCTTTGATGATATTTACTATCATCACAACTTAATGGAACCAGATGCCAACTTTTCTCACACTTTGTGCAGTTCAATTTCTTCCAACATCCTATTCAATTTCTCTTTCACATCTTTATTAGGGTGAGAATTTTTCACCCTTTTGTAAATTTGATTATTCAAGTCTTCCAATTCAAGTTCATCCACACTCCGTTTCACACCTCTCTTATTCACAGCGTATTTCTTTGTGTGTTTGCGACATTTGCAACAGACAAATATGAGAAAGATTATGAAACCTATCACTCCAATTGGCATCAGTACCTTGAACAATAAACTTTTACCTAAATTAGCAAACCAACGACCTACATTGGAGAGACCATCGACTAGTCTCTTCCAGGCACTGTCAACCTCCAGTGGTTTGAGTTCCTTTTCCAAATTAGTAATGTTTTTCACATATCTTTTGATCTGTACACTTTTATCCGGTATGTAAGTGCAACAATGTTGCGCCTTCAGCATCCGGCAGACTCCGCCCTCCTTTGCTAATAAGGTGTCAAGCGCAAGTCTGTTCTGCAAAACCATTGATCTGATCGCAACCATTTCGGTATTGACCAGCAAGAATCCATGAGCTGTGTCAGTAGACAGCACATCCACTATTGTGGATAATTTGCAAATTCTGTGTGTGTTCAGAACCACTCCCACTCCAGGTATCAGTGCACTAAAAATACTACCCATTATTTCACCTACGCTTTCTCTTTTACTACGCACTAAGCCATTAGTGTTTTCATTGCTTCCAGCAATTTCCTTCACATGGTATTTTTTCGGGAAGACAATGCCAAAGTAGCAGCTTCCATACCAGTGATCCGGCAATTTGAAATAAGCCTTGTTTCCACATATATAATAAATTCCGGGAAACACAGGTTCTGACCCATTTTTGAAACCCCAACCTCCAATTACCTTGTAATTGTGCTCACATTGACTGGAACCAATGAAAATGTTATTATAATAACTAGTCCTCTCGCGATGAAGACAGAGTTTCCCTTTCCTTTCAAAATCCAGCCACAAAGCAGGACCACTCCCACCATTTGAGGTGCTTTCCATGTTTTCAGCCCATTCAGGAGTTTTCTGTTTCTTATCATTTGCCTTTCTTTGGAAACTCTCCCTTCTTTTCTCTGCCATGTTTAAAAACATTTTTTCTTGTTCATGCAATGAACAGGTCAAGTTATCTCTGTGTGCTTCATTCAAATCTATAGTACCTATAGTCAGAAAGTATTCTCCCATATAACGTGTAACGTCACTTTTTGTATGTACAGGATTCAAATTTCCACGTATGGGAAGTTCAGAAAATATCACGTCTGAGTTAGAATAATAGTACTGTAACGGTCCTCTTTTGTAAAATAAACTAGCTAAAATGCTACAGGAAATTCCATAGGTCAAAGGTAGGTGATGGTAAGTCACGCCTTCAGCTACAGAAGTAGGTAGCTTCATGCAGACATAGCAGTCTTCTATTTCCATAGTTTCTACATAGTGCACTAAAAGATTAGCGAAAACATTTAACTGTGTCTGGTTTTTAACTCCATGATAATGTAGTCCTTCCTCATCTGATGCTTCTAAGTCTCGTTTTGTTTGTCTGAGTGCTTTTTCACGTCTTTCTACACTTCGTGTTGTCAGTTCTTCAGTGTCAGTGGTCACAGTCTGAGTAGGGTCAATATTAGTATTTTTGCTCACCATATAAGGAATGAAAACTGTTAGTCCTATCCAAATTATCAATACTATAGCTATGCTACATATACATACTCTGCAGCATGTTTTGCAACAACTGCGTCTAGGCCTTCCATTCACATTTGAATCAGACATTTTCGTTCAGAAGAAGATTTCTCAACCCCTCTTTGTAACTCTGCACAGGTAGCTTACCCTGCACAACTTCAGGTTGGTTCGTCTTTCTCGGCAGAATAATCAGCTGTCTGTTCTTCGTCACTTTCGTCAGTAATATCAAGATCTTCGAATTCTTCTAACACTAAATATGTCCATTCAGGATCTTGGTATTTTTCGTTTAGTCTTTTTATTCGTTCACTCCTCCTTTGTGAACTTTCTCCAACTTGCTCTGTAATACGAGGACTTTTCCTTCTTCCTGCAAGTTTCTCCTCTACTGTTTTTATTCTCAGTCTCAGTCTCTTAATATATCTTGGTTCGATATGTTTTTTTTTCTTGAGTCTTTTAGTTGGCACTGAGATTTGGCTTTCTTCTAATGTTCTTTTATTTTCGTTTGTGTGTGGCACTTCCGATTCTTCCCTTCCTGTCTGACTAGTTCCAGGTCTTGTCTCTATTTCTTCTGCCTGGGTACTAAGCTGGCCTTGTTCAGGTGTATTCTGGGTTTTACTTTCGAGTGTCTCTGTTTCTGTGTCCTGAACACGTTCTTCTATGTCTATCTGATCCTGTTCAAGCACTTCGATCCCTTGATTTTCTTCTGCTTGAACTTTTTCACTATTTCTTGTCTGTTCCTTTTCAATTTCAGGAGTTTGTGGAGGTGTATCGATCACTTGCTCTGTCCCTGTCTGACCTTCCTCTTCTTCCTCAGATTTGACGTGAATCTCAATAATCTGAGGCTCTTCGCCTGTGCCTATCTCTTCCTTTCTATTCCACTCTCTATCCTCGTAGGTTCGCTCTCTTGTTCTGATTGGGTCTTCGGTCAGGTCGATTAGGGGTATCCAATCCTCTTGACTGGTGCTCGGTTGTTCGTCATCAGCTACTTCAGGACCAATGTCTGCAGACCCCTCAGCTGGACAACCTTCAGCATCAGTCTTCTTGTCTGGAATCACCTTCTGGGTAGGACTGGCATGGATCCACTTTGGAACACCAGCACACTTCACCGCTGTCGTGGTCACCAGTATTATTTGGCGTTTTTCTCCCCACCTCGGTGCAAGGCAACTCGAACGAGTGTGTTTCTTGATTCTAACCCAGTCGCCAGGAACCAATTTGTGGACTGGAGTTGTTGGATTGGCGACGGCATCTTCCCCAATCTGGCGAGAGATAGAACGCACTTGGTCACCTAGTTGCTTGCAGTACTCAAGTACCAAATCATCAGAAATGTTTAACAATTTGTATCCTGGTACCCATGCTTGTCGCATCACTCTTCCCATCAGGATTTCATGAGGACTCAAGCCTGTCTTTCGGTCTGGAATACTTCTGAGTCCCATCAGAACAAGAGGCAATGCATTTATCCAGTTCATGCCAGTAGAATAACAAATTTTTGCTAATCTCGATTTTATAGTGCCATTTATTTGCTCTACTACTCCAGAAGCCTCTGGACGATATGCACAGTGCAGTTTTTGGGTGATCTGGAATGCTTTACAGAGCTGATCGATTATCTCATTCTGAAAATGTTTGCCTCTATCTGATTCAATTGTGACTGGAACCACGAACCTAGGTATCAATTCTTGTAGTAACAATTTGGCTACTGTTATGGCGTCACTCTGTTTAGTAGGGTAGGCTTCCACCCATTTTGAAAACAGGCAGACAACGACAAGGACATATCTTTTTCCCTCACAACGAGGCATGGTGATGAAGTCAATTTGTATTCTCACAAAGGGACCCCCTGATTTCCCAATTTTCCCCAGTTCAACTACTGTTCTTTTGCCAGCGTTGAACTGCTGACACGTCAAGCACCTCTGGCAGAGTGACTCTGCTACCTTCCTGAACTTCGGATTGTACCATGTTTGTTGGAAAACCAGAACCATGGCATCCCTACCAGTGTGTGAATCTCCATGTATCAGTCTGGCCATAGAAGCAAGCAGATGCCTAGGCAACACAGGCATACCATTTGGGCCCACAATGACACCATCCTCACTTCTTGGTCGACAACCAAGTTTCCTCCACCTTTCTTTCTCTTCCGATGGCACAGCATGCTGTCAATCTTTCACCTCTTCCCAAGTAGGCACCTCTTCAAACACCATAAGTTGACAGCTGTTTCCAAGTCCCCCCAGTTTAATATTTACAGACATGCGATTTTTGGCACAATGTCTGGCCACCTCATCAGCAAAATTATTTCCCAAAGATACAGGGTCAAGGCCCTTTTTATGAGCAGCACATTTGACCACTGCCAATTCTTTTGGTAATTGGATTGCCTCCAGTAAATCTTGTACAACCTTCCCATTTCTGATGGGAGTACCTGAAGAAGTCAGAAACTCCCTCTGTAGCCACAATTGGCCAAAGTCATGCACAACCCCATAACAGTACTGACTGTCAGTATATACTGTTATTCTTTTGTTTTTCCCAATTTTGCAGGCTCTTACCAATGCAATCAATTCGGCTACTTGTGCAGACTTCACTCCATATAAACAGGATGCCTCTTTAATGCTGTTTAAAGCGACTACAGCATAAGCAGCAGTTAGGCCTACTAGCTCGTGTCTCATACATGAACCATCCACAAACAGCTCCTCATCATTAACAGGCAAAGGTACTTCTTTAATGTCTGGGCGTGGTTTAGTACTGAATTCTGTCAAATCTATGCAGTCATGTTCATCCTCTCCCTTTGCTTCCATTATCAGTGAGTCAGGGAGTAGGGTAGCTGGATTCAGGATATTACACCGAGTAATGACCACATTTGCAGCACCCACGAGAATCCTCTCGTATTTAGTCAGCCTACTAGGGGTGAGATACTGGGTCTTAGTTCGTGCTAGCAAAATTACAACTGCATGAGGAACATACACAGTGACAGGATGTCCCATTACAATGGACTCACTCTGCTCTAAACTTGTGCAAGTTGCAGCTACTGCTTTCAGACATCCAGGTAATCCAGCAGCTACTGGATCCAAAGTGGCAGAAAAATAGGCCACTGGACGTCTAGTCAGACCATGTTCCTGTGTTAATACTGACAATGCACAATTGTCACGTGTGTCACAGAACAGTGCAAACTCCTTAGAATAGTCAGGCATCCCTAAAGCAGGGGCTGTACACAGGCAGTCTCGTAATCTAGTGAATGCTGTTAAGCCTTCACCATCCCATTCAACTGGGTCGTTTGCTCCTTTCTTTGTCATTTTTATCAAAGGCTTTGCCAGGACTGCGAATCCCACAATCCATTGCCTGCAGTAACCTACAACCCCAAGGAACATTCTGATCTCTTTCTGAGTACGGGATAACTGCATCTTTTGAATTATTCTGACTCTCTCTGAAGTGACTTTTCTGACGCCTTTTTCTATCTGGTGCCCCAGATATTTCACTGACTTTGAACAGAACTGCAATTTTTCAGGGGCCACTTTATGTCCCTTTTCACCTAGGTGATTCAGCAAGGCAATTGTGTCAATCACACAATCTCTATGACTTTTGGACGCCACCAAGAGGTCATCGATATATTGCACCAATACAGACTTTCCAGGTAAGACTAAAGATTCAAGGCATTTTTTCAGGATCTGATTAAAGATAGAGGGACTTTCGGTGTACCCTTGGGGGACCCTATTCCAAACGTACACGTGACTGTCGAAAGCAAATGAGAAAAGAAATTTGCTATCTGGATGCAATGGGATCGAAAAGAATGCATGACATAGGTCTATCACAGTGAACCACTCAGCATCCCAGGGAATCTGATACAGGATTACTGCTGGGTTTGGGAAAATGGGACAGCAAGGAACCACAATTTTGTTTACCTTTCTCAGGTCCTGCACTACTCTGTATTTGCCACTAGGTTTCTTGATTCCAATTATGGGTGAGTTACACGGACTACTCATCACTTCTTGTATGATTTTTGCTTCTAGCAACTTTCGTATTTCAATCGCAACTCCTGCTCTTACTTCGGCACTCATTTTGTATGGCTTAGTATTGGGGTAAACTGCATTTTCTTTCATGGCTATTTGTATTGGGTCTACATTGGCCATTAATCCTACATCTTTTCCAGTAAAGTCCCATACTTCTGATTTCACTGTCTTTTGGAGTTCTTCGGGTAAGCCTTGTATAGTCATTCGCTTAATCTCTGAGTCAGGTCTGATTAACATTAATTTATATATGCCATCCTCGTCTGGGGTTTGGATTTCGACGCCTTTTGGTGTGCAAAAGATGGTGCAGTTCATTTTGCACAACAAATCACGTCCCAGTAAGTTTACTGGACTGGTATCACACACTACAAATCCATGCATTTCTTTAAAATTCCCTATTGTGATCTCCATGGGCTCGGTAACTGGGGTACTAATCAATTAGTTAGATACACCCACTACTTGGATTGCTTCTCCCGAGAGGGGTAGGTTTGGAACGTCCGCTGTTCTCACAGTAGAACGGGTAGCACCAGTGTCCAATAGAAAGGTGACATCATTTCCATCAACCTTTCCTTCAATGTATGGCCCTGACTGGTCTACCAGCATGGAGGCGCCAAGAACACACTCCTTGTCCTCCCCTCTCAGGCCTCGTCAGTATTGGTCGTCACAGAAAAAGGTATCATTCAACAAGAACTGCGAAGTTGCTGCATTTCTATTTTCATCGCCTCCCCAGATCTTTATGTCATCACCCTGTGGTGATTTTCCCTTATAATTCGGTTTTGGTGCTCGGGCAATTGACTTGCCTTTACCTGATGCTGCGTCTTTCTTGGTTTTTTCATTCTGCGTCTGTGGAGTTAAATCAGGGGTTTGGGTATTATCATGTTGTAAATATGGACACTCATCTCTCCAGTGCCCGATTTCTCCGCACTGGTGGCAGGGAAATTTCTTTTTAGCTTCTTCCCTGCTCATTTTTACTGTGGGCTTTCCTCCACCCCCCGAGCCTTGATTTTGGGTATTCTTATTCATCTTATTCAACTGCTTTTCCTGTTGTTCTGCTAACTTCACTTGTGCCCACATGACCTTCTCCTTGAGTGCCTTTTTCTTATCTGCCATCTCGTCCTCACAGTACTTTGCATACCGTAGGACCTCATCCATTTTCTTAGACTGCCAACAAATCTTATTATCTTTGATCCACTGGCAAATTTCGGGTCTTAAACCGTTTACAAACCTGTAAATGAAGTGGGTCATGTCCTTCATCTCGATGTTATCTATTCCACTGTAAGTTTTGAACATCTGTAACAGTCTTTCATAAAAGGAGTGCACAGACTCATCCCTTTCCTGCATAGTTCTATCTATTTTAGTCCAATCAGTTTCCTTCGCAGGCACCTTCAATTTCAGATGTAACATGACCTGGTCATATTTTCTCATTACCTCATCAGAGGGAGCACCTGTTACAGGGTCCCTATCATACTCTTTGTTGGGCCAATCAATGGCAACCTTGCATTCGGTCCATAAATCCACAGGAACCACAATGTCGAAAAACCCATCTAGGTCTTTCCACAAGCACTTTTGCACCTTCACAAACCTTTGCACTTGCCTGTAGCAGTCCACAGGCTTTTCTCGTAGTTTTGGAAAATCATTTGTAAAGGACACAATATCTTGTCGGTACCATGGAACGTGCACATACTTTCCACCTGGCACTTCACGCATAGGGTATAACTGCTCAGGTTTATCAGCTTCTTTTAAAATGAACTCGGAAGACGTCTGTTTAGATCTGGCCTCATCTTTCTTCTTTGCCCACCTGGCTTTCCACTTTTCTACGTCTCCCCATTTTTGCAACACAGTCAATAATTCTTTTACCTGCGCCTTTTTCCCTGACACATTCATAATTTCCAGATCTTTATCTGAAAAATCAGCTCTATAGGGTTTCTGCAGTGGCTTTGATTTTGAAATATCGATTCCCATACTAGCTGCAGTGTCTGTTAATTTTTCATGAAGCACTCTGGTGTTTCGGGTAAAACTTTTGCCAATAAACAGCAACTCTTCTTCAGAATAGGTATTTAATCTGTCTAAACCTACATTCCCTGCCATTAGCTCTTCCATTTCTATTCTAAGCTTGAAAATATCTAAAGGTTTCGACTGAGGAGTTTGTTTTTCTAATTCTCGACTCCACCTTTCAATTTCTTCAGGAGTCACCAGGGTGACACTCTTGGTACCCGAAGTCGATTCCATTTGAATCTCCCTCGTGTTAAAAGGATTGTGTTTTTTCTGTAACCTTTTCCCTGCACCCCTAATGGGCAGATCCATTAGCGAGACCTCGGACTCGCATTCACTGGTCTGGTCATCCACAATTAAGGGCTCCTGTCTTGGCTGTGCTACAACTGGAGTAATAACTGGAGTCTTCGGACTTCCCATACAGCGGAACCACTGGTCCAATAGTTACCAGGATTGTCAAGGCTTCAGGACTTGTGTTTAACTGGCAAATCTTCTGAATTATCTCGGCTCTCTGCTTAGCTAATGCCTCTCGTTCCCTGTCCTCCAGTATCCTGTCTAATGAATTGTCATGTAATACCTGCGGGGTCAAAGTTGGGGCATAACTCGGGGCAGTGGGATGTGTCTCACTTGGTCCTTCACCGTAATTAGGTTTTGGGAACAGGCTTCCTGTACCTAGGGACCTTGGTTCTTCCTCAGACGGGGGTCTTGAGAACGGAAGTCCTGATGTGGAAGGCCTTGCCTCACCCTCGTAGGGAAGTCTAGAGCAGAAGTCTCTTTCTCTCGAATATCTTGACTCCCCACAAAATGGTGCTCTTTGACAGCTATCTCTAGCACCTAGAGGTCCCAAACCCTCATTATATGGAGGTATTTGACGACTCTCTCCTACACTTACTGATCTGGCCTTTTCCTGGGGAGGAGGTCTCCGTGAATTATCCCCTTCACTAGAGGGTCGGTGTCCTTCATTATAAGGAGGCGGACTTCTCAAAAACATGTCATCTAATAATTCATCATCCGATTCCCCCAAGGGCGCCCAATGTTTACATTTTTCTGTTCTCTACTCTCCTGCAGGAGGACCACCTATTGGCATCATTGGAAACAACCCTTCTACAATCATATACGGTCTCCACTGTTTCATCTTTTTGTCTCGGGTCTCCTGCTTCAACTTCGGATAAAATGTTGTCAACCCTTTATCCATTCGGGGCTTGTCTCTCTCGAAAGCTTCGATCTCCCATTCCTCTAAAGCTTCGTACTGCGTTAATCTAGGTCTGGGATGTAAGTCATTCATTTGGGTTCTCAAATTAAATAGAATTCTGCCATTGAATGTACCCTCTAACGGAAAAGCCAAAATTCCGTCATCCTTGGTGTATTCCGCCCAGTTTTCCAACCATACACACGAGTGGTACCCTTTATCAAACATCATGAAAGATGCGGGAGTATTAGGTGGCAAAATGACAACACCTTCTCTGGTTTTAATCGGCTTGTCTTTTTTTAAATAATTCTTCACCTTATTCACAAGGGATATTTTTCTCTTATTTCCGTACATAATGTCGGTTTTATGCCCTTTCCACTGATCGTTCTCAAACCCTAAATATCGTGGATCAGGTCTAGTATGCGGTCTATACGAGTGCCACATACG
This sequence comes from Lissotriton helveticus, assembly GCF_964261635.1. NCBI lineage: Eukaryota > Metazoa > Chordata > Amphibia > Caudata > Salamandridae > Lissotriton > Lissotriton helveticus. Next base: position 1,619,062,825 of record NC_136061.1, read on the forward strand.
ATTTCTGCTAGTGACTCTGTTTACAAATTCACTTCCAATTCAAGTGCGTCTTTTATTTTTCGTGCGACCAATGAAATGCACGAATTAAAATAATCTCGACCAATGGGTGCGCGGCCTTTCGCGAGACAGGTTCTCACGCTTCGGAACTCACCCCTCCTTTACAATTCCAGCTCCGTTACACACCCGCTGCGTCTACCAATCCCAGCGCGGCCCGGAGAAACGTCAGAGCAGATTCGCGACTGACTCCCTCCTTCACAAGGTAACGGAAACTTAATTTCTCTCTAAAGTGCTTGTGCTTGGTTATTTAACAACGAATACACATTCGCCACTGTACTCAAGTGTCTAGACAGAAAAGATTTGTTTCACTGCAAGTAAACTACTTCCATTTACTTTTCACTCACTACGGATAGATCTCTTCCGCCTACCCTTCACGCAAGCATTAGGGAACCTACTACTTCTTTTGACTTATCCACTTCTTTCCGGGATATATACTAAGTCTAAAGTTTCACCAGCGAACCCCTTTGCTATCACCCAAGCTCCGATACCCCTGCTACTCCTTCCGGTGTGATTCTCACTAGATTTTCTCACAATAGAAGTTTTGCCAGTGATCTCGTCGCTATCATTTATTCAAACATACCTTCAGAAAACCCTAGTTAGTGATTCCAGTTCTGCCTAACCTGCACTAACCTTCCTCAGGCCAGTGACCTCAACGCGAAGTGGATTCTCTTCACCACTCGTGATTCAATTCCCGGGGATTTCCAACAAACATATAAACACTTTACTAACGAGTGGGTTAATACATATATCAGTATAATAATAAAAAAAACAATTTAAAACATTTCATAATTTTCAAAGCAAAACATTTCACGTGAGTGATCAGTTCACGAAAAAGTCTATCCTTTTAGCAGCAATAATGTTCTCGACTAGCAGCAATAATTTCTAACAGTATCCAACTTATCTAGCTTAACTAGTCCTACCTAACTTTAACTAGTCCCTAACCATCCCTCTGCTACCAGAAAATTACTGATAAAGATCGCAGGTCACCCGGCCAATAATTTTTTTCACCATACACGTACCAGGCCCATATTTTTCCAATTCATCACCTACATTAATCGGGTGACCTAACAACTCTACTACCAGTAACCCTGGTTCCTTCCTATTTATTTATCGTGTACCTGACTTACCAATCCACCGTTACAGGTACCTAAGATCCACAATGGATCAGGGAGCTAGCTGTAAAAGAAAGGCAGGCAACATACAAAACCCAACTTATTTCTATTTCGCATTAAATGATCACAGACAACTGGGAAGTTTAAAAAAGTTTATCTAGAAATCAGATTCGGAAATAATCAAGTTTACAGTTAAAGGGCAATCAATAATCAAGATAACAAAAAGAACATAACCATAGAGGAACAGTGTCAGGGCAACCATTTATGAGTCTATAAGAAAGTTATAACAATGCGATCTACTAAATGGATTTTAGAAACTTGAATCACGAACTAGAATTTACGGTTGGGAAAAACACTGCAAGGTATGGACTGGAAATCCTATACATCTATAGGAGGGGGGAAAATTGGAACATGCTATAGTTCTAGCATCTTTACGTAAAATCAGATTTCAGGAGAGTTTTATATATCACAGTTATGATTCATAAACAGAATGGAGAGAATGTGTTCTAAAAGGTAGGAGAACATAGGAACATGCTAAGAAAAATATACTGTATGACTTTATAATAGGTTGCGGAAAGCATGGAAAATTAACATATGCAAAGAAATGTCTTTATTAAAGCAAAGACAGGAAAAATAGAAGGTGCAGTGAAGAGTTTTCGCACTATATTTACCTAGAAAGGTGTGCAGACCAACCCTGGCCACGGATCAGTCAAGGACAGGAAAATACCCCAAGGAAGGACAGTCATCTATGGGACAGCAGGTGCAGATGGGACACCCCAGGACAGGACAGGAAAACCAGATTAGGATCAGGACAGGACCACCAAGGCTCGACCAGCACCCGCAGTTCGGAAGCAACGCCTGCGCTCCACCCTCTCTGCAGCTATCAGTCAGAACCCCGATTGGGTTAGCGAACTCCCCAGCAAAGTGCTCCGCCAGCACTTAAGGTTTAGTAAAACCTTTAAAGTCTAAGGTCAAATTCGGACAGAGTGCTCCGCAGCGCTCTGTATTCAGTCACCTATTGAGTGCGTTGGGTCAGTGACAGGTCAGCTATTCAGACAAGTCGGACAATTTCTCTAGCTGAACCTAGGCTAGATATACTGTTTTCGGGTCAGTGTACCACCCCCCAATGTTGCAAAGTGTCAGAATCCCCAATTTCGATTGGTCCCCACATAGGATAGGTTAACACACCAATCAGAACAGACTTCTACAAGCTTGGTTTTTGCATTTAAAGGAACCGCCTAGTGAATTTGGGGTTCCCATGAGAGAATACACAGAATACAATAGGAAAAATTTCATTGTAACAATTTCAGTACATTCGAATCCCTCTCGCTGGGTCAGAGGTGGCTTTCGCAGGAGCATCTTGACTTGTGGCTGCCAACTGGCTGGGTTCCACTGCTCAAGGCTACCTTCTCCCAGGCTGCGCGACATGCGCAGAAGGGACCTTTAAGATGGTTCTCGTCTCATCCAGACCCCCCCAATCCTCGCGGTACATGAAAAGTAAGCGAAAACAAATTAAAACATAGAAATAAATGATTTCACAATATACCATGAGTAGTTACTTTATACTTCTTACTATAAAAATATACTATGCCATTATGAATTAGTGCAACAGACAATAACACGAGAGCATCCGCGCAAGCTTCACCATGTGAGTATTCAGACAGCCATATTAGAGGCAACTACGCATGCGCACATTTTCCCACCAGAACTACAGCTACGTCACGTCACGTGAGTGTGACTAACGCATGCGCAGTAGTAAATTCCCAAGCGACGGCCATTTTAAGACAAGGATTATTCGTATTAGTAAAACACATAGGCAAGCATCACTAAGATACATGTATATCAAAAGTAAAGGAAATTAGTAAGACATACAATTTGGATTACAGAGTTATAAATGAATCGAGGTTCTTGATTTCAGCAAGTCGCGTAATGTGCGAAATCTTGCTTCATCAATGGCATGTGTAGATTTTAATCTTGTACTATTGTCTGCACAAAGGTATGATCCATGATGTAAGTGTCTACATAGATTACTGATGAGAGTCCTCCAAATTTGTTTATTGTGGCTAATGTGTAAGGGACAATGTGCATTCATGCTGGTGATGTAGGGGATGTGTACACACATACAGGAGTGTGTACACATGGGAGGGTTTGTTAGACATACGTTGAGACATTGATCTCCCGTATTAGTCATGTCAAAATGTAGAGTCTCTGTATTCCATGGTATGTTCACTTACAGTCATGTCTCACAAACTGTTCCTCGATAGCATTGATGCGGGGGTGTCGAGTAATGTGGACTACACATGTCCACTGATGAAGGTGCTCTCACTGCCTGAAGACATGCATCAGGGAGTGACATGCAGATGTGGTGTGGTCATATGTGGGTGTTCACTCACTGTGATACATTGGCATTTGTGTGTGAAAAACATTTTAGGTAGTGGCATGTGTCTCCTCTTTTGACCACAGGTGACTCCTCATATTTATGGACTGGAGCTTACATGAACCTCTTGCACCTTTCTCTGTGCAATCTGAGGATGGTGTTCCCAACAGGACCAATGTGGAGTGGGGATGTCCCTAGCCATTTACGGGGTCTGGTACCTTGGATATCTTTGCAGCTCCTGACAGTAAACTTAGGGCCACCTTGTCTCCAAGCAAGTAGTAGGAGACCTTGTCAGTGGAGTGATTTGTGCCTATTTGGGGATGGTCTTGTTGAGATCTATGCTTACTTTGAGTTTATGCAGATGTCCTACACTTAGTTCAACTGTCTTTTCAGCATCAATCGAGACAAGCAGAAGACACCATGCCAGCGATTTTGGGAATGCAGGGGGTCACAGTGGCTCTAGTCTGGAGACTATATGTATCTGCAAGGGCCTGTGGGCATTGTTCATAAGGTAGGAAACACATCCTTAGTAAGTAATCCCTCATTTCATGTAATCAATCCTATATATGGAGAAAATGTCTCACTTGATATACAAACGAAAATGTCTGACAAGGGTTATTATTGCTGATATCTATACTCTCAACAGATCCCAGTACTTTCCGTGTCCTTATTATATACAGGGTGCAAACAACACAGTGCGCAAGTGAATGTGACAATACATAAAAGGGGACACAAGACACTTATGGATCGCTTAACATCGCAATAGGATCAGATGAAAAGTGGATGGAGCACCACTGGTGCATCATTTTCAGGAAATGAAACACAGAAAATGACATTTACTACAGAATGCCAAAGTGATCACATAGGATAGTCATGGTGAAAAAATCGAAGATGTCCTAGACAGAAAAGAATGTAAATGGATTGACTTACTCAAGAGTACCCACATTGGTCTGAACGATGTTAATGACATGAGACGCCTTGCTTTATTTACTTAAAGATCTGTTTTATCTGTACATGATATGTTGTCCTTGAGTGGTAATGCCAAAATATCATGCTTTTGAGGTATTATATATCTGCATTCATTGAACATCAATGCAGTATGTTACCCCATTGTGCAAGTTTTTAATGGAACGGCCTATTTGAGGAACGGACAATATGTTTCCATCTGTTCTATCGTCAAAGGACTAATTTTGCTGGATGTTGCAAACAACTATGAGGTATAGGGCACAGGGTGGTTTTGGATCATTACTCAGCAAACTGTACAAAGGATGTCAGTGTTTAGACATTAGATGCTATTTTGTTCACATTAGTACCTTGTCCTTCCACCTGCTGTTGTCTAACAATAGGGAGAAAGGGACAAGAGATCCCCACAGGTTCGCATGCGTGCAGCGCAACCTAACATACATCACAGAGTTGGTTGGTGCACATGGAGGCACACATGCATGAGTGTTTTTCCATCACATCCCTGTGCGTGGCCAAGGCGTCAATTTCACAATTGATCTACATCCAAGATGGCGGTTTCAGTCCGTGCTCCAGTTGTGCACGCTAGGGGCTTCTAATAAGGAAGTACTGTCAGCCGCGTGGTTCGTGTTGCTAGTGAGAGAGCGGATTTTGGTGCTAGGGAAGTTTGACCACTACTATGAGTCTCTTTCCTGATCAGTAAGTAGCTACAGGTAAAAAAGCCTTAAACTGAAAGTTGAATATTTTGAAGTGAATTACACCTAACATACTTTTGTAGTTCGGGGTTTGATGGCTGGACCTAATACGTAGTTCGTCGGCAGATACGAGCAATTCTGTTTTGTTATTGGGAACGTTGGTTCCCACCAACTCTACATTGTAGGTAGTAAGGGATTATCAACACGTTGTGTGGGACAAGGGCGATGAGCACTGTGGGGCATATTACCAAGGGCCTTATCGCCGCTTTAGTGGGAATTTTTCCCTCTAAAGCGTCGATAATTTTATCGCCCTATTACGTAGCTGTCGCTAACACCAGTTAGCGACAGCTAGTAGGAGATAGCGATCATCTTGGGGCCCACTTTGCATGTCAGCAATAATTATCGCTAATGACATGCAAAGTGGGCGTGCCAGGATGTTAGCGACTGGAAACAGTCGCTAACATCGCTATCTCCTATTACCTACTTTTGGAAATATTTGCGCTAAGCGCGAATATCTCCAAAAGCTAATACCTGCCCAGAGCAGTTCTTAGCCATGTTATCCAATGGTAGGTGGATAACATGGCTAAGAGCATTGGCTCGGTAATGCATGAATATCGCTGACTTTTCAGAGATATTCATGCATTTCGGCCGATTTTTATCGCGATAAAAATAGGCGAAGCACGGCGATAAAATTATAGCCGCTAACCAAGCTTAGTGATAATTATCGCTTATTCTTGGTAATATGCCCCTGTGTTATATAACTCACTTATAACTTAAGCAGTAATTGTTCTCTATTGTGCGTCCATTTATGTAAGGTATGTGCATGCTACTTATAATGTATGGCCCAGATGATGCAGTTTCTCGATAGGCTCTGATACAAGAAACAATCCTCGGCACGGACATGGCTCCCATATGTGCACAAGGCATGAATCATCACCAGGATATTTACAATTACTATGCATGCACTTATGGCACAACGCACATAATTTAGGTAATGCAGTGCCTCATATTGTGTAAGCATTATGAATAACCCCCACAACCCCTAATTTGTTTTCCTCAAAAGGAGAGTATTACCAACAAGAGATACCCATTGAGACTTAAACAGGTTGGAACCACCGGGCCTCTGTTTTTCCTAAATATTTGTTGGCAAAATGGATACAAATTAGTGATTTCATGAGATATTAAACACAATCAGAAGTGAGTGGTTGCTTTCATAGAGGTACTTTACTAGTATGAACAAAATTAGAATAAGTCACTGACTTGTGGTCGCTGGGCTTCTGTCTCCACATCTCTCACAGGTTTTAAGCCAAACAACTTAGGGGCATATTATCAAGGGATATTTCACCACCTTTTCGGCACATAGCGCCAAAAAAGCAGCATATGTTTCATCACACGATTTACAAGGACACCTTAACAAGCGTTAGCACATGTTTCCTTGCTACTTTGCAAGTCAGCGATCAATATCGCTAATGACATGCAAAGTAGGCGTTCCCCTGACAACATCATGGGGAATCTCGCTACAACAGCTTTGCGGTATTTACAAGGTTGCCCCAGACCTGCAAAGGGATATTAGGAGTCGTACTGAGGCACCATTATCGCAAGATTTGTACTCCTACTAAAAATACGACTTAGCCATCTGTAAAATGGGAGGTGGATTGCATGGCTGAGTCCAAACTTGCCAATTACCAAGATTTTCTGTATCGCTGGTAAATTATTGCTGCTTTTATACTGCTGAAGCATGTTATCGACCGCTATCGCTGGATTTCACATCGCCTAGGTGAAAAGCATTGATAATACGCAGCTAACCCGGTGCACAAATCCAGTGATAGATGGCCATAATGATAATCGCGCTAAGCGCAATTTGCGATGATTATCACATTTACTTGATAATATGCCCCCAAGTCCTGTGAAGACACTTTTATTCAGCTTGGATGGAAACGTGTACATCTCATTCCTGGCTCATCTTTCCATTGTGTTGATTATGAATATGCAATAATCTCCATCATAAGTTTCGTTGTAAAGTGTTGCATGGTCAAGAATTGTACAGTGCCTTGTGTTTGCTTTTACTAATTATCACATTCACTTGAGGACAGCCTTGTTTGCACTTTGTATATAATTAGTACACGGAAAGTAGTGAGATGTGTTGAGAGAATATGTATCAGCAAAAGAAACCCTTTGTCAGACTTTTTTGTCTGTATATTAATTGAGAAATTTTCTCTATAGATAGGATTGATTACATTAAGTGGGTTATCACTTACTAAGGATGTGATTCGTACCTTATGACTGATGCACACAGCACTTTGTACATATATAATACTTACCCCAGTCCAGGTGGGCATATAGGGTAATCCTTGTTATTACGTACATCCAGGCAGGCAACTGACTCCGATAGAGGCAATGGCCCAGAGGGTGAGGAGCGTGCCCTGTAGAAGCAAGATTCCAGCTCATCATCTTCAGAGTCGACCTCCAGTGGCAGCTCTCTGGTGGTGGTGGACCCCCAAGACATGTGTCCACACCATTCTTGTCTGCCACCCTCGTTCCATCCCTACCCTCCCTGCTGCTCCCCACCAAGTTGTCCAGCTGCGCTCCTGTAAGGAGCATGACGTCTCCTTTGCCCCAGGCACCTCATCCCCTGTCAACCCTACTGCCCTGCTTGAGGAGGCTATTGACCTCCTGAGACAGATCTCTGTTGGTCAGGATGCACTGCTGAATGCCATCCAGGCACAGTTGGGTCAGACATTGGACTACCTGGATGGCATTAACTGTAGTATGTCTGTCCTACAGAGATCATTTCACACTCTGGCCTCCTCAATGACAGCAGCCTTCCCCCAGCCTTCCAAACAATTTCCTTCCTCTTCTCTATCCCAAATCCCTTACCCTTGTCTGTCCCCAACAAGCACAAACGTAAGCACACACCAACATCCATATATAGCACACCACCCCCAAACGAAGCAAGAAGTGCAGGCATACACCCACTGAACAGACGCTCACCACCCTCACCAGCACCACCAGCACCACCACACACATACCCACAGAACCTGAACCAACAGACAACACCCAAACACAACAGACATCAGACCCACACTCACCATTAACAACTGGCAATACCCATGAGAGACACCAAAACACCCTCTATCTCCCAAAGCCCAACCCTTGTCATTCCATCTCCCCAGGCTCCCATGGAAATCCCTCAGTTTTCCCTTGGCCTTCCCTCTACCCCAACCACTGCTCCCTCCCCCATAGTTGACCCAACACCTCCCAATACCGATCCGATCCCAGCCCTCCCTTGTTTCATCTTTGAGGTGCCTGGCCAACCCACAAGATGTCCTCTCCTGGGGAGGTTCCCTTGGCAGTGTCATGTTAGGCAAGTGGAGTGGTACAGCATTGTGCTGGGCCACATGGGACATATGGGCTGGCCATTGGCCTTCATTAACATAATTTGAAACAAAACATTTTACACTATCGACTGAAATGGATTCCTTAAGTATGTGCGACTACAGTTGTGTAAGTTTCACCTAAAATGGTGATTCCTGTGAAGTGTTAGGTGTGATCTGACCTTTGCACCTGTTCTGGAGTTACCCTGGACGAGGGGTCATGTTCATGGAATGGGTATGTCGGATGAAAAACAACTGGGGGTGTCATTGCATTATGCAGTTTTCCATTTGGTAAGTATTTAAGCTTGGCCACTATCAGCGTCATTTATTCTGCCCTTCTCCCTATGATGTAGGCTGGGTATGTGTTTGGTGTGTTGAAGTAAGATATTGGTGTATCCACACATGGAGGGTGTCAACTTGTGATACCTTTGTGTAGTTCTGCATGGACATTTTGTAGGGTGAACCTTTCAGCTACCTCCTTCTAGATGTGTTTGCTTTCATAAATTACACATATACATTGCCTACACAGGCCTGGCATGTGGTTATTCTATTGGTTGTCCCTGATATAGTTCCGTTCCCAGATCCAGTGATCATGGGGTTCGTCAAGCATGTGTTAAATGGAACTGCGGCCCACTTCCCCAGGCTTCCAGGGTTCCCCCTTTTGCAGCATAGTTATCCTGCAGAGTGTGTTTCCATTGTACCCTTTGAATATTCCTCCCACTGCTTCTAGGTCATCCCATTGAGTGCCACTGCTTTTTGATGTGGGATATGTGTGAGATTCATCTACAGAGTTGTAGCTGGTAAGGTATGCTTGACTTTGAGGACCCATTCATTATGATGTTTCTTTGGCCTCACAATGGAAGCAGACATGTGTGCATTGTGATTGTGGCATATTTTATTCACTAAGCCATCATTGTGAGAGTTAGACTACCAAGGCCTCTTGGCAGCTGTAGTCAGTTCAATGTCATTTTCACAAGACTTGAGAAATGTTAAGCTGCAAGACTGGTGTAAGTCAGTGGTGACATGGCAGAGAAGTGAGAAAGGGCAGAAGGAGTGCAGCATGTTGGTCAGAGTTAGACTACCAAGGTCTCTTGGTAGTTGTAGTCAGTTGAATGTCACTTCCACAAGCCTGGCAAAATGGTGAGCTGCACGACTAGTGAAGATCAGTGGTGACACGGCAGAGTAGTGAAAATGCTCTAGACTTGTGAGTGGCTGACATTGATAGGTGTGATTGTGTATTATGTGGTAACAGCGTCGTCCATAATTTTGTGGAAAATGCCATGCTGCAGAACCACATGAGTCCAGTGGTCCTGGTCATGGGTTAATTTTGCCCTCTATCAGCTATACTTGCATACTTCAATCACTTAGTTAATTGTTTAATCCAAAAAAGTACATTATTGCAAATATACTTAGGGACATATTTTTTGAGAGGTTTTCACCATGCATGCACCATGCAATGTGATATATGTGCGATGCAAACCTCTAAGTCAAATTTGTGCAGCCACTAAAAGCCACTTTGCATGGTCTTGAATGGCTTCATAAATCTGGAGTCATGTAACGGAACTCAAATCGGTACATTGCATTACTCTATGCAAGGGAGGCATTCCATGGGCATTGCGTGTGTGTTCCTATGCAACTCCTATGGTTTTTTACTCAGTCCCAGATTTACCACATCTGGTAAACCTGGGAATGCACCAAAAAGATATGCCTCCCCAGGAGAGGCATACCAAGGAGAAATATGTTGATTTCTTCTCGATCTTTCCTCTTTCTAAGTGTGCTGCTGCATTCTGCAGCACAAAAAGAAAGAGGAAAAAGCCTCTCAGGAATGTTTTTGGGCATAAATCCTTCTCAGGTGTTCAGGCTTGAGCTCTGCCTGTGGTGTTTGCCTGCACCAGCTGTTAGGGTGGGCATGGCAGTAGGAAGTGAATGACTATCTCAGGGAGTTTGCATTTAATAGTTTTGTTACAACATAATGACCTTTGATATTTTGGTAGTGTTTGCTACAATTTTAAATGGCACAGCTGTGCAAGAAGATATATATTTGATTGCACTTCTCGTTACTTGGCAACAACATTTTGTGCAACATGAGGCAGCCCATTTAATTTGCCCAGCACATTTGCCTATGTAAAACAACATCTTAAATATAATATATTTCTGATACTTTTCAAAGTTATATTATTTATCTGTCCTACTAGTTAAATGATGACCCTTCCTGTTATGGCATAAGGGCCAAAGGTTACAATATCATACAAAACGTCCAAATGTAGGGCCCTAATTTGATGTCAGTTGGAAAACCTCCGAACTGTGGTCGGACGCTTTCCGATCAACGTCTTCGGTTTCACTTTCGACCGTCGCATTACAATGTGAGCGGTTGTAAGTGAAACCGGCTTGTCATTCTGGCTGGATTCCAAAGGGCTCAAGGAGCCTGTCGGTCAGTTTGAGACCCCATCGTAATCCTGGTGGACGGTGCTACATCATAATCAGGCCTTAGATTTTGTTAGAGTGGGTACCCAATGGCAGATCTTCATTATGTCAATGGCCTAGATTACTCCGTCTCCACAACCAGTATAAACCTCTGAGAGACGTGACACAGTAAGGCTGGTTAGAGGCTGGGCCATGTGTGATCCCTCTTGATATAGAGTTGGTTCAATATCCCTCACTTCCAGGTAAAATCGTAAGGTAAGGGGCAGTGCAAACTGCAAAATGCTCCCCTAATCATGAGAAAACTGGCATGGTAAAGGGGTCATTTTTTTTAATCTTCCCAAAACAAATTTCACTTTGGGATTTTGTTTTGGAAAAAAACTAATATTATACGTTTAACGAGCACCACTCTCATGTTGACAGAGCCATCCATCTAAATTAGAATGCACTGACAGGAACTTCCATCACAGAGGATTCTGCCAATGATAAAGACCAGCAACAACTTGGCAGACAGGTACTCCTCCGTAAGTGCTAACGGAGTAAAGCCCCGTCCTCCAAACCCTAAATCGGCACGTTTGTCACTTCATGGGATGTCACTCAGTCAGATCCTTAAACCTTAACCCTCCAAGCCTTAACTTTAACTCTGTAACTTAAACCCCCACCCTTAACTCTTAACCCTATACTTGATTTCAATGAGAGAGACCCCTTTAAACCAGGGGAATAGGGTACTTATTCAAAGTAAAATAGAGCGTTTCCCTTGGCACAATTCATTCGTTAAGCCCACATATTAATTTTGAACACTTTGACATTTAAACAAGATAAAACAAACCAATACGTGTGTAAAAAAACTTGTACAAATTTATTCTTATTGTTAAAAACACAGAGAATCACATGTTAAGAAATATGGTGATACCATATTGCGAGTAAAAAACAAAGGGGAGAAAGAAAACCTTTTCCTCTGACAATGTAAAATCAAACCCAACACAATATCACAAAAAGAATTAAACACAATATCCAACTGACAATACAAAGTGAATTAATGAAATTATACTACAACACATCAGAGAGAGACACAGTAAGACAATACAGTTTTGTCATTGAAGCTATAGCACACCGAGTATATTAGTCTCGGACTGGCAATCTTGGGCACATATACTTATTGCACTTTACAAAATTGACACGGTCACTCGGTTATGCAGTTTGTTTTGCGTCGACGCGTTTCGATGGCTTATTTCATTTTCTTGCCATCTTTTTCAAGACTGTTATGTTTAGTCTCTCTTTATCTGAGGCACTGGATGGTTGCCTTAAAATTTGGAAGCCCCCACTTTGTTGTCACTGGGCTTATATCTTGCTCCACAACAAAGTGGGGGCTCCCTATCCAGCAGTCGCGATTAGTGCGCTATCGCTAACAAACAACAACAAACACAGATAACCCCTTTGCACGTTTGATGCAAGATTTTACCACCGGAAAAAGAATAAACAACAAGGAATTCCACAGCAGGAATAAAGGATAACCCTACTGTGTAATATGCCTGTGCAGGATAATCAGAAGTCCTCCCTGAGTATGAAATAAAAGGACCTTCCAAATTTTAAGGCAACCATCCAGTGCCTCAGATAAAGAGAGACTAAACATAACAGTCTTGAAAAAGATGGCAAGAAAATGAAATAAGCCATCGAAACGCGTCGACGCAAAACAAACTGCATAACCGAGTGACCGTGTCAATTTTGTAAAGTGCAATAAGTATATGTGCCCAAGATTGCCAGTCCGAGACTAATATACTCGGTGTGCTATAGCTTCAATGACAAAACTGTATTGTCTTACTGTGTCTCTCTCTGATGTGTTGTAGTATAATTTCATTAATTCACTTTGTATTGTCAGTTGGATATTGTGTTTAATTCTTTTTGTGATATTGTGTTGGGTTTGATTTTACATTGTCAGAGGAAAAGGTTTTCTTTCTCCCCTTTGTTTTTTACTCGCAATATGGTATCACCATATTTCTTAACATGTGATTCTCTGTGTTTTTAACAATAAGAATAAATTTGTACAAGTTTTTTTACACACGTATTGGTTTGTTTTATCTTGTTTAAATGTCAAAGTGTTCAAAATTAATATGTGGGCTTAACGAATGAATTGTGCCAAGGGAAACGCTCTATTTTACTTAACCCTATACTCCAAAACCTAAATGCAACAGACCCAAGACGAACAACCATAGCAAGCAAAGCCAATACAATCAAAAAGCGTGAGTCCAATTTAATCCATGTAATCATTGATCGTCATTCTATTCTTCTTTTCTTCAAGGATTTTAAAATTCATACCGAGGCAACGTTATCCCACTATTCAAATGCATAAGAATTGCTCATCCAGGCTAATTCAGCAACATGTCAGAATTCACTATTCATCCAAACTAGCCATGATGATGTTAACCCAATGCACTTCAGGGAACTAAGCTCTTCGTCCGGGGTCAATATAATGAATAATGAAAAGTAACTCCAGCCATCAATAACCTCATATTTTCAAAAGTGAGCAATCATTTAAACAGTTGATTGTGCCGATGACACATGTTTGACATGCACTTTGTTAATACTAACTCGTGAACACCACCACCAAAACATGCTGTAAACAACATGACTAGTAGACAATGCATTTATGTGAAAGACATAAGAGATTCCATTAAAATAAAAAGTTGCAACTACTAAATCAAAGCGCATCGGAGTCTGCATCATGACTACAAGTATGCCTTGTACTAGTCTGTTCTGTGTGTGTGTGTGTGACATAAACCACACTGGAGAAATTAGCAGAGAAAATCAAACGTTAACTCACAGTATGTACAAAAAAGTAATCTGGATCTGCTAAAGTATACAGACCACTATATCAAGGCAATAAACAGCGACGTAATCAGGCGATATGACCTCCAAGAAAAAAAGAACATTTTCAGTACGACAAGCTGGCCGTCAACAAACCATTCGTGAACGGAAGCAGATGAAACAAGTTCTCTTTTAGCAAACCATGAAGTTAAACTGTGACTTATGACTCGAAATCGAGCAGTAGAAGTGAAAGAAATACACAAAACACAGACCGTGAATCATGCCATGCACACAACTCTTTTACTTGAAACAAATACAATAAATACATTACTATACAAAAAATACCGCACAGAAGGCTGCAATAGTGAGGAATGTTGCTGCAAGGCTTGTCCACAAGGGTCCGCTCCGCCAACACATCTCTCCACATCTCAAACATGTCCATCGGCTCCCAGTCACTAGGAGAATTGAATTCAAGGCCCTAACAATCGCGATTTGTGCCAAACAGTTCAGGGGCCTGAGCTACCTGAGGAAGAGACTCCACCCATTCCATCAGAAGCGGTCTTTAAGATCCAATCACTGATGTTACCTCACCGTCCCCTGCTTCCTCAAAGCTAGGCATTGGGGTAGATCATTTTCAGTGGGAGCCACCAAACTGTAGAATTACTTGCCTCCCCACTTATGCATGTTAAAGTCAGAGCAGGAGTTCAAAAAGACTTTGAAAACCTGGCTCTTTAAGCTATGGGATTAGCGGCCGGCCCCTCTTCTCTGAAGCCTTCAGCAGTAAGCGGTGGGAAACTTCACTCGAGGTAGCTGTGCACTTTACAAATGTCCTTTATTATTTATTATTATTATAAATACACCAAGGATTCAGTTTAGAAATGGAGGAAAGCATGCAACACACTGATAACCATAGTTTCTGGTTTGTTAATAATTTCTGGTTTATTTTGCCAGATTGAATTGGCAGTTTGAAACTGTACACAGGATACAATGGCAGGCCTAAGACATATTTTAAAGGGCTACTTAGATGGGTAGCACAATAAGTGCATATGTTGATGTTTTTTAAAACTTTTTTTTGCAGCAGGTTCCATCATAACTTAGAAACACAATGGAGTTTGCAAATAAAACAGAGGATCTCGAGTTCTGTCCGAACGCATAGAGGCTAGTTACTCTAGACTTCTTTTCACTTTACACCCAGATCCCTCAAGAAGATGGACTTGAAGCAATTGAGAGGTACTTGGAAAGGGGTCTAAGGTTGCACCATGTTCCCACCAAATTCATCTTCTAACTAGTTTGATTTGCTCCTAAGAGAAATTACTTCGAATTTTGGAGAAGAGTTCTTTGTCCAAGTTAAAGGGACCGCCATGTGTTGTCCCTTTGCTCCAGAGCTAGCCGTCATGTACATGGTGGCACAATTTGAAGAACTTTTTATCTATTAAAAGAACCCCTTTTCTCACCAAATCTTAAAGTGGTTTAGATATATTGATGATAGTTATTGCATTTGGACTCTTCAATCTTAACCATTTTGAGGAAGGTGTTGGACACTAAAGGGATTACATTTACTATTCCCACTCCACTTTAAACCATTTTGAGGAAGGTTTTTGGCATTAAAGTGATAACATTTACCACCCATGCTCCATTGTAAAACATCTTACAAAAATTAGTAGTAAATAAAAACGTTTCTTATACGCATTCTTACCTAATAATAATTTTTCATATAATTAACAGTTCAAATTATCATATTAAAAGAATTGATACCATTAAATTCATCATGAATTACATTGTAACTCATTACAATTGTTACAAAAAATTCAAACAATAAATAGAAATAATCAAATTAATGAATGCAAAATAGTATTCAATGTTATATATTTATAATGGCATTTATCAATATATATTATTTCACACACACACACGTATTACCTACTGGCGGTCGCCAGTAGGTATATATAGTTAGGATTTTTTCTCTATGGGATTTTTGAAAATTCTATGTCTAATAACTTTGGCGTTTGTGGACGGAATTGGCTGAAATTTTCAGGAAAATGGCACATTTTGTTTCTGAGCAGCCCTTGAAAATTTGGGGGGGGGTTCGTCAAGGGGGGGCCGAGAAAAAAGGGGGGTCCCAAAACGTGTTTTTAACATTGAGTTTTCCATAGGGCGGTTGGCCTCACTTTTAGCCCGAACGGCTGAATGGATTTGCACGAAACTTGGCAAAATTGTAGGGACTGGTAGCCCGATGTGCCTTTGCTAGGTCTCAATATATGTGCTCCAGTGGATTTTGAGAAATTAACGTTCAAAAAAAGATATATATCTGTAACAGCGGACCGGGCAGCGCTCCGGTTCGCGGACTTTACGCGTAACGGAACTTCGCGTAGCGAAGCTGATTGGCTCTCCGGCGTCTGTGAACATTCCAAACAGTCCGTAGCGGCCGCCATCTTGTCTCTCGGTAGGATCGAGAGACAAGAGGAGGCCAAAGCGAAGGGGCAAATGACCATAAGGGGGCATAGTAGATCCTCGCTGACCCCCTAGGTTTGATGTGGAGGTTTTAAAAGGGTCCCGCGGGGCAAAAAAAAAAAATAATAATAATAATCGAACGGCTGAATGGATTTGCACGAAACTTGGTAAAATATTAGGGACTGGTAGCCCGATGTGCCTTTGCTAGGTCTCAATATATGTGCTCCAGTGGATTTTGAGAAATTAACGTTCAAAAAAAGATATATATCTGTAACAGCGCTCCGCTTCGCGTAATGGAGGTTTGCGAAGCTGATTGGTTCTCCGGCGTCTGTAAACATTGCAAACAGTCCGTAGCGGCCGCCATCTTGTCTCTCGGTAGGATCGAGAGACAAGAGGAGGCCAAAGCGAAGGGGCAAATGACCATAAGGGGGCATAGTAGATCCTCCTTGACCTCTTAGGTTTGATGTGGAGGTTTTAAAAGGGCCCCGCGGGGCAAAAAAAAAATAATAATAATAATCGAACGGCTGAATGGATTTGCACGAAACTTGGCAAAATTGTAGGGACTGGTAGCTCGATGTGCCTTTGCTAGGTCTCAATATATGTGCTTCAGTGGATTTTGAGAAATTAACGTTCAAAAACAAGATATATATCTGTAACAGCGCTCCGCTTCGCGGAGATAAAATTATATCTGTATTACCTAGCTGTTGCTAACACCAGTTAGCGACGGCTAGTAGGAGATAGCGACCATCTTGGGCCCCACTTTGCATGTGAGTGATATTTATCACTAATGACATGCAAAGTGGGCATGCCAAGATGTTAGCGACTGGAAACAGTCGCTAACATCGCTATCTCCTATTATCAACTTTTGGAAATATTCGAGATAAGCGCGAATATCTCCAAAAGCTAGCACCTGCCCTGAGCAGTTCTTAGCCATGTTATCCAATGGGAGGTGGATAACATGGCTAAGAGCATTAGCTCGGTAATGCATGAATATCGCTGAGTTTTCAGCGATATTAATGCATTGCGGTCGTTTATTATCGTATTTGCGATAAACCTTGATAATAGCAAGGTTCATCTGCGATAATTTCTGACGATGCTTAGCGGTAAAAAAATCGTTGCTAAGCATCGTTAGGGATAAATATCGATTAACTTTGGTAATATGCCCCAACGTCTGTTAACGTTCGATTCGAAGGAAATCAGGAAGTGTTGAAAAACATTGTCTGCGCCATCTTGTCTTTTTTCAAATGCCACACTTTTGTCGTGCACGGCAGCCATTTTAGATGCCTTGACCAGACCCACTCTGTGCACGCTGTCGATCCTTAGCATGGCTCCCCACCCTCGCAAGCATCTCCCCCAGGCAGTGGTCACCCCCGCTCTCTGTCTTATGCATGGGTAATAAACCTCCCCCCATCTGCGCTGCTCTTCCCTGAGAATCACACCCTGTGCCCGCCCGACACCTCCCTTTCGCCCTATTCACTACCGCACCCTCTGACACTCCTTTTCCTCTGTGTCCGATTGTCCAGGCTGGTCCTAGGGTATCAGCTAGCCCTGCAGATGTAGTTTATGGCCCCAGCTGTAAAGAATCACCCCTCTTCAAAGGAGTTATAGTAGATCAAGGCCCACACTCGATGAGATCCGTCACAGCAGACGCGTTCCTATTATCTGAAAACCATCCTGTATTGTGATTGGGGAGGGGACCGAGCCTGAAGCGGAAGATTCCAGGGATGACTCTTTGCACATCAAAGTTTTTACAATTATGTGTCACATTAAAAATATATAGCACTCCGACAAAGTAGTAAGATTATAAAACTTTAATAACTTATAAATATATACAAGAAAACAAAAATAGTAATAACATATAAACATTTTTAGGGAAAAACAACGAAGTAGCGGTCGGCTGTGCGAATAGTCCCAACGCAGCACAACGTCCAGATTTCCGGCGTGGGGCGTCGCGGGGGGTGGGTCATCAGTAGCAAACTGTTGTGCGAATAGTTCCAAGGCAGCAGAACGATGGCACCAAGGTGATGTCCAGTAAGTTGCCGCACTGGTTTTGGTATCCTACAATGCTGCTCCGAATAACGGCGTGGGGCGCCCCGGGGGAGGCGGCGTGAACGGGCCTCTCCAGGTGGAGTGTCATCTGTTGTAGTGGGGCGCCCCTTTACCGTTTCAGTTGCCATTCCGTCCGTTTTTGGTCCACTGTGTCAAAAGCCGCAATTCAGCTGAGTTGCGCCCACTCTTGCGGTGCAGCGATAGGCGGCTGTCACAGGACTCTCAAAATGGCGGCAGGCTCTTTCCTTTTTGGGCCTGGTCCACTGAAATGGCCCTGGGACACCTTGGAAATCGGACGCTTGTCTGCTAGGTCTTGGACCCCATTCTCGAAAGCGTCCCCTCCGCCTTGAGGATTCATCAAAAGTTTTGGGGGCCCCCGACTCCTGTAGGCTTCTGGTGGGGAGCGGTTGCCATGATTGCTCGCGGAATGACCACGACGGAGCTACGAGATGGTGGTGCTCTCATGCTGACGCCAGCTTCAGTCTGAAACATCCAGAAACAAGGTGGGGCTTTCATCGTTTGGGAAAAAAAAAAGTTTTCATCCAATGAAAAGTGTTGTTTTTAGGTCATATGATCAAGCCTTCCATCATTAGGAAACCAAAAGTAAAATGAACCAATGAAAAGTTTTATAAACAAGTCACATGACCTGTTATGCGGCATAGGGTATAAAATGCGGAGAAAATACGTTGGCACGTGAGGCGGCGTCAGTAGCGGACCGATGTGCGAATAGGCCGAAGGCAATACAACGCGCCAAGATCCGGATGGCACCGAGGTGGTGTCCAGCAAGTTGCAGCACTGGTGTGGCCATCCTACAATGCTGAAAGTCGGCGTGGGGCGCCCCGTTGGCCTGTGAGTTTGCGTCAGTAGCGGACCGATGTGCGAATAGGCCGAAGGCAGCACAACGCGCCAAGATCCGGATGGCACCGAGGTGGTGTCTAGTAAGTTGCCGCACTGGTGTGGCCATCCTACAATGTTGAAAGTCGGAGTGGGGCGCCCCGTTGGCCTGTGAGATGGCGGCAGTAGCGGACCGATGTGCGAATGGGGCCAAAGGCAGCGCAACAATATTTTCGGAATAGAAGACACCACAAGGCGCTGAGATGCCAAGATCCGGATGGCACCGAGGTGGTGTCTAGCAAGTTGTGGCACTGGTGTGGCCATCCTACAATGGTAAAAGTCGGCGTGGGGCGCCCTGTTGGCCTGTGAGATGGTGTCAGTAGCGGACTGATGTGCGAATGGGGCCAAAGGCAGCGCAACACTATTTTCTGACTGACACCACAAGGCGCTGAGATGCCAAGATCCGGATGGCACCGAGTTGATGTCTAAGTTGCGGACCGATGTGCGAATGGGGCCAAAGGCAGCGCAACAATATTTTCTGTATGGAAGATACCACTAGGCGTTGAGATGCCAAGATCCGGATGGCACCGAGGTGATGTCTAGCAAGTTGCTGTACTGGTGTGGTCATCCTACAATGCTGAAACTCGGCGTGGGGCGCCCCATTAGCCTGTGAGATGGCGTCAGTAGCGGACCGATGTGCGAATAGGCCGAAGGCAGCACAACGCGCCAAGATCCGGATGTCACCGTTGTGGTTTCATAGTTGAGAGGCACTTCATCTGCAGTGGGGCGCCGAGATCCGGATGGCACCGAGGTGATGTCTAGCAAGTTGCTGTACTGGTGTGGTCATCCTACAATGCTGAAAGTCGGCGTGGGGCGCCCCATTAGCCTGTGAGATGGCGTCAGTAGCGGACCGATGTGCGAATGGGGCCAAAGGCAGCGCAACAATATTTTCTGAAGAGAAGACACCAAAAGGCGCTGAGATTCCAAGATCCGGATGGCATCGAGGTGGTGTCTAGCAAGCTATGCAGTTGAGTTGTGTGCGCACTTGCGGCGAATAGGTCGAAGGCAGCATAACAATGTTTTCTGAATAGAAGACACCACAAGGCGTTGAGATTCGGTTACCACCGAGGTGATGTCTAGCAAGTTGCCGCACTGGTGTGGCCATCCTACAATACTGCTCCGAATAGCGGCGTGGGGTGCCCGAAGGGGGGGGGGGAGGCGGCGTGAACGGGCCTTCCTAGGTGGAGGCTCGTCTGCTGTAGTGGGGCGCCCCTTTACCGTTTCAGTTGCCATTCAGCTGAGTTTCGGCTGCTCTTGATGCTACAGCGACAGGCGGCTGCAACAGGATTTGGGCCTGGTCCACTAAAATGGCCCTGGGACACCTTAGAACTCGGACGCTCGATTTTTTTTCCTTTCCTGTACATGCAAAAAAAGGTAAATGCCCGGTACGTTACACGCTTCATCTGCCACGATGAACTCTCCAGAGGAACCGAAAAAATATATAGTTATGGTAACTATACCATGCATCGTCATATGGAGAGGTGGCACCAATTAATTATAGTGCTGCATAAAAGAGAGATTTGGAGGAGAACCCCTGACCTGCTAGTACATTCATCAAAGAAGTGGCACTGACAGCATCAGAGGCAAGGGAAACGGTCCCAAATATTTAGAAGAACTTTGGAAAGATTAAAATGACATGTTTAGATTGTGGCAAATTAATTTCATGTGGACAGATGAGTGTTACTCTAATAAATACAGCATATGAACATCATCATAGTCGATGGTTGGTAGAGACATTTTGACTATATCCTGGACCTGCCCGTCCTCGCCCAAAATGGCGCCGGAATAAATGGGACTCGTAACTCCTTGTTGTGTACTGGTTGCAGAACCTTGAAATCACGAGATACGTATGCAGTTTTGAAGCACATGGCGGGCTGGGACGAGAATTGATTGAATATTTCGACATCCCTATTGATATTAAGTTCTGATGTGTTATTGATTACTGTACTATTGAAAGTTCGAATTAACGTCACCCATGGTACTTGCCCGCAAATGTATATCTAGATAATTTTATTGTAACTGGCCCTGTCGTATTTTAATTATAAAATGTACGTCCACCGATTCCGTAACTGTTAGACACCTTAGTTCTTGCAACCTAATGGCCCGCCCGTTACGTTCCTCTACAGTGTAAATGTCTACTCATCATATACGATTACAGTTTGCTCCGTGGCAGGCCCACGTGGTTATAGGCTCGTATTTGTATAATGAAATTTTCACAATAAAGGTTTTTAAAAGAAAACATGGTAGTAGTATATACATTGGTAAAGTTTTTAATAATAGTCACTGTTTTAGAATCATTAAAAGGCAAGTGAAATAAAGCAGACCAATTACATGAAGGGTAAAAGGTATAATACGAAGGAACGCAGTAAAGATAAATGGTCAAGGGCTGTTGTGTTTTCTATTCCTGCAACATAAAGTGATCAATAAGAATCTCATATTCAGGCGTATCGGCGACTAAGACAGCAGGTCGACCCTCTTTTGCTCAACGGCTCCGTCATGGGACGAAGAAACGCTCTTTTTTTCGAAAAAAGAATATATTTTACTTGCAGGACAGTTGTAAATTTTCCGGGAAAGTACATTAGCCTGGAACATTATAACATATATTTAAGAAAAAATAATGTTCGGAAGTAATAAAAAGCGTAATTTTTAGGTCATATGACCAAGCCTTTCATCATTAGAATAAGAAAAGTAAAATGAACCAATGAAAAGTTTTATTAACAAGTCACATGACTTGTTATGCTTACGTTACGCGCTGCACGCCCCGGATGACTTCCGGATGCGCTAACGCGGCGCGTCATATGACGCATTACGCGACAACGCAGGTCCAGAATATAGTCAAAATGTCTCCACCAACCAGCGGTCGGAACACAACCCCTTTCAGCAGGCTAAATAGTTCTGTTAAATGACAACAGAAGGGACAGGCAACAAGAACCATCAGTCAAAGAGGGGAGGGCTAGTTCTTCTCTACCGGGTTACATTGGGGCGCTACCGGAACTGATCGAATTGGTAGTCTACAGTGTTTCTGGATGTTTCAGACTGAAGCTGGGGTTAGCATGAGAGCAGTACCATTTCGTAGCTCCGTCGTGGCCATTCCGCAACCAATCATGGCAGCCGCTCTTTATCGTTATTTTGGGCGGGGTGGGTGGCGGAGCCGAGCTGTTTTGCAGCCATCATTGTGTGGAGTTCAGTTCATTTCACTAGTTTTGTATTTGTCATGAGGGGTTGTTCCTAATGTTTCTATTTTAGCGAGGTCAAAAAGAGATCCCGTTAGTGGCCTACTGATTTTGCTCGATTCCTTTTCTTTTATTTTTACACGATTTTTCGTTATCTGCAAAGACTAAACAGAGTATTGCGACTCTGTGTTTGTTTGTAAATAGAGAATGAACCAAAGAGAACCAATTCTAAAACAGTAAATACTTGGATAACAATCAATCAAATGGAGAGAGAAGCAGGCACGACGTATTACAACGGGGGCAAAGGCCTGCGTTAACTACCCTTCACTATGTGCAAAGAGAGAGTACTCCTAATAGAAATGAGGGGGGGGGGGCACCATTCAAAGCAGATCAGTGTGCATAAACACGAAAATGTTTTCACTTACCACGTACTTGACATTCGACAGCTTATGATATTTGCTATTAAAAAACCATTGAAATTCACTGAAAAAACCATAGGTTATAGATCATATATAGTTAGGAATTAGCATTTACAAAACCTTGAAAATTCACTGAAAAAACCATAGGTTATAGACCATATATAGTTAGGAATTAGCATTTAAAAAACCTTATTTTACTCACACAAAACCATTGAAATTCCATATATAGTTAGTTGCACTAACTATATATCGCGCACCCGCAATCCACTGCTGATGATGTCACATATTACATCATTCATGACATGGTCAGTGACATCACTGATGACATCACTGATGACATCTCAAATGACATCACTGATGACATCACTGATGACATCTGAAATGACATCACTGATAACATCTCAAATGACATCACTGATGACATCTCAAATGACATCACTGATGACATCACTGATGACATCTCATTTGACATCAATGACCACATCACTGATGATATCATTCATGTGACAATACAATGCATCTCCTCACACTTTAATATAACCTCTGTTACACCCAGTGTTAAATACAGAGTATAATTTTTGAAACCATTGACACACCAATACTAGTTACTACATACGCACTCAGTGATTCCTATGTTTACACACACATTCACTCATTTACCCATACAATCATTCATACATACAATCACTCATCTTTACAACACTATCATATGCACTCATACACCTATACAGACTCTCACACTCTGTCACTCATCCATGGAGTTACTCACACACCTAGTCAGTCCTGTAAATAATCAATCACACTTCCATTTTCTAATCTATACAGTTAAACATAGAGCACCTTACATTTTGAAACATATACTAACACATACTTACTCTCTTATACAATCATTGATACAAGTACACATTGATCTGCACAGAGTCACACACCTCCCAGCCAGCCACACACACACTCAGTCTCCCATACAAATACATGGGCAATCAATCAATAACCCATATAGTTACTCATATAGCTACTGACCAACACATGCAGCAGTTTACAGAACAACAGACATAATGATGCACAAATTAAGACAGTTTAGTCACTAACCCATGCACTCAGTGAGACACATTTAATCACTCACTCATACAGTCAGTCACGCACCTACTAAATCCTTCATCCAGACACTTCTACATCTACTCATTCTTCAATATGTAAAACATATTTAAACTTTACAGAAACACACAGTCACTGGATGATGTCATCAGTGATGTCATTTGAGATGTCATCAGTGATGTCACTGACCATGTCATGAATGATGTAATATGTGACATCATCAGCAGTGGATTGCGGGTGCGCGATATATAGTTAGTGCAACTAACTATATATGGAATTTCAATGGTTTTGTGTGAGTAAAATAAGGTTTTTTAAATGCTAATTCCTAACTATATATGGTCTATAACCTATGGTTTTTTCAGTGAATATTATATATATATTGGCTATTTTGTTATTGGTGGCAGGAAGGAGAGAAGCTGTGCCTCTTGCTGCCTGCAGCTGTGTGTGTTCACCGCCCGGGTGTGACATCCTCATTTGGGGCATCCCTTGGCTTGTTTGTATATATATATATATATATATATATACATGTATATATATGTTTAAATATATATTCAAACCGCATATAAACCTATATTTGAACATACATTAAAATACTAAAATATAAATCTCACATTATTTATTTACAAATTATTCAATACTGTTTATTTATAAAGCAAACAGTTATATATTTTGGTTACATTTTAATAAACACAAAATATATATTTGAAATGTATTTTTAAACATCAGTGAATAAACAAATATTCATACTACATTTCATGGTATAAATAAAGTGTACATTCAAAATTAGGATTTGTAGTAAAAATTGCCAAAAATAGTCTCTTAATTTTCAAAAACTTATTACATGACATTTACACAAATATACATTTTGTTTAAAACTATTACCCATAATTTACATACATTTTAAATAATCATTTAAATTTCATAAATCTTCATTTTAAATGTATTTATACTTAAAATAAAAATCCTACATTTGAACAATGTAAAAATAAATACATATATTATTTAGAATTTAACATACAAGCAAATTATTATTCACATTTTTTAGATTTCTCACCAACTTTTACCCTAAAAAAACAATCATCCAGCTCCTATAACATAATTGCATAACCATTAATTATCAACATTAATCATTTACTTATTATAATGAATATTTTTTAAATATTTTTAATACTAACTAAAAGATGTCCAAAACAGACTAACACAAGAAATAGCATACAACATAAAAACTCATTACAAAAAAAAGAATATTAACCAATAAAAAAACTAATGTCAGAAAAAAGTACAAATCAATCCATAGCAAAGATATAATATGCTACAATATTTTCACAATAATATCAAAAACAACACCTAAAAGGATATTCTTACCTTCGATATTCCTGTGAATCTGGAGTAGACATTGTAATGTTTTAATACAATTATAATAACTGATTACTGTAGAGTAGCTATGTCATTTTCTTATTGCTTGTCAAGAGTGATGGCACAACTAGATAATAATGAGAAAATTAGAGACACTATTTTGCACAGGGATCTCAACCTTACACACATTAGAGGAAACTTCCATATAAAAACAGAGGGGCCGATTATGATTGCGGTTTGTCCGCATCCTCCGGGCCAGCGCATGCCACTGCCGGCCCGGAGGATGCGGAAACACCGCTGCGGAGCCTCCAAAGACCCACCGCCATATTAGGATGGCTGGTGGGTCTGGAATTCCGTCCGCAGCTTTTCCGCCGCGGTCGCCTTCCGACCGCGGTGGAAAAGCTCTAACATGGCTGGCGGTGTCTATCAGACACCGCCAGCCATATTAGGATGGTGGTAAAGACATGCTTTTCCGCTGCGGCTTTTCCGCCGTGGAAAAGCATACGGACTTTCACTTCGGGGGCCCGGTGGGGGCCCCCTGGGTGAAGGGGGGCGTGGGGGGTGCACATGGGGGGTACCTATGGTACCCCCCTGCATTTGCGTGCACAAAGCAGCAGGCACTGCACGGTGCCTGCCGCTTTGTGCATGCAAATGCGATGCATGCATTTTTAACCTTGCGGCGGGTGCAGCTTGAAGCTGCACCCACCGCAATGTTAAAGATAGAGGATGTGACCGCCACCCTGGCGGTCACATCATAATCTGCTCGGAGGGAACGCCGCAGCCCCTGCGGATGTTGCCTCCTCCTCAGGGGTCGCGGACGGACTCAAGTCCGTCCGCGATCCTAATCGGGCCCAGAGTATTGAGGATGCAATGACAAATAGTCTATGCACAGATTGTCAAGCTTCGTAGTAATATCTAGTGCCAAATTTAAGTGAATTACAAATCGTGAAGCAAACCACTGATTAATAACACCATTTTTATGGGTCTGTTACCATACAAACTAGGCAAAATGTAATTTCTACTGCTAAACTGCTCTGTGATGGCCCAAGGTGAGGAAAAAAAGAGGTGTGAATGAAAAAGCTGTAAGTACCCAAAACAACAGAAGTAAAAGAGGAGCAGCATCATTCCCTAATTTGAGACAGTGGTTCCCGGTGGGCCCACTAGCACTCATGTTTGGGGACAAGCACTTATTTTTTCTCATCTCACATTGGCCAGAAGCATGAAAGAGAAAAACACACAAACTAGAAGGAAGAAGCAAGAGAAACACGAAAAGCAGGGAGAAAGCAGGGACTTACAAGAGTGAGATAAAAGGGTAGCAGTATCTGATAATGGTTTAAAGAGGCCTGAGGTGATTTCAACCTTTCGTAACCTTGGCATTCAGTGCACTGATTGTTAATACCACTCTCAGAGCAGAGATTTGAGCTCCTGTACTCATTCTTTTACAAACTAAGCACTGGACAAATAGGTCTACAATTAAATGTGAAGTGTTTTACAAGGTTTCATACCTCATACTCAGGTACCAGACAAACCAGAGTAAAACTTGCTGGGGTAGTTCCAAGAGGCTAAGGGGCCCATTAGGGTGGCGGGCGATGTAAAACGGGACCGCCCGCCATAAGGGTGGCGATCCCGTAGAGGCCATTAGGATGCGCCCGCCACACTGGCTGAAAGCACCGCCCACAGCAATGCTAAAAATGCACATTGTGCACTTCAATGCACAATGTGACAGGCACCGTGCGGTGCCTGTCACTTTGCACAGTGAAGTGCAGGGGGGTACCATAGGTACCCCCATGTGCACCCCCCACAGCCCGGGCCGCAACGGGCCCCAACAAGACATTCCCGCATGCCTTTCCGTGGCGGCGTTGCCACCATGGAAAAGCATGTCCCCGCCTTCACCCTAATATGGATGGCGGTGTCTAACAGACACCGCCACCACATGAAACCCTTTTCCGCCCGGTCAACTCCTTGACCGGGCGGAAAAGCGGCAGATGGTCCTTCCGTCCGCTTCGGTCCCCCCGCCATCGTAATATGGCAGGGGGTAAATGGGTGGCGGCTGGGGAAGAATGTCGGGCGGATCGCCACCGCCCGCATGGCGGTGGCGATACGCCCGACATCCTAATGGGCCCCCAAGTGAGCAACAAGTAAAAGAATACCTACATTCGCTCTCAGCTGCCTAGCAATCCAATATTAAAATGGGGATCAATTTAGAATCTACAGATCCAAGACTTGTTCATCGTAGGTATGGAAAACAGCCAATGAGAGAGAAAGATCTATTCAGTGGTGGAGGAGCGTCGCCCCACTGGCTCAGAGCCAGCAGGCGAAAAATAAAACAATATACTATAATAGTTTTATTATTCATTTGCTGGTTATGAGCCTGTGTGTGCAGAGAGGGGCGGGACAGGGTGATGAGAAGGGGGAGGAGGACTGGTTTTTACACTTATAAGTACGTATGTGTGTTTGGCCGGCCAAGTCAAGCCACCCACACAAACATGCACATTTAGGTTTCTCTAAACGGGCTGTATTGAACAGCCTGGTTGAAGAAACAGCACAGATTACCTGTCCTGAGCGGAGAGACAAACCAGCCCGCTCAGGCCAATCCCTTGCTGCTCTCATAGCATGACAGAAGTACGGGGATGGCACAGAGAGTTTCTGCTGCTGTCTACTGGGACCAGGAAGCAGCAGTACTCTGAGGCGCGAGGACAATGTGGCTGGCAGCTTCACGTAGGAGTTTTATTTTATTAATCCCAGCGCTCCCCCCTCCACTCGCCCACCACCTCTTCATTGTGCTGACTGCTACTGGATCTATTACAAGAACTGGTCATTTTTGCTCAGCTATTTTGAGAAAGACTGTAGAAAAATTATATGCCATGGAGAGCTCCTTAGATTACTCATAGTTAATGTGGGTGCTCCAAACCTGGCAGATAACAGCATAACAGATATATGCCAAAGTCTCTTAACACATTGACTTTATTAACTATTGTGTTCACTGAGCGGTACTGAGAAGGGGAGAGGTAGAGGAGAAAGGGAGATGTGACAGGAACGAGGACAGGGATTGTTCTTCCTTTTTCTCTTAGTTGTCTTTCTTTTTCTATAATAAGCAAACAATCAATAAAATGTATTGAAAACTAAAAATCTCCGCCACGAGCACTCATAGGAAATACCTGTTCTGATATTAAAAATCTGTGTTTTGCAAACTTGATGTCCTGCTTTGACACCCTACTGCAGAAGCTATTCACCTGCACCTGCTACCAGAAAAAGTTAAACCCCTCCCAGTCCTTCAATCATTGAAGGCTCACTAGGAGGACCACCAAGCCCAAGGTGCACCCAGCAGATTCCGAGTTGAATCCAGGGCGGGCGGTTCTGTGGCAGTCTCATGTCAGCAGCTGTGTTAGGCTCATTGGAGAGCCTTAACAAGAGACCGATACCGTGACAGTGCCTGCAGCATGTTCCTGCACGGTGTGGCATGCACCATGTCATGTTTGCCACACCATGAAGCTAAGAGGGTGAAATTCCAGGAAGGCTCAATGGGTGCCCCTATGCACCTCCAAATCCAGAATCAGCAGGAGCATACCTGCATCTTCACCACCCTTTTCATGGCATGCTCCCCTCCATGAAATGGGAGGTAGACATGCAAGTCGGAATATGCTTTCCAGTGCCGCATTGGAACCACCAGCATATACCTGCCCCGTCCTTACCGCCAATGTCCCAGGATCCTGGATCCCGGAGGAGGGGGCAGTCCTGTGGCAGTGTGACCGTCATACTCTGAATACGGTGGGCGGACCCGCAGGGGTTCAGGTGATCGGACAGCCACTGTGAAGGCGGCAGTCCAAGGACCACTTAATGTATGACTGCTGGTGAGGCGCTGTCTTGTCTCTATCCAGAGGTGGGCGAGCCAACAAATTAAGAGCGAGAGAAAAGAGTCCTGAAAATGTTTGCTATGTTAATCATACCACAAACAACACGAAATATAACATAGCCTCTTCAAAATTTAAAAAAAGTGTATTTCTTTAACATGTAAGCGTTTTTTTTTTTTTTCAAAAGAATTTTATTGGTATAAAGAGGTAAATGAAAGTACAGATCGTAAGTAATAGTGATACAATTGATAGCAGATAAATAGTCATCAGGAGCGGACAATCAAAAATGAATCATATCAAATACATTCAATAGATAAAAGTAGTCTGCCATAAAACAGCAAAAAGAATTAGATAAGATAAATGCAGTGACTAAGGCAGAGTCCACCCATAAGAGTATCACTAACAATTGGTATAATCATGGGGAGCGAGGGAAAGAGCAAAGAAAGAAGAAAGAAAGAGAAAAAAAAGAGTGAAAAAGGATAGAAGAATAGATTAAAGACAGAGAAGAAGGAAAGAAAGAAAGAGAGAAGGATTTCCAACAAACTAACCCTACAAACAAGACGCCATTCAACCAGACAAATCAAAGGGATACTGTTCAACCAACCCCTTTGAGGACAACTCCATGTAATTGTCTAGAGCAGTCCAAACCCCACTAGCAATAGATGGAGAAAGGTGAGCATGGTCAACCGAGGTATGAGCACTTCGTAAAAAGGAAACCCAAGCCCACCAAGTATGATAAGAAACAGAGGAGAATGATTTCCAATCCATAAGAATTACTTTCACTGCAATGGTCAATAGGAGTTCCAAGAGTTGTAATTCCATGGGTTCCAAGGGGAGAGGGACTGGGGCAGCTAATGGACCTAATAGAATTAATGGGAATGAGAGTGTGAACCTAAAACCAAAGATAAGCATGAGGTGTTTGTGAATGAGGTCCCAAAAGGGTTGGAGGAGGGAGCATTCAAAAAACATATGCGGAAAGTCACCTGCCATTAACCCACAGGTTATCATCTTTGAGATTGAGCGAATGTAAGCGGACAGGAGTCCAATGCAGAAGGTTGACAGAGAAAAATGTAGATTGCATTAACGATGGGGCGATTTTATTGCGAAGAGAAAGTTTGCCAATCAACTGCCAGGTGTCTGAAGAAATATGGTCAGTAAGACTGTGATCAAAATGGTGTAACCACTTTTGTTGGGCAACCGTATGAGCGGGTAATGAAACCGTTGATAAAAATTTATAGATTTTAGAGGCCACATGACCGGTTTTAATCCAAATTTGAAAAAGAGTAATCGTAGGAGAAGTAGGAAGAAGACGCACCTTAGCAAGTGCTACTTTGATTTTGAGAAAAGTATAAAAATCCAAATTAGTTAAAGAATACTGTTGAGCTAAGGAGGAGAAAGGTAGTGGCTGATTATCAGAACCATAAAAGTGTTTAACAAGGGAGATCCCTTTAGTAGCCCAATAGGATATCAGAGAAGGATCAATATTAATTTTAATTTTAGAATTCCGCCAAATAGACGACCACCTAGATTTGTGAATTGGAATCGCCACCTTCTTGTCCACCTTCCGGACCGCAGCAAGAGTATCTAAAATAATAGATCGGGAGAATGGGATGGACAAGGTAGATGCAGTGCAGAAGGAAGCAGTCGGTAAAGGGGAAGCCAATTCTTGTTCTATTAACAGCCAAGAAGGCACATGTTGAGGGGGAAAAGAGAACCATAGAGCTCCTTGAGACGCCAAAAATGCAGTTTGGTATTTTTCCCAATCCGGAAAATTACAACCCCCCATATCACAAGGCTTCCGCAAGAATTTATATGCCATTCTAGCCCGTTTATCATTCCATAAAAATTTAGAAGTCAGAACATCAATTTCATGAAAGAAGGAGTCCGAAAGCTTAACCGGGAGCATAGAGGATACAAAATTAATAATAGGTGTAATCATCATTCTAAGGGTCTGCAGGCGACCCCACCAGGAAATGTGTTTCGGAGACCATGTGTCCAAAAGACGCCGTATTTTAAGAATAGTCTGGGTTTCATTATAGGTAATTGTAGCCGATAGGGTAGAGCAAAAATAGATACCCAAGTATTTTAATTGCTTAGACTGCCATTTAAAACCAGCAGAGCCCATATGCGTAGAAAAGCAGTAGGCATTCAAGGGGAACATCTCCGTCTTATCCTTATTTAAGGTGTACCCTGAAACCTTTGAAAAAAGGGAAATCGTGTCCGAGATAGCAGGAATAGCCAAGGCAATATCATCCGAGAAAATAAGGACATCATCCGCATACGCAGCAGTTTTAATACAATGAGGACCAAAAGAAAAACCTTTAATGTCTGGGTGTAGCTCAATCAATCTAAGGAGAGGGTCGATGGACAGTAAAAACAAAAGTGGAGATAAAGGGCAACCCTGTCGTGTTCCCTGACGAAGATTAAAAAAGGATGAAGTAGCACCGTTGACTCTGATGTTAGCTCTAGGTTGAGAATATAAGGACATGACCATATTGATAAAGGAGTCACCAAGATTATGTGCAGACAAGACAGCACGAAGAAAGGGCCAAGACACCTTGTCAAAGGCCTTTTCAGCATCACGAGCTAAGGCTGCGGCTGGGAGATGAGAACGTTTAGCTGATCCGAGAATATGACAAAAAGTACGTATATTATCCCGCGCAAGACGGCCCTTTACGAAACCAGTTTGAGAGGGGTGTACCAGTTTAGGAATGAAGGATTCCAATCTCTTGGCCAAAATTTTAGCAAAAATCTTAGCTTCCATATTAAGAAGGGAAATAGGACGGAAGTTTTTGGGAGCAGAATGATCCTTTCCCTCTTTTGGAATCACTACAATGGTAGCGTCAGCCGCTGTGCCAGAAACAGACCCATCCTTAATAAAAGTATCAAAGACAGATTGAAGCTTGGGAACAACCACAGGAAGAAAAGTCTTGTAAAATAGAATAGGGTAGCCATCAGGCCCCGGAGCCTTCCCAGATCGAGTAGCTTTAATTGCGGCAATAATTTCTTCAGGAGTAATTGGACCATTCAGGGTGATGCTATCCTCCACGGAAACAGACTGCACCGGGACAGATTTCAAGAAGTCCTGACACTGCTCAAAAGAGGCCTGATTAGAAGGGGTGTATAACTTATTGTAGAAGTCACGAAAGACCTCCAGAATTTCCTCAGTCTGAAATTTTTTAGAACCAAGATGATCAGCAATAGAAGAGATTTGAGAGGACTTAAAGGAAGAATCTTGAAATTTTAATGTAGCCGCGAGAATCTTCCCAGCTCGATTTTTTAACAGTAGCCGTTTGGATTTCTGAGCCTGAACCCCAATATGTGCTCTTTTGGTAACTATAGTATTGTATGTGTATTTTAATTGCTTAATGGACTGTAGGCAAGATGTATCTCTAGTATGTCGAAAGGTAGATTCCAACTGTTTTATTTCAGTCTCCAGATCTGTAAGTTCTTTTTTAATAGCGGCATTCCTTCTTGACATACATTTAATAACCTGGCCACGGAAAGTACATTTAAACGAATCCCAGAGGACAATTGGGGAAGAGACTGAGCCTTCATTCTCAAGGAAAAAGGTTTCAATTGCACTAGAGAACTCCTCGATCTGAGCAGTATCATGCAAAATTTCTGTATTTAATCTCCAAGAGCGAGCTCTTGACTTAGGAGCAAAGGACGACAATGTAAAAGTTACCGCGGCATGATCAGAAATCAAAATAGGGTGAATAAGCGGAGAGGAGGAAGACGAAACAAGAGAGGAGTGAACCAATAAATAATCAATACGAGAAAAAGTGGAATGAGGTGAAGAGAAGAAGGAAAAATCACTACCAGTGGGATTGTGAAGACGCCATACATCCTGAAGATGAGTTATGGAACACATGTTAAGCATTTGTTTATGGGATTTTGGAGGTCGAAAGTGAAAAGCTGAATTCCTATCGAGAATGGGATCCATTGGTAGATTAAAATCCCCACCAATAATAAGATTTCAAGAATGAGGTGTATCATTCAATTTTTTGGTAACCGTTTTCCAAAAGGACGGATCATCCTTGTTAGGGGCGTAAATGTTCATAAAATAAAGATCGGCATTACCATCAGACAATTTAGTTAATAGCCAACGACCTTCAGTATCGTGATCAGACGAGATTATGGATAAACCTGAATTTTTTGAAATGAAAGTAATGACCCCATTTCGTTTGCCACAAGCATCGGAACAACCAACGTCTGAAACCCAGTCCTTCTTCAGGAATATCGCCTCTCTGGTAGAGACCTTTGTTTCTTGAAAAAGGACAAGATCTGAAGAGAGAGATTTGCAATAATATAAGAGTTTTGACCTTTTCACAGGATGATTTAAACCCTTAACATTAAGGGACAGCACATTCAAACCTGACATAGATATAAATAAAAAAAGATAACATAATCCATAGATGAAAAACAAAAAGCAACCAACACGAAGACCAGCATGCACACATCAACCATTAACGTCAAAGAGGGAGAGTCCATGGAGGAAATCCGGAAAGAGAAAAAAGACAGGAGAGGAGAAAAAAGAAGAAAGAGAAGAACCAGCAGGGGAGGTCTGAAAGAGACCAAATTCATACTAGGGGGAACGTGGGAAGGCAAGCAAAGGGACCGTCACGAGGACTGATCACATACGATATCAAGAACCCCAAAACAGTCCAGAACTGAGAATACTCAATTAGGAGAAAGGAGCATCTAAAATATAAAATAATACTAGTATAGTACAAGAAAAACAAGTCATTACGGAAATCTAGAAATTGAATACGCATATATCAAGTTACTATACATGTAGCATATAAAGTAGACATCCAATATAATAAATGTAATAACAACACTTAGTCATAGAAATAGCTGATTATAAAGAAAAAAACAACCAAAGTATCAGTAAAGAAAACGAAAAGTAGATAGAGTAAAGGTGAAACCATCAGTATAAATAGCAGGAAAGAGAGAGTAGAAGAAAACCAAACTTCACGAAAAGATAACAGGGTGCAGTATAAAGAGATAAATGAAATAAGATAGAGAAAGGCACTAAAAAGTGGCTACTAGACCAAGTAATAACGCACCATGATAAAGGAATACAAAGAACTATACTGTAATGAAGAAGACTATGGAAAAAATCCAAGATAAACAATTAATCAACCGTCCTTAAACATGGAAACCTTGTTATAACAATTTGATACGAGAATGCAGGAACATGTGGAGTGCATAGTAATAGAAAGTGGTATAACCGGAAACTAAAGAGTGCAATAAAAAGAAAATATCACATCATAAAGTACAAGAAAAGTACACAGCTTACAAGGAACTAGCACCGATAAAGGAAGATATTAAGTAGTTATGAGGCAGAACAAATAATAAAAATAGCAATGTAAATATAGATCAAAACTATATATATAATAAATATGCAAAAGTACTTATAAGCAAGTAATCACCATGCATAAGGTATATAAACTTTGTGATAGTTAGCTAAAGTAAACAGGAAGGAACAATGAAAAAATAATCCAACCATATATGATACAGAAATATGCTAAAGATATATTAGAAACGAAATCCACTATCTCAGTCTTAAATAGAAAAGCCAGTAATATTGGTACAGCATTCTAATCAGTAAAACAATAACTAATAAGCATATAAATAAATGCAAAATACAGTAACTGTAACATGTGAGGCGCAGGTAAACACCACTATCGATAATAGATAATAAAAAACCCACGACCAGACTGGTACCAGAATACGAAACAACGCAAAACACGTTGAAGTCAATCAGACGGAAGACATACAAGTAGAACGACCACACAAAACGGAAGAACCAAGTATAAATCAGGTGAGAGACGAGACTACGCAACCACGGACGGGGGAAGAGAAGAAACCAAAACAGACGAGTACTACAGAGTGGAACAAGGAGATAAACATGAGATATGCCAAATATAACAATAAGGATGGAGGAAACGAAGACAAGAGGAACAACCCATAAGGAAGAAAGAAGAACACTACCAAAGCGAAAAAACAACATCAAGGTGAAGGAGAACCGATAAGAAACGAAAAGGCACAACTATACTGATGAGAAAAAGACAACAATTAGAAAAGCTTAATGCGCCAACTGACACCATCATAGAGATGGAAAGGAGACAACACCAAAATGAAGGAAAAACACCATCCAAAAACTTGACTGACAACACCAGTCACGAAAGAAAGCCATTGACGAACCAACAACCATGGAGCACGCAGGTCTAAAAAGGTAAGCTCAATAGACCCGGAAACAAGAAAAAATCAAGTAAGGCAGAAGAGTCACATCAGGTGCCAGAAGCACCATGAACAAGCGGATCCTCCATTTGAAGCTCCATCTGTAGTTCCATCTGATTATCCAAAAAAGAGGCCAAATCAGCAGGTTCGTCGAAGATTCTGGAGCGACCTTTAAAGATAATGCGAAATTTGGAAGGGCCCGAGAAGGAAAATGGGATATGCAACTCCGAAAGACGCTTCCGAAGATTGAGAAAGCCTTTCCTCCTTATCACTGTGTCTCTGGCAAAGTCTTGAGAAATTGAAATACGGTGGCCTTCCCAAGAAACAACTTTAATCCTCCGCATATGAGCCAAAATTTGTTCTGTGTGCTGATGACGCAGCGGCTTAAAAATGATAGCCCTTGGTTGCGTAGCAGATTTAGAGCGAAAAGAGGGAACACGATGTGCGCGTTCCAGCTCAAAGTCTCTTTGAAAAGAAATTTGCAGAGTAGAAGGCAACCATTGGTATAAGAAGTCAATCATAGACGGAGCACCTTTCTCGGCTTCTTCAGGAAGGCCAAAAATGCGCAGGTTGGATCTGCGATTACGGTCCTCCTGCTCAGTGAGATCCCTCCGCAATGCCGCCATTGAGCGCTCTAATTGGGAAAGAGTTTTAGATTGCTTGTGTATACAATCCTCTGCGCCGCTAACACGTGTCTCAGTGGCAGAAACACGAATGGATAGAGCCTTAAAATCATTCCTGATGGCTGATACCTCCACCTGTAGTAAATCTGTATTAGTTTTGGTAGATTGCGCAATGTCATGGACATCATTGAGACGCGTCAAAATAGTCTCTAAAGTGGAGTTAGCATCTTTTGAAGATAAATCAGGTGTAGGAGATACTTGTTTGAGCCTCTTAAGAGAAGCTTTCGACTCCTTTGAATCTTTAGCAGGCTGCGGCAAGCCCATGTTGGCCGCCATAGAGCTTCAGAAAGAAAGGTAGGAGAAACCACCACTTCAAAGAGCTGAGGAAAGGCAGAGGGCACGAGGATATTGGTGTACTCAGTAGGCAAGGAAAGATAAACAAGAGTGAGCAAAAATGTGAGAGCACAAAGTCAATAGGTATCGCAAAACCATAAATTGCGGCGGGCTTACATGCACAAAAACGTGAAATTTCAAACACCGTAATGTCAGGATCCTGCCGGGATGAAGAATATGCCTGCATAGACTAAGAAGACTGCAAATAGAGCCTCAAAGAGCAGGTAATGTTATTGAAAATGCCCTGTAGGCGCTCTGAAGAAAGGCACAGTAAAATAAAAATGCAGAAAAGAAAAAAGCTTCATTGAAAGCCACACAGCATGGAGAACGTAAAAAAAAACGTTACCAGCTTGCAGAAGGCAATATTCGTCACCACCACTGGATTATGCGCATCCTGAATAAAATAGACTCCATGATACCTCCGTTCGTGAGGAGACTCGGAACTGCGTGTGTGAGGCAAGACAAAATGGCGGCCGCTCGTAAATACACCGAGCGCCACCTCGAAGAGTCAAAATAGCAGCCACCAGCAGCTCCAGGGCGCAGAAAGGACTTGCCACAGGTACACACCACCTTCCGACAAATGAGGCTCCGTTTTCGTTATTGTGGGGTCCCTGGAGACGGAGATGAACCTCCGACGGCCCTGGCTCGACTCGGAGCTCAAGCGCAGACCGCCATTCCAAAGCGGCGCGCAAGCCACGCCCCTAACATGTAAGCGTTTTGACATTACTATGTCACATAAAGCACTGCGATGAGAAATACCTATTAAAAGTGATAGTTTTAAAGTATGAACTTTTAACCATTAACATAGAACCATTCCTGCCCCCTTCCTATCACTGGTGACAGTGAACCAAGAGGAAAGACAGTTGTCATGTGAACCTTGAACTCATGGTATAGGTTACTTGCAATTTAAATTTGGAAATCAAAGTAGAAATGTAAGCTATTCATTATTACATTTTGATGAAATCAAAATTATTTTCTTTGCTGAATTTTGTATTATGTTTTAGTATTCTTCCAATATAGTGAATTTGACATGTCCATCTTTGGATTTTAGAACCAGCCAAGGCATGTTTCGACCCTGGTAGCATGCAGTCCTGAGGTAAGTAGCACATTTGTGGTTGATCATGCTGGAATTCATGTTAAAGGGCAATATCAGTTACAAGTTTTGCATTTGGGCTATCTAAGCAACTTTAGCACCATTTTCAATGTTCTAGGACTGGAGGAGCACCACTTGGAGGGTCAATAACGCTGAATCAAGGTGTTGGTTCAAGATGGTTGGAGTTTTCTCTGTCCAAGAGGCTCTGATCAGGAGGACTGCCAAGTAGCCCTTGAAATCACTTGAATGTAATAAGTCAGTTGCGGCCAGCATTAACCGTGTGTGGGGAGTGTGGGGGGGTCACGCGGGAGGAGGGTGGGTAAATTAATAATAAAGAACTTACCTGTCTGCCGGACGGGTCCCGCATTTTCTCTGCACCTGCTCCTGCTCTCCTGCCTCTGGCAGGAACAGGAAGGAGGCAGCCTCCCTCCCCTCCCCTAAGCCAATCACAGCGTTGTGATTGTTGGGGATGCTACCCAGCCAGGGGTTTATGGGGAGGTCACATTCTCCATGTTGGCCTTATTGCAGCCTGCATGTAGAAAGGGCAGAGTGAGCATGACTGGTTTGGACAGCCCCAGAGGGCTGACAGAACAGTCATTGCGCCTTCAGGAGTGGATACGCCACTTCTCCCCTGCTCCCAGAGCAGCCACACCCATCCGCCCACCCACAACTAAACATAAAATGTTAATAACGGGAAGTTATTACCATTTTATATTTCTGCTTCTCACACTACGAGAAAGCAGTGGGGTGGCGCTCCTCCGCCCTAGTGGAGGAGCTGCCCCTGACCCAATGATATCCTATCAGAGAGGTAGGGCTCACAGTAGGAAAAAATAAATTTATGGATCTTTCTCTACCAGGACATGTAAATCTTAAAAGTACATGTTGAATTTTTTTAATGCAATGCATCCTGCTCTGTGGGCTGTTAGGGCCTCCCCCAGGGATGACATATTAAAAAGGGAGTTTTGGGCCGGGAAAAAGGTTTATGTGGCCAAGAAGTTGAATTGGCGGTTTAAAACTGCTCAGAGGCTGCAATGGATGTCCTGGGACAAGTCTTGAGGGGCTACGTAATTAGGTGGGACAATAAGAGTTGCAGGCCAACTAGGAGCACTTAATGTACCAATCCTGGGTCTATAGTATACCACACTACTGGGGACTTATACGTAAATTAAATATGCCAATCTGCTCTTAGCCAATATTACCATGTTTTAGGGAGGGAGCACAAGCACTTTAGCACGGGTGAGCAGTAGTGAAATGTGCAGAGTCCTAAAGCCACCAGAAATTAATGCAACAAAACAGGTGGGGAGAGGACAAAATGTTTGGGAAGAGACTATCCTAAGGCTGACAGGTCTAACACACTGCTTGATGGACTTCAGCTCCTCAAAGCCTTGAAAGACGAGCTGGTCATGTACTCTGCACAGTGGTTTCCAGCTTATTTTCCCTGCCACTGTGTGATGTCGGCTCCTCACCGGGTGACCTTGTGAAGGGAGCCGATATCATGTGACACCCTGTGGAACCATGTAAGTTTGCAGGTGTAGATGATTGTGCAATGTTGCACCGTAGGTTTACACTAAACAGCGTCTCCTTTACAAATTGTGTTTGGGGTTTCTCTCACAGATGCACACTCTCACTTTCTCACTCTGACTCTTTTTTCACCTTCAACCACTCTAATCCTTTGTCCAGTCTTCTTTAATTTATCCTTGTCTTTCCCTCTCTCCTTCACTTTCCTTTCCCAGATCACTCTCTCGCCCTTGTATCTTTTTTCTCTCTTCCCTCTATGCCCTTGTCTATCCCTATTTCCCCAGCTCGTTCTCTTTTTCCTCTCTCTCAACATTGCTCTCTATAGTGCTCATCCACTTTCTCTCTTGCTTCCTTTCTGTCTCCAGGATCCTTTTACCAGCTCTCTCTTTCTATTTGCTTTTCTTTGTCTCTCATGTTCTCTACCTGCCTCCTCCTTTCCCTATCTTTCAATGGTACCCTATTTCTCTATGACTCGCCCTCTCTTCTTACTCCTTCTTTCTCTCTCCCTTTTTCCTCTTTTTCATCTATCTGTTTTAAGATAACTCATTCTCTAAATCTCTAAACTTCTTTCTCTCTCTCCTCTCTTTTTCTCCTTGTGTCCTTCCTTTGTTTCTTCTGTTCATGCCCTCTTAACTATTGATTCCAGACTCTTAGGGGCATATTTACAAGGGAAATGGCGAAGTGAGGCGTTAGCCTTCCTGGCTTAAAGCTTCACTCCGCCACTTTAGAAATGCAGTGCTGCGCCATATTTACAACAATATGGTGCAGCCCTGCGTTTCCCCCTGCACTGGTTCAACACTTAGCAGCCTAGTGCCAATGCAGGCACCCTTGCACCATAGTGCAAGCGTGTCTGCGTGCAGGGGAAGATTGTTTATGTACAAGAAGGTCCCCCTTCCAGCACAAAAACAATGTTTAAATGCTGTGTTGTAACTTCTATGTGTGCTGCTTAATGCAGCACACACAGAAGTTGCAAAACAGCATTTTAAGTAAATGATTTTTTATGCTCAGGAAGGGGGACCTACTTGTACATAAACAATTATTGGCCTTTTGCTGTTTTCATGTGTGCTGCACAACGTAGCACACATGAAAACAACAAAAAAAGAGGAGAAATAAAGCATTTCTCCTCATTTTGCCTGTTTAAGACCAGGTTTTCCCTTGTATTAATTCTGGCGTGCCTCCTATTTACGCCTCCCTTGTAACTAGGAGTCAGGGTCAGAATCAATGGGTGTTGCGGTGGAACGCCCACAGCAACATCCATTGCCCTCCCCTTTCATACTAAGCATAGTGTGAAGGGGGGTCTTATTTAGAAGGCATCGTTAACCCACGTTAAGTGGCTTAACGCTGCCTTATAAATAAGGTGAAGCCCCTATCGCCACAGGA
Source organism: Lissotriton helveticus (assembly GCF_964261635.1). Classification (NCBI taxonomy): domain Eukaryota; kingdom Metazoa; phylum Chordata; class Amphibia; order Caudata; family Salamandridae; genus Lissotriton; species Lissotriton helveticus. Next base: position 1,619,103,170 of record NC_136061.1, read on the forward strand.
ATGTCGCAAAAAGTGACGATCGTGTGGGGATAGGGGCTTGTAAATATGCCACTAAATCTCTCCAAATTATCTCTCTCAAAAACTGTCCCTAAACATATAATTATTGAATCGTAATTTATATGAAGTTTAGGCAGTGGGTTGTTAGGCCTCCCCTCAGGCTCTGAAGCTTTTTCTGTCACATGAACGGAATTATTCTGCAGCCATATGCCAGGCAAGCATGTGATTCATGTTCCAGAAATGACTCACCGCCACATAACACTGCATGCCAGCACAAGGCCCGAATAGGGCTTTTTGAGGTGTGGCTGCTCTGCTCTGCTGTTCCCAGCAAGAAGTCGAGGACATTTAAGAACTCGTGCTTCCATTCCCACAGAGTCTGATAAAAAAGAGCCCCTAAATAATCAATTAGTGTATCAGGGCAGTTTTAAACTTGAACATGTAGGCTGTTTTGGTGTTTTGCAGGGATTGAAAGTCTGCATGGTCTTCAGCTTCAAGCAATGTTTGCAGTAATATCATGGAACTCAACAGTAAAAACTGGCCCAGCAGACCAGAAAACAGTCCAATAAACAGTTGAAAAAAACAGCCCAAACACTATCCGGTAAGAGCAGACATTCTCTCGCTGACATTGCCCTTCAAGACAGTTCGACTCTGCATACGAGGTGAATAGGTTTACATATTTATTTGATCCTGCTGAATCAAGCCACCTCACTGATAAGTAATCATCTTGTAGGTACTAAAGTAATTTCCCGACAAAAGGTTTTGGGGATAATTTAGGGTTTGGTGGGCGTAGGGCTTCAGATAAAAAGAGCGGATGTTCTATCTGCACACTTTAAAGCCTATAGCCAGCTGCCTATTTTGGTGATTGTCCTGCATTTACCAAACTCTAAACAAAGCACTTTGGGGCCTTATTGAGAGTGTTGCAGAGCCGGACAGGTCGTGAATTGTCTGCCTGTCTTATTTAGAGTGACAGTCATCAACGCACTTTTAGTAGGATGAAGTGGTTATGTACAGATGGACGGGGGCAGGACATCCACCAAAAATAGGTGGATGCATGTCCCACACCCGCTCATCTCTAAAAGGCTGCTAGTCGCTCATTACAGCTTTGATTCTAGAACTATCTGATAAACGCTCACTGGTAAATGTCGAAATTGCAGAGTGAATCTGTGTATCTACCACGAAGTTATACGCAAACATTGTATCCCACAGTATCGTTATTAGTTTGTGTGCTAATTGTGCATGTAACAAAATAATACAGTAGCATTTAAAAGCCATAGGGAGTATTTTGAAAAGCACAGGAAGTCTGAGCAGATAAACTAAGCTTGTATTTCATCTTGACCACCACTAAATAGCCACAAGCATATTGGGGCTAATCTCCAGAGACCATTGTCGGGTCACTGTCTAACTTTGGAATCAATCTGTGTTTCCTATTCGTGCGTTCTGTCTAAGGGTTACATGTCCTTCCACCTGTGATCTGTCAATCAGTTGCTTCAGGCCTAGGTCTCAGGGCCTGCCTAACCACATATTTCTGACTCATGGTTGATGGGGAGGTCACATCGGGTAAATTCCACAGCGGAGATGCAAGTTTGTTTTCATACGTACATATATACTTACATATATCATGGTGTACATCGACATCTTATTTTCGAATATTAATATTCCCCCTCTCTAGTTGAATTTTCAACTACATCATTTATCCCATACTTCATGAAAGTCACAAGATTTTTGGGGTACGATGTGTATGTGTTGTGTCTATAACTAATTCCTTAGTTACTTGCATTCTACCTTAATTGAGGTCTTTTTACAGCAGGAAAACCCCAATTGTAGGAAACCACTCAAAAACAATAAAACAATGAAAATCGGGAGCAGTGACTGCCACTTTCTGGTTACCAGTCGGAGGAACCAGGAAAATTAATTGGAAAATCAGTCCGGTGAAAGGGCACCTCCCTCCTTCGTAAATTCAGCTGTAGACTATGCAGTGCTTGGATGGCAAGAGCCAGCATCCTCTTATCCATGTCCTTTGCAGGGAAAAAAGTACAGCAGGATGCCCTGATCTTGGTACACACCCCACTTTTCATTGCAGTCATCAAGTCCATCAAATACGGATGTTGCATCACCATAAGACGGATGGGCATTAGCTCTTCCTTGATGGTGTTTAGGCCGAGCTCAGTATAGTTGATAATATTTAACATCTACTATCTAGTTATTTGTAACCAGCAGGCATTCGCCTCCGTTTTCACGGTGAAGAAGGGTATGGAAACCTCTGCGTTTACGTGATTTTCAGAGAACTGTCTATACATTTTTTAGGAATATCCTTGTACTGAGCCCAGCCAAAGCAATCAGCAGTTCTTTTTTTCAAGCCTGATGCAATAGAGTTGTTTTCTTCTCTAGAGGATGTTGGAACAACTCTTACAGATCTTCTCCAGGGATGACCACTTTTGGGGTGTGTATTGTTACGAGGGTGCAGAAGCCCCACCATCCAGGGATGAGCTGGGTATAGGCATACTCGCTGTACTGCAGATAGGTAACCATCAACATGGAGGTTCCCTAAAGCAGATCTGGTGCGTGCAGTATTGCTCCTCAATTTTCATTGGTGCCAAGTGGGATTGTTCCTTTGCACCTGAAACACAAGGAATACAGTGTAAGTTTCCATACAATTACTGGTTGCCTTTTCCCTTCTAGCCATGTGTACCTATCAATCAATCTCTTATACTTCCTGACATAAGGTACCTATGATGACATTCAACCCTTCCCTTCTAGATTAATTTCCCCTAGCATCATCAAGGTGAATGGCCCTACACTGGAACTCCATTTCTGGGGTCCACTTGTTATTAAAGAATACTGACCCAGATACACTAAGGGCCATCCTGGGACCCCAGACAGAGGCAGGAGCAGACAAGTTTGTGCACTGGTGTAGTGGCCTTGCTCTCTCCAAGAACCTCTTCTCTCGAAAATCTCAGGGCCAAACAGTGTCCTCCCCTATGGTGCCACTCCTGCGTATCCTATCTAGGTCAGTTTGAATGTTGCTAGGCTTAGTGAAAAAGTGCAAAGCTGTGGGGTTGGTTTCATACTGGGTGATGTTTACCACTACTTCAGGGGGGTTCTACTCAGCTGGGTTGTATCTTGGACCTAATCCTACATAGGTACAGGTGGATGAGACGTGTTTTTATGGGGGCTATTTCTTGTTATAGGTAAAGTCTGTCTGCAACAATGGCATGGGGTATCAGCGAGCAGACATAGCATTACCTAGTCAACGTCTGGGCGGGCATGTGTTGGTACCATGTGTTGTGCAAGAATGCGCTGCATAATGCATGCAGAATACTAAAGTTTGGTTCAGTGTAAGAGTATGTTAGGTGGTAGAGGTCCCTATGCAAGCGCTGTAGAAATTTTGAGATAGCCTCCATGCTACTAGACAAATTTTTCGCTGTGGATGGATGCGGGCATACCCATGCCATGCAGACGATATACAAAGCTGCAATACTATGGAGCTTTGGACACATTGCAGGTCTTGGGATGGTGTCTGGAGGAGTTGTCTGCAGTTTTCTGGCATCCAGGGGTGTCTTTCCATGGCACAGTGTAATGAGTGTGTTGTCACAGAAAAGTCTGTAAAAAATAGTCTGTTGTCTTTTTGGCTTGAAACCTTGGTCCTCATTGGGACTTCGGAGGTTTATACTGAAGAGAGATGACGGGCCGCACTAAAGTAGGTGCACGTAGTGCATGATTGTAGACCTGCTGGATAAGAGCTGTGGGTTGTAGGTACGCTTTTAGAACAACATGCATCAATATTTGGTCTTGGGAATTTCTGTGCCTGTCTTTTTTGGGGAACCTTGGATATGTTCATTTTGAGTAAACTTTTAGTGGGGTAAAGGAAAGTGGCCACAGTTAGGAAGTCATTTTAGGAGACAGTGAACGTTTAGTCATGGAGCACCTGGGTTTGGATTTTCTGGGTCATTTTGGTACTCCCCCCCCTCTCCCTGACAGAGGTGGGTGCTTTATGGATTGTGTGCATTTCTCTTTTAACCTAATTAGCTTTTTATGGTTGTTGCCGGCCCTCTAATACACTAGTTTTCCTAATTTTTGTGTTCGTGTGCAGTTTTACCAATGTGGATGGTACCTTTTGACATACACATGCACGATGCTCCGTGAAAGGAAGGGGACGGATCACTGAAATAATATCGACGGACAGAATATCGACCATCAAAAATATCGTTGAGAAAATATCGACACTCAAAATATCGAGTTTCTATCTACAAACAGGTAAGTACAAAAATATCGAGTTAAAAATATCGTTTACAAAAATATAGTTGTAAAAAATATCGTATTTACTAAAAACAGTGTTAAATTAAATTAATATTAATAATTAATTACTAAAATATACTTAAAAATACTTAAATTAACTTATAATAATTAAATAATTAATGAAAGTTAAATAAATATTTTTTTATTTCATATTTATTAAACATATATATATAGTAATAAAATATAATAAAATAATACCCAAAAACTGAAAACTGACCCTGAACCCTAAAAATACCCCTTTACCCAAAAACTGAAAACTGACCCTGAACCCTAAAAATACCCCTTTACCCAAAAACTGAAAACTGACCCTGAACCCTAAAAATACCCCTTTACCCAAAAACTGAAAACTGACCCTGAACCCTAAAAATACCCCTTTGCCCAAAAACTGAAAACTGACCCTGAACCCTAAAAATACCCCTTTACCCAAAAACCCAAAACTGACCCTGAACCCTAAAAATACCCCTTTACCCAAAAACCCAATACTGACCCTGAACCCTAAAAATAAAAACGATATTACTTCACTTACCTTAAAAACGTTTTGGGGTGCATGGGTTACGGTCACCACCACACCCAGATTGTCGGCTTAAATAACACACGCCCTCACGAACATTGGCCAAGGAAGCAATAGGCCCGATCCCTGTCATTACCACATCCAAATGGCACTGGGCCACAGAGCAGCTTCTCAACACCCAAAGGTATGCCACATTAGAGCCAATACTACATGAGACCTTAGGAAGACGCCCAACAGCCTGCAGGAATAAGCTCAAAAGAATCCCAAACACGAAGCTTTCAGACTCCAATAGGGAAAACTTTGTTGCACGTCAGGTGCAGGGACCAGAAGGGCATACATGTGTCCTCAGGACACATTGCAATTACCCACAAGCCCCAAAGTGCGACACGTCCCCTTCGGTACACAGACATAATATCGACTCCAAAATATCGTTTGGACATAATATCGACTCCAAAATATCGTTTGGAGAAAATATCGACAGGACAGAATATCGACAGCCAAAATATCGTTTTTAAGGTAAGTGAAGTAATATCGTTTTTAAGGTAAGTGAAGTAATATCGTTTTTATTTTTAGGGTTCAGGGTCAGTTTTGGGTTTTTGGGTAAAGGGGTATTTTTAGGGTTCAGGGTCAGTTTTGGGTTTTTGGGTAAAGGGGTATTTTTAGGGTTCAGGGTCAGTTTTCAGTTTTTGGGTAAAGGGGTATTTTTAGGGTTCAGGGTCAGTTTTCAGTTTTTGGGTAAAGGGGTATTTTTAGGGTTCAGGGTCAGTTTTCAGTTTTTGGGTATTATTTTATTATATTTTATTACTATATATATATGTTTAATAAATATGAAATAAAAAAATATTTATTTAACTTTCATTTATTATTTAATTATTATAAGTTAATTTAAGTAATTTTAAGTATATTCTAGTAATTAATTATTAATATTAATTTAATTTAACACTGTTTTTAGTAAATACGATATTTTTTACAACTATATTTTTGTAAACGATATTTTTAACTCGATATTTTTGTACTTACCTGTTTGTAGATAGAAACTCGATATTTTGACTGTCGATATTTTCTCAACGATATTTTTGATGGTCGATATTCTGTCCGGCGATATTCTTTCAGTGATCCGTGCCTTGGGCCTGCTCCCGACCTAGCCCCAGGGGACTCACTGGACATGAAGAAGTCAAGGCCCCAGATCTCTTGGTCTTTATGCACCTTACTGACTAACAACGTCCTCATTCTGTTGGTGGTTTAAACTAAGTGGTGGTATGTGCAGCATGAACACTGCTGAGCTAATTCACAATAGCTCAAAGAAATTTCCCGTAAATTTCATGACAACCCCTAGGAAGGGGGTCAGACTGGCCAGGGCCCCCCAGGCTGATGTCCATGTGGAGTTGGAGTGTCTCGCTGGCTGGTGTCTGAGGAGGAAGGTCCAGGTAAGGAGCAGGCTGTTGTCCCATTCACAGCAAATTGAATGGACATTTTCAATTTGGACATATGGTCTCATCCTAAGACATTAGTCAAGGATGAAGAAAAGTACAACTGTTCCCTATTCCTTTTCCCCTCTATCTGCAGCTCGAGGGGTTCTGTGAAAGGATCCCTGCCACCGTGCCTGAGACCCATTGTATGGTTGCAGTGCTATTTGATAGAGGGACCGTTCCCTCCCGTAGGCACTGCCTCGTCGACCCTGTGTCAAGCAGAAAGTGTTGAGGTGTCCCTTTGATCAATATTGTGACCACAGGGTCCTCCTCAGGGCAACATGGGGTGGACAGTAGTGAGTGTGTGTCTTTGGGTGTTTTGGCGGTCCCTGGAGTGACTATCCCTGTACCCTCACCCTCGCTGTAGGATCCTAGGGGACTGGTGTCTTCTTCCTAGCTGTTGCTAGTTGTGTTATTGTTTAGACTCAATATGACGTGTCTGTCTGCTCATGGAGTGTGTGTTTTGTGGACTAAATGCGGCGGCCAGGGGTCGGACTACTGGAATTACGGAGGATAGCACCACCTTCTTTTGACCAGTTACCCCTCCCCGTTCCAAGGACACCATTGGCATGGATGGACCTTAGTTTGGTTGTCATCCTTTATGACTGTGAATGTCTCACCAGCCAGAGACCGTCCTGGGATATCAGTTTTTCAGTCACCAGAGTGACACTTACACCTGTATCCCTCAGTGCTTCAACTCTGAGGCTGTTGTCTTTATGTTTTCATGTTAATGGGCCAGATAGCCAGGACAGCTACATCCACCCCACCCTCAGAGACCAAAGTTGCTTCAGGGAGCTCTCTGACATAGTCAGGGCTCACCTGAAGTCTCACCACTGCATTAACTGCAGGAGCACTAGGGGGATTCATTCTGTGGGAAAAACTAGGGTCTCCAGTTCGGTGCCCATTAATAATTGCAGGTTTCTAACGCGCTAGAATCGACTCCCGAAGGAGTATCTCTGTGCTATAGACCGCTGGGGAACCGGTCCTGGCTTTCCCTGTGAGATGGTCCCTACTGGGTATCTCCAAGGTGAAACCAGGCATCCCCAGCGTATGTGGGGGGCCGTTGTGGAGATGAGGCAAGCTAATGCCCAGAGTTGCCGAGTGTGATCCCTAGTTAGAGTAGGCACCGAGGCGAGAATGATCGAGTCCGCTGACCCTGGTCCAAGACCCTGCTGCGTCGGGAATTGAACCCTGGTCCCGGGCCGTCCTGTGCTCCTGGGTCTGCCGCCTCTAACCAGTGAGCCACACCACTCCACTTGACTTTGCAATCAAAGCACAAAGCCTTCTTGGCATCCCAGTTCCTACCCTGTTATCCACCCTTAGACTGTATATTGGCTCGGGGTCCACCCTCCTGAACAGGGTTTTTGGGACGTTTATCTTTAGACTGGTCCCCATCTTTCCCTTAAGGGGGCTTAGTAACACATTTCTTTTGGTCACCCCCCTCCCCCCATGAGTTGTTTTGATTACCCATGTCTTGACCCAGTGGTCTGCCTTCCTTTCTAACTCTTGAGGAGAAAGTGGACCTAGGTCTTCCAGGTATTGATGTTTTTTTCAGGAACACCGTTACTCAATAGATACTCTTTTATAAAAAGATTATCACGCCTATCATATTCTTGCACCTGGTTACCTTTCAAACTACCACCTGTTGTTTTCACTGATAATTCTACAAAATCTACCCACGTCTGACTCTGGATTTTTTGAGTCTCCCTGAACCTGTTCCTATATCCCTCAGTGATGAGTTCAAAGCCATCAATCAGGGTATCCTTCATGAGGTAATAAGACTCAGCATCTGTCTTATTCAGTTTCAGGAGCCTATCCCTCTACATTCTTGACTACAGCTCACAGTGAAGGGAGCCCCAAACTTCTATTTGAGCTTCCTCATTTTACAGGCCCTCTCAAAGATTGTAAACCATTTGGAGATATCATCACCCTCTACATATTTGGAGACAATCCCTTTCGGGATGGTCAAAAGCTACATCTTTCTCCCTATTTACAATGTTGATGCCACCAGAGATAGGCCCTAGGCCCATCTCAGTTCTTTCCTTTTCTATAGCCAAGATTTTAGACTCTAATTCTATCCTCTAGGCTATTTTTCTGAAGATCTGCATCTTAACTGTCTACTTCTGGGTACTGTCAGTACTCCCAGCACTACTAACAGTAGGATTGCTGCTGGAATCATCAACTACTTCATCCATGTAACCATCCACTTTCCCAAGAGAGGTTTCTTCATCTGCCAGAGATCTACCATTTTCTGTAAGCAGCTTTTGCAGATGTGTCTTAGGGTGTCTAGATCCCGAGGTGAGGATCCATGTTTGGCATAGGAACTTACGTTTGTCCAAATGAAGTTTCTGATAGGGCCTGATTGTGCCGGATTCTTATCTCAAAATCTCCCTAAGAATCCTCAGTCGACTGGATCTTTGTTATCTGCTGAAAAGTGTAAAGGGAGAAAACCAATGCATTTACCACCAAACAGTATGGACCAATCAATTTAGACTCGGAAAGGACCACTGACTCTGAATTATAATTTAGGGGTTTTATGACAACGCCAAAAATAACTTGACATACAAGCATCTCATGACGAGGTTGAAGAAATACTTAGGCACTACTATAAAATTCATCCTACGCACCAGTCTGATCCGGTGTAGCATAAAAAGAATGAGCAACCCTAAATCAGTCTTCATTAATAGATATAAAGGAAGTTAGTTAATCTGTCCCTACACTATCACTAAATTGGCATCCCTACTTAACATCCTCCAGGCAAGATCAAGAAAAGGTGTCAGCTCGTTAAGACTTCTTAAGAAGTACACTCGCGTTGTAAGGAACAGTAGCCAAAGCTAAGTCTTCCTTCGAAGAATCGATCCTTTCTTCTACCCTCCTGACGGCTCTCTGCTAACTCTTCCCTCAGGGCACTGTCCCTAATAAAAAATCCACAATAGATAGAACATGCCTCTGAAACACCTCCTCTGGCCAGACACCACTCATTAGTAATTTTCCACCAAAACTTGTACTTCGTCCAGCAACGTTTGGTATGTCCTTGGGTCTCAGGCTTCTTCAGCGAGCTTCCAATTATCAGCATTCCTGGACACTATTTTGCAGGTCTCTTCCATACCTAACTCCTAAAACAAAGAGCAGCAGTCTAGCTAACGAGAACGTTGTCCTTGCACCTGCAACAGAAGCATGAGAACGGAACAACCTTGCTCGCACGTGAATGTTGCTGACTGCCTTTAAATGAGAGCTTTACCAGGGAAAGCACATTTCGGCCTACACAATTCAGCTAACATACGAAATTACGAATAGGCCTTTCATAGCAAAACGTGAACTTTTATTTTAGGTATTTACACAGCAAGAATGACACACTAATAAATGTTGCATCAGTAAGCACTACATTTCTTAACATTCAATCAATCAATCAATCAAACATCTGTAGAGCGCACTACTCACCCTTGAGGGTCTCAAGGTGCTGAGGGGGGAGGAGCTGCTACTGCTCGAACAACCAGGTCTTTAGAAGTCTCCTGAAGTTCAGCAGGTCCTGAGTCTGTCGCAGGGGGATGGGGAGGGTGTTCCATGTCTTGGCGGTGAGGTGGGAGAAGGATCTGCCGCTGGTGGTCATTCGGTGGATCCGTGGAATGGTGGCAAGGGCGAGGTCAGCGGAGCGAAGCTGGGGGTTGGGAGTGTAGAAGGTGAGTCGTTTGTTGAGGTATGCTGGTCTGGCGTCGTGGAGTGCTTTGTAAGCATGGGTGAGGAGCTTGAAGGTGATCCTCTTGTTGACTGGGAGCCAGTGCACGTCCCTCAGGTGGGCAGTGATGTGGCTGTGGCAGGGGATGTCGAGGATGAGGCGTGCGGAGGCGTTCTGTATGCGTTGGAGTCTCTTCTGGAGTTTAGCCATGGTTCCCGTGTAGAGGGCATTGCCGTAGGCCTGGGTGACCGTCCTTCTGGTTCCGGTGCGAATCCATCTGTATATAATGTGAAGCATGCTGTGGGTGTTGAAGCAGGAGGAGGAGACAGCGTTGACTTGCTGGGTCATTGACAGTGATGAGTCCAGGATGAACCCCAGGTTGTGTGCGTGGTTGGTGGGTGTTGGTGCAGCTCCTAGTGATGCTGGCCCCCAGGAGTCATCCCAGGCAAAGGGGGTGGAGCCGAGGTTAAGGACCTCCGTCTTGTACGAGTTCAGTTTCAGGCGACTGTTCTTCATCCATTCGGCCACGGCCTTGATTCCTTCGTGGAAGTTTGTGTTGGTGATGACGGGGTCTTTGGTGAGGGAGAAGATCAGCTGGGTATCGACGGCATATGAGATGATATTAAGGTTATGTGATCGGACGATGTTGGCGAGTGGTGTCATGTAGACGTTGAAGAGGGTCGGGCTGAGGGATGATCCCTGGGGTATGCCACAGGTGATCTTGGTGGCTTCGGGTCAGAATGGAGGGAGGCAGACTCTCTGGGTTCTGTCGGTGAGGAAGGAGGTGATCCAGTCCAGGGCTTTGTTGCGGATCCCTACGTTGTGGAGGCGTGTGCATAGGGTGTGGTGGCAGACGGTGTCGAAGGTGGACGAGAGGTCTAGGAGGATGAGAGCCGTGGTTTCGTCATTGTCCAGCAGGGTCCTGATGTCATCGGTGGCGGCGATGAGGGCGGTTTTGGTGCTGTGGTTGCTGCGGAATCCGGACTGGGATGAGTCCAAGGTGTTGTTCTCTTCAAGGAATTGTGTCAGTTGTCTGTTGATGATCTTCTCAATGACTTTCACCGGGAACGGTAGCAGGGAGATGGGGCGGAAGTTCTTGAGGTCCTTTGGGTCTGCCCTGGGGTTCTTGAATAGGGCGTTGTTTCCAGATTTCCAGGAAGGTGGTGGTCTCAAATGAGCTGTTGAGGATCTTTCCGAGTTGGGGTGCAATGATGGAGCTCGCTTTGTTGAAGATGTGGTGGAGGCAGGTGTCTGACTTTAAGCCAGAGTGGATGGTGTTCATGGTTTTGAGGGTGTCTTCGTCATTGACGTGGTTCCAGGAGGTCAGGAGGCCGGTGTGACTGGGGGCCGGTGAGTCTAAGGTGTCAGCGGCTGTCGGGGGGGTCTGAGTGTTGAAGCTGTTGTGGATGTCTATGATCTTGCGGTGGGAGAAGGTGGCTAGAGAGTCTCAGAGGACTTGTGAGGCGGGATATCGTTGGAGCTGGGGTTGGCTAGTTCCTTCATCATGTTGAAGAGCTCTTCGCTGTTGTGCACGTTGCTGTTGATGCTCTCCTTGTAGGAGGTCCCTTTGGTGGTTTGAATGAGTTGGTGGTGCCTGCGGCTGGCGTTCTTGAGGGCTGTGTGGTTGTCCGGTCTTTGCTCGAGGTGTCATTTGTTCTCGAGTCTTCGGCAGGTTTGCTTGAATGTCCGGAGGTCGGCGGTGAACCAGACAGCCCTTCTGTCAGTGTGTCTATTTGAGGGTATCTTGATCAGGGCGAAAGTGTTGGCGCAGTCATCGATCCATTGTCTGAGGTTGCGGGTGGCTGTGTCGGTGTCAGTGTGGTCAGTTGGTGGGTCTTGTTCCATCTGCGGTGGGGTATTTGTTGCGGGTGGTTGTGTGCGGTGCTTTTCTTGAAGGAGAAGTGGATGCAGCGTGTCAGTACAGTGGAGTTCGGTGATGTGGCTGAAGGTGACGTGGTTGCTGGCGGAGAAGATGGGGTTGAGCGCGTTTCCAGCGGAGTGGGTGGGTGTCATGACAAGCTGTTTGAGTCCAAGGTTGGCGAGGTTGTCGATCAGCGTGGTTGAGCGGCTGTCATTGGCGTTCTCTAGGTGGAAATTCAGGCCTCCGAGGAGTATGTAGTCTTTGGAAGCCAGGGCGAGCGGGCTGACGACGTCTGTGATGGAGTCGCTGAACTGTGGCAGGGGTCCGGGGGTTCCTCTGAGGGTGGTGTTGGGATCGATGTGGATCTGGAAGTGCAGGTGTTCAGTGGTGCTGAGGGTGTCTTCGGTGTTGGTTGAGATTCTGAGGGTATTTCTGGGGGCGATGACGATTCCTCCTCCTGGTCGGTTGGTACAGTCCCTGCTGGTGATCTTGTAGCCATCTGGGAGGGCTATGGCAACGTCGGGTGCTGATGAGGTATTAATCCAGGTCTCCGTCAGGAAAGTGACATCCAGGGAGGATTAGTCGAGCAGGTCCCAGAGTTCGACGGCATGCCTGGGGACAGAGAGAGTGTTGAGCAGTATGCATCTGAGATGGTTGTGGCCAGCCCTGGTGGGAGAGCGGGAAGTGCTGGTGTATGCTGGCTGGTAAAGCTGCAGTTTCCGCAGGTGAAGGGTCAGTGGGTGTGCTTCGGGGTGGCCTGGAAGCAGGAGGTTAATTGGCCGACGTTGAGTGAGTGGAGGAGGTTGGCGTCGTAGCGGCGTCTGATGTTGTGGCCCTCGCGGGGGCCATGGTGTCTGGCGCTGGGCGCCGTCCAGGTGCGGATGGGTGCAGACGGGCTTGCCTTAGGCGCACATTCGGCACACCAGTGGTGCGCCTGCTGCGCGCTGCCTCCATTAAGAAGGAGAGGTGGGAGGGAGGAGCAGCTTGGAGGGTGAATGGGCGATTGAGGGTGGCGGGCCGCAGGGGACGCAGAGGCAGGAAAAACACTGAGCGGGCAATGGGGGAAAAGGAACCAGGGATCTGTGGGGAAGGAGGGCAGGACAACAGAAAAAAGGAAGAAGGCAGGTAGGAATGCGGACACAGTAGCCCAGAGGATCTGGCCAAAAGCAGTGAAGCAGTGAAGAATAAACGCTGAAAAATTAAAAAAGAAGCAAGAGCGGGCACAGGAGTCTTGACTCGCGCTTGTGGCAGCAGCAGTGGCAGGAGGACATGGGCATGAACAGGTGGTGCTAGGTGTGCGGCATGGTGAGCGACCTGCCTGAACGCAGGGTCGAGGGTCGCTTACCTCACCACGCAGCTGCGGCCATTAAGAAGGGGAGGTGGGAGAAGGAGCAGCTGGGAGGGCGAATGGGTTAGTGAGGGGGCGGGGTCGCAGGGGATGCAGCGGTGGGGAAAACACTCAGCAGACAACGGGGGAAAAGGAAACAGGGATCTACGGGGAGGGGGGCAGGACGACAGAAAAAAGGAAGAAGGCAGGCAGAAGGCAGACACAGTAGCCCAGAGAAGTGGGCCAAAAGCAGTGAAGCAGTGAAAAATAAACAATGAAAAATGAAAAAAGAAGCGAGAGCGGGCACAGGAGTTTCGAACTCGCGCTTGTGGCAGTAGCAGTGGCAAGAGGACACGGGCACGAACAGGTGGTACTAGCTGTGAGGTGTGGGGAGTAACCTGCCTGAACGCAGGGCCGAGGTTCGCACATTAAAGCACAATTAATTATTCCTACACATGCAACTTTACTATGGTGCACGTTAAACCTAATACATCACATTGTACATAAGCTACTTCATTAGCCTTTGTAATGAACATCGAGGATTATATGATTCCATGGACCTGCTGGCCTTCAGAAGACTTCTCAAGATCTGGCTCTTCGATCAGTAGCAGCCCCCCCAGTGCCTTGAGACCCTCACGGGTATGTAGCGCACTTTATAAATGCTTGATTGATTGATTGATTTAAATGTCATTTTAATTTCTCAAATGACACAAACTAATTTTCTATCACTACTCTCACACATTTCGTTATTACCCCACATTTCTAATGATCATTGTTTAGTATAGCACAAAAATATATGCGGGTGCGGACTATCCATGATTATGATGCACCACTACAAATTTTCAAAAAAACATATTGCTCTATCAGTCCCCCCCCCTTTGATGAGTAGTGTCATCACAAAATCTCAATTCCCTGGAGAAAGAACCAACCAAAACAGAGTGCATAGATATTCTTCCCTGTCAGAACTTCTCTAGATTCTTCTGACTGTCCTGCAGTCTAGTCATCCTTATATCTTGCTCCCTAAGGGATCGTTCAACTTGATTAGCCTTGTACCACTGATAAGCTGTAGCAAAACCCCACAAACAAACCACAATGATAAAGATGGGCTTCAGAATGTAACCAAGAATACCTTTTCCTAAGCTCGCAAATCAATTTCCCACTTTTCCAAAACCATTACCAACCTTTTCCCAAACTCCCTCTTCGCTCAGATCCTAGATCTCATGATGGATTACAGTGATGTTACTTTTCTATTTCTCCAGATCTTTGCTGTTATCCGGTATATAAGAAACTAGAGGTTAAATCATAAACATGGCAACATTTTTTGTATGAAAGTATATAAAATATTTTATTAAAATCATTAACAATTCATAAATATATGGACAAAACCTTGAATAAAAATAGAGTTAAACTACTCTATGCAGAAATTATGAAACATTGTCACGAAAAATTTTTTTCTTTGATTTAAAAAAACATGAGTGAAACATATGTATACAATATCAATAAACAATCAATCAAAAGGAAGACCTGCTCAAGTTAAGTAAGGACATAAAGAAAATAGGGGAAAGACGTTTTTGGTGGCAGAGAAGTTAAACAAACACAGACAATCACAATTTGTCATTGAATTTTGCACATTAAATATCCAATCTGACTCAAACCAAAACCCGATTTCTTCTCGGTGTTCTTGGGGCGAGTTTGGTGGTTTAATTGTGCACTAGTATGCGTCGACGCGTTTCGATGGCTTTTTTAGATGGATGCCATCTTTATCAAGACTTGTGCTCTTATTATTGACTCTGCTACAATGGCACTGGATGGTTGCCTTTGTGTATAGATCCTGTTGATAAATATAATTCATTAAGTATATGGCATGAAGAAACAAGTTTTTATCACTGAAAATCTTACTTTAGGCCTGATCGACTTTTCTTAGATAATAAGACCAGCATTAGCCATTACCGTATACATTTATATTGTCCACAGGTTTGACAAAGCAATAATCAGCTAAACCTTCTTCTTATAACATACCCTAATAATTTTAAGGCACATCCTCTTAGAAAGCATCTTTACATAAGAACCTCCTTGTCCTACCAGTATGTGGGCTTCCATTATAAGAATAACCCCAGGGCTCTCAGGCTGGGTATCCGTTATATTATTCCATAGTATTGGCATGGACCCTCCCTCGGGCAGGCCCTGGGGTGATTGCCCATGTATAGACGGGGGTGAGAAAAAGGGTGGATTACCTTATATCATTGTCTTTTCAGGTGTACAGCTCTGGATGTTTTAAATTGATGGATGGTGCTCAGGGACAGGTTTGTCCTGTAAATACAAGGGTTACCCCAGGGCCTGCCCGAGGGAGGGTCCATGCCAATACTATGGAATAATATAACGGATACCCAGCCTGAGAGCCCTGGGGTTATTCTTATAATGGAAGCCCACATACTGGTAGGACAAGGAGGTTCTTATGTAAAGATGCTTTCTAAGAGGATGTGCCTTAAAATTATTAGGGTATGTTATAAGAAGAAGGTTTAGCTGATTATTGCTTTGTCAAACCTGTGGACAATATAAATGTATACGGTAATGGCTAATGCTGGTCTTATTATCTAAGAAAAGTCGATCAGGCCTAAAGTAAGATTTTCAGTGATAAAAACTTGTTTCTTCATGCCATATACTTATTGAATTATATTTATCAACAGGATCTATACACAAAGGCAACCATCCAGTGCCATTGTAGCAGAGTCAATAATAAGAGCACAAGTCTTGATAAAGATGGCATCCATCTAAAAAAGCCATCGAAACGCGTCGACGCATACTAGTGCACAATTAAACCACCAAACTCGCCCCAAGAACACCGAGAAGAAATCGGGTTTTGGTTTGAGTCAGATTGGATATTTAATGTGCAAAATTCAATGACAAATTGTGATTGTCTGTGTTTGTTTAACTTCTCTGCCACCAAAAACGTCTTTCCCCTATTTTCTTTATGTCCTTACTTAACTTGAGCAGGTCTTCCTTTTGATTGATTGTTTATTGATATTGTATACATATGTTTCACTCATGTTTTTTTAAATCAAAGAAAAATTTTTTTCGTGACAATGTTTCATAATTTCTGCATAGAGTAGTTTAACTCTATTTTTATTCAAGGTTTTGTCCATATATTTATGAATTGTTAATGATTTTAATAAAATATTTTATATACTTTCATACAAAAAATGTTGCCATGTTTATGATTTAACCTCTAGTTGCTTGTGTCCAAGACTAGTATTTGGGTTTCAATAGCTATTGAACTGAGCCAAGGGATACTCTTGTTTACACTGTGGTACAGTACCCCATTCCCCTGGTTTTGAAGGGGTCTCTCTCTTAATCTCAACAATCCGGTATATAAGTACAGCACTCTTGAACCTTCAACATATTACAGACCCCTCCCTCTTCTGCCAATAAAACATCTAAAGCAAGACGTTTCTGTATCACCATCGTCCTTATCGACAACATCTCTTCATCAACAAGTATTAATGACTTAGCTGTATTAGTCAACAACTTGTCAATAACAGTCGCCAACTTTCAAATCTTCACATCATTCAGAATCACTTCCAAACTTGGTATTACTACTCCAAAGATATCTCCAATCTCTGCTCCAGCACTTGCATCTCTCCTTGCTCTAGAATGCTTTTGACCTCCCAGAAGTTCTAATTCCTCCGCGTGGTAGATCTTGGGGAAAATAATTCCCACATAACACGTGCCATACCAATTCACTGGCAATCTCACATAAGCATTCCTTCCACACATATAATATACACTTGGAAGCACCTGTATTGAACCTTGCAAAAAGTTCTTTGTAGACTCTTCCTTAGTGAAAACATGATCACAAGCACTCTGTCCTACATAGACCTTATCATAATAGGCCTGCACACGTTTCACACATTACTTCCCCTTCTGCACTAAATCCAATGCTATGAGGCCATAGCTTCCCTTTGCTCTGTGAGCTCTCTCCTCATCCGTCCAATCTACTGGACTTTCTCCGGTGTTACGTGTTTGTGTTAGCTGTCTATATCTATCTTCTACTTGATCTACAAACTTCTTCTCTACACCTGTTAGTGAGCGTGTCAGGTTATGTCTATGGGCATACGCTGTATCTAACGTTGCAGTTAGTTTGAAATACTTCCCAATCCTATCCTCCTGTTTATGATAATCATACGTGTTCAGGTATTTGTAAGCTGGTACCTCTGAAAGCACTGCATCATAATTCAAAAAGAAGTACTCATAATGACCTCTCCCATAGAATATACTAAGCAATAAACTACATGAAATTCCAAAAGTCAATGGAGGATGGTGATATTTGTTGCCCTCATCCACTGAGGCAGGCAACTGCATACACATATAACAATCTTTTGCATCCATCCCCTCGTCATACTCATATAGCAGCTTGGCATACCAGTTAAGCTTAAAATCACCTCTAGACATATCTACATGCAGCCTACGGTTATTCTGATCTAGCATAGACTTTTCAGATCCTATGATATCCTCTTTCTTGGTTGAAGCACTGGGTGTTCCCTTCACCTCTACAACTTCTACCTTGTATGGAATAGCGACTGACACTATGATAACTACGACAATTGAAACTATCAATCCTACTATGAGTGCACCTATCATACATTTGGATCTTCAGTTCGGATTTCCAGCCTCCATTTTCGCTGACGAGTCGGTCTGCAGCAGACGAATACTTTAGAGTATCTTTCCCCACCACAAGTTGCTGCTTAACCAGTTCCAACACCACTCCTGGTGCTGGAAATTTCCTTTACAGTACTCTTTTTCCTTATTTACACAGTCCAAAAATACTTCCTCAACCCTCTTTCTTCTTCTACTGAAAGTCCCTGGATTTATTCTTCTTCCACTCGGACCTAGGTTATCTTCTTTAGCCACCTATTTACAACCACAGTTCATTCACAATCTACGATGAGTTCAGATCCAATTGCAGGTAAAACATGTTGCAAGATTTCAAGACGAACATCTACCATTTCATGAGGTGATGGTTCAAATCCAAATGTTGGGAAAAGTAATCTGTGCAAGATCAGGATCCGTACCATGCTCAAAACTGGAGGTTTCTGGACCGTGATTTTCAACACCCCTTCGATCTAAAGTCCTACGTTACGTTAAAAGCATTTTTACCGCGCACGTTCACCAAGCGGTTTCATGGCGCTAGGTCTATGTAGGACAGAGTGCTTGTGATCATGTTTTCACTAGAGCTAGCAGTCCCACATTGAGTTTCAGTAGAAGATTCCTGCTGATCACTTTCACGGACCTCAGCCTCCCAGAACTCACTACTCCCAGCATCAGTTACTGCATAAGTCCACTCCGAGGCAGCATATCTCTGGCAAGTCACCCTTGTCCTCATTGATCTCCTCAGGCTTTGCATCTGTTCTTCTTCATTTTCTTCCATGCAGATACCTCAGATACAGGAGCAAAATCTCTCTCGGGAGCCAGTCTCAGATTCAGCCTTCTCTGTCTCTCAGGCCATGCTTCTTCTGGGATACGAGCCCATCTGCTTTCCTCTTGAGCACTCTGCGCACCACTTCCTTTGACTGAGTCTGACTCTACATCACTCCCAACATGACTTTCTTCTCCAGAGTCAATGCCTGGGTTATGTGTAGGGTTAGCCTCCTCAGCTTGGTCTGGTGAGCAGCCAACTTTGTCAGCAACCCTCACAGCTTCACTTGTTCCCTCTCGTGACCCTGCCACCACTGCTGGATTTTCATTTGTGAGAGGAGCTGTTTCTTCCAAGTGTGCTGAAACTCTGCAGGTATAGAACGCATGTACCCAATTTGGCAATCCTCCGCACTTCACTGCTGTATTAGATTCCAGTATCACCTGATAAGTGCCTCGCCACTGAGCATCCAGGCGGCTCTTCCTCACGTGCTTGCGGACAAGCACCCAATCACCTGGGCACAGGTCATGGCAAAGATCACTTGAAGTGGGAACAGCGGCAACCTGAACCTGCTGAGACACAGAACGGACCACATCAGATAGTCCTTTGCAGTAATCAAGGATTAAATCATCAGTGATGTTTATCAAAGCTGTGGCTGGTACCACTGGCAATCGCATCGTCCTCCCCATTAGAATTTCATGCGGGGAAATACCGGTCCACTTATCTGGGACACTGCGAACACTCATTAACACCAAAGGCAATGCCTAAGGCCACTTCAGGGATGTAGATAAACACACTTTTGCCATCTGTGCTTTCAAAGTTCCATTAATCTGCTCCATTATCACAGAAGCCAGTGGTCAATAGCTACAATGGAGTCTCTGATCAACACTTAAAGCAGTGCAAAGCAAATTCATGATCTCGCTGTGGAAGTGTGTTCCTCTATCTGACTCCAACGAGGTTGGAAAACCGAACCTAGGAATCAACTCCCTCTATAGCAGCTTTGCTACAGTGAGGGTGTCACATCTCCATGTTGGGTAAACTTCCACCCACTGTGAAAAAACACACACCACCACTAAAATGTAGCTCAACTCATTCAATTTAGGCATCTCGATAAAATCTAACTGCATCCTATTGAAAGGTCCCCCCGACCTTCCAATGTGACTCAGCGTGACCACAGTCTTCTTTCCAGCATTCATTTGTTGACAGGTAACACATCTCTGACACACTGCTTCAGCAACCGCACAAAATCATGGATTGTACCACGTTTGTCTGTACACTCGCACCATTGCATCCCTTCCAAGGTGCACAGCACCATGAATCTGCCTGGCGATCTGGCTCAGGAGGTCATCTGGTAACACTGCTTGACCATCACTTGAGACCCAAATGTCAACAACTCCTTTCTCATATCCTGATTTGATCCATAGCTCTTTTTCCTGCTCTGAAACCTCTTCCTGCAGGCGCTTGAGTTCAACCCAAGTGCCTGCCATGGCTAACATCATGTTGTGCTTGGTTCTCTCTTCACTCTCTCCTGTGTAATCTCCAGTAAATATACACCCCTGTTCAGTGCAGAAACGTGCAACTTCATTGGCATACTTGTTGCAGAGAGAAACAAAGTCAGTTCCCCTCCCATGGGCTGCACATTTTACTACAGCAATTTCCTTTGGACACTGTAAAGCTTCCAAGAATTGTCTCACTTATTCCCCATTCCTAATGGGAGAACCAGATGATGTCATGTAACTCCTCTGGGACCATAGCTGTGCGAAATCATCAACCTCAACGAACCCATACCGGCTGTCGGTGTAGATAGTGATTTGGATCTGATCAGCTGCCAAACAGGCGTGAGTCAATGCAATGATTTCGGCCACTTGTGCTGAGTATACTCCTTCTAGGCAAGCAGCTTCAACCACTCCCGTAATGGTACATACAGCAAACGCTTCTCTCAACTGATCCACATTGTCTCTTAAACATGAACCATCGACAAAGAAAATTTCATCAGTGTCAGACAGAGGTTCATCAGCAATGTCAGGTCTCCATTTGGTGCAAAGTTCAGTCACATCTAGACAGTTATGGTCTTCACAATCTTCATCATCTACATTTGATAAAGGTATCAGTGTAGCAGTATTTAAAACAGAACACCTTCTCAGAGTCATATTCTCAGTGGCAAGTATGACTTGCTCATAGAGTGTGAGTCTATTGTTGGTCAGGTGCTGTGTTTTATTCCTCGTCATCAATAATTCAACAGAATAAGGAACATAGACTATCAAAGGGTGACCCATAACAATGCTTTAACACCTCTCAATGCAGACACCGGTTGCAGCAACAGATTTAAGACATCTGGACAACGCTGAAGCTACCAGATCTAAAGTAGCTGAAAAAAAGGCAACTGGTCTACGGACACCTCCA
This sequence comes from Lissotriton helveticus, assembly GCF_964261635.1. Taxonomy (NCBI): domain Eukaryota; kingdom Metazoa; phylum Chordata; class Amphibia; order Caudata; family Salamandridae; genus Lissotriton; species Lissotriton helveticus. The sequence goes on from NC_136061.1 coordinate 1,619,124,120, forward strand.
TGATTCTGAGTCAATTCTGACAATGCGCAACCTTCTCGCTCACAACAGAATAATAAAAATGACTTGTTATAGTCAGGCATTCCTGGAGCCGGAGCACAGCACATGCCCTCTCTCAACTCCAAGAATGAAACCAGACAGTCTTTGTCCCATGTACCGGATCACTCACATCCTTGTGCGTCAGTCTCTGGAAAGGATTCGCCTTCAGTGAGAAATTCGGAATCCATTGGCGACAGTAGCCAACTATCCCCAAGAACATTCTGACCGCCCTCTGAGTGGTAGGTACAGCCATATTCAAGATCGCCTCAATTCGATCTGGTGACACCTTTCTCTTTCCTTTCTCAATTCGGTGACCCAAGTACTGAACCTCACTCAAACAGAATTGCAACTTGTTTGGCGACACCTTGTGTCAATTCTCTGCCTTATGATTCAGTATGGCAATTGTGTCAATCCTGCAAGCATCCTCCGTTTCTGACGCAATAAGGAGATCGTCAATGTATTGCACGATAACAGAGTTCTGCGGCAGCACAAGACTCTCAAGATTCTTTTTCAAGATCTGGTTAAAGATTGGTGGACTCTCTGTATACCCTTGAGGGATACGACGCCACATTAACACAAGGTCTTCCAGCCGGAAGACAAACAATAATTGTCTCTCCTCATGAAGAGGTATCGAGACGTATGCTTGACACAGATCAACCACTGTAAACCACTCCGCTTTACATGGAATCTGAAATAGTATCACTGATGAATTCGGTACCACTGGACAAAATGGAACCACAATCGTGTTAACCTTATGCAGGTCTTGCACGATTCTGAATTTCCCACTTGGGAACTGTAATCCCATAATGGGTGAGTTGCATGGACTGCCCATTATCTCCTTCAGTATTCCCTGCTTAATCATGGAATCGATTACAGGCTTGATCCCTGCGATCGTCTCTGGTGACAGATTATACTGGGATGTTCTCGGGAACTCAACATTCTGCTTAATCTGGATCTTAACTGGTTCAACCCCCTTGATCATTCCGATCTCTTCTCCCATAAAATCCGACACATCCAATGAAACAGAGTCTCTTAAATCAAGTGGGAGATCCTCCACTGTTAACACAGGGTACATCTCTATGCACAACTACTAATTTGCAACCTTAAAGGTTGCATCATCATCGTTGGTCTGCAATTCCACTCCCTTAGGGGTGCAATAGATGATAAAATTGAGCTTGCACAAGAGATCTCGTCCTAACAGGCAGACTGGACTCGAGTCGCACACCACAAACTGGTGTTGATCTCAGAAGGTTCCTATCCTCACGGGAATCAGCTCAGTCAATGGGTTAGTAATTTTCTTGTTTGCCACTCCTACAACTTGGATTCACTGTCCCAAGAGGGGTAGGTTGGGAACTACTGCAGATCTTACAGTAAAACGGGTAGCACCAGTATCAACCAAAAAGGTGGTGGGATGACCGTTAACATCTGCCTCTACGAACGGTCCCCTGTGGTCTACCTCTAAGATTGCCCCAAGAGTGCAGTCTTCCTCCCCCCTCAGGCATTGTCATTTCAACGGGTCTGAGCTGTACTCATCATAATCCTCAAAAAGGGGCATCTGCTGGCACGTTCTATTTCCCTGCAGAATTCTCGGAGGTTGCGGAACTTGTACTTGATGAACCAATGTCCCCCCTTGCATGGACCTGGGTCTCATCACAGTATTGACAACTTCAGATACCTGCACCGTCTCTTCCTCTTGTGGCACCTGGTTACCTGTGTTCAATCTACACTTGCGCTTCCAATTCCCGATCTTATGACAAGGATGACATGCAGTAGTCTTTTTCAATGTTGCCACATCAATCCCTGTCTTGGGGTCTACAGGTTTCCCTTTCCCTTGACCCTGCACATTCTGGGTGTCTTCTTGGTTATTTTCCTGTCTTCTCCCTAGTGTCCCTCTACTTAGCTTTGTCTGGAGTTCCCTGTCAGATGTTTGCATTTGGACTAACATCAGCTTATCCTTAAGCTTCCTGTATTTCGAGTCCACTTCATCGCTGCAGTACCTGGCATACCGCAGTATTAACCACTGTCTTGTTCTGCCAGCAGATCAGGTGCTGCTGAATCACAAACTAATTTCTGGTCTCCGGCCCAAGACGAACTTGGAAACAAACTGTCCCATGTCTTTAGGGTCTAAGGTGTCTAGCCCACTGTACTGCTTAAAGGCGTGTGATAGCCTCTCATAGTATATATGTACAGATTCCTTTGGTTCCTGAACTGTTCAATCTATCTTAACCCAATCAATATCCTGTGGTGAGATTTTGGATTTCAGCCAGATAATAACCTGTTCAAACTTTTTCATGACAACCGTGAAGAACCATTTGTAACAGGATCCCTGTCTGGTTCAGAGGTTGGCCGATCAACTTCAACTTAACAAGCCGCCCACAAGTCATTTGGTACTACGATGTCAAACAATGTATTCAGGGCAACCCACAATACTTTTGAGATTTTAACAAAACGATCAACCTCGTAGTACCATTCGACAGGCTTCTCCCTCAGCCGAGGAAATGAATCCCAAAATGCTGCCAAAGCACCTCTACTCCAAGGCAGCTGCACATACCCTCCATTTTGTACTTCTTGTAAAGAGTGATTCTCCACCCCTATTATCTCCCCTCCTGGAGGTGGTGTCTCACCTACGCTCCTTTTTGTGCTCTTCTTCTTGGACCATCTTTACTCCCTCTTATCAAGCATGCTCCATGCGTGTATCCCAACAATCAATTCTCAAATGTGATCTTTCAAGCCTATGACTCCCTTCTCTTCCAGTTCCTGATCACTGTACTGCAACCTGTGACCTCCCTGTAACATTTTTGTTTTAGACAGATCCACCTCATACCTTTTTGCCAGTCGGTCAATTTTTCATGCACTAACCTTGCCTTTCAAGTTACGTCCTTTGCTACAAACAGTAACTCGTCTAGTTCGTGAAGTTCCACTCTTTCCAAAGGCAGGTTCCCACTAATTATCTCATCTACTTCAGCTTTCAATCTCACCACGTCCAACATCTTTGCTCTTATAGCAACTTTCAGGGTCCCTCAACTAGATGCGCCACTCGATTATTAATTCTCACTGCTCTGATCTCCACATCGGTTCCCTTCCGCAATATTCCTAAGGACTGGTCAGTTTCCTGAATTTCTGTGTTCCCAATCTCCTGTCATCCTGTCATTCTGATTCCTCCCGGGTGGTTCCCACATCCTTAGTTTGGATCTTGAATCAGCCAAAGACCTTGGTCTTGCCATTCTTACATCCACCTGTCCTCTGGAGGAGTCTGCAATGGCTGGCAATGGCATTCTCAATTAAATGGGTCTCGGAAGGTGTTATTCCATCCACTGTGCCATTTACCCCAGAACCAGTCCCCTCACCTACTGCCTACTGTGCCAAACTTCCATTTCTCGCTTGATCTGAATCATATGCTGATACAATGGGGCCAATGGTAACCGGTACTGTGAGGGCATCCGGTAACCTTGTAACACCTGTAACTCCATTAGCTTCCGTACCTACTGGAGCCTTCATTCCCATCCCTTCTATTCCTGTTGAGATACTCCCAACCACTCTTGCACCAGTTTGAGTCTGTGATCTCCCATTCTCTCTGTTGGTCCTGCCTTTCCCTCCACTGAATCTGGATTGTATGGAGGTGGTCTCTCTGACAAGTCTATCTATCAGGCTGTCACACTTCATTTGGGTATCTCCTACTTTTACCATCAACGGAAATAGCCTATCCACTTCAATAGTTTCCACTCTCCACCTCTTTTCCAATGCATCCCATTGTGCATCTTGAAATGCCCTGATTGACTTTTTCACCCTTTACTGACTCACATCTCTCTTCCTGTCATGTGCTGCTCTAATCCACGCAGGTAGCGCCTCAAACTTTGTTGGTCTGGGCAGAGGTCGCAATGAAGACATCACTGTTTTCAATTGATACAACACTTCCAACCTGAAAGTACCATAAAGCGGAAAAGTCAATTCTCCCTTTCCTTCAGTCATTTTAAGCCAATTTCTTTTAGCAAAATTATAGTATGCAATCCCACATTCGTAGCCCTATTATGGGCTGGGGTATCCTCGGGTGGAGTTTCTTCTCTTCCTTGAGTAACCACCCTTCTATCTCCTTTGCACATATCTCGTAACACCTTAAAATATTTCATGATGAAATCAACTTTTATTCCCCAATTGTTTTCGCTCTACTTCCTGAAGACAATCCACTAATACCAGCGTGGCTTCACACCAACCAACCTATTACAGCGCGGCACTCTCTGTCGTCACTTTTCCTCCACATGCAGCAGTTCGCCGCCTTTACAATTCATCTCTCGCACACTCATGCGTCTCTTTCATACAGTGAAATAACTGCTTTCCACCAACAACCGGACAGTCTCATGTAATTGTCGACCTCAACTCTGGCAACCCTGTCCATGAAATGACCTGACCACTGCCTCAGACTATCTGCCCACGAACGGCCGGACAGTCATGTATTTAATCGATAGGAACCAATCACATAATTTTCCATATACAGTAACCCACGACCTGCATTGGTTACTTCCGCACTCACACACACATTTCCCTATCACTGGTGGGTCAGTCAACAACGTCTCATGACTTCCACAAGCACTGGTCAGACAATTTCAACTCTGGGTGTCTTCTACACCACAATCTCTTATCTCGGGATATCAAAATCAAATCTCGTGTTCGGCCCGAAACCACAATCACTCAACTCTCATTCCAGCTCCGCAAGACATCCCATAAACAAAACAACACCGCAATTTAACAGACACACAACCCTGTTCATACTCACTCTCCCACGAACTGCTGCTTCCGCTGCACCGCCACTCTCCATCGAATTCCATCAAACGCCGTAGTCCTCCACTCACGATCAGCCAGACTACCATCACCTTGGACTCTACGGGGTATAGAGACTCAATGACTACCCTTCTCTATGTCTCCCCTTACTCCAGAGATAACCATCCTACTCTGCTACCAACTGATTGCTCTGGATTCTTATTTCTAAATCTCCGTAACAATCCTCTGTCGGCTGGATCTTTGGTATCTGCTGAAAAGTGTAAAGCGGAGAAAGCCAATGCATTCATCATCAAACAGTATGGACCAATCAATTTAGACTCGGAAAGGACCACTGATTCTGAATTACAATTTAGGGGATTTAATAAAAAGCCAAAAATAACTGGACATACAAGCACCTCATGACGAGGTTGAAGAAATACATGGGCTAGTATACAAAATTCATCCCACGCACCAGTCTGATCCGGTGTAGCATAAAAAGAACGAGCAACTCTAACAATACTAAACAGGCAACAACTGCTCCAATATCTTAATCAGTCTTCATTAATAGCTGTAAAGGAAATCCGTTAATCTGTCCCTACACTATCACTAAAGTGGCATCCCTACCTAACATCCTCCAGACAAGATCAAGAAAAGGTGTCAGCTTGTGAAGACTTCCTAAGAAGTACACTCACATTGTAAGGATCAGTTGCCAAAGCTAAGTCTTCCTTCTAAGAATCGATCCCTTCTTCTACCATCCTTATGGCTCTTTGCTAACTCTTCCCTCAGGGCACTGTCCCTAATACAAAATACACAATAGATAGGACACACCTCTGAAACACCTCCTCTGGCAAGGCACCTCTGGTAGGTAATTTTCCACCGAAACTTGTACTTCGTCCAGCAACGGTTGGTATGTCCTTGGGTCTCAGGCTTCTTCAGCGAGCTTAAAATTATCGCCATTTCTGGACACTATGTTGCCTGTCTCATCTATACCTAACTCCTAAAAGAAAGAGCATCAGTCTAGCTAATGAGAACGGTGTCCTTTCACCTGCAACAGAAGCAGCGGAACGGAACAACCTTGCACGCACATGAATTTCGATGACTGCCTTCTAATGAGAGCTTTACCAGAGAAAGCACATTTCGACCTAAACAATTCAGCTAATATAAGAAATTACAAACAGGTCTTTCATAGAAAAACGTGAACATTCATTTTAGGCCTTTACACAGCAAGAATTACACACTAATAGATGTTGCATCTGTAAGCACTACATTTCTTCACATTAAAGCACAATTAATCATTCCTAAATGCGCAACTTTAATATGGTACATGTTAAACCTAATACATCACATTGTACATAAGCTACTTCATTAGCTTTTGTAATGAACATCGAGGATTACATAATTTCATATAAATGTCATTTTACTTTCTCAAATGACACTAACTAATTTTCTATCACTACTCTCATACATTTCGTTATTACCCCACATTTCTAATGATCATCATTTAGTATAGCACAAGAATATATGCGGGTGCGGACTATCCATGATTTTGATGCGCCCGTACAAATTCTCAAAATACCATGACGCTCTATCAGTCCCCAGGTTGAGCTCCTGGGAAGGACCTGCTACCTCAGTCATGGTTTTAAAGTAGTAGGATCTTTTTAAGACTTTCACAAACAATGATAAGCAAGCTTTTCTAAAGGGCCTAACCAAATAAAAAACTTTTAGTTTCTAAACAGTTTAATTGTGGGACTTAAGACAACACCCTTACAACTAGTTGAAAAAAATTAAGAAATTATTTGAAATCAATAAAAAATATTTTTAACAAATGTGCGTTGTTACAACTCATGCTTTTACCACGCATGCTTTTACAACGCAGGTTTTTCAACGCCTGTCGTTACAACGACTTGCGTTGGGGTGTGCTGGATAGTGAATAGTTTAATTTACTATTCCAACTCCAGTCCCCGTGGATAGTAGGGAAGGTGTTGGATAGTAAATTAAACTATTACCTATCCTAGAGCGCCCCCCAGCGCAATTCGTTGTAATGACTTGCGCTGAAAAACCTGCGTTGTAAAGGCACTGCGTGGTAAAAGTTGCGTCGTAAAGGATGTTTCCCATTTTTACCTAATGACAATTTTGTATACCTTAGTGGAATCACCTATTAACCATGTCATACAGCAGATGTCAAGTCTTGTATCCCCTCTGCACCACCAATGTATAAATCTGGCTCATCATATGGTATAACAAAAAGAGGTATACTGTGCAAGCAGTCCTGGTATTCCCTTGTGAGTGGGCAGGGGTTTAGTCTAGCTATCCCAAGGTGCTCATCTAGTGGGTAGTGTGGTCAAGCAGCCTTAGGCTTATCAGAGAGGAGCTTTAAACATCTGCAATATACACACATAGCCAGTAAATGATGCCCACGACTCAAAAAGGAGACCCCCCGCAAATTTCTAAAAAATAATACATATCTTTATAGAAATTTAGGCACCAGAATCAATATGATCAGGTAAGTACGTTTTTGGAAAGAAATGCTTCAGAATTTCAAAAGTCGACAGTGCATATTTTAGAGGCTGCAATGTTATTGTATGGGAGGAAAAACAAATATAGTATACTTGTAGATTACCGTGACTTACAAGACCAATCTCCTGGACTTAAGGTGAGTATGGGGCAAGATCCAAGGCAGCACCAGCAGGTCACCTCCAGCAGTAAGTTGGGTGCAGTGTTACAATACATCCCAATGTTAGTCAATGTGGATCGGTCTTCGTGAAAGAAGGCTGCAGGTTTGGACTAGGAGGGAAGTCTGACTGAACCAGTAGTGCGGATCAGGCCTGACGATGCTCGGGATGTGGGGACACCTTTGGTCCTCTTCTCCATGGCCCGGGGTAACGGGCGCAGATGTGTCGTTAGGCGTCTGTGTTTTGTCACTGGGAGCTGTCGTGGTAGAGGGGGCCCATAAACACGGACTGCTGGTGTCATTGAGAAGACCACAGTGGGGAAAGCCAAGGTGGGTCTTGAGTATGGAGGGTCGAGGGACCACATTGGCACCATTGGCAGACTTTAGCTCATGCTAGGCAGGTCGGTGTAGTGGTGCTTTCCAGCGTTGGGTTTTTGCTGTCTTGGAGCCCCACTGTTCTATCTTGGTACCTGCAAGGTGCAGGGGAGCAGCTCCGCTGTTCCACACGAGTTTCTGGTTCTTGGGTGAATTGCTGGTATTTCTCCCAGGCTTTGGAAACACAGCAGCTGCAGGGCAACTCACCTTTTGGTGCAATTGTCAAAGTCAGCAGATTGGCTGGGAGGGTTGGCACCAGGTCAGTTGCAGATTCTTCTGTTCTTGCAACCAAGCCAGGACTGTTGCGGGCACCGGGCAATCCCCCGGTGCGCCGCAAGGGTGGGGGCCGGTTTTGGGCCCCTGGGGGCCGTTTTTGTTACAGGGCCGTGTTTGCAGCATAGCTGCAAAATCGGCCCTGTAGCAAAATCGGCCGAAAACCGGGCCCAGCAAAGAGCTTGGTCGCACCCCCAACCTCCCCACGGGGGGCCGGACGAGCACTTTGCCAGGGCCGGTGCTGGTTCCCAGTCCGGCCCTGCTTGCAACTCTTCATGTACGTCTTCTTCTTTCAGGTCAGGAGGATCTCATTTCCTGGTGCCATGGGCTCGCCTAAATACTAGATTTAGGGGTATTAAGGGAGTCTAGGGTAGTAGCCAATTGGCTACTTACCCCCGGGGTCACTACACCCCACATATGATCACTTCATGTGGGAAGTGGGTTAAGACCTGCTATAGGGGTGACTTATACATATAGTGTTCCCTAATTGCGAAGCCGGTCTCTTTAAACTTCTATTCTCCCCCTACTTTACGCTGACTGGAACCCTTATCTATCGTCCCCCTGGCTCGGCCTGTGCATGGGCCTCCTCTCTCCCAGAGCTCATTGCCCCTTTGATGCTACAATCCACTAATTTCCTTATAGTGGGTGATCTAAATATTCATTTTAATCAAGCTTCTTGTCCGACTAGCACGCGTCTATTGCAGGATTTAGCCTCCTTGGATCTCCACCTACATAATTCTGGCCCTACCCACAAAGCTGGCAATCTATTAGATCCCATTATTTCGAATCTTAACTGCATCACTCACCACTCCTCTCTTCCTGTTATTTGGTCCGATCACTTCATTATAGACTTTTCAATCAAGATATCTGACCACAACTCCTTCACTAGTTTACATCCGCATAAAGCCAGTAGGAACTGGAAACGATTAGATATGGGCAAATTGAACATCTGCCTTGAAAACTCTAAACCTACGCTTCCCATTGTTACTACTAAGAAGGTGTCTGTCGTCAGCTCTTGGCTGACATCAGCCTTAGATTCTTGCCTCCCAACCCAGAGAAACAAGTCTCAGATCGATCATCCTCCGGCACCCTGGTTTAATGATTCACTCCGCCAGGAAAAATCCAGTTGCAAGAAATTGGAACGCATTTGGCGCTCCAATTACTGTACGGATAATAAAGAAAGATATAAGGCTGCCCTTCTTGTTTATCACTCTGCCTGTGATACTGCCAGAGCTAACCATGCTAATATTACTCTACTCAATGCCCAAAATCGACCGAAGGCCTTGTTTAAAGTAGTAAAAGATCTTTCAGGCATGTCTTATACACCGAAAGACCCTTGTTTGGACACCGTACAATGTAATGCCCTGGCAAAGTTCTTTCTGGAGAAAATAGAGAAGATCTATGCTATTTTTAGCGCTACTCCCAGTGTATCTTCCACTCTTGATCCTCAACTACCCATCCCTTGTCTCGTCGATGCATCTAGTCTAACTCCCATTGCCCCTCAACTCCACTCCTGGGAGCCGATCTCACCCGCGCTTTTTCAAAAATATTTGCACGAAATAAAATCTGGCTCTCCTCTTGACCCTATGCCCCCACAAATACTGTGCACCTTGGATCCAGCCACACTCCAGCTCATTCTGGATCTTCTGAATGCTTCACTGGCCGAAGCCACGGTCCCCAACGAATGGAAACATGCGATGGTGGTTCCATTGATAAAAAAGGCCAACGCGGACCCAAACAATCCCTCTAACTTCCGTCCTATCTCTCTGCTCTCTTGCTACTCTAAGGTTCTTGAAAAGCACGTTAACTCTCTTCTTACCTCTTATGTTGAATCCTCTAATTTTCTTCACTGCTCACAATCCGGGTTCAGGGCTGGCTTCTCCACTGAGACCACGCTTCTTGGTGTGTCTGAAACCATCAGAAGACAAAGGTGGACAACGGGGAGACAGTGGCACTCATTCTGTTAGACTTGAGTGCCGCATTTGACACCGTCTCCCACTCCATCTTGCTGTCCACCTTGAAATCTGTGGGTATTGACGGCCCTGCCCTGGCCTGGATTACTAGCTTTCTTTCTAATCGCACCTTTCAAGTCTTTTCCTCCACTTCTGTTTCCTCTATTTTTCCTTCCCCTCACGATGTTCCCCAGGGGTCTATCCTCAGCCCTCTTTTTTTCAATCTTTATGTGAGACCTCTTGCTTTCTTGGCAGAGCAAGCAGGCCTCACGATCTATTCTTACGCAGACAATACACAAATCGTCTACTCACTATCCACCAATAAACATCTTCCCACGTCTTCCCTGCAGTCCAGGCTGATACAAATTTCCAACTGGATGCACAGACATAAATTAAAACTGAATGGTGACAAAACAGAGCTGCTTTTATTCGGCCCAAATCCATCGCTGCGGGGACCGCAACATTGGCCTCATCAGATGGGCCCTATTCCAACCCCGTCAGCTACAGCCCGTAACCTCGGGGTCCTTCTTGACAACCAGCTGTCACTGAAGCAACATGCTGTAAAAGTCTCTGCCACCTGCACCACCATCATAATGTGGCTGAGAAAAATCTTGTGGATGCTTCCAGCTGACACCCTGAGGACTGTGGTCCAGACCCTTGTCATCTCACGGATGGACTACGGGAACATTCTGCTCTTGGGTGCCTGTAAGGAGGTAATAAAGAAACTTCAGGTTGTTCAGAACATGGCAGTGCGCCTTATCTGTAATTTGCCTACTAGGTCCTCGGCCGCCATCCATCTGCGCAAGCTGCATTGGCTGCGCATTGAGAGCCGAGTAAAATTCAAAGCTCTCTGCACAATGCACCACATTAAAACAGGTAAAGCTCCGAAATATCTGTCCTCTTTAGTACAGCACTATGTCCCGTCCCGTATGCTGAGATCCTCAACGCAAAACAAGTTTCAGATTCCCCGTGTCAATGAAGCAAAAATGGGCGGTCGCTCATTCGCTTTACTGGCACCTTCCTTATGGAACTCCATGCCTCAATCATTGCGATCTGAAACTTGTCACCTGATATTCCGTAAAGGAATTAAGACCTGGCTTTTTAATACTTAAACATGCGTGCTCATTCCCTCTTAACTTAACTCACCTTCTGTTTGCTTTAGCGCCGGGAAACCTCCGGGTAGCTGTGCGCTCAATAAATGCAATAATAATAATAATAATAATAGGGGACATGACACACAGGGATGTGTGTCACATCGTGTTTTCACTTTTGTCTGCAACAAAACATTCAGCCTGCATTGCAGTCTGAATGTATTTTGTGAGAGGTCCCTTAAGGTGGCGCAATACATACTGCAGCCCTTAGCGACCCTCTTTAGCCTCCTTACCATAAGAACCAGGGATATCACTTAATAGGGACTTAACAGGGAGTGCTAAAGGCATTGCCAATTGGGCTACAATTGCAAGGTTTTGGGAAAGAGATCAGGCACAGGGGACCTGTTTAACAGGTATCCAGTGCACTTCCAGTCAAAATCACATCAATTACCAGGCAAAAGTGGGGGTTACCATGTGATAAAGGGGCACTTTCCTACAATGTCCGCCAGAAAGTCTGACTACAAGACCCCAGGGGGAGGCAAGCCAAGAGAAACAAATAACGCCCCCAGGAGCCAGCACTACAAGCTAGACCCAAATCCCCAACCAAACCAAAGACAGAATGACTTGTCATGCCGGACACAGTTTTTGGAATCAGAGTAAAGAGGAGAAAGGATGTAGTGAGCCACCCGGTCACTATATCCCGACTCCCTGCCCGGAATGTATTGCACCTCAACTCTCATCGCCGGGCGTGGCCAAGGGTATAAATAAAAGGGCGTAAGACCACTTGTGGTCTTTGTCCATACATGGTATCAGGTGTTCCTGCCAATAACTTCCCTCTCTAGACACATCTGCCTCATCATCTACAGTCACAGCCACCAACCCAGCCCCTACAACAATAGGCACATATGTTCCAGAACAGCTGCTTTCACAGCTACTGCTTCTCTTACAGGCACATCCATTCCAGCCATAACTGCTGCCCCATATTTACCAACAATTGGAAATCCATGCCAGTAACAGCTACCAACCCAGCTTCAGAACAGTAGGTACTCCTGCTACCACCTAGATTTCCATTTCCACTAAATTCTCCTCTTCACTTATTTTGTTCCTAGAGGTAAACAAAGAGATGGTCACCCAAATGCAGTAGCAAGCAATCTTCTACATAATTCTGGAGGGAGATGAGGATCTATATGCCTGTAGTGGAGAGGTGTGGTAGACAGGGAGTCTTACGAACCACTCCTAAACCCAGGAAGATACACCTGTCTCTGTTGGTGTGTTTGTACAGGCTTTGGCAAGCTGCACACATGTAATGCAGGGTGTGCCCAAGAGGTGAGTACAATGGAGGTAGGATGGGCAAGAATCCTGGGGATTGACTGTGACACTTCTAACTTCATGTCTGCCCGAGGTGACACAAGGGACAACCTAAGGTAGTACCTCAGCATCAGGGAGAGGAATAGAATGTCATACAAGCACAATTTGCCTAGTACAGCGCACCAGTGAGATACGTCTTTTGGACCTTGAAATACCTAATAGCCTTCACCATCACCACTAGCAGCCAGATGGCTGAAGAATAAAAGAGTGCAAACGTACTGTTTTCATTAGACTGGCTACGCTAACTTTAGTTTGGCTAGTATCCTCTGGCAACATGAACAGTCACAAAAGATCAATTGGCACCCCATAACAGCATCACTTTCTCATACAACTCCTGCCCGTTCTAGAATGCGATGAACCGATGCAGCTCATCTTTTACAGACAGGAGATCCACCTTCAAAAAATAAGTATTTTTTTAGCTTTTTTTTGGTTAAGGGTTAGAAGGCACAGAGGGTGTTGATGTTACTGTGGGTGACTGGACAATACAGCTAGTGCAAGGGATAATTTGTTTGAGGGTGGGCTGTAGGAGAGAGATTCTGTGTTACAGAGGTATTTGAGTCAAAAATAAGGTTATGGGTTACACGTGAAAAACTTCAAAATTATAGTTCACACTTGACGTTGGCAAGCGAGGAAAATACTCTGCTCTGCAATTGGGAACTCTGCGTGCTCCACAGAGTGTGGAAAACTCTGCAAACTCCGCAAACCGAGCTGAGTTCAACCCCAAGGGTTACTCCTATGTAATTTTTGTCAATGCAATATGTTTTATTGCAACTGATGCCCAAAAAACAGAAGTGTTATGTGCAACTGTGGTGTCATGGAACAGATTCTTGTCCTGGGAATAATAGGCTTTTTATTTCCTCTCAGGATAGATACTGCCCATTGGCACTGTGCAGCCTGCTTCTCAACCATCAGCAGCAATTATTGTTTTAGTGTTTGTGAGGACTGCATTTATAAGCCTGTCTAGTTAGTTCTGTCCTTCTTGGGTAGCTTGTGCTCAGGTGTTCCTCATTGCTGTCAATAGGTGTTAGACCCGGGATCCCTGGTTGGCTGAGGTAGATACCTTTGGCCAAGTAGGGACCCGCGTTCCAACGTCAAGGGAAGGAAGGTCACCTTCTTAGATAGCCCCGCTCACCCCCTCAGTAGCTTGGCAAGATCAGCCAGGCCTATCTTCGAAGCAAATGTGTAAAGATTTTGCAACCACGCTCACAATAACCCAATGATGACACACAAATAGACTCCACATGAGTTTTATAAAAAACGAGTATAAACTTTGCATAAAAAGATATACGATAAGACCACACAATATAAATCCATCATATGAGGTTGTGTACTATTTCTCCTGGCCTGTTGATAGGCCAGCCAGCCCTTGTAAGTTCTGGCTGTATTAATGAGCACTTCTAAACATTCTCCTGTACTCCTAATATCGTGTCATACAGTTCGTAATGCTAGAATCAGACACTTTTGCAATGTAAAAATATTGTACGGCGTAACACAGCAATCAGACACTGCAATGAAAAGAATGCAATGCGTAAAGCAACAATCAGGCACTTTGCAAGGTAAAATAATGCAATGCGTGATACAACCACCAGGCATATCGTTAGGCAGAAATAAGGCAATGCGTAATACACTAATCAGGTAATCCGTTATGCAGGAACAGTACAATGCCCAATACGCTAATCAGGTAGTTTGTTATGCAGAAACAATGCAATGTGTCATACGACAATCAGGTAGTTCATTATGCAGATAAAATGCTATGCTTAATACTCTAATCAGGTACTCCGTTATGCAGAAATTATGCAATGTGTAATACGTCAGTCAGGTACTTCGTTCTGCAGAAATGGAATAATGCGTTATACACTCCAGCCCTGATCACCGGGCCTTAGGCGGTCTCTCGGCCTCTCCTTCTGACATACCGTCAGCCTCTCAACAGTTGCCCCCAATATGGTACGATGTAATCAAAAGTGAAGCTCCGCACTCCGGCCCCTGTACTGCCTCTCCCTTGGCAGTACGGGCCACGAAACGAGCCGAAGCAGGGGCTCGCGCTGCCGACATGAGAGAGAGGCAGAGAGTGTCTCCCTCCGAGCCCACACACTGCCCCAGGAGTCGACACACGTTACCTGTGGGGGTGCAAACTCGCTCTCCTCTCCTCGTTTAGCGGCTGGGCCTCAAATGCAACTTTGTGAATTGGCAACTGCGGCTCGGGCGGCAACTCAGCTACTCCGAGACTGCTGGTCCATGCCGCTTCACTTACGAAGATCTTAGGCTGCCACCGAGCACACACACACAGCGTTGCTGAGTCTTCCTTAACCTTCAGGTGCACGATCACTGGGCATTCCACACACAGGTCTCAGGCTGCATGAAGATCACACGCACAGCATCACTGAGATTCACTTTAACTCTGGTGCACATGATAACAAGGAAAATCCTCACAAATGTCTCATGGTGCACAACGCACATGTCCACAGCGTCGATGAGACTCACTTGGATTCCGGTGCACACAACAACAAGTCAAACCCTCATGAAGATCCCACGGTGCACAATGCCCACACACACAGCATCGATGAGACTCACTTGGATTCCGGTGCACACAATTACAAGGAAACTTCTCACGAAGGTCTCATGGTGCAAAACGCACATGCACATAGCGTCGATGAGACTCTCTTGGATTCCGGAGCACTCGATCACTGGACAATCCTCACTAAGGGATTCAGGCTGCACAAAACGCACGCACACCCCATCACTGATTCTTGCTTGGACTCCAGGGGCCCACGAACACAGGGAACGCCTTACGAGGGTCTCAGCTGCAACCAGCATACACTCACCATGTTGCTGAGGCTCTCATGGAAACATTTATGTTGCTGTGTTTCCGAACAGGGAGCCAGATCACCTCGGGCATAAGTTACTTCAGGACACAGCACACAGTAAAGTCCTTCAAGCAGGGGGACACAGCAAACAGCAACTCCCTTTAGCCTTTCCTTGGTTAAAACAGCAAACTGCAGGCCAGCCCCAGAACACACAGCATGGATCAGTCCTGTCCTTTAGTCTCTTCAGTTGTTTCTTCCTCGGCAATGGTCCTCTAGACCACAAAGTAGCTCCAGTCTTGATCACACTTGATCAAGCCAATTTTTCCAAATTTCAGAGGCTGCAGCTCTCATTGTTATACCCCTCAATGGCTTTGAAGCCTCTGTGTTTCAGGGGACACTGACCCCTGTTCAAACCAGTTCTGGGTGCCTCCCTGCCAGTGACACCTTTCTTCCTTTGATTAGTGGGGGCCTGGATTCTCAATCACTCAGCAGGAGATGGGCAATTGTTTTATAGCAGCAACCCCGGCCCCTTCACCTCTAGGGGTTTCTCCTCCCCCTACACTCCAGATGCAGGTCAGCCTGTTGCTGTCGCACCTCCTCATCTGGGTCAAGACATTCCCAAGATCTTATTGCTTTCAAAGCCAGACGGTCAATCCACAGCCAGGCAGAGACACACAGAAATGTTAGAGCACAAAAACTCAGCCACTTCTAAAAGAGTGGCTTCTGAACACACAGTGCTAAAAACCACCTTCCTAAAAAGATGTGTTATTACATTGTGAGTTAAGGCATATTAAACTTCACCTTTCCATCTTAAGCCTTTGGGAAGATAGGCTGGACAACATATTACACAGCCTTCCCATTCTATCCCATGGGCAATATGGCCTTTCCACAGTGAAAAACAAAATGGAGATTAATTTACTGTCAGGACATGGCATACACCTTAGTACATGTCCTACCTTTCACATGCACGGCACCCTGCCAAGGGGGGTACCCTAGACCTACCATAGGGGTGTCTGATGTGCATAGAAAGGGAAGGGTAAGGTCTGGCAAGTGAGTGCACTTGGCAGAACAACATGGCAGTTTAACAAACTGCGCACAAGCACTGCAACGGCAGGCCTGAATTCCCTTTTTAAGGCTACTTGTTTGGGTGGCACAAATAGTGCTGCAGGCCCACTAGTAGCATTTGCATTACTAGCCCTGGCACACATAGTGCACTTTACTAGGGACTTTACTTAGTAAGGCAAATATACCAATCATGGACAACCAATTACCATTACACAGGGAGCACTTGCACTTTGACACTGTTTAGCAGTGGCAAAGTGTCCAAACATTTAAGTTGGCAACACATTGTAAAAAAAAGGTCTAAGGGGAAAGCAAAAAGTTTAGGGAACTTTAGCCAAAAAGGGCCAAGTCCTACAATAGGGTTATGAAATACATTATTGGTGCTGTACCAAAATAGAAAATGAACTTTAAAATATTGTTTTATGTCTGTCTTGACATTTGTCATCAGACTTTATTTGATCAACAGAAAATAACTTTCAGAGTACTAATGAGAGAGGGGCTTAGGATCCCCCCACCTGTTTGGTAAAAGGGATTTGATAATTCCAAAGTTGTGTGCTTCCATTAAAAACAGTGCTCATATTGCACTTTTTAGCTTGATGCAAAGTTTATACTAAATAAAGCAGACTGAGTCGATTATGGTGGCAAGACAATAATCATGAACATAGGCTTAGACTGTTTACTATGAAATGTTACAATAAAGCAGTAGGCCTTACTTATTGTGAAAAGCATATGTTAACATCAATTCATTAAAGGGCGTATTGTTATTACTTTGTATGAAAGCCTGAGAGAAAGATTTTGTTACAGTGAATCTCATAGATTACTATGGTAGGCAAGGGTTTTGGTTCAGCCAGGGCCGGCTCTAGGGCGGTGCGAACGGTGCCAATGCTCCGGGTGCTGACTTGGAGTGGGGGCGTCAGTTTGGGAGCATATGCTTGTTTTTAAAAGCACCTGCTGTCGTGTTCCTGGCTTCCAGTAATATTCAGGCATCAAATAAAATGCCAAGATAACTCCGGTGATTAATCGTCTTCCTGGAGAGAGACCTGAGTTTTGTCTAGAGGAAGTTTTGACTGGTTATAAAGTAATACAGAGGGTTCATGTGCCTGCTGCAAAGAACGTTTACCATGCAGATCAAAAAGTGCATATAATGTAAAATAGGTCAGTGTGTTACTGCTTCTGTCAGCGAGATCCTTTTGTTACGTTCAGTTTGTAAATTAAAATCCTAGTATAGAACACTGAGCTATTAGTTGCCATCATAGAGCTGCATGCAAACTGCAAGTTATATATTAGAGCTATAAGTTTTTTTGCCCAGTCCTTTATTATCCTAACCTTGCAAAAAGGGTTCATTTGGATATAAAACTCCTATTGGAGAGAACCCCTAACAAAGGTGTTACGTTTTAAGGGGCTCATTAGGATGGCGGAGTCACGATTGCCTGGTGGAGCGGTCAGCCTGGGTAAAATGGCGGCGGTGCCTAGCAGGCACCACCCACCAAATTACAATGCTGGCATCAGTCAGACTTTCTATGGCGGTGGAACTGCTATTTAAAGGCTGGTGGAGGCTGGGTTTGGAGGACCGTTGTAAGCCCTCTCTGTGTGGGGGAAGGGTGTATGTGCACTGGGGGGGGGGGGGCACCCATGGTGCTGCCTACATTTCCATGCACAAGGTGGCAATCACTGCATGGTGCCTGCCATGTTGTGCATGGAAATGCATTAAGAGGCATTTTTGCATTGCGAATGCAATGATCAGGGCCCTGGATGCGCCCCCTATAGTGGCGGGCCATCCTAATACACTCAGCGGGACCACCGCCTTACTGGCAACCAGTCCCAGAACCTCAACGTTGGCGGGCAGAGTGATGTCCGCCCGCCATCGTAATGAGCCCCAAAATCCTGAATTTGTGCTTTTCCAGACATAGGGCTCTTAAACTACACTGCCTGACATTATGGATGACATGTGACTCATATACCTTATTGTCCTGTCTGCTGTAACATTTCCTATATACTGATATATACGTGTATCATTAACTCTGTGCAATGTGTGTATGATGTAAAGTGCTCAGACACCTTACACTGGTATGAGTGGTGCTATAAAACTAAATTGATCTGAGAGACAGTGGTCATGGATACTTGAAGGGCACTGTTAATGGGTGGTAGTGAGGGACTCCGTGGCAGGGGTTGTCAATGGGGGGGCGCCAACAAACAATGTCGCACAGGGCTCCACCAGTGTTAAAGCCGGCCCTGGGTTCAGTTACACCCATAACAAACTATGGAAATAGAAGATTTGCTCTGTGACAATCTTTGCTATGCCCTCTTACAAAACCTTTCATTTTGCTTAGTCAGCCCTAATTTTGTGCACTTATGTAATTTTATGACTTTGTGCCTGTTGGTTGCCATGTAGGAAAGCTAGAACTAAAAACAGTAAGCCTAAGTTGGACACAGTGACAAGCTATACGCTTAATTAATTCACTTGGAAAAGTTACCTCTCATACCATTGGTCTGATATGCTTAGCAGGAAACGTTATGACAAAGGCATTAAGCCTACCTTATTTACTGTGAAAAGCATTTCTTAAAGCCAGTGAGCCTTTATGAATGGATTAATATAATGTGCTATAAATTATAGACAAGTATGTTGTTACATGTAATCTCACAGATTACTCTAGTAAGCAAGGGTTATAGTGCTGGCCATCCATTGTGACAAGCACTGAGAGTTGTCACTGTTATGATTCTTGTTAGGCCCTATTGGGAGGGTTATATATTGCTTTGTGAGCTGTATTTGTCTATATATTTGTAGTTTATTAATTGGCTGCATGATGGTTGCCAGTTTATGTGCACTTGAAGGGTCTGTGGTAGTCATGGTGTCATGCCAATGTTATCAGTTCATCAGGAAAAGCTACGTTAGATTCCATAGCTTTAACCGTTTTATTATGAAAAATAATTATAAAGGCAGTAGGCCTCAACTACATATTGAGAAAAGCATGTGTTAAAGACAATAGCTTTTAAATATGTATCTTTACGATGTGCTAAAGCCTATAGCCAGGTATTTTGTTACATGGAATTTCACAGATTACCATAGTAAACAAGGGATTGGTGTTGGTGACCTCTGAAACAAACCACTGGGATAGAAGATGTTCACTAAGATAATAGTTATTAGGTTTTCTTAGGAGGCATTTTATGTTGCTTGACAACTGTAATTGTGTACATATTTGTACTTTTATTGCAGCTTCGTCAGCGCCTAGACCACAGCAAATGCCTCAAGTTCAATAGCACTCAACCTCTGTTCCCGTGGAAGTAACATCCTACTGATGAAGGCTACATGTTGATCACCATTGTCTGAAGCGTCTGTCTGAACGATAAACTCTCTGCAGAAGTTGGGTGCCAGGAGCACGGGCGCTGTGCACATGGCAGCTTTCAGGGCCTCAAAAGCTTTCTGACAGGTGTCAGTCTAAATTAATTTATTTGGATGCTTCCTGGAAGTCAGCTCTGTCAAGGGTGCAACAATGTTGCCATACCCCTTGACAAACCTCTTGTAGTACCCTGCAAGTCCTAAGCGGCCCTCACCTCTGTCTGGGTTTTGGGGGGTCTCCCAAGCCAGGATGGTTTCAATCTTGGGTTGTAGGGGTGCCACCTGGCCGCTCCCAACCTGGTGTCCCAAGTACACCACAGAACCCTGCCCGATCTGACACTTATTCGCCTTGATTGTGAGGCCTGCCTTCAGCAGCATCAACTACACTTCCCAGAGGTGGCGCTGATGATCTTCCCAACTGGTGCTGAACACTGCGATGTCATCCAGGTAGGTGGCACTGAACTCATCCAGTCCAACCAACACCTGGTTGACCAACCTCTGAAAGGTGGCAGGAGTATTCTTCATTCCAAAGGGCATAACCTGGAACTGGAAATGCCTGTGTGGTGTGGAGAATGCTGACCTCTTCTTTGCCTATTCAGTCAAGGCGATCTGCCAGTACCCAGACGTCAAATCAAACATGCTGAGGTACCTTGCAGACCCTAGCCGATCAATGAGCTCGTCAGCTCTGAGGATGGGGTGCGCATCAGTCTTCGTGACTGCATTGAGCCCTCGGTAGTCCACCCAGAACTGGAGTTCGGGTGTGGCACCTGGCGCGGCAGCCTTCGGGACAAATACCCCTGGGCTGGCCCAAGGGCTGCTAGAGGACTCAATCACCCCTAGCACAAGCATCTTTGAGACCTCCTCTTTGATGCAAGCCCTCACCCTGTTAGTTACCCTGCAAGTTTTGTGCCTCACAGGTAAGCTGTCTCCTGTATCCACATCATGGACGCACCAATCTGTGATACCAGGAACCAGGGAGAACAGATCAGAAAACTGTCGCAGCAACTGGCGGCAGTCATTATGTTGCTTATGGGTCAGGGTGGAAGAGAGGTTAACACCATCTACTGACCCATCTTGATCTGTTGCAGACAGGAGGTCAAGAAGAGGCTCAGTCTCCACCTCCATTCAAGCATCTGTTGCTAAGAGCAGGCCCACTTCAGACCTTTCCAAATAGGGCTTAAGGCGGTTGACATGCAGGACCCGCAAGGGGTTCCTGGGAGACCGCAAGTCCACCAAGTAGGTAACTGGACTCTTGCGCTCCACAACCTCAAATGATCCGGTCCACTTATCCTGGAGTGCGCAGGGCTCCACAGGGGCCATGACCTACACTTTCTGACCAGGCTGAAGCGCTACCAGAGTGGCATTATGGTCATACCATCACTTCATCTCCTCCTGGTTGACTTCCAGATTCACCTCAGCGAGTTGTCTGAAACGCCGAGTCCGCTTCCTGAAGGTCAGCATGTGGCTATATACATCTAGGGGAGGTTTCCTGGGAGATTTCCTCCTTTGACCAGACTATCGGGGTGAACATGTTTATTGCCATTGTTTCTATTTGAAGCCAATTCTTCAGGACTAATGCAAGATCTATCAACACATTTTGGTAGTGGTAGTGGTCTCTAATCAATTAATTAAGTGACCACCCATATAGCGCCCTAAAACGTGGTACCTGCAGATCTAGGTCATCAACCTGTAGGGAAAAGGGGAAGCATAGAGATATATCAGAGCATTACAGACACCTAATATACTTGTCTTGTGTTATAATAGTTGAAAAAAAGGGATAAAAGGCATGCATCCCTCAGGGTGGTTGTGATCATGCACAAGCGATTTGGAGCAGCGTTTAAAAGCAGCATTGTTAAAAAGCAGTATGAAATGGCAGGCCAACTGGTACAGAAGCTGTGTATTTTAAGGGAACTCAACCCATTAGGGTCAGATTATTATTGCGTCTGTCTCCGGCAGGTGTAAACACTGAATAGTGTAGTGCCCTTGGAAAGGTGGGAGATATAAAGGAAGGTTCATATCATGATTGGTAGAGTTCTTGAGAGCTCAATGAGATGTGGTACGTTTAAGGCTGAAGCACCCTAAGAGTTAGGGACGATGTTAACGAGGAGCGTTGGTAATATTTTGCCAAGCTCACAGTAGCCAGTGTAGCCCCCTCAGTCTGACCCCAAGGCGCAACCACATAGGTAACGCTTAAGGACCGACTTGGGTGCCATCAATCCCCATTTGAGCCAGAGAACCACTTCCACATTTCATCGACAACATCGCCAACTACGTAAGTAGGAAACAAGAGTCCCAATGGACCCACCTCAGGCTTGTGAGTGAGTGCCCCGAAGTCCCCAGTGTAGCCGCAAACCTCTGCGGGCGCCCAGTAGTGTATAAGCACATGGATTTGCAGAAAGGTGTCTCAGGACACAAAATCTGAGTGAGCAATGTAAGGGCACATAGACCTAGTCTCATGTGGTCACTGATGCGAGTGGTGTAAGCGCCAAACCAACCCACCAGCGTTTTCACCAGGGCGATTGCACTTACTTGAGAATTAACAAGGTTGGCGGGAAGACCTACTCTCACTCTGCTGGTCCCGGTAGGATACTGGTAGGAGCGAGCTCTGTTCCTTATATCCTTTAGTTGGCCAGCGAGGAGGGCGGGTACTTGCTCCTACGCGTATGCAATGCATAGAGCGTGAACCCAGATACCGCTCGGCACCATGTTGGGAATGGCAAGAGAGGTGCATGGCCGATCTCGCGTCTAGTTGGGAGTGGCAGAAAGTGCGTAGCCAAACATTGCTGATGCAAAGTCAAGGAGTTCAAACTCCGGTATGTGGATGTGGTTATGTACGCTTTTGATGTTTGTGTTGATGTGGGACGCCACTATGTATTCAGCATCCAAGTGTGCAGACTAAGGTATGTTTAAATAGTTATGAACAGCCAGGTGGTCGGGCTACTACAAATTAGGCATCATGGTAGCAGTGGTGAGTTGTGTGTTGCACGTCAGTGTGATGGTCATAGCGGATAAATGTGGGTCTCGAAAGGAATTGACCTCACTGGGCTCCTCCTAAGGTATGGAATCACGGGGAATTGGTCTCTACGTGCCTCACAACATCAATTAGTCACAAGATAGTCATATATCCACATGGTTAGGCTGTCACCTGAGGAAAGTGTGACATGGAAGGAATGTAGCAAGTTGGATCGCAACTTAGAACATCAGTTAATCCTCTGTTGAGTCATACGACAGGGGGGATATCACGTCTGTTAAAGGCAGTCAGTGTCATAACAACCTGTTGTGACAATGATCAAAGTGGTTATCAGGCCAAAATCTAATTGAATTATCATCTTGTCAGGGCCCCCCATGGTATGTCCTCGTTGAGACCCTCTCTGTCTGACGCTAATCGTAGCACCCATCTCTGTTCGATTCTGAAGAGGGTACCTTTGGTTACAACAGGGTGTGCTTCCAGGACACACCACCTGATTGAGTCTGGTGGGTGGCATAGTTGGTCAAAATGTGTTGTAATTTTGGTGTTTGTCTTGTGGCACCTGAAATTACTGTGGTGTTCTGCGATCCGTGTTCTCACAGGTCTAGTAGACATCGCTATATAAAGGAGTTGGTATAGGCACATTAACACGTAAATACAGTTAGTCGTGTTGCAATTTGTATGCTTATTGATCCTCCAATTGAACCCATTCACAAATGTGATCTCTTTGGTCATTTTTGTAAACGGACACACAGCGCATTGGCCGCAGGGGTAGCTTCCCTTCACTGGTAACAGGTCCCACATGGATCTCTGAACATTAGTATTTTGGACCTTAGGTCTGGTATGTATGAGCATGTCTTTGAGGTTGCTTGTCACTTTAAAGGCAAACCTCCGGTTTGAAGCTGCAGACTACCTGTGTTCAGAATACCCCAATGGTTTTTAATGATATTCTTTATTCGGTTGAAATCAGGTGTGAACGCGGTCACGCACGTGAGAGAGTCAGCCAGTTCTTTTGGTTTGGGCTCTAGTAAGCTTTCTCTGTTGTTCCTTGCTCTTTTTAGAGAGAGATATGTTGCATTGGGGATATTCTTTTGTGTGTAGGTGCATGGCTAGAAATGTGGACTCCTTTCGGAAGTCTGTTACTGAGCTACAGTTCCTCCGAATATGGAGGAACTGTCCAAACTGTTTTGTTTGAGGGCTCTTGGGTGGTGGCTACTAAAATGTAGAAGGCTATTCTTGTCCATAGAATTATGATAGAGTGTAGTAGTGATGTGCCCATCATCTAACTTTTCTTAACAACAAAAGAGAGCCTACTCTTGTGAATTTCTGAAAGACATGATGCCTGAGTGACGAAACACACAGTGACTGGACTAAATTAGATATGTGGTCAAAAAACTAGAGGAAAAGAAACAGGGAGAAAAAACTATTTTCTAAAAGAACCCTCACTCACCCTTGTGGTGACATGCTTCATCATGGGGTTCGTCACAGGAGGGACCGAATATCCCCCTGTGTGCTTCAACGCCTGCAATTGCAGCGGAGCGGGTATTACAATCGTGTGATGTGTGAGATCAGTGAAAAATGAATAGTGACTTAAAAGATCCCAACTGGACCCCAACAACTTTATTAAAGGGCCAATTGTTCACATTAAAACAGTGAGATCACTACAAGGTTTAGATTAGAACCCTAGTGACCTAGTGTGGGTGGTCAACATGTTTCTGCTGTATTTTTGCTGTCTCAGCTCAGCTTTCTTCAGGACCAAATTAACAATCGAAAAAACGTCCTCCGGGGGTCCACACACGCTAAGGAGTGTCCACACCGGTAGGACAATAGAGGAAAAGACCAAAATTTAATACTCTCCTCAGTTAACTCAGGGTTTTACCCGCAGTCAATGTTCCTGCGATTTGCCTGGATACCATCTGTAACTTAAAAACACATACATTTTGGATGCACCTATGTCAGTTTATTGACGTATCTATATCAGTTTATTGACCTGCTATACCAAAGGTTTTTGGACTACGACTTTCTGACTTATATTTGGTCTTTTAGTAAAGTGTAAGCTGTGCTTAAGCTGAATAACTGCCTATTTTGTAAAGGCATGTAGAACAATGGAGTTTTGTTTCACGTTTAAAAACACCGGATAATCAGCCCATAAAATTCCAGTCCCAACAACCCCCTCTCAGAGGCCACCAAGACCGCAAAAACAGACAAGTCAAAGTAGGAAATTCGGTCAGTTGTAAAGCACTCACTCTGTCTGAAGAGTTGGCGTGCCACATGGACGCTCAGTGTGGCATTCTCTTCACGTCCCGTTTTATCTGTAGAAACAAACCAAACGGAGCGAGTTGCCACCCATCAGTCCTCCCATGCTGTTACGATAATCTCCCAGCAATCAAAACTAAACATTGAAGCGAAATACACCGGAACATCCGCTTACTTTCAACAGAACGACTCGCCGCCTGGAACCTAGTTTCTCATTCCACTGGCGTTCGGATCTTACTCTCTATGACGCCGTTGTTGTATTTAAAACAGCGTTGTTGGTACGTGACTACGTCATGAAACACATGACCGGAAGAAAGACATATCCCAAAATTTTATATTTTCAGGCTCTTCTAAACATTTTTTATGTATATATTTAGAAAGAATAGTTTTAAACCTCTCATTATTAGATCATCCGATCTGTGGATAGTTTTCATAGCGCCTTTGTCAATGGGAAGTAACCCCATTGTACTAGCTCCTTACGCGCTGACCATACACTTCCGGTAGAATCACCCGAACGGCTAGACCGCTAACCTTGCTCCTTAAATAATCATGTTTCTTATATTGATGATTTAGTCAATCTTGTACACTAAATCGGTGTAATGATACAACGAAAGGAATAACAGGGAATTATAGTAAAAACTAAATTCTGGTCATAGCCGGGTCTCAATCTACCTAATTGGGCGCCCTGTCACGAAAGAGAAAACCCAATTGTGCATGAATCCTATAAGTAGATGTACATAAATTCCAGGAATAAATGGGCATTATCTCAGTACGCTGCCCCACGGAATATCATTATTAAGTCCCATCTGGTGAGACAATAGGCGGTATACCCATCTCTGTTCCTGTTCAAATAATTTCTGCTCATTACCATACTGCAGGTGTTCAATCACTGTCCAGTGAATATCATCGGGGGAATGTTTCTGATCTAAAAAGTGTGTGGTCATTTTCGTGTTACTTTTGCCACACCTTATGCTGCTCCTGTGTTCACAGATACGGAGTTTGACCATCCTTTTTGTCATCCCCACGTATTTTAAACCGCAGGGGCAGGTTATTAAGTAAACAACATTGGTAGTGTTGCAGTTCGTGTGGCTTCTCTGTTCCCAGATCTTGTTGGGTTCCAATACTAAGGTCTTAGAGCTAGTGGTAAAAGGACACACACTGCAACTACCACAAGGGTAGTGCCCTACTACAGGTGGTAAACCCCAGGCATTCAGGACACTTCTAACAGATTCCTGCGTCCTCCGGGGGCGAGTATGGACCAAAGAATCCTTAAGACTTCTTGCTCTCTTATACGAGAAAAGAGGTTTTTCCCAGTTACAATTGTTGGATGTGAGGATTTTCCAATGTTTGTTAATACAGCGACTCACTACATTAGATGCTGTGTTATATGTAGTGACGCATGTCAATGGTGCCTCACTGTTCTCATTGTGTGGGGTTTCTTCTAACAAGGAGTCTCGATTTTGATTCCTCGCTCTTTTGTAGCTCCTTGTTAATTGATGTTCAGGGTAACCCCGATTGTGCATTTTGATAGTCAAGTTCTTGGATTGCTCTTTATAATCTTTTACATCACTGCATTTCCTCCGAATGCGGAGGTACTGCCCAAATGGTAAATTCTCCCTCAGTGGTTGAGGGTGGAAGCTGGTATAGTGTAGAAGATTATTTTTGCTGGTTGATTTGTAGTAGGTTTTTTTTTTCAACTTATCTCCTACCCGTGTAATGGTCACATCCAAAAATACTACAGTTGATTCATTAAATTCATGAGTGAATTTAAGATTCGAATCACGACCATTAACCCAGCTTAAGAAGGAAACTAGTGTCTCTTCGCTCCCTTTCCTGACCAGCAGCACATCATCTATGTACCTTTGCCATAGAATGATGTTGTCAAAGAACGGATTGTCAGATGGTAAGATATGCAATCTCTCAAAATTAAAGACATACAGACCAGTCACACTAGGGGCAAAAGTGCTGCCCATTGAAGTACCAGTGACTTGTAGGTACAACTGGTCTTCATACTGGAAAAAGTTCCTTTTAAGGGCTAGAGAAGCACAATCAATCACAAAGGATTTTGATACCTTGTAGTTCCACACATTGGTCTCTAGCGTGTTAGCAATTACTTCAATAGTTGTATCTTGCGGAACACAGGCATAGAGGCTTTCCATGTCTAATGTCGCCAAGAAACATTGACCCTCCGGTAAAGTTACTGTCTCCAGCAGAGCGAGTAAGCTTTTGGTATCCCTAATGTAAGTGCTAGTAGCCTCAACTATTGGTCTTAAGAAAAAATCACAATATTTGGACAGGGGTTCAAGCAGGGATCCCAAACCCGAAACAATGGGCCTCCCTGGTGGCGGTAGGATTCCTTTATGTGTTTTCGGGAGAGTGTAGAAATAAGGAATTTTACCTTCTGAGGTTGTCAAAAAATCAGCCTCCTGTTTAGTAACCCAGCCTTCCTGCTCTGCTGACATTACAAGTTCAATGATCTCTGATTTGAGACTCTCAGATGGATCCTCCCTCAGCAGAACATAGTTGGTTTAGTTACTCAACAGCCGCCTACATTCCTGATCGTAGGCCCTCTTGTGTTGAATGACAACACCGCCCCCTTTGTCTGCACTCTTTATCACTACATCAGAATTTTTCTGTAATGACTGTTTTGCCTTAAATTCGCCAGCTGTTAAGTTTTTATACGGACTGGGAGTCTTGATAGATTCAATTTCTTTAACCACAGCCTGTTCAAAAGGAAGTATTTCTGGTGGAACACTGTGTGGAGGAGGGGTGAAAGTAGACTTGGGTCTAAAATTTGTATCACCCTGTATTCTCTGTGTTGGATCAGTCACCTGTTTTTCAAAAAAGTTCTTGAGTCTCAGTTTTCGAAAGAAATCAGTAAGTTCACAACGTAGTTTAAATACATCGAAACCAGGAGTTGGGACAAACCCTAGCCCCTTTTCCAAGATTTTTTTCTCATCTTCTGTTAGAATAACATTAGTCAAGTTGGTTTTTAGACTCTCTGGTTGCTTGGACCCGGTCTCTGTTCCGCGGTCTTGCTCCTCGTGTGGTCGCCGACCGCTTCGTTCTGATCCCAGTGGAACTGATTGAGCCCTTTTCGCTTTCCCCTGTTGCCCCGACCCCTCCCTAAGAAAGGAGGTTGGAACATTGGGGCCTGATAAAAGGATGGCTGTATATGGCCAAATGGTTGATTCCAGCCCATCATAGGGGGAAAGGGAGGTTGAGGGGGGTAAGGGTTTTCAAAACGTGGTCCGTTCTGTTGGTATGCTTGCCAATTCGGATTAAACGCACCTCGTCCCCTGCCTCTTCCTTTGTTCTTTCTACTGGCACTACCAGTACTGGAACCACTGGATTGAGAATCATCAGAGGTGTCAGAATGATAGCCTGATTTAGTCGGGGGGACATAATCAGGTGCTGAGTAAGGATACACCTTCTCATATGCCCATTTCTTTACATCTTTCTGAAACTTCTGCCCCTTGGACTGCGCCAGATTCTCTTTGTAATCATTCAGCTCTTTATTTAGATCATCCAATTTTTTTTTGTAACCCGTAAGGGTAGCCTTGAAATGGGCTTCTGTAGTCTCTATCTCTAACTGGATAGCCTCCGATAGTCGTAGAGCAGTCTTTATTATAAGGATGGCCCAGTCCCGTGTACAATGCCAGGCTATCTGGGCCCATTCTTTCCTAAATAATGCGTCCTCAAGGAAAATTCTTGGCGCGTTGGTCACCAATAGTCCCTTGGGGGCCGTATTCTTTACCAGATATTGTTTGAGCATCGTACCGTGTAAAATAGCTCTGATGCGGCTTCTTTTTAGTTCTCCAAACTTATCCCACTCTGTGGTTTGGGAGATCGTCTGAGATAAAGAGGGGTCAGCAAACAGAGTTGCATCTCCTAAGAGAGCTTCAACCTCTTCCCTACTGTAAGAAAGACCTAGATACTCCATACCTGTCTGTATGAGCTGTACCACCGTCGAAAACGTAATTACTCTCGCAGCTGTGCGCTGCCTAATATGTATATACAACCAGAGAGGAAGGGTATAAAGGGCTACTCTCCTACCCCTTAATCACAATTCTTAACAACAAAAGAGAGCCTACTCTTGTGAATTTCTGAAAGACATGATGTCTGAGTGACGAAACACACAGTGACTGGACTAAATTAGATATGTGGTCAAAAAACTCGAGGAAAAGAAACAGGGAGAAAAAACTATTTTCTGAAAGAACCCTCACTCACCCTAGTGGTGACATGCTTCATCATGGGGTTCGTCACAGGAGGGACCGAATATCCCCCTGTGTGCTTCAACGCCTGCAATTGCAGCGGAGCGGGTATTACAATCGTGTGATGTGTGAGATCAGTGAAAAATGAATAGTGACTTAAAAGATCCCAACTGGACCCCAACAACTTTATTAAAGGGCCAATTGTTCACATTAAAACAGTGAGATCACTACAAGGTTTAGATTAGAACCCTAGT
This sequence comes from Lissotriton helveticus, assembly GCF_964261635.1. Lineage (NCBI taxonomy): Eukaryota > Metazoa > Chordata > Amphibia > Caudata > Salamandridae > Lissotriton > Lissotriton helveticus. The sequence goes on from NC_136061.1 coordinate 1,619,153,536, forward strand.
GACCTAGTGAGGGTGGTCAACATGTTTCTGCTGTATTTTTGCTGTCTCAGCTCAGCTTTCTTCAGGACCAAATTAACAATCGAAAAAAACGTCCTCCGGGGGTCCACACACGCTAAGGAGTGTCCACACGGTTAGGACAATAGAGGAAAAGACCAAAATGTAATACTCTCCTCAGTTAACTCACGGTTTTACCCGCAGTCAATGTTCCTGCGATTTGCCTTGATACCACCTGTAACATAAAAACACATACATTTTGGATGCATCTATGTCAGTTTATTGACGTATCTATATCAGTTTATTGACCTGCTATACCAAAGGTTTTTGGACTACGACTTTCTGACTCATATTTGGGCCTCGATATAGGTAAAATAGATTTACCGATTTTTAATTACCGAATTTTACCGATTCGGTAATTAAAAATCGGTAAATCTAAGGGGTGGATATGTAGGAACATCCAGATGTTCCTTTTACCGAATCGGTAAATATCTGTATTTACCGATTCGGTAAATACCGACCGGTAATGCCCCATTCATTCCTATGGGCTTTGAAGCCCATAGGAATGAATGGGGCATTACCGGTCGGTATTTACCGAATCGGTAAATACAGATTTTGACAAGGGTGCAGGGGGTGTCACTTTGACACCCTCTAGAACCCCCAAAAAAGGTTCGGGGGGCCATGTGGCAGGCATACCTGCCATAAGGGCAGGTCTGCCTGTCATATGGCACAGGTGTGCATGCACACATGTGCATGCACACCGGAATCGGTATTTTACCATCAAATTTATTTGATGGTAAAATACCGATTTGGTAAGGATCCTGGGACTCTGAAGAGTCCCACCTACATATGGGTGGCTCAGATTCGGTATATTTACCGAATTTTTATTTTACCGAATCGGTAATTTTACTGATTCGGTAAAATAAAGCCCCCTACATGCCAATCACCTATTTACCGATCGGTAACGGCCGAAAATACCGATTTTCGGCCGTTACCGACCGACCTACATCGGGCCCTTGGTCTTTTAGTATAGTGTAAGCTGTGCTTAAGTTGAATAACTGCCTATTTTGTAAAGGCATGTAGAACAATGGAGTTTTGTTTCACGTTTAAAAACACCGGATAATCAGCCCATAAAATTCCAGTCCCAACAACCCCCTCTCAGAGGCCACCAAGACCGCAAAAACAGACAAGTCAAAGTAGGAAATTCGGTCAGTTGTAAAGCACTCACTCTGTCTGAAGAGTTGGCGTGCTACATGGACGCTCAGTGTGGCATTCTCTTCACGTCCCGTTTTATCTGTAGAAACAAACCAAACGGAGCGAGTTGCCACCCATCAGTCCTCCCATGCTGTTACGATAATCTCACAGCAATCAAAACTAAACATTGAAGCGAAATATACCGGAACGTCCGCTTACTTTCAACAGAACGACTCGCGGCCTGGAACCTAGTTTCTCATTCCACTGGCATTCGGATCTTACTCTCTATGGCACAGTTGTTGTATTTAAAACAGCGTTGTTGGTACGTGACTACGTCATGAAACACATGACCGGAAGAAAGACATATCCCGAAATGTTATATTTTCAGGCTCTTCTAAACATTTTTTATGTATATATTTAGAAAGAATAGTTTTAAACCTCTCATTATTAGATCATCCGATCTGTGGATAGTTATTATAGCTCCTTTGTCAATGGGAAGTAACCCCATTGTACTAGCTCCTTACGCGCTAACAATACACTTCCGGTAGAATCACCCGAACGGCTAGACCGCTAACCTTCCTCCTTAAATAATCATGTTCTTATATTGATGATTTAGTCAATCTTGTACACTAAATTGGTGTAATGATACAACGAAAGGAATAACAGGAAATTACAGTAAAAACTCAATTCTGGTCGTAGCCGGGTCTCAATCTACCTAATTGGGCGCCCTGTCACGAAAGAGAAAACCCAATTGTGCATGAATCCTATAAGTAGATGTACATAAATTCCAGGAATAAATGGGCATTATCTCAGTCCGCTGCCCCACGGAATATCATCATTAAGTCCCATCTGGTGAGACGATAGGCGGTATACCCATCATTGTTCCTGTTCAAATAATTTCTGCTCATTACCATACTGCAGGTGTTCAATCACTGTCCAGTGAACATCATCGGGGGAATGTTTCTGATCTAAAAATTGTGTGGTCATTTTCGTGTTACTTTTGCCACACCTTATGCTGCTCCTGTGTTCACAGATACAGAGTTTGACCATCCTTTTTGTCATCCCCACGTATTTTAAACCGCAGGGGCAGGTTATTAAGTAAACAACATTGGTAGTGTTGCAGTTTGTGTGGCTTCTCTGTTCCCAGATCTTGTTGGGTTCCAATACTAAGGTCTTAGAGCTAGTGGTAAAAGGACACACACTGCAACTACCACAAGGGTAGTGCCCTACTACAGGTGGTAAACCCCAGGCATTCAGGACACTTCTAACAGATTCCTGCGTCCTCCGGGGGCGAGTATGGACCAAAGAATCCTTAAGACTTCTTGCTCTCTTATACGAGAAAAGAGGTTTTTCAAAGTTACAATTGTTGGATGTGAGGATTCTCCAATGTTTGTTAATACAGCGACTCACTACATTAGACGCTGTGTTATATGTAGTGACGCATGTCAATGGTGCCTCACTGTTCTCATTGTGTGGGGTTTCTTCTAACAAGGAGTCTCGATTTTGATTCCTCGCTCTTTTGTAGCTCCTTGTTAATAGATGTTCAGAGTAACATTGATTGTGCATTTTGATAGTCAAGTTCTTGGATTGCTCTTTATAATCTTTTACATCACTGCAGTTCCTCCGAATGCGGAGGTACTGCCCAAATGGTAAATTCTCCCTCAGTGGTTGAGGGTGGAAGCTGGTATAGTGTAGAAGATTATTTTTGCTGGTTGATTTGTAATAGGTTTTTATTTTCAACTTATCTCCTACCCGTGTAATGGTCACATCCAAAAATACTACAGTTGATTCATTAAATTCATGAGTGAATTTAAGATTCGAATCACGACCATTAACCCAGCTTAAAAAGGAAACTAGTGTCTCTTCGCTCCCTTTCAGACCAGCAGCACATCATCTATGTACCTTTGCCATAGGATGATGTTGTCAAAGAACGGATTATCAGATGGTAAGATATGCAATCTCTCAAAATTAAAGACATACAGACCAGCCACACTAGGGGCAAAAGTGCTGCCCATTGAAGTACCAGTGACTTGTAGGTACAACTGGTCTTCATACTGGAAAAAGTTCCTTTTAAGGGCTAGAGAAGCACAATCAATCACAAAGGATTTTGATACCTTGTAGTTCCACACATTGGTCTCTAGCGTGTTAGCAATTACTTCAATAGTTGTATCTTGCAGAATACAGGTATAGAGACTTTCAATGTCTAATGTCGCCAAGAAACATTGACCCTACGGTAAAGTTACTGGGCCAGATTTATGAAGGCCTTGCGCCACCGGTGCGTCATTTTTAACATGGGAAAAAGTGACGCACCGGCGGCGCAAGGCCTTCATAAATCTGCCCCACTGTTTCCAGCAGAGCGAGTAAGCTTTTGGTATTCCTAATGTAAGTGCTAGTAGCCTCAACTATTGGTCTTAAGAAAAAATCACAATATTTGGACAGGGGTTCAAGCAAGGATCCCAAACCCGAAACAATGGGTCTCCCTGGTGGCGGTAGGATTCCTTTATGTGTTTTCGGGAGAGTGTAGAAATAAGGAATTGTACCTTCTGAGGTTGTCAAAAAATCAGCCTCCTGTTTAGTAACCCAGCCTTCCTGCTCTGCTGACATTACACTGCTCAGCTCGGAGGTGGGGCTTCCGGCTCAGAGGTGAGGATTTAGCCATGGCTGAAATCTCCACCTCTGGGCCGCAAGCTTTGCCTCCAGGCCAGAAGCTCTGCCTCCAGGCCAGAAGCTCCGCCTCCGGGCCACAAGCTCCACCCCCAAGCCGGAAGCACCGCCTCCGGTCCGGAATTTCCGGCCCGAGTGCGGACGTCAAGTTAGTAGTCTTAAATCTATTCTGTGAATACCAAAAGTAGTACGTTCATTCTGTGAATCCCGAAAGTAGTAAGTTCACTCTGTGAATCCCGAAAGTAGTAAGTGCATTCTGTGAATACCAAATAGTAGTAAGTTTAGGATTTAGTCTTAAGTTCATTCTGTGAATCGGACTCTTATAGGGGTGTAGTATCTCCGATTACTCAGTTGTCATAGGCATTCTGTATCGTAATCAACAATAGACATAATGACAGTGGCTCCGCCCTTTCCAGCCTGTTTCATGGTTGCCAGTTCATTAGAAGATAAGCTGTGGAAGGAGGCAGGAGTTGTGCTTCTCTTGAGATCCTTGAGCACAGCTTGCTCAAAGGTAAGGACTTTGTGGGGTACCATCCCACTGTTAGGTGTGAACGTGGGTGGGTTTCGCAGTCCCAAGTTATCCTCATTTGGCATCGGTTTATCTTGGAAAAATACCTTAAGGCTTATTTTCCGGAAGAAGCCTGGAATTTCACAGTCTTCACGAAATGTGTCATATTTGGGGGTAGGGACGAAACCTAACCCTTTTGGGAGTACAGCTTCTTCGGTAGGTGTCAAATGTCTCAGGGAGAGATTGATTATTAGTTTCTCTACCCCCTTGTCTGGCTCCTTATCTCCACAGAGTGTGTCGGTTGTTCCTGCCACTATACTCTTTTTTGATTACCTCTTCTGCGGCCTTTTCCTCTGCCCCAACCTCTGTCTAAAAAAGGAGGTGCATTGCCTTATTGGAAGAAGTTTGGGGGTGGGAGTCCCTGATGATACATGGGGTATTGCCACAAATTTGTGTCCCTGGTAAAGTGGTGTCCCAAAAGGGGAATATGCTTGATGTGTGTTTTGTCCTGAGTTTTTGTTGCTCCAGCTCCAAGTGCTGAACTCGCTATTATATGGGGAGCATCTCCTTGATGGGTTTGTGCTCTCATCTGATGAATAGCTTGTCCCAGGTGCAGTATAGTGTGCTTTCAAATTACCCCCCCCCCATTGCAACCCCCCAAATCCAGCCTCGGCCAGCCTTTCCATGTTATGGCCCCTTGTCAGTCTGCCAAGCAATCTGACTGATTGCTTCTGGTGGACCGGTGGCAGACAGACTTTCGTTCACCGTGGACTGATTGGGATTGCCACCGCCGTCCTAATTTGGCGGTGGGAATATCAATGTGTGATGGCGGAAAGACTGCCACTGCCTGCCCGGGGGTGGTGGTCCTTCTGCCATCCTAATCGGCCCTAAAGTTTTAACAGTGAGTGTTAGTTCATGAGGAATGTTAATATTTGAAAAGGTTTGGAGAGTTACGCATTGAGGGTTACTTGCCTGTTTTTTGCGTTGGATAATTCTCCTAAAATTGGGAATAGTAGGCATAGAACTAGCCACATGCATAGGAATATGTTGTGAAGACTCCCTCAAAATTGAACCACATGGGCCATTGGAGGTACATGCAAGCTGTTTCATCCCATTTATTATTTCCTGAATCTCAATCTCCATTGCAAAGACAGATGGTTATGCTCAGTGGTTTTCTTTACAGTGTCCCCCAGAGTAACAGCTCTGCCTGTGCAATGGGATAAGTAATATTGCACGCACCTCCAATGACTCCTGGCTTCAGTATGTCTATCCTTAGAATAAAGGTAATCTGCATGATTGAGAAGTCTAGTTCCTCTTGCAAATGTCACATATTTTGCTTCTCTGCTTGCTGAAATTGTTAGTATGTCTGAAAAAGAAGGGAGGGAAAGATTTTTGGATTGACAATGATTGTGTAAAAATGTGTATACTGTGGAGAGAATGTGGTTAGTTTTTAAAGACAAATAAATACATAATTTTTGATTTTGCAAATTTAATTTCATTTACATTGTAGTGGCAGACATATTTAAAATATGTCAAATAACCTGGGATTTGTGTCTTCTGATATAATAAAAAACATTGTTAGAATTTTTCTAAATGTCCTTTAAAATGGATAGTAAATTTGGTAGGCATCTGTAAATTGAAACATTAAGATTTTTATGCTTAAGATTTAACTCTCACCATAGTTAGATTGATTATAAGTGCCCTTTGTCTTTTTGGAGGACATTTTAGAAGTTGTTTTGCACCTGTTGAGTTCTGTTGGGTTGCTCTAAATAGAAAATGTGATATTAATTAGTTGTTCTTTTTATTCATTTTTTGTTGGAAAAAGAAATAGTTATTGTCTAGGATGTTATATTATGTATTACTGGTAACTAACCTTCTCCGTGGTTGAAGATGAAGTCAGGATTTGTGATTTTCTTGTTTTGAAGATTTTGAAACTGTGAGATATAAGAAGAATAGAGGGTGTATTTTTGAAGGAACTCTGTTTCGCTGACATTTCAAGATTTTTTTACTCTACTGTTACTACGCTGCTTATTTGTTACTCATTTTTTCATCATATTGTTTCATTGAATGTCAAGCAGTTGCCTTTGAGGCAAACACATTTTGGAGTCAGAATTTTTTTTAGACACCTAAATATTGTCCAGTACTTTCCATGCTGTAAACACACTTTGGAGTTACAATAGCTTTTTGTCACCCAAACACTGACCAGCACTTTTCCTAATGAAGACACCCTTTGGAGTTAGTCTAGTTTTTTTTACCTACCTTTAGTGTCTGTCACGTTCCTTGCTGCAAACACCCATTGGAGTTAGAATAGCTTTTTGCCACCCAAACACTGTCCAGCACTTTCCCTACTGCAAATACCCTTTGGAGTAAGAATAATTTTATTGGCAACCTTCAGTGTAATGCACATTCCCTTCTGCAAACAAGCTTTGGAGTTACAATAGCTTTTTTTGCCAGCCAAACACTGTCCAGAACTTTCCCTGCTGCAATAACCCTTTGGAATTAGAATAGTGTTTTGTTACAGCCATAAGTTTCATGCACTTTCTTGCTGCAAACAACCATTGGGGTTAAAATAGCTTTTTGCCCTCCAAACACTGTCCAGCACATTCCCTACTGCAAACACCCCGTTGAGTCTTTGAGTTAGAATATTTTTTGAGGCAACCATCAGTGTCAAGCCCTTTCTCTGCTTCAAACACCCTTTGAATTTTGAATAGCTTTTTTGCAAGCAAACACTGTCCACCACTACATTCCCTATTGCGAACGCCCTTTTGAGTTAGAATATTGTTTACTGCAAACAAACGTGACATGCACTTTCACTGCTGCAAACTCCCTTTGGAGTTGGAATAGCTTTTTGCCCCCCCCAAACTGTCCAGCACTTTCCATACTACCAACACCCCTTGAAGTTAGAATATTGTTGGGGGCAACCATCAGTGTCATGAACTTTCCCTGCTGCAAACACCCTTTGGATTTTGAATAGCTTGTTTGCAAGCAGACACTGTCCATCATTTTCCCTACTGCAAACATCCTTTGGAGTTATGATGTTTTTTTGGGAAAACATCAGTGTCATGCACTTTCCCTGCTGCAAACACCATTCGGATTTAGACAAGTGTTTTATTCTTTCATTCAATGTCATGTACTTTTCCTGTGCTAAACACACTTTTTATTTACAATAACTTGTTTTCCAGAAATTCACTGCACAGCAGTTTTGAAGCTGAAAAAACAATTTGGGCTGGCCATTAGGATGGCGGGCGAACTTCTGTCCACCTGCCACCCTAGCGGGGCTGGGACTGACCGCCTGTGGTGCGGCGGTCCCGCCCCGACGATTAGAATGCCACCTCAACAGTGGCGGTGGCATCCTCTATTCCCAGCATTGTGACGGGCTGTACTCACAGCACCGCCCACCACAATGCTGGGAATGCACTGCGTGCGTTGTCATGCACAAGGTGACAGGCACCGCAAGATGCCACCATGTCCATGATTATGCAGGGGGGTACCCATGTGCATCCCCCACCCCCCAGATTCCCTGTATTTTTTAAAATGAGAATTGTTTTGTAGATAAAAGTTTTTTAGAGCAATTTTGATAAATCATGTATTCTCCATGTTGAATTAAAACATTTGTTTGCACATTTTACTTATTACCATATCCAGTTGTAAAGCGGTTTTGTAGCATAAGGTAATCCTTTCATGTAGATTACTTAATTTAACACTACTTCACCGTCCTGCATATTCTATGCTCCAACTATATTTTGAACACGAAATAGAATATTTATATGGATTAAATGTTTTTCATAATCTGTGAAGTTGTTTTACGAATCATTTTTATTTTTATTTTTAGGGTGGGGGATGAGCTATTTACCTCTCACAATTCCTTTCACCGATGTACCACTCTTTGTTGGCGAAGTAACACTGTAGAAAAATGATACTGTAAACCAATACAAATTGAGATTTTAACTATGTTCGTACTAAATTTTGTGTAGATAATCTTTTGACTAAAAAATAACTTCCTTTTTTAGAATTTCGATTTTTAGTTTGTCTATATTTTCCGTGAAGAAGATATTCCATTTAGCACATTCATGTTTAACTTTTCATTTCAGAATATTGACCTCTCTTACTTTTTTTATAATTAAAAAAAAAATATTTGAAAAATAAATCCTTCGAGTAGATTTAAAAAAACACACTTATAAATGGTTGAAGTTTTTCTAATTATTTTGAAAGCAATTTTGAGAATCTGAGCCTATTCATGCATGCACTAATATTTGCCATACAATATTACGGTTACTGATACTAATAGCATTTTCTTATTTTAATCGATACTTACAGTGTACAATAGATAGCAGTGTTTCAATGGAAATACTTTCATTTGGTTCTGTGACTAGCAAATACCGCTTGACACTGTGGTAGTTATTGTTCAATTGAAATTGGTGGGTGGCTTAATTTATATGTTTTAGTGTGCAAAATTATTATTTAATTGATATTTTTGGAAGGGATTTGTTGCAAAAAATGTGGTGCATACTCTGACTGAATATATAATTTAAAATGTATTTTTTTTAATTTTTGTATTTCCCGTTTGAAGCGGTCGCCATTTTGTCTAGGTTCTGACGCTGCCTCGGGAATGAAAATAGTAGAAGGACACCTTTTTTCCTCATTTCGTTTGTGCTTTGTTTTTAGTCAGATTTTTACAATTACAACATATTTGGGGATTTCTTTCATTTATATTTCATCTTTAAAGTTATCCCCTTTCAACCTATACTTACTTGAATTGCATTTACCTTTAAGCATTGTTTAAAAAATATCATGCAAAATGATTTAAATTGATACTCGTGTACACATTGCATCATTGTGTTTATGATATATTTTTTAATTAACATAAATAATTTATTGTGCTTAATAATAATAAATATTACTTTTTTAATGAGCCAATGTCTTTTAAAATTGTTATCCCACTCCAAAACACTACTTTATTAGCATTCCGTTCTACTGGTTATCTGCCTGTTTATTTAAATTGATTAAAAATGAAGAGTTTCTAATTAAATATTTGTGTCTTAAATTATCTCAAACATATTTTAAATTACTCACATACTTAGAATTTCTAATGCACAAACCTCCTGTCACAGATCTTAATTCACAAATTATTTTAAATATTAAAAAAAATATGTAATTAACACATGAGTGATATTTTTCAAATGCAATTTTTAATTAATTCCCCACCCAAACTCCCCATTTCCCTCGCATCCCATTCCAGTGACAAAGTAACAGTTTTATTACATAATTTTTTTTAAATTACTTTCAAATTAAGTTTATTAGTACTGTTTTTAAATTACTTCCCACCCCAAACCCCTATTTCCTTTGCATCCGTGGCAGTACTTAAGCACCTCAAAGTATTGTTTTTCGTTGTAATGGTATGCGTTGTGTTTTTTTGCATTGTAAAAGAAAATATAATAATACTCTATTAAAATATTTTGTAATAGATTTGTGGTAAAAACTTGTGGAGTTAACTACTTTGCGTGGTAAAAATGTAGTTGTAAAGGTATGCGGTGTAATTGTTTGCTTGGTAACATCATAATTTCGAACCGGAGATATGAAATTTTAAAGATTTAAGTGACAACAGTACTTGGAAGCACAAAGCACCAAGGTGTCAATTGGGATGATGGATGGATGGCGGCCGCTGGGCTGGCGGTGGCACCCGCCGTGCGGGCGGCGTACATCTGCCCGCGATCACAACCCAGAAAAACGTCGGTCCCAATACCATAACAGTGATGACCGGTGGGGGTGAGAAAATTCGCCCGCCACTTTTCCCCCGGTAGCAGTCCGCACGCCTGCCTGGCGGTGGAACTGGACCGCTACAATGGGGCTGGTGCAGGGTCAGGCTACGCTGGCATGATTATGAAGCCTTTCCACAACAGTGGAACCGCCATGGATGCATGCGAAGAATGTCTCCAGGGGCCCATTGCGGACCCCCAATGTGTTGGAGGTGGCATGGTACCCACTACATGTCCCTGTACCAGGTGGCAGGCGCTTTGCAGTGCCGGCCACGCAGTGCAGGGATAAGCATGACATGCTCCTTTTTACATCGCGGCGGCTGCTGCTGGTAATGCCCGCAATCGTACCGCCGTTGTCGGATTTCGACTGCTGAGCATACTAATCAGACCGGCTGTTATGCTGCGGTCCTTGCGGGTGGTCTTTTCCCACCACCATGGTGGTCGGGAGATTTCCCAACCGCCATCCTAATAGATCCTAACTGTGGTAATCTGGTTGCATCGTACCGGGACAAATTCACAAGCCTTCCCATGATCGAGCACGGGCCGGATACATGGACCAAGTTAGGCCCTCTGAAGAAAGTATTTAAATCCCAGTTCCAAAGTGTGGCGACTGGCGAGATTCCCACATCAAAGATGTGTCACACAGGGGTGGTTCCAAGGGGCTGTGGTCATTAATGTGAGGTTCTATGCTGGAGATGCATCGCGCAGTGGTATTTCCCATGAAGCCATTGACAGGGCTTGCAATGTGAGGTCCTGCATCTTCCTTTAGCATGCTGCTGCTGAAGGCTTGCGATATGAAGCTTTGCACCAGGTATTTTCTTTTTTAACCATCCCATGCCACTGCCTGCCTGTGGAATCAATGGCTGTTTTAGGCTGACAGGGGCCAGTTTGCGCATTAAATCTAGACAGTCACACAAAGGGAGTTGAGGTGTGCCCTGCATATGCTGATGTCCCATCACCATGCTGATGGGCTTCCAGAGCTAGATCGGTGGGAGGAGTTGTCATTGACACCTGAATAGGGCTGTGCCTGGCCTCCCACAATGCCTTCTCGACCCCCCTAAAGCATGTCTGGAGCCAAGACAGGACAAGGCAAGAGCTTGTGCACTACAAAGGCTATCCTTTGAAACAGGCGTACTTCTAAGGCAGAGGTCTTCAATCTGTGGGGCGCGACCCCCAGGGGGGTCGTGGAGTCCTCGGAAGGGGATCGCAGATTCTGTCAGAGCATGCAGTTCCTGGTGTTGGGCTGATTGAGGGGGCTCACGGTGGAGGCCTAATTCACACCGAGTGGTGAAAAACATCAAAGCCTCATTAACAAGTAAAAGGTCTTTTAAAGACCTGTGAAGTACTCGGGTGTGGCTGTGTGTGTGTCCCTGAAGCTGTTTCAGCCTTCAGCCGGGCTCACATACACGAGCTGGGGGGGGAGGCTATAGTGTAGACTTTTGAGTTCAATGGACTTTGCGCGCCTGGAGCTGTGGGTCCTGTGACACGTCCCATTAATCATTGGTTCAAGTCCCAGGAGCCCTCATACCTGGCGCCTGTGCAGGAGAAATGTGCCTGAGAGTCTGTTCTTCATGGTGAGATGTTGTTACAGCCTATCTGCACCCCCCCCCCCCATCCCTCCTGCCCAAAGCAGGGAGGCACAGAGATGCCCTTCCATCAGCGGGAAAGAAGAAGGAAGAAGATGCAGAGAGATACTGACACCCCCACCCCCCATGAGAGAGGCACAGAAAAGGTGGGTTGATGAATGATGGGGGGATGGATGAATGAAAGGGTGGGTTGATGAAGGATGGATGGATGGATGTAAGGATGAAGGATGGATGAATGGATGTGTGAAAAGGTGGGTGGATGAATGATGAGTGGATGGATGGATGAAAGGGTGGACTGATGAAGGATGGATGGATGTAAGGATGAAGGATGGATGGATGTGTGAAAAGGTGGGTGGATGAATGATGAGTGGATGGATGGATGAAAGGGTGGACTGATGAAGGATGAATAAATGGATATAAGGATGATGGATGGATGGATGTGTGAAAAGGTGGGTGGATAATTGATGGGTAGATGGATGGATGAAAGGGTGGACTGATGAAGGATGGATGGATGGATGGATGGATGTAAGGATGAAGGATGGATGGATGTGTGAAAAGGTTGGTGGATGAATGATGAGTGGATGGATGGATGAAAGGATGGATGGATGAAGGATGAAAGGGTGGATGGATGGATGAAGGATGGATGTAGGGATGTATAAAAGGTTGCATGGATGAATGATGCATGGATGGATGTGTGAAAAGGTGGGGGATGAATGATGGGTGGATGTATGGATGAAAGGGTGGATGGATGAAGGATGGATATATGGATGGAAGATTGAAAGGGTGGATGTATAAAGGATGGATGTATGGATGGATAAAAGGTTGCATGGATGAATGATGGATGGATGTGTGAAAAGGAGGGTGGATGAATGATGGGTGGCTGGATGGAAGGGTGGATGGGTAAAGGATGGATGTATGGGTGGAAGGATGAAAGGGTGGATGGATGAATGGATGAAAGGGTGGATGGATGAAGGATGGATGGATGTGTGAAAGTGTGGGTGGATGAAGGATGGATGGATGTGTGAAAGTGTGGGTGGATGAATGATGGATGAATGGATGTGATGAGGTCTAACAGGCGCATTTATGGTTGTCAAAAGTTGATGATGAGGAGTATCAGTTTCTAGAATCTTTTGTCGGAAGGGGGTCCTTACGCCTAAAATGTTTTTCAAGGGGGTCTCTCGGCATCTGTTCTAAGGCCAAAAGGGGTATAAGTACTGGACTTACAACTGCAGACGTTTGGAACACTTTGGGGTCAAGAGAAGTCTCTGCCAAGGAGAAGAGCTGAAGAGCTGTGTGGAGAAGTACTGTCTCTTTGCTGTGTGTTGTTCTGCTGGGTTGGCCAGCAGTAGCTACTTCTGCTTTGGTGAGAAAAAAGGACTGGACTTTGCTGTGTATCCTGCTTGTGACCTTTCTCCGAGGGATGGTGTGTGCGTACCTCCTTTTGGAAGTCTCAGGGTTCTCAAAGACTTCATCTGCAGCATCTTGACTCCATTGATGGGAATCCTGAACCTGCCAATTCCAGTTCTGGGCCATTGGAGGTGTTTGTTGTGCTGTAACTTTAAAAGGATTACCAGCGCCATCACCGCCACTGCTGCCTGTACCGACACTGTGGTCACCGCTTGCTGAGTGAGGTCTGCACCAACCTCTCTGGCACCGCAGCCCTGGTCTCACTAACAGTGACACTCCTCATTGACATCAACGCCGCTGCTTGCACCATGGATGTGATTTATTTAAACAAAACAAGGGAACCCAGGGCGCAATAAGCTAAGGACCTTGGGTAGGTACTTATTTTCAGGAACAGTGGTCCTTAGACAAGGAAAAGAATATTGAGGGAATAAATATAGACTAAATAGAACTATATTGTTATGAAATGTCCAGCAGGACAGTTTAATATCTTGACAAAAATAATAATCACAAAGAAATAAGACACAGAGTGTGATGGATGTGGAACACCAGCCGATGTCCGACTAACACACTGGAGGGACACAAACAAGGGAGAAAAAATAGTAGGCAAAATCGGGTCATCTGAATATCATAAATCATAAACAGATAATCCACAGTATACACATATGCATGAACAATTTATATCAACTATGCATTTAGTGCATTTAGGTCGTCGACGTTTCGAACCATACATAATATTGGTTCATCCTCAGGACAGAAAATGGTTGCCTAAAGAAATCACAATTTCAATAAAACCCACTATATAGGAGTCAATATGACATACAATAGCAAGGGAAAATAAAGGAGAGGGAGACATAAAAAAGAAACATAAAAAAGATAAAACATGTCAGTTAATCAGACCCTTATCGTAACTACATATGCTGTGCACGACTCATACCATGCCATGGTGTCAGCGGCGGCGGAGTGCAGTGCATGCAGAATATTTGCAGTGAGCTTAGAGTTAAAGGAGCGAGGTGAGTACAGTTAAGGAGGGCGTCAAGGTTGTGACTCGGACTGGCGTTAAGAAAGGTAAATCGTGTCGCTATAGTGAGGGAGATATACAATATAAGTCTATATCTCACACAGCAAACAAAGGGAGATGGGCTATGAAAGAGGTGAGTACAGTTCGGAAGGGCGTCACGATTGTGGCTCGGACTGGCGGTAATAAAGGTGAATCGTGTCGCTATAGTGAGGGAGATATACAGAATCAGTCTATATCTCACACGGCAAGCAAGGGGAGATGGGCTATGGCGGAGTGCAGGGTGAGGGGCTGTGAGGATTTCATCACAGAATGTGGTAGCACAGAGGCTTACCAAAGGGATTGTGAGGAGATGCGTTCAGGTTCAGCGCTATATGCTGAATGGAGGAACTTGCTGGGGAAGGAAGAATAAAACCGGTAAAAAACTAATTCAAAACCGTCATAATGACCTCAGGACAGTTGCTACTGGTGCGGGAAGGACTTACCACGCGGTGAAGACAAGACGAATAACGGGAAGATCTGTGATAAAGAGAGGGGACAATGAGCTAAGGTAAAAATGACCGGATGGGAAATGAACAACCTGGTGCTCTACTTGATGGGCTTACCAGCGGGACCGATGCCCATGTCCCGAAATCTGTAAGGGCGAAAAGGAGATTACAAAAATAATAAGGGCGAGTACCGAATGCAGGAGTGCAGAAGCACAAGCATGGCGTGCAATTGCAGACGCTTACCAAATAATGAATGAGTGCAGGTCCACAATGGGGGTCCTTGCTCTTGCGTGAGTAAACTTCAAAAATCGTGGTCTGCAAAGTGTAGCCGCAATGAGGGAAACATTTCTGGTCATGTGAGCACAGGTTGCCAATGGGAGCGCGGCAAGAAGTGTCGGCCATTTTGGATTGGGCGCGTAATACATCAAACTGAAAACAGACGAAGGATATATCGGGTGACTCCGGCGGCCCTCTTGGGTGTACTAAGGGCAAAGGGTCCACGATATTAATTAAGGCATAGAAGGAACAAGGATCGTGAATTACGAGGTGCCGCATTGCACATACACACGGTGACATATTAAGAAAAAACAAAACAATATTAAAACAGTTGTCTTGATAAAGTGACAATTTTGAATTAAAAAGAGAAGAAAACGATTTGTAGTGGCCAAAACATTCCACTTATGGTAAATAAATGAGTTTAGAATGAGCCAGTCAGAATCTGTACTGATATGAAACAGTCAAAAAGTTATCCAGTTACACCAAAGATCAGATAAGAGTTCCATTAACACGGAAAACACTAGGATCTGGATCCAGACAGACCAGTGCTCCGTGTGGCTCTGGGTGAAAGTTCCATTAAGCAGGACAGCGCTGGGGTCTAGATCAAGGAGGTCCAGTCCTCCGTGCGGTTCAAATCAGTGTGCAGGCTCTGGGTCTTGAGAATCCAACGTAGTTCCTCCTTATTCAAGAGCTGCTGTAATTTCCTCCGCGGCTAGGGAGCTTGATCAGAGAAATGATGGTCCATTTAAAGTCCATTTCAGTATGTGACGGTTCCATGAAGTGATGTACAAGGGGAGCATTGGGAGTCCTGCAGCGTATTCTACTCCTGTGTTGGCACATTCTTGTGCGTGCTTTCTGCGTTGTCTGCCCTGTATAGATCATAAACATGGACAAACAATAGCATAGATGGCATTTGTACTGTTACAGTTAGAAAATTCTCTGCGAGCATACTTTTAAAAAAAATCTTTGTTTATTGGTATTTCCATAACAAAAGAAAAAAAAACAACAACGCAAAACATGCAGTGTGACGTTACAGTGACTGGAATATAAGGTTCATGGGGTAGCAGCCAACAGACATAGCATTTATAACAGAGCAGTGCACAATGGTCCGTACAGGGCTTCAACAGTGCAGCAGGATGTAGGGACTATACAAGGAGCAGTGATGGGGCAATGTCGTAAATACAGAGGTGGTGGAGGATAGGGAAGGCGACATTCCACAGAGGGACCAGGTTATACAAGCAAATGAAAGGAGTAAGATAACAGTAAGTAATATCGAAGCAATATTAAAGCAAGGAGATATAGACATTCCTAGTGCAGTTCAATAGCAATAATAGCGTAATCAATTCAATATCGTTAAATGACAGAAGCAATTTATATCAGGGCATCATTGCCAGCTCCATTGGTGTCCCTCTCCGGACTATCATCTCGGGCCATCTGAGCCTGAAGGTAAGTAACTAGAGGTCCCCATATGTCTTTCGGCCTGCTAGGCAGTGGTAGCAACTCAGCGAAAGTCGTGTGTTGGTCCTGACTGTATGTCATGTCAGTAAGCCACTCTTTGAATTTCGGGCCCCTGCCACGACCCCATCTGCATGCTACGCGCCTCTTCGCCAGGAGAAGCGCAGTATCCACAAATTTTTTATACTGTGAAGGGATGTGTGGTGTATGTCCCAGCAGCATGGTGAGCGGGTCTGGTGGTATGGTGGACCCGATCATGGATTCTAGGGCGGTGTGTACTTGTTGCCAGTAGGCCTGTATAGACGGGCAGTCCCAGGCAAGGTGCAAGAAGTCGGCATGGTCTGCGCGGCAGCGGTCGCAGCGGTCTGTGTCAGACAATGGAAACCTATACTTTTTTATAATACAAGCGCTGTAAGTATTTATAATGAATTATTTTGAGTCTGCAGCTTGCCGACACTCGAGCCGTAAGAGTACAGCAGTACAACCATTGGTCATCAGTGATGTCCACAGCCAGTTCAGTTGCCCAGCGCGTCCTCGCTGTGACATCCGGTGACGGGCCGCTCGCTCTAACTTTGCGATACATACCGGAGACCAAGTGAGAGCCATCCTGCGAGCTCAATAGGAAGTGAAGCGGGGGCATAACACCAAGTTCTGTAGGAAAGTCAGGAAGTATGGCACGCATACCCTGTTGGAGTCGCAAGTAATAGAAGACCTTAAGAGGGGTGCGAGCATGTGTGTTAAAGAACTCATCCGCAGGTTTAAAGCGCCCTGCCGCAAAGAGGTCACCCCAACAAGCAATCTTCAGTGCCGCACAGAGTTTCTGGAAGCCCGTCTCTTGTAGTAATGTAAGCTCAGGATGATATGTCAATGGTAGCAGGGGAGAATCAGAATATAATAATCTGCAGTCGAGTCTTTTAGCTAGTTGGCACCACGCATCAATAGTACATGTGACTGACGTATGAGGTGTCGTTATGGCCGAGGGCTGGCAATGAAGGAGGCCATTCAAAGGCAGGGGATTGGCTATCCAGTCCTCCACCGCCAATTGAGGCATGAAGGGCGTAGGGAGAAGCCAGTGATATGCAAAGTGCGCCTGCGCACAGAGGTAGTAGAGTTCGAAATCTGGGAGGTCAAACCCCCCCTTATCATATGATAATATCAACACGGACCATTTAAGTCGTGGACCTTTGCCTCCCCAGAAAAGGCGGCAAAGTTCCGATCTCAGGGTCTTGAAGAAAGAGGCGCCTGGGTAAAAGGGGATATTGAGGAAAAAATAAAGGAAGCGCGGGAGCACCACCATTTTGATCAGGGAAGCTCGCCCTGCCATGGAAATGGGAAGGGAGATCCATCGGTCCACTAGAGCAGTGAGTTTGGTCACAGCGACGCCATAATTAGAGCGCAGAATTTCGTCTTTGTCGCGCGAGATCTGAATGCCCAGATACCGCAGTTCGGATCTGCACCACTCAAGGGGGTAGTCTAAGGGAAAGTCGGGTACGGCATCCATGAGCGGAAAGAACTGGGATTTCGCCCAGTTGATCTGTACCCCCGACAGTCGTCCAAAGACAACAAATGCTCTGAGCAGGGGATTTAAGTTGTGAACCGGATCCTTAACAAACAGCGTTATATCATCTGCATATAATGAGACATCAATCTGGCGTCTGAGACAACGAATCGCTCCCCCACCATGAAGCTGACGGAGCCGGCACGCAAGAGGTTCAATGGCTATCGCAAACAACAGGGCAGAAAGATGACCATTAATCAGGACTCTCGCTGTAGGGTGCGTATACAGTAAGTGGATCCAGGATATGAAAATGGTGGGAAATCCCATACGGGTCAAAACGGAGAACAAATAGGGCCATTCTACTGAGTCGAACGCTTTTGTGGCGTCTAAGAAGATCGCCGCTACAGAGAGGTCCGGATGGACCGTATGAAGCAGGGAAAAGAAAGTGCGCAGATTATGTGATGTGGAGCGACTCGGGACAAAGCCAGACTGATCCGGCAACACAATCCGGGTCATAAGGAGGGACAGTCTGGTGGCTAGGACTTTGGCCAAAATTTTTACATCACAGTTTAAAAGCGAAAGGGGACGATATGAGTCGCAGGAGGCGGGATCCTTGCCGGGTTTTAATAAGGAGGTGATGACGACTTCGCGCATAGAGCTAGGAAGGATGCCGTCTGTGAGGGACTCCATAAAGACCTCTCTGAGGACCGGAGCCATGGTGTCAACATAGGTCTTGTAGAATTCCGCGGGAAGTCCGTCCAAACCAGGCGCCTTCCCGTTTTGGAGTGACATAATCGCATCCCTAACTTCATCTAATTAAAAAGGGGCAGCAAGGAATCGTCTGTCAACATCGCTAAGCCAGCATAAAGCTAAGTCACTTAGAAAGTCACCACACTGCATGTCGGGGGTAGTGACTGTGGCATATAGTGTGCGATAATGGGAGACAAAAGCATTTAACAAGTCCTCTGAGTCCCTGACAGTGTGACCCTGGCTATTTACCACTTCAAGGATAGTATTGTCAGCGCGCAGCATCCCTGTTAATATGGCTAACGCCTTGCCAGGCCTATCCCCTTCGCAGTATTTCCTCACCTGCCAGTGTTTGCCCCTAAACCTAGTCTCCCTGTGTGCCTCTTCTTCATACTGTGTGAGCTTAGCCCTGAATGCAGCGTGTGCGGCAGTGGCATCACCCTCAACCATCCGCACCTCCAACATCCTCATCTCATCCTCGAGTTTCCGGATTGTGTGTTGTATGTCGCGTAACACCCCAAAACTCTTTGACATACAGTAGCCCCTAATAGTGACTTTGAAAGCCTCCCAAATAGTGTCAACAGATTCAACAGATCCCTTGTTTCTTGGGAAAAAAGCAGTGACCTCTTCCCCCAGTTCGGCACGGAACACCCCATCCAGCAACGCTGTTGGTTGTAGACGCCAGCGTGGCCTAGGGTTATCCCAGCCAGGGACTAGTAAAGTCAGCAGTACCGGACTATGGTCCGAGTACGATCTCGGGAGGTGTGTAACATTAGTCACTCCCGTAAGCGCTTCTCTAGTCAGGAAAAAGTAGTCAAGGCGTGCCCATGTCCCAGTCTGTGATGTGAAGTGGGTACCCTCCATACAGCCAGGGTGTAGCTGACGCCAGGCGTCGACTAGGTTACCTTCAGAGAGCACACCCGCTATCGCTTCCCTTGATCTGGGTTTGTAGTGCGTCTCCCTATCTGCCCTATCCAAGTGAGGCTCCATCGCTATGTTGAAATCTCCCCCCCAGATGATGTGGCGGGACCCTATATCCAGAATTTTACCCCACAGTGTGGTGAAAAAGCAAGGTACATCAAGATTCGGGGCATAACAGTTAACCAAGGTGAAGGTTTCGCGGCCTAGCCGCCCCCACAGTAACACATAGCGGCCTTCCACGTCCGCCAATTCAACACACACCTGAAAGGGAACTGTACGTTTAATCAGGATAACAACTCCTCTCGCATACGAGGAATAGGAGGAGAATGACCGGGTAGTGGCCCATCTACTGCCAAAAGACGCGCGACCCCGGTGAGCTAAGTGTGTTTCCTGCAATGACATTTCTGCATTTCTTAGCATTGTTGAGCCCTCGGACGTTCCAAGACAAACATTTCAATTGTGCATCAGATGGAGAATTAGCCATGATCCTGATACGTTCGGATACAAACATCGTGCCGCTGCGGGTTCCAGAGTTGCAGCAGCCCATGCACTGAATCACAGAGCACATTATACATCCAGTCAACTGCGGTCATCAGCCAAACAACCTCCCCTGTAACAGAACCCACCCCCCTCCCACTACTGCATCCCAATCATGCCAGCAGCCACTCAGTCCCACGCCCACCCGCCTCCCCCTCCCCCGAACTCCCACAACCGGTAGTCAATATCAGGGTACTCCCGTAGGGGGAACATCAGCAATAGCGCACAGCCATCCCCTCACCCGATAGCCTCATGTTCGGTACCGCCCACGGTAGAGGCGGGGGTAGAGGGGGCAGTTCCTACATAGTGCGTACTGCTAGAGGAGTCAGGCGATGTCAACTCCCAATAAATGCAATACCGCCTCCAGAGGCAGCAGATGTGAGACAGATATAGTAATGCAGCCCCAGGGCAGTGTCGTCCAGGGAATGTAGGGCATATCAGTCGTTATTGTCCGCCGGGGGCAACTCCTCATCCGAGTCTGCATGTCCATCCCTCCTGCCTCTCTGCGCCCTGCGCTGTAGTTTCAAGTATTCCTCCACTTTACTCGGCACCGTGAAAAAGCGTTGCTTGCCCTGGTGGGTCACCCTCAACCTTGCCGGGTATAACAGAGCATAATCTATCTGGGCCTCTCTCAGCTTTTTCTTGACGGCCAAGAATTTCCGCCGCTCTTCCTGCACCAGGGGGGTAAAGTCAGGATATAGGGAAAAAGCAACTCCATTGTAATGCAGGGTGCGTTTCGTTCTTGCAGCTCTCAAGGCAACATCACGGTCGCGGTAATTCAATAAACGAGCAATAATTGGTCTAGGTGGCAACCCGGGCTTCGGAACAGGAGCCAAGGATCTGTGCGCTCTCTCCACAATGAATTGAGGTGAGAAGGCGTCCTCCCCTATGGACGCCCGGAGGAGCGCTTCGATGTAAATCTCCATACGACCAGTGTCTGTGGACTCTGGAATACCCGTGACTCGGATGTTGTTGCGTCTACTACGGGCTTCCAAATTCTCATTCTTGGCTGCTGTTACTCTTAGAAGTCCATCCATTCGAGCGAGTTGGGAGGTGTGAGTCGCAGTGAGGTCATCGTTGTCCCAGATACGCTGTTCCGTCGCAGTTATCCTCTCCTCATGTTGATCGACTTTGTGCACTAATGCATCCAATCTGGACGACATCCTATCTACCTTCTCCACCACCGTGGCAAAGCCCTGACGCATTTCCTGGAACAGGCCGTGTAGGTCCAAGGTGACTGTGGGGGAGGGCACAGCAGCCGGGTCTGCGCCACTGGGCCCAGGCTCTACCACCCCCGCCTTCGTTCCCTTCTTGGAGCTTTCGAAACTGAGCTTTGACTGTCGGTTCTCCGGGCGCACCATGGTGCCCCTACGCCGCTCCTGGGCCACCTTTGCGGGGTCTAGCAAGGCGGTTAAGGTCCGGTATGTGAGTAGGGAAGGTGACCGGCCCCACTCCACTCAGTCCCCACACAGCACGCTATAGCTAAGGAGCATCGGACTTCTCCAGTCCTTACGGTCAGTTGTGTACAGCGCCCAGGGCCGGATGGGCAGACGAGGGCTGCTAGTCGTGTGACAGATGGAAGAAGCAAGGATTAGGGGCAGCCAAAGCACCCACTCGTCCCCCCACAGATCGGACCTCTCTAGAACTGTCACAGGGCGCCTCCTGCTATTGGCGTGAACAAGAACAAGTCCCAACAGGTATTATTTGAGAGACTGTTTCAATAGGGGTATGCCACAGGCATTACTAAGAACAGAGCACAAGGAGTCAGAGGATTTGAAAAAAGGTGGTATTATTCACCAAGGACAGGGGGTAATGCATTTACAGTTAAAGACAGCACTGTAAAGATTAGATCTTGTGACAACCCAGTGGCACTTGGTGCAAGGTGCTATATACATTTAGAAGTGAAATGAGAAGTGCAAGTGCTTTAAAAAACAGCATAAGTGGCGCATATATGAAATTATGTACATCATTTAAAGCTTCAGTTACAGAACAAGTTACAATCACTTGGACAATAGTTTTCACAAAAAAGCTTTAAGTGTGATATGCGTCGTATGGTTCAAGCTGCGTGGTCGACGGCGTTTCGATCCCCTTGATTTAGGATCGTCATCAGGACGGGGTTGTCGATAGGTACAGTGCTGTGGACAAAGGAGGGGAGTAATGAGCAGGGGCATTAGACGGGCGGGGAGGGGTAGGTGAGGGGTGGGGGATAGGTATTGAACCGAATCTTGTTAGACCTATTGTGCAAAGGGGACGTGACTGTGGTGGTGGCCAGATAGGGAAGGAGAGTGCTGTTTGGGGTGACTAATGTGGAAGTTGGCCCGGCGGGGAAGAGACCCTTAAGTGGAACGGTGAACCACACATAAGGGGATTACACTTACAAGGTGCCTGAAATGGAGGCGAGGCTGGCGGCACACACGATTGTTGATAGCGTCAATTTACTAAAAAGAAATATTGACGTGAGTATTTATTTTACTAAAAAGAATTATTGACGTGAGTATTAAATAAGGATGTCACAGGAAAATATGCGGGGCGGACTGGCGATGTAATTACCTGGTCGCATTTCCGTCCTAGTACTGCTCGCAAAGTAGGGCAGCGTCTGGAAAGAGAGAGCGCGCATGCAGTCAGAGAGGCTGTTAGACGCTCAGAGATCGAGCTGGAGCTACATCCTGCGTACGATCTGGAAGTCTAGACCCTACGAGATGTTCTTACCAGAGATAATGTACAGCACAGAAGGCAGGCGCTCATCTGGCGTGGCTGGTCGGCAGTGAATGCGGGAACAGACCGCGCATTACCTGTGTTCTGGGTTATGTCCAGGCTGCCGTGGGAGGGCGGGCGGAGATTGGGCGTGAGTCAGGGGCGGGGTTCGGGATGTGTCGCGAAGTGATTGGTCAAGAGCGAGGGAAGGGGGCGGGAATGGGACGGGCCAGGGAGGAGTGGTTGGGTGTGGGAGAGGGTTGCCATGGATACTCGAGTCAAACAGGAAGGAAAGCAGTATCTGAGCGCCGTCTAACGCCGGCAGACACGTAAAAGCGATTTAGTGCAACCAAAGGAAGAAGGTGAACCAACTGCAGTAGCGTGTCTAAAGCTGGAAACACACATAACAATGAGGAATGTATTAGCCAGCAAGTGACGGATTTTGTGGTCAGGAGGCACATATGATTCATAAACATGTATACAACAATAGAGCATATTTAGCCAATACAACAAGATTTGTTTGGTGTAAAACCGGAAGGTTAATTTACAAAGTGTCATAGATGCTTGGAGAATAAATCACAGGGGCTTGGAATGGACAAGGGGTTCGTAATGTAATGATCATATCGTTGGTACTATTTATGTACCTATTGCCATGAAGTGATCAAAACAGGGACAGGAAAAATAAACAATATATGAGCACATTAATTTTAACAGCAATGAAAAGGTGGTTTGAAACCAGGCGGTTAGTTTACAGAGAATTGTTAAGAAGGTACAAGAAGCCTGTTGAAGTCAAGGTCGAGACAGGTTTGTATTACGTGAGTAGCACTTCAGGGGAGAGACTTAAGTGGTGATAGTGCTGGTCCATTCATCAAGGGTGTTGAGCCCCTGGTTAACAGAGTCAACCCTGGCGATCCATTTGCATTCAGCTCTGTTGAGCAACGCAGTCATGTTGCCTCCTCTCAGAGGTAGGGTAGGTTTCTCAATGACCTGCCATCTTAGGTCCGTGTCAGTATGGGAATGCTCAATGAAGTGTGAGACCAGGGGTGCTGATAATACTTTGCAATTGATTCTGCTTTTATGTTGTATGATCCGCTGTTTAATCATTTGTGTTGTCTGGCCGATGTAGATCAAATCACACGGGCATCTGATGGCATAAATCACATTTTGTGTTTTGCAGTTGGTTTGATGGGTGAGCTGGTGTGTTTGTCCCCTGAATTTGAATTCTTTAGTGTTAAATGTCAATTCGCATACACTACAGGACTGGCATTTGAAATGTCCAACGACCGGGGGCATGCCCCATGCTGCTGTGATGGTGTTAGTATTTCTCTCGGTGCTGGATGTCGGCCAAGTGATGGCATGAACGAGGTGGTTAGCGATGTTGTTACCTCTCTGGTAAGAGAACAACGGAGGTGCGCTGAATTGTTCCTCCGATCTTAGCACCAACCAGTTCTTTTTGATAATTTTAGCAACTCTGTTACTGTCCGGGCTGAAGACTGAGACAAAGGGAATCCTTTTCAAAGTTTGTTTGTTTTGGTTTGGCACTAGTAGGTCCTCCCTGTGGTTATACCATGCCCGTTTTTTGGCTTGTTTCACCAGGCGTCGTGGATAACCTCTGTTGATAAGTTTGGAGACTAGGATATCTGCCTCCCTGAAGTAATCCTTCCGCCACTTGCAATTCCTCCGGATTCGGAGGAATTGGCCAAAAGGGAGCCCATCGCGAAGGCCTCTGGGGTGGTTGCTAGAGTAGTGCAGCAACGTGTTCCGTTCGGTTGGCTTGCGATACAGGATAGTTCCAATTATGCCCTCCTCCACATGTATTGTGACATCCAAGAAAGGTAAGTCATTGGGTTTGGTTTCATATGTGAATTTCAGGTGTTCCTGGGAAGAGTTTAGCCAATCAACGCACGGCTGTAGGGAGTCAGCTGTGCCATTCCAGATTAATAGAATGTCATCAATGTACCGACGCCACAAGTGGATTTGGGGTCGGTACGGGTTGATGTGGTTGAGGAACAATGACTTTTCAAGAGCATGGACATAAAGAATGGCAAAATTCGGAGCAAAGCAAGCCCCCATCGCTACTCCCTTGATCTGCAGGTAGTATGTGTTTTTGTACAAGAAGTAGTTATTTTGTAGGGCCACTCTTAAGAGATCCATCACAAAATCGGTTGGAATTTTGGATGGTTGTGGTCTGGTATTCAGAAGGTTCTTGATTACGTTTAGTCCCTCGCTGTGGGGAATATTGGTGTAAAGGGATTCAATATCCAGGCTTGCCAATATTTGATTGTCCATGTCGAAGGGTTGATCCTCAATGGTGGTGATAAGGTCCATGGTATCACGGATGTAGGTGTCCGTGATAGGCACAAATTCTTTGATCACAGAGTCTACAAACTTGCCAAGGGGTTCCAGAATGGAGCCGCAGCCCGATACTATCGGGCGTCCGGGTGGATTTCTGGCGTCTTTATGTATTTTGGGAAGTACATACAGAATCGGGGTCCTGGGGTGTGGGTTGTTCAAAAACTCAAATTCTTTTTTATTGATCACGTCATTGTCCCTAGCTGCAGTTGTAATAGACAGAATTTTAAGTCTAATGTCTGCAAGGGGATCTTTTGATAGAGCACGGTAATGGTCGTGGTTGGTTAATTGTCGCTCCACCTCCCTGTCGTATTCAGTGTTATTGAGGACCACAATCCCACCCCCCTTGTCCGCGGGTTTGATAACTATTTCCGGGTTGTTTTGTAAGGTGGCAAGTGCTTCTTTTTCTTCCCAGGGCAGGTTGTAGGGGATGTATCGTGGCGTGGTCTTAAGTGCCATCACTTCCTTTAAAACAAGTTTTTCAAAAGTCAGAATTTCCGGTGGCATTTGATGCGAAGGAGGGTTAAAAGTGGAAGGCGGACGGAAAGGGGAAACCTCTAGTCCACTGTTGTCAGGTTTGTCTGCAAAGAAGTGTTTTAGTCGAATTCTCCTGAAAAATTTCAGAAGGTTGGACTGAAGATCCAAGAAGTTGGTTCTGACCGTTGGCACAAACGAAAGTCCACGTGACAGAAGTTTCGTTTCTGTGGGTGTGAGGTTGTGGTCCGACAGGTTGAAGATAGGGATGGACGTAACAGCATTTGTATTATCTTGATCCATCATTGGGGTTGGCCCCACTGGTAGTATCGGTTGCGGGTTTGTCTGTTGCCTGGTACTGGTGGTTGGTACTGTTTTGCCCTGGTCTGACGATTCTGTGGTTGTGGGTGTTGGCCGCGGCCTCGGCCTCGTCCTAAAAAACCGGGTTGAAGTAGTGGCTGTGGACCAGAGGTTGTGGCGTCGGTGTCGTCTCCTGAGCTGTTTGATGAGACAGAGAAGGTGACGCGTTGGTTGTTTCTGTATCTGCCCCAATTTTGGGATCTTGGCTGGTTCTGATGCGTGGTATAGAATTCGTCGTTTAAATAAGGGTACGTGTTTTCGTTCTTATAATTCTTAATATCTTTCTCGATTTTGTTGATCTTTTTATTGACCTCAAAGGTGTTGAAAGTGGCAATGGAGCTATATATTTTCTCTAGGAGGTTTTTGGCGTCTGTGATGGTTGTATCTTCTAGGATACGTTTTTCTAGTTCTTCAATTTCTTGGAGCTCTTGGCGGCTATGTTCTATCGCTGTGTCAATACCCAGGACCATCCAGTGACGGGAGCACGTAGTCGCTAGATGGCTGAAGCTGACTCGGAACTTTGGGTCTTGTGTGAAAATGGCAGGGGTGTTCCGGATTTGCAGGCCGAGAGGAATGACACCGGACCGGAGGTAATCCGTGAGCATGCGGGCATGCAGATCCGTTCTGATCTGCTTTTTCTTCAGTTTCTCGAGTTGATCCAAGAGAACTCGGGACGAGTTGGGGGCAGTGGAGGCGGATGTGGATTGTTGTGGGCCTGACAATAATGAAGGCCCAGTGAGTCTGGATTGAATATATTCCTCTGAATAGGTGAGGGACTCCTTGGACATCTTGTGCAGGCCGGCGGGTCCTGGACAGATGTGTACCTTAATGGATAAGGTATATTAGATCAAGTACACAGAGGTACTCCTCTCGCAGCGAACAGGCTGCACCTAATAGTTATAGGAAGTACAGGAGGTAACCCATAAACCACGTTGGGGAGGGTGCGTTATGTGAACAAGAACAAGTCCCAACAGGTATTATTTGAAAGACTGTTTCAATAGGGGTATGCCACAGGCATTACTAAGAACAGAGCACAAGGAGTCAGAGGATTTGAAAAAAGGTGGTATTATTCACCAAGGACAGGGGGTAATGCATTTACAGTTAAAGACAGCACTGTAAAGATTAGATCTTGTGACAACCCAGTGGCACTTGGTGCAAGGTGCTATATACATTTAGAAGTGAAATGAGAAGTGCAAGTGCTTTAAAAAACAGCATAAGTGGCGCATATATGAAATTATGTACATCATTTAAAGCTTCAGTTACAGAACAAGTT
Source organism: Lissotriton helveticus (assembly GCF_964261635.1). Classification (NCBI taxonomy): domain Eukaryota; kingdom Metazoa; phylum Chordata; class Amphibia; order Caudata; family Salamandridae; genus Lissotriton; species Lissotriton helveticus. The sequence continues at coordinate 1,619,180,735 of NC_136061.1, forward strand.
ACAATCACTTGGACAATAGTTTTCACAAAAAAGCTTTAAGTGTGATATGCGTCGTATGGTTCAAGCTGCGTGGTCGACGGCGTTTCGATCCCCTTGATTTAGGATCGTCATCAGGACGGGGTTGTCGATAGGTACAGTGCTGTGGACAAAGGAGGGGAGTAATGAGCAGGGGCATTAGACGGGCGGGGAGGGGTAGGTGAGGGGTGGGGGATAGGTATTGAACCGAATCTTGTTAGACCTATTGTGCAAAGGGGACGTGACTGTGGTGGTGGCCAGATAGGGAAGGAGAGTGCTGTTTGGGGTGACTAATGTGGAAGTTGGCCCGGCGGGGAAGAGACCCTTAAGTGGAACGGTGAACCACACATAAGGGGATTACACTTACAAGGTGCCTGAAATGGAGGCGAGGCTGGCGGCACACACGATTGTTGATAGCGTCAATTTACTAAAAAGAAATATTGACGTGAGTATTTATTTTACTAAAAAGAATTATTGACGTGAGTATTAAAAAAGGATGTCACAGGAAAATATGCGGGGCGGACTGGCGATGTAATTACCTGGTCGCATTTCCGTCCTAGTACTGCTCGCAAAGTAGGGCAGCGTCTGATAATCGCTTTTACGTGTCTGCCGGCGTTAGACGGCGCTCAGATACTGCTTTCCTTCCTGTTTGACTCGAGTATCCATGGCAACCCTCTCCCACACCCAACCACTCCTCCCTGGCCCGTCCCATTCCCGCCCCCTTCCCTCGCTCTTGACCAATCACTTCGCGACACATCCCGAACCCCGCCCCTGACTCACGCCCAATCTCCGCCCGCCCTCCCACGGCAGCCTGGACATAACCCAGAACACAGGTAATGCGCGGTCTGTTCCCGCATTCACTGCCGACCAGCCACGCCAGATGAGCGCCTGCCTTCTGTGCTGTACATTATCTCTGGTAAGAACATCTCGTAGGGTCTAGACTTCCAGATCGTACGCAGGATGTAGCTCCAGCTCGATCTCTGAGCGTCTAACAGCCTCTCTGACTGCATGCGCGCTCTCTCTTTCCAGACGCTGCCCTACTTTGCGAGCAGTACTAGGACGGAAATGCGACCAGGTAATTACATCGCCAGTCCGCCCCGCATATTTTCCTGTGACATCCTTATTTAATACTCACGTCAATAATTCTTTTTAGTAAAATAAATACTCACGTCAATATTTCTTTTTAGTAAATTGACGCTATCAACAATCGTGTGTGCCGCCAGCCTCGCCTCCATTTCAGGCACCTTGTAAGTGTAATCCCCTTATGTGTGGTTCACCGTTCCACTTAAGGGTCTCTTCCCCGCCGGGCCAACTTCCACATTAGTCACCCCAAACAGCACTCTCCTTCCCTATCTGGCCACCACCACAGTCACGTCCCCTTTGCACAATAGGTCTAACAAGATTCGGTTCAATACCTATCCCCCACCCCTCACCTACCCCTCCCCGCCCGTCTAATGCCCCTGCTCATTACTCCCCTCCTTTGTCCACAGCACTGTACCTATCGACAACCCCGTCCTGATGACGATCCTAAATCAAGGGGATCGAAACGCCGTCGACCACGCAGCTTGAACCATACGACGCATATCACACTTAAAGCTTTTTTGTGAAAACTATTGTCCAAGTGATTGTAACTTGTTCTGTAACTGAAGCTTTAAATGATGTACATAATTTCATATATGCGCCACTTATGCTGTTTTTTAAAGCACTTGCACTTCTCATTTCACTTCTAAATGTATATAGCACCTTGCACCAAGTGCCACTGGGTTGTCACAAGATCTAATCTTTACAGTGCTGTCTTTAACTGTAAATGCATTACCCCCTGTCCTTGGTGAATAATACCACCTTTTTTCAAATCCTCTGACTCCTTGTGCTCTGTTCTTAGTAATGCCTGTGGCATACCCCTATTGAAACAGTCTTTCAAATAATACCTGTTGGGACTTGTTCTTGTTCACATAACGCACCCTCCCCAACGTGGTTTATGGGTTACCTCCTGTACTTCCTATAACTAATCCTGCTATTGGCAGCACATCGGGACCCCAGTATCACGAGCCCCCAGGTCAACCAAGTCAATGAGGGCAGGTGGGCGGTTTCAAGTAGGGGGCCGGGCCCCGGTGAGCCGTAGCAGGGATGGGACAGCACCTCTTCCAAGGAGCGCAGGCACAGTCGCCACAGGTATGGTGGCGTGTGATATATCAGTCTGCTCCCAATGGCGTTTTGCGGTATTGTGGCCGGGTACTCACTGCGCTGCGGTGATAGTCAGTCAGCCGACAAAGCAGATTTCTCCTCTCTCGCCGTGCTCCGCAGCGGCTGGCAGGGGGTGAGCGAGTCTTCCGCACACCGCTCTCGCTCAGGTCCCTCGGTGCCACCACACTCAAGAAAGTAGCGGCTCCTGATCTCTCAGCGGGGTCCGTCGTCGTACAGGGCAGGATCCGGGACGTCGCCTGTGTCGTGAGCCTCGGCGGTCTCTTTCAGCAAGGCCTCTGCCCAGGGCCTTCCTTCCTCCTTGTGGTCCGCACCGGTCTCGCGTGCTCGCCCGCAGCCGAGACCCTCGTCACTGCAGTTCCAGGGGCTACGCCGGCAAAACTTTCAGCGCCGGGAGCCGATCGGAGGCGACTGCCAGCGGTCTGTAACTTGGGTCGAGGGTTGCCGAGACCGTGCTCCGTCGATTCCGCCGAGGTAGGGAGAGCCAGTCCTCCAGCCAGTGAGGATTAGTGCAGGATTAATGCTGTAGGAAACGGGAGCCGTTCAGTTAGGCGGCCATTCCGTTTGTGCACCAAGCCACGCCCCCCTCTGCGAGCATACTTGATATCATTGTGCATGAATTCTTTGCCTTCTGTAGTGCTGTCACACATGGAACAGTTGCCGCATTTCACATGCCCTGTGAGTCTTGAGAGACCCAAGAGCATGTCAATTGTAGCCATTTGATCAGGGGCAGGTAATGCTGCGCGTACCAAGTGGTCTTTCAAATTCTTGGATTTCTTAAAGGCAAACATAGGTTTGTCTAGTTGCAGTTGGCCTGCATTCAACACTGGCCAGTGTTTTTTCATGCTCTTAGTGAGAGAATTAGATGCTGGTGAAGTTTATGCAAGAGCAAGGGCCCCCATTGTAGACCTGCACTCATTCATTATTGGATTTCGGGACACTGGCATCGTTCCCGCTGATCATCCCGTTATTCGTCTTGTCTTCACCGCGTGCAAATTCCTCCATTCAGCATATCGCGCTGAACCTGAACCCCTCTCATCACAATCCCTTTGTGGGTTTTATTGAAATTGTGATTTCTTTAGGCAACCATTTTCTGTCCTGAGGATGAACCAATATTATGTATGGTTCGAAACGTCGTCGACCTAAATGCACTAAATTCATAGTTGATATAAATTGTTCATGCATATGTGTATACTGTGGATTATCTGTTTATGATTTATGATATTCAGATGACCCGATTTTGCCTACTATTTTTTCTCCCTTGTTTGTGTCCCTCCAGTGTGTTAGTCGGACATCGGCTGGTGTCCCACGTCCATCACACTCTGTGTCTTATTTCTTTGTGATTATTATTTTTATCAAGATATTAAACTGTCCTGCTGGACATTTCATAACAATATAGTTCTATTTAGTCTATATTTATTCCCTCAATATTCTTTTCCTTGTCTAAGGACCACTGTTCCTGAAAATATGCACCATGGATGTGGGCACAGCCTTGGCACACCAACTTTGACCGCAGCCTGATGTTGGTTTCACCGGCAACAACGTCTAAGCACTGTCACAGACTCCATTGCTTACACTGCCGCGTGGTCCCCATTTTGCCACATCTCCATTGACAACACAGTCGCATTGGACTGCTAAAAACAGCTTCATCGACTCCGACGCCACCGCTCTGCACCAATGCCATGCTGCTGCCTGCACCAAAGTCATGGACATCGCATCATGAAGTGAGAAATGCACCACCTACGACGACATCACATCCCTGACATTGCCGACCTTAGGGCTCCTGATTTTGATCTCATGGAGTTTGATCTGCAACGCGTGTAACTTCAAGGACTCCCTGACTTCTGCACAGACTTGCAGCACTGATGCCTGCAACTCCTCACCGCTGCACTTCACCGCAAGGTCCTCAAGGTCTCTTCAACTTTAAGGTACTGTTTGTTGGTCCTCCCCAATGCCGTAGCCGACCCTCAACTCCATTGAGGTCGGACTGAACTGTTGGATTTGTTGGTCACGTCACCGTGATAGCCCCGGTTGACTCTATCGACTTCAAGGAACTGTATTTCTGCTCTATTCTTAAGAAATTCATACCTTTGCCTGTGTAGGTTGGATTTTTGTTGCTTGAATCTTCTTTTTATTGGATAAATATTGACTATTTTTGCTAAACTGGTGTGGTGTCCATTTGTAGTGTTTTCACTGTGTTACCTTGTGAGTTTTGTACAAATGCTTTACACATTGCCTCTGAGATAAGCCTGATAACTCGTGCCAAGCTACCAAGGGGTAAGTAGGTGTTATCTTAGCTGCTTTATCCCCTTACCCTAATTGAGGTTGGTTCGGGCATCATATGCATCTGGCAGGAGGCATGCTCCTGTAGTCACATATGTTTCAAGGAGGCCATGCCTGCTTCTGATACCTGTTGCCTTAATTGGCAACTGTCTAGGCGCGGAGCAGCAGGTACTAGAAGCAGGCACTGCTTTCTTGAAGAATATGTGACTGTAGGAGAGTGCCTCCCGCCAGATGTGAAGGATGCCCAAACCACCCACAATTAGGGTTTCCTCCAGTAGGAATTTCAACAGAAAGTGAGAGGCGGTGGCCAAATATCTATGCATGGTACGAATGAGGAAACAAGCAGGGATGAAAACATCCCTGACAAAGGCCTCAGACCCGTATGGGCTTTAAATGTTGCTGAAACATGTAGACTTTGATAGGTGGAATTGAGTCCTCGAAACCCACACAGACCCCACTAACTGCTACGGACCCCACTAGCATTTTTTATCCATGTCTCAGGTATCTGACAAAGGGAATCTCCTTAGGTGTACCCTGAGATATTTTTACTGCTTTTTCTTCAGGATCCGGGCTTTAAATCCAGTCACAATTTATATATTAGCGCCCTATTTTGAGTCTGCCCTGGTGGTACCATCCTACTAGGGTGTGGATAGGCACCAATGCTGAAGCATGCCACTATTTAGTGGGTGAGACGTCTACTGCAAAATCTTTGGATTTTCCCCCAAGACCTCTCCTTGATAATCCAGCCTAGTTGCTCATATGTGTATGAAGTTATGCTAGGGAGACCGCAACTAGGTCTCTAATCCTTGACCTCTCGCAAGAAAGCACACACTCTTTTGCACTGGTTAGCAGTGGTAAAGTGCGCAGAGGCTTATGGTCAACAAAAACAATATCATTAAAAAAATGGAGGAGTAAGGCAAAGTGTTTGGGGGAAGACCACCCTAAGGCTGACATGTCTAGCACACAGGAACCGCCTCTTTCCCTGATGACTGGAAACACGCTGAGATCAACATCCTCTTGAAGAAACCCTCGGCGGACCCCACCGACCTCAAAACTACAGACCCATCTCCCTGCTTCCGCTCCCAGCGAAAGTCATTGAGAAAGCAATCAACAGCCAACTCGCCACATTCATCAAAGAGCACAACATCCTCGACTCCTCCCAATCAGGCTTCAGAAAAAAACACAGTACGGAAACCGCCCTACTTGCCGCAACAGATGACATCCCTACCTTACTGGACAAAGGAGACACAGCAGCCCTCATCCTCCTCGACCTCCCAGCGGCGTTCACCAGTCTCTCACCGCACCCTAATACGCAGACTCAACGAGGCAGAACGCAGCGGGTCAGACTCCCCCCCTTTCCTCTCAGACCCTACACCTACCACCTGCGGAGTCCCCCTGGGGTCCTACCTCAGCCCTACGCTCTTCAATGTCTACATGGCTCCGCTCGCCCCATCGTCAGAACCTACAAACTCAACATTGTGTCATATGCAGATGACACCCAACTCATCCTCTCCTTATCCAACAAACCCAACACCGCCAGACACAACTTTTGAGAAGGCATGGAAGCCGTCGCCAAATGGATGAAATACAGCTGCCTGCAAATAAACACAAACAAAAAGGAAGCACTCATCATGGGCCCAAACCCAGACGCCTGGAATGACAACTGGTGGCCCACCGCCCTCCGAAGCCCGTCCACCTCCACAGACCACGCACGCAACCTGGGAATCATCCTGGACTCAGAGCTGAAAATGGACTGCCAGATCAACTCTGTCTCCTCCTCCTGCTTTCACCCCCTCCGCCTCCTATGTAAGACCTTCAAATGGATCCCCCTCGAACACAGAAAGAATGTCACTCACGCCCTGGTCACCAGCAGGCTCGACTACGGCAACGCACTCTATGCCAGAATAAACAAAAACCTCACCCGCAAGCTACAGAACATCCAAAATGCCGCTGGAAGACTAGTCCTCAACCTGCCAAGCCACTGCCACATCTCCCGGCACCTGCACACCCTTCACTGACTCTCCATCAAAGCTAGAGTCACCTTCAAGATGCTAACCCACGCTCACAAGGCCCTCCACGACTCCGGACCAGCATACCTGAACAGCCGACTCAAATTCCACACACCCCTAAGGACCCTATGATCAGCCCAGCTCTCCTACGCCATGCTCCCCTGCACCAGAAAGGCCAGATCGCAAGGCCGATCCGTCTCCTTCCACACAGCCAGTGCCTGGAACGACCTTCTGCTCCACCTCAGACAGATAACATCGCTCCCCATCTTCGCAAGAAACCTCAAAACCTGGCTCCTCGACAGACCCCTTCTTGATGGACTAGAACCTGCGAAACTCCCCCTACCCACTCCCAGCACCTTGAGACCCTTACGGGTGAATAGTCACACTTAACAAACATCTGATGCGATTTGATTTGATAAGGGGATGGAGCATAAACCAAGTTCTTTGTATTATATGTTTACTTTTTAGCCTATTCTCCAGATCAGTGTTTTCATCGTAAGTGTTCCTATCTCTGTAAATTAACGCCTTATCCTGCTGAAATCTGTTTTAGGGTAGGAAGCCAGGGAGTATACATGGTTTTACAAAGTATTCCAGAGGGAAGGAGACTCTAAATGAGCATTGCAGGGGCACAGCCAGAAAATGGAAAATGTCAATCTCTATCTACAACTACCTTAATGAAATACCTTGCAAATACATGGGCTCTTTACATTGAGGGGGACCCCAACTGTGATGTCCCACACCCCATCTATAGAAGCACTTACATCCACATACAAAAACATGAGAAGGTCTAATTATACTCTATTGCACAGTTTTACCAGGGAGATCCAAGAGAAATCCCCTCAGTGAGGTTTAAGGTAAAACAGGCCTAAATCTTAATGGCAGAACCAGCTACCACAATCATTAGTAGATATATAGCCTGGGATGGCGATGGTATTTCCCCACAGTGTAAGAAGTTCCACTTTGGGTGGACCCCAAAGTATTCACATGGTCAATGCGCTTTCAGTGTACAATGTTCCACTATCATGTAGATCACTCTAAAGGAGACTCATGACACAGGTTTCTGGCGCCAGAAATTTTAAATGAGGAGCAGATTGTCACTTACACTTTGTGGCAGGGGTCCTACACAATGTTTGCAATTTTCGATGAGCCGTTACACAACATAAAGTGGTTCTCAAGTTGCTTCTTTCTTCATAATCGTATAAAGTTCTGTGAAATCCCTCTTGATGATTACCTCTAGATATATATGTTAGTGTGTTCCATTTTCAGTGCTGGGGCACTTATATGGGTTTGATCCTGCAATATAAGATCTAAAAATAAATCATTAATTAACATTGTATGAATTACATCTGAGATATAGCTATAAATGCAGTTGAATATGGGGAATGAGCGGTCCAGTGCAACAGCCACTTGAGTCATACCTGCCGATTGACTTGATGACCGTGTTTTTCAATTCAGCTGGGTGACCGAGGGCTCTATTTAGCTTGCAGCATCTTCACTCAGGTTCACGGAAACCCTTCCTGACATTTTAAGTCCCTCGATAAGGACCACATATCCGCTAGTCTGTATCTGTTCAACATAATTCATTTCTCCCCTTCCTCAATGGTCTGGGTGCTCTCATATTATCTCTTCTCCATTCGAACCTGTCCCATGTTCATACATCTCTACATCAGCATAGCTAGGTCTGTGCTACATGCATTTCCTCACCCAGACCTGAGGCGGAAAGCCGGGTCTGGCGGTACGAGTGCATTTCTGAAATTGAAATAATCTAAAGCCTAAAAACTGTTTTTACTATTTTGTGTACTGTCACTTACTGTGTAGCTTTTAATTCTAAGCGCCACCGCCAGGAACTGCTCCCATCTCTAGCGCACAGCTGACCTGAACGCTGTAGCGTTTTTCCATTCAGTTCAGCGGCCGCCATCAGCACAGGCGTGCACGCTGACCACGCCCCCTTTTGACCACGCCCCCCGATCGCTCTACAAAAAGCGCTGATTGCTAGCGCTTCCTCACATTTCCTCACCCAGACCTGAGGCGGAAAGCCGGGTCTGGCGGTACGAGTGCATTTCTGAAATTGAAATAATCTAAAGCCTAAAAACTGTTTTTACTATTTTGTGTACTGTCACTTACTGTGTAGCTTTTAATTCTAAGCGCCACCGCCAGGAACTGCTCCCATCTCTAGCGCACAGCCGACCTGAACGCTGTAGCGTTTTTCCATTCAGTTCAGCGGCCGCCATCAGCACAGGCGTGCACGCTGACCACGCCCCCTTTTGACCACGCCCCCGATCGCTCTACAAAAAGCGCTGATTGCTAGCGCTTCCTCACATTTCCTCACCCGGACCTGAGGCGGAAAGCCGGGTCTGGCGGTACGAGTGCATTTCTGAAATTGAAATAATCTAAAGCCTAAAAACTGTTTTTACTATTTTGTGTACTGTCACTTACTGTGTATCTTTTAATTCTAAGCGCCACCGCCAGGAACTGCTCCCATCTCTAGCGCACAGCCGACCTGAACGCTGTAGCGTTTTTCCATTCAGTTCAGCGGCCGCCATCAGCACAGGAGTGCACGCTGACCACGCCCCCTTTTGACCACGCCCCCCGATCGCTCTACAAAAAGCGCTGATTGATAGCGCTTCCTCACATTTCCTCACCCAGACCTGAGGCGGAAAGCCGGGTCTGGCGGTACGAGTGCATTTCTGAAATTGAAATAATCTAAAGCCTAAAAACTGTTTTTACTATTTTGTGTACTGTCACTTACTGTGTAGCTTTTAATTATAAGCGCCACCGCCAGGAACTGCTCCCATCTCTAGCGCACAGCCGACCTGAATGCTGTAGCGTTTTTCCATTCAGTTCAGCGGCCGCCATCAGCACAGGCGTGCACGCTGACCACGCCCCCTTTTGACCACACCCCCCTCTGGGTTAAAAATGTGCATGCACAGGAAGCGCAGCGGACGAGCGCAGCGGGAGCGCCGTTTGCGCGCCGAAGGCGCGCCTAAGGCAAGCCCGTCTGCGCCCGTCCGCGCCAAGACCGCGACTAGCGCTGGAAATCCTGCCCAAATTACAACCCGTAGCAGTTATTCTTCCAACGACCTCCATCGACTTTGCGGTAAGAACCGTTGCTCCTGCCGGCTTAATTTGGCCGACCTCACGGACACATTTCACTGTAACATTTGCCAATGGTCTCTCTCTGTCACCCCAGTTCTTTCATCATCCCCCACTCCCCCCCACAGGGATAACTCTCCGCACTTCAAAGGTGGACTGATAAACGCACGCTCCATGTGCAAACACAGTCAAGACATAAGAAACCTCATCCTCGACTTAGATCTCGACTGCCTCCTGATAACGGAAACTCGGCTCACTGAAAATAGCAATCCGGACTTAGATATCGCCCTCCCTCAAGGTTTCTCCATCTTTAGACAGGACAGACCGAAAGGAAGAGGTGGCGGAGTTGCTTTAATATTGAAAAACAGCTTTCCCTGTCACACCTTCAACCTAAATCCCCTGAAAGACACTGAAGGACTCGGTTTTTCAATCAAACTTAACAATTCCTCATCCTTCACAGGCGGCCTCATCTACCGCCCACCTGGCAATCCCTCCAATTTTCTTGACACACTTACTGATACTCTGGGTCATCTTCTGCTCAGATACCCCCATTTCACGCTGCTTGGAGATTTTAACCTTCACCTTGAATCCAACTCTGATCAACAGACCATAAACCTCTTACAGACTCTAGATATCTTTAACCTTCGGCAAAACGTGTCTTTGCCCACTCACACCCTTGGACATACACTCGACGGCGTGTGTTCCAACCTTCCCTCCCTCACTACCCTTCCCCCGATACCTCAAATTTGGACGGATCACTGCTTGATCCCTTTCCACATTAAAACTTCCCGCCCACCTTCGTCCAGCAAATTCAACTCGCTCCCTGACAACTTTGTAAACTGGAAAAAAATACAAGAAGCTTTCGAACTCGACCCTATCCCTCAATCTCTTGTCCCCACTCTCACCGGTGACATCGAAGCCGACGGCAACCTCCTTCATGGATGGCTCTCCCAAGAAATCAGTGCACGGACCCCTCCCAATCTCCCCCGTAGACCAGACAAAAAACTCAAATCCAATACCCCCTGGTTTACTCCCGATGTGGCCGCATCACGTCTCTCCTGCAGAAAGGCTGAACGCAAGTGGCGTAGAGCGTATGACACTACTGACCGTTTATCATACACTCTACTAAGGAAAGACTACCACTCAGTCATTAAATCTGCCAAAAAGTCCTTCTACATCAAAGCCATCAACGACTCCAATCAAAAGCAAAAAACACTTTTTTCCATAGTAAAATCGTTTACCCAACCCAAAACCCTCCAAATTGAAATTCCCCCATCCCAAGAGCTATGCAACAAAATAGCTGATTACTTTGAGGAAAAAATTGAAGCTATTCAAAAGGATTTTTTTTTTTTTTTTTTTGGAAAACCTTTATTTACAGAAAAAGGAAAGTACAGTTTCATGCCTACAACCCTCTGGGCCGGCTAATTCAACAACGCAAGTCATATCGTGATACACAGCTCATCAGCCGACAACCAGGGGTCCGGCAGCCATGGGAATAAGAAATCTTTAAGTTCCAAATGACAGGATGTGAAGGGTTTCGTTTTCATAACATTCAAACAAGAAGAAACGAAAAGAAAAGAGAAAAACAAGGCTGTGGTTCAGTCAGTATGACCGTTTCGTATGTAGCGGGAAGGAGCAGTCAGAAAACAGTTTGAGAGACAGAAGGTGCTTCAGGAGATGAGAGAAAAGAAAAAAGGGGGAGGAGGGGAGGAACGGGGAATCCAGAGCCAGCGAATATATCAGTAATTCAGTACAGGAAAGAGCCGAGTTTCACAGTCAAGGGGAACAAGGAATATCAGGGGGATCAGTGAAAGGGGGTTCACATATATCTCCACGAAATGCGTTCCACTGGTTCCATATCCTACCCCATTTTTTGGGCCTACCACGGGAGATGTAAACAATCTTCTCCCTGAACATGCACCAGTCCATATTATCTTCCCATCCGGAGACCAAGGGAGCCCTCCGAGACCCCCATAACTGCGCAATGTCTCGTTTCGCAATCATATTGCCCAGTGTCACCCATTGAGTCTGAGCAACACTACAATCATTCGGTTCCCATACATTCAATAGACAGCGCCTGGCTTCAGGTAGCAGCCGAACATTCGTAACTTCACCCACCACCTCATGCACTCCCGTCCAGAAGGACACAACCACCGGACACTCCCATACAATATGGAGGAAAGTAGCAAGCATGCCACAACCCCGCCGACACAGTCCATCCTCTGAGAAACCCATACGCATCAATCGGGGACCCGTGACATAGACACGATGCAGAATCTTCAGCTGAACAAGCCGCAGACGCGCCGGAATCGCGACCTCTTTAGGAGAGGATATCGCAGCCTGCCAATCCTCGTCATCCAGTTCCAGCCCATCAGTTGTCCAGGCGTCCCGCAGGTGAACCAACAAGTCCGATCGAACATTGATAAGCTTCTTATAAAAGAGAGAGATAGTGCTGTCCGGAACATGTCCGTCCAGCACTCTAACCTCCAGGGGGGAACTCTCCGGGATGTCAGAACCGGCCGGAAATACCGACCCAATGGCATGGCGGACCTGAAGATATCGAAAGAACTCCGAGGCGTGCAAACCATACTCCTGTTGTAGTTCAGCGAAGGACTTCACCCTATCCTTGACCCAGAGGTCATCCAATTTACTAATCCCAATTAGGTCCCACCTATCAAATCTCTTCGAAGTCCACAGTTCACCTAGCCTCTCAACAGCAAATAAAGGGGTCGCTCTGGTAAGCCTATCTGTCCACCCAGTAGCCGCAGTAGCGCTGCCCCAAACCCGCACCGCTACCGCTGTGGGACCCGTCAAGTTCTTCCTGGCACTTCTAGAGTAAAATGCCCTGTAGTAATCCCCCCCCGGGTAAGAGCCATCGGTCCATTTCAAAAGCAGGATTAGGGACAGGACCATACATAGCATGGTTCACAGCGCTCAATTGAGATGCCCAGTAATATCGTCGTATATCGGGCAACGCAATGCCCCCGTCGTACCAGGGTAGCGTGAGTTTAGCCAATGCAATACGGGGTCGACCAGCCCACACCAGCTTCCTCTGGAGGCACTCTATTTCACGGAAATAGTTAGCCGGCACCAAATCAAGTGTGTTTTGTATAGCATACAAAAATCGGGGGAGGGACATCATTTTAAACAATGCAGCCCGTCCCAAGAGGGATAAGGGCAGACCACACCATGCCGCAACATCCGACCGAAGCCGAGTGAGCGGGGGCAGCAAATTCTGATCATAGCGCAGCACAGGGTCAAGTGAGATATAAATCCCCAAATACTTAAAACCAGCAGGGCGAATCGGGATTGGACATACTCGAGGCAAAGAAAGAGGGTCATTGGTGAGCGGAAAAATACAGGATTTGGACCAATTGATAACCAGACCGGAGTTGCGGCCAAAGGAGCGCAGTACATCAATGAGAACTCCCAGTGATTTACGAGGGGACGTCAGATATAACAGGATATCATCAGCGTATAATGAGATACGATCTTCAAAATCCGGAGACCACCGAATACCCTTTAGGGAGGGCTCCCACCGGAGCCAGGCGGCCAGCGGTTCAAGCGCAAGCCCAAATAACAGCGGCGACAAAGGACAGCCCTGTCTCGTGCCTCGCCCGAGAGCGAAAGGCTCCGAGGCTCTGCCATTAACCACCACCTGTGCAAGCGGTTGTTCATACAGGAGTTTAACCCATGTAATGAATTTAGGACCAAAACCGAACTTGGCTAAGGTGGCCCACAAATACGGCCACTCGACCGTATCAAAGGCCATCGAAGCATCTAGAGAGACCAAGATGGCCGGCTCACAAAGAGATCCCGCCCTCGCGGTGACGCCATGCAAACGACGAAGATTGAGGGCAGTATTGCGCTGGGGGATAAAACCGGACTGATCTGGGTGGACCAGCCTGCCAATCACCGTGACCAGTCGATTTGCCAGTATTTTAGCCAATATCTTGGGTTCAGCGTTTAAAAGGGAAATTGGACCGTACGATGAACAACGCTCGCGGGGTTTGCCATCTTTGTGTATGACCACAATGGAGGACAGCCTCTGATCCCTGGGAAGAGAGCCAAGGTCTCGCGAGGCCGCAAACATACGCAGCAAATATGGCGCCATATTGTCTGGCATAACTTATAGAGCTCAACCGGTATACCATTAGGGCCCGAGGCCTTCCCCGAACGAAGGGAGCGAATGGCAAGCGCAACCTCATCAATGGAAAAATCAGCCTCCATTAACACCCCGTCCGACTCCGAGAGACTGGGCAGTTCAAGATCACGAAGTAACAAGGACGAGTTCTCCTCCGGAAGGCCCGAAACCGGCGCATACACGACTCGCAAATGCTGTGCAAACACATCGACTACCTCAACCGGGTCCACGACTCGCACACCATCATCTCTCTCGACCACTGGCACCACCCGATTCAATCTGTCTCGTCTGTCCAGCCACGCAATCAGCTTTCCAGCCTTATCACCCACATCATAGAGCCGTCCTTGTTGCATACGATGCATTGCCTCAGCCGAGGTAGTCACCAGAGCCCTGTACTCAGTCTGCTTAAGAGCCAAAACATGCAGTATCTCAGGCGTCACTCCAGCCTCCAATCGTCCCTCCAAAACCGCAATCTCAGACTCCAAACTCACTACCTCTGCTTGGTTGCGCCGTTTCTCATCGGCCACTAGGGACAAAGTCTGACCACGAATCACAGTTTTATAGGCCTCCCATAGCGAAACCGGGGAGGACACCGATCCCTCATTTTCAGCAAAATAATAGTTCATACATTTGACCACCTCGGATCTGATTCTGGGGTTCTGAAAGTGCCAGGGATTGATAGGAGCGATTCGGCCCCCAGCCCCCAAACAAGTGTCTAAATGTAACCACATCGGGGAATGGTCCGAGATCCCCCTAGCCAGGTGCCTGACTTCACGCACAGAGGTCAACTGAACCATAGGCACGATGATATAATCCAGTCTAGAGAGACTTCCGTGAGCCCCCGAATGAAAGGTGTACTGAAGTTGGCCAGGGTGCAACTGTCTCCAACAATCGGCCAACCCAAAGGCATCTAGGAATTTCCCCAACCATAACTGCGATGTGGGGAGGAGCCGGGGGGGGCTACGGTCACTCTCGCCATTTACCACGGAATTAAAGTCCCCACCCAACACAAGCAAGCCATCGGGCAAGCCCAGAACGACCTCGCCCAAGTCAGAGAATGTGGTAGATTGCAGCCCAGGCGGAACATAAATAGACAGTATGGAAATCAATTTCCCTTCCCATCTCCCGGTAATGCCAGCATAGCGGCCCCTATCATCCAACAGGGTGGTATCTACCTCCAGGGGAAGGGAATTCCTGACCAGGATACCAGCCCCTCTCGATCCCGAGGTAAAGCCGGAATGCGCCACCAAACGAAAGCCTCGTCTATTCAAAGCATGACATGTATTTCCCACCAAATGGGTCTCTTGGAGCAAGACCACATCCGGGGAGCACCTCTTTAAGTATTGCAGCACAATCCCACGTTTTATCCTGTCCCCAAGACCGTTAACATTCCAGCTCAACACTCTGAGTCCCCTACCCCCCATCACGGAAGTAAAGCGACCGCCCCCCCACATTGAAACAGTCACAAGAAAGCAATTGGAAAACAGAGCACAGCCTCGAAACAAACAACAAGAAAAGAACCCCCCCACCCCCAAGAAACCCCACAGAAACAAACCCCCCACCCTGCACCCCTGCGGTAGACCTAAAAGCCACCCCAACTTGCAGTGTGCCTGTCGCCCCATTAAACTAACCTACAAAAAGAGAGAAAAGTCCCCAGAGGAGGAAGATCTACCAGACCCCCCCACACCCCCGGGCAATCACATAATGCTTGAAACACAGTCCAGTAGCCCCTGCAATAAAGTCCTGCTCGCCGACGTAGACTCACTGCTCCAGGTCCTCCACGCCTCCCTCAGCTCCCCTCGATTCGTCCGGGCTCTCATTCCGCGTCGGTAAAGTGTCCAACCAGTCACTCACCACCTCAGGGCTGTCAAAGAAAAGAACACGATCAGCACGTTCGATTCTCAGACGCGCCGGGAAAAGCATAGAATATTTCAGTCCCAATTCCCTGAGTCGCCTCTTCACGCCCGTAAAGCCCATCCTTTGCTTCTGTACCGCTTGCGTGAAGTCCGGATAAAAACTTATTGAAGCGTTCTCAAATTTAGTAGGCCCAGTAGTTCGCGAGGCTTGCAGGATAGCGTCCCTATCGCGAAAATTAAATAGTCTAGCGATTATAGGCCGCGGAGCGGCTCCCAACTTTGGCTTGCCTCCCGGAACACGATGGGCCCTTTCGACCGCAAAGAATTTACTGAGGCCCTTCGGTGCCAGATGCTTCAACACGAGATCCTCCACCAGGATATCAACAGGCATATCGGCAGAATTTTCCGGGACACCAACGATGCGGACGTTATTGCGCCTGGCCCGGCCCTCAAAATCCTCCAACCGAGTAGCAAACAGGTCACATGTAGTCCGAAGGTTACGGACCGTGGTCTGGAGGTCCGAGACATCCGTGGTCAAACTAGCGGTCTTGAGATCAAGAGATTTGACGCGTTCATTCGTTTTCCCAAGGTCCGCTCTGATGAGGGAAACATCAACCGCCACCGTGTCTATTTTTGCAGCCAGGGTTTCATACTGCTGGCCCATGTTAGATTGAACACTCGCAATAGCGCCCATAACGTCTTTCAGAGTCGGCTCTTCGTCCTCAAGAGTGCCATCCCCAGCTTCCTCCAGTGCACCACTCAATCCGCCCGGGGAGCCCTTCGGTCGAGTAAATCGATCAATGGTTTGAGATTGGGTGGCCCCCCCTCGGGACGAGCCTCTGGCGCCGCGTCTCTCGACAACTGCCCTGCCCGTCATGACGGGGGGGGACTCCGACTGTAATCGTGGAGACCAGGCAAAACGATCTTCGTCGTGGTGGGTGCGAAGCCGCGAGTGTAGAGGGGCACAGCACTAGCACCAGGCTGGCGGTGAAGAATCAGAACTCCGATCGGGAACTGGGCGGACACCAAGGAGCAGAAACGAAACCGAAAGTACACCAGGGGCAAGGGGCGTGTCTTATCGGCCGTTGTTGTTCGATTGCCACCTGGGTACCACGGGACGCAAGCCCCCGGTTGGCATACGTTGTAGGCCTCAAAGTTCAGGGCGCAGGAAGTCCAGTGTCCGACGGCCAAAGCAAATTTTGAAAGGAACGCTGGCATCAGCAGGGCATCAGCGAAAAGTGCCCGTCGTCAAAGTCAGGATAAATGACAGGATAGTCGCAGGAGGCGGAAGAGGTCTCGGGAGACCTTGGCTCACACGTCCATCTTGGAATCGCGCGAAGCTCCTCATTCCTCAAAAGGATTTTTTGCCCACCCAAGCCAGCCAATTCTCACTGGGTCACCCTCCGAATGCACCCCCTGAGTTTACTCTAAAAAAATTCTCACCGGTTTCCCTTGACCTAACTAGAGAGGTTATCCTGGTCTGCAAATCTGGGTCGCCCTCAGACCCCTGTCCCCCAAAAATCTTGCACTAACTCATTGATGTGGTAAACCCAATAGTCAATGAAATAGTCAACTCCTCCTTAAGTACGGGCTGCGTCCCTCGCTTATGGAAACAAGGCATAGTTAAACCCCTGACGAAGAAAGCTAACAAACCCCCCACAGATCTAACCAACCTTCGGCCAATCTCACTTCTTCCGGCCTTAGGTAAAATTACAGAGCATATGGTATACAGGGAACTTAAACAATATCTTGAGACTCACAATATACTACACCCGCAACAATCTGGCTTTCGCCCCAACCACTCCACCGAAACAGCTGTGATCGAACTTACCGACTCGGTTAAAATGCTCCAAGACCAGAAAATGAACGTCGTCCACATCCTCTTAGATCTTACTGCGGCGTTCGACACTATCTCTCACACCATCCTGCTTAACAGACTGGCTGACATAGGGATTTCTGATGTGTCCTTGGCCTGGATAAAATCCTACTTAACCGACAGATCCCAAACCATCGCTCTCTGTCCTTTTCACTCCAACGAAAAGAAAGTCTCCTCGGGGGTCCCCCAGGGCTCAATCTTAAGCCCCCTCCTCTTCAATGTATACCTCATCCCTCTCATATCTCTTATCGAGTCCTTCGGCATATCTGTAACATCATATGCCGATGACACCCAACTTATTGTACCCTTAGAGAAGAACTCTACGAATGCAGAGCTAAACCTTAAAAACTGCTTAACAGCTGTCTTCCAATGGATAGATTTAAACCACCTTAAATGTAACTCCAGTAAGACGGAGATCCTTCCTATGGGAAAAAATACCTCATTCTGCCCGGCCCTCTGGTGGCCAGACAACTCCGTTGCCCCTCCCAAGACCGTAACCACTGCAAAAAACCTCGGTATCCTATTTGACAGTGATCTCTCCTTTGACCACCACGTCAGGACCGTAGCGGGCCGTTGTTTTGGTATCATCAAATCCCTGAAGAAATTCTTCGACTTTCTACCTCTCGACTCCAGAAAAACGGTCACGGTAGCCCTAATAATCTCACGCCTGGATTACTGTAACGGTCTCCTCGCAGGAGCAAAAAAGTCTACACTCAACAAACTCCAAAGTATCCTACATACCGCAGCCCGACTCGTCTTAAAACTGCCCAGAAAATCGTCCATCTCCGCCGCTTTAAAATCCCTGCACTGGCTTCCCCTTCCTAAGAGAATTTTTTTCAAAATGCTGCTGGTCGCCTTCCGGGCTTTCAATCGCTCCGGCCCACGATACCTTACCAAACGCTTCCCCCATTACAACCCGTCTAGATCTCTACGCTCTTCCCACGACAACCTCATCCTCCCTGCCAAATTCAATCTGAAGACAAAAGGTGGCAAAACCTTACACCACTTGGCCTCCAAAGCTTGGAACCACCTGCCCAAAAACCTGAGATTTATAACCCATGAAAAACTCTTCAAAAAAATGCTCAAAACTTGGATCTTCGGCCTTAAGGAGGATTTCATCAAAGCCGCCATTTAATTTCTCCCCCCCCTACCACTGGAAGTGACCTTCTACCGGAAAATTCTGCGCCAAGATGCTCCTTCCGGAGCGACCGCTGCGCTCTATAAATACCACCACAAATACAAATACAAAAATACAAATACAAATTTCAATATGTGCACTCTTTTAGGGACTTTTTCTTATATTTTAATGGACCTTGGCTTTCCTAAAATTTAACAGATGACTCCATGAATAACTTACTTTGTAATAACTTGACTATTCATATTTTACAAATCTTTGTGCTCTAACTTCTTTTATTCAAATATCATACAACATATTCAAGACATGATATTGTGATTAGAAATCTGAATGGGTGCTATTTTTGCCATTATAAATGTATAACAAGTTTGAAGTGGGTGCAATGAGATGCGTGGGAGACTTGTGAGGTGGGAAAAAATTGAAAGGTTGCCTGTTAGTCAGCAGCACTTTTACCACATATGTTAAACAATAGTTATTGTAAGAAATGGGAGTGTTAGTTGTGGCAGTGGGACTCCACCTCAGATGACCACAATTCTAGTCAGGGTGAACCACAAAAATCACTGAATAAACCTATGCTTAACCATTTGTTAGCTTGACACAAAAGCAGTCAGGCTTATCTTAGTGGCAATGTGTAAAGTATTTATGGAGTACTCACACAGTAATAAAGTAAAAAGACAAGAAAAATCCCAAACTAATTTAGTGAAATAGATCATGTTTTAATAAATAAAATGACATAAAAATGACAAAAATCCAATAAGTAAAACCGGAAATATGAACTTTTAATATTTGAATAAGAAATAGTGCCAAAAATCACAAAGAGCCAACCGTGGTTATCTGGTCTTGCTAGATTGGGACCAAGTCAAAGGTTAAGGCCGACAGTGATGGAGTGTGAGTCGGATACACAGACCATGTTTGTTCGTACATAGAAAATGTTTATGAAGAAAAAGTGGATGTTGGTGAAGCAAGTTGCAACCAGAACCTAGCGATGGCAGGTTGCTGGTGATCAGGTTGTCTGTAATCGATGGTGGGACAGTGCCGAATGGGTAGAGTTCAAAGTCTGTGGCCAGTAAGGTCTCAATGGGTTGTTCCTCTCCATTGGCCCTGATGAGACCCTCAAGGTTTTGATTTAGAAACTTTTCTGGAAGTCAGATCTCCTTCATCAGGAAGCTTCGGACGCACACCAATTCGACTTCGATGGCTGCCTCTTTGATGGCAGTCCTGACCTCAGCTGGTTCTCAAGGAATACATTTGGCAAAGCGTTTCTAACTCCCAATTTTTGCAGGACCTGGGGGCAACACTTGGAGGTTAGGACTTACTTCAACAGAGGCCAGTAGCAGGGTCAAGGGCAGGTCCAGATGGAACTGGTTATGTGGGAATGGCTTCTAGAGGCTTGTTGTGTACCCTGTAGCTCAAACAGGAGTATTGCCAACAGACCCTTGGAGTCACTTCTGGAGCCTTTGGTTCAATGCAAGCAGATCCATTGTTCTTTCAGTATTCAGACATCAGGGCAGTCCTTCTTCTGGTCTTTAAAAGTTCAGTGATCTGACGAGGTTACTGGGGGACGCCTTACCTCTCTCTATCCAATCAGGTAAAAGTTCCAAGGCGACCCTACCCAGATTTTCAGAACTTCCTGTGTGATTTACCAGAACCTGTCCCACAGTACCCCTCTGTACCTAAATTCAACAGAGTGGGAGCTTTCTTCTCATGGTCAGAGTTCCTTGTGCCCAGCCATAGGTGTGGCTATTGTGGACCCTCAAAGCCAGTTTTCAGGCAGCTCCAGCCTTGCACTGGTTCTGCAGCCAAGTTGACTAGAAAGATAAAGGAAGCCAGTCCTAGGTGTGAGCTACATTAACCAGTGACAGTTTAGGTATCATTTGAAGGTCAGAGAAGAGCTAGGCACAATGTCTCAGATCATTCTGCTTAAGGAGGAAAACACATCTCTACAACCATTCCGTTTGTCCACCTTCTGGAAACAATCCACATACCACCACTGGACTAGCCGTTCAACAGTCAGATGACACTGGACACTGGTAGAAAGGCACATTTCACTTTTCACATTTACAGGCCCTATGTACATATGGGACTATATAGCTGTGACTTACAAGTACAGTTCTTGTGCCAGTTTTACCATGTTTGAAAGGGCAAGCACGAACCTTGACCATTGAATAGCAGTAGTAAAGTGTGCAGAGTCCTATGGCAAATAAAATGGGTTCAGTTAAATAAGGCGAAAACCTGAAGGGGAACACCATGCATTCGATGGTCATTTACAACACGTGTCTCCACCAACAGAATGCAGGGAACACGACCCACGATCATGGGAGTTCTCATTGCTGAAGCTGAAAAACCTAGAATGACCATCAGAATTGGCGTGGTCTGTCTTAAGGTGATGTTCTCCCATAAAGTAAATTTCCTGTAACAAGGTGGACATCCAAAACAGTTTTGGATTCTGACCCCGCATTTGCATTAGCCATTTGAGAGATCTGTAGTCTGTTTGAACACGGACGTGAGTACCAATCAGGTATGGTCTCAACTTCTTCTGTCGTGTATTTCTATAGGTTCTGAATCAGTCCCCCTATTCCTGACCCTATTCTGGTTAAACTAACTATCAAGTTAACTAACAGTCAGCCCATGAGGCAAGAAAACCCCCATGATGCAGATACCGTTATCTGACGCAGTCACACTACGGCACAGGAACGTGTTATCTGATTAGGTCATAACGCTTGAGATCTAATTAGACAAGCGACATTCCTCCAGCCCCTGATAAGGCATACGACGTTCTCATAACAAATCAAACCTATGACAACCTGGATAATCCGTGCGGCCATTGTTTTGATTTCACAGAGAACTTTAGTAAAGAATGTGCTAACGAGCAAGTCGTATGACATCTTTATTGACGTATCTATGTCCATCCTTACGTCAATCTCGGCACCTTTAAGGTATAAATATTGCCGACCTTGCCCTATGCAAACACACGCGTGGTGACAAGACGGAGCAGCCATACTTGCCGAAGCCGAGAGCAGAAGCAGACCCCGCTGGCAGCAGCCCCGCCTTCCTGACGCGCTGAGAAACGCGCTGCTATCTCAAGCCGAGAGACCCAGCACCGGCGCTTCTGGGCAGCCCTCGCAGGCAGCCTGGAATATCGAGAGCAGAGAAAGAGATACCATTCCTCATTCATCCTAACTTCCAGGTACAGAACTGAATAACCCCTCACAGAGAATTCTTTAGTTATTCACTTGGCAAAAACAAACTTAACTTAAACTGTAACTTTCTATTCCCGCCCACGCATTAGACTTAGGTCAGGTACACGGGGTAGGTGTATTTAGAAACACCAGTTGAGTACGTTTAGTCAAATGTATATGTGTATGTAAATATATTTTAATCATTTTAAACATCATATGGCTCAGAAACAATATCAATGTTTTTACAGTATTATTTTATACTATTGCTTTTAATGTATGCACTTTACTTAACTATAAGTATTGCAATAATATCGATCCATTTCTCTTGTACGAGAAAAGAAACTGATCAATAAATAACACCTTTTTATTGAACACGCCCGTCTCTTCCTTTTCTCTACATTCTGATGAGACTAAGAATGCACGTACTGACTGAGTAAAATAATTGCCTTGTGCTCACACGACTCTTGAGATTGACTCTTGATTAGGGGAGAGCAAAGTTGTCATGTTCTATGGTTGTCAGAAACTAAATCCCTTCTTGTCTAATCAGGGAAGTTAATCCTTCCTTGAACATTCGAGAAAGTTTCTAGCGAACTCTGAGCTTAGCTGGCAAACCCAAAAATTAAGTCTAGCATCGACAGTAGTAGACCTAGTTAACGTCTGGCCTAGGCCTTTACTGCTGTAGGTACTATTCCAATGCGCAGAGCCTATTGGGAAAATAGGAGCTACACTACACTTCAGTGCCCATACCATTGCGAATGCTTCCCTCTCAATTGCCCTCCAGCTCTGTTCCCTGAGAAGTAGAGTTCTTCTGATGATAGCTACCGGTTGGTCCAAAGCCTCATCTTTTAGCTTTTACAAGACAGCCACAATGCCATGGTCTGAAGCATCACTCTGAACTAGAAATTTCTTGGAGAAGGAATCATGCTTTGAGCACTTGCTGTGCACATGTCCTTCTTAATTGTATCAAACTCCTGGCACATCTCCATCCAAATCCCCTTCATTGGATGCCTCTTTGAAGCATGCTCAGTTAAGGGGGCTACAGTGATACCATATGCATTTACAAATATTTGTAGTATCCAGTGAGGGCTAAGGTCTTTGCAGGCTCCAAAGCCATATTGGTTTGTATCTTGGGCTGTAGAGCCTAAACATTCCATCCACCGACTTGGTGTTCCAAGTCCACAACGGATCCCAGCCCTATCTGGCACTTACGGTCCTTGATAGTCAGGCTGGCCCCTTGAAGGGCCTGAAGCACTCCCAGGAGTTGGTGCAGGTGGTAATTCTAGTTGTAGATGAAAATAGCAATTGTATACAAGTAGGCCACAGTGCAGTTTTTTTTATTCCAGCCAGGATCTGGTTGAATAACTTCTGGAAGGTGGTAGGGGCATTCTTTAGTCTACGGGGCATCACTCTGAACTGAAAGTGGCCCTCTGGGGTGGGAAATGCCAATCTCCTGTTGCCCTCCTCAGGGCAATCTGTCCATGCCCTTACATCAAATTACAGGTACTGAGGAATTTGGCAGCCTCCAACTGATCAAATATCTCATCAGCTCTGGAGATAGAGTGAACATCAGTCTTGGTGACTGAGCTGAGGACCTGATAATCCATACAGAACTCAAATTCTAGTGTGGTGCCCGATGAGGCATCTTTGAGTACCAATACCACTTGAATGGACCAGGAACACAGGCGGGCTCAACGTCCCCAAATCCAACAAATTGGATATCTCATACTTGATGCTGGCTCTCACTTTCTCAACAGCCTAGGGATTTTATTCTTGACAGGCATGCTTTTTCCCATTTCTATATTTTGGGTACAACAATCAGTAAGCCCTGGGGTAAGTGAGAAAATAGAGGCAAACTGCCCCAACGAGTGGTGGCAGTGTCTCTGTTGCGCTCGGGCCAGACCTTCACTGATCCATCTTGAGCCTTGGAATGGAGGAATTCTGGGAGGGGTTCCCTCTCCTCCTCACCCTCATCTGTCACCAAGAGTATAGAAACTTCTGACTTAACGATGTGGAGCTTGATGCAGTTCACTTGTAGGACCCTTGAGAAGTCTAGATGTCTTGAGGCCCACCAAAGAGTTGACCTCCCATTTTCGTCCCTCAATTCTTGTGACCCAGTCCACCAGCTCTTCGAGGGCTGAGGCTACGAAAGCCACATCATGAATATATGTCTTTATTATGCAATCCATTTCTTACAATGCTTTTAGTGCAATCTTTTTACATCGCAAATACCATTACTACGCATGTTTTAGTGCGAATGCTTTTAGTTTGCAAATGCATAGTCATCTAATAAAAATGCTTTTACTGCGCAGAAAATTACCACGCATATCAATGTATCTCAAACTGAGAGACCTCTGTGCCCAGTTCTGTCCAGATTTCACCTAACGTCCTTTTGTCACTTGCACTGGGGTCTGCACATCCCTCCCCCGACTCCTAGTCCTGTCCCTACTCCCTAACACTACCCTTCATGACCTCTGACACTACCCTTAACCCAAATACACTGCTCTACACTACTCAAACACAACCCTACAACCTAAAAGACTACCCACTGCACAACCCAAAAAACTACACTTTTCTCTCTCTCCTCCGTGGTACCTCTCTTCTCCGGCTTCCAGCGACATCAAATCTGCACATCTTCACCATGCTTGGAGGAGGACGGAATCTGTATGCATCTCATGACACTTTCCTCTGGCACCAAAAAGCGCTTTGACTTTTATCAGGATGTGGGACTCTAGCTATTTGGGAATGCAATCTTCCTTTCCTGGAAGACATCAACACACGTATAGGAGGGTGAAAGCAGGTGAAATCCTTCGCACACTGCTTTTCAGGAGTACGGAAGGACCAAATATATGACGTTTCTTTAACAATGTGGATAGCGCATACAAGGCTTGCGATGTAAGAACTTGCATACTAATGGTACACGTTATAACAGCGCACAGGTAGTACCGCTTGCAAAGTAATGGTATGCGCATTAGCACCACGAAGTAAGGGTTGAATACCCTGCATCACTCATACCTTCTGACCAGGTAGATACTCCACTAGAGTAGCCTTCTGGTTCTACCAGTATTTCATGACTTACTGACAAGCCTCCTTGCAAAAGCATTTTAGCTGATATCTGAGGGCCTATATGTAGCTCACTTCATCCTGATCGAGTTTTTGGGGAGCTTGCTCTCATCCCACCGTCACAAGTCTGAGAGGTCTATGTACAGGGTGGCCAAACAGAAGTTGAAAGGGAATGAACTCCACTCCCTTCTGAGGCACGACCCACACACCATCCATGGATTTTGACACAATCCCAGATTTACAAGAACAATTAAACCTGGGAATGCGCCAAAAAGATCAGCCTCTCCAGGGGAGGTGTAATGAGCAGAAATATTTTTATTTCTCCTTGTTTTCCTCTTTCTATGTGGAATGCCTTCTGATGCCCAACTAGAAAGAGGAAAAAGCCTCTCAGGGATGTTTTTGTGCAGGAAGGTGCCCCTTCCTGCACAAAAACAACCCTGCATGCACCCCAGGCTCCCTTGCACCAGAGTAATCCATTGTGCACCAATGCAGAGGAAAGGACAGGAATGCTTTGCATCATTTTAAATATAGTACATTCCTGCCCTTTCCCTGTCAAGAAGCGCAGGTGACTTGCTGCATTGCATTAATTTTCTGTAAATATGGCCATTGGTATTCAGGGATGTGGACCCGTTTACCTCCACTTGACACCTCTTTGTATCTGCCACCATCTTCACAGTACTCTGTGACTCTCCTGGCTTTCAGGACAATCAATAAATCAGTAGATTTGTAGAGCATTTCTTGTCACATGTGAGGGTGTCCAGCCAAAACAGGTTTTCAGGAACTTTCTGAACTCTGAAAGAGATGGGGAGGTCTGTAGATGGAAGGGTAACTTGTTCCATGTATTAGCTGCTAGGTAGGAGAAGGAGCAACCTCCGCATATGCTACATCGGACACAAAGGGTCAGGGTTAGTGAAATGGACGTGGAGCGGAGATCCTGGTGGGTTGATTAAATTTCAGGTTATGGTTCAAGTAGGTGGGTCCACAGTTGTGTAGGGCTTTTTATGCCTGGGTCTAGAGCTAAAACTGGCATAATTTCTGTACAGGAAATCAATGGAGTTCCATGAGGTACAGGGTGATGGGGGTTTGTCTAGGCAGATTCAGTGGCAGAGACATCATGTTGGAAAGTAGGTTATTGGTAGGGGTAAATGAAGATCTGCCGCTGCCAATAAGGCCACTAACACATGATAGGACTCAGCATAGGTCTTAGAAAAATATTCCTTTGCTCAACCCTTGTTAACGTGGCTGCGAGCAGACAGGCTTAACTTCAAAGACAGGTATGTAAAGCATTCAAAAACACCATTTCAGTACATAATTAAGACACAACACAAAATAAAAATCCAACACCAATTTATAAAAATAGGTAATATTTGTATCTTTTAAATGACACCAACAAGACAATAATCCACTGTAGCGAACCAGAGATATGAATTTTTAGACATTAGTCACTTTCTAGTGCTTAGAAACCAACAGCGCCCCTTTACGTCATTTTGTTTTCTCTGTCAGGGACACATCTTTATATATTGTTCTGAAGCATCCATACCACTGTAGTGGGCCGCCTTCTTCAGCAAGCGGGGTCCAGTTAGAACACCTTCCTGGAGTTCTGCTTGCGGGTCCCAAAGTATCCAACACACAACCCAAGGTTCTGGAATTTCCAAGAGGGTCCTTGAAAGTGTGAAACTTCAATTCCGCAATCCACTTGAACAAAACCCTTACAAATCCACTGGTACTCCAGGCTTTGAATTCTTTGTGGGGCTGTCCAGGTGACCTCTGTTAACCTGTAGCTTGCAGGGAGTCCACTCTTAGTCATTTGGCAGCAAGGTAATCCACAGGGCTGTAGTTTCAAATGGTGCAGTCTTCATAGGTCAGGCCTTAGAGTTCCTTGCACAGCAAACTTCAGCAGGGCACTTCTTGCTTCATTCAGTTTCAAGCAGCAGATCTGGAGGGCTCTGCCCCTCTCAGATACTTATTCAAAAGTATCTGGGTCAAGCACCAGGTCACTGCTGGCCAATGAGAGCAGGGCAACTCCTCATAGTTATGACCACATCCTGTGGAGTGTGGCATTAGTTTGTCCCAGAGTGCATCATTCTTCCAAATCCATAATGGCTGATTTTCCAGCAAGGAGGTAAGAGCTGGATAAACACACCCCCTACCATCTGCACATACCTTCCTTAAGCCTAGCCCCGACTCTGGGTCAAGACTGTCATAGTGGACTGAAACCCAGACCTCCCCTCTGCCTTTGAAGCGCATAGTTTACAATGCCCCTCCTGGCCTGGCATTCCTATAGAACAGCACACTGCCCTCCCAGCAACCTGGCTAATCCACTTAACTCTGACCGATCAGGGCAGACCACTGAAAGGCTGCATTTGGACTTAGAAACAAGTAAGTCTTATAACTTATTGTATGTGTACTTTAGGACAAATTCAACAATATAATAGTGTTGGATTTACTACTGAGAGCCATCAGGATGCATCCAAGGGAGCGCTTTTGGTTCAGAAAATCAGTACCTCTGCCGTGTCTAGGTTTAGATTCATGCAGTTGTCCTTGATCCAGTTGGCAGCGTCTGTCATGCAGTTGTGCAAGTTGGTCTTGGTGTTGGTCATGTCTTTGGAGAGGGACAGGATGAGTTGTATGTCGTCAACGTAGGATATGATGTTCAGTTAGTGGCTTTTGGTGATGCTGGCATGTAAGTGATGTAGAGTATGAGTCTGATCAAGGATCCTTGGGGTACTCCACAAATGTTTTCTTTGGGTGAAGGGGTGAAGGAGGGAAGGTGGACTTTTTGCATCTCCCGGTGAGGAAAGTTGCGATCCATCTGAGAATGCTACCTTTGATGCCTATGTTGTGCTGTCTTGTGATGAGTGTGTGGTGGGAGATCTATCGAAGGCTGCCAAAAGGTCTAAGAGGATCAGTCTCTCCTCAGTTGAGTTGGGCTTGGATTTTGTCGGATGCCGCAATGAGGGCTGTCTCTGTGCTGTAGTTGCTGTGGAATCTGGATTGGGGGAGACGAGTTTGAGGTTCTGTTCCAGATTGGAGGAGAGTAGTTGGTTGATGCCTTTTTCTAATACTTTGGCTGGGAAAGGGAGATAGGATATTGGTTGGCAGTTGTTGAATTTGCTGGAATCTGCAGATGGTTTCTTTCATAGGGCATTGACTTCTGCATGATCCCAGTCCTCTGGGGTGGTGACTGTGCCAAACTGAGGTGCTGAGCAAGGTTGTGAGTATGCGGCTGATTCTGGCTTCGCCTATGATGAAGATGTGGTGAGGGCAGGGTAGGTTGGGGCCCTAAGTGGACCAAATTCATGATGGAGGCAGTGTCCTGTGGGGCGAGCTGGTAACATTTGGTTAGCCAGATGTCTGTGTTAGTAGCGGGGTAGTTGTATTGCTTGAAGAAGTCAGTGGCCTTGGGATGGGGTTTGACTTTTCTGTAGATGTTGGAGAACTTGTCGTGGATGAAGTTTGCTAGTTTGTTAAAGAGGTCCTGGGGCTAATGTTGTTTGTTGCAGCTGAGGGGATGGAGAATTATTTGATAATGTTGAAGAGTTCTTTGCTGTTATTGGAGACTGGCTCGATGTATGAGGCTACGGCCTTTTTTTCTTTTTTTGATTCTCTCAACTGCCGGTGGAAGATGTTTAGGCCAGTCTTGAAGCCAGTCTTGTCGGCCATGTCCTTGCTAGTGCACCAACTCCTTTCCAGTTGTTTAGTGTCGTTGAGCAGTTCTTAGGTCTTCAGTGTACCAGCAAGCCTGCGTGGTGGACCTTCTGTGGGTGTTGTTGTGAATGGGAGTGACACTGTTGACACAGTTGGTGATCCAATTGTTGAAGTTTCTGATGTGCAGGTCTAGTTTGATGGAGGAAATGGGGTGGGTGGGGTTGACAACATTGATCCATGTGTACTTTGAGACTTTGCACCAGCTGTGGTGGTGGGCATTGGGCAGGCTGGAGGTGGATGTCTATGAGCTTTCGATGATGAAGTGGACGATGGAGTGACTGTTCCAAGTAAGCTCCATGGTGTGTCTGCACCTGATGCAGTCACTGGAGGTGAAGCTGGGTTCTAGTATGTGTCCTGCAGTGTGCGTGGGCTCATGGATTAGATGGGTGAGTCCAATGTTTTTCATGCTGTCAAGGAGGTTGGTACTGTTGATGTCACTGGGGTCATTGAGATGGAAGTTGAGGATGCAGAGGAAAATGTAGTTGTTGGACTCTATGGTGAGTGGGGCGATGAATTCAACAATGAAGTTGCAGGATGGTTGGATGTCTTCCTGGGGAACGGTAGGCAAGATGCCCCTAATGGTGGTTTTGTTGTCTGTTTAGGGTCAGAAGTTGAGGTGTTCCATGGCTAGGATGATGTTATCATTTATGGTGGTGCATTGGATGGATTCCTGTGTGTGGTGGTGACCCCTCCGCCAGGCTTCTTAATGTGTTCATGGTGGGGGATCTTGTATCATTCAGGTATTGCTGTGGTGATATTGGGTGTGGGAGTGGGGTTGAGCCAGGTCTCAGTGAAGAAGAGGACATCAGATGTGACGTTAGAGATAAGTTCCCAAATCCCAAACATGTGTTTGCACTGTGAGTGTGTGTTGAGAAGGAAGCATGTGACTTGATTTTTTTGTTCAGGTGGTGTCTGTAGTGTGCTCAGGATGGAGCTGATCGGTAGAGAGGTGTGTTCGTTCTGTGACAGTGGCTACAGGCGATAGGTCCTACCATGGAGCATGTGTTGGCACAGTGGCAGTGTTTGTTGCAGCATCTTGTATCGAGGATGAAGAGCTTGGTGATGGTGTAACTGCAGGAGCAAGAGGGCCAGGGGTCATGTCGCTGGGTGCAGTCCAGGCACGGACAGGTTTGCCTTTTGTGTGCCTGCTGCATACACCTGCTGCGCGGTCATGCTGTGGCCTGCATAACGTAGGTTCTGGGTTGGGTGGGTCTTCTATTGGTGGGAGAAACGCTGAGCGGAGAAACTCAGTTATCAAAAAGAAGGTAGGAAAACCTTCGGCAGTGGCGGTGCCACTGGATCAGGATGGAACAAGCAGGAACTAGAGGACACTGGACAAGTGGCAAGCTGGGTGCCCTTGTGCCTACTCAAGGTCCAGTTCTTGTTGGCTAATTTCATTGTCTGCTAAATTGTCTTCTCTTCCAGAGATATCCTTTCCTCCTCCATGGCTCTCTCGGCTCCTGCCTTTTTCTTATCCAGGGCTCTTGCAGTTTCTGCCTTTTCTCCTGCAGGGCCCTGGTTGCAGCTGCTTCCTCTATGGCAAGTTTGTTCTCCTCCATCACTAGAGTGGCCAGCTACGGCTTCAACTCTCTCAGTTTTCCTGTCCTCCAACTTTTCAGAGGTCAGTCTGTGGGTGGACACAGTGCTCACTCCTGTGAGACCTCCTCTCTTTTCTGGCGCCATCATATTGAGATTCTCTTCCTGCTCTTCTTTTCCATCTTCCTCTTCTGCAGTATAATCCTCCGGTCCGTATGATGCAGACAGTAATAGGCAGACCTCTTTCCAGACTCTAAGGGATACCTGGTACTCCATTTTATTAAAGCCTTTTACTAACTTCAGCCAACTCTTCTAACACAATTCTTTTCAATTCTGCCACAGTGAATTTTTCAATATTGTTGAGATCTACCTACATCTTTGTAAAAATCACAGGTATAAAACATAAGAAAATAACCGAAATTTAGGAAAAAAGCAAAAATGCCCAATTACAAAAAGGAGACTTTAAAGGTCAGAAACCAATTTTTATGTCATATTATTGCAATGGATATTTGGTTTTACACAATTCACTGAGAGGCACTCCAAAAGTACTGAATCCCACTGTTGAACATCAATGTAAGGAATTGAAGTATTAGTTGAGGGGGGGTGAGAACCCACCTCAAATAATAATCACATCCCTTGTCAGTGTGAAGCACAAAAGTCACTAAATAAACCTCTGCTTAACCCTCCAGTAGCTTAGCACAAAAGATGCAAGGCTTAAGGTAGAGGCGAAGTGTATTGTATTTATGAAGTACTCACACAGTAATAGAGTAAAAACACAACACAAGAAAAATCCCAAACCAATTAAAATAGAATAAATTATTAAAAAAAAGTAAAATGACACCAAAACAACAAAAATCCTGCAAGGAGAACCAGAGATATGATTTTTTAAAGTTTTATTTGAAAATAGTGCCAAAAAGCACAAAGTGCCAACCACGGTTATCAGGTCAAGCTAAACTGGGTTAAAGTCAAAAGTTAAGGTTGACCACGAAGGAGCCAGGTTGGATACAGGGACCAAGTTCATCCCGGTGGAAAGTTTACATTCTGAATTTTTTTATTTATAAAAAGTGGTTATCAATGTGTTGCTGGCGGGGAAAACAGCAACGTGGATATGAAGCGGAACTCAATGACAAAAAGCTGTTGGAATGCGCTGTCCCAGTGCAGATGGTGTCAATGTCGGGAAAGCTTAGAGCGGGCAAAATCTGAAGTTTATGCCCAGGAAAGCCTCAATGTCAACAGGATGCTGCTCTCCGTCATTGCCGATAAAGCCCTCAATGTTTAGAATTAGAAACGTTTCTGGAAGTTAGATCTCTTTCAGCAAGGCAAACCGGCGATTGAGGCCAAATGGCCATTCGACATCGACAGCTGCAGCTTCTACAGGGGTGCCTGTCCCAAATGGTTCTCCAGGCAGAAGGTTGGCAAAACGTTTCTAAGACCCACTTTTTGTGGATTGGGGACAGAAGGAGTACACTCTAACACCAGCAAAGGATCCAGGACCTCCGGCACTATTTGGGGGGTTAGGGCTCACTCCAACCGAGGTCACCACCATGGTCCACGGCAGGTCCAGTTGCAGTAAGGGAAGCCTTGAATCTTGTTGTGTTCTTTTCTCTCTTTTTCTCAATCTATTATCTCTCTTCTTCCTTTACTGGAATTTCGCCCTAGAGGTACTAAAAGAAAGGAAAATGAGTTCGGTTGTGGGACTAATTCTGACCTTTCTACAAGTCCCA
This sequence comes from Lissotriton helveticus, assembly GCF_964261635.1. Lineage (NCBI taxonomy): Eukaryota > Metazoa > Chordata > Amphibia > Caudata > Salamandridae > Lissotriton > Lissotriton helveticus. The sequence continues at coordinate 1,619,212,555 of NC_136061.1, forward strand.
CGGAAGCTGATTCGTCAGATATACCCTGGAGAAAATGCTATTGTGTATTGCCTGCAAGCACCAGGCATGGCCTCTTATCTGCATTGAGATTGCAAGGTTTTTACCTTGCCCCGCAGTTCAAGGGGTCAGTGCGGAGCAAAGCGCCTGTTCTGACCTGTAAAGTGAATTAATTTAACCTGATGTTTCTTGGAGTTCAGTTAGAGCTCGATTTGTAGATAGTGCCTCTTTCTAGGCTGCTCTGCCATGTAGAATGCTATGACTCGTAGAACTATAGACTATTACATGAATTAAACAGTACGCACCGCAAATGCAGCTCAGCCCCGAGCCACCGCAGTCTATCAAGATGCGGTCCTCGTACGTCTGGAATATTCGTGACTGCACCAGGTGACGAGACACACGACTCGAAGTGGCTTTGAGGCCAAACGTGTCCTTCTGTCACTGGTGAGCAGGCGCGTGGATGAACGTGCAAGACATGCGAACACGCAGCTGTAGGAGGAAGGTTTAGAACCTAGGGATGTGTCAATTGAAACATTTGGTAAAGTTTGCACTCTTTTTGTGCCTCGAAAAATGAAATAAAAGTATGAGCCAATAAGAGATTTCTAGAGACCCAAACGTTCTACTAAAATAGACAGCTCACGTATGGAATATGAATGAAAAATATTACTCTGAAACCTTTGTGAACTCTGAAATAGTGTTCACCTACTTTGTTGATAAAATAAATGCGATTTACTATCAAGGTGTGTGTTTCGTCTCTCTCAGCGAGTCTCAAAAGGGAAGGGTGGAACCAGACACACCTCGGTTTGCTGGAAATCGCGCCTCGGATAGGGGTGTGGAAGCTAGGCAGACTACAAACCATAAACTGGGCTGAAATTAAATTTCGTGGACATTCCGAGGATTCTCACCTATTGTTTTGCAGACAAATATATGTCATATTACGAGAAAATGACAGGGATTGGCAGTTGGAGGAAGTAGAGACGAATGACAAGCCAGTTTGGCAGTTCAGAGTGAGCAAAAAATTGCAAATATGTCCCAAGCTGCACATCGTGCAAAGGGTACAAATACGGTTGACCCTGCCCCAATGAGTCACTCCGATAGGTGTTTTCCGTGATTAAGCAACCAGCGCAGCATTGCACACATAAAGATGGCGGCAACAACAACCATGCTCCTGATGCTGACGGTGATGGTCGGCCCCGTTTATCTACAGCAAAACTGCAGCGTTGAACACATTACAGATTCAAGTGGCAATTTTACCCTAATTGTGGCACCTGCCACCTACACCGTGAACACGAATTATACTGGTAAGTTGAATGTTACCTAACCTAGAGAATGAGTGAGTCATACATTGGTTTTGCGAATTTAGAAAACCTAAGGTCCAACACATTCCTGGTTTTTTAAATGCTGCATGCGTCTCAAAGTTCTAAACCTTGTTTTATAAAAAGAAGTGGGGCGGTTGCAGTACTTTGCAGCAGCAGGAAGCCAAGGCCTGTGCTGTCTGTTGACAATCCCAGATCCACCCATACATTTCACCCCGAGCGTGAAGAATTGCCCCCACCTCCCCCGGCCCCTTACACCGTCTGCCCCATCTACCTTTACCAAGGAACCCGTTGCCCTTGCGCCGCTCTTCTATTATTCAAACCCTTGTTGTGGAGTTGTAGCGTTTTCCTTCTGGACTTCCAGGCACTACTTGTTGCTCCCTCTCGAGACCCTGAGCCAGGATGCCATTGAGGAGACTGCTGAGCTGAGTCCGGGCACGTCTCGAGCGCATCAATCCACAATCGAAAACTTTGGTTCGCCAACGTGACTAGAAGTTTCTTGAATACCCACACCATCAGGACTTGATTAAAATATTCACCCACCACTAATTCATATTCTGCGACATAGCTTTAATACGTTTTGTACTGGTGCATATTATCTCAGTTTTAAGCTGTGTACGTGGTAATTTATGATTTCTCCTTGCACCTGGTAACAATTTATAGAGATAAGCTCTGATTTAGGGAGGGGCTTCCAGTATGAGGCCGATAACTTCTGAAGTCTCAAAGTGTGAATCACTGATGAGCTGCGGTGTGGCAGCTCTGACCAGTTTTTGGCACTCAGAGGCTCAAGGATGCTATTCTCCATTTGTTTTCCCGGTGTGAAGAGATTCTAACATTGTGCCAACACTATTTTATCTCACATTTTGGCTTTCCAAGTCTTCAAGAGGGAGTTACTCAAACCTAAACATAACTGCACAATCGTTAACATTTTCAGGACCAGAAAAAACAAAATTACAGTTGCCTGTGAACTTAGACCAAGCTTGTTGAATCCTGTGTCCCTTAGGGCAAAGGCAGTCCAGCACAGAAAACGTAGTGGTGTCAGCCATATGTAGGACCCTTCTTGTAAAACCCCCATTGCACGAAGAGGTGGGAAGTCCTAGTGGAAATTCCAGTTGCCCAGTTACAAATGTCTTCCTTTGCATCCAGTTAATGGCACAGGCCTACGGGCTTTCAAATTGTGTCCTGAATCCACCATGTGCTGACCTGATGTCATACAACAGATGCCAACCAAGCTGATGTTGCCCCTGGCACAAGTAATTCCCTTCATACTCCCTGAAATAGGGCACTCGATTGCAACGATATTTTGGAGAAAAGTGTTTCATGCATGACTGTGAAACAACGCAGTGTAGTCCCCGTGATCACCTTGATCATTGTCTAATGCCCATGTTAGTTTTCCAAGATAACACGTTTCTCCTATTCTCAGACTCCCTAACTTAATATCCCTGCTGCAGTCTGCCATTGGTGTGACATCACTGCGCTTTTGATGTTCCAACAGCGACTTTCCAGATACCTCAGAGGTTTTCACTGCAGACCAGGGTTTGATGAGGTACGTGAAGATGTGCTAGCTGTGGAGTGAATATGTTTGGGACTCACACATCAATGCACATACTCACACGCGCACACACAGTGACCTGCAATAAAAAAATTCAGAACTGATTCACCATGTTTTGAAAGAAATTTACATGCATGTTGATGAGGAATATTCAATTTTGATATATCGTTTGCCCGAAGCTATTTGTGCAATATTCTGTGTAAGCGTTTTTGGGGGATTAGTTCCACACAATATATACTTGTTTATCCGGTATGAATGCTCAATGTGAGCATGCGAAATCGTAACCCAAAACCTTCAATTATTTCTATTTTAGGACCTAGTCCTAAATATGTTATAGTAGTAGTAATATTGCCATTTTGAGAAAACTTTGTATAATCTGAGGATCTACACAGGGAAAATGTAGGGCACAGAGACATATGAAGGACACATTAAAATTTCACACTGCCAAACCATACATGACCATTGATCATTACTCTCACATATATTTCTTCCTTTCCCTTTTCAGCAAGATGAAAAACATTGAAATTCTAACTTGTGAATGGAGTTACTGACTCTAGAATATAGTTAGGAAACATCTATCAACTAAGGTGAGGGGCGCAGGACAGAGCACACCACCGCCCTCATCCAAGTACTTATCCAAGTCCAGAGCTCAGAACTAAACTACTACCTCCTATTGAAGGTGAACTAATGGGGCTCATATATCACAGTGGCCCTAAAATCTGAGCACAGGTTGTCTGCTGCTTATGGATGCAATATTCTGTAGCATCACCATTCAGATGTTTACCGCCAGGACACAATTCTTGATGATGAGCACCCTTACAAGGACTCGAGGCTCCTAGAAGTTAGAATGTGTGGAGGTGGCTATGACTTTAGCACTGCTCTGGAACACCTCACTGAAAACCCCTGAGCCATTGAAGATCCAGGAATGTTCAGAAAGACTTTGACATTGAATTATATCCCATCCAGTATGTGACGTCAGATCGAAACGTGTTGGTGGGCCATCAGTGGTCATGCAGTTCTTTGCTGCAGAGTATGAACCACACAGTAATAACCACATGAACTCACCTGGCATAGGCTGAATCATGTCTCGCAACATGCCCATCTTCCGTGCTTCTTCAGACATGTAAGTGTGCTCATGTGCATGTAGGCCAAGACCAAACACAGTGAATACTAAAGAAATCAACTATTCAATCAATGAAATAAGACACTTACCTTCTGATTACCAAGCCCCGAATAGCCAACGATGAGAGCTGAATGGAACACTTGTACTGAGTCAGTTAGCAACATTAAAAGCTTGATTCCCTAAGCGAATTACAAGTGTAAATCTAACTTACATGTGCAAATACTCTTTTAAAAAGTGCCTGACTACTTTTGGAACTTGGTGAAGTTATTTTTGCACTCGTAAAAGAATTAACTCATACAAAGGATTCTGTCAGGGGTGGAGCTTCGATTAGTGCAACAGGTGCAGTGGCACCAGGGCGCAGACAGCTTCTTTCATACGTGCTGCAGAATGCCCAAAACCCATGGAATACAAACCTATAAACAAGGAGCGTGTAATTTATCTGTCTTTCATAAACAACCAATGTCCGAGCTTTATGCTCTTCCTCCAAAACAAAGATCTTGAGGGAGTTTTGTTGGGAGATGTACAAATTCAAATTTTATTCAATCCATCAGACGTTAAAATTACAAGTTCCAAACAATCCAATCAGTAGTCAAATTCAATCAGCAGTACAAATTCAAAATAATCCAGCCAGTAGTCAAATTAAATAAGCCAACGCGATTCGTCCAGTGCGAACATCATCAGGGCTCATAATCACATCAGAAATATTTTCTTTCTTGTCATGTAAATCATCGACATAATTCGTAGCACCATAAGCCCACCCTGGTACATTCCCTGCAGCTGTGGCCTGTTCCCAATCTTTGATCTACTATGTACCTCCGTTCTATCTTAACTGGATGTATGACGTTACAACGCATGCTATTACAACGCAGGCCTTTACGACGCAAGTTTTACAACGCAAGTCGTTACAACGACTTGCGTTGGGGAGCGCTGGATAGTGAATAGTTTAATTTACTATTCCAACTCCAGTCCCCGTGGATAGTAGGGAAGGTGTTGGATAGTAAATTAAAACTATTCCCTATCCTAGAGCGCCCCACAGTGCAATTCGTTGTGAAAGTTGCGTTGTAATGGTTGCGTCGTAAAGGTACTTCGTTGTAACAGTTGCGTTGTAAAGGATGTTTCCCATCTTAACTACCACTCTCCCAGATTCAGGATTCCTGCCCCTTTCTCACAGTGTAATGCATGAAAGGGATCCATGTTCACAAGGCCTTGAAAAGTCATGCAGAGTGGCTTTTAGGTGGCTTGGTAAATATGGGCAAGACCATGGCGCTACTGATGCATCAAAACAAGTGATGCACCGAAGACGCAATGTGCTTGTAAAAAAGGCCTGAAGGGCCTCATTTAAAATGGATCTGCACCAGCGTCTCTTTTTGGAATGCTCCGATGGTGCAGGTACCTGCGCCATGTTTACCAGGCAGCACTAAGCCACTTTGCATGGCTTAATAGGGCCTTGTAAATATAGTTCCCTTTAATACAGTTTTGTGCATTACACTGGCCTGCAAAGGGTGTTGCTGGGGGCATTCCCTGTAACACCCATGGCTTTTTGGCAGCATCCCAGATTTACGAGGAATCATAACTCTGTGTCAGTGCCAAAAACATATGCCTCCCTAGGGGAGTGCGTACGGGAGGTTTGCCTTCTGCAGCACCCATAGAAAGAGGAAAAAGCGTCCTGCAAATGCAGGTGCATAAAAACAATCTTCCCTGCAACAAAGGCACCCCTTGCACCATGGAGCAAAGGTGCCTGTGCAGGCGCATCGCAGCCCTCTGTGTGCCAGCACAGGGGAAAAGGACAGGAATGTGCTGTATATATGCACCATATCCGATAGATATGATGCATTTGCCATAGAGCAGCGCAGAAGGAAGGCTTGTGGTGCTGCCCTGTGACAAAATCTTGGAAATAAGGCCCCTATTGACTAGCAACAACATAATTAACTTAAAGAGGAAATGAACAATGAAAAGCAGAAAAATTAAATGCCTTTTAAATACACTTGTTTTGCAGGATATGTCAAGTCTGACGATTTTGTGTCCAAAATTGGGCATTTTGCAGACCCTTGCTCACGAGAACACTGCATGGTGTCATTTGGTGCGGCCAAGATGGCGGTCGCAACTTGAGGCTGCTCCCGACCCCCTTTGTTCTCCCTAGCTATCCTTGTCAGAGAAGGCACGCCCTAGAGACCCGCTGTCCTCCCTTATACCTAGGCTGATGTAGTGGGTGCTGTGTAGGACTACATATACTACTCCTACATTTTGCGACCTTGGGTGAGGACGTGGATGTGGCGGCCAGCTGGCAGTATACATAGGCCAAAGAATGTAGAGGAGACTTGGTTGCCTGTTGCCTGGACATGTCCACATTGAGAAGGACCGATAGCCCATCTTTTCAGCCCAGAGGATGGCCAGCAGTCGCAGCTCCTGGGGTGGTGTGTGAAGGAGGCCAGGCCCTCCTTGATCCTCAGCCACAGCTGCTTCCCGATGCTCTCCTGATCCAGAGCGCAGACCCCTGTGGACTCAGGCTAGCCCTGGGGAAGCATCCTTTGCCACTGTGGCAATTGTGGGGTCCGCAACTGCCGAGAATGGGGCAGCGGTGATGCCGTGGATCCTGTGATGCGGCCTTGCGTGTGGCCATGGACATTGTGGCACACAAACAGAGGGGACCAAGGAAGAAGAAGGGGCAGGGTCGACCTGCTGTCCCGACGCAGCTGCTTTGAGGAGGACTGATGGCCACTTCATTGTGCTAAGACCCGGCGTGTAAGCCACCATCACAACAAGCGTGGAGGACAGCCTGCCATCACCAGGGCAGAGATCCCTCCATGCCCAGATCGCCACCTGCGAGTGCATCAACACCCTGAAGGCCTAGCTGATAGCAAGAACCGCAGCAAAGGCGAGAAGGTCGTGTTAGTCCACCCCTAATCGCTTCAACTTTTTAAAAAATGTAACATTGAGTGCATTTGCAACTTGTATATGTAACTCTAACCACAAGTATCTGTAGTAGACTTATATACTTACTACCATTTTTATGTAAATGTAAAGTTTATCTGTTTGTATGTTTTATGTAATTCATATACTCTGACGTCCTTGTGTAATGTAACTGATACTATTATAAAGCTCTTTGACACCTTCGGGTAAAATTTGCGCTGTATAAAAACCCATAAATAAATTGACATCCATGGTAAATAAACCTTTCACTAAGAGTATAGCTGCCCTCCGATTTAATGTAACTTGTCTGTAAAGGAAGATTCTTTTAAAGGTCACAGCTTTTACAAAAATACCATGACTAGCCTTCCTAGGCTATGCCACTTAAGCTACTCCGCCATCTCTACGCTTTTAATCTCACAGCGTTGCCACCTTTCATCTACTCCAGAGTGGATGATGCCTTCGTTTGCTAAGCTTAGTAATTGCTTGTCATGTTTTTGCCTTGCAGTGACTGTTACCGGGACTGGTAATGTTACATATGTGCGTTTCCAGGCATCTGAAAAAGGCATTAACCCCACGGACAGTTCATGGATTACTGACAATGTAACAAATACTTGTCCGAACAGCAGCGATATCTACATTAATGGGCCTGTTCCATTGGTTGCCCACTGGAAGTCCTCCAATGGAACCTCTGCAACAATACGGTAAGAGCACCTCATTGGGAGTTGATCACTTCAATGTGTCATGAGCATAGTGCATTGGAAGGGGGTGAAAGGCAAGTGAGATGTCTCCTTTGACTCATACTGTTGACTAGATTAGGTTGTATGTTTAGCACTTCTGAGTAGGTTCTGAAGTACTCGTGAGTAGCAAAAGCTACTCTCATTGCCCACCAATACTTATGCTGGACTCCATTGTGGATCTTTCCACATTGCCCAAAAGGACTCACCATGCTCCTCCCACTCAGAACCAGTCAGGTACTCACAGTGCCCTCAAGTACTATCAACACATGTTGCTGACCAGGGCTCAGCAAGCTCCTCACACTGCACACCAGAGCCACCTAATGTGTCCAGAAAGAGGAGAGAGAGAAAGTCACCCATTATTTGGGCCCACAGTTGCATTATTAATGCCATGTCACTGTTTTGCATGGGTACCCAGTTCGGTTTCGGCCCTTTGTCACACCTAGTGAGCACCTTTTGCTGTACACGTGTCTTCATTTTATATTCAACAAAAAGCAGTGGACTGAACAGAATACATTTCAGTCATTTTGTATTTTCTTTGTTTAAATCCTTTATTTTAGCATCCGCATAAGATCTTAAAAGCAGCCAACGTGTTTCGTTCTTTAAAGGCACAAGTCTTGAGAACTTCTTCAGAGCTCAAAAGTCAGAATAGAAAATCTCCTTTATTATGATCATGGGAGTAACCCAATGATGACGACAGGCGATTTTTAAGTTCGCTTATCACGGCTTACCACCCTGTTACTTAGAGCTCCTCGTATTCACTAGGGGTGCCCCCAGCCGCAGCCAGTAGTGGGAGTACCGGCCAGGCGGTGACGTGGGGAGGGGGAGGGGCAGGGTGGGGGGTAGTAATGTATGGATTCCGGACCTTAACAGGTAAGTAAACATAAAAATAAATAAAACAAATTTTGTTGCGCGCACTGCATCACCACATGCAATGCCGTGCACGCAACGAAATTCATTTTATTTATTTTTATGTTTACTTACCTGTTAAGGTCCGGATTCCATACATTACTACCCCCCACCCTGCCCCTCCCCCTCCCCACATCACCGCCCGGCCGGTACTCCCACAACCGGAAGCGGCTGCGTGTCCCTTCATTCTTTTCTAATCAAGATGTTTTTTGATTAGTTGCCCTCACTATGTGGTGGGCTAACTGGAAGCCCTGAATTACCATCATATTATAATGCGATTACAGATTGTGTTTTTGCTGACGGGATTAGTGATTATGATAAAGGAGATTTTCTATTCTGACTTTTGAGCCCTGAACAAGTTCTGAAGACTTGTGCCTTTAAAGAATGAATCGCTTTGCCTGTTTTTTCGATCTTATGTGGATGCTAAAATAAAGGATTAAATCAAAGAAAATACTAAAGGACTGACATGTATTCTGTTTGGTGAACTACTTTTTGTTGAATCTGTTATGTGAATCTGTGATCAGCAGCACCAAAGGGTGACAGGTGCTGAAAATTTGTGCACGAACAATAACTTTGATAAGACAGCAGTGAGAGAGTGAGGTGCTATTGTATAAGTCTGTTGCCCATTTCTGTTTGGAAGTGTTTGTATTGTATATAGTCATTTCATTACAGTACACAAAAGAAGGGGATGTGATGTCTGAGATCTTTCATGGACCTGCTCGGTTAGGTTGATGAGAAATGAAAAGCCAAAAATGTCTTTAATGTGCCTTGGTTCCAAAATCCAGAGTTATTTTGAAGACTTTGCTGCTATTGATTGAAACCCAGCCTATAAAAAAAAGTGGTCAAGTGAGAGCTCAGTGAGTAGCCATGTTTCCTGGGTAGTGCTTCATGATATGCGAGTGTTTGAAGCTTTCAATGTGTCTATAGGAATACATTAATGTGTCAGGTATGGGTGCCGTTGAAATAATGAAGATGATTGTACTGCTAATACTGCAAGTACTACTTCTACCACCAACATTGCTGGTAATACTACTGGCCGACAACATGTACACTACTACTGCGGAGATCACTAAGTCTAATATTACTAATATTAATGCTACTACCATCACTATCATTACTACTACCGCACTATTAGAATGATTATTATCACTACTTTTACTGCAATTTCTAGTACTACTACCCTTAATACTACTGCCACGTCACTATTAATGCTTTGACTACCAGAAACACTGCTACTATTAATAAGGATATCACTGATGTAAATATCACTACTAACACTGCTACTAATAATAACAACAAAATACATATTAAGAACCATATATACATGTGTGCATGTATGTGTTTATTATTATTATTATTATTATAACAATAATAATATTAGTAATATTAGTAATAATAATAATAATAATTCAAGTACTCGTACTGGTACTATTACTAGTATAACCTATTCTTCCACCACTAACGCATTGATTAAACTCCTACTACTAACACTACTTATACAACTCCTACTGTGATTAACAAAACTTATATTGTTCATTTGTCACTAATACTATTACTACTTTTGTTAATACTAATACTACAGCAATTAGAATTTTTACTAATGCCACTATTACTAACGCTACTACTTCTACTACTACTAATAAAAATAATAATAACAATAAAAATAATATTAGCAATGCTAATAAAAACAAGAACCATCACAGTAATAGCTTTATATGTATTACCACTAATCCTTGTAGCAGTAATGATTATAGTGGAAACCGAAGACGAAGAAAAAGAGGGGGGAAAAACCCTCATAGAATCTTAAATTCTTATTTTTGGAGGTTCAGTTTAGTAGGGACATTTAGGCTGAGATGAGCTGGTGTAAGATGCACACATTCTAGAGCTGTATTCCTCTTTGTATGTATTCCGAATGTTTATTGATATTTTAATGGAGAATGCATTCCGTTAACTCCCCTCTATTGAAAGTTTGTGTGGAGGACCAACAGTGAGAAAGGGTTTCAAGATAAGGGCAGGGGAGGCATGGGACATTGCATGACCTGGAGCACGGCAGACTCAAGGGATCAAAGCTCTGCTGAAGCAAGGGAAATGCTGTGTGACATTCAGGATCCGTGCCCCGAACTGGCCTGCATACACGCCTTCATTAGGTCAAAAAATGAATGCCTGAGCTGCTGACAACATAAATCAGAATCCTGAAAAAGTAAATACCATTGGCAGCTGGTGACATTTGAAAGTGGTGAGGCATAAAAATTGTGGTGGAGCACACCATGGCGAGCGAGCGAGCAAGCCCGAACGACCTAAGGAGGATTCGGGTGGGTGGGAGGGGGGATGTACGAGGGTTCTTCCCCTAAGAAACTTTTAAAAAATAAGTGGACAAATGGTGCATTTGCAAGCAAATTTGAGAACACATGCACTTTTTCTTCACAGTCAGAAGAGGTTGGCCTAAACTAATTAATAATTAGTCTCGGTCAACGCTCACCTCCTTTTTCACTGTGAAGAGCCAAGGCCTTGTGGTTATGTAAATGGTTAAATTCATACATCCCATCCGAGGAAGCCTAGCCTGACTCACAACAAATATATATATTTGAGCCTCTACTTATCTCTCTTGCAGACAGAATATCAGCTGTGTTTCTGTTTTAGATGTTCTAATAGTTAAAGAGATTATGCACATAGACACAGACAAAAACCACAAAACTATCCCTCTGTATGGAAGGCGGAGACCAGGAGTAAAACCAGAGTCTGGCAAGCTGCTTATCACAGACAAAGTAGTTCATATTTGTATTCTCTGCTGTGAATGTCGCCTCCTTATGTGCACCTCTACTGATCTTACCACCTCTTCGTTGAACAAATATGGTCTGTTTGAGTTAGATGGCAGTCTAGGTAACAAACGGTGTCACAAGCAGTGTTAGTGGTGCTGTACACCGGCGTTAGGCAGGAATTATTTTGTCTAGACCTCCCTCACCTCCTGCAATTTGCTGCTGTGAACACAAAGCAGGCACAATAAGGGTGCTGCTAAAAGTTTCTGGAAAACTGCACTAGGACATGGTCAGCACAGGCTATATGGGTGAGGGTAAATGAAGACAGGAAAGCAGCAGAAATTTGTGGGGGAAACAACAATCAAGGAATCTCGGAGAGTGTTAACATAAAGTTGAGAATGAGAGAGCACAAGTTTGAAAAAAATGTATAAGTGTACCATATTTACAAGCACGTAGTTAGTTAACATGTACTTTGCACCAGAGTGTTTATATTTAGAAGTGAAATACACAGAGTGTCTTATATTCAGTAGTGAAATGCATAGAATGTTTAAGTAGAGTAACAATAATCATAACTGTGTGAGACTAATGTAGAAATGTTTGGGATGAATATGAAAACCTCACGTTCTCATGTTAAAGGAATAATGTAAGAGTTGAATGTAACTCTAAAAACCAGTATATTGTGTAGGCCTCATGGCAATTCACAAGCAAATCTAAACGTGCTGCTAAAATAATGTGAGACAAGGTTGACATGGTTCTTCTAAATGTACTATTGAACTTAGGGTTAAAAGTATATGCTTTATAGATGTGTTATTTTAGAAACGTATGCTAGTTAAGAATGTTTACTGTTTAAATCAAGTTAACGTTTTAAGAGTGCAGGGACCTGCTTCATGTAAATCAAGTAGGCCTGAACTGATAATGTCATCTCCTTTGATGTGCCATGTGCTCGTTAGAGGAGAAGTCGAGAGGTGCCAAGTACAGAGCTTCACTTATATTTTATGACCTATAGATATGGTGGAGTCTGGAATTTGAGGCCCACTGCAGGACGAGCTGTATGCAGGTGCGAGGGTCCTAATCAGCTCGAATGAAAGGGACTTTGTTCAGTGGCGCCTTGCGCAGGCCTGTAGGAGTTTCCAGGAATTTCAGGGGGTATCAGCGCACTGGAGAAGAAGCCTGGGAACCAAGGTCAACTTTAACAAGGGTCTTCAAGAGTACCATCATGGAGTTTACCGCGCAAAGATGTACCACGTGAGGGGCGTCCCAAGGGGCGTTTCTTTTGGAAATGTGATTTGGTATTAGGGAAAGAGACCCGGGAGGAGAGCAGAGCAGATGATTTTGGGAGCCTAAGGAAGCGGATGGGTAGGCAGATAGGCTGATCAGGAGAGACCCATTATCAGAGAAGAGACAAAGAGAAGTGCGTGATCTTCTTAGGAAGTCACCACGGCTGACACCTAGAGGGGTAAAGATCTTGCTAAGTAGGGATGTCACTTAGGATAGTGTAGGGACAGACTAACCTTAATTTTCTTTTCTGTAATGACTTTGAGGTTGCAACTTGTATCCATTTTGGCAACCCTTATGGTTTTTGAGCTTGTACTTATTATTCTGTTTTTCAGACTCAGACTATTCAAAAAGTTCATGTTCATAGTGATACCGATTTATCTTCTTAATCTCATTTTGAGAAGTTTGTATCTTCAGTTATCTTTGACTTTATATTAAATCTTTGAAACTTAAAATTTGGTCAGTGGTCATTTAGAGTGGTGTAAGTTCTTAAATTGATTGATCTATTGAAAGATTACCTTTTACTCAATGACAGGTACCAACGATTCAGTCGACATAGTTTGGGATTTGGTAAGGTAACTAGTAACCAGTAATCCCGCGTTAGCAGTTGGTAGCAGAGTGAGGATGGTTATCTTCTTGAGGAAGGTAATCTAGAGAGGTTAGTTTACCCCAAGGCCCCTAGACGTCGAGAGACGAGCAACGGAAGAATCGTGTGCCGAAAGGTGCAGACGGTGAAAGAAAAGCAGCAGTATCGGAGAGTGAGTATAAAAAGGGTCATGCGTGAACAGATTGCGGTGTTTTGTGTTGTATTTGTATTGTAATGTCTTGCGGAGTTGAATGCCTGTAGTGTGAATGAGAGAAGGTTGTGAGCGCGCGCAACCTGGTAAGCTGGTTACCTGGTAAACGGGTGAACTGGTGAAATCTTAAGTTCAGGCCAGAGCTTAAGTGGTTTTGGGTGTATCGAACATCCAGGGTAGTTGTCGACCATAGTACGGAGGTCACGAGGTACCATTGACCGCCGTGGATCCAAGATAGGGGGAGTGTAAGAGTGAGTGTATGAGTAACGGACGCTGGTCGAAAGTTACTGTGTGTGAGTAACCTATCGGAGAAGGCGATTGTCTGGAAGTAAACGGAAAGATATTTCGCCAAGTTAAGGTGACAACTACAGAAAGACTGTGGGCGTACAGTCAAGAAAGGTGATCGCTTGGACGGAAGTAATCATTTTTCAGAGTATGAATGGGACGCGTGCATGACCGAGGAGACGAGCTGAGAAAGGAGGGGAACTGCTGCGAAGGGGGACGGGTGACGTCGGCTAGAGCCGCGCTGTGATTGAGCGGTTGGTGTGACGTTAGCTAGAGCCGCGCTCTGGTTGGGCGGCTAGAGTGACGTCGGAGGAAAGTCGTGTACGGATAGGCCAGTTAGTGAGAACGGCGCTGAGATTGGTGGAGTGTCATCAGGAAGTAAACAAACGCAGAGAAAAGAGAAATCATGAAGTGTTTTAAGTGTTTGAAAGGGATTTTTAAATGTAAACGAAGTGAACATTATTACGGGGAAGAGGCTCCGCCAGAGGGTACACCAGCTCATTATATGGCAACGAATGTGGGGCTGCATACGATATTATGGATTGGGGCTTGGAATAAGCTTACGGAAGGGAATGAGGAAATGCAGTTCCCGAGGTACGGGACGTTTAAATTAGAGGTGTTACATCGGCTAAAAGCAACCATGTCCTCATTGAAACCCTCGCCCAGACCAACACAGTTTGAGGCCCTTAATGCATGGATTAAGGCTGCACACGACCGAAATTTGAACAGGCGTCAACAAAGGCTGACGCGATCGGTAAGAGCAGTGCGAGATTCTAAATGGGATGAGGAAGCAAAGCGGTGGAGGGTACAGGTTATTGAGGTGGAAAAAATGTATCCGATGAGGGAGGTGGCAGGAGGAGGAAACCTCATGGAAGAAGACGAGGAAAGCGAGTCGGAAGACAATCTGATAAATAGATTGTTAATGGATAGACCACCTCCGAGAGTTGAGGAAATTGAAGATAGAGGGCTTGCAAGGGAAGATGGGAATGCCATAGAGGGGTATACACCACTCCCTATATCGGAATGGACACCTATCAAAGGTGTGGAGACACCTCAACCTAGTACAGCACAGAGTGTAGTGGGAAGGTTTGTGGTGCAGAAAACGCCAGCCACCGAAAGGGTTGAGTCCTTTGGATTGCCAGATGCTCTTCAAGTGCCTGTTACCATAGGACCCATAGTTTCGATCTATAACCCTGAGAGAGATAGAGAGGAACAACAGAGGCAATTGGATAAAGAAAGGATCGAGATGGAAAGGAGGAATAACGTGACAAATGCATGGAAGCAATTGCCAGGATCGGTAACATGGAATACCCCATTAGACACAACTGTCGGTCCCAATTCAGAACAGGGAGGTCCGAGAGGACCAATGGATCTAAGGGGACCGCGGCCAAGACCCTATTCAGAATTAAGAGCTGATTTGAGGGAATGGGACGGGTCCATAGTATCCCCGAATAATAGGTCGAGAACGGAACCAGAGTGGGAAAGTAGAGGTAACGGGACTGTATCTCATTGTGGGGCCAGCGAAAGTAGTCAGGGGCGGGAAGGCCAAAGTCAGGAGAATAGAGGAGTTACACGTCCTACGGAGGAGAGGGAACAGCAGGAGCAAAATAGTAGGAGTGTAGAGTGTGAGGAGATGTCCCGTCTCTGGGAGAAAGGAGAAGATGAAATGGTACGAGCTTTTCAGAATAGGTTTAGGTGCCTTCATCATGTACTCGGAGAAGATGTTCAACATTGGAGAAAGGAGAACAGCGATAGGTCCCGCCACGCCTCGAATAATCAGGAATCACAGGGAAGTAGGGAAGAAAGAGGGAGTAATGGAACATCTTACCCTGCATCCCGTGAAACTAGCCAGGATGGGGAGAGAGAGGCTAGGAGGCATGAAGGAGTGTTTCACCACCCACCCCGAGAAGATGGAAAGGCATGGGACCTAGAGAGATGGGAACAGGGGAGGACTCCCTATAACTCACCAATACCTAAACGTAGATCTCGGAGCTGGGATGGGAGAGATGCGGATGGAGGAGCTAAATTGAGTGTCTTGAAAGCTGAAATTAAGGCAAAAAGGCTTGATGTTACTAGTTTAAAATCAGATGTTGATGAGATAATAGATGGAACATTGCCTTTGGAAAGGATAGAATTGTATGAACAGGATGAGTTATTGTTCATGGCAAAGGATATTACTAGGAAAGCTAGAGCGTTTCATGAGAAACTGACTGATTTGGCAGACAGGTATGCCGTGGATTTATCTAGGACAAGGGCATTACAGAGTAACCACAGATTACAGTACGCAGACCAGGATCTAGATGAGAAGAGAACTACTGGATTAAAAATACACATAAGAGAGCTGGTAACAGGGATAAGAGTGTGGAGAGAATTGGACAAATGGGAAGAAAGGTGGTCAAAAAAGGGCACAGTTAGACGAAGTGCAAATGTGATGACCCCCGAGGGAAGGGTAATGCATATGGAGGCATTCCCTTTGCGAGAAATATCAAACGGAAATTATGTACATGTACCCTGGAGTAGAGGAGATTTAGCTGCATTTACCAACTCATTTCCGAAGTTGCGGGACAATCCAGTAGAGTGGTATAAGCAGGTAGAGAGGTTTGTTAAAATTTCGAAGGTATTGTGGATTGATTTGAACACGTTGTTTGACATCGTGGTCCCATCTGATCTGTGGACCCCGTGCAAGACTAGTGTTGAATGGCCAAATACTGAACCAGTGAGGGATGCTCGGACTAATGGACCGTCCGAGATTGTCATGCGAAAGTATGAAAGGGTAATAGCATGGCTGAAAGATAAGGTACCACCACAGGACATAGATTGGGTGAAAATAGACCGAACAAGGCAGGAACCCAAGGAGACAGTTCACGAGTTTTATGAAAGATTATTGAAAACATTCAAGCAATACAGTGGACTAGATGTAATGGATCCCAAAGATATAGGGCAGTTTGTGTCAAAGTTTGTCTTGGGGTTGAGACCTGATATTTGTTTGATGATACAGCAACATTTAATCTGTTGGCAGAACAAACCACTAGATGAGATTTTACGTTATGCGAGGTACTGCAGTGACGAGATAGATTCTAAAGCCAAGAATCTAAAGGAGAAATTGATGGTGGTGCAAATGCAGTCCGCTGGGAAGGGTGGCCAGCAGAAGCAGGGGATGGGACGAAAACCAAACGGTCAGAGCAAAGATAATGAAGAAGGGCAGAGACCTAGGATAGACTTTGCCACTTTAAAGAAAACGACAAAGTGCCATCAGTGTCACCAGGTGGGGCATTGGCGACGCGAGTGTCCCTTTAACCCCGAAAATGGAGAGGTAGAAGTAGAAGAGCAGGTTCAAGAAGTCCCAACACCAAAGGTGACAGTTCCAGGAGGCAAGGTGGCCAAAGGGGGGACTTCGGCCCCACGGGCCCAGTTCCCACAGCCACCGAAGGTAGCGACAGGGGGTAAGGTCTTTAAGCAGATGCCTCTCTTCATCGAGGAAGACAAGTGTTACTACATTGATCCATTGACAGGACAACGTGTGAGCAGTGAAGAGGACTGTACCCTCGGGGCAGTCCTAGAAGTGGATCAAAGAGGGCCATTTGTTGAGGCAGAAGTGGCAGGGTGTCCCACTACGTTCTTAGTGGATACTGGGGCTACTCGTTCGACTCTGAGATCAGCGGTGGTTCCAGACTTGCCAATGTCAGGGGAAACTATTCAGGTGGTAGGAGTCGCAAATAAAAGAATGACTAGTCCTTTGACAGAACCAGTGTCTGTGAAAATTGGAAACCACATGAACGAACATCAGTTTGTGGTTTGTGACTCGAGTCCGGTATGTCTGTTGGGAAGGGATTTGTTGTGCAAATTGAATTGCACCATATACTGCACCCCACAAGGAGTGGAGGTACAGACTACCGACGATGATGCTACCTTTAAGGTGGCCAATTCAAAATTCTGTGTAGAACTATATCCTACTCTGACTGTAGAAGATCTTCCCCAAGATTTAAGAGATGCAGTGGCGTCAGAGTTGTGGGATTTCACAGGAGAAGATATAGGATTGATTAAAGGGGTAGAAACGGTAAAAAATTTGGTAAAACCAAATGTTGAGTTTCCAAGAACGCCTCAATACAAATTGTCCCAGGAAACGATTGCGGGAATAAAACCTGTGATCGAGTCAATGATACAACAGGGAATACTGAAAGAAATCGTGGGTAGTCCTTGTAACTCCCCGATTATGGGTTTGCAGAAACCTAGCGGGAAATTCAGGATAGTGCAGGATTTACGAAAAATTAACAACATAGTCGTTTCATGTTGTCCCGTGGTACCGAATCCTTCAGTGATATTGTTTCAAATACCATGTCAAGCAGAATGGTTCACAGTGATAGATCTTTGCCAGGCTTTCTTTTCAATCCCATTGGATGAAGAGAGCAGGTATCTTTTTGCTTTTAAAATGGAAGATCGCGTTTTAACATGGTGTCGAATCCCACAAGGATTCACAGACAGCCCATCCATCTTTAATCAGTTGTTTGAAGAAGAATCTTGAGAATCTAGTACTGCCACAGAACTCGGTTCTGGTACAGTACATAGATGACCTACTTGTTGCGTCAGAAACAGAGGAAGCCTGTAAAGCAGACTCAATTGCCTTACTGAACCATTTAGCTGAAAATGGACATAAGGTATCTCCGAGCAAGTTGCAGTATTGTCTGACAGAAGTACAGTATCTAGGGCACAGGTTAGAAAAAGGGAAACGTAAGGTGTCCCCAGAGAGGATTGAGGCGATAATGAAAATGAATGCGCCTACAACACAGAGAGAAGTTAGAATGTTCCTAGGAATGGTGGGTTACTGCCGACAGTGGATAGTTAACTTTTCACTGAAAGCAAAGCCCTTACAGAAACTGACGCGCAAGGAGGTGAGTGATCCGGTACCATGGGACGAAGAATGCTTGGTGGCGTTCTTGCAGCTGAGAGACGATTTGTGTCGTGCTCCGGCTCTGGGAATGCCCGATTACGAGAAGTCATTTTCACTCTATTGTTGTGAGAGAGAGGGATGTGCTTTGTCAGTCTTGGCACAGACCCACGGAAATGCCCGTAGACCAGTTGCATATTTTTCGGCTACATTAGATCCAGTAGCCGCAGCGTTGCCCGGATGTCTCAAATCCGTTGCTGCAACGGGTGTCAGCATTG
This sequence comes from Lissotriton helveticus, assembly GCF_964261635.1. Classification (NCBI taxonomy): domain Eukaryota; kingdom Metazoa; phylum Chordata; class Amphibia; order Caudata; family Salamandridae; genus Lissotriton; species Lissotriton helveticus. The sequence goes on from NC_136061.1 coordinate 1,619,231,372, forward strand.
AAAGGAGCGAGAGTATTGTGATGGGACATCCAGTGGTGGTGTATGTACCACATTCAGTTGAATTGCTAATGACCAGGACGAAGACGCAGCATCTGACCAATAGTAGGCTCACGCGCTACGAGCAAGTTATCCTTGCTGCGGAGAACGTGACTCTTAGGAGATGCTCTGTCTTGAATCCTGCTACTTTGATGCCATTACCTACTGTAATAGAAGGCGAAGGATGTGAAGACCACGATTGCCTTGATGTGACTGAACTATGCACGAAACCCAGACCAGATATTGTGGATGAGCCGTTGTCTGACCCCGATGAAATTTACTTTGTTGATGGCTCATGCTTAAGAGACGATACTGGTCGGTTGAGAGCAGCTTATGCTGTTTGTACTATTACTGGAGTTGTGGAAGCCGCTTGCCTGGAAGGAGTACATTCCGCACAGGTAGCAGAAATTATTGCCCTAACTCGTGCCTGCATAGCAGGAAACGGAAAGAGAGTCACCATCTACACGGACAGCCAATATGGTTTCGGTGTGGTTCACGATTTCGGGCAGTTGTGGTCTCAGAGGGGTTACATGACCTCCTCTGGTTCGCCCATTCGAAATGGAGAATTTGTGCGGCTGTTGTTAGAAGCATTACAAGGTCCAGTTGACATTGCAATCGTAAAGTGTGTAGCTCATACTAAGAATACAGATTTTGTGTCACAAGGCAATAGATACGCTGATGAAGTCGCACGCTATTGTGCGGAACAAAATTATTCTTTCTCAAAGGTGGAAATAGAAGGTGCAGAAGAAAAGACTGAATTAAGCATGATGTTAGAAACTGTAGACACTTGGGAGGATTTAAGAATAATGCAAGAGAACGCACCTGAAATGGAGAAAAAGGCATGGGAAATAGCAGGTTGTGTGCGAAGCGAAATGGATTTTGGGGTTTCAGCAGATGGGAGGGCTGTGTTACCTGAAGAATTGGCTAATCCCATGGCGAGAGAAATACATGGTCCAGTACATCTAGGAAGGGATGCTATGATGAGAGTGTTTAGGCAAACTTGGTATTGCCCTAAATTTAGAATAGCAGCAGAATCAGTATGCAAGCGATGTGTTACCTGCCAACAACTGAACGTAGGTAAACGAACACCAGTCACACTGAGTCACATTGGGAGGTCGGGGGGGCCTTTCAATAGAATGCAACTAGATTTCATCGAAATGCCAAGAGTTAATCGCCTTCGGTATGTGTTGGTGATTGTATGCGTATTTTCCAGATGGGTTGAAGCGTACCCTACACGTAGGTGCGATACACTCACAGTGGCTAAATTGGTGCTCAGGGAGTTGATACCGCGCTTCGGGGTGCCTGCCTCTTTGGAATCTGACAGAGGAAAACATTTTAACAGCGAAATAGTGAAGATGTTGTGCTCCACACTGAATATCGATCAAAAGCTGCATTGTAGTTATCGACCAGAAGCTTCAGGAATTGTGGAACAAGTGAATGGCACATTGAAGAATAGATTGGCTAAAGTAGTGGCATCCACATCTTTGAGTTGGCCAGATGCTCTTCCTCTAGTGCTCATGAGCATGCGCAGCACACCTGACAGGAGGACAGGTCTCTCTCCCCACGAGATCCTGATGGGGAGGGCCATGAGACTTCCCACAGTTCCAACTACTGCCCTATTGAATATTACAGATGATCTGATCTTGGATTATTGTAAAGGACTGTCTGACGCCATCCATTCTGTGTCCCTTCAGGTGTATGCGGCTGAAGTTCCAGCATCGAGGAACCTGTGTCATGACCTGAACCCAGGGGACTGGGTGTTGGTTAAAAAACACGTCCGGAAGAACTGCCTAGATGTTCGCTGGCGTGGGCCCTTTCAGGTAATCCTGATAACGAACACCGCGGTGAAGTGCGGGGGGCTGCCAAATTGGATCCATGCATCCCATACTCGAAGAGTTCCAGCACCTCTAGAAGGAACAGCTCCTATCCCAGACGAAAGCCCGGAAGTGGAAGAAGGGTCGCAAGAAGGGATTGCAGCAGCTGAGGAGGTGTCGGAAGAAGTTGGGAACGCAACGGATTCAGAAGAAGAGCGAAGGCAGGACGGCAGTGAGACGGAAGACGCAACTGAAGGAGAGAGCAGAAGTGAATACGACTCAGACTCAGATCCGTATCAGAGCGACCAAGAACCAAGTGAGAGGACAAGGAATAGGAGAATAAGGCTTGGAGCTGCCACTTGGCCAACAAGGAGAAGAAGGCTAAGTTTGAGGTCGGCCCAAGAAGAAACGGTTGCTCCTATATCCGAAGACTCAGATCCAGAAGAAGATATCCAGGATCAAGCCGAGGAGGGTCTTAGAAGATCAAGGAGGGTGCGAGTGCCTAGTAGAAGATACTCTACTCCCGACTGGACCTACCTCGTTGCAGATGTCTGGGGGGCACAGAACCGGGAGGATCCGGGAAGTGGACCTGATCAGAACTGACCCGATCATCACAGTGCAAATAAGGTTTCTACTGCCAGGAGCGGAGACCGAAAGGTTGCTGACACTCAACATCGTTCATCCTGCTCTCCTGAGCGGAATAAGAAAATTGATTTTAGAGACAGTTGAGTTTCCAGTTTGCTGTTCACGATATCCAATATTGGAGGGAACTCTTCTTCGTTTGGAAATGCTTGAGCGAGTAGTAGAAATTCTAGGAGCACTCATTGTTGTGGATTAATACCATATTGCGAATGTCTTCAAGGGGGCGCAGAACTGGAAAGGTGAAGAAAGTGATCCTGATTAGAACGGACCCCTTTGTGATTGTGGATGTAGAACTGATAGTACCAGGAGTAGAAATTGAAAAAACGCTAACTCTCAATTTCGTCCGTCCACTTGTCCAAAGCGAAATAAGGAGAATAATCCTAGAAACAGTTGACTTTCCATGTTGTGGTACGAACTGCCCAGAACCTGAGGGAATGATACTTCGGATGGACATTTATGAAGACGTAGTGTCCCTCCTTGAGCCATACATAACTTTAGATGAAAATAAGACTTTTGAAAAGAAATTGTAAACTTGTTGCAAGATAACCTAGCGCCGAGTGGAAGAAGAAAAGTGATAGGGGTTTCCTTTTAGTGGATGGAGAAGGGCTAGGGTTGTCTAATTTCTACGGGACTTTGAACTGCTTTGCGGAATAAATTGTCAAGCTTCCAAGTGTTCAAAAGAAAGACATTGCGAGAAAGAAAGACTTTTGGCTCAGAAAAGAGAAGAAGTGAATGCTGGAAGAAAGTCAAGAACTACACTGTTTGAGAACATGGAGGCTGGCAACCCGAACCGCAGGGCAAAATGTATAGTTGTTACATTTTTAGGAGTAGTGGTTTCTCTTATAATTTTAGTGGTAACTGTTTCATTCCTAGTGGGACACGAAAGGGATGAAACTGCAGTCAAGGAGGTCAAGGGAGTGTCAACACCGAAAACTACCATTATTAAGGAAAAGGGAAACATCAATGATAAAGACAAAGCGTTGTTAGATGCAGAAATAAAAAGGCTACATACAGATGAGTCACAGGGAAATTACAAGTCAAATGCTTATGCTAAATTGCTTTATGAATATGTTGATGCCATGGAAGTGAAGGATTGTTACGTTTGTATGCAATTACCAGCTTCTGTGGAGGAGGGTATCAGATACCATCATCTTCCATTGACATATGGAATCACATGCAGTTTGTTGTTGAGCATATTTTATGGACGAGATGGATTTGAGTATTATTTCTCGAATTTCGACTCGACATTGCCAGAGGTCCCGAATTTCAAGCATTTGAACAAATGGGACTATTACAAAAGAGAAGACAGATTACACAAATGGTTTATTCCATGGAAAACGCTAGATACTTCACATGCTCGAAGAATCAATCTGACTTGTCAAATATCAGAAGTTGAGAAAAAGTTTATAGGACAGGTAGATACTAGATACAGGAGGCAGAAGATTTTGAAGGCATCAGGACAATGGGAAACAGATTGGACCAAGGAGGAAAGGGCACATCAAAGAAAAGGTAGTATTGGTCCAATTGCTTTGGATAAGGAGAAACGGGGGAAACTGTGCATTCACAGGAGTTACTCTTATTATGAAAACTTTTATGTAGGTCAAGTCAATTGTGAACATGCCTTTCAATTGGAGTACTACTCTAAGGACTTTTTGAAAGGGATGCAAGCAATTCCAAATGTATATTTTGTATGTGGAAGAAATGCCTATGTGAAGCTACCAGATAATTGGTACGGATCATGCTATCTGGCTGTTGTCTTCCCTAAAATATATCATGTTGAGAATTTAGACACGCCAAAGAAAGAAATACCAACTAGATGGAAGCGAGGGCTGGGTGCAGCAGAAGTAGTTGGAGATGTACTCGGTGCTGCATTCCCTTTCTTAGGACTGATATTGAATGACATTAAGATCAGGAGGTTAGCTACAGTCGTAGATAGGCTATCTGCCAGTACTGCAAGATCATTGATGCTGATAGAAGGGGAGATGCAATCGATTAGGGCAATGGTTCTTCAGAACCGACTTGCTTTAGACGTTCTGTTAGCTAAAGAGGGAGGAGTCTGTAAGGCTTTGAAGGTCCAGGAATGCTGCACTTACATTCCAGACAATTCAAAACCTCTAGAGAAGTATATACGAAACATCACTGCCATACACTACGAAATTGAGGACCTGGCAAAAGTAAATGTGTGGGAAAAAGTAGGTCATGGAATGGGTAAAGTTGGAATTTGGTTTGCCAACTTAGGAAAGGGTATCGTTTGGTACATACTGAAACCCATCATCATAATTGTGATTTGCGTAATCACTTTGTGGGGATTGGTGCGTTTGTATCAGTGGTATAGAGCAAATAGGTTGCAGAGAACGATGAGGAAACAGGAGGAAGAGTTGACAGCGATGCAGGACACTCAATACAAGAGTCTGAAAGCATTAGAGAGTATGAAAAGAAGTGGCACAGCCATGTCTTCACTTTGAAGGGTTCTACATTTTTAGTGTCTTGATGGTGATGACCCCTGAAGGTCATCAAAGGGGGGACTGAGAGAGCACAAGTTTGAAAAAAATGTATAAGTGTACCATATTTACAAGCACGTAGTTAGTTAACATGTACTTTGCACCAGAGTGTTTATATTTAGAAGTGAAATACACAGAGTGTCTTATATTCAGTAGTGAAATGCATAGAATGTTTAAGTAGAGTAACAATAATCATAACTGTGTGAGACTAATGTAGAAATGTTTGGGATGAATATGAAAACCTCACGTTCTCATGTTAAAGGAATAATGTAAGAGTTGAATGTAACTCTAAAAACCAGTATATTGTGTAGGCCTCATGGCAATTCACAAGCAAATATAAACGTGCTGCTAAAATAATGTGAGACAAGGTTGACATGGTTCTTCTAAATGTACTATTGAACTTAGGGTTAAAAGTATATGCTTTATAGATGTGTTATTTTAGAAACGTATGTTAGTTAAGAATGTTTACTGTTTAAATCAAGTTAACGTTTTAAGAGTGCAGGGACCTGCTTCATGTAAATCAAGTAGGCCTGAACTGATAATGTCATCTCCTTTGATGTGCCATGTGCTCGTTAGAGGAGAAGTCGAGAGGTGCCAAGTACAGAGCTTCACTTATATTTTATGACCTATAGATATGGTGGAGTCTGGAATTTGAGGCCCACTGCAGGACGAGCTGTATGCAGGTGCGAGGGTCCTAATCAGCTCGAATGAAAGGGACTTTGTTCAGTGGCGCCTTGCGCAGGCCTGTAGGAGTTTCCAGGAATTTCAGGGGGTATCAGCGCACTGGAGAAGAAGCCTGGGAACCAAGGTCAACTTTAACAAGGGTCTTCAAGAGTACCATCATGGAGTTTACCGCGCAAAGATGTACCACGTGAGGGGCGTCCCAAGGGGCGTTTCTTTTGGAAATGTGATTTGGTATTAGGGAAAGAGACCCGGGAGGAGAGCAGAGCAGATGATTTTGGGAGCCTAAGGAAGCGGATGGGTAGGCAGATAGGCTGATCAGGAGAGACCCATTATCAGAGAAGAGACAAAGAGAAGTGCGTGATCTTCTTAGGAAGTCACCACGGCTGACACCTAGAGGGGTAAAGATCTTGCTAAGTAGGGATGTCACTTAGGATAGTGTAGGGACAGACTAACCTTAATTTTCTTTTCTGTAATGACTTTGAGGTTGCAACTTGTATCCATTTTGGAAACCCTTATGGTTTTTGAGCTTGTACTTATTATTCTGTTTTTCAGACTCAGACTATTCAAAAAGTTCATGTTCATAGTGATACCGATTTATCTTCTTAATCTCATTTTGAGAAGTTTGTATCTTCAGTTATCTTTGACTTTATATTAAATCTTTGAAACTTAAAATTTGGTCAGTGGTCATTTAGAGTGGTGTAAGTTCTTAAATTGATTGATCTATTGAAAGATTACCTTTTACTCAATGACAGGTACCAACGATTCAGTCGACATAGTTTGGGATTTGGTAAGGTAACTAGTAACCAGTAATCCCGCGTTAGCAAGAACAAAAGAAAAATGTGCAAGCGTAGACATTTAAAAGCATCCTCAGACATTGTTTACATAAAAAGTAAAGAGCACACAAGGGTTAATAAACTCGGACAGCGGTGAAAGGTAAATTATGAAGCAGTGTTGAAACACATTCCCATCAAACTAGAATGCATATATCTGGCTGCAGGGACCATAGCAAGCAGGTATAACTTAGGACTTAAAAAAATATATAAATGTATATCTGCAGCAATACATAAATAGATGAAGCACTTATGGGACCCGGACCGGCCCCGGAAAAGTACATGTCCCGCTTCTACTTAAAGTTCAACTGATCTGGAGCAGGTTTTCGACCGGCTGTTAGAGAGCGACTTCCACATGGTAGCCTGCAACTCCACTGGGACAACGGCCTTCGTCAACCAGTAATATGATGACAAGATATGGAGCAGCTACACAGAGTACATCTTCTTCAGTAAGTCACAGCGTGCTTGGAGTGCGCATGGGGTGGTGCCTGCTATGTCCATCCAGTGTGTGCACCTGCTACCCCCTGTGCCCTGGTGAATCTATCCAGGAAGCCCAGAGTCACTTCCGGGAGGTGGTGTTGGTTTCAAGCTTGTACCAGGCACCCAAAACAAATGTATGAGTTGAAAATAAAAGTAAGCTTCAATATATTGCAGCTTGCACCCACACCCTAGTAGCGGGCGAAACATATACCTAACTGCCATTGTACTCTGTAAGGGGTACCCCTTGCTTGCAGCAGCCCCTCTTGTATCAACATTACATTTGTTTTAAACAGACTGAAAGGTTCTGTAGCTCTTTTTGAAACCCATTCCCTCTGTTGTAAAGTTTTCCCACAAGATGAAAAGTGTCCGGCTGTTTTAGATGGGAGACTTTGAACATTTAATTGCAACACGGTCCCCGTTTCTCATTAACTACAAGGTACAGTAACAGCAGGCATTAATCGGGAAGGGATTGGAACCGTAGGATAAAGACCGAGCCTCACCCTTCCATAAACAGACGTTGCTGCATGGTTTTCGGATGGGGGATTGCGTGGACTGCCAGTCAGTGTCTCACATAGCCGATAGAATTGCTCAGTGGGTTGAGCGCTCTCCTCTGCAGCATGTGATGTCCAACAGGTCACTAGATGGAATCAGAGAAAGGCTGACTAAGCTTGCCATCCTTCAGAGGTTGACAAATAAGTTGACATAACTGACTGCGCAGTCGTGCTTTTGAGGTTATAAATCCTCAGGTGTTCTCACACTTATGCAGGATAAAGACAATATTTCACTCCTGATGAAAGGCTCATAGCAGTTCTTAGTAAGATGCAAAGGCGCCCCCTATCTGGAGAGTGGGGAGCAATGAGAAACTTGTAATTCAAAATCTTACGAGAGCTGCTGCATATTTATAAAACACAAACGACACACAATTAATGGACGGAATGCAGAACAAATCAACACATTCAACCCCAGTCAAAAGATCTGGCTTAAATCCATCATTCTTTTGCACACCATGCCACCCCAGTTTAGATCTGGCCATATGCAAATCAGTCTTGACCCTGTGCCTCATGGGAACAGTTGAGCCCGAACTGCCAAGCCAGGTCCTTCCTGGACCAGAAACAAGCATCCTAGGAACAAAAGAGGGGGAACAGGGAGCCAAAGGAAAAATAGGTCCAGCGCCCACGCTCCCAAAGCTAACGTGGTAATCACTAAAGGGTGACTGTTCCTAATGGAAGAAGAAGCTGGCCAATTTGGTAGCTAAAGGAAACTAGTGAGTGGAAAGTACTCACTGTAAAGATTGGAAACTGATAGTAATGAAGGTCTGGGAATTCCTCCTTTTGGAAAAAGTGCCCTCACACACCCATGCGGGTGTCCTACTTCATCATCAGGTGTTGCTCCTCATGGGGGTAGTGTTGCAGTCCCCCATGAGCCCCGCAAGAGGGCTCTTTGTTGAAGTTCTTTTCGGAGTAACGCCGCCATTGTGAGTGTGGGTGTGTGGGGGGGGGATGGGTGAGTGTGTTAAAATTACCACCTCGAAACCCAAGAAACCTATATTCAAGGGTCTGTGTGGTAAGATTAAAACCAATGACAAGGAAGGGCTCTTGGGAAATTATCAGAGGAGTGAGTATTTTCCTTCTGTTCTCTTTGTCAGTAAGTGAAGGTGATAGTGGCGGTAAGTACTTTAGGTCGACTTGCTTCGCGCCTTATCTGGGTACCTAGAAGATCCCGTGGCATTTCATCAGGACCGTGCATAAGGTGAAGAAAAAGGGGTGTTAAAAATAGGAATAAGAGACAGTAACACTCAGTATTCCTATGATACCTATATTCAGGTTTTCGGTGTCAGTGCGTCTGAGGGAACATCCGCTAGGCGTTCCTAAATCCAATCCTACCGATATTAACGGATGGTCTCATCGGCATGGTAGCGCGGCGTAAAGAGGACAATGTACCCTCTCCTCAATTGCAGCATATTACCTGCCCTTGATGTGAAATGATCTATAATGCTCTCTTTGCATTGTATTAGATGTCTAAACCATGCATTACAAAACGCTACCCTTTGAATTCAGGAATGATCAAGATATAGTGGGTTCCAGTTAACATAACAAAAGCAATGGTAAACGAAGGGTAGCGTTTTGTAATGCATGGTTTAGAGATCTTATACAACGCAAGGAGAGCATTATAGACCATTTCATATGTAAATTGTGCTAAAAAGAAGTAATGTTGTTTTATTAAAATTTGTAGTTAACCCTGATGAATGGCTATTTTAGCCCGAAATGCATTGGGTGGATGTAGACTGCCTTGGATGATCGATGCATTTCCACATGTGCTTCAGAAAAAGGCCTGGATGGGCATATCTTTAGTATTTGAAGCAATGGAAAAGCATGCAACCTTACATGTGGACGGTGAAAGAAATGTAACAATACTGGATGACACAGAATAAAATGGTTAAATATGGATTACCAAATTGAGACGGAGTATTTTGCATATACATGGAAAACACTGTGTGACTGGGACTAGGCGTAATAGCGCTCCACACCTGACGTGGTTGGAGGATATGCCACTTGTCCTGCCATTTTTAGCAATGATTGGTTGGAGTGTATGTATGTCTGTGTGGGGCACGGAAAGTCTACGTATGACTGGACCGCATTGATCTCAGCTTTAAAGTGGCTGCATCGGTTACATTTTCCAATTGGGTGGAATCTGTAGTTTTACGTTTAATACTGTACTCGTATGTTAGGAAATCTCATGGATGTCACCTAAAAAGCAAATTCTCCCTGAAGATGTGAAACTTGACTAGGGGCTGATACGCAGCCATGTGTTCTCGATAATAGCTGTCACAACTCATGTAAAATATTCATTGTTTTTAATAGGAAAGGTCTAGTTGAACTTGCCTGCAACGATCTGCAACATGTGACACAGCTGCTACTACTTTGACTGCAATTCTTTAAAAAAAAAATTATCCTTCTGAGCTGGGAAGGAGGGCGACAGAGTTATCAAGTTTCCTGTGTCCAGGGGTGCACAGCTCAGCTGGTCCAGGATTTTTGTTTGTACTCTGGTACAATGCTGTTTATTCCAGTGCAAAATTAGGACTGCAAGTCCAGGAATGCAAATTAAACAGGCATTGATCAATGTCAATAGTTCATGCTTTGGTGTAAACACTGAGGTGCTGCTGTTTCTAAAGCCCTGTCAGGCAGCTCATTCCCATTGCCGTTGAACCAGGCAGAGGGGAACAGAGAGGCGGCCTCAGCCAGATGCCGGAAGAGCAGGTATGAGAACTGGTAGATGCCCCTTGCTCTTGCATTGCTGGCCTGGGCCGCAGTAGCGGTCCTGACTGCCAGGCGGCACAGAGAGCTGCTGTTCGCACTGGTAATGGTGGACACAGAACGATTTCCTGCCTCACACCACCCAAAAATGAGTGCATCCACTGTAGACCTCTGTCTGGGTCGCCGTTCATCTACAAGTTCGTGCCAACTATTTTACATAAAATTAAGGAATACAATGTTATCCCTGCTGCCAAGCTGTGGGTTATGTGGGCATCTAAAGAACCTGGTCTGTGTGTATGGGGGAAGCTCACCAGGGAGTGAGGGTGTGAAGAGACAAGTGATCCGGATTGCCGATGAGCATGGAAAATATTTCACCCACTAACTTGTAAGAGACAGGTTCAGCAGCCACCTCTTTTTATTGCAGCGAAAATCTGTGGGCACATGTCATGGGTATATTCACTATGGGTGGGCAGAATCTCGTGGAGTTTTTATGTAATTCTGCGGAATTCCACAGAGTAAAACTCTACGGGCCTCATTTATGAGGCCGTGCGTCACTTTTACGTCGCCGGTGCATCACTTTTTGTGACGCACCAGCAACGTAAAAAATGTGCCTTGTTGCACCATATTTACAAAGTGACGCATCTAGGTAGATGTGTCACTTTGTAAACCCCTGCGCTATATTATACCTACGCCAGGTATAATATATGCAGGGGGGGGGCGTTCTGACCCAAGACAGGGTCATAGAAGTGATGCAGTGAAATCTATAAGATGCGTCAATTTCTTACGCCTGCCTCACAGCAGGCGTAAGGCTGACGCAGGTCCTTTCACAAGGACACGTTGCTGGAGTTGCGTCACTTTTGTGACACACTCCAGCAATGCGTCACTTTTGTGCCATACAGATACGTCAGAAATACTGACGTATCTGTAACTCCTTGCGCCATGATGCGTCATACTGTAAATATGAAGCATCATATTTACTCTCAAGGAGGGCGCAGTAAAAAGTGACGCATCTCTGTTTTCACGCAGCGATGCGTCACTTTTCATAAATGATGCACTACGAGTTCCACCCACCCCTAATTGGCATAGATGGGAATCAAACAGGATATGCACTGCATTATATTTCTACCCCTAATCTAGGAGTAAAAATGTAGCACAGTAATCCAATGCCCTTTAAATTAGGAAGAGTAACTTTCCCTTGTGCCAAGCAGGACTTGGATAGTGTAATCGGTGGTGTGTCAAGTATATACTTCACTGCATGCTCCAATGAATAAGGGATGTCACAAGGTGTATACCTGCCACAAGCAAGCATTTTGATTATATTAGCAGTTAAAAATGCAAATTGCCTAGCCTCATCACATTTTTCACAGATTTATTCCAATTCAGTGCATGCACAAAACGAACTTTAATCCTCACTTGAAAAATTATTTGTGAATCACATCCATAGACACACTTCAGTAATTGTGTATATTTTTAATATGCTTTTTTAGTGGATGATGCATTCTCTTAGTACATGACCTGAAACGTTTATTCTATCTAATAGTTCATCTTTCCACCACATTTCATGAAACAATATGAAAGCAAATTATTTAAAAAAAATGTAAATGTCTTGAAAATCTATTTCAAAATGCATTGTTATGTATGTGGGCCAAAGCGCTTCGCACATTAAAGGTGTATATTAGATCTGGCACTAATATCTCTATTATTTCAACAGGGCTTTTATTACTGTAAACAGCAATACCACGTACACAGTTTTTCATGATTTGAAAAATGGTAAGCATATCTGTAAAGTTTTCTGTCTAAAAATGCTCAATATGGCACTTGGTTTGCACTTTGCTTTTGAACAAGGTTGTTCAGCAGAGATCCACAACAGAGTTTCAGAATATCCACATAACAAACATTTACCTAAAATCTAAATGAGAGTCATTTAAATAGTCAGTGGTTCTCCCCTAAATGTGGCATTGGTTGTTCCCCCATGAGCAAATACTGCATAACCCTGCTCTAGACATACGTAAGCATGTCAGATGTGTTTATATGGCCCAGGTCAAGAAATTAAAGACGGTCCCTTCAAATGACCTGTTTCAATGTAAATTGAGGGCTACACCTTCATTAGATTTTAGACAATACTTATAGAATGATCTTAATATGGCCATCTCAGACGTTCAGGCAGCATCGGTGCTAAATATTATAGATATGCTACTAAATAACAAGCAGACAAAACAATTACCCAAAAAGGAAATGCTTTAATTAACACTGAGAGCCAAACCAACTTAGAGGCATTTTCACAAATATTGTTATGACTCAAAAAGCATATGTAGTTACAAATACACGTGAACTTACATAACACGTCCACAAACGACTGGATTTCAACATACATACTATTTTTTAACTATCATGGATTCCAACCAAGGCCACATGGGCCTTACTGAACTCAGATTTTGAAGGTATCCACACAAGATAAATGCTAGAATCTTTTATTAAAAAGTGGTAAATCTTTACCTGCAGCCTAAGATTTTATATAGTTGCAAAGTTACTTCGATCGGGTTTTGCAAAGGTGGCTAGCAGTAGTCACAGGTTTCTATGTGTACTCTTCTTCTTGTAAATGTAGGTTTTCCTAGTTATTATGACGGAAAGTCTTAATTTTATTAAAGACACGGAGGCGAGTATTATGCATTCTAATCTTGCATTTATTACAATAGCAGCCAAATAAGTGAAAAATTATAGTTCCCAGAGGGCCAGGCGAGAACTGGGCCATGGGAACGAGAAAAAACGTTAGTACAATAGCCAATCAGCATCGTGTAAACAGATAAGAGAACACACTGACTGCGCAGCTTCCTCTTTTCGCGGCGAGTAGGTCAGATAACATTAGAGAACAAAGAAAAAATAGCCAAAACAACAGAAACAGCCAAAGTCCAGGAGCAGATATCTTGAACCACAGGGAGCCAAGGGCAGAGTCCAACTTGAACAACTGGAGAAGGCGTTGAGAGAGCTGAAGAAGTCCATGAAGGTGAGGCACGAAGTCGATGGAGAGAAGACCTCCTATGATGAAGCAGGTGGCAAGGCCGGATTCGCTGTAGGGAGGGAGAACACAGATTAGTAGTGTAGCGGTGGGATAATACTCGCCTCCGTGTCTTTAATAAAATTAAGACTTTCTGTCATAATAACTAGGAAAATCTACATTTTATGGCAAGACCGGAGGCTCCTATTATGCTTGTTTAAAGCATATTAATGACATCAGAAGCAACAGAATGAACAGGTTTACAATAGAACATGCGAAAAACACTGTCATTGGACCAATCTGCTGATCTCAGGATGTCTTCCAGACGGGAGCCGGACCAAAAGGCCTTAGAGGCCATGGCCCCCCTGGCCGAATGCGCTCCGAAAACGTAGACGTCAATACCGGCAAGAGACATGACCCAGCGAACCCAACGGGCGAGGGTAGGGGAAGAGACAGGAAGATGGGGTTTGCGAAAAGAAATAAGGAGTTGGGAACAAGAGGACGCCCTGAGATCAGCTGTTTTTTGTTCATATACTTTCAAACACTGTCCCACACAAAGCTGTGGTTGATCAGGGAAATAAGGATAAAACACAGAATCCAAATTAGTCTCAGTTCTTCTACGAATCTGGAACAAAACACCTGTAGGACAGAATTGTCTGGAAGAAATATCTAAAGCTCTAACATCAGAAACTCTTTTAATCGAGATCAAACAAAGTAACATGGTTAATTTTGCAGATAACATTTTGAGAGATAAGGCAGAGTTAGCAGGCCAATTCATGAACAGTTTAAGGACTACAGAAACATCCCATAAAAAGGAATACTTAGCCAACGGAGGTTTAACACATCAAACCCCTTTGAGGAGGCGACAGATCAGGGGATGAGCGCCAACCGGTTTGCCATAGATCTGAATATGGTTGAGAGAAATTGCAGATCGGTAGAGGTTAACAGTACGATAGGCCTTACCGGCACTGGCCTCAGAAGCCAGAAAATTGATAATGAAATTTAGAGGGGCTGAAAGGGGATCGATATCCCTCTCCAAACACCAGCTTGCCCAAAGAGACCAAGCGGATTTGTATGCTTTGGAAGTCCCCGGAGCCCAGGCCTGGTTGATGAAGAGAGTAGCCTCTTGTGAAAGGAGGACGTTAGAAGAGGGAGGCCGGAAACTTTCCAGGCCGACAGGATCAAGGAGTTGTCCAGAATAAGACTGTGACGAAGGCCCTGGGGATTGAGGAGAAGATCGTCAAAAGACGGAAGGAGAACAGGAAAGTCTACAGCCATCTCCAGCAAGGAGGGGAACCAAATTTGAGCTTGCCAAAAGGGAGCAACCAGCACCAGAGAAGTGGACTGGCGACGGACTTGAGACAGAACTCTGTTGATCATAAGAAAGGGGGGAAAAGCATAGTTGAGGTGATGAGACCAATCCTGAAGGAAAGCATCCGTAGCTAAAGCCAAAGGGTCCGGCCGCCAACTGAAGAACTGGGGCAATTGACAGTTGAGGCGGGAAGCAAAGAGATCTATAGAAAAGGGACCCCATTTGTGAGAAAGAGACAGGAAAACGGAGGGACAAAGCTTCCAATCGCTGGAATCGTGGAGAAACCTGGAGTGCCAATCTGCCACGGAATTGAGATTTCCGGGAAGATACTCCGCTGTTAAGGAGAACTGATGTGCCAGGCAGAATTCCCACAGACTTTTTGCTAAATCCGCTAGAGGCTTGGACTTGGTCCCGCCGAGATGGTTGATATAGCGAACCGCAGAAACATTGTCCATGCGAAGGAGGATGGAACATTGGATTCTGTCCTTGGAAAGGCTTTGGAACGCAAAGGAACCTGCAAGCATCTCTAAACAGTTGATGTGCAGCTTGGACTCCTCTGACGACCATGTACCTCCAGTCGAGATTGGTCCACAGCGGGCGCCCCAACCCGACAGGCTTGCATCGGATTCTAATACAAGATCTGGGGCAGTGGCGAAGATTGTGCGCCCGTTCCACGCATCTAAATGGTCTATCCACCATTGCAGCTCGGTGCGGGACTCGGGGTCTAGGGCGACGAGATCTGCGTAGGCAAGGCCTTGTCGAAGATGCCTGATTTTGAGGCATTGAAGAGCGCGGTAGTGGAGAGGACCTGGAAATATGGCCTGAATGGAGGAGGAAAGAAGACCGACGATCCTGGCCAGGGACCTGAGGGACAGGAGGGACGACTGCAGGACTGAAGCAATTTCCACTTTGATTCTGGAAACATTGGAAAGGGGCAGACGGAGGGAAGCGGCCACCGAGTCCACAAGGAAGCCCAGGAACTCCATGTTTTGAGACGGAGTCAAGGAAGACTTCTCTGTGTTGACAAGAAAACCCAGATCTAGAAGGAGAGACTGCGTTGTCCGCAGATCGGACAGAAGGGAGAGTCTGTCGGAATTCAGGATCAGAATATCGTCTAATTAGATGATAAGTCTGATTCCGAGGGAACGGAGAAAGGCAATCACTGGTTTCAAAAGCTTTGTGAAGCACCAGGATGCGGAAGAAAGACCAAAGGGGAGAAAGATAAAACAGTAGGTCACTCCTGACCATTGAAACTGAAGAAACTTCCAATGGGACTGGTGAATAGGAACCGTGAGATAGGCGTCTTGAAGGTCCAAACGAACCATCCAATCCTTGGGACGTAGAGTGTCCCGTAAATGGAGAATTGTCTCCATCTTGAAGTGTCGATATATCACAAACTGGTTGAACCACTTTAGGTTGATGACAGGACGTTGTTTCTTGTTTTTCTTTTGGACAAGAAAAATGGAGCTTAGAAAGCCGGAAGAGTCGTAAGGAAAAATCTGAATGGCCTGTTTTTGGAGTAGTGACAGAATCTCGTTTGGGATTAGGGCGGCCATATGGGAGGAGAAGACCAGGGGGGGGAGGAGGTCTGGAGAGGAGGAGAAGAGAACTCTATTAGGTAGCCTTGAACAGTGTTGAGAACCCATGGGTCTGAACTGATGGTGCGCCATTTTGACAGAAATAACTTTAGACGGCCCCCTACAGGAGGGGAAGAAGAAAGGCTTACCTTGCTGGTTGGAGTTGGAATTGCGGTAGGATTTCTGTCCTCTACCTCTGAAGCCACGGCCTCGGTGTGGGTAAAACTGAGGCTTGTATTCTTGGGGGGAGTTGTAGGAGCCTCTGGAGCCTTGGTTATAGGGACGGCCGGAAGAGCGACCCCTGCCTCGTCCGGCCCGGCCAAAAACACGAGGGGCAAAGACCTTTTTGATAGATTGTTGCGCCTTGTCAAGGGAGGCAAAGGTCGAAACAAACCTACTGAGGTCACGGACCAGGTTATCCCCGAAGAGGAGACCATTGGCTTTGGGACCAGGATCCATGGGAGCCAGGTTGGCCAGTTTGGAATCCAGCTTGATCAAAAGTCCCTTACGACGTTCATGGGTAATGGCAGAGTTGGCGTTGTCTAGGAGACAGAAAGCCCGTTGAGCCCACATGGAGATATCCTCCGCAGAGAGGTCTGAACCGTCCAATCGGGCAGTTTCTGCCATGTCCAAAATACGGGCCAGGGGACCCACCACATCCAGCACCTTGTCCTGACAGGAGGACCACGCCTTGTCTACTCCCTTACAAGGATCTTTGCCGAACTTGGAGAAGAAGGTGAGGAGGGGTTGATCAATAGAGGGAACTAGGGTGATTTTCTCGGGCAAAGAGGGTTTGGGGCACTCAGATTTGAGCCAAGACCTCACAGCAGTCTCCAGAGGGAGGCGCAAACGAGCTGAGATATATTCACCCACGTGGTGGGATGGAAGCCATTCAGTCGAATTAGGGTGTCGAATGGAGGACGGGTCGAACATGGGGAGACCCTCAGAATCATAAACGGGTTCAAATGTAAAGGAATCTAACTTGGAAAGTTTGGGAGGTGGGGAAGGGGGGTCAGTCACATCAAAAACATCAAATAAGTCGTCAGCTTCAGCCATATCATCGTCTGTGTCCAAGACGGTGGAAATAACCAATTTTTTGATTGGTGACTCTGCGTGCTTTGTCTTCTGCTTTTTCCTGCCCTCAGAACCAACAAACCCCTCCTTCAAAGGAGGCCTGGGAGGCACAACGTCCTCAGTCATAGGCGAGAAAGACTCGCTCATTAACAATGACGACTTTTTAGCAACATGCACAGGAGCAGAGTGATCCACCTTTCGTTTTCTGCTATCCCCCGCAGAATGGGCCAAAGCCTTGGACATGAGGCTGAGCATAGAATTCTCCATTGTTTTTGACATACGTTTCATAGATACTTCCACAGCCTGCTCCACAGAAGTATTAATAAATTTACTTAAGTGCTGTTTAAAAGACCCATTATCCTCCTTGGAGGTCAATTCCTCAGAGGAACTGTCACGTTCCATAGTGCTGTGAAAGAGCAGGCAAAAAACGGGGCAGAAAGGGTTAAAGAATGAGGGAATAGCACTGTAGGCGTGTGCGGGGCGGGCTTGAGGCAGGCTGAGGCGGGGCGAGCAAAAGGCAGAAGAGGAGCACCAAGCCGGTCGGCTGTAAGAGCTCCGAAGCGCCGTGTGAGGAACAAGAGCGAAGGTGAGGGAAATGCGCGAGCAGCGCGAGGAAAGGAGCCGGGCGAAACCACCGGCAGTAAGGGAGAAGGGAGGGGGGAACAGCTGACAGACCGCGAGCGGTCGGAAATGCAGCGTGTACAATGAAAGTTGAACGCGCCACAGCGCGAGGAAACCCAAACTCTGGAAAGCGAAAAGCAATTGCAATGCAAAATTAATAAACCATGAAAGCACAACATTAATTGAAAATAAAACTGTACTGGGAGCAAAGATAAGAGAACACTTATCTGACAGCGAGCAGCAAGAAAAGAGGAAGCTGCGCAGTCAGTGTGTTCTCCTATCTGTTTACACGCTGCTGATTGGCTATTGTACTAACGTTTTTTCTCGTTCCCATGGCCCAGTTCTCGCCTGGCCCTCTGGGAACTGTAGTTTTTCACTTATTTGGCTGCTATTGTAATAAATGCAAGATTAGAATGCATAATAGGAGCCTCCGGTCTTGCCATAAAATTCGATTTCTGTAATGCACATCCGTGTTTGCTCATTGAAAATCTGCCCAACAATTACAAAGTGAAAAACCTTTCCCCTAGTCCTTTTAAGATTATTTTGATGTTTTTCCCTCCCAGGAAAGATATTTATTCGTGCCCTTTTCTGGAGAATATTTCGAAGTGTCCCTAGGGGCTTAAAGGATCTAAGAATCCATAGAACCATCTTTCTCATATCTCCTAAATCCAGTAACAACAGCACAACCACAGTCCCCTGGTGCAGCCTCCTCAGCCTTGAACCTTCTGCCCGCCTCCCCAGATCCAAAAACACTAAACCAACTCACGATCTTACAGAAATAACTAAAAAACCACCTATTCAGAAAATACTTATCATAACTACCCACAGTAAATCTATGCGAAAGACACGTTATGCCTCCTTCCAATATCTTACCCCAGATGTCCCTTTGACCAGTCACAGACCCCACTTTTTTCAGAGGCCAGGAACCGCCAGTATCTCTGTAATTGACTAACCTCAAATAGGCTCAGATTATTTGATTGCTTCCCCTGCAATTGAGAACCAATTCCCTTGATCATTTAATAACGGTACTTCTTGTAAAAGTCTTCAGCCTTAGCATACCAAGGGGACAACATTTGGTCATGAATTTAGAGAATAAGCAGGGCTGTTACTTCTCAGCTCCTGCTATGTTTGGTTTGTTTTCAATCCCCATAGGGAAACAACCGTTACAACACAACTTTTACAACGCACTACCATTAAAACAAAACTTTTACAACGCAACATCCATTACAACGCATGCATTTACAACGCAACCATTACAATGCATGACACTACAACGCACACCACTACAACGCATGTCATTACAATGCAGTCATTACAACACATAGCATTACAACACATAGTACCCCTACACTATCCATCACTTACCCTACTGTTGCACCCCCTGGAGTTAGAATAGTAATTTTTACCCCTACACTATCCAACACTTACCCTACTGTTGCACCCTCTGGAGTTAGAATAGTAATTTTTACCCCTACACTATCCAATACTTACCTTACATGCAATGTAATGTTATGCGTTGTAATGGTATGCGTTGTAAAGGTAGTATGCGAAGTAATGGAATGCGTTGTAAAGGTAGTTTTTAAATATTCGTTGTAAATGCATGCGTTGTAATGGAATGCGTTGTAATGGATTTTGCGTTGTAAAAAATGCGTTGTAATGGTAGGCGTTGTAAAAGTATGCGTTGTAACATCATACATCCCTCCCCATATATTCTTTACTGCTAAAATTTGAGCATAAACTCCATGGATATTTTATGGTTGGAAGCATTAAAACAATGACAAGCATAATTAATTGTTGTTTTCTCTTTTGCATTTCAATCGCAACAATATCTCTGTACATCTTATTCAGCGAGCACCACTACACCCATGCCACAGTTAGGACCAACAGTCAACGCAACCAACGCCAGTAATACAGCTATCACCGTCAGTACGGTCAAAACAACTGTCATTAATGCAACCACCGCCAGTAATCCAACATCTGTCAACAGCAGTATGGGCAATACAACTGTCTCTAATACAACCACCACCAGTAATCCAACATCTGTCAACGTCAGTATGAGCAATACAACTGTCACTAATACAACCACCGCCAGTAATCCAACATCTGTCAACGTCAGTATGGGCAATGCAACTGTCACTAATACAACCACTGCCAGGAATCCAACAACTGTTGCCAACAGTACAGTCAAAACAACTGTCCCAACTTCTGTCAGTACGGTCAAAACAACTGTCATTAATGCAACCAAATCCAGTAATGAAACAACTGTCACCGTCAGTACGGTCAAAGCGACAAGCAGTGCCAACAGTGCATCATATTCCAGCTGGATACTCATCGCGCCGCTCCTTTCTGCATACATGGCGGTCAAGAACAGAGTGATGTGCTAGATATTGGAACAGCCTACAGAAAAGCATATTATAAAGCCCTAATGTCATCTGTATTCAATGCTGGTTTAAAGTCATATCTTGAAAATTTGAATGAACATTAATGATTGTGATGTGACATCCAACAATTTTGTCTCTGAGACATGGACCTCAATTAGTGATAGAAAAAGATATCAGTTTGCTGCCACAGGCTTGCCCTTTTGAACCCCTGTTAGTGGTCTTCAAAATACCACTAAACTCTGTTGAACCTCTGGTCTCAGTGTCGAGTGGCACAAACAGAAATTACGTATAGTTCAAATCCCCTCTTTTACTTTAAATTGATTCTGTATCTTATTCCTACCATAACCATTCAACAGAAAATAAGATGCTGGCGAGCAACTGTGGCTAGGAAAATAGTGCCCCCCCAAATGATGTTACTAGGAGTGTGTGATGTCCTCCATCTCCTGATATTTTGGATGACTGATGTCCATGTGACGGAAGTAAACAAATAATAAGCCTGAACCTTTGAAACAAATAATATGCCCTATGCCGTACTGAAGGTTGCACAAATCTATATGAGTACAAAGTTACAAGAAACAACAAGCATTGTTAAATGCATTAGGTTTAGCCTATGTGATTAATAATACACTGTTTTTTGTTGTAAGTTGTGGCTTTGCTGAGTAGTTGTATAATGTAAGTTACAGAAAATCTGTTAAAGTGTTATGATTTGTTTATGTACAAAAAGACAATATATTGTGCTGTTATTAGTGGTATACTGCTGGTAAGTAATAACATTTTGACGAATGAAATGGAAGAGGGAACTATTGGAATTGATATAATAGCAATATTATGAGTTTAGAGGGGTAAACCTAATTTACCACGAAAACTATTCCCCACAGGGAATTACAACGCGGTTGTTACAATGACCGCGTGGTAACCACCCATACCAATACCCCGCAAGTCAGAACAACGAC
This sequence comes from Lissotriton helveticus, assembly GCF_964261635.1. Taxonomy (NCBI): domain Eukaryota; kingdom Metazoa; phylum Chordata; class Amphibia; order Caudata; family Salamandridae; genus Lissotriton; species Lissotriton helveticus. The sequence goes on from NC_136061.1 coordinate 1,619,252,526, forward strand.
TTGCGGAGGGGACAGAAAGTGTTGGATTTGAAATCCAACACCTTCCCAATTGTCCTTACAGACTAGAGTTGGATTAGTAAATTATACTATTCCAAAATCCAATGCCCCCCCTCCGCAAGTCGTTGTTCCGACTTGCGGGGTAATGGTATGAGTGGTTACAACGCTGTTGTTGTAACAACTGCATTCTAATTCCCTAGGAGGAAAACGGATGAGTAAAAAAACTGTAAATCCGTTTAGAGGAGTTCTGACAACTTTTGAGGCCGGTGACACAGCACCTGCTGCATGATTCAAATCATGCCCCTAGTCCCTGCAAGATAACTGCATTTGTGACTGCTGTTTAGTAATAAAATATAGCAATATTTGGTGTTTGGAGGGGTTCCTAGAGCTATGGCCCTCGGTGTCACTGCACCTGCAGCACCATTGAAATCATGGCCATAGTGCCTCCTAGATAACTGCACTTGTGACGGCCTGTTTAGCTGTAACATTTAGCAATATTCAGCATTTGATGGGGTCCTTAACACTTTTGGCCCAGGTGCCACTGTACCTGCTGCCCCATTCAAATCAAGCCCCTTTTTATTGTAAGATAACTGCAATTGTGTCTGGCTGTATAGTAGCAAAATATAGCAATATTAGGTGTCTAGAGGAGTACTGACAACTGTTGGGTCCGGTGCAACTGCACCTGCTGTTCCATTGAAATCATGACACAGTTGTCTGCAAGGTACCTGCACTTGTGACTGCCTATTTAGTAGTAAAATATAGCAATATTAGGTGCCTAGAGCTTTTAGTCCGGGTGCTACTGCACCTGCTGCACCATTCAAATCATGACCCTATTGCCTGCTAGATAAATGCACTTCTGACTGTCTTGTTTAGTCAGAAAACTTAGCAATAATCTCGGTTTAGTGGGGTACCTAGAGCTTTTGGCCCTAGTGCCACAGCACCTGCTCCACCATTCAAAACAAGTCCTTTTAACTGCAAGGTAATTGCAATTGTGCCTTCTTGCTTAGTAGTAAAATATAGCAATATGTGGTGTTTAGTAGAGTGATGACAACTTTTGGCCCCGGTGCCACTACACCTGCTGCACCATTTAAATGAAGCCTATTTTAACTGCAAGGTGACTGCAATTGTGACTGCCTCTATAGTAGTAAAATACAGCAATATTAAGTGTTTATAGGAGTTCTGACAACTTTTGTGCCTGGTGCCGCTGCACCTGCTGCACCATTCAAATCATGACCCTGTTGTCTGCAAGATAACTGTACTTGCGCCTGCTTGTAAAATATAGCAATTGTATGTGTTTATTGGGGTGCCTAGAGCTCTTGGTCCTGTTGTCACTGCACCTGCTGCACCATTGAAATCATAACCCTGTTGTCTGCAAGGTAACTGCACTTGTGACTGCCTATTTACTTTAAATTTTAGCAATAATGTGGGGTTTGAGGGGTCCCTGAAGCGTTTGGCCCTGATGCCTTTGCACCTGCTGCACCATTCAAATCAAGCTGCCTTTAACTGCAAGGTAACTGCAATTGTGAATATCTGTTTAGTAGTCAAATTTAGCAATTTTATGTTTTAAGAGTTGTTCTGAAAACTTTTGGGCTCGGTGCTACTGCACCTGCCGCACCATTCAAATCATGACCCTGTTGTCTGCAAGGTAACTGCACTTGTGGTTGCCTATTTAGTAGTAAAATGTAGCATAACTATTGTATATTAACTCTTATTTTAAGGTGCAATGTTTATTGCAACATTTTGAATTTATTCATAAAGACCAAATAGATTTCAATGAAAAATTGAATCCGATAATGACTACAAAGTGCAAAGAAAGGTTCTGAGGCATGAATAGGAAATGCCACAAATGTTCTAAGGCTAAAGCATCTGCTTTGCACAAGTAGGTAATAAAAAGCAAGCATTCCCGCATACTGAAAGAAGCTCTCTGCCTTTTCCGTGGGAAGAGTACCTATCTTGACAGTGAATGGGGCTTAAACAGTGTGAACAGCTTCAGTAGAAGTATCATAAATGCGTGCAGCCATGGGAAGTTAACAAAAAAAACCTTCTACACAAAATCGAATGAGCACAGTAACTTGGCTATGGGAACTGATAAGACCCCCCTTTTAAGATATATTAAATACTAGAGATTTCAGAAGCACAGCACACGCGCTGAACAGGAAAAACCTAAAAAGCACTGCAGTCAAGCAGGTGCACGCTGGTCTGTGTGCCTGCTTTGCACATGCTTTACTTCAGTGCTGTATGTTTCTTGAAACTTTATACTCATATCGACCTGCAAAACTTACAGTATGACTACGAGGAATATTTGTGAGTCTTATAAGTTTCAAAGATGCCCTTCCAACTCTAACCCTTCTTCTGACTGGAAAACTTTCAGGGCTAATGAGTCACAACTGAGAGCTTACCAGCTTTCCATTTTATGCCTAAAACCACAGACACCAAATACAATCAACCCACTGTTATAAACATAAATGTTACATTATATAATATGATTGAAGGGCTCTAGATCATAGTACAACATTCTGGCTGCTCTTGTTATCTTTTTTTTTTTTTTGCTTGTCTGGTCTATATTCCTCTTTCATCTGGTGGAGTCTAGTTTATGGACTTCTTTGGAGCAGTCAAACTGGACTCCTCAAACATTCCTTGCAATATTGCCATCCCAAGAAACGAAGCCAAGCATGAAAATAAAGAGTATTCCAACAGCTACCAAAATGCTGTGTTATGTTGTGGAACAAAGCAATAATGGTATATACCATGACGTTTTTTGTACTTTATAACTATCTTGTATGTATACTGATATTGGGACAAAGGAAATTTGTATTGCATAATGACTTCATATATGGCAATAATGTGTGTAATGCTTTTTAACTGTTGTATATATGTACACTTTTATGGTTTGAAATATAACCGAAATAAAGTCTCTTTTGATTTGATTTGACGTTTTTTGTTTCTTATTGTGGGGTGAACGTACTTTGAAATTGTTTTCATGTGCATTTTAAGGAAGGAGGGCCTTACAGTAAAATCACACTGATAGAGAAATATTTCCTAGAAAAACAATTATTATTTGCCATTGCTTATGAGTGGCAAACCCTTAACTAACACTTTTTTTTTACTCCATTTCATGCTAACTTCTTGAGGTGGACAGAACTCTGGTGCAGTGGTGTGAAAATTCACACACAAATTACATTAATGGTTTGCTTTGACACTGCACCAACATGACACAATCACCACTGAACTGTGAACGGACTCTTTTTTCACATTTGGACCTGTATTATATAAGCCATAGATCCCATATTATATAAAAAAAATAAGGTATAATCTACTCTATCATAAACAAAATCGAGAAATGGCGAATAATGCTGGAAGTTGTACTATAATTGCAGGGTGTCTAGTCTCTTCAGCTCCCCCTGTTCTCGTCAAAGGAAATTGTCTGACAATATTTTGTAGTATTAGTTTTAACCATGGTTTCTGCTCTCGATGGAAAAAATGTCAGGTAGAACAAATGCTTGCAGAGTACAATAATAGAAATTCTGAAAAAGCAGGTCATATATATCAGAATATTTAACAACAATTCAGAGTGAGATGTGTTTTAAGGAGAACATTTGAATGTTTCCTTTTCCATCACAGTGTAATTTACAGTCACTTTATGTTTCATTAACAGGTAAGAGATTTAATTACCCTCAATTGGCAGGAAAAAGGTACCAGTACTCATTATCCAGACAATGCAGTTTTACCCTTGAGAACTCCTAACGACCCAATGCCTTATTTCAATAATGTGTTTCTTTTATGGGGTCATTGGGTTTGGTTACTTATCAAGCAAACACCAAAATAATGGTGTGCATGCCTAGACAGCTTAAGATGAGGGATATATGTTTACAAGGCCACCCCGTTGCGCAGACTCAGTATTCCTCCTACTTGTTTGTAGGTATGGACGCAAGGGGTAATTGGTGACACTGCATTGCCTGGGATGACGGTACAACACGTACCGTTACAACGCGTCCCTTTACGACGCAGTTTTAACAATGCAAGTCATTACACCGACTTGCGTTGGGGGGCGCTGATAGTGAATAGTTTAATTTACTATTCCAACCCCAGTCCCCGTGGATAGTAGGGAAGGTGTTGGATAGTAAATTAAACTATCCCCTATCCTGGAGCGCCCTCCAGCGAAAGTCGTTGTAACGACTTTCGTTGTTAAAACTGCATCGTAACGGTACCGCGTTGTAGCGGTTCCGTTATAAAGGATGTTTCCCCATTGCCTGTGTGCGTTCAAAATGTTTAAGGTTGGTGGGGCATGGTTTTAACTTGGCCAAACACATTGGAAAAAAACATGTTGCACGCCCGCCCCCCCACCCCCTCCGGAGAGCTATAGGAGAAAGTTTCTCCTAGTTCTTACATACAGCTGAGGTATATGATGATACTCTATTACAAGCCCCCTACGGGTTGAGCAAAACAGCATACTTAGGCAAATTTTGGGTGTCCCATTGCCTGCTCTACCTATATTATGCTTTATGAGCTGGGGATGGACTACATTGAGAATATTATTATGTTAGCCCCCTGCTTCTGTTGTTATATTTCCTAACCTAAACCTAAGTAGCAAAGCAACAATTTTTCTTGATTTGTCCTACCTTGCTCTGCATAACAGTTCTAGCAATGACTTTTTACCCAGTTATTTACTGAATAAATATTGATTGGTTTCCTTGAAACCATCCTAATTTATTATGCATGAAAATTCCTTGCATCATATCTTAAATCCCCTGTACGTAACATAATTAACATACTCTGTACAAAAGTCATCGTTATATTCATCCTTGGATGACGGGGCTAATTTGCATAATTACAATTATTGATTTACTCACAACATATTGATTGTGGTAGAATCCCAAGGCAACCTTGTTGGTATAAAAGCACAGCACCTTCACTAGGTAACTAGAGGAGATGCTTCTATGCTGACACTGACGCAGAGGTCCCTGCACGCTGAGGCTTGAACACACAGTGGTCTGACATCTCTTGTGGGGCGTCTAACTCGTGATTAAGACGGGGTCCTTCATTCCTTCCCATCAGGTAATGGGGTTGGCTCTTTTCTCTGGGATTCTTGGCTTTACACCAACATACATGCTAGGTACACGTGGGTACACTTCGGAAGGGCCCGCATCGTAGGAGTACACAAAGATTCCTGTTTTCATATATGCCTGCATATATTCATTGCTTTAGCATCATGGTAGAAATGTATTTACCGTTCACTCTTTTGGTGCTTGTAATCTCTTACATTTGCTTCTGTCTACTGATTGTTGCAGCACATATGTTTTATACAAGAATGACGCTGGGTCACGAAATGCTTATTGAAAAATTTACCCAACTTTTATTCTGTGTATCTCTCGGAGACTATGGGGCACATTATGATCACGGACGGACTTGAGTCCGTCCGCGACCATAGAGGAGGAGGGAGCCTCCGCATGTCCTGCGGAGTTCCCTCCTGTGCAATTAGGATGTGACCGCCACCCTGGCGGTCACTTCCTCTATTTTTAACATTGCGGCGGGTGCGGCTTCAAGCTGCACCCGCAGCAATGTTAAAAATGCACGCATTGCATTTGCATGCACAACGTGGCAGGCACCGCGTGGTGCCTGCCGCTCTGTGCACGCAAATGCAGGGGCCCCCATGTGCACCCCCCACCCCCTCTTCACCCCTGGGGGCCCGCAACGGGCCCCCAAACAAGAATCCGTATGCCTTTGCACGGCGGACATGCCGCCGTGTAAAGGCATTGAAATTCAGACATCCTAATATGGTGGACGGTGTCTGAGAGACACCGCCACCATATCAGGCCTTTTCCGCCGCGGTTGTAAGCCAACCGCGGCGGAAAATCAGCAGACCTAAACCAGGACCCACCAGCCATCCTAATGTGGCGGTGGGTCTCTGGTGGGTCCGCAGAGGATTTTCCGCATCCTCCGGGCCGGCGGTGGCTTCCGCCGGCCCGGAGAATGCGGAAAATCCTCCATCATAATGAGCCCCTAAGTGAGCACGCTTGACTGATCGAAAAGTACTGCACTGTTTCGACGATCCCTAGAGGGTCAAGGGTTGTTATGTTCGATGGCTGCCATAAACTATTTTGTTCCTTGGTAAGGTTAGGGGGCTTAATGGTGGCACTGTGTCCGGAATCAGTCTAGCCATTAATCCCTTGGTTTATGTTGTCCAACAAATGCGCAGATCCTATGTATTTTTAGGAACTACACACACTGTGATGTTCGATTTGGGTAAATGCACATGCGGAACTTAATAGGGAGGGTATTGAGGATTGCCTCTTGTGTGAGAGAGCCCTCAAAATCTGCTGGATTAGTTATGTCAAGACTGAACTGACAAAGCTGAGAAGGCCAACGCTTTTTACCAACCTCACCTCCATAACTAAAACTGATTTGAACTGTGTTAAAACTACTTTTAGGACCAGGATGAAAGTCTGCATGAAGGAGTTGGAATTTAGTAAACCATCTGTCAGGGAGTATTTGGATTTGCATAGCTCCTTAACCATGCAACCATATTTGTTTTGGAAGAGAATACTATTAACCAGGTTTAGGGGTGGATTCGTGAGGTGGCCTCTGGGTTTCAAATTGGTTAATTCGATCTACGTAAAGTTTTAATTTGCCCCTGTAACAAAGCCTTTACATAAAGCCAGTTACATTTTACTTTCTTCTGTTAATTTTATCTTGGTTTTACTAAAATGTTTTTATTCCTATTATTAAGTTATAGGGAATCAGGAGTTCTAGACTAGCCTTGGTCTATCTGCAGCATCTGGATTCCCCATCCAACTGTATCCATATTTGTTCCATTCTAAAATGTGCCTTTAATAGTAGGAAATCTTTGATTTTTTTACCTTGATGGAAAATTTTAGGGAGTTAAAATTTGGGTTTTAATAAGGGGTCTGTGGTGGATGATAATTTCAAATGAATTACTATTTGGCTGAGTATGTGGTTTCCTGTGTTGGGTGGTTTATTATCACTCTCTTGATATTCAACTTTTTGAATTTTTACTGTAACCAGTGCCTAGGCAAGAAAGACAGAAACTGATACATTTGCATCAATTGTATTCAGTCAAATGGATGATTTACCTTAATGTGAATTAATCTCATATGCCATGACTATGTTGCATGCGGCTCTAATTGCTGCTTATTTTATGATATGGATATGTACTTCTTTTATTTTTATGTGCTTTTATGGCTACTTAGTGTAATCAAATAAAATTGACTTGAAATGACTGAGTATGTGTATCTGGGTGAGTGAGGAAATATGTGATTGAGCAAAGAAGTCCCACCAGTTACACAGAAAAGACAATCTACCTAATGAACTCCATATGGGAGTGGAGAGAACACTTAACAACTGCTTCTCCATTGGAGTGGGGTTTTTTATAGGAACACCCAGGATGCAGAACATAGGGGTCATATGGTGAAAATAAAAACAGCACGCTTTCCATACGCAATCATGCAACACAACAATTAGCAAAACTAAGAACCACAGAATTTCCCTTCTTGATGATGTATGGTGGGTATTTGGATTCCTGAATGCCCTGGTGTTCGATGTCGTTAGAGTTTGTTTTTAATTCAAGGAAGAGTCTCTTTTTTATGTTGTTAGCTGGGATGTAGATTCCCGAAAGCTCATTTTTGTAGATGATGTGTTATTGGATTTCTGAATACACTTGTGTAGCCTTATGTGCAGTTGTATCTTGGGTTATGAAATGTACCATACTTTGATGAAGTTTGGTAACGTTTTGTGTTCCTTAATCGTCCTCTGTGTTATGATGTCTGGTTGCTATTTGAAATTTGTAATATCCCTGAGGTTGATAATGTCTGTTTGAGCTTTGCATTCTGCAATGTCCCTGTGATTGATGAAGTCTGGATAGATGTTGGATTTTAGAATGTTCCTGTATCTGATGATGTGTGATTTCCAAAGGGTCCTTCGAGACCAACAAGTCCTCCTGTTACCTCCAGTAAGTCCCACACAACCTGATTGCTCAGAGGACTTCGGAGGCCACAGCCCCTTTCTCCACCAGCCAGCAAACGTGCCTCGTGGCTCACTTCTGGTTGGGAGATGAAGTCCACTTGGCTCCGAAGGGTCCTTCGGGTCCAACAAGCCCTCCTGTTACCTCCAGTAAGTGCCACACAACGGTATTGCTGAGAGGTCTTTAGAGGACCTGCTTCCTTTCTCCACAAACTTGCAAATTTGTCTCCAGGTACACTATTGGTTGTGGAATGAATTCTCCTTGACTGCTGAGGGTCCATGGTTGCCAACAAACCCTTCTGTTACCTCTACTAAATACCACAGAGTGGGATTACTGAAAGGTCTTTGGAGGCCACACACCCTTTCTCCACTACTCTAGAACCGCAACTCCTGGTGTACCATTAGTTTGGGAATGAAGTCCTCTCAAAATCTGTTGGTCCTTAGGGGCCGAGAAGCCCTCCTGTTACCTCTAGTGAGTGCAACACATTCTCCACCACTCTACAAACGGGATTACTCGGGAAAAAAATATGAAAATTCACTGAAAAAACCAAAGGTTAAAGGGACATTATAGTTAGACTGACATTTGACTCGTATAAAAGCAGAGAAATTCAGCAGTTATATTTATCTGAGCTAACTATAACTTACATCCCAGCAAAGCACTACTTATGACCTCACATATTATATCACTCATGATGTGCTCAGTGACATCACTCATGATGTCACTGATGACATCCCAAATGACATCATTGATAACATCTCAAATGACACCACTGATGACAACACTACTCACATCACTGATGACATATGTGAGTGTTTTCTAAAAGTTGCTGAGTGTTAAACATACCTACTAACATGAGGGGCTTTGGGAATATGTATATGGATGAGTCAGTAGGTGTAACTGATGAATATCTCTGGTTTTGTACGAGCCAAATGTCAGCCTAACTATAACATCCCTGTAACCTTTCACTTATATGTTAGGACATAGTTAGGGTACATACAGCCACACAGCCTTTCACATGGTACACATTGAAAGTTGTATCACTCATTACTACTACACCTATTGTACTACTTTACCTTTTGTAGTACCTTAGTATATATATTTAACAATCATTAACTCTTAAACAAAGTGGATGGTGTTATCAGTGATGTAATTTGAGATGTCATCGGGTATTTCATCAGTGATGTTACTGACCATGTTATGAGTAATGTAATGTGAGACCATAAGCAGTGCAATGGAGGGCATAAGTTATAGTTAGCTCAGGTAACTATATCTGCTGAATTTCACTGGTTTTATACAAGTAAAAACTGACCCTAACTATAAAATCCCTGCACCCTTCATTTTTTTCATAGATTTTTTAAGGTTTTTGTAATTCTATTTGCAAATTATAATGTCCCTGTAACTTTTGCTTTTTTCAGTGAATTTCTATGTTTTTTTAACTTATAGCCACGTTCGCAGAGTGGTGGAGAAAGGGGTCTGGGCCCCCGACCAGTTCTCAGGAATCTCGCTGTGAAGGACACACAGGAGGTACCAGGAGGGCTTTTTGGGCCTCAAGGTTCCTCAGGAGCAAAGTGGACATCATCCCCCAACCGCTAGTGCACTATGAGCGGTGTTTGCAGAGTGGTAGAGAAAAGGGCCATGGCCTCCGAAGACCCCGTAGCGTCCCACTGTGTGGAACTTACTGGAGATAACAGGGGAGATTGTTGGCCCTCAAGGATGTCATTAGGGACCAACTACCCATCTTGTTGCCTCCAGTACCTCCCACACAGTGGAGATTGCTGAGTCCCAGTAGGAGGCCACGCCTCCTATCTCCACCACTCTGCAAATGCGCCTCCTGGTGCACTACTAGTAGGGGGTTGAAGTCTCCTTGGCTATTGAAGATTCTTGGGGGCCAACCATCCCTCCTGTTACCTCCTGCAAGTCCCACACAGTGGGTTTGCTGGGAGGTTTTTAGTGGCCTCACCCCCTTTCTCCACCACTCTGCAAAAGTGCCTCCTGGCACTCTAATATTTGGTGGTTAAAGTCCCCTTGGCTGCTGAGGGTCATTGGGGGCCAACTAAACCTCCTGTTACCTCCAGTGAGACCCACACAGCTGGATTGCTGAGAGGTTATCAGAGGCCACTCCCCCTATCTGCACCACTTTGCAAACTTGTGTCCTGGTGCACTACTGGTTGGGGTAGGAAGTCCACTTTAGTCCTGAGGCCCTCAGGAGGTAAGGGGACCTCTGGCCCCCTACCAGCAGTGTACTGAGAGACACATTTACTGTGGTGGAAAAAGGGGGCGTGGCTTTTGACTACCTCTCTGCACTCCTGCTGTGTGGGGCTTACTGGAGGTAACAGAATGTCTTGTCACCTCCAAGGATCCTCAGCAGCCAAGGGGACTTAAGCCCCCGACCTGCAGTGTGCTAGCAGGTGTGTATGCAGAGAAGAGGAAAAAGAGTTGGGTCCTCCTGTGAGTTGCCAGCTTTTTTGTTTGTTTTTATATATTTAAGGAAGGGGGGTCACATGGCCCCCCTTCCATGGGCCAATTTGGGCTTTGGAAATCCCACTTCTCGGGTCTGATCCTTTTTCTTTTAATATAAAAAACAGGAGAGGGACTAGGCGGCCCCCCTCCTGGGCCAATTTCAGACCCAGGGACCCAATCGCAAAAAGCCCAGCCTATATTTCTATTTATTTTTTTAACTCAAAGGGAGGGGTGGAATGGCCCCCTCCTAGGTAATTTTTAGCCCCGGGGACCCCAACCCCCATGGCATGTCCCTTTTTAATTTTTTTAAGTGAGGGGGGTGTGCGGGACATTGCTGGAGCCAGACTTGGGAGGTGGTGGTCCTCAGAGCGATCAAGGGTTCCAGGAGGGTGGGCACGCAGCCCACTCCCTTCTTTAAATTTGACCCAGGAAGGTGATGGTGTCCAGGGCCAGGGGATCGCAACAGACCCCCTTCGTTAATTTATTTGAGCCCCGCGGAGGTGGCTGTCCTCAGGTCTGTGTGGGGGGGCTGGAGTCACCCTTGCATCATTATTTATTTCAGCCCTGGGACCCTGGGAGGGTTCGGCCCGCAAGGCTGAGGGGCAATCCCTAGGGTCAAACCCACTTTTAATTGTTTTAATAAGTATGTGCCCCTGGGAGGTGGCGGTCCCCGAAGCTACGGGGGGGCCATGCGGTCTCCTGCATTACTGGTATATGAAGCCCAGCGGAGGATGCGGTCCACAGGGCATGGGGCGGGCACTAGGGCAACCCATGCATACATATTAAAAAATGCCCCTGGTAGGTGGCGGTACCTGGGGCTTTAGATATTTTAGCTGGGGGGCCAATGCGCTTCGCTCCTCAAATGTATCTGGGATTCTTCAACCCGGAGTCCCAAGAGGCCTAAGGGGTCAGGGTGTTTCTACCTTGCCCCCTTTTCGTTTAAAAAAAAGTTTCAAGCGAGTCACAAGATGGCTGCCAACACTTCCTGGTTTGAAGTGTTGGCAGCCAATCAGATGTCAGCATGAGACCGGGAGGGGTCGCGGATCCACTGCACCTCTGTATATACAACTGTGAATTTCTTTATATTTCTTAGCAAATACTGAACAGATGCGAATCCCCAGGACATTGCAGTTTCCTATGACTTGGCAGGAGCACCACTCCCATCAAGGCTTAGCAAATGCTGCTCTTCTTCGTACAAGCAAGAGTATGTAAAATGCTCTTGTTTCCATGAAGCCGAGAAGAATTGCTTTTGGACAGAGGCAGCTTCAGTCCAGCAGCTCCCTCTGTCGAAAAGCAATGCCGTCTCCTGCAGGAGGTGGGGAGCCAGGAGGGACAGCAGGGGCCTTGAGGCTCCCACCGCAGTCCCCATCCTTTGTGAGTGGTTGGCCTGGGTGAGACCAGGGCACTCACACTAGTGGCTGGCCCCCCTGGTAAAAATTGGCCTGTGAGGGGGCTGCACGTCCCCTCTCCCCCTGTTTTTTAAATAATAAAAAAAGAAAGGAAAAAGGCCGGGCCCCGGGAATGGGGTCCCTGAGGACAAAAGTTGCCTGGGGAAGGGGGCCACACAGCCCACCATGTCCCGGGGTATGGTGTCTCAGGAGCCAATATCAGCCCAGGAAAGGGGTGCTGCCTAACCCCTTCCCAAAAAATAGAAAAGAAAGGGAAAAAAACACCCTGCAAGTTGCTGGAGGCCTCTGCCCCTCTCTCCACCACTCTGCAAATGCACCTCCTGACATGCTATGGGTTGGGGGATAAAGCTCCCTTGGCTGCTGAGGGTCCTTGAGGACCAGCAAGACCTCTAGTTATATCCAGTAAGTCCCACACAGTTGGATTGCTGAGAGGTCATTGGAGGCCACATCCCATTTTACAAACACTCTGAAAACGGACCTCCTGGTGCCCTGTTGCGGGATGAGGTTCCCTTGCCTCCTAAGGGCCTCAGGATTAAAGTGGACTTCTTCCCATAACCAGTGGTGTGCCAAGAGGTGGATTTACAGAGTGGTGAAGAAAAGGGGGTGTCCAACAAACTCTTAGCAATCCCGCTGTGTGGGACTTACTGGAGGTAACAGGAGGGCTTGTTGGCCCTCAAGGACCCTCAACATCCACGAAAACCTCATTCACCAACCAGCAGTGTGCCGGAAGGTGTGTTTTGCCGAGTATTGGAGAAAGGGGGCATGCCCTCCAAGGAACTCGCAGTAATCCCTCTGTATTTTTGTAGTGTCTTTTATTTATGTGTTTATTCTTACTAGTTGAACCATCCCTAAATATAATGGTCTCCCTACTTTCCTGATTAGCTCTTACAATTGCTTGTTTGAGGGTCTTAACTTTGTATCCACGAGCCAAGAATCTCCGTTTGGCTTCCTCTTGACATCTGATTAAGTCCCTCTCTCCATGCTATCTTTAAGGTGTCTAGGGTGAAAACTGCTGGCACGCAGTATATTATTGCAAGCTGTTATTGTTCCATACAGTTGGGACTACATTCTGTTAATTTTCCATGAAAACATGCACAACGAGAAAATCCATTTTTTTGCATATATGTGCTTTAAGCTGCAAATTCACAGAATTTACAATGATCCTTTCCACAACATTTTTGACACTCACTTCAGACCCTTTCCACATTATTAACACATCATTTATTTAGCAAAGCCAACAGATAACATGATTGTCCCAATCTTCCCCCTCGTCTACCATGAGCACACTTTCTTCCCACCAGCCCATGTGTAAAGACGCATAACTGGGTGAGAAGCAGGCACCCATGGCAACTCCTCTTAGTTGTTGAAAAACTTCACTTTTAAAATGAAAAAGGTTATTCTCCAAGCACAGTCTACTCATAGATAAAAGCATTTTGCTATGATTATATCATCTCAACGGTCTACTTCTGAGATAATATTCCACTGCTCTCAGTCCATCTTGATTCTTGATGCTTGTATAAAGCGAAGTTATATCCAATGTCATTAGTAGGTATTCACTGTTTCAGGGTATATCATATATTCTTTTGGGGAAATCACCTGTATCTTGATCAAACAATGGCAGACTATGCATGTATTCTTGTAGACATTTTTTTACATATTGGGATGTTCTTTCAAAAAATACTGTTCCTAGCAAAAATTATGGGCCTTCTAGGTATGGGGAAGATAATTGTGTGAACTTTAGGAATGAAATGTATGACCGGCATTATTGGATGATCGTTGCAGAGAAACTGGTATTTTTCTGTTGTCAATATCCCTCATTTTTTCATTTTATTAGTTCCCCTTGAAAACTGTTATTAATTTCTTTTATGTGTTGTACATTGGTACTTTTATAGCATTGCGCATTATTTATATGTTTGTAGGCGTCTGTTAGATATTCCAACCTACAAAAACTCAAGAAAGGGTCTGTAACAAGAAGATGCCAGAGAGAGCAGGTATAGCAGCACAGTCCACCTCTGCAGCAGCCTGGGGAGAACCATCATCAGCTGCAGTCATTACAATACCAAGTACCTGCTGTAAACATGTCTTCTGTGGGTGCATTCTTGGATTCAGTGATGAAGTATTGCTGTTAGTTTTTTTTTTTGTTTCCATTTGCTGGTTAATGTTTTTTTAACACTGAAACCAATTACTTCTTTAGACTTCTCTTGCTTTACCCTTTGTTCACTGTTTACTTTTTCATGAAAAAAAGACAAGAAGAAAAAAAACTAAAAATACCTTCTACAAAAAAATGGTTCTTTTTAGAACCACCATCTGGTCAAATACCAAGCTAACTCTGTGTTTTTAATGAGGCAGTGACTGTATCGGTGTAAGACTGAGTGTGTCAGTGGCTGAAGCTTCATCTTCTGTCCAGGATGAACATCAAGAACCTATTGAGGATGAGGAGGAAGATACACCATCCTACAATGCGGAGTGCAAGGGTGCTTGCATTGGCACAAAACAGCCAATTGTGTGCCCGCTCAGTAGAATAGGACAGGAATGCACTGAATTTCACAGACACAGTACATTCCTTCCATTTTCTTTTGACACAGGACACAGGAGCAAAGTGACATGCATCACTGCCATGCGTCAAAAAGTTTCAAATGAGGCCCTTAGTTTTTACATGAACAGTGTAGTGACCAGATGTGACAGTAAGTCCTTCATGGAATATTATAGACATGGTAGTATACGTTCTTCCAGAAATAGAAATTTGTAATCTCTGTTTCCATTTTACTTCCATCTGCTCTACATCGATGTGGCATTAAAATAAACATATTTGCCTCTTCTTTATAGACATAATGTTGAAAAGAGATCTGATCAACAATTTGGGCAGGTATTTTTTTGTGTAGCTTGTTTGAATAATATGCCAGAAGACACCGTGTTGCATTCCGGAAGAATTAAATAAAGCAATTTCTCTGAATATATTTCTGTACTTGATATAAATCTTGACACTCATGGTTCAATGAGTAGGAGAGTCCAAATAATTCATCAATTTGGATTTCTTCTTCTCCTAAAACTCCAAATATCACTATAAAAAAATCCAATTCATCTTGTTTAGTGTTTTGGGTAAACTGCACAGTTCCACTGCAAATATCTACATGGTTTGGAATGTGTGAAGCACAATGTGTTATATTCCCATCACTATGTAAACACTGGAACAAAGCACACAGTGCAGAGCACAATCTCTTCTTTGGTTTATGTTCAATTGCATGTACAAGCTGAGACAATTGAAACAGAACATTCAGAACAACATTTGCATAGCAGTTGACACCAGAGGGGATTGACCACTGGTAACCAACATCTCCCTCACTGTCAATTTGTTTGCTCTTAACAGCTTCCTTGTAGTTTATTTTCTTTTTTCAACAACATAAATACAGTCCTTTGTAATTTTTCACTTTGGACAGATGGTGCATTTTTCATCAATAGGATACTGTCCTAAATGAGGAGGATAAACACTTCTTAATCGATTGTACACATTAACCCAATTTGGATCAGCATTTACCTGGCTGTCATCAAATGCAAGCAAATACAAACGCGACAATCTTCAAACTCTAGATTAGGGTACATATGACATTCCTTCCTTAACGACTGTACTCCCAACATTAACCCATGCTGAATCTATATTTAATCCTTGAGATTTACGAATACTTAAAATGTATGCCAGAGAATCTCAAAACTGTTTTAGTTGCACATACAAGTCATTCACAAGCAAAAAATGTACAGTGCCTCTTCCAATCTGCTTCACGCTATCAATCTGATCAAATTTAATTTCTAGGACCCGTATCTCACTCCTGTTAGGAAAGCTAAAGAAATCAATAATTTTAGCCATACCTCCATTAACTAATCCTTCCTCATTGAGGGGGTGCCAAAGCACAGTGAATATACTGCTGGAAACACTTTACCGCAAGTCTTACTCTCAGCTAATTCTGGAACCAGGTTTTTCGGTCGATTTATTGTCAAAATCCTGTGTTTCTTCACAGGTGTTGTATTAGGGAAAATAGCCTTGAGTTACCCAAATTTCTCGGCAAGCCAATAAGGAAATTCATCCTTATTCTGGGTACACTTGCCCATGATGGAATTAACCATCAACGGACTGATGGTCACAGCACCTGGTGCAGGTGGTTGCGCAGCAGCGCATGGTGGTCCCACCTGGAAGTTGCACGACATGAACTGAATACCAGCTCTATGTATACATATCAATGAAGTATGTATTCCGCATAGCCCTATAACAGTAGAAGTGAGAGAAGTTGGGTGTGGTGTATACCCAGCCATAACAGGCCAAGTGGCCCATCTATTGATAAAGGACCTAAACGGACCGGTGTCATTGGGTGAGGGAGGGTGCCTTTAAACCATATTTGGTGTTGCCAAGCCATTAGCGGAACCTCTAGAGTTCTATAGGGTCTATATTCCAGCGAGGTCTCAGCGGCAGTATACTTGTGAAACAAATTATCTGTTCTATCGACCGCTGGAAAGGTTACCTAAGAATAAAATACCTCAAAGCTGAATGCTGGGTTTGCCTCAACAACAAAGATAAGCGCAATACCCAGATCAGGCACTCAATGTTGAATCAAATAAGCCCTCAGTGGTGAGCGGTTAGGAGCCGTAATGGCAACTGACATAATAAATAAGAAAGTAGAACAACCTATGCGTGGCGGCGCAACAAAGGGTTAAAAGAGAAAGACCTTTTAAAATTCAAGCTTGAAAATCCTATAGAATATCACAATATAGGAGGCTACACTGTCACAGCTGTCTCCGGAAACAGAAGTGAGGGGATTGTGGACTAGCACAAGCACTACTCGAGAGTCTCGCAGATAAGAACCAGACCAAACATTGGTGGAGCCATGTTGCGGGTATTCTGCACATGCACAGAACTATGCGCAGGAAAACAGGACCTCGTGTATTGGGGTTGTACCTTCCTACCACCCTAGTACCCAAAATCCCCAAACCGACTAGCTATAGTATCTCTTTTTGTCTTTTACAATCACAAAGCTACAAATGATTAGACAACCCAGAACATAACACTACTGACTCTCTCAGGAATCGCAGGAGAAAGACATTCCCTTTCGCTCACTCACTCATACTTGTTCAGAATGAGGATTGTCAGAGTCACTGTATATTTTAAAATGTTTATTTGAACTATTTTGCCCTATGATGCAGTATACAAGCCAATACTAGCAGCAAAAAGCAAAACCTAAAACAGTCAAAATTGATACAATACCATAGACTACTAAGAGTGTTGTCATCATATACAGACGGAGGGAAAAGGACTATAAGACCTAACCACCCTCCCCTTGGTAAGTTGAAGTTTATTATATAAAGGATGATGTCTGGGCTTTGTCAGCAGACCCCATACCTTAAAGCCTAGATAGTAGGTTTACTTATAGGTACAGCATAGCTCTTCTCCAAGGAAAGGTCCCTCTCCAAGTGTCTGTGAACAACATGCATCCCCGTAATATCAAAGACGAGTCTCCAACAGTGCAGCTGTGTTTAGCATGTTTCGTTAGACCCCCCCAGGATCTAGCGGCATGGATTAGCAAATTTAGTGGCACAAAAATGGAAATTTAGCGGCACAAATATGGAAATTTAGCGGCAATTTTGCGGCATTTTATTTGGCCATTTTGCCAACTAATAACACAGATATCTTCGTTTTTTGAGTTATTTAACAACATGAAGCTATGTATATTTGGTTTATTTACAATGTAGACACTTTGTTTGGCTTCAAGGCTACATATAGGACATAAACATGTTAATGAATAAATGCCTCAAAAGCAATGCCCCCCAGGGCCCGCCACACACTGGGCATGCAGCGGGCCCACCAAGAAACATTTGTAAAAAAAATATGGCAACTGGGGCCTGCCACGTGCCCAGTGTGCGGCGGGCC
The DNA here is from genome assembly GCF_964261635.1 of Lissotriton helveticus. Taxonomy (NCBI): domain Eukaryota; kingdom Metazoa; phylum Chordata; class Amphibia; order Caudata; family Salamandridae; genus Lissotriton; species Lissotriton helveticus. Next base: position 1,619,270,284 of record NC_136061.1, read on the forward strand.
CCAAAACAGTGACCCCAGGGCCCGCCGCACACTGGGCACGAGGCGGGCACCAAACACAGAAGCAGCAGCATACCTGGGCCGCCGACGATCCGCAATCCGAGGATGCTCCACAGCAGCCAGGTGAGTCCCCTCAGCCTCAGAATGTAAAAAAGAACAGCATAGCAGGGCTATGAGAAGTGTAAATAAACACCACCTCATCTGCCTGCTGTGAGGACCCCCCTTCTATTGGCCCAATAGCGAGAATTTATTCAGGGTAGCCTCATTTTGTGTGTGCATATAAGGTTTGGAGGCCGGCTCACACTGAACACCCCATAGCCTCAACTTCCCTCCCCTAGAAAGATCTAGGGTTTTGTGTGTAGATTTAATGTAAATGGAACTACAGTTGTCATCTTGGATATGACATCTTTCATGCAATAGCTGATTAAGAGAAATGAAAGGCAGATAGCATGGACCCTTCATTTTTTTCCTGCATTTGTAAATAAACTCAATGAAGGTCAAATAGCAAGGGAGCATTCAATACTCAGCTGCTTTTGTTTCTATGTAAAATGAAGATTGGATGGGAAGGCAACATGTACAGGAACCAAACAGGCTTAATAATACTTGAGGGTACAGTGCATGTGGGATAAGCGACTCCTAAAATGGGAAAGAACAACTCAGCTCTCGTCAGAGAGGAAATTTTCAGGTATGGTAAGTAGGCGTCTGTCCACTGCTATCAGTGGGCAGTCCTGGAGTATTGAGTACCAAGGCTGCAAGTGACCTATGCTGCATTGGCCCGTATGTGATTCCAGTTTCCTAATGTCACCCTCACATTCTGCACACCTGGATAGCTCCTGCCCCCATCCCAAAAGAGAGAATCCCACAGGAAATCTGCAAGCCATAGCGATGCGCAGGCATGCCGGAATAAAGGCCGGTCCACAAACTTGGCAATGATAAGTCTTCCACGGGGCTTGGGGAATAACCCCAGCAAGCAGACAGCACGTGGCCCATCAGGAGTTCAGCTTGTGGCAGCATTAAGACCGTCTGTTGCTAACTCCTAGAATGGGGTAAGTGTCAGGCAGTCCCACAACATATGGAAAAAGAAAGCATCATCAAAAAGGCCTGTGGGACACGTCGCTTGGATCTCAGTTAAATATTCTATTGAGCTTTCTATGAGTCAGAACCCCCCTGTGCAAGTCTGGATTTCCCGGGCACTTTTGTAAAAATGCCACGAATATTACAAAAGTGCCGATTTCACAGGCACTTTTGTAAAAATCGCGTCATTTTTACAAAAGTGCCGATTTCGCGGCAAACTGCAAAATCGTGAAATCCTGGAGGGTCTGTCTAGGTGCTAGGGACTGACGAGAACAGAATAACAAGGGGCATGTTTATCGACCTTGCACATCGTGTTCAGAGTAAACTCCAAGCAAAAGCTGAGAACGCAGAAAGGAGACAGCTATCATGTGAAAGGCACAGACAGAGTATTGCAAAATATAATCATACAGTAACATGCGCAAAAGAAGCATCATGGCAGCAGAGCTTATGCTAATTTAGCAATGTTGAGAATGACCCTAACATTCATTTAACAACACTTAAACATTTTACCAATTCTACAGTTTTTTAAACTGATTTTTTCAGTGAATCCATTTTTATTTGCAATCATTCGTTTAGCAATACTTTGATGCCCTGATGTTCCTTTTTGTCCATAGCTGTCTGTTCTAAAATGTCTTCCTTTTCAAATCCAGCAATTCTTTATACTCTGCTAGTGTAGGCATTAGGCACACAATTGGCTTTCCTTTTTGGACGAAAGTGCACATTCTCTCTGGTGTCTTGTTTGTCAGAAATAGTTTTTTTAACAGAGTTTTATATAGCACAAACTTGACCCAAAGGTATCGGGTATCAGAGCACTTTACACAAGCACCAGTTGCATTACATGAGGACACATTTATTTTTGTTAGGCACGGGAAGATTAAGTGATTTGTCCAGAATCACTGGATGTTGCGTGTCCTTGCCGAGACTTGAACCAAGTTCCCCATAATCGAGGTGGGCCGCCCTAGCCATTAGGCCACCTCCTCTCCCCGTTTTTTAAGAATACATTTATGTAGCAGATGCTTCCCCTCTTTTGAAAGAACACCTACTGTAATATCCTTCTGAAAATTCCTGTATTCAACGTCAGATGCTTGTCACATATTCCTTAGAAATTCTTTGCATTCGAAATGTAACCAAATATTGACATTTTCATTACTTCCGCAAGAATTCATAGTTTCATCTTGGAGTAATCTACTGTTAAAGCATGATATTTATACTTTACTGTGTAAAAAATACTAAATTACAACCCAGACACTACCTAATGAACAAGTTTTCATTACTACTCTGCTCCTCAGAATTCCAATCTAATTTTATTTGGACCATTCCCCCACGCACTTTTGGTTGCATTTCCATTGTAAAAGACACACAGATAATAGACGGAATGTAGAGTAAATCAAACATTCTCCCCCAGTCAATAGATCTAGGCTAAATTCATTGTTCTTTTTGCTCACCATGGCACCCCAGTTTAGACCCAGCCATGGGCAAATCAGTCTTGACCCTGTGCCTCATGGGAACAGCCCAGACCGAACTGCCAAGCCAGGTCCTCCCTAGACCAGAAGCAAGCATCCTGGGACCAGTTTCGGGGCATCACCCCTTATCATATGCATATGCATATGGCTGGGTCTAAGCTGTCATGGCTTGCGCCGTTATTACTGTAGCGAGTGGCTTCGGGGTCCACCTCAAGCGCCTGATCCCGAACTATGCCATCCATCAGTGACTTCCACCACCCCTCGGAGCGAGGTACCAGCCCAGTATCCATCGTTGTGCCCCTCTACCTCATCTGTCACTTACCAGTACCCACCTCAGGACTCCCCTCCAGTCCCTGCGTCTGTTCCCTGTGCTGGCAGCCCTCAGGCCCCTCACCCAGGGAAGCCCACCACTATGGCTGTTTTCTCTACCGACTACCGAGTGCTGTCTTGGATCTTTTTCTCTTGGATGTTTCCACAATGCCTCATATTCCGGCAGCATCTGAGCCCCATAAGCCTCAGTGTCCTGCTCCAGCATCTTTCATGTTCTGCTTCCCCTTCTGCCTCCCCATCCCTATCTGAGTACAGCCAGCACTGTGGTGCTGACATGGACAGCAGCAATGGCAGCAACCGGCGGTCAGACGGTGGAAACTAAAGGACCCAAGAGCGGTAAGGACTCAGACATACTTTGTCACATGGGGCAGGTGCTGGACTGTGGAAATAGAGATACATACTGCATAGACGTTCATGTGGGAAACTTGCAGGACGTGGGTAATGGTGGGTGCATGTGTGCTTGGATTGTCAGCCAGGAGGCAGGACCTAGGATCGCAGTGAGCACTGTAGTCTCTGTGGTGTGCAGTAGTACTATTGTTCCAATCACTGTAAAGAATTTGGTGGCATTTTTTGGTAACTTCATGGAATTCAGCGGAGTAAAACTCTGCGAGCTCCACCCAGGCCTAGTAATATACTCACTGCAAGGGCTCTGAATCGTGAACACCCTGCTTTAGCATATATAGCGGGAGTTGAGTAGTTATGTCTTCTTCTATCTGCAACTCAGTAGACAAAGGTTCATAGATGAACTTTAACAATGACGGGTTGATGGGAAATGGAAAGCAGGATGGGAGGAGAATGGATGGGTTAAATGTATGTATTATATGAGTGAAAGGATGCATGGGTGAAAAGATGCAGAGATATATGTGGGTGATTATGATGATAGGAGTCTGCCTGGCTGGGTGAAGGACAGATGAAAAAGTATATATGTATATGGGTGAAAGGATGCCTGCCTGGGTGGGTGGACGGAATGCTTGGGTGTGCTAAAGGCAAAGCAGGGTGGGTGAATACCTGAGTGTGAGGATGCATGGATGGGTTAATGGATGTAGTTGAAAGGTTTGTTCAGATCTATGTTTGGATTGATGGATTGATTAGATATATATACATGGATGGATGGTTTTCAATGCTGAAAAAGTGGATGAGACAATGCAATGCTTAAATGGTGTAAATCAAAGCCAAGGGTGAAGATTAAGAATACTAAAAGAACAATGAAATGATGAATGAATAATTGCTTGCCTTTTGTGGATGGGAAAGTCTGTGATGAACATGCCAAAGCTATATCCTGTCCCTTAATCCTTTCCCTGTACTGCAGTACATTGCTTTCCCCACCATCTACTACTTGTGGACATGGGTGGGAGGAAAAGGGAAACAAAGGAATGACTGTGACATATTTAACATGAATGCAGTGCATTGCAAACCAAACAGTTCATCATCCCCAGAGAGACCCATATTACATTAATGTATCTCTAAATGTTCTATTAGTCCCCCAGGTTGGGAAAATAGTAAATACAAATAACGTAGGAGTGAAGTGAACAACACACACAAAGTTCTAAAAAATGATTATTAACCCCTTCAGCGCGGCGCGAATTTTCGCGCTGTGCTGAAGGTTCTAATGAGCCTATGGGCTCATGACGGAACCGTTCCGTCATGAGCACAGCTCAACCGACGCTCATGACGGAACCGTTCCATCATGAGCATGGAAGGGGTTAAAAGAAAAAATATACTGTATTGCCAAATTGGGAGGTGCATTTACATTCTTCATGGATTGTCCGCCAATCTTGAGTACCTGGCGGATGCAGTTATGGTGCTTCAGTCTTTTTGTGCAGGAGAAGAAAAGGCCTGTGGATTGTAAAACAAAAATTATATTGTAGAATCAAGGAAAAGGACAGAAAGTAAACCTCATAAGGAGTGTACCAAGCAGACTCAGAGGCAGTGCAAGAGAGAAGAATAGTCTTTTACAATCATTCATTTTATGGCAGATCTGGGATCAATTAGGTGAGGGCGATTACAACAACCAACAATCATAGGCAAGTGACGCATGTATCGGGCTGATCAAACTCGCAAGTGTCATGATCATCATCATATTATGGAGCCTAGCGTGTGCATAGTGTGATGGCCACCACATTTCTATTGTTTGTTACTTACAACTACAGGCCCCCCCACTCAACAACCACATAGTTTCAAATTTGAGCCAGCCAGCAGTAGCACACACACTCATCAACATTGCATTTCCCAAATCAAGTAAAATCAACATAACTCTCAGCACCAATTCACAGAGTTCAGTAGGCCTCTTAGAGTCCTCACCATGATGGTTTGTGTGCAGTTGATAATGTCCTTCTTCTGGCATTTGTTGAAGTAGTCAGCCCCTGAGTCCTTCTATCATCCTCCTGACTCTGAGTAATGTACCGACTGAGTCACGACTCAAATGTAGTGCAAAGCTGTTAATGAACAACAAGAGGCATTTTGAGTCATTTTTTCTATAGACGAGATTCAATTTTGTTTGTTAACTAAAGGGACTGGTTGGGTCTTTGAGGAGTGTGAACTGTGAAGCAGAAGACAAAGCTTGTGGACTTAGAAAACAAATATCGCTAAGTGTCAAAGGAGGAGGAAAAAATCAACCTCAGCTAAAAACATTATCACCCGTCATCGTTAGGTCACTAACACTGCAAAACCTTTGTTGTGCAAATGCCACAATGTACCTGTTCTCATTCCAACACAGTGACGGTGGTACATTGCTGATCCTCTTTGTTTCATTAAACATACATTGGCGAGTCTTGTAAATCAAATATTGTGGGGCAGTCCGGCTACAGGAATAAAGAAATGATAGATAGGCACATGGTGGCAGCAGGCACATTTCCTCTCCAATGTCCTTAAGGGGAATGGGGGGAGGCTTCTTCACTACACACTGGCCCAACTCCAATCCAAGAATACAATACAATGTGTCTAAAATGGTGGGACTGCATTAGTCAGTCAGACACAAACAAACAAAATAATTTAATGTTCTCTTAGCTAATTTCTTTTCTTTTGTTGTCAAAGCACTTCAAAGATAGAAAGTTCATGGTTGGTGGCCCAGGCCTATTAGTCAGGGAAGTAGAGTTTGTCCTCAAACTCAGGTGGTCCACCCAGATTTTAGTCAGCTAACACACTACCACCATGACCTGAGTCTGACCAATCGCCCTCATTCCCTTCCTGTTGTATGTCAGGTATGGTATAATTGGGTGATATAAAGAGCTGATTCATTTTGATCATGGTTAATCTCCCCACATTTTGGGGTGAGAGACTGGTCCTTCCCATTGTGACAACTGCACAATCAATCAATCAATCAATCAATCGAAGCATTTATATAGCACACTACTCACCCGGAGGGTCTCAAGGCGCTAGGGGAGGGGGGGTCCGCTACTGCTCGAACAGCCAGGTCTTGAGCTGCTTCCTGAAGGCAAGGTGGTCCTGGGTCAGGCGGAGGTGGGTCGGGAGGGAGTTCCAAGTCTTGGCGGCCAGGTAGGAGAAGGACCTTCCTCCTGTGGTGGCTCTTCGGATGCGGGGGACGGAGGCGAGGGCGTGGCCGGTCGATCGAAGCTGGCGTGTGGGGGCGTAGAAGTTGAGGCGGCTGTTGAGGTATCCTGGGCCTTGGTTGTATAGGGCTTTGTGTGCGTGGGTGAGGAGACGGAAGGTGATTCTCTTGTTGACCGGGAGCCAGTGCAGATCTCTCAGGTGTCCGGAGATGTGGCTGCGTCGGGGGATGTCCAGGATGAGTCGTGCAGAGGCGTTCTGAATCCGCTGGAGTCTCTTCTGGAGTTTGGCGGTGGATCCGGCGTAGAGGGAGTTGCAGTAGTCCAGACGGCTGGTGACGAGGAGCTGGGTGACCGTCTTCCTGGTCTCGGTGGGGATCCACCGGAAGATCTTACGTAGCATGTGCAGGATGTTGAAGCACGACGAGGAGACGGCGTTGACTTGTCTGGTCATGGAGAGGGAGGAGTCCAGGATGAAACCCAGGTTGCGTGCGTGGTCTGTTGGTTTGGGTGCACTGCCCAGGGTGGGGGGCCACCAGGAGTCGTCCCAGGCGGATGGTGAAGAGCCCAGGATGAGGACTTCCGTCTTGGCCAAATTCAGTTTCAGGCGGCTGTTCATCATCCACTTGGCTACGTCTGTCATCCCTTCGTGTAGGTTTGCTCTGGCGGTGGGGGGGTCATTGGTGAGGGAGAGAATTAGCTGGGTGTCGTCAGCGTAGGAGATGACCACCAGCTGCACTGAACACACGCTCAGTGGACACACTGCCTACCAGCCAAGCCAGATACTTTATTGCCAGCCTGCTGATCACTGATCATTGGTGCCTCTTCCCATACCAATTCAACAATGGGGTTTGATCAAGCTCGACCTCTGTTGGGTCATACAGATAGGCCTGGACTATTCTCTCAATAGTCATTGGCGCTCCACATTGCTCGACCTCTTTTGCTTTTGCTTCTGCACTGGACTTAATCCTTGCCTTCAGAAAATACATCAACTGTAGATTTGGGTGCAATGCTCCTGCTCCTGTGGTTGGGGGTGGTCTTGCTGTTGGTTTTGGGTACTGTGAGCAAATAGCAGAATTGCCCTCAGGCTCTGAAGTTGAAGGCTGCACCGTAGAACTTGTCCCCTGGAAGAGTGGGCCTCTAATTCCCAGACGTTCTTTTTCTAGTTCCCAGGCTTGGTCAGAAATCCATGTCTTGTAGCTTGAAACATGACATGAATGAAAGTGGCCAATAATTGTACCATCGATCAGGAATTGTGACGCACATATAATGTTTGGATGGCACAATTTCTCTTTGTACCCTTGAATTAACAGATACACGAAGGATTAAGCTCTCCACTAACTCATGTGCATCTTTTGTTTCTCATCCATACCTGTGTACATTTCAGAAACATCCTTTAGCTGTTCCTGTAGCATATGCAACAGCGGGATAGCTGAGCCCATGGCACTGGCCTCCTTGCTGACTTCCCTGGTAAACCTCAAAAGGAAACAGCATCTGTGTCAAGAATCTGAGTAGGTCCCATTGGTCCATCTCAATGATCATGCCTTTCACAGAAGCATCCCTTCTTTGCATGACATATTTATTGATCAGTCTGTACTGCTCAAACATCCGCTGCAACATGTAATAAGTTGAGTTCCCATGTGTTGGCACCTCTTGTATGAGAGCTTTAACTGGCATTCTGTTATCACTTTGTATGACCCTTAGCTGCTTCCAGGCTGTGAAAGAAAGGCTTAAATGAGTGCAGATTCTTCTGCAGGTGGACAGTGATTTGCTGACCTGGTCTTCTTTTTTGAGAAAGTCCTGTACAATGATGTTGATGCTGTGTGCCAAACATAGGACCCTGAAATAGCCACCATCTGCCATGGCCTTAACTATTTTACTGCCATGGTCCGTGGCAACAAATCCAATGTTAACCCTCTTGGTCTCATCCATTCAAAGACCTTGTTGTTAAAGTCTTCCAAGATGTTTGCCGCAGTATGGGATTTCTCCGTGGCGAACATGGCTACTGTTGCATGCTTCTGAGCGTCATTAAAAAACTCAGCAGTGTCAAAACCTGCAGATATCATTTCTCTAACCCTCACTGTAGAGATCCAGTGTGCAGTGATGCACATTTAACATTTTAGCAGGCTTTGCATTGTACAAACATGCCATTGTGTGGTTTCATCCGTTTTGCCCCTCCTGCCTAAACATGTTAGGAATAGTAGCCCGTATTTTATTCTTTTCTGGTGCCACTGATGCAGGTAACTTCTTGAGAGCAGAAGGTAGTAGGCTCAATGCGCGTATCAGCGGGGCAGACACTGTGTGCTCTTGTCTTGGTGTCTCAACCTGAGTCTTGTACCATATAGAAGTCCCAAACTATCGAGGACCACTTTATGATGCTGGTGTCACTGCCAATTTTGGATGAACTGGTAGGTAGTTTATCCAGATGGTCAACATTAAAAACACGCAGTTTGTGCAAAAAATTAAGAACAAAGCTGGAAATCAACTATTTTCTCTGCAGATGTATCCCTAAAATAACGAGGTATTGTTAAAGAGCTTAATCAAAATGTGGGGGAGAAGGGAAACCGAGCAGCCCTTTGGTACAAACTAGAAACTCTTCTAAGGGGTGCAACCTGTGTGTACCTTACCGCCATTAAAAACATTTTAAACGTTCCTGCTTGCAGCACAAGCCTCTGTACGAGTAAACAAACATGGCACGGCCCTTTTCGTTCAGCTACGCTTTTTTAACTTATAAGTCTTCGCCTGACCTGCTTGCCCTCTTTCGCAAATAGTGTCCAAACTTTTGACCGGTTAAGCTTAATAGCACTAATTAGCACTAAAGCTTTCAGTTCAGAGGGCTGCATGGAAATGAAATATGCAGTGTTAAGGACAGACTTTTGTGGTAGGTTTTAGGCTGTGTTCAGCTTTGTCTTGGCTTTGAAGTTATGTACGTTGTTGCTGTTCCATCATGGGCGTTGTAAGAGCACATGTTGAAGGAGGGATGTTTTCAGGGCTGAAGGGGAAGACTCCCCCACCTACCCTCCTGCAAAGCGCCTGGGTACCTCCACAAGGTATCCAGGCCTCCTATACAAATCTGCATAAAATAATACACAAAACTGAAGGTTTGCTAATCAGAACCCAGTACTAAACTAACCTTGACCAGCGTGCATAGGCTTGATTTGTTCTGGATACTAAATAATACAAGCATTTGCTCTGTTTATACAGAGTTCATTAGGGGTGTGCTCATTGTACACCGCTCCTGTAACTAATCACATGGTGCGCTGTGAGCTGCGCTCCCAGAACCAACAACATCCCAAAAAGCATTTGCATAGCCAATAGGTCTCGCCTTTTGGACCTTATAAGGTTTTGTTTAGTTATCCAGCAAAATATCCTTGGTGCAACAACATCCACTGTTGCATGTCTAAACACTTATAAGGTCCCAAAGGCGAGACCTATTGGCTATGCCAATGCTTGTTGTTTACATGCTATTCCAAGACAGCTTCCTGAAAGTGCTGCTGCTGCCACTTGGAGACCTGCTGCTTGTGTTGCTTCTATGGTGTTCCGTGTATTAAGAGGTAGCTGTTAAATCATAGGTCAGTGTTATGTGGAGCAGCCCTGCCCAACCTAAGTGACTATGCTCTAGACAGGCACGCAGGTAGCACCCTCTTCAAAAAGGTTTTGAAAGCATGCTCTCACCAGGCGCTATGCAATCCCAGGCTCGGAGCTGCCCCTGTTCAAAATGTTGAGGGTCACCAGTGTGCATCCATGTCAGATTTTCAATTTAACGATCAGCTTCATGAGCAATTTTTAATAAGACTTATTCCCACTCATTTTATTTTATGTGGATGCCCAGGAAATCTGGCAGGAATCTACGGGCCAATGTTGAACACCGTTTCTCAAAAGAATACGCTGGCCACTAAATCAAATCAAAATGACATACTAGAATAGAGATGGAATGGATCAGGAACGCCCAAAAAAACTAACCTTAATTTTTTAGGCTTACCATTAATATGTTTTGTAGTGCATTTCAGTGGACAAGGCCTATTGCATCAGACATCAGCACATAAGGGTTTTGTGAAACATTCAGCTTTACACATTTGTTTCAAAAGTTTGACAACTCCCCTAAGTGTGATGCTGGCGATGGGACTTTCCCATTTACCCAGAAGTCTGTGAGTTACATCCGCCTACCACTTTTCTTATTTTTTCTTGCAGGACGACATTCTCATCTCCCAGCCTCTAAAACTTCCACAGTGGTAGGTATAGGTGTGACAATATGGTTGAGCGGGAAACACAAACACCTGCAGTCTGGTGTCAATCCTACTTGGGCGAGACAGTTTTTCAAAACTTTAGATATATTCCAGTAAAAAGCTATATTTCTTCAATAAACATAACACTTATATTCAAAAACTATATCAGGCATAATCTACTGAAGGCAGTATGAAAACCTAGCAAAATAACCATCCACAAACCACCTCACATACTCCCACTCCCACAGGTAATCATACTTGAATACAAAAACACACATACACATTCGCAGAAACACATTCATACAATAAAAACACGACGAAAACATTACAATCTAAACAGACGAATTCACACATATTTAGACACACAAAGGTAGATATGCCGTAAGTACACAAAAATGCATATTTATACAGAAACACACACAAAGACAGACAAGCACAAGATTACACGTTCAAACACCACACACAAATCCAAGTTTAACATGCAGAAACATTAGAAAATGTTCAGGTCTACTCTGTTATGAGGGCCTGGAGAAATGTCAGACAGTAAAACTAGCACATGCACTCGCTGGTGTGCATGAAAATATACACATGTTTGAAAATGTCATGCCTAAGTGGTACTCTCTGCAGAGCTGTAGACAAAGGTCAGAAAATTACAGGGCATGTCGGAGATGTCCAAAAATAAAGCACACGTACACAAATATAAGCTTACGTGTATGAAACTATTTCTATATTTTGACTTTACTTGCTTAAGAACACTCTGTTAAGAGATGTGGAGAATGAAATACAGGCATGGATGTGCACACACATAGGCACACCCACACAATCACACAGCAGAGGTGCCACAACCCCCTTCCCCAATTTAGCAGCTTGAGTGGAGTTGGAGTGCAGAGGGTAGCACTTTGTAACATGTAGCATTTAAATTGGTGTTTATGGCCCTCACTTAGATCAGAAGCTTAGAAACACCACCTTTTGCATTGGAAGGACTGGAGAGATGGTGGGATGGATGGAGGAATAGAGATAAACATAGGGAGAATGAAAAGTGTAGAGAATGATTGAGAGATGAATGGGTGGTTGCATAGATGGACTGCTAAGGAGGAAGGTGGGTGGATGGAGGGATGCACGTATGTAAGGAAATGGCCCTTTTTGCAGGATAACCCCATCATTTGGACTGATGCTGCTGTTGTTCTGATTCTGAGAGTACACTGATGCCTGCCAACCAACACCAATGCCAATGTTCTGGCCCTTGAAAGTGTAATGTTAAATTGGCTATACCCAATTGGCATACATTTACTTACTTACAAGTCCTTATTATATGGTACCTGAGCAACCTAGTATGTTAAGGCTGCAGCACGACTTGTGCAACCCTGGCTGTGACAACATGAAGGTTTGACTACCAACTTGCCACTGCAGACTAGTAGAGCAGTTTTAAACTGGTTACTCGACTTTGCCATTTAAGCTAATAGCAATGACTTAACCTCCGGTGGAAAGGCTACTAGCCACCTTGTCAATAACAAGATAACACTCTGAAACTCAGCTGTGCTGACTCCTGAATGGGAATACTAAAGTCAGTACTTCAAGGTACCAAAGTAATCATCACATTAAACCTGACAATGCCCAGGTCGAATTTAATGGAACACTTAATTAAAGGCAATTTTTAGAAAGTTGCCACTCTGTTGGCAAGTTTTCCAGTGGCCAAACACAGACGCTGGTCACACGACAGCCTTCCGCCCTCCTGGGGAAGGTGTGAAATACACACACGAGCAAAAAAAAATAGAGGCCTGTTGTTGGAAGAGGTGTCACGTCTCTCTGTAAGGAAGCCACACAGCCTGTGATCCCAAAAGGCAAGCTTCAAAAGGCAATCTGCCTTTGATGGGTAAATGGTGCATACCCACTCCAGGAGCTGCTCTTTTGTTGATGTAGATGGTTTATATTTACAACAGAGAGAGGAGACCAGATGTCCACCAGGTTTTCCATGGGTGTGTAACCCTCAGGTAGCCACACCGCTAGGGTACGGTATCATGCTCCACACACCGAGAGAGGGGTCTTGCCATCTTGGGAGTGGGCAGAATAGTGCACTTTGGGATATCTCGATGCCACACTTTGCAGGAAGTTGTAATGAAGTGGGAAAGCTTCTATTAGGCTATTGGCCAGTAACACCCTAGAGCATTTTCCGGACATAAATGTGGCACCCCTGGCATCCAAACCTCACATAAGTCAAGTCAGTCAAGTCAAAGAATCTTATATAGCACACATTTCACCGGTAGGTCTCATGGCACTTGCAGAGATTCCAGAGGCTTTGGGTCATTCTAGTTCCATTTAAAACAGCCATGTTTTCAATTTTTTTGCAGAAACGCTGGTTATCTGTAATAGATGAAAGATGGAAGTTAAGATTTTTCTCAGTCTAGGAGATGCAACTTGTTCCAGAGATGCGAGGCAAGGAAAAAAAAGATCGATCTCATTTCGTATGGTGCGGACTCGTAATGGGGTAAGAAGAAACTTTGCGCTGGACCTTAATGTTCTTACATGCTGATATCTTCTGAGTTTTATTGCTAAGTAGCCAGGACCTGTCCCATAAATACTTCTATGTGTCAGGCACAGGATTTTAAAATGGCCTCTTTCCCTGACTGGCAGGTAGTGGAGGAACCTTAGACTGGGGCATGTGGGGGACCTTGGAGGTAGATTTAGGATCAATCTGGCCGCAGTATTCTGCAAGATTTGCAATTTGGAAAAGAGGTCTTATAATTTGTACACCAGACAGACACAGGAGACAGGGCATAGTCACAGTTAAAAGTGTGGAATGGAATGGAAGCTATTTGATTTTTAGCTACAGTAGTAGGTCCAATAGGCTACAAGGACCATTTGTTGGCTTTACATATGTGGCAGGGTTAAGTTCAGAGTTAGTTGATCGATGTATTACTACTGCCCTCTTCTTCCTCTCCGTTGTGACAACCATACTTTTTGCCTTAATGCTAATGTAACTGGACAACTGAAGTGCTCCCTCTGGCCTCTGATGAGTGATTGTAGTTCTCTCTATAATGCTTGCTGGCGATCAAGTGCCAATAGTGCCCTTTAGCCCTGGAATCACAAAAACCACTACTGGGTCTGGGCACCCAACAGCAAGGCTGAGCCACGAAATACTAATAAACAACAAAATGCCAATACTGTCTCACTTTTTACTTTTAAATTGTCAAACCATAAGGATTACGCACTATGGTTCATTAACAGAACAATGTCTGAATAAATGTTTTGTTTTATTATTACGTTTTTCAAACAAGGAATATTGGTTGTTATTTCACCAATTCACTATACATTACAAGACCTCCTATACATGTATACATTTACACAATATTTACAAAAAACTTTATATACAATATCAAACCAGATTTATACATTCAAAAACAATCGTACCCTCATCCATTCACAGCCATTCATATCCTCATACACACACACTGGAATTGAAATATTCACAGTAAGCCATAAACAATAAATTCCTATTAATAGTTAAACTTATTTGGCGAAAGTTTTTTGATTACTCCTTTGTTTGAATGGCATAAATTGTCTACGCGTTTCGAACTCACAACATTCACGGAGTTCTCATTAGGACAACAAAGCTGTAAAAGAAAAAGGAGAACAAAACCTTCTTTTAGGATCAGGACAAAAATGATGGTAACCTTGCTCACAGTCTTCATTACTCAAGCTTCTTTATCTTACCTCTAAGGTTTTTAGAGCTGACTGGGGTTAGCGAAATCACCCGTCGAGGCAACCATCAGGACAACAAAGCTGTAAAAGAAAAAGGAGAACAAAACCTTCTTTTAGGGTCAGGACAAAAATTATGGTAACCTTGCTCACAGTCTCCATTACTCAAGCTTCCTTATCTTACCTCTAAGGTTTCTAGAGCTGACTGGGGTTAGCGAAATCACCCGTCGAGGCAACAGAAATATCCAATAGACACATCAATCTGTATAACAAACGACAGCCAATCAATACCCAGTGTGCATTGTCATCCTTCTAAAGCCAACTTACTGCTATGTGTGGACGAACTTACTTGTAAACATGGAGGTAGAAGGGGATTGCGAGTACAGCCAGCCCTGTGGAAAAGATGGATAATTTGAGACTCACTTCATGTTACAGAGGAGACTCTAGATGGGCTGCTTGATCGCTAATGCTTACTTGTCAATTTGAGGCTGCTCTTCCCGTTAGGATTCACAGGAGGCGGGAAACCACTGTAAAAGGGGATCTTTACAAATGGTTACTTGACCGGTCGTGTGACGTTTAGCGTATTACTTTTGGTGTCAGTTATATCTGTCGGGCGGTTCATACCTGATTAGACGGCCTTCCTGCTTTATTCGGTGCGCGTTGGTTCTCTCGGTTCTGTAGTCAATTGAAGCGCCATTACCGCGACTCGATTCCCACCACACTTCCGGTTCCTGGGAGTTGTGGCTTTCCTGCCGTGTCGGTCCTTATAGTTACACCGTCCTTCAACTTGACGAGTGCGAAATTATAAAGATGTTATCTACTGTAATTCTCGCTGTTCTTTTGGGGTCAATACACACCAGTTTGTTGGTTGGAGTATGTTTATTCTCCTTAGCCCGCTATCCTCGTTCATATGGAACAATGCTCGTGTCGGCCATTTTCGATTGGGCTGCTAAATCGTCCAGTTAGTGCCCTTGGTTGAAGAATATGTATGCCCAATTCCGTATGTATGCCCAATTCCGATTCCAACATCGAAAGTTCTTCATAATATTGGGCAGACAATTGATAATTGCATAGAATGATAATGCAGGACCTGATTCAGTCTCAACTGAGTTTATAAATTTCAGTCAGCTCATTGAGTCCATGGGTGGCTGTGTTAAATTTAACAATCAACATTGCCTCTCGTTTGGACAATTTTAGGTCCAGATCACCTCCTCTTATATCTTTCTCTATTTTAGAGATTACTGTCCACAATTAGTGAATGCTTCATGTTTCCATCCAAGTCCTCCAGATTTAAGAGCAATGTTGAAATTACCTCCTATTCAGGGACACCACAAATGTGGGTCATGTAACTGCTGTACCACTACTGTCGAAGGGACATTCTTCAGTCATAACAACATAGGATGGAAACATGAAGCATTCACTAATTGCAGAGCAAGGTATGTCGTATACAGTATTAGTGGCCCATGCGGACTTATCTATATTGGAAAGACCAACCAGGAAGTTCGAACACGCATCCAACAACACAAATCAAGAATCAATAACAATGTACTGACAGCGCCATTGGTAAACCACCGGCGTTTACATAATCACAAGGAATCAGATCCGGAAGTGTGGTGGGAATCGAGTCGCGGTAACGGCGCTTCAATTGACTACAGAACCGAGAGAACCAACGCGCACCGAATAAAGTTGGAAGGCCGTCTAATCAGGTATGAACCGCCTGACAGATATAACTGACACCAAAAGTAATACGCTAAACGTCACACGACCGGTCAAGTAACCATTTGTAAACATCCCCTTTTACAGTGGTTTCCCACCTCCCTCGAATCCTAACGGGAACAGCAGCCTCAAATTGACAAGTAAGCATTAGCGATCAAGCAGCCCGTCTAGAGTCTCCTCTTTAACATGAAGTGAGTCTCAAATTATCCATCTGTTCCACAGGGCTGGCTGTACTCGCAATCCCCTTCTACCTCCATGTTTACAAGTAAGTTCGTCCACACATAGCAGTAAGTTGGCTTTAGAAGGATGACACTGCACACTGGGTATTGATTGGCTGTCGTTTGTTATACAGATTGATGTGTCTATTGGATATTTCTGTTGCCTCGATGGGTGATTTCGCTAACCCCAGTCAGCTCTAGAAACCTTAGAGGTAAGATAAGGAAGCTTGAGTAATGGAGACTGTGAGCAAGGTTACCATCATTTTTGTCCTGACCCTAAAAGAAGGTTTTGTTCTGCTTTTTCTTTTACAGCTTTGTTGTCCTGATGAGAACTCCGCGAATGTTGTGAGTTCGAAACGCGTAGACAATTTATGCCATTCAAACAAAGGAGTAATCAAAAAACTTTCGCCAAATAAGTTTAACTATTGATAGGAATTTATTGTTTATGGCTTACTGTGAATATTTCAATTCCAGTGTGTGTGTATGATGATATGAATGGCTGTGAATGGATGAGGGTACGATTGTTTTTGAATGTATAAATCTGGTTTGATATTGTTGATATTGTATATAAAGTTTTTTTGTAAATATTGTGTAAATGTATACATGTATAGGAGGTCTCGTAATGTATAGTGAATTGGTGAAATAACAACCAATATTCCTTGTTTGAAAAACTTAATAATAAAACAAAAGATTTATTCAGACATTGTTGTGTTAATGAACCATAGTGCGTAATCCTTATGGTTTGAAAATTTAAAAGTAAAAAGTGAGACAGTATTGGCATTTTGTTGTTTATTAGCCCTGGAAGCCATGATTCCTTCTGAAATAGGACTAGGTCAATTCCCATACCATCCAACTGACCCAAACTGTCAAAAATCAGTTTGGAATGACCTGCATATAAAATTCTACTGACCTTGCTGCATTGCCGGTCAAGGTCATGTTGTAAACACATGCTTTAGTTGACTAGTTTTATGTCACATAGGGTTAGCGGGGGAAGCACACGCGGGGTCCGATTCACAGAACTAACTTAAGACAAAATCCTACACTTTCTACCATTTTGGTATTCATAGAAGGCACTTACTCAGTTTGATATTCACAGAATGCACTTACTCATTTCGGTATTCACAGAAGTAAGGAGTCCTATCTTTAGGACTCCTAAATGCCTTCTGTGAATACCGAAAGTCTTAAAATTAGACTTTTTCTCAGTTTAGGAGTAGTAAAGTTAAGACTCCTAACTTTAGGACTCTTAAATTGCCTTCTGTGAATACCGAAAGTCTTAAAGTTAGGATTGTTCTCAGTCTAGGAGTAGTAAACTTAGGACTCCTAACTTTTAGGACTCCTAAATGCCTTCTGTGAATACCAAAAGTCTTAAAGTTAGGATTTTTTTCCAGTTTAGGAGTAGTAAAGTTAGGAGTCCTAACTCGCGATCCAATATTCAAAAGTAACAAGTACTTGAGAGAGGGGGAAAGGTAGGGGGGGAGCACTGCTCGCACAAGCCACAACCAAACTTAGGTTGGCCAATTCCATGCTGATGGTGCTCAACCCTGCGTCCTTGCCATCTAACTACTGTGACTCGCTCACTCGACCCATTTTGCAGCCGAGTGCCTCTTTTAGAATCACTCTTTATGGTGATGTCTTAGGTTCCAATTACCAGAATTCAGGGATGCCACAAAAAGTACATCCAACCAACCAGGCAGGTTACTAGGATGGTCACAGAGTCAATACCACCCGATTGACAACTGGCAATACCCCTCATTCTGCATAACTCTGTTACCGTCTTCCTTAGTTTCCTTGAGAATCTCTTTGACTTGGAATCCTAGTGCTACTTGTTTTAAAAATGATCCAGAACACCCACTGTTCACACCCTCTGGAACAACTAGGTCTTGGATCAGCACACATTCAGCTCAGAAGCACACAGCTTTGCTCTGCAGAGCTCGCAGCTCATAGCGTCCAGGCCACCCAAGCCTGGCCTGCCTTACCCACCTAGTCCCGAACCGGCTCTGTTACTGGCATGGGTATTAGTAAGGGTGTCAACACTTATGGTGGCAACAGTGTAGAGGAGCAGATGGGCAAACAGACTAAAGCTGCAACTTTAGCATACTTAAAAAAGAAAAGAAACATACCACTGAATAAAATTGAGATTAAAAAATAAACTGACAGAAATAACATATTTTTCCTTCCAGACAACTGCAAGATAAGAAAAATATGCCAAAAGAACACCAAGTAGACCTGCAGAGCAAAATGCTACCACTAACACAAAGTAAAGACAATATCCAGAAGGCAAGTTAAAATGTGCACCTGCAATCTATTTCCAGACTGAAAGTTAAAACGTGTACCTGCAATGTAAAGTTATAATATAAAATTGTGCATTCCTGTTTATAAGATTAAAGTATATTTTCAATACTGTAAAGCCCACTGATTAAATGTCAGAAAAAGCAAAATACGTCCCAAGGAGGGAATATGTCATATACATGTAGTAATGAGACCACCAGCAGTTACAGAACAAACTGGAAATGCTCCAAATATTACTCAACACATGCTATGTCAGGGCTATCAGAACAAATGAAAGATTTGAAAGTGTTAGTGAACATAGCCATCCTACTGATATTACTGAAATAGGAGTCAGAACTGTTTTACAGGACCTAAAGAGGCCTGTAAAAGCTCTCAAGCAACCACAGGAACAATAGTCAAAAATATTATACCACACATTCTTCAACAAGCAACACACTAATTACCTGGCATATCAAGCTTAAAAAGATTAATTGCAAGAAGAACATCCTCATAAAAAGCAGTAGCACATAAAAAAAGATATATTAATGGCAGAAATAAAAATCGACTAACCTTAGTTCAATGCATTCAGTAAAAGATACACAATACATGGTCAATATCAAAATATAAACAACTCGTTAGTGTATGCATCTTTATCTAGTAAACAAAGTACAGATTATAATGAAAGGCTAAAACTCATAAAACAACTATGACCCATAACAAAGCATCATAGATTTTGAACGGGCAAAGAATTTAACTATAATTAAAATCTACCCAAACATTACAATTCAGGATTGCTAGCATATAATATGCAACTAACCTAGATTTTGTACACAAAATTAAAAAAAAGAATAGTTTTAGCGTACATCACTGTAACAGATGCCAATAAACAATATGACATGTTAATTGAATTCCCCAATTACCAACAACTTGAATACAAACACGCTTCACTAAAAGACTATTGTGAGGATACTTAGTTTGGTCGTCTGCACTGACTTTGACATATACACCAACCCAAGTATCACATTCTATGGTGGAATGTCTATGAGAACACCATGTTCAATGCAGCAAAGACAAATAATACAGTGGAAGAGTGGCACAATTCCATCCAAGAAACACTTGGAAGAAGCCACCAAACACTCAGCCGAGCCCTAGAAGTATTTAAAAAAAGAACAAAGCTGCCTAAGAATGGAGCAATACCTAATCCAACTCAAACTAAAACTCTCCAAACAAACTAAACAAATGCAAGAACGCCTATTATTCAAAGATTGACACGTAAAAACCCATGTCTACCATACCTAAACTAAGCAGCAAGGGCCTAACTTAAAAAAACACACACTAAACAACAAGATCATTTAACCGCCACAAGAACACAAACTCTCATAAAACATGTATTTCTAAATATTATTGAATCACAATATAATACCAATCTGAATGAAAATTAAATTCAAAAGACAAACATTGAGATTGATAATTAAAATGTATTGTAAGTCATAGTTAAAACACATATAAATACACGGTATAAAATAACCAACTTAATTTTAACTAAACAAACATTTTCTATCATTTATAAAAATATGCTAACACCACAGAAATCACCAGACAATCTACTATTATAGTTATATATTAAATTTCTCAATTACGCACCACTTGCAAAGTTATAGAAGTCATACTTATAACTCACCTTTATACTTACACACCACCTTAAATTTGAATAACTCATGCACAGCATGTAATTGGAGATGTAATAAGTGTTGTTAATATTGCAGTGATTTCACTTGCTCTCACTTTCTGTAATATGCAATGGTACAGGAAGTACATGCAGAAGGGACAAGTTATACACAGATCCCTGCAGTCTGATGTCCATCGTAGGTGGACGGTACATCCAGCTGCAGAGACTGGGCAAAGTAAGATCAGCTAACAATGATGTGGCCCTTTGGTTGTATGCTTTTTCTGCCCAGTTTAAAAACTGCTTTAGCCAATTACTCTCTGCTACAACTATTTTGAATGAGTTGCCGGTGCTCATTGTCTACTCCGATGATTGATTACAACTGTTTTAGATGAAGTAACTGAATTCCTTATAGTTTTTCAGAACTTTAGATATATTCCATTAAAGAACCATATTTATTCAATAAACATAACTCATATATTCAAAAAACATAACACATACAATCTACGGGAGGCAGTAGTGACACCCAGCAAAAAAACATCAACATACTCACACTACCATACAAATATAAGGAATCATACGTGACTAAAAACACACATATATACTTACACAGAAACACATTCACGCAACAAACACGATGAAAACACTACAATTCAAACTCACATTCCCACATATATGCACATATATAGACACACAAAGGTACAAATGCCAAATGTATGCACACACACATGCATATTTATACAAAAACATAAACAAAAACACACACAAAGACAGGTAAGCACATGATCTCATGTGCAAACACCACACACAAATCCAGTTTAACATGCAGAAACATAAGCACATGTTCAGGTTTATTCTGTTTTGAGAGCCTGAAAAAAAGTCAAACAGTAAAGCAAGGACACACACACGCTTGGGCGCATGAAAATATACAAATATTTGAACATTTCATGCCTAGTTGTGTTCTCTGCAGAGATGCAGATCAAAGTATAGAAAATGGTAGGGCTTGTAGGAAATGTCAAAAATGAAACACAAGCGCACACACACATATAAGCTTATATGTATGAAACTATTCATATATTTGGACATTACTTCCTTAGGATCACTCTTTTAAGAAATGCAGATAATGCTATAGAGTAACTCAGGGATGGATGCTCACACACATAGACGCACTTTTACACACACACATACACACTGCAGGAGCTTCACAACCCCCCTACCCCTGCCCCAATTTAGCAGCCTGAGTGGAGTTGGGGTTCCAGAGGCTAGTACTGTGTAACATATAATCACTCTTTATGGTGATGTCATAGGTTACAATTACCAGAATTCAGGGAAGCCACAAAAAGTACATCCAACCAACCAGGCAGGTTACTAGGATGGTCACAGAGTCAATACAACCCAATTGACAACTGGCAATACCCCTCGTTCTGCATACCTCTGTTACCTTAGTTTCCTTGAGAATCTCTTTGTCTTGGAATCCTAGTGCTACTTGTTTCAAAAATGATCCAGAACACCCACTGTTCGCAACCTCTGGAACAACTAGGGCTTGGATCAGCACACATTCAGCTCAGAAGCACACAGCTTTGCTCTGCTGAGCTCGCAGCTCATAGCGTCCAGGCCACCCAAGCCTGGCCTGCCTTACCCACCTAGTCCCGAACCGCCTCTGTTACTGGCATGGGTATTAGTAAGGGTGTCAACACTTGTGTTGGCAACAGTGTAGAGGAGCAGATGGGCAAACAGACTAAAGCTGCAACTTTAGCATACTTAAAAAAGAAAAGAAACATACCACTGAATAAAATTGAGATTAAAAAACAAACTGACAGAAATACCACATATTTCCTTCCAGACAACTGCAACAAAAGAAAAATATGCCAAGAGAACACCAAGTAGACCTGCAAAGCAGAATTCTACCACTAACACAAAGTAAAGACAATATCCAGAAGGTAAGTTAAAATGTGCACCTGCAATCTATTTCCAGACTGAAAGTTTAAACGTGTACCTGCAACGTAACGTTTTTAAAATTAATATAAAAGTGTGCATTCCTGTGTTATAAGATTAAAGTATATTTTCTACACTGTAAAGCCCACCGATTAAATATCAGAAAAAGCAAACTACATCAAGTCCCAAGGAGGGAATATGTCATATACTTGTAGTAATGAGACCACCAGCAGTTACAGAACAAACTGGAAATGCTCCAAATATTACTCAACACATGCTATGTCAGGGCTATCAGAACAAATGAAAGATTTGAAAGTGTTAGTGAACATAAGCATCCTACTGATCTTACTGAAACAGGAGTCAGAACTGTTTTACAGGACCTAAAGAGGCCAGTATAAGCTCTCAAGCACCCACAGGAACAATTCTCAAAAATATTATACCACACATTCTTCAACAAGCAAAAGACTAATTACCTGGCATATCAAGCTTAAAAAGATTAATTGCAAGAAGAACACCCTCATGAAAAGCAGTAGCACATAAAAAAAGATATATTAATGGCAGAAATAAAAATCGACTAACCTTAGTTCAATGCCTTCAGTCAAATATACACAATACATGGTCAATATCAAAATATAAACAACCTTTAGTGTTTATCTAGTAAACAAAGTACAGATTATAATGAAAGACTTAAACTCATAAAACAACTATGACTCATAACAAAGCATCATAGATTTTGAACGTGCAAAGACTTTAACTATAATTAAAATCTACCCGAACATTACAATTCAGGGTTGCTAGCATAGAATATGCAACTAACCTATATTTTGTACACAAAATTAGAAAAAGGAATAGTTTTAGCGTACATCCCTGTAACAGATCCACTAAACAATATGACATGTTAATTGAATTTCCCAATTACCAACAACATGAATACAAACACGCTTCACTAAAAGACTATTGTGAGGATACTTAGTTTGGTCGTCTGCACTGACTTGGACACATACACCAACCCAAGTATCACATTCCGTGGTGGAATGTCTATGAGAACACCATGTCCAATGCAGCAAAGACAAATAATACAGTGGAAGAGTGGCACAATTCCATCCATGAAACACTTGGAAGAAGCCACCATACACTCAGCCGAGCCATAGAAGTATTTAAAAAAAGAACACAGCTGCCTAAGAATGGAGCAATACCTAATCCAACTCAAACCAAAGCTGTCCAAACAAACTAAACAAATGCAAGAACGCCTATTATTCAAAGATTGACACGTAAAAAACCATGTCTACCATACCTAAACTAAGCAGCAAGGGCCTAACTTAAAAATAAACACACACTAAACAACAAGATCATTTAACCGCCACAAGAACACAAACTCTCATAAAAAATGTATTTCTAAATATTATTGAATCACAATATAATACCAATCTGAATGAAAATTAAATTAAAAAGACAAACATTGAGATTGATAATTAAAATGTATTGTAAGTCATAGTTAAAACACATATAAATACACGGTATAAAATAACCAACTTAATTTTAACTAAACAAACATTTTCTATCATTTATAAAAATATGCTAACACCACAGAAATCACCAGACAATCTACTATTATAGTTATATATTAAATTTCTCAATTACGCACCACTTGCAAAGTTATAGAAGTCATACTTATAACTCACCTTTATACTTACACACCACCTTAAATTTGAATAACTCATGCACAGCATGTAATTGGAGATGTAATAAGTGTTGTTAATATTGCAGTGATTTCACTTGCTCTCACTTTCTGTAATATGCAATGGTACAGGAAGTACATGCAGAAGGGACAAGTTATACACAGATCCCTGCAGTCTGATGTCCATCGTAGGTGGACGGTACATCCAGCTGCAGAGACTGGGCAAAGTAAGATCAGCTAACAATGATGTGGCCCTTTGGTTGTATGCTTTTTCTGCCCAGTTTATTACTGGATGGCAAATCGTTTCAAAATTTCTCAAACAATTTCATTCTAATTGTCCTGGAAAATGTGATATCTTCTTTGTGATGCAGCTTGTATTGTGTTCATGGTGTGTTTTCTCCCTATCTGATGCTTCATGAGTGATGACGATCAGTTAGAAATTTAGAAAGTTTGCCATTTAATTTTACTGCATTTTTTCACAGGGTGGATAGCTCTGCCTCACTATGGTATGTGATTGTATCATTTTTCTACTGACAAAAAAATTGTCAGGTTTCACATCCTCGTTGTTGGCGTGGCCTGTTGGAGGATTTCTTGTGAAACAAAACTATGACAAATAAAATTTACGCGCTTGATTGCTAGGCGCTGAGGTGCTGCCCGTGAAGTGTGTTGTGTGTTGCCTGGCAAATCCAATTTTAAACTTATGTTTTAAAAAACAAATCTGTGACATCGTGCATTTAACTTCTGTGCCTTACCTGTTGCCATTCCGGTCGGCGCCTCGTTCCACCGCGGCAAGTGCCGTTTGTTGTGGAGGGCGTTTACGACCTGGGCCCGCCCCCTGAGGGTGTTTCCATCGCCAGAGGCGGGGTTGGTGCCTACTTAGGGACCTCGGCATTTTCCCGCACAGCGGACGTGCTTGATTGCTAGGCGCTGAGGTGCTGCCGGTGAAGTGTGTTGTGTGTTGCCTGGCAAATCCAATTTTAAACTTATGTTTTAAAAATCAAATACTGTGACATCGTGCATTTAACTTCTGTGCCTTACCTGTTGACATTCCGGTCGGCGCCTCGTTTCACCGCGGCAAGTGCCCTTTGTAGTGGAGGGCGTTCACGACCTGGGCCCGCCCCCTGGGGGTGTTTCCATCGCCAGAGGCGGGGTTGGTGCCTACTTAGGGACCTCTGCATTTTCCCGCGCATCGGACGCGCGCGGCGGGTGGCCGGCAGGTCGCCAAAGGCGAGCCCGTCTGCGCCCGTCCGCGCTGGTCCGTCGCCAGTGGCCGGGACCCCTGGTCGGATAGTCTGCCGGCATGGCCCAGTTTTCCCGTGAGGAGATACTCGCTCTTCAATGTCAATCGGCCTGTGTGGCCCATTCCTGGCACCCAGGCTCACACTATCGGCGGTGTAACTACTGCGGTTTCGAGGCCATGGAGGTTGTCTCTACTCCTCTGGCCTCTGCCGCTGAGGAAAAAACTACCGCGAGCCTACAGATACTAAGCCTTAATTGTAGGTCCCTTGTTAAACACCACAAAGATATTCATGAGCTTCTTATGGACTGCTCCCCTGATCTGCTAGTTTTAACGGAAACGTGGCTAACTAATGACTCACTGGCTATCTCGGCTTTAGCCCTTCCCCCTGACTATCTCATTCAAACTCAGTATAGATCTAAAGGAAGGGGGGGGGGTCCGGCGGTGATTTTTAAAACCATCTATTCCTGCACTCTTTCCCCCGCAAATATAGCCAACTGTGAAAGCGCTCTTTTTAAGTTGAAGGACTCAGACACTTTCACTCTTACTGGGCTGTTGATCTATCGCCCTCCTGGGCCAGCGAGTGCTTTCCAGGAGTCATTGGTTTCAAATGTCTCTGCACTTATTTTGCAGTCAGCTAACTTTAGTATACTGGGGGATCTCAACCTCCATTTGGAGTTCTGTGACTCCCCGGCTATACTTAAGTTTCTAGGCGATCTGGAAGCCTGCCAACTATGTCAGCTGGTTGAAGGGCCTTCCCATTTGCAGGCCACCTACTGGACCCGGTGTTTTCAAACATCCAGGGAATTTCAGTCTCTACCCCCAGTCCTCTTGGCTGGACGGGTTATTTCCTGGTGCAGATCTCTATTAAGATTCCAGCTAGCTTCAGGGAAAAGCTTCCTCCTCCTTTTTGGAGACGCCCATGGCATAAACTTGATGGTGCCCTGTTTGAGGCTAGATTAATAAACTCCCGGCCAGATTGGTCTGGCAATTTGGAGGAGGCTGATTTAACCTATAGAGAGTGGATCAATGAGTCTCTGGATCATTTTATACCTAAGAAAATGTCAAGACCCAAACGTAAACAGTCCCACCCATGGTACTGTGAGGCGCTCACAATTAAAAAAAAGCAGTGTAAGGTACTCAAGCGTACCTGGAGGCGATCTTATGACTCTGTTGCCAAAACCAACTTTAGAATCGCCACCAAAGCCTATCATAGGCTTATAAAAAAGACCAAGGCTAGTTACTAAACTGATTTGATCAATGCCAGCACTAATCGCGCTAAAACTATCTTCGCGTTAGTGAAGGAGCTGACTAAATCGCCTGTGGGGATTAATAACATCATAGTGTCTGACTTGCAATGCGAAGAGCTTGCTCGCTTTTTTATCAACAAAGTTCAAGGGATTTATAATACATTCAATTATGGTGGCTCTCCTATGATTTATAGATCTATCACAGATCCACCGGACCTTCCCTACTCCCTCCTAACTTTCCCACTCATCTCTCAGACAGATATGGAACTCCTGGCTCTAAAAATCAAGTCTGGGTCCCCGGAAGATCCTGTCAAACCGGAGATGTTTAGATTTTGTTCAGGATTCCATCATGACGGAAGGGCGGGAATTGATTAATAAGTCTCTGCAGTCAGCTACTATCCCCAAATCCTGGAAACATGCCAAGGTGGTCCCCTTGTTTAAAAAAAACCACCCTGGACCCTTCCAAGCCAGAAAGTTTCCGACCTATCTCCCTGCTTCCGTACTTGGCTAAAGTGGCGGAGGCACATGTGAATTCCATCTTGACTGGTTTTTTGGAGACTAATGGGATTTTGGAAGAGTCTCAGAATGGATTCCGTGCTAAACATAGCACGGAGTCGGCCCTATTGGCCGTCATGGAACATCTAAGGGTGGCACAGGACATGGGTAGCACCTCAGCTTAGGTGCTGCTGGATTTCAGCGCGGCGTTCGACACGGTCTCCCATGGGATCCTGTTAAGGAGACTGTGGGAGATAGGTGTCGGAGATGGAGCTCTGGACTGGTTCGTGTCATTTCTATCTGACCGTTCCTTCCAGGTTCATGCTCCCCCGTACTCATCCAGCAGTTTTCCAATAGGCTGCGGTGTCCCACAGGGCTCTGCCCTCAGCCCCACGTTGTTTAATGTGTATGTCCGCCCCTTGGCCATGTTGGCCAGGGAACGTAACATCAAATTAATTTCCTATGCGGACGATACGCAACTAATTTTCACCTTTTCCAACGACACCGTGGGGGATCAAGCTAAATTTCAAGAAGACATCTTGGCCATCTCCAGCTGGCTAACAGAGAACTGCCTTCAGTTGAATTCATCTAAAACTGAAGTCCTCCTTATTGGCACTGACACCCAGAAGTGGGATAAGCGGTGGTGGCCCCCTACATTGGGCCCCCCTCCTACGCCCAAGAGGGAAGTTAAAAATCTGGGTGTGATTTTAGATAACTCACTTACCCTGGATTCTCATGCGAAGAGAGTAGCTGGTACTTGTTATGGACGCCTACGCTCTTTAAAACCTATTCTCGGTTTTTTCGAACCCCCCATCCGACAGACAATTGTCCAAGCTATGGTCTTATCCCATCTAGACTATTGTAATGTTCTTATGCTTGGTTCCAACTTGACAGTTGTTAATAGGCTGCATTGTCTAGGCCCCCAAATCTTGCAAGGAATGTGTTCCTTTTATGTCCTGTCACGTGCTCTCCGCTCTGCGGACCTTTCTCTTGCCTGTACCATCAAGATCCGGAGGTGCAGTGCTGGAGGCCGATCATTTAGGTACCTGGCCCCAAAACTCTGGAACTCTATCCCTTTAAGTGTGCGTTCTACTACCAACCACCTACACTTTCGAAAACACATCAAAACCTGGCTGTTTTCCTCCATTTAGGGTTCCCCTGTGAGCTGATACTCTGCCACTCCACCCCGGTCGTTGTGTAATTGGGCTTGTCTGCAAGCGCTGAGACGCCTCGTTGTTGGGGTAGCCATGCGCTATATAAGCGTATTATAACATAACATAACATAACAAATTTACGTTGACAGGTACACCCCCAGGTCTGGGATATAATACTATGTTAGACCAACTGATTGTAAAGAAAAAAATCTGCTTCAGCCAATTACTCCCTGCTACAACTATTTTGAATGAGTTGCCGGTGCTCATTGTCTACTCCGATGATTGATTACAACTGTTTTAGGTGAAGCATCTGAATTCCTTATAGTTTTTCAGAACGTTAGATATATTCAAATAAAGAACCATATTTATTCAATAAACATAACTCATATATTCAAAAACATAACACATACAATCTACTGAAGGCAGTAGTGACACCTAGCAAAAAAACATCCACATACTCACACTCCCATACAAATATAAGGAATCATACATGACTACAAACACACATATATACTTACAGAGAAACACATTCACGCAACAAACACGATGAAAACTCTACAATTCAAACTCACACATTCACACATATAAGCGCATATATAGACACACAAAGTTACAAATGCCAAACGTAAAATTTGAAAAAGGTCTATAGCCAAGTAGCAAAAAAATTCTCTTTTGTTGTGATATCTAAGTGTTTGGATATATTAACATATATAGTCCAACTGTAGTAAAACACTTCAAAAGATAGCTAGTTAGATATTAGATTTTTATTGATGATTTATGTTTTGCATTTAATAAATGTTTATATCTTTTTTATCTTTTATATATTTCTCTTTTTTTGTGAAATATGTTATTATAAAAAACAATGCACCGTATAAAGTGAATAATATTGTCTATAGAATCCGTGTATTTACATATTCATTTACATTCAATAAAGATTTTAAAAACATATGAAAAAAAGGGAAATAGACATAATCAATAGACTTGAAAAACTCAACAAAATGAGCTGAAGGCAATACGGTAGATAACACAAGGATAATCCTTTTGATAATATCGACATGGTAGATTCGTTGAGTCTCATCTTACTTAGGTTGAAAATTGGGATGGTCTCTATTGTCTCCAGTATTTGGCATTCCTTGTCTCCAGGTATTGATTGGAGTTGTTTTGAGGTCCCTGGTATTGTTGAGGATATGGGACTTTTGGTTGGTATTGTATAGGTTGTTGAAACATGGGTTGTTGGTGTTGTTGTATAGGTGGTTGAAACATCGTTTGTTGATGCTGTTGTTGGTTGTATCCTTGATATCTGGGTCTCCAGTTGTTCCTGTAATTGTTGCGCCTCCCTAAAAAAGGACGTCTGTTTTGTCTAGGTATGAAACCTTGTCCTCTAACATCAGAGGCAGAAGAACCATCTTCACTGCCAGAGTTGGACGAATTTGAGAATGTGGTAACTTTTCTGTTATAAGATGAATTAGGTTGATTAAGAAAGGTATCATTATTTTCATCTGTTTGTGCATAAAAGCCATCAGCAAGGTATGGGTATATCCGTTCTTTGCTGAAAAATCGAATATCTTTTTGTAGCTTATCTGCTTTACGTTTAATTAGGTAATCACTGTATGAACCTAATTCTTTATCAATATCATCAAGAGCTTTTTTGGCATTTGCCAGAGAAGGTGAAGGTTTGATTTTTGATTCTAGTTCCTCTATTTCTTTAAGTAATTCTAATATAAGCTGTTTTGCTGTCTCTACGATCAGCATCATGAGATCTCTTGAACATCGATTCGCGATTAGAGACCATTTTTCCAGGAACTCTTTAATATGTATGAATAGTCCCGGTATATTTTTTACTTGGAGACCTTGTGGGATGATGCCAGCTTTTAAATAATTTAGCATGTATTCACCATGAAGTTCTATGCGTTTAGTTTTTTTCTTGAGGGCTAGAAGTTTAATTAATTCAGAATTTTCTTCTCTGTCATTTGTTGTTCTGTTGTCAAATGAGGCAGATGCACCTACCATGGACATAAAGTCGGCATCACTAAATCCGAATGTTTTAATAGACGCCATGGTCTCGTTAGTGATTAATAAGTAAGGGGGTGATTAAGCAAATGGTTTATCTAAATGGATGTGACTGTTAACCTTCCATGTGCTATCAGGGTTGTCTATACTGTATATAAAGACGTGAAACTATAAGTAAACAAAAGATAAGAGTTTAGACATACAACAAATAAATAAATACATATATATATATACACATGATATGATAGACACGCTAGCACATCCCCTCATAGAGCAGGCTATGAGTTTTACAAATATTTTGAAAAAAGGGGACCCCTATATAATATAGTTCTACTTGCTATACATAGGGAAAGAACATGAAATTTGAAAAAGGTCTATAGCCAAGTAGCAAAAAAAATCTCTTTTGTTGTGATATCTAAGTGTTTGGATATATTAACATATATAGTCCAACTGTAGTAAAACATATTTATATGTATGAAACTATTCATATGTTTGGACTTTACTTGTTTAGGATCACTCTATTAAGAGATGCAGATAACGCTATAGAGTAACTCAGGGATGGATGTTCACACACATATAGGCACTTTTACACACACACATACACACTGCAGGAGCTTCACAACCCCCCTACGCCTGCCCCAATTTAGAAGCCTGAGTCTAGTTGGGGCTCCAGAGGATAGTACTGTGTAATATATAACATTCAAATTGGTGTTTATGGCCTCTTTGACTTTGATCAGAAGCTTATAACAAACAGATTTTGTAATGGAAGCCCAGGAGAGATGGTGGAATGGAGGAAGGAATAGAGATAAGCATAGGGAGAAGGAACAGTTTAGAGAAGGATTGAGAGACAGATGGGTGGTTGCAGAGATGGATGGCTAGATGCAGAGATGGACGGCTAAAGAGGATGGTTGATGGGTGAAGAAATGCATGGATGTAAGGCAAGGCCTTTTTTTCCAGGAACACCCTCGACATTTGGACTGATGCTGCTAGTTTTTTGGTTTTGAACGTGCACTGAGACCAGCTAACCAGACCTCATTGCCACTGTGCTGGCCCTTAAAAGTGTACTGTAATGTTAAATTGGCTATATCCAATTGGCATAACTTTATATACTTAAAAGTCCCAATTATACAAGACAAGAGTAACCTAGGGCCTGTATGTTAAGGTGGTCTCCCAGGGCTGCAGCACAATTTGTGCTACCCTGGCTGTGACAACATAAAGGTGTGAGTCACAGCCTGCCACTGCAGACTAGTAGAGAAGTTTTAAACTGGTAACTCGACTTGGCCACTTAAACTATTGGCAAAGCCTAAACCACCTGTGGAAATGCTAGTAGCCCCATTACCGGGTTCAGGATCACACAGTGAAACACTTCTGTGCTGACTCATGCATGGTACTACTAAAGTTGGCATTTTTAATCAACACATCAAACCCAATAATGCCCAAGATGAAGTTAATGTTACTTTCAAGTAACGTCAACGTTTGGAAAGTTGCAACTATGCTGCCCAAGTTTTCCAATGGCAAAACACAGACGCTGGCCCCACATGACAACATTCTGCCCTCCTGGGGAGAAGTGTAAATGACTCACAGGTGCAAATAAATAGAGGCCTGCTGTTGGAAGATGTACCACTTGTCTCTGGGAAGAAACCATACAGAGTGTGTGTCCAAAAGGTGAGTTTCAAATGGGAAGCCGCTTTTGAAGGGTAAATGGTGGACACACATGTACGGAACTGCTCTTTTGTTGTAACCCTCAGGTTGCCACACCTCTTGGGTGGACTATCAAGCTCCACACACTGAGACAGGGGTTCTGCCATCTTGGGAACGGACAGTTTAGTGCACTCTGTGATATCTAGGTGCCACACTTCACAGGAAGTCATTATGTAGTGGGAAAGGTTCTACTAGGCTTTTGGCCAGTGACCACCACATCCCGCAAGGGCATTTTATGGGCATAATTATGACACCGCTGGCACTTAGACCTCATGTATAGGGCTGTATTTTGTGTCTGAAATTCTCTTGGCACTGGGTAAAGGCATTATGCACTTTAATGTTTTTTTTACTTTCAGGGTTCTGTGTTCGAATAATGACAATGAAGTTTTAAATGATCCGATCTATATGGCCTTGATGTCTCTTCATGAATTTCTAAGCATATTAGTGTTTTGTTTTTTTCCGGAGCTCTATCTCAAAAGTACACTTTGTATCTTGTTTAGATCTGTGACTTTTATGGTTTGCCAAAAACCGAATAAAGTTTTATTGATGATGAAAGAAAGGACTGCCCTGCTGTTTGCTGTTCATTGTACCTGGCAAAAGAGACTGCACCAATGGCCGGTTTGCACCTGCCAATCCTGGGACTAGCAAAGATGAAACTGTGCCTGTGGTGCCTTGCTCATTGAAAGGACACCCCTGAATCCCATTCAGAGAAAGTTACCTGCAAGATTTAGTTGGCTACTGCTTAAATCAGGCCCAGTGCCACACAAGCTGAAGTAGTCTGTCCTGGCTAATCAGTAGTTAAAATTGACTGTTTGCCACTGACCATTAAAGTGCATCCCAGACGACCAAGCCCGATGCTCAGAAGTGACTAACTTTCAGAAACTTTCAACTTTCTCAAAGCTTGAAAAGTTTAGTAAAGGTTTTGCTCATATTTCTAAAGATTGGAAAACATACAACTCAACTTGGCTACCCTGCCCACACTGAGGATCAATGACCTGAATATAAGCTTGGGCAGCACTTCCAAGAAGGAGGACCTAGAAAAAGCCCTCAGGGCTTGGGAGGACTCCTGGACAGCCCAAGCTCAACAGTCAGTCAAAATTCTTTATTCAGTAATAATGATGCCCATAAAAGTATATCCAAAAGTTAATACATCATCCAGAAAGCATCATTAATATCAACAAAAATAGTATTAGAACTTCTATTATAAACGGTTTCAGTTTGTAACCGTGTATAGTAATCGCGTTTTTGCACCTTGTATTCAATAATAATAATATTGACAGTTTGTTAACATTTGTATAATTCAACCAACTTGATAAACATTGTTTGATCTTAATAATGAGGTATATATGTTTCTCTATTTCAGGGCAGACAAAATAAAATTCAAACACAATACAGGGGAGTTTAAACACTGAATATACTTCAAACCTTCTTGATGCATGTTAACATTCATTTTACGTAAAAAAGGATGTATATAGAGTGACATCTTAAAGTATGGTATATTGTACAAAAAAGAAAAAGTGCTTAGGGGACTTAATGGAAACTCCATTGCATGAACAACATGTAAGAGTGTTAAACCATGTACCTCTCTGGGGGAGAGCAACTGAGTAATGAATTGCACTTAATCTTAACCATCTCAAATAAAATCTGAATTCTGGGTTCTCTATCCATGTCAGATAATTAGAATACTAATATTACATGGTGAATCGAAAAGTCGGCTTAAACCCAGGTTACAAAGCAAACTGTTGACATAAGTCATCCACGGAATAGCTGCCATGTTGCTAAATATAAGGCAGTTCGAGCACAACTTTACGTGTGAAACTCAGCTCGGAGGTCATCCAAATTCAAGCCACAAAATTCGGGGCCAGACGAACAACATCCTCTAGAAAACCTGAACCCAGTTCGCTGTGTGAGATAAGACTTGGTGTTGCTTTGGGGATTGCAAGTAGTCTACCAAAATTTTGGCTTTTGTGTACTTGCAAAATACCTTGTCTTGGATAACCCCAAACGCCTGCTCCATAAAAACCAACTGGTAAACATTTACACTTATACAAACTAAACATCTCTGTAAGTGGCTTATGGCCAAACCTTTTTGCAAAACTGAAAATTACTTTGGACGAGGCCTTCATTTTCTGTGCTTGCTGGGAAATTAACATCTAGGAGGATGACTAGAAAATTAAATTTTGAGGTCTTAGTAATAGGCGTTCCATCAATATAAAACTATTTAGTTAGGGTATTTTTTGGCCCACTATTCAAGACAAAAGATTTTTTTTGAGTGACCTGCATATTAAGATTTCTCATAAATTCATTACAACCATCTAAGAGATCCTGTTATCAGTTTGCTGTGCGTGGCAAAAGAACCATGTCATCCGAGTACACAAATACAGCGACAGGGAGAAGGCCTACTTTTGGGACGTCAATGACTGGAGAAATCAAAAAGATTCTAAAGTATTAATATAGATTAAAAAGAGAAAAGGTGCCTCGTTGTCCAACCCCTCATGGAACCCTTAAAGGTTGGGGGCAATTGCCAATTTGGGTATAACAGACTTTAAGGAAGATATCCCAATGTAATTGTTTTAATTAAGTCTGGGCGAAGCACTATGCTACGCTTGTGTAGTTTGCGCTACTTCGCACTATGCGAATTGCACGTAGCACAGTGCAAACACGCGTAGCGTAGCATCGTGGTCATTTTTTGCTTGCTCGCGGTCCTCAATGTCATGTTGGCAACCGCGAGCGAGCAAAATGACATCCCGGCAAGATTTTTTCCTCGTTTGTGATCAGCAACATCAAGTTGCCGATCGCGGGCATGGAAAAAAAACCTCCCAGCGAGATTCTCAATGCGGGGAGGTCAGGTTTCTCATTGCGAGTGGTCGCGTGTGGTCGTGACTGCTCGCAATGAGAAACTACAAGTCCGCATTGAGAAAGCTGCCGCTTGAGTAAAAATCTACTTGAGTGGCAGAAAACTACACCTCGCACCGTTCAAGATGCCATTTCAATGATTGCACAGTGTGAACAAGCATCCGGCACTGTGCAATCATTGCGAACAGCGCACTACGCAGTTCGCGTAGTGCTATGCGTATCTTGGTGGTGCGAAGTGCATTTCACGTAGCTATGCGTAGCACTACTACGCGAACCACGCCCAGGGTTAGTTTTAATATGTCTAGAAGTGGGGGGTGGTCAAGACCTGCGGTTTCCATCATCCCCCATAATTTCCTCTATCCACTAAGTCAAAGGCACAGGTGAGGTTCATAAAAGCCATTTGAATGGTGCATCTCCTGGCCTTGACATATTTCTCTAATATTAGGGAAAAATTGAGGGCTTGTTCCACCGTGCCAAGGCGCAGCATAAAGCCAAATTGTACTTCTTAAAAAAAGGAGTTAGTCGTCGCCCAATCTTCCAATTTTCCCAAAATCACTCACCCCATTAATTTCACAGAAGAAACTAATAGTGATATATGGCAGTAATTTCCTAGTAGGTTCCTATCTCCTTTACAAAAAATTGGAACTGTTATAAGTTTCTCTTCATGTATCGATGGGTTCCTCACTAACAGTACCTCTAAAAATGTTTGTCAATAAAGGGGCCCAAGACAAAACGGAGGTGGTCATCTTTGGCAAGCTCTCACCATCTTGGCCCACAGCCTGGTGGCCATCCACTTTTGGCACCCCACCTTGTCCCTCCTCCAAGGTCAGAAATCTGGGAGTCATGTTTGATGACCAACTCAACTTTATGACCCATGCCAATAAGGTAGCTTCCACGGCCCATTTCAAACTTAGGATGATTAGGAAAATCCTGCCTTTTCTACCTGATGCGGCCGCCAAGACCCTGGTTACATCATTGGTTCTTACCTCCCTAGACTATTGCAACGGCCTCCTTCTAAATGCACAAAAAAGAGTCACAAAAAAACTTCAGACTGTACAAAACGCGGCTGCACGCCTGCTATCCAAAAAACCCAAATTCGCCCCCATCTCAGACACTCTGAGAACCTATCACTGGCTTTCTATCCAAAACAGGATAAAGTTTAAAGCCATGTGTATAGTTTACAAAGTAATGCAGGACCAGGGGCCTCGCTTCCTTAAAGATCAATTAAAACCCTACAATCCAGTCAGAACACTCGCTCCTCTACACTTAATCAACTAATCACTCCACGCAGCAGAACAGCTACTTGGGGCGACCGTCGCTTTCTTGCTGCAGCCTCTAAGATCTGGAATTCCCTACCTTACTACGTTAAATCCAGCTCAACACTCCTACAGTTCAGGAGACAACTAAAAACGTGGTTATTTGACCAGTAACTCATATACTCAGCCCACCGTACCTACTTCTAAGGATAGACACTACTGCAGTCTAGCGCCGAGACACCCACGGGTATTTGGTTGCGCTCTACAAATGCCAGTAAATAAATAAATAAATAAATAAATAAATAAACAAGAGACAGTGTTAGGCTTAAACAGATCAACAGTGGCCCCGTCCGGGCCAGGTGCCTTACACGTTGCCAAGCTTACAATGGATTTTACTCACATCTGCCGCAGAAATAGACTCAGACAATAATATTTTGTGTTTACGGATAACACCGCACACTCTATAAAAGGTTGATAATTGAAATTGAAGTACCACGGTCAAATATTTGTGTAAAATTTTCAACCCAGTTGTGTTCTAAAATGTGACAATCGATCCCCATAGTGGTGCTCCCCGAAAAATAATGCTGGTTAATAACCTCCCAAAAAGCTCTATTATCCCTTAGTAGGGCTGTTTCTTCTAGGTCCTCTCATGCTATAATTCTAATTTCCTTTTTTCTACTTTCCATAGTTAGTGAATAGGCTTTTCTAGCTGACCTAATAATAGGTGAATCACGTGGGATCATGTTGGTGGACTTTTTAAGGAACTAATAGGCCATACTACACTATGAATTAAACCACACCTGCACTGCACAAGATGTTGAGGGTTTATCTCAGGCCACCATGCTGGAAACAGACTTAGATACTGTAATAAACTGCCATGTATTCTACTAGGAGCCTTTTCTTCTGAAAGACAACACAAAATATCCCCACAATTTCCACTAACCAGGGCAATAAAACAATATGGTGCCAATCTGAGTCCATTTCATCCGGTTCGCCCTATTAGCTGAACAGGCTGACACAACATTAGTTCTTGTCCTGGGACTCACTCTAAAACGGAGGGGAAGGCTAATAACAATAAGGGTGGTCAGTAAATGGAGAGGGAAGAACCTCATGGCACCCTAACAGTGAAGCCAAGTACTCCAAAAGTCCTCCGAAAGTAGGATGAAATCGATCACAATACCTTTCCCTCTGTGCACAAAAGTCAGGGGATTGCTATAACTAGCCCCATATAAAGCTGAAGAAAAGGATAGATTATGAGTGAGTACTAAACATTTCAGAGTTTCATCATACACTGTCTGTGAGAAATGGCTGATGCTGTCTCTATTTCTATCTGTTACTCCACACACTTGATTGCCACTATGGATACACTTACCAATATTGAAATTTCCTGCCCATATAAAGGAAACAGAATTATTTTCACTGGACATTAACTTCCTAAGTACTACTAGTCCCTACTCATTTATAATGCCAACCCCTTGTGCTGAAAACAAGTTA
This sequence comes from Lissotriton helveticus, assembly GCF_964261635.1. Taxonomy (NCBI): domain Eukaryota; kingdom Metazoa; phylum Chordata; class Amphibia; order Caudata; family Salamandridae; genus Lissotriton; species Lissotriton helveticus. The sequence continues at coordinate 1,619,307,510 of NC_136061.1, forward strand.
TAATAAAAGTTAATAAAAAAAATAATGACCAAGTTTAACAGTTATATTTGAAAAATCTCAAAACAAGGGCTGGAAAACCTGACCTTAACACTCAAATCCCTTATCGTCGTAGAAAGTAAATGGGTCAAGTCCCTCTTCCCTCTTCCAGTGGGGGATCCAACAGAGCACACTCAGAAACATTTAAAACCCACCACATGTGTCAAATTAAAAGACCAACACTCTGGGCAACAAATTACATCAAAGTCATTTATAGACAAAACCCAATTTTCAATTTTAATTTTCTGTCGGATTCCTGCTGTATTCCAAGACAAGATTATAAGGACCCTGCATTGTTTTTTGAGAACCATTTAAATCTTTGATATTCAAAGTCACCTGTGGGGAAATAATATAATAACATTCGGATCAAACTCAGTGGTAGTGGGGGCACAGATTATTGCTGGCCTAACTGAGCTAAGAATCAGATACATTTGTCGTCAATCACTGCCTGACAAACTTTGCGGGACTTCATATTGATTGAAGATGGGAATTGAGGTTGAAGGCATTATAACCATAGGATAGCTCTGTCTAGGTCTACACCAACTACTATTCAGGTTTTCTTTTCATGGTGGACAATAAAAGAAACCTAGTGGCAAGGCATGAATATTAGAGTGTTGGTGTGGTGAAGTAGGCACATGTGACAGTAAAAAATGGACAAGAATAGGGTCTTTAAAATTAAGAACCACACATCCCCCCTCTGATTTATTTGGCAATTAACCCACCCACCTTAACCTTCTAGCCATGATGATTTCATTGACTAAATTTACCTTACAGCCTGCTGATTGTTTTGTGAATCAAACTTTGTGTATCCTCTTGGGCCCTAACCTCAAGAGGAGGGGCATCATCCAAAATAATGACATTTGGTATACATTCCGAGGGCAAAAGTAAATCACTCAAGTAGCCCCTTGGGGCACTAGAATATTGTGAAGCACTGTGAGGCTCAATAGAGGTCTGAGGGGCCTCTGACAAGGGGGGATAGTTAGGCTCTTGTAGATGAAATACGGTAGACTTTGTAGGCGACTCCCCAGCAATAGGTCTTTGGGGTAAAGAAGGTTGGTCAGATAAACAAATAGAGCCTTGAGGTGGTAAAGAATGGAGACTTTGAGCACCTGTAACACCAAGTTGAGCTTAAATGGGGGTATCCATCAATTTTGTTTTTTAAAACTTACTTTGTTGATTTTCATGCATAGCATCCTGACATGTCCAAAAATATGCAGTTCTAGTGTACATACCATTGATTCTGGCTGGAATGACCAACCACAATATCTTGTATATACTGCAGTAGGTGTAACAGTAATGTAGACTGTGGTTACAGGTATAGGTATCACAATAACAGTACTTACAGAGTGAGCATATTTACAGTCTGCATGTCAAAATAAAATTCCCACCCGTCCTCCCTAGTCCTGCCGGCTCTACTCCCTTCCTTCCCCCACCTGACTCACTCCTATCCTCTCCCAAGACAATAAGGTGTGCAGCTCTATTATATTTGCAGATGTATTCCTGACTACATGGCATGCAGCTGTGCATGTTCCTACAGTGGTATTTCTTGGGTGGCTCTGTCCCAGTACATTCAACTTTGGTATGATCTATATAATTAAACCCAACAGCATATCATGTTGGTGGGGGATCTGAGGTCATGAATAGTTCTAGCATTGGATCCCATTCCAGAGAGATTGGCGTAGTCTGTGGGCCCCTACTTTCCTCCCTCATTGTTGCCATCAGGGTCTCTGTCAATAATAGGATTTTTTCAGAGATTTGAATTGGCCCACCAGAGCCTGCTGAAGGGCAAGCTGGGCTTGAACACCAAAGGTTATGGTGGCACCACCAAATAAGCAGAGGTAACATAAGGTGGATGGCCATCATCCCAACTTGCCCAAAGGGATCATGGTACACTGAGGGGGATGACATGGATAAATGGCTAATATCCTATTAGAGAAGGAGGCTGCTTAACACTAGTCGGCATATTATCAAGTCAGGCGATACAATTATCGCCGTTTTAGCGACAGAAAACTGTAGCTAAAACAGCGATAATGGGCTTGATAATATGCTCTATGGAATTCCAATTGAAGCCCATGTTAAATGTGAAGGACATATAACATGGATTTCAATTGGAATTCCATAGAGCATAATATCAAGCCCATTATAGCCGTTTTAACTGCAGTTTTTTGCCGCAAAAACGGCGATAATTTTATCGCCTGTCTTGATAATATGCCCCCAGGTGTCCTTGTTTTGGGAACTTGTTCAAACCGCGGTATAGGATAGGCTCATGACACTAGAGGATGAGGTGGCAGAGTCTTATCCACACATGAAGGAGGCCCTCATTGAAATTTTTGTTATAACCTCTCAGGAAAACAGACAGAGGTTCAGGAACACTGAAAAATGGTCAAAACAGACATGGGTATACATTGTGGATGTTTCTGTGAAGTCACTAGTATGCTGGAGTAAGGGTAAAAGTGTAGATATCTATAAGGGAGTGTTGGACTTGGCATCTTTTTGTCTGTTTCCCCTGAGTGTTTGCTTTATGAACTCCCGGTTTTGATGGCGTGGTGTTTCTGCGCACTTTTTTTACTGCTGATGAGTGGAAAAGTGCAAGTGCTTCTGTGGTAAATTGGGTTATGGATCGGTGTTTCCATGATTGGATATTTGATTTACTTGATAGTCCCTAGTAAAGTGCACTGAGTGTGCCAGGGGCAGTGAATTAAATTCTACTAGAGGACCTGCAGCACTGATTGTGCCACAAATGTGAGTAGCCCTGAAAAGGTAACTCAGACCCGCTATTGCGGAGTCTGTGCGCAGTTTGTTACTGCCATGTTGACTTAGCAAGTGCACACACTTGCAAGTCCGTCACCTTCCTTTTTCTTACATGTCAGCCACCCCTAAGGTAAGTTCAAGGTACCCCTGTGGGCCGGGTACAGTGAAAGGTAGGACATGCCATGGTGTGTGTGGCATGTTCTGATAGTTAATTACGGCCAATTTAGTTTTTTGCAATTGCAAGGCTAACTGTTCCCCATAGGACAGAATGGGGAGTTTGTTTATAACATCTTATAAACATAACTGGCCCGGGGAAATAGGTAGGAAAATAAAGTTTAGTATGCCTGAAATCAGAATCTAAAGATGCATCTTTTATTGAAGGTGATTTTTACATTCTGTGTTTGAAAATACCACTTTTAGAAAGTAGGTATGTTCTTGTTCAGTCATCCTGTGTGCCTCTGCTGGAATGTGGATTGCCTGTCTGGGTTTTGGATGGTAGAAGGCTGGGGAGCAGGAGTGGCTCCAGCTAGTCTAGGTGGGTCAGGAAAGGGCTGAATAGAGCTTGACTGCAATAGGGGAAGGGGGAGTAGATATCCTTGCACTTCAAAGGGCCTGGTCTGCCTCTGATCATGCTGTCCCCACCTCCTACCAGGAAGTCACACCAGAGAAGGCAGAACTGGTTCTGATTGGGCAAAGACAGTCTCTGTCTAAGAGATAAAAGGATTTTGAGATATAAATACTGGGGCCAGACCCCTGAACTTTAGAACTCTTTTGGACCAAGAAGACTGCCAAGAAGAAGAGCTGGTGAAGCTGTGAGGAGGAACTACCACTTTGCTGTGTGCTTTTGCTGTGTTGGCCTGCAGTGGCTGCTTTTGTCTTGGGCAGTAAAAGGACTGGACTTAACTTTATGCAATCTACTTTTGTGAGTTTCTCCAAGGGCTTGAGGTAGAGCTTGCCCCCTTGTTCAAGAAGTCTCAGGAATAGCAAAGACTTAAAGCCCTTCTGCCCTCAGCACTGGTTACTGTGTGTTTTGTGCTGCAACAGAAAAGCAACCCGAGAATGTCTACAACACCGCTGCCAACTCTGTGTCCTGAAGGCACCGCCGCAATGCCGCACCATGACCCTGGGCTCACCGACGATGCCTTCTGAGGCCGCCACGACGCTGCCTCCACTGCAGCCTGTGGGCACCACACTGAGCACCGCCTTGCTTCGTGACAATACCTTGGTATCTCCGCCGCCGCCGCTCCATGCCAAAATCTACATCGCTGCTTGCACCGTGGTTTGAGGGCATCGCTCATAAAGTTACACGATGCACCGCCCTCATCCCACAACGCAGCCATGGCCTTCCGACGCCAGTGCCATTGACTCCAGTTCGTCAGCCAAAGACAGCACTTCAGCAACGAAGCCGCCGCTTCTTGCACCGCGACCTGCCAGCACTACGACGAGCACCGTATTCACTTCCCACCGGGATCCTGGTCTCACCGACGACATGCCACTGAGCCCATGCTTGCACCGTGACCTGAGAGCACCTCACGCCGAACTGCTACGCTGTTCACTGCAGTACCTGACGCCTGCCGACGCCAGCGCTCCTGACTTCAACAGAGAGCAGTTCGATCTGCAACACATGTGTGACTTCAAGGGCCCCAACAACTCCTGCACTGACTGCAGTAACTGATGCCTCCAGACGCCTTGCTTTCGGAAGCTCAATAAGAGGTCGCCGACGCCTGGCATTTCTAAAAGGTAGTTTGCAGGTCTTCCCGACACCGTAGCTGGCCCGCGTCACTGCAGTCAGCCAGAAATGTTTGAATTTGTTTGCTCACGACACTGTGATATCCCCGGGTGGAGCTATAGACATCAAACTGTTTTTCAAGCATATTTTGATAACCGAAGACTTTTAAGTACTGTATTGTGTTTTTTTTATCGTTTTTGGTCCTGTCTTAAATATATAAAAATATTTGATATTTTTCTAAACTGGTGTTGTGTTGTTTTGTAGTGCTTACACTGTATTACAGTTGGTTATGCGCAAATGCTTAACACTCTGCCTTTAAGATAAGCCAGACTGCTCGTGCCAAGCTACCAAGGGGTTGAGCGGAGGTTATTTTAGGAGTTTTACTCCCTTATCCTGACTAGAGTCATGGTTTCTGCCCGACTTTGGCACATGCCCTAGCCGACCAAAAATCCCATTTCTAACATTGATTGTCAGTGGTGAGGATAGGTGTTACAGTGATTGGTGTGCACTACTACCATATAGCAGACCATTACATACCACATACCAGTTATTTTTCTTTTTGGCCTATTTTTGATCTCGCCAGTTTCAACTGGCTACTTCATCATGCCTGAATCAAGAACATTATCTGTGGCATCCCTGGAAAGTGCCTTTGAGGAGGATAAGTTGGAATCCTACAATGTTAGGGAATTTAAAATAAATTTGCAAAAACATAAAAGTCCACGTCAGAGGCCTCACTAGGAAGGAGGAGCTACAAAAGGCGCTGAGGGCCTGGGTAGCAGCCAGACATGCTAACAAGCAGTCTAGCGATCTCAGTGGAGAGACAGAGGAGCCTACTTCTAGGGTAGATGTGCTTTTGAGAGGGGGAACCCTCCATGGCAGGCAGCAGTGCCCTGTCCCCGGAGAAGCTGGAGGCAAGGCGGGAAGCAAGGAAGTTCGAGTTGGAGAAACTCAGGATAGAAAGTGAAAGGGAAGAAAAAAGAATAGCCATGGAGGAGAGGAAGATGATCTTAGATCATGAGCGAAGTCTTAAGGAGCTGGAGCTAAGGAAGGGCCAGCTCAGATGGTGGCAGCAACTCATCAAGACAGGCAGACAGAAGTGTGCATATCCCTAAGAATGTAGGCAATGAATTCAAGAAGGGGGACGCCATGCAAAGGTGGTTTCATGGTTACCAGGCAGTGATACACCTGAATTGTGACCCTCAGGATAATTGGGGAGGAGGATTGTGGCCTCTGTTTCCAGAAGAAGCAAGGGGCACTTTAGTAGCTTTGGGTAAGGGGTATAACCTCACCTATGCTGACAGGAAGGAGGCCCTTCTCACTAGATATGGTCTCACTCCTGAAAAATACAGGGATCAGTTCAGGTCCAGTAAGAAGCCTGATGCCAAAACTTGGTTGGAATGTGTAGATATGTTTTGCAGGTCACTGAATGGCTGGGTGAAGGGCAGTAATGTGACAGATTTTCAGGGGCTATACAATTTGATTGCATGGGAGCACTTGTCTAGTCTATGTTTTGCAGCTCTGCACATGAACATAGTCGATAGTAAGCTGACTGACCCCAGAAAGTTGCTATGGAGGCAGACCACTGGATGAGTACCCGGATCCACAAGAAAGCATTTGGGTAGACTCAGCCAAAGGTGGGCAAGGTCTGCATCAGAAAAGTAGGGGGACAAGGGTAAAAACACAGGAGTTCTCTAAAAGGCCCCAAACTAACAAACAGGGTAATGGTTCCTATCCCCCCCGGAGATAAGAGACAAGGTGTCTCTTCAGGAAAGCCTGTTGAGACCGACCCCTCTAGTGTTTTTCATGTGACCAGGTGGGCCACATGAAGGGGGACCCCAAGTGCCCTAAGGGTGCACAGCCACCCACCGGTGGGCAGTCCAAGGTGTTGGCTAATGAAGCACTTGGGGAGGAAGAGTACCCACAGGAGGTGGGGATCCTGCAGAAATGACCCTCGTCTCACTAGGGAATAGTGAGATGGTCCCAGGAAACCAGGTGCCCACTAACACAAAGAAATACAGCACCTGGTTGTGTTGTATAGCGTTTTAGGATCCGAGCGAAATTTACCGATTCATGCCCTTATATAGGTACAATTCACATTGCATAGGGCAATGTGAATCATAACCATATTTAGACATAACCCATACAGTCCAAATACAGACATGGCTACTTCCACTCGTTCCAAAAAGCCACAACGATTTCTTGAAAGACTCGGCTTCAGCAGTCAGGGACATCCCCTTGCTTGAATATTGATGTGCCCAAGAATTCATGGAGTTTTCAAAGAATTACCATTCCCTTGGGGTTCTTTGATGACGTTATTTTGTCCGATTTTACGTCAAACTAGGCACCTTCCAGGTTTGAATATGCCTACACTTGCCCTAGCAAAGACATGGTGGTTCGAGCAGCTCGACTATCTACTTGCCCGATGCAGCTCGCTACAGCAAGTGCCGAAGGAAGCCGACCCTCCAGCTGACGCACTGATCAAGAGGCTGCATTTCTCCCGTCGAGAATCCAGCTTCAGTGTTTCCAAGCTCACCTCCTGGGGTGTTGGGAAATCGAGTCTGTGTCAAAGATACCAGACCTCCGTCATTCTAAAACCAAGGCACGGAGCTGATTAGACCCTAAGAGAAATCTTGGTTAGATTCTTGTCAAAGAAAAACAAAACCTATGCTACACCTCACTTACTTCTTCCCGCGTACTAGACTTAGGTTAGGTACATTGGGGTAGGCGTATTTTAGAAGCCCCAGTTGAGTACTTTTAGCCTTTGTTATTTATGTATATATTTATCTATGGTTTAGAAACCATAAATTTTTTTTACAGTATTATTTTATAATACTCTTTTTACTGTACGCATTATACTTTGCAACCAGTATTATGATTGTAGCAGTTCACTTTACTTGCATGAGAAAGAAGACTGTTCAATAAATCCTTTTATTAAAAACGCCCGTCTCTCTATTTTCTCTGCACCTCTGATGAAACAAAGCATGCACGATTGACTGAGTAAAATATCTATCTATTGATTCCACAACTCTGAAGATAAGTTTTATTCTTGGGGAAACAAAGTTGTCATGTTTATGCGGCTGTCAGAAACTAATCCCTTCTTGTGTATTCAAGAAAGTTTCTAGTGATCTCTGAGCTAGCTGGCACTCACAATTAAGTCTAATATATTCGATAGAGACCTAGTTGAACTAAATCCTACGTCAAATCTATAGGATATATTATTCCAATGCGCAGAACCTATTGGGAATATAGGAACTACACTACATGGCGCCCAATGTTTGGTAAGGCACTAATTTAACGCTAGATACTAGAGTAACTCAGTCGTGCTTTTCTCTGAGACCCCTTTTGTCCCTTAAAACAATCGAATAGATGTCTGGAGTGGGTAAAAGGATAAAAATCCGCCTTAACTGAGTAGGACGAAAATCCTATGTATTCGTTTTTGGTTTGATTCAACGTTGAAGGATACAGTATTCCAAAATATTGTGCCCCTTATCTTTGTTTCCTTGAAACTTGCTCTGCAAACTTTCATTAAACAATGTCGAATAACGGCGACAATAACACAACCGGTGGAGCTGCATGAACTGCAACCCAACCAGGCTTAGATGTTACTGGTTTCCAACAAAGTGACCCGGATGCTATAATCATACCGGAAAACCTAAGGAAAACAATCACTATAAAGCTTATAACAAATGACCTATCACCAAGAGGTGGTAGGGTAATTCTTGTCATGGAGGCACATGAATATTGGCAGACAGAGGTATTCTATTCATGGATTATCTTCCCTGAAGCAAACCCAATAACTAAATTGTTTCACTTCTACAAAGAGGATGAAGCTCCAACGGAATACATTCCCTTCGAGGACATTGAAATTCCAATAACTTACCAAGAGCATCAGCTCTGGTTTAAAGGCGCCCTACAACATCAAAATCACATTACCAGGCTCAGTCCACTAGGTAGACCAGGAGCAACATGGCCGGTACTAGCCAGCTATACACCACATTGAAGAAATGTTAAGTGAAGAACTATTAGTTCAACTAAAACAACTAATAAAAATACAGAGACAATTGGTTCAATATGTCACGCGGACTCTAACAGTCCAACCTGCTATCAGGATTCCACAACAAACCCCTCACCAGGGGAATACAAATAAAATCACACCACAGACTATACAATCAGTCATTGGTAAATTACGAGCAAAAAGGGAACAAATTCCATTCTGGATAGCTCAAAAAATTACTCAAATCGAGGCATTATTTCCTGACAGTACACTTCATGAGAAACACAGAATTTTAACAATCTGTTTACCAATGGGGATCGCACCACACCTGGAGGACTGCGACACTTGGGGTACAGTCTTTGCTGCAATCTACACAAAAACACATGGTGTTCCATCGATGACGCTAATACCAGATGTCCTGAAACAGATTCAAAATAAATACGGGGCAGAGCCTTCTATAAATCTGGGTATGAAATTACTGAAATATTTCAAACAGGTCTCAGCTATAATATTAGCTAATATTAAAGGTGAAGCAGCATCCATGGCGATCCGCCAAAAAATAAGAGAAATTGATATACCTGAGCAACCATATGAACTGGCCGGAATAATTGAAAAATCCTATGATAGGTAGAGATAGTTTGGGTGGAAAATCAGTAAAGCCCCAACTAACAGAAAATCCTGAAAAGGTCTTTATTAACAACACTCTCGCTACTCCTAGAAAAAAGTGGGAAAATACTAAACAAACTTCTAATGAGAAGCGTTCTCAGTACCGAGGAAGGTCTCTTCAAAAGGAGCCCTCCGAAAAGATGTATAACCTCAGGAAAAGGGATAATTTGAGAAAACCTGATAGATATCAAGATACTGATACACGTTCCTCACGTACCTTTCAGACTTCCTCACAGAAATCTGAAAGAAGAGGACGGTCAGAACACAAGGAAGAATGCGTGAAGTCCAAAGACGATCAACACATTCCAAAAAATAAGAACACTCAATGCACCAAAAAGAAGGTAGCAGGTCTAAAAATCAGACATGTCGAGGATCTTGAGGACACAACTCAAGAACGGGGAGTGGGCCCAGACAATGCTGGGCAGCGCAGCAGAAGTCACCATAGCTCGTAATATCTTGAAGGATCATCGTGAGACAGTGGACTTGAATGAGTACATTCAAGTTGAAACAGCTGGTACCAGGGTTAGTGTACCCCATAGGTTTATATAAAGTAACACTCCAGATGGAGGGGGACATAACTAGGAAAATAAGAGCACTCTTTTGGGAGAAGCTGTATAAGGGTTATGACATTCTTCTAGCTGAAAAAGACTGGCCACCGAAATTTGTCAGAGAGTGCTCACATGGCAAAGACATCATTATGCCAGCCTTCTCCAATCATATTCCAATTCACTTAAAATAAACCTATGTCAGAAAATGGGCTGTAGCCCAGGCTCCAGCAATATATAAAAATCATGTAGGATGGGATGAGGATTCCCCTCACCATAAAATTCAGCTAAAAACTCAACCAACTACACAGAGGCAGTATCCAGTTAAGCAAGAAGCTAAAAAACAAATCAGGGAGATCTTAGATCAACTTGAATACCAAGGGGTGATTGAAACATGCACCTCGTCAATGAAAAATCCTTTGTTTCCTGTCTCCAAACCAGACAATACATATCGTCTAGTTTTGGGCTACAGACATTTAAATTCATGTTGCAAAACCTTTGCAGTACAAAATGCACATAGTGCAGCACTGATAAATAACATCGTGCGCAAAAACTATAAAAATACATTAGATATTTCTAACGGTTTCTTCTATCAAAACATTGCACCTGAAAGCAGGAACTTGACCGCTTCCTCAATTATGGGGACACTTCACTTCTGTCGTCTCCCCCAGGGATTTAAGAATAGTCCTGGTTTATTTTCAGCCAGAGTAACAGAGTTACTACAAACGTATGATGATGAGGCATTATCTTATGTTGATGACATCTATCTAACAGACGATGACTTATACAGGCACTTGAACAGAGTGAATACCATTATACTTGGATTCGCCTCTGAAGGGTTCAAATTCAACTTAAAGAAATCAAGAATTGCCCACCTCAACGTCTTTTTTCTGGGATACGAGTTGTCAAGTGAAGGCTAAAGCCTGGCGGCCAACTTTTTAGAAAAGTGTGTGCTTATAAATCACACTTGTACACACAAGCTGAAATGAAATTCACTTCAACAGAAAAATTTCTGACAGCGGTTCAAACTGCAGCAGCAAAAGAGAGAGCTCTCGCACAGGGTAATTGCATAATGGTCGTTACTCCTGCACCTGCCTTAGAGGTAGTGACAAAAGCGAGCATTCCAAATGAAAAGGCTTTACATACAAGATGGATACAATGGGTTAACTCTCTTGCTGCAACGGACGTTGAATACGTTTTTGATCCTTATTTGAAAACTCAAGAATTTCTACAATACGAACAAGAATGTCCTCTGCCCACTGAGATTCTGCCTCTGGAACAGTACGAATGTATAATTTATGCAGACGGATCAGCACAACCCGCAATTGGGGGTGAACAAGCTTATAGTGCTGCGTGCACGATTGTTAACGGTCACTGGAGTGGAGAAGTGTGGCTAAATGGTTAGAGAGGCAGATCCTGATGCAGAGGTCTAGCCCAGGAACAGGGTTCAATTCCCCGCCTCGGCGGGTCTTGGGGTCAAAATTCCACGGACCTGATCATTCTCGCCTCGGTGCCTATTCCAATCATGGAGTCCCACTCTGCAACTCTGGGCAATAGCTTGCTTAATCTCCACAATGGCCCCCACAACGCTAAGGATGCCTGGCCTCCACCTTGGGGGTGCCCAGGAGTGGACACCTCACAGGGAAAGCCAGGATGGGTTCCACAGCGGTATTCGTACAAGCGCCTTGAGACCCTTGCGGGTGAGTAGTGCGCTATACAAGTATCAATTTATATTTACTGGCACAATGGTAAATTCCGACCTATGGTCACAAATTACAATCTCTCGGAGACTGTACAGCTCAGTGAGCTGAACTACAGGCTTTAAAGATACTCTTACAATGAATACTTGCAGAATTGGGTTCAAAACGGTTTCAAAGATGCAAAAGGTGGCACAATCAAATAAAAGTTGCTTTGGGTACAAGTAGTTCAATTACAGAAAGAACTGCAAACGACTCATGTGATCCATACACTGAGTCATCAGCGTGATGGCGTTCACGTTGCAGGGAATTCATTGCCTGATGAAGCCACAAAGGCAGCTGTGCAAACGGCTTCCGTAGCTGCAATCACTCGTTCGAAAACAAAAATAGACATTGAAACAATGCTAGCTGTCAGTCAGTCAAATACACTTTATTCGATTGTTAAAATCATAAAAGGTATAACAATTTTATATACATACATTTAAAATACAGGATAACACATAATAAAACAGATTTAGCAGCAAAGATTATAAAAATTGGTAGGTACATTTAATTGTAAATATTTCATTTCAAAGAGTAAAAACAGACCAACTCAATGTTAAAAATAATCATGTTCGTGTTATGCGAGATTTCGATCTAGTTGCGGCTACCAAAAAGTTAGCAACGCTAAATATAACGTAAGTGCAGCCTAGAAGCTGAAGATAAATTACAGCAGGCCTTACCTGGGTAAAGCCTTCCTATCTTAAGATAGATAACAAAAACGTAGCCCTTTCCACAGTGAAAAACCTGCAAAACATAGTAAAGTGCATTGTGTTTTGTACGGATCTATCATCACATTTACAAAATGGGGCTGCCTCAGGTTTGGCCCATTTAGGAAAGCTGCCCAACTGGTAGTGGATTAGGTTAAAACGGAACTTGGTCAACAGGAACCTATGGAACGGTTTGGTGACAATGGCAAGATATGGTTCCATTGAGGGAGAATGCAGAAGCAAATAATGCGATCTAACAGTTGGCTTCTTCAGTTCCCTTTCCTCCCGTGCCAGTCTGGCCCCCTTCATAGATTGCTTTTTGATCATACCAATATCCTCGCTCCTAATGCAGGAAGGTGAATAAAAAAGTTCCGGGCGACCCAGCTCTACTAAGGATCTTTTTATATATTCCAGCCAGGGCACCCTATTGGAATGATCTAAGGACATGACATCAGCCATAATAGAGTGGTTCAAAGATAATTCGCTGTTCAGCCAAGTCCTAAGCCAAAAATTATTGAGGCCAGCCTCAACCTATCGGTAACAAAGTCCAAACCCACCTCCACATGTGTCGAGAAGGTTGGGGTGGACTGAGGAACCGACAGCAGTGATCGTAAAAACCTATTTTCCACCTTCTGAATGGTGTCGTCTTTTATGTAACCCCATAATGGTGAGCCGTATGCTGCAATTGCTACACATTTGGAGTTATAGATCTTTAACATTGCCTGCATCGGCCTAGCCCCCAACCTTTTAGAAAACCCCATGAGTGAGGCAGTTGACCTTGCCACGGCTAGTCCTCTGGCTCTGACCTGTGGCCTCCATGAGCCTCTCTCGTCAAAAAGTACTCCTTGGTAGGGAAAAACAGCCAATCTTGAAACCGCCTCCTTCTTGCATTTAAAAATCATCTTTTTTACCTTTCTGCAATGGAGACCTACTACCATAGTGTGGGATTTGTTGGCATTTATTTTTAGATCGAGTTGGTCCATGAAAGCCCCAAAAGCATCCAACAACCGTTGCAGTCCAACACCTGTACGGGCTATGAGTACTGCATCGTCCGCGTAAAGGAGGGCAGGTATTTTAGCCTCTCCAATACGCGGAAAATCGCCCTGTACAGCCTCAAGATGACTATTTAGGCTGTTAATGTACATTGTAAAGAGGAGGGGGGCCAGGATACAACCCTGGCGCACCCCTCGCATGGACCTGAAGGGAGTCGTACATCTACCCTCCTTGGTGACTCTGACCTTGGCAAACAATTCCTGATGTAGTGATGCCATAAAGTTTACCAAGGCCCCATCTATACCCATCTTCAAGAGGATGTCCCACAATTTAGTTCTATTTACCAGGTTGAAGGCCGAGGAGAAGTCCATAAAGGCCAGAAATAACGACCCCTCCTTGGCTACAGTGTATTTTGCAAGCAAAAGATGTAAGTTTGAACACTGCTCGACCGTACCTCTCTTCTCCCTAAACCCATACTGGGCATTAGCTATACCCCCACAACTTTCCACACTATCCCTTAGTTTCGTCAGAAGGACTCTTCCCAATATTTTAATGGCAGAATCTAAAAGGGATATGGGTCTATAACACCCTGGGTCCTCCCTCTGGCCTTTTTTAAAAATTGGTACTATAACTGAGGTGGCCCAGGAAATAGGAATTACATTACCATTGGCGGCTGTATAGACTTTAGATAGCACTCCTGCCCATAACTTTGGAGAGTGCCAATAGAAGTCTGCGGGCACTCCGTCTGGGCATGGTGCTTTGTTTTTCGAGGTTTCTAAAATGGCTCTCTCAACCTCATCAGTAGTAAAAACTAGCGGGGCATACTCTGAGGTTGTCGCTTGGGGGCCAATTGACACAGGCGATGAGTCTCCGTACACAATTTTAAAATGGGCGAGCCACCTGTCGTCAGGAATAACACAATCCGTAAGCAAGTTTTCCTGACCAGAGAACAAGGGCTGGTTTATCACTTGCCAAAATTGGCTGCTATCCCGCATAACATCAACTGAGAGTAGCTTCTCCCATGCGACTTGCTTAATACCCTCCTTACGCTCTCTGATGGCCTGCTTATACTCCCTCCTTAGGATAGATACAGCCTCCCTATTTCTAGGCTTATGGTTTAAGGCTGCTAAGAGTGCGCTATGTGTTTTGGAGCATTTAGAGTCGAACCAGCGGTGTTGTTTGTTGCCACTCTTCCCCAATCTTACTGTCAGCTGCTTCGAAATTTGTAAACAAATTTCTTCATAGGCCCCCAGAATTTCACATTTTTCTGCACTAAGATTTTGACAAATTGCCACAGCACTTTCAATTTTGGGGAACAATACCTCATAGAAGTCATCTGGCACCACGTTAGCCCACTTAAGCCGTCTACCCTGGTCCACCACTTTTAGGGTTCCCACCCTAGGATTAAGAGAGGGCGGCATAGGGCCCATGGAATCACCCCAATAAACTTCCAATAAAACAGGATTGTGATCACTGAAAGGGGAAATCAGGGTTCTATATGAAGCAACGCTGTGTAAAATCGCAGGTGACACAAATATATAATCGATAATGGATCCTGGGTCCGATCCTTTAAAAGTGTTGAGCCTCGGTCCGCCTGAGCCACTGGCAGGTTCCAACAAATTGGAATTAGCCAATAACTCCTCTAATGCCTCTCCCCCTTTAGAATGCTTAAAGTGCATAATGTCTGGGCCACTCTGTCCCAAATAATCAATTGTGCCGCATAACAAAGTACATGGATGGATATTAAAATCGCCCATAAGGACGAATTCGATATTAGTGTGTGTCATTGACAGCTGTGTGTCATTGACAGCTAGCTGTCAATGCCACAAGCAAAGGCATCGGTGCAGTGTTGCCTCTAAACTATCCACTCGAATATTCATACATAATTGATGTCAACTCCATTCCTTTTGCTTGAATCCCTGGAGTGGGGTATAGAGTAATTCCAAACAGGAGATGTAGAGGTGCTTTGATACAAGAAGCACATATGGGAGAGGGTCTAATACATCAAGGGATCTCTAAATCCATTTTAGAATTAAAAGAGACATACTGGTGACCAGGGATGAATACCCAAATTTATGAATTTGCAATTAATTGCCCTGACTGCAACAGAGATCGCAGCAGAGAACGCCGCCAGATACCTGACTACAGTGTAGCCATCCCAGTACAGACACCTTTGCTAGACAGTATTAGACTATCTACACGCGGACGTCCCTATGGACAAATGCAATCCCATAACTATTAGGACAGATACATTTGGATGTGGCCTCAGCGCTCGGCAGACGCCCGAACTGTTATAAAAGATTTGCGAGTCTTTATCGGCACATACGCAGTTGGCACGCTACATTCTGACATGGGTCCTGCGTTTAGCTCCAAAGCTTACAAGGTGGCCATGGCCAATCTGGGCATTGCATTGTGGTATTCGAGTCCATTCCATCCTGAGGGAAATTCTGTAGTGGAAAGAAAAAACCAGGACATAAATTAATCTATAACACCTAGGGTATTAGGCTCAGGTGACGGGTGGGCCAAACATCTAATAAGTGTACAACGTAGTTTAAATAATCTGCCAAGAAATTCTCTGGGTAAAATTACTCCATATGAAATCCTTTTGGGTACTAAATTGTTTGTCCAGGACCTTGATTGTCACACTTCAGTGGTGGAACAAAAACCCTTTGATATCAAAGACCGTTTGTCTGTTTTACAGGACTTAAATGAGAATAGGAGAAGTCAAAGCAACACAATACAGAAGCCAACGACCACTGAAGGAGAACCACCCGTCCCAGCAAGGCATGCCTGGATTCCAAAGATTGGGTATCTAATCAGAGAAAAGATCGCGGATAAGAAGGAATTTGGGCCTTTTTACAGAAAACCAGTACCTGTGCTAGCAATCCATGGATCAAGAACAGTGTTACTGTCGCCCCTTGCTGGAAGAAAGGAGAACAGGTTTGTACCTATCGACCTGGTCCAACCACATCATGTGGCCAATTATAAGTAGTAAGCCCAGTGGACTCCAAAGATGTAGCAGAAGACCAAATCTTGCTACTATCCAAGAGGTTCAAACTGAGAGACTCATCACCTTTGAAGAATCTGCAGTAAGAAAAGAAGGACTAAGCAATAAAGCAATGGAACTTGTGCCTCTTGAGACCCAAATACCAGTTTGTCAAGACACTCTTGTCTACAATGATGGAGCATCTGACTATACTAATATGACAATTACCGCTTAATAAACCTTTTGGATATAGGTGAAAAGGTCTTTTCCAAGGTAATCCTAGGGATACTAAAGGAGTGGGTGGAAGACAAACAGATAATGCCCCCAGAACAGGGGGGGTTTAAAGAAGGCCACTCAACGATTGACCATTGTTTTGCTCTGTGGTCCATCGCACGGAAGTCAATTAATCAGAGGGGTAATTTATTCTGCTGTTTCGTTGACTTCCGTGCAGCCTTTGATCTTGTCGACAGGGAACAGCTGTGGTCAACACTAGTAGGGTATGAACTACAGGATGACCTGCTGGTCCTTATCCAAGCATTACATACAGAAAATTGGGCACAGATAATATTGGACACGGATGGAGGACTGACCGGGAGAATTCCTATTGGGAACGGCTTAAGGCAGGGGTGCGTCCTAGCCCCCCTGCTGTTCGCCCTGTTTTTAGCTGACCTACCTCAAGTATTAACAGATGTCAGAGGAGCGAATCCGAAATTGGGAGGAAAGCACATATCGTGCCTCCTTTATGCCGATGACCTAGTCATTATGGATCAAACGGAGATAGGCCTCCAGAGAAAACTAAATAGGTTTAAAGAATATTGTACGAGTAAAAAATTAGTGGTAAATATGGATAAGACGAAAATTGTATGTTTTGGGAGTAGGAAAGTGAAGTTCTCGTGGTATCTTGGCACAATTTTGCTTGAGAGGGTGACTAATTACAGATATTTGGGAATGTGGTTCTCAGGTAACTTGAAATGGCATACACACCTGCAAGCATTAAAAATAAGGGCAATGGCGTCGGTCAAAGGCCTAAAAAGATTTAATAATACCTATGGTGAAAGGTCAGATAGGCCGGTCTTAAAAGCCTATCAAGCAATGGTTCCCCCACAATTTTTGTATGGAGCCGAGGTTATTTATCTCAGTGATAAGACCTCCTGGGATAGAGAGGAGGGAAATATATTAAAAAGCTTATTCGCACTGCCAAAATCCTCTATGGTGCAGGCAGCACGACTGGAGCTGGGAATAACCTCGTGGGCTATAACAGCTTGTATGAGCCTTGTACGCTTCTTGCAGCGGTTGGGAGTAGGGGAAATTGCTAAAATCTCCCAATGGGCTAAGGAGGAAATCGCCACTAGTGAGCTTCCCTGGGCAAAAGAGGTGAGAGTCTCGGTAAGCAAGGCTTATGGGGTGTTAGATTTGAAGGTATGCTTGCCGCAAGACCCCATAATAATTGGGAAAAAAGAATTAAAGATTCAAGGGGTCAATATGTCCCGTAGTTATGATCGGGACTTCCTTGCTCAGAAGTCCTCGGTTGCACACATGAAATTGGCGTGGGAGAGTAGCCAACACTTCCCCTACGTGGATTGGCTACCCAGCCACAATCTGAGGCGAGAAGTCTTGAAAATGCGAATTGGCATAAACCCAGGTTATGCGAATAACGGGGTTCGAAACCTAATGATAGGATGTAATGGGAAATGCACCTGCATTTTAGGAACCACCTGCGATATTTTACACATTTTATTAGATTGTACGAGATTTTTAGACTTTCGAAAGGAGTTTTTATGTCCGATTTTTAAAAAATATAAGATTACGCACAGAATGCAAGCTGCTACTCTGTTGGTGGAAATGGAGAATTTAGATATAGCCTGTGCGTTGGGGAAATATATGAATAAAGTTAAGTTGTTCCTGAAATGCGCAGAAGAACATGTATAGTGCAGCCCTTATCTTTGAATAAAGGTAGAGACACCAAGGTATAATAATAGTAAAAATTGCATTCTGAAGAAGTCATGTATAGGCAAAAAAAAAAATGTATATATATATATATATATATATATATGTATATTTTTATTTCTTTTTAGCGATTTTAATAAATAAATGTTATAATACTCCATTTTATAAGGAGTAAGAGAAGTTAAACTACATGTTTCTCGAGGTGTAATTGTGGTTTTAAAATTATCATGTTATGCTGTTGTTCTTTCTCTTGCTGAATATTGTCATGTTTTGTTGCTGTTCTTTCTCTTATCACGGAATGTGGGAAGTGTACTTTTAAGATTTTAACAAATCAATAAAGTTTTGTTTGACTGACTGACTGAATATGACAAGGGATCTGGTAGCTCCAGTAATTTCAAATAATCCTGATGCAATTCCTACAATTGACAGAACTGCCTCTGGTTATTTCATTAACTTTGATACGTTTTCCGAGGATCCCAGTGAGCCTGAAACTACGCCTGCAAAGAAAACTTTTAAAGAACAAGTAACAGAACTTTTTCAGCTACTTGACAAAACCTATCCGCTTTCACCATGGATTGAATTTTATATTTTGCTAGGCGTACTTTTTTCTTCTGCTTTGGCTAATCCTTGTATTGACTTTGGGAATGCTGATAAATGGAAGAAATAGTAAAATGGACACAGCAAGTAAGAACATCAACTTGCTACTCAAGCCACACAAATCATCTCATCGTGACCAAAGAGACTTGACATCAGTGAACATCACAGCCGTTCCTATACCTGGTGGTTTAGCATGGGACAGAACTGATTATGATACCCTTGGACCTGCAGAGCTGTTGATGATTCTACATCAATTCAAGGTTTCCTTGAGTGATTTTGTTTCACCCAGCACATTTTCTGATGATTGGGACTTTGACACTGTTAATAATATGATGTCAGATTTAGAGATGTCTGCAAAATTTACAAAACATGAATACTTAGAAGGCTCATCAGATTATGCACAAATGTACTGTTATAATCACTATGGTCATCATTATTTGCACAAATTTGCAAACCCTAGAAATGCTTATACTTTTAATAAATGGGAACATTGCCCAACGCCACCAAAGGGTAGCTCAAAAACATTCTATGATCAATTTCTATACTTCTCAGGTTTAATACCACAGATCCGGAAACATTTTACTTTAAAAGTATTAATAAGGCAGGAATGAAAAGTATGTTAACAAATACAAAGCAAATTTATTCAGCAGCCTTTTATACCCAGCTGTCCTCGTTAGGTTTCGACTTTTGGAGTGACAATCTAGAAACAACAAGCGTTTGCAATGCAATAGGTCTCCCAGTAGGAAAGTGTCAGCTATTGGTATTGTAAATTACACATTTTTTCAATATGTGTTTGCTTTGAAAATATATAAATTAATAGCATTGTTATTCACAAAGCCAATAGCTTACACTTTCCTAATGTGAGTCCTATTGGCTATGGCAATGCTTATTGGTAGGAAGCAAGGACAGTGTTGTTGTGGTGCTGAGTGATGGTGTGGTTGGGCTGAGTGAAGTGGTGGTGTATTAGAGTGATGTGGTGGTGTCTCTGAGTGATCTGGTGGTGTCCCCGAATGATGTGGTGGTGTCCCCGCATGATGTGGTGGTGTCCCCGAGTGATGTGGTGGTGACCCTGAGTGATGTGGTGGTGCCCCTGAGTGATGTGGTGGTGTCCCTGAGTGATGTGGTGGTGTTCCTGAGTGATGTGGTGGTGTTCCTGAGTGATGTGGTGGTGTCCCCGAGTGATGTGGTGGTGTCCCCGCGTGATGTGGTGGTGTCCCCGAGTGATGTGGTGGTGTTCCTGAGTGATGTGGTGGTGTCCCTGAGTGATGTGGTGGTGTTCCTGAGTGATGTGGTGGTGTTCCTGAGTGATGTGGTGGTGTCCCCGAGTGATGTGGTGGTGTCCCCGCGTGATGTGGTGGTGTCCCCGAGTGATGTGGTGGTGTTCCTGAGTGATGTGGTGGTGTCCCTGAGTGATGTGGTGGTGTCCCTGAGTGATGTGGTGGTGCCCCTGAGTTATGTGGTGGTGCCCCTGAGTGATGTGGTGGTGTCCCTGAGTGATGTGGTGGTGTTCCTGAGTGATGTGGTGGTGACCCTGAATGATGTGGTGGTGCCCCTGAGTGATGTGGTGGTGCCCCTGAGTGATGTGGTGGTGTCCCTGAGTGATGTGGTGGTGTTCCTGAGTGATGTGGTGGTGACCCTGAATGATGTGGTGGTGCCCCTGAGTGATGTGGTGGTGTCCCCGAGTGATGTGGTGGTGTCCCCGAGTGATGTGGTGGTGTCCCCAAGTGATGTGGTGGTGTCCCCAGTGATGTGGTGGTGTGCCTGAGTGATGTGGCTTCCCCAAGTGATGTTGAGGTGTCCCTGAGTGATGTGGTGGTGTCCCCGAGTGATGTGGTGGTGTCCCCAAGTGATGTGGTGGTGTCCCCGAGTGATGTGGTGGTGTTCCCGAGTGATGTGGTGGTGTCCCTGAGTGATGTGGTGGTGCCTGTGAGTTGTGCCACTGAGTTATGTGGTGGTGCCCCTGGGTGATGTGGTGGTGCCCCTGAGTGATGTGGTGGTGTCCCTGAGTGATGTGGTGGTGCCCCTGAGTGCTGTGGGGGTGTCTGTGAGTGATGTGCTGGGGTCCCTGAGTGATGTGGTGGTGCCCCTGAGTGATGTGGTGGTGTCCCTGAGTGATGTGGTGGTGCCCCTGAGTGATGTGGTGGTGCCCCTGAGTGATGTGGTGGTGTCCCTGAGTGATGTGGTGGTGTTCCTGAGTGATGGGGTGGTGCCCCTGAATGATGTGGTGGTGCCCCTGAGTGATGTGGTGGTGTTCCTGAGTGATGTGGTGGTGTCCCTGAGTGATCTGGTAGTGTTCGTGAGTGATGTGGTGGTGTCCCCGAGTGATGTGGTGGTGTCCCCGAGAGATGTGGTGGTGTCCCCAAGTGATGTGGTGGTGTCCCCAGTGATGTGGTGGTGTGCCTGAGTGATGTGGCTTCCCCAAGTGATGTGGTGGTGTCCCTGAGTGATGTCGTGGTGTCCCTGAGTGATGTGGTGGTGTCCCCGAGTGATGTGGTGGTGTCCCCGAGTGATGTGGTGGTGTCCCTGAGTGATGTGGTGGTGTTCCCGAGTGATGTGGTGGTGTCCCTGAGTGATGTGGTGGTGCCCGTGAGTGGTGCCCCTGAGTTATGTGGTGGTGCCCCTGGGTGATGTGGTGGTGCCCCTGAGTGATATGGTGGTGTCCCTGAGTGATGTGGTGGTGCCCTTGAGTGCTGTGGGGGTGTCTGTGAGTGATGTGGTGGTGTCCCTGAGTGATGTGGTGGTGCCCCTGAGTGATGTGGTGGTGTTCCTGAGTAATGTGGTGGTGTTCCTGAGTGATGTGGTGGTGTCCCTGAGTGGTGCCCCTGAGTGACGTGGTTGTGTCCCTGAGTGATGTGGTGGTGTCCCTGAGTGATGTGGTGGTGTTCCTGAGTGATATGGTGGTGTTCCTGAGTGATGTGGTGGTGTCTGTGAGTGATGTGGTGGTGTCTGTGAGTGATGTGGTGGTGTCCCTGAGTGAAGTGGTGCTGTCTGTGAGTGATGTGGTGGTGTCGCTAAGTGATGTGGTGGTGCCCCTGAGTGATGTGGTGGTGTTCCTGAGTAATGTGGTGGTGTTCCTAAGTAATGTGGTGGTGTCCCTGAGTGGTGCCCCTGAGTGATGTGGTGGTGCCCCTGAGTGACGTGGTGGTGTACCTGAGTGATGTGGTGGTGTCCCTGAGTGATGTGGTGGTGTTCCTGAGTGATGTGGTGGTGTTCCTGAGTGATGTGGTGGTGTCCCTGAGTGATGTGGTGGTGTTCCTGAGTGATGTGGTGGTGTCCCTGAGTGATGTGGTGGTGTCTGTGAGTGATGTGGTGGTGTCTGTGAGTGATGTGGTGGTGTCCCTGAGTGAAGTGGTGGTGTCTGTAAGTGATGTGGTGGTATCGCTAAGTGATGTGATGGTGTCCCTGAGTGATGTGGTGGTGTCTGTGATTGATGTGGTGGTGTCCCTGAGTGATGTGGTGGTGTCCCTGAGTGATGTGGTGGTGCCCCTGAGTGATGTGGTCGTGTTTCTGAGTGATGTGGTCGTGCCCCTGAGTGATATGGTGGTGTCCCTGAGTCATGTGGTGGTGCCCGTGAGTGGTGCCCCTGAGTGATGTGGTGGTGTCCCTGAGTGATGTGGTAGTGCCCTTGAGGGATGTGGTGGCGTCCCTGAGTGATGTGGTGGTGTTCCTGAGTGATGTGGTGGTGTCTGTGAGTGATGTGGTGGTGCCCCTGAGTGATGTGGTGGTGTTCCTGAGTGATGTGGTGGTGCCCGTGAATGATGTGGTGGTGTCCCTGAGTCATGTGGTGGTGCCCGTGAGTGGTGCCCCTGAGTGATGTGGTGGTGCCCTTGAGTCATGTGGTGGTGTCCCTGAGTCATGTGGTGGTGCCCATGAGTGGTGCCCCTGAGTCATGTGGTGGTGCCCCTGAGTGATGTGGTGTTGTCCCAGAGTCATGTGGTGGTGCCCGTGAGTGGTGCCCCTGAGTGATGTGGTGGTGTCCCCGAGTGATGTGGTGGTGCCCCTGAGTGATGTGGTGGTGCCCCTGAGTGATGTGGTGGTGTTCCTGAGTGATGTGGTGGTGTTCCTGATGGATGTGGTGGTGCCCGTGAATGATGTGGTGGTGCCCGTGAGTGGTGCCCCTGAGTGATGTGGTGGTGCCCCTGAGTCATGTGGTGGGTGTCCCTGAGTCATGTGGTGGTGCCCATGAGTGATGCCCCTGAGTCATGTGGTGGTGCCCCTGAGTGATGTGGTGTTGTCCCTGAGTCATGTGGTGGTGCCCGTGAGTGGTGCCCCTGAGTGATGTGGTGGTGTCCCCGAGTGATGTGGTGGTGCCCCTGAGTGATGTGGTGGTGTCCCTGAGTGATGTGGTGGTGTCCCTGAGTGATGTGGTGGTGTCTGTGAGTGATGTGGTGGTGTCCCCGAGTTATGTGGTGGTGTCCCTGAGTGATGTGGTGGTGCCCCTGAGTGATGTGGTGGTGCCCATGAGTGATGCCCCTGAGTCATGTGGTGGTGCCCCTGAGTGATGTGTTGGTGTCCCTGAGTGATGTGGTGGTGTCCCTGAGTGATGTGGTGGTGTCTGTGAGTGATGTGGTGGTGTCCCCGAGTTATGTGGTGGTGTCCCTGAGTGATGTGGTGGTGCCCCTGAGTGATGTGGTGGTGTTCCTGAGTGATGTGGTGGTGCCCCTGAGTGATGTGTTGGTGTCTCTGAGTCATGTGGTGGTGCCCGTGAGTGGTGCCCCTGAGTGATGTGGTGGTGTCCCTGATTGATGTGGTGATGACCCTGAGTGATGTGGTGGTGTCCCTGAGTGATATGGTGGTGTCCCTGAGTGATGTGGTACAGCAGCACCGAGACTGAAGCTAAGAACACGCAGGGTTGAGCGCTACAAAGCGCCTTCAGTTTATCAAAGCACAGAATGATGGAGCCGGGAAAAAGCTAGGGGAAACAGGAAAACACAGGGAGAGTGTATAATGATAGAGGCAGCGAGGGCTGGATCTTGGACAGCAATAAAGTACGGGGTCGAGAAGGCACTGAATGGGAGAACACGGAAAACACCCAGGGCCAAGGAAGGAAGATGCAAGCACACGGGACAGCAGGCGGAGACCAGGGGGCAAGGAGTAGCAAGCAAAACAAGCAAGCACCGCACGCTAGCATGAGGGAACAGGGTGCCAGAAACAATGTATATTCAGGGCTTAGCATTGGAGAGACAGGGCCCTGCATGGATAGAAAGTAGGGACTGGATGGGACGCGAAAAGTGCAGATTTAAAGAGAGATGGATGGATTAGAAGGAGGATGGATTTGTGCATTTCTTTGTTACTGTCATTACGAAATGAGGCATTCATTCCTCCTCAGAGACAGTGATCTCTGCAGATTTCTGTGTACTGTTGACTATAAATGCAGGCGGCATATCTACTGTGACTGTGAGTGAGCTGCCTGCATGTGAGGGGAGACGGTATTGAGGTGTATAGGGCCCTCGCTCCTGACGTTGCCTAGAACAGTGTTTATTTACATTAGCAGCTGTGAATGGCTTCCCACTGTGCTCTGTGGATGGAAAATGCTTACTGCAGGCAGGAGAGAATTATTGAGTCCGCTGACTCGAAGGCACAGAGACCAAAGCCGGCTCCCAAGGTTTTCTGCATT
The DNA here is from genome assembly GCF_964261635.1 of Lissotriton helveticus. Lineage (NCBI taxonomy): Eukaryota > Metazoa > Chordata > Amphibia > Caudata > Salamandridae > Lissotriton > Lissotriton helveticus. The sequence continues at coordinate 1,619,331,817 of NC_136061.1, forward strand.
CAGGAGTGCAGCTTGATTTCCCTTGCAGCTGGTTCTGTTAATCACTTTACGCTTTTTTCTGTTTTTACCAGACTTTCCTTTCCGAGAGGCCTCAGCGGCAGGCATGGCTCATTGAGTCACTCTTGGTCTGTGTAATCGCTATAGTATTTCTTGTGTCTGAGTTCATCCTTAAAAGCATGATGGCAAGAGGAGCAGAAACAATTTATTCAGTTTCTCTCGTTTGGCCATGTCAGAATTTTGTGAGCTGCTGCTGCAGGGTGTGAGCACCTTCAAGAGCATGGTCGAGCAGCTCAGTTCAGCGCCCAAGCTGGGGCTCCGTTCTGCACCCAGGCTGGGGCCCCGTTCTGCACCCAGGCTGGGGCCCCGTAGATGCAGGGACCCCAGAGATGAAATGCAGACGGCTTGACACCCTGCCGTGGTACACCCCAACAAAGCCTGCCAAGGACAGCTTCCATTCGGGTTACAGTGGTGAAGGCTCATCTGTTGCTCACTGTAGCATATGGCAGGCAAGCCATCTGCGCCCTGGAGAATGAATGGACTCTGGTGGAGCCAGAGGGTGCGGACAGCCTGCTTCCTATAGAGCAACTGCCCTCTCCTAGACTCCGGAAATGTCTAAGAACTAAGACATAAACTAGTCATGCCTGCAGCGTGAGTGTTTGCATCAGCCAAGCATGTGCGTCTTCCAAACTAAACATGCCACTTGTGTGATTACACGCTGTAGTTCAGCAGTTACCAGAATGGACTCCACGACTTTGCCATTCAGAGGCCGGATACTTGAAGCAGCAGCGTTTGAACTCTTCAGTGTCTACACTTTTGCTTCCTAGGTCTCGTGCTGCATGTGGATGTACACCGGTGTCTCCATGGACACATCAGCACGGAGTGGCAGAACATTAAGATGTCTGCTAGTTTAGACCCCTCAATGTTTAGGTGGCGTAACGGCTACGTGGCCGACTTTTAAACTTTAACACTGGGATTGAATCTCTGCAGGATGCTTAACATTTTGTGTGAATGCTAGGAAGAACAAATAAATAAAGATCAATCATGGTGTGCCGCGCTTTATAACAAACCTAAGAAAATAGGTACAAAACACCAGCATTTATTGTGTACTAACCGGGTTCAAGTCAAGCACGGTGTGCTGCACTTTATAACAAAACTGGGAAAATAAGTGCAAAACACTGGCATTTATGGTGCATTAACTGGGTTCAAGTCTCTGCGGGATACTCAACATCGCGTGGGATTGCTATGCCACGCTTGGAGCACAAAAAAACGTACAATTAACACTATATTAGACAAGCTCTTGGCATTGCTGTGGCTGGGGAAGAGGGAGCGCATTCCTTTGAAGTCTGATGCGGGGGGCGGGGGAGCGGCAGCCTTTGAAGTGTGATCGGGGGTACACGGCAGCCTTTGAAGTCTGATGCAAGGCACAGACAAATGGTGGTGTGTGACGTGGCTGGCGCTGTGCACGCTCATATATCACATAAACTGTGTCTAACCCACCCTTTTGGTAGACTGTTCTTTTCCCCTTACCATAATCTCGCCAGAGCAATGCGCAAGCGCATTGGCTCAGACAAGACCTAAAAACTGTCTGGGGCTCAAAAGACTTGCAGGTGCAAGGAATGGAAGCTTTATTTCGAGCCTGCATTATCCCTGAACAAACAATGTTTTTGAACGACACTGTGCAACAGACATCCTGCCTTGGCCTAGCCAAAATAAAAGATTTGAACAAGCCGTCCATACCAATACCTACACCTGATAGTAAAAAAACTTCAGAAGGAGGGGTTGACGTAAAAACTATTTTACTAAAAAACAGAGCTGATCCTGATTGGAAAAATTGGATAATCTGGCCCACAGACACGAATAGCTGTCAAGATAGATTCCTGAACAAGACACAAGGGTTTACATTAATTGGCCAGATCCAAGATATGTCCAGAGACAACATCCAGGGATAGTAACAATATACAGTGTAGGAAAACTGTGCCTTGAGTGGCTACAAAAATCCACACTAACAGAGGTTAAACATCATTTATCTTTACTTAAAGATGGCGTTGATTTAAGGGACTTCTTACAAGGTCCTGCGAAACGACGTCATAAACGTTTTATATATGCAGGTATATACGCCATTTATAATGAAGCTTGGAAAGCGACACAGGCAGAGACTGCAGAAAGAATACGAGAAATTGATCGTCTTAATTTAGAGAAAACTCTCTCTGTAGTTGATAATGGGTTAACAACTCTGTCATCCAGAATTTATTCTTTGGACAGCATAGTATCCTCTGTCATAGACATAATGGAACAGGACTTGCTCATGCTACAGCATGGGCAGTCGCAATTGCGTTCTATAATGCTTCTAGGCTGGACGTTACAAAATCTTTGTTCTGGATATGTGCCATGCCGTCTAATCAACACCACATCATTGTTTTCTGTATTTAACCTTACAGATAAACAAATCACTTTGACACAGAGCGCAGCAGACTATACGGTGCTGAGCATTGAGAAACTGGAAAGATTACCATTAACTGTTTCAGAAAAACCTGCAACAGAATGGCTAATATACGGGATAATCACTATGCCTGTCACAATTTTCAATATTGTTTAAAACATATTCCAGCTGGCGTGTATGAAAGGTTGGGTAAAGAATACATAAAGTCAACCTGGGAATTACCATATACAGACAGATGTTGGAGTGGGGGAAAATAAGTATTCTTAGTGGTACACAATGCAAAAGCGCACTAAGCGGTACACTTTTATGTCAGAGTATTGATTTACATGGAGCCTATGACGGTTCTTCAACCAACTTATCCTGCCACCTGCAAGGTTCCCCAGCAGCAGTGATTGATCCAATTTTTAGGTAGCTTTCTAACGGAAGCTATATAATGTTGAATGATCACAGCTGTTGTGGTATGTTGCCAGGAACAGCCTATCTCGTAACTGTGTCAGCCAGGGTCACTTGTTGTATGCAAGTATTGTTTCCTAAAGCTAAGACAGACGGGGGGTCGCCGTTATGGCTTCACTGAACATCTTTTCTATTCAAATTGATACTTTAAGCAGAATGAAAGCCATTCTTTTACAAAAAAAGGTGCCACTGACCTCGTCCAAAGAGACGTATGAACTACAAGTTGCACGGTCCTCTGCAGAGATACATGCCCTATTATCAACAAACTGCCCTGTACATTTCGTGGAAATGTTAGGTCGTATCTGAAACATGTCTGATACCAGTGGCATTGTACATATATTTAAGACAGTTTTTTCGGGACTGTTAGCACCATTTGAAGCAGTCCTTGGCATTTTTCGAACTTTGTGCACTCTGTGTTCAGCGGCCTGCCTCTCATTTTGGGACTCGTAGCAGGAACACTATGCTTGTTCCTTCTGCTCCGATATGGCAAGTCTGGCCAGCATCAACACCCAGATTACCATGGAGAACACTCTCCTGGCAATGAACTGTCGTGAGCGCATGATACAGATTCTGGGCCTGGCTCGTTTAAGAGACCTGAATACCAAGTGGTTTCTATCATTCCGACCAATCTGGCAAGATTGCATCTTACCTGTTCTATGATGCCTGCTATGTGGAGAAGAATGCTTGTTGGACATCTGTCTAACACTTCCATCAGCACTGCCAACGGATGTTGATACTTTGCTTGGTTCAGAAACAGTCCATGCATTGTGTTGTCCCCAGCGGCTACCCATCCTGAGGACGGCATTCGTTGAGGTCTCACAGACGCAATCTGCTGATGGTTAGATACGTGGATCGACAGGCACTCAGATACCATCTCCATCTCCGACGAACATTGCTAATGCGGCTAACGCGGAAGGCGATGCTTCACATTTTTGTGCTATCGGTTTACTTAACGAAGTGGTCCAAATTTCACCTACTGTGGTAGACAAATTCTTTACCAGCTTAGAAGATTTGATGTTTTCTCCAGACAACGAGAATTACTTTTGAAGTTAGCACACAGCGTTCTATGGGACTCTGCATTCAACCGTCACTTTTCAAAACAAAACTTCCAACTTTAGAACTCTATTTTTCTGCGATTTGACTTTTCCCAAAATTGAACTTTTTTTTGGGCACAAAGTAATCTGCTTAAAATAGAACTATTCTTAGAGAACAAGAATTCTTTGAAATACTTCCAAGAGACAAGTTTTGACCTTGTCCACAACCTGAACAGTTTTTATATTCTGTCATGGAATGGTCTCGACGTTTCTTCTGTATTTAAAAGCCATTTCATGAATGTTATTCCATGCCTCATTCTGATAAGCATTTTTCCAACGTCACACTAGATGCTTTGAATGAAAATATTGCTTTTTAAAAAGAGTACTGCACAAGTGCTCATTTTCATGTACAGCCATTTCAAATGCATTTTATGTATTTTGTGATTTTAAAACATTATGCTTTAGATATGTTTAAAATGCTTACAAGTTAGTAATATCAAACATAATAAAGTGGAGTGGGTGTTGTATAGCGTATTGGATCCGAGCAAAATTTACCGATTCATGCCCTTATATAGGTACAATTCACATTGCCCTTATATAGGCATAGAAATCATAACCATATTTAGACATAACCCATGCAGTCCAACTACAGACATGGCTACTTCCACTCGTTCCAAAAAGCCACAACGATTTCTTGGAAAACTCGGCTTCAGCAGTCAGGGACAGCCCCTTGCTTGAATATTGATTTGTCCAAGAATTCTTGGAGTTTTTTAAAGAACTACTATTCCCTTGGGGTTCTTTGATGACGTTATTATGTCCGACTTTACGTCATACTAGGCACCTTCCAGGTATAAATATGCCTACACTTGCCATAGCACAGAAACGGTGGTCCGGATCAGCTCGACTATCTACTCACCCGACGCAGCTCGCTACAGCAAGTGCCGAAGTAAGCCGACCATCCAGCTGACGCACTGATCAAGAGGCTGCATTTCTCCTGGCGAGACTCCAGCTCCAGTGTTTCCAAGCTCCCCTCGCGGGGAGTTTGAAAATCGAGTCCGAGACAGAGATACCAGACCTCCATCATTCTAAAACCAAGGTACGGAACTGATTAGACCTTAAGAGAAATCTTGGTTAGGTTCTTGGCAAAGAAAAACTAAACCTATGCTACACCTCACTTACTTCTTCCTGCGTACTAGACTTAGGTTAGGTACTCTGGGGTAGGCGTATTTTAGAAGCACCACTTGAGTATTTTTAGCCTTTGTTATTTATGTATGTATTTATCTATGGTTTAGAACCCATACAATGCTTTTACAGTATTATTTTATAATACTCTTCTTCTTACTGTACTCATTATACTTTGCAACCAGTATTCCGATTGTAGCAGTTCACTTTACCTGCATGAGAAAGAAGACTGTTCAATAAATCCTTTTATTGAAAATGCCGTCTCTCTATTTTCTCTGCACCTCTGATTAAACGAAGCATGCACGATTGACTGAGTAAAATATCTATCTATTGTTTCCACGACTCTGAAGATAAGTTTTATTCTTGGGGAAACAAAGTTGTTTTGTTTATGCTGTTGTCAGAAACTAATCCCTTCTTGTGTATTCAAAAAAGTTTCTAGTGACCTCCAAGCTAGCTGGCACTCACAATTAATTCTAATATATTCGATAGAGACCTAGTCAACCTAAGTCCTACGTCAAATCTGTAGGATATTTTATTCCAATTCGCAGAGCCTATTGGGAATATAGGAACTACACTACAGGTTACCTTCAATGGGAAAAGGGTAGAGGCTCTCAGAGATACTGGAGCCAGTGTGACCTCAGTCCGGTGTCGCCTGGTCTCTGAGAAGCAGGTAGTCCATGGGGCATTCCACCAAGTAATTGCTGTGGACAATTCAGAGCACCAGTGTCTGGTGGTGCAGATTCCCTTTGAGTGGGGGGAGGTCTCAGGTCCCTTGAGGGTGGTTGTGAGCCCTTGCATGCATGTAGTTTGTCTGCCCGGTAACAACCTGGAACAGTCCTTATGGAAGGATGTTGAGCTCAGGTCTCACTTGGAGATGTTTGGGTTGTCAGAGTGGGCATGCATCTCCACTCAGTCAATGGCAGCCAGAGAGGGTGATTAAGAGGACTTCGACACCTGAAACAGTGGCTCAAGTCCTGGCCAAGAGAAAGGGCAAGAGGTGCGGGAAACCGGCCCCTGACATTCCCACAGACTAGGAGGAGGAGGACCTTGAGGGGGACGCTCCAGTGCTTACAGGGGAGTGGGTAGCTTTACTGGGGGAGATCTCTGAGCTGACCCATTGTCAGCAAGAAGGAGGTCCCACCAGGGATAAATTCTGCAAGGAGCAGAAAGAGTGCCCTTATTTGGAGGGTCTGCGGTGGCAGTCTGCAGACCAGGCAGCTGGTGACCAGTCCTGATCACATTGGATCTACTGGGAGAATGATTTCCAGTATAGTGAGCCTAAGGTTGCTGAGCCTGGGTCAGCGCTTGTGCTAGTGGTACCCCTGCATTTCAGGACCATCCTACTGGGTCTGGCTCATGACGTCTCTTTAGCAGGACATTTGGGGCAGGATAAGACCTTTGACAGGCTTGTCAACCACTTCTTCTGGTCCCAAATGCGAAGGCAGTCAGATGGACATTGCAGGGCTTGCCAAACTTTTCAGGCAAGTGGTAAGAGTGGGAGGAAGTTCAAAGCAAAGCTCCTCTCCAGCTTTTTGCAGTCATTGGAACACCCTTTTAAAGGGTAATGATGGACATTGTGGGGCCACTGGATCCCAAGACAGCCATCGGCAACAGGTACATCCTGGTCTTTGTGGACCATGCCACCCGGCACCACAGGCAATCCCTCTCAGAACAACTACGGCACCTGTGGTGGGCCGGCCGTCAATGGGGATATTTTCCCGCATGGGGTTCCCCAGAGAGGTGGTTTCTGACAGAGAGACCAATTTCATATCCCAGTACATGACATCCCTGTAAAATGAGTGTGGTGTAACCTACAAGTTCACCACTCCATACCACCCACAAGGTAACGGTCTGGGGAGAGATTCAACAAGACCTTGAAGGGTACCCATGAGGCGTAAGTGGGGTGTCTTCTTGCCATACCTTCTCTTTGCATACAGGGAGGCGCCACAGAAGTCTCTTGGGTTCAGTCGCTTTGAGCTTCTGTATGGTCACCCTGTGAGAGTACCTCTGAGTTTGGTGAAGGAAGGCTGGGAGGCAGCTCCCAGGAAAACTCCCCAGGATGTGTTTAGTTACATGCTGGCCTTTATAAACCAAACTGCCCACTTCAGGAAACTCGCTCAGGTGAACCTAGAAGCCAGCCAGGAAGAAATTAATAAGTGGTATGACCAGAATACTACACTGGTCAAATTTCAACCAAGGCAGAAAGAGTGGCTTATGGCCCTAGTGGAACCTTGTGCCCTGCAGGGCAAGTGGACTGGGTCGTTTGAGGTGGTAGAGCACAAAAGTCAATGCCACCTACCTGGTGGATTTGCAGGCTCCAATGAACCCTTTGAAGGTCCTCCATGTGAACCGCCTCATGCTGCACTTCGAGAGGTCCAAAGTGAGAACGCTCTTGGCAACAGATGATGGGGTGGAAGAGGAGAATGAACCTCTCCCTGACTGCCTGTCTGCCAAGGAGCATGATGGGCCCGTGGCAGGTGTGATCCTCTCCCCTACCCTGACCACCGAGCAGCACAGCGACTGTCGCTAAGTGTAGGGTCAGTTTGCCCCACTATTCTCGCTGACCCCAGATGTCACTCACTGGTGTACCCATGACGTGGACACCGGTGACAGCCATCCTGTGAAGCACAAGATTTACAGGTTGACTGACTGGGTCAAGGCTAGCATTAAAGAGGAGGTCTCTAAGATGTTGGCGTTAGGGGTGATCGAGCCTTCCAGCAGTCCTTGGGTGAGGCCACTGGTCTTGGTTCTAAAAGCTGCTGCACCCAGTGCTACTCCAGAATGGCGGTTTTGTGTGGACTGCCAGGGGCTCGATGTTGTCACCAGGATTGACGCACACCACATCCCCAGAGCTGATGAGCTCATTGATCGGTTGGGAGCTGCCAGGCTCCTCAGCACATTCGATTTAACGTATGGGTACTGGCAGATTGCCCTAACTGAGGAAACCGAGGGGACCAAGGAGAGGTCAGCATTCTCAAACCCTGAAGGACATTACCAATTCTGGGTGATGCCCTTTGGGTTGAAGAATGCCCCTGACACCTTTCAGAGGTTGGTCAACCAGGTGTTGGCTGGACTGGAGGATTTCAGTGCCGCCTACCTGGATGACATCGCAGTGTTCAGTTCCAGCTGGGCAGATCATTTGCAACACCTCAGTGAAGTGTTGAGAGCTCTGCAAAGGGCAAGCCTCATGATTAAGGCAAGCAAGTGCCAGATCGGGCAGGGTTCTGTGGTGTACTTGGGACACCAGGTAGGAAGCTTCCAGGTGGCGCCCCTAAATCCCAAGATCGACACCATCCTGGCTTGGACAGATGTGAGAGCCTTCTTAGATCTCACCGGGTACTACAGGAGGTTTGTTAAGGGCTATGGCACCATTGCTGACCCCTTGACAGAGCTGACTTCCAGGAAGCAGCCCAAGAAGGTGATCTGGACTGAGTCCTGCCAGAAGGCTTCTGATGCCCTTAATGCCACCATCTGCACTGCACCCGTGCTCAAGGCACCCAACTTCTACAAGGAATTTGTCATGCAGACTGACACTTCAGAGCATGATGTGGGAGCGGTGCCCTCACAACTCAATGAAGACCAGCCTGTAGTCTTCCTTAGCAGGAGACTACTCCCCAGGGAAAAGAGGTGGAGTGCCATTGAAAGGGAGGCTTTGGTTGTGGTCTAGGCACTGAAGAAGCTGAGGCCCTACATGTTTGAGACTTGCTTCCGAGTTCAGACAGACCTCAGGCCCCTCAAATGGTTAATGCAAATGAGGGGTGAGAATCCAAAACTCCTGAGGTGGTCCAAATCCCTACATGGAATGGACTTTACGGTGGAACACTGTCCTGGCACAGAGCACACCAATGCAGATGTCCTGTCCAGGTTCTTCCGCCTTAGTGAAGAGAACTACCAAGAGGGTGGGTTGTTCTCCCTACTTTCAGCTGGAGGGGATATGTGTTAGACTTGGCATCTTTTGGCGTATTTCCCCTGAGTTTTTGCTTTCTGACCTCTCAGTTTTTGCTAGCGTAGTCTTTCTGCGCGCTTTTCTCACTGCTGATCAGTGGTAAAGTGCAAGTGCTCCTGTAATAAATTGTGTTGTGGATTGGTGTTTCCAAGATTGGATATTTGATTTACTTCTTAGTCCCTAAGAAAGTGCACTGAGTGTGCCAGGGCCTGTGAATCAAATGCTACTAGTGGACCTGCAGCACTAGTTGTGCCACCCTCGTAAGTAGCCCTGAAAAGGTAACTTAGACCCGCAATTGCAGAGTCTGCACGCAGTTTGTAACTGCCATGTCGACTTGGCCAGTGCACTCACTTGCCAGTCCCTCACCTTTCCTTTTCTGCCATGTCAGCCACCCCTAAGGTAAGCCCAAGGTACCCCAGGGGGCCGGTGCAGTGTATGTGAAAGGTAGGGCATGCTCTGGTGTGTGTGGCATGTCCACATAGTGAATTGCGGCCAATTTTGTTTTTCGCTTTTTCAAGGCTACCTGTTCCCACATAGGACAGAATGGGGTGCTTTGATTAGAATATCGTATAAACATAACTCGCCCGGGGAATTAGGGAGGAAAATGTATGCTTGATCTCAGAATCTAAAGATGCATCTTTTAGTGAAGGTGATTTTTACATTTTGTTTAAAAAAAACACTTTAAGAAAGTAGGTATTTCTTTTGCTCAGTCCTCCTGTGTGCCTCTTCTGGAATGTGGATTGCCTGTCTGGAGTTTGAATTACAGGAGGCTTGGGAACAGGAGTGGCTCCAGATAGTCTAGGTTGGTCAGGAAAGGGATGAATAGACTTGGCCTGCAATTGGGGAAGGGGGAGGAGATTTCCTTGCACCTCAAAGGGCCTGGTCTGCCTCTGACCATGCCGTCTCTACCTCCTGCCAGGAAGTCACACCAGAGAAGGCAGAACTGGTTCTGGCTGGGCAAAGACACTCTCTACCTAAGAGGTCAAAGGATTTTGGATATAAGTACTGGGGCCCAGACCTCTGAACTTTAGAACTCTTTTGGACCAAGAAGACTGCCAAAGAGAAGAGCTGGAGAAGCTGTGAGGAGGAACTTCCATGTTGCTGTGTGCTTTGCAGTGTTGGCCTGCAGTGGTTGATTCTGTCTTGGGCAGTCTACTTTGTGAGTTTCTCCAAGGGCTTGAGGTAGAGCTTGCTGTTCAAGAAGTCTCAGGAACAGCAAAGACTTCAAGCTCTTCAGCTCTCAGCACTTGGGACTTAGTATTTTGTGCTGCAATAGAAAAGCAACCCAACAATGTCTAAGACATGGCTGCGACTCTTTGTCCTGAAGGCACTGCCGCAAAGCCGCACCGCGACCCTGGGCTCACCGATGACGCCCGCTGATGCCGCCACCGAGCCACTGCTTGCACAGCGACCTGTGGGCACCACACTCCGCACCACCTTGCTTCATAACAATGCATTGGTATCCCCGACGACGACGCTCCACGCCGAAATCTACACTGCTGCTTTCACCGTGGTTCGAGGGCATCACTCCTAAAGTATCATGACGCACCGCCCTCAGCTTTGGCCTACCAACGCTGGCACCATCGACTCCAGTTCGTCAGCTGACAACAGCCCTTCAGCAATGACAACGCTTGCACCGCGACTTGCCGGTACCGTATTCACTTTGCACCGTGACCCTGGTCTCACCAACTGTGCCATTTGACGCCCCCACCGAGCCGCTACTCACAACGCGACCTGAGAGCACCTCACCCTGCACCGCTGCACTTTGCACCTCAGCACCCTACGCCTGCTGACGCCAGCGCTCCTGACTTCAACAGAGAGGAGTTCGATCTGCAACATGTATGTGACTTCAAGGTCCCTGCGGACTCCTGCACCAACCTCCAGGACCGATGCCTGCGAACGTCGTGCTTTCAGAAGCTCAACGAGAGGTCGCAGACGCCGTGCATTTCTAAAAGGTACTGTTTGCGGGTCTACCCGAAACCGTAGCTGGCCCGCAACACCCAGGGTCAGCCAGAACTGTTTGAATTTGTTTTCTCACGAAGCCGTGATCGCCCTGGATAGAGCTATTGACATCAAGAAACAGTTTTTCAAGCATATTCTGATAACCGAAGATTTTGAATTACTGTATTGTGTATTTCTTAATTTTAGGTCTTGTCTTATATATATAAAAATATGGGAAAGAATTATGGTCCTTCAAAGGCTTAGATGTGCTATGGCTGTAAACAGCCAGGTCAGAAGATAGACATGATGTGTGAACCAATAAGTCACCCAATGGTGACCATCCCAAAGGCATTGCTAGTGCAGTGATGGGGACGGAAGTTGTTGCTGATAATTGCAAAGTGTGTGTTAGATTTGGGGGTCTCTGGTTGGCACCGGTAAGTACTTGTGACAAGCAGGGACCCTCTCCTCTAGTCAGCACAAGGGGATTACCCTCCAAAATAACCCCTGCTCACCCTCTCGGTAGTGTAGTGCGAGCAGACTAGGTTTATCTCAGAGACGTGATAGGTTAAGCATTTGTGAACACATGCAGTAACTCAGGGACAACACCACAAATGGGCACACACTGGGAATATATCAAAAATAGGTATCTTTTATATAAGGCTTAGCACAAGACCAACATAACGACAAAAATGACCACAATACTATTTGCAATAAAGAGTTCTTAATAAATGCGTAGTTTTTAAGTTCTGTGCGACTCGGTCTCTGGGTTCCGCTCTTTTGTCAATGAAAAATGAACAGAAGAGTCTAATGCGGGCAGCGGACGCTTCCGTCCGATGCGTATTAGGATGGGGGTTCGAATCGTACACAGTACCTTGATGTGATGAGTCCGGCATGGATGAGGCGCTGTAAAAAGAAGTTGATGCAGAAGCGTTGTCGGCCACTCCCGGTGCGAGCCCCGGCTCGTTGCAGTCGTCGGTGCGAGACGTAGAGCGGAGAGCTGCGTGGAGTGGAGTGAAGTGGACGGTGCTCAATGCGAGACATTCAGCTTACGATGCGGCGTACGAGCCGTACTGCGGGAGCCGTGGCGTTCAGTCTTGGCTGCGGTGCGAGGCAGACATATGGAGCGTACTCCCCTTTCAGATGCGATCAGCAGCTTTGAACTTCGGCAGCCGTGTGCAGGTCGTACCAACCAGAATGGCTCGATGAGGCAAAGCGTTTGTATGCGGCGAGGTCGGCCAGTCACGGTGCGATCTATGGTTCGTTGGTCGCATTGATTGAGTCGACAGGCGGAGTACGGTGCGTTGCTGGACATGATTTGGTTGTACGAGGCGTACACAGCTCCTGGCCTCGGCAAATACTGAAAACAGCGTTTCCAGCAGCGGATTGCGAGGCGGATGAAGTCTACTGGTCCTGGGACTTCGTTCAGGGGGCAAGCTCACTCACAAGCCCTTGGAGATCTTTTGCACAAGGTGGAAAATAAAGTCTTTTGTAGTCTTTCTCCTCTCCTTCAGCAGCAAGGCAACCACTGCAGGCCAATCCCCCAGGTCAGAGACAGTATTCTTCCTTTCTTCCTTACAGCTTTCCCAGTTCCTTCTCGTCGGGCAGAGGTTTCTTCTTGTTAAAGCAGGATCTAATTTCTTTGGATCAGGGTCCCAATACTTATACCCCTAATTCCTTTGTTCCTCAGGGGTAGAGGGGCCTGTGCCCAGCCAAAACCAGTTCTTGAGCACTCTGTTGACATGACTCAGACTTTTCATTCAGGGAGCAGGCTAGAGACATCAGACACTTGGCAGGAGGTGGAGTCGGTATTGTGGTGGCAGAGCACAGTCCTATTTAAAGTCCTGCCCGCTGAAATTCCCCAGCCCTGTCACTCACAGAACCCAGACAGCAGATACACATCCTAGCAGATGGGGGCTGAAATGGTTAGGCAAGCAAATACCTACTTTCTAAAAGTGGTATCTGCAAACACAGAATATTAAAATAAACTTTACTAAACGATGTATTTTATTATTCTGAGTTCAGACATACTAAACTCGAATTTCTACCATGTTCCCTGAGTCTGTTAGGATCATAGAATGTAACAATTCTATCAGCCCATTCTGGCCTATGAGAATAGGTAGCCTTGCAATAGTGAAAAACGAAAATGGCTGTATATCACTATTAGGACATGCCACACACATCAGGGCTTGTCCTACCTTATACTTACAATGCACCCTGCCCTTGGGCCTACCATAGGGGTGACTCACATGAAGTAAAGGGAAGGTTTAGGGACTGGCAAGTGGGTGCACTTGCCCAATCAGCATGACAGTACCAGACTGCACGCAGGTTCTGCAATGGCAGACCTTAGACACATTTTACAAGGCTGCTTCTGTGGGTGGCACAACCAGTGCTGGAAAAACACTAGCAGCATTTGGATTTACCAGCCCTGGGCACTCCTGGTGCACTTTACTGGGGTCTGATAGTAAACCAAATAAGCCACTCATGGAATCCAATCAACATATACATTTTATACAGGGAGCACTTGCACTGTGGCACTGATGGGCAGTGGCACAGCGCTCTGAGCAGCTAACACCAGCAAAACACATGAGGCACAGTAACAGAAAAGTGGAAGGGAGATCCACGCCAAGGTGCCTGGTCTAACACGGTGCATTGAGGCTATCTTAGTTTCCATCAGTAGGGAGTAATTTGAACCTTTGGGCCACTGGCCTCCAAGCCTAAAGAAATACAGGCAGTGACCAAGAATCAATAGGATTGATGAACAGGTTCTGAGGGATACAGGTGCCAGCATGAGCATAGTGATAGCAAAGCTGGTTTTCTCAGACCAAATATTCCCTAATGAGGTGCTACAGATTGTAAACTCTGGCAATGTTACTAAGTCACATCCCTTAGCTGTGCTAAAGTTTGAGTGGGAAGGGGCTACTAGACCAAAGAAGGTTGCTGTGTCCCTTCCATTCCAATGGAGTGTCTGCCGGGAAATTACCTTGCCACTTCTGCCTGAGCAGAGGTGTATAGAAAGACTCATGCAGAAATGCTAGGTCTTCATGGATGGGTATGTATTTCCACCAGAGCACAAAAGTCCTTGAGGGAAGGTCAAGGGATCTTGGACCCTTGAAGTAGGTCCATGGACCCTAGTGTCAAGAGCATGAAAAGAAAGACTAGTAAGTTCTCTTCCAAAAGTCATCAGGCCAAGGAGAAACCTAACCACCATTGGAAGGTCTAGAGCCTGAAAAGAGGCTGATTCCCTGAGAGACTTGCCAGAGTTGGCAGAGCTTCAATGAGCAGGAGGCCCTTCCAGGGAGGACATGAGCCAGCAGCAATAATCTTGTCCCGATTTGAAGGCCTGAGGCTTGTAGCTGTCAAAAAGGAAGAACATGATGTCAGTGGTACCTATAAGATTCTACTGGGAATAGGGAATGCTGTATAGTGAGGTAAGAGACCCCATACCAGGAATATTCAGGACAGTGGTGGTCCCACAGCAATACAGAGAATTATTCCGTAACCTGTCTTATGATATCCCATTGGCTGGGCCTCTGGGGCAGACCAAGACCTGTGAAAGGCAGGTCAGCCATTTCATTTTGCCTCATATGTCTAAAAAGGTGAAGGAGTTTTGTCGCTCCAGTGTCACTTGTCAAGCCGGTGGCATGACAGAGGGCAAGCCAAAGGCTTCCCTAATACTACTACCTGTGATAAAGACGCCTTTTGAAAGAGCAGAGGGTGACATTGTTGCCCCCCTATACCACAAACATCCCCCAGAAACATGTTCATCATGGTGGTAGTGGACCATGTCACAGGGTATCCAGAAGCTATCCCACTTATGACAGTCACTGCTCTTGCAGTGCTGAGCGTTCTTCTTAGAATCTTCACTAGAGTTTATTTCCAAAGGAGGTCATGTCAGATAGGGATACTAGCTTTGTGTTAGCCTATTTGAAAGCAATGTGGGATGAGGGTGGGGTGACCTATAAGTTCACTACCTCCTACAATCTCCAAGGAAATAGGCTTGTTGAAAGATTCAACATGACCTTTGAAAGGCATGATCATAAGTTTGGCTGAAAAACTCAGAAGGAAATGGGATGAAAAGAAGATGGTGTAGAAAAGGACAAATAGCTGCATAGGAGAAGGAAGGATGTATGGATGAATGGTAAAGAGAAAGGCTAGATATATAAAAAGGAAGGAAAATACTAATACTAATGCCCCCACGTTGCACAGTGTTGTCATCAATGATGTTATTTCAGATCTTGCAGTGAAGTTAGCAATGGTGTCATAGAACATGTAATGACTGAGTGATGTAATAAGCAAAGTAAATAGTGCATGTTGAGAGAGCGAGTTATAGTCACTTTAGAGCATGAGTTATAGTTATGTGAGATAACTATAACTAGTGGATTTCAGTGGATTTTTTCATTTAAAATAGTGTGTTTTAATTGAACTTTGCATATAACTATAATGTCCCTTTAACCTTTATATTTTTAGTGAATTTCTAAGTTTAAAAAAAATTAGAATGACATATTATTACAATTCCTAACGATAATGTTGTGACTTTAACCCTTGTTTATTTCAGTGAATTTCTCAGTTTTCTTTAACATTGATAGCTGAACATGGTGTGGGCTGGGTGCATGGCCTGGCCTGCAGGCAGACCATGCCCCTCATGCCCCTCCGGCACCCCAGCACTGCATCTTTGGAAAAGGGCAGAAATGCATCAGATTTAAGGCGTATTGACCAAAACATAAAGGAAAAGAGGCACGTTTAAATATATGTGATAAAATGGAAAAAAAGGAAAAAATATCTAAATAAGAACATAATCAGGGTTCATGGAGGCTTGGAAACCTCAACACCTCTGGTATTTATTATGTTATGATTAGATAAGTAGGAAATCAAAGGCAACAATAACAGGTCCATTTTGGTGGCAATTCGCAAATTAGGTGAATGGGCTGTGTCCAATCTGTGATTATGACAAATCAAGTTCCACCAAGTAAGAAAGGCAATGTTATTAGAATTTTCCTAACTGGAGGTAATAACTTGAAAGACCAATGCCAGTAGAAGATCAGCTAACATTCCCTTAACATTGTCGCCTGACTAAATATCCGAAGAACCACAGAGAAAAACATGAAAAATTGTATGAGGAGTGTTATAGAAAACAATTGAAACAATGCGTGCCAAACCTATTTCCAAAAGGAGAGAACTTTTGGACATAAGAAGAACTTATGAAGAAAGTCTGCATGAGAGGCATGGCAAATCCAACAATTATTGTTAGGCTATAGTTTCATTTTAAAAAGAGAACAAGGAGTTAAAAACACTCTGTTATAAAAAGAAATATATAGTCTGAGTCAAACTGGTAGTAGGAGAAGTTGTGCCATATTTTGTTCTATAAAGGTATTGCGAAGGAAGCTGCTAGTCTTGTTCCCCATATTCCTCAATTTTAGTTTTATTTCTGTCTGAGTCTGCGGAAGATAACTTACTTATATATAGAGGAAGACTTGGCCTAATAGAAAAATTGTGTGGAGGAGTGGTGGGCGATTGAGGAGGAATTGAAGATGTGTCTATGGTTTATTGTCAGAGAATATCTAAGAGGGTGCCATATTTAGCATGATAAGAGAAGGGAATGTGAAATTGAGAGTGTAATTCTTTGATTGGGTACTTATAGTCTGCCTTTTCCCTGGATATTCGACCTCTGGTGCTTGGTGACTTGATGTCAGGTTGGGTTTTAGCTGTTTTGCACCTCAGGGTGGGATAGGGGCTTATGTCCTTTCAAATAATAGGACCAACAAACCCCAGAGATGGCCAATCCCATCGAGAGTTGAACAGGAGTACTCATTGTTGTGTCATGTTTGTAAATGTTATGAGACCTCCAAAGCTAACCAAGCATTGGGTCACCCATTTTCCCACATTTTCCGTGAGATATATGGATGGGGAGAACTCCACGTTCAAGATGGAAAACTCCATACACTTAATTGGTGTTATACCTGCCAGGATGCAGCCGCGGACGGTAGTGGGAGTACCGCCAGGCGGTGATGTGGGGATGGGGAGGGGCAGGGTGGGGGTAGTAATGTATGGATTACGGAGTTTAACAGGTAAGTAATTATATAAATAAATAAAACACATTTTGTTGCGTGCACTACATCGCATTTGGTAATACAGCGCACGCAACAAAATTTGTTTTATTTATTTATATGTTTACTTACCTGCTAAACTCCGTAATCCATACATTACTATCCCCACCCTGCCCCGCACCCTATCCACGTCAAATCCCGGCCAGTACTCCCACTACCGGCCGCGGCTGCCAGGATGTAAGCAAGTTAAATGTTAACATAAGCATATGATTACATATAATTAATTCATCTTTGTGAATAACACATTTTGTGTACCCCAGCATTTCACAACATTTGAAGCAGCCTGCGTTCCAAAACTGCTTAGCCGAGGCAGAATCAAAATTTCATGTGCAATTCTTCCTCTTTCACCCTTGATGTAATGTTGCACACCAGTTGCAGGCTAATTGTAGTGATCTATATCCCATACTGCTCTGTGTGATGTCAGATTATGGAGGGTTATTAATTCTGTGGTGGAATGTAGCTATTTAAGTACAGTGACAGTCGTCTCCTAGTGCTGCTACTCTGCGGCTGAATAAACCTGTGCTCTCATCATACTAAGTATCTGTGGTGATTTAGTCTTCCACAATTTGGTGATGAGCTAAGAAGATAAAAAAGAAACCCACATGCACACTTTAAAGCAGTGGTTTCATGCCAAACATGATGTTGGTGTTCATTGAGATAAGGTCCAAGTTGGGTATTGGGTACCCATTACGGAACCATCGAATGTGCAGAAAGGACGATCAAAGCTCAGAGAACCTCTTAAAGTTGAAGCAGTGAGTGGTTGTGTGATCAAAGTAAGATGTCATGCATGGTGGAATTTGTGTAGAGTGGTGAAAGTCATTGTGTCCTGTGTTTATATCTATGAGGCCTCTAAAGGTCCTCGGCAGATTCCTTACAAGTATTATGTAATCTGGTGGATGTGACTGGGTGTGGTTAATATAGTTTCTGATGCACTGCTTTCAGTTAACAGTTGCATGCTGAAGAATAAAGACGAGCAAACCAGAGCTCAGTGTGTAGCATGGTCTGTTAAATGCTTCCGGGCTGGGGAGAATGCTATAAAAGTGAATCTTAAGAGTACCATTGAAAGTCCTAAGGAAGATCCTTATCTTAAGATCTCGGAAAATGTTCAAGATCATGACAGAGTTAAGAAAATAATAAGGAAGCCAGCATGGTTTTGCAATTAGATGTTCCATTTATCATATAGGCAACCATTCCATTGCATCTATGTTATGTTATCATTTTATTGCATATTTTTATGGGATGTAAATTTGAAGGTTTCTGTACATATTTAGTTTTCTTTTAACTGTTGCTGTTTTGATTTATTTGCGTTTCTTTATGTACAGGTTTGTGCTGGAAGTTACTTTGTTGTGGCTTCTATGCAAAGGGGGCAGATGTTGTGATGAACTGTATTTCATACTGCTCTATGTGATGTCAGATTACGGAGGGCTCTAATTTCTGTGGTGACATATAGGTATTTAAGTACAGAGACAGTTGTCTCCTTGTGCTGCTATGCTGAGGCTCAATAAACATGTGCTCTGATCATACTATGCTGCCGTGTTGATTTCGTCTTCCACACAGATGTTAACAAGGTACAGGGAAAATGTGTAGACAATGTATCTAGAGTGCACGTCACCTGAGAGGTGAGCAACGATTGAACAATTTTCATTGTGAGTGTGTGCTAGCCACCCATTTGAACTCATTCAGGGTAATGTAGGTTTGCTGTGGTACCTCAAACACCCTTAGTTCCAGCTCCCCTGGTGACAAGAGCTATTTTGATAGAATCTGGAATGTCAGCATTTTGAAATTTATGTATAATCTGTTGTTCTTGAGGTATTCCTACAGCGTATGTGTTGATGAGTACTTTTTTGTTAAATAAAAAATTATGAGCTACATTCATAACAGTGAAGGAGGCCACATCAAACGAAAAAGATAGAGATAATATTATTAGTTAAATTTACTGTGGGGAAGAGAAAATAAACATAAATGTATAGAATTGGGAATAAATTCAACAAAAAGAGCTTAGGTTGAAAAAAGTGATTCGTACGTGCTTCTTTTATACTTATTCAACAAATGCTCTTTGCTTAGACATGCCTTTCAATCATTGTCTCTCAAATTCATTAGGGACAAAGATGCTGATGTTTGGCTGGAGGACTAAGCACGCATTTTATAGATGGAAAAAACATGGATACTCTCTACCCTAGAAAAATATGAACGGATTACTAAAGAATTTGAAGACATATATGCTTAATTTATCTACACAACGCTCTCCTATGTCGTAATCAATGATGGGCATGCTGCCAAGCATGCAGTAGAAGAGTCAGCGCCCCTGCCATTCATGCCCTGGCCCATTAGTCACATTTAAAACAAGTCGCGTTTCCAGAGGCTTTATTTTGCGGAAACTATTCCTGTCACAATGGCAGAGATGGTTTCAGCAAAAATAAACCGTGACATTCTGTCAGTGGCGTAGCCAGGGGGAAGTGGGATCACTCTCTTTGGGGGCGGCGGAGGTGAGCAAGTCGTGCCTGTCCACTACCACCATCCCCCCCACGGAACATTTTGCCCGTAAACGCCTCTCCCCGACCTAGAACAAGTCGTTTGTCGGCCAGCACCCACCTATCTGTACCGTTTGGCAAACTCAGGGGGTGCCGGGTGGCAGCAGGTCTAAATACACCACTGCATTCTTTTGTCAAGCCATGGCAGTAGGCAGGGCCAGACTGTTAATTAAAACTGGCCCTGGCAAACTGCTCGACAGACCCCACTCACCCCACTCCCCTCCCCTAAGGGGGTGCGGCGAGCTGTTGGCAAGGGCCAGTTTCAGACAATTTTGGCACCAGGGGCCGATATTACAGGCCCCTGCCAACAAAAATGCCTCCCAGGGGACCAAAACCAGCCCCCACCCTGGTGGCGCACCCCGGAAACGCCCAGTGCCTGGCAGTAGGGCAGACTGGTTGTCATATTTTTATCACATACAAAGACAAGGCTCCGCAGCTGGATTTGTTCTCGGAAGACAAATAATCAGTGTGTATATCGTGCTAGTCGGACTCTGCAAGTGTGTGAGGGTTTTACAAAAAAATCTTTTTCTGTTTGGTCTGATCTTTTAGAGTGGTTGGGGACAAGGAAAAAACACAACTGCCAGTGCATTCTGGCTTCGTGTCAAATCGTGGTCCAGTGCCAGTGAGGGTGATGCTGGAAAAGGAGTCTCTGTTGGTGCGATGAGGCAGGTCTAGGGGTCGAAGTGCATTAAAAAAGTATGGGAACTATGATGCTGCATGCAATGCGTGCAGAGACAGTAGGTGCAGGGTCAAAGGCGTAGTTAAAAAAACAAAATATTCTCTACTTTCTTGGTCTTTCATCATCAGGTAGCTACATATAAAATATTGAACTGCTTAAATGAAAAATAAATGTAAAGAAATGTGTTACCCAGTGGGAAATGCACTACAGTACATTATAAAATCTCTATTAGTAAATGCACTGCATAGGTCTGTGTGTTACCAGAGAATCACAGAATTATATCTTGGTAGGTGCAATGCAGAATAGTGTCTTTAGTATTTTTAGTGCTAGGAGGTCACAACCTGTGACAGAAAGCACTGTGAATTTGTAAGTCATTTTTTTAAACTTGCATTACACACAGTATAAGATAGACTGCTTCAAAATGTGCAAAAAGTTTCAAGATAGAGGTGTGCTTCCAAAATATAGATTATACTACTACCCAGACTGCACATAATGAATTCTTTTTTTTTACGTAACTGTCCCTTCAACACCTGGTCAGGGGTAGGAAGCACAAAAGAATACATCTTTGTCATCATACAGCTTCGAGTAATTTGATCAACTATTGTCAGTACTGGCTCCCAAGCAACCTTTAAATTTGCAGATTAACTCGTAGTGCACATTTGTATTTCTTTCAGGCAGGTAAGCACCCTGGCAGGAAGGCTTGTTTAGCTGTCAGTCTTCGGTTTCACAGCACAGGAGACTCATATAATGGCACTTCAGCAGAAGCATTTAAGCTATAGGAAGTAATCATCCTGGAACAGTAGTCTTTTTACACAAAGTAGGAGAACGTCTTTAAATAAATCTCTTCGACCTCTGGGCAGGTCACCAAGAGTTGGGTGTATAGAATATCTGTTGTTTTGTAAAAGATATCTCCTTACTGCTCAACATTCAATTCCTGGATTACTTACCAGTAATCATACTCTATTACCTCATTCGTCATACCCGTAACTACTCATGCAGTGGTGAGGTCCTATCACACTATGGGCATAGTTTCCCAAGCACCTCTCTTTCCATTCAGCACAAAGTCCACCTCTTGCTGTTATCAAGCTCTCTACAAGACCTCCCTTCAAAATAGGGTGGGAGGGTGGTAACGTTAGTGCCGGAATGAGAAATGAAGAATCCGAGTAATGTAGGTTATAGATAGACAATCCAAGCATTACCTCTTCATTCCATCCCTCCTCCCAGTACTCAAACATGCAGACATGCCTAAGCAAAGAGTTTCTTGTATATAAAAAACATTAATCGAGCATGACCCATGATGCCAAAAATTATTATTATTTGAAATTAAACATGAACCTGCTCTTACCATCAGGACCTATCATGACACTTTCTTAGAACTCCAAATTTTTTGTACCGAAGTCCAGCTCAGTTCTTTGGGCTACATTTATTCTGTAGTGATTAACAGGTATAGCCCTAGTCCCTTCAAAACAAATGTTATTAATTGAGTTTACACACAATTTTGCCCAGGAGGCAGTCATCCCCATAGTAGAGTGTAAGACAGTAGGTAATTAGTTGAGAAGTAAGTGAGTCCTTCAAAAATAATAGGTTTTCAATTGAACCAAGTACCCCGTTGTAGCCCTTGAGTTTCTCAGGGTAGTGAAGCAAAGCAGTACAAGGCCTACTCAGAAGAGGTGGCGTGGACTAGCAATTACAATTTATTGCCACACAACAACACTCAGTAAATTATTGTCCAGTTAGTGGTTTTTCTTTTTAAAAAGGAAAAGTAGATCAAAGTACCCTTGATGACACACTAATATCACATTATACCCCAAGTGTTAGATTTGGGGGTCTCTAGTTGGCAAAGGTAGGTACCTTTGACCAAATAGGGACCCTTGCATCTAGTCAGGGTAAGGGGGTACACTCCTAAAATAACCCCTGCTCACTGTGAAAAGTTGGCCTGGCATATGATGTCCACTATTCTAGTGGGCACCTTGCACCAGTCCAAATGACTCTTATTGATGATAGGTTTCAAGGCAACCTTTATAGAAAGCTATCCTAGAGGTAGCTGTGGGGAGCAGCATTCAGGCTAAGACTTAGAGGCGAGTTAAGCTGGTTGGTTTCCCAATTATAATATCTTGAATGATCAAATGAAAGCACACCACACAAGGTACATATCAAATAAATATGTATTTATTTTAAACACAACCCCTCTGGACTCTTTATGAGGTCTGAGGTAACAGTACACTACGAGGAACTCAATTACCATACGATAAGTTGCACGGTATACATTATGCCCTAGGGTCCTTGGAAACCATATACTAAAATAGTGGTATAAGGACCACGTGAGAGTTAGAAAGCAGGCCAAGGGCCTGTAGAACCACTGGGGCTACCAATAACCACCCCAGGTTAGGATGCAGGTGGCCCACAGGGGACACGTGCAGTGTCTAAACACAGCCACAGATCACCGTTGACTTTCTATTGAGAACGAACAAGTTACAATTTTAAAGATTAAAGGCACTTAGAGATGAACTACGATGGAACCCTTTTAGACTAGGACACTTCGAGAGTCAAGACCCACGCGTGCACCGGAGTACTTGTGTTACCTCACCCAGGGAAGCCGGGTGCATAGGTGTCTTTTGGTGTCGGGTTTTGTCGTTGATTCCTATGGAGAGCTGCGAAGAAATGCTGTAGGCGACCACAGGAAAAGTGTCCGTGTAGATCCAAGGATGGATCGGAGATGTGAAGAACCTGAAAGCAGAAGGGACAGAGTCTGGGTCACTAGCCAGTGACCAGGATGGTGAAGAGAAGATGCCAGCCAATGTCGGGTGATTTCAGGTGAAAGAGGTGTAGCTTGACTCTTCAGCAACGAGGACCAGGAGGGACCAACGACAACCAGGAACTGGATTCGAGCTGTCCCACAAAAGATCTAGCTGACTGCAGTGTCAGAATCCAGATTGGACCCAACAAGCCTTGGCAACAGCAACCCACACAAGATGACAAGATTGGCTTCAGTGCAGACCAGCAAGGTCTGAGGAACTCCTTCATTGGAGAGAAGTGGGAGCACGCCTGGAGCAAAAGGAAAGCTCAAGAAACAAAGGATTGTCCTTCGTGGGGGCTCACTAGCCAACGCACTAGGAACCCCAAAGGTGCCTCAAACTGCGTTGAAAAAAGGGGACTCACAGATCACTCATGGGGTGCTGGCCTCTGTTCTACAGGGCAAAAGGAGATCAGGGTAGGGGCTTCAAATACCCCAATGCACAACTTCGGGATACCTCGGGAAGTAGGTGCAGTTGCAAAAATGCAGGATGCCCAGGAGTTTCAGTCCCATGTCTCTTGTGTCAGCTACGGGTCTCAGCTTTGCTGGGAGCTCGGGTCAGCTTTAGAGATGTCTGGAACTCCATGTCCTGTGTCACAGATTCCTGGGGATCCGGTGGGAGCCTCGATAATGCAGACCAGAAAAGATGCAGTTGGTGCCTGTTTGAACAGGGTGGTCACTCCTTGACCACAAGGGAGATTTCTTCCGTCTTCCAGTCGATATGGAATGTCAAAGGTCCAAGATATATGTTGCAGAGTTTCGTCCAGGGTAATATAAAGTCCTAGGGACTGGGTTTCTATACTTATAGTAAGTTTAGGGGTTGGACTAAATCTAAGGTCCCTCCTATGGGTAGACCTGGGGAGGGGGTGGTTACACCCCTTCCCCTTTGTCAAGTTTCACACCAGAGCTGGGGCAGAGTACCCCAGCAACCAGTTTGAACTGGGAAATGCATGGAGCACCTTGTGTTCCCCAGGCAGTGCCTGAAAAGCATTCACTGAATGCAACCCACCCTGCCCCAATACACTAAAGCCTGTCTGGGGAGGTGCTAGCACCTCCCTGGACAGGAAACCTATTGTCCAGGCCTCCCCTGCCGGAGTTTCATCCACCAGCAGGAGTGCAGACTCGTGTCTGTGGCAGCAGCACCCATTTTGTGATGGGCGGGCTCTGTTTAACTTTAACCGGGTGCACCAGTGTGTACATGTCTTTTCCCTCTAGAAGGGTGGAATATTATCCCCGCCGCCAGAGCTGGCGGGGGGGGGGGGTAGTATTCCAAAGTGTTTGACACCAAACACGACTTGTTTTTATGAGGCCAAACCAAAGTTAGCATTAACCGCAAGGATTATAATGCACTTAAGAGTATATGGTATGGCTATATCATAGAACAGCTATAAGGAGATGGTTCTGAAAGCTGCAAAGGGGCTCAGCTCATGCTAGGGCACCCTCTCACACACAACCAAGCATTCTGCCTTCAGGATTATCAAGGCCTGCCATAGGAGTGACTTATAGGGTAATATGTGTCTATTTGTAAAGGTAGATATAGGTATACTATATCTAAGTAAGGGGTGCTTACACCACCTTACCCAGGCTGCAAGTGCAGACCTGTGGTGCCATTTTGGAAGGCTAACCAGGGGTGGCATAATACATGCTTCAGCCCCTGGTAGGCCTCTGGGGTACCTATGCCCTGGGTACCTAAGGTACCAAATAAAGGGACTCACAAGGGTAACCCAGTAACCAATATGGGATGTACCTAAAGTACATTGAATCCATTGTATAAAGAAAGCAAATAGACTAGGGCCCTGAATAGCAGGATCCCAGTCCAACTAAGTTGAAAACCAACAGAACACAAGGCAAAAAGAGGGGGTAACCATATAGTCAGATCCCACCTTCCTACATAACCCCCCTCCCCCAACGAAAGGAGATAAGGCTATCCTTGTCCAGGTGAGACTATGTTGACTAAGTGGCCATATAAGGAAGTACCTGCATTAGCATGGTTACGCCCTATCTTATGGTCCACTAAGCAATCCCTCACCCTAAGGGTATCAGAGGGTCTCCACCATAGGGAGTCACTACCTGTGGGGTGTTTTGGCAAAGTAAAAGGTTGGTGCTGGGATGGAGTATTGAAGTGAGGCCCCACTAAGGTTGGGCTCAGCTTCCTCCAATCACTGTCCACCATACATGCCTTTCTTTCCATGACTGAGTTGCACTGTGCTCTCAGGGTCAACCTCTGGCTGCCTACAGCTGGGGGTTGGATCCCTTTGTCTGGTCCACTGGAGGGACAGGGCAGGTTTGGAACCACATGCTTCAGACCCTGGTAGGCATCTGGGGTACTTATGCCCTGGGTACCTAAGGTACCATATATAGGGACTCACAAGGGTAACCCAGTAACCTTGTCTTGTAATACTTTATTCGATAAAATATATCATAAAAGTACAGACATAAAACGACATTAAACATTTACAAGTATTACTACAAGTTCATTAGAAGAAAAAAAAATCATCATTAAAATTAGTTTAAAAAAGTGGAGAAAGTCTACAGAGATTTATGTTAAAGGGATGCACTCTTAAGTCATTAAAAGCAGTCTAGATCGTATAAACCAAGCACTGGCCAGATACTTAGCTATCCCGCAAACTATAAACATTGAGGTAGTGTTGGTTAAAATAATACGCAAAGCTGATCTGTGGTCTCTAATGCCCATCTCCCTTCACACAGGTTTCAGCCATTTTGCCCTAGCATGTTTATAGGCATTGCAAGCAAACAAAAAGTGGCCAAGGGATTCTACCGGACACAAACAACCTGGACATTTTAGATCATGAACCCTCCTGCCCTTCCACCCTTCTATGAATTTTTTTAAAGGGAGGGTGCCGTATCTCAGTTTTAGGAACAGGTTTCTATCTCTGGGGGTCTGTATGAAATCCAGAAATGGTTCCAACTTCCTCCCGGGTTTATGCGTGAGGAAGTTGTTTGTCAGAGGTCCCCAGCTTGAAGTAATGAGATATTTGCCCTCAGCCCATTCCCAATATAATTTCTTAACAATTTGTTTAGAGGGAGGGGCTTGCAAGGCCCAAGACTCGGCCAGGCCTATAGATTCTACCAGCTTTTTTAAATTGTTGAGCCACCTTATTTTGCCGGAAGCATTCAGAATGATTAGTTCGTCCAGTACTAGGGCATAATTTGCCAATTCTGGGGTCCGTCTAAGTCGCACCCAGAATAGCACAGGGCGTATTTGAACTATTTCTGCAATTGGTTTTTTGCCCATATCATAAAATAGTGGTTTCAGGGGGGTTGTGGGGGGAAGTGAAACTAAGTTTCTCAAAAACTTGTTCTCCGCAATAGCCTGCGCCTTACTATTCTGCGCACCCCATTGTTCAGAGCCATAAACTGCAGAAGCTAAAGCTTTTCCCTCGTAAACTGCCAGGGCGGGGGCTACCGGTCTACTGATTGAAAGACGCTGGTTCTTTAAAATAGCTCCGGCGACCCGTTTAAGATTTAAAACCATTTTAGATATATGGGAGTGCCATCTCATATTGTTACAAAGCCTGACCCCAAGGTAATCAAATTCATCCACCACTTCTAGGGGGGTACCATTCAGGGAGAGATGGACTTTCTTCAATTTCCTTTTGGCAGATAGTACCATCCGTTTCGTTTTTGTAGTATTGACCGTAAACCCACGTTCTTTACAAAAGATACTGAAGAGGTCAAGCAATTTTTGTAGACCTTTAGGGGTTTTGGACATTAGGAGGGTATCGTCTGCGAAGAGAAGTGTGGGGGTTTTCTCTCCAGCTAAGACAGGGGCATCCGCGGGTTCCTCCCGTAGGTGGTCAACCACCCCATTTATAAAAAGGGAGAACAGTGTCGGCGCCATCACACAACCCTGCCGCACTCCTCTATTGACTGGTACCCTCTCTGTCAATTGGCCTTGACTCCCCCACCGAATTCTAGCATAGTTGTCTTCATGGAGCTTGATGATATATTGCAACAAATAAACAGGGAAGCCCATACCCAATAAAACCTCCCAAAGTTTGGCGCGGGGAATGACATCAAATGCCATTTTCAAGTCTATGAAAGCCAAATACAAGCTTCCCTTCTGGATAGACACTGCTTTCCAATAGACTGCACAGAACCGGAATACCTGGTACATAGCACCAACATTACGTGTGAACCTCGCCTGAAAGTGGGTCAGAATGTCATCGTCTATTAGCCACGTCTCAATTCGATTTATGATGACCCTGCCAGCGACCTTTTGAATGGTGTCAATTAAACTTATGGGTCTATAGTTGGCAGGGTCATCTCTATCACCTTTCTTATATATGGTGATTACCTCCACACCCTTCCAAGATTCGGGGACGGGATGACCATACTGGATTGAATTCATTAGACAGGCTATAAAATCTGCCCATATATTGGGGTCATGGCGTAATAAATCTCCCGGGAGGCCATCTGGGCCGGCTGCCTTCCCTGGTATTATTTTCAGAATTGCGTCATAAACCTCTCGTGAAGAGAAGGACTCTTTCTTACAACCTATCTCCAAGCCAAATGCGCTTAGTGTTTCCTTTACTGGGGGTATTGTATGGTCTTGCTGACTATCCTCACAGTATAGTTTTAAAAAATGAGAGTGCCATTGATGTTCATTTATATGATTTGGAATCGTATCAGCCCCCCTTCTATCAAGGACACTGATCAGCTTCCAGAACTCAATAGCGTTTTTCTCCCAAGCTGCATCCTTAAGCTGTTGCCAGTGTTCCTCCTCCCAATCCTTTTTAGCTAAATTAATGCTTTTATGATACTCTTTTGTTGCTAGTCTCACTGCTACGGGGTCCTTGTTTCTTATAGCTTGCGTTATAGCCCTCCTCTTGACCCTGCAGCTTTTTGTGTACCAGGGATTACCCGAGAAGGGTTTTTGTTTCTGTTTAAAATCCCCCTGGGGTTTCTTCATGAAGAACTCTCCTATTTTATCTGTGAGCTTCTTGTACGATACTTGTACGCCCGTAACAAGAGCATGGGGCGCTGTCAAAGCAACGGCTGAAAGGCTAAGGGTTTCTGCTAAGACTAGCTCTTTTATACTATTGAGTTTCCCCTCTTCGCATTTGACCGTGTTCCATTTTAGTTTCCGATTGCAATTCAAGGGCAAGACCTCTTTTGTAATCATCATGGGGCCACCACTCTTACCAATTCTATTTGCCCAATAGATTTCCATACATAGTGGATTAAGGTCACTATCAGAGGACTGTCTAACCTCCATATCTACTAAATCAGTCAAGGATTGAGTGTCCAAGAGGATGTATTCAATTCTAGAGGGGCAACCTATCCTATTAAAGGTCATTGCCCCGTCCCGATCTGAGATGGTTCACCCGTTTAAGGCACGTAGATTGTATTCGAGAGCTAGAGCATTCAACTGGATAGCTCTAGCTGTACATTTCTTAATGGGAGGGAGGGTTAGGGAAGGTATCATCTGCCTCCGGTCCTCTGGGCTGAAACCAAGTTTCTCTTCATCATCTAGGGGTTCAAATGTACAATTAAAATCCCCACTCACCAGTATTTTGGATGTGGTTGGAAGGTCAGACAGTCTTTCCTCCAACAACTCTATTGTGGGTGAGATTAGGCCGCCCTGTATGCCTCTTGCATAGACACAGAATAGTTCGAAAATTGTGCCCCCAAATGGACTTTTTAAGGAAATGTGCAAGATGTCATTTGTAAGGACTTTATGGGAGGTAACTACACAATTCAAATTCACCTTAACCCAAATATGCAGGCAACCTGATGGGCGGCCTTTCCCCTCCGTGACTGATGGCGTAAAATGAGTAGAGTATCCATTTTTATATAGTGGGGTCAATGACCAAGTGTCCTGGAACATACATATGTGGAAATTATTAATAACATTGTTCCAGTCTGGGTTAGCAAGGTTTTTTTTAAGCCCAGCTATGTTCCAAGATAGAATCTTGATAGAAGAGGGGGTTTCAGGTAGTTCCTTAGTTATGACTGGGATACTAGGTTCTATCACTCTCAGACCAGATCTAGTGGGCCCTAGGCTAGATGTACTCTCTCTACTGCTTTTGAGTTTGTCCCCAGGGGCAGCTCTCACCACAATCTTTTCCATTTGTCCAGCAGACTGGGTTGGGAGTCAGTCGACTGCTTCCAATCCACTGAAACGATTATAGCAGTGGATTAGAGGGTAGTTAAGCTGTGGGCCCTGCCAGTCCCCATTAAACTGTGTTTCACCGGGGACAAATCTCCCTGCTCTTCTCCCTACTGTGTTCCAACCTCCGTCATCACCCCCTGTCCAATTAGTTGCGTTCCAGGCTCCTGGATGGCTCACCCCTCATCCCCCTCCTCGTGGGATTAGGAACTCTCAACCAACTCCACCTGGTATCTTGATGTTCCGTACGAGTGTAAAAGTATGACAAAGATTTAACCCTGATAGTAGAGAAGTTGTTACTTGGGGGCCCAGAACAAAAATGGTCCACCAAGCGTGGGTCCTCAAATGTGACAATAACACAGTCACCATGTAGACTTTTCTTATTCTCACCCACCAAGGGAGCTCTCTCTACCATTAGAATTTTACTATTGATGTTAGGAGGGGGAGAATTGCTATTTAGCCAATGGCAAACTTTGTTGTTGAGAGCCCAGAATGATTCATGTGCTGCAGGAGCAAGCTCGGGAACACCAGTTAGGACTATCACATAGGGACAAGCATCAGGTGGTAGATTAATGTTCCTACGTGACTTTGGTTCCTCAGGATGGGAAGTGATGGAATTGGGAATGGAGGTTGTTGGGCCAGCTGCAATCTGCGTTGTATTAATCGCGTTAGATGCTGGCTTGATAGTACTGACTTTATTCCCCTTGGGGGTAGGGTTTATGACAGAGGGAGTTTTAGAAAGGCAGGCCT
Source organism: Lissotriton helveticus (assembly GCF_964261635.1). Lineage (NCBI taxonomy): Eukaryota > Metazoa > Chordata > Amphibia > Caudata > Salamandridae > Lissotriton > Lissotriton helveticus. Next base: position 1,619,361,804 of record NC_136061.1, read on the forward strand.
TGGGAGTGGAGATTTTCCCTACAGATTTATTCTTAGTAATGGGAGGAGGATTACGAGCAGGGACCGATACAATGGGTGCACTTTGAGTATTATTGCTATTCCGAGATTTTAATTCGTGGTGAAGAGACTTAAGCTGTTGTTCTATGCCTTGGAGCCTACTCTCCAAAGGCAAGAGGAGAGACTTCATAAGATCAGATAGAGTGCTTATGAGTGGGCCAAACTCATCCTCCGGATCTCCTAGGGTCTCTTCTAGACTACTGTCACCAGATACACTAGCCATAATACTATTCACAATTGTATCATCTGGAGTACCTAAAGATTGAAGGCCGTGTGCCTGCTGTACCTCTTTTCTCCTAGTACTGGGTCCCATGATGTCCCTCCTCTCCTCCATGCTACCACTGTCACTCAATCGTTCTAGCATATCTTGGTGACCTGTGTTGAGGGTAACACTTTTCGCTTTAGGAGTTGGTCCCTCGAGTATACCTCTTTGGGTACAGATGTTCTCAGAAGAATCAATAGCAAGTGGGGATAGTGAGTTGCTATCCTGAGGTGTCAGTGTAGCAGAGGACGGTACAAGGGGGTCTAGGGTGGCAATGTTAATATGAGAGATAGAATGGGACACATAATCAGCCTCCTTAGAATGAATTTCAGGGATAATTGTGACTTTGACAGGGGTGCGTGCAGTGGCTATGTTGCCCAGTGACGACCTTTTGGCATGCGCTAAATCCTGAGAGACTCTTCTTTCCATAAGTACTATACCTTGATCTATTAGGGAATTAGTACGAAGAATGAAGTTGTCCAAAGTGCCGGTCAGTTTTTTGGCGCCTGCCGCAGCCTTGCTACGGGTCTCACGAGTAGACATCGGCAGAGCCAAAGTAGTGACAGACTAACAGTAGGGTGAGGGCACAAGATGCTAGCGAGAAGAATACAAATTAAGCTGGGTACTTAACGTTTCAAGGCCCCTTAATAAGTGCAAAAAGAGCATGCATACAAACAGGAAGAGAATAAAGGGGTCAATAATGGCACAATAATAACCACAGCAATGGGGAAATACTTGCTGTATAGGTGACTTTGTAGAGATTAGTCAAAGGCCTGGCCCAGTCCAGTCTCTACAGGCCTCGTGGGGCCACAGAAGGCCCGCCCTTGTCCCGGGCTTCTCCCGGGACGCTCCCGCGCAGCGGTATGCTGTGACAAATTTATTAGGTGGGAAGTGGTCCGGGGCGGGGCTGTCAGGGAGAGCGGACCAGGTGGTTTCAATTGGTCGCGCTGGGGCTCCTGGAATACCGAGTCCCAGCGTCAGCGCTCGCAGCCCTGCTGCCGTTCGAGCCCTCACTTGTCCAAATCCTTGGGGCTTCAGGCGGTGGACCAAACGCAAACTATGTTCTCCTCCTCCTAGACCCACGAAGCGGGACCCGCGAAGCGGGTCCGGCAAGCAGCTGAAGGTGGGCAGTGAACAGAGGGGCGCAGGCAGCGGTACAGTTCTGCTATTCCTCTTCTCCAGGCAGGATTATCAGGTAAGGGTGTCCCAGTAACCAATCTAGGATGTACCTAAAGTAAATGGAATCCATGTTATAGAGAAATCAGATAGACTGGGGCCCTGAATAGCAGGATCCCAGTCCAACTAAGTCGAAAACCAGCAAAACACCAGGAAAAAAGTGGGGGTAACGATATAGTCAGATTCCACCTTCCTACACTCACCCCCTTGGTAGCCTGGCATGAGCAGACAGGCTTATCTCAGAGGCAGTGTGTAAAGCATTTGTGAACACATACAGTAACCCAGTGACAACACTACATTTGGACACCACACAAGTTGTAGTATAAAAATAAGTATTTTCATATAGACTTAACACAAGACCACAAATAACAAAAAATCCACAATACTGTACTTTAAAAATGGTAGAAATAGCTTTGTTCTCTTTAGGGAAATGCGACACTTTAAAATCAATGTACCTTTGGATCCGTAACGCTATACAGCGAAAGTGCTGCAGGGAAGGCGATGCATCGGTTCCTTACATGCAAGAACGGTGATGCGTCGGTTCCCTACTGCTGCATTGGGGCATTGCGATGAGACCCACAATGCCGTGATGCGATGAAGATCCGGTGCAATGAAACAAAATGGTGTCTTCTTCTAGATGCGAAAAAGATGTGTGCACGCCTGACGGGCGTGCGGCAACTTAACAAATGTTCTGAGCCGTGGCAGGCTCTGCGACGTGCTTCTCCGGTGATGCGACGGCATCTGTTGCAATGGCGACACTCTTCTCCGGCGATGCGAGGCGCTTTTGTGATGGTGTCACGCTTCTTCGTCGTGAGTTGCGCTTCCTGCTACTGCGACACACTGTTCCTCAGAAGGCCCAGCACAACAGCAGACACTTCAAAAGAACTTAGGGGAGATGGTTGGTGAAGTCTGTTAAGGAGGCAAGCTCAATTTCCAAGCCCTTGGAGATCCTTTACAAGTTGATGAAAGTAGCACAAAGTTCCTTTCTCCTTTCTTTGGCAGTCAGGAAATCACTGCAGGCCACACCCCCTAAACAGCCCTCAGCTTAGGGATAGTCTCCTCCTTCAGTTTCTCTCTGGTTCCTCTCCTCAGCAAAGGTTCTTCTTGTTTCCCAAAAGTGATCTAAAGTTCTGTGGTCTGGGTCCCCTCTTTTATACACCAAAATCCTTTGTCTCTGAAGGCAGGGAGTGTATGTGCCTAGTCCAAACCAGTTCTGTTCAGTCCTGAAGCACTTTGTTGACAAGACTCCTTCTTTCCTTTGACAGCGTGGGCCAGGGACATCAGACGCACCACGGGAGGTGGAGCTAGCATTGTGGAAGGCAGGCACAGCCCTATTCAGGTCCCAGGTGCAACTCCTCCCACCCTGTCTCCTAGAATCCCCCAGCCCCTGTCACTCAGACTCCAGACAAGGACTACACAACCTGGCAGAGGTAGGCTTGGATAGTTAGGCAAGAACATACCTACTTTCTAAAAGTGGTACTTTCAAACACAGAATGTTAAAACCAACTTCACTAAGAGATGTATTTTATCATTCTGAGTACAGGCATACTAAACTTGAATTTCTACCTAGTTCCCTGAGTCAGTTAGGATTGTAAGATGTTATAATCAAACTTCCTATTCTGGCCTATGGGGAACAGGTAGCCTTGCAATAGTGAAAAGCGAAAAGGGCTTTACTTCACTATTAGGACATCCAACACACATTAGGGCATGTCCTACCTTTTACCTACAATGCACCCTGCCTTTGGGCCTACCATAGGAGTTACTAATATGCAGAAAAGGGAAGGTTTAGGGACTGGCAAGTGGGTGCACTTGCCCAGTCAACATGGCAGTACCAGACTGCACACAATGCAATGGCAGACCTGAGACACAATTTACAGGCTGCTTCTGTGGGTGGCACAACTAGTGCTCCAAGCCCATCAGCAGCATTTGATTGAAAAGCCCTGGGCATACTCGGAGCACGGTACTAGGGTCTAACAAGTAAACCAAACCAGTTAATCAGGGAGTCCCTAATCCATACATCAATTTACCATAGGGAGCACTTGCACTATGGCACTGAATAGCAGTGGTACAGTGCGCAAAGCATCTATAACCAGCAAAAAAACATGAAGCAACACCAAAAAATGGAAGGGAGACCCAAGCCAACAGTGCCAGGTCTAACACCAAGCAAACCACATAGTCACATTATACCCCACCAATACCAAATGCAACATCACAATATAAGGGGGTGTCATTTTAAATAAGGCAGGTCTATTGGATTTGTCAGGGAGTTACCATATAAGAAAAACAACTATGTGTCTTGTTTCAATCTTATAACATCATTAAAATCAGCAAGCAAAGTACTAGTAAGCAAACACGTTCTTTATAATTATATGTACTCATTGTTTAATATTAATGCTGTCAATAACACATTTAGACTGTAAACACATGTAACCGAGAATCTTGACAGTAGACTGCCTCAAATAACCAAAAACAAGGGATTAGTGCACTCTAAAGAACAAAAGATTGAGCGCTAAAAGTACTTAGAATCAATGTCTCCTTGGGGGAAGGGGAGTCATAATTCCAAGGTCCCAGGAGACTTACAGCAAGTAATGACAAAAATATTTGAGAGGGACTCCTGCATTCCTGCAGCCCCTAAGTACTCCATAGCAAATGTTGGTGGTGCCGCAGTCCATTTTGGTTCCACCACAAGCAAAACTAAATATGCAATTGAGCCCTTGTAGGGAATTTTGTGGCACGCCAGGTCCATGCTATGAAGATTATATTATCAGGTTCACCTGCTGTAATTTTCTTGGTGGCCTGGTGCCGCAAGGCTGCTTTTCTTTTTGGTTTTGTGTCCCTTGGCCTACATGGACCACCCATTGCCTTTTTCTATGTGGTGGGCTGTGGAGGGAGTCCTAAGGATCTTGCAACCCTGGCCGGCTCCCTACACGCCTTCATCCACAGACGAGTGCACCGGTATCAATCTTTTCAGCTCCTGTGCGGCAGGAGCTGCTGTCCTCATGCTTCCACAGTGGCAGCGTCTGTGTGATGCTGGGCACTCCAACCCACCAAATATGAGCAATGGGGCATAGCGACTACCCAGTGGAAATGTCCCTGCCTCAGGGGATGGAGTCCCTGATGTAGGCGATTACTTGTGCCAGCTCTCTTATGTGCCTTTTTCTCATGGGGATGGGGTCCCCTTGACATCCTTGCATTGGATCCCAGGTGGTGGGGCACCTGGGTCCAAATGTGAGCTTAGGGGGGAGTCTCACACACATCTCCTACCCAGGGAAATAAATGATCGATTGCTGCACCGACCTCTAGAGGCCTCGCCCTTATTGGAGGAATTCAGATGAAATTGGGTAGAGCCCCACACGCTCTGTAGCTTTGTTTTTCTTGTTTTAAACAGGGAAATCATTAAACCTGCATATAGCTCTGTTTGTAAAGTTTTTTTATTTTTGGCTTGGTTAACTCCCACTAGGAGAATTTTCTTTATGGCTCCCGAATCTTGCTTTTACTGGATGCTGGATTTTTACTGGGTACCGTGCCTGACCTGTCCTCTACCTGCACTTCTAAGGCTCTCTTCTGCGTGTATGAGCCATCTTCCATACCCAATCCACAGGCAGCAAGCTAATTGTCAGAAGTATATTTCCTCACTGTCTCTTTACTCTCTGAGGAACTGGGCAAATCACTGTCAATGTCCCTTTTGTATCAGTAGGCTTTTGTCCTTCTGTGGTGGAGCTAATTAATGAAGTTGCTCCAGTAAGGAGAAACTAAGGCCTGGAAACCTGATTATTAGCTGAGCCAGAGACCCAGTGGGCTACTGATGGCAACAAATTCAAGCTCAGTCTGCATGTTTTACCCCTGTTTGGTACCTTGCTGGACCCTGTATGCTTAAGTAGGCCGAAACTCTAATTTAGGGCAGATTTTGCCAATAATATAAAATGCAGTTACAACACCACAGACCTACGCTATGAGGCCAACTCATTGTAAGGCCCACCTCTGGTCAGCACCTATCCTTGCAGAGTCCCTCCTGCAACAGGCTACCTATGTGCAGATATCAGGCTACACACAACAGTAGTCTAATGTGTTCACATGTAACCAGCTCAGTGCCTCTTACCCTAGCTGCTCAGGACCAGCTTCATCTTAAAAGATGACACTCTTTGGTAACACTCAGTACAATTATTGTGAATTAAGTTGTCAAAAGCAAAAAATCCTGAGGGACTACATTGGCGGAATTCATTTGCGAATGAGACAGAACAGGGCCTAAAATATCACATCCAGAACTGGAATTAGCAGCAGAAATCACCTTCTTAATCTAATGACCCATGGTAAAGAATGACCTTCCACCACTAAGGACCTGTTGACCATTTATAAATGAAAAGGCATCCTTTCTAATTCAGCAAATCTGGCAAGATAAATCTTCACTGCTCTAAATACAGTCAATAAAAACTACAAATGCTCGTGCTCCGTTGAATCATAATACTTGTAAAACCATTGCCTGTGTCCTATGAAAAATGGAATTTTCTTTTGGTATAGTTTTTGGCACCTAACTTAAAGCTATATGATTATCAAAATCTCTCAAATGGGGAGAGGTACTCATAAAGGCACTTAGTTCTCCTAAATGTCTGGCAGTATCAAAGGACATTAGAAACACTGCCTTCAATGAGATAAACTTAAAAGCAATGTATGTATTTCATTATAGATCCTTTTTTAACAGGCAAACTTCTGACCACCTCACAGAAAAATATGACCAGTTACTATATCTTCCCTGTGAACTGCTCTGCAGTCTGGCATGGTTCTTTTCACAATTAAACCACCTAATTCAAAGAGGAGAATCCTACCTGGCATCGCTGTTCCGCCTGCAGTTTCAATTCCTTGGCTGTGCATTGGTCTCCCCCCCGCCGCGGCTGTAGTCCATCTCGCGGCCCAGAGCGGAGGGAGACTACACCTCCCAGCCTGCCCTGCGACCCGGAAGCCATCACCGGGGTCACCGCGTCCGGAGGCGCTACAAATTGACGGGACTCTCGGTGGAGCGGGTGCTCTGCCTAATTCAAAGAGGAGAATCCTACCTGGCATCGCTGTTCCGCCTGCAGTTTCAATTCCCTGGCTGTGCATTGGTCTCCCTCCCGCCGCCGCTGTAGTCCATCTCACGGGCCAGAGCGGAGGGAGACTGCACCTCCCAGCCTGCCCTGCGACCCGGAAGCCATCACCAGGGTCACCGCGCCCGGAGGCGCTACAAATTGACGGCACTCTCGGTGGAGCGGGTGCTCTGCCTAATTCAAAGAGGAGAATCCTACCTGGCATCGCTGTTCCGCCTGCAGTTTCAATTCCCTGGCTGTGCATTGGTCTCCCTCCCGCCGCCGCTGTAGTCCATCTCGCGGCCCAGAGCGGAAGGAGACTACACCTCCCAGCCTGCCCTGCGACCCGGAAGCCATCAACGGGGTCACCGCGCCCGGAGGCGCTACAAATTAACGGCACTCTCCGCGTCGCGGGACGCGAGCGGGACGCCTGGACTAAGCCCGGACAAAGGGCGGACAGTCTAAGACAGTCCAAGACTGGCCACGACTGGACTGGACCAGAATTCCTGCAAAATATTGCACTGTGAGTTAATTAGATATCCGTGGATCCAATACTGACTGTCCCTGGGTAAAGTGCGAACACATCGACATTGGTAAGGGGCATTAGCTTAATATATATATATCATCTGGTTGTCACCAGCTTTGTATATGTCTAAACAAAAGACCCCCATTGTTCCCGCCAACACCATGGACAACTATTTAGTGCAGGTGGTGGCAAAAATAAATAACGAGCGGAGGTCTTCCTTGGGACTTAGCACCTCACCAACATCTTCCCAAAGGGAGAACTTAGGCATGAATTTGATGGATTTGGACACAATAAATGTTATAGAATCATCTACCCAGCAAAATACCGATAGACTACTGTTAAATGTTTCCACAGTTTCAAATCTAGACACTAATGTAGACATAACAGTGGGGGATGATATAGATGTCTCCCAACATGATCTAGAATTAGTCGAGGATTGTATGTCTCCACCGGCTCCTGTCCCTGCGCCAAGAGCAACCAGAGGGGACACTAAGATTCCCCCCAAAAGAGAAGGGCTGCGGTCTAGTAGGAAAAGACCAGCAACCGCCCCCCCTAGTAAGAGTGTCATAGTAGGAAAAGTGGGACAAGAAAATGATAGTATAGGTTGGGACGACGCCATTATAAAGAAACTCATGGGTATGTTGGACACTAAACTAAATCGGATAATTAAACCGCTGCTGTCTAAAATTGACCACCTCACTGATAAAGTTAGTAAATTGGAGATCCTCTTAAAAACTACTAATGACAATGTGGGGGAAATACCGAATTTGGTATTAGGTAAAATCGATGAAAAGCAATCTATGGAAAACCCACCAGGGGGAACAGTAGACGTATTAGCTCCCATTCAGTCAACTAGATTAAATCTTGGCATGCAACCAAATAACCCTGTAGCCGTAGCCGTTGGCCCCTCAGTAATTTCAGGGAATATTACTGATCCAGGCCCAAATCTAGAAATAGGCCCTGTGGAACTAATCGTTGAAGCCTCACCTCTGATTCTTGTTCTTGCCAACGTGCCACCCCTGAATACAGGCCAGATTGAGCTACCTGAATCCTTGCTAAATAAAGCATTGCAATGGTTGAGCAATAACATGCACATTTCTCCCTGGGGCAAACAAAAGCTGTCAGAGGACTTGGTAACAGCAAGACGAGTGAAGTGGATAGGGAATAAACCTAAGAAATTTGCGGGGGACTGTGTGGTACTGAACTTTAAGGGCCCAGATGTACTACCGGAAATCCTGCTCAATCTATTCCCCCCCCAACGCAGAACGGCAGAACTAATACCACTCACGCTGGACTTCTTCTAAAGCAGAAGAGGACTAGTGGCAAAGTCAAGTGTATTAAGGACCAAGTGGTCAGTTGTGGGTAGTAGAAGAGCTAGGGATGGTCCAATTTGTGACTGGGGGTTGAACCTGGAAAACAGATTTTCTGCCTTATCTAACTTAAACGAATGCGATTGACTCGCAGGGTGTAAACATTTGTCAGCCAAACCACAGAGAATGCAAACCAATGGAATGGCAGATAATATGGCATGCACACAATCTAATAATCAGACAATAGGATTCAGGGAATCCCGAACCTCATATTCTGGAGAGGCAGATAAAGACCCATATGGTAAAAATAGGGAAATGGCAGGGAGTGAGGTAATATGGGAAGGCGGAAAAATGATAAGTGTTGACCCTGTTGAAAATGACGTGGAGATGGGCAAGCCAGGGCTACACCTAGGAGAACTTTCTTTGACCCTTATTTCATGGAATATAGCAGGCATAGCGAACAAGATAGCTACAACAGAATGGGTTGATTTTATTGACCAACATGACATTATCATGCTACAAGAAACTTGGTCACTAAACCCAGTTTTTCGCCAGGGGTGCTTAAACTTCTACATACTAGCAATCAGAAATCGCTCAGGACGCCCCTCCGGAGGCCTACTAATTTGGATCCGCCAGACGCTGAATTGCTTAATAACGCAAAGATCTTTACCATCTAATTATATTTTAGCACTTAACATTAGATGGGACAGCGGCCAAGAACTCGCTCTGTTTAATGTTTATGCCAGGGGGGTTGGTGGCGGTAAATCCTCAGAAGTAGTAACTATTCTAGAACAGGATGTTGAACTGTTAACACTTCAACCGCACATTATCGTGGGTGGGGATTTCAATTCCACCTTTGAACCCTTGGGTAAAGAGGATAGGAATCTGTCCGAGGAGGAGGACATTCAGTGGGGATTACCTCAGTTGGAGGTGCCTGCCATTAAAAGATGGAGTGCTGTGGCAATTCAGCTAAAGAGTCTCTGCTTAGCAAGTGGACTGAGAGCGGTAAATGGGTGCACGCCCTCTGATCTAAAAGGGAATAATACATTTGACACTGGCCGTGCATCTAGTAGAATCGATTATTTTTTAATAGATGTAAGGGCCTGGAGCAAATTGATAGACATGGCTGTAGAAGTAAGATTGGAAAGTGATCATAATCCCCTGTGCATGACCTTTCACTCTTACCATGAGACCACAGAACATGTCAATAAAAATGAGCGGGTGACGCAAGATGTTGTGTGTTCAAACAACCAGCGCCACTTGAAATGGAGCATGTTGATAGAAGATGTAGCGAAATTAGAGGACCTCAAAAAAGTAGTGACAGAGGAAGTAAATAACATCAAGTCCCATTGTGGAAATCCAAACTTCCAGGACTACATGATGGAGGTTCACAAAAACCTCTTCTGTAAAATCCAAAGCTTCTTCATTAAAACAAGCAAAGTTAAAAAAGAACAACCAAGGCAGGGATGGTATGATAAGAGCTGTAGACTGGCACAACATAACCTAAGCACTGAATTGAGAACGGGTAACGCCACAGCTGTTAGGAAGACGAGAGACAGTTATAGATTGACCCAAAAACAAGCCAGGAAACGTTGGGATGAAGAACCCTGGTGCGAGCTGAAACAGGCTTGCGCAGCCAAGGATTCCAAGTTATTTTGGGCCACAGTAAAATGGGATAGGGGAGGGATAGCTGCACAACCACAAAACCATGTTGCTAAAAATAAATGGACTGAGTTTTTTCAACCACAGTATGCCCGCAATCCAATGCATAGTTCTGATCCCCCCCTGTAACTGTCTTTTTTAAACACCAAATATTTAATGAAAAAGATGTTCGCATGGCCTTGGATTGTGTGGCGGGGGGAAAAGCACCGGGCATGGATGGAATCCCGGCAGATGTGTTCTTATCTGACCGGAATTCATGGTGCACTTATTTTACATGGTTGGCTAATGCAGTGGCTATGGGAGGGGATGTGCCCGCCTCATGGAAGGGAGCGGAAATCATCCCTATATTTAAAAAAGGTGACAAAACTCAGGCTAAAAACTATAGACCCATCAGTCTCATTGACACAGCGCAAAAACTTATGGGGCGCTTAGTCCAGAATAAATTGCAACAATGGATTGATGAAAAAAACATACTGTCACCACATCAAGCAGGGTTCCGCCCCTTGACCAGCAGTGTTGACCAAGTTTTTTACTTCATAGCCATCTATTGGAGAAATGTCACATTAAAAAAGGGCACATTGTACGCTGTTTTTGTGGATTTAAAAGCTGCCTTTGACCTGGTCCCTAGAGAAAAACTGTGGCAGACCTTGGCTGACGTAGGCATAAGCCAAGAACTCCTCACCCTGCTTGTGCGCCTCCATGAAAATAACTTCGCTAAAATTAGGTGGGGCAAGCAGGGAGAAGTGACTGAGCCTTTTCCGGTGGAGCGAGGAGTGAGACAAGGGTGTGTCCTGGCCCCAACATTATTTTCAATTTATATAAATGGTATTGTTGATTATTTGAAGAAATCTCCAAGTGACGCCCCAACCATAGCAGGTTTACATGTCCCCGTCCTAATGTTTGCGGACGATACACTTTTACTTTCAAGTACACCGAGTGGTCTCCAAAAAGTGGTTGATGCCTTTGGTGAATTTTGCGATGGTCGGGGCCTTGAATTGAATACCACCAAGACTAAATTCATGTGCCTTAACCATCAGTCCACGTTTAAAGGTGTGATAACGTACAAGGGTACTCCACTTGAGAAAGTTGATGCTTTTTCCTCTCTAGGAATTATTTTGCAGGGCGATATGAAATGGAAATCGCATATTAACACGGCAGTACTAAAGTTTAGTCAGCTCAAACATAGAGCCTCGCTGACAAAACCAATAAATAGTGCCCTTGAAATTTATAACATGAAAGTACTGAGCGCCTGTTTATATGGTTCCGAACTTTGGGGTTTTTCAAATCTAGGAGATCTGGGGCGGGCAGAAAATAGATTTTTGCGAGGGCTTGTAATGGCCCCACAAAGCACACCCACAATCCCATTAAAGTTGGACCTCGGCAGGAATAATGTTGAGGACATAGCTCAGTTACGGCCACTGTTGTATTGGAGGCGCTTGATGGTGACCCCAGAGCTAAGTCACTATGTCACAGCTTTGTCAGATGTCGTCAAGTGTGATCGTTTCCATTGTATTGTATGGTTAAAAGAACAGCGGGGCCTACTTGCAAAGTTAAAACTGGAACATCTATGGGGTAACAGGGATTTGGCTTGCTTTCCATCGAAAACAAAATTGAAAGAAATGTATTGGGAGATTGTGTATTCAACAATGTATTGCAAAAGATCTGTACCCAATTTGTCATCTCGCTTTTTGGACATCAAAATGTTTCCATCGTGCGAAGCATACTGGGACATAATTGAACGCCCGCATGATAGGAAATTATATTTCCAATTTCGCGTTGGAACACTCCCAGTGAATGCTTTTAAGAAACATTGGTCCCCGCCGCAGGATGAACATTGTTATCATTGTAAAGACCAAATAGAGCACATCTCCCATCTATTGTTTTGTTGCCCTTTATATGCAAGCCCACGGCGTAAATGGCTAAAACCAGTCTGTTTAAACATTGGTACTCGCAGTCAATCGATAGCACTTAGAATATTAGAATCTGACTGCTCTACACCATTTGTTTTTGCTGTAGCAAAATTTCTTGCCTGGGTAATCCGCACCCGTACATTACTGTTAAATGTAACATAATGAAGTATGGCTGCTATGTTTTAAATGCTCTCCCATTTTTTAAACAATCTAAATGAACTAAGCACTAATTTTATTCGTGTAAAGTATTCGACTGTCACTTGTTTAATATGTTTAATATGTATTTAAAAAAAAGTATTTTTAGCTTTAGTATTTATTGTACAGGGTTAGAATGGATGCTTTTATGACAAATGCCGAATAAAGCTTTAATGAATGAATGAACAATTAAACCATCCTCTTTGTAAAAACATGAGTCTCTGCTCTGTCTATTGCAATAGGTCTTACCTTATGTGTGCCTCCTACGAAGTCCATTCTAATCCTGGTAATCCACTCAGAAGGGATCAATGCTCTGTTTCTTCATGTGATGTCCCTTCAAAAAAAGCATCCACGGGCAGCTAGACTCATTGGCCTCTGAAATGGGCACATTCTGAGTAACATTGGCCGACCTCCCAGACCGACCGACCTCCCGGCATGACCAGCCTCCTGTTCAAAGCTGGCGCACCACTCAGAAATGGAGCATGTCCCTTCTTCAGTGTTGCAGCCGCCTTGGCAGGCTTTCACATAAGAGTGTGACCCAAACACACTTTCACTCCATCTACAGTGGACACTACAGGCTGTCTCATGTCGACAAGATGGCTTTATAGGGCCATGCACTGCTGAATGAATCCTACAGAGATGTATTACATTACAACACATGCTTTTACCACGCATGCCTTTACAACGCAGTTTTTACAACGCATACCATTACAACGCATAGCGCTTTGGGGTGCTGGATAGTGAATAGTTTAATTTACTATTCCAACTCCAGTCCCCGTGGACACTAGGGAAGGTGTCGGATAGTAAATTAAATCTATTCCCTATTCTAGAGCGCCCCGCAGCGCAATGCGTTGTAATGACATGCGTTGTAATAGTTGCGTGGTAAAGGCACTGCGTGGTAAAAGTTGCGTTGTAAAGGATGTTTCCCATCCTACAGATCTCTGTCCACCGTTAGAAGAAAGGTAAAACAGCGTGGACCTATACATTGCACATTAAACAAATATAAGATACTCCGAAGGCCCATGCACTTTGAGAAGATTGTTGCACTGAGGAGTGAGAAAGTGGGAGCCTTATGTTCATGCACAAATTAGGGTGTGATCATTATATTTAGGCTTCAGCAGTGTGTTACTATCTGTTTGTCACAATATTCTGAATTTAATATTTTAATTGTCCATCTACTCTATCTTTTTTCTGTCTGGTGATTTCCAGAATGCACTCTTCTGGTATGGTAACATTAAATAATCTGCTTGTGTAGAGAAATAGTTATATTAGCTGCTTGCAGGAATCAATAACCCTCTACTGCAATTCTTACACTTGTGCAAATGGCTGAATGATTGAGGACAACTGGAAATGTCTGACATGAAGTGTCCAGTAAATGAATTACTATGAAGAGTATTTTATGCCTCAAAGTATCAAAAAATCTGACAATAGTCTAAAAGTGACCTGATCAAACCTTTTTCTGCCTGAGTGGAAGGGGATTATTTCTTCATCAACTTGTTAAGATTATTTTTTTTTACCATATTCCTGGTAAACGTTTACTCAAACTCCTTCTCGAGACCTAAAAAAACCAGAAACTGTCAGTGAAGTCCTCCCCAACTTTCTAAACACTAGGACAGATAGAAGGCAACTATGCCTGTAGTTGATGGCTAAGTTGATGTCCCTGTTGTCCTCTGTAGGCTGTGTCACTGCACTAATTTCATCCAAGAACACAAACAACATCAGTGATTTTGTCTGTCCTCATACCTGATCCTTCGGAAAAGGTGCGGAATTATATAAGAACTGCACTTGTAATGCTTCTCCTTAAAAAGCATACAGTGAAAGTGATTGAATTAATTTTAGAACTATATGGTGGTAGATATACAGGTATCAGTGGTTATTTACCAAATCCAAAACTATGTGGACACTCACACGCCGTGGCATCCTTTCTTATAAGGTTTTTAACAGCATGGAGTCTGTTTCAGATTTACTTCTGGTTGACCTCTATATGGATGTACACAAAAGAGGAAAGATAGGATTTGGATCAGTCCAGTACACTACCTCCCGTTTATTGTAACAAAATTATATATAAGGTACACATTTCCGAATGAAGAGAGGGGGGAAGAGTTCAGACTGTTTCTTATGACAAGACAAACTCTTTAGGGTCTTAAACAGCATTAAAAGTGCCCCCAGCCACCAATTTGGTGGCATGCCTCATCATCAAGCATGAATTGCCCAATGATGAATTTTTCCTCTACATGTGTCTGGTGTTGGAGGCTTTAATGGTTTTTGGACAGGCTAGACCAATATATTGATTTAACTAGATACCTACATAGACAGGCATTCTGCATCCTAATACCTCCTCTACTGGAAACAAAGGCTTTCCCAGTTACTTCACACATCTAACATAATGTGACATGTTTGTGGAGTGATACTCCTGCTCATCATGGACCCTGGGCATCCTGGTCCATCTGGCCCTGGTCCTCTCTTCCTCCTCTTTCTGGCCACCTAATCCTTGTTCCCCTCATTCTGGTAGTCCTGCTCCTATTGGTGCTGCTCCTTCTTTCCTCCTGTGCCTATTCCCATTGCTCCTGGTTTTCTTGGTCTTCCTCCCCATAGTCCTGATCCTGACCTAGCCGTGTATCCCCTGCCAAACTGATATGCTTATTCCAGGACCTCCTTGTCCAGGTCTGCCTCGCCCTCTAGACTCTGATATTCCTTGTGCACACCGTCCTGATGGCTTTGGCCCTCCTCCTAGACCTCCTTCCTGGTCTTTCTCCTCCTCATCCATGTCCTCCTTGACCGTCCTCCCACAATCCTCTGAGATTCTCACACTTAGCCAGATACGGATTTCAAGCCTTTCACTAAAGTTTTTTTGCACAATAAATTCATTTCATGGTGACCTGCGCACAATTTAATTTTTGTGGTTCCTCGGTACTGAACACCAGCAGGACTCAGTCAAACTTCTGACTGAAGTGACCACATATGACGTGGGGTTATTAAGCAGAGCAATTCACTCTCTAGACTAACAGCAATCCTCAGAGCATCACGCCCTCTACTGGTTCTTGAATACCATCAGTGTTTTCCATAGTCAACCCTCCATTGACATCTTGTATCCAGGACCATCAGAGACCAGTTACTAGGTCTTAAAATCGAGTCAACCACCTCTGCCTGTCATGTATTTATTTCTAATCATGTATATTGTAACCACATCTGCCAGTCATGTATATCTGGGCTAGTCTGGAAACCAATTCAAACAAAATAAGAGTGTACAATTTAATTACTTTGTGACAACAAGAGCAAGAAAAAGATGAAAATACAGAAATCAATTCAGGGTTGTATGGAAGGCCCTCACTCACCTACCTGGTCGTTGACATGCTTTATCATCAGGCCCCACTGGGAGAGGCCGAATACCTCCACAGTGTGCTTCAACGCCAGATTTACTGCGGAGCAGGTTTTTGTGAATTGGTGAGTGAGCAAGGTCCAGCGTAATGGAAATGGGGTGAGTGCGGCGTCCCGACCAATCCGGGGAAGCGCACTGGTTACGGCAGGTTTGTGAGCTGGAACCAAATTTATTGTGCTGGAACCACCTTTATTGAGAGAAAGCAAAAGTGACAATTAACACTAGTGTGCGAGGCAGACTACGATACTCAGAAAATGACACGGCACATGAGAATGCCGAAAAGGGGGTATTTTGCGGCAATCGAAACAGCAATTGTTTCCCCAAAGATTTTAAGGGGAAGTTACAGTATTATCATAAAGACTGAAGGAGACTCCCTTATGACACATATTGTGCTCTTACAGGTATTAGGTACAGGGTACAGTTGTAATGATTCTGTCAACTCAATAAGACAGTGTTCAGTGCCCAGTTATAATAAATACTATAGTCTTAATGTTAGTTCTGTTAATGGGAATGTAATTAAGGCTGGTTCAATGCAAAGTTTATTTAAATATTGATGACCATGGAATGTCGTCATTCCAGCCTCGGTTATGGGTTCCCAAGCTGTACACCCATCTTTGCTCCTTTTAAAAAAGTCTCTGAGAGATATTTGTACTGTAGAAAATTGTCGCTCATTTTAGTGGTTGTTTTCCGGCATCTTATATTGCTCCTGTGTTCGCAAATTCTTTGCTTGATCTTCCGGGTGGTCATTCCAATGTATCGTAATTCACAGAGCCATGTGATCAGGTAGATGACGTTGGTGGAGTTGCAGTTTGTATGGAATCTTTGTGTCGATATTTTTCCTTGTTCCAAGACCAGTTGTTTGGATGGGGTTGTCAAATGGCAGACGCTACAGTCAGAGCATGGAAAATGGCCCACAATCTTAGGCATGCCCCAAGTGTCAGTGATAGTACGTACACCTGGTGATGTCAATTCTTTCAGTCGTGTGTGGACTAAAGAATCTTTGAGGTTCCGTCCTTTCTTAAAGGAGAAGAGAGGTTTCTCCCATGTTTTGTTCGTACTGGCGCTGATTCTCCAGTTCTTATTGATTGACTTTTTCATTAGATTGGACAGGCTACTGTATGTGGTGACACAGGTGAGGGGGACTTCTTGTGGTTGTCTGGGGTTATCTTCCAAGAGGGCCTCACACAGTTGGTTGCGTGCTCGTTTGTACCCCTTATCCAGAATTCTAGCTGGATATCCTCTTGCTTGCAGTTTCTTGGTAAGGCCAGTTGATTGTTCCTTGAAGTCTTTCACATTACTACAGTTACACCTGATTCTAAGGATACTGGCCATACGGTAGATTCTCTTTTAGTGGTCTTGGATGAAAACTGGAAAATTCCAGTAGATTATTTTTTCTGTCGGTTTGTAATGCGTTTTTGTAGTTAAAGATGTGACTTCAATTGAGATGGTCACATCCAGGAAGACAACTTCAGACTTTCTCGAGGTGTGGGTAAATTTTAGATTGAGATCTACAGTGTTGATCCATTTGAGGAAGTCTTCCAGAAGGTCATGACTGCCCTTCCAGATCAAAAGAACATCCTCAATATACCTCCTCCACAAATAGATGGAGGAGGAGAAGAGCCCGTTTGATGGTAAGATGTGTTTTGCCTCAAAGTCGAAGACATAGAGCCCCGCCACACTAGGGGTGAAGGGGCTGCCCATAGAAGTCACTGTACTTTGCAAGAAGAGTTGCCCTTTGTATGCAAAGAAATTTTCTTTAAGAGCTAGGGTGGCACAGTCTAGGATAAAGGCCTTTGATGTCTGATGGTCCCATGGGATCGAATCTAGGGCGGACCCCATGACTTTGATGGTATCGTCCTGGGGAATGCTGGTATATAAGCTAGGTCTGGCAGCCCGGGCAGAGGAGCAGGCCTGCTTACCCGCGAGTGCCGGGTGCTGGACCATGGTACATGGAGTGAGGAGCCGAAATCGGTGCGCTGCGCCCCAGATCACTGCTTTGCCCCCATTGGCAGCCGGTCCCAGAGTAAATTGTAAGGAGTCCTGGCCGGCTCTCCATTATCGGAAACCAAACAAAGTCATTACTGGGGCCCCTGGCTACAGAGCGACCGGCCACCAGCCACTGCCCTCCGCTTCCGCTTCTGAGCCCCGCGGTGAGCAGTCCCTGGAGAGCCTGAATTGGAGCGTTGTGCCTCAGATCATTGCTTTGACCCAAATTGCCAGCCGGAGACAATTGGAACCCCATCCAGCCTTTGCTTGGGCCCCAGGCTACAACCCGACAGGCTGCTCATCAGCTGGACAGGTTGCCCTTGATCCCGAAGGCACCAGAAGCTGAGGGCAGAGGTGAGCGGACACCCCCTGCAAAATGGCGGCTCCTACCGCGATGGCCTGCCGTGAGGAGTGATGCGTCCAGGTGGGCTCGGGTGGCAGGGGAAGACAGGCCCATCCTATCTTTCCCTGGGAAGTGTGGTGTGGCCTGGTATACGTTTGATGTGGAGAGGGGGCCCCTGTACACTCGAGGCTGAGGCAGACAGCTGCCTGATCCTAACATGGCTGCCAGTGGTGATTTCGTCCCCGCGCTGAACTTTTTCATTGCGCAGCCCTACAGAGATTTGCCTGTCCTCACAATGGTGTCTGGATTCCCTTCTGACCATGGTTTCTCACTCCCCCTGTGCCAATCTGTGTCTCTCTGAGCGCACCTGATCATTGCCCGGACAGCGGAGTCTGAGCATTGTGTCCGTCGCCCGGTGGAGCTGCTCGGCTTAGCTATTCAGGAGATCGGCCTTGGTTCATCCCCTTGCCCGTCCCCTACCCAGCCGGACTTTGGACTCAGTGTCTCCCCTTCTCCCTGTCTCTCCCTTATCCCCTGCTTTGAATTTCTGTAATTCTGCTCTCTTCTTTAAACGGTGTCTTTTTTAACAGGGAGACTGAACACTCTGACCGATGGAGCTGTCTCATGCAGCTATAGCGAGTCTAGCTCTGGCTCTGGCTCACCCCCTTGGCCGTCACCTACCCAGCCGGATTTTGGACACTGCTTTTCACTGTTTTCACGGCTCCTCTATCTCTTCTCTGCAACTACTCGACTGCTATATTGACACTGAGTACCTTCCCCCTTCAGACCCCCTCCCCCCGTCCTTATCCACCTGCCTCTATCCAGACTATCTGTCCCCTCTATCCTCCACCTTTCCTATAACGTGAGTCTTGGTTAAGTTACGATCTAATATCTTATATTATTGTGTCACAATCACATCTTTCTTTCCCTAGCATTTATTGTTAATTGTAATCATAATTGATGTAACAATGTAAAAATGTTTTGATGCTTCGTCCTCATGTAAAGCGCTCTGATACCTTCGGGTCTAGCCTATACCCTGTTCCTAACCTCACACCAGGACTTTTATTCGATTAACTCCTCTTGAACAATTGAGACCTAGCTATTTTGACTGATGCCCAGGGGAGCTACCCCGCTAGCTATAGGGGAAATGGGCCATGGATTCCCTCCTCGGCCGTCACCTACCTAGCCGGTCTTTGGGCAAACTCTCCTTTCTCTTGCCTGATTTTATCTCCCTACTCCTCCTGCACCCTACCCCTATACACTCTACTCTTCTCTTCTTTCCAGCTCTTGTCCTACCGATAGAGCTACTCTGATAGCTATAGGGGAGACGGGCTGTGGATTCCCTCCTCGGCCGTCACCTACCCAGTCGGTCATTGGGCAGACTTCTCTTCGTCTCTCCTACAGTCTTTTCCCTCATCTTCTCCCTTTACACCTGCACCTTCCCCCTCCTGCTCTATTTGTTTCACCTTTCTTTTTTCTTTTACCGTGTTGTATATTTAGATGTAATGTGTAATTTTTCATTATGTTTCTTTCACATTATGTAACTCAATGCAAAGCGCTCTGACACCTACGGGTCTAGCCTACCCAGCCGGACTTTGGGCAGACTCTCCCTCGTCTCGCCTTTGCATTCTCTCTCCCACCCTTTTACCTTATCCTCTTTCCCCCTCTACACTCCATTTTCTTGTTCCCTTCCTAATGTTATTAAGTTGAGACCTAGCTATTTGGCCGATGCCCAGTGGAGCTACCTGATAGCTATAGAGGAGATGGGCTATGGACTTCCCCCTCTGCCGTCATCTACCCAGCCAGACTTTGGGCAGACTCACACTCGTCTCTCTATCCTATTTCCCTTCTATCTCATTACCCTACCCCCTCTCCCTTCTTAGCTCCTTTCTATTTCGTCTTTACACTCTTGATATGTTTTTCTAGTAACTGATGTAATTGGTAATGAACATAATTTTGTAACTATGTGGAACTTTATGTAAAGCGCTCTGATACCTCCGGGTCTAGCCAGCACTATATAAAACTCAAATAAGTGACTAGTGTCAGTGTGCTTTCCTCAAAGGTCAGTTCTTGTAGAAGATGTAGAAGGCTCTTAGTGTCCTTCAGATAGGTGGGAGTGTTCTGGGTGATTGGTTTTAGAAAGTGGTCACAGAAACGTGAGAGTGGTTTGAGCAATGAGCCAATGCCAGAAACATTGGCCTTCCTGGTGGTGGTAGTTTATTCTTGTGTGTTTTTGGCATTGTATAAAAATATAGAGTTACACTGTCACTGGCACTCAGGAAATCTGCTTCCTTCTTGGATATATATCCGTTTTCCTCTGCTCTCTTCACTAGATTGTTAATTCGAGTTTTTAACTCTCCTTTCGGGTCCCGTGTTAGGGGGGTGTAGTTTTTCCTCTCATTTAAGAGGTCTTGGCAGACTTTTACATAGTCTCCGGTATTCTTAATGGCTATTCCCCCGGATTTGTCTGCAGGCTTGATTGTGATCTCAGAGCTATTTTGAAGGTCTTGAAGAGCTTTGTATTCAGCAGCACTCAAATTGCCAAACGTGGTTGCTTCATGGCATGTTTCCATGTCCTGAAAAACAGCCTGTTCAAATGCTGTGACCGCCGCCAGAACAGTATGGGGTGGTGGGGTGAACGTTAATTTGAGTCTCAGGCCAGTGTCTCCTTTGCGGGTCTCCTCATTTGGGTCTTCTTTTCCTTCGAAAAAGGCCTTGAGTTCGAGTTTTCTGAAGAAACCGGTTAACTCACAATGTAGTTTGAATTTATCTGGACGGGCTGTAGGGACAAACCCCAGACCCTTTTCCCGAACTTTAGTTTCCATAGGTGTCAGTTCTTTATCTGATAAATTAGTGATGAGGCTCACTGTGCACTCGTTCCTGGTAGTGGTGCTTTGCTTCGTGTGTGGTTGTCCACTGGGTCGTCTGTCTCCCACGAGACCTGGTTGGTCCCTCTGCTCCTCCCCCTTCCTCTCCGGCCCCTTTCTAAAAAAGGCGGTTGAAATTGATTTTGGAAGTGGGGTGGCTGCATAAAGGCTGGGTTCCAGCCCATGAGTGGGAACTGTGGCTGTTGGAAGGGGAATGGTTGGGGGCCACCTCCTGTTAAAGGTGCAGGGGGCCACCTTGGTTGTTGGTTGTAGGAGCCTGATCTGCCCCTATTCCCTCTATTCCCTCTTCTCCTGCCTTGCCTGTTTGAGCCATTGCTCTGTGGTTCCTTGAATTCTGAACCTGTGTTTTAAATATCATGATTCTGTTATGAATTTGGTAACAGCAGACCGTAAACAGTGAGTTCAGCAAGTGCAAGTGTTTTCGTCATGTTACACCAATGGATTCACTGTGTATTTGAAGGTTTTGTTCTGAACCCTCGGGTTCCATATTGTGCATAGCAGCCATTTTGTGGATTGCCCTTACAGTAGGCCCTCACTGTGGCAGAACAAGTATTTAAGGACATAACCTTAGCATGGGTTTGTGCTGACTCCTGCATGACCTGGCGAAAGCTGACCCTGTTGCTTGAGGCTAACCTTGCCAAGCCAGTTCCTGCCCTTTAGCTGATCAAGATTATAGATCAGAGCACAGGACATTGTACAGATTTACTACACACAAATGTGCCTATCTTACTTCCATCTGTTCCTGTTTCTGCCTCCACGAGCTATTTATGACATGGGCTGTGATCTTACTGTTTTGGGTTTATCCGGCCTTGTCAGCTAGAGAATGTACGCATTATGTGGACATTGTTTGTGGCCTGGACCTATCTTGAAAGTGGGTTTGTCATCATACAGTGCTTTGTGTGCACGTCCTGGGAGTGACCAACAATAATGTACTTCAAAGAGAAAATGTGTGCCTAGGGCATAATAAATGGTATAAAAGGTCTGTGCTGAGACCATTCAGGAGGCTGCCTCATTCAGTTGCTTTAGGGGTGACTGGGCGACGTAGCCTCACAATTAATTGTAATAAAGATGTATTTTCATATTTCAGATTCTCTGTTGATTTCTTTGCTGCTTTTGAATGGACTACTTATTGGTAAGACCCCTGAGAAGGAGTTTGAGGATATCAATTAAATCAGATGGCGCCCACGTTGGGCCTCATCAAGAAGTGACTATCTGGAGGAGTAATCTTGTCAGAGGACAGAAATCTACTGGGGCAGGCAAGACAGAAATCTACTAAAAGAGGTACTCTGTGCACAGAGGTTCTGGGGGATTCTTTGTCTCTGCGGCCCAGTATGTTTTTGATTTTTTCTGACTTAAACTCTCCAAAAGATGTCACTCCTGACTGAGGAACCTTTTTGGCGTAAGTGTTTTTTTTTAAAAAAGAGACTGTTAGTGCAGTTAGAACTTGGCAGTTAGAATTTGGACAACAATTTGTTTGGTATAGCTTTGATAGGTTTGTATAGGTTTGTATATGCAAATTGCAATTTGTGTAGGCAGGTAATGAAGAGACTTTTCTCCATCTGCTTTAGTTGAAGTATAAGTGGGTCGCTCCCAGTCCTTAGTTCTTAGTTCTTTGGTCCTCAGTTTATTTGAACATTGCAATATTCAAAAAACGAGGGTCTCGTACATTTGCGAGTGTATTGATAGAGATAGCCCCTTGAAGTTTGAAGCTTGGTTAGTGAGCGCAGATGCCTAATCATAGCAAATTTGGTATTTGGTTTTGTTTAAGTTGCAACAGGGATTCCCGATTGGAGGGTTCATGTCTGATACCTCCGGTTGGAACTCCAACTTATGAGCTCTATTTAGCTAAAGTGCGGTGTATTGTGTGTCCTGAGTGTTTGACCTCCTTTCTGTTTGTGTATGAAGTGGGCCCAATGTGTGTTTGTTGGTTTTCTTGATGTTTTCAGTCTGTTAAGTAAAATGCTGGTTGGTTAATGTTGAGTAGAAACTTGAGTAAAAGATACAGAAATGAAACATGTAATGTGCTAAGATGGGTATGTGTTGCTCTTTAGTTTGTAGAATGAGCAATTTTGCACATATACAAAACTGCCGTTACACGCTTAAAGGATAAAATTAGGAAAAACATTCAATAGATATAAATAAGGCCCCCAAAAAAAAAAAAAAACGAAATTGTCTATTTTTACAAAAATAAATAAATTTACAGCATTTTCCTTAGATGCACTGTATTAGATGTTCATAGGCAAACATTTCAGCTGCAGTATATTTGATAGGAATGTTCATTCAGCCAGTACTTTTCCAGTTAAACACGGGTGGAATTTTGCATAACCGTCCTTTTAAATAAATGTGGCGCAAAAATGTGACGCAGGAATGTGACGTGTTTTAAGTTTGGCATATGCGCTTAGGTTTGTGAGTTAATGCATCTAAATGATAGGCAAGGGATGCAGCGGGCTCTTATATGTAGAACAATCACAAAAAGGAATAATTGGTTTTATTAGAAGAAGAAAAAATTATTAATTATGAAAAAAAATTATTATTAAAAATAGGTGCTACAAAAATCGTTTTTAATATTTATAAAGCTTAACACTCATACAATGACCTCCTAGCATTAAAATTTGATTTAAATTATGTTGCATCACTAAAATGACAAGCATTCGTGTGTATAATTTCCCCATGGCATAGGCGCAAGCAAGCTCATTTTTATAAAGTATAAGTTATTATTTTTAAATGCCTGACTCAAGGGTTATGTAATAGACATTCTAGTACTACATATTATGCAAGAAAATTGTAGGATATTCATTTTTTTAATGCCCAAAATATGAAAGTCGATTTTGAGTAAAAGCACTGTTTAAACTGCATTTTGCTTTCATTTAGAGTACTTTTTAAAGTGTCTCAGGCTTCAGTAAATGCATACATTTAGGTTTTGATATATATTTGCAGGTTGTGCCTTCTTATGATTCAGTGGGTTAATGTGCCAGTACAAAGGCTTGTTTTTATATCAGGGTTGAAGGTTCTAGCTTCAGCTAGGCCTACGGAAAAGTTTGTTCATTTAAGACTGATGAAGTGTGTACCATAGGATTGCAACAAGCATTTACTCAAAAAAAAAAAACTGGTATGTGTGTTATTAGGTTTCGTGAATTATTCACAGTAAATGTAGTTTAATAATCTGGGAATAGAGATAATTTTAGCGCCTAAAAAAGAGAAATTATTTTTCAAAATAGAGTGAATTATTACAGGTTATGAGAAATTAGTTAGGCCTTCTGGCTTTGACAGCTTCAGTGTGGCAGAAGCTGAGGGCTGAGAGAATTGCAGAGGCTGGCTCGAGCCACGCTGCTGAGATGTTATCTTTTAGTTTCCCTGTAAACAATGGAGAAGGCTGTCATGTTGACATTTGTGACCTTTTAATTAGGACTTTGCCTCCGAGGAATGCAGTATGACCTTGCTGAACGAGCCTCTAAAGGTGGGGTTTCTGGTTTCTCCGTGAGAACATCAATACAATGAAAGAACTTAATTTAATAGGGAAAATAAAAAGGGGTTTCTTTGAAAGTCCCAAACATCATGTTAAATGCTCTGCAGAACTGATACATTTGTGTCTCCACGCTAAGAAAAATAATGTTTGCTAGTTGCGTTTATTTGACAGAAAACGAAGTGTTGCATTAAGTCTTAGATAGAAAATAAGATGCAGCCCTTTTCCAAAATTTTGAAGGCTACAGGCTACAGGCCTAAGTGAAAATGATTTGCTAATTATTTTTCACAGTGGAAATTATAGGTGCCAAATTAATATGGAGTGTCAGTGTAACCATTTCTTTTAGAACGGTAAAAATAAGGTGGCTTGATGTTGTGAGGTGAACTGACAAGAGAGTAACAGTTAAGTAATGAAAATTTATTTTTGTGTATGTTAAAATGTGTTTTTTTTTGTGTTGTGTATTTTTCTGCTTCTGCCTACAGATCAATCATGGATTGTTCTAAGGCTGACAAGACACGTGAGTTTGGTTAGTTGAAAGGAGATGTGTTTTTGTGTAATTTCTTTGGAAAGAAATGTTCATGTTTTCGTTTGTGTATTTCGCCCTATCGTGAAATATTTTAGCTGGTCCTGTATGTTAGAAGAGAGACAGCAAAGTTATATTTGACAGCAGACTCCCATTGCCTGGTGCTCTACTGTCAAAAGGAGGGTAAGGATTTTAGACCTGACAAATTTAGACAGGCCCAAATATTGGGTTTTGGGCTGCAGGTTTACAGTGCATAACGTACATGTGCCATGGTGCTGTGTGTCACCGCTTATTCACATATGCTATTGTTTTGTCTGTGCTTTTTTTTTTGTGCTTGATATACAGCAAGTATATCTGATGGCTTGACAAGTGCATTTTTTTGTGTGTATGTTTTGTTTTATGTTGTTACTATTACAAGTTCCCCTGTGTTGTGAAGGGACCCGTATGACGATACGTATCGTTGCACAACAGTTGGATGGATTTGGTATAATGATAAATTTCACAGATATGGTTTTCATACTGTGAGGAAGACAGGCAGCACTTTTACCAGTGCATGCCTAAATTTGGCTATAATGATATTGAAGAAAACTAAAAAGATATACAGGATCAAAGTGTGTCACCTGCTGTTAGTCACTTACTGCCCCTTCACTTAAAGGAACAGGCAGCCCTACATTTATGTATCCTTGATTGGACCTAAGGATGGAATTATAGATCTGTGACTCAAGGTGGCCTAATTTCTATATTACATTACTTAATCATGTTCTGTTTCCCAAATAGCATATTTCTTTGTCCCTTGAAAGGAAACCAGGTTTCCTTTTTTTTCCCTGAAGAGAGAACAGGAACATTAGTTAGGATTACCGTATATGGTGTAGTTGCCAGCGGTAGAGTTAAAATTTGTGTAACTTTGGTCTTTTGTGTATCCCCCGTACTCTTGGTGCTGTGTCACATGCCTGAGGCACCCAAGCAAACTCTTGTTCTTCCTATAGATTTTTCTTTTGTTGCTTCTCCCCTGACCGATGTCGCATCATGCTTAGTTATTGGGGATTTTAGTTGTGTCCTAGTTCCATTTCCCTTTTCCATATTCCTTTCTCCAGTCAGCCCATTTATTATTATGGGCGTATTGTTTATGTTCACACTTCTAGACTGCAGTGATGTATCAGGGACCCCCCCATGTTATGTATAATTCCCTTTTGTATGACCAGACTGGTTTTCAAGAATTTTCCTCAGGCCTACTTCAATGTTTTTTCAGACTGACTGTCGGGGTAGTGATAGACTGGTTAACTGACCCAATATTATAGTACGACAAGTTTTCCATCTCGATAGGAGATATCTTAAGTTTACCTTTTGAACATGACGAATTTTCAATGTCTATTTTAATTTTTCAGTTCTCTTCTGTTACTGCTGCTTTAATTTTTGGTGGGATCAGATGTGTTCTAATCTTGCAAATACCAGGACTCTCTAGTTCTTGTCTTTTTGTCTGCACATTTGATCATTAGCCTTTGTATTGCATAGTGCACTTGATGCACATTTTTTAAAGGGACTTTTCTTCATGTCCTTGATAATCTGTTATATGTCATTTCTCTATTTGAGATGTTCTAGATAAGGAATTTAGGAACACCTAGGCTTAATCATTGAGGAAAATATGTATTTACCCCATTAGACAATGCCACTGTCTGAGGACATCCATTTAGATTCCCATGGCGTATTGCCACTCCCTTGCAGATTGCAGGCCACCTGCTTGCAGTCCCCTTGTTAAAACCCATGAACTGTTTTTTGTGCTTGATTTGAAGGAAACTAACTATTGTGTTACATTTCCTATATCACTAGGTTCTGCTGGATCTTCCAGAGTCAAAGGAAGAGTGATACCCTGCAGACCTGTGATCGAGACTAAGCCCACTCCCCATCAGTGACCGCTACAGATGAATGACAGACTTCTTGGCTCTACAATTCCTGCAACCAGAAAGTCGCGAGGCTGGACAGCGATCATCAGCGTGCCGTCAATGGTACCTCCCAAGCAAGGCATTTGCTTCATCAGAAGGCGTTGCAGAAAAAAAGGAGCTGGTTCCTTGTTTGCTACAGAATGAGAGCTTCTGTTTGTTTTAGCTTTCTACCTGTTATGTGCTGGAAACCTCAGACAGTGTACAGTCCCTTGAGCCCTTGGCCCGAGTTTTGGCCACACACACACCTCTTTTCCCTTTGCTCCGACGGAAAGGCACTATATTCTGGTGCCCATGAGAGAGCAGCTTGAGCGTCCTCTGACACTAAATAATGAGTGTTGGAGTCTGAAAGTGCTGCTGATCTTGAGAGGTTGTTTCTCAGTAGTGCTTGGATCTGCACGAGATGTTTTGTGCCCATGATCAATGAAGAGCACATCATTTGTAGTGTCTGCCACAAAGAAGAGACACTGGTGCATTGTTTTGAGACATTGAGTATTTCGAGTGAGCTGTGGGTGTTTGCCAGGAGGGCACTCCAACTAAGCAGTACTTTTTCTCATGAAAAGGCCTGAATCGAGAGGCCCAAGGCGGAAGAAGACAATGGAAGTGGATTTGATGGACAATAGAAGCCTTCCAAAGAGGCTTATAACGAACTTTGGGCACAGTTGCAGATATAGACTGAGTGATTGCCTATGTAAGGGCAAAAGGATGGTCTGTGGTTCCTTGAATTCTGAACCTGTGTTTTAAATATCATGATTCTGTTATGAATTTGGTAACAGCAGACCGTAAACAGTGAGTTCAGCAAGTGCAAGTGTTTTCGTCATGTTACACCAATGGATTCACTGTGTATTTGAAGGTTTTGTTCTGAACCCTCGGGTTCCATCTTGTGCATAGCAGCCATTTTGTGGATTGCCCTTACAGTAGGCCCTCACTGTGGCAGAACAAGTATTTAAGGACATAACCTTAGCATGGGTTTGTGCTGACTCCTGCATGACCTGGCGAAAGCTGACCCTGTTGCTTGAGGCTAACCTTGCCAAGCCAGTTCCTGCCCTTTAGCTGATCAAGATTATAGATCAGAGCACAGGACATTGTAAAGATTTACTACACACAAACGTGCCTATCTTACTTCCATCTGTTCCTGTTCCTGCCTCCACGAGCTATTTATGACATGGGCTGTGATCTTACTGTTTTGGGTTTATCCGGCCTTGTCAGCTAGAGAATGTACGCATTATGTGGACATTGTTTATGGCCTGGACTTATCTTAAAAGTGGGTTTGTCATCATACAGTGCTTTGTGTGCACGTCCTGGGAGTGACCAACAATAATGTACTTCAAAGAGAAAATGTGTGCCTAGGGCATAATAAATGGTATAAAAGGTCTGTGTTGAGACCATTCAGGAGGCTGCCTAATTCAGTTGCTTTAGGGGTGACTGGGCGACGTAGCCTCACAATTAATTGTAATAAAGATGTCTTTTCATATTTCAGATTCTCTGTTGATTTCTTTGCTGCTTTTGAATATACTACCTATTGGTAAGACCCCTGAGAAGGAGTTTGAGGATATCAATTACATCAGCTTGACCCGCCAATGTTAGATGAATTGTCATCCGAGTAATCAGAATTGTTGGAATTCCTAGTAGGTGGTGTATAATTGGGGTCAGCATAAGAATAGATTTTCTCAAATTTGAATTTCTTTAGGTCTTTTTGGAATTTAGTAACCTTGGATTGCATCAGATTATCCTTGTATTCGTTCAATTCTTTATTAATTTCATCCAGTTTTTTCTTATATCCTGTCACAGTGGTTTTAAAGTGTGACTCAGTTTCTAGGATTTCAACCGTGAGTGCTTCTGACAGGCGTAGTGCGTTTTTTTATTATAAGCACCAGCCAGTCGCGGGTACAGTGCCACGCGATCAGGGCCCATTCCTTGCGGAAAGTTGCATCGTTAAGAAAAATGCGTGGCGCATTAGTTACCAGGAGGCCTCTCGGTGCTGAATTAGAGAGGAGATATTGTTTGAGTATGGTCCCATGTAGGATAGTACGAATTCTGTCGTGTTTTTGTTCTGTGAGTTTGTCCCATTCTGAGGTATGAGCTATCGCCTGGGATATTGCAGGGTCAGCAAATAGTGAGGTGTCAGAAAGAATGGCCTCTATCTCAAATTCGGAATACGTAAGCCCAAGGTTCAACATGGTGTGAATATAGTGATGATGGAGGTTTCTGGTTGTGAATTTACTTGTATTGGAAAAAGCTAGAGTATTATGTATGCGTCTCTGCTTAATGATAACTCTCCCAGCTCTGTGCTGCTAGATACAATTCAACAAAAGGAGAGGTAGGAAGAACGTAAATACACTCCTAGTCCCCAGCTATACTAATTCAAACAAAATAAGAGTGTACAAATTAATTACTTTGTAACAACAAGAGCAAGAAAAAGATGAAAATACAGAAACCAATTCAGGTTTGTATGGAAGGCCCTCACTCACCGACCTGGTCGGGGACATGCTTCATCATCGGGCCCCACTGGGAGAGGCCGAATGCCTCCCCAGTGTGCTTCAACGCCAGATTTATTGCGGAGCAGGTTTTTGTTTATTGGTGAGTGATAGGTGATAAAGGTGATGGTGATGATTAAAAATGTCTAAATTGTATCAAAAACTGATTTAATGTTTGATCAATCAGACATATTAAAAACAATGTGTAGGAAAATAGGCCAAATAGATTGTTTGGTTAATTCCAATAGCTTATAGACGGGTCGGTCAACATGTTTCTGCCATGAAACGGTGTGAATTTACCAGGCATTCGTCAGGACCATGAGTGGACTAACCCCGGCGGTATGGGCAAGCTAAGGCCCACCCTAACCTGGGGACGTGAAAGTGAAAGTTTATGTAAAACAGTGCATTGAGAAGGAAAAGTTCCCTGTATGGTACTCCCGATTTGAGAAACCTAAAAATGTGTGTAATGCACCAGGGGAGGAAATGACAAAGACATACATAGAGGAGACAAAACAAACAATTAGTAGGTATTCTATGCTCACAGGTATATCTACAGTGACCTTGTTGCTGGCAAGATCTTGTGCTCTAGTTGTTGTCAAGGGACTAGTGGTTGGTGAGTTAGTGGTATTGTTAGCACCAAACCAAGTCAGGAGGGCAGTTGACAGCACCAGGGCGTGGATGGTTCACTGGTGGCAATGTGCACTGCGGTATTCATATACTAGTTAGCCCATACTGAATGGCGCGTGTAGAGAAAAGGATCAATGGACCAAACTGGCCATTGACTCCACCTAAGAAAGTACAGAAACAAAATAAAATATCTCACTTGAATGGTGAGAAGGATTCACACCATGGATCTCGGGAGTGGGGTGGTGGCGAAATCGGCACACCCTTGGGGATTATAAAGACACCTTTCAGTATTATATACATGCAGGTAGTACTTAGCTTTGTTTTTTATAGGTCGGTGGTGATGGCGCTCGACTAACGCCCTCAACGCCAGGCACCCACTGGAAACCTGCTGCAACCCTCTGTAACCGGATCCCGAAGATATTGCCAGTCTCCGGTGAAAGTGTGTATATAGGCAAGTGTTTTCGGGCCTTGGTTCCGGGGTGGGCGTGGTTTGCTTAAAGGGGTGGGCGTGGTTAGCGTGGGGGCCGTCTGGCCGACCATTCAGGAGGCACGCTGGGCTGGTGCGTGTTGGAGCGAATAGACCGTGCAAGGTCCAGCGTAATGGTAAAGGGGCAAGTGCGGCGCCTCGACCAATCAGATTACACGCTGGGCTGGTGCGTGCGTGTAAAAACAACTAGACCGAGCAAGGTCCAGCGTAATGGAAATGGGGTGAGTGCGGCGTCCCGACCAATCCGGGGGCGCGCACTGGTTACGGCCAGGCTTGTGAACTGGAACCAACTTTATTGTGCTGGAACCACCTTTATTGAGAGAAAGCAAAAGTGACAATTAACACTAGTGTGCGAGGCAGACTAAGATACTCAGAAGATGACACCGGGTAATGAGAATGCCGAAAAGGGGGTATTTTGCGGCAATCGAAACAGCACTTGTTTCCCCAAAGATTTTAAAGGAAAGTTACAGTATTATCATAAAGACTGAAGGAGACTCCCTTATGACACATACTGTGCTCTTACAGGTATTAGGTACAGGGTACAGTTGTAATGATTCTGTCAACTCAATAAGACAGTGTTCAGTGCCCAGTTATAATAAATACTATAGTCTTAATGTTAGTTCTGTTAATGGGAATGTAATCAAGGCTGGGTTCAATGCAAAGTTTATTTAAATATTGATGACCATGGAATGTCGTCATTCCAGACTCGGTTATGGGTTCCCAAGCTGTACACCCATCTTTGCTCCTTTTCAAAAAGTCTCTGAGAGATATTTGTACCCCCACTAATCTGTTCGATTATAGTCCACCTGAGGTCATTGGTGGTATGGTTTGACTGCAGAAAATTGTCGCTCATTTTAGTGGTTGTTTTCCGGCATCTTATATTGCTGCTGTGTTCGCAAATTCTTTGCTTGATCTTCCGGTTGGTCATTCCAATGTATCGTAATTCACAGAGCCATGTGATCAGGTAGATGACGTTGGTGGAGTTGCAGTTTGTATGGAATCTTTGTGTCGATATTTTTCCTTGTTCCAAGACTAGTTGTTTGGATGGGGTTGTCAAATGGCAGACACTACAGTCAGAGCATGGAAAATGGCCCACAATCTTAGGCATGCCCCAAAGTGTCAGTGATGGTACGTACACCTGGTGATGTCAATTCTTTCGGTCGTGTGTGGACTAAAGAATCTTTGAGGTTCCGTCCTTTCTTAAAGGAGAAGAGTGGTTTCTCCCATGTTTTGTTCGTACTGGAGATGATTTTCCAGTTCTTATTGATTGACTTTTTCATTAGATTGGACAGGCTACTGTATGTGGTGACACAGGTGAGGGGGACTTCTTGTGGTTGTCTGGGGTTATCTTCCAAGAGGGCCTCACACGGTTGGTTGCGTGCTCGTTTGTACCCCTTATCCAGAATTCTAGCTGGATATCCTCTTGCTTGCAGTTTCTTGGTAAGGCCAGTTGATTGTTCCTTGAAGTCTTTCATATTACTACAGTTACACCTGATTCTCAGATACTGGCCATACGGTAGATTCTCTTTTAGTGGTCTTGGATGAAAACTGGAAAATTCCAGTAGATTATTTTTTTCTGTCGGTTTGTAATGGGTTTTTGTAGTTAAAGATGTGACTTCAATTGAGATGGTCACATCCAGGAAGACAACTTCAAATAGATGGAGGAGGAGAGGGCCCGTTTGACGGTAAGGTGTGTTTTGCCTCAAAGTCGAAGACATAGAGCCCCGCCACACTAGGGGCGAAGGTGCTGCCCATCGAAGTCACTGTACTTTGCAAGAAGAGTTTCCCTTTGTATGCAAAGAAATTCTCTTTAAGAGCTAGGGTGGCACAGTCTAGGATAAAGGCCTTTGATGTCTGATGGTCCCATGGGATCGAATCTAGGGCGGACCCCAGGAATTTGATGGTATCGTCCTGGGGAATGCTGGTATATAAGCTAGGTCTGGCAGCCCGGGCGGAGGAGCAGGCCTGCTTACCCACGAGTGCCGGGTGCTGGACCATGGTACATGGAGTGAGGAGCCGGAATCGGTGCGCTGCGCCCCAGATCACTGCTTTGCCCCCATTGGCAGCCGGTCCCGGAGTAATTTGTAAGGAGTCCTGGCCGGCTCTCCATTATCGGAAACCAAACAAAGTCATTACTGGGGCCCCTGGCTACAGAGAGACTGGCCACCAGCCACTGCCCTCCGCTTCCTCTTCTGAGCCCCGCGGTGAGCAGTCCCTGGAGAGCCTGAATTGGAGCGTTGTGCATCAGATCATTGCTTTGACCCCCATTGCCAGCCGGAGACAATTGGAACCCCATCCAGCCTTTTCTTGGGCCCCAGGCTACAACGCGACAGGCTGCTCATCAGCTGGACAGGTTGCCCTTGATCCCGAAGGCACCAGTAGCTGAGGGAAGAGGTGAGCGGACACCCCCCTGCAAAATGTCGGCTCCTACCACGATGGCCTGCCGTGAGGAGTGATGCGTCCAGGTGGGCTCGGGTGGCAGGGGAAGACAGGCCCACCCTTTCTTTCCCCGGGAAGTGCGGTGGGGCCTGGTATACGTTTGATGTGGAGAGGGGGCCCCTGTACACTCGAGGCTGAGGCAGATAGATGCCTGATCCTAACATGGCTGCCAGTGGTGATTTCGTCCCCGCGCTGAACTTTTTTCATTGCGCAGCCCTACAGAGATATGCCTGCCCTCACAATGGTGTCTGGATTCCCTTCTGACCATGGTTTCTCACTCCCCCTGTGCCAATCTGTGTATCTCTGAGCGCACCTGATCATTGCCCGGACAGCGGAGTCTGAGCATTGTGTCCGTCGCCCGGTGGAGCTGATCGGCTTAGCTATTCATGAGATCAGCCTTGGTTCATCCCCTTGCCCGTCCCCTACCCAGCCGGACTTTGGACTCAGTGTCTCCCCTTCTCCCTGTCTCTCCCTTATCCCCTGCTTCGAATTTCTGTAATTCTGCTCTCTTCTTTAAACTGTGTCTTTTTTACCGTGGAGACTGAACACTCTGACCGATGGAGCTGTCTCATGCAGCTAAAGCGGAGTCTAGCTCTGGCTCTGGCTCTGGCTCACCCCCTTGGCCGTCACCTACCCAGCCGGATTTCGGACACTGCTTTTCACTGTTCTTCGCGGCTCCTCTATCTCTTCTCTGCAACTACTCGACTGCTATATTCACACTGAGTACCTTCCCCCTTCAGACCCCCTCCCCCTGTCCTTATCCACCTGCCTCTATCCAGACTATCTGTCCCCTCTATCCTCCACCTTTCCTATAACGTGAGTCTTGGTTAAGTTACGATCTAATATCTTATATTATTGTGTCACAATCACATCTTTCTTTCCCTAGCATTTATTGTTAAATGTAATCATAATTGATGTAACAATGTAAAAATGTTTTGATGCTTCGTCCTCATGTAAAGCGCTCTGGTACCTTCAGGTCTAGCCTATACCCTGTTCCTAACCTCACACCAGGACTTTTATTCGATTAACTCCTCTTGAACAATTGAGACCTAGCTATTTTGACTGATGCCCAGGGGAGCTACCCCGCTAGCTATAGGGGAGATGGGCCATGGATTCCCTCCTCGGCCGTCACCTACCTAGCCGGTCTTTGGGCAAACTCTCCTTTGTCTCGCCTGATTTTATCTCCCTACTCCTCCTGCACCCTACCCCTATACACTCTACTCTTCTCTCCAGCTCTTGTCCTCTCTGTGAACTTTCCCTCGTCTGTAGAGACCTAGCTATCTGACCGATACCCGATAGAGCTACTCTGATAGCTATTGGGGAAACGGGCAGGGGATTCCCTCCTCGGCCGTCACCTACCCAGTCGATCATTGGGCAGACTTCTCTTCGTCTCTCCTACAGTCTTTTCCCTCATCTTCTCCCTTTACACCTGCACCTTCCCCCTCCTGCTCTATTTGTTTCACCTTTCTTTTTTCTTTTACCGTGTTGTATATTTAGATGTAATGTGTAATTTTTCATTATGTTTCTGTCACATTATGTAACTCAATGCAAAGCGCTCTGACACCTATGGGTCTAGCCTACCCAGCCGGACTTTGGGCAGACTCTCCCTCGTCTCGTCCTTGCATTCTCTCTCCCACCCCTTTACCTTATCCTCTTTCCCCCTCTATGCTACATTTTCTTGTTCCCTTCCTAATGTTATTAAGTTGAGACCTAGCTATTTGGCCGATGCCCAGTGGAGCTACCTGATAGCTATAGAGGAGATGGGCTATGGACTTCCCCCTCTGCCGTCATCTACCCAGCCGGACTTTGGGCAGACTCACACTCGTCTCTCTATCCTATTTAACTTCTATCTCATTACCCTACCCCCCCTCCCTTCTTAGCTCCTTTCTATTTCGTCTTTACACTGTTGAAATGGTTTTCTAGTAACTGATGTAATTGGTAACGAATATAATTTTGTAACTATGTGGAACTTTATGCAAAGCGCTCTGATACCTCCGGGTCTAGCCAGCACTATATAAAACTCAAATAAGTGACTAGTGTCACTGTGCTTTCCTCAAAGGTCAGTTCTTGTAGAAGATGTAGAAGGCTCTTAGTGTCCTTCAGATAGGTGGGAGTGTTCTGGATGATTGGTTTTAGAAAGTGGTCACAGAAACGTGAGAGTGGTTTGAGCAATGAGCCAATGTCAGAAACATTGGCCTTCCTGGTGGTGGTAGTTTATTCTTGTGTGTTTTTGGCAGTGTATAAAAATATAGAGTTACACTGTCACTGGCACTCAGGAAATCTGCTTCCTTCTTGGATATATATCCGTTTTCCTCTGCTCTCTTCACTAGATTGTTAATTCGAGTTTTTAACTCTCCTTTCGAGTCCCGTGTTAGGGGGGTGTAGTTTTTCCTCTCATTTAGGAGGTCTTGGCAGACTTTTTCATAGTCTCTGGTATTCTTAATGGCTATTCCCCCGGATTTGTCTGCAGGCTTGATTGTGATCTCAGAGTTATTTTGAAGGTCTTGAAGAGCTTTGTATTCGGCAGCACTGAAATTGCCAAACGTGGTTCCTTCATGGCATGTTTCCATGTCCTGGAAAACAGCCTGTTCAAATGCTGTGACCGCCGCCAGAACAGTATGGGGTGGTGGGGTGAACGTTAATTTGAGTCTCAGGCCAGTGTCTCCTTTGCGGGTCTCCTCATTTGGGTCTTCTTTTCCTTCGAAAAAGGCCTTGAGTTCGAGTATTCTGAAGAAACCGGTTAACTCACAATGTAGTTTGAATTTATCTGGACGGGCTGTAGGGACAAACCCCAGACCCTTTTCCCGAACTTTAGTTTCCATAGGTGTCAGTTCTTTATCTGATAAATTAGTGATGAGGCTCACTGTGCACTCGTTCCAGGTAGCGGTGCTTTGCTTCGTGTGTGGTTGCCCACTGGGTCATCTGTCTCCCACGAGACCTGGTTGGTCCCTCTCCTCCTCCCCCTTCATCTCCGGCCCATTTCTAAAAAAGGCGGTTGATATTGATTTTGGAAGTGGGGTGGCTGCATAAAGGCTGGGTTCCAGCCCATGAGTGGCAACTGTGGCTGTTGGAAGGGGAATGGGTGGGGTCCACCTCCTGTTAAAGGTGCATGGGGCCACCTTGGTTGTTGGTTGTAGGAGCCTGATCTGCCCCTATTCCCTCTATTCCCTCTTCTCCTGCCTTGCCTGTTTGAGCCATTGCTTGACCCGCCAATGTTAGATGAATTGTCATCCGAGTAATCAGAATTGTTGGAATTCCTAGTAGGTGGTGTATAATTAGGGTCAGCATAAGGATAGATTTTCTCAAATTTGAATTTCTTTAGGTCTTTTTGGAATTTAGTAACCTTGGATTGCATCAGATTATCCTTGTATTCGTTCAATTCTTTATTAATTTCATCCAGTTTTTTCTTATATCCTGTCACAGTGGTTTTAAAGTGTGACTCAGTTTCTAGGATTTCAACCATGAGTGCTTCTGACAGGCGTAGTGCGTTTTTATTATAAGCACCAGCCAGTCGTGGGTACAGTGCCACGCGATCAGGGCCCATTCCTTGAGGAAAGTTGCATCGTTAAGAAAAATGCGTGGCGCATTAGTTACCAGGAGGCCTCTTGGTGCTGAATTAGAGAGGAGATATTGTTTGAGTATGGTCCCATGTAGGATAGTATGAATTCTGTCGTGTTTTTGTTCTGTGAGTTTGTCCCATTCTGAGGTATGAGCTATCGCCTGGGATATTGCAGGGTCAGCAAATAGTGAGGTGTCAACCGAATGGCCTCTATCTCAGATTCGGAATACGTAAGCCCAAGGTTCAACATGGTGTGAATATAGTGATGATGGAGGTTTCTAGTTGTGAATTTACTTGTATTGGAAAAAGCTGGAGTATTATGTATGCGTCTCTGCTTAATGATAACTCTCACAGCTCTGTGCTGCTAGATACAATTCAACAAAAGGAGAGGTAGGGAGAACGTAAATACACTCCTAGTCCCCAGCTATACTAATTCAAACAAAATAATAGTGTACAAATTAATTACTTTGTAACAACAAGAGCAAGAAAAAGATGAAAATACAGAAACCAATTCAGGTTTGTATGGAAGGCCCTCACTCACCGACCTGGTCGGTGACATGCTTCATCATCGGGCCCCACTGGGAGAGGCCGAATGCCTCCCCAGTGTGCTTCAACGCCAGATTTACTGCGGAGCAGGTTTTTGTTAATTGGTGAGTGATAGGTGATAAAGGTGATGGTGATGATTAAAAATGTCTAAATTGTATCAAAAAATGATTTAATGTTTGATCAATCGGACATATTAAAAACAATGTGTAGGAAAATAGGCCAAATAGATTGTTTGGTTATTTCCAATAGCTTATAGGCGGGTCGGTCAACATGTTTCTGCCATGAAACGGTGTGAATTTACCAGGCATTCGTCAGGACCATGAGTGGACTAACCCCGGCGGTATGTGCAAGCTAAGGCCCACCCTAACCTGGGGACGTGAAAGTGAAAGTTTATGTAAAACAGTGCATTGAGAAGGAAAAATTCCCGGTATGGTACTCCCGATTTGAGAAACCTAAAAATGTGTGTAATGCACCTGGGGAGGAAATGACGAAGACATACATTGGGGAGACAAAACAAACAATTAGTAGGTATTCTATGCTCACGGGTATATCTACAGTGACCTTGTTGCTGGCAAGATCTTGTGCTCTAGTTGTTGTCAAGGGACTAGTGGTTGGTGAGTTAGCGGTATTGTTAGCACCAAACCAAGTCAGGAGGGCAGTTGACAGCGCCAGGGCGTGGATGGTTGACTGGTGGCAATGTGCACTGCGGTATTCATATACTAGTTAGCCCATACTGAATGGCGCATGTAGAGAAAAGGATCAATGGACCAAACTGGCCATTGACCCCACCTAAGAAGGCACAGAAACAAAATAAAATATCTCACTTGAATGGTGAGAAGGATTCACACCATGGATCTCGGGAGTGGGGTGGTGGTGAAATTGGCACACCCTTGGGGATTATAAAGACACCTTTCAGTATTATATACATGCAGGTAGTACTTAGCTTTGTTTTTTATAGGACGGTGGTGATGGCGCTCGACTTACGCCCTCAACGCCAGGCACCCACTGGAAACCTGCTGCAACCCTCTGTAACCGGATCCCGAAGATATTGCCAGTGTCTGGTGAAAGTGTGTATATAGGCAAGTGTTTTCGGGCCTTGGTTCCGGGGTGGGCTTGGTTTGCTTAAAGGGGTGGGCGTGGTTAGCGTGGGGGCCGTCTGGCCGACCATTCAGGAGGCACACTGGGCTGGTGCGTGTTGGAGCGACTAGACCGTGCAAGGTACAGCCTAATGAAAAAGGGGCAAGTGCGGCGCCTCGACCAATCAGATTACACGCTGGGCTGGTGCGTGCGTGTAAAAACAACTAGACCGAGCAAGGTCCAGCGTAATGGAAAGGGGGTGAGTGCGGCGTCCCGACCAATCCGGGGGCGCGCACTGGTTACGGCCAGGCTTGTGAGCTGGAACCAACTTTATTGTGCTGGAACCACCTTTATTGAGAGAAAGCAAAAGTGACAATTAACACTAGTGTGCGAGGCAGACTAAGATACTCAGAAGATGACACGGGGTAATGAGAATGCCGAAAAGGGGGTATTTTGCTGCAATCGAAACAGCAATTGTTTCCCCAAAGATTTTAAAGGGAAGTTACAGTATTATCATAAAGACTGAAGGAGACTCCCTTGTGACACATACTGTGCTCTTACAGGTATTAGGTACAGGGTACAGTTGTAATGATTCTGTCAACTCAATAAGACAGTGTTCAGTGCCCAGTTATAATAAATACTATAGTCTTAATGTTAGTTCTGTTAATGGGAATGTAATTAAGGCTGGTTCAATGCAAAGTTTATTTAAATATTGATGACCATGGAATGTCGTCATTCCAGCCTCGGTTATGGGTTCCCAAGCTGTACACCCATCTTTGCTCCTTTTAAAAAAGTCTCTGAGAGATATTTGTACCCCCACTAATGTGTTCGATTATAGTCCACCTGAGGTCGTTGGTGGTATGGTTTGATTGTTTTCCGGCATCTTATATTGCTGCTGTGTTCGCAAATTCTTTGCTTGATCTTCCGGTTGGTCATTCCAATGTATCGTAATTCACAGAGCCATGTGATCAGGTAGATGACGTTGGTGGAGTTGCAGTTTGTATGGAATCTTTGTGTCGATATTTTTCCTTGTTCCAAGACTAGTTGTTTGGATGGGGTTGTCAAATGACAGGCACTACAGTCAGAGCATGGAAAACGGCCCACAATCTTAGGCATGCCCCAAGTGTCAGTGATGGTACGTACACCTGCTGATGTCAATTCTTTCGGTCGTGTGTGGACTAAAGAATCTTTGAGGTTCCGTCCTTTCTTAAAGGAGAAGAGTGGTTTCTCCTATGTTTTGTTCGTACTGGAGATGATTTTCCAGTTCTTATTGATTGACTTTTTCATTAGATTGGACAGGCTACTGTATGTGGTGACACAGGTGAGGGGGACTTCTTGGGGTTGTCTGGGGTTATCTTCCAAGAGGGCCTCATGCGGTTGGTTGCGTGCTCGTTTGTACCCCTTATCCAGAATTCTAGCTGGCTATCCTCTTGCTTGCAGTTTCTTGGTAAGGCCAGTTGATTGTTCCTTGAAGTCTTTCACATTACTACAGTTACACCTGATTCTTAGATACTGGCCATACGGTAGATTCTCTTTTAGTGGTCTTGGATGAAAACTGGAAAATTCCAGTAGATTATTTTTTTCTGTCGGTTTGTAATGGGTTTTTGTAGTTAAAGATGTGACTTCAATTGAGATGGTCACATCCAGGAAGACAACTTCAGACTTGCTCGAGGTGTGGGTACATTTTAGATTGAGATCTACAGTGTTGATCCATTTGAGGAAGTCTTCCAGAAGGTCATCACTGCCCTTCCAGATCAAAAGAACATCCTCAATATACCTCCTCCACAAATAGATGGAGGAGGAGAAGGGCCCGTTTGATGGTAAGGTGTGTTTTGCCTCAAAGTCGAAGACATAGAGCCCCGCCACACTAGGGGCGAAGGTGCTGCCCATCGAAGTCACTGTACTTTGCAAGAAGAGTTGCCCTTTGTAAGCAAAGAAATTTTCTTTAAGAGCTAGGGTGGCACAGTCTAGGATAAAGGCCTTTGATGTCTGATGGTCCCATGGGATCGAATCTAGGGCGGACCCCAGGACTTTGATGGTATCGTCCTGGGGAATGCTGGTATATAAGCTAGGTCTGGCAGCCCTGGCAGAGGAGCAGGCCTGCTTACCCGCGAGTGCCGGGTACTGGACCATGGTACATGGAGTGAGGAGCCGGAATCGGTGCGCTGCGCCCCAGATCACTGCTTTGCCCCCATTGGCAGCCGGTCCCGGAGTAAATTGTAAGGAGTCCTGGCCGCTCTCCATTATCGGAAACCAAACAAAGTCATTACTGGGGCCCCTGGCTACAGAGCGACCGGCCACCAGCCACTGCCCTCCGCTTCCTCTTCTGAGCCCCGCGGTGAGCAGTCCCTGGAGAGCCTGAATTGGAGCGTTGTGCCTCAGATCATTGCTTTGACCCCCATTGCCAGCCGGAGACAATTGGAACCCCATCCAGCCTTTTCTTGGGCCCCAGGCTACAACGCGACAGGCTGCTCATCAGCTGGACAGGTTGCCCTTGATCCCGAAGGCACCAGTAG
This sequence comes from Lissotriton helveticus, assembly GCF_964261635.1. Classification (NCBI taxonomy): domain Eukaryota; kingdom Metazoa; phylum Chordata; class Amphibia; order Caudata; family Salamandridae; genus Lissotriton; species Lissotriton helveticus. The sequence continues at coordinate 1,619,402,209 of NC_136061.1, forward strand.
CTGAGGGCAGAGGTGAGCGGACACCCCCCTGCAAAATGGCGGCTCCTACTGCGATGGCCTGCCATGAGGAGTGATGCGTCCAGGTGGGCTCGGGTGGCAGGGGAAGACAGGCCCATCCTTTCTTTCCCCGGGAAGTGCGGTGGGGCCTGGTATACGTTTGATGTGGAGAGGGGGCCCCTGTACACTCGAGGCTGAGGCAGATAGCTGCCTGATCCTAACATGGCTGCCAGTGGTGATTTTGTCCCAGCGCTGAACTTTTTCATTGCGCAGCCCTACAGAGATATGCCTGTCCTCACAATGGTGTCTGGATTCCCTTCTGACCATGGTTTCTCACTCCCGTGTGCCAATCTGTGTCTCTCTGAGCGCACCTGATCATTGCCCGGACAGCGGAGTCTGAGCATTTTGCCCGTCGCCCGGTGGAGCTGCTCGGCTTAGCTATTCAGGAGATCGGCCTTGGTTCATCCCCTTGCCCGTCCCCTACCCAGCCGGACTTTGGACTCAGTGTCTCCCCTTCTCCCTGTCTCTCCCTTATCCCCTGCTTCGAATTTCTGTAATTCTGCTCTCTTCTTTAAACTGTGTCTTTTTTACCGTGGAGACTGAACACTCTGACCGACGGAGCTGTCTCATGCAGCTATAGCGGAGTCTAGCTCTGGCTCTGGCTCACCCCCTTGGCCGTCACCTACCCAGCCGGATTTCAGACACTGCTTTTCACTGTTCTTCACGGCTCCTCTATCTCTTCTCTGCAACTACTCGACTGCTATATTCATACTGAGTACCTTCCCCCTTCAGACCCCCTCCCCCTGTCCTTATCCACCTGCCTCTATCCAGACTATCTATCCCCTCTATCCTCCACCTTTCCTATAATGTGAGTCTTGGTTAAGTTACGATCTAATATCTTATATTATTGTGTCACAATCACATCTTTCTTTCCCTAGCATTTATTGTAAATTGTAATCATAATTGATGTAACAATGTAAAAATGTTTTGATGCTTCGTCCTCATGTAAAGCGCTCTGATACCTTCAGGTCTAGCCTATACCCTGTTCCTAACCTCACACCAGGACTTTTATTCGATTAACTCCTCTTGAACAATTGAGACCTAGCTATTTTGACTGATGCCCAGGGGAGCTACCCCGCTAGCTATAGGGGAGATGGGCCATGGATTCCCTCCTCGGCCGTCACCTACCTAGCCGGTCTTTGGGCAAACTCTCCTTTGTCTCGCCTGATTTTATCTCCCTCCTCCTCCTGCACCCTACCCATATACACTCTACTCTTCTTTCCAGCTCTTGTCCTCTCTGTGAACTTTCCCTCGTCTGTAGAGACCTAGCTATCTGACTGATACCCGATAGAGCTACTCTGATAGCTGTAGGGGAGACGGGCTGTGGATTCCCTCCTCGGCCGTCACCTACCGAGTCGGTCATTGGGCAGACTTCTCTTCGTCTCTCCTACAGTCTTTTCCCTCATCTTCTCCCTTTACACCTGCACCTTCCTGCTCTATTTGTTTCACCTTTCTTTTTTCTTTTACCGTGTTGTATATTTAGATGTAATGTGTAATTTTTCATTATGTTTCTGTCACATTATGTAACTCAATGCAAAGCGCTCTGACTCCTACGGGTCTAGCCTACCCAGCCGGACTTTGGGCAGACTCTCCCTCGTCTCGCATTTGCATTCATTCTCCCACCCCTTTACCTTATCCTCTTTCCCCCTCTATGCTACATTTTCTTGTTCCCTTCCTAATGTTATTAAGTTGAGACCTAGCTATTTGGCTGATGCCCAGTGGAGCTACCTGATAGCTATAGAGGAGATGGGCTATGGACTTCCCCCTCTGCCGTCATCTACCCAGCCGGACTTTGGGCAGACTCACACTCATCTCTCTATCCTATTTCCCTTCTATCTCATTACCCTAACCCCTCTCCCTTCTTAGCTCCTTTCTATTTCGTCTTTACACTCTTGAAATGTTTTTCTAGTAACTGATGTAATTGGTGACGAATATAATTTTGTAACTATGTGGAACCTTATGTAAAGCGCTCTGATACCTCCGGGTCTAGCCAGCGCTATATAAAACTCAAATAAGTGACTAGTGTCACTGTGCTTTCCTTAAAGGTCAGTTCTTGTAGAAGATGTAAAAGGCTCTTAGTGTCCTTCAGATAGGTGGGAGTGTTCTGGATGATTGTTTTTAGAAAGTGGTCACAGAAACGTGAGAGTGGTTTGAGCAATGAGCCAATGCCAGAAACATTGGCCTTCCTGGAGGTGGTAGTTTATTCTTGTGTGTTTTTGGCAGTGTATAAAAATATAGAGTTACACTGTCACTGGCACTCAGGAAATCTGCTTCCTCCTTGGATATATATCCGTTTTCCTCTGCTCTCTTCACTAGATTGTTAATTCGAGTTTTTAACTCTCCTGTCGGGTCCCGTGTTAGGGGGGTGTAGTTTTACCTCTCATTTAGGAGGTCTTGGCAGACTTTTTCATAGTCTGTGGTATTCTTAATGGCTATTCCCCCACCTTTGTCTGCAGGTTTGATTGTGATCTCAGAGTTATTTTGAAGGTCTTGAAGAGCTTTGTATTTGAAGCACTGAAATTGCCAAACGTGGTTGCTTCATGGCATGTTTCCATGTCCAGAAAAACAGCCTGTTCAAATGCTTAGATCGCCGCCGGAACTGTATGGGGTGGTGGGGTGAACGTTAATTTGAGTCTCAGGCCAGTGTCTCCTTTGCGGGTCTCCTCATTTGGGTCTTCTTTTCCTTTGAAAAAGGCCTTGAGTTTGAGTTTTCTGAAGAAACCGGTTAACTCACAATGTAGTTTGAATTTATCTGGACGGGCTGTAGGGACAAACCCCAGACCCTTTTCCCGAACTTTAGTTTCCATAGGTGTCAGTTCTTTGTCTGATAAATTAGTGATGAGGCTCACTGTGCACTCGTTCCTGGTAGCGGTGCTTTGCTTCGTGTGTGGTTGCCCACTGGGTCGTCTGTCTCCCACGAGACCTGGTTGGTCCCTCTCCTCCTCCCCCTTCCTCTCCGGCCCCTTTCTAAAAAAGGCGGTTGATATTGATTTTGGAAGTGGGGTGGCTGCATAAAGGCTGGGTTCCAGCCCATGAGTGGGAACTGTGGCTGTTGGAAGGGGAATGGTTAGCGGCCACCTCCTGTTAAAGGTGCAGGGGGCCACCTTGGTTGTTGGTTGTAGTAGCCTGATCTGCCCCTATTCCCTCTATTCCCTCTTCTCCTGCCTTGCATGTTTGAGCCATTGCTTGACCCGCCAATGTTAGATGAATTGTCATCCGAGTAATCAGAATTGTTGGAATTCCTAGTAGGTGGTGTATAATTGGGGTCAGCATAAGGATAGATTTTCTCAAATTTGAATTTCTTTAGGTCTTTTTCGAATTTATTAACCTTGGATTGCATCAGATTATCCTTGTATTTGTTCAATTCTTTATTAATTTCATCCAGTTTTTCTTATATCCTGTCACAGTGGTTTTAAAGTGTGACTCAGTTTCTAGGATTTCAACCATGAGTGCTTCTGACAGGCGTAGTGCGTTTTTTATTATAAGCACCAGCCAGTCGCGGGTACAGTGCCACGCGATCAGGGCCCATTCCTTGTGGAAAGTTGCATCGTTAAGAAAAATGCGTGGCGCATTAGTTACCAGGAGGCCTCTCGGTGCTGAATTAGAGAGGAGATATTGTTTGAGTATGGTCCCATGTAGGATAGTACGAATTATATCGTGTTTTTGTTCTGTGAGTTTGTCCCATTCTGAGGTATGAGCTATCGCCTGGGATATTGCAGTGTCAGCAAATAGTAAGGTGTCAGATAGAATAGCCTCTATCTCAGATTCGGAATACGTAAGCCCAAGGTTCAACATGGTGTGAATATAGTGATGATGGAGGTTTCTGGTTGTGAATTTACTTGTATTGGAAAAAGCTAGAGTATTATGTATGCGTCTCTGCTTAATGATAACTCTCACAGCTCTGTGCTGCTAGATACAATTCAACAAAAGGAGAGGTAGGGAGAACGTAAATACACTCCTAGTCCCCAGCTATACTAATTCAAACAAAATAAGAGTGTACAAATTAATTACTTTGTAACAACAAGAGCAAGAAAAAGATGAAAATACAGAAGCCAATTCAGGTTTGTATGGAAGGCCCTCACTCACCGACCTGGTCGGTGACATGCTTCATCATCGGGCCCCACTGGGAGAGGCCGAATGCCTCCCCAGTGTGCTTCAACGCCAGATTTACTGCGGAGCAGGTTTTTGTTAATTGGTGAGTGATAGGTGATAAAGGTGATGGTGATGATTAAAAATGTCTAAATTGTATCAAAAATGATTTAATGTTTGATCAATCGGACATATTAAAAACAATGTAGGAAAATAGGCCAAATAGATTGTTTGGTTATTTCCAATAGCTTATAGGCGGGTCGGTCAACATGTTTCTGCCATGAAACGGTGTGAATTTACCAGGCATTCGTCAGGACCATGAGTGGACTAACCCCGGCGGTATGTGCAAGCTAAGGCCCACCCTAACCTGGGGACGTGAAATTGAAAGTTTATGTAAAACAGTGCATTGAGAAGGAAAAATTCCCTCTATGGTACTCCCGATTTGAGAGACCTAAAAATGTGTGTAATGCACCTGTGGAGGAAATGACAAAGAGATACATAGAGGCGACAAAACAAACAATTAGTAGGTATTCTATGCTCACGGGTATATCTACCGTGACCTTGTTGTTGGCAAGATCTTGTGCTCTAGTTGTTGTCAAGGGAATAGTGGATGGTGAGTTAGCGCTATTGTTAGCACCAAACCAAGTCGGGAGGGCAGTTGACAGCGCCAGGGCGTGGATGTTTGACTGGTGGCAATGTACACAGCGGTATTCATATACTAGTTAGCCCATACTGGATGGCGCATGTAGAGAAAAGGATCAATGAACCAAACTGGCCAGTGACCCCACCTAAGAAGGCACAGAAACAAAATAAAATAGCTCACTTGAATGGTGAGAAGGATTCACACCATGGATCTCGGGAGGGGTTGGTGGTGGCGAAATCGGCACACCATTACGCTGGACCTTGCACGGTCTAGTCGCTCCAACACACACCAGCCCAGCGTGCCTCCTGAATGGTCAGCCAGACGGCCCCCATGCTAACCACGCCCACCCCTTTACGCAAACCACGCCCACCACGAAACCAAGGCACGAAAACACTTGCCTTTATATACACTTTCACCGGAGACTGGCAATATCTTCGGTATACGGTTACAGAGGGTTGCAGCAGGTTTCCAGTGGGTGTCTGACGTCGAGGGCGTAAGTCGAGCGCCATCACCACCAACCTTTCAAACAAAGCTAAGCACTACCTGCATGTATATAATGCTGAAAGGTGTCTTTTTAATCCCCAAGGGTGTGCCGATTTCGCCACCACCCCCCTCCCGAGATCCATGGTGTGAATCCTTCTCATCATTCAAGTGAGATATTTTATTTTGTTTCTGTGCCTTCTTAGGTGGGGTCACTGGCCAGTTTGGTCCATTGATCCTTTTCTCTACACGCGCCATCCAGTATGGGCTAACTAGTATATGAATACCGCTATGTACATTGCCACCAGTCAACCATCCACGCCCTGGCGCTGTCAACTACCCTCCTGACTTGGTTTGGTGCTAACAATACCGCTAACTTACCAACCACTAGTCCCTTGACAACAACTAGAGCACAAGATCTTACCAGCAACAAGGTCACTGTAGATATACCCGTGAGCATAGAATACCTACTAATTGTTTGTTTTGTCTCCTCTATGTATGTCTTTGTCATTTCCTCCACAGGTGCATTACACAAATTTTTAGATCTCTCAAATTGAGGCAAGATGGCGGCGTCTGGCTAGTACGCCGTTTGCAGCTCCTGACCAGCTCCAGATGAACACGCCGATATTGGGAGAAAAAACCGGATGAAAAAGCCTCAAATTAGCTACTGGCTGGAAACTTAAATAATATGCTGAAATGACCTCACGCTGTCCCTGTATCAACAAGAATTTGCAAGAATGCTCAACGCGAAATCAAGTTGAAAATATGTCCGTGGTGCAGACTGGACGGAGCGCCGAATCAGTAGACTCACCTTCCGTTCGCAAAACCTCGATACTGAGAGCCCAACTTTCACTGTTAGCCTCTCTGATCGGCTTCACAGTGATACGGCTACTGAACGGTAACTGCCCCTCGCCAGGTGTCCAGCTTTCCCAGCAGCGGCAACAGCATGCAAGAAACACGGAAGACGCCACTTTTCCCGCTAACATGGCTCCGAAGAACTCTGCCGTGGTTGCAGCCGCAGCAGCAAAAACCAGAGCGGCTAAACAAGCTCTCCGCGATCAGGAAGCGTTGAATAGACGCGGAGCTGCTCACTGCGATACGGATGGCAGCCCTGCAAGAGGATTAGTGGAAAGAACACCGGCTCGGAAAGTTGCGGCAAAATCCACTACTGCACCATCTCCTCCCCTGACTGCCCCGACTGTGATATCACTGATGCAGCGAGCAGCAAGCCACAAAGCCGCGAATAAACATGTACAGCAGGATCCAATAATTATGCCCTCTGAATCTTTGAAAGCGGTCCCTGCTGCCGAAATTCCTACTCTGGTGGAAGACCGCTCACCAACTGGGATACCTGATGACCGGCTAGAGTCTGTATCTATGGCAGAGTGTATGGGGGCACCCCGAGGCTCGGCCCCTGTGGAACAAACGGAGAGGCAAAGGGTTTCTGCGATGGCCGCTTCCGAGACTCCCGGGACTTTGAACCCTGTAGCAACTCCAACGGTCCTTCTGAACCCACAAGCTGTGAGAGGTATGTCCCTAGGGGGTGATGGCAGCGTAGTATCTAACATAGCTTCTGTCGTAGCAGCGGGTGCCGCAGCGGTGATAACAGATACGTCAGAAATGCTTGTAAAACAGATCCCCCTAACTATTGTTGCTCCTACTGGTGAGGTTAATGGTAACAACGTTCAACAGAGTATGGAAGTACCTATAACTACACCCACTTCCCCCCTACTATCACAAAACACCATTAGGGGGCATGGTACTGCTCGAAATACTTCTGAACAACAAGGCACTAAACACAAACAAGCAACCACCGAACTGAAGGTAGATGTAGGAGTAAACGAAAGGGCTAGTGCATCTGACAACGTGATAGAAACTATCGCGATCGATCTGGCTGAGACAATAGAAACAGATAAAGATCTTACAGACCCCACAGACTTTTACTCGCTTTCGGAGGACATCAGCTGGTCGGGGGATACAGAGGGAGAGAACGACGAAGCAGAAGAAGATCCCGAATCAAAGATAAGCTCAGAGTCTGACTCAGATCCCCCAAAGGGGATGCGCGACAGAAGGAGGACTATACTAAAAAAGAAAAAAGGAGGGCACCACGGGGCAAACGACTTGGTATGGGACTATACCCCAACAAACCTGGGCTCGAACCAAAGCCCTACTCTCGTAATGCCCCAACCGCCACTTCTAACTCAGGCATCAACTTCAGACCAACCTGACTCGTCAGGGGCTACGCTAACACAAGTCATGGACACAATATTACAAGCCATTGCATCTCACCGCGAAGAAACTTCTAAGGATGGTCGAAAGGCACGTGCCGCATTACAAAAAGTCCAAGGTGTGGTACGCAAGCTTTCTAAAACCGTAGGTGCCTTTACTGAACGAATAAATGATATGGAAGATCAAATAGTACTGAATGAGACAGAGGCAGCTACGACTAGTGAGCGAGTAGTAGCTCATGAGGCTGAACTCCAGGACATAAGATGGAAACTAGAGGACTATGAAAATAGGCTGCGTAGAAATAACCTACGCGTCCTTGGCATACCCGAAAAATCTGAAGGCGAGGACTGTCGATCATTTATTATACAGCTGCTGCGCGATACCCTTCCTGAACTCGCTAGCTGGGACTGGAACTACGAGATACAGCGGGCTCACAGGGTACCACTTACTATAAAAACCACAGCAACAACAGGGAAATACCCACGTGCGGTCTTAGTTTAATTCGGGAACTTTACGCTCCGACAGGCCATCTCGGATAAAGTTACACCAGATAAGCACCGCAGTAAAAATTCTATCTCGTACTTTGTACGCCCGGATTTTTGCCACTTCACCGTAGAAAGGAGGTGGCGACTCAGACAGCTAATCAAGCCTTTTCAAGAGAAAAGAGCGGTGGTATATTTGAACAATCCAGCGAAACTGAAAGTTATGTATGGTGGACAAACAAAATACTTTACATCAGAGATTAAAGCAAAAGAGTACCTTGAGAGTATAAAATAAATACAACTGCAGTCTTTTAGACTTTAGACTCTTCTGGGACTCTGTATAAACCAGTAAGATAATGTTTGTAGCATCACATGGATAGAGGAGTTCTGAAGATACCCTAACTACAGGACCGAATAGTCCTATATTGAACGCACTAGATTAGATATAAGTTAACATTGATAACATTTCATATACTTCTCTTCCTCTTTCCTTCTTTCTCACTTTTCTTTCTCACAATATTCACATATTTTTTGTTTTCTTCCTTCATTTTATTTCTTTCTTATTTCTTATGATGCATGTTTTTCTGGTATTGGTCAGGCAGTGCTAATCCATCACTATAGACTCTCATGGAGTCTAGCTGCCTTTTTGGGGGTTGCAAGGGGGGAGGGGTTTGTTGGGGGTGTTGGGCGGGGGTGTGGGGGGCGGGGAAAAAATGCATTTTAGAATGAGCTGGCTAAAGGATACTATCAGTTTGGTAAATAGCACAACTATTGTGGTTCAACGCATGAATTCAAATAATACTACATATCGTCTAATTTCAGGAAGAATACTATGGGGAAGCTAAATCTAGGATGTTGGAATGTAGCAGGGCTTAATGACAGGGGGAAGAGGGCTCAACTGTATCAAATAATATATCAAAGCTCATGGGACATCATATGTCTACAGGAAACTCACATTCCAATAGGTGAAATAGACCAACTAAAAATCCCTGGGTTTAACATTTTGGTTTCAACTACACAGACTTCTAAGATCAGGGGAGTTACCATCCTAGCAAGGGCGAAGCTGGATAGACCAACGCGCAAAAAGGCAGACCCTCACGGCAGATGGACCATCATTCAACTCGATATGGGTATCACCATCTGCTCGATCTATGGGCCAAACCTTGATGATCCCACTCTGTTTATTGAGTTAGAACTAGAGTTGGCATCATGGGCAGGCACGCTAATAATATGTGGGGACCTCAACATAACGATGGGCCATACTCAGAATAGACATTCCCAATATGCGTACACAGGGCGCAAACCCAAAGTATTTAGGGCAATACAGCAGTTGATTGCTAGTCACAATTTAAGAGATATCTGGACTCTGAAGAACAAGGATGACCCTGGATATACATAATATTCATATCCTCATAACAAATACGTACGTATAGACTATATATTATCGACTACTGATATTGCCCTAAACGCTATCATATCTAAAGCCCCCAAGACGATATCAGCTCACAATGCACTTTCTTTAACATTTGAAGATGCCAGGTAAAAGAAAGTAATTCCATCCAAATTATTGAGTATGGGGGACAGAAACATACTACCCAGGACGGTATAGCAGCATCGTTTCAAGATTAATATCAGAAATTATACCAAAATGAAGACAGACAGTCAACATCTGATACTAAAGAGTTTTTGAATAACTGGCTTATAGAGACAAATCTGGGTAAAACTATAGATGAAGCTACAAGAGAAGATCTCGAAAAAGAAATATCTAGAACGGAGGTAGAATTAGCTTTATCAGAACTAGCTACAGGAAAAGCAGCAGGGCCAGACAAAATTCCATTAGATCTCTATAAAATACTCGGTAACTTAATCATTCCATTTCTTTACAATCTTTTTCTCGGGATACAATGGCATGGTAAACCCCCCGAATCATGGAAACAAACCAACATAGCCATTTTCCCAAAAAAAGATAAACCACCGGAACAAACAACTTCATACCGACCAATATCACTCATTAACTCGGATTCAAAGACTTATGCCAAGATTTTTGCCAATCGCCTAAATCGGATCATCGAACATCTGGTCTCCCCCTGGCAGCACGGCTTCATACCTGTCAAAAGTACGACAGACCATACTCGTAGAGTCATCTCCCTTTTTGACATCATGGGAGTAGAGGGAGGCCGGATGTCGATGATCCTATTAGATGCAGAGAAGGCCTTTGACCGGGTCTCATGGCAGTTCCTCTGGGAGATATTAGCTGCAAACAATATTGGCCCGGTCTTTATAAAATCTATTAAGGCCCTTTATGTTGACCCCAAGGCAAAAGTCATGGTAGGCGGGTGCGAGTCTGAGTATATTAACATCCAGAGAGGCACGCGGCAAGGATGCCCGTGCTCCCCATTACTTTTTGCCCTATATATCAACCCATTAATCCTTAAACTCATAACTTCAACCATAATTGAACCAATCAAAGTAGGCATACATAGCACTAAAGTACTCGCCTACGCCGATGACGTGGCGGTAGTAACATCAAATCCCACAGAGGCAATTGCTGAGATTGACGAAATCGCATGATCCTTTGGTTTATATTCAGGATATTCCCTGAATAGGGATAAAACGATGGTCATCTGTACTGAGAACATGCCTTTTGTCAGCCAATATAGAGTCAATAATGCAAAATATTTGGGGGTGAATATTTCGCCAAAAATTTGTGAAATCAACCAACTAAACTATGACCCACTTATTAAAAAAATCAAAAAAGAATTACTTAGAGTAAATAATCTTCACCTCTCTATAATTGGCAGAGGAAATTACATTAAAATGAACGTATTTCCAAAGATTTTATATATGTTTCGGGCAATTCCTCTCTTAGTTAACAGCGATACAATCAAAACCTTAGAGTCAGCGATATCTAGGTTCGTCTGGAATTACGGCAAAATCAGGAGAGTGCTCCCTAAGTTAACACTACCATATTCTAGAGGCGGACTAGCAATTCCAAACCTAACATACTATTTATGGGCAACACTCCTACAACAAATGACCATCTTGTTTACAGCTCGAGTTTCTATGGATACCAGTCGAGACCAGGTTATACCTTCAATTTATGAATTAATGTTGGGAAGCAAAGCCAGGGGCCTACTGTTAAGGCAAGTTGAACCATCTTATTTTAAAAAGATTAGATTTAAGATCCTTACAGATGCTTTAAAAATTTGGAAAAGAACTACCAAAACACTGACAATACCAAGTTATACTAAATATACACCCTTATGGCAGAGCTCAATAATTCCACTCTATCTCAACGATAATACATCTAGGCGGTGGGAGAGATTAGGCCTTGTAACAGTTGGTGATTTCCTAGGCAGAGAACGTAAAACTAGTTTTGAAGAACTCTGTGTTAAATATCAAATCCCTCGCACAGACTACTTGAAATTTATATAAATCACTACATCCCTCAGACAGTCGATATCAAATATAGATATAAAAACCATACCACTTCTAGATCTCATAGGCAAACAGACAACCAGAATAGGCAATATCTACGATTTATTTATAAGGAATCATCCTGACGATCTCGATTATATCGAAACAAACTGGGTCAACAAGTTGAATAATGTAAATATTGATATAGATATGTCTCTACACTTATCATCTAAAGTTTTGCTGGCCTCTAATTTAAAAGCTCAAACCTACAAAACAATATATAATCTATACTTTACCCCTTCTAAACTATTCACTTGGGGAAAAAGGGCACATGATCAATGCCCAAGATGCTCACTAGGACCAGCTAATCTCATTCACATGTTCGCGGAATGCCCAAAGCTTGATGAGATTAAAAAGTGCATTGTTAAGTTTTGGGCCGAAATCTTCGGACATGAAGTAAGAGCATCATCAACTCTTTTTATCCTAGGATACGACGACTCCCTAGGTCATAACAATAAAGAAACCTTGGCTATTTATGTAGGTACGGCTGTCTATAGAATTATCCTGGCAGCACGGTGGAAAGACCCCAACGCCCCTACTTTTCAGGGATGGTTGAACAGATTGCTAGGTATATACAAACAAGAAATAGCAATTTATAGAACCAGAGGCAAAAAATCGAGATCACTAGGTGAACAGATATGAGCCCCAATTGCCACCTGGTATGAGAATTATAAGAATTAATAACTCTCTTAATTGGAAATCATTACAGAAAAGTCCTCTCTGTAGATATTCTTTCCTTAAAATTTTCTAGATACTTGAGAGCTTATATGAAATGACTGTGAAATGATCTGGGTAACTTAGCATTACTTATTTAGTTTAATATATCTGTACAGAATGAATAATGTATTATAAGCTCTTATTTCTATTGTCCAAACCACTTTTCATTTGTTATTCGATCTCATTTCTGTAAATTCCTTGTATATTTTATGCTTTTTCTTGTTTATGTACCCTTTGAACTTGCTCAAAAAAATAAAATTATAAAAAAAGATATACCCGTGAGCATAGAATACCTACTAATTGTTTGTTTTGTCTCCTCTATGTATGTCTTTGTCATTTCCTCCACAGGTGCATTACACAAATTTTTAGATCTCTCAAATCGGGAGTACCACAGAGGGAATTTTTCCTTCTCAATGCACTGTTTTACATAAACATTCACTTTCACGTCCCCAGGTTAGGGTGGGCCTTAGCGTGCCCATACCGCCGGGGTTTAGTCCACTCATGGTCCTGACGAATGCCTGGTAAATTCACACCGTTTCATGGCAGAAACATGTTGACCGACCCACCTATAAGCTATTGGAAATAACCAAACAATCTATTTGGCCTTTTTTTTCCTACACATTATTTTTAATATGTCCGATTGATCAAACATTAAATAATTTTTTTATACAATTTAGACATTTTTAATCATCACTATCACCTTTATCACCTATCACTCACTAATTAACAAAAACCTGCTCCGCAGTAAATCTGGCGTTGAAGCACACTGTGGAGTCATTCGGCCTCTCCCAGTAGGGCCCGATGATGAAGCATGTCACCGACCAGGTCGGTGAGTGAGGGCCTTCCATACAAACCTGAATTGGTTTCTGTATTTTCATCTTTTTCTTGCTCTTGTTGTTACAAAGTAAATAATTTGTACACTCTTATTTTGTTTGAATTAGTATTGCTGGGGACTAAGAGTGTATTTACGCTCTCCCTACCTCTTCTAGTCTTGAAACCCCCTGTCTCTCATAGCACCTGAGGTGCTCTTAGGGACTGTTGCTGTCAGGCAGGCCACGGTATTCCACTCTCACCATGCAGCCCTTTGCTGATAGTCTTATTCCCTGTCCATGTGCCACCACGCAACAGAACACCCACCTTGTGCACTCACTGGGCAGTCAGGCGTTTTACACCTCCAGTCTGGACTCAGCTCATTCTCCTGCTCTTTCTTGAGCTGAAGATATGCCCAGATAGCAACTAACCAGTGAGGTGTACATACTGCCTCTCTGCCCCAGAAGCATCACACCATGGCAATTACTCTTTGCTTTTTTCTTACCTGTCCCTAGTCTCTCACTCCTTCTACACTCCAAATGCCACCTCTCGATGCCTCCATCAAATGTTTCCTTCAATACCTGGCCCAAATACTGCTGAATATCTTTGCTCAATGTTTGCTGCTGATATCTGATGCTGTCATGTTGCTGAGTCTGAAACCCAAACAAGCTGAACCCTACCATAATATGCCCATAATGACCCTGGGCCTCAAAATTCAAGAATAGACTTTAAAGGAGGCAGTGAACATTGAAAGGCACTGTAATGTTAATAAATCGTTTATTTCACGCGTATTAAAAGCATACTCATTATTTTTTGGAGATCTTTACCAACCCAAATACCCTGAGTGTACCAGCCAAAATGTTTTTAACTTTTACTTAAACTCCTGTGGAAGTAGTTTGCAGCCACCACGGTCTGTTGTTAACTGAAGGAGCCAATGTTATCTGCATTTTTTTTAATTTTAATCTATTTATCTTACAATGATAGAAACTTGAAATTAGGGCTACATGTACAAAATGTTTTGGCGGTCACAAAAGTAGAATCTGGGAGTTTGTGAGAGCTACATAGACTTTTGACATGTAGTAACCCTATTTTGTGATTCTCTAACCTATCAGCGACTCCCAAAATAGGGTTTTCAAGTCTGTAATAGGGAGGGGTGTGTCAAGAGTGTTCCATCCTAATAGCGAGTTCCAGGGGGATGTATGAATGTTTGGCGACCGAAATGCTGTCGCAAAACATTCGCAGTTTACGGCCTATTTCAGGTAGGTTGTAAGCCAGGACCCCTTTGTGAATAGTAGCAAAAACATTTTTTAAGAGCAGGCAACTCTTAAAAAATGAAACTGAAATGTTTCCTTTTCCTTTTTGAAACTCATCCCATTTTCCTTTAAGGAAAACGGGCTACATTTAAAAAGAACAAAAAAAACCTTTGCTTTATTTAAAAGCAAACACCAACATGGTGGACTGCTGTCCCTAACAGGCCACCATTCCTGTGTTTGTAGCAATTCCCAATGGGTCGCAATTTCAGACATACCTGATGAATATTGATGAGGTTAGTCAATTGTGGTCTGAGACACATTGCTACATCGCGTTTTATAACTTCTTAATTGTGAGTCGTAAATAGTGGCAATTAGGACCTCCCAAAATGAATGATTGTACATATGGCCCTGAAGGCCTGATTTTGAGTTTATCGAACAGGATACTCTACCACAAACAAAAAGGATATCCCAAGCACCTTCTTGCAAATGGAATATACGTTTGTGAATTACTTGTTGCCATACATCCGTACTTTTGTACTTTCGAATATTTGACCCATTTTCTTGCACCCAATTCTTATTTGGCCACCAAACTTGCTACTGCCTGGAATTCCTTTTGGTTTTGGTGATGTTTATGGCAAACACTCATCTAGTTAATGCTATTCATCAGGTCACTAAATGAATACCATCTCTGGTAATTAGCCAATAGCCAGATAAATAGCTAATTCATCACCTACTTTTCCAGCTGCATGTCAACAGCAGACATTATGTACTATCTAGATAGAGACTGGATAAATAACAGATATTTAGTACTATGTGACTGGTGGTAAGATAAATAGCCACTTCATTAAATCAAAAGTTCAACATCGTGAAAGAACTCTCCAACACCAGCTCCAACACCAACGAAGTCCCACCCTCGCAAGACCTGTGCGACTCGCTGCCCACCTTCTTCCACTGCAAGATCGCAGGCATCCATGACGGCTTCAATGCTACGACCGCCCCAACAACCACTGAGACCTCCGTCCCCATGAACACCATCCGCACCAACCGCCTGCTCTCCTCGACCAACATCAACGACGACAACACCATCAAGATCATGAACACCATCCACTCCGTATCTCCGTCAGAACCCATTCCCACACCACATCTTCAACAAAGCCAGCACAGCCATCGCACCCCATCTCCGTAAAGTCATCAACACCTCCTTCGAGACAGCAACCTTCCCGGAGAGCTGAAAGCACGCAGAGATCAACTCCTTACTCAAGAAACCCAAGGCGGAACCCAAGGACCTCAAGAACTTCCAGCCCATCCCCCTGCTTCCGTTCCCGGCAAAGGTCATCAAGAAGACCGTCAATGAACAACTGACCCGCTACCTCGAGGAGAACAACATCCTGGACCCTTTCACAGTTCAGGTTCTGCAGCAACCAGAGCACAGAGACTGCCCTCATTGCCGCCACCGATGACATCAAGTCCCTGCTGTACAACGGAGAAACGGTGGCCTTCATCCTCCTGGACCTGTCAGCCGCCTTCAACACGGTCTGCCACCACACACTATGAACACGCCTCCACAACGCCGGGATCCAGGAGAAGGCCCTGGACACAGAGCGTCTGCCTTCCCCCCTTCCGCTCCAAAGCTACCGAGATCATCTGAGGCGTTCCCCAGGGCTCATCCCTCAGTCCAACTCAGTTTAACATCTACATGGCACCGCTCACCCACGTCGCCCGTCTGCGTGGCCTCAACATCATCTCCTACGCCGATGACACCCAGCTGATCCTCTCCCGTCTCCAAGGACCCCCACACCGCCAAAACCAACCTTCACGAAGAAATGAAGGCCGTCACTGAATGGATGAGGAGCAGCTGACTGAAGCTGAACTCAGACAAGATGGAGGTCCTTATCCTCAGATACCCCCTTCGGCCTGGGACAACTCCTGGTGGCCGACCGCACTGGGAACCGCCCCAACACCCACCAACCACGCACGCAACCTAGGGGGTCATCTTCGACTCCACCCTCTCCATGACTAAACAGGTCAACGCCGTTTCCTCCTCCTGCTTCACGACCCTCCGCATGCTCTGCAGGATCTACAAGTGGATCCCCACTGAAACAAGAAGAACAGTTACCCAAGACCTCGTCAGCAGCAGGTTGGACTACGGAAACGCCCTCTAAAAAGCAGCCTCAGCCAAACTCCTGAGACGGCTTCAACGCATCCAGAACGCCTCTGCACGCCTGCTCCTTGACATCCCTCGCCGCAGCCACATCACACCCCACCTGAGAGACCTGCACTGGCTCCCGGTCAACAAGAAGATAACCATCAAGCTCCACACCCACGCACACAAGGCACTCCACAACACCAGGCCAACGTACTTCAACAGACGACTCAGCTTTTACACCCCCACCGCCAGCTCAGCTCCGCCGACCTTGCCTTCGCCACAGTCCCCCGCTTCCGAAGAGCGACCTCCGGCGGCAGATCATTCTCCCACCTCGCCGCCAAGACCTAGAACACCCTCCCCGTCCACCTACGGTAGACCCAAGACCTGCTGAAAACTCCTCAAGACCTGGCTTTTCGAGCAGTAGCAGCATTCCCCACCCCAGCGCCTTGAGACCTTCACGGGTGAGTAGTGCGCTTTACAAATGATATGATTGATTGATTGATTGATTGATTGGGTGATACATAAAAATCAATCACTGCGGTGTATTGATCCCCTGTAAACAAATGGCGGGATAAAATGACACTGTGACAGATTTAAAGGCAGGGCAGGGGCATTGGAATTGGAAGGAGGACTCGCAAGGGCATGTGGGGGATACCGAAATTAGTTGGAATGAGTAGTGGGCGCAAGCCTCCACAAAACACGAAAAGTGGAAAGGAGACAAATATGAGTTGGAGAAAGGAATGGAGGGCAAAAATTGCAACTCTTAAAAAGAGTGCTCCTCCCGCCCCCATGATGGCCTGTGGAAAGTGCTGTTGACATTCCGCAGGCCACTACATAGGAAGTTCTGCATTTCTGAAATGTACTGCATGCCATCTTCCGAAAGAAGTCAAGGAGTATCGCCGCACAGACATGACAGTGTGGGAGAGGCAATACGACCAGTATGTGAGCAGATGAATCCCACACTCTACTCCTTGATAGGGGCCCTAAATGTATTTCAGGCCCACTCCACCCCCTTTGGTGCAAGTCACAACCTGCATTTTCAATGCACCCCAGAAAGATGCATTCTGTCACAAAGAGACTGTATGAGAAGATTATAACGGAAAATCATGATGGGACCAGCAAAAGGGTGAATGTTCGCCATAACTTAACGAGGATAGAAAGGCGGGAACATGGAGTGCAGGGGAATGGAAAAGAAGGGGAAGGGCTGGAACGAGAATGGTCAAATAGACAACACTGTACTTGCACTACAAGACCTGCTCCCCTGTATCAAACATGGGGTGCCTGCTCCTCCAACCTATGCAGGTGTCATTAGCAGCGGCACAACTGGTGTGTTATTGGCTCCTGGCCACTTTTTGGACTTTAAAAATACACCAACAACTAGAGTATGGTGGGCCCTGGTGCAACTGCACCTGCGGCATAAATGGAAGCTACGCCCGTGGTGGCCATTAGCAAATTGTGACACCTGAATGTGTAATCTGAAAGCTAATTTCTGCATGGGTTAAGATGCAGGAGTGCACTTGTGCATACATACCAACATTTTAGAAGTGGAAAGTGAGAGATTAAAAAAAAAAAATCGGGAAAATGTATTTCTATCATTGACTTCTATTGAAGGAGAGGCAATTTCAGGTTGGAGACAGACAAAATAAATCCATTGTTTGCTTCAGAAATCGTGAGTCTCTCGCCTGAATAGGGTCTATTGGTATGTGTGCTTTGTGGATTTCTGAGGCTGATTCGCCATATCTGAAAAAAATGGCGCCTGTTCTGTTTCTTCCTCTGCACGATAAAAAGGCTTTCCATCTCAGCTGATGGTGACCTTCAAGGACGCGAGGCTATAAATAGGCCGAACACATTCTACATCATAATAATTCACCAGGTGGTGCTCTGTGAAGCATAATGCAAACAGTTAAAAATACCTAATGCCGGCTCCCGAATAATCATTAACCATCTGAAATCTCAATTAGCCTGGCCTTCATGCGGAAACCAAGTAATAGTGCAGGAAGCCTCTAACCTGGTGCATATGTTGGTGCAATGGCAAAGTGGCTCAAATGTAACTTTAATGGCGCCATCCCACCACTTGTTAATTTCTGCAGCATAAAAATAAAAACATCTAAAGAAGTATGAACATCTATAGGATATTTTTAGATGAGTTGGATTAAATGGCAGCGTGCAAACAGCAGTAAAGCAAAGGCGGTATTATGTAATGTTTCCATCTGTACGCAAATGGAAGCATTATGAAACCCACGTGATAACCGTTTCTTGATGGAAAATGGTGTAAACATACTTTCGGCCGAGTACCTGTCTGGCTGCATATTATAGGAACATTTCATTATTGTGCTCGTTGAACCAGGGCCATTTTTCAGCAACCTTTGAAAACTAGCATTTGCAATGCAATAGGTCTCGCATTTTAGAAACTTTGACCTATTGGTATTGTACATGACAATGCCTTTTATTAGTTCAGGTGTTTTTTAAACACATAAATAAATGGCATTGTCATTTACAATGCCAATAGGTCACAATCTCGCAATTGCGGGACCTATTGCCTTGCAAAAGCTTGTACTGCCAGAAGCCTAGTTCACACTATATAAAAGTAATTTTTTTTTAAACATTTCTGGAGTGTGGGTGACTATTCTGGGTTGTGCCTGGGCCTAATTCTGACCACAATCCCACACTGATGGCCAATGGTGGCCATGTGCATTAATATTTGGTGACTATTTTTCATCAGTTCCAGACCCAGAGAAAGGAGAGGAGAATGGAAAGCGGTGACAAATGGAGAAAATAAACATGAAAAGCAATCAGCAAAATTGAGTGAAAGAGACACGGAAAGAAGGGTGGTGGTAAAAAAAACAGGTGGAACAAGACTAGAATCCTTGGTGAACACTAAGCACAGCATTTAATAGCACTAGCTGTTGGCCTCTAATAAGAAAATGTGGGCCCCTACTCTTATGTTTATTGCAAATTAAGCCTTGGTTCAGTGTCCTAAATACACAACAAATATGAGATAACGGAGCGTGACTCTAAGTTGGCCATTGATTCTTGAGTGCCAAAAGAGAGGGAAAACACATAGGGGCATATGTACAAGCCACAATCGCCACCACAACATCACCTATAGTGACGGTGTTGTGGCGATAGGGGCTGCGCCTTCTGTACAAGGCAGCGTTAAGTCACTTAACGTGGCTTAACGATGCCTTGTACATGAGGCCCCCTTTCACGCTATGGTTTGCGCGAAAGGGGTGGGCAGTGGGTTTTGCGGTGGGCGTTCAAGGATTGCTTATGTGCACGAAGAGACACCTTCCTACACATAAACAATCCTCCCCTGCACGCAGACACCCTTGCACTCTTGACGCTAAGTTGCTAAACTTTGTGACATCGCAGGGGGAAACACAAGGCTGCACCACATTCTAGTAAATATGGTGCAGCCTTGTGTTTCAGAAGTGGAGGTGAGAGGCTTTAAGCCCGGAAGGCTAACACCTCTCTCCTCCACTTCCTTGTACATATCCCCCATGGATCGGGAAAAAAGAGGGAAAAACCAGCAAGCAGTCACAAACAGAAAACAGGAACCCGCTAGTGCTGTCCAGAAAAAAGGGGCAGGAAGTGTTGCAGGAGTTTGACGCAAAAACATTTAATTGCATCTGTTGTCAGCTTCTGAGCATGGCCTCGGGCACCACTAACAATTTGTTTTACAAATCAAGCACTGTCTAGCTGATTTATTGCCAGATGTAGCCATCTCTGTAACAACATTTGGCACATGAAAAGAAGAAAGGGGACCCCCTCTATAAGGAGCACTCAATGGTCAGGGAGAAGAGGGGAAAAGCAGCGAACACACAATGAAAGCTCCCTCTAGACCTATATTTCTTTTTTTCGATTCAAAATTGAATTCAACATGGGCTGTACATACACTTAAACCATGACATAATCCAAGTACATGTTTGTGATTTTGAACTTTGTTTATTCGTTTTCTTTCTTTTATCAAAATTACTTTTCTAATATTTTTATCAGATAAACATTTACACCATTTAAGCATTTGCTTTAAGTGGTCAAAGGAGATTAATACCAAAAAGTAATTTTGATAAAACAAAGAAAATGAATAAACAAAGTTAAAAATCACAAATATGTACTTGGATTATGTCATGGTTGAAGTGTATACAGCCCATATTGAATTCAATTTTGAATCGAAAAAAATAAATATAGGTCACGAGGGAGCTATAGGTCTGACCACAAAGTGCAAAGATTATGCATTTTATACAACCCATTCTTCCTTTAACCCCTTGGCCGCGGCGGTAATTCTGCCGCGGCGCTGGGGGGAGGAGTGCCGCGCGGCGCGCCTGCTGGTGATGGAACCATTCCGTCACGTGCCATGGGCGCACTGTGCTTGTGACTGAGTGGTTCCGTCAAGGCCACGCCCGCTCAATAGAACGCGCCGCGTAGGCGCGGAATCGCTGCAGCGTGGGCGGGGCGGGCGCGCCACTCCGTCATCAGCACAGCGCTCCCTTGGCTCGTGACGGAGTGGTTCCGCTACAAGCGATCAAGGGGTTAAAGTGGGGGTTTTATTGCACGCTGGTGGAAAGTGTGAAAATGCATGGGCTTTTCTCTTTTCTCTCCAGAGGCTGTGTCATGAACATTTCCTTTCCTGGTTCCTACGTGCGAAATTGGTTGGGAAATTGTAAATGCAATTTTTTTTTGTTTTGTGTTTGCTGCTGTATATCCTCCGAACATGTGTTAAACTGTGCCTTTTCTTGCTAAGATACAACATTTGCCTATCATTGCCTCGCAATATTACCTTTCTTGCTATGCAACTTTGTCACTGCTGCTATTGCCACACAATTCAAATAGCTCTTAATACATGCTAATTCTGTTGGTTTGTTCCACCTTCGGCCTTTTTTAATCTCTGTTAATCAAATAGAGTACAGTGGGTTTTTCATTACATCAGAAGCCTGTGTTCAATGACAACAACTTTGAACAAGTTACGACAGAACAACAGGTTGTACTGGCCTGTAGGGAAACTAGGCAGTGCTGGTCTTACAGGTCACTGTGTAGGCCGTTCTGTTTTTTTGCTTTTTGTAGGCTTGTCTTATACTCTGCTCGGTCTGTTTTTTTCTGTCCAACTAAACCCTGCAGAACAGCCACATCTGTATTTTGATAAGCGTCTCAATAATTGTATTTTCAGCCTGTGTGATGATGAGAGCCGGTGGGTGTAACTTGCAAAGTAGTAGAAAGAGTCCTCAACATTGTACCTTTAGAATGTAATGCGAGCACGTTTAGTTATTTATACCACTGCATTCGAAAGGCTCACATGCTTCTGTGGAGCGCAACTGTCCTGCCTATATGATGAGCTGGGGCAGGGAGATTAGCAGTTCATACGACAGCTTCCTTGCTTCCTCTCACAATCTCAAAAGCATCCCCGGGACATCACCATCACAACAATATTTGAGTGAATGGTGTTTCCCTGACAAACAAGTCTCACAAAAAGAGACATAGGGGTATATTGACAAGAACGTGTGATAACTACCGCAAAAGTAGCTTAAGTCAACTTTCAACATCGCAGCCTATTGTGGGGAAATAACCCTGTATCAACGTGGAATTCACAACAAGGCGGAAGCATGCGATAGCCACCAGATAACACGTCAAATGTCAGTGTGAATATACACCACGCCGCAAAAATGTGAATTCAAAAAAACATCCTATGCGGCCAATCGCGGTACAAAAATCATTGAAAACCAGCCACAGGCCTACAAACCCCACCTGTCTGGTGGGAAAATGCACCATAAAAGAAGGAAAAAAATAAAAATTTAAAATAAAACTGCGCTGAAACATGGATGCACCCGGACCGAGTGCAGAGCACAAGCCGAACTCCACAAGCCCCATAGAGGTACTGCCAGGAACCCTGTGTTTGGAAAAGGACAAGGACAAGAGGAAGAGGAAGACAGGGTTCAGTCCGCAGGAAGACCGGATCATCATCACGGAGGTGATAGAACACCATCAAGAACTGTTCAGCACCTCCACCCCGGCACTTGCAACCCAAACGGAAATATGGCAGGCCATCGTCACCAACGTCAATGCAGTCAGAGTGCCAAGGAGGTCACTGGAGGAGGTCAAGAGGCACTAGCATGAAGTGCACAGCGAAACCAAGGAGAAGATTTTCTCCAACAGGAAGGCAGCAAGGGCTACTGGAGGTGGGAGTCCTGCGACACAGGAGGAGATTGATGAGCTGGAGGAAATGGTGGCCACAGTCAGCAGTGTGGAGACGGTAGCAGGAATTTGGGGACTGGACACAGCACGATACGACCGGACCCAACAGCAACAGGGTGAGTAACAACCAGGGACAGGGGGGACTGGGGGAGATCGGCACAATGGCACACATGCACAATTATATGTAGCATATTGCACACCCACAATGATCTTGGCACACTGCAGCACACATGGAAATGCCAAGTATGCCCCCGTCCACAATGTGCACAAAGTGGCCCCCGTCCATATCACCAACATCACAACCGACCCATGCACATGTGCTGAATCCAGCAAAGCAGTAGCTCTGTGACCCACACTGACTATGCAAGTAACACTGCATGCCCGATAGCATGTCAGTAGCCCAAAAACATGAGTTGGCCACGTATTGACATGGAGGTAGAGCAGTGTGGATCACATCCGTAAAGGAGCAGGTTACACCCTGACATTTCCACGTGCACACACAACCCATGCCGTACAATACACGCAGCAGACGAACAATGCCCCAGGCCACAAAATCTGTCCGCAATCTCATATGTCCCAAGTCAAAAACAAATCATGACCCGATAAGCACACTAATCAAAGGCACTCTGCCTCAAAGGGAGAAGGTCACACAATATCAGAGCTGCAGGGGCAACTCCTCCACAATGTAGCACACACACGTAGCAATCACAGAACATCAGCAATGACTGCAATGAGGTACAAAGTGCAACACCAACACCACAGGACACAGCTCACAACAGGTCCCGCACTTGCGTAGTAACTGTCCACTCACATCTGGCATTGCCTGGCACTGTGTGATGACAATGCATGGGTACTACCACACATCCGTCATGTAGTCGAAAAACACACTGACTGCCATCAAATAGCGAATTCCACCAAAACAGTGACAATGTACATTGGCATGCAGTCTGGATGGAAACATCTGCAAATCCTCAACATACATGTGTAACTCTGTTAACCTGCATCTCCCCTTTCACATTGCAGTGGGACAAACAACATCACCTGCAGGGCACACCACACTTCACATCATTGATGATGAAGAGGACAACCTGCTCATATGTCAAGACACAGTCCAACGGATAATGGACAGCCTCCGCCCCCATTCCCAGGAGCGGGGCAGGCCAGCTGCCCCGTGGTGAGCCCACCACCTACACAGACCACACAGCAGGAAACACACCCCACCACGGCTGTCTCCCAGCACCCCCAACCAATGTAAGTTTCAACAACGTGTGTGGGATTGCCAGGTGGAGTTGGCCAAACAGCTGCGGGTGGATTTCAAACTCGTGGCAGCCAAACTCGATGAGATACGTGGGTGTCGGAGTACCATCAGGGACCACGTACAGTCCCAATCGGACACCCCCTGTATGCACCATCCTCCGCCACAGGCCTTGGCTGACCTCGCTGGTGCCATGAATCGAATACAAGAACTCTTTGATCAGACAGGCACTAGAGATTACAGCACAGAGTTGGCACCGATGCGGAGGTCAATGGAGACCATGGAGAAGATGCAGGCTGGAAGTATGTCTGCCACAGCTGGACATCAGCGAGTAGTATTTGGGAACTTCAATGCCTTGCAGTACTTCATCTTGCCATTGCTGCCACTGAGCCGTTCCCAGATGACTGCAGCTAGAACATCGACACGCACAGCTCCGACCCATGTTGTGTCCATGGCACACAGTAATGCTGCCCCATCACCCCGTCACACACACCGGACACAACGGACACAGAACCCATATCAAGGGAGTAAGAAGGGGATGGGAATTACTGTGTGAGGAAGGAGGCAGTAGCATCCATCACCGCCATACTCCCTGACCCTGCCTGGTTATCAAACCCAGATCTTTTGACTGGGTGTGAGTGTTTGATTGGTTCAGATGCTCCGTCCATCACCACCCCCTTTTGTACTGGTTATGATCTATGCATCATGCCCTGGGAAATACCTCCTACTGACCCAGGGAACACTCTGCGACCTTCACCCGGACCCCGACACGGACTCCCATTTCATCACTGCTGGCCAATTACACAGCAGTCCTGCTGCGGACTGCACTCTCCCACTTCCTAGTCACTTCATAATCCCCAAAGGACTCTGGTTGGCCCACCACTGGGCTTTCATGTGATGTGGGCTTGGATGGCCATGTACAGCTCCAGCTCCGTCAATCGCCTGAATGTGAATAAAAGATTCTAAATCACACAGATGTCTCATTACTATGTTCACTCATGTATGATAGTGTAGCTGGATGTAGGGACAATGGTTGCACAAGAAGGTACACCATGGTAACTGACATCTCTGCGCATGTGTATCCCTGAGACACATGGCAAATTGGATGACTGTGAAAGCGAGTACTAGCTGTGTCCCCATTGCACATCAACAACAATCTCATGACCACCCAACGTAGGCCCACGTCCATGTGTTGAATAGGGCTATGTGTATGATTGACCAAATTGGTAGCAGGCCAGGAGTGGTGTCCTACTTCACATGTGACAACAGAACTTCACGACGCATACCTATTTACACACATCTGTGTGGGCACATTCTGTTATGACATATGACATTGCTCCACATGGTCAGAGGTTGGACACCATACCCTCATTGCTGAAGTCACGTAAGTGCACATGTCGGCCAGCACCTATTCCATAAAAATGTCTGGCTCACAGAGGTTGAGCTTGCAAAAGGGACACAGCCCCATTGAACATGTGTCAGTCAGTTCCTCCCTGTGTAGGGACGATGCTTATTGTTGCACATGACTGGACAATCTAATGAACACACCTCACAGTTAGACACCAGTGGGGTGGCATAGACTTTATTGGCATGTGCGTGTCAGTACGGACGAGGCAATGGACACAGGAGGCAGGGACATGCTTAAGACACACGCAGGATGGGTACATGTCGAGGTTCAGAAAATGTTGGTGCATAAATGGCAAACAATCACCACGGATGGCAAAGCCCCACGCCACCTTGCCTTTCTGGATGAGTCATGTGTTGTTTGGCGTCTGCCCATTGCCCTGTGTGAGGGGGCATGACTTACAGCCCATGGTATCTGCAAAGTGCTCTGCCACCGGAGTGCGCCGATTGTCTGCTCTGCTGACAGTGATCAGGTGAAAGGGTCCGACAGGTTCACATGTCGTGCTAGGTTGCCATGTGTGTGCTCTCCCCCAGCAGTGTGTCTGAATTGGCAATGTTGCAAAACTACGCTGTGTTGCTCCGACCATGGATCTGCATCACCTTGCATAGGTGCGTGTACATACACGTTGTTCCACACACATGCATCCAGAGTCCGGATGATGGCATACATGTCCACTGTTGTGGTGGGATATGTGAGCAATCCCCATGATGCAAAAATTGTTGTGACCTGTGCTGTGGGTAACAAGCAGTTGTGGCAGCAGGAACGTAGTTACTCATCCATGAATGCCCGCGCTCCTTCATGTGCCATGTGTTCCAATAGTACGTCGCTGTCGTGTTCAAAAAACACCAGGGTGAGCCAATCCATTAACTGGTCTGGGCAGGTGTTCTCAGCCCATGCTGTTTCACCAATCTGCTACACAGCCCAATAGGGGAGTGCCCCGATGTGGTCACTGCACACGAGGAATTGTGCAATCTCCCATGCACAACTGCCAAGACATGCGCAGTATGTCAAGGCATCCCATGCACAGCTGTCTCGGTTACACTCCTGTTCGTGATCCAACAGGGGGCGCAGGCCCAAGTCATAGTCCAATTCATTTACGGTTGTGTTGGTTAGGCAGACTTCCATGGGACACTTGAATGTGCATGTTCGTCAGTGGAACCAGGGCAGGACGCAGGTGACTTAGCTAGTAACTGATCCGCAGCACTGCCAGTGGCACTGCGCCCAGTAAATGTAGTATACGTGCATGGTAGTGTTCCACGTGATGGGGTTGTGCATGTGCCTGGTATGGTCGGGCATTGCCTTGGTGCGTCTCGTGGAACCAGCAATCTTCTGAACTGCAGCAGTTGTGTGGAGGATATGCCACAGCTTTGGGCAATGATTCGAATGTGTGTGCAATGTTGGGCTGAATAGTTTGCTGTTTCCGTGAGTGTCAAGGGGTTCCCATGCGGGGGTCCCTCAGGCAGGGGCTTCTGTGTCTGGGGTGTGGATGAGTTGGATCGTTCATTTGCGCAATTTGTGGTGTGGGAGTTGTCCACATCTGCAATGGCATCCTCTCAGGGTGTTCCAGGTGCGTTCTGGCCAAGATCAGAGGTGCAGGTGTCCTCCCGCCTTCTGCATTGGAACAGTGGAGCTTTCATCCCTGTTGTTTGTTTAACTACTACTTCCACTTTCAGAATGTGATGTGGCTTTGACACTGAGATTAGGACACAGCTCGGGCTCATGGGGTACGGATGGTGATACAGACACACATGTTGGCATGTGGAGCCAGGTGCCGTGCAAGGCATTGCGCTGCTTGTGCATCGCTCTCCCTCGCTCTCTCCCTCTCATTCCTTTGTTGGGTGCATGGCACACCTTCTTCTCTTGGATTTAGTCTACCAGGCTGTGTCCTACGGATTGTCCAGTGAGGACCCACTAGGACTCATCAGAATGGTTGTTTTGGCTTTTGTTTGTATGGTGTTTTGTGTTGGTGATTACATTGCTGATTCTTCTTTTTCGGGCCACGCATGTATGTTGATTTTCCTGCTTGTGTGACATCAGGCAAAATATTTGTTTGTGGATTTGTGGTGTTGGTGTGCAGTTTCTTGGTCCGGGATTATTATAGGGGACTTATAAAGTGCATGGCAACCCATGGGCTTCCCAGCGCTAGCGGTCGG
The DNA here is from genome assembly GCF_964261635.1 of Lissotriton helveticus. NCBI lineage: Eukaryota > Metazoa > Chordata > Amphibia > Caudata > Salamandridae > Lissotriton > Lissotriton helveticus. Next base: position 1,619,429,591 of record NC_136061.1, read on the forward strand.
ATGCTAAGTACAGGCAGGCCAGGCCAGGCCTTAAAGATATTGCTTGAACAGCCAGGTCTTAATCTCTTTGCGGAACTGAAGTTCCCTCTCAATCCGTCTGTATTCCAATGGTAACCCGTTCCACAATTTAGGGGCCAGATAGGAAAAAGATCGTCCTCCCCATTTTTCTCTCCTAACCTTTGTCTATTTTAAACTGTCTTCCGTGCTGGACCGCAGCTGTCTCTTCGGGATATAGGGCGAGACTAAGTTCTTAATTCTTTTTGGGCCTTTTTTATGCTGTGCTCTGTGAATAATGACCAGTGTCTTGAATTTTATTCTGCCCTCTATAGGGAGCCAGTGTAATTTAAGTAAATACTTTCCCACTGATTCCCGTACCGCAATGTTGCACTGCAGTCTTGCAGCTGCATTCTGGGCCATCTGGAGTTTCTTGATGACATATTTGGGTGCTCCCAAGAATAATGAGTTCCCTAATCCAATCGCGAAGTGACTAGAAAGTGCACCACTGTCTTCCTTAATTGTATGGGAATTCCGTCTAGGATTTTGCGTAGATTTTTAAGAAGTCCGAAACACATTGCTGCGATCTTCTTGGCTTGAGTCACCATAGAAAGATCTGTTTCAAGCCAGAAACCTAGGTTCTTTACTGTTTCTGCGGGAATAGGTGGTTTGCCTAGACATGCAAGCCAGTCTATGATAGGTCTGGGTATTGCTTTATTCCCAAGGAGTAATTGCTCCGTTTTATCACCTTTTAACTTTAAACAGCTTGCTGTCATCCTCTCTTTCACTTTTACTAGACAAGAGGATAGTCTCTTCAGGTCCTTACAATTATTTGGATCAAGGGAAATGAACAGCTGTGTATCATCAGCGTATGAAGTCATGGGTAAATCAAATTCCAATCCGATTTTAGCAAGTGGCTCCACATAAACATTAAAAAGTGTTGGGCTATTAACGAGCCCTGCGGGGCGCCACATTTCAGGGACAAGGTTTTGGAAAAGATAGCATTTTCCCGTACCTGAAATGTTCGATTGCTGAGAAATGAAGTCACCCACTTCAGTGCCGTCCCCCTAATCCCAATGTCTGCGAGTCTTCTGCACAATATACGATGATCCACCATATCAAAAGCCGCGCTCAGATCTAGTATGAGCAATGTGGCTGGTTTCCCCTGATCCAATGATTGTCTTAACTCCTCTAACACCACTAACAGGGCAGTTGCTGTACTATGCTGAGCCCTGAATCCCATCTGTGAGTGGTGTAAGCGATGATTACTCTCTAGAAATTCTGATAAGTGTCTGTTAACGTATTTCTCCAATAACTTACCAGCAAGTGGTAGTAGGGAGATGGGGCGGAAGTTCCCAAGTTGTGACGGATCCGTATTGGCTTTTTTCAATAGGGGTTTCATCACTGCATGCTTCCATGCTGTTGGGACTATGCCTGTTTCCAGTGACAGAATCATAGCCTCCAATAAGGTGGGTCCAATAATGTGCGCTGGTATTTTAAGAATATGCAGAGGTGCTGGATCCAACGGCGATCCAGACTTCACTGTCTCTAAAAGGGTGTCTAACTCCTTCTGTTCCATACACAGAAAGTCAATAACTACCTGTTGCAAGGGGGCTAGATCAAGGTTAATTTCCGGTTCTTGGGTGTGGGCCCCGGGGTGTGTGTTGCAGGCCTGGGTGTGGTGTTGGTGGGTGTTGTGGCCCTCTTGGGTGTCCGTGCTGCATGTCCAGTTGCTCGGTGGCATCTGTTGTTCTTCATGTGTGGCTCTGGACTGTGCTCCCTTTTGTTGTGCAGACTGTGGTAAGACTTTACACAAGGTCAGAGCAGGTGTTAATTTCCTGCTGCTAACGCGCCTTAGCGCCAAGACGCCTCGGCAATAGAGCGCTCTACAAATATTTCAGTCAGTCAGTCAGTCAGTCAGTCAGTCTTATCGCCTGTTTTGTGTTCTTGTTGCAGTTCTGTCTGGTCGTTGTGAATGTTGTGGTGTGGTGTTGTCGTGGCTTTTGGCACAGGAACGCCTACTCTGTATCTTATTAGCGATAGTTGCGGGGGTCCTCTGTGGCAATGTTTTTTGCGGGTGCTATTGCAGGAAAACTGCTGCTGAGGCCTGCTTGTGAATGGGGGCGTAAATTTATCATGATGTTGGCTGAGATAAAGTGCTGTTAATTCGGTGATAGCTCCTTGTGAATATGCCCCTTAGTTGTTGTGAAAAATAAAACCAGGGGTACGCTGCATACCATGTGCCACGAAGAGTGACAGCCCAGATACTGTGCTAATACTCCTATGTCACTAGCATCCCCTTCTGAGCTATTCCTTCTGTGCGGGGTTGGTAGCTCCGTCGCTTTGTCATCACTCTGGTACAGAGGGAGCAAGTGCTGCTAGCGTGACCGTCATCTTGGAATACCACCTCTCCATTACAATGAAGGGCACGCTCCTTAAAACACCTTTAAATATCGCTAGACCTTGTGTTATCCACATTATTAATATGTGACGAGAAATATATTTTACAATAAATTTAGGAAGTACATGTTTTTGTTTGTTTTAATTTTTCACCTGATTTTATAGGCAGGGCAAAACCAAACACGAAACATTGCTAATAATTAAAACTGCCTATTACTTTACATAAATGTTTTTGCTCACCGCACTATGTCGGGCTGCACACACAATCTCCTAAATCCCTCCAAGCCCTGCGCGTTTGCTCTCCCTTACCATTTCATGAACCCCATTCATTACACCCCCTTTTCCTCACACATTTGGAAAGACATCAGTTTATGGTGTAAAAGGACTGTGGTTTTATAGCATACTAAATAAAGCATGGATCACCATTTCACAACGTTCATGGTTGGTCATTCACAACCCTTTTTTTGTCATAATTTGCATTTTTTGGTGATAAGGTCCCACTCATTCTATTTCTTTCTAGTCGACAGCATGAATCCTGAGCAGTGGTCAGTTCCGCAGGCATTCTGGCTGTCTTTGTGTGCTGTCAACGGCTCACCTGTGCCCCTGCCATGAGGAATCCCAAGGACACTGTTTGAGCTCCTCTTCCATCTAACTTACTCTTTTCGTGGGTACTTTTCTGTGCTGCCTCCACTCCGCCCTTCCACCTTGACCATACATCTGTGACTACTATAATCTTGAGTTGGTTGGTGGGAATCAATGAGGTCAGTCAACTCCCAAATATGATTTGAGAGGAACCCCTGTCCCCCTTTTACCCTCTGTCCCTGGCCACCCCCCAGTTACCCATTGGGCGGCTTCCAAATTTTAAACAACGCTCCCAAATCTAGCACAGCCTTTTTTGAGGGCTTTTGCCCCGCGATCCCGTTCCCGCTCATCCACTATGAGAGGTTCCCTGTGGGCCTCCATTGTTCCGCTGCACTTCCCAGCTCATGCAACATATGGCAAAAGGCTTCACAGAGAAACAAGGTAGGCTAACAAAAACAAGCTGTGTGAAGGAGGAGCACTTAGGAAGACCCCTGCAGCTGGGAGCAGTGAGGTGGGAGGGAACCAAGCTGTGTATAAGGGTGCAATGCCCATACCAGAGGTGGGAGGAGGGGCCATCACACGATGTACAATGTGGTGGCCAACCAAAATGTTCTCTGAGTGAAATATCCGGATAGAGAGCAATGCACACAAAGGAGGGTCATTTACAGAAATGCACCAATAACAACCCAGCATTTGAATGCCGCATATAACAACCAATGGCAATCAATGGGTGTGCCAGAGCCAATAGAAGAGAATACAACAGGCCAAGCGCTGTCGAGGCTCAACCTAAAAAATGCATTCAGACCATTATTTAGGCTTGTGTAATCGGGAAAGAAGCAAATGGCATTTGATCCATGGCAAACAAAGCACACAAAGATTTCGCATTGTTTTTGATGCATTCATCATGTTGTGTTAAGACACCATGAAGAAAAATAAAAGCCAATATTTATCATCTGTTAATATGCAGCAAGCTACCTTGCTGCACTGCACTGAATAAAAGGGATGGGACAGGAATGCACTGTATTTAACATTCCTGTCCTTTCCTAGCGCTGGCGCACTTTTGGCTGCCCAGCACCAACGCAGGCACCCTTTTGTTAAAGTGTAAGGGTGCCTACGTTCTAGGCAGGACTGCTTTGGTGCAGGAAGGGACACATTCCTGCACAAAAACAATACTCAGAGGCATATTTCTCTTTCTATCTCTGTTGTAACACCCTTAAAAAGAGGAAAAAACAAGAAAGATTAAAGATATTTGTCCTCGTTATGCCTCACCTAGGGAGGCATAGTATTTTGACACATTCCCAGGTCTACCGCTAATGGTAAATCTGGCAAAGTGGCAAAATCCATAGGTGGGTGCACTGGAAACCCAACACACCACCCATGGAATGGCTCTCTGGGGCAGAGCAACTCAAGGCAGATATTTGCGCTGCCTTGATTTACTCCAGATTTAACAAGGCATGAAGGTCCACGCAAGGTGGCCTTGGGGGCTTGAGAAATATCACTTCGGTGTTGTGCCATCCTTGTGCCATCTTGCTTGGCGCAAGAACAACACAAATCCCTGACAAATCTGGCCCACACACAAATCCTTGATAAATCTGGCCCTACATGTCCCACATTTTTATATGTATTGCATGAGAATGCATTTCAAGAAAAATAAATCTCTTCTACCTTTATTAAGTAAGGATAAAACCAATTTCACCTCAGTATCCTTGTGACGTTTTAGGCACTGCAGTCCTCAACACAGTTAAAATACAAAAACCACCAAAAGGCCTATTGCTTTTCCCATATCATTTTCATTAGCTAAAATAATGTAGGCTTTTTCATGCTCTTAGAAGTAAAGACATTAGGCTCACTGTCTTCGTTTTATGTTCTCATAATCATAAGAAATAAAATGATATGCATTCAGGCACGGTGCGTCCATTCGGGCGTGGGAGAGTAGCCCCCCCGCCCGCAGCTCCCTCTGCGTCTTTGAACTTAAGTAAACTGAATCAGTTTACTTAATTTCAAAGAAGCCGGAGGGACAACTGACAATCATGTCAGTCAGCATGACGTCGGACTGCCCACACGTTCTGAGTCTGAAGGGGATGGGCGTTCTGGCGTCATGTTGACTGACATGATTGTCACCAGGGGCAACAGGCAGCACCACAAGTGCTCATGAGTGGGGACGGAGGGCAAATTTTTAGCCCGTGCCCAGTCATGCGCACTTGTGTTTTCACTTGTTTGCGCATCCCAATTAGTAGCCCTTCGGCCTGCTAATGGGCAGGCGGCGGGCGAAGATTAACCGTGCTCTAAGCCAATCCTGGCTGAGAGAGGCTGCCAGTCCACTCCAGGGCCGTTCGTGAAGGCGCCAAGCCAGGGGAGCTGAGGTGGCGCGGACCGGCTGTAAGGTAAGTTTTACTTTTCATATTTAATTCCCTGGCTTGCACCCACCCCCACGTGACCGATCCCCCCCCCCCTCGAGACGCGACCATATGCATTAATGTTGAGATGAGGCTTTCACAACAAAGCAAAATACAAAATAAAGTTAGACTATTAACATGAAGCCTCGTTTCGGGGAAGCAACCTTAAAAAAAATACCTGACCTAATCATTAATGAATCAATAGAAGCATTTCTAAAGCACATCGTTTAACAATAGGCATCATGGCGCTAGGATTGTAGTACAGAAAAAAAGGACATACAAGACAAGTTGAAATAGTGAACCATGCTGTACAGGGAGCGAGTATAAAAATGCAAGCCAGACTATGCAAATAAATAGGTTTCAGGTTTTTCTCAAAAGATATTTTGGTTTACGTTAGACTGTAGGTGAGCAAATAGCTGGTTTCAAGTTTTAGCTGTTAATATCTTGAACGATTTCCCTGTAATACGCACCAGTCTGAAACACTGGACAACAGCAAGGATTTTGAAAGAGGATTGCATGGAGTGTGGGTCCACATATTTGTTTTGGTGCAAGGTTTACTGGCTAGAGCTCCCAAAGCAAATCATGCCTTCTGAACTCGGCAAGATACTTTGAACTGAATACATTGGATGACAGGGAAATTGGACAGCCTGAGTCTGGCGTTGAAGATATGGTCGAATTCATGGAGATAGCAAGCTAATCTAATGGCAGTAATTTGAATTAAGTGGAAGTGTGCAAAGAGTGTATTCTGAGGGCCTAGAAACAGGTGGCGTCATGGAAGCTGCTACCACAACAGGCCTAAACTTGGGAGATTGAGGGGCATATTATCAAGAACGGCGTTAAAAATGATCGTCGGTTTAGCGGCAGAAAACTGCCGCCAAAGCGGCGATAATGTGCTTGATAATATGCCCTTGAGAATTCCAAAAGAAGTCTATGTTCTGGTGTGAACATGGGCTTCTATTGGAATTCTGCAGGGCATATTAACAAGCCCATTATCGCCGCTTTGGCGGCAGTTTTCCACTGCTAAACCGGCAATAATTTTAACGCCGTTCTTGATAATATGCCCCATAACTTTCAAGCTCTTCCACTGAAGCTAAAGCTGTTAAGAAGAGGAGGACACAGTGCCATTAATATCGTCTTCCAAGGACAGATTCTTGCCCAGTTAAAAACCTAAGTTCTTGACTACATCTGCAGACAAGAGGGGCAGGCATACATGCAGGCCTAATCCCAAAGTATTCGGGGTGCCCGGGCCACTAATCAAGATCTTCGTCTTCTCAACATTGAGTTTTTAGTTTAGTAATAACAATTAGGCCAGGTCTAATATTATTCTCTACCAGTGATGGTTCCTCAAGGGTAGTGTAGGAGCACTGCCCCCCCCCACACTTCTACGCAGCAAGCTTGAAAAATAAGATGGTTATAAAAGCAGTTTATTACCATTTTATTTTCAGGCTTTCTGCCGAACACCGATGGCAGGGCGGGGCCAGTGCATAATTGCTGCTGATTGTTAGCAATGATGAGTGGTCCCTTCAATATGAATTGCGCATGCCGCTTTGGCTGGATAGCTTGCTACAAACATTCTGTTGTCTTTACTTGCCACTTTGTACTCATATAGCTCATAATTTGAATGAAAGAAGTATAGCCTGATAGTAACGGTTGTTTTTGTATGCAATGTTGGCATATCATTTAGGTGAACGCAGTGTTACTCATAATTTATCTTTCAAAGTAATGTGTTACTACATGATCCTGTCTGTGTCTCCCCTCCACTTTATTTATTTAGATTTATTGGAAAATCTTTATATAGCTCAAACGTGACCCTTACAGGTATCTGAACACATTACAATTAAATGAGGCAAAAGCATATAAATCAATAATCATAGTCTATATACATACAGGATAAGAGACAGGTAAGCTAGTAAAATGGAAATCTGATGGTCTATTCAAGAAATGTATTCATAAAAAAAGAATATGACTTTTTCCTTAAAGGATGTTATAGAAGGGATCAATCTTATTTCGGGGTGGAGAGAGTTCTAGATTCGAGGAGTGATGCCAGAGAAAGCTCTATTGTAGGTTTTCTTTCTGAAGAATCGCTGTGGCTTTAGCAGTAGGGTGCTTCTGCTTATAGAGGACCTTGTGCCTTGAGTGTTCTCTTGTAACATGAACACTTGTCACTTTTTCCTCCTGTAATGCACTGTTTGCTACCTCATGTATTTCGTTTGCTCACAATTGTCACTTTTACCTCATGTAACTTAACGTCTGCTTTTGTAATTTGTTCACTTGTAATTTTCTCCTCATGTATCATTACTGTTCCTATTGTGAAGCGCTCGTACGCCTTCGGGTAAAGTCTGCGCTATATAAAAATGCATAAATAAATAAAATAAATAAATAAAAAAGTATAAGCTTATTGGCCAGATAACTTGAGGTGTTGAAGTGTAGAGCTTTGTGAGTCACACATGCAATTTTTAGTTGAATTCTTGCTTCATAAGGGAGCCAGTTAAGGGATTTCAAGTCAGGAAAGACGTGGTTGTACCTCTTTGCTCCCGTGATGAGTATTGCAGCAGAGTTAAGTAAGGCCCTAATAGGGCAGTTGTGGATCTGGACAGGACTGAGAGGGTTGCGCTTCCATATTCCAGTCTAGGAATTACAAGTGCTTGCATGGCAGACTTGTAGTTGTTTTGAGCGAGGAAGGGTTTTAGATTTCTAAGTATGCTCATTTGGAGGTTTACTCCTTTAGTGGTGCCACTAATATGCTCCTGCATGTTAAGGTTTTTTGTCGAGGGTTATTCCTGGTGATCTTACTGACTCAATAATTTGTTACATGCAATTGAATGCTGTTATTTGCTTCATCCAATCATTAGTAGTGTGTATCTGATTGGGTGGGGTAATTAGGAGGAATTCCATTTTTTAGTGTTAAGTTCGAGGCGGCTGCATGACAGCCAATTTTGGGTATTTGAGGAATAGGACTGAGGGTTTGGATGTCTTCAGGGGAGGATATTTTCAGGTACAGTTGGATGTCATCAGCATACAGAAGATAGTGAATGTTAGATGACCTTAGGATTTCTGTTAGTGGCTCCATGAATGGGTTGAAGATAGTGTGTGAGAGGTAGGAGTCTTGTGGGAACCCAAGTGTGACCTGAGAAATCTTAGAGAGGGACTGATTTACCTTGACATTTTGCATTCTGCTTTGAAGAAATGGGTGAACCATTTTAAGACAGATCCTGATATTCCCATCCCGTGCTCTACTAAGTCAAGTAGGTAGTCATGATTAACCATATCAAAAGATGAGAAAAGGTCCAAGAGGATTAGAAGGCATGATTCATTTCCACTAAAGGTGCCAGGGCCGATTCAGTGCTATGCTCGGAGCGAAAACCAGATTGGTGTCAGTCAAAGAAGCAGAATCGCTCAATGTGGTTATAGAGTTACATAATAAGGAAATCAAAAGGGGGAGTGAAGAGGTGGTGCCGGTGGGCACTGAGGTGGGCACGTCCTCCTCTTATCAGGGTTGTAGGTTAATCAAAAAAGGGCCGCCTCACATTGGGTGGATGTGTATCCAGATGTCATTGGAATACACCATCTTTGTTAAAATACCCCTCACACACCAAAAGGGCCCTTGGTGTCATGCTTCATCATCGGGGTCTTCCCGTCCCGCTGCGGGGCGGGGCAGTGCTGCGACAAGCGGATACGCCGGAGCACCTTTAGATGGAGGTGCTATGTGTTGGGAGTGAGTGTCAGTGGGGTCAGGAGTGATATAAGTGTGAGTTAAAAAATACCTGGCCTAGTGGAAAAAAGAATTTTATTAAACACTGGCTGGTATTATTAAAAGAAAAGTGAAGCGGAGAGATGGAGCAGGTTAATGGGCTCTCTCTCCTAAGTGGGTCAACATGTTTTGAGGCGCGGGGCCTCTTCGTCAGGACCTAGGGGAGATCCCCCTGTCACTCACTAGTGTTTCTCCACATAGGTAGAAAAGTGTATGTACAAAAAGTGAACAAAAAAGGACTATTTGAGTAACTACAATTAATAATTACAACACATATGCTACCACACTAATAATGTAGTTTGCCTGCAAGGTAAGAACAGTAGATTAAAAATGCGCCGATCCCAAGGTGCGCTTAACTCTAATTCACCTGTAATGGAAAATGAGAAACACACAAAAATATACAAGATAGGGGTATGGGATCAAGCGTAAACAGTGAAGATTGTTGAAGCATTTCATCAGAAAACACAAGGTCAGTCACACACAGAATAAGTAACACAAGGAGGTTGAGAATAGCCAGGGGTGAAGGTATTCAAATGCATACTTATCAGTGGGGGGGTCTAGACTCCGTTACCTGCTTCATGAACTGGCTGAACCAACAAGATTGGTTCCTAAAATTTACTCACACTGCTTCTAACGAAAATCTGGTGTTTCTAGATCTAAACATCTTCCCCAAAGGAGGTAAACTTGCAACTAGCACTCACTTCAAACCCACAGCCAAGAACAGTCTGCTTTTGTACAGTAGTTTCCATCCGCGCCACTTACGTGAGAACCTTCCGTACGGACAATTTCTCCGCCTACGGCGCAATTGTAGCAACATAGAGGATTTTAAGACACAAGCAGCAGACCTGGAGTGCAAACTCCTGAACAGACAGTACCCGGCGAACATTGTTCGTAAAGGCCTTAAGCGTGCACGCAATAACAACAGGGAAGCCCTCTTGGATGACACGGAAGCGAAAGAACCAGACCTACGCCCAATCTGCGTAACCACCTACAACACCAACTCCAACCAGATCACGAAGATCGTGAACAAACATTGGAGGGTGTTATCATGTGGCCAACTGGACTTTCCCAAACCCATGTTTGCACATAGGAGAGGAATGAACCTCAAGGATCTCCTGGTCCACACCAGACCAAAAGCAACGGGTGCAATTGAACCCTCTAGAGTCGTAGGGGTCAGTGGACACCACCCTTGTGGGACCTGTGTATCTTGCCAATACACAAGGAAGAGCAGGAGCATCACTTTTTCTAACCAGACTACATGGGAGCAGCGAGCCTTCACTAATTGCAATAGTCGCAATGTGGTGTACCTAATCACCTGTCCCTGCAACAAGGAGTATGTAGGTATGACCAGCAGACCCGTGAAAATTCGAATGGGTGAACACCGCAGCAATGTACGCTGCAACAGGTCTACTACGAAAATGTCTGCACATTTTGCCACTGTAGGACACAGTGTCTATGACCTGAAGTGGACTGTCATTGAGGCTTTTCCCAACGATAGAGACCTTCTATCGAAAGAACAACGTTGGGTGTTCCACTTAGGGACACATCGCACTGGCTTGAACGATGACATCCCGTGGGCTCAATTGAACACTTAGAGCTCGCTATGTGTTATTACTGCAGACACCTCTATATCCAAAAAAGAAATTTCCTTTTGAAAAAATAGCCACTGTAGCATAAAGGTACTACAGTAAAAGTTCCCCTTAGGTTCCTCCCTTCCAGCCCCCCCCCCGGAACTTAATTGTGTTTATATATATGAACATATCATAACAATTGGCACACTCCTGCTTAAACATCTGAGCACCTTAAAATTCTAACCCCACTGGTCCTCTTATATCGGACATTGCAGTTTCAGTGACTCATTGATGTAATAGAGTAATATTAATATGGACAAGATTTATTTCTATCTGTATCAGCGTTTCTACAGCCATAATATGTCTAACCTAATAGTATTGTCAATCCTTCCCGAGTCGCGCGTGTCAGCTAGAGACACCGGACTAGGGTAACTGTGCGCATGCGCGCCGGCCTCAGTGACTGTCCGATGCGCATGCGCACTGTGCAAATGCTACGGCGCATGCGCGGGGACATAGCGGACTGCACTGTGCGCTGTTACCGGCTGATCTTCTGAGCCCGTTAAACCAGTAACCTAAGATTTGCCGTAGACATAAGAATAGTGTCATCACCCGGTATTAACCGGGTACCCGATCTGAGAACCGAAGATCCTGACTACATCCATAGGCACTACCTAACACTTTAACATGGCCGCCCGCTTTATTTCTTTTTTTGGCCCTTATATATTCGGCGGGCTTTCGCAGTACTCAATTGAGCAATTAACCAATTACTATCCAGTATATAAACATGCCGCCCTCTCCCTCCCTCATATCCACGGAAGCCGCGGACGAAGGAGGAAGCACAAGCATGCTAGGGGCACAGTAAGTACGGCATAGCCGTCTCCACTGGGATGAAGCCTGTATCCCAACCTTACCGGGTTGAGCTGAACTATATAACTTTTTGGGACAGAATTACATTACACTCCCTCTTCTCCCTCTTTGCAGTTGGGACCCCACCATACCCTTCTGTCTTAAGCTGGCTCATGAGGCATTGACCCCCCCACTGATAAGTATGCATTTGAATACCTTCACCCCTGGCTATTCTCAACCTCCTTGTGTTACTTATTCTGTGTGTGACTGACCTTGTGTTTTCTGATGAAATGCTTCAACAATCTTCACTGTTTACGCTTGATCCCATACCCCTATCTTGTATATTTTTGTGTGTTTCTCATTTTCCATTACAGGTGAATTAGAGTTAAGCGCACCTTGGGATCGGCGCATTTTTAATCTACTGTTCTTACCTTGCAGGCAAACTACATTATTAGTGTGGTAGCATATGTGTTGTAATTATTAATTGTAGTTACTCACATAGTCCTTTTTTGTTCACTTTTTGTACATACACTTTTCTACCTATGTGGAGAAACACTAGTGAGTGACAGGGGGATCTCCCCTAGGTCCTGACGAAGAGGCCCCGCGCCTCGAAACATGTTGACCCACTTAGGAGAGAGAGCCCATTAACCTGCTCCATCTCTCCGCTTCACTTTTCTTTTAATAATACCAGCCAGTGTTTAATAAAATTCTTTTTTCCACTAGGCCAGGTATTTTTTAACTCACACTTATATCACTCCTGACCCCACTGACACTCACTCCCAACACATAGCACCTCCATCTAAAGGTGCTCCGGCGTATCCGCTTGTCGCAGCACTGCCCCGCCCCGCAGCGGGACGGGAAGACCCCGATGATGAAGCATGACACCAAGGGCCCTTTTGGTGTGTGAGGGGTATTTTAACAAAGATGGTGTATTCCAATGACATCTGGATACACATCCACCCAATGTGAGGTGGCCCTTTTTTGATTAACCTACAACCCTGATAAGAGGAGGACGTGCCCACCTCGGTGCCCACCGGCACCACCTCTTCACTCCCCCTTTTGATTTCCTTAGTCTTTAGACAGCGTGCAGCTGTGGGAGTCTTTTTCTCTCGAGTTGACCGAGACACCAGTAGTTCTGGACCTACACATAGCACCCCATTAGGCTGCCTTGTGTTTATATATTTTTTTTTTTCACGCACATCACAGCTAAATACCTACACATAGTCACCACACACTCATTCTAAGTAGCCATCCATCATGGAGGATGCAGGAGGCCTCACATTTGACGATGAGGAAGTCGATAGAATTCTAGCCACGCTCCGCCCTTTTGAAGGGCTAAGTAACACCGAACCATGCATGAACGATAGTGATTGGGACGAATTGGCTGTGCTAAGAAGAACACAGATCAAGACGGCCCTCCACGGTCTATTCATGTCGGAATATCTGAAGTCCAAGACAGCCCCATCTGGGCTAATAGTTAAGAATGAACCTTTCATCTTTACCCACGACCTCGAATTTAAACGAGATTGGTCCTTGATTAGCTGAAGATGCACCAGAGATTGGTTGGTTCTCATCGTGAAGACAGCGACAAAGCTGACCCAAGAACTTAAAATTGAAATTTCGAAACTGGAAGTTAAAATCAAGAGTTACCTATCCCCTACTGCCCTGAAAAAACGACTCGAGGAACTAAACCAAGAAATGACCGAGTTCGAACTCACTCTGAAAAAAAGCAAAAGTAAAAAACATAAAAAAGACACAGAGGAGTTCACACATGAGCGGATTTACCCGTACATTAAGAAAGATTATGTGTCAAGAAGTCAAAACAGTGATCAAGACACCAACCTTTCTGATACTAGCTCGAATAGCTCTAACTCGAGTAGGAATAGCAATCAGGGTGCAAACAAAGGGAAACCCTCTTTCAGAGGGCAATTCCCAAGGGGTGGAAGAGGGTGGATACCATACCAGGCACCCCCAGGATACATGCAATACCCACCGGCTCCACCCTTCATGGGTCATCCCTTCCAACCTTGGGACCCACAGGCTCCCCAGTTTAACTACTATGGGCAGCAGCCTTTTTTAGGCCAGCGCCGAGGCCCCAGAAGGGGAAGAAATCGAAAAGGAAATCAGGTTCATTGGAACCAACCACCAGAGACCGCACCAGGTGTATCAACCCGGAGCCAAACAGCCTCCACCAGCCGGGGAACCTAGTAGTGAACTTGTCGGACCAAGAGCTAACAGAAGACCAAGAGAAGGTTCTGTCAAAAGGTCTAGGCTATGTTCCCACGAACAAAATGGACAAGTTTAAAATCTGCCAAGAGATGAAAGAGTTCATGAGGAAACTCAAACTTCGGGCTTTTTTTCAGGACTCTACCAACGAAGGTACCGAACAGTCTGATACAGGGTTAAAGAAAAAGTCGACTTTTACCCCGCTAGACTCCACCATGCCTGTAGAACTCCTTACTTTCGAAAAAGCAGTAATGGAAGATCTTGAGAAATTACCCAATGGTGACAAGATCTCCTTTCGGAACACTTCTAGACAAGAACAGGCTGCATTGCAGGAACTTGCAAATAACCAAACTATTGTGATCAAACCAGCCGATAAGGGTGGGGCTACAGTTGTACAGACCTATAGTAACTACGACAGGGAATGCAGGAAACTGTTGAACGATGAGCGTAACTACCAGGTGCTAAGAGAAGATCCAACTGAGGAAGTGAGGATATCGATCCTGATAATGATTGAGGAAGCCAGAGCTCACGATTGGCTGACTAGAAAAGAGAGTGATTTTCTATTCCAAGACAAACCAAAAGTACCGTACTTTTACACTATACCCAAGATTCACAAGGACGCCCCTTATCCACCTGGGCGTCCGATAGTGTCTGGCATAAACTCGATCTTGGAACCATTATCTAAGTTTGCAGACGCATTCCTCCGGCCAATTGTGCAGACCACCGACACCTATCTAAGGGATACCAAGGCAGTCCTCCAAGTGATCAAGGATGTTCCCTTTGACCCGGAACATGATCTTCTTGTGGGACTTGACGTGGAGAGCCTCTATACAAGTCTTCCACATAGAGAAACCTTGGAGATAATAGAGGAAGTACTATTTTCCACACCTTGGGATTACCACACCCCCAGACAAGTGGTCCTCGAATGCATCTCTTTGTCCCTCACAAAGAACTTTTTTCAATATGAGGACACCTACTACCTCCAAAGACACGGAACCAGTATGGGGAGCACTTGTGCCCCCAGTCTGGCAGGTCTTTACGTACACCACCTGGAATCCACCAAAATTCTGGATCAGAGCAATCCCCATAGGCATCATGTACTTACATGGAAGAGGTACATAGATGACATATTTGTCATCTGGAGGGGCAATCTAGACTCCGTTACCTGCTTCATGAACTGGCTGAACCAACAAGATCGGTTCCTAAAATTTACTCACACTGCTTCTAACGAAAATCTGGTGTTTCTAGATCTAAACATCTTCCCCAAAGGAGGTAAACTTGCAACTAGCACTCACTTCAAACCCACAGCCAAGAACAGTCTGCTTTTGTACAGTAATTTCCATCCGCGCCACTTACGTGAGAACCTTCCGTACGGACAATTTCTCCGCCTACGGCGCAATTGTAGCAACATAGAGGATTTTAAGACACAAACAGCAGACCTGGAGTGCAAACTCCTGAACAGACAGTACCCGGCGAACATTGTTCGTAAAGGCCTTAAGCGTGCACGCAATAACAACAGGGAAGCCCTCTTGGATGACACGGAAGCGAAAGAACCAGACCTACGCCCAATCTGCGTAACCACCTACAACACCAACTCCAACCAGATCACGAAGATCGTGAACAAACATTGGAGGGTGTTATCATGTGGCCAACTGGACTTTCCCAAACCCATGTTTGCACATAGGAGAGGAATGAACCTCAAGGATCTCCTGGTCCACACCAGACCAAAAGCAACGGGTGCAATTGAACCCTCTAGAGTCGTAGGGGTCAGTGGACACCACCCTTGTGGGACCTGTGTATCTTGCCAATACACAAGGAAGAGCAGGAGCATCACTTTTTCTAACCAGACTACATGGGAGCAGCGAGCCTTCACTAATTGCAATAGTCGCAATGTGGTGTACCTAATCACCTGTCCCTGCAACAAGGAGTATGTAGGTATGACCAGCAGACCCGTGAAAATTCGAATGGGTGAACACCGCAGCAATGTACGCTGCAACAGGTCTACTACGAAAATGTCTGCACATTTTGCCACTGTAGGACACAGTGTCCATGACCTGAAGTGGACTGTCATTGAGGCTTTTCCCAACGATAGAGACCTTCTATCGAAAGAACAACGTTGGGTGTTCCGCTTAGGGACACATCGCACTGGCTTGAACGATGACATCCAGTGGGCTCAATTGAACACTTAGAGCTCGCTATGTGTTATTACTGCAGACACCTCTATATCCAAAAAAGAAATTTCCTTTTGAAAAAATAGCCACTGTAGCATAAAGGTACTACAGTAAAAGTTCCCCTTAGGTTCCACCCTTCCAGCCCCCCCCCCCGGAACTTAATTGTGTTTATATATATGAACATATCATAACAATTGGCACACTCCTGCTTAAACATCTGAGCACCTTAAAATTCTAACCCCACTGGTCCTCTTATATCGGACATTGCAGTTTCAGTGACTCATTGATGTAATAGAGTAATATTAATATGGACAAGATTTATTTCTATCTGTATCAGCGTTTCTACAGCCATAATATGTCTAACCTAATAGTATTGTCAATCCTTCCCGAGTCGCGCGTGTCAGCTAGAGACACCGGACTAGGGTAACTGTGCGCATGCGCGCCGGCCTCAGTGACTGTCCGACGCGCATGCGCACTGTGCAAATGCTACGGCGCATGCGCGGGGACATAGCGGACTGCACTGTGCGCTGTTACCGGCTGATCTTCTGAGCCCGTTAAACCAGTAACCTAAGATTTGCCGTAGACATAAGAATAGTGTCATCACCCGGTATTAACCGGGTACCCGATCTGAGAACCGAAGATCCTGACTACATCCATAGGCACTACCTAACACTTTAACATGGCCGCCCGCTTTATTTCTTTTTTTGGCCCTTATATATTCGGCGGGCTTTCGCAGTACTCAATTGAGCAATTAACCAATTACTATCCAGTATATAAACACGCCGCCCTCTCCCTCCCTCATATCCACGGAAGCCGCGGACGAAGGAGGAAGCACAAGCGTGCTAGGGGCACAGTAAGTACGGCATAGCCGTCTCCACTGGGATGAAGCCTGTATCCCAACCTTACCGGGTTGAGCTGAACTATATAACTTTTTGGGACAGAATTACATTACACTCCCTCTTCTCCCTCTTTGCAGTTGGGACCCCACCATACCCTTCTGTCTTAAGCTGGCTCATGAGGCTTTGCCCCCCCCCCACTGATAAGTATGCATTTGAATACCTTCACCCCTGGCTATTCTCAACCTCTTTGTGTTACTTATTCTGTGTGTGACTGACCTTGTGTTTTCTGATGAAATGCTTCAACAATCTTCACTGTTTACGCTTGATCCCATACCCCTATCTTGTATATTTTTGTGTGTTTCTCATTTTCCATTACAGGTGAATTAGAGTTAAGCGCACCTTGGGATCGGCGCATTTTTAATCTACTGTTCTTACCTTGCAGGCAAACTACATTATTAGTGTGGTAGCATATGTGTTGTAATTATTAATTGTAGTTACTCACATAGTCCTTTTTTGTTCACTTTTTGTACATACATTTTTCTACCTATGTGGAGAAACACTAGTGAGTGACAGGGGGATCTCCCCTAGGTCCTGACGAAGAGGCCCCGCACCTCGAAACATGTTGACCCACTTAGGAGAGAGAGCCCATTAACCTGCTCCATCTCTCCGCTTCACTTTTCTTTTAATAATACCAGCCAGTGTTTAATAAAATTCTTTTTTCCACTAGGCCAGGTATTTTTTAACTCACACTTATATCACTCCTGACCCCACTGACACTCACTCCCAACACATAGCACCTCCATCTAAAGGTGCTCCGGCGTATCCGCTTGTCGCAGCACTGCCCCGCCCCGCAGCGGGACGGGAAGACCCCGATGATGAAGCATGACACCAAGGGCCCTTTTGGTGTGTGAGGGGTATTTTAACAAAGATGGTGTATTCCAATGACATCTGGATACACATCCACCCAATGTGAGGTGGCTCTTTTTTGATTAACCTATAGAGTTACATAAACACATTTTTCAAGGAGCTGCTGTGTAACATGTCCTTGCTGTTGTAGAAGGGCTTCTGGCTCTTCATCTTCTGAATCTGTGTCCTCCTCATTGTGGTGTAGCTCACGCCTTGTCACTATGTTGTGTAAAATGCAACAGATTGCCTCCATTTTGCAGGCTATCTCCAGAACATACAGGAATGCACCTTCCCTTTCGTGAAGGCACCAGAATCTTGATTTGAGCATGCTGAAGATCTTTTCAACAACAGGTCCGGTGCATTGGTGGGCAATGTTATAACGCTTCTCATTATGGTATGCTGTGGCTAAGTATTCAGTCGAAATTCTTGGTCTCAACACATATGCACTGTCACCTGATGAAATGTGTTGTAAGTGTGAGCATGGCCAGGCTTGATAATAGACAAATACATATATGTCCTTAATGCTACAGCTACACATCACCTAGTAAATATCCATACTCACATTCCCCACGCTCCAGACATTGTACTCCACTGTGCCTGAAGATGTATGTGTCAGAAGTGCTCCCTGGATACTTTTCCACTATATCTAATATGCATATCGCATACCATCTGGATTTTGAGTGAATGGGTATTTTTTTTTCTATTTCGGAACACATATTCGATATGTGCAGGAGGCCAGATGGGAACATGTGTCCCATCTACACACCCTAATACATGGGGAATTTGGGTATCCTGTGAATGTTCAGTTTGGTATTCTGTATTTCCTCTGCATTCCTGGGAAGGTTTATGCAGTTTGCAGTTGTGCATTTGTAACATCATGGCATCTAGGAACCTCCTAAGGAAACATGACAATGCACTTTGGGACACCCCACCAGCGACAGCAGTCTCCCTCTGTTAGCTACCCCAGGTCAAAAGGTGCAGTGAGCACAACACTTGCACATGCATGGGAATGGAGCTGCTTCACAGGGTACTGCTTCTTCCTAGATGTGGTTTAAGCATTCCTATCAATTCTAAGATCACTGCTCTAACCATCCTGTATTTCTAATATTTATTCCTCTGTCTGTTGGAATATGGTGAGCCTGGATCTATAGATCCTCTCCTGACTCTGTCTCGCCCTCCTCTGCTGGGCAACCAGGAATCACCTCTTCATCACAATCACATAAAGTGCAGACATTGTGGATACCCATAATGCATTCTGGGCCTGCCTTTATAGCTTGAACCTGCTTACAACCTTAATGGAATCAGTGCTAACTTGCATGTGCAAACAGGTGTTTTTGAGACCAGTCAACATTAGCAACACTGTCAAACATACAGTTTGCAACTTGCAAATAGAGATTCTATATTTGGACTCTAAACACCGGTAACTTAATTTACCAATTCTCAATTAGGTCGCATAGCTATTTGTGGATACCGAATGTCATTCAAACATACAGAAACGCCATTTTTTGTCACAAATAGGTTTGAGACTAATTTGCAATTCACTAAACATTCGTACATGTAGGCGTGAATTCTGAATAGCAAAAGGTAATAATCTCTCCACTCAAGAAAATTCAAATTGGATCACGTCCACAGGGTAAAGGACCCACCTGATGTATGGGAAGATAGACAATCTGCATAAGAGCTAGTTCCACCATCAAATTAAATAATTAATGTGAATAATTAGGCTGGGAATCATACAGGTGACTGAAATCCCCTAAACGAATCAATTTAGTTTTATTAATGGATAAAAAGCACAAATCTTCTGCTGCCTTCCCTAAAAACAATCATGGGTCATCAGGAGGTCTATAGATATAGAGTAGATAAAGAGAGCAAACAGCAGAGATTGTCAACCACAATTGAGTTGTACATTTGAAGCACATAGCAATGCTTAAAAATCACTGATACTCAGCCTTATTTACTAGTCATCCTATCTTAGTGGAATAGCTGTTACTGTATCAGGGACAGAAGTCTCATTTAGCTAAATTTCCATTGATAGGCACAGATCGGAATTTATATAATAACATTCAAAGTTTGCCTTTGTGCTTAGGTAGCAATCTTGGGCAACAGAGAAGGTTTGGGTCCTATCTCTGACTAACTTGGACCACTCCAATATTCCAAACAGAAAGATAGCTAGTCAGGTTTTACTTGTTTTTTATTTTATCACGCCCAGCCTAAGAGTACTGAGCGGTCAGTATTTTATTTCTGATTTTTATCTTCTTAAATTTTTGATTTTTACATTTCTTTTTTGGATGTCATGGAAAAAGACAGTCATCAAACAATAAAGAATACATTCAGAAAACAATGTGCGCAATATATACAAGTGGTCAATATGTACATCATCAATACAAAAATTTCAAACACACCAAAAAATACATAACAATAAGTAAATTAAATAAATGCGATGCCTAGATAATTTTTTTTAAATAGGCACCAGTCCTTCAGATTATATAACAGAAGACAGGCGGACAACACATTTCATAGACACTGCCTGCCTGTCTTACTAAGCCAGTGATTAGATATTGTTATGGTTGCACAACTGGGGACGGGAAGCGTGGTTTTATTTGAATCCCCAGTGGCACCCTTCTTCTTTATCCCTGGCTCGGGGTCTGACTAGTTATCTTTCTGTTTGGAAAAAATAGGTAGCAATCTTAGCACAGATTTATCAAACCTGCATGCAACACAGCAAGACACCTTGCTGCCCTCTGTGAAAGGGAGAGCGCAGAAATTCTCCATATTTTACAATGTATGGTGCATTCTTGACTTCTACTTGCCCTGGCGCAAAATGTGTCCATCTCAGGCACCCTAGCAGGTTCCTGTGTAGTAAGCAGGATTGTTTATGGGCAGGAAGGGACGCCTTCCAGTGCAAAATCAATCCTTCTAGGCTTTTTTGACTCTCTAAGTGTGCTACAAAATGCAGCACACATATTTGATATTTATTAATTTATAAAGAGCCCAAATCACCACATCAGGTGTATCTCCATGCTATAACTACTACAGACAACCAAGAATAGAAGTGAATCAGAACAGTGAGGTTTTCAGCAGCCTTCTGAACTTCAAGTAGTCTGGGCATTGACGCAAGTGGATAGGGAGTTGGTTCCAGTAGTACGGGCTAGGTGGGAGAAAGCTGTACCACCTAAGCAAGATTTTTTATAGCGTGGCGTGAGAAGAAGAGATTTAGACCCTGATTGGAGAGGCCTAGGTGGCAGATATTTGGCAACTTTGTCTAATAGATAACTGGGACCTAGGCCATTTAGAGATTTGTGAACAATGCAGCAGATTTTAAATCGTATCCGCCTCCTCACTGGAAGCCAATGCAATTGTTGTAAAAGGGGCAGGGAGGCTGTTTGGAGAGGGGCATTGGAAACCAAATGAGCTGTGGTGTTCTGGACTACCTGCAATCTATTTAAGGAGACTTCATTGGCTGAGATCAGCTGGGCATTGTAGTAATCCAGGCGGCTTGACACTAATGCCTGGATCAGAGTTTTCAGTGTGGTTGAAGGTTAAAAAGGGAAATGTGGAAGCATGCCCCATCAGTTGTTTTGATATCCTCCCTTGTTGCTAGTTTCTGATCCATACAGACTCCCAGGTTTTTAACCACCTGTTTTGGAATTGGAGCGTAACCCAGTTCCTCTGGCAATCATCTTGGGGACCACCTCACTGCTGAATCTCCAAACAGCATGATCTCTAATTTTTCCGCATTAAGCTGGAGGAAGTTATCCCTCATCCAGTCAGCGATGACCATCATACCCTCTGAACAAGTGGCCTGCACATTGGGTTTGTTTTTATCAATGGAATGTAGGAGCTGAGTATCATCAGCATAAGAGATTGGAATAAATCCTAAATTCCTCAGTAATCCCGCTAAGGGAGTAACATGAATGTTGACTAAAGTAGGGCTTAAACAAGTGGCCTGAGGTACTCCCTTGGCCAGTCTTGTGGTCTTGGGGCGGAAAGGGTCCAAATTAATGGTCCGAGTTCTAACAGACAAAAGATTTGACATGCATTTTAGAGCATTCCCTTGAAGGCCAATGTCCCTAAGTCTCCTGAGCAGAGTCTGGTGAGAGATGGTGTTGAAGGCTACAGATAAGACAAGCAGCACAAGAAGCACTGCTTGACCGATGTCCAACGACATTCTGATGTTATCGGTAAATGCAACCAAAGCAGTCTTCCTGCTGTATCTGGGTTGAAAGCCCGACTGAGAAGGATCAAGACAGTTCATGGTATCGACATATTCAGACAGATGTTTATTAATATGTTTTTCCAAGAGCTTGCTCTGGAGAGGAAGCAGCGAGATAGGGTGATAGTTCACTAAGTCTTCTATGGGTGCTTTAAGATTGTTTTCGATGGGAATTATTTGCGCCACCTTCCACTCATGGGGAAGACTGCCTTTCTTCATAGAGCAGTTCAGAATTGAGCAGATGGGGGCAGCGAGTTGCTTGGAGAGCAGGAAGGTGGTCTTAGCAGGAATAATATCTAGTGGAGAACCAGATTTAACTATCTTTGTTAGTGACTCTACCTCTTCGAGCGTGAGTGCAGGAAGGTTATCCAAGTCTGAGTATTTGATGTGGTCATTGGATAGTATATCTTGGACACTTTCTGGATACTACCAGCTGCAGTAATCTTATTATAAATCAATTCAATTTTCTGAGTGAAATGATTTGCTAAATTGTCACATAAGGTTTGAGATTGGGCCTCTTCATTGTCTCACGTCTTAGGATTAGTCAAATATTTTAAGATCTGGAACAGGCGTCTAGGGGTATTCCCTGCCTGTTTAGGTTGCAACACAATATGCATTTTGCGAGCTGTTTTTATATTTTTATGGTATTGAACCAGCGCCTGTTTATATCTTTCTTTGTCTTGTATATCATGTGAGTGGGGCCAGTGCCGTTCCAGTTTTTTACAGTGACTCTTTTCTGTCCGGAGTTTAGGAGAAAACCATCTGTGGGGATCTGATTGAACGTGTGCACTGTTTCAAGGGGGCTAAGGGATCAACTGTGGTTTTCATAATAGCATTAAAACAGGCCAGGCGCTCCTCCACACTGTCTGAATCAGGGTTCTGAAGTGTTGGAATTATATCCTGAAACTGGTCAGGCGTAAGCTTATGCCACTGTCTATACCACCTCACAAAGGGTGAATTGGGGACAACATGAGTCCTGGGACCTCTAATTTGGAACTCAATCAATGAATGGTCTGTCCATTACAGAAGGCAAGTTGCTCTGCAGCTAATATTAGGGGAGTTGGTTAAAATTAGATCTAACTAGTGCCCTGTAGAATGAGTGGGGCCGTCGTTGATCTTGATTAGCTCAAGTGTGGCAAGGTCTGCCAGAAGTGCGGAGGCATCTTGATAAGCAGTGTTTTCACTGTAAACATTAAAATCTCCTAGAAGCAGGAAGTTTCTAGTCACGATAACATGCAGAGATATGAGTTCCATAAGTTGGAATGAGAAGTTTGGAAGCGGGCCCTGGGGCCGATATACAAGAGCGCCTTACCAACTATGTTGCGAGTGTAAGTCAATTCTAAAGACTAACATTTCCAGGGTATCATTGCTTAATTGATCTAATATGGAGATTTAAGTAGAGTCTATATAAATGATGACAATGCTTCCCCCACCCTGCTTGGTCTCTCCAGTTTTTAAATACTATAGCCTTCTGGGAGTGCTACTGCAATTGCAGCGTTGAAACTGTCAGAAACCCAATATGGGGGTGTTTGGAAGAGAACAGATCCCAGATGTTAACTATGTGTTTGGGCAATGATCTGACATTGCTCAATAGGCAGTTCCAGCCTTCATTATCTAAAGGGTCTGGGGAGAGAGATCCATCTCAATGGAGCGGTGTGGTTGGCTATTACCCAAGTCGGGTAGCATACTTTTAATCAGGAACTGTTCCTGTTCCATATTCTGGAATCTACAGGACCTACATGAAAAACGGCCTTACAAAACTATGGGGATAGTAAGTTCAGCGTTAACTAGATGTCTGCAAATGTTAGAGTGGCTTTGTCTAATTTTTAAAAGTTTGTGGCTAGTATAAGTATATAAGTCACCAGTTCTTTTACCTAGGTTAGGGGCAAAACCAGCAGGGATCCTGGCTCCTGGCGAAGTCCAGGCACGGACGGGTGCAGACAGGCCTGCCTACAAAGAGGAAAACATGAGGAGTGTTAGAAACGGGACCCCCGGCCGGCCAAGGCTCACGCCAAAGTCAGTCAGGGATCACTATTTCTAAGTCAGGGCAAGGGAGTTACACACCAAGACAACCCCTGCTCACCCTCTAGGTAACGTGACGTGAGCAGCAAGGCTAATCTTGGAGGCGATGTGTAAAGCGTTTGCGCCCGCACCCAGCAACAACACCCAAGGCCCACCACAAAGGAAACTCCACACAAGGTTATATCAAAAATAGCCTTTGTATTATAGTAAAAACACCTTAGATAACAACACACACTTTACAATGTGCCAACAGGCACGGGCAGAATTTACAAGGGATTATGTACAGGACAGGGCCACCTGGACCACTGTCAGGGGTATGCACTTTTAGAACTAATACTTGGAGGTATAACACTTAGCACATAGACATATAATGACTGTAGCATTAAAATAGTAAATGTAGCACACAACCAGTAATTACTGGTAAAGGGTAAATTCCTCCTACGCAACCCTAACCACTGTAGGAAAACCACGCAGGGAACTAGGACCTTATTCTCAGGACCTATAGGAACATAAACAATCACCTAAGCAAGTCACATTTAGCAAAGGTAATAAAACATAAACAATCCTCTAAGCAGGTCACTTTTAGCAAAGGGGAAGAAACATAAAACAATCACCTAGGCAAGTCACATTTAGCAAAGGTAATAAAACATAAACAATCCTCAAAACAGGTCACTTTTAGCAAAGGGGAAGAAACATAAACAATCACCTAAGCAGGTCACTTTTAGCAAAGGTAATAAAACATAAACAATCCTCTAAGCAGGTCACTTTCAGCAAAGGGGATAAAACATAAACAATCACCTAAGCAGGTCACTTTTAGCAAAGGTAATAAAGCATAAACAATCCTCTAAGCAGGTCACTTTTAGCAAAGGGGATAAAACATAAACAATCACCTAAGCAGGTCACTTTTAGCAAAGGTAATAAAACATAAAAAATCCTCTAAGCAGGTCACTTTTAGCAAAGGGTATAAAACATAAAACACATTGCACAAGAGGCATTAAAACACATTCAGAGGTGCAGGTAGAACATTTGCGCAGGATCACATTAGCAAGTAAACCATAAATGCGCAGGGTGCACATGGCACCACACTAGAAATGTCCCCCAGGCCAACTGGCCTCGCAAGGGCTGAAATGCCCTTAGTCCAAAATGTCAGGGCGGGCTGCGCAGGCAGCAAAGAACAAACCTAAACGTGGCAACTGCCCACAAAGTGCTGGGCAGTTGTAAATACTGATGATGTCAACGTTGGAGCCTTGTGGGCTCAAGAACAATGGTGGGGCGAAACACAGCGTGGGAGCCACGGGGCTCTAACCAACTGCCTGTGTCCCCCAAGAGCCTCTCTCAGGGCTCTAAACCAATATGGGCTACGAGCCTCGCTGGGCTCGTAAAACAAGGAAGGGCAGCCTCACTGGGCGGTGGAGCCTCTCAGGGCTCTAAATCAACTAGGTGACTGGAGCCTCTCGGGGCTCAAAGAACAACTGGGGCCCAAGAGCCTTTCAGGGCTCGGAGAACAATGGGCGTGCTGAGCCTCGTGGGGCTCGAACACAAGGTAATGCCCCTGGAGCCTCTCTTAGGCTCGAACACCTCCGGCCTTTGTTGTGAAGGGGAGGGGCGGGCACCGTCAGTGTGTCCCGACACCCCCTCCACCACACGGGAACCCGCTGCCCCACTCACCGGCTTCTCTTGGACAGCGCTCTCCTCCTCACATGGGAGCCTCACTCCCTGCAGCACTCCGGCGGTCGTCCGGTGGTGCGGGCGGGGCTCCTCTCACTCCGGGGAAGCCTCGGCAAGACACGGCAGGCTACTTCCTGCTCCTTCGCTCTTCCCCCGATGACGCGGCGGGAGGCTTAGCCGGCTGGGCCAATCCCAGCGTGGCTCTTCTGACAAGCTTCTCTCGGCAGTTCTTTGTCCTGGGCTGTGGCGGTGAGAACACGGGGCAATGCCGGGTGGGCACCAGCTCGCTTCAAATAAACAATTACTCGAGGTGGGTACTCGAAGGCCACGAAAACAGCGGCAAGGTCCCTGGCAGGGTGGGCACCTGCCAGGGGATCTCACAATCGGCAAAACGGGTCCAATGCCGGGTGAGCACTGGCGAAGCAAGGGAAGCGCTCCCAAGCTCTGGTGACAAAATAAAGCGCTCCCCGGCGCTAGGGACAAGAATGAAGCGCTTCCAGGCGCTCTGACCAAAAGTAAAGCTCCAGCAGGGTCTGGAGGCAGGCAGGGGGGCAAGGCTGGGCCCAGAGCCAGCTCACTGGGTCCCCAGGCAGGGAGACAATCCAAGTGGAGGTCCTCCTGGCCCCAGCAACAGCAGCAGCCCCCTCTGGCAGGATCCTGGAACAGAACAGAGAACCCATTGTAAGGGGACACAGCACCTTCTTATACTCATAAATCCTTTGTCTGTAGGTGCAGGGTGGCGGGAAACCAGTTGCAGCTGGTTTTGGAGCACCCTTGATGGCCCAACCACCCCTTTTATTCACTGGGGAGGCTAGGGTCGTTAGACGCACCACAGGGGGTGGAGCCAGCATTGTGTGGGGAACGCCCAGCCCCATCAGGAACCAGGTGCAGCCCTCCCTCACATCACTCAGGCTGATCTCTCCACTCACTCCTGGGCAGACCCATCCAGACTTCCTGGAGCCAGGCTTGCCAGCCAGCTCCAGCCAATCACGCTCCAGCACCCTCACAGCACACACACATCAATGTCTAGAAGTGGCACTTCCCCACTAGACACATACAACCCGCACATACCATTGCGCAGCATTCACTCTCACAAGTTCGCACATACCAAACTCGAGCCTGTACTCCCCACACATCAGGAACTAACATGGACACACACATTCCCCATGCATTCCTATGGGAGGGCAGGCCAGCCTCACTACACGCACGCACTTTACCCTGGGACACAGGGAAAAAGTGCGCAGAGACCCAAAAATCACTAACACAGATCATATACTAAAAGCAAAAAGATTAGGGGTGAACCTGCCCGAAGGGCCAAGTCCAACACAACCCCCTTCCAGCCAAAACACAGGGCAGACCAATCACCACCGTGATGGACTTCCCTGCTTGGGGCGATAAAACACGGACGTGGGCCCGCAACTGCAGGGACACCCTCCTGTTTTACGCCACAGTGAACCCCTGGGGTTCCTTCTAAAACTACTGTAGGGACTAACTGGGCTACTCCACTGGTACTCTCCAGCTGTCCTCGGCCAGGACCAGGCCCTAGGCCACCCAGGTGCCACTGGTTCCTGCCTACTCACAGAGTGGGGGGTAGTAACCCCTGGCACATAGTAGCCATTCTCCACCCTTCCTGTCTGCAAGACAGGGCTAGACTGCCACTGGTTCTCCAGCCTAGGGTCTACAACCTCAGGCGGACCAGGAGTCTCAGGGAAGGCTCCACTCCCCCTACCTCTTCTCCTAGGGTTCCTCCTCCTCCTGCGAGGGGTACCCTCAAAACACCATTCTCCCAACCTAGGGTTTAACCCCTCAGGTTGCACCGGGGTCAGAGGTGGGCTCTACAACCCTCTGCACCCCCTTCCAGAGTCCTGCTCCCTCCCAACCGGGGCGGTACCTCTGGAAGAATAACTGGTCAGGACACTGATTACAGTAGTCCCACCCTTCAGGTCAGGCTGATCCTGAACATGGCCTTCCAACCTCTGGTCTAAAACCTTCGGTAGAATAATTGCGTGGCACTCCAGGACTTCTGGGGTCTCACATACTATTCCCCAATCACTCCTTTCGCTGTACTCCTGTACCCTCCCTACCGGAGCGGTACTGCCAGACTCTAGAACCATAGAAGCTCCGCTTACAGATGCTCCAGGTCCTCTACACACTAGGAGATCTCCCTCAAGTGAACTAACAGGAAAACTTAGGCTCCCATCCTGGTGTTCCCGAAAGAAACCATCCAGGCTCTGGGGCAGGGCTTCGGGCGCTTGGGGACTCTCGGTCACACACTCACTCCTGCTCCACTGAGACAGGTAGTAAGCCCCTACACCCTCCTCACTGTACTGGGACCTAGCTGGGCTACTCTCACCCTCCTCCACCACGCTGGCCTGGAGGACACCTGACCCACTATTGTTGGAATCCCACTCTAATGACTCCAGAGAACCTCTCGCACTGTCCAAGCGATCTGCTTCCTTTGCAAGCTGACGTGCTGTAGACAATCCACACCCTAACAGGTGTTAGCGCAACTCTGGCGCAAACCAATTGAGCAGCTGCTCCCTGACAACTAGGTTGAACAGCCTATCATACTCAAGTTCCCCGTGAACTCTTAACCAATCAATCAGTGCATCCTCACAATCATCGGAATACTCCTCCCAATCCTGGTGAGGCAGTTTCCTAAGGTTACTGAACTTCAACCGATACTCTTCCTCTGGGGAAACAGGTACCATACTCAGGGAACTGGGAGTGGGACTTCCTACACTGACATTTACATAGCTGCCACCACTGGACTCAACCCTCCCTGGGGAATCCAGACAATTATAACTATACTCAGGGGATAACCTACCCTCTAGGGTTACCTTCTCCCTGAAAAAGGCCCTTTCAGCCACTAGCTTGGCGTGCTCTAACCTGGGATGATCAATCGCTAGCTGATGCTCCCTCTCTTCCCTCCTATCCAACCACTCCTCTGGGGACAGGACAAGGAATGGGGCGCTGGTACTGACACTGGACCCAGCAAGGGACTCCCTATCTATGGGGTCCTCACCATCTGCTGGTGCCCATTCACTGTCATCTTCATCACATTCTTCAGGGCTCCCCACAGACTCACCACCCTCATGGCATGCAGCCCGGGCCCTCTCTCTCTCTCACTGTGCTCAAGATCCCACTGGCCCTTCTGCCATTGGATCAGGCTGTCCCTAAGCTGGGACTGAGTATCCGACTCACTCACCTCCATGCCCCCCTCTTCCCAGAATCTGACCAGCTCTGACCTACTGTACCTAAAAAGACCACAGAGATCAAAAACAGGCTTCATTTTGGCGGACGTTCTCACGAAGAGTTTGACACAGGGAACCTGGGGGTATGAGCTTAACAGGAGTACACAATTACAAAAATTCAGCAAGATTCCTATCTCAGAGAACTTGCACTCCTCTGTCCAGTGTAACACACCACTCATTCACACACACCCCCCCTCGGTAATGCAGTTTCTACCACCCCTGATTTCTCAACCTGACCATAAGCGACACAGGTACCAATCTGGGAGCAGGGCGGGGAACAAATGTACTGGACACAATTACAAAATGACACCTTTCAGTAGAAGAAATACTTGAACTTCACCAAAAACAATAATCCCCAAAATGTGGTTATCTAAAAATGAAGAGCTTTGTAGTGTGGCCTGTCGCCACTGTGGTACAGCGCAAACGCAAGTCCAATCCGCACCGCTTGCCACCAATGTTAGAAACGGGACCCCCGGCCGGCCAAGGCTCACGCCAAAGTCAATCAGGGATCACTATTTCTAAGTCAGGGCAAGGGAGTTACACACCAAGACAGCCCCTGCTCACCCTCTAGGTAACGTGACGTGAGCAGCAAGGCTAATCTCGGAGGCGATGTGTAAAGCGTTTGCGCCCGCACCCAGCAAAACACCCAAGGCCCACCACAAAGGAAACTCCACACAAGGTTATATCAAAAATAGTCTTTGTATTATAGTAAAAACACCTTAGATAACAACACACACTTTACAATGTGCCAACAGGCACGGGCAGAATTTACAAGGCATTATGTACAGGACAGGGCCACCTGGACCACTGTCAGGGGTATGCACTTTTAGAACTAATACTTGTAGGTATAACTCTTAGCACATAGACATATAATGACTGTAGCATTAAAATAGTAAATGTAGCACACAACCAGTAATTACTGGTAAAGGGTAAATACCTCCTACGCAACCCTAACCACTGTAGGAAAATCACGCAGGGAACTAGGACCTTATTCTCAGGACCTATAGGAACATAAACAATCACCTAAGCAAGTCACATTTAGCAAAGGTAATAAAACATAAACAATCCTCTAAGCAGGTCACTTTTAGCAAAGGGGAAGAAACATAAAACAATCACCTAGGCAAGTCACATTTAGCAAAGGTAATAAAACATAAACAATCCTCAAAGCAGGTCACTTTTAGCAAAGGGGGAGAAACATAAACAATCACCTAAGCAGGTCACTTTTAGCAAAGGTAATAAAACATAAACAATCCTCTAAGCAGGTCACTTTCAGCAAAGGGGATAAAACATAAACAATCACCTAAGCAGGTCACTTTTAGCAAAGGTAATAAAGCATAAACAATCCTCTAAGCAGGTCACTTTTAGCAAAGGGGATAAAACATAAACAATCACCTAAGCAGGTCACTTTGAGCAAAGGTAATAAAACATAAAAAAAATCCTCTAAGCAAGTCACATTTAGCAAAGGTAATAAAACAAACAATCCTCTAAGCAGGTCACTTTTAGCAAAGGGGAATAAACATAAAACAATCACCTAAGCAAGTCACATTTAGCAAAGGTAATAAAACATAAACAATCCTCTAAGCAGGTCACTTTTAGCAAAGGGGAAGAAACATAAACAATCACCTAAGCAGGTCACTTTTAGCAAAAGAATAAAACATAAACAATCCTCTAAGCAGGTCACTTTTAGCAAAGGGGATAAAACATAAACAATCACCTAAGCAGGTCACTTTTAGCAAAGGTAATAAAACATAAACAATCCTCTAAGCAGGTCACTTTTAGCAAAGGGGATAAAACATAAACAATCACCTAAGCAGGTCACTTTTAGCAAAGGTAATAAAACATAAACAATCCTCTAAGCAGGTCACTTTTAGCAAAGGGGATAAAACATAAAACACATTGCACATGAGGCATTAAAACACATTCAGAGGTGCAGGTAGAACATTTGCGCAGGAATCACATTAGCAAGTAAACCATAAATGCGCAGGGTGCACATGGCACCACACTAGAAATGTCCCCCAGGCCAACTGGCCTCGCAAGGGCTGAAATGCCCTTAGTCCAAAATGTCAGGGCGGGCTGCGCAGGCAGCAAAGCACAAACCTAAACGTGGCAACTGCCCACAAAGTGCTGGGCAGTTGTAAATACTGATGATGTCAACATTGGAGCCTTGTGGGCTCAAGAACAATGGTGGGGCGAAACACAGCGTGGGAGCCACGGGGCTCTAGACAACTGCCTGTGTCCCCCAAGAGCCTCTCTCAGGGCTCTAAACCAATATGGGCTACGAGCCTCGCTGGGCTCGTAAAACAAGGAAGGGCAGCCTCACTGGGCGGTGGAGCCTCTCAGGGCTCTAAATCAACTAGGTGGCTGGAGCCTCTCGGGGCTCAAA
The DNA here is from genome assembly GCF_964261635.1 of Lissotriton helveticus. NCBI lineage: Eukaryota > Metazoa > Chordata > Amphibia > Caudata > Salamandridae > Lissotriton > Lissotriton helveticus. The sequence continues at coordinate 1,619,460,813 of NC_136061.1, forward strand.
GAACAACTGGGGCCCAAGAGCCTTTCAGGGCTCGGAGAACAATGGGGCCGGGTCTGAGCCTCGCGGGCTCGTGAATCCAAAGGGCGTGCTGAGCCTCGCGGGGCTCGAACACAAGGTAATGCCCCCGGAGCCTCTCTTAGGCTCGAACACCACCGGCCTTTGTTCTGGAGGGGAGGGGCGGGCACCGTCAGTGTGTCCCGACGCCCCCTCCACCACACGGGAACCCGCTGCCCCACTCACCGTCTTCTCTTGGACAGCGCTCTCCTCCTCACATGGGAGCCTCACTCCCTGCAGCACTCCGGCGGTCGTCCGGTGCTGAGGGCGGGGCTCCTCTCACTCCGGGGAAGCCTCGGCAAGACACGGCAGGCTACTTCCTGCTCCTTCGCTCTTCCCCCGATGACGCGGCGGGAGGCTTGGCCGGCTGGGCCAATCCCAGCGTGGGTCTTCTGACAAGCTTCTCTCGGCGGTTCTTTGTCCTGGGCTGTGGCGGTGAGAACACGGGGCAATGCCGGGTGGGCACCGGCTCGTTTCAAATAAACAATTACTCAAGGTGGGCACTCGAAGGCCACGAAAACAGCGGCAAGGTCCCTGGCGGGGTGGGCACCTGCCAGGGGATCTCAAAATCGGCAAAACGGGTCCAATGCCGGGTGGGCACCGGCGAAGCAAGGGAAGCGCTCCCAAGCGCTGGTGACAAAATAAAGCGCTCCCCGGCGCTAGGGACAAGAATGAAGTGCTTCCAAGCGCTCTGGCCAAAACTAAAGCTCCAGCAGGGTCTGGAGGCAGGCAGGGGGGCAAGGCTGGGCCCAGAGCCAGCTCACTGGGTCCCCAGGCAGGGAGACAATCCAAGTGGCAGTCCTCCTGGCCCCAGCAACAGCAGCAGCCCCCTCTGGCAGGATCCTGGAACAGAACAGAGAACCCATTGTAAGGGGACACAGCACCTTCTTATACTCATAAATCCTTTGTCTGTAGGTGCAGGGTGGGGGGAAACCAGTTGCTGCTGGTTTTGGAGCACCCTTGATGGCCCAACCACCCCTTTCATTCACTGGGGAGGCTAGGGTCGTGAGACGCACCACAGGGGGCGGAGCCAGCATTGTGTGGGGAAAGCCCAGCCCCATCAGGAACCAGTTCCAGCCCTCCCTCACATCACTCAGGCTGATCTCTCCACTCACTCCTGGGCAGACCCATCCAGACTTCCTGGAGCCAGGCTTGCCAGCCAGCTCCAGCCATTCACGCTCCAGCACCCTCACTGCACAAACACATCAATTTCTAGAAGTGGCACTTCCCCAATAGACACATACAAGCCGCACATACCATTGCGCAGCATTCACTCTCATGAGTTCGCACATACCAAACTCGAGCCTGCACTCCCCACACATCAGGAACTAACATGGACACACACATTCCCCATGCATTCCTATGGGAGGGCAGGCCAGCCTCACTACACGCACGCACTTTACCCTGGGACACAGGGAAAAAGTGCGCAGAGACCCAAAAATCACTAACACAGATCATATACTAAAAGCAAAAAGATTAGGGGTGAACCTGCCGGGGGGTCAAGTCCAACAAAGAGAAATAAATATATTTCTCCTCTTTAAACCTCCCCTGGGAAGAAGTAGCAATTTTATGCATTCTCTGGTGTATCACTCACGGTATATCTGGGAATTCAGCAAAATTCATGGGTGGATACATGGCAACATCCATGCTCCAACCATTGAATACCTCCCTGGTGCAGAATAATGCAAGGCTGCAGCATGCGATGCCCCGCAGATTTAAAAAGCACTGCTAGTAAATTTTACTTTGGTGATCTGTTGCCCTTGCTTTGTCTTTGCATGGCAAAAAGGCAATTCAACACTATGTTAAATATGCCACCTAGTATTTAGTAGAGTACCTTTTATTCATTTTCTTATTAGCGTTTCAGCATCAAAACAAGCAGCTGATATGAATTATAGAGAAATTAGTGCAGCTTCTCTCTATACCAAATGGACAGGGCTTACGCCATACCTGTTTTTTGAATTGCTCAGGAATTATAGTTAATATGTATTAACCCTTTCGCTGCTGGGCCTCCCCCGTGCTATATCTTTTTTGGCTATTTGGGGTAGTTCACGCTTCGGCTCCTGTAACATTTTGACTACAAAAGGTATCCATACCAAATGTGCGCCCTTTTGTTCCAACATCCTAGGAATTTTAAAAGTACCCAGGGTGTGTGGATTCCCCTGGAGGGGAACCAAAAATTAGCCAAAATACAGCTGAATTTTGTTTTTTGGGGGTGAAAGTGCTGCAGAAGAAAGTGTCTGGTTTTTCCCCCTGCATAAGGTATCAAAAAAGGGATTGTGGTGCTGGAATATTCACCTTCCCAGCTTTTAGGGACAAGAAGACTATTGTCAGAAAACCAATTGTTTACACAGTTTTGGCATTTTACTGGGACATAGACTATTCTTGCTACTTTTGATGCTTTCACCCTCCTTCCAGTTAGTGGTAGAAATTGGTGTGAAAGCAATAAGGGATCCCAGAAAGGTATACGTTTCTGAAAAGTAGATGACATTCTGAATTCAGCAAGGGGTCATTTGTGTAGATCCTTCAAGGTTTTCTTTATGGAAACAAACAGTTGAAATTAAGACAAATTGAAAATTAGTTAAAAAAACAGCCATTTGCACCAACGTTTTCACCTGTAACTTCTTCTAAGTATGACAGATGTTTGAAAGCAATATACCATTACATCAGCTGGACCCTTTTGGTTGTGTAGGTATAAAGGACTTGTAGGTTCACTGTTAGACCTGGCATCATTGGCGTCAGTCTCCCTTCCATTTTTACTGATTGCCTCGTCTATTTTTTATATGTTTTGCTGGTTATATGCTTTGGACACTGTGCCACTGCTATTCAGTGCCACAGTGCAAGTGCTCCCTATGTTAAATTGATGTATTAATCAGTAACTCCATGATTGGGTTATTTGATTTACTTGCCAGACGCTAGTACAGTGCACCATATGTCCCCAGGGCTTGTAAATCAAATGCTGCTGGTGGGCTTGCAGCACTGGTTGTGCCACCCACAGAAGCAGCTTGTAAAGTGTGTCTCAAGCCTGCCATTGTAAAGCCTATGTGCAGTCTAGTACTGCCATGTCGACTTGGCCAGTGCACCCACTTGCCAGTGCCTAAATCTTCCCTTTTCTTCATATCAGACACCCCCCTATGGTAGGCCAAGGGCAAGGTGCATTGTAAGTATAAGGTGGGACATGTCCTGGTGTGTGTAGCATGGTCTAATAGTGAATTACAGCCATTTTCGTTTTTCACTATTGCAAGGCTACCTGTTCTCCATAGGCCAGAATGGGCAGTTAGATTATTACATTTTATAATCCTAACTGACTCAGTAAACATGGTAGAAATTCGAGTTTAGTATGCATGTAGAAGTTGGTTTTAACATTCTGTGTATGAAAATACCACTTTTAGAAAGTAGGTATTTTCTTGTCTAACCATCCAAGCCTGCCTCTGCTAGGTTGTGTATTCCTTGTCTGGAGTTTGAGTGACCGGGTTGGGGGAATCCAGAAGACAGAATGAGTCAGCCCAGTGGTGAATAGGGAGATCTGCATCTAGATGGGAGGGAGGAGTTGCACCTGGGACCTGAATAGGGCAGGGCCTTCCCTCCACAATGCTGGCTCCACCCCCTGTGGTGTGGTTGATGTCTCTGCCCTGTAAAAGAAGAGAAGGAATCATGTCAACAAAGTGCTCCAGGGCTGTGCTTTCCCTCCAAAATGCTGGCTCCACCTCCTGTGGGGCCCCTGATGTTTCTGCCCTGCACTGTGAAAGGAAAGAAGGAGTCAGGTCAACAGTTTGCTCCAGAACTGGTTTGGACTGGGCAAAGGCCCCTCTGCCTGCAGAAAACAAAGAGAAAAGTAGTATAAATATTGGGACCCAGACCCAAGAACTTTAGATCACCTCTGGGAACAAGACAAACCCTTTGCCAAGGAGAAGAACCAAGGAAGCTGCAGGAGTTTGGACTGCCCAGCTGCCACTGTGCTGTTTGCTGGGTTGGTCTGCAGTGGTTTCTTCATTGCCAAGGAAAGGAGAAGGATCTTTCAAAGAACTTTCATCATCTTACCGAATATTTCTCCAAGGGCTTGAACTTGTGCTAGCCTCCTGCTGAAGTCTCAGGCACAAAAGACTTCACCACCCGCTCCCCTCTGAATTTCCTTGCTGGGAATTCTATATGCTGAAGCCTGTGAGTCGCTGGGAGCTGTAAGCGCGACTCAACGAGAAGAAGCGTGTCGCCACAGCAGCTGCAGTCGTCGCATCGCCGGAGAAGCGTGCATCACCGAATCTCCCCAGAAGCGTGTCTTCGTCACAGCTGTCTGCTGTTACATCCCCGGAGAAGCGTGAAGCCATCAAGAGGGTGGCCGTCCCATCACCGGAGAAGCGCGTCGCAGGGCCTGTTGCGGCACCAAGGTACAGAGTCGTCGCAAGGCTGCCAGGGCGTGTGCGCATCGTCTTCGCATTGTCGCATCACGGGCGCCATCTTCTTGCATCGCACGAGGATTGTCGCATCGCATCAAGGCACCATCTTGCGCATCGCAACCGGGCCGCAGGCCGAGAACCTACGCATCACCCAGGAACCGGTAGGGATCACGACGCATCCCCTACTCTGCGCAAGCATTGAGGCGCGACTCATCATCTCACCCAGAGCACGGAACTGACGCATCTCCCACTCTGCGAGCCTTTGGTTTGTTTTGCGTTACGCATCCAGGTACTTTTGTGAGAACTGTGTCACATTTAACACCAACTTGAACTAAGTAATTTCTACCAACTTTAAGTCAATCTTAAGTACAGTATTGTGGATTTTTGTTGTTTGTAGTCTTGTATTAAGTCTATATGAAGAATACTGATTTTTATAAAACCTGTGTTGTGTCCATCGGTAGTATTTTCTCTGTACTACTGTGTATATTCACAAATGCTTAACACACTGCCTCTGAGATAAGCCTATCTGCTCGTGCCAAGCTACCAAGAGGGTGAGCAGGGGTTATTTAGGAGTGTGTTGTAAATAAATAAATAATACCTCTATTTTTGACTGGACATAACAATAACAGATAGCTCAATAAATAAGAGTCAAGATTCGAGGTAGTAGGAGTTTGCAGGTTTTAATACAGCATAAAGGACAGGAACAGGACAACCTGCACGGGCAAGATCTGGGATGGCTAGCCAACAGGGGGCCCCGACAGCTGTCGGGCAGGAGCTGGAATGAGCGCGCTGACTTTTAATAACAGTACACAAGTATATATAGTTAAAACAATTGCATTACAGTACATACAGTAGGCGTAACAGTGGGTGGGGCCTGTAACAGCCGCGAAAGATAAGGGTGAAAGTAGGTGTAACAGGAGGCGTGAACATAGACATGTGATGTAAACGTAACAGAATATGTCACAAATGGGGGCGGAAACATGGAGGGGCTACCTAAGGAGCCGGGACCTCTAACCTAGTGGTGCGCGCAAGCTGGCAATGACGTGTAACTAGGGAGAAGCTGGGGGCTATGACTTCTGAGCTAGAAGGAGAGACGAAAGTCTGGAGAGTCAGAGCGACATGTACCTAAACACTATCTAGTATCTGATGTTTAGAGAACATGTTGATAGAATCCAAAAGTTATCAGGGCAAAGGCAAACAGACACTAAGACTGGTGCATGAATTATTCTACATGTAGTGTGTGTTGAGGAATATTAAATGACCATAAATACAGTATTTCTCTTACATGGAGACGTAAAGGCTAGACCATGACGGAAACTATTGATGCAATTCAGTAGCTTAGGAATGCAGGGAAGGAGGGCTGGACTGATAACTAGAATCATAACATACTCTTGGCAGACTGGCAGGCAGAGCCAGGCCGAGCCGGGCACTGTGAGGCAGGAAGTAAGTGAAGGGTCAGGGATACAGGTGGGGGCTGTATCGCTCCTCAGCGAGGGTTCAGGAGACAGGAGCTGAATCTGAGTCCGGGCCCTTTTGAGGCCTAGAAACGGGGATCTTTACAATGAAATAACGTGCACCCTGAGAAACGTGGCAACGTAGCTTTACATAGGCCTAATACTCGTAGCTTTCACGAGAACTGAAAACTGGCATACTAGAGTTGGACACAACTGTAATTGCGTCCTTAATCGATCATGGGGAATACATATGCATATTAATCATGCACACATAACACAAGATGGGGAACACGTAGGGACACAGAACATGGCAAAATTTACTTTTCCACATTCCCTCCTTGTCACTACGTTTCCATCAGGAAACATCAATATTCATGATACCATCTATCATTTCATACAGTATCATTTGTTTGTCTCGAATTTTCTTGGAACGGGATTTAGGACGGGACTTGGGACTAGGAATACAAGAGGTAGCACAAATGCCGCAAATCGCAGGGCCACATTGTATACAGAGGCAGCAACTGAATATGATCGCTACTGCAATACCTAGAAAAGACAATATTTTCCATCCCCAACCAACCGGACCATGTCCAGGTGCCTGGATTCTGGTGTAACTGATGGGCAATTTTATGAAGTCTGGTTATAGCTGAATAAACAGACGGCGCGTTATTTGGAATAAAAATGCAGCAACTAGATCCGATGACTCTACATGCTCCTCCTCTATCGGCCAGTATGACGTCAAGAACGAGACGATTTTGGAGCACGACAAATCTCATAGCAGATTGCTCTTCGGTTAAGTTACCTAGGGCAGAAGCAGTCTCATTCACTACTGCTTCAAGAGTTCTTGTTAACCTACGGATTAACTTACTATTCTGGATAGGTCCTATAAAGAAAAAGAATCCTCTATTGAAATCTGTATACTGTTCTAGAGCAGTTTCAGTTTGATCGACAATCGGGGACTCAATCTCCCTTCTATGTCTAATGTGTACTAGATGTGTGTTTCTATGATAATCAGATGGGGCTAGGAAAACTGGTGGCAGTAGGAAGGCAATGTAACAGGTTCCCTCCCAATCGAGGGGCAGACGAACATATGCGGTCTGACCACAAACAAAATAAGAATGACGTGAAGCTTTGAAAATAGATTTCCCACTGTCACTATACTTGACAATAGTAGTACAATCACTATGTCCTACATGTACGGAACCATTATTTCTGACACATAATTCGCCTTTGACTGGTAGTACTGAAATAGCAGGTAAGTCTGGAGTAGGATCAGACTGAACATTCAGGACCATGAAATTCGAAGAATAATTACCTAAATTATAAACTTCATTTTCTAGATCTAACCCTGTTCTGTGGGGAAGACCTTGCTTGTCTGGAAAACATGTACTGTTCAGAAGGGACATATCATTTGAAGATGACGTTAACATGGACCAGGCTCCACAGGAACCATTATGTGAAAACGGATAAGGAAACAGTGGCAGAACTCCCTTCGGTGTCTGGAAAGGGGGGAGTCGACCACACACCCAACAATTAGTGGCATTGCTGGTCTGGTGTGAATAATGTAACATACGGATAAATGTATTGTTGCGCATAGCAAGACGATAGGATAGTTCGTGAGGAGGCAGATCACTAAACGTGTGCTCTACTGTAGCATTAGAAGACTTATTTACATGAGAAATTGGAAAACATAAATGAAATGCATAACTCGTGCAGGTAACCATCAGGCTGAGAAACAATATAAAACTTAGAAAAACGATACATCGGATTGAGTTTTGACTAACTCTCTCACTATGGGGGTCTATTTCATACATGTCAGATACCTGTCTAACCGTTTCACCTAGGGGAGGACTTAGACAATTAAACTGGCTGACTTATTTTACTAGACCGTAGCTTACTTTTATACTCCTGCTGCGGAGTTTTCTCTAACAGGGAGGGCTTGATATCAATGTCATTTGCGGGACAGTCCTTAAGAATAGTATCTTGGCAGTCTTTAAAATCTTGACAATCCTTGGAAATGTTCTTGGAAACAGCTTTTAGTCCGTGAAATTTCTTGACGTGTGACAGATGCACCCACCCCTTCCTGCCTTCCAACTTGACGGCAGTACGGGTGGTTAGAAGGACTAACTTCGGCTCCTTCCAGCGAGGCTCCAGCGGACTTGAACGATCAAAATTCCGGACAAGCACTAGACTTCCTGGAACGATTTCATGCGGTTTCACCTCGGTATTGTCTGGAAATGCGGCGGCAACCTGTGAACGACAAGAGTGTAGGGCAGACATCAAGGAAGCTAGGTAATCTGTCAGCATATTACTGGAAACATCTGTAATACTTCGGGGTCTAGGTGTACCCCACACGTTCGGGGGGCGGCCGAATACGACCTCATAAGGGGACAGACCTGATCTGGAATGTGCGACCATGCGCATATAGAACAGAGCGACTGGCAAGGCAACTAACCAGTCTACACCTTTCTCTTTACAGATTTTGGCAATACGGATTTTCAAGGTTTGATTATGTCTCTCTACGAGACCGGCTGCTTCTGGATGGCGTACACAATGGAACTTCCACTGGTACCCTAACAAAAGGGAAACGTGCTTCATGAGTTCAGATGAGAATGGCTGGCCGTTATCAGAATATACGACCCTTGGGAGTCCATAACGGGGGAAGAATTCACGAACCAACTGCTTGGCAGTGGTCGCGGCTGTGTAATCTGGGACTGGATATGCTTCTGTCCACCTGGACAAAGCGCATACAACTACAAGGACATACTTGAAACCTCGACATCGCTCCATCTGAATATAATCCATCTGGAGGACTTCAAAAGGGTGGTCAGGGGGTTGGAATCCACCTTGTTCCACCGGGACACTTTTACCTGGATTGAATTGACAACATATCATACAAGTACGGACTTTCTGCTTGGCTGCAGCTCGTAAATGTTTGTTAAACCAAATGTTCTGGATACTGTCTAACATGGCTTTTTCTCCTAAGTGTGCAGGACTATGTGCGGTATTGATAATGACTTGAACCATTGAGTCGGGGAGAAACCATGTGGCTCTACCCTTCGTCAACCATCCCTGATCTGTCTGGACCCCTCCTTGTTCGGACCATTTCTTAATTTCCTCGGGGGTAGCATGTAACTGGATATCTATGATATCTTGAGTAGGGTCCTTAACTGTCATACAAGTAGTCTGTTCTAGAGTGGATGTCGGTGTCTTGTTAACTGGTATGTCTGGAGTCTGTGCTGTAAGCTTGGCTGTTCGATCTGCTAGATCATTACCTTGAGAAATAATGTCTGTAACTTTCGTATGTGCTTTGCATTTCATAATAGCGATGGATGTCGGTAAATGTATTGCATCTAACAGAGCTTGAATAAGGAAACCATGCTGAATCTTGGTTCCATGAGAAGTCATGAAACCTCTCTCCTGCCAGAGCACTCCAAAGTCATGTACAACTCCGAATGCGTAGCGTGAATCTGTGTAAATATTAACTTTCAGGTTCTTGGCGTGTATGCAGGCTTGAGTCAGAGCAACTAGCTCTGCTGCTTGAGCAGACAGGGTGTCAATACGGTGTGTCTCAATAACTTTAGTGTCAGTGGTCACTGCATACGCGGCTACTAGTTCTCCTGTACTTGTTCTCATACATGAACCATCCACATAAAGTGTCAGGTCAGGATCTGGTAATGGAATATCTGTCAGGTCTTGTCTTGGCTTGGTCATGGTATTAACTACTTCCACACAATCATGTGTGGCAGGACTTGAAATAACTGACGGTAACAGTGTAGCAGGATTCAGAACATTGCAGCGTCTGATTTCTATGTGAGGCTGGAACAGTGTCAATTCATAACCTGTTAAACGTGCAATTGTCAAGTGCTGAGTCTGTGTTCGATTTAAAAGAACTTCCACGGAGTGTGGAACTTGTACTGTCAAGGAATGTCCTAATACTATGGAATCACTTTGTCTGATAGCTAGTGCTGTGGCTGCAACTGACTTGAGGCACGCAGGCAGAGCCTGGGCTACTGGATCTAGTGTGCTCGAAAAATAAGCACAGGGCTTGTATTGTCCTGCTTGATCTTGGGTGAGAACAGATAAGGCTGTACCATCACGTTCTGTGACAAAAAGCGTAAAAGGCTTACTGTAGTTCGGTGTAGCTAGGACAGGAGCTTGGCATAAGGCTTTCTTTAACTCATTGAAACTAAGTGTATGTTCAGATGTCCAAGGGAGGACAGTCGATACGGCTGCCTCCTGTGTCGTTAACTGTATCAGTGGCTTGGCTAGAAATGCATACTGAGGAATCCATTGTCTGCAATAAGAAGTAAGGCCGATAAAAGCACGTACCTCCTTCTGTGTCTTGGGCTGAGGGAGACTCGCTATTAACTGGATACAGTCAGGTGTCAACTGCCTACCCCACTTGGACAGTAAGTGGCCTAAGTAGATCACTTGCTGGACACAGAATTGAAGCTTTGAAGGGGACACCTTATGCCCCATCTCGGCTAGGAAATACAGGACTGTAAGCGATGCTCGCTCGCAAGCACGTTCAGAACGGGCTGTGATCAGTAGATCATCGACATACTGGAGCAGGGCAGTGTCAGCTGGCATGTGAATATTGTCTAGTTGTCTTTTAAGTGCTTGACTGTAAATACTAGGACTTTCTGTGAAACCTTGAGGAGCTCGTGTGAATTTATAGCTCCTTCCATTTAAACAAAAACCGAAAAGGTACTGGCTGTCTGGATGAATGGGGACACTGAAAAATGCATTCTTGAGGTCTATAACTGTAAAAAATATTGCCTCAGAATCAATGGCTGTCAATAGGGATGAGATATCTGGAACAACTGGATACTGGGGAATGATACATTTATTGAGTTCTCGAAGATCAATCACTAATCGATATACTGGGGGTGCATTTGGATCAGTACGTTTCATGACTGGAATGATAGGAGAATTACATACATTGGAGTCAGTTTCTACAACTACTCCTTGAGCAATGAGCTCGTCAATAATTTTGGATAAGGCTGCTACAGCCTCAGGTGGCAATCTGTACTGTCTGATTCGTGGCAGGACTATACCTTGCTTGAGAGTCACACGATGGGGTGTGATTTGCATGAAGCCAACATCAGTTGGACCTTGCGCCCATAGATGCTGCGGAACATTAGACAATCTCGGATCAAAATCTCGTAAAACATAGTGACCCTTGAAGTCACGTAAAAACAAACGTATTCCCTCTGGGGAACAGCAAATAACTGCACCCAATTCTTTCAGTGTCTTAATGCCTAACAAATTTTCTGGACATGACTTCGTAAGCAGTAGATCAGTAGTTCGGGACCATGGACCTACTTCTAGAGTAACTGGTTTGGATATCTCGTTTACAATAGGCTTTCCTGAAAATCCAAGGGAAACATTTCTAGAGCCTGAGAGCGGAGCCCCTGGAACCTCGTCGTGACTAATGGTAGTCCTACTTGCCCCTGTATCAATCAGAAACTTTCTGTCTTTCCCTAATACTTGACTGTGAACATAGGGACCTTCTTGATCTACAGGAATCTCGATGAGAGGCAAGCCTACCTCCCTCTCTAGGCTGTTTCATGAATACACTTGATACTCTGGATACTCTGTCTGTGCATACTGGTACATCTGCTGTGTAACATGCTGTGTTGCAGCGATAGGCTGCGGTGCTGGAACTGTCTGTTGTGCATTCTGTGGCTGAGAAGTCTGTGAAACTTGTTCATGTCTAGGCGGACGTGGTCTTTCTTTAGTTTTACCAGTGGCTATGTTGTGTTTCAGAACTGCACACTCGTTTATAAAATGACCTGGCTGTTTACAATTATTGCATGTCCCTTTAACGGGAGCTGCAGGATGACTGGCTTGATTCGGACCCCTCTTCTGACTGTCTTGAGGAACAGATTGTGCAACTAGTACTTTCATTTTCGTGTCTTTCATACGTCTTCTCTCGTGTTCTTGCTCTTCTCTGATTCTATTCTGGTGATACTGGAGCATCTGGAGCATTTGGGACGGGGTACTAGCTTGCCAAGTACTTTCGACTTTCAAAACTCGATTTTTAACTTGTGGACTTGAATTCTCGACTAATTTAGTAACAAAAAGATGAGGGTATGACTCGCTACTCGTCTTCAAACCACTGTTTATTATAAAGCATTTCTCAAATCTGGAATAAAAATCACTAGTGTCTTCGTCTTGTTTCTGTTTACAGGCTGAGATTGCATCCCAGTCTTCCTTTTTAGTGGCTAATAATCTAGGTAAAACTTGTATTAATAATTCTGGTAATTCTTTACATTTGTCTCCAAGACCGGTACCTGGTACTCGTATCTTATCTTCAGCTTCTAGAGCTGTCCAATCGATCTTTTTCTCTCCCACCTCCCAATCCTTTTCCTTGAGTTTTTCATATATGCCCGCAGGCAACAGGACTTTTAACATTTTAATAATATCTGGATACGTGTATTCTCCCATACGGAGCATGTCTTTTAATTCTCGGTGGAACCCTGCTGGATCTTTGTCGTGACAGGGAATTAATTTCTTCATCTCTAAGAGTTCCATCTTGGTAACTGGGGTGTAAACAAATACTCGTTGCATTTCACCATCTGGTGTCCTAACTGGGTGTACTTCTCGTAACGGATGCTGTCTATCTATATAAAACGGTTTACTTTCTGGAGGTGAGACATGAACAAAATGCGGGTTCAAAAACGTTCTGTATTTGTGGCGCTGTTCTAGAATGACACTAATTAAATCGGTGCCTAAACCTTTTCATCTATACTGGAGTAAGTCGTTCAGGACATCATGTAACGGACCTGGATCAGAATGTTGACCCTCATACAGAGTAATGAGGTGCTGGATCATATACATACCCACCAGTCGCTGCTCGGCTGGGGGCAGTTTCAGAAACATTTGTGCCACTATTTCGTCTGGAAAAGTGGTAGAATCAGTAATCCATCGGACTGCTGATCGGGCTAGTTCTTGTTCATGCATAGTACTTAATTCACTATAACCGATTCGTGATTTCAGAATTTGATCGGTAGCTTGAAATACTTGTTCTAGAGAACCTTGTTCTGGTGCTGGAAGATGAACAGTTTTCTTGTGTTCTAGGCGTAAATGTCGGTCTGGAATTCTAGATTTACCTACATACGCTATTCTGGCGGTATTCTCGTCGTCTACCTCTTCAGTAGAAGAGTCATTTTCTTTCTCGCTTACTTGTGCTTCTTTGCGTTGTTCGTGTAACCTTATTATTTCTTTACGTATTTTCTTGTACATACTCTCTATACTATTGAGTGTCTTGTGCTTACCCTCGGCTATATTATCACTCCACTTTGTCAAAATTTTCATTTTATTCGGATCTTTAGTTGGGGAATCTTGTTCCCTAATTAAACAATTGATCAGAAACTTTAATAACATGAACTGGATCTCAGATTTCCTGAGAGACATGACTTCACCAATACTTTCTGGATCTTGTCCTGTACGAATGAAACGATACATTCTGTCTAGATCTTCTTTCATATTCGGTAGGGTGACCAAATACTCGGACACCTGTCTTATACGTACGGAATATATAACCATACTATCCTCGCCTGGGACTGGATCATAACAGCATTCAGTAAGAAGTCGCCTGATTTCGGCAATGGTCTTATATTTAGGCGTACGCTGTAACGCACGTTCATGTAACTCGACTGCTCCTAAACGTCTACTTGGCGGCGGGGTACCAGGAGGACCTCCTCCCGCGGCCCCTATACTGGAATCGTCGACTGATACTCTTCGTGCTGGCAAAGTGACTGATGTGGCGGGAATTTGTACTACGGGCTGGACCGGGGGTACCGTAGCAGGTACTGCAACAGGTGCCCCGGTGACTGGAGGATCATGAATTACATTATTTACAGGAGCTGGCAGAACAGGATTTGCATATTCTGGGACTGTGTCGTCCAAATAGGACGAGAGAAAAATATCAGCTGCGGTCGGTTTGTGACGTAGCTTGGTCGGAACTAATGGCGGCGGAAAATTACATGGTGCTTCCGGGGTTGCTTTTGGCAAGCCCTCGGCAAGAAGAGGATACATACCCTTAATAAGGGCATTCCTCTGTCTGTCTGACTGTTCGGTTTTAACTCGTTCACCTATTTTGATTAATTCCCTTTCTTGGGCTCTTTCTAAGGATTCTCTACTTAATTCTGACTTTCTGATTTCTTTTTCGGTTCTTTTATGAGATTCTTTGCGCCATAACTCGATGGCATCTTTCTGTGACTGTCTGGCTTTCTTTTTCCATAATACTTCTTCTACTCGCATGATGCACTCGGCATCCCATGTACCCGATACGGGCCATCTGTACTTTTCTTCTAACTGTTTGGTGTACTCCAACCATAAATCTAGATATAATATGGCACTTATGCCATGCTTTTGATACATAAAATGACCTGGACTGTCCCTAGGCGGGACAGGAACTGCTTCTTCTAACTGACCTTTTCTAGTTTTTAACTGACGTAACTTGGAAAATAGAGGCACGACTGAACTGTAGTCTAGACACAATACAATACACAATGAACACGATAATTACACCACTTTCATACCACGACATTGAAATACATGAATGACATTTAAAATAACAGTTCGGACAAAATACTACCTGGAATACTGAAAACAGAATACATGAATTTCTCGAGAACAGAACGGACTAGAACAGAAACTAGATGCACTGCTAAAACAGTACGAAACTTACCGGTCTCATAAAGAGACACGTCAGGACCCGCATCCACCTAAGTGGACACTTCGTGTTGGATCTGTGTACCCAAACCCACGGACCAGAGACAATGCAATTGACCCTGTCTAGATACTACCCCAGCAACGGTACTCACCGGGCAGCAAGAACGGAAGGCCTCGGACTGGACTGGACTGCTACGACGCCGGACGGACGAACTTCGGACTTCTGTTACGGGTGGGCCTCCGGATACCTCGGACCTTGGACTCTCGGCTTGGGCTCTGGTCGGGACTCGCCGCGTTCCTCCACCGCCTCGTCTGGATGCTGGACCGCAACCTCCGTCTCCTCCGTGGGCCTGAGGGATACTTGAAGCAGAAATATCTGCACGTGCACGGTATGGTTCCGTCACGGCTGCAGAGGATCAGGGGGCTTGCGTGGCTTCTCCGGCGCGTGGGGAAAGGGCAAGTCCCTATTCGGGCGCCATTATGTGGTAAATAAATAAATAATACCTCTATTTTTGACTGGACATAACAATAACAGATAGCTCAATAAATAAGAGTCAAGATTCGAGGTAGTAGGAGTTTGCAGGTTTTAATACAGCATAAAGGACAGGAACAGGACAACCTGCACGGGCAAGATCTGGGATGGCTAGCCAACAGGGGGCCCCGACAGCTGTCGGGCAGGAGCTGGAATGAGCGCGCTGACTTTTAATAACAGTACACAAGTATATATAGTTAAAACAATTGCATTACAGTACATACAGTAGGCGTAACAGTGGGTGGGGCCTGTAACAGCCGCGAAAGATAAGGGTGAAAGTAGGTGTAACAGGAGGCGTGAACATAGACATGTGATGTAAACGTAACAGAATATGTCACAAATGGGGGCGGAAACATGGAGGGGCTACCTAAGGAGCCGGGACCTCTAACCTAGTGGTGCGCGCAAGCTGGCAATGACGTGTAACTAGGGAGAAGCTGGGGGCTATGACTTCTGAGCTAGAAGGAGAGACGAAAGTCTGGAGAGTCAGAGCGACATGTACCTAAACACTATCTAGTATCTGATGTTTAGAGAACATGTTGATAGAATCCAAAAGTTATCAGGGCAAAGGCTAACAGACACTAAGACTGGTGCATGAATTATTCTACATGTAGTGTGTGTTGAGGAATATTAAATGACCATAAATACAGTATTTCTCTTACATGGAGACGTAAAGGCTAGACCATGACGGAAACTATTGATGCAATTCAGTAGCTTAGGAATGCAGGGAAGGAGGGCTGGACTGATAACTAGAATCATAACATACTCTTGGCAGACTGGCAGGCAGAGCCAGGCCGAGCCGGGCACTGTGAGGCAGGAAGTAAGTGAAGGGTCAGGGATACAGGTGGGGGCTGTATCGCTCCTCAGCGAGGGTTCAGGAGACAGGAGCTGAATCTGAGTCCGGGCCCTTTTGAGGCCTAGAAACGGGGATCTTTACAATGAAATAACGTGCACACTGAGAAACGTGGCAACGTAGCTTTACAGAGGCCTAATACTCGTAGCTTTCACGAGAACTGAAAACTGGCATACTAGAGTTGGACACAACTGTAATTGCGTCCTTAATCGATCATGGGGAATACATATGCATATTAATCATGCACACATAACACAAGATGGGGAACACGTAGGGACACAGAACATGGCAAAATTTACTTTTCCACAAGTGTAATCCCCTTATCCTGACTTAGAAGCAAGGGTCCCTATTTGGACAAAGGCGTATACCGTTGCCAACTAGAGACCCAAGTTCTAACATTCACCAAGAACCCGAGGAACCCAGAGCCAATAGCTGAGCAGCATCTTGCCCCTGCATTGTGTACCAGGTATATAGCAATTAATTTGGTAAACTATGAAGAGTGAAAAATAGGTATCAAAGACACCTATGAATTTCCGAAATGGGAACAAAATATAGAGCTTAGAAACAGTAGCTATTTGCACATCTCCAAAATTGTGGTTCCCTACACTAGCCTGTGAATTGTAGGCTATTTTTAAAAGTGACTTTTTTTACACATTGTCTTACATTAGGAAGGCAAGAATGGATAGAAAGTCAGAAGGTAATAACAATTATTCTACAATTATGAGCTTCCCCACGTCTCCCGATAGAAATGGTACCTCACTTGTGTGGGTAGGCCTAGGGCCCGCGACAGGAAACGGCCCAAAACACAACAATAACCCATCACATTTTTACAGTGAACACTGACCCTTTTTTTTACAGTGCCGGCACCTACGAAAACCTAGTAAACCTATATATTTTTGAAAACATGACACCTAGCGGAATCCAGGAATGTGTGACTTCAGTGGCTCTCACTGGGTTCTGTTACCCAGAATGCCCTGTACACCTCAAAGTTTGTAAAAAAAACACATTTTCCTCACATTTCTCTGATGGAAAGTTCTAGAATCTGCGTAGCTCCACAAAATTCCACCCACGCCACATTTCTCAAAGTATTCCAATAAAAATGGTACCTTACTTGTGTGGGTAGGCCTAGTGCCCGTGACAGGAAACGTGCCAAAACGCAACGTAGACACACCACATTTTTACAGTGAAAACTGGCCCTTTTTTTGCAAAGTGCCTAGCAGTGGATTTTGAACCCTAGCTCTGCCGGTACCTAGAGAAACCTAGCAAACCAATACATTTTTAGAAACTAGACACCCAGAGGAATCCAGGAAGGGGTGTGTTTTGTGGCTCTCACCAAATTCTGTCACCCAGAATCCCCTGCAAACCTTAAAGTTTGTCAAATAAAAATAATTGTCTTCATATTTCTGTGATGGAAAGTCCTTGAATCTGTGTGGATGCACAAAACTCCACCCTCTCTGCACTTCCCCAGGTCTTCTGATAAAAATGGTACCTCGTTCGGGTGGGTGGGTCAAGTACCCGTGACAGGCAAGGGCCCAAAACATATTGAGGAGACATCAAAATTACCTATCACAAAACAATCTAGTCTTGCAAGGTAAGTCACCTGGGTTTTTGTCCCCTGGCTTGGCGGCCATATAGGGACACCTACCAAACTCATGCATTTCTGAAAATTAGAGACCCGGGGGAGTCCAGGGAGGTATGGCTTGCATGGACCCCTAACGGTTCCCTTCTCAGAATCCCCTGCAAACCTCAAATTTAGCTGAAAAAATTGGTTTTTTCTCACATTTCTTTGTGGGAAAGTTGAGGAATCACCGGGTTGACACAAATTTCCTACCACTCAGCGCTTCCCCACATCTCCCGATAAAAATGGTACCTCACTCGTGATGGTGGCCCAAATACCCACGACAGGCAAGGTCCCAAAACAGATTAAGGAGACATCAAAATTGCCTACCACAAAACGACCTGGTTTTGCAAGAGAGGTCACATCGGTTTTGGGCCCCGGGCTCAGTGGTCATCTAGGGAAACCTACAAAACCTATACCTTTTTTTTAAACTAGACAACTGGGGGAGTCCAGGTAGGTATGGCTTGCGTGGATCCCCCAACATTTTCCTGCCCAGAATCCCCTGCAAACCTCAAATTTCACAGAGAAAATCGATTTTTTCACAAATTTCAGGAAGGGAAATGTGTGGGATCACCGTGCTGACACAACGTTCCTACCACCCAGTGTTCCCCCAGATCTCCTGATAAAAATGATACCTCACTTGTCTGGATGGCCCAAGTACACACTACAAGCAAGGGCCAAAAATGTATTGAGGAGACATCAAAATGACCTATCACAAAACGACCTGGTTTTGCGAGGGTGCGGGGCTCATCTGGGTTTTTGGCCCCAGGTTCGGCAGCCATCTAAGCAAAATTACCAAACCCACACATTTCTGAAAACTAGGCACCCGGGGGATTTCAGGGAGGTATGGCTGGCGTGGATCTCTCAACATTTTCCTACCCAGAATCCCATGCAAATCTGTTTTGTTGCTTAGGGCTTGTTTTATTTATTAAAAAAACACTCTTTTCTTTTAATACTGTTGTGGTGTCCTTTTGTGGTGTGTTTTTTACCGTTTTGAAGTGGTGCAAAAATTGTTTGCACATTGCCCCTGACTGCTCTGTGCCAAGCTATCTGAAGGTTGAGTAGAGGTTAATTCAGGGTTTGCTAGTGACTTCACCCTGAGAAGGAATTTTGGATAAGTGCATATTGGTAACTATAGGCTAACTTCTCTTAACTCCACATCTGCATACCTTGAATATTTAATGTCAAGGTAAATATGTGTGAATTTAAGGGCCTGATATTGATGTTAGTGGGATTGTTATGAAGTAGGCTTTGTTGGCGGTCTTCCCACCCACCTACCCGGTGGTCCTCCTGCCCGATTTAATGCTGCACTGCAAGGGGCAAGAAGGCTGCTGAGGTCCCGCCAACTCCTCCAGGACTTCCCACCCACCTTTCTGAAGGAAGGGCTGTAGCAGGCAGCGGTGGAACCCCAGTCAGGATTACCACAGTTGATGTTAGGTTCTGGCTTATTTCAGAGGGAATTCCAATGGGAATCCCTCCGACTTCGAGTCAGCAGAAATGGCGGAAAAGGGGTAAATATTAACCTTTTTTTCATGGTCCAGGTTGTGGTTTCCTCCTCTTCTCCTTTGTTCAGGTCCCCCCGTTCCTGCTGCACCTTAATCGCTACAGACCGGCACTCCGTTTTGACAGACTGGAATGTAAGTGTTAGTGGTGTGTGCGGGTATACATTGCGTGGTGTCTATATGTTGGTGGGGTGGAGGGCAGAATGTACACATAACGCACACACTTATACCACAGACGCATATATATGTCTACACAACATATATGTGATGTACTGAAAGAAAATATTTAACTTACCTACCCCCCTCCAGGATCAGGCCCCCAGTACCCAGTACTCTGTCAACAGGATACTGCCAGGCCATGGGAACATCCAGATCTGCTCGGCAACACCCTGCCATCAGGATGGCAACGGCGGCGGTTTGCCAGCACAGAAGACGACTGCCATAGCGCTCTTCTGCCATTGCTTATATATCTAGATAGGGCGGGCAGCCAGCCATAAGCTCAACGATGTTTCAGGACCGCCACGGAGGTGGGCTAGCAGTTGGACCATCCGGTGCAACGGGAGACCACAACAGGTTTATGGTGGGTTACGCTCTGATGCCAAAGTCTGTAAGAGGAGCAAATTCCTCCCGAGCCCTGATCAGCATTTAAACTCAACCATAGTGTTCTTTTTTCATACGTGTCTGTACGTACGTAGACACGCAGTCCACACACCTTAGCGCGTGTGTAGGTACTGTTTTTTATTGTTTTCACTTTTCACGTGGCACTACACCTTTTGCCACTCACTTCTTTCCACGGTCCTGAAGCAAGCACCTCCTACATTCCCCTGTGGGCTCAAACATGTAGACCCATCACATAGACAACTACAAGATAAATTTTTTAGTTGCATCACACATAATTTTTTAACCATATCCTGAGCCGCCAGTAATGCAAATAAAGAGGCCAGGATTCGCAGAGATATTTTTAATTCACACCACATCACATTTCTGCACCAAACCAGCTCCGCTGTAATCAGGCGTTGTAGCACAACCGGGGGGGCATTCGGCCACCCGGTTGGGACCCCAATGATGAAGCATGACACCAACCAGGTTGGTGTGTAAGGGGTCTTTTAACATACCCAGTGAGTTCCAAACACTGCCTATTAGTGATTGTGACACACATAAATTGGGTTCGCCCATTATTGTTTAACTAGCAGTTGGACCGCCAATATCATAATCAGGACCTAAATGTAGTAATCTATACTTAACTATTTGTACTTATGTTCCAAATGTTTTTTGACCATTTAGTCCATCAGGATTTTTCACTTTGAACATTCGGTTTTGGACCTTTCCGCTGGGGGAGCTCTCTACCTGAGTCTCAATCATGGTAATTTCAGTGTAATTTGACTGAGCGTGTTTGCCAGTGTTTAAGAAAAGGCTGCTGATGAACAGTTGAGGCAAGGAACCCTGAGCTGGTTACAAGAGAATATGTGCGCACACGTCTGTAAGCACACGTGCGTTCTGCATGATGGAGCCTATTGTCCTGCGCAGCCCGGTAATTGTACACCGGTAGCCTGGTGCAGAATATACTCTGAAAAGATAGGTGCTGATCTGGGGTAGGGCTCATACAATTAGTGGGCATTCATAGATACGTCAGTAGGCTTTACTCAAAAATCTGCAGTGGTTTCACTGTATTGTACGCCATTTTGGGATGTTTCCTTTCCATTCAGCCCTGCATGCCCTTGACAGCAGTACATCACTGACCTTTCATGGTATGAGAGTGGGTCACGCGCCGTGCTCCCACTCGGACACTCACAGTTCCATCTTTGGACAAATAGACAGTTGTGCACATTGCTTTTCTATTCTCCATGTCCTATGATTTATATA
The DNA here is from genome assembly GCF_964261635.1 of Lissotriton helveticus. Taxonomy (NCBI): domain Eukaryota; kingdom Metazoa; phylum Chordata; class Amphibia; order Caudata; family Salamandridae; genus Lissotriton; species Lissotriton helveticus. The sequence goes on from NC_136061.1 coordinate 1,619,481,762, forward strand.
ATGGTTCACAAAATGTCTTCTTTTAGACATGCAATATTAACTATTTAGTTCTGAACAGTGCTTTGCAATGGACGTTTGAAGATACAGAATAGACATTACAGTTATGGACAACACTTGATTTTCATCTAACTATGTTTGTTCTCCCGCTTAAAATACAGAGAATATTTCACTCCTAAAAATATTCAACCCGTGTCCGTGTGAAATAAGGATCACTTGGCACCATAGTCCGAACTAATGTGAAGCGCGAGGATAATTTGGCACCAACCCGAACTCATTTGAAGCGCGTCCGTGATGTAATGGTCACAAGAAGAAACAGTATAAGTCAGACCCTCGGAAGTAGGGCCCAGTAGTCTTTTTCAGACGTTTATTGCCTGACTTTCACTCTCTGCGAGAAGGGACGCGATGACTCAAGTCAACAAGGTGAAGCGGGAGGCATTTCCTAAAACGGTTACACTGTCGTACATGCTGACCTTCGCAGCAGGACACAGGCTGAGCAGGTGAGGTTAGAAGTACAGGAGGTCCCTCTCTCTCTCTTGCCATATTTATCGTTATGCTCTCTCATTTTCTCCTAATTTCACTTGCTCTCTTTTCGTATCTTCCATCCCCTTTCCCCCATTCCTTTGTTCTTCCCTCGCTTCCTCTTTCTTTCTCTTGCTGTTTCACTGTCTCTCCCGTCTCCCCCTCTTAGTATAACCGCATTCCCCTTTCACCTTCAATCCCTCTTTCCTTCTCTCTCTCTCTCTCTCTCTCTCTCTCTCTCTCTCTCTCTCTCGCTCTCTCTCTCTCTCTCTCACTGTTTCAACTCAAACATATATAATACTCATCATTACCAATAAGGTTTAGCAGAATTTCATAGTCATGGTATTTACTTTTCATGTCTGACAAGTATCTCAAATACGTTCCTGTTCAGAGAACTTAGATATAACAGAGCACTAGCACATCACGAGAGCAGCCCTTGAAATCAGACTTGAAATTGAGCACTTAAAGACATTTCTCGGATGAGATGTGTTAAGGCAGCAGGTGAAGTATGGTTGGAAGTGAGGTCGAAGCTTCCGTAGCGGAGCAGGGGAAGAGACGTCACTGTTTAAATGTTTTCACTCTTTGTGTGTCTATCCTGCAGCCTCTTTGCATGGGAATGCCTGAGATGTTTCTCACAACTTGTTAGTGTGAGATCAGGAGGGTAGTTATGCTCCCTTTGTCTGATGGAGGTGCCAGTGGTTTGTCAGGGCTGAAGGAAGGTGATTTTCTTGCCTTCATATAAGAAAACCTATTCTGTGTGTAAGGAAACTTTTTTATGCAAGACACGCCTTTGACCTTTCAAATATGATTTGGACCGAGGTTACTGCATTCCGCTTACAGACTGCTTGCTTTTGTAACATGTACCTAGGATTCATTTTCTGTAGAAAGATAGGATGACGTCTACAGACATCAGAGGCGTAGTTGTATTAGTAAAAGCGGTTCAAGTGGCCCTAAATGAGGCCGAAGGAAGTATTTCTGATGTGATGAAGGAGGATGTTGTTAGTTTTAGGTCCTGATTTAAAGATTGGTGGATGGTTTACTCCATCGCAAAAGTTACAGATATTCCTTCCACCTTATAACAGGTGCCATAGGCTATAATGTGTGTATAATACATGGTAGCCTGCCATCCATCTATAAAAGCCCTCCCTAAATCCCTATTACAGGTGAATGGTAACACACTCAGTCTGTAATGAAGAAATGATTTAGCCACTCACCTTTAGTATCATATTGCAGTTGATTTCTGACTCCACAATGCTTGCTACTAGAGCCAGTACATGAGCAGAAAGGAAGGTCACAGACCAAAATTAAGGCTGCAGTTTCAAAACTGAAAACAATACCAATAATATTCATAGCTCCTCCCAGCATTGGTGTTATTCCCCAGAATCACACTATGTGCATCCTCTCTCTGGCCAGGCATTGCCAGAGGTTATAAAATAAAAGGGCAAAGACCACAAATGGTCTTTAACAGTCCATACAAGCCACTGAATACGTGTCACTATATTGAGAGTCTTGAATGTACATGTGTTAGCTGCTATACAAGGCCCTGCCTGAGGCAGGGACCAGTCACACTGTTGATGAGGGTGGGATCCCCTCATTACTCCCGCTCATCTGCAGCCACTCAGGCGGCTCACCACGACCACCTCGCAATGCCAAATCAGGCTGGTTGCCAAGGGCTGCTTCGATCGCTGAGCTGCCCGTCTCCCGAGAGCACCAGAAAACCTCTGCTGTTCAAGGCAGAATTAATTCATGAACCAGGGAGAAATGTGAGTTATTTCCCCCGTGCAGCCTTATGGTGCCCATGGCCACCGCAGTCAGGCGCACCTCAGCCGAGCGCTCCACTCCTCAAGCCACCACAAGGCTCCTCTCCTAAGAAAGTCTCCGCCACGGCAACCGGAATTCTCCCAGTCTTACAAAAGCTTCTCTGAGCCTGCAGCTTGTGGAAGCCGAAGAGGCACAAACAAGCATTGGCAGAGGCAAGAGGCGTTCCCCTAACACCAGCAGACAAGTATTGGTCAAGTAGAAAAATAATAATAATAATTAACCTTTGCCTGAGGCCTGCTCCATCGTCATACTCACAGCCAAGGTCGACAATGCCAACAATGACGAGCCTCTGCCAGGGATACAAAATTGATGGTGTGCTACCATCATTCAGCATAGCCGCTGACTCGGCCATCGCTTTGCCACACTGGAAAGTGTGGGTTGGGATGATAGAGAGCTATTTTTTACAACATGAGAGACTGATGGTACCATCAAATAGTCATTCGTGCTCCACTACATGGCTGAGGAGATCTACAAATTGTTTGAAATCTTGCCCAACTATGGCGCAGCTGTGAGGGCACTGAATGCACATTTTGACCTGCCGTTGAACCCGGACTTTGAGCATTTCAACCTCTCCCAAGCCCACCAACGCAAGGGGTAATCCATAGACACATTCTACTTGCACCTGTGTGAGTTGACATGCAACTGCATAGCGGATGACCAAACCAAGGAAGTAAGGATGCAAATCATTCAGGGCTGCCGAAACAAAATTCTGATAGGCCTTATCCTGAGGCAGCCCAACACCACGGCATCGAAGCCAACATTCCTTAACCAATTAGGGCTAGGAGACTCCTCACAAGAAGATGAGGAGGAAGCATTCCTAATGTCGTTCACAAGTGACCTCAAACGAATCATACGACCTCAGCCTACATGCATCATTGAGATTGCATAGTCCAGCATAACAGCCCTCATTGACAACGGTGCATCAGTGATCATGAGGGACATCGAACAATACTGGCGCCTCCAGCCAAACCCACTGCTATTGCAAACAAACATCAAATTCTTAACGTATGGCAGCCAGACACAGCTACCGCTGAAAGTACAAATGGCCTTTAGAATAAGGTCAGAAGAGCAAGAAATTATGACTACATTCCATGTTGTTGACAGTGAAGCCGACACACTGACAGGGAGCCACACAGTGAAGACCTAGGGCTAGTGTTGTTACCACGCAATGTGACAGCCCTTTATTTAAACAAGCTCCTAAAACAGTTTCCAGATCTGTTCAAAGGACTCGGGTGCCTGAAGGCCCTGACGATCAAACTGCACATCAACAAGTCCATCAAACTGATAGCACTTTGGCACTGACGCATGCCTTTCCATATGAGACCACTCATCGAGCAAGAATGAAGCAAAACTGAGAGCCAAGGGGTGATTGAAAGGGTCTCTACTCCAATGCCGTGGGTGTCCTCCATGGTCATTCCTGAGAAACTTCAACAGCCAGGCAAGATACGGCTCTGCATTGACATACGCCTTTCCAACTAAGACATAAGGGACAATCGGCACATAATGCTGACAATGGATGACATCATTGCAGACCTGAATGAATCAAAATGGTTCTCCAAGTTCTCCAAGTTGGAACTCAATGCCCGGTACCATCAGCTACTACTCGCAGAAGAGAGTTGGTACATTACAACGTTCTCAACGCACTTATCATTACGTTGATAGAGAAGATTCAGAATCTCTTCGGCAGCAGAAGTCTTCCAAGACGCCTTTCGGGAGACCCTGTCAGACCAATAAGGCATCAAGAATGACAGAGATGAGATCTCAATTCTTTGTGTGAGCAATGTGGAGCATCACCGTCACCTCCGAGCAGCACTGAGATGGCTGTCTGCACATGGTGCCACCCTTCACAAGGAAAAGTGCTCTTTCTTCCAAAACTTGATTGAGTTTCTCAGGTAAGTCTTTAACCAAGAAGGAGTCCAAGTAGATCCCCACAAGTTCCACACCATCAAGCAAGTGCCAGCCACAGCAACAGTGTCTGAAGTGTGCAGTTGGGAATGGTCACCTACTGGGGGCAACTTTTTTAGATGAATAGTGATAAGCAGAATGGAGATAAATATTGCAACATGTCTATTTTCCCACCATTTAGGTCATTGTAGAAAAGATAGAATGTATTTGAGCTTTAATACATTTGCAGCTACAGCATTTTTTGGAATGTGACTTGTATTAAACTGATTCTAATATCTTTCACACTGCTTTTTGATGTGTTTAATTTTGAAGTAGAGATTACAATTTTATTCTTCATGTTTAGAGACATCATGTCTCTTTTACAAGAAAAATCTCCAAGGATTTAAGTGTTACGTGGAAAAGATGGTGGTGTGGCCATGTATTATATGGTATAACGTACCCCTGCTGCACATTGTAAGGGTATTGTAAATCATCTTGCCTTTCCTTGAACTTAAAAAGAAGCTCAGCTTTTGGCCTCCCTCCTCTATATGGTCATCGAACTCTGTGATGATTTTAATATCCTTATAATTCATGATAAGAGGACTTTAGTTAATTTATGTTTTAGGCAGATGGGAAATTCTTCACATTTGTGAAGGACTATCACATCTGCCAAACTCATGATCTGACCCTAAATGTTGGCAATCAATATTGATATAGGGAAAGAATAAAAGCAAGATGATTTCATGAGAAGGGGAAAGGATACAGTTGGTTTCTTTGTGGTGCCTCTTATTCCAGTTGAAATCGAGCTCTTGGACTGTTCCAGTCACTGTTATCTAGGAATGTTTTTAGAAGGTAGTGTGAGGGATGTCTGTAGCAAATACAGCCAGGTGGGGGAGGACACCCTGGGTATGTTGAAGAACACACCAGGTAAGCCGTGGCAGCCAGCTAGGGGTGGGTGCCAGCAGGGGCAATCTCCACCACAATGTGGACTCTGCATTCCCAGCAGAGCACAGAGTTGGCAAAACTCAGAAAACTCTGCTGGCGGAGCTGAGTGGAGTTAGCCACCCTCGCTTAATAATTATTGCATTGATTATCTGAATACATATAATTGTACTCCTTCCTAGTACTACCTATCCTAGAAAGCATGGTGTGTCTGCTGTTCTGCCAGATACCTTGGAGTAGTCTAAGTCCTCATTTACCTGTGTGTGTGTGTGTGTTTAATCCGGAAACCAGTCTCGTGTAGAACCCTCTCAAGAAAGTGATATGATACAGCTTGGCTGGAATTCAGGCATGGGACGACCAGGACAATCCCTAGAGCCTCCCCTCTGTCAAACAAATGCTAAGGGCTGTTTATATAGTGAAAGCTGGACCCTTTCCTACTGTGCCTGAGTTCAGATTGTCAGACTGTCATAGATGATTCTAACAATTCAGAGCTGTCTCCGAACAGACAATGATATGCAAGGGCAGTGTGCACAGTTTACTTGGTACTTGGAAAAAATGTGCAATGTATGATGATGTGCCTATGAAGAAATGTATTTATAAGCAAAACACTTTCTGTGTACACTATTGCATCCAAGCAAGCAAGCAAATTGTGCTAAAAGTCATTATCTAAAAATATGTCAACTTTAAATGTGAACATTTAAGAAATTGGAGCATTTGTGCACAGGCCCTAATAACTTCATAAAACCCTAGAGTCGAGCAGGTAGACTGCAATGTCATACAGGAGAGTGGTGTACAGCGAAGTGACGTACACTGGGGTAGCATAGACTGCAGTGGCGTACAGTAGTGTGGGGTAGAATGGAATAACATACAGTGGAGTGGTATAGAATGTGTAGCGTAGAGTTGAGTGAAGAAGACTAGTGTCATACAGTGGAGTGGAGTAAATTGGAATAACATACAATGGAGTGGTGTAGAGTGGAGCTGCATTCAATGAAATAGTGTAGAGGGCACTTGCATACAGATGAGTGGTGTACAGTGGAACAGCATAGAGTGTAATACAGTGGAGTGATATATTCGGTGGAATAGCGAAGAGTGGAATAGCATACAGTGAATGGTGTTCAGTGAACTGGCTTAGATTGAAATGCTAGGGTACAGTGGAATACCAAACAGTGTAGTTGCATAGATTGAAATGGCATCCAATGCAATATTGTACAACGGAGTGGTGTAGAATGGAGTATTGTAAACTACAGTGGCATACATAGCACTGTAATACAGTTGAGTACATATAGTGGAGTGGTATACAGTAGAATAGCCTACAGTGAAGTCTGCTACATTTGAGTAACATATATTGGAATAGCGTAGACTGGAGTGACTGGACAGTGGCATGGCGTAGAGTGGAATAGTGTATACCGGAATAGCATACAGTGGAGTGGCATACAAGTGGCATCAACTGAAGTGGTGTACGGTGAAGTTAGGTGTAGTGGAATACCATATGGTGGAGTGGCATATAGTGGAATTGCATACAGTGTAATAGAGTAGAGTGGAAGGGCATACAGTGGAGTGGCTTACAGTGAGGGAGGAAAAAGTGGAGTGGTTTGGAGCGGAGAGGTGTACTCTTTAGTGGCGTACATTGGAACACAATAGGGTGGAGAGGTGTTTACTTGAGTGGCATAAAGTGGAGTGGCATACACCGCAGTGGCGTACAGTGGAATACCATCCAGTAGAGTGGCGTAAAGAGGAGGTGTGTAGTAGAAAAGCGTAGAGTGTAGTGGTGTACAGTGGAGAGGCATATATTGGAGAGGCATAGAGTGGAGTGGTGCAGATTATAGTGGTGTAGAGTGGAATATCGTATAGTTTAGAGGCATAGAGTGGAGTGACATAAAGTGCAGTGGTGTAAAATGCAGTGGTGTGCAGTGTAGTTTAATGTAGCTGGCGTATAAGAGGTTCTTTATGGTGGATATGCAAATGGAGGTATAATAAGTTGAGCAAAGTGATTCAATATATGTACCTAGAGTAAACATATGGTATATAAACAAGTTTGTTTAATCTATAGTTCTTGGGGGCAATCTTTATTTTTCATTTAATTTTTATAAAGGCAGTCATTAGTCAAACATATAATGCCTTGTCATCGGTATGTACAGCTATAGTTTTGCAACATTACTGCTAAAATACTGCGACAAAAGATATCACAAAACTTTTTACCCTTATAACTTAAAAAATACACTATTTATCTCTAACCCTAAAAAGAATCATTTGGTCACCTATTCTTATTCTGCCAAATTTCCTCCAAATCTGACTGGCCATTTCGCCGAATGTCCAATGCAAAATGTTAATGAAATATGGAATGGGGTCATAATACATTTTGGGACCCCCCTTTTTTTCCCCGCCCCTTTGACCAATCACTGCAAAACTTTTAATCATCCACCAATGTAGAAGGGGCGAATAGGTAAGAAAAGCTTTGTGGCAATTGATCAAATGGTGCAAAGTAATTAAGGGGCAAACATCTATTGCACTCCTATCTATAGTAACCATAACTATAACTACAGAGTGGCTACTGCCACTCTATGACATTTATACATATTTCTCAGTGGCAGTCGCCACTGGGTAGTTATAGTTAGGAAAAGTTTTCCCTTAGAAAATGTCTCTTTTGTTTTGCTAATAACTTTGGGCCCGATTCACAGAACTGCCTTAATACAAAATCCTTAACTTACTACTTTTGGTATTCACAGAAGGCATTTAGTAGTAGTAAAGTTAGGATTTTGTCTAAAGTGTGACTTAAGACAAACTTAAGACAGACTTAAGACAGACTTAAGTTAGGATTTTATCTTAAGTTTGTCTTAACCACTTCTGTGCGGGAGGAATTCCAGCCCTGTGGTGGACATTCCAATCGCAGGTGTGGTCGTGACAGAACCATTCCGTCATCAGCACAGCCCAACCGTGACTCATGACGGAATGGTTCCGTCACGAGCATGGAAGGGGCTAAGTCTGTCTTAAGTTTCTCTTAAGGCTGTCTCAAGTCTGTCCTAGGTTTGTATTAAGTCTGTCTTAAGTTTGACTTAAGTTTGTCTTAAGTCAAACTTAAGACAACATCCTAACTTTACTACTACTAAATGCCTTCTGTAAATACCAAAAGTAGTAAGTTTAGGATGTTGTCTTAAGTTAGTTCTGTGAATCGGCCCCTTTAGCATTTTCTATAAAATGTTTTAAGCAGTACTACCAAAAAACACCTGAATGGATTTTCACCGTATTTGTTTGAAAGCTAGGACTTGGCACAGAAATCTTACTTTTTGTGATTTAGTATAAATCTGTTTAATAGTTTTGGAAATGTTAAGCTCTAAAAACATGTGTATATCTGGATAGTTTGAGGGAATCTATTGAGTGTACCTCTGATTGGCGCGGAGGTCCTTTTTATCACTGGGCTATCTTGCTGCCATAAAGCAAGTCTCCTTCGCGAGCAAGGCTATGATTGGCTGCTAGCAACATGAAGAAACAGGTTGCTGGCATGCATTACGGGACTTTGGGATTTAGTTCCCTGTTCTGTAGTTAAAAAGTAAAACAAAAGTATAAGGAGGCAGGTTCGCAATACCCTACCTCCATAGGCCATGGCAGGGCCAACAGGCACCCCCGGGCCAATAATAATAAATTGGCTATTTTTGCCACAATCCTGGTGGACTCTCACAGAATGGTAGCAAAAAAAGAATGGTGGCCCGCCATTTAAACAATATTTTGGGGGAGGTGTTGTAGGGGCCACATCCCCAACGCAATTTGAGCCCTGGGGACCCCATTCACTGGAGCTGATTTGTAAACAAATAGGAAGGGGAGCCTTAGAAGGCCATGGGGATCCAATCCACTGGGACCGAAATAAACCTGAAATGGAGATGGTCCACATGGCCTACCTCCCTGAATCTTAAAATGTTCAATTACTCTGCTTGGTGGAGCCCACCTTGAGACAGAGTAGCATCCCTGCTGCAGCAACGCTGGCAGGGAAACATATGTTTTCTCCTGCCATGTGAGAGCATTATTAAATCTCCAGCTGTATGGGAGCAAACACGCCTTCCTTCCCTACAGCAATGTGCGCAGGGAATGCATGTCAGTTCCCAGCATGCAGGAGATTTAAAAATACTCCTGCCGGGTGGAAGCAGACTTGTATTTCTCTGCCCACACTCCTGCAGGCAGGAAACCATATTGCTCCTGCTTGGAGTGAGCATGCAGTGACAGCAGCTCCCTCTGGGCAGGAACAATGCAGGCTTCCATACCTTGTTGGGATCTGACGAGGGATACAGGGGCATTGGGGCTCTACCCCACTGTCCTGCAAGTGGTTTGTGGTTGCACTGGGAGGGCCCCAGGGCACCAATCTCTGCCCTGGGATGGGGTATCGAAGGCATCTTAAGGCTTGAGGAGGGGGCCCTATGGCCCCTACTTTATAGTTAATTTATGACCCTTGGGCTGAGGTCCCAGGTAACATTTAGGCTCAAGGACAGGTAACACTTGTCCCCCTACCCCAAAACACATATGTTAGGCCCCAGGGATAGGGTTTCTGTGGATCTTAAGGCACGTGGAGGTGGAGGCCTCCTGCCCCCATCTCCTATTAATTAGAATTTGGCAGCAGAAATGGGGCCCTGATACCCATGTGGGCTCAAGGATGGGGATCACTTGTCCCCCTAACCCAATACACATATGTTAGGCCCTGGGGATAGGGTTTCTGGGGTTTCTTAAGGCTTGTGGGGATCTCATGCCCCCATATACTATTAATTGAAATTTGGCTTGGAGATGGTGTTACTGGGACCCATTTGAGCTCAGGGAGGGAGGCCATGGGTCTCCTTCCTTATTATAAATATGTTCATCCTCGGGAAAGAAATTTCCAGGGCCTCTTTAAGCTCATGGGGGCCATACACCCCCAATATATTAAATTTGGCCACAGTGAAGGGGTTCTTGGTGCCTATTTGGGTGTCAGGGAGGGGACACACATGAACCCTCCCCTAAAATAAGTGTTTTAGACCCAGTGGATTGGGTCCCCTGGACCTCTTCAGGATCAGTAAGGAGGACCATGCACTCTCTACTGTAACCTCTGTGTGGCCCTGGAGGATGGGGTACCTGGGGGCCCATTTGGGCTCAGGGTGGGGGGCAGTGTGCCCCTCCCCCTAACATAAATGTTTTTGGCCCAAGAGAATAGGGTACCTGGAGCCAATAGTGGTTTGCTAATGTGGAGCTGAGCAACCCCCTCCACCAGCAAGGAGCTGCCTGCCTGCAGGAGGTTAGAGGCAGGGCCTTTTTGACCAGTCGTTCCGAATCCCGCACGGATCATACGTGGGGGTAGGTTTGCCGGCAGAGACCGCATGCCGTTGGGGTCTCTGACTCTTCTGTGCAGGTCCCACAGGAGCAGACTGCGGAACACCTTAGGGACACACTTAGGGTAGCACCATTTGAGACAGGACCAATTGGCCTGCCCATCACAGACCTACAAAATTAAGGTTGTAAAAAGTTTTTTATTTATTCACCGTGTAGTACGAAAACACCAAGGTCCTGAGGAATTGTAGATTAGCAAGAAACATGTCGACCTAAACAGAGGGTTGCAGATATTTACGCCACCGACCTTCATAGCGTCTATCTCCCCTCCCACTATTTTAACCAAGGGAGTCAGCCACGTTAATAAAAATCCTTGTGGACTAACTTACCTTTTTTAATCACCACCACTTAATCACGACTACACTAATTTTCTGCCCTCTCACACGCATGCACCATATGGCTGGAAAAAAAGATCTCCGCTAAAGAGCCCCTCCGCGGGTGCCCGTCAGACATTGCAGCGCCAGTCTGACGAGGAGCAGGACCCATATGATGAAGCATGACACCTAGCTTGCTGGGTGTGTGAGGGTTCTAGTTCCCAAGAGGGAATTTTCCCTCTTCCTCTTTTTCTCTTTTCTTTCCCTATACACACACACTCCTCCTTTCTAGTCCTACTGGGGAACTTTGTGCTACATTTTGCTACTAGGGCCTTTCCACAGTCAGGCCCTGCAGACAACCCTGTACTGCACAGCCAAAGGCCCTGCAGGGATCGGTTTGGCAGCCCATGGAGAGTCATTTTCAGTGCCTCTCCACATGCTAGGCCCTGTGGCCAACTGCAGGCAGTGCATGGACAGAGCACATGCATAGCTGGGGTTGACTGCCCGCAGAGGATTGTTTGCAGGGCCTGGCCACAGGCCAGGACCTCCAGCCAATCACACACAGTGCACGGCTAAAGCCCTTGCTCTATGTGGGTTTGTTTCCTGTAAGGTGTTGGCTGCAGGGCCTGGATGCAGGGCAGGCCCTGTGGCAAATCCCCCATGGTGCACAGATAAAGGCTGTGTTCAGATGGGGGTTGGCTTTATGCTAAAATATCCTAGAATTTCACTGAAAAAACATTGGTTCAGGTGACATCATAGTTAAGTATTGTAATTATATCTTCATTTACATTGAAACAACATTTAAAATTCACTGAAAAAACAAACTTTATTGTTATATATTATATATTATTGTTAGGTGTGATAATAAGATCTGCTTTTGTTTTAAAATAAAATCTTAGGTGTTCACTGAAAAAATCAAAGGTCAAAGTGATCTTATAGTTAGCTGAAAATATCAGCACCAATGCAATGTTTTGAACTAAAAAGAAAAACTGAATTTACCAGTTCTAGTTAGAAAAACTAACTGTTACCTGTTCCCCCCTTTCACTACTTATGACATCACAAATTTTATCACTCAAGACATGTTCTATGACATCATTTAGATCATTGATAACATATCAAATGACATCAATGATGACAACACTGATGACATAATTCAAGCTACTTGTATACACATTTATCTATGAAAAAGTAAGGCATTTGAGGTAAGAAAGTAAAAAGTAAATAGCTTACAAAACTGTGAAGCCTCTTTATTGCCATTACACATACAATGAAAAACCAAAGGTGGTGATGGACGGAGCGTTGACAATACAAACACTCACCCCCAGTCAACTGATCTGGGTTTAATCCATCACCGTTCTTTAGCTCACTCCACCACCCCAGTTCAGACATGGCGATATGCAAATCAGTCTGACCCTGTGCCTCATGGGAACAGTCCAGCCCGAACTGCCAAGCCATGTCTTCCCTGGACCGGAATCAAGCTTCCCAGGACCGGTTTCTGGCATTACAGCCGTCTTCAGCCGGGCTTGCTTGACTCCAGTGGCAAAGTGAGCAAGGGACTCACGTCTGAGCATACCCTGCCAACTTAGGGCGAACAAAGAAAAACCAAAGGTGGTGAAGGACGGAGCGTTGACAATACAAACACTCACCACCTGTCAACTGATCTGGGTTTAATCCATCACCGTTATTTAGCTCACTCCGCCACCCCAGTTCAGACATGGCCATATGCAAATCAGTCTGACCCTATGCCTCATGGGAACAGTCCTGCCAAAACTACCAAGCCATGTCTTCCCTGGACCGGAATCAAGCTTACCAGGACTGGATTCTGGCATTACAGCCGTCTTCAGCCGGGCTTGCTTGACTCCAGTGGCAAAGTGAGCAAGGGACTCACGTCTGAGCATACCCTGCCAACTTAGGGCGAACAAAGAAAAACCAAAGGTGGTGATGGACGGAGCGTTGACAATACAAACACTCACCCCCAGTCAACTGATCTGGGTTTAATCCATCACCGTTCTTTAGCTCACTCCGCCACCCCAGTTCAGACATGGCCATATGCAAATCAGTCTGACCCTATGCCTCATGGGAACAGTCCAGCCCGAACTGCCAAGCCATGTCTTCCCTGGACCGGAATCAAGCTTCCCAGGACCGGATTCTGGCAGTACAGCCGTCTTCAGCCAGACTTGCTTGACTCCAGTGGCAAAGTGAGCAAGGGACTCACGTCTGAGCATACTCTGCCAACTTAGGGCGAACAAAGAAAAACCAAAGGTGGTGATGGACGGAGCGTTGACAATACAAACACTCACCCCCAGTCAACTGATCTGGGTTTAATCCATCACCGTTCTTTAGCTCACTCCGCCACCCCAGTTCAGACATGGATATATGCAAATCAGTCTGACCATGTGCCTCATGGGAACAGTCCAGCCCGAACTGCCAAGCCATGTCTTCCCTGGACCGGAATCAAGCTTCCCAGGACCGGTTTCTGGCATTACAGCCGTCTTCAGCCAGGCTTGCTTGACTCCAGTGGCAAAGTGAGCAAGGGACTCACGTCTGAGCAAACCCTGCCAACTTAGGGCGAATAAAGAAAAACCAAAGGTGGTGATGGACGGAGCGTTGACAATACAAACACTCACCACCAGTCAACTGATCTGGGTTTAATCCATCACCGTTCTTTAGCTCACTCCGACACCCCAGTTCAGACATGGCCATATGCAAATCAGTCTGATCCCTTGCCTCATGGGAACAGTCCAGCCCGAACTGTCAAGCCATGTCTTCCCTGGTCCGGAATCAAGCTTCCCAGGACCGGTTTCTGGCATTACAGCCGTCTTCAGCAGGGCTTGCTCGACTCCAGTGGCAAAGTGAGCAAGGGACTCACATCTGAGCATACCCTGCCAACTTAGGGTGAACAAAGAAAAACCAAAGGTGGTGATGGACGGAGCGTTGACAATACAAACACTCACCCCCAGTCAACTGATCTGGGTTTAATCCATCACCGTTATTTAGCTCACTCCGCCACCCCAGTTCAGACATGGCCATATGCAAATCAGTCTGACCCTGTGCCTCATGGGAACAGTCCAGCCTGAACTGCCAAGCCAGGTCTTCCCTGGACCGGAATCAATCTTCCCAGGACCGGTTTCTGGCATTACAGCGGTCTTCAGCCGGGCTTGCTTGACTCCAGTGGCAAAGTGAGCAAGGGACTCACGTCTGAGCATACCCTGACAACTTAGGGCGAACAAAGAAAAACCAAAGGTGGTGATGGACGGAGCGTTGACAATACAAACACTCACCCCCAGTCAACTGATCTGGGTTTAATCCATCACCGTTCTTTAGCTCACTCCGCCACCCCAGTTCAGACATGGCCATATGCAAATCAGTCTCACATAACATAACATAACATGGAAAAGTAAATTTTGCCATGTTATATGTGCCTACGTGTTCCCCATCTTATGTTATATGTGCATGATCGATATGCATGTATTCCCTTCTGATCGATTAAAGACGCAGTTGTGTCCATCTCTAGTATGCCAGTTTCCAGTCCTCGTGAATACAACGAATATTAGGCCTATGTAAAGCTACGTTGCCACGTTTTACAGTGTGCACGTTAATTCATTGAATTGTCCCCGTTTCTAGGCCTCAAAAGGGCCCGGACTCAGATTCCGCTCCTGTTTCCTGAACCCTCTCCGAGGAGCGATACAGCCCCCACCTGTATCCCTGACCCTTAGCTTACTTCTTGCCACGCAGTGCCCGGCCCGGCCTGGCTCTGCCTCCCGGTCTGCCAAGAGTATGTTATGTTTCTAGTTATCAGTCCAGCCCTCCTTCTCTGCATTCCTAAGCTACTGAATCGCATCAATAGTTTCCGTCATGGTCTAGCCTTTATGTCTCCATGTAAGAGAAATACTGTATTAATATTCATAGAATATTCCTCGCACACGCACTACATGTAGAATAATGTATGCACCAGTCTTAGTGTCTGTTAGCCTTTACTCTGATAACTCTTGTATTCTATCAACATGTACTCTAAACACCAGATACTAGATATGCCTGGGTACATGTCACTCTGACACTCCAGACTTTAGTCTCCTCTTCTAGCGCAGAAGTCATAGCCCCCAGTTCTCCCTGGTAACACGTCATTGCCCGTTTGTGCGCACCACTAGGTTAGAGGTCCCAGCTGCTCAGGTAGCCCCCTCCATGTTTCCGCCCCTTTTATGACATATTCTGTTACGTTTGCATCACATGTCTATGTATACGCCCTGTACACGCCTTCTTGTTACATCATTTTACCCTTATCTTTCGCGACTGTTACGAACCACGCCTACTGCTACGCCTACTGTATTGAATGTAATGTATTTTGTTTAACTATATATATTGTGCTCTGTTATTAAATGTTACCCATTCCCATCCCCATATGCGCATCATTCCCAGATCCTGCCCGGCAGCTGTCGGGCCCTGCCATCCTATTCCCGTACAGGCTGTCCTGTTCCTGTCCTTTATGCCTGATTAAAGCCTGTAAACTTCAGCTACCTCGAATCTTGACTCTTATTTATTGAGCTATCTGTTTATTGATTAATTCCGAAAAATAGATCCGGTAATAAATTATTTATTTACCACACCCTGGGCCTCATGGGAACAGTCCAGCCCGAACTGCCAAGCCATGGCATTACAGCTGTCTTCAGCCGGGCTTGCTTGACTCCAGTGGCAAAGTGAGCAAGGGACTCACGTCTGAGCATACCCTGCCATCTTAGGGCGAACAAAGAAAAACCAAAGGTGGTGATGGACGGAGCGTTGACAATACAAACACTCACCCCCAGTCAACTGATCTGGGTTTAATCCATCACCGTTCTTTAGCTCACTCCGCCACCCCAGTTCAGACATGGCCATATGCAAATCAGTCTGACCCTGTGCCTCATGGGAACAGTCCAGCCCGAACTGCCAAGCCAGGTCTTCCGTGGACCGGAATCAATCTTCCCAGGACCGGTTTCTGGCATTACAGCCGTCCTCAGCCGGGCTTGCTTGACTCCAGTGGCAAAGTGAGCAAGGGACTCACGTCTGTGCATACCCTGCCAACTTAGGGCGAACAAAAAAAAAACAAAGTTGGTGATGGACGGAGCGTTGACAATACAAACACTCACCCCCAGTCAACTGATCTGGGTTTAATCCATCACCGTTCTTTAGCTCACTCCGCCACCCCAGTTCAGACATGGCCATATGCAAATCAGTCTGACCCTATGCCTCATGGGAACAGTCCAGCCCGAACTGCCAAGCCATGTCTTCCCTGGACCGGAATCAAGCTTCCCAGGACCGGATTCTGGCATTACAGCCGTCTTCAGCCAGACTTGCTTGACTCCAGTGGCAAAGTGAGCAAGGGACTCACGTCTGAGCATACTCTGCCAACTTAGGGCGAACAAAGAAAAACCAAAGGTGGTGATGGACGGAGCGTTGACAATACAAACACTCACCCCCAGTCAACTGATCTGGGTTTAATCCATCACCGTTCTTTAGCTCACTCCGCCACCCCAGTTCAGACATGGATATATGCAAATCAGTCTGACCATGTGCCTCATGGGAACAGTCCAGCCCGAACTGCCAAGCCATGTCTTCCCTGGACCGGAATCAAGCTTCCCAGGACCGGTTTCTGGCATTACAGCCGTCTTCAGCCAGGCTTGCTTGACTCCAGTGGCAAAGTGAGCAAGGGACTCACGTCTGAGCAAACCCTGCCAACTTAGGGCGAATAAAGAAAAACCAAAGGTGGTGATGGACGGAGCGTTGACAATACAAACACTCACCACCAGTCAACTGATCTGGGTTTAATCCATCACCGTTCTTTAGCTCACTCCGCCACCCCAGTTCAGACATGGCCATATGGAAATCAGTCTGATCCCTTGCCTCATGGGAACAGTCCAGCCCGAACTGTCAAGCCATGTCTTCCCTGGTCCGGAATCAAGCTTCCCAGGACCGGTTTCTGGCATTACAGCCGTCTTCAGCCGGGCTTGCTCGACTCCAGTGGCAAAGTGAGCAAGGGACTCACATCTGAGCATACCCTGCCAACTTAGGGTGAACAAAGAAAAACCAAAGGTGGTGATGGACGGAGCGTTGACAATACAAACACTCACCCCCAGTCAACTGATCTGGGTTTAATCCATCACCGTTATTTAGCTCACTCCGCCACCCCAGTTCAGACATGGCCATATGCAAATCAGTCTGACCCTGTGCCTCATGGGAACAGTCCAGCCTGAACTGCCAAGCCAGGTCTTCCCTGGACCGGAATCAATCTTCCCAGGACCAGTTTCTGGCATTACAGCGGTCTTCAGCCGGGCTTGCTTGACTCCAGTGGCAAAGTGAGCAAGGGACTCACGTCTGAGCATACCCTGACAACTTAGGGCGAACAAAGAAAAACCAAAGGTGGTGATGGACGGAGCGTTGACAATACAAACACTCACCCCCAGTCAACTGATCTGGGTTTAATCCATCACCGTTCTTTAGCTCACTCAGCCACCCCAGTTCAGACATGGCCATATGCAAATCAGTCTCACATAACATAACATAACATGGAAAAGTAAATTTTGCCATGTTATATGTGCCTACGTGTTCCCCATCTTATGTTATATGTGCATGATCGATATGCATGTATTCCCTTCTGATCGATTAAAGACGCAGTTGTGTCCATCTCTAGTATGCCAGTTTCCAGTCCTCGTGAATACAACGAATATTAGGCCTATGTAAAGCTACGTTGCCACGTTTTACAGTGTGCACGTTAATTCATTGAATTGTCCCCGTTTCTAGGCCTCAAAAGGGCCCGGACTCAGATTCCGCTCCTGTTTCCTGAACCCTCTCCGAGGAGCGATACAGCCCCCACCTGTATCCCTGACCCTTAGCTTACTTCTTGCCACGCAGTGCCCGGCCCGGCCTGGCTCTGCCTCCCGGTCTGC
Source organism: Lissotriton helveticus (assembly GCF_964261635.1). Classification (NCBI taxonomy): domain Eukaryota; kingdom Metazoa; phylum Chordata; class Amphibia; order Caudata; family Salamandridae; genus Lissotriton; species Lissotriton helveticus. Next base: position 1,619,499,505 of record NC_136061.1, read on the forward strand.
CAAGAGTATGTTATGTTTCTAGTTATCAGTCCAGCCCTCCTTCTCTGCATTCCTAAGCTACTGAATCGCATCAATAGTTTCCGTCATGGTCTAGCCTTTATGTCTCCATGTAAGAGAAATACTGTATTAATATTCATAGAATATTCCTCGCACACGCACTACATGTAGAATAATGTATGCACCAGTCTTAGTGTTTGTTAGCCTTTACTCTGATAACTCTTGTATTCTATCAACATGTACTCTAAACACCAGATACTAGATATGCCTGGGTACATGTCGCTCTGACACTCCAGACTTTAGTCTCCTCTTCTAGCGCAGAAGTCATAGCCCCCAGTTCTCCCTGGTAACACGTCATTGCCCGTTTGTGCGCACCACTAGGTTAGAGGTCCCAGCTGCTCAGGTAGCCCCCTCCATGTTTCCGCCCCTTTTATGACATATTCTGTTACGTTTGCATCACATGTCTATGTATACGCCCTGTACACGCCTTCTTGTTACATCATTTTACCCTTATCTTTCGCGACTGTTACGAACCACGCCTACTGCTACGCCTACTGTATTGAATGTAATGTATTTTGTTTAACTATATATATTGTGCTCTGTTATTAAATGTTACCCATTCCCATCCCCATATGCGCATCATTCCCAGATCCTGCCCGGCAGCTGTCGGGCCCTGCCATCCTATTCCCGTACAGGCTGTCCTGTTCCTGTCCTTTATGCCTGATTAAAGCCTGTAAACTTCAGCTACCTCGAATCTTGACTCTTATTTATTGAGCTATCTGTTTATTGATTAATTCCGAAAAATAGATCCGGTAATAAATTATTTATTTACCACACCCTGTGCCTCATGGAAACAGTCCAGCCCGAACTGCCAAGCCATGGCATTACAGCTGTCTTCAGCCGGGCTTGCTTGACTCCAGTGGCAAAGTGAGCAAGGGACTCACGTCTGAGCATACCCTGCCAACTTAGGGCGAACAAAGAAAAACCAAAGGTGGTGATGGACGGAGCGTTGACAATACAAACACTCACCCCCAGTCAACTGATCTGGGTTTAATCCATCACCGTTCTTTAGCTCACTCCGCCACCCCAGTTCAGACATGGCCATATGCAAATCAGTCTGACCCTGTGCCTCATGGGAACAGTCCAGCCCGAACTGCCAAGCCAGGTCTTCCGTGGACCGGAATCAATCTTCCCAGGACCGGTTTCTGGCATTACAGCCGTCCTCAGCCGGGCTTGCTTGACTCCAGTGGCAAAGTGAGCAAGGGACTCACGTCTGTGCATACCCTGCCAACTTAGGGCGAACAAAAAAAAACCAAAGTTGGTGATGGACGGAGCGTTGACAATACAAACACTCACCCCCAGTCAACTGATCTGGGTTTAATCCATCACCGTTCTTTAGCTCACTCCGCCACCCCAGTTCAGACATGGCCATATGCAAATCAGTCTGACCCTATGCCTCATGGGAACAGTCCAGCCCGAACTGCCAAGCCATGTCTTCCCTGGACCGGAATCAAGCTTCCCAGGACCGGATTCTGGCATTACAGCCGTCTTCAGCCAGACTTGCTTGACTCCAGTGGCAAAGTGAGCAAGGGACTCACGTCTGAGCATACTCTGCCAACTTAGGGCGAACAAAGAAAAACCAAAGGTGGTGATGGACGGAGCGTTGACAATACAAACACTCACCCCCAGTCAACTGATCTGGGTTTAATCCATCACCGTTCTTTAGCTCACTCCGCCACCCCAGTTCAGACATGGATATATGCAAATCAGTCTGACCATGTGCCTCATGGGAACAGTCCAGCCCGAACTGCCAAGCCATGTCTTCCCTGGACCGGAATCAAGCTTCCCAGGACCGGTTTCTGGCATTACAGCCGTCTTCAGCCAGGCTTGCTTGACTCCAGTGGCAAAGTGAGCAAGGGACTCACGTCTGAGCAAACCCTGCCAACTTAGGGCGAATAAAGAAAAACCAAAGGTGGTGATGGACGGAGCGTTGACAATACAAACACTCACCACCAGTCAACTGATCTGGGTTTAATCCATCACCGTTCTTTAGCTCACTCCGCCACCCCAGTTCAGACATGGCCATATGCAAATCAGTCTGATCCCTTGCCTCATGGGAACAGTCCAGCCCGAACTGTCAAGCCATGTCTTCCCTGGTCCGGAATCAAGCTTCCCAGGACCGGTTTCTGGCATTACAGCCGTCTTCAGCCGGGCTTGCTCGACTCCAGTGGCAAAGTGAGCAAGGGACTCACATCTGAGCATACCCTGCCAACTTAGGGTGAACAAAGAAAAACCAAAGGTGGTGATGGACGGAGCGTTGACAATACAAACACTCACCCCCAGTCAACTGATCTGGGTTTAATCCATCACCGTTATTTAGCTCACTCCGCCACCCCAGTTCAGACATGGCCATATGCAAATCAGTCTGACCCTGTGCCTCATGGGAACAGTCCAGCCTGAACTGCCGAGCCAGGTCTTCCCTGGACCGGAATCAATCTTCCCAGGACCGGTTTCTGGCATTACAGCGGTCTTCAGCCGGGCTTGCTTGACTCCAGTGGCAAAGTGAGCAAGGGACTCACGTCTGAGCATACCCTGACAACTTAGGGCGAACAAAGAAAAACCAAAGGTGGTGATGGACGGAGCGTTGACAATACAAACACTCACCCCCAGTCAACTGATCTGGGTTTAATCCATCACCGTTCTTTAGCTCACTCCGCCACCCCAGTTCAGACATGGCCATATGCAAATCAGTCTGACCCTATGCCTCATGGGAACAGTCCAGCCCGAACTGCCAAGCCATGTCTTCCCTGGACCGGAATCAAGCTTCCCAGGACCGGATTCTGGCATTACAGCCGTCTTCAGCCAGACTTGCTTGACTCCAGTGGCAAAGTGAGCAAGGGACTCACGTCTGAGCATACTCTGCCAACTTAGGGCGAACAAAGAAAAACCAAAGGTGGTGATGGACGGAGCGTTGACAATACAAACACTCACCCCCAGTCAACTGATCTGGGTTTAATCCATCACCGTTCTTTAGCTCACTCCGCCACCCCAGTTCAGACATGGATATATGCAAATCAGTCTGACCATGTGCCTCATGGGAACAGTCCAGCCCGAACTGCCAAGCCATGTCTTCCCTGGACCGGAATCAAGCTTCCCAGGACCGGTTTCTGGCATTACAGCCGTCTTCAGCCAGGCTTGCTTGACTCCAGTGGCAAAGTGAGCAAGGGACTCACGTCTGAGCAAACCCTGCCAACTTAGGGCGAATAAAGAAAAACCAAAGGTGGTGATGGACGGAGCGTTGACAATACAAACACTCACCACCAGTCAACTGATCTGGCTTTAATCCATCACCGTTCTTTAGCTCACTCCGCCACCCCAGTTCAGACATGGCCATATGCAAATCAGTCTGATCCCTTGCCTCATGGGAACAGTCCAGCCCGAACTGTCAAGCCATGTCTTCCCTGGTCCGGAATCAAGCTTCCCAGGACCGGTTTCTGGCATTACAGCCGTCTTCAGCCGGGCTTGCTCGACTCCAGTGGCAAAGTGAGCAAGGGACTCACATCTGAGCATACCCTGCCAACTTAGGGTGAACAAAGAAAAACCAAAGGTGGTGATGGACGGAGCGTTGACAATACAAACACTCACCCCCAGTCAACTGATCTGGGTTTAATCCATCACCGTTATTTAGCTCACTCCGCCACCCCAGTTCAGACATGGCCATATGCAAATCAGTCTGACCCTGTGCCTCATGGGAACAGTCCAGCCTGAACTGCCAAGCCAGGTCTTCCCTGGACCGGAATCAATCTTCCCAGGACCGGTTTCTGGCATTACAGCGGTCTTCAGCCGGGCTTGCTTGACTCCAGTGGCAAAGTGAGCAAGGGACTCACGTCTGAGCATACCCTGACAACTTAGGGCGAACAAAGAAAAACCAAAGGTGGTGATGGACGGAGCGTTGACAATACAAACACTCACCCCCAGTCAACTGATCTGGGTTTAATCCATCACCGTTCTTTAGCTCACTCCGCCACCCCAGTTCAGACATGGCCATATGCAAATCAGTCTCACATAACATAACATAACATGGAAAAGTAAATTTTGCCATGTTATATGTGCCTACGTGTTCCCCATCTTATGTTATATGTGCATGATCGATATGCATGTATTCCCTTCTGATCGATTAAAGACGCAGTTGTGTCCATCTCTAGTATGCCAGTTTCCAGTCCTCGTGAATACAACGAATATTAGGCCTATGTAAAGCTACGTTGCCACGTTTTACAGTGTGCACGTTAATTCATTGAATTGTCCCCGTTTCTAGGCCTCAAAAGGGCCCGGACTCAGATTCCGCTCCTGTTTCCTGAACCCTCTCCGAGGAGCGATACAGCCCCCACCTGTATCCCTGACCCTTAGCTTACTTCTTGCCACGCAGTGCCCGGCCCGGCCTGGCTCTGCCTCCCGGTCTGCCAAGAGTATGTTATGTTTCTAGTTATCAGTCCAGCCCTCCTTCTCTGCATTCCTAAGCTACTGAATTGCATCAATAGTTTCCGTCATGGTCTAGCCTTTATGTCTCCATGTAAGAGAAATACTGTATTAATATTCATAGAATATTCCTCGCACACGCACTACATGTAGAATAATGTATGCACCAGTCTTAGTGTCTGTTAGCCTTTACTCTGATAACTCTTGTATTCTATCAACATGTACTCTAAACACCAGATACTAGATATGCCTGGGTACATGTCGCTCTGACACTCCAGACTTTAGTCTCCTCTTCTAGCGCAGAAGTCATAGCCCCCAGTTCTCCCTGGTAACACGTCATTGCCCGTTTGTGCGCACCACTAGGTTAGAGGTCCCAGCTGCTCAGGTAGCCCCCTCCATGTTTCCGCCCCTTTTATGACATATTCTGTTACGTTTGCATCACATGTCTATGTATACGCCCTGTACACGCCTTCTTGTTACATCATTTTACCCTTATCTTTCGCGACTGTTACGAACCACGCCTACTGCTACGCCTACTGTATTGAATGTAATGTATTTTGTTTAACTATATATATTGTGCTCTGTTATTAAATGTTACCCATTCCCATCCCCATATGCGCATCATTCCCAGATCCTGCCCGGCAGCTGTCGGGCCCTGCCATCCTATTCCCGTACAGGCTGTCCTGTTCCTGTCCTTTATGCCTGATTAAAGCCTGTAAACTTCAGCTACCTCGAATCTTGACTCTTATTTATTGAGCTATCTGTTTATTGATTAATTCCGAAAAATAGATCCGGTAATAAATTATTTATTTACCACACCCTGTGCCTCATGGGAACAGTCCAGCCCGAACTGCCAAGCCATGGCATTACAGCTGTCTTCAGCCGGGCTTGCTTGACTCCAGTGGCAAAGTGAGCAAGGGACTCACGTCTGAGCATACCCTGCCAACTTAGGGCGAACAAAGAAAAACCAAAGGTGGTGATGGACGGAGCGTTGACAATACAAACACTCACCCCCAGTCAACTGATCTGGGTTTAATCCATCACCGTTCTTTAGCTCACTCCGCCACCCCAGTTCAGACATGGCCATATGCAAATCAGTCTGACCCTGTGCCTCATGGGAACAGTCCAGCCCGAACTGCCAAGCCAGGTCTTCCGTGGACCGGAATCAATCTTCCCAGGACCGGTTTCTGGCATTACAGCCGTCCTCAGCCGGGCTTGCTTGACTCCAGTGGCAAAGTGAGCAAGGGACTCACGTCTGTGCATACCCTGCCAACTTAGGGCGAACAAAAAAAAACCAAAGTTGGTGATGGACGGAGCGTTGACAATACAAACACTCACCCCCAGTCAACTGATCTGGGTTTAATCCATCACCGTTCTTTAGCTCACTCCGCCACCCCAGTTCAGACATGGCCATATGCAAATCAGTCTGACCCTGTGCCTCATGGGAACAGTCCAACCCGAACTGCCAAGCCATGTCTTCCCTGGACCGGAATCAAGCTTCCCAGGACCAGATTTTGGCATTACAGCCATCTTCATCCGGGCTTGCTTGACTCCAGTGGCAAAGTGAGCAAGGGACTCACGTCTGAGCATACCCTGCCAACTTAGGGCGAACAAAGAAAAACCAAAGGTGGTGATGGACGGAGCGTTGACAATACAAACACTCACCCCCAGTCAACTGATCTGGGTTTAATCCTTCACCGTTATTTAGCTCACTCTGACACCCCAGTTCAGACATGGCCATATGCAAATCAGTCTGACCCTGTGCCTCATGGGAACAGTCCAGCCCGAACTGCCAAGCCAGGTCTTCCCTGGACAGGAATCAATCTTCCCAGGACCGGTTTCTGGCATTACAGCGGTCTTCAGCCGGGCTTGCTTGACTCCAGTGGCAAAGTGAGCAAGGGACTCACGTCTGAGCATACCCTGCCAACTTAGGGCGAACAAAGAAAAACCAAAGGTGGTGATGGACGGAGCGTTGACAATACAAACACTCACCCCCAGTCAACTGATCTGGGTTTAATCCATCACCGTTCTTTAGCTCACTCCGCCACCCCAGTTCAGACATGGCCATATGCAAATCAGTCTGACCCTGTGCCTCATGGGAACAGTCCAGCCCGAACTGCCAAGCCAGGTCTTCCGTGGACCGGAATCAATCTTCCCAGGACCGGTTTCTGGCATTACAGCCGTCCTCAGCCGGGCTTGCTTGACTCCAGTGGCAAAGTGAGCAAGGGACTCACGTCTGTGCATACCCTGCCAACTTAGGGCGAACAAAAAAAAACCAAAGTTGGTGATGGACGGAGCGTTGACAATACAAACACTCACCCCCAGTCAACTGATCTGGGTTTAATCCATCACCGTTCTTTAGCTCACTCCGCCACCCCAGTTCAGACATGGCCATATGCAAATCAGTCTGACCCTGTGCCTCATGGGAACAGTCCAACCCGAACTGCCAAGCCATGTCTTCCCTGGACCGGAATCAAGCTTCCCAGGACCAGATTTTGGCATTACAGCCATCTTCATCCGGGCTTGCTTGACTCCAGTGGCAAAGTGAGCAAGGGACTCACGTCTGAGCATACCCTGCCAACTTAGGGCGAACAAAGAAAAACCAAAGGTGGTGATGGACGGAGCGTTGACAATACAAACACTCACCCCCAGTCAACTGATCTGGGTTTAATCCTTCACCGTTATTTAGCTCACTCTGACACCCCAGTTCAGACATGGCCATATGCAAATAAGTCTGACCCTGTGCCTCATGGGAACAGTCCAGCCCGAACTGCCAAGCCAGGTCTTCCCTGGACAGGAATCAATCTTCCCAGGACCGGTTTCTGGCATTACAGCGGTCTTCAGCCGGGCTTGCTTGACTCCAGTGGCAAAGTGAGCAAGGGACTCACGTCTGAGCATACCCTGCCAACTTAGGGCGAACAAAGAAAAACCAAAGGTGGTGATGGACGGAGCGTTGACAATACAAACACTCACCCCCAGTCAACTGATCTGGGTTTAATCCTTCACCGTTATTTAGCTCACTCCGCCACCCCAGTTCAGACATGGCCATATGCAAATCAGTCTGACCCTGTGCCTCATTGGAACAGTCCAGCCCGAACTGCCGAGCCATGTCTTCCCTGGACCGGAATCAAGCTTCCCAGGACCAGATTCTGGCATTACAGCCGTCTTCAGCCGGGCTTGCTTGACTCCAGTGGCAAAGTGAGCAAGGGACTCACGTCTGAGCATACCCTGCCAACTTAGGGCGAACAAAGAAAAACCAAAGGTGGTGATGGACAGAGCGTTGACAATACAAACACTCACCCCCAGTCAACTGATCTGGGTTTAATCCATCACCGTTCTTTATCTCACTCCGCCACCCCAGTTCAGACATGGCCATATGCAAATCAGTCTGACCCTGTGCCTCATGGGAACAGTCCAGCCCGAACTGCCAAGCCAGGTCTTCCGTGGACCGGAATCAAGCTTCCCAGGACCGGTTTCTGGCATTACAGCCGTCTTCAGCCGGGCTTGCTTGACTCCAGTGGCAAAGTGAGCAAGGGACTCATGTCTGAGCATACTCTGCCAACTTAGGGCGAACAAAGAAAAAACAAAGGTGGTGATGGACGGAGCGTTGATAATACAAACACTCACCCCCAGTCAACTGATCTGGGTTTAATCCATTACCGTTCTTTAGCTCACTCTGCCACCCCAGTTCAGACATGGCCATATGCAAATCAGTCTGACCCTGTGCCTCATGGAAACAGTCCAGCCCGAGCTGCCAAGCCATGTCTTCCCTGGTCCGGAATCAAGCTTCCCAGGACCAGATTTTGGCATTACAGCCGTCTTCAGCCGGGCTTGCTTGACTCCAGTGGCAAAGTGAGTAAGGGACTCAGGTCTGAGCATACTCTGCCAACTTAGGGCGAACAAAGATAAACCAAAGGTGGTGATGGATGGAGCGTTGATAATACAAACACTCACCCCCAGTCAACTGATCTGGGTTTAATCCATTACCGTTCTTTAGCTCACTCTGCCACCCCAGTTCAGACATGGCCATATGCAAATCAGTCTGACCCTGTGCCTCATGGGAACAGTCCAGCCCGAACTGCCAAGCCAGGTCTTCCGTGGACCGGAATCAATCTTCCCAGGACCGGTTTCTGGCATTACAGCCGTCTTCATCCGGGCTTGCTTGACTCCAGTGGCAAAGTGAGCAAGGGACTCACGTCTGAGCATACCCTGCCAACTTAGGGCGAACAAAGAAAAACCAAAGGTGGTGATGGACGGAGCGTTGACAATACAAACACTCACCCCCAGTCAACTGATCTGGGTTTAATCCTTCACCGTTATTTAGCTCACTCTGACACCCCAGTTCAGACATGGCCATATGCAAATCAGTCTGACCCTGTGCCTCATGGGAACAGTCCAGCCCGAACTGCCAAGCCAGGTCTTCCCTGGACCGGAATCAATCTTCCCAGGACCGGTTTCTGGCATTACAGCGGTCTTCAGCCGGGCTTGCTTGACTCCAGTGGCAAAGTGAGCAAGGGACTCACGTCTGAGCATACCCTGACAACTTAGGGCGAACAAAGAAAAACCAAAGGTGGTGATGGACGGAGCGTTGACAATACAAACACTCACCCCCAGTCAACTGATCTGGGTTTAATCCATCACCGTTCTTTAGCTCACTCCGCCACCCCAGTTCAGACATGGCCATATGCAAATCAGTCTCACATAACATAACATAACATGGAAAAGTAAATTTTGCCATGTTATATGTGCCTACGTGTTCCCCATCTTATGTTATATGTGCATGATCGATATGCATGTATTCCCTTCTGATCGATTAAAGACGCAGTTGTGTCCATCTCTAGTATGCCAGTTTCCAGTCCTCGTGAATACAACGAATATTAGGCCTATGTAAAGCTACGTTGCCACGTTTTACAGTGTGCACGTTAATTCATTGAATTGTCCCCGTTTCTAGGCCTCAAAAGGGCCCGGACTCAGATTCCGCTCCTGTTTCCTGAACCCTCTCCGAGGAGCGATACAGCCCCCACCTGTATCCCTGACCCTTAGCTTACTTCTTGCCACGCAGTGCCCGGCCCGGCCTGGCTCTGCCTCCCGGTCTGCCAAGAGTATGTTATGTTTCTAGTTATCAGTCCAGCCCTCCTTCTCTGCATTCCTAAGCTACTGAATTGCATCAATAGTTTCCGTCATGGTCTAGCCTTTATGTCTTCATGTAAGAGAAATACTGTATTAATATTCATAGAATATTCCTCGCACACGCACTACATGTAGAATAATGTATGCACCAGTCTTAGTGTCTGTTAGCCTTTACTCTGATAACTCTTGTATTCTATCAACATGTACTCTAAACACCAGATACTAGATATGCCTGGGTACATGTCGCTCTGACACTCCAGACTTTAGTCTCCTCTTCTAGCGCAGAAGTCATAGCCCCCAGTTCTCCCTGGTAACACGTCATTGCCCGTTTGTGCGCACCACTAGGTTAGAGGTCCCAGCTGCTCAGGTAGCCCCCTCCATGTTTCCGCCCCTTTTATGACATATTCTGTTACGTTTGCATCACATGTCTATGTATACGCCCTGTACACGCCTTCTTGTTACATCATTTTACCCTTATCTTTCGCGACTGTTACGAACCACGCCTACTGCTACGCCTACTGTATTGAATGTAATGTATTTTGTTTAACTATATATATTGTGCTCTGTTATTAAATGTTACCCATTCCCATCCCCATATGCGCATCATTCCCAGATCCTGCCCGGCAGCTGTCGGGCCCTGCCATCCTATTCCCGTACAGGCTGTCCTGTTCCTGTCCTTTATGCCTGATTAAAGCCTGTAAACTTCAGCTACCTCGAATCTTGACTCTTATTTATTGAGCTATCTGTTTATTGATTAATTCCGAAAAATAGATCCGGTAATAAATTATTTATTTACCACACCCTGGGCCTCATGGGAACAGTCCAGCCCGAACTGCCAAGCCATGGCATTACAGCTGTCTTCAGCCGGGCTTGCTTGACTCCAGTGGCAAAGTGAGCAAGGGACTCACGTCTGAGCATACCCTGCCAACTTAGGGCGAACAAAGAAAAACCAAAGGTGGTGATGGACGGAGCGTTGACAATACAAACACTCACCCCCAGTCAACTGATCTGGGTTTAATCCATCACCGTTCTTTAGCTCACTCCGCCACCCCAGTTCAGACATGGCCATATGCAAATCAGTCTGACCCTGTGCCTCATGGGAACAGTCCAGCCCGAACTGCCAAGCCAGGTCTTCCGTGGACCGGAATCAATCTTCCCAGGACCGGTTTCTGGCATTACAGCCGTCCTCAGCCGGGCTTGCTTGACTCCAGTGGCAAAGTGAGCAAGGGACTCACGTCTGTGCATACCCTGCCAACTTAGGGCGAACAAAAAAAAACCAAAGTTGGTGATGGACGGAGCGTTGACAATACAAACACTCACCCCCAGTCAACTGATCTGGGTTTAATCCATCACCGTTCTTTAGCTCACTCCGCCACCCCAGTTCAGACATGGCCATATGCAAATCAGTCTGACCCTGTGCCTCATGGGAACAGTCCAACCCGAACTGCCAAGCCATGTCTTCCCTGGACCGGAATCAAGCTTCCCAGGACCAGATTTTGGCATTACAGCCATCTTCATCCGGGCTTGCTTGACTCCAGTGGCAAAGTGAGCAAGGGACTCACGTCTGAGCATACCCTGCCAACTTAGGGCGAACAAAGAAAAACCAAAGGTGGTGATGGACGGAGCGTTGACAATACAAACACTCACCCCCAGTCAACTGATCTGGGTTTAATCCTTCACCGTTATTTAGCTCACTCTGACACCCCAGTTCAGACATGGCCATATGCAAATCAGTCTGACCCTGTGCCTCATGGGAACAGTCCAGCCCGAACTGCCAAGCCAGGTCTTCCCTGGACAGGAATCAATCTTCCCAGGACCGGTTTCTGGCATTACAGCGGTCTTCAGCCGGGCTTGCTTGACTCCAGTGGCAAAGTGAGCAAGGGACTCACGTCTGAGCATACCCTGCCAACTTAGGGCGAACAAAGAAAAACCAAAGGTGGTGATGGACGGAGCGTTGACAATACAAACACTCACCCCCAGTCAACTGATCTGGGTTTAATCCTTCACCGTTATTTAGCTCACTCCGCCACCCCAGTTCAGACATGGCCATATGCAAATCAGTCTGACCCTGTGCCTCATTGGAACAGTCCAGCCCGAACTGCCGAGCCATGTCTTCCCTGGACCGGAATCAAGCTTCCCAGGACCAGATTCTGGCATTACAGCCGTCTTCAGCCGGGCTTGCTTGACTCCAGTGGCAAAGTGAGCAAGGGACTCACGTCTGAGCATACCCTGCCAACTTAGGGCGAACAAAGAAAAACCAAAGGTGGTGATGGACAGAGCGTTGACAATACAAACACTCACCCCCAGTCAACTGATCTGGGTTTAATCCATCACCGTTCTTTATCTCACTCCGCCACCCCAGTTCAGACATGGCCATATGCAAATCAGTCTGACCCTGTGCCTCATGGGAACAGTCCAGCCCGAACTGCCAAGCCAGGTCTTCCGTGGACCGGAATCAAGCTTCCCAGGACCGGTTTCTGGCATTACAGCCGTCTTCAGCCGGGCTTGCTTGACTCCAGTGGCAAAGTGAGCAAGGGACTCATGTCTGAGCATACTCTGCCAACTTAGGGCGAACAAAGAAAAAACAAAGGTGGTGATGGACGGAGCGTTGATAATACAAACACTCACCCCCAGTCAACTGATCTGGGTTTAATCCATTACCGTTCTTTAGCTCACTCTGCCACCCCAGTTCAGACATGGCCATATGCAAATCAGTCTGACCCTGTGCCTCATGGAAACAGTCCAGCCCGAGCTGCCAAGCCATGTCTTCCCTGGTCCGGAATCAAGCTTCCCAGGACCAGATTTTGGCATTACAGCCGTCTTCAGCCGGGCTTGCTTGACTCCAGTGGCAAAGTGAGTAAGGGACTCAGGTCTGAGCATACTCTGCCAACTTAGGGCGAACAAAGATAAACCAAAGGTGGTGATGGATGGAGCGTTGATAATACAAACACTCACCCCCAGTCAACTGATCTGGGTTTAATCCATTACCGTTCTTTAGCTCACTCTGCCACCCCAGTTCAGACATGGCCATATGCAAATCAGTCTGACCCTGTGCCTCATGGGAACAGTCCAGCCCGAACTGCCAAGCCAGGTCTTCCGTGGACCGGAATCAATCTTCCCAGGACCGGTTTCTGGCATTACAGCCGTCTTCATCCGGGCTTGCTTGACTCCAGTGGCAAAGTGAGCAAGGGACTCACGTCTGAGCATACCCTGCCAACTTAGGGCGAACAAAGAAAAACCAAAGGTGGTGATGGACGGAGCGTTGACAATACAAACACTCACCCCCAGTCAACTGATCTGGGTTTAATCCTTCACCGTTATTTAGCTCACTCTGACACCCCAGTTCAGACATGGCCATATGCAAATCAGTCTGACCCTGTGCCTCATGGGAACAGTCCAGCCCGAACTGCCAAGCCAGGTCTTCCCTGGACAGGAATCAATCTTCCCAGGACCGGTTTCTGGCATTACAGCGGTCTTCAGCCGGGCTTGCTTGACTCCGGTGGCAAAGTGAGCAAGGGACTCACGTCTGAGCATACCCTGCCAACTTAGGGCGAACAAAGAAAAACCAAAGGTGGTGATGGACGGAGCGTTGACAATACAAACACTCACCCCCAGTCAACTGATCTGGGTTTAATCCTTCACCGTTATTTAGCTCACTCCGCCACCCCAGTTCAGACATGGCCATATGCAAATCAGTCTGACCCTGTGCCTCATTGGAACAGTCCAGCCCGAACTGCCGAGCCATGTCTTCCCTGGACCGGAATCAAGCTTCCCAGGACCAGATTCTGGCATTACAGCCGTCTTCAGCCGGGCTTGCTTGACTCCAGTGGCAAAGTGAGCAAGGGACTCACGTCTGAGCATACCCTGCCAACTTAGGGCGAACAAAGAAAAACCAAAGGTGGTGATGGACAGAGCATTGACAATACAAACACTCACCCCCAGTCAACTGATCTGGGTTTAATCCATCACCGTTCTTTATCTCACTCCGCCACCCCAGTTCAGACATGGCCATATGCAAATCAGTCTGACCCTGTGCCTCATGGGAACAGTCCAGCCCGAACTGCCAAGCCAGGTCTTCCGTGGACCGGAATCAAGCTTCCCAGGACCGGTTTCTGGCATTACAGCCGTCTTCAGCCGGGCTTGCTTGACTCCAGTGGCAAAGTGAGCAAGTGACTCATGTCTGAGCATACTCTGCCAACTTAGGGCGAACAAAGAAAAAACAAAGGTGGTGATGGACGGAGCGTTGATAATACAAACACTCACCCCCAGTCAACTGATCTGGGTTTAATCCATTACCGTTCTTTAGCTCACTCTGCCCCCCCAGTTCAGACATGGCCATATGCAAATCAGTCTGACCATGTGCCTCATGGGAACGGTCCAGCCCGAACTGCCAAGCCATGTTTTCCCTGGACCGGAATCAAGCTTCCCAGGACTGGTTTCTGGCATTACAGCCGTCTTCAGCCGGGCTTGCTTGACTCCAGTGGCAAAGTGAGCAAGGGACTCACGTCTGAGCAAACCCTGCCAACTTAGGGCGAACAAAGAAAAACCAAAGGTGGTGATGGACGGAGTGTTGACAATACAAACACTCACCCCCAGTCAACTGATCTGGGTTTAATCCTTCACTGTTCTTTAGCTCACTCTGCCACCCCAGTTCAGACATGGCCATATGCAAATCAGTCTGACCCTGTGCCTCATGGAAACAGTCCAGCCCGAACTGCCAAGCCATGTCTTCCCTGGTCCGGAATCAAGCTTCCCAGGACCAGATTTTGGCATTACAGCCGTCTTCAGCCGGGCTTGCTTGACTTCAGTGGCAAAGTGAGTAAGGGACTCAGGTCTGAGCATACTCTGCCAACTTAGGGCGAACAAAGATAAACCAAAGGTGGTGATGGACGGAGCGTTGATAATACAAACACTCACCCCCAGTCAACTGATCTGGGTTTAATCCATTACCGTTCTTTAGCTCACTCTGCCACCCCAGTTCAGACATGGCCATATGCAAATCAGTCTGACCCTGTGCCTCATGGGAACAGTCCAGCCCGAACTGCCAAGCCAGGTCTTCCGTGGACCGGAATCAATCTTCCCAGGACCGGTTTCTGGCATTACAGCCGTCTTCAGCCGGGCTTGCTTGACTCCAGTGGCAAATTGAGCAAGGGACTCACATCTGAGCATACCCTGCCAACTTAGGGCGAACAAAGAAAAACCAAAGGTGGTGATGGACGGAGCGTTGACAATACACTCACCCCCAGTCAACTGATCTGGGTTTAATCCATCACTGTTCTTTAGCTCACTCCGCCACCCCAGTTCAGACATGGCCATTTGCAAATCAATCTGACCCTGTGCCTCATGGGAACAGTCCAGCCCAAACTGCCAAGCCATGCCTTCGCTGGACCGGAATCAAGCTTCCCAGGACCGGATTCTGGCATTACAGCCGTCTTCAGCCGGGCTTGCTTGACACCAGTGGCAAAGTGAGCAAGGGACTCATGTCTGAGCATACTCTGCCAACTTAGGGCGAACAAAGAAAAACCAAAGGTGGTGATGGACGGAGCGTTGATAATACAAACACTCACCCTCAGTCAACTGATCTGGGTTCAATCCATTACCGTTCTTTAGCTCACTCTGCCACCCCAGTTCAGACATGTCCATATGCCAATTAGTCTGACCATGTGCCTCATGGGAAAGGTCCAGCCCGAACTGCCAAGCCATGTTTTCCCTGGACCGGAATCAAGCTTCCCAGGACCGGTTTCTGGCATTACAGCCATCTTCAGCCGGGCTTGCTTGACTCCAGTGGCAAGGTGAGCAAGGGACTCACGTCTGAGCAAACCCTGCCAACTTAGGGCGAACAAAGAAAAAACAAAGGTGGTGATGGACGGAGCGTTGACAATACAAACACTCACCCCCAGTCAACTGATCTGGGTTTAATCCTTCACCGTTCTTTAGCTCACTCTGCCACCCCAGTTCAGACATGGCCATATGCAAATCAGTCTGACCCTGTGCTCATGGGAACAGTCCAGCCCGAACTGCCAAGCCAGGTCTTCCCTGGGCCGGAATCAATCTTCCCAGGACCGGTTTCTGGCATTACAGCCGTCTTCATCCGGGCTTGCTTGACTCCAGTGGCAAAGTGAGCAAGGGACTCACGTCTGAGCATACCCTGCCAACTTAGGGCGAACAAAGAAAAACCAAAGGTGGTGATGGACGGAGCGTTGACAATACAAACACTCACCCCCAGTCAACTGATCTGGGTTTAATCCTTCACCATTCTTTAGCTCACTCCGCCACCCCAGTTCAGACATGGCCATATGCAAATCAGTCTGACCCTATGCCTCATGGGATCAGTCCAGCCCGAACTGCCAAGCCATGTCTTCCCTGGACCGGAATCAAGCTTCCCAGGACCAGATTTTGGCATTACAGCCGTCTTCATCCGGGCTTGCTTGACTCCAGTGGCAAAGTGAGCAAGGGACTCACGTCTGAGCATACCCTGCCAACTTAGGGCGAACAAAGAAAAACCAAAGGTGGTGATGGACGGAGCGTTGACAATACAAACACTCACCCCCAGTCAACTGATCTGGGTTTAATCCATCACCGTTCTTTAGCTCACTCCGCCACCCCAGTTCAGACATGGCCATATGCAAATCAGTCTGACCCTGTGCCTCATGGGAACAGTCCAGCCCGAACTGCCGAGCCATGTCTTCCCTGGACCGGAATCAAGCTTCCCTGGACCAGATTCTGGCATTACAGCCGTCTTCAGCCGGGCTTGCTTGACTCCAGTGGCAAGGTGAGCAAGGGACTCACGTCTGAGCATACCCTGCCAACTTAGGGCGAACAAAGAAAAACCAAAGATGGTGATGGACGGAGCGTTGACAATACAAACACTCACCCCCAGTCAACTGATCTGGGTTTAATCCATCACCGTTCTTTAGCTCACTCCACCACCCCAGTTCAGACATGGCCATATGCAAATCAGTCTGACCCTGTGCCTCATGGGAACAGTCCAGCCCGAACTGCCAAGCCAGGTCTTCCCTGGACCGGAATCAATCTTCCCAGGACCAGTTTCTGGCATTACAGCCGTCTTAAGCCGGGCTTGCTTGACTCCAGTGGCAAAGTGAGCAAGGGACTCACGTCTGAGCATACCCTGCCAACTTAGGGCGAACAAAGAAAAACCAAAGGTGGTGATGGACAGAGCGTTGACAATACAAACACTCACCCCCAGTCAACTGATCTGGGTTTAATCCATCACCGCTCTTTATCTCACTCCGCCACCCCAGTTCAGACATGGCCATATGCAAATCAGTCTGATCCTGTGCCTCATGGGAACAGTCCAGCCCGAACTGCCAAGCCATGTCTTCACTGGACCGGAATCAAGCTTCCCAGGACCGGTTTCTGGCATTACAGCCGTCTTCAGCCGGGCTTGCTTGACTCCAGTGGCAAAGTGAGCAAGGGACTCACGTCTTAGCATACCCTGCCAACTTAAGGCGAACAAAGAAAAACCAAAGGTGGTGATGGACGGAGGGTTGACAATACAAACACTCACCCCCAGTCAACTGATCTGGGTTTAATCCATTACCGTTCTTTAGCTCACTCTGCCACCCCAGTTCAGACATGGCCATATGCAAATCAGTCTGACCCTGTGCCTCATGGGAACAGTCCAGCCCGAACTGCCAAGCCAGGTCTTCCGTGGACCGGAATCAATCTTCCCAGGACCGGTTTCTGGCATTACAGCCGTCTTCAGCCGGGCTTGCTTGACTCCAGTGGCAAATTGAGCAAGGGACTCACATCTGAGCATACCCTGCCAACTTAGGGCGAACAAAGAAAAACCAAAGGTGGTGATGGACGGAGCGTTGACAATACACTCACCCCCAGTCAACTGATCTGGGTTTAATCCATCACTGTTCTTTAGCTCACTCCGCCACCCCAGTTCAGACATGGCCATTTGCAAATCAATCTGACCCTGTGCCTCATGGGAACAGTCCAGCCCAAACTGCCAAGCCATGCCTTCGCTGGACCGGAATCAAGCTTCCCAGGACCGGATTCTGGCATTACAGCCGTCTTCAGCCGGGCTTGCTTGACACCAGTGGCAAAGTGAGCAAGGGACTCATGTCTGAGCATACTCTGCCAACTTAGGGCGAACAAAGAAAAACCAAAGGTGGTGATGGACGGAGCGTTGATAATACAAACACTCACCCCCAGTCAACTGATCTGGGTTCAATCCATTACCGTTCTTTAGCTCACTCTGCCACCCCAGTTCAGACATGTCCATATGCCAATTAGTCTGACCATGTGCCTCATGGGAAAGGTCCAGCCCGAACTGCCAAGCCATGTTTTCCCTGGACCGGAATCAAGCTTCCCAGGACCGGTTTCTGGCATTACAGCCATCTTCAGCCGGGCTTGCTTGACTCCAGTGGCAAGGTGAGCAAGGGACTCACGTCTGAGCAAACCCTGCCAACTTAGGGCGAACAAAGAAAAAACAAAGGTGGTGATGGACGGAGCGTTGACAATACAAACACTCACCCCCAGTCAACTGATCTGGGTTTAATCCTTCACCGTTCTTTAGCTCACTCTGCCACCCCAGTTCAGACATGGCCATATGCAAATCAGTCTGACCCTGTGCTCATGGGAACAGTCCAGCCCGAACTGCCAAGCCAGGTCTTCCCTGGGCCGGAATCAATCTTCCCAGGACCGGTTTCTGGCATTACAGCGGTCTTCAGCCGGGCTTGCTTGACTCCAGTGGCAAAGTGAGCAAGGGACTCACGTCTGAGCATACCCTGACAACTTAGGGCGAACAAAGAAAAACCAAAGGTGGTGATGGACGGAGCGTTGACAATACAAACACTCACCCCCAGTCAACTGATCTGGGTTTAATCCTTCACCGTTCTTTAGCTCACTCCGCCACCCCAGTTCAGACATGGCCATATGCAAATCAGTCTGACCCTATGCCTCATGGGATCAGTCCAGCCCGAACTGCCAAGCCATGTCTTCCCTGGACCGGAATAAAGCTTCCCAGGACCAGATTTTGGCATTACAGCCGTCTTCATCCGGGCTTGCTTGACTCCAGTGGCAAAGTGAGCAAGGGACTCACGTCTGAGCATACCCTGCCAACTTAGGGCGAACAAAGAAAAACCAAAGGTGGTGATGGATGGAGCGTTGACAATACAAACACTCACCCCCAGTCAACTGATCTGGGTTTAATCCATCACCGTTCTTTAGCTCACTCCGCCACCCCAGTTCAGACATGGCCATATGCAAATCAGTCTGACCCTGTGCCTCATGGGAACAGTCCAGCCCGAACTGCCGAGCCATGTCTTCCCTGGACCGGAATCAAGCTTCCCAGGACCAGATTCTGGCATTACAGCCGTCTTCAGCCGGGCTTGCTTGACTCCAGTGGCAAGGTGAGCAAGGGACTCACGTCTGAGCATACCCTGCCAACTTAGGGCGAACAAAGAAAAACCAAAGATGGTGATGGACGGAGCGTTGACAATACAAACACTCACCCCCAGTCAACTGATCTGGGTTTAATCCATCACCGTTCTTTAGCTCACTCCACCACCCCAGTTCAGACATGGCCATATGCAAATCAGTCTGACCCTGTGCCTCATGGGAACAGTCCAGCCCGAACTGCCAAGCCAGGTCTTCCCTGGACCGGAATCAATCTTCCCAGGACCAGTTTCTGGCATTACAGCCGTCTTAAGCCGGGCTTGCTTGACTCCAGTGGCAAAGTGAGCAAGGGACTCACGTCTGAGCATACCCTGCCAACTTAGGGCGAACAAAGAAAAACCAAAGGTGGTGATGGACAGAGCGTTGACAATACAAACACTCACCCCCAGTCAACTGATCTGGGTTTAATCCATGACCGCTCTTTATCTCACTCCGCCACCCCAGTTCAGACATGGCCATATGCAAATCAGTCTGATCCTGTGCCTCATGGGAACAGTCCAGCCCGAACTGCCAAGCCATGTCTTCACTGGACCGGAATCAAGCTTCCCAGGACCGGTTTCTGGCATTACAGCCGTCTTCAGCCGGGCTTGCTTGACTCCAGTGGCAAAGTGAGCAAGGGACTCACGTCTTAGCATACCCTGCCAACTTAAGGCGAACAAAGAAAAACCAAAGGTGGTGATGGACGGAGGGTTGACAATACAAACACTCACCCCCAGTCAACTGATCTGGGTTTAACCCATCACCGTTCGTTAGCTCACTCCGCCTCCCCAGTTCAGACATGGCCATATTCAAATCAGTCTGATCCTGTGCCTCATGGGAACAGTCCAGCCCGAACTGCCAAGCCATGTGTTCACTGGACCGGAATCAAGGTTCCCAGGACCGGTTTCTGGCATTACAGCCGTCTTCGGCCTGGCTTGCTTGACTCCAGTGGCAAAGTGAGCAAGGGACTCACGTCTTAGCATACCCTGCCAACTTAGGGCGAACAAAGAAAAACCAAAGGTGGTGATGGACGGAGGGTTGACAATACAAACACTCACCCCCAGTCAACGGATCTGGGTTTAATTCATCACCGTTCTTTAGCTCACTCCGCCACCCCAGTTCAGACATGGCCATATGCAAATCTGTCTGACCCTGTGCCTCATGGGAACAGTCCAGCCCGAACTTCCAAGCCATGTCTTCCCTGGACCGGAATCAGGCTTTCCAGGACCGGTTTCTGGCATTACAGCCGTCTTCAGCCGGGCTTGTTTGACTCCAGTGGCAAAGTGAGCAAGGGACTCACGTCTGAGCATACCCTGCCAACTTAGGGCGAACAAAGGAAAACCAAAGGTGGTGATGGACAGAGAGTTGACAATACAAACACTCACCCCCAGTCAACTGATCTGGGTTTAATCCATCACGGTTCTTTAGCTCACTCCGCCACCCAAGTTCAGACATGGCCACATACAATACCTTATGTGAAGCAATCTTCTTTTATGTGCAACATTGACAGTATACAATACACTTCATGGGTAACTGAGCTCATTGTGGCAATCAACCCCGCATAGCTGGGTAACTCATACTTCAGACAGTGTTAAATCTTCATACAACTGTTCAGAGACAATTTCCTCCAGGCATGCACGCCCTCTTACATAAGCAATGCTCTACTATGGACAGCCTTTAGTGTGATTGAAACCCTTCATTGTTAGCAAACCTCTTGTGAGAAATGAAGTGGATGTGAGTACAAAAGTTGGTACTATACACAGTGTGTACCATATGCCGAAACTTTACCCTGTACCACCCTGTTTGCAGACAGCCAAACTCTCATGAGGAATATACCGCAGATTATTCATTATAGTATCTGCTAAGAATAGTGTTCCCTCTATACAAATCCCTGTCCAAAGAGAAACTACATACTGTAAACACCCAAAGTTTGAAGGTGCCAAAGGTCATGCTACCCACACTCTTTATACTCTACTAAAAACAATATAGATAGATCAGCTTCAGTGGCTTCTCAAGCACAGTACATGGGTATGTATCTGGTGCACACAGTCATCTCTCCTATATAGAGATTATCACACTGAGATGACTCTCTTAAAATACTCAAGGTTGCTTACAATACTTAGTATTTACTTTACAAAATCATTGCACTGTTTCAAATCCTTTTCTCACAAGCGAAAAACTTGTCTGCGAGTCATCACCTGTCACCTGCATGCAGTGTTAGTCCTGTACAAAAACATTCATAACGTGTTCAATACTTCGAGACACCTATAAACCATTGGGGACATAAACATATTGTAAAAACTTGCACTCATTAGCAGCTAAGAGGTTGTACAAAATGAGGTAGCGAACTAGGATGATACTGACCTGCCACTAAGCAAAGTATAAAACAGACTAACACACTCAGTCAGTCAGTCAGTCAGTCAGTCAAATTCACTTTATTCGGTTAATTAAAACCATAAAAGCATACTACAAAATACACAATAAAACTATTTACAAGAATGTTATAAAAACACATTCATCACAAAATACCAAAGACAAGATCTAATTCCTCAATATGCACAATAAAAAAATGTCATGAGATTTCTATCATGGATGCCCATTATTAACAAATCTTCCTTTCCTCCTTAATCTGACAGCTGCGGTTTAAAAGTTAGCTAGGCAAAAAAATTCCCAAACGTTATTTAACATTTGTAAATAAATAAAATCTGGCCTAGCCTGGGTAAAACCTTTGCCTTTTAAAATAGGTAATATGAACCGGTTTTGTGTGTGCAAGAAGTTATCACAAAATAATACAAAGTGCATTGAGTCCTGGTTTGAAAAGTTATCGCAGGCACATACTTTCAAACCCTTTAGCTTTTTCTAACGTATAGGTTCAGCAAGGAGCCAATGTAGTTGATTCAATCTGAATCGTACCAGAAGAATACGATGATGCTGATTTGTGACTATGGTTAGATATGGCTCAATTGTTTTTGATGTACAGAACAACTGGTATGCCCGCACAAGAGGTTTAATTAATTCCTTGGACTCTCTATCACTTTGTGATATCTGGACATGCATGCTTTTGACCCAGAGCATGTCCGCTTTAAGGAGTTTCTCCAGGGAGCTAAATGGCTCAGGTCTCACCAGGTAGGTTGCAATCCTTTTTACATAATTTAACCACGGGATCCTGCTAGCTAAATCAGGAGTTAAACAATCGCGAATAGTATCGAGGTTCATCTCAAGCTCCGGATTCGTCCAAATACCTATCCATTTAAGTAAAGGAGCCATTCCTATAATGTCTGATATAAAACCTATACCCATTTCTTGGTGTATGATATAAGTAGAGGTGAATGGTGGCACGGATAGCAGATTTCTTAAAAATCTGTTTTCCACTGTTTGGACATCCCCGGCATCCCTGTATCCCCAGAGATCAGAACCATAACTAGCAATAGCAAGGCATTTAGCCTTGTAGATATTTAACATGGTGTGTATAGGTTTTGAGCCCAATCTACGGCAACATCTAGGACTGCAATAGTTGATCTAGCCATTACGTTCCTTTTGGCTTTCATTTGTGAGATCCATGTGCACTTTTTGTCAAAAAACACTCCTAGATATAAAAAAGACGCCACCTGAGTAAGTTTGTTCCCCTCGCAATTATGGGTCTTACATTTCTTCGATTTAACCCCCATGACCATAATATGGGACTCAGAAAAAATTACATCTAAGTCCAAGGACTTCATTAAAGAGGCAAAAGTTGTTAAAAGATGCTTTAGGCCATTTGTAGTGCTGGCTAATAAAGCAGCATCATCCGCATATAGGAGAGACGGAATTAATCTCTCTCCTAAGCGAGGAATGTCCAAACTAGCATTCAATTCGATAAAACTGTTTCGAGATCATTAATGTATAGGGTGAATAAAAGTGGGGCTAAAATGCAACCCTGCCGCACTCCTTTAATAATACGGATGCTACGTGTTTGGTTTCCTTTTTGGTCAAATCTTTCTGTGGCTCCAAGATCCTTGTGCAGATCCGCCAGAAAGTTTACAAGCTTTTCATCCAATCCTAACTTCAGTGATAAATGCCATAACTTAGATCTGTTAACACGATTGAAAGCCGAAGAAAGGTCTATGAATGCCAAATGGAGTGAACTCTTCTTCGCGATCGTGTATTTCCCAGACTACAGAAGTAAACTGAGGCACTGGTCCGTAGTGCCTGTCCCTTTCCTAAATCCATACTGAAGATTTGAAAGGATGTTAGCGTCATTCAGCCACTCGGTAAGTTTGGCCAAAACAACTCTGCCTAAAACCTTTACGGTTGAATCTATCAAAGAAATTGGCCAGTAGCAACACGGGTCACTTCTAGTTCCTTTTTTAAAAACTGGTACTATTACTGATCGTGACCAAGATTGTGGTAAACCCACTTTACTGGCTTTATTAAAAACATTGGCTAGCAGTTTCGACCAGAGGGGTATATTAGTTATGAAGAGATCGGCAGGAAGCCCATCTGGGCCAGGGGCTTTATTCCTTGACATTTGAAGCTGGAAGTAGCTGAAAACCAGGCCCACCACAGGCTGGCAAAATCAAGGCTCTGTGTGGCTCCCTCCTCCTCACAAGCGGCACTTGCAGCTTTCAGCAGCGGGCGGGCGCCGTGGCCGCAAATCTCCATTATACCTCAGCAGGGGGTCCTCCCACAGTGCCGGTCCCAGAGGCAAATTCAAACAGTCAGGTCTTAAGAGCCATTTGGAATTCTGTAAGTGAGGCGATTGTCCGGAGTTTCATGAGGAGGCCTTTCCAGTGTCTTTGCTGCAGTGTGGGAGAAGGACTGTCCTTAACTTCTGCTTCAGTAGATTGGGGAATATGGACAAGTGAAAGGGAGTCAGAGCATACTTTTCTAGACGGTTGGTGGAGGTTCAAGTGGTGGTTAATGAAGGTGGGTCTTTGGTTGTGAAGAGCCTTGTGTGTGTGGGTCAGCAGCTTGAATTGGCATTCTTCTGTACAGGGAGCAAATGTGATTGCCTGAGGGAGTCTTTGATGTGGGTTCGTTGGCGAAGGATGAGTCGTGGAGTAGTGTGGCTCACTGGTTAGAGGCGGCAGGCCCGAGAGCAGAAGTCGGCCTGGGACCAGGGTTCAATTCCCGACGCGGCAGGGTTGTGGACCTTGGTCAGCGGACTCGATAATTCTCGCTTCGGTGCTTACTCTAATCAGGGGTTCCACTCGGCAACTCTGGGCATTAGCTTGCCTAATCTCCACAACGGCCCCACCAATTCCGGGGATGCCTGGCTCCACCTTGGGGACTCCCAGCAAGGGAGCATCCCACAGGGAAAGCCAGGACGGTTCCCCAGAGTTATACAGCGCCAGGAGACCTATGGACGGGTAGCAGTGCGCTTTACAAGCTCAAAAACATTTACATTTACATTTGCTGCAGTGTTCTGTATGGCTTGAAGTCTCTGTATGAGGTGTGCAGTGATTCCAACATAGAGAGCATTGCCATAGTCCAGTTGGCTGGTGATGAGGACCTGTGTCACAGTGTGGCTCGTGTGTAGGGGTTAGTCATTGGAAGAACTTATGTAGCATATGAAGAGTGAGGAAGCAGGTGGAGAACACAGCATTGCTCTATGATTTCATGGTGAGCTTAATGTCAATGATGATTCCAAGATTTCTGGTGTGGGCGGAGGGCGGGTCCTAAGTCTGATGGCCACCACAAGTTGATTCATGTGGTGCTGCTGTTGCTGAAGATCAGTACTTCTGTCTTGTCTGTGTTTAGCTGCAGGCAGTTGTTCTTTATCCAGCCAGCGATACTTGTCATGCATCTGTGGAAGTTGGTTCTGAGGGTGAAGGGACTTTCAGTGAGTAAGAGGAGGAGTTGGGTGTCATCTGCGTAGGAAATTATGTTGAGACCATTAGATCTGATGATGTTGGCCAGCAGGATCATATATGTGTTGAAGAGTGTGGGGCTGAGGGATGAGCCCTGGGGGACACCATAGGTGATCTTCTTGGGTTCGGAGGTGAAAGGTGGATCCTCTGGGTCCCTCTGGTGAGGAAGGAGGTGATCCATCTGAGCTTGACCCTTGGATGCCTATGTGGTGGAGTCTTTCAATCAGAGTGTGGTGGGATAAGGTACTGAAGGCTGCCAAAAGGTAGAGGAGGAGCAGAGTTGCTGTTCCTCCTTGGTCAAGGGTGGTTTGGATGTCGTAGGAGGTTTATATTAGGGCAGTTTCAGTGCTGTGACTGCTTTGAAAGACATATTGGGGGAGCAGCAAGTAGCTGGTTCTGTTCCAGGTATATCATGCATTGCTTGTTGATGATCCTTCCAGTACCTCTACTGGAAAGGGGAGCAGGGTGAATGGCAGGTAGCTTTTGAGTTTGCTGGGATTGGTAGAGGGATTTTTGAGTAGTGGGTTGACTGTGGCATGTTTCAAAGTGTCAGGAAATGTTGCAGTGGTGATAGAGGTGTTGAGCAAGGTGGTGGGTTCCTGGCTAATCCTTTGGTTTCTGAGATTGAAGACGTGGTGTGGGCATGGGTCTGAGGGAGCTCTAGAGTGGATGGATTTAATGGTGGGGGAGGTTTCCTGGGAGGAGAGGATGTTCCAGGTGGTCAGTTTGTGTTTTGTGTGAATTGAAGTGGTGGTGTATTTGTCAAAGAAGTCTGTAGGTGTGGTTTGGGGTTTGAAGTTACTGTATATGGTTGCGATCTTGTCATGGAAAAGTCGCTGATTTTGTCGAACAGCTCCTGTGAGGGTGTTGTTGTTTTTGCTGGCTGCTGGGTTGCAGAATTTCTTAACAATTTTGAAAAGTTCCCTGTTGTTGCCACTGGTTTCAAGCTGTGTGCCTAGGGCTGTCTTCTTTGTTGCCCCCAGCAGGTGGTGGGAGAGGTTGTGAGAGGTCTTGAAGGCAGCTGTGTCTAAGGTGTCCATGCTGACTTGCCATCTCCTCTCCAGCTGTTTGCTGTATCATTTCACTTGTCTGAGTACTTGAGTTTACCAGACAGCATTTTTTGGTGATTTTATCTGGATGTTGCTCTTGATGGAGACAATGCTGTTGGTGCAAAGAGTGATACAGGCATTAAGGTTCTTCACTCCCTGAGCGGGGTTGGGGGTGTGGAGGGCATCCACACAGCTGTTCTCCGGTGGGGATGCTGGTATCTTGGGGTGGTGGTGCTGGAGCTGGAGATGCAGAAGTGATCACTCAATGTGAATTCTGTGAATGGATGTCTTTGATGCAGTTGCTTTAGGTCATAATGGGGTCTAGCATGTTTCCTGTAGTGTATGTAGGGTCGAGGAAAGTCTCGGTCAATCCAAGGCTGCTCATATTTTTTACCCAGCGTGAATAGCTGTGGCAATGTCTGAGGCAGATGTGGGGCTGAGACAGGTCTAAGTGAGGAAGATGATATCAAGTGCGAGGGTGGCAATGAGGTCACATAATTTATTGGAATGCTTGGTGTGTGCTGTGGCAGGTGAAGTGACCGTGGGTGCAGATGGAATGTCCTACCCTGGAGAGTGGGTCGGTGCAAAGCAGTGTTTGTTGCAGCATCCAGGGTTGAGGGTGAGCGCCTGGTATCTGCACACAGCGCCTGATAGCTGCATTGAGAGCGCATTGATCTCCACATAGCGCCTGGTATCGTTGCCTCATTATTCTACTGTCTGCTCAGTTACATTGTATTGCGGCGATATTGTAATAGCCTGGCAATTGTTATTTGTGATCACAGGGGATCTGTAGCACTGCTCGCACTCCGGCTGTGCCCCTGTTTCGATTCCTACATAGGCGGACATTTTGTTGTGGTGTTTACTCGTGGCCCAAGTCTCCTCCCCGCTCCCGCCTCCCAGCTGCCCCTCCCACCCACTAGTAGAGCAAGCTCGCCCCAGTCACAATCACGCTGTGACCACCTGGACTTGCTCCGTAGCGGTCGCTCCCCTCATTCCCTGCCCGACCTCCCGACTTCTCACCGCATTTACCCCTCCTGCTGACTCAGACCGCCTGCCTCAGAACAGCGCCTGGTATCTGCACACAGCACCTGATAGCTGCATTGAGAGCGCA
Organism: Lissotriton helveticus; assembly: GCF_964261635.1. Taxonomy (NCBI): domain Eukaryota; kingdom Metazoa; phylum Chordata; class Amphibia; order Caudata; family Salamandridae; genus Lissotriton; species Lissotriton helveticus. The sequence goes on from NC_136061.1 coordinate 1,619,526,525, forward strand.
TTGATCTCCACATAGCGCCTGGTATCGTTGCCTCATTATTCTACTGTCTGCTCAGTTACATTGTATTGCGGCGATATTGTAATAGCCTGGCAATTGTTATTTGTGATCACAGGGGATCTGTAGCACTGCTCGCACTCCGGCTGTGCCCCTGTTTCGATTCCTACATAGACGGACATTTTGTTGTGGTGTTTACTCGTGGCCCAACTCTCCTCCCCGCTCCCGCCTCCCAGCTGCCCCTCCCACGCCCGCCCCCCCTCCACTATCCATTTATGTCAGATGGTCGTACGCGCAGCGTCCACACGCTGCGGCCTCGCCGAAGGTGCGCCAAAGGTAAGCCCGTCTGCGCCCGTCCGCGCCTGGACCGCGCCCAGAGCCCGTCCCCCTGCCCTATGCCGCTCCCAACCCCCCAGAGTAACGTATGATGCCGCTACTCTCCTCGCCCTCAACGCCGGACGCACCCCAATTTGCTGCGCTGCAACCCCAGGACGTACCCACGGCCCATTCTCCTGCCTCTCCTGCAAGTTCAACTGCTTCAGGACCCTCACCAAACACACTTCCTCCACACTCAGCTCCGAGCCCAACAACTTGAAATGCATCCTACTGAACACCCGCTCGGTCCACAGACACGCAACCAAACTCTGGGACCTAATCGACACTGTGTCACCTGACATCGCCTTCCTCACTGAAACTTGGATGAACGCATCTTCGGCCCCCGACATCGCCATAGCCATACCGGACACTTACAAGATCATTCGAAAAGACCGCACCACTAAAAAAACTGGAGGAGGCATCGCCATCGTCCATAGAAACACCATCAAAATTACAACCAGCTCTGACGACAATCTTGCAACCGCCGAACACCTCCACTTTCAGATCCACACCGACCCCAGGACCACCCTTAGAGGAACCCTCATTTACAGGCCCCCAGGCACCTGATCTCAATTCAGCGACGACATCACTGACTTCGTCAGCCCGCACGCCCTCGCCTCCGAGAACTACATTCTTCTAGGAGACCTCAACTACCACCTTGACAACATTCTCGACAACAACACCACCACCCTCCTGGACAACCTGTCCAATCTCGGACTCAAACAACTTGTTGACACCCCCACTCACACAGCCGGACACACGCTCGACCCTTTCTTCACCTCCAGCAAGCACATCTCCTTCGATCACACTGCAGCTCTCCACTGGACGGATCACAGCTGTGTTCACTTCAGCTGCAAAACAACCCTGACCCACAACCGTCCACAACCCATTCCCCGAAGAAAATGGACCAAAATCACCACCGACCAACTCCTCTCATCCCTCAGCCAAAACCCTCCCACACTAACAACGGACCCAGACCAAGCGGCCCAAACCTCAGGCAATGGATTACACACAGTGCGGACGAACTAGCACCCCTGAAAAAACACCACTCGAAATCATTCAGCAAACAGGCTCCCTGGTTCAATGATGACCTTAAAATATCCAAGAAGACATGCCGCACCCTGGAGAAAAATTGGAGAAAAGAACCAACCTCAGACAACATGACCTCCCTCAAGTCAGCCACCCGCAAACACCACCAACTGATTCGATCCGCCAAGAAATCAGCATTTAAGGACCGTCTCGACAACAACTCTCATAACAGCAAGGAACTCTTCAATATCGTCAAAGAATTCACCAACCCACCCGCAGCATCCAACGACATCACTAACTCCCAAGACCTCTGCAATGCGCTATCCTCCTTCTTCTACAACAAAATCGCCGACATCCACAACAGCTTCAAGAACACTCCCATCGACCAACTCACCCCACCCCCTTCTGATCCCACCCCTCCAACTAACTACCTCAATTCCTGGAACCCAATCACCATTGAAGACACCATTCGTCTCATGAACTCAATCCACTCTGGCTCACCTTCCGACCCCTGCCCCCACTACATCTTCAACAAAGCTGACTCCATCATCGCTCCCCAACTCCGCGATGTCATCAACTGTTCCTTCAACTCAGCCACCTTTCCAGAAATATGGAAACACGCCGAACTCAGCGCCCTTCTGAAAAAAACAACAGCAGACCCCTCAGAACTGAAAAACTACCGACCCATCTCCCTCCTCCCTTTCCCGGCCAAAGTCATCGAGAAAGCCGTCAACAGCCAAATCGCAGCCTTCCTTGAATCCAACAACTCCCTGGATCCCTCTCAGAACGGATTCCGAGCCAAACACAGCACCGAGACCGCCCTCATTGCGGCGACCGACGACATCCGAGCACTCCTGGACAACGGTGAAACAGTGGCCCTCATTCTCCTCGACCTCTCCGCCGCCTTCGACACTGTCTGTCACAACACCCTCATACAACGCCTCAACAACATCGGCATACAAGGAAAAGCCTTGGACTGGATCATCTCCTTCCTAGCCGGGAGAACACAGAGAGTCTGACTCCCCCCTTTCTACTCAGAGCCTACCGAAGTCATCTGCGGCGTACCTCAAGGCTCCTCACTCAGTCCCACCCTCTTCAACGTCTACATGAGTCCCCTCGCCTCCATCGCACGTCGACACAACCTCAACATCATCTCCTACGCCGACGACACCCAGCTGATACTTTCCCTCACCAAAGACCCCAACACCGCCAAGGACAACCTTCACGAAGGTATGAAAGAAGTAGCCGAATGGATGAAACAGAGCCGCTTAAAACTCAACTCAGACAAAACTGAGGTGCTCATCCTTGGATCCTCCCCCTCAGCTTGGGACGACTCTTGGTGGCCTTCCGCTTTGGGATCAGCGCCCACACCCACTGACCATGCACGTAACCTTGGCTTCATTCTAGACTCCTCTCTCTCAATGTCCAGACAAGTCAACGCCGTATCGTCTTCCTGCTTCAACGTCCTTCGCATTCTCAAAAAGATCTTCCGCTGGATCCCCCTCGAAACAAGAAAGACGGTCACCCATGCACTGGTCACGAGTCGACTGGACTATGGCAACACTCTCTACGCCGGAATCACAACAAAATTGCAGAAAAAGCTCCAGCGCATCCAAAACGCATCAGCGAGACTCATATTAGACATCCCGCGTCGAGAGCACATCACCGGTCACTTAAAAAACCTCCACTGGCTTCCCATCAACAAAAGAATTACTTTCCGCCTTCTTACCCACGCACACAAGGCCCTTTATAATCTAGGACCAGAATGCCTCAACTCCCGAATGTCCTTCTACTATCCCACCCGACAACTAAGATCATCCATTCAAGCCCTCGCCGCAGTCCCGCGCATCCGAAAAACCACCATGGGTGGCAGATCCTTCTCCTTCCTGGCTGCCAAAACCTGGAACTCACTCCCCACCCACCTCCGCCTTACTCAGAATCACATCTCCTTCAGAAAAGAACTGAAAACTTGGCTATTCGATAAACAATGATCCCCTCCCTCCAGCGCCTTGAGACCCTCTGGGTGAGTAGTGCGCTTTATAAATGCTTGAACTTGAACTTGAACTAGGGTGTAGAGCTTGGTAATGGTGTATGTTCTGGGGGTGTAACCAGGGGTTGTGCTAGGTAAGGTTCAGGTGAGAACGGGCTCAGAAGGGCTTGCCTTTGGCCTGCCATTTGCATGACTGCTGTGATATTCCACTTCATGGTCGTGGAGTGGCCTACATGAAATAGGTCCTGGGGTGGGCAGGGCGTCTGCTAGTGGGAAAACCAGTAAGTGGGAAAACCCAGGCGAAGGTGTTGTCAGTGGATCAGTCTGCAACACGCTGGAATTGGACACTACAGGCAAGTGGCTAGCTAGGTGTCCAGGTGCCAACTATGCAGTTGTGCTGTAGCCTGCATTAAGTAGGTCCTGGGGTAGGTGGGGCTTCTGTTGATAGAAAGAATAGTGTGTGGGAAAACACTGACAAGAAAATCTCAGCAGGAAAAACACAGGCATCAGTGGTGTCACTGGATCAGTTTGGAAGAAGCAGGAACTGGAGGCCATAGGCAACTGGCAGGTTAGGTGACCAGGTGCCTACTGATGCGGTCGTGCTGGGGCATGCATTTACTAGGTCCAGGGGTGGGTGGCACTTCTGTTGGTGGGAAGAATGGGGAGTGGGAAAACCCTGGGTGGGAAAAAAACCCTGGCAGTAAACCCAGGCAGCGGAGGTGTCACTGGATCAGTCTGGAATGAGCAGGAACTGGAGGCCACAGGTAAGTGGCAAGGTAGGCTGACCAGGTGCCTACTAACTGGAAGAAGTCATCAGTGATGTAATCAATGATGAGATTTGAGATATCATCAGTGAAGTCATAAATGATGTTTGATGTTATAGAACATGTCATGAGTGATGTATTATGTGAGGTCATAAGTCATGCATAGCAGGGGACAAAGTTATATTTAGCTCTGCTAACTAATTGGTGAATTTCTGTTCTTGGATGTCATTGGGGGCCAACTACCCCTCCCAATACCTCCAGTAAGTACCACACAGGAGGACCGGGTGGAGCTGTTGGAGGCCATGCCCTTTTATCCATTGCACTGCAAATGCACCTCCTGGCACACTACTGGTTGGGGGAAGAGGTCCACTTTAGTCCTGAGGCCCTTAGTATTAAAGTGGAATTCATTCCCTAACCAGCAGCACGCCAGGAAGTGTGTTTGCAGAATGGTGGATAAAGGGGCAGTGGCTTCCAAGTCCTCTCAGCAATCCCGCTGTCAGGACTCACAGGATGGGACAGGAGGGTTTCTTGGACCCAAAGGGCCCTCAGTATCCAAGGGGACTCCATCACCCAACCATTACTATGCCAGGAGTCACGTTTGTAGAGTGGTGGTGACGTGGCATGGCCTCCGGTGACTTGCCATAGTTTTTTTTAAAGAATTATTGAAGGAGGGGGTTGCATGGCCTCTAACCCCTAGCCATTTTCTGCCCTCTGGACCCCATCCCCCAGTAGCCAGGATGCAGTGTGGGTGCCCTAATCCTACCCAGGGCACCCACATTTTAAATGTTGGGTACCACATCGGGATCCTCAAGGCTTCATGCTAAGATGCAGCTCACTCTCTGTAAAAGCAAATTGTGCTTGGCTTTGGGCAAGCTAGAGCAAAGTGGAGCACTGTTTACTATGGCTTGGTGGGAGCAGGGCCCCTGCCAAGCCAAAGCAAACTGCAATGTCAAAGCGCAATTAAAAAAGCCCCAGGGAGGTGGTGGTCCCCGCGGCATAATAAGCCCCAGGAGGGGAGTGGGCGTGCGCTTCCTCTCCTTTTATGCAAAATGCCCCTAGGACCTGGCCCACCATGGGGTGGATAATTAAAAAAGCGTGGAAGTCGGTGCTTTATTTTTTTGCTTTTATTTCGGAAGGATCCACGGAGCCCGCTGAAAATGTTTTTTAAAAGTGTATTTGTTTTGTCCTGCAGGGTCCCAGAGGAGTTTCTACTCTAATCACTTTCCATTATTTTTTTTAACATTTTTTGTGGGGCTTTGTTAAACCGAGTCCCAAGACGACTGTCAAGTCAAGTCAAGTCAAAAAACAAAGTTTATTTAGACCATTGATCTATAAACCACAGTTCATCATATAAAATCTACATCTCACAAATTCATATTCTTAACAGTTAAAAAGTCATATTGTCCTAAAAACTACATTTATAACACTTTAAAACCAGGAATTCATTTGGATTATGGAGCTACCGGGTACTTTTAAGCCTCCAGCCTTTCAGGGAACTTATACACACCCTGCATATATTTCCCGATAGCTATCGCGATATCTAAATTTTCCATATCGACTAGTAGCTCCCGTGCTTGCGAACACTCCTTAACATCAAATTTTAAAAATATCGGGCACAGGAACTGTTTACGTAAATTTAAACATATATAACAATCTAATAAAATGTGCAGAATATTACATTTCATTTCTAATTTACAAACACATTTGCCATCCTGATGCGATAAGGCAGCTTTTATTGCACTATTTGCGAATATCGGGTTAATACCTATTCTTAGCTTAAAAGCTTCTATTCTTAGCCAACGGTTCGGTAGCAAATCTATATTAGAAAGCTTACATCTTTCTCCCAACCTGATGACATAAATTTTACAGAGTCTTTCTTTTTCAAATACTCTTGGTCTGTTACCCTTGAAATGTCTTTACCCTGCACTTTGAGTACACTCTGTATTACATTAATTTGGAGTGTCCTAGGGTCAATGTTCACATTTAGGTGGTCGCAGATGGCCAGGAGTTTACTTCTCAATTCCTTGGCCCATTTTAACTCACTGGTCTGAATTTCTTTCATGCACCATTGCGACACCTTTGTAACTTCCCCCTGCCCCAACCGATTCCAGAATCTGAGGAGGTTCTGCTGCACCTGCACATTCCATGTGGTTAGGCCTAATTCCGGTCTGACTGCCTGGATCATTACCGACCCAGGAAGAGACAGTAGGGATTTTAAACATTTCCCCTCCTCTTTGTCCCAGGAGCTTTTACCGTCAATGCAGAGTACTTCCGCCCCATATTGGAGTTGCGGGGAAATCATGGCCTTAAAGGCTGTCATAGAGGTTTGTGGGACATATCGCCATAACTATGGTTAAATCTTTTCAGCCCACATACCTCTAAGTGTGCTTTCAATTTCTGTGCTTCCAAATGTGTGCCCCACTCCAGGGACCTTGTAAACCATATTCTGAGGTATTTGTATTCGCTTACAGTATCCAGTTTGGTTTGGCCCAAGTACCAACTAAACTCCGTCCTCTTCTTCCCAAAACACAACATTTTTGTTTTGTCCATATTTACTGTAAGGCGTTTTGCGGAGCAATAATCATTGAATACATTTAGCTTCATCTGAAGCCCCACCTCTGTTTGATCCATTATTACAAGGTCATCAGCATACATCAGGCATGACAGGTGCCTACAAATTATTTTTGGGCTTGCACCTCTGGCTGTGCCCAAGAGAAGCAGCAAGTCTGCTAAAAATATGGCAAAAAGCAGCGGGGCCAGGACGCAGCCTTGCCTCAACCCGTTGTTTATCCCTATTTCCGTTGTGAGGCCGCCAGAGGTATCTTTAATTACCTGTGCCCAATTTTGGCTAGGCAGTTCCTGGATTACCCACAGGAGATCGGCGGGGACCTCGTACTTTCTCAACGTCTCCCACAAACAGTCCCTATCCACCAAATCAAAAGCTGCGCGAAAGTCCACGAAGCAACAAAACAGTTTGCCCTGCAGCTCCATGGACTTCCTCGCTACGGCCCATAGTGCGAAGCAGTGATCAATAGTGGAATGTCCTTCCTTAAAGCCACCCTGCTCTATTGGAACTATTGACTGCCGCTCCGCCCACTCTTTTAAGCTGCCAAGGATTATTTTTGATAAGACCTTTTCCCCAATATCCAATAAGTTGATCAACCTATATTTCTTAGGGTCCTTTATTTCCCCTTTTTTATACAAGGGTGTAATTATGGCTCCTCTCCAGGATTTGGGGAAGTGGCCTGAATCCAGAATTGCCACAAACATATGGGATAAAAATCCTGCCCACCAATCTATCTGAATTTTAATTAAGATGGCGGGAAGATTATCGGGACCTGCTGCACGTGATAAATTCAACTTCTTCATTGTTTCTTTTACTTTCTCTACAGAGAAACCAGATTTTAACCCTTTTATACCCCCGTCCAAGTTGGTCTATTCATCTCGATTTCCGAGGTCCTATTTGCTTTATATAGGTCACTTAAATAGTTTACCCATGCCGCCTCTTCCACAACACAACTCATAGCTCCCGGCACCCTTCCTGCAGCTTCCTGTATCAACCTCCAGAAACCTTTTATATTTTTATTTTCAATTGTCTCTAGAAGGGTTCTCCAACATTCTTTTTTAAAAATCCTTTTCTGCTTCCTTACTAGACATTTATATTCTTTCTTCAAATTGAGTAAGAGATCTACATTCCCAAGGTCATAGCTCTTCCTCAGCCGTCGCTCTAATTTTCGAATCACACTTTTTTTACTCTTACATTCATGGTTAAACCACCTGGACTTTCCTTTCCTGGGCTGTGTTTTTACCTTTGCCTGCTTCTTATCTTTTAGGTACACTTTAAGACACTGCACCGCTTGTACTATTATATCCTCATACCATGCTACCTGATGTCCTTCGAGCCTGTCCTTCAATAGATTTTGTTGAAAACATGCCAGTTTCTCAACATACTTATCCGTCAGTTTCGTAGTCAAACACTTGGGATATTCCTCGTTGTGGGGGATCACCCTTTCACAAGTACTTAATGCCCCCCCTACAATTTCACAGTACAAGGCATTATGATCACTGTCCCTGCGTTTAATTACTTGGAACTTTTTTACCAGTACGTAGTTGCAGGCCTGGATAAAGATATAGTCTATGGGGCATTGTTGATTTCCTACTCTAAAGGTCTGCGAGGCTGGGCGATCAGGATCCATCCTGCCATTTAAACATATTAAACCTTTAGAACCCAAGAACTTCCCAAGGGCTTCATCCTGACTGGAGGTTAGACACATTGGGAAATCTGCTGGCCCTATATTATAGGCACTCAGCATGTCCTTAAGCCAACAATCTATCCTTCCAAAATGTAATTTGCGGTTAAAGTCTCCCATTATCACCAGAGTGTCCTTCCCATACTTTTCTACTAGGTCAATTATATCCTTCTTGAAGAGACCTAATTCTATATCATATTCTTTTTGCGACCCCCATTGAATATATACATTTATGATAATCAAATGGGCATCCTTCCCTTCAACGCCCGGATGACATACCTTGCAAACCAATAGCGATTTGCATAGAGAGTTAATGAGTTTGGTCTCTTTCACGACCCTAGTTGAGGCAAGAGTCATAATACCCCCTGAGGGGCGACCACATTTTTTCTTTTTACTGGCTAGTTTGTGAAATTGAACAAACCCTTCAACTACTTGGGTGTTGACGCATAGCCCTGTCTCCTGTAGACAGATAATATCAACGTACTTTGCAACATGGTTTAAACCATCTGCCTTCGTTGTTCCTCCCAACCCATTTATATTCCATGAGATCAGTTTCAGGCTATGCGGAAACTTGGTAACCTTGTCGATCTCACTGAGGCACCCTGACTCGTTCAAACCCCATGAGCAGGCACTATTATCCAAGCCCCAGCTACCCCAGTCATTACTAGGCTTCGGGTTCTCTACAGCTATGGTGATTTTAGCCTTCTCCCCCTGTTCCCTAGTTTCCCACCTCACCTGTCTTTCCCCCAAACCTGCGTGAAACCTCAGAAAGCCGCCATCTAGCTGTTTCCGTACGTCTACTTCTTCTTCCGGAATTACCCTTATACCTTCTTTTAGGATTTCTTTTTCAGCTTTCTGAATTGCCGCTTTAACAAGCCCTGAGTAGACTAGGACCTTTGTATATTCGGCACCATTCTTATCCCTGCCGAACCCTACCTGTCTCAGGTCCTTTGTACCAATTTATTTCAGGGACGGACATTTTGCAAATGAATTTAAGAGTTGGGAACGATTTGGTGGGACTACCTTTCCTTGTTTTTTCCCTCCATACACTTGCTCCTTCGGTTTCAAGTAGATCCACATTGTATTATTATTGCTTCTATTTGAGGTTTTTAAATCCCAATCGCCTCTTCCCTCCTGTACCTTTGTTCTAGGGAGTGTGTCTGCTAAGCTACCTCCAACAGCTGAACTTCTTTGGGGTTTGTTCCCTCCTATCTTTTTACCGGTAATTTTAGCGTTCGCCACATCCCTAGGGGGTCTATTCGTTAATCTTTGTGGTGCCCTTTTCCTTTCAACTTCAGCCCCAGCTCCTGTAGGCACAAGTTGCCTCCCAGTTTCCCTTATTTCTCTTCCCTTATTTTTCCGCAGGGCATTTTCTTTGCTTATTACCTTAGCCTGCCTTTCCTTGCTCTTCACTTTATTTTGGGCCTTCTGTCTTCCCTGGGCATAGGGTAGACTTTATGGGAATACCTAAAGTTCTGATGTTTGAAAAAGTCTCCCCGCCTCCTTACCAACATTGGCCATTCCAGAGATATAAACGTCATTCTGGGAACCACCCTCCACTGTTTGCTCTATGTTCCCTTCAATTTGGCTCTCTGTTGCTGGGTCATGTACTGATCTGACCATTGTGGGCATCAGTCACCATATCCCCTGTAGTTCCTCTATCATTTTCTTAAACTGTATTTCATGGTTGTTTAACAGGGTATTATTTAACACAGGCACCTCTAGCAGACCTTGCAGCATTTTTTGTAACATCAACATAATGTCTAGCATCGAGGCAGAGGATGAAGTTGTAATATCCATGTCCAAAGTTCCATTCCGTAATATTTCGTTTAGGGAGTCTAAGAGTTTTGGACTTTGGTTTTTTACTTGGGTCATACTTCTGTCAAAAATAGTTCTTGCCGCAGGGTTTGACATATTAGAGCTGTACCCCACCACTTTGGACCCAAACCCTACCGAACCTTTCTCCTCCACCCTTAGTGAGGAAACAATCCTCGGGGAGGATGAAAGTCTTGGTTCAATGGGCAGATCCTGCTGCTTAGATCACTCTGAATAAAGGAGGGATCAACAATCTCCACGACGTCTTCTACACTTGGTATCTCCTTATTAATTTCATGGACTTGGGCTTGAGCATGACCCTTTCCCGGTGTGAGTGTTCTCTTAAAATGCTTCCCCACAAAGTATTTTATTGATTTGGACACTAGGCCGCCATCTTTCTCGCAACCTTGTAGTTTATTCTCAATAGTAGCCTTCTTGGCAATTTTTTTCCTCTCTTTTTTATCATCTACCCGGATGAAATCGATATAGCCTCATCGGGCCCTTCTGCGACTGCTGTCACGTCGAACTCATCAGCTTTTTCCAGATGGTCTAGGCATATTTCCTTTGGCTTTGCCTTTCATGGGGCCATATCCAACTTCTCGCTTATTCCGTGGGTTTTGCCGAGGTTTTGCCAGGAAGAATAGCCTTTCCCCTATTCATCTGGGGAGCCTCCAAACCATTTGGGCTTTTCCTCCCGCCCTTCTTCTTATGCTTTCTTTGTATTTACTTGTGCGCTAATCCAAATGGTTTAAGAAGTTAATATAACATATAAGAGCTATTTCCACTTACCTTCCCTGTGTGCTGCCTAGCTGGCTTGTGACTGACCAAGGTTTTCTTCTGTATGCTGCTTGAACCTACCCAGTACCCACAGAGGGCCCTATATCGGGCGTCTCCCTGGGGTTTTTAGGCTTCCTTGTTACAGTTCAAAAAGGGATCGAGTTTTTAAAGCTCTCTTGTTCGCAGCTCGGGATTCGTGAGCTTCAACGCCCCCGCCTGGCCCAACTTGCACCAAACGAAGGACCCAGGGCAGGGGGGGCGGAACCCTCGGGAGCTGTGGCGTTTTTTTGCTAATAAAGCCTCGGTGCACTCCTTTCTCTGCGCTCCCGTGCACGCACGAACTGGCACCTTCCTCCGCGATTCCCCCACGGGGGTGGGGAGGGGTGGGGTGTTTTAAACTGGTGCGGGTCACTCCTCACCGCAACGCGTCTTTCTCCACTTCTCCGCTTGTCTCTCTGCCTCCGTCTCACTGTCGGGCTTCAGCGTCACGCGTCACACGTTATCACGTACGTACGTCAGCCGTCAACCACAGCTTGCCACACAGGGAAGAATTACAATATGTAGACGACTGTCAACACTTCCTGGTTGAAGTAGTGGCAGGCAATAACATTTCAGTAGGGTTTCAGTAGGTTGTTGGGCTCCAGGATATCTATACTTTTTAAACCTAAATATCTCTGAAACTGCTGAACAGGTTTACACTAAATCACAAAAAGCACGCTTTCTTGACCAACATCTAGCTTTCTGCCAAATTTGATGTAATTCTGTCCAGCAGGTTGGGCTTTAGCCGTATTGAAAAAATGAAAAATCCCCGTAGACAACATTTAGGGAAAATGTGTTTTGGGACCCCTTTTGTGTCTCGGGTACCGCTGCTTGATGAATCAGCCCGAAACTTTCAACACAACAGCCGAAACAAAAAGGTGAAGTTTTGTGAAAATGTTGTGGAGATACGTCAAGCGGTGCTAAAGGTATTGGCAAAACAAAATATGCTTTTCCTATGGAAACTTTGGCCTAAGGCCCCCCCGCTGCCGATGGTAAACTGCCACCTCCCAGGGGCAATAAATGTAACAAGTCACACAGCTGGTTTTGGAAAAAAAACTTGTATCGAGAATACGTCAGTAAAAAAGTATCTAGGTGTAAAAATCGATAACAGTGGCCTGTTTACTGCACAGAAAACTAGTATCAGGGGCAAAGGCGTCGCCTCAGCAATCGCCCTGAAAGCAGTAAATAGTAAACTCATGGGCCCGTCTCTTTTGCCTCTGACACAAGTAATAGGAGCTAAACTGTTGCCAACAATAACATACGGGAGTGAAGTATTGAGACGCAGAGATGCTAAGATACTGGACAAAACTGTAACAGCTGCGTATAGGATTATATTTAGCCTAAACTTCACCGGCTCAAATCAGGCTTGAGTTTGGCATCCAGAAACAGACCCTAGCAAGACCGGCACGTATATAGTAGTGCGGGACAAAACGCGAATAACCAAACAAGGAACCTTGAATAACCATTTATGGGAAGAGCTAGAACTACATCCAGCCTCACCAGCCGCAAAGTACCTCAAAAGGAGCCTGTTGAATCTTGGTTTACAACAGCTTTTGGATACCCCGACAAGCCATATTATGCTGAAAAGATTGGTCAGGAAAAAAATTAAGTATCTCTCATGGATTGAAGATAAGTCATCATTCACAAAAAGGTCACACTGCTGGATGATACAGAACTCATATACCACTCAGGTACCGCAGAACTATCTCGATCTAGGTTATTCAAAAACAACAAAAATGAAGTTCTTAAAGTACAGGTTGGGTCTGTTACCTTGCATCCGCCACTTCCCACACTGGAAACAGAGAAAAGGCGGGCTTCCTCTGTCGGTTATGTAGTTCGGCATTTGCTGTGCTCCTGTGACAGATTGCTGAAAGAACGAAAGCACCTGCTAAAATTCCATTTTAACCAACGAGGAATTCACTCACAAAGACAGGCAGTTCTTGCCTGCCTTGCACCCCAGGAACCCCAGTTGAACTGTAGATTTGTGAGGTTTATGATGGCAGTGGAAAAAAAAATGACAAAAGCTGACTCTTAATTGCCTTTCAGACACTCTTTGCACTTGTGAAGCTCAGTAAGGCACTAGATAAGCGAACATTATGACATGTTCTTAACTGTCTTTTAGATAATTTTGGTATTTCCTGACTCTCAGTAGAACAGTAGTCTTGTGAAACTTTTGAAGGTTGCGGAAAATAATTTGCCTTGGCTGTTTTTAGATCTTTTTTTAATGCATCTATATTATTTATTACTAACTAGAACATGACATTTTATGACTTTTCTTAAGAAGGAAAATTTGTGAGTTGATATACTGTTTCCTCCTTTGTATAGGGAGGTAATTTTAATTTTTTTTATTGACATATTGTTTATTTTAAACTTTGTATTGCAATGGTTTTAAGTAACTATGCAAATATTAATAAATTACGAATTACAAATTACCTCCCAGGGGCACATAAATGATTTCCTCCCCTGCAGCCCCGAGCGCGGCCACTTCCCTGGGGCTATGTTAGTGTCCTCCCTCTTGGAGCCCTAGTTTGTCCTGAGGACTGCCACTCCCAGAGGGCCCATGCCTGGGACATTGCAGTGTGCTATGGCTTGGCAGGAGCACTGCTGCTGTCAAGCCATAGCAAACATGCTCTGCTTTCAGCAAGCGAGAGCAGAAAATGCTCTTGCTTGCTGAAAGCGGAGCATGTCTGTTTCACTGCCCACTGTCAAGCGAGCAGAGAAGCAGACAAATTGCTTTGAGATCTGGGGAGCAGCATGATAGCAGCTCCCTGGGTATCAAACCGATGATGGCTCCAGCAGGAGGCAAGGAGCTGATTGGGACCGTCGCGTGTTTTCTCCATGTTAATTCCCATAGGAAACTGTAGACACGGCTGCAGCCTGAACTGCTGAACGGAATTACACCAAATGTAGCCCTTGGTTCGGAAGGAGACCTTTTTTTAAATGGTGTAAATCTGTTCAGTTGTTCCTGAGAAATTAAAAAAATAGAGATCAGAAAATCAATTTCCCATAGGAAACTTTAGACACAGTTATAGCCAAAACTGCTGAACTGAATTACACCAAATCCGTTCAGTAGTTGCTGAGAAAATCAAAAAATAAAAGTTTCGATATTTAGAGGCATCGAGGATCTGCGGACCCTCCCGACCACAAGCTTTATTCTAATTGGCTGTCAACACTCCAAACCAGGAAGTGTTGGCAGCCATCTTGTGCCTCGGTAACCGAGGCACAAGAAAAGAGGTCAAACTGGCGCACCTGGTGGAGTATGTGGCCCCCAGGGGCCCTCAGGATTGACAGGGAATTAATTCCCCGACTTAACACGCACCACAGGGCGTGTTTGCACACATCTCACCTCCGGCCCTGCCCCCTCTCTTCACCGCTGTGCAAACGCACCCGTGGCGCGTTTTAAGTTGGGAAATTAATTCTCCTTGAATACTGAGGGTCCCTGGGGCCAAGTAGCCCACGAGGGCCCTCCAGTATGTGCCAGGAAGCTGCGTTGCAGAGAGGTGTTCAGAGGCCAAGCCCCTTTCTACACCTCTCTGCAACGCAAATTTGTTGCGGATACTGGAGGTACCTCATGGGCTAGTTGGACCCCAGGCACCCTCAGGATTCAACCAGACTTAATCTCCCAACTTAAAACACGCCACGGAGCGCGTTTGCACAGTGGTGAAGGGAGGGTGCGAGGCCTGAGGTGAAATGTGTGCAAACGTTGGTTGTTTAAAGTTGGGGAATTAATCCGCTTTCAATCCTGAGGGCCCCTGGGGGCCAACTACTCCACCAGGTGCTTCCAGTCAGTGCCACTGCACTGTGTTACAGAGAGGTGGTCCAGGCCATGCCCCTTTTTACACCTCTCTGCAATGCATCTCTGTGGTGCTTACTAGAGGTAACTGATAGGCTAGTTGGCCCCCAGGGGCCCTCAGGATTGAAGGAGACTTTATCCCTCCACTTAAAATGTGCCAGAGGGCGTGTTTGCACAGTGGTAAAGGGAGGGGGCTGGACCTGAGGTGCCATGTGTGCAAACAGGCCCTGTGGCACGTTTATAGTTGGGGAATTAATTCCCTTTCAATACTGAGGGCCCCCTGGGGGACAACTAGCCCTCCAGGTGCTTCCAGTAAGCACCCCTGCGTTGCAGAGATGTGGTCCAGGTCACGCCCCTTTTTACACCTATCTGCAACGCAGCTCTGTACAGCTTACTGGAGGTACCTAGTGGGCTAGTTGGACCCCAGGGACTCTCAGGATTCAAGGGGACTTAATACCCCAACTTAAAATGTGCCACAGGGCGCTTTTGCACAGTGGTGAAGGGAGGGGGCGGGCGGGGCCTGAGGTGACATGTGTGCAAACACGCCCTGTGGTGCGTTTTAAGTTGGGGAATTAATTCCTCTCCAATACGGAGGGTCCCTGGTGGCCAACAACACCACCAGGTACCTCCAGTAAATGTCCCTGCAATGCAGCTCTGTGGCACTTACTGGAGGTACATGGTTGGCTAGTTGGACCCCAGAGATCATCAGGATTCAATGGGACTTAAACTCGCAACTGAAAACGGCCACAGGGCGTGTTTGCACACATGTCACCTCAGGCCTCCCTCCCTTCACCACTTTGCAAACGTGCCCCGGAGCTCGTTTTAAGAAGTAGCTTTAATCCCCTGCTCTATTATGTACTAGTGCCTTACGGAGGAGGTCATGCAAATTACAGGGGTACCCCAACGATTAGTGTTCCCTAGTCTATTTAGGTGTTTTCACTGTATTCTAAGTGTCTTTTAGCATAGCACTGGCTCTGGGCCTGGTTAGTCAGAGTCAGTTACTACCAGTACTCATCTAAAAAATTTGTGGGCACAGGATGATTTTGTAACAAGGCCTCTTTCTGCTCCTCTGTTGGTTCTTTCTGCACATGGCTTGCTTCTTCCTGCACTTTTCTTCGTCTGTGTGGGCTTCTGTTGCTTCTTTCTGCATTTCTTCTGCTTCTTTCTGTGTATTTTTTCTTCTTTCCGCACATGTCCTACCTCTGTAGGCACAGTTAGAAGTTAGCATTTAAAAAACCTTTGTAATTCACTAAAAAAACATACGTTTTAGGGAAAGTTATAGTTAGTTGGACATTTCACTTGTACAAAACCAGATAAATTCCCCCGTTCTAGTTAGTTCAGCTAACTATAACTTGTGCCCCACACAATGCACTGCTGATGAAGTCACATATTACATCACTCATGACATGGTCAGTGACATCACTGATGACATCTCAAATGACATCACTGAGGACATCACTGATGACATCATCCATGTGATAATTAGATATAT
Source organism: Lissotriton helveticus (assembly GCF_964261635.1). Classification (NCBI taxonomy): domain Eukaryota; kingdom Metazoa; phylum Chordata; class Amphibia; order Caudata; family Salamandridae; genus Lissotriton; species Lissotriton helveticus. The sequence continues at coordinate 1,619,542,843 of NC_136061.1, forward strand.
CTTCTCACACCTTGATATAACCTTTGATACACCCAGTCTAAATTACAGACTGCCTTTCTCAAAACCATAGACACTCCAACACCAATAACTACATACCCACTCACTGATTCCTAGGTTTACCCACACATTCACTCACTCACCCGTATAGTCATTCATACTTATGGTCACTCAGTAAAGGACTATCATATGCATTCCTACACCTATATAGACACTCACACACCACCACTCACCCATAGAGGTACCCACACACCTAGTCAATCAAGCAAATAATTAATCACACTGCAATTTACTCACCTATACAGTTATACACACAACAGCTCAATTACTCATACAAATACTAGCACATTCTTACGCTCTTATACAATCACTGATACAAGCACACACTCATCCATATAGCCACTCTCACAATCACACACTCACTTATAGCCATTTATATACTCCAACACACATATATACTGCCTTTTCACATATGTAGTTACACATGTACTACTGAGATATAGATTTACTCACCAACACACCTATACACACACTCACCCACCCATACAGTCCATCACAGATGCACTCTTGAAATCCCTGGTACTGGCATATAGAGCATTGCAGGGTCAGGGGCAGGCCTACCTTATAGCCAGACTGAAGCATGCCCAGTCGTCCCGCTCCCTTAGATGAAACTATCTTTTCCTTCTACGTACTCCCCATTTTCGCCACTCTAGAATGAGGGGAAGATCATTTGCTTTTATCACGGCCCAAGCATGGAACAACCTTCCACTGTCCCTCCGTCTGATAGAATCGGAATGCTTATTTCGACGCAACCTAAAAACCTGGCTGTTTACCTACCTTTAGTTGCATAGCGACACTCATGAATGTCTGCTGCTCGCAGTGCAGGGACACCACCGTAGGGAGTAGCTGTGCGCTATATAAGATTCTAAACTAAATAAATGAATAATAAACTATATACCCAGTAAATCAGCCACTCACACATCTATGCAAATCACACACACCCCACCCACACAAACACTCAGGCACCCATACAGATACTCAGACAACCAATCAATCCCCCATAAAGACACTCATGTAGCTATTCGCAAACCCATGCAGCCGCTTACACACCAACAGACAGATGGATACAGACATTCACACAGTTTAGTCACTAACCCACGCATTCAGTAAGATACGTTTAACCCCTCACTTATAGAGTCAGTCACGCACCTACTAAATCATCCATTCAGACACTTATACACCCACTCATACTTCAATACGCCTTTCCCTATATATATATATATTAAACATATTTAAACTTTACAGAAACACACAGTCACTGGATGATGTCATCGGTGATGCCATCAGTGATGTCACTTGAGATGTCATCAGTGATGTCATCAGTGATGTCACTGACCATGTCATAAGTGATGTAATATGTGACATCATCAGTAGTGCATTGCGGGGGCGTGAGTTATAGTTAGCTGAACTAACTATAACGGGGAATTTCTCTGGTTTTGTACGAGTGAAATATTCAACTAACTATAACGTGCCTGAAACCTATGTTTTTTTCAGTGAATATATATATATATATGTATGAGCCACCAGACTCCTGCTGTCTTCTGACAACTACTAACTCGTGGGATCGGTGCACAGCAAGCGGGAGCAGGTCCCCGTAACTTTTTCAAAAGGCAACCTCATTGTCTATCCAAGACGAAGAAAAGAGCCGACACTCCAGAGATTTTTAGACCAAAGCTTTACTAAACGTCTGACGCGGTTTGATCTTGCAGTCTATGTCAAAGCCAAATCATACTGTGAAAAGTGCTGAATGACATAGAAAAGATATATTCAATTAAATGTGTGCATGCATTCCAAAAAATTATTGACTAGTATTATTTTGCATTAATTGTTTTGCTGATAAAATAATATATATTACAACAATAATTCATATTAAATGTTGATAAAATGCATCACATCATTCAAACAATAAAAAGAAAAGGTTTCTCATTTGTCATAAACCATTAAACATCCATCATATTACGGAAAAAGGTTATAATCATACAATATGAGAACAATATATGTCAAGTGGATTAATTAGTTTGCATCAAATCCATACCAACAATATATGGTTTCTTCTAGGGCACTGCAAATAAATCATTATCATTCCATGATCTAAGATTTCCTTGATAAAATACATATTATCATTATTTCGGTGAGCTCAGTCAAAACAGTTCACCAGTGAAAAAGATAAGAAAACTCAAAAAAAAAACAAAGACATATAAAATATATAACAAAATGCTACATTCACTTAACAACTTTAAATCCTCAGCTAAGAACTTCATGAGACAGGTTACTCAATTTCTCATGGAATTATTTAAAAAAAATATCTAATGATAGATAGACGGAGATCAAAGACTACTTCTCTAACATTGTCTTCATCCCAGATGCACATAAATCCCCTCATCCTGATTAAGACCAAAGGGGTGATGGGTGTTCAATAAAATTATGTATTCAGATTCTAATCTACATAGAATACGCTCTCTGTCTCCACCTTGTGTTCTCAGGATAACCCTTTCAACACCCAAAAAAGAAATGTAATCAGTTTCAATTGGATGGTGTTAGTGCCAATATCCAGCAATTGCATGACTGGCGTCCCTGTTTCTGGCTGCTCGAAAATGCTCAAGAATTCTCTTCTTTACCGGAAAGATGGTGCTCCCTACATATTTCAGACCACATTTGGAAACAAGCACATATATTGTAGAATCACTGTTGTAATTTATACATTTCTTTAGCTTGGCCTCCTTGCCTGTGGGCAATGTGTTTGTTTTTGTATTCCGGCTATGTGTACAGGCTCTACGACTGCCACACTTGTAGAAACCTTGTTGTTCACTCAACCATGTGCCTGAACCTGTCTGACAGTTACCTGTGTAACTGTGTACTAATATATCTTTCAATTATTTACTTTTTCCATAAGTTATCCACGGGTGTGGACTCATGAGATGTCCTATTGTTTGCTCAGATTTTACAAGTTTCCAATGTCTGTTGACAATACATCTTACTGAGGTTGATTCACTATTGAAAGTGGTTAGCAATCTAACCTAATTTGTCTCCTGTTATTTAGGCTTAGGTATTAGTAAGTTTCCCCTCTCCCTGACTGCCCCTGTCCTATAAGATTCCTTGATGACGTTGGATGGGTATCATCTTGATCTGAACCTAGTACACATCCTGCTGTGTTCTTCCTGAAATGACTCAGGACTACTATTGTTTATCTTCACCCTGATCATTTCCCCACGGGAATGCTCCACTTCAAATTGAGCAGATGATGACTGCAGGTGTGTAAAACTGATCCCCGCAGTTTCTTTATGAAAAAGGCTTGTATGTACAGTGTAATTATTTACTGAGACTAAAATGTCCCAAAATTCAATTTTTGATGTATGTGTTTTCCATGTAAATCGTATGTTCAAATCATTTACATTAATCCATTCTAGGAAAGAATTTAGTTCTCTTTGCAGCCCAACCGAGATTACAAAGAGGTCATCAATGTATCGTGTCCAAACAAATATTTGTTTTGTCTACCTCATGTTATTGTCTATCCAGGCATGTACAGCATCCCACTACCCTATGAATGGGGAAGCAAAACTCGGGACAAAACAACTCCCCATAGCAGTCCCAGTCAGTTGTTTATGCCATTATTCTCCAAAAAGAAAGATATTATTCTCCATACAAAATTTCAAAATATCTAACAGCAAATTGGAATGATCATACATAGCAAGTGGGTTGTCCCTACAGAAATACCTACAAGCTTCTATTCCCAAGTCATGATTTATACTAGTGTACAGAGATACTACAGCAATAGTTGTTAAAATATAGCTGGCCTTCCATGAAATGCCATGGATCTTTGTTAGAAAATCAGTGCTTGCTCTCCAGTATGCAAGAAGACTGAGAACATAAGGGCACAAAACGAAGTCTAAGTGCATCAAAATATTTTCCAGAAAACTGTTGTTAGCCTATATTATTGGTCTGCCTAGAGGATATGTCCTGTGTTTGTGTACTTTGGGTAATAGATCAAAACAGGGTGCAATAGGAAATTCCACCTGTAGAAATTGATACTCATCTAGGCTAATCAAGCCTTTCTCTTGCCATCCTCTAACGATTGTAATATATCTGGTGTTAGACCTGGCATCTTTGGCGTGGTTTCCCATGACTTTTTGCCTCCACCTCCTGTATTTTTCATGCTGTGCTGGATTTCGTTTTGGCTGGTTTAGATGCTTTGGGCACTTTGCCACTGCGGATCAGTGTCAAAGTGCAAGGGCTCCTTGGGTACATTGTTATTGTGATTGGTTATCCATGATTGGCATATTTGTTTTACCGGTAGGTCCCTAGTAAAGTGCACAGAGTTTGCCAGGGCTGTTGATTCAAATGCTACTAGTGGGCCTGCATCACTGATTGTGCTACCCAAATGAGTAGCCCTAAAATGGTGTCTCAGGCCTGCCACTGCAGTGCCTGTGTGCAATTGCTAACTGCCATGCTGACCTGACCAGTGTCCCCACTGACCAGGCCTAACCCTTCCCTTTCTGTACACATTGGACACCCCCATGGAACGCCCAAGGTACCCCCCAGGAAGTGTGCAGTGTATGTGAAAGGTAGAGCATATACTAATGTAGGTGACATGCTCTGATAGTGAAATACTGCCAATTTCGTTTTTCACTATTGAAAAGCTATCTTGTCCATAGGCTAGAATGGGAAATGCTGTGTATAATGTTTACCTGCATATCTTCCCATAGGGGCAAGATGGAAAATTAAAGTCTAGTATCCCTGGACTCAGAATTTAATAACCCTTCTTTTAGGAAGGATGGTCTTAAATCCTGTGTTTGAAAACAGCACTTTTATAAAGTGGCTGTTTTCTTGTCTGACCTTTCTGTGTGCCTTTGCCTGTTTGTGAATTGACTGTCTGGTTTGTGAGTGACAGGGGCTGGGTTGCCTCCAGAAGGCTAGACGAGTCAGCACTAGGCTGAATAGCTTCATCTGAATCTTGAGTGGGTGGAGGGATAGCACCTGGGCCTGAATAGGGTTGTGCCTGCCTTCCACAATGCTGGCTCCACCTCCTGCTGGACTGCTGATGACCCTGCCCCTCTCTCTCAAAGGAAAGAAGCAGTCATGTAAAGAGAGTGCTCCAGGACTGACCAGAACTGGTTTGGACTAGGCAAAGGCCTCTCTGCCTTCAGAGAACAAAGAGATTATTGGTATAAAAAGGGATACCCAGACCCCAGAAAATTAGATCATCCTGGAATCAAGAAGGAACCTCTGCCCAGGAGATAAGCTAGAAGACTGAAGAGGAAGGACTGCCCTGCTGTGTGATTGTAGGCTGACCTGCAGTTGCTATTCTGCCAAGGGAAGAAATTTGCTGTTGCAGGGTCCCCTGCTTGAAGAGATCTCCAAGGGCCTGAGTAGAGCTGGCCTCCTGTTAAGAAGTTTCAGGAACAAAAGGACTCCCCCCCCTGGCATCCTCCTGAACTCTGCTGTGTGAGTTCTGACCTGCCTAGAGTGCTTGATCCATTTGTGGGGCCTCTGGAGGTTTTCTACTGTTTGGGGAGCTGGAAAAGAAGAAGAAAAAAAGATCAACAATTCGCATGCATCCCTTGTTGCGGAGCACATCGTCGACAGTGCAAGAGAATTCCTGTCACCGCAAAGATCGTCGCAGCACCTGTTGCCACTGAAACAATTGATGCATTGTTCGCTTGTGGAGTGCTTCGCCTTGGTGCGGGAAGATTCCTATTGCTGCAAACAGCATTGCAGAGCCTGTCGTCGCTGTGAGAACTGTTGCACCGCTTGTTTGCAGACTGCATCAGGTCGCTGCGAACATTGTCTCAGAGTCAACGCATCGAGGGGCCTCGATAGAAGATCAACGTGGCGCCACGCATTGCCGCCGTACCGAAGATAGTCGCAGTCCCAAAGACCGTCGCATTGTGCCTGTGCGAGACGTTTCCTAGCAGAGAACCTGTAAACCGTAATCCATACAAGGTATCGCATCCCTCCCCATACAGATAGGATTTGGCGCAATCCGCCCGATGCATGCAGCGGGGTTGTTGCATCACCTCACCAGGGTCTCAGGAGTGACGCATCACTTGTTTTATGACGCTGCAGCTGCCGCTTGGAACTTTTGTCGCATCTACAGGTAATTTGGGCTAAAAGTTACGCAACTGTGGATTATTTTGGTACAAACCTTTGAACTATTTTTAAAGACTTATTTTGAAACAGTGTATGTGGGATTTTTGTTGTTTTGGTCTTGTGAAGTTTAGATAAAGATACTTTATTTTTCTAAACTGGCGTGGAGTCTATTTGTGGTGTTTTCACTGTGTTACTGTGAGTGTTGGTACAAATACTTTACACATTGCCTTTGATAAGCCTGTCTGCTCGTTCCAACCTACCAAAGGGGTGAGCAGGGATGATCTAAAGAGTGTATCCCCCTTACCCCGACTAGAAGCAAAGGTCCCTATTTGGACATTGGTACCTACCTCTGCCACCTAGAGACCCCCAGATTTAACATCTGGTTATAGTCTCTTTGTACTACCAAATTATGATTTTTCATAGCATCCCAGCAGTGTTAGTTGTATTTTGGCTTCCTGATTGAATTTATTAATGTCCTATAAGACAACATTACCACCTTTATCGGATGGTTTAATGACAATTTATGTATCTCTTTTTAAAGATGAAAGAGCCAATTTCTGCCCCTCTGTAAGATTTTTTTTAACAAAAATTGTATTTAATTTTCAATTTATGCATACACATATGGCATTTGTCAGTGGTTACATCAGTTGATGGTTTCTGACACAGGCAGTGATCACAAGGATTGGTACCAGTGCACATTTGATAGATTTAATCATTACAGTTGATCTTTCACATGCAGGTGTAATATGAACGGTTTGCACACAGTAATCAGGATATACTTTTTAGGTGAGTAAGTTTTGGAAGACTAAACTAGTCCTCCCAACTACCCCCTCCCATTAAATATAACTCCCTCCCACGAAAAAAGAGAAACATTAAAAACAATGCCGCTGTGATCTGGGTATCTGTCTTAGTATACATCCCTACAGGGTGATCAGGCTGAGGAAGTAGGGGTAGAGAGAGAGAGGAGGGAGAGAGGTATATATTCAGTTAAAGACCAAGTGCTTAAATCTACTCCAGTGCCCGGGCAATGCGACACAGGTGGGGAAGACTAGGAGAGGATAGTTGGAGAAAGAGAGCCCAGAACAGACCCCCAACCCTCGGAGTTGGTTGCTGTATGTGCTTTGAAATGTCAGTTGGGCCCACTCCATTGAAATTGGCTTTTTCCTTAGCCCCCTATACTCTTCGCGCTGCAGCACCTCTCTTTCAGCAGTAGCCCATTTAATCACTTCCTCCTGTCATTTCCCTTCATGCGGTGCTGCACGTGATTCCAGTGCGGCGTGATTAATTTCTTGACTAGCACCAAGGAGAGCCCCATGAAGCAGCGCAATACCACCACCTTATTTGGGAAGGGGGAGACCCAGAAGACAGGTCTCGATGGTACCCCATGTGGAGCGTTCAGTAACTTGTGTGGACCCTCTGTGACCTCCATCCAGAAACCATTTAGGGAGGGACAAGCCCATATCATATGGATAAAATCTGCATCCGGATGGTAACACCTGGGACAATCCGTAGAGGCAGTCAGAAACATGTGTTGTATCGCCTGGGATGTGAGGTAAGATCTGTACAGTATGAGCAATTGTAGCGCTTTAAGTCAAACATTACGGGAGACATGTCTCGAGTGTTCTATGCCCTGTGCCTATTCCCCATCAGTGAATTCCATGGCTATCGCAGTTTCCCACTACCGGACAAAGGACAGTAATGAAATACCCATATGTAGGTGTAATCCACGGTACAACCAATGAATCAGATGGCTCCCCTGACCCATTATGTGTTGGGCTTGCAAAAGTTGGAAAGCAGAGGGTTCCCTCTGGTTCACCAACAGTGTCTGCGTATGTAATGTGTTATTGCAGTGTGAGTTAAGAACAGTGTGCTTGGGACAGTATTTGTTTGTGTAAATTCATCAGGAGGCATTAAATTCACATTTGGAATAGATCACCCACTGTTTCAACTCCCGCCTCCACCCAATTTCACAACCTAGTGGTCGATAGTACTCCCCTCAAGGTTAGTAAGCCACACAGTGGAACATTTGGGGCATATGGTGTGGGCATATTGGTATATTTCAGTGCCAGTTTCCAGGAATGGGGGGCTTTTTGGAGTAGGAAGGTGGGTCTCATACCTGTACTGCGCCAGGGCATAGTAGCGTCCGTAGTGACCCAAGTTTTAACCGCTCAGGAGAATAACCGATTTCAAATAAATTATCACCAGCCAGCCAGTATGCCAACCATTGCAATTGCCCAGTGATGCAGTAAGCCTTAAAATTTGGTACACCCATGCCCCCTTCGGTGCTAGGCAATTGCATTTTGGCAAGGGCCAGTCTATGTCAATGCGTTCCAGAAAGAAATGAAGTCAGAAGGGTGTCGAGTACTTAGTAGATCCATGCTGAAAGGGCTACAGGGAGGTTCACAAATTGATATAACAGTCTGCAAAGCATGACCATTTTAGAAACAGCCAGTCAATGGCAAAGTGTTCCAAAATTCCACTTGAGATTTTAAGGAGCTTAGTGTTCGAACCACATTTCCATCTATGATGTCCAAGGTGGTTCCGAAAATACGGATGCCCAAATATTTAAAATAAATTGGTTCTACCCTGAACTGCAGTGTACCAAACTGGAGAGTGGGTGAAGTGTAAGTGTCATAAAATGAGTATGCCGATCTTTGAAGCATTGAGGTGAAGGCCAGATATTTCCCTAAATTCCATGAACAAGGAGGCTATAGGCATCATGTTCACATGCATGTCTTTAAAGTACAACAACATATCATCGGCATAGAGTGACACAGAGTGGGTTACTGAGTCAACTGGGATGCCATATGTTGTCATAGTGTGCCGTAATGTTGTGCCAGGGGCTCCAAGGCTAGCACAAACAGTAAGGGCAAAAGGGGACAGACTTGATGCATGCCACAATATATATGATATGCGGGGAATGTTGGTTCCAGTCTTCGCACGTGCAGTACGCCTGGAGTAAAGTAACTCCACCCTTCTACAAAATTCAGGCGGAAACCCAAATTTGGCTAACTCTGCCATCATGTATGGCCAACTCAGGGAGTCAAATGCTTGGCGAATATCCAATGAGAGGCAGCCCACCTTCGAAAATGGACCTGAGCTGTTTGTAACAGAGCATGAAAACGGCTGATGTTTAAAGATGTGTTGCGCTTTGGCATGAAACCACATTGGTCTGTGTGAATCAATTTAGAGTGTAGGGGGAGTCGCCCCGATGCTAGGACTTTATTAAGAATTATATACTCTGTATTAGGAATCACGAGGGGCCTGTAGGATGCAAGGTCTTTTGGGGGCTTATCGGGTTTCAATAAAGAAGTCACTATCACCTCTCTGTTCGTGGGGAGTAGGGCTACCTCTGTTAGTTCAGCAGTGTAAAGCAGTAATATTTTTGGGACTAAAGGTGCCACAAAGGTGGAATAAAACTCGACAGGAAGCTCATCCGAGCCCAGAGTCTTGTTACGAGCGAGCCAATTTTTTGCGCGGCAGATCTCATGGGCAGACAGCGGAGCTGCAAAAGCTTCAATATCTGCATCAGTGACAGTGGAGCTTAATGGACATTAGAAATATAGAGCTGGCTTCTGATGTATCGAGGGAGGGAGCGGCATAAAGATGTGTGTAATAGTCATGAAATGTTCTATTAATGTCCACCTGGGTGGTGACCAATGTATGGTGACTGTAATGAACGGCCAGAACAGGTGTGGGGGAGGGTTGTGGCCTAATCAGTTGGGCTAGCAATGTGCTGTCGTTCCATAGCTCTGCATACTTTATCCTAGCTTCTTGAAGCTCCTCCTCTTCTCCTACATCTGCCTAGGCTGCCACCTCCAGCACCTGCATTGTCCCCTCCTGCTCCTAATGTCACAGGCTATCTCCCTCCTAGCCCTCACAAGTGCCCCCATATAGACCCCCGGATGGTCACCTTGAAGGCTTGCCACGCCACAGATCTAGTTGTGGCTGTGCCCTCGTTATCCTCAAAGTATGCAGTGATGATGTTTGCTAATGCATTCCTAAACACTGGGTCTCCTAGCTGCAAGGGTTGAAGGTGCCATGTTGGCTTGGGGGTCGGGCCCCAGTTGAGCAACAGCTCCAATGGTTTTTGGTCCGAAATAGTTTTTCCCAGGTAGGTGCTTTGAATAACAGATGGGAACAGGTCTGGTGTACAAAGGAAGTGGTCAAGGCGGGTGTGTGGGAGTGCAGGTGAGAATAAAAGGAGTGCTCTCACATATGGACCTGTTGTGATCTCCATACATCCAGCAGGCCCCAACCGTCAGCCCATCTAGCCAAGTTGGTAGCCTGCGCTATAGCGGCTACTTTCGATATGGGAGGGTGAGAGAGGGTCAACTGCATATTAAATACCGCATTAAAGTCCCCCCCAGGTCCCATGGATATTGCGCCCAATCTGCCCAGTCTGCCCAGTGGGCTTTACTGGAGGTAACAGGAGGGGTAGACGTCCCCTAAGGATGTCCTTGGGGGCCAACCTGGGGGACTAACTGGTTACCTCCAGTTAGTCCCACACAGCAGGATTGCTGAGAGTTGTCAGAGGCCATGCCCCCTTTCTCCACCACTCTGCAAACATGCCTCCTGGTGCCCTACTAGTAGAGGGATAAAGTTGCCTTGGCTATTGAGGGTCCTTACCGGCCAACTACCCCTACTGTTACCTCCAGTAAGTCCTACACAGTGGGTTTGCTGAAAGGTTTTCGGGGGCCATGCCCCTTTTAACCACCACTCTGCAAACCCACCTTTAGTAAATATATAATAACCAGTATGATCGGCAATACAATGAGGCGGAAATCCCAACATGGGGACTGCGATCTGCATCCCACTGTTCATTGGAGTAAAATGTGCATATTGGAAATTGAGGTCAAAATAATAAATATATACATTGTTACTGTCGCCACGGTCATACTCACCTGTGTGGGCCACAGTAAATCAAGTAAAAACTTGCCCATTTGTCTGAGCTCCACCAATAGGAGCAGTAGATGGAGATTTTAAATGAACCAAACTGTGCACTTTTAATAATGATGTGACTGCATGGAAGAAGGTACAACGTTGAAACTTGTTGAGATTACCCAGTCAGGGCTCTGAACTGTTTTGTAGTTGTTCTGTAACATAAACGGGTTTGACCCATCTACGGATGCACCCGCAGTGAGTTCGGCAGCCTTGGTCCTTGGTGGGATCGTGAAAATATATACACACATATATATATATAATCAGATAGATAGATGTAGATAGATAGATGTAAATATAGGTATTTCTCTTTCTCTTTTGTATGTATATATATATATATGTATATATATATATATATACATACATATATAAATTCACTGAAAAAAACATGGGTTTTACAGACGTTATAGTTAGTAATTAGCATTTAAAAAACCTTACAAATTCACTAAAAAAACGTAGGTTTCAGGGAAGTTATAGTTAGTTGAACATTTGATTTCATTTGATATGTCATCAGTGACGTCATCAGTGTTGTCAATGACCATGTCATGTGTGATGTAATATGTGACATCATCACCAGTGCATTGCGGGCGCACAAGTTATAGTTAGTTCAAATTACTATAACAGGCAAATTTCTTTGGTTTTATATGAGTCAAACTCCACAAACTTCTCCCAGGCTTAATGATATTCTGACTTGAAATTTATGGTGGTGAACCATTCAATGCCTTTTGTTAATGATAGCATTTCATGGATTTTGGGGAGGGGAAACTGATCTACCAAAATATTCTTAGGTCTCTTAAATGAACACAGAGCCTGAGTTTACCATTTGGTCGTCGCACTACTACAAGAGGTGCGACCAGGTTTGAAGATTCCACAGGTTCAATGATGCGTGACACTTGTAACTTCCCGAATGCTGGGAACTCTTCCTTTCTGATATTCGTCGGAACACTCCTGGCTTTGTGGATACAAGGTGTGGCATTCTCTTTAACAATAATTTTGTGCTGCCACCCCTTTTATTCCTCAATGGCACTAGAAAACATCTCAGGGTATGAATTCACAATCTCAGTTTCCTCTTTAGCACTTTCCCTCATGGTTTAAACTGCTTCAGGACATTTAGGATTTATGATAATTCCAATGTCCCCCTTGGTCCCACCAGTTTAGCACAGGCAGGCCTGTTTTGGAGACATATAATTTGCACATGCCTCCCTGTTTTAAAATCAGCCCAATAGATTGATGTAATTGCCAGTAAAGCTTTTCGGGGAAACGTCAGGTAGCTCTAATATTTACCCAAATTGTGATGCAAAATTCTTCATCAATACACTTCCATTCGCAATTGTATACACAGAATCAAAATCTGCTGTAATTATTGTATTAGTGGCTTCAATAGTTGACTCTCACCTAAGTTTCTTCCTCCTCGCACTACAGAACTCAAAACACACATGTCAGTGTCTTCATTGTTATCACTGTCCAAGGACTCTTTGCTTGAATCTCCTTCCAACATTCCTTTCTTTTTCCCACAGCCCTTTTGGAAATGACCTCTAATTTCCACACCATGAGCAACATTGATTACGTGCAGGGATTTTTTTCTCATTGTCAAATTGGTCTGCAAGACCACACCTGTAACATTGGATCATATTTCTAGGATTTTCAGTTTTAGATTTCAGAGAACTGTTTGCTCTTTAGCCAGTCTCTCAGAAAGTGTATATCTGGATGTTTGCCAAATTTGACTTTATGGACTAGGGGGCATATTATCAAGGGGGTTTATCTCTGCTTTTTTGGCTTTAAAATCCAAGAAAGCGGAGATAAAATTATCTCCCTATTACCTAGCTGTCGCTAACACCAGTTAGCGACAGCTAGTAGGAGATAGCGACTATCTTGGGCCCCACTTTGCATGTCAGTGATATTTATCACTAATGACATGCAAAGTGGGCGTGCCAAGATGTCAGCAACTGGAAACAGTCGCTAACATCGCTATCTCCTATTGCAAACTTTTGGAGATATTCGTGCTCAGCGCGAATATCTCCAAAAGCTAACACCTGCCCTGAGCAGTTCTTAGCCATGTTATCCAATGGGAGGTGGATAACATGGCTAAGAGCATTAGCTCGGTAATGCATGAATATCGTTGACTTTTCAGCGATATTCATGCATTGCGGCCGTTTTTTATCGCATTTGCGATAAACCTTGGTAATACCAAGGTTTATCTGCGATAAAAATCGCCGCAGCTCAGCGGTAAATTTTTGTCTCGATCCCCAGCTTTGTGGCTTTTTTTCGTCTGTTAGTTCTTTGTTACTCTCCGAAAGAATAACCATCACACATCAGCCTGTCAATTCTGCATGTTTGACAATGTCAAATGGAGCTTCTCTTTTTGCCCATACATTATCCTGTATTGTCAGATTCTCAGCAGGCATGCCAATTTGATCACGAATAGGCTCGCCATGTAATGTCCCAAAGAGGCATGTCGAGGCAGCGTTCTTTCAGGTAGATACATAATCCTCAATGAACTCAAGTTTGGATTGCTTTCTGTGGTAGATTTGTACCGGTCAGTACCTACACAAACTGTACGGGCATAGAAAACATCAGATATTTACGCACAATACTAAAAACATCGCCTTGACTATATTGTCTGGGCCTCTTTTGTAGACAAATGACGTTTTGAACCTTGATGGCCCTAGCAAGAGTAACAATACCTTTTTTTCCTTTTCCTCATCGACATCAAAAGTAGCTATTTAATAAAAAATATATTCACATCATTCTTGCAACTTGAGAGAAGAATCTCCAGAAGCATTAAAATTGAGAGATCAACATATATCATTCCATTTTAACCCTAGACGTTCCACATTCACATTACATCACGGAATGATAAACCCCTTGGGATTCAGCAGAGGTGGCATCTTGTAGAAGATTTTACAGACTAGCTATTAGTAAAAGAAAGGTGGAACTTTGGGAGGAGGTTGGGTTCACACTGATCACTTCCTGTAGGACCAGAATTGCTGAGTTGTTTTGGTATGCCATTAATAATCACAAAAATAATTTACAACAAGGGGTGGTGATGGACAGAGTCTCTGAATTAAGCAGAGTACTCTCACCCAGTCAAGAGATCAGGGCTAGATCCAACACCGTTTTTTAGCTCATTGCACCATCCCAGTTTCAGAACCTGGCTTTATGCAAATTAGTCTGTCCCTGGCCCAGTGCATCATGGGAACAGGGCAGACCAGACTACAAAAGCCAATTCTTACACTGGGAAGGAAACAAGCTTCCGGGGACCGGTTTCTGCCATTTCAGGCGTCTTCGGCCCGGCTTGCTTGAATCCTGATGGTGCAATGAGCAAGGGACTCACATCTGAGTATACCCTTCCACGCTTAGGGTGGACAAAATAATTTACAACAAGGGGTGGTGATGGACAGAGTCTCTGAATTAAGCAGAGTACTCTCACCCAGTCAAGAGATCAGGGCTAGATCCAACACCGTTTTTTAGCTCATTGCACCATCCCAGTTTCAGAACCTGGCTGTATGCAAATTAGTCTGTCCCTGGCCCAGTGCATCATGGGAACAGGGCAGACCAGACTACAAAAGCCAATTCTTACACTGGGAAGGAAACAAGCTTCCGGGGACCGGTTTCTGCCATTTCAGGCGTCTTCGGCCCGGCTTGCTTGAATCCTGATGGTGCAATGAGCAAGGGACTCACATCTGAGTATACCCTTCCACGCTTAGGGTGGACAAAATAATTTACAACAAGGGGTGGTGATGGACAGAGTCTCTGAATTAAGCAGAGTACTCTCACCCAGTCAAGAGATCAGGGCTAGATCCAACACCGTTTTTTAGCTCATTGCACCATCCCAGTTTCAGAACCTGGCTGTATGCAAATTAGTCTGTCCCTGACCCAGTGCATCATGGGAACAGGGCAGACCAGACTACAAAAGCCAATTCTTACACTGGGAAGGAAACAAGCTTCCGGGGACCGGTTTCTGCCATTTCAGGCGTCTTCGGCCCGGCTTGCTTGAATCCTGATGGTGCAATGAGCAAGGGACTCACATCTGAGTATACCCTTCCACGCTTAGGGTGGACAAAATAATTTACAACAAGGGGTGGTGATGGACAGAGTCTCTGAATTAAGCAGAGTACTCTCACCCAGTCAAGAGATCAGGGCTAGATCCAACACCGTTTTTTAGCTCATTGCACCATCCCAGTTTCAGAACCTGGCTGTATGCAAATTAGTCTGTCCCTGGCCCAGTGCATCATGGGAACAGGGCAGACCAGACTACAAAAGCCAATTCTTACCGGTCCCCGGAAGCTTGCCGGTCCCCGGAAGCTTGTTTCCTTCCCAGTGTAAGAATTGGCTTTTGTAGTCTGGTCTGCCCTGTTCCCATGATGCACTGGGCCAGGGACAGACTAATTTGCATACAGCCAGGTTCTGAAACTGGGATGGTGCAATGAGCTAAAAAACGGTGTTGGATCTAGCCCTGATCTTTTGACTGGGTGAGAGTATTCTGCTTAATTCAGAGACTCTGTCCCTCACCACCCCTTGTTGTAAATATTTTTGTCCACCCTAAGCGTGGAAGGGTATACTCAGACATGAGTCCCTTGCTCATTGCACCATCAGGATTCAAGCAAGCCGGGGCGAAGACGGCTGTAATGCCAGAAACCGGTCCCCGGAAGCTTGTTTCCTTCCGAGTGTAAGAATTGGCTTTTGTAGTCTGGTCTGCCCTGTTCCCATGATGCACTGGGCCAGGGACAGACTAATTTGCATACAGCCAGGTTCTGAAACTGGGATGGTGCAATGAGCTAAAAAAACGGTGTTGGATCTAGCCCTGATCTTTTGACTGGGTGAGAGTATTCTGCTTAATTCAGAGACTCTGTCCCTCACCACCCCTTGTTGTAAATATTTTTGTCCACCCTAAGCGTGGAAGGGTATACTCAGACATGAGTCCCTTGCTCATTGCACCATCAGGATTCAAGCAAGCCGGGCCGAAGACGGCTGTAATGCCAGAAACCGGTCCCCGGAAGCTTGTTTCCTTCCCAGTGTAAGAATTGGCTTTTGTAGTCTGGTCTGCCCTGTTCCCATGATGCACTGGGCCAGGGACAGACTAATTTGCATACAGCCAGGTTCTGAAACTGGGATGGTGCAATGAGCTAAAAAACGGTGTTGGATCTAGCCCTGATCTTTTGACTGGGTGAGAGTATTCTGCTTAATTCAGAGACTCTGTCCCTCACCACCCCTTGTTGTAAATATTTTTGTCCACCCTAAGCGTGGAAGGGTATACTCAGACATGAGTCCCTTGCTCATTGCACCATCAGGATTCAAGCAAGCCGGGCCGAAGACGGCTGTAATGCCAGAAACCGGTCCCCGGATGCTTGTTTCCTTCCCAGTGTAAGAATTGGCTTTTGTAGTCTGGTCTGCCCTGTTCCCATGATGCACTGGGCCAGGGACAGACTAATGTGCATACAGCCAGGTTCTGAAACTGGGATGGTGCAATGAGCTAAAAAACGGTGTTGGATCTAGCCCTGATCTTTTGACTGGGTGAGAGTATTCTGCTTAATTCAGAGACTCTGTCCCTCACCACCCCTTGTTGTAAATATTTTTGTCCACCCTAAGCGTGGAAGGGTATACTCAGACATGAGTCCCTTGCTCATTGCACCATCAGGATTCAAGCAAGCCGGGCCGAAGACGGCTGTAATGCCAGAAACCGGTCCCCGGAAGCTTGTTTCCTTCCCAGTGTAAGAATTGGCTTTTGTAGTCTGGTCTGCCCTGTTCCCATGATGCACTGGGCCAGGGACAGACTAATTTGCATACAGCCAGGTTCTGAAACTGGGATGGTGCAATGAGCTAAAAACCGGTGTTGGATCTAGCCCTGATCTTTTGACTGGGTGAGAGTATTCTGCTTAATTCAGAGACTCTGTCCCTCACCACCCCTTGTTGTAAATATTAATAATCACAAAAGCAAAAAGAACAATTCATGGACAGAATGCAGAACAATGTCATACATTCACTCCGGTACAGAGATCTAAGTCTAAATCAATCGTTTTTTTGCTCCCCATGCCATTCCAGTTTGACCCAGTCCATATGCAAATCAGTCTTGACACTGCACCCAATGAGAACAGGTCAGCCCTAACCGCCAGGCCAGGTCCTCCCGGGACTGGAAACAAGCGTCCTAGGACCAGTTTGGGGGTTTCACCCCTCTTCAGCCAGGATTGCTTGACTCCAGTGGTATACAGAGCAGGGGACCCATGTCTGGGTATACCCATCCCACTCGGGCTGACATATGCAAAAAGAACAATTGAAGGACACAATGCAGAACAATGTCATACATTCACCCCAGTACAGAGATCTGGGCCTTTAGGGGTTTAAGTAAGTTTTACCTTAGCTATATTAGAAAGTTTTTAATTTCTCTTGTTAGGGGCACCAATTTTTCTTGGGCTCATCTAGGCACTTCTCTTTTTCAGATGCTTGCCCGACCTGAGGATTGCGCTGGTGTGGTCACCTTTCTCAAACACACACTATGGCACAGACACTCTACTGTTTTAGCAGTCTGATTATTCCTGCTAACTTGCTACTCAAATTGGATGTGCTACCTCATTTTTAACAACAATAGGTTTCCTTTTGCCTGCTCATTGCACTGGGTTAATTTAAGTCATACTCTGCCTTTTCTGTAAACTACACAATTTTAACATGCTTGTTTTTTTAATGTATTTTATGTGTTTGGGCATTTATGTTATGCATACATAAACCGAATAATGAAATTGATTGAAATCAACCGATATCATGAAAATACAATTTGTACTTATTTTCTTGCAGTAACTACTTAAGTGATGAGGAGAACAAGAAGATATTCGGTGTTTGCAATAATCCAAATGGACATGGGCACAATTATAGAGGTAAATGTTGTCAAAAGCCTAAAGGATACATTGAATTTTATAACGAAATTTTCGTAATTTCAAGAACATCGCCCCAAAGCAATTCATACTATTTTTTTCTACAACTGAATTAAAATAATACATATTATTTGAAATATTTAGGATGGAGCTAGGAGATTTTTGCTTCAAATGAAATTGGCCTTATATTTATTACAAAATGTTCATTTTTTGTCTTTCATTTTCGGATTTGCTGTGCTGTTTACTTTTTTCTCATTTGCTTTGTCCTGAAATCTTATGTTTTTGAGTGTGTTTGTTTTTTTTGGCTCAATTTCGTCTTTTGATGCCGCTCCTCACTTAATTTCAGAGTCGGAGAGTCTGCCACTGTCTCCTTTATTTGGTAACATGAATATTTGTATACTTCATTCTGCTTTTTAGGTTTCAACCTGGCGAGGGCACTGCTTGCAGTGCCCCGCCCAGGGCGAAAACTTTTGTCAACAGTAGGTATGTTCGGCACGCCTCTGTTTCCCATTGGCTAGCTCCATAAATGGACGCTAGCCATTGGCAAACAGAGGCGTCCGTCATCCTCCGAGGCGACTCGTGGGCGTTCCTGGGATGTTTTTCTCATCCTGCCCCTTCTGACAACGTCATGCGGCCTTGGGCGGGGTTTATTTTTTTTTTACCTCCATTGTTGTTCTGGCCATTCCGCGGCCGACAGCCGCCGGAGGAAGTCCAGGTCCAGGTGAGTGCTGGCCGTTCCCGCCGCCCCCCTCCCGCTGTCCGTCTTCCCGTTCCTGCCCCCCCTCCCGCTGTCCGTCTTCCCGTTCCTGCCCCCCCTCCCGCTGTTCGTGTTCGTATATTCAGCCCTTGTATTTTTGCACGCCAGTGACCTGTATGAGCCTTTTACTCTAGCTGCATGGGTTCGAATCCCACCTCAGCCACTTATTATCTTTTTTGTTGTTGCAGTTTTTATACTGCTTGAACTAGACCCCAAGATGTCGCAACGCTTTACATGAGCGCCAGTTGCATTATGGAAAGACACATTCATGTGTTTTTTAGGCACGGGTAGATTAAGTGGTTTGCCCAGAATCACACTGATGTTGAGCCTCTAGCCAGACTCGGACCTGGATCCGCAGCTTCAAAGTCGGCCGATCTGGCCGTTAAACCACACCCTCTTGAGGCATAGCCGGGCCACTCCTAGTAGTTGAGCACCTTATATTAAGCCCTTGTATTTTTGCACGCCAGTGACCTGTATGAGCCTTTTACTCTAGCTGCATGGGTTCGAATCCCACCTCAGCCACTTATTATCTTTTTTTTTGTTGCAGTTTTTATACTGCTTGAACTCGACCCCAAGATATCGGAGCGCTTAACATGAGCGCCAGTTGCATTATGGAGGGACACATTCATGTGTTTTTTAGGCACGGGTAGAATAAGTGGTTTGCCCAATTTCACACTGATGTTGAGCCTCTAGCCAGACTCGAACCTGGATCCGCAGCTTCAAAGTCGTCCGATCTGGCCATTAAGCCACATCCTCTTGAGGCATAGCCGGGCCACTCCTAGTAGTTGAGCACCGTATATTCAGCCCTTGTATTTTGGCACGCCAGTGACCTTTTTACTCTAGCTGCATGGGTTCGAATCCCACCTCAGCCACTTATTATCTTTTTTTGTTGTTGCAGTTTTATACTGCTTGAACTCGACCCCAAGATATCGGAGCGCTTTACATGAGCGCCAGTTGCATTATGGACGGACACATTCATGTGTTTTTTAGGCACGGGTAGAATAAGTGGTTTGCCCAGAATCACACTGATGTTGAGCCTCTAACCAGACTCAAACCTGGATCCGCAGCTTCAAAGTCCACTACATTCATTCATACCCCCACAACAGACATACATCCATCCCACTCCATCCATCCATCCCACTACTCCATCCATACATCCCCCCACTGCATCCAACCATCACACTCCATCCATCACAATCCATCCCACTAAATCCCTATTTACATCCACCACTCCATTCATCCATAGCCTCTCTCCATTCCATCCATACAAAACATCCACTCCATTCTGCCAGCCATCCCCTAATCCATCCATATATCCATCACCACACTACATTCATTCATAACACCACACCATCCATCCATCCATCCCACTACATCCAACAATACATCCCAAAGCATACATCCTTTAGCCACTCCATCCATACATTCCATTCCAAACATGTAACACTACATCCAGACATCCATACTATCCATCCATCCCATAAACTCCATCCATCCATCCATCCATACACTACTACATACATACAGCCAAACCACAATTACAAGTGCAGGGGATGAACAGTGCTAGTGTGAGTTCAGAGTGATGAGTGTGTCTTTGATAGTGCAGCCCATTAAGGTCATACTTATTTGTACTGGCCATGCTTGTTTCTTAACTTCCTGACATTTTGACGCAGCGTGAACACATTACTTTTTGTGGTCCAGTCCACGTAGTTTAACTTGTATGATTGCAAAAGGCCTACTGTGTACCTACAACCTGTCCATTGCTTACCATTGGTTGTGTTTATTGTCAATCTCATTTATTTGCT
This sequence comes from Lissotriton helveticus, assembly GCF_964261635.1. NCBI lineage: Eukaryota > Metazoa > Chordata > Amphibia > Caudata > Salamandridae > Lissotriton > Lissotriton helveticus. The sequence continues at coordinate 1,619,563,356 of NC_136061.1, forward strand.
TCTTATTCGATGACTTTTTTTGTCTCGGATTGTACTACGTGAGAGTGCATGGGTTTATCAGCTCTTTTCTTCTGTCCCCAGTGTGATCCCCACAACATTTCCACCCCGCTATGTTCAATGTTTCTCTCTCAGAGCTGTTGGCAATGTAAATGACAATGCCATTTATTTATAAGTAAACCATTGCATTGTAAATGATTGTTCTAATCTGTCTTTATATTGGAGGAGACCACATGATACCCGCTCCTGTGTGGTCCCCAAACCTGTAGCATCCTCTACCTAATTAACATGAAGTTCTGTCTCGGGTTGGCGCTGACAGACTGCATGGTTTTGCAACCATTCAGGAACCATTTTAGGAGTTGCACAGTTTCCAGAAATGTCTTCCGCTCTGTCTTTTCACAGTATCTAGTGATTGTGATGATGGACACTTACACGGCTCTAGTTGCAAACACTTGATTGACCTGGTTGGGGAATCCCATTGTTTGTAGGACTTTGAACAAAAATGTCCAAGTCCCCAAGTAAAACACTTTCTCAGCATCTATATATAGACCTGTTACAGGGATTTCAGTTCTTATGAAAAAGTCAATGGCTTCTACTAAGAAGGGCCTGTTTGAAAATAATTGCCAAGATGGAATAAACCCATTCTGATCTTTATTTATCAGCCTTGGCACTGACTCTAATTTCCTTTGGAATAAACTTGTTTTAAAGATTTTATAATCTGTATTCTAATAGAGTCATAGGGCAGAAAGAATTCACGTCTTCTAAGATTTTATTTAGAAAAGCACATATTATTATTTTTCTAAAAGAGGGCGGATTAAAGCCCCCTCTCAGATTGTAAGTAAACAGTTCAATTAAGGGAGTTTATAGTTGATGGGTCAGACACTGATATTGTTCTGATAAATAGCCATCCTCCCCTGGAGCTTTACATTAAGGGAGTGACTACATACATTCTTCTCACTCCTCTGCTTTTATTGGGCAGATAAGATTGCCTGTGTTAATACGATAATTAAGACTTGAACATAAAGGTTTGCCACATCAATGCCCTAGGGGCTTATATCTTCTTGACACATTTTGTGAAAATGGTAAATAAATATATACATTTTTCAATTTGTTAGCTATCAGAGACCAGAACTCCCGTCCTGGAGTTTGTCATTTTAATTACGCTATTCTCGGCTTTACCACCATGCCAGCTGTTTTCTACTAAACTCCTCCTCCTCATAAAGTTGTTGACCAAGCATTTCGGAATTGGGAACTTGCTTTTCGAGAATAAAATTCTGCAGCTGCTGTTATGCAGACTATCTAAATAATCCAGTTTGCAGTGTGATTGATTGAGTTAAGCCTCGGCTAAATGGAAGGCTTCTGAGAGGTCTTTACATTTATTGTTCTCTAACTTTTTAAGATTGGCATAAAAAAAAGTTTCTCTGCCCTCAATGTAATATTCTAAAACAAGGTTCTTCCTAGATGTTTTCTATCGCAGCAGACCCCTTGTTTTCCTCAAAACGTAGGCAAGTTCTTTTGTCCATCTCATCAGCCACGGCCGGTGGAGGGAGTTACGGTGGGGCAGGGTGGCGGGGAAGGGGAGGGCAGGGTGGAGGGTTCTAAAAACCGGCATATGGATAATTGCAGGTAAGTACACAATTTAATTAATAAAACGAAATTCGTAGCGCGCTCAGCATGGCAAAATGCGATGCTGTGCGCGCTACGAATTTCGTTTTGCAAAATTGTACATCTTCTTCTTTTCCAGCTCCCCATACAGCAGAAAACAACATCCAGAGGCCTCACAAATGGATCAAGCACTCTAGGCAGATCAGAACTCATACAGGAGAGTTCAGGGGGGGAAGCTGGGGGTGAAGTCCTTTTGTTCCTGGGACTTCTTAACAGGAGGCCAGCTCTCCTCAGGCCCTTGGAGATCTCTTCAAGCAGGGGACGCAGCAACAGCAAAGTCCTTCTCCTCTCCTTGGCATAATAGCAACTTCAGGTCAGCCCACAAGCACACAGCAGGTCAGTCCTTCCTCTTCAGTCTTCCAGCTTTTCTCCTTGACAGAGGTTCCTTCTTGATTCCAGGATGATCTAAAGTTCTGTGGTCTGGGTATCCCTTTCTATACCAATATTTTCTTTATTCTCTAAAGGCAGAGAGGACTTTGCCTAGACCAAACCAGTTCTGGTCAGTCGTGGATCACTCTGTTTACATGACTCCTTCTTTCCCTTGAGAGAGAGGGGTAGGGTTGTCAGCCGCCCAGCAGGAGGTGGAGCAAGCATTGTGGAAGGCATTCACTGCCCTATTCAGGCCCAAGTGCTATCCTCTCCCACCACTCAAGATGCAGATGGAGCTATTCATCCCAGTGCTGACTCACCCAGACTCCTGAAGCCACCCCAGTCCCTGTCACTCACAAACCAGACAGTCAATTCACAAACAGACAGAGGCACACAGAAAGGTTAGACAAGAAAACAGCAACTTTCTAAAAGTGCTGTTTTCAAAAACAGGTTTAAAAACCATCCTACCTAAAAGATGGGTTATTCAATTCTGAGTTCAGGGATACCAGACTTCAATTTTCTAACTTGCTCCTATGGTCAGATATGCAGGTAAACATTATACACAGCATTCCCTATTCTAGCCAATGGGCAAGCTAGCCTTTCAATAGTGAAAAACGATATTGGCAGTATTTCACTATCAGAGCATGTCACTCACACTAGTACATGCTCTACCTTTCACATACACTGGTCAAGTCAGCATGGCAGTTAGCAACTGCACACTGCGGTGGCAGGCCTGATACACCATTTTAGAGCTACTCATGTGGGTGGCACAATTTGTGCTGCAGGCCTACTAGTAGCATTTGAATCACCAGCCCTGGCACACTCAGTACACTTTACTGTGGACCTACTGATGAAATAAATCTGCCCATCATGGATAATCAATCATAATAGCAATTTACCCAGGGAGCACTTGCACTTTGACACTGATCAGCAGTGGCAAAGTGCCCAAAGCATCTAAACCAGCAAAAACCAAATCCAGCACAGCTTAAAAAATACAGGAGGCAGAGACAAAACATCAGGGGAAACCACTCCAAAGATGCCATGTCTAACACATGTCCCCTCCAGCTGAAAGTGGGGAGAAATACCCACCCTCTTGGGAGTTCTCATCACTAAGGCGGAAAAACCTGGACAGACCATCAGCATTGGCGTCTTCTGTGTCGGGCGGTGTTCCACCGTAAAGTCCATTCTCTGTAGGGAGATGGACCATCTCAACAGTTTTGGGTTCTCACCCCTTATCTGCATTAACCATCTGAGGGGCCTGTGGTCTGTCTGAACCTGGAAGTGATTCCCAAACAAGTAGGGCCTCAGCTTCTTCAGAGCCCAGACCACAGCAAAAGCTTCCCTTTCAATTGCACTCCATCTATGTTCCCTGGGAAGTAGCCTCCTACTAATGAAAGCTACAGGTTGGTTCAAGCTCTTGTTGTTCAGTTGTGAGAGCACTGCTCCCACACCATGCTCTGAAACGTCTGTCTGCACTATAAACTCATTGGAGAAATCAGGCGCCTTGAGCATAGGTGCTGTGCACATGGCAGTCTTCAGGGCATCAAAAGCAGTTTGACAGGCATCAGTCCAATTCACTCTCCTGGGCTGCTTCCCTGAAGTCTGCTCTGTCAAGGGGGAAACAATGGTACCATATCCCTTGATAAATGTTCTGTAATACCTGGTGAGACCGAGGAAGGCTCTCACTTCTGTCTGGGTTTTGGGGGTTCCCAAGCCAGAATGGTATCAATCTTCGCTTGTAGGGGTGCCACCTGGCCGCTCCCTACCTGGTGTTCCAAGTACACCACATATCCCTGCCCTATCTGGCACTTACTGGCCTGGATAGTGAGGCCTGCCCTTTGCAGAGCCTTCAACACTTCACAAAGGTGTTGCAGGTGTTCCTCCCAAGTGGAGCTGAACACAGCAATATCATCCAGGTAAGCGGCGCTGAATTCCTCCAGCCCGGAAAGTACCTGGTTGACCAGTCTCTGGAATGTGGCAGGGGCGTTCTTCAACCCAAAGGGCATGACACGGAACTGGAAGTGCCACTCTGGTGTTAAAAACGCAGACCTCTCAGTGACCCCCTCAGTTAAGGCAATTTGCCAGTACCCAGATGTTAAGTCAAACGTACTGAGGTACTGGGCAGCGCCCAACCGATCCACAAGCTCATAAGCTCTGGGGATAGGGTGTGCTTCAGTCTTGGTGATCGCATTGAGCCCATGGTAGGCCACACAAAATCAGATTTCTGGAGTGGCAACGGGTGCAGCAGCTTTTGGTACTGAGACCACGGGGCTAGCCCATGGGCTGCTGAAGGGCTCAATTACCCCTAGCGCCAATATCTTGGAAACCTCTTCCTTGATGCTGGTCCTGACCTTGTCAGCTATCCTGTAACATTTCTGCTTCACAGGTAGAGTATCTCCAGTGTCCACATCATGGAGGCACCAATTGGTGACTCCTGCGGTCAGGGAGAACAGGGAGGCAAACTGACACATCACCTGGCGACAGTCACTCTGCTGTTCTGGGGGCAGGGTGGGTGAGAGGACCACACCATTCACTGACCCATCATTCTCCTTGGCTGACAGGAGGTCAGGAAGAGGGTCACTATCCTCTTCCATCCCAGCATCTGTAGCAAGGAGCATTGTCACATCAGACCTATCAAAGTGGGGTTTGAGACGGTGCACATGTAGGACCCGCAAAGGGTTCCCGGGAGTCTGCAAGTTAACCAGATAGGTTGCATCGCTCTAGGACTCCACCACCTCATATGGCCCAGTCGACTTGTCTTAGAGGGCACAAGGCTCCACTGGTGCCATCACCCACACCTTCTTCCCAGGTTGAAATTCAACCAGAGTGGCATTTTGGTCGTACCATCTTTTCATTTCTTCCTGGCTAGCTTCCAGGTTTGCCTGAGCGGGTTTCCTGAAGCGTTGTGTCAGGTTGCAGAAGGCCAGCATGTAGCTAAATACATCCTGGGGGGTCTTACCAGGGGATTTCTCCCAACCCTCCTTCACTAGACTGAGAGACCCTCTCACAGGGTGGCCGTACAGGAGTTCAAAGGGACTGAACCCTAAGGACTTCTGGGGCATCTCCCTGTAGGTGAACAACAGGCATGGTAAAAAGACGTCCCACTTCCGTCTCATGGGCTCCGCAAGGCCCATTATCATACCTTTCAGAGTTCGGTTGAATCTCTCAACCACCCCATTTCCTTGAGGATGGTAAGGAGTGGTGAACTGATAAGTTACCCCACACTCCTCCCACAAATACTTCATGTACCTAGAGATTAAGTTGGTACCCTGGTCGGAGACCACCTCTCTAGGGAACCCCACACAGAAAAAGGTCCCCATCAATGCACAGCCCACCATGGGGGCTGTGATTGTCGGGAAAGGGACAGCTTCCGTGTACCGGATGACGTGGTCCAACAAAACCAGAATGAACCTGTTGCCTAAGGCTGTCTTGGGGACCAGTGGCCCCACAATGTCGATTCCCACCTGCTCAAAAGAGGTGCTCACCATAGGAAAGGGTTGGAGGAGAGCCTTGCACTCCCCGCTACTCTTGCCACTTGCCTCACAAGTCTGGCAAGTCCTACAAAATGTACCAATGTGCTTCTTCATCTGGGGCAGGGGCATTTTAGAGGTTACACCGTGACTCCTAGTGTACAATCATATGATGGTGCATTTCGAGAACCCAGTTTACTCTCCTGGTCCATCCCCAGTCACCCCATCAGCCTGCTCATGTGCTCCAGTGCTGAATAAGTATCCTTGGTAGGGCCCCTAGATGTCTCTAGTCAACTACGTATTGGGAGCAGTACGCCATAGGTGTCTGCAAATGCACCATCATATGATTGTTCACTAGGAGTCACGGTGTAACCACTAAAATGTCCCCGCCCTGCATGTCCCAGATATTCCCTATAACAAAAGTGCTTGGTTTGCAACTTGGAATCTACAGTTGCTGATGAGATGTATTATTGGCATGGTTAAGAATTCAAAGAGAAAAATGTGCCTTACAAAGATATATGTAGCCATTTAGCGGTCACTCTGTACACAGCTGTCAATGGTTGCATATACAAATTGAACAGGGTGGAGCTCAAAGCCGAACCCTGAGGCATCCCATGCTTGACAGCATAGACTCTAGATGAAAAAGGAGGGGCAATCAGCTGGAACGTTCACCTAGACAGAAAGGAGGCAAACCAATCCAGACACCATCTGCTATGCCTGCCTCCTTCAGGCGCGTGAGTAGGATCTGTTGGGGGACCATATCGAACGCGGCACTGAGGTCAAGCAGAATCAGTGCTGACGTGCGACCGACATCTAGAGCCCATCTCAGATGTTCGGTGACCACAAGAAGTGCGGATTCCGTGCTGTGACCAGGACGGAATCTATTCTGAGATGGGTCTAGAAGATTGTTGACCTCCCAATATTCTGTCTGAATAGTATTGACGTAGACCTCAGAGATTTTCGAAACCCAGGGCAGGAGGGAGATGGGGCAGGAACTATCCAACTTAGTGGCATCCAAGTTGGGTTTATTTAATAGGGGAACCACTTTAGCATGTTTCCAAGTGCAAGGCACAGTCGCTGTGGAGAGGAAGAGGTTGATCACATGGCACACCGGGGGATGAGCACAGGTAGAATTCTCAGCGCATATGCCAGCTTTAGGGGGTCAGACGGGGAACCAGACTTGACCTTCCTGCTAATCACTGAGAGCTTCTTCTGAGAGATGGAGGGGAGAATAGTCAGTGAGTGTGAGGTGGAGAACTGAGCCATGGAGGCGGGAGCTGATACAACCTGGGGGAAAGATTGGTAGATCTTCTCCACCTTCCCCACAAAGAAGGAGGTCAGGGCATCGCATTGATCATTAGATGACAACAAAGTGGCAGTCGAGGCAGTAGATGATTGCAGTGCTTTCAGTATCGAAAAGATACTTTTCGATGGATTAGTGCTGCACTTTGATCTCCTCCACTTAATTGGTGGCACGTTCCACTTGGATAGACCCATGGTATTGCTTGATAGCAACACCATAAAGCTTTTTCAGATTTGGGTCATAATTCCTTCTCCATGCTCTCTCCAACCTCTTACACTCTTTACGCAAGGAAGCCAGCTTGGTATTATACTAAGGACTGGATCTGGGGCTGCAACCTTTTGTCCATTTTACTGGGACAAGTTGATCAAGCGCATCAGAAATCCAGACCGACACAGATTTATCAGCCAAATCACAGTCAGCTGGAGGACGTGGTAGAGTAGAGGAGAGAAGCTCTTGAAAATGTCCAGCATCAAGTTTGTGCCAGGGCCACCTAAGTAGAGGCTTGTGAGGCAACCTGCTCGTGGGTGCCACCCGAGAGAGTGTCATCACTATGAGATAATGGTCCTACCAGTGCAAGGGGTAGAGGGGAGGACCGTCAGGAGGGCCAAATTGGTAAAAACCGGATTGAGCAAGTGACCTGCAGAGTGAGCAGGCCCCAGCACTAGTTGGCATAGCTGGAAGACCTCAAGATCCGCAAAAAAACTGCCTATATCCATATCATGAGGATTATCGAGATGCAGATACAAGTTCCCCAAAATACTGAAGTTGGCAGCCTCATGGCTAAAGGCCCTATAACATCCATGAGAGGTGTTCTGAATTCTTTGGAGGGTTCTGACGGGCGATAAATCAGCAAGCCTGACAAGGTGTAATTGGCATTGAGCGCAATCTCAAAGCGTTCAGCTTCACACCCTGCCAGAGATCCCCTCACAAAAGAATACAGGTAGAAAGATTTAAAAATAACTGGGATGCCACCCCCCCACCGCGGACCCTCTATTGAGGATCTTGATGCTAAATCCCGGAGGGAGAGCAAATCCAGGTTCTACTGCGCTAGCATTAAATAACCATATCTCTGTAAGGAAAAGGGCGTCCAGGGCTTCATCCAGCAAAAGATCATATATATCAGCATGATGTTTAACCAAAGAGCGGCAGTTCAAACTGAGCAATTTTACTGTATAGCTGAGGTTTGTAGTGGAACCTGGGGGGCAGGAGTAGTAAGAGCAGAGAGCCCCCAGGAAGTGAACCTACAGTACTGACAGCAGAAGTGCCCCTCCGGCGTGACACCCATGAGATGGTTGCAATAGTGGATGCCCCCTCGGATGGCAGCAAGATCTGCTGCAGAGAAGACAAGCCTTTCTTTGCAAGCACCAGCAGCATTACTGGCGACTGGCGACTGGTGTGAGAGGAGCTTGCTTTTACCAGTCCTCATCGAGCCTTCTCAAGATCAAAGTCTCTAGCTTTAATTTCTTCAAGCGGATCTTTATGAGTATCGAACATCCTTTTTTATACATTTTAGTGTTGTAGGAGGAGAGCTGGATTACTTTTCTTGTTTTTCCATTGAAAGAGTAATCAACAGTCCTTCACTATCTCACTTGGAATTTTGGCCCCAGGGCTGGATTCCAGTTGGGCTGACATTTTTGTTTGCTCAATGGCCACCATGCTGCAGAGTCCTGGTACAGGTTCTTTCCCAATTGTGTTCGGGGCGGTGGAGAACTGCTTAGGCAGGCATGATTTCTCGACATCCTAGATGTGAGTTGAAGAGACCGAAGGGATCAACGGAGTCCCCTTTTTTCCTTTTGTGTGCATATTGTTATCGGTCTTTGTGCTGCCAGATGCTTTAGCTACATTTTCTCCTTTAGACTTCGTATGCTTATTAGGCCTGGCCAAAATTTAAATCACACTAGTGTAATTGGCATAATGTTGGCAATTTAGGGCCTCATTAATGGGGATTTGGCACAGGGGAGCACTGCAAGTCACCTTGCTGTACTGCCCTACGTCAAAGTAAAAGGGCAAAACGGCACGTATTTATCTAATACAATGCATTCCTGTCCTTTCCCCGAGACATAGCGCTGTTTCAGCAGCCTAGCACCAACACAGGCACCTTTGCACCATGATACATGAGTGCCCGTGTTGTCGGCTGGATTGTTTTTGTGCAGGAAGGGGCACAAAAAGAATTCTGAGAGGCATTTTCCACTTTCTATGTGTGCTGCAAAAAATTAGGCGAAATAAAGTTATTTCTCCTTGTTGTCCCCCCCTTAGGGAGGTGTAAGGTTTTGGCCTATCCCCAGGTTTGCATGGTTTTGTAAATCTGGGGAAGCGTTAAGAATCCATGGGTGTAGTGTGGGAACACCCACCGCAACACCCATGGAACGCCACCCTGGAGCAGATTAAGGCAACGATTTGCACTGCCTTGCCTTACTCCATGTCTATGAAGCCATTCAAAGCCACTCTGTGTCACTTTGCGTGAACTCATAAATGTGATTTTGTGATTGGCGCTGCCAGAGTGTCACAAAAAGTGATGCTATGGTGGCACAAGAGGCTCATAAATATGCCCCTTAGTGTGACAAAATGTAAACAAAATTACCAAGATTATGCCAAATTGCATAATTTCAGGGTCAAATTTGAATGCAAGATTTACAGTTCAGGATATTTCTGAATGCTAGCGGCATTTCAGGTAGATTGTTTAGCCGAGCTGACAGTTCAGGTAATTTTTGATTGTGAAGATGCAGTTCTAAATGTGAGAGACTATGTTTGAACACAAGCATCTGTTAATTTAACGAGGGCAATGAAAAAACATTTCAGGTTGTTTTTCTTACCCCAGGCAGGCTGTTCAGGTAATTTTTAAGCACAAAACTACAAATCGGCATACAAGCATCAGTCTTTAGAATAGCAGAATTCAACCTGAAAATTACATTTTCGGTTGCATTTCTACCCAAACAAACAGTAATTTCCGATAATTTTGTGGTGATTTCACATATTTAGGGTACTGCAAATTACACACGTTTTGTACAGCAAACTACACAAGTTTTGCACACCCCTAATGATTATCAGCTGTCCCACTGACTAATGATTTATTCCCCCATTGAGAAAAACGGAGAATGTTTTGCATTCACTTCCAGTAAAGCAGTATTTCACAAACTGTGGATTGGTGCTCACTGATGAGTTGCAAGCCAATTTTTGGTGGGTCGCAAAAGTCCTGGAATATGTAAGTAATCATATTTTTAATATTGATATTCATTCATTTATGGACAGTACGCGCTGAATCCCCCCAGGCAGCTGTGAACTGGAGGACTTTTGAAAATCTTCAAGGGTGGTCATTATGCCATTTTCATTGCTGATGGACAGAAGTTTCCACCGCCACACTCATCTTCACAGCGTTTGGTTTAATCCAGGATGCACTAGTATCTTTCTTAATGTCTTTCCAGGTCTAGGGAGTTCCAGAGGACTGAGTCATCCTCTTGGTGGTTCTGAAGGCAGCCTGGAAACCTAGTAGCTCTTGTTCATCTGCATCTCCCCCCAGAACGGGGAGCTGTGGAACATGACTATTCATTCACAGTGATAGATGCCATGTTGAATAAAGGGAATGACAACATCTTCAGTGCATGTCAGATGATGGCATTCATCTTCTTTTGCTGTATTCTCATGTTAAATCTCTTGAAGTTTATCTGGATGGGTATCAGCTCGTCAGAGCAGATCAAGTCTGTTCCCTCAGCTTGCTTTGGATCACTCAAATCCCTTGGCCCTCCCTTTTGTCTCTCAATACCTTTACCCAATTGATCTCAACATGTGTGGTTTTGCTACTGGTCTAGTAGAACATCTTCAACCTAGGGCTTATGGATGACTTTTTGACAAAAGTACAGAGCATCTTCAACCTTGCTGTTCAGAAGATTTACTACCAGAGGAAATGTAATCATGTTTCATCAGCCGGCAGACACCTCTGGTGGTTGTCTGCAGCCCCAGGAACATTCATGGCAGAGAATGTTCTTGCTTTTCTGATCACTTTTTGGTCCATAAATCCACGCTCAGCTTGTGCTTTAACTCCAGTGTGCTTTCAATTATTCTACATATTTGTAAGGCACATTTTCAAAGTCAGGCCTTATTTGTTCCTGGCGCTAAAGCCTATAATGTTCTTTCTCTGCCCTTCAGATCAATTCCAACTACCTGCACTGTGGAACATCCCTCAAAACCTTTTCATTTTGCTGATTGATATTCATGATTTTTTTCCCCATTTCTATCACCATCCCGTCTTCACTAAGATACCTTTGGGTAAATGTGGTGCTTTGTATATAGATTTATAGATGGGTAACAGTGAAATATGGAGATGTTTTTCACCCAGGGTTTCTGCATGACGTAAAGTAGACAGCAAGAATAAAATATTTTTCTGTAATTCATTGATTACCCTCTATAATTTTATGTATGCCCCTCCCCAAATCATCTGCCTCAGCTTTCATGTGTTACAGAGAGGCAGATAAGTAATGGGAGAGCCTTACTTAACATGGCCTCTCCACACTTTCCCAAATAAAAAATAAAAATCTGACCTCCTGTCACCTATCTCCACTACATTCTGTGCATTCCCTTTCATCTCCTTCAGAAGCTATGGTGTCTGCATTCCAGCACTTTTCTGACTGCCTCTCACAGAGCCAAGCCAGAGCAGCCTGGACTTCCTTTATGATGTAGCAACTCTGAGTTACGAGATCTGTAGCTCACAGCAGTGAATAATGGGTTTAGAATCTGACAATCAGTGAGAGCCCTACATAAATTAATAATGATCATTCCATTACTAGACTATTCAGTGGCGTAGCAAGAAGGGGCAATCTTCCCCAACCGGCACGAGTTTTGGGGCGGCGGCGGCCTCAAAGTAAAGACTTCCACGGGTGGCAAAGGGGTTAGCTATGAATTGGGTAATGAAGACTGGTGCACAGCCTGCAGGTTGTTTAAAGTAGTTGTGTTCAATTTTACTTTCAGTTCTGGGTGCCACCCGGGTGGCGTCTCTTGTCTGGGATGCCTGTTTGATACTCATATATGTGCTTCCAATATGACATTAGGGCCTCCCCTTGCGCACACCTATGTCTCCTTGGTGTGATTCAAGGATTCCTTTCAACAAAAATGTAACACTCCTTTTTATGCAGTTCTCATTGTTTTATTCAATTCATTTGTTCAAAATATCTTCTTTTTTTGTTTGTTTATGAAATTATTCTCATTTCATTTAATTTATGACATCATAGCTTCTTATTCATCCTATGCATTTCGGGCATTTTTGCCCTTCTCCATGGAGAATATGCTAGAAAAATCCAAAACATATTCACAAATATAGCAAAGTAAAACATAATTAACAATATGTCATAGTAGACCATCCATGCATAAGGTTTGTGCACAACAGTGCTCGTGGTATACGAAGATAATGTGCCCAGTGTTTTGGTGATGTTTGTGTATTGCATACGTGAAAAAAACGGATGTAAAAAACAAGCGTTTTTATGCAGCCCATAGGAATGAATGGGCATTACCGATTCGGTATTTACCGAATCGGTAAATACCGAATTCCACAAGGGTGCAGGGAGTGTCACTTTGACACCCTCTGGCACCCCCAAAAGAGGCTCGGGTGCCATGTGGCAGGCATACCTGCCCTAAGGGCAGGTCTGCCTGTCATATGGCACAGGTGTGCATGCACACCGGAATCGGTATTTTACCATCAAATATATTTGATGGTAAAATACAGATTCGGTAAGGGTTGTGGGACTCAGAAGAGTCCCACCTACATATCAAATTTATCGAATAGGTAAAAATACCGAATCGGTATTTTACAGATTCGGTAAATTTACCGATCGGTAAATTTACTGAATCTGTAAAATATGTGGCCCTACATACCATTTCGTGAATACCGGTCGGTAACGGCCGAAAATACCGATTTTCGGCCGTTACCGACCGACCTACATCTGGCCCTAAATGAGGTGTTCCACCAGTGGCAATTCTTGTGTCATCAAGTAATAGTTACCATTGCTTGAATTTCTCATCAATTTTAATATCATATTGGTGGTGGTAATATGGTATTACCAATGCCGGAAACGTTACCACACTGCACAGTGCAATCTTGCTGGGAATTGTAATTTAGCACTGGTATTAGTTAATTCCAGAAGACAGGCAGTATTCATTAACTTCTCTTGTTCGAAGTTCCTAAGAAAAAAAACTTATTTTTATATCCGAATTTTGAGTTAATTGCTGAAAGTGTTTACATCTTTGGGATTTTGTCCACATATTTTATATCCAGTTTAACTCTCCAGATATGGAAAAAAAATTTATGGAAAAAATATTGAATGAATACAAAATCATCTGATGAGTATAGCCAAGAACCCGAAGAAAATGTGATATAAGGTTCTCCAGTGGCTTTTAATACAAAAAACCCAACTGTTAAAGTTTTATGATATCCCACGGATAAATGGCTCTACAAGATTGGTCGATCTATACCCCGGGGAGGTCTGGCTGTTGCAAACCGGTGTACTAAAGAAATGGGAGGAGAATGGGTACAGGGAAGTGGGACACTTTCTTAATGCAGATTCCTGCAAAAAATGGCCAGAGCTAGAGAATTGGCTGCTTCATTCCAGGGATATGCATAATTGGTCGTTTATCCGAATCAAGCATTTTTTAGAAAATATTGACTCTAGAGTGCTAAGAGTAAGATCAAAACTAAGCGATGCGCTACAAGAAACAATGGATAAGTGGTCAGTAAGCTGCTGGGTGAAAATCTTCAAAGAAAATAAATCCTCCAATGTCTATGAAAACCCCCAAGATAAATGGCAGAGGAAAGAAGGCCTCCAGATCCCTTGAATGGTCTGGAATAGAATGAACAAACTTAATGCAACAACAATTATAGGTGCCAATTTTATGAGAATGCAATTCTACACAAAATGGTTAATATATTGGACCCCATTGTTTCTCCATAATATATACCCCCAGATTGGGGGCAGGTGTTTTCGCTGCTCGAAAGAGGGAGGAGGTACTTGATCTCGTATTGTCTGGGATTGCCCAAAGATCAAGCAACTATGAGTAGAAACTGAGAAATATCTCAGAACGACTATAGGTCAAGCATTAACTATTGACAAGTATATTACAGTTCTGGGATGTTCTCGAAGCACAACAATAGACAAATTGCATGGGGAATGCTTATTTATATCAGCACTGGCGGCAAGATCATTAATTCTACAAAATTGGCAAAGTAATACTCTACCCACTTTCCAAGCCTGGAGGGCTAAACTTCACAAAGTCAAAGAGCTGGATAGACATTATTCTTTAAGATTAGGGTCTCTTACAAAATTTGAGAAATGCTGGAAGTCCATAGGAAACTCATCTGTGATTTGGTGAAAATGAAATATTAAAGGGAAATTGTGCAATATGTGGGTTTCTTTTTCTATTTCTGATTTTCCGTGCTTTTAATTTATGCTTTTTTTATATTAATGTTATCTGAGATTGGACTATGTTTGTGGGAATATATCAACCAAAATTATAATTGAGCACCGTAAGCACTTTATTTTGTACATGTTGAATTGTGAATTGAACTCTCAATAAAAAATAAAAAACAAAAAAACAATTGGGATTTTGTGTGGCAACTTAATGGTTTGACCCAGCTGTCCTACTAATAAGTAATAGCTTTTCTCTGTACAGTGTCTTAGTGCTAGTGTATGAAGAACATATTTTGCGATTCGCTAATTGTAAATCCTTTCAATTCGCAATTAAGAAATCGTAAAAACAGCATGATGGAAAGTGTCTTGAACACTTTCTGCGATTCCCAGTGAGTCGCAAATGGCCTACCTTATGAATATTAATTAGGTAGGTCGCAATTTGCGTCCCATTAAGATTTTTAAAAATCACAGTAATTGTGACCTGCGGAGGTCAGCAGACCAACATGTTAGTGATTGCTTTTAGATAAAGCAATTTCTTTCTGTAAAGCAGCCCGGTTTCCTTAGAGGGAACAGCATGCTTTACAAAAAGAAAAATTTAATGTTTTACTTTCATTTTTGCTTTTGCAAACATTCACAAAAAGGAAGGGATCCCTTAGGGACCCCTTCCCATTTGAGAATGGTTTACCACCTACTTGAAGTAGGTGGTAAAATGCAAATGTTTTGCGACCACATTTTGGTCGCAAAACATTCATACATAGAAATGCGATTCAGTATTAGGAAGGGACGCCCTAAACATGCTCCTTCCTAATACCGAATTGCAAACCCAAACTGTGATTCGGTAACAGGCTACTGAATCTCAATTTGGGTTTGATATATGTGAAAAGCCTTTTTTGAGTTCGCAAACAGGTCAATTCTGCAAACTGTCCTGTTTGTGACCTCAGAAAAGCTTCATACATGTGACCCTTAGGATCTTAAAATTAACAATTGTCATTTCTTTATCACATTTGCATCAGCTTTGGTTATGTTGTGTATAATCATAATGAAGTAACATGTTCTCTCTTCTTTTTGTTTTTTCCAACAGTTATAGTGACTGTACGAGGAGAAGTAAGACTCTTTACTTTGTTCATTTCATGTTCTCATTTTATTTTCATGTATTCATACATATAAAGGCATGTCCTTTAGACATAAACTGCTTTTGCTATACCTGTTTGTACAGAACATTAACTATATTAAAATGAATGATGGGTAGTGAAATAGAATGGGGTAAAATTGCAAGATTCAAGATTCAGTCCTATCAATTTTTTTTCATTGAATTTTAAATGAAGACTAATATTTTCACTTGACAGGAGGTGTTCTCACAGGAAAACCCCACCTCTCTGAAATTGAGGGCCATATTTATCATTCTTGCAAGCAACACAATGCATCACGTCACCTTGTTGCGCTGTGTGAAAGGGAGAAGGTAGGAATGCACCATATCTAATAAGATATGGTGCATTCCTGCTCTCTGCCTATGCTTGCACACAAACTGCTGCCCAGTGCAGAATGGGGCCCCTTGCTGCACAAAAACAATCCTCTGAGGTTTTTTAAATTCTACATATGCTTCAGAATGCAACACACAGAACGAGGTAAAATGAGTAGAAATAAAGATATTTCTCCTCGCTACGTCTCTCTTGGAGAGGCGTAGACTCTGATGCATTCCCAGGTCTACCAGTATTGGTAAATCTGGAATCCATATGTGGATGCATGGGAACACCCACGCTTCCCCCATACAACACCTCCCTGCAGCAGAGTAATTTAAGGCAGTTACTTGTGCTGTCTTGTGATACTGTAGATTTATCAAGCTCCTCTGGCCTTGCATGGATTGATAAGTCTCATCTAGGTTTTGCATCACCCTTGTGCTACTTTGCTGGGCATATTGGCGATGGAAAACGTTTTGAATATGCCCCTGAATATCTATTCATGCCAAAACAATTAATTCCTGTAAGCCTTCTTGGTATTTCTTTGTCAGACTTTGTGATGCCTGAGTAGCGTTGTGCAATTTGTATTTTTCAGTGAAGTTTTACGAAGGTCGTTTTCACAATTTATGCATTTTCAAAGTGTTGCTGGTTTAGGTTTACCTACTCCTGGGCCTTGAATTTTTTTTTTGACTTTTAATCAAATCCAACCATCGAAAATATATGTTGCGTTTTGATTTATTGGTTTAGCTTTTGGATATTTTTGAATTGAATTGAAAACAAGCTTTATTTCGATACTTTGGACATATCTTAAAAAGCATTACAGACAAACAATTTTTAAAAAAGGATGAGTACGTATAAAACAATTCAAATTCATATTTTACATCATTTACATAAAACTGCTGAGGGCAGTAAGACGGAATGTGCAACTTACTGCTTGTGTACTGATTTTAGCTTTAGAGACCTGATCTGCCAGGCCCATGCTAAGAATTTGGCTAAACAGAAAGCAAACAAAGGGCGGGGGTCAGATCTTAAAATGCGAAGAGCCTCAAGGTGAGATCTAGTTCCAAGACTCCTACACAAAGGCTTTAGCCAGGAGCGGCGCGGGGCAATATAGGCTGGACACTCAAAGAGAAGATGGGACACAGACTCTGACCTACTGGTGCAAAACGGGTAAAATATGGATAGATGTAATGATGACCTCCAGCTGGCAACCAGTTTGCCCACTGGCAACAGACCCAACCTAAATTTGATGTAGAGTGCCCTGTCCCATGGTTTGCTAATCTGGTCCAGGTAAGGTTCATAACAAGGAACGTCCTTCAGCAAAAGAAATTCAACAGTGGTTCTGCAAAGGCAGGGATTACAATTCATGGCATTCGTCACCCATGACCAATACAAAAATTTCAGTGTCTGCTTGGGCGGAGCTGATCTGCTATCCCATGCATCCTTGAGACCTAGTGCAATGAGAAGACGCTTGGTTTCTTTGAGCCAGCGAATTTTGGACCAGCCTGGTGACAAGAGCAGCTCTTTTAGCCCATCAGCATAACTAGATAGTTCGGGTACCCTCCAGATGCGTGCCCAGAGGAGAAGGGGCCGCAGCCTTGCCTGATCACCTATCGGTCGAGTACCTGCATCAAGTAGAATTGGGGGGGCAGGAGTGCTGTGCGGCAGTCCCATGAGGTCTCTGTGGAATTTATTTTCAACTCTAGTTAAAATGTCTGTGTTCTGGAAACCCCATAGTTCTGATCCGTAGAGGGCTGCACTCACCCCCCTTGCCCTGTAGATTTCCAATACGGGACCGATAGGCTTGAGGATAGAGGTCCGTTGTTCTTTCATTAGTGCCCCTACCACCTTCCTGTGGGCCAGCGATGCCTTTTGTTGGTGGGGTTGCCAGCTCATTGAGTCACTAAGACAAATGCCCAAATAGTCGAATTCCTTTACTCTTTCTAGTGGAACAGAATCCAGAGATGGTGGGGTAACGAATTTCTTCCGAGAATTCATTACCAGGAACTTGGTTTTACTAACGTTTATAGAAAGACCCCTTGCTGCGCAAAAGTCTTTAAAACCAGTGAGTAGGCATTGGAGGCCTGCAGGTGTTTTTGAGATCAGGAGGGTGTCATCTGCGAAGAGGAGAGTAGGAATTTTCCTACCAGCCAGGGTCGGTGCCTCAGCCGGATGTTTGAGGAGATGCTACACCACTCCATTAACATATAGGGAGAATAGAGTGGGGGCAAGAACACAACCCTGGCGGACTCCCCTATTCACAGAGATGTGAGAGGTTTTTTGGCCCTGATCCCCCACCTAATCTGAGCAAAGTTGTCCTCGTGTAGTTGAATGAGCATATGCAGTAAGTACTGGGGAATACCCATCCTGCCCAAGACCCGCCACAGTTGGTCTCGTGGAACTAAGTCAAATGCTGTGCGTAGGTCTATAAACGCGAGGTACAGGCTACATTTGCCCAGGACAACTACTTTCCAAATTATCATGAGGAGCCGAAATGTTTGCTCGATTGTGCCAGTACCAGTTCTAAATCCTGCCTGGAAATCCGAGAGGATTTTTTCATCCTCCATCCACTGCTGGATCCTTCCTAGGACTACTTTGCCAGCAATCTTCTGCGCAGAGTCGAGCAAGCTGATTGGGCGATAATTTGCAGGGTCGTCCCGGGTCCCTTTTTTAAAAATTGGGACGACCTCCGCTCCCTTCCATGAGGCCGGGAGACCTCCACCCCTCAATACAGCATTCAGAAGTGCGGCAATTAGGCTGCTCCATCCGTGCATGTTGACCCTTATAAGGTCGCCTGGGATTCCATCCGGCCCCGCAGCTTTATTTGGAACCAAGCATTTGATTGCCCCCTCAACTTCCTTGATTGTAAAAAGGTCAGCTTTAGTGTGAGCTGTGCTGTGATGGGAGCAAAGGCCGGGCAGTTGGATCGTGTGGTTGGCTGAGGAACCCCCAGATGAAGAGTAGAGCTGGGAGAAGTGAGCATGCCACGCCTCCCCAGTAATATTGCAGGTCATAAGAGCGGCAATGGGTTTAGATCTCAATCTCACCAGATCACAGAAGCCCTTTGAGTCTTTCTTGGAGCTTGCCTCTGTAAGGTTGGACCAAAATAGAGTTTCGTGCTCGACCCTGACTGTAGATAGTGTCTTCCGGTATCTTTTCCTTGCTAATTTGATGATATTAGCCTCCTTAGATTTCACTGCTCTGATGAGATCGCATTTTGCAGAGCGACAGGCAGGGGTGAACCAGGAGTCTCCGATTTTGTTAGTGCTTTTTCTCTTCCGTCTCCCATCTACTGGAGCAATAGTAAACAAATCTCCTAAAGCTTTCGTTGTTTCAGTGAAAAGTTGCAAAGCGTCCGTGTTACCAAGGCAACTAGCATAAATCCCTACTTTGGCTTTGGACATTATTGAGTTTACAATTGCCATTTTCCCTTCATCCGTGGCAACTTTGCTCCATTTGAGCCTCCTTCCACAGTTCGAAGGGCAGACTTCATGGGTTGGCTTCCATGCGTGGGGGGGGGGAATTTGTCTTCGGGCCCCTCCAGGGGGAAGACAGTGATAGTGCTAAAAAGTTGTGGTCGCTATCAGCCGTTGTTACAACTTCCATGTCGAGCAGATGGGCCCAAAGCTTAAAGTTTAGGAGAATGTAATCAATTCGAGAGGTGTGGCCAGCCCTATTGAAGGTGTGGGCCCCATTGAGATCGGATTTGGATCTACCATTTACTGCCCTTAGGCCAAATTCCATACAAAGGGCATTAAGATGTATGGCCCCCTGTGACCATTTTTTGATAGGATCGAGTGTTAGTACAGGGATACCTCTCCTAGAATCTGCCTCCCAGGTGTCTAAAATGTCCTCACTAGCAAGAGGCTTGAAGGAGCAATTAAAATCCCCAGCAAGAAGGACATGGGAATTGACATTACAGGTTCCGAGTTCGTCTTCTAGGCCTAGTTGTGACAACATGGATACGCCACCCCTTGCCCCCCTAAGGTAGATGTTAAATATTTCCAAATTTCCCCCCCCCAGACCTTTAACTACTAATCTCTGCAGGTCAGGGGAGTTTGTGGAAAGGTGTCTGATGGAAAGGCCCAAGGAGATTCTGACCCAAATTAGAAGGCTGCCTGAAGGGCGACCTTTGGAACCAGGGGATTGAAGAGCTGGGACAAAATATGTGGTGTAACCCACCTTATGCCGGGGTTCAACACACCAGGTTTCTTGCAATAAGCAAATCCCGAAGGATTCTACTAGGAGATTCCAATCGGGGATGTTAAGGTTGCGTGCAAGGCCTGCTACGTTCCAGCTAAGGATCCGTAGCGCAGTACCCGGAATAATGTTCCCATTAATCATCATTCCTGGGGATATACGAGGTGCTAATGTATTGGACTCAGGGTATCTATCTGTGGGTAACAAGATGGCATCCCCTGTGGGATTTTTCACTTTAGGGTCTGCCCCCACCCTAATAATAGATTTAGCTTCAGTGGGAGATGGTACAGGAGACACTACTACGGGAGCTGTCTTGTTTCTACGAGTTTGAGATAACGCAGGTGGAGGTGCCCTAGGTGGTGAATCAGACGAGGTCAAGATTGTATGTTGCTGTGCTACCTCGTGAGTGGCATTACACGTCCGCCCAGCATCTGCTACCACGTGTGGGTTGTAGTGATCAAAAGGGTGAATAATGGAGGGGTGAAAAGATGTAATGTTGGGTGGTGGCCTAGCAAGTTTTCCCAGTTTATTTGGAGTAGAGCTACACTGCGCTAGACTGCTCTCGGGGATTACTGGATCCGAGGATGCTGGTAACGATTTAGTCTTAGCATCGTGGGATATACAGGAGGGCAGGGAGAGTCAATCAACCTCTTCTAAGCAACCCAATCTGTTTGAGGTTGTTGCTCCCTGCCACCTCCTATTAGGATATTGCCGGCCCCCACTCTCCCCTCTGTAGGCCGGAAGACAGGGATTTGACCACTCGCCCGCGAGGTTTTGAAAATGGCGGGGGGGGTAAAAGAAGGTTAGAGGTCTGGGAACAATGGAAGAATTATCCTCTCCAGAGTTCCAAGAACAAATAAATTCTGCCGTCTGGGGTTCATCGAAGGAGACTACTATGCAGTCACCTGGGGTAGATTTGCGTGTTTGTCCTACCCAGGGGACTCTACGCACCATTAGGACTTTACTTCTCAGGTGCCTTGGAGTCTGCCTATTAGTGTTTAGCCAATGGATGACCTTGTCCTTGAGGGACCAGTAGTTCTCTTGAATGGTTCTCTCAAGAACAGGAACACCCGTTAATATTACCACATAAGGCTTTACGTCAGGGGGTAGATCTATATACCCCCGCGAAAATTTTCGGCGTTCCGTTGTTCATGCTTAGCAGGAAGATTGTGATTAGTGACATGAGCCCTCTGAGTAGCAGCCTCCTTGATGGATTTAGGAGGCTGTTGTAGAGGCTGTGGGGGTGACTTAGTGGGGGGATTGATGAGTTTGGAATCAAAGCCTTTAGTACGTGGTTTAGGGAGTGGCTTAGGTATAGGCTTACTGGGGGACGGTACAACTGGTAAAGTAGGGGTTGAATCTTGCTGAACTTTGGAAGGCCCATTGCTGTTTTGGAGAGTGAGGCTTGCTAGCTTTAAAATACTCTTTTCCATTTCCAAAAGGTGGTTTTCAATTTGGGAAAGTCTAAGGTCTAGCGGGGTAAGGAGCTTTTTTAGTGAGTTCCAGACTAGATCAAGGAACTCGCCATCACTACCCCCAGGCGCACTTGGATCCCCCCCAGTAATCACCTGTGTAGTGGCTCTGGCAACTGATTACGGGCTTGGGCAATTCCCAGAGGCATTAGAGTGGTCCGTATTTAAGGCAACTAGACTAGGTGCTGGTCGCTGGACAGATGGATTGACAATAGATGGACAATATATCCTAGCTATTTTCGCCTTCTTCCGCGAGAAAGCAGGCATTATGGTGCGTTTCCTTTTTTGGAGTGGGCCTTTCTGGTGAAGACCCTGTAGGGAAGCATACTCCTCAACGGTGGTAGGAGATGCCAGATTGGAAGTTGTATCTAGGTCCAAATCAATACACCTGTCACTAGCATGCAAAGGGGAAGTATCCTTATTTTGTGAATGGAAGGAACTAGGAGGAAGAGAGAACCTTGGTGTTAGGGGAGGGATTTGGTGAACCTCGGCCTGGGATGTAATTAGTCGGGCGTTAGGTAAATAATCGGGGCTCTTAGCTGTTGCTATGTGGCCTAGAGAAGATTTTTTCGATGATGCAAAAGCTTCAGACAGTCTTCTAGCTGCTTCTAAGTCCAGGGATACTCGTTTTTGCATTTTCGTGATTTCATGGTCAATGGCAACGTTTGTTCTGGTAATAAAGTCATCCAAAGTTCCATTGACCAACCTTTTCCTGCCCTTAGCGGTATTGCTACGGGTAACCCGTGTGGACATGATGGTAAATTAGAGTTTTATGTGCCTTACTAAACAAATAGAGGGTGTGGATACAATGTGCGCTAAATGAGGAGGATGAGAGCCAAAGGTTTAGGGTCCAGTCCGGTCTCTCCGGTCCTCGAACGGCCTCAAACGGCCCGCTCTTAGCCCGGTCTTCGCCCCGAGCTGCGTCCCGCGCTGCGGGAGATTGAGACCTTGATGTAGAGTGCGTTATGGGCGGAGTGCGGACCCACAGGGAGAGCGGACCGGAAGCTGACCCTCGGTCACGCAGGGACTCCTGGGAAATGGAGTCCCTGCTACGCTCGCAGCCCCGCTTCAGCCCTCAGCCCGGTTACTGCACTCCTCGTCACCCCGCAAGAACCAGTGACTAGTCCCACTCAAAGCCGGCGAGGTCCGTGGGCAAGTCTGGAAAACAGCAAGGAAAGTCGCCACATGCCTCCAGGTAGTGCTCCTGCTAGTAGCGTGCGAAGGCGTCCCACAGAGACAGGGCAAACACAAGTCTTTAAGGCCTCCTGGTGGGCCGAGGGCGGACCCACAGGGAGAGCGGACCGGAAGCTGACCCTCGGTCACGCAGGGACTCCTGGGAAATGGAGTCCCTGCTACGCTCGCAGCCCCGCTTAAGCCCTCAGCCCGGTTACTGCACTCCTCGTCACCCCGCAAGAACCAGTGACTAGTCCCACTCAAAGCCGGCGAAGCGGTACCCGCGGAGCGGGTGCGGCGAGGTCCGTGGGCAAGTCTGGAAAACAGCAAGGAAAGTCGCCAAATGCCTCCAGGTAGTGCTCCTGCTAGTAGCGTGCGTTGGATATTTTTATGTTAGCAATGACCAACGCATGCAGACTTTTTTCTAGAGTGCTAAGAGTAAGATCAAAACTAAGTGATGCGCTACCAGAAACAACTGATAAGTGGTCAGTAAGCAGCTGGGTGAAAATCTTTAAAGAAAACAAATCCTCCAATTGGTTGGTGTACGCCTCGTGACATACATTTTTGCTGACGTAAGGATTTTCCTGAAATAGTGTCAAACTTGGCAACCTGTGAAATTTCCAGTAGCATTCCATCTAATTATTTCAAGGGGTCAGCCCATTTATCAGCTGAGTAAAGGTCAAACGAAGCAGAACTCAACCAAAGTAAATGTAAACTATAAGGTAGAGTAATATGGTTTATGAATGTTTCACATTCTCCAAATATATTATCTCCTGGGAGCATAATTACAAGAGCTAACACATCAGAGTTGATGTGTCAGATTTCCTGCGCCTGCCGCAAATGGATGCGCTGTATTTACAATGCAGTGTTCCATGGTGAAAGAATTCAAACATGCACCAGAAATTCTGATGCACCTCTGGCTCTAAAGTGACGCATTGCTGGAATTGGTAGTAAAGAATGAAGCAACTCTAGTAATGTGTCAGAACACAGAGGCGAGTCTCATTGTGAAAGCCCTGCATCAATCCTTATGCCTGGTTTGATAAGGCATAGGGACTTTGATGCAGTAAAGTCATAGTGTGACGCAGTGAAAAGTTGCAAAGTTCACAGCGTCAGTTCTACATGTTTTTTAATGTGGGAACGCCTACCCAGCATACATTATATTTGGCCCAAGTACAATCTGAAGCTACCCTCTACAAATTGATGCAGTTTATAAATATGGAGCAGTGTGAAGCACTTACTGCACTGCCACCCGGCATCAAAACAAATGATGCTGTGGCATGTGCTAGCTCCTTGTAAATAATACCCTCGGTGCTTTGGTGAAGAAATTATCTGCAGTCCTGGATTTGCAGACAGGGATGTGGCTTCATGGAGGAAGCCCGTGGACATGCCCTAGCCAGGTGAATCTGTGTGGTGTGAACGTATAGTTTTCTTTCCAGATGTTGTCCTTGGTGGAGTGAAGGGTCTTGGGTTTTGCAGTGCCATCCAGAGTTCAGTTGGTTTATGCCTGGATTGTCTCTGTGGAGTTTACCACAGTACGTTTGTAAGTCTTCTGACCTTTGCAGTATTTGATCTGACCAAACCCCTTATTGCCTTTCCAAAGTCATCACCTTTCCTAGTTGTAGGTGGGAGGTTTAGCCTTGTAAGTTACAAACACCGTTGTGTAATTGTTCTTCTGTGGTGCCACAGCTGCCACATTAGAAGACTGACCTGATTTTTTCTTCATATATGGTGGAAAGTGCATTGCTTGTTATAGTACGGTAATCCATCTAGAGGGAAACCAGGTTAGGGGTAGGGTTACATCTCCAAGGCATCCCTGGGGCTTCATTCAGACCCCTTCTGCTGGAAGGTGGCTACTGGACTCCTGAGGTACATTTAAGGTGCCACAGGTACCCGCAGCTAGGGCATGAAACCAGAGCAGGCCAGGGGCAGGACTACATCTTCAAGGTTTCCCTGGGGCCTTATCCTTGTCACTTTCACTGAGAGGCAGCTACTTGACCCCTGAAGCAAATTTAAGGCGCCACAAGCTCTTGCACTGTGAGACACGAAACCGGAGCAGGACAGGGGCAGAACTACATCTCCCAGGCTCTCCTGGGGTTTTATGGTGATCACTTCCCAGAGGAGGCGCCCCTAAGGTGCATTTAAGGCACTGTAAGCCCACTCAGCATGGGACACTTAACCAGACCAGGCCTGGGAAGCCTGTCAGGCTTCCCGGGGGCTTTCTGCTGATAACTTCTGCCTTTTGCTTTTGTTGTTCAAAATGGGATGGGTATGCCCAGACATGGGTCTTGTGCTCTCTGCGCCACTGGATTCAATCTAGCTTGGCTGACAAAGGGTAATACCTGAAACCGGTCCGAGGATGCTTGTTTCCAGTCCAGGGAGGACCAGGACTAGCAGTTCAGGTTGGATTGTTCCCATGAGGAACAAGGTCAAGACTGATTTGCATATAGCTGGGTCCAAACTGGGGTGGCATCGTGAGAAAAAGTATGATGGATTAAACCCAGATGTGTGACTGGTGGTGAGTGGTTGAAAAGCTTCGCCACGCTGTCCATCAGCATCTTGTGTTTACCAAAAAATCAGATGCTGCCAACCAAAAGAAGAATGACCGAAGAGCAGTGAAATGCAAGAACTGTGTAAGAAGCTACTGACTTGGCTCCTAACTTGCCTTGTAAGTTACTAACACTGTTGTGTAATTGTTCTTCTGTGGTGCCGCAGCTGCCACATTAGACGACTGACCTGATTTTTTCTTTAGATATGGTGGAAAGCGCATTGACTGTTATAGTACTGTAATCCATCTTGAGCGAAACCAGATTAGGGGTAGGGTTACATCTCCAAGGCATCCCTGGGGCTTCATGCAGACCCCTTCTGCTGGAAGGTGGCTACCGGACCCTGAGGTACATATAAGGTGCCACAGGTACCCGCAGCTAGGGCATGAAACCAGAATAGGCATGGGGCAGGACTACATCTTCAAGGTTTCCCCTGGGCCTTATGCTTGCCACTTTCACTGAGAGGCAGCTACTTGACCCCTGAAGCAAATTTAAGGCACCACAAGCTCTTGCACCGCGAGACACGAAACCGGAGCAGGACATGGGCAAAACGACATCTTCCAGGCTTTCCTGGGCCTTTATGGTGATCACTTCCCCCAGGAGGCGCCCCTGAGGTGCATTTAAGGCACCGTAAGCCCACTCAGCATTGGACATTTAACCAGACCTGGCCTGGGAAGCCTGTCAGGCTTCCCAGGGGCATTCTGCTGATAACTTCTACCTTTTGATTTTGTTGCCTGTAGTGGGATGGGTATGCCCAGACATGGGGCAGGTGCTCCTTCCGCCACTGGATTTAATCTAGCTTGGCTGATAAAGGGTAATACCTGAAACCGGTCTGAGGATGCTTGTTTCCAGTCCAGGGAGGCCCCGGACTAGCAATTCAGGCTGGATTGTTCCCATGAGGAACAGGGTCAAGACTGATTTGCATATAGCTGGATCCAAACTGGGGTGGCATAGTGGGATAAAGAATGATGGATTGAACCCAGATCTGTGACTGGTGGTGAGTGGTTGAAAAGTTTCAGCACTCTGTTTATCATCTTGTTGTGCTTACCAAAAAATCAGATACTGCCAACCAAAAGAAGAATGACCGAAGAGCAGTGAAATGCAAGAACTGTGTAAGAAGCAACTGACTTGGCTCCTAACCTGCCGATTTGTCTGCTGTTCCAGAAAATTGCACAAAGTTGAGTCATCCTGCAAGCTGCTATGCCTTCAATAGCCTGAGAGGGCTGCCAGCACTTCTGCCAAGACTTAGGAAGTCCTGTGGAGCAGCAGAGCTGCTTCCCTGCATCCTCCGAGCACCCACAAAGACCTAAGAAGACTCTGGACTGCACAAACCCAGCACTGGAAAGCACGACTGCACCCATACCACTTAACCTGAGCTGAAGTGGGCCAGCATGGTTCCCCAGCCTCTCAGAGACAAATCCCACCCTGGACTTGCCCACAGGAGACTTCCCAGTGCCGCCTGTAGCCTGTTTGCAGGCGCCCTTTACTGGGACTGCTCCCCGTTATGAAAATCTGATGCCTGAAGAAAACTTTGCACCCGTCATCACTCGCTCATGGAGAAGAGGTCCAAAGGTGCCCCCACGTCCTCATATATCACAGGACCATGCCCCATACTCACCTTAAGTCCAGGAGATTGGGCTTGTAAGTCGCTGTACTGTACTTGTTTTGTCTGCCATAGGATAAAATTGCAGCTACTTAAACATGCACTGTCGACTTTTGAAATGCAAAAGTATTCCTCTTTAAAAATCTACTTACCTGAGCGCATTTATTCTGAAGTCTAAACATATATAAAGATATGGGTCATTGATGGAACCCCCTATTTACTACTCATTTTTGAAGGGCAGCAAGGTGGAGCTAGGAGCTCAGGGCAGAAGGATTAGCTGGAAGAGGATCTGCCATCTCTCCTTTTTAACAGAGTTGGTTATGAATCATTATGACGACTTTGAGGCATGTCTGTCTGCATACCTGAAAGAGGAATGCCGGGTGACAGCTTTTTATAATGTTTGCTCCAGAGTAAGTGCTATGCTTACCCATCAGGGGGTTAGTGGCAAGAGGACCTTCCCAATTGGTTTGATCAGGGCTGTTCGATGGCTCATCGTGATTTGGTTCAGGCCCTTTATTATAAAAGCAGCCATTAAATATAGGAAGCTTGCTTTGCGTCAGGAGGAATGGGAAGATCTGGTAGAAGCCTTCCACTTGAAGTGCAGCTCTAAGTTCTGGGAAATAGTCAGCCTTCCTTTTTTTTTAGCAATGATTCCCCTGCTAATTATGATTTTATAGCCCGAGATATGTGGGTGACCCAATTTAGAGACATATATAGATCTATGGCCTCTGTGGGAGGGAGGAAGAGGACCTATTTTGTTTTGAGGTATTATAATCTGTGGTGTGAACTAGAGAAACTTAAGGATACCATTGTTTGTATTTGTATCAATAAGGCTCTGGGCCCTGATGGGATTCCATTTGATTTATTTAAGTTGAATGATAACTTGTGGGCACCCCTGCTTACTATGGGCCCAATTCACAAAGTTGAAGTTAGACCAAAAGTCTAACTTAGACCACAATTCTAACTTTATACTTTTCAGTATTCACAAAGGTAAGTTACTACTTGTACCTTTACTAGTATTAATGTTACTAGTAGTAACTTACCTTTATGAATACTGAAAAGTAGTAAAGTTAGACCTCTGTTGTAAATTAGACTTTTGGTCTAACTTTACCTTTGTGAATCGGGCCCTAAGTTCAGACCTGAAGTCAAACTTAGACTTCAGGTCTAAACTTAGACTTCAGATGTAAAGTTGGACTTTAGGGCTTAGAATTCAAGCGTAAAGTTAGACTTCAGGTGTAAAGTTAGACTTTAGGTCTAAACCTAGA
Source organism: Lissotriton helveticus (assembly GCF_964261635.1). NCBI lineage: Eukaryota > Metazoa > Chordata > Amphibia > Caudata > Salamandridae > Lissotriton > Lissotriton helveticus. The sequence continues at coordinate 1,619,591,264 of NC_136061.1, forward strand.
CTTTAACTCCCAAGTTAGAATTCAGGTCTAAGTTTATCTTTGTGAATCAGGTCCTACGGTTCCAAATGCTGTAGTTTAAACTGGAGTCCCATCTTTGTAAACGCAGACTGTGAATATTCTGATATTTAAAAAGGGCGACAAGAGAGACCCAAAATGTTATAGACCAATATCATTAGTGGATTCTATAGTCAAGATTATTGGGAGCGTCATCCTATCTCGGATGCAGAAATTGTCAGAGCAGAATGTCATTCTTTCTGACATTCACTATGGCTTTAGACGGTATAAAACACTATTGATCAGGCTCTGAACCTTTACTTAATTAATATAAGTATACTGTAGCAAGGCAGGGGAGTATCCATATGGCATTTCTGTATTTAACTGTGTTAATAGAAGCAAACTCTGTTCTTTGACGATTTCTTTGGGAGTTGATCCTGAGCTTGTTCACTTTCTGGCTGACCTTCATATGAATATGTCTGCTTGTGTGAGATATAATGGGAAATGGGACTGTACAGAATACTTTGCTATTTTACTTAGGGGTTTTGTTGGGCTGTATTTTGGCCCCTATTTTTATTCACATGATATATGTAACATCTTTAGGGCCATTTAATGTGGAGGGTCCTTAATCTACCATGAATAGGTAAGAGGCTGATTTCACTACTCCTGTTTCAATGCAGAACTTTGAGTTAAAAGGGTCATTTTTGAGGGGCTCTCTGGATTATGGGAAGAATCTTGCATGGCTGATATGTGTGCAAGAGGGTTTCTAGGCACTTGGGTGGCCTGCGTTGTTTACAGCACCTGAATTTCTCAGAAAATGAGATATAGAATGAGCTAAGGAGAATGTCTTTGCCTGCAGAAAATCTGACAGGGAGGGTTTAGAATTGCATAAAGGTTTGGTGCGGGCATTTGTGATGCTTAAAACAACTTCGCTTATCAAGCCTTATTTGATTTTTGTTGACAATTGCTATTGTAGTGACCTTCTAACAAAATTTCACTTTGGGATGCCACACCAAGTGCTCAAGTTTAACAGAGGATGGTCATTGGTGGAGAATCTTCCCCCTTGTCACTGTGACAACATTTCAAGACAAGATACCCATAATTAGCTATTTACAGTGGTTTGTATTGTGATCTTCATCGCAAATGTATTATTCTCCTTCTTAAAGGTTTGAATTGTATTTGGTCAGACCTGCATTCATGTTTTTACAGATGCTAACTACAGAACATATTTGTTTGTCTGTAGCTGGATTTTACAAGGTGCTGTAAAGAAACGATTGTGTCTTGATAATTGATTGTTTTAATTTTTTCTATATGATGAAATGATTGCTGTGTTTATTTAGTTTTACTGTTTTAAATTTCTGATGTTCCTAACGTTGCATGTATTTATTGTTGGCTGCATGTTTTATGGAAATTATTTTCCGACATACACATTTATGACTGACTGACACTCTCGAGTTCTCAATAGTAATCTACCTGTTCAGCTTACCCTGGTTTCAGTGCTTCCCTGCACTTTGAACTCTCTATGTTTCCTTAGTGCTCCAAACTGATCCTCCTACTTCTCTTGTGGTATGATTTTTTTTGATGTTCTAAAAACCCTAGTACAATATTTCTCTTGAAACATCTGTCTCCACCCTTCTCCCTCTAAAGGGCCTGCCAGTGACGTCTCTATGTGGCTTATTTTGGCCATGCTGGGTCTTTTCCGTGCGGTGGTGAGGTATGCAGTGGTTTGTGGCATCTAGGACGATGAGTCGTGGGGTGTTGGTTGGGATACATTATATTTGATCGAGAATGAGTTCGTTGTAAATCAATTAGGAGACACGTTCCTGGTGGTGAGAAAAAAAGGTAACATGGCAGCAGGACAGGGAGGAACAATGCAGTTTTAGATTCAACACTACCCCTCCTAAAGGAGCTAGAGAAATGAATAGTGCATAAATTAAAATTGAACATTTAATTGCCTATTAAGGAAAGGCGGTTTACTGTTGGTGCTCTGCATACCAAATTCCCTAGAAGCTGTTTCTCATATAGAAACAAGCTCTCGCCTTTGGGACCTGATAAGTATTTAGTTATGCAGCACGTCCCAAAGGCGAGATCTATTGGCTATGCCGATGCCTGTTTTCTTTTCCAGGTGGCGTCCTTCAGTCTGCATGAGCCCGAAATTAAAGGGCAGAGGAGTTCAAGTGGGGGGCACCAAAGCATCCTGATGTGACCATTGTATTGGTCAAAGTGGGGCCAGGCAGGTAGCCTCGGCAGTTATGAGCTGTACATCACTGCGGCAGCAGGGCGATCAGAGGTAGCCGTTTTTGCGTGCTAACCCTAGACTGATGGCCCTTTCAGTGTTGATTTGCAGGCCCCTGCCCCCAGATACAGAGGAGAAGGGGGAGGTGGCCGTGGGCACTGCAGAGGCCTTGCTCGATGTGCACCGCGCAGGGACATGGCTGAATGTTTACGCAATAATTTTAAATTAGGAACATTCCTGCCGTCCTGGGACGCTTTTTAAAAACAAACATTGACATAGCCAATAGGTTTCGCCTTTGGGACCTTATAGGTGTTTAGCCATGCAACAGTTGATGTTGTTGCACCACGGATATTATGCTGCATAACCAAACACTTATAAGGTCCCAAAGGCAAGACCTATTAGCTAGGCAAATGTTTGTTTTACTAGCATTGAAAGACTTCAGTTTTATTTTAAACTTTATTTGTTTAGAAAAGCTAAATACCCTGCACATAAACTCAGAATTTTGAATCACAGGAAATCATTTACAGTTCTCTTTTGATCCTTTGAATGGATTTCAACAAAACTTTGAAATCGACTGGCTTCATAAACTAAGCTTTGGCATGCCAATTTTTGTGAGGATCCATCTTTGGAGAAAATAAGTGGAGGGGGTGGTGGAAAAAAATGGAGGGGTGGTGCAAAAAAGTGGAGGAGGCCTATGTGGGGGATCAGGGGAAAAAGGTAGAGGTTGGAAACAGGTAGAGTGGGGGAAAAGTAGAGGGCGTGGGGCAAAAAAAGCAGAGTGGCTGGGGAAAAAATTACAGTTGAAACAATTAGAGGAGGTGGGGGGAAAGTAGAGGGGGTGGGTATGAGGGGGGAAGTCGAGGGGGGTTGGGCAAAAAAGCAAAGAATGTGGTGGGTGGGGGAAAAAGCAAAGGGTGAGTAAAAAATATAAAGGAGGTGGGGGGGCGGGGGAAGGAGTGTTTTCCAATTTTAGCTCCCATTGGATATTCTGCTCATATTTGTGCCTACTGCCTGAACTACTGAATGTATTTACACTAAACATGTCCTTGAAAGTAGCGATGTAATAAAAAAGTATGCTTTCAATGGATTGCTGTAAATTGGTTAAGTCGTTTTTGAGACATTAGCTTTTTAAAAAGTTGACACTCGGGATTTAAAGGGTTAACACTTGGGATTTGCGGGTCCAGGATTTAGAAAACATAAAAGAATCTGACAGCATCAATGAGTATTTTCTCCTGTCATTGCTTTGGGATCTGCAGTACTAGAGTTGGTACTGCGGATCCTAAAGATATGATAATCTGTCGCAAAAGAAAAAAATTTACAATTTGTGAATTGTAGTCAGTGTCATATGCAATGTACTCTCAGCTGAAAAATATGATTGAGGGACCCGGGTATTGACTTTCTCCTAAGAAGCGCTACACTCAGCCCCTGCAGCCTCCAGTCCCAGCATGCACACTCCCTTCATTGGCAGGCCAGAGAATTGGCCACTCTACTCCCATTCAGATTCTTGGCCTACCTGCTGAGTTTTCACATGTACCACGGCTACCAAGCCCATCCCCATATCATGTTTCGTCCGATCTGGACTTTTTAGCCAATTGAACATTGAATTCTGAGAAATGTGTGTGTGTTTTTTAAAGAAAACAGTTATGAGCAACACAGCATGCAAAGTGCTGCTGGCTGTAGCAAAGACAGAATGAAAGTGCCTCTCAAGAGACAGGGCCGGATATACGTTGTTACAACGCATGCTTTTACCACGCATGCTGTTACAACGCAAGTTTTGCCATGCAAGCCATTACAACGGATTGCTTTGGGGGGTGCTGGATAGTGAATAGTTTAATTTACTATTCCAACTCCAGTCCCCGTGGATAGTAGGGAAGGTGTTGGATAGTAAATTAAACTATTACTTATCCTAGAGTGCCCCCCAGTGCAATGCGTTGTAATGGTTTTCGTGGTAAAGCCTGCATTGTAAAAGCACTGCGTGGTAAAAGTTGCGTTGAAAAGGATGCTCCCCAACAGGGCCTCTTGGCAGCGACACTGTTGCTCGTGGAGTGGGCTGTGACCGCCAAGAGACTTGTTCTTTGCCAAATCAAACTGCAGACAGGGGGGAAGTTTGACTACCCTGTGCAAGACAGATAATCCTCCAGCACTGGTGCCCTCGGGCCTGTTTCACCCTCGCTACAGGCTGACCTGACTCTGGGATTGTATGTCTGTTACATCTTCATTCACATGTTAATTCACACTGTACCTTTAAGTTCCTTTTGTTATGCTTTGAGTGTTCTTTAGAAAACCTCTGGCTACTAGGCATCAGGTCAGTTATTCTGTTCCTGTATGCCAAGAAGCTTCATTCTCTGTTGCTGTGCTGCTGTCAATGAATCCTCATGAAGCTTCAAGTTGTTCTTTTTGAATTTATAACATAATTTGGCGATGAGGGAAGAAACCAGCTTTTTGTTTTGGACTTACAGCAGCACAGGTGTGGAGTTATTATTTGAAATCTTCAATTCTTCGAATTAATCTTAAAGTGATCGTCTGTTTCATTTTTATGAAGATATTTAGTTCATATTGAGGGAAACGGCGTTTCGAGGACTCCTACCAACATTGAATGAGTGAATTTCAACAATTTTGAGGTATTTTGGACTTGTATTTATCTTTGAATTAATTGCACCGGCTTCTGGAGCGTGCTTCCAGGTTGACGACGCGAGACAGAACATCCGTCATTGCGCTTCATCTCAAGCGTCATCGGAGGTGGAACGGAACCAAGTGTTGCTGTTCGATTGAAGCGTCGCACACGGGAAGCCTGAAGCAGCGCGAGAGCCAAGTTACAAGTTTGTTATTACGCAATTACGCTGAGTGCGGCATGACATAATTGCGCTGCGTGGCGGCCATTTTGGATGTGTTTTTTTTCGTTACCGTAGCAACGATTCACCGAGAGCTTGTGATTTTGATTCATGATGTTTTGCTTGGATTTATGAAACGTCTTTCTCTGAAAGTAAGTGTTGCTTCACTTAAAATCTTTATATTACGACGTGGAAGAACTTAATATTGACCTATAACAACAAAGTTTTTTGGTCACTTTTACAAGAATTCGTTTCTGGGATCTCTTCACTATAAACATAAAGAACAAAAGTAACACGTTTGCCACGAGCAAAGGAATACATGTGGTAAATACTTTTCTGTCCATCAGTGAAGTGTCCTTCGGAATTTTATACCACTATAATCACATTTATTGTTTTATTATATTTACAACATGCAATTTTATCCACCAGAGAAATTTTTACAAAACAAAGGAGATCCTCCAATTCCTTGGACACGTTGGAAGGAAGAGTTCTTTAACTACATGAAGGCTATTGATGGCGAACACATGGGTGCGGAGAGAAAGAAAAGTATACTTTTACACTGCTTAGGTTCTGAAGGACAAATGGTTTTTAGGGCTTTACCTCCCATTCCCCGTGCGGATGTTGAAGGTGAAGGTACTAATGTGTATAAAGAAGCACTTCTTAGGATTGAGAAAAGATTTAAACCTGTTTCTAATATAGCTCTTAATAGATATAAGTTTTACACTCGCGCACAAGAAGATATGGAATCGTTTGATGAATTTATGACTGCTTGAAGATCGTTATCTATACATTGTAACTTTGGAAGTATGTGTGATGAGATGTTGAGAGATCAAATCATCGTTCATGTTAAGAGTAAAAAAACACAAGAACGTCTTTGGGAACTTGGGGATCCTAAATTATCTGAGGCTATTGCTATTGCAAAATCTTTAGAGCAGTCTGAGAAATGGATGCTCACTGTTAAAAAACAGAGTATAAACAAATCGGAATCTTCTGACAAAGTTTGTTTGGTTAAACATAAGGATGGGCATGTTAATGAAAATGTACATTCTACTTTAAATGTTAACAGGTTGAATAATCCAGTGAATTTTAAGGGGTTTGACAAATCTGTGATATGTTATAAATGTGGCAGTAGAACGCATGTTGCTTCATATGCTGGTTGCCCTGCTATTAATAGTGCTGGAAGTGTGGGAGATTAGGACATTTCTCAACAGTATGTAGGGACGTCAGGAAATGTGTTCAAAATCCAAAAAGTAAAGTAGCCTTTGTTACTGAGGAGTCATCAAAAGTTTGCAGTTGTGCTTGTGATGGTGGGGATAATTGTGCTATAAAAAATAAGGGGTTTGTGGTTTATGTTAGTGAAGAGATTTCTATGGTTGAGGATTCGGTTGATTCTCAAGTCATTAAGAAACCCATTTGTGAAATGTTTGTTTTGGAGGTAAGTCTTAACCTAATGGCTGACTCAGGTTCGCCCTGGACGATTATTACTAAGGAATATTTTGATGAGCGTTTGAGACAGTTGTTAAACTTCTCAGACATCCTTCCATCTGAAATTTGTGCTGTGAGTTTCAATGGTTCAAGGGTAGAGATGTTAGGTTATTTTGTAGTGAATATTACTTTCAAAACCAGGTGTGTTGAGGTTAAACTGTATGTGGCAGTTAAAGGTGTGAATGTGATTGGTTGGAAGGATCAATGGAAATTTGGGATTATACTTAATCCTCATGCAAAAGATCCTGTTATGCTTGATGAAACTTTTGAGGTTGGGAATATTTCCTCTTTTGTTAATGATAAAGGGACTGATTTAATAAAATCAGAATGTAAGGTAGTCTTTTCAGACAAGTTGGGTATGATTCGAAATTATTCCCATAAAATTAAACTTAAATCTGGGGTTGTTCCGGTAAAACAAAGGTTAAGGGGTGTACCTATTAATGTTAGGGAAGATCTAAAAAAAACATTAGATGAATTGGTTTTAGGAAAAATCATTGAACCTATAGATTCTGCGGAATGGGTTTCTCCCATTGTTTTAGTTAGAAAACCTGATACATTTTTGAGAATGTGTGTGGACCTCAGGGCTCTCAATTTGGCTATAATTGTGGACTGCCATCCTCTTCCAAACATAAATGAGGTAGTTTTGATGCTGGAGGGTGCCAATATTTTTTCCACTCTCGATTTAAGATCGGCTTATCACCAAATTCCTCTTACTGATGATTCAAAATGCCTCACAGCTTTTATTACCCCTCAGGACCTTTTCCAATATACAAGAATGCCGTTTGGGTTAGCTTCGGTGGCCTCGGTATTTCAAAGAGTTATGTATAATATTTTTAGAGATGTGGATCATTTTGTTAAGTGTTTTCAAGATGATATTTTAATTTTTTCTAGTAATAATGAAGAACATGTGCTACATTTGCGTTGTGTCTGTGAGAAATTGAGAGAGAGTGGTTTGACTTTAAAGTCTAGTAAATGCAAATTATTCCAATCTTCGGTTGAATATCTGGGTCACACATTGTCAGGGGATGGTGTTGTACCTAAAAGATCGAATGTAGATGGTATAAGTGAAGCTCCTCCTCCCACTAATAGAGATCAGTTACTGTCGTTTGCAGGTATGTGCGAATATTATAGTAAATTTGTCAACAATTTTGCAACCAAGATGGAACCCCTCAGGAAGCTCTTAGACAAGGCAATTCTTTTGTTTGGGGGAATGAACAACAATCGGCTTTTGAGCTTAGATATCTTGCATGCTCCAAACCTTAGACCTTCCTGTTTCAACAAAATGTGTGTAATCACGGTTGACGCCAGTATGTATGGTATTGGTTCTGTGTTGTCTCAAATGTCTGGTAAGGAGGAGTGGAATGTGTGTTTCGCATCTCGCACCCTTAATGGAACTGAGCGTAGATATGTGGTCATAGAAAAAGAGCTTTTAGCTTGTGTGTCGGCGATTGAACATTTCAGCAATTTTATTTGGGGCAGTAAATTTGTATTGAGAACGGATCACAAGCTGTTAGTAAATATTCTTTCTAGAGGTGGAGGGTGGAATTCCACGGCACGTATTTCCAGGTTAATTTCTAGACTTCAGGAGTATTCTTTCACTCCTGAGTATGTTCCAGGAAAAAAAAATGTGGTTGCGGATTTTATGTCTCGTCATCCTTGTTTAACTGCAGGTAGCAACATTTTGGATGATACTGAGGTTGTTATTTGTTTACAAGATATTTTATCAACCTCTTTTGATGAAATTTCTGAGGAAATGTGGGAATCTGCAGATAACCAAGATCTTACATTACAGACCATCAAAAAATATATTTTAGAGGGTTGGCCTGATAAGAAGCATTTGAGAGAAGATTTTATGCCAATGTTCAATGTTCTTATTGAACTAGAACTTGAGAACAATTTGGTTTTCAAATCTGGTAAATGTGTACCCCCTTTTGCCATGCAAAATATGATTTTGGATTTGGCACATAAATCTCATCCAGGAATGTCGGCCATGAAAAGGTTAATAAGGAATTATTTCTGGTGGCCGGGTTTAGATCGTATGGTTGATTACAAAGTAAGAGAGTGTACTGTTTGCATGGGAAATGACAAAATGCTAAAAGTCAGTGTTCCCCCTTTGAAGATTACCTCATGGCCTACTGTTCCCTGGAAAAAATTAGCGTTTGATATCTCTGGTCTATTTTTGTGTCTTCCAAGTGATTCTCGTTATGCTTTTGTACTTGTGGAGTACCATTCTAAATGGTTAGAAGTTAAGTTTGTTTCTTCTGCCTCAACTAATATGGTGGTAGAGTTTTTTAAAGAAGTCTTTTCCAGAGAGGGTTGTCCTTCGACTATTGTCACTGATAATGGGGTTCAACTTACTTAATTTGAAATGGAGAATTTCTTTAAATTACATAGTATTAAACATCATACTGTGTCTTTTTATGAACCTCATGAAAACGGATTACTGGAACGTTTTAATAGGGTTTTGAAAGGGTTCATTGCTGAAGTTTGTAAGTCGGGTAGTGATTGGAAAACCATTTTGAGAGAAAAACTTTGGTTTTATAGAATTACTCCCCATTCGACCACATAAGTTAGTCCATTCCGCCTTCTCAAGAGCCGTGATCCTGCTTCAACTGTTTGTCCTTGGTGGTTCAGAGATAAGTGTTCAAATAAATCTTTTTCAAGGGAATTAGTTAAACAGGCTGCTCAGAAGGTTGAAAATAAAGAAGCAAAAACTAAATTGTGGTATGATAATAAATGGAATGTCAGAACTCCAAATGTTGCAGTGGGAGATTTAGTTAGGATTAAAAGACCTGGTTTGATAACAAAATGTTCTGATAAGTTTGGCAAGCCAATGAAAGTGGAAAGAGTGTTTAGTAATAGAGTTATAACCCAAGATGGCAAGTTATGGAACATCAAACGTGTTGCTAAATGTCCCAGTGTTCATCATACTATGAATTCCTGTTCACAACAAGCAGCAAAGGATTCGATTGCGTCTAGAGTCAAGATGTCTTTTTGACCAAGATATGTTCCCAGGAAATTTGATGACTATGTTTCATAACCTGTTATTGTTTATTTCTGTTTAATGAAAGGAGATGTGTTACATCTTCATTCACATGTTAATTCACACTGTATACCTTTAAGTTCCTTTTGGTATGCTTTGAGTGTTCTTTAGAACACCTCTGGCTGCTAGGCATCAGGTCAGTTATTCTGTTCCTGTATGCCAAGAAGCTGCATTCTCTGTTGCTGTGCTGCTGTGAAAAAAAACCTCATAAAGCTTCAAGTTGTTCTTTTTGAATTTATAACAATGTCACTGCACATATTTAACATATTCTGTACACAGCTGACTGATCCATGTTCCCTGCGGGCCATTAAAAGGCATGAATGCACAGGAATCAGTAACGCTACAGTTTGCTAAGTGAAGTTCAAAGGTCAATCCCACATTAAACCCCATGTTCTCCAGCAGCCTGGCTGCTGCAGTGGTTGTTGCCTAACACTTTTACCACAAATGCTGCATGGCTTGAAAGATGGCGCGTGCCTGTGTTCCAGCAAAGACAATCTCGCGCCCTGAAGTGGCTTTGAAGGTGTAACAACGTCTCAGAGATATCCCCCCAATGCAGAGCTCTTGACCTCTCCAAGTACCTGCAGAGGCTTCATTGGTTCCGAAAATAAATAAAGTAGAAATCCTCTTTCTTGATATTGGACACGAGTGCTACCTCATCTCTATCACAAATAAATTACATAACCCCCCCCCCCCCCAACACAGCAGCGCCGTTCCAAGATCAGTTTTTAAAAAAAAAGATTTAGCCAGAGGAGGAGGTTTTGGTTGTAAGTTGACCTTAAATCAAGCACTGTGGTTATCTTTCGAGAACACAAAAGTGAGTTAAGTGGTAGAACCCGGCCCCAGTGCGCACAGCTATGAGGAATCATAGGCCCAGAGTTTAACCTCTTCTCTTAGGTAAATGCTTGTAAATTTATAAGCGCTGTACTGGAAGCTCTATATGTGAAACCACTTCTTGTGCAAAGAAAGCGTAGGGGCCAACCATTGAGGAAATGTGTGAGTCTAGGCACTAGATCAGGCCGGTTATGCCACAAAATGAGGGTTTACCTTGATGAAGTGAGTTTGAGATAAACGAAAGTTATGTTTGGATCGGATGCATAATTATGCTGAAAAAAATGCTATGCATAGGTAACTATGGAGAATAACCGCTGGAGGGCGCTCCATACTCGCAGCACTACTAGGAGTTAACGGCTGAAATTGTATGTACCTCAGGCGCCCAAAGTCATTTTAAATGCACTTGTTTTTTGTTCCCACGTAAATGTAAATTTATTTGTAAACATTGACTGTATGTGTGGTTAGATTAATTCACATGATTTTGTAAATAAAGTTCTGTGGTCCACAGTTTTTCATCCAAACGACCCCCTGTGTTATGAGTATGCTGATGTCGGGGATGTTTCTCGAGGCGCCTGTGCTTCTGCATGTAACCGCAAGCTGGTGGCCGGCGGGTAGCACTTTGAAAAGCCCCTTACTAAAATCAAGCAAGCAGCACATGCGCTGCTATAGGCTTGACCTAAAAAGGTGCAGAGAGTCAATGCAGACACCACTTATTCTACATATGTAGTAGTGTGAATAGTGTTAATACATTAAAAATATTGAATGAATAGATATTAATAAAACAAATTTCGTCCCGTGCCCTGCATCACAAAATGTGATGCAGGGGAAATTCGTTTTATTAATTTGATTGTTTACTTACCTGCAATCATCCATATTCCGGTGTTTATCACCCACCACCCTGCGCCTCCCCCGCCCCGCCTGCCTGCTCCACCGCAACTCCCTCCACGGGCCGCGGATGATTATCTGTGTAACTACGAGAGTAAAACTAGCTTGATCCAGGAAGTTCTCTGCGGTGTGTTTGTGCATAGCCAATTTTCACTTAATTAATGGAGGACAAATTGTGGATTTCTCAAGCACAGAATGGTGCTTTCTATATAGGCCTCGTGATTCAGGTGGGTGTCTTATAAAGTTATGTGTATGTGAGGCTGTAGTACATTTATGCTACTTTTCTTTGACTGCTTTTCAGATATATGTAGGTATGGTGCATGACAGTGTCTTTCATTTGGTAGTGAATGATTGAAAGGAATGCTATTGTTTAGGTTTCTTTAAGACTCCTACAAATTACAACAATTACATTTAAAACAGAGCTGCCATTTTGGTTGCGCCTATGCGTGTAAAACAGTCTCTAAACCAGGCTTCACCAACGAGTAGCTTGTGAGCTACTGGTAGCTCTTCAGCTACCCACAAGTAGCTTCCATGTGTACATCCGAGGCTTACACATTAAAATGTTTTCGTTGGTTGAATAGTGTGCATTAGAGATACAATTGTGTGCACTTTCAGAACTCAGGTGCTGGTGCTTGTGGAGACTTATTACTAATATTAACTTGGTGCCAGGGGTATTGCAGCTTGGGCAGTTATATACTACCCATGTAGAAGCCTTCACTGTTGACAAAACATTGTTTACACTAATTGAGGAAACCCTGCCTGATGCTCTGAGGTGGTCACTGTTGGACATCTTTCATATGGTGACTACTAATGCAATCTTTCCTGGTGTTTTCAAAAATATTAGTAGCCCAGGATGGTTTTTACTGGAAATTAGTAGCTATTTCAACGGAGAAGGTTGAAGACCCCTGCTCTAAACTATCCTCCAAGAGCCTAATGGGCAAGCTCAAGAATTCTGCACTATGCTCAACAGTTTTTTGTGAGGTGCCCTAGGGAGCGGAATCGAGTAGCCTTTGAAATTGTTCTTATGCCTTCTGCCCTGAAGACAGGGTTTAATTACTTCTTCTGAGCGTCAAGCAAAAACTGGGCAGACTATGTGTTGGATAAACTTCTTGAATGTTTTGCAAACCATGCATTATTTGTAGTTTTGTGGCTCAATTTTGCGGGAGCCATCCAATTGCTTGAAGGAGAGATACAAGAGTCTAAATGCAGGAAGAGCTTCTTCTCCGGCGGGTTCCTTTTGTAATCAAGAAATGGTTGTCTTACTAAGGAGTAAGGTTCGATGGAATAGTTATAATTTGTATGTATTGTTGTTGTGCTAATGTTGGTGATATAATGCAAAGTTCTTACTTCTTATTTTCTCAGCAGACTTAGACAGCTCTGGTCATTTTCTTTAATTAAATTGAAGAGAGATGGCATGTTGCCTGTTGTCAGCAGGTTTGTGATGGTATTTCCAGATAACAGCATGTTGGAGTCTGGATTGGTCAATTCATTCCTAATGTATGCTTTTACATGTTCATCCCTGCCAATCCTTAACTTATTTAATGAGCACCAGGGCAGACAGGGGAGTGAGGTCCAGCTCTAGTCCTAGGCAGCATTGCTGTGTGGAATTCCTCAAGTTTAGCAATCCCCTAATGCAGTTTAAAAAGACCCTTTCAACCTTTTAATAATCTTGTGATTTCATTAGCGATCCATACAAACGGCTAGATCTATTATTGTCTTTGTTAAGACTATGTCTGGGCCATATGTCCCTCCTCTATATAATACTGAAAACCACTGGCATAACGAAACTTGAGGGGTCCCCCCTGCAAGGTACGTGGAGGGGGGCCTGCTGCACTAAATCGGGAGCTCCCAGGCCAGAGTACTGTGGTGAGGGCCCCCCCTTGAGTTGGGGGACCCCCACACACCGCAGGGGCTGCGGTGGCCTGTGCTACGCTACTACTGCAAACATTTGTATGGCTCCCATTGTGCTTGGGTTTCTACCTCACAGCTTCTCTATGTGGAGATTCAGGTGTAAGTGTTTGCCTCACATGAGCCGGATGTGTGTAATATTAAACCTGCACTATCTCGGTGATGCCAATGATCCAAGTAAATTTTTTACTCCGACCGACATTTTGTATCCAGTCGAGAATAGCTGATGAAGGAATGCCCTGGCTCGCAGCCTATGGGTATCTTGGGGTAACAGATGTGTCTCTTGAAGGAGGCAAATGTGTGCGTCAGAATTTTCTAGGAACAAAAGGATGGCCCGTCTATTAGTCGGGTTATTAACACCATTGACGTTTAGCAAGAATATTTTATGGGTCGCAGCGATAGGGAAAGTTTACAGGCGTGCCAGGTATAACTAAAATGCCATAACCGGACATGGACCATGGTCGTTAATGAATGAAAGCCTGTCAGGTAGACGGGAGACATCCTGGCTATGGTAATCTCAATGCGGAGGGCTTGCGCTATAGGGAGTAGAGAGCCTACTAAACCCCAAACCAAAACACATACAGATAAACATGAAACTTTGAACATTTGTATACTCCTGGTTGGTCAACACCATGGAAAGGCGTAAGATGTCAGCAGGATCCACCCTGCCTTCCTGCACCGCCCAGGCCTCATGCAATGATAACCAGGGAGCATTAAATCACAAGCTTCCGCAACGGACCCACCAACCCATCAAATCTTCATGGCCAAACTCCACCTAGTCTGCATTGGCTGTCTCTTCTCCAAGGGAGGCAATAACTGCCTGCCTCTCTTTTGCAATAGTTTCAGGGTCTGGTCGGAGATGAAGCGGGTATCGGCCAACCCCCTTCCAACCCTCGGTTCCGGATGGATGTCGTCTAGAACCTTTTTGTGTAGCTACATTCAGATCATCATCAGTTAGGCTGAGCTGCTTTTTGACATCCTGCAGTGAGCGAATCTGAACCATCCCATTTGAAGATTAAACAGAAGGGGTGACCCCAGTGGTAAGAGAGGTCTTCAGATCGCAGGTGGGAGGTGATCTGTTCAAACTCTCTTCTTTTCTTAGGGTAGATGCATCTAGATCTTGAAAAAGCAGAGGCTTGATTGATCAAAATTTGAGAGGGTGTTTATCTTGGTCTTCTTGGAGGATCCTATTTTAAGGACACCCGTGAGTATGTTGGGGGGAGCTGTTGCTGTTCTTCTCGGGCCTACCCGGTGTGTTCTGTCCAGCTTAATCCGCTGTTCTGGTGGGGCTCCTCGGATGAAGCAAAAGAGTTCCTCCATGAGAGCTTCGATGTCCTGCCCTTAGGACCCCTGTGGAACAGCTTGGATCCGTATGTTGCTCCTCCGGGAACGGTTATCGAGGTCTCCCGCGTGCGTTTGAGTCTGCTTGTTGATCCCGCAGGCGGATAACCTCTTGTTGGAGCTGTTCTATTTACTCATCTCTTGTTGTAGCCTGCGCCTCTAGTGTATCCATGCTGTCGTCCATAGAGTCCAAGTCCCTCCGCATTTCCCTTAGTCCCTGTGTTATCTCTTTTGTCATGGTATGGAGGTCATCTTTCAGAGAGGCAACTAGAGACTCCAGGAAGGCACGTGTGACCGGGCTTTCAGCATCCGATGCCTCCGTGTCCGTGGGACTACCAGCAGAAGAAGGGAGAGTCTCAGAGCCCCAGACACCAGACCTGAGGAGAAGGTCTTTTTATGATAGATGCCATCTCGATTATTACTATGCTGTATCCAGGCTCAGAGGGTGTGACGATGAGCTCAGCCGGGCCAGGTGAGTGATCACTATTCTATAGCTTCTGCCCTGTTGCTACTGGTGGCCCATTCAGTGTGGGTTGTGTTGTGGCCCTACGACCAGACTCTTAAAGTGTGGGACTTTTGCCGCTCCGTTGCCTGAACTGGACTTCTACTGCAGCAAGGTCTGAAAGTGTGTCAGAATCACTTGCTCCACACATGTTGGCCTTACGCGGACTCTGTTGCAGCTCACTTGTGGCCTGGCCCTCACTTAATATTAGGGAGGGAGGGGGGTACTGCACTAATCTTGCCCGGGTCTTCCTATTTGTCTCAGGGATCTGGCGCTGCTTCCAGAGATTAGTCTCAGCCCGGGACTAGCTCTGCCAATTACGGGCACCACTAGTGGCCGAGCTCACCGGTCTTGTAGGTCTCTTTGTGATGTCTCCGCAGGGGGCAGGTTACAGAGGAGGGGGCGAGCACCGCTCATCTCTCTAGCACCCGTGCCCGGCCCCTCTCCGTCCCAACCCCTCCGTCTGGCAGGTTCCCAGGTCTTTTACCGGGGGAGTGCACCGCAGTCTCGCCAGCCCGAACTTAGGCCTCACCTGCGGATCCACCACCTTGCAGTTCTCGCTGTCTCTAGATGGGCAGGGTTGTTCAGTCCTTGATCCCGTGATAGAGAGCAGGGCTTCCTCGTCGATCGGTCAACCGGGGGTGTCACTCCATGCTGTGGTCTCCGTTGTAGCCCGGGCCTTCTGGTCATTGCAGGGGGGGAGAGGGAGGGAAGGGAGGCAACCTGAATGCCAATCACCTCCTTCATTTGCTGCTGGCACAGCACCTCCGCCGCTTGGGTCTCCCTGTTCTGCTTCACACTCCCTCTAGTGGCCTCTCAACTCGCTTCTCGCAGGCTGCCCGCTAGCATGCCTCACAATCGGATCTCTTGCTCCAGGTCTCTCAACTGCCGTCAGTCCGGCAGCGGTTGGCGATCCCCCGGGTGCAGCCTTGACTCAATCAGGTGCGATCACCTTAGGCTCACCTTAGGCAGGCCCCGAGCCACTCGGCCGCCTGCTGCTTGCCATCACAGTTCAGGGAGAGCTGTATTCAGGGAAACGTCCGCTCTCGGGTGCAGGACAGACGGTGCTTCTGAAAACCCTTCCTGATTAGGTCTGCTGTCCGGTGTTACTTGGCGCAGGTGGAGCACAGTTCTGCCTTGCTCCCGGTGTGCTTTACATGAGTATATGCCGAAGCCTAGGTGGTTAAGTGGAGAAGCAAGTATCTGTTCTGATACCATAAGGCCTCCATTTTCAAGGTGTTTGTCTTAACTGAGTTCCTTTAACAACTGAGTATATAATGCTATGGCGTGTGATCACACTCTGACCAGTTGACTATACTGATTTGGCAGTGTTTTTGTTTTGCCAATTGAGTGGCTTTGGGGTTGTGTTGGACACATGATTTCGAGGAGGCCCTGTCAAATGTATGCTATCTGAATATTAATATTTGTGGATGAAATCTTGAATAGCAGCGTGAAATAGTGATGCATCATCAATGACCTTTTCTTCCAATTCTTTTTCTGCCTGCCTCATGCCGTTAAATGAGGAATGGAGGGGATGCCAACCTTGTATATCATCAAACATTTGAAAGGGGTTCTTGTTTTTGTCACTACGGGACACATGTACGAAGCCCTTTTGTGGTCGCAAACAGGCTAATTCGCAGAACTGACCCATTTACAAATGCAAAAAGGCATTTTCAAACGTACAAACCCCTAATTGCAATTTGGTAAGCTATTATCCAATCGCAGTTTGGGTTTACAAATTAGTATTTGGAAGGGGCATGCTTAGGGCATATTGTTATGTAGCAATATTTAGCGATCGAAATTCAGTCACAAAAAGTCTACTCTAAAAAATGAAACTTAAAAGTTTTATTTTTTTATTTTTAAATGCATCTTGGTTTCCTTCAAGGAAAACAGGGTGTGTTTTTTTTAAAAAGTGGCTTTATTTGAAAGCAATCACAGACATGCTGGTCTGCGACCCCAGTAGGCCACCATCCCTGTGATGTTTGCTATTCTATTGGGTTGCAAAGTGAGACCTATCTTAATAATATTCGTGAGGTTGGTCTACTTGGAACCCACTGGGAACCAAACAAAGTGTAAAACACACTTTTGTATATTAGTGTTTGGGATTACCAAAAAGCAAATCACAAAAACTCAATGTTTGGTAATCACAAACACTAAGCTTCTTAATTGTAGCCCTTCATCTCAAAACTGTGTCAATTCATGCCAATAACTTGAACGTCACACAAAATGCAGTAGATTGATAGGCTAAATATACTTCACAATAAGGAATTATTTGTATCTATGTGATATTTGTAAACTTATACCACTTGCTGAGTAACTTACATCATTTGAGTCATCTTGATTGGACTGTTGTGTATTCTTGCCTACAGGACTGTGTAATAATGCAGATATCCAAAAACTCAAAGCATGCTAAGTATCTCATCTATTCTCCTTACAGATTGATCCAACCACAGGCATGGTGATCAACCTCACGGATTTTAAAGAGTACCTGGAGGTAAATAAAGTCATGTGTTTGTTATATCATGGTCTTAGCTAGTTTAACGAAAGCAAAGGTAGATTTAAGGCTCTGAATCAGATAATTGCAAGACACACACATTGCACGGGGATACTTTTTTTTCTTGCAAAAACACTTCAAGTAGAAGCAAGCTTCCTTCTTTTTACCAGCTGAGCAAGTTCTGTATGCTACTGTTGATTGTTCTCGACTCATGGATGAAGACTTGGCTAATGTGCTTCATTCAGAGATCCAATCAGGGCTAAGCACTCAAGATGCACAAATAACTTTAGGGCATATTATCAAGGACCGGTGTTAAAATTATCGACCTTTTATCGGCAGGAAACTGCCGATAATATGGCGATAATGGGCTTGATAATACGCCCTTGTTAATTCCCATAGAAGCCCATGTTCTGATGTTAACATGGGCTTCTATGGGAATTACCAAGGACGTATTATCAAGCCCATTATCGCCAATTTTATCAGCAGTTTCCTGCCAAAAAACAGCGATAATTTTAACACCGGTCCATGATAATATGCCCCTTTGTCTCTTACCTGTGTAAAGTGGTAATTTCTGGATTAGCCTGCAATCTCCAGTTACATAGGGGTGGTGAAACGAGAACAACAAGGCTGAACCCAATACAATAGTGTCTTAAGGGCAAACAACCAAGATTTGCCAGAACCCCAACACTGTTAAAATACATTGGGCGATCTTATCATGTCTAGAAGTGGGAGAACATTTTGAAATATTCTTCTCTCTTCAAATATTGGAACTCCACTTGGGAATAATTAATTACAATGTACAAAGAACTTGTGGGGCAGTTGTGATATTCTGAAGAATGGTTTTAAGCAGATGAGACAGTCTTCATTTCAAATCACAAATAGTGTGAAATGCACAATTTTGGTATGCACTTCTGTAAAGTATATTTTAGAAGGCAGAGGTTTTCATTATCTGTAATATGTCTCCCTTTGTCTTCCACGTACCACAAGAAAGCCATTTTAGAACCTTGTGACCACAAGAACCTGGATAAAGACGTACCATATTTTGCTGACACCACAAGGTATGCGATCTTTTTGCCTACAAAGAAATGTACAGTCGTAGAAATTACATGTTTTGACACCAAATAATTCAGGAGAATTAAATACAAATTTCAATCAAGGAAGAGGATCTCACTATTAAAGATTATGTTTTACCCAATCACATTGCTCCAGCTATGCAAAGAAAAGATAGCTGCTTCCATCTACAACACAGATCAAGTCACGTGCTTTTGGCCTATCAGACACAGGTTTCAATTAATAACCGTGGGAATATTACACCTTTCAACCCACATTTCAGACCTAAACTCAACTCCTATCATAACACTAATACTTTCCCTTTCTAATCCCCATGACATTCCCAACAGTTACATTTCCCTATGGAAAACAGTAACAATCAATATTCCAAACCTGTAAACTGTCCTTCCCTTTACCTTTAAAGTGAACCTAAAAAAATTCCAACTTTAATCATTCCACTGGACATAAATGCTCCTTTCGCCCTAACCCTAAGACCAACCACAACCTTACAGTACCTCGTCCCTAAATGTGCGCATACACATTAACATGCTATTGAATCTAAACACAATCACAATCACTAATCACTGCCATTATCCTAGCTCAGACCTTTATAGCAGCATTAATCTTAACTCAAGTTATGATCCTAATCCCTAACCTTCACCCTACGTAGAAGAAATCCTAGCCATAACTCTAGCTGTCACCTTAACCGTCATGTCTTAATCAGAAATAAAGGAAATAAGATTGCAAGTGTTTAGTTATTCAAACTAAACTATTGTTCTAAATGTTGAGCATTCAATACTTAGTCTGCATTGTTCTTACTTTTGACACAATGTGATATCAGGAGTTCAACTGCCATTAGGTCTAGACGATCAGTGGAGTTTTGTGGCTACTTCACACATATGACCATTATAACTTTGAGAGCACAGAGAATATGAGAGAACATTATATGAGTAACTGTTTGCACTCTCCCTGCTACAAACCAATTCATAAAAAAGCAAATGTACCCCACATCAGCCTCTCAATTTATGAAAACCAGACATCTACCATTTCATTCATTTTCTAGATAACTTGTGTCCCAATAGTTAGAGGGTGGACCCTGGAGGAGGCTTTCGCCCAAAAATAAAAGGATGGCCTCACACACCCCCTGGATATCATGCTTCCTCATTGGCCATCCTGCGATCCCAGATAATTCTCTAGTGGGGTGCAGCCCTCATTATACTCAGAAGGACTATTAAAGGATGTTTCTGAGGATCAGGCATCCTAAAGATTAAAAACCCAGTTCACCTGCCCCTTTATATTTGGTTGTTTAATAATGGGTGGTGTAGGGGTGATTCAAAGTAAACTTTGGACACTTGAAACACCATTATGTGGCCTGTGTCCTATTTAGGTTGACATATTTCAGCCCAATAGAGTCCCAAACAAGGATCCAAGGCTTTCGTCATAAGATCTTAAATTATGATATCATTACATATTTCTTTGTTATTTTCTATGTATTTTTCCTGACTCATAGTGCTTAAAAATCCCTAAACTGAATGAATTATGCTAATAATACTGATGAATTATGGCCCATTCATTTGGGAAATAATATTGATCCAGTTTTGTAAATGATACTGTATCCAAACATGTGGTGTTCATACAGTGCTGGCCATGACTAGCTTTCAGAACAAGCTAGTATTCCACTCAAGTCTATGATTCTGGTGCAAAAGTGGTGCACAAACAATAAATACTGAGTTTCATGCCCTGATGCATGAAAGATGAATGACAACAATGAAGATCTTTCCATGTACTGGCAGCACATTGGTGCCATGATGTGCCTCTTTGGAAACCTACTTTCATTATCTCTGTAAAGTTGTATTCTTGATTGGTAATGATTACAACAACTTTCCAATGCACCATAGCAACTGTCATTGTAACAGTGAATGAGTAAAGTCGGACACATTTCAGCAGTGGTAGTTGGTGAATTTTGAAAGTGGTGGAGTACAATGCCTTCTTCAAATGAAACTAAGAAAGATAATCGAGTGAGCATGAATTCTTCTCTGAGGTTCAAGTGCGGAGGCTTCCCGGTATGAGAATGCTTGTCATGAAAAGAAAAAATTGTAAATTTTACAGCTCATTGGCGATGGTGGCCAGACATTAAAAAACTGCAATCGACCACACGCAACATCATCATCCCTTGTTGTGAACGAATATTGGGCATATATATATATATATATATATATACATATATATATATATATATGTATATATATATATATATATATATATATATATATTTCCTATAAAAAAAAACACAGGTTTCAGGGACGTTATAGTTAGTTGGACATTTCACTCATGCAAAACCAGAGTAATTCGGCAGTTATAGTTAATTCAGCTAACCCCACAATGCACTGCTGATGACGTCACATATTACATCGTTCATGACATGGTCATTGACATCGCTGATGACATCACTGATGACATCTCAAATGACATCACTGATGATATCATCCAGTAACTGTCTGTTTCTGTAAAGTTTAAATATGTTTTAAATATATATAGGCCATGTCTGAACTGGGGTGGTTTGGAGTGCAAAAAAACGATGGATTTAGGCCCAGATCTCTGTACTGGGGTGAATGTATGACATTGTTCTGCATTCTGTCCATCAACTGTTCTTTTTGCATTTGTTACCTCGAGTAGGATGGGTATGCTCAGACGTGAGTCCCATGCTCTCCACACCACTGAAGTCAAGCTATCCTGGCTGAAGACGGCTGATAGCCAGAAACCGGTCCTAGGGTGCTTGATTCCGGTCCAGGAAAGACATGGCTTGGCAGTTTGGGCTGGACTGTTCCCATGAGGCACAGGGTCAAGGCAGATTTGCCTATGGCCATGTCTGAACTGGGGTGGTGTGGAGTGCAACAAAACGATGGATTTACCCAGATCTCTGTACTGGGGTGAATGTATGACATTGTACTGCATTCTGTCCATCAACTGTTGTTTTTGCATTTATCAACCCGAGTGGGATGGGTATGCTCAGACGTGAGTCCCATGCTCTCCACACCACTGGAGTCAAGCTATCCTGGCTGAAGACGGCTGATAGCCAGAAACCGGTCCTAGGGTGCTTGATTCCGGTCCAGGAAAGACATGGCTTGGCAGTTCGGGCTGGACTGTTCCCATGAGGCACAGGGTCAAGGCTGATTTGCATATGGCCATGTCTGAACTGGGGTGGTGTGGAGTGCAACAAAACAATGGATTTACCCAGATCTCTGTACTGGGGTGAATGTATGACATTGTTCTGCATTCTGTCCATCAACTGCTGTTTTTGCATTTGTCACCCCGAATGGGATGGGTATGCTCAGATGTGAGTCCCATGCTCTCCACACCACTGGAGTCAAGCTATCCTGGCTGAAGACGGCTGATAGCCAGAAACCGGTCCTAGGATGCTTGATTCCGGTCCAGGAAAGACATGTCTTGGCAGTTCGGTCTGGACAGTTCCCATGAGGCACAGTGTCAAGGCTGTTTTGCATATGGCCATGTCTGAACTGGAGTGGTGTGGAGTGCAAAAAACGATGGATTTAGGCCCAGATCTCTGTACTGGGGTGAATGTATGACATTTTTCTGCATTCTGTCCATCAACTGTTGTTTTTGCATTCGTCACCCCGAGTGGGATGGGTATGCTCAGATGTGAGTCCCATGCTCTCCACACCACTGGAGTCAAGCTATCCTGGCTGAAGACGGCTGATAGCCAGAAACCGGTCCTAGGATGCTTGATTCCGGTCCAGGAAAGACATGGCTTGGCAGTTCGGGCTGGACTGTTGCCATGAGGCACAGGGTCAAGGCTGATTTGCATATGGCCATGTCTGAACTGGGGTGGTGTGGAGTGCAAAAAAATGGTGGATTTAGGCCCAGATCTCTGTACTGGGGTGAATGTATGACATTGTTCTGCATTCTGTCCATCAACTGTTGTTTTTAAATATATATAGGCCAAGGTGTATTTAAGAATGAGTGGGTGCATGAGTGTCTGAATGGATGATTTAGTAGGTGTGTGACTGACTGTATAAATGAGTGATTAAATGTTTCTTACTGAATGCATGGGTTAGAGACTGATATAGACATTCACACAGTTTAGTTTGTCAGCTGGTGTGTAAGCGGTTGCATGGGTTGGTGAGTAGCTAAATGAGGGTCTATATGGGTTATTGACTGGTTGTCTGAGTATCTGTATGGGTGCCTGAGAGTCTGTGTGGGTGGGTGGGAGGGTTTGACTCTGTGCATAGATGTGTGAGTGGGTAATTCTGGATGGGTGGATCTGTGAAGGGTTGTATGGGTGGGTGAGTGTGTATATGGGTCTGTTGGTGAGTGAATGATGTCTCATTGGTACACTTGTGAGTAACTGCATATGTGAAAGGCAATATATGATAGTGTTGGAGTATATCAATGACTATATGTGGTAGTGAGTGATTGTGAGAGTGGCTGTATGGATGAGTGTGTGCTTGTATTAGTTATTGTATAAGAGTGTAAGTATGTGTTAGTATATGTTTGAATAAGTGAGGTGGCGTGTGTATAACTGTATAGGTGAGTAAATGTATAGATATGTGAGTGCATATGATAGTACCGTATTGATAGTTGACTGCATGTATGAGTCCTTGAATGGGTGAATGAGTTAATGTGTATGTAGACCTAGGAATTAGTGAGTGGGTAGGTAGTAACTGCTATTGGAGTGTCTATGGTTTCGAAAATGGTAGACTGTATTTTTAGAGTGGATGTATCAAAGGTTATATGAGGGTATGAGGAGGTGCATCAGATTATCACATGGATGATGTCATCAGTGATGTCATTTGACATTTCATCAGTGATATCACTGACCATGTCATGAATTATGTAATATGTGACATCATCAGCAGTGCATTGCGGGGGCACGAGTTATAGTTAGCTGAACTAACTATAACGGCCGAATTTCTCTGTTTTTTTGGGAGTGAAATGTCCAACTAACTATAACGTCCCTGAAACCTGTGTTTTTTTTCAGTGAATTTCTGAGGTTTTTGAAATGCTAATTTCTAACTATAACGTCCCTGAAACCTGTGTTTTTTTCAGTGAATTTCATAGGTTTTTTTAAATGCTAATTTCTAACTATGCCTCTAGAGGTAGGACATGTGCAGAAGGAGGAAGAAAGGAGCAGAAAGAAGCAAGAAATGTGCACAAAGAACCAACAGAGGAGCAGAAAGAGGCCTTGTTGCAAAGTCAAACTGTGCCCCTAACTTTTTGCTGACGGGTTCTGGTGGTAAATGACTCTAACTAACCAGGAACGGAGCCAGTGCTATGCTGAAAGACACTTAAAATACAGTGAAAATACCTACATACACTAGGGTACACTATGGGTTGGGGACCCCTGTGATTGGCATGACCTTCTCTGTATGGCCCTAGTACATAATAGGGCACAGGGATTAAAACTACCTCTAACTAAGAGGTACAGAAGGCGGCAAGAGAAGTGCAGAAAGAACCAAGAGAAGTGCTGAAAGAAGCAACAGAGATGCAAATCGAGGCATGAGGAATGCAGAAAGAAGTAAGAGAAGTGCAGAAAGAAACAACAGAAGTGCTGAAAGTGGCACAAAGGGAGCAGAAAGAGTCAAGAGAAGTTCAGAAAGAAGAAACAGTGGTACAAAAAGAAAGAGGCTAGAGAGTTGCACAAAGAGGGAAAACGGGTGCAGAAAGAAGCAACAGAGGTGTAGAAAGAAGCAAGAAAAGTACAGAAAGAGGCAAGGGAGATACAGAAAAGAAAGGTACAGGAAGAGGGAAGCAGAAAGATACAACAGGGTTGCAGAAAAAGCAAGACAGATGCAGAAAGAAGCATGAAAAGTGCAGAATGAAGCAACAGGGGTGCAGAAAGAGGCAAGAGAAGTGTAGAAAGGAACAAGTGAGGTGCAGAAAGAGCCAACAAAGGTGTCGAAAGAGGCGAGAGAAGTGCACAAAGAGGCAAGAGAGGTACATAAATAGACAACAGGGGTGCAGAAAGAAGCAAGATAGGTGCAAAAAGAAACATGGAAAGTGCAGAATGAAGCAACAGGGGTGCAGAAAGAGGTAAGAAAAGTGTAGAAAGGAGCATGTGAGGTGAAGACAGAAGCAAGAAAAGTGCTGTAAGAGGCAAGTGAGATGCAAAAACCGGCAGGAAAGGTTCAGAAATAGAGAAGACGAGTGGAGAAAAGACAACAGGGGTGCAGAAAGAAGCAAATGAGGTACAGAAATGCGGTGATACCAGAGAGAGGAAATCCGCCTCCCTCATCTCCCTTTCTCATACCCAATGCCAAATATCCACGGAAGTCCACTGGCTGGTGCTTGGGCTCGAGCAGGTCATGCCCCCTCCATCAAAATTGCACACAAAGGCTCCATTTTAACGGGGGCCCCCAACCTTGCAGGGCGGGCTCTGCGTGCAGGAATGGAGATCCTATTTCTCGAAATTTCGCCAAAAAGGATTGCAGACCCACACCACCGACTTGTATTCAGGCAGGCTTTATTCGTCAAAATGGCATCATTACTTTCCACTCATTTATCTCCTTACGCGTTTCAATGGGTTTCCGTCTTGTTCACAGATGAGTGATATTAGTGTCCAACTGGTCACATGGCCTCTATGGTAACTACAGGCCCCAGAATGCATCACAACAGTTTATACACCTCGTGCATGGTGGAAAAGTTAATTAGTGCAGCTCAATAGCGTTATTTCAGCACAAATGTCCCGAAAATCAGGTGTGCATTTAAAATCAAAAGCAAAGTGCATATGATGCCAAAGCCTTATTTGTGCTTGAAATGCGGTGATACCAGAGAGAGGAAAACCGCCTCCCTCATCTTCCTTTCTCATACCCAATGCCAAATATCCACGGAAGTCCATTGGCTGGTGCTTGGGCTCGAGCAGGTCATGCCCCGTCCATCAAAATTACACACGAAGGCTCCATTTTACCGGGGGCCCCCCAACTTGCAGGGCGGGCTCTGCATGCAGGAATGGAGATCCTGTTACTCGGAATTCAGCCACAAAGGATTGCAGAGCCACACCACCAACTTCTATTCAGGCAGACTTTATACGTCAAAATGGCATCATTACTTTCCACTCATTTATCTCCTTACGCGTTTCAACAGGTTTCCGTCTTGTACACTCCCACTCCCACTCTCAAATGTTACAATTAGGAAATCAAATATAAACTTTCAAATAAAAAAAAAAAAACAAAGGTTACAGTGGCCTTATGCATAGGAAATTACAGTATGAATCCATAGCCATTCACTGAAAAAAAACAAAGGTTACTCTGACATTTTAGTTAAGAATTGTTATTTAAAAACATAGAAATTCAGTGTAAAAACAAAGGTTACAGGGACGGTATAGTTAATGCTTTGATCACTAAAGCCATGTTAAGGCAATTAATATGTCATTGTGACTAGCTGCAAGGTCATCAGATCCCCTGGATCTTTTTCCTCTCCTGTCTTGAGAGCATGGCTCAGCCTATAATTCTTCGACTAATAGTTCACTGCATATTGTTGTGTAGGGACCAGCAGATTTACTGTAGAAGTCTGAGCACAGTCTTAGTGAAGCACCACCACCATGATGTCATCCTCCTTCAGTGTGAGATTAAGCTTTATTTTCTGAAAGCTCAAGTGTTTAGATTATGGCAACAAATATCACTGTGCTAACAGATGCTTCTTAAATTTATGTCCTCTCATAAAGCGCTTCACTCAGTGCTCTTTTTTTAGTTTTACCTAGCAATGGTCTTGAAAGCATGTCTATAGAAGCCTCATCCTGTTTTAAAGAACGATTAGGAGCTGTATCAGGAAAATATTCAGAACCCAAGTGCAGGCGCAGAAAGGCTTTATGTACTACTTTTGCTGAAATTATACCTCCTACATTGTGTACATTAACTTAGAAGGTTTGTAAGTTAGTGTATGAAATATGAAAGAGGAAAACACTGCCCTATGTTTCCTAGTATGTGCTTAAGACAGCGCAGTTTCAGCAAAAACAGGTGCACGTTCATGATACATTCCAAGAATCTCCAAGTTCAACATTCATTCCTAAATCCTCCATGTCAAAATACATATTGGAGCTTATTGTGCAGAAACAAGGCATGCCACTTGGCAACATCACCCATATGAACCAGTTACAAATAATTGAATGGATATTTTTTGAGCAGTGATCATTCTTTCAGGTGAAATAGACAATGACTAGAACATTGCACGCTACATAGAAATGAGATGCCTTTTGCAACAATCAGGAACGCATGCCCAGAGCTATTATCAAATAAACAAAGGACCACATGCTTAGCTGTCATTGTGTTGGCTTTCAAATAAATGCATAATCTCATAGTGTGATTCCTAGAATGTTATAAAAGGCTTTTCAGGCTCCCTAAGCACACACGAAACGCCCTGATTCGGCTTTAGTTTGGCCTGGTTCACCAAAAATATTAATGCAGGAGCACATTGGTAAACTTCTGGTTTAAGACAGTAAAGAGGTATTGAGAACCGTATTTGAGGGGGCACCAAACCCATGGCATAAGTACTGTCTGGAGACAGTGGCTGCGTTGGGCTTAACCACAGCATCCTGGTCCCAAGAGGAACTAAACTATCCAACAATAAAGAGGGCGCTAAATAATCAAACCCCCCAGATATCAAGGAATGAAGATATAGCTAATCTCAAGGACATCGGAGGGTTGGTCGGCCTTACTAAAGCATATGAGTCGCACAAAATTCAGCCATATATGAACAACCATCTAGGAAGGAAGTGCTTTTATTTTAAAGGTTTTATATAGCGCTAGCTGGACCCAAGAGTATCAGAGCGCTTTACAGGATTTGGTTAAATATAAAGACAGACCAAACTAAGTACAATTGATAAAATAAGGTAAGGCAGTTGAATTTTAAGAATGATTTAACTTAGGAAGTTCAAAATCATATAGCAAATTGAAGATAGATCAGGAAGACAGAGAATAATTAAATAGTATGTCAGTAGATGGAAAAAGGCGAGAGATTTAGGTAAAATTGTTGAAGGGAGAGATGAGGTGAATTATAGGTAGAGGGGGGCCTGTATAAGCAGTGAATAGAGGAGGAGTTCATGGCCAGAGACAGTAAGTATAATTAAGAACCCCAATATTTGTTGAGAAGGAGCAGCTTGAGTTTTTTTTTAAAGCAGGGGTAGAATGGGTTACAATGTAGATCTTTGGGAAGAGTATTCCAGATAGAAGGGGAATTACCAGAGAATGAGCGAGATTGAGTTGCTTTCTTTTTTAGCAGAGGAGGGACTAGGACAAGAGTGTAAGTGCTCCTCAATGTTCTAGAACACCCAGCTTTTTGGAGGTTGTCAGAGAGGTGAGAAGGGTTATTTTGGTAAAGGGTGTGATGCAGGCAATCTTGTAGGTGGATATGCCTTCGATGGGAAGCCATTTGAGGCTTTTGATAACAGGGGAGATGTGATCGTATTGCTTACAGTCAGAAATAATCCTGGTAGCGAGGTTCAGAACGGATTTGATAGGGGCTAGGTGGACTTTAGGGGTGCCAGCAAGAGTGGCATTGCCATAATCAATTCTAGACAGGACCAGTGATTGTACAACTGATTTAAAGTCCTCTGCTGGAATGAAGGGTTTAATTTTTTTAAGGTGATGTAGTGGGAAGAGAGCACCTTTTGCCGAGTTTTGTATATGGGGAGTAAGATTGAGGTTCTGATCGACGCTAATGTCGAGAGATTTGACCAAGTTGGAGATGGCGAGAGAGCAGTTGAGAGCTTTAATGTACGTGATCCAGTGTTGAATTGGCAGCCAGTTGTTCTTGGGAGAGACTAGGATGATTTCTGTTTTTTTGGGGTTTAATTTGAGGTGGTTTTGATGGAACCACAATTGAATCTTGGTCAGGGCATCGTTAAGATGTAAGATGTTGTCGTGGGATTTGATCTTATAGTATAGCTGTGTGTCATCGGCATAGAGGTGATAACTGATTTTTGATTGTTTAAGAATAAGGGTGAGGGGTTCCATGAAGAGGTTGAAAAGTGTTGGAGAAAGGATAGAGCCATGTGGAACACCCATGGAGACAGGTTGAGGTTTAGAAAGGCAATCGCTGACTTTAATTTGTTGAGTTCTATTTTGGAAATAAGATGTGAACCACTTGAGAACATCACCGTCAAAGCCAAAACGGTCTTTGAGAATATTGAGTAAGGTGGCATGGTTAACAGAATCAAAGGCAGCAGAGAGGTCAAGAAGAATGAGGAGGTAAGATTCGCCTTTGTCGAGGGAACGATGTATGTCATCAGTAATTGTTAGCATTGCTGTTTCCATGCTGCATCCCTTTCTAAAACCTGATTGGAAAACGTCTAAGAGGTTGAATGTGTCAATGTGTTTGTCCAACTGTATCAGGACACATTTTTTGAGGGCTTTGGATAGGAAGGGAAGGTTGGAGATAGATCGCAGGTTGTTTAAGTCGTTGGGATCAGCCGCTGTATTTTTGATGATGGGGTAATTTGGACTAGTTGGAGGGAAGCATGAACAATTCGAGTGGCAAAGGAAGAGTTGATGATATTGGTCCAAAGTGGGGCGATGATGTGTTTTAGTTCTTGTACCAAATGAGCAGGAAGAGGATCTCTGGTATGCGAGGATGGTTTAAGCTTGGTGATGATGTTGAGAACATCATTTTCTGATACTGGACAAAAATCACTCCATGAAGCGTTGTTTTTAGCTGGGGTTCGGAAGGGTAAGGTTCATAGTGGATGATAGAGAGGGAGAGTTGAGAGGGATCATGGGGGGGAGGGAAGTGGAAGAAGGCACAGGGGGAATGTTAAGGAGAGGGTGATGATTATGTGGTGGGGGAGTTAGGGCGAAGGATTGATCAATCTTGGTGATATTATCAGAAAAGAAGCTAGCAATTTCTTCACACCTCTCAACTGTAGCTAGTAATTTTTTGGGGGGCTGAGGTAGTTTGGTTTTTGACAATGTTAAAGAGTTCCCTAGGATGATTTCGAACATGATCAAGTTGAGAACGGAGGAAGGAAGCTTTTTGGTTAAAGATGTGTTGTTTGTAGTTGGCTCTAGCAGCTCTGAGGAGGGCAAGATTCAAGGTGGATGTATGGTTCCTTCAAAAGCGTTCAGTCTGCCTGAGAGCTCGTCTCTCTTTGTTTAGGTCAGAATTGAACATAGTTTTGGACAGGATAGTTTTTGGGAGTTTTATTTTAGCAGGGGTAATTTGGTCAAGGACTTCGAGGATAGAATTATTGTATTGTTCAACAAGACTAGTGGTACTTTGGGAGAGAGGGGAGAGCTGTCGTCGAGCTTTCATTGAAGATTCCAACTCGCCTGGAGGAATAAGGTGAAGATTTTGGGTTGAAAGAAATGTAATGGGCACGCATAGCCCCCCTGCCAATAAAGGATTTAAACCCGGGCTGGAAATCGTTGAGCACTATAACCAGATGCAAATTGTACAAATATAGTGCAGCATTATTGGTACACATAATATGTTGCTGCCCTGCCTTGCTGCACCATCAAATTTTCAAAACCAATGTTTTTAAGGCACGGGCTCATGCATTGGCGCAGTGTCCCTTCTCCAGTCCTGCACAGAGCCCTCGGATTGTGCCAAATTGGGCAAATTCGAGATTGTGACTTGAATGGTCCTAATTGAAAACAGCACAGAAGAAAATTGTGCGGTTGAGACTCCTGTAGTAACAGAAAGAGATGAACTGTGAGGATCCCCTCTAGAAAAGGATCGCATGGCCCCACAAAACCCACAACTCATTAAGTGGCTTCTTTTGAAGAACATATAAGGAACAGGGACCTTTCTAAACATAATTTTAAACCAATGTATTTTAGGGTAAACCCACTTTTTACAAATGGTCTGCGACCGATGTTCAAATGATATTTTTTATTTTTATTTAATATTTGATATATGTATTATAATGGTGTGAGATACATATTTATACAAAAAGTTTGACAGCGTAATTCATTTTGCAATGATTTAAAGTAATTATGCAAATAAAATCATTCATTCAGATTCATAGAATGTAAAAAAAACCTAATTCATTTTATGAACTCCACACTTAACTATCCAAGGCCTGGTGCAGATCATGAAGCTTTACTACTTTTGCTGCTGATTCATGTAGCAGCAGAATTTGTCACCAAAGGACCTACAGCTGAGATTTTGCAAAGTAATTCCTTAGCAAGTTTCTATTCTATGATCAAGTAGAATAGGTATAGATCAAGATTAGACAGTTATGATTAGCCCAATCCCTTCTTGGTATCTTGATACAAGGAGCAGGACAGTGTGACACTTGGTATCAATACCAAAGCACCAAGCACCCCTCAATATATACCTTTTATCTTAAAGAAGATCTTCATTCAGCCAATGTTTGACCTTTTACGAAGAACTGAGTAGCCGAAATGTGTGTTAGATGCAGCCAATAACCTTCTGTCTGCTGTAACCAAATATTAATGAGAAGCAAACATATCTCCATGCACTCACATCCTTCCCATGGGATGAGGCTGGACTGCTAGAAAGAGGAGTATGCTTGGAAATCAACCAGACATGGAAGTGAGAGAATTAGTGCCATGTTACACAAAGAGGAAATTCAAAGAAAAAGTACATGGAAGAGAGTAAAGATCTAAGTATAAGGAACATAGAATTGACAATAAGCATGAAAGATGGAAGGAAGGAAATAAAAGAAAAGCTATTTTTAATTGTTGGAAAATTACTGTCCTCATAACTTGTACAAAGCAGGAAAGAGCAAACACTAATTTATATTGATACACAACAAACAGAAACTGAAAACAGAAACAGCCCAGGCATCCTAATTGACTTCATTTTTCTATCCAGCGCATTGAAAGTAGATTTGCATCTTTATTTCATAACTTACATTTTATATAATGGACATGTTGAAGAAAAAGCAGCTTTTACAATTTTCCCAATCATGGGTAAGAGACAGCAGAGCAAGGCAAACCATGTAGGTGATCAATTAGATAGAGATCATGTGATCAGACACTAGAGAGATGTCTCATGATACTTCTTATACCTAGGAGACAAAATGTTAAGTAAGACACGGAGGGGCATATTTACAAGCCCCTATTGCCATGACAACATAATTTTTAGTGACATTGTGGTGGTGATAGGGGCTTTGCCTGGTTTACAAGGCAGTGTTAAGCCACTTAACGTGGCTTAATGCTGCCTTGTAAATAGGGCACCCTTTCCACCTGTACTTAGCGTGAAAGGGGAGGGCAATGGGTGCTGCTGTCGGTGTTCCACCGCAACACCGATTGATTTTGACACTTCCCCCTATTTTCAAGGGTGGTGTAAATAGGAGGCAGCGCCAAAATAAAGACCAGGGAAAACCTGGTCTTAACCAGGTGAAATGAGGAGAAATGCTTTTTTTCTCCTCGTTTTTGCTATTTCCATGTGTGCTGCATTGTGCAGCACACATGGAAACAGCAAAACGACAATGATTGTTTATGTACAGGAAGGTCTCCCTTCCTGCACATAGACAATCATTAAAAAATACATTTTAGAACTTCTATGTGTGCTGCATTAAGCAGCACACATAAAAGTAACAAAACGCTATATAAAGATTGTTTCTGAAGCATAAAGGAACTGAAAAAGCACCCTCCAAAGGAGTCACAACACCCAACACAGTAGTGGATAGTGGTTCACAAAACAAAACATGTCCAAATTGTGCTTTTACCCAAACTAATTGGATAAATCCAAATATATATGCATTCCCACAAAGAACACTGTCCTCTTTTCATTTGAAGTTTGTTTATTTTGGAAAGAAACACAGCCTCCAGAAAGAACGCAGCCAACACGTGTTTCGTCAATCTTGACTAATTCAAGGCAGGTAAATCGGAACATAATCGAAATGATGTAGATTTTTCCAAAGTGTCGTCACCATCCCAGATTTCCAAATGTGTATCCACTGTTGTAAACCTGGGGTGCTGCACATACTACGGTTAGACAAAATTGGTCTAAATATCATCTTGTGATCAGTATCTAAATGTGGTGCCCCTTCGTAAGGCGACATTCACAGTCAAAGAGCCGCTTAATCAATCAGGTGCCCAGTTAGGCTTCAGAGAAGTAGTCCATGAAAAGCTCCCTTGTCGCCTAATCCCGAGAACGCCAAGAAAGCACAAGAGGCAGCCCAATTCCACTCCCCAGTTTGTGGAAACAGATATATTTGGATGAATTCATTTAATTTGGGTGTAAGCACAATTTGGACAATCTGGGACTTTGGAGTATATTGACTCATAGAGAATTTAAATTTATAAGAATGATATAATGTATTTTGTTTTGTGAACCACTATCCACTACTGTGCTGGGTGTTTTTAGTTCCTTTATGTTTTATGTCAGACACACTAACTTTGTTAATGTGGAGGTGCAACCTAGGGTATTAAGGTATATAGAACGAGAACACTTCAATTAAAAATGAGGATGATGCGGAAACATTAATCACTCTATACGTGTAGGAAAATGAGGATGACTGAAAAGAAGTAGTTGCAGGGTTCATCTTGAATGAAATTATATTTCACACATTTTACAGAAATGGGAGTAACTTTAGAACTAAATTTACATTCACTTCAAACACGGCTAATGATACGGTTGACATATTTCAGGATTTAGTTGCCAAAGTCTTAAACCAGCTACAGAGGAGAACTATAAGTAAAAGGACGCAAATCTCACAACATCTTGGACACTGAAAATCCAGCAATTGCAAGAGGACAAACATTGTTACAAAGCCCCCTGATAAAGGGGAAATTATAATACTGTGGATAAATGATTGTATATTAAAGAGTCTGAGTTACAGTTACATGAGAATAACTGTTACTTTCCTCTCAGTTGGGACAAGTTTAGAGCAAGTGTTAGAACATTCAATGAGGTCTTAGACTTCAAAGATGACAGTCTAATTTAGGGGTGCATGGAACTCCCAAAGTTGTACTACGCAGAATTCCGTGGAGTTACATAAAACTCCTGCAGATCCCGCTGACTTCAGCCAACCCCTAATTATCACATTTCCCTTCCAAGGAATAATGCTTAAGTCATACTGTGCCTGATTCACAGAACTAACTTAAGACAAAATTCTAAACTTACTACCATTTTGGTATTCACAGAAGGCACTTACTCATTTTGGTATTCACAGAAGTCATTTAGGAGTCCTAAAGTTAGGAGTCATATTTTACTACTCCTAAACTGAGAGAAATACTAACTTTAAGACTTTTGGTATTCACAGAAGTCAGTTAGAAGTCCTAAAGTTAGGAGTCCTAACTTTGATACTCCTAAACTGAGAAAAAGCCTAACTTTAAGACTTTTGGTATTCACAGAAGGCATTTAGGAGTCCTAAAGTTGAGACTCCTAACTTTAGGACTCCTAAATGCCTTCTGTCAATACCGAAAGTCTTAAAATTAGGATTTTTCTCCGTTTAGGAGTAGTATAGTTTGGAGTCCTAACTTTAGGATTCCTAAATGACTTCTGTGAATACCAAAAGTCTTAAAGTTAGGATTTTTCCCAGTTTAGGAGCAGTATAGTTAGGAGTCCTAACTTTAGGACTCATAAATGACTTCTGTGAATACCGAAATGAGTAAGTGCCTTCTGTGAATATCAGAATGAGTAAGAGCCTTCTGTGAATACCAAAATGGTAGTAAGTTTAGGATTGTGTCTTAAGTTGTGTGAATCGGGCTCAATTGTGTGGTTAATACCAGTCTTACAATATAAAGACAGACTGGATTCTGAAATTTTAAATGTTAGTATAAAACAGCCGCGGTCGGCATGGATTGAATGTAGGGGGGCGGGATGGGAGGGGGCAGAGGATGCAGGGTAAGTGGCTATATTTTTTTTAATAAAAACGTACCTTCTTGCGGCTTCCTCGCCCCGTCTCTCCTCCGTAATACTACCTCGCTCTGCCACAGGAAGAACACCCAGTCTCTGAGGCAGCCAATCACAATGCTGCCTTAGCAGCATTGTGATTAGTCTGAACGCTGAGGTTCGGCACTCATACGAACACTGGAGGCCTGGGCATGTTCTCCATGTAGACTGTAATGCAGCCTGCATGGAGAACATGCAAAGTATGCAAGAATGTTTTGGGCAGCCTGAGAGGGTCGTCCAAGTGGTCATTGCTCACTATAGGAGAGTGCTACCACTCCTCCCCTGCCCCCACCTTCTCACTCAAAACTGTGGGTGGAAGTAGGAGAAAATAAAATGATAATAACATGAGTTATTATAATTGTATTTTCTCTGTGCTTCACTGCAAAAAAGTAGTGCTGTGACACTCCTCCGCCTTAGCGGAGGAGACGCCTCTGTTATAAAATCATTTTAACAATACATCAACCTTAACAAAAATGTCCTCACTCCCCGGGTTGCCATTGTTTACAGCACTGCCTGCTGCAGGTAGGGGTGCAGGCCCAAGGAGCTGAGCACACATGTGTCAGCTGCATGGATGGGAGAGTGATCTGCGTGCAACACCACTACCAGGAAGACTGATACTCACATGAAATGTGAGTATCACAGTGTTTCTATTAAGAGGGGGATTCACCGGGGCTGTTTTGTGCCCCCTTTTCTTTTTAATCTATATGTTAATAGATTGGAGCAGGCCCTGGTTCATACAGGAACAGATTGCCCACATGTGGGAGCCCAGAGTTTACCGGTGGTCCAATATGTGGACGATGCTGATCTTATGGCAAAAAACAGTTAAGGGGTTGCAGTCCCTATCAGACTCATTATTCATTTTTATAAAAGATCTGGATGTGACTGTGAATGCTCAAAAATTGTATGTGATGGTGAGGTGCCCACGGAAGACTGAGACCTGCAAATTTATGTTAGGGTCTAAAGCTATCCAAAGACCAACGTTTTTTCCTATTTGGGTTTGCTCTTTGACTCCCAAAGGAGTTGCCACCCACTTTTAAAGAGGAAGAAGGAGGATGTTATTGGAGCAAACTTGGAAGTGTTTAGTTTTGCCACGAGACTTGGTAGAAGACCGATCCAGGCTCTCTTCAAGATTATCAGGCAAAGAGCATTTTTAAAGTAGTATATGGTATTGATGTGGTGGTTTGTCGATCAGGCTGACCTCCAGGTTGTGGATTTTTTTTTAATATCTCCTAAGTGTCCCACATAGTGCACCTGCTTTTTCGGTGCATAAAAAACTAGGGATAGGTTACAACACTAATATAATGGCATTTCATCATCTTTCAATGTGGTAAGACATTCGGTAAAGACCACAGCGAAGCTAAACAGGGAGAATCTAAAAGATTGTATGTCCCTGGATAGGTCTTTGTAAATTCCCTGGCTCAAATATATAAAGGATATTTCCCAGAGGCTTGGAAGGAGTGAATCAGTAAGGCAGATCTTAGGTGGGCAAAAGTAAATTTTCCAGTTTTAGGTACTTAGGAAGAGAAGAGGGTGCCCTTTTCAAACACCATTTACGTGCCTATATTTTATTGAATCCACCCCATCTCTAGAGCCTTATATTGTTATTGATATAAGCACTTATGAGCGATTTTTGGTGACAAGATTCAGGTTTGGTCTTTTACATTTTATATGTTGGCCTATCCATGGATGCAGAACCGAGGTTAATCTCTGGAGCCCCTAAACTGTGATGGACTGTCTCCACAGGAAACTGCATTTTTAAAATTCTGTAAATTTTATGAGGTCCATAGGAACACATTTATTTTACCCTTGTTACAAAAAAACGAATTTTGATCAAGTGCTCCTTGCTCTTTGGTACTTGCAACTGCTATCAGAAGAAGTCATTTTAGTGTGGTAGGTTTTTTGAAAGCCACCATGAGATAACAGAAAACCTGTGATTGATTTTATTATTGGTTTGTGAGAGTCTGGATATTTATTTACATTCCATGTGTGTGGTCTATTGTCTTTGCTTGCATATTTTTATGGATTTGCTGCTGTTATGTGCTTTTATGTTTTTTATGCAAAGAACCAAATAAAGCTGGTGTTGAACTGAACTGAACCTTCTGAATTTAGTCCTTTCTGTCCCAATCCACCAAAGAAGTACACTTTTAAAGGCCCCTATGAATTCAAGGGAGGGAATTAGTGACTCACAGGGAGTCAGGCAGAAGCCAAAAAGACGGGCCCAGATTAGGCCCACTTGCCACAGATCAGATGGATAGTTGCAGGAAAAGGTCTCTTGTAAATTGTTGTATCCCTGTAGCTTTAACAGGTCAGCCTTTTGACCTTTGGGGTCCATTTTGTTGTGATGGGTAGTAGAGGTAGCAGTTTCAGTCCTCCAAAGCTCCTCTCATGTCATAGACAGCACGTCCAATCCTCTCTTGTTGTTCCTCAGTTACAGGAGTATTGCTCAGTGGGTCCCCGGAGATGCCATATGTTTGCCTGGCACGATTTAATAGGTGGGAATAACTCCTGGGCACACCCTAAACAATTATGTGAATGTTCCAGGCCAGCCCTATCTAACTTGGGTATTTTCAAAATGGAGGAAGTCTTCAGTCACACTAAACTTGGACTTTGAGAGCTGGGGTCTGTATGGGAAGTTTACTATGATAATCCTAGTGTCCTCCCACATCTTACTGTAACTCTAAAATCTAATTTAAAGCAACAACCAGCCAAGGCATATACAAGAATACTATTCTCTCCTTTAAAGTGCACCGCAAGTGTTAAATGTAAAATACAATGACAGACATCTAGTAGGATAAAAGCTAGAATTTTCAGCAATCAGAGAGTGGAGACTCAATAATTGTCTTGCATCCTATCCTCGTCCTTAGAAGTGCTGCCCAAGTGTTGTAAAATCAAAGCAATCTAGTCAAGCAGGATTTGACGTTCAAGCAGAATTTGACACAGTCAAAAAGGATATTCACAGCCCTACGTGAGTTTCTATATCAGGTTCAGAAGGGACCTCTTTGTCTGACCAGGGCAGCCTCATTTTTGATCCTGGGGGGCATTTAACACCCATTCACACCTAATGCTAATTACTGGCTGACAGAAGTGGGAGAGCAAGTGCAAATGGGTCCCCAAAGATTTAGGCAGGGAAAAGGTAACTTTCTATGAGTACCTTTCCTTATCATTTCTCAGAAATATGACTGCACCATTGAATTTGATTGTTACTAACTATGACAAATTATTGTATAATTGTTTTTCTAGCTGCTTCCTAACTGAAGTTAGCATTATTAATTGTAATAATGTAACACAGTGTTTCTCTCTGGAACAGCTTTACTACAGTGAAAGTAGATTCTGGGGCTTTTCTCACAGTAAGGACGTTTTACATTATATTCCTTAATGTCCTACTTACAAATAACATGCACCCTGCCTTATGGGCAGTAAGGCCTACCCGGGGGAGACTTATAAATATTTAAAAGAAAGGTTTTGACCTGTCAAAAGGGTTTATTTAGTGAGGTTGAATTTGCAGTTTAACGTTAAACAGCCATGCTTTAAATGGCAGACCCTCAGTCATGTTTGCACTGGCAGTATAGTGGATGGCACAATCTGTTTCAGTGCAATAGTGACATTTAACATATAGCCCTGGTTACTCTATTTACCATATACTAGGGACTTACAGGTAAGCTACATCTGCTGATCAGAATTATGCCAATCTCACAATTTTGAAAGGGGGAGCATAAGTATTTTATCACTGGATAACAAGGACAAAGTGTACAGAATTATATAGCCAGCAAAAGGTGAAAAATCCTGGGTGACCCTGCAGAAAGGACAAATGTGTGATGATTGGTAGATAGATAAATATATAGATAGATATATAGATAGATAGATAGATAGATAGATAGATAGATAGATAGATAGATAGATAGATAGATAGATAGATAGATAGATAGATAGATAGATAGATAGATAGATAGATAGATAGATAGATAGATAGATAGATAGATAGATAATGCCCGCCTTACACTGAGTAATCCAAATTTGACCTATTAAACTCATGCCCCAAAGTAGGGTTAACAGAGAAAACGGCCCAGCCCACTAAGTTTACATTTCATCCTAAAAAACATAATCACCAATCTTTGTACAATTGTTTATGTTTTTATAGGCAAAACAAAAGCATCCTCCTTGGAAAAGTGCCCTTTTTGTGCAAAGTCTGTTGTGTTATGTTTTCTGTTAGTACTGCCTCAGATTTTGGAACACTGAGCCCAGGATGTATCCTGGATAGTCTGATCCATCTGTTAAATTGTAACCAGAATTAAATGCCTGTGTTGGAAATATCTGCCTGCCCTCACAGTGGCCTAATAAATACATATCACTCATGCAAGATTTGGGCCCAATCTTCCATGCCCAATGTTTGTCTGGTAATATTGATGGCTCTGTTGCTCTTATAGTGGCAGATTAGACAGATGAAGGGCTGCAGCCGAGGCTGCAAATCACCTCCTCCTTCCTTCTCCAGTTCTAGAAGGGCACTGACCTTAATTATCACATTGACGGCCCACCCCTGCTCGGATTAAACCATAGCCCAACCACATTCTCAGAGATTCAGACTTATTGAGAAACACGCTATTTTGAAGGCTGACTTGTTTTCAACCTCCCCCCTTTTGAGTAATACTAATTATGAGGTTTAAGACATTAGCACAACCAGGACATGTCTGCATTTACAATATTTTTTTTCATTTCTGCCCATTGCAGCACTTTGGAGAACCTTGCAGTGATGATCTGGGAGAGCGTTCAGAAGATACTCCCACCTGGGTTGCTGTATAAAGTGAAGGTTTTCGAAATGGATTCTTGTGGCGTCTCCTATAAAGGACCATCATTGTAATCATCACTGTTTTATGTATAGCTTAAACGTTAATAGGTATCAAGGATTCATTGCTAAGTTTCATAAAGTGATGGGAGGAAACCAGTGAGTTAACATTTCTTCCTTGGCAATGTTTTTAGCTCATCACTTGTATTATAAAACAGGGACCACTCATATGGTCGAAGCTACAAATAGAAAACAATATGGGGAAGATTTACAAGACCCTTGCGCCACTTTTGCGTCATTTTTCCCAAGTTAAAAATGATGCAAATGTGGCGCAGGGGGCTTGTAAATCTGCCCCTATATCTTTACAATGTACCATTTTCCTTTTTTTATCATAGGATCTGGGGTGGCTCTTCTTTGAAGCAGAAAAAAGAGTGTTGTTAACATACACATCAAAGAAAATATGTAAGATTATCTTTGGTGAAAAAATAAATCTACTGACTATATTGACTAGGCTTCTCTTTTTCTAAGGACGTTCTCGTTTTCAAACTTTTGCAATTATATACCCTATGAAAAATGTGGTGCAAATGATCACTGTGACAGTAATAATGCTGCCAAAATGTTGACTCATCCCTACTAGTTTTAAATTAAGGGTTTATCGATAGTTTTCAAAATATTTCAAGAGCCATGTTAATCAATTAAATCTGGCAATACGATTTGTTAATCACAAGGCAAACATTTCTTCCGAACAAGACTGTACTCATTGATGAACACATTTTTACCTCCAATAAGACTACATATGCGAGTGGCTGGCAGATTCCGAAGAACCAGGGGGCAGATCTATAAGAAAGTGCCCCAGCATGGCACTGCAAGCCCTTTGGCTGCACCACGCTGCGCCACTTTCAGAGCACAGCAATGCAACATATTTACAAGAATATGTCGCATTCCTGTGCTCACCCCTGCGCTGGCGCACAAACAGCTGCCAAGTGCTAGCAAGGATGCCTGCGCCATGGGGAGATCCTTTTTGTGCAGGAAGGGGCACCTTCCTGCACAAAAACAATCACTAAAGCCTTTTTCCTCTTTCAATGCGTGCTGTAGAATGCAGCACGCATTGGAAGAGGAAAAACAAGGAGAAATGAAAGATTTCTCCTCATTATGCCTCCTTACGCCACCTCTATCGTGGTGCAGCATTCAGACGCATCTTCAGATGTACGATTTCTCGTAAATCTGGAGATCTGTCTTGTTCCATGGGTGTTGCGTGGGAACACCCACAGCAACACCCATGGAATGCCCTTCAATGCAAACTGTTGCGTGTGAAGGGGCCTTATTTACCTGGAGAGGAAAAGTTACACAGGATGGCTTTTCCTGTCCTTGTAAATAATGAGGAGCCCCCTGCGCCACCAGTACGTCACGAAAAGTGACGTACTGGTGGCGCAGGGGGCTTGTAAATCTGCCCCCAGGTCCAGCTCTAGGTGGTTGCTACCAGTGCACTGCATGGGGTGCTGACTACGGTGGGTGCCATGTTTGCAAGCATATTATAGTTTTATAAGCACCTGCTGTCTTTACTGGCCTCCAGCAATTTTCATACTACAATAAAAATGGCAAGATAACTCTGGTGATTAATGTTCTTTCTGGAGAGAGATCTGAGTTTTGTCTACTGGAAGTATTGACTTAGCCTAAGGTAGCGCCGAGGGTTGATATGCCTGTTGCAAAGAAAGCTTCCATGCAGATCAAAAAGTGCATAAAATGTAAATAGGTCAGTGTTTTTGTCAGATACCCTGTTGTTACTTGTAGTATCTAATATAAGAAAACACTCTTATATAGAACAGTGAGCTAATAACTGTCATCAAAGATCTGCATGCAAACTGCAAACTACAGATTAGAGTGTTATAATTTTTCCTCTTGGTCTTTCATTATTCTAATTTTGTAAAAAAAAAAAGGGTTCATTTCAGTAAAATAAGAAAACATCTTATTACTAAATGTAAATCCCCAACCATACTGTGCTGTTTTAAATTCTGTGTCTGCTTCACCAGAACAAGCACTCTTAAACTATACTGTCTATCAATATAGATGACATGTGCCTCCTACACCTTGTAGTCCTCTGTCATTCCTATAAAATGATTTACACTGTTATGATTAATTGTCTCTGTGCAAAGTGCTCTAACACCCTACATTGTAATAAGTGCGTTATAAACCTAATTAAATGTATCTGAGTGAGAGAGTGGTTATGGAGACTTGAGGGGCACTCTTAAAGGGTGCTAGTGAGGGAATCGCTGGTGAATCTGGTCAATGGGGGGCACCAAAGAAATTGTTGCACATGGCGCCACCAGTGTTAAAGCCAGCCCTGCTAAGTACATTACCCACCCTACAGCCTTAATGAACGTTATGATCCAAAGTAAACAGATCAAAATACATGGCAACTTATTCAGGGCTATGTTGTGTACAAATAGGACTAAATGTAGGTATTAACCACTAAAAGACGGAAGTGAAAACATTAAGCACTTTCTTTGCAAATGTATGGGTCTGATTCACAAACGTAAATTTACAATTTTGTGTGTTTATGGTCATTTGCTATTGAAAAAGTGATTTTCGAGTAGTATGTTTAAGAGTTGTGAGATAGGTTGTGAATCAGGCCAAGCAACAAACAAAAAAACAAACCTACAGAAAATACAACAGACGATGACAGAAACACCAGAACAAAAAAACACAGTCATCAACCTATCGAATATGGCTCTCACAACAAAAGAAGAAGAAACATTGACACTTGGCCTATCATATTGCAAAAGAACAAACTTTGATTACATACAAACTCGTATAGATGTACACCAATTCACACGGAAACTAAAGCTAAGAAAATTATTTGTTAATGCACGGGACAAACACACTCTAATGGTGAATCAATAAGCAATGAACGGCAAAGCAACTGGAACATAGCCAACATGGATTTCATAAGAGACCTG
Source organism: Lissotriton helveticus (assembly GCF_964261635.1). Taxonomy (NCBI): domain Eukaryota; kingdom Metazoa; phylum Chordata; class Amphibia; order Caudata; family Salamandridae; genus Lissotriton; species Lissotriton helveticus. Next base: position 1,619,633,420 of record NC_136061.1, read on the forward strand.
GCAGAACTAGACATGGAAGAGGAAACAGTCACTATGGGGTCAGAAGACGCAGCAAACTACGCAGGCATCAACATACATAAAACCTGCTAAATTCCTTTCAAACCCAGGTCTACATTTTGCCCTCTTGTGCCCAAGGACAATATCGACATCTTTTCAGATAAAGTAATCAAAGAACTTAAAGATCTATCATTGGAAAGTAGTAATAACTTCACAAAAACAAGACCCAAGGAAAGAATGGAGTATGACAGAGTAATGAAAAAAATCAAAGACAGAACGGACATCATGGTACCCTGGTTGGACAAAGGGGGCAATGTGGTCCTATGGCCAAAAGAGATGTATAACAAAGAGGCACTGACGCAACTGTCCGACAGAAATTGCTACACACGGATCAGTGCGACAAACATTGTCAATATACAAGAAAGGTAGCATGCAAGCCTTTATGACTGGAAGAGCACAGGACTCATTAGTAAACAATAATCATGGGCGAATGTTGCGAATTCGCGATTTGCGAATTTGCGGATTTGCGAATTCGCAATCTGCAAAATTCGCGAATTTGCGGATTTTTATATTTTTGCGTGTTCGCGGGGCGTTTTAGCATGTTCGCGTTTTTTTTTTTGGGCGCGACCGTGATGCGCCCTCTGGTTCATCACTGCCACCCTCTCGTTTTTATGCCCTTCTGCCCTCTGTACCACTCGTTTTTGTGCCTTTCTGCCCTCTGCCCCACTCGTGTTTGTGCCCTTTTGCCCTCTGCCCCACTCGTTTTTGTGCTCTTCTGCCCTCTGCCCAACTCGTTTTTGTGGTCTTCTGCCCTCTGCCCCACTCGTTTCTGCCCTCTGTCCCACTCGTTTTTGTGCTCTTCTGCCCTCTGCCCAACTCGTTTTTGTGGTCTTCTGCCCTCTGCCCCACTCGTTTCTGCCCTCTGTCCCACTCGTTTTTGTGCTCCTCTGCCCTCTGCCCAACTCGTTTTTGTGGTCTTCTGCCCTCTGCGCCACTCGTTTCTGCCCTCTGTCACACCCGAGTTTGGGGTGATTAATGATTGTGTAACTGAATTTGAGCTTCAACTCGAGCACCTGCTTTACTTTATCTATTAGTGCTTCCTGTTGAAGCTGACTTTTGTAACTATTTTAGAATGGCTCTGGCAGCTTGCTGGCAGCTTGCCGGCGCCATTCTAAAATAGTTACAAAAGTCAGCTTCAACTTTTGACCCAATCCGTGCCGCTCGCGGATTTTGCGGGGAATTCGCGAATCTCGCGGATTGCGAATTTGCCAAAAATCCGCAAAATCCGCGAGCGGAACGGATTTTCCGCCCATACTTAGTAAACAAGAATTTGATTTTTGGAAAAACAACTACCCAGTCACCCCACACCTCTATCTTATATCAAAAATCCATAAGAATGAGCAATGCCCCCCTGGAAGACTGATAATATTGGCAATCGGAGGACTCTTCGAGAATACAAGCAAATTCATAGACCATTTTCTACAACCACACGTACAGAATTTACCATCATACACCAAAGACAGTGGTCATTTTCTGAACAAAATCTATGATGCCAAATGGGAAGACAACTAAATATTCATGACACTAGATGTAAAAAGTCTGTACACTAGCATTCGGCACACAGATGGACTAAATGCAATCAAACATTACCTGGAAAGTAGAAACATCGAACATTACCAGCACACTCAAATGTTACTGCAAATGACAGAGTGGTGTCTGGAAAACAATACCTTTATGTTTGATAACATGTTGTACAAACAGACACAGGGGACTGCCATGGGTACTTGCTTCGCCCCAGCTATGCTAATTTGCATATGGGCTGGTGGGAGGAGCAGGTACTCATGGTACAACACTGCACACAAATGTCTGAAAATGTAAAACACTACAGTCGCTACATTAATGACATCTTTTTGTTATGGGATGGGAGTTAAGAAAGCGCTGCTAAGTTTGCTGAAGAGCTGAATGAAAACTCATTGAATTTGCATTTTACTTGTTCAGCCAGTAAAAAATCTATCATGTTTTTAGATTTAGAACTTTTTATCTGTGACAACAAGATACAGTCTAAAACATATAGAAAACCTACGGCAGGAAACACCATACTGCACACTAACAGCTTCCACCCCACCAGCCTCATCAACAGCATCCCTTACGCGGAATGCTTAAGAATGAAGCGTAACTGTAGTACAGCTTTGCAGAAACAAAACAGGAATTATTTAAAAGACTGCGCACTAGGGGTTACAAACATCACAGTCTCACCAAGGCTGAGCAGAAATGTGAAACAAAGAGCAGGGAAAGCCTCATTTTTAAAACCCCAGACAATCCACCACCATCAAAATCACCAGGCACACCAAGACTAATCACAGGATATAATGCATACCACAACCAGCTGCGCAAAATCCTTTACAAACATTGGCCACTTGTGCGAAGTGATCCCAAAATTGGGATTTCATGTGCCAAACGTCCTCAACTAACTTTTAGGTGGGCGAAATCCATGAAGGAAGAGTTAGTGCACAACATACCACAAAAAAAGAAAGACACAATTTGGCTAAAAAGTGCGAAAGGCTTCTATAAATGCACAAAGTGCAAAGCCTGTAGGTACGGCTTGAACACAAGCAGAGTCGAGCTCCCTCTAAGAAAAACACCACTAGACATACGGAACAACTACACATGCAAAACAAACTTTGCGATATATGTTTTACAGTGCACCTGCCGCAAGAGATATGTAGGCAGGACAATACATCCTGTCCATCTGAGGATACTCCTACACCTACGGGCAATCTATAATGATTACCCGGCCTACCCTGTAGCAAGGCACATCAACACACACCACAAAGGCAGAGCTGAGAATTTACAATATTTTGTGAACGATAATGTTCCAAAAAATGCCAGAGGAGGAACCAGATTACTCGCACTCAGGAGATTAGAGTCAAGATACATCATCCTACTTGACTCCAAGACCCCTAACGGCCTGAACTCAGATGAAGCCATGAGTGTCCACCGTTGAAATGAATTTCCCTAATATGACAATGCGAACCTCCCACATTCCTGACCCAAGTCCTCAATTTACATTTTGAACACAATTAGTAGGAAAAAACGTATATCACAGTAACCCACACAATCACGAACACTCAATGGCTTAGTGGCACATAGGCACTTAGTAATCATTATCTCTACTTAAATCATTTCTTGCCCTTCTCATCTAGTTCAGGTGTCTCCACGAACATGCACTCGCTGAGTTGAACACCCCATCAAGGTTGGTCCCAGACCCCAGGTATAGAACATGTCAGCCCACAGGGGCTGAATCAAATTCACTGCATGATGGGCACTGGCCCACTATGCAGCAAGAACCTCACCAGATCACGCATTATACAAACAAACTATACGACCCTAAGGCAGACATAGTGATAACTCTTAAATAGCGATATTATATCCAATCAAGGGCAGGAACAAAATAAAGTATAAATAGCACTTTTTGTAAATAGTTCACTCACTGCACAACTCTAAATATTGCAATTGCCAGAATATCTAAACTTCCCCAAACATTATTTGTACCAGAAATATATATCTTTACTGTACTTTTTATAATTTTCCTTGATCCTTTACATATGCCGATTTTGCAATTGTAATGTGGAAAGGAATTTGTGCCATAAAACGCAATTATGGTGTTTTTTTGTAAAAATGAGAAAAAAGAAAGACTTTATGATCATAACTCGACGTTATGTTATGTAGCATACCTTTTACATGACTGTTTAGCAGGGGAGTTTCCATGGCAACACACTCACGCCACAGACAAGCCAATCACCTAAGCACAAAAATATAAATCACTTACTCACTCAGTGTCAAAATGTTGTGAGCAAGGAGGTTCTGCCATCGAAACGCGTCAAGCTGATCGTTTGAAATAAAAGCAACTTTTCTTTGATCGTGATCCCATGGTGTCAGTACCTTATTCCGTACGAAAGGAACCGGGATTGGAAATTATATATATATATATATATATATATATATATATATATATATATATATATATATATATATATATATATATATATATATATATATAAATAAATATATAATATATATATATATTACCGGTCGCCAGTAGGTATATATAGTTAGGATTTTTTCTCTATGGGTTTTTTGAAAATTCTATGTCTAATAACTTTGGCGTTTGTGGACGGAATTGGCTGAAATATTCTGGAAAATGGCACATTTTGTTTCTGAGCAGCCCCTGAAAATTGGGGGGGGGTTCGTCCAGGGGGGGTCGAGAAAAAAGGGGGGTCCCAAAACGTGTTTTTAACATTGAGTTTTCCATAGGGCGGTTGGCCTCACTTTTAGCCCGAACGGCTGAATGGATTTGCACGAAACTTGGCAAAATTGTAGGGACTGGTAGCCCAATGTGCCTTTTGTAGGTCTCAATATATGTGCTACAGTGGATTTTGGGAAATTAACGTTTAAAAAAAGATATATATCTGTAACAGCGGACCGGGCAGCGCTCCAGGACGCGTACTTTTCGCGCAACGGAGCTTTGTGAAGCGAAGCTGATTGGTTCTCCGGCGTCTGTCAACATTCCAAACAGTCCGTAGCGGCTGCCATCTTGTCTCTCGGTAGGATCGAGAGACAAGAGGAGGCCAAAGCGAAGGGGCAAATGACCATAAGGGGGAATAGTAGATCCTCGCTGATCCCCTAGGTTTGATGTGGAGGTTTTAAAAGGGCCCCGCGGGGCAAAAAAAAATAATAATATTAATAATCGAACGGCTGAATGGATTTGCACGAAACTTGGCAAAATTGTAGGGACTGGTAGCCCGATGTGCCTTTGCTAGGTCTCAATATATGTGCTTCAGGGGATTTTGAGAAATTAACGTTCAAAAAAAGATATATATCTGTAACAGCGCACCGCTTCGCGTACTTTTCGCGTTACGGAGCTTTGCGAAGCGAAGCTGATTGGCTCTCCGGTGTCTGTAAACATTCCAAACAGTACGTAGCGGCCGCCATCTTGTCTCTCGGTAGGATCGAGAGACAAGAGGAGGCCAAAGCGAAGGGGCAAATGACCATAAGGGGGAATAGTAGATCCTCGCTGACCCCCTAGGTTTGATGTGGAGGTTTTAAAAGGGCCCCGCGGGGCAAAAAAAAAAAATAATAATAATAATCGAACGGCTGAATGGATTTGCATGAAACTTGGTAAAATATTAGGGACTGGTAGCCCGATGTGCCTTTGCTAGGTCTCAATATATGTGCTTCAGTGCATTTTGAGAAATTAACGTTCAAAAACAAGATATATATCTGTAACAGCGCTCCGCTTCGCGGAGATAAAATTATATCTGTATTACCTAGCTGTTGCTAACACCAGTTAGCGACGGCTAGTAGGAGATAGCGACCATCTTGGGCCCCACTTTGCATGTGAGTGATATTTATCACTAATGACATGCAAAGTGGGCATGCCAAGATGTTAGCGACTGGAAACAGTCGCTAACATCGCTATCTCCTATTATCAACTTTTGGAAATATTCGAGATAAGCGCGAATATCTCCAAAAAGTAACAGCTGCCCTGAGCAGTTCTTAGCCATGTTATCCAATGGGAGGTGGATAACATGGCTAAGAGCATTAGCTCGGTAATGCATGAATATCGCTGAGTTTTCAGCGATATTAATGCATTGCGGTCGTTTTTTATGGTATTTGCGATAAACCTTGATAATAGCAAGGTTTATCTGCGATAATTTCTGACGGTAAAAAAATCTTTGCAATGCATCGTTAGGGATAAATATCGCTTAACTTTGGTAATATGCCCCAACGTCTGTTAACGTTCGATTCGAAGGAAATCAGGAAGTGTTGAAAAACATTGTCTGCGCCATCTTGTCTTTTTTCAAATGCCACACTTTTGTCGTGCACGGCAGCCATTTTAGATGCCTTGACCAGACCCACTCTGTGCACGCTGTCGATCCTTAGCATGGCTCCCCACCCTCGCAAGCATCTCACCCAGGCAGTGGTCACCCCCGCTCTCTGTCTTATGCATGGGTAATAAACCTCCCCCCATCTGCGCTGCTCTTCCCTGAGAATCACACCCTGTGCCCGCCCGACACCTCCCTTTCGCCCTATTCACTACCGCACCCTCTGACACTTCTTTTCCTCTGTGTCCGATTGTCCAGGCCGGTCCTAGGCTATCAGCTAGCCCTGCAGATGTAGTTTATGGCCACAGCTGTAAAGAATCACCCCTCTTCAAAGGAGTTATAGTAGATCAAGGCCCACACTCGATGAGATCCGTCACAGCAGAAGCGTTGCTATTATCTGAAAACCATCCTGTATTGTGATTGGGGAGGGGACCGAGCGTGAAGCGGAAGATTCCAGGGATGACTCTTTGTACATCAAAGTTTTTACAATTATGTGTCACATTAAAAATATATAGCACTCCGACAAAGTAGTAAGATTATAAAACTTTAATAATTTATAAATATATACAAGAAAACAAAAATAGTAATAACATATAAACATTTTTAGGGAAAAACAACGAAGTAGCGGTCGGCTGTGCGAATAGTCCCAACGCAGCACAACGTCCAGATTTCCGGCGTGGGGCGTCGCGGGGGGTGGGTCATCAGTAGCAAACTGTTGTGCGAATAGTTCCAAGGCAGCAGAACGCGCCGAAATCTAGATGACACGAAAGTGATGTCTGGTAAGTTGCCACCCAGCAAATAACGGCTTGGGGCGTCGCGGGGGGTGGGTCATCAGTAGCAAACTGTTGTGCGAATAGTTCCAAGGCAGCAGAACGATGGCACCAAGGTGATGTCCAGTAAGTTGCCGCACTGGTTTTGGTATCCTACAATGCTGCTCCGAATAACGGCGTGGGGCGCCCCGGGGGAGGCGGCGTGAACGGGCCTCTCCAGGTGGAGTGTCATCTGTTGTAGTGGGGCGCCCCTTTACCGTTTCAGTTGCCATTCCGTCCGTTTTTGGTCCACTGTGTCAAAAGCCGCAATTCAGCTGAGTTGCGCCCACTCTTGCGGTGCAGCGATAGGCGGCTGTCACAGGACTCTCAAAATGGCGGCAGGCTCTTTCCTTTTTGGGCCTGGTCCACTGAAATGGCCCTGGGACACCTTGGAAATCGGACGCTTGTCTGCTAGGTCTTGGACCCCATTCTCGAAAGCGTCCCCTCCGCCTTGAGAATTCATCAAAAGTTTTGGGGGCCCCGACTCCTGCAGGCTTCTGGTGGGGAGCGGCTGCAATGATTGCTCGCGGAATGACCACGACGGAGCTACGAGATGGTGGTGCTCTCATGCTGACGCCAGTTTAGTCTGAAACATCCAGAAACAAGGTGGGGCTTTCATCGTTTGGGAAAAAAAAAAAGTTTTCATCCAATGAAAAGTGTTGTTTTTAGGTCATATGATCAAGCCTTCCATCATTAGGAAACCAAAAGTAAAATGAACCAATGAAAAGTTTTATAAACAAGTCACATGACCTGTTATGCGGCATAGGGTATAAAATGCGTAGAAAAGACGTTGGCACGTGAGGCGGCGTCAGTAGCGGACCGATGTGCGAATAGGCCGAAGGCAATACAACGCGCCAAGATCCGGATGGCACCGAGGTGGTGTCCAGCAAGTTGCAGCACTGGTGTGGCCATCCTACAATGCTGAAAGTCGGCGTGGGGCGCCCCGTTGGCCTGTGAGTTTGCGTCAGTAGCGGACCGATGTGCGAATAGGCCGAAGGCAGCACAACGCGCCAAGATCCGGATGGCACCGAGGTGGTGTCTAGTAAGTTGCCGCACTGGTGTGGCCATCCAACAATGCTGAAAGTCGGTGTGGGGCGCCCCGTTGGCCTGTGAGATGGCGTCAGTAGCGGACCGATGTGCGAATAGGCCGAAGGCAGCACAACGCGCCAAGATCCGGATGGCACCGAGGTGGTGTCTAGTAAGTTGTCGCACTTCTGTGGCCATCCTACAATGTTGAAAGTCGGCGTGGGGCGCCCCGTTGGCCTGTGAGATGGCGTTAGTAGCGGACCGATGTGCGAATGGGGCCAAAGGCAGCGCAACAATATTTTCTGACTGACACCACAAGGCGCTGAGATGCCAAGATCCGGATGGCACCGAGGTGATGTCTAAGTTGCGGACTGATGTGCGAATGGGGCCAAAGGCAGCGTAACAATATTTTTTGTATGGAAGATACCACTAGGCGTTGAGATGCCAAGATTCGGATGGCACCGAGGTGATGTCTAGCAAGTTGCTGTACTGGTGTGGTCATCCTACAATGCTGAAACTCGGCGTGGGTCGCCCCATTAGCCTGTGAGATGGCGTCAGTAGCGGACCGATGTGCGAATAGGCCGAAGGCAGCACAACGCGCCAAGATCCGGATGTCACCGTGGTGGTTTCATAGTTGAGAGGCACTTCATCTGCAGTGGGGCGCCGAGATCCGGATGGCACCGAGGTGATGTCTAGCAAGTTGCTGTACTGGTGTGGTCATTCTACAATGCTGAAAGTCGGCGTGGGGCGCCCCATTAGCCTGTGAGATGGCGTCAGTAGCGGACTGATGTGCGAATGGGGCCAAAGGCAGCGCAACAATGTTTTCTGAAGAGAAGACACCAAAAGGTGCTGACATTCCAAGATCCGGATGGCACCGAGGTGGTGTCTAGCAAGCTATGCAGTTGAGTTGTGTGCGCACTTGCGGCGAATAGGTCGAAGGCAGCATAACAATGTTTTTTGAATAGAAGACACCACAAGGCGTTGAGATTCGGTTACCACCGAGGTGATGTCGAGCAAGTTGCCGCACTGGTGTGGCCATCCTACAATACTGCTCCGAATAACGGCGTGGGGTGCCCGAAGGGGGGGGGAGCCGGCGTGAATGGGCCTTCCTAGGTGGAGGCTCGTCTGCTGTAGTGGGGCGCCCCTTTACCGTTTCAGTTGCCATTCAGCTGAGTTTCGGCTGCTCTTGATGCAACAGCGACAGGCGGCTGCAAGAGGACTCTCAAAATGGCGGCCTGTTCTTTGGATTTGGGCCTGGTCCACTAAAATGGCCCTGGGACACCTTAGAACTCGGACGCTCGATTTTTTTTTCCTTTCCTGTACATGCAAAAAAAGGTAAATGCCCGGTACGTTACACGCTTCATCTGCCACGATGAACTCTCCAGAGGAACCGAAAAAAAATATAGTTGTGGTAACTATACCATGCATCGTCATATGGAGAGGTGGCACCAATTAATTATAGTGCTGCATAAAAGAGAGATTTGGAGGAGAACCCCTGACCTGCTAGTACATTCATCAAAGAAGTGGCACTGAGAGCTTCAGAGGCAAGGGAAACGGTCCCAAATATTTAGAAGAACTTTGGAAAGATTAAAATGACATGTTTAGATTGTGGCAAATTAATTTCATGTGGACAGATGAGTGTTACTCTAATAAATACAGCATATGAACATCATCATAGTCGATGATTGGTAGAGACATTTTGACTATATCCTGGACCTGCCCGTCCTCGCCCAAAATGGCGCCGGAATAAATGGGACTCGTAACTCCTTGTTGTGTACTGGTTGCAGAACCTTGAAATCACGAGATACGTATGCAGTTTTGAAGTACATGGCGGGCGGGGACGAGAATTGATTGACTATTTCGACATCCCTATTGATATTAAGTTCTGATGTGTTATTGATTACTGTACTGTTGAAAGTTCGAATTAACGTCACCCATGGTACTTGCCCGCAAATGTATATCTAGATAATTTTATTGTAACTGGCCCTGTCGTATTTTAATTATAAAATGTACGTCCACCGATTCCGTAACTGTTAGACACCTTAGTTCTTGCAACCTAATGGCCCGCCCGTTACGTTCCTCTACAGTGTAAATGTCTATTCATCATATACGATTACAGTTTGCTCTGTGGCAGGCCCACGTGGTTATAGGCTCGTATTTGTATAATGACATTTTCACAATAAAGGTTTTTAAAAGAAAACATGGTAGTAGTATATACATTGGTAAAGTTTTTAATAATAGTGACTGTTTTAGAATCATTAAAAGGCAAGTGAAATAAAGCAGACCAATTACATGAAGGGTAAAAGGTATAATACGAAGGAACGCAGTAAAGATAAATGGACAAGGGCTGTTGTGTTTTCTATTCCTGCAACATAAAGTGATCGATAAGAATCTCATATTCAGGCGTATCGGCGACTAAGACAGCAGGTCGACCCTCTTTTGCTCAACGGCTCCGTCATGGGACGAAGAAACGCTCTTTTTCTCGAAAAAAGAATATATTTTACTTGCAGGACAGTTGTAAAATTTCCGGGAAAGTATATTAGCCTGGAACATTATAACATATATTTAAGAAAAAATAATGTTCGGAAGTAATGAAAAGCGTAATTTTTAGGTCATATGACCAAGCCTTTCATCATTACAATAAGAAAAGTAAAATGAACCAATGAAAAGTTTTATTAACAAGTCACATGACTTGTTATGCTTAGGTTACGCGCTGCGCGCCCCGGATGACTTCCGGATGCGCTAACGCGGCGCGTCATATGACGTATTATGCGACAACGCAGGTACAGAATATAGTCAAAATGTCTCCACCAACCAGCGGTCGGAACACAACCCCTTTCAGCAGGCTAAATAGTTCTGTTAAATGGCAACAGAAGGGACAGGCAACAAGAACCATCAGTCAAAGAGGGGAGGGCTAGTTCTTCTCTACCGGGTTACATTGGGGCGCTACCGGAACTGATCGAATTGGTAGTCTACAGTGTTTCTGGATGTTTCAGACTGAAGCTGGGGTTAGCATGAGAGCAGCACCATTTCGTAGCTCCGTCGTGGTCATTCCGCAACCAATCATGGCAGCCGTTCTTTATCGTTATTTTGGGCGGGGTGGGTGGCGGAGCCGAGCTGTTTTGCAGCCATCATTGTGTGGAGTTCAGTTCATCTCACTAGTTTTGTATTTGTCATGAGGGGTTGTTCCTAATGTTTCTATTTTAGCGAGGTCAAAAAGAGATCCCATTAGTGGCCTACTGATTTTGCTCGATTCCTTTTCTTTTTTTTTACACGATTTTTCGTTATCTGCAAAGACTAAACAGAGTATTGCGACTCTGTGTTTGTTTGTAAATAGAGAATGAACCAAAGAGAACTAATTCTAAAACAGTAAATACTTGGATAACAATCAATCAAATGGAGAGAGAAGCAGGCACGACGGATTACAACGGGGGCAAACGCCTGCGTTAACTACCTTTCACTATCTGCAAAGAGAGAGTACTCCTAATAGAAATGAGGGGGGGGGGCACCATTCAAAGCAGATCAGTGTGCATAAACACGAAAATGTTTTCACTTACCACGTACTTGATATTCGACAGCTTATGATATTTGCTATTAAAAAACCATTGAAATTCACTGAAAAAACCATAGGTTATAGACCATATATAGTTAGGAATTAGCATTTACAAAACCTTGAAAATTCACTGAAAAAACCATAGGTTATAGACCATATATAGTTAGGAATTAGCATTTAAAAAACCTTATTTTACTCACACAAAACCATTGAAATTCCATATATAGTTAGTTGCACTAACTATATATCGCGCACCCGCAATCCACTGCTGATCATGTCACATATTACATCATTCATGACATGGTCAGTGACATCACTGATGACATCACTGATGACATCTCAAATGACATCACTGATGACATCACTGATGACATCTCATTTGACATCATTCTTGTGCTAATACGATAAACCTCTTCAGACTCTAATATAACCTTAGATACACTCAGTGTATACAGACACTCACACACTGCCACTCATCCATGGAGTTACTCACACACCCAGTCAGTCATGCAAAGAAACAATCTCACCTCCATTTCTTCAACTATACAGTTAAACACACCTTACTTATTGAAACATATACTAACACATATTTACTCTCTTATACAATCCCTGATACAAGTTCACAATGATCGATAAAACCACTCACTCATTCAGTGGCTCTCATGCACAGTTATTTATATATGCCAACTCTCACATGTACTGTGTTTTACATATGTACTTACTATGACATGTAGCATTGAGATATCCATTCACTCATCAATACACTCATGCACACAGTCAACTGCCCATGTAGCTGTTTCCACATGCACTCTTGAACTCATACACCTAGTGAATAAACTGCTCACACATCTATGCATAGAGTCACACACCTTCCAGCCACCCCCACACAAACTCAATCTCCCATAGAAATACTTGGGCAACCAATTAATAACACATATAGCCTCTCGTATAGCTAATGATCAACACATGCAGCAGTTTACAGAACAACAGACATAATGATGCACAAATTAAGACAGTTTAGTCACTAACCCATGCATTCAGTGAGACACATTTAATCACTCACTCATACAGTCAGTCATGCACCTACTAAATCCTTCATCCAGACACTTATACATCCACTCAAGACATATTTTAACTTTACAGAAAAATACAGTCACTGGATGTTGTCATCAGTGATGTCATCAGTGATGTCATTTGAGATGTCATCAGTGATGTCATCAGTGATGTCACTGACCATGTCATGAATGATGTAATATGTGACATGATCAGCAGTGGATTGCGGGTGCGCGATATATAGTTAGTGCAACTAACTATATATGGAATTTCAATGGTTTTGTGTGAGTAAAATAAGGTTTTTTAAATGCTAATTCCTAACTATATATGGTCTATAACCTATGGTTTTTTCAGTGAATTTTCAAGGTTTTGTAAATGCTAATTCCTAACTATATATGGTCTATAACCTATGGTATTTTCAGTGAATATATATATATATACATACACATATATAGAGTGCCTTTCCACCTCCTCGATATAGCCAGGTGCACATCAGGGTCCGAGGTCGTCCCTGTATTCCATAAAGTTTCACCGTACAAATTGCACATGTACACTCCTTCCATAATAATTTTCATACCACCAAGCCGGAAACAAACCCAACATGTTTCGGCGAAGCCGCCTTGATCACGGCGGTTTCACAGAAACGCATTGGGTATGCTTCCGGGTGGGGGTTATGAAAATAAACTGTTCCTAAATCTCTCTGATTTGCGCTATTATTATGGTGGGAGTGCACGCATGCAGTTTGTAAGGGGAAACTTTTTCCCCTTCTTAAAAAAATTAATTAAAAAATGCTGGCATCGTGCTGGAGGACCCCCCTGCCTGCAACACTCAGCAAAGGCACCCCTGTGCGCTTTATAATTTGGGGAATTAATTCCTCTTCAATACTGAGTGTTCCTGGGGGCCAACTGGCCCACCAGGTACCTCCAGTATGCGCCACAGAGCTGCGCTACAGAGAGGTGTTCAAAGGCCACGCCCCTTATTACACCTCTCTGCAACGCAGCTCTTTGGTGCTTAATGGAGGTACCTGGTTTACTTATTGGCTCACAGAGACTCTCAGGACTCAAGGGGAATTAATCACCCAATTTACAATGTGCCATGGGGTGCATTTGCACAGTAGTGCAGGGATGGGGCGGGGCCTAACAAAACAAGTGTGAACATGGGCCCCCTGGTGCGTTGTAAATTGGGGGATAAGTCCCCTTGAATCCTGAGGGTCCTTGGGGGCCAACAAGCCCACCAGGTACCTCCAGAAAGTACCACAGAGCTGCGTTGCAGAGAGGTGGTCTGAGGCCACTCCCCTTTTTACACCACTCTGCAACGCAGCTTCTGGCGCACTACTGGTGGGGCGATGAGGTCCTCTTATGTCCTGAGGACCTCAGGATACAAGTGGACTTCACCCTCCAAATTAAAGGGGATTCAAGGGGATTTAATCCCTTAACTTACAACGCACCAGGGGGGCACGTTTGCACAGTGGTGCAGGGAGGGGGTGGGCCTGAACTAACAAGTTAGCAATCTTGCTGCTGGGTGTAATAAAAGGGGTAGGTGGCCTCCAAGGCTAACTACCCCTCCTGTTATCTCCAGTAAATCCCACACAGTGGGAATGTTAAAAGGTGTTTGGAGGCCACGCTCACCTTTCTCCACCACTCTGAAAACAAGACTGCTATGTTATAGTTAGAAATTAGCATTTAAAAAACCCACGAAATTCACTAAAAAAACATAGGTTTCAGGGACTTTATAGTTAGAAATTAGCATTTAAAAAAACATCGAAATTCACTGAAAAAAACATAGGTTTTAGGTACTTTATAATTAGAAATTAGCATTTAAAAAACCTTAGAAATTCACTGAAAAAAACCATAGGTTTTAGGGCATTATAGTTAATAGGACATTTCACTCTACAAAACCAGAGAAATTCCACCGTAATAGTTAGTTCAGCTAACTATAACTCGCGCCCCGCAATATACTGCTGATGACATCACATATTAAATAATTCATTACATGGTCAGTGACATCACTGATGACATCTCAAAGGACATCACTGATGTAATCATCCACGTGAAAATCTGATGCATCTCCTCACACCCTAATATAACCTTTGATACAGCCACTGTAAAATACAGACTGCCATTTTCGAAACCATTGACACACCAATACCAGTTACTACATATGCACTCACTGATTCCTAGGACTACACACACATCAACTCATTCACCCATACAATCTCTCATGAATGCAGTCACTCATCAAGACAACACTATCATATGCACTAATATACCTATACAGACACTCACACATGACCACTCACCCAGAGTTACTCACACACCTAGTCAGTCATGCCAAGAATCAATCACACTTCCATTTACTCATGTATACTGTTACACACACCACATAACTTATTCATACAGAAACAAACACATACTTACTCTCCTACACAATCAGTGATACAATTACACACTCATCCATACAGCCACTCTCACAATCACTGACTCTCATGTATAGTCATTTATATACGCCAACTCTCACATACACTGCCTTTTACATATGTAGTTACTTGGACATGTACTAATGAGACATCCATTCACTCACCAACACACCCATACACACACTCACCCACCCATACAGCTGTTTCCACATGCACTTTTGAACCCACACACCCAGCGAATCAACCACTGAAACCTCAACAGAGACACACACCTCACACCCCCCCACACACACACTCAGGCACCCTTGCAAATACTCAGTCAACCAATTGATAACCCATATAGACACTCAAGTAGCTCCTGGCCAACCCATGCAGCAGCTTATACAACAACAGACAGACTGATACAGACATTCACACAGTTTAGTCACTAACCCATGCATTCAGTAAGACACATTTAATCACTCACTTAAACAGTCAGTCACGCACCTACTAAATCCTCCATCCAGACTCTTATACACACACTCATTCTTCAATACACCTTGGCATATATATAAAACATATTTAAACTTTAAAAAAACACACAGTCACTGGATGATGTCATCAGTGATGTCATCAGTGATATCACTGACCTTGTTATGAATGATGTAATATGTGACGTCATCAGACAAGCATTGCAGGGGCGTGAGTTCTAGTTAGCTGAACTAACAATAACAGCAGAATTTCTGTGGTTCTGTATGAGTAAAATGTCCAACAATGCCTTGATCACACTTTGAGCAATGATTCAAAAGTGCATACATAGACAAAAAAAATACAAACAAAAGGACTATTGCTCGTAATTGCAGGACTGTCTGTGTTACAACAGTGGCCATTTTTGAATGGGTAATCATACACGCGAAAAGCGGGTTTTTTAACATGAAAATGAACATTCTGGGGTTACAGATTGTTTTTATTCCAACGGAAATGATCCATATATAATGGTGTTGCTGTATCAGGATCACATTCACGTGCATTAAGTGTCTCTAACGGTTATGCCAAGTAATGGTGAAACAATTATGTACAGCGGCCATCATGTAATGTCAGTTTAGTATAGCAGCCATCTTTGAGTGTAGGGTTTTATGTGAGTGCCAACCTACTTAGTTGCTGCGTGTGTACATGAACCTTTGCAATGCATGGTGGTTTGGGTATTACTCCAACATGCTGAACTTAAAAGCAAAACCTTGTGGGAAAATAATGACCATGTTAAAATTACCATGCTAATAAAACCAAATCAAAGAAATGCTTCTTTCATCAAGTGGCAATTCCTTTGCAATACATGGTGGTTAGGATATTACTCCAATATGCTAAACATTGAAACGGAAAACTCATGGGGCAATAATGAGCATTTTGTGATGACCATGCTAATTAAAACAAAATCAAACAATTGTTACATTCGCCGAGTGGCAATTGCATGTGAACATATCATAATTGTAAGGCCGTTCACCCTGTAATTCTAAAGCCATATATACTCAGTTGCATTTGCCAACTGGCAGATGAAGAGACAGTCCATGAAAAATGAAAAACACAAAACAAAACCACTTGTGATGACCAGCTTTAGGATCCAAATATTGAATTCAAAGTGAATAAAGGTTCCTTATCTTGTTCAAGTGCAAACCCGAGCCCGGGGAAGAAAAGGGTAGGGCACCCGTGAAGAGTCCTTCTCTTGCGGAGCGTCCCTTTATTTCCTCCTGGTAAAAGACAGAAAAGAGAACCAAGGGCTCGTGATGACACCTATTGTGACAAAACATATTTTGCTTAATACATCCATTTAAAATCAATTTACAGTTTACTGTTCTAGTGAGGAAACTGAAAGTCGAAGCGAACATGGACATGAATAAAAGGTAAAGGTTTACTCAATCAGCACACAAATGAGTTTCTAACTCCTCGTCTAAATTCTGACCTCCAGCGAATCTTGTTTCTAGCTCAAGGATCCACTTGGATTCTTTTTTGAGTAGTGCTGATTCCCTGTTTCGCCTCTGTGTCCCATATTGATCTGCTCAATGGCATAGAAACGGAGAAGGAAGTTGTTGGATTGATGATAGCCTTGGAAATGTCTTGTCATCGGATAATGTATATCTCTGTTATTGATAGCCCTAAGGGAGCCTTAAGGTAGTACTGCCAACATACTTTTTCCTGCAAGGAAATTCTGAGACATAAATAACAAAGCTGGTACTACATGTTAGAAACAGGGTTATGGTTTTGTTGGCACTCAACCCCGGTACTGTAAACTCCTTTACCATGTGGCTGAATCTACAAGCCTTACAGTGCCCACACGGAAAGAAACCTTTCAGATAATGTGTATTGGCCACTCATTGTTCTGTAATTTCACCCTGCACTAGAATGTCCCTGAGACTTCTAACCCTTCTGTATGTAATCATGGGTCTATCATTGAGGGTAGGTCCCCCAATGGAGTCTGTCTTAAACCCTTGGGTGCTCATGACGGCGTGGAGCTGTCCTGCAGCTGCCGCTCCGCCCACGCGGCACTAATTCCCTGCCTGTGCTGGCAAAATAATGAGCGGGTGGGGTCATGACGGTCCCACGCCATCATGAGCACATGCCGCCTGTGACTCATGATGGCGTGGAGCCGTTATGAGTACCGAGCATCGTCAGGGAGTAATTCCACTTGAAAGAATATCCATATGGTAGAGAGTTTTGGTCTCCCTTTTCTTCGTATCCACAAATCCAGTATTCTTCGTCCTCAAAACAGTTTTCAAATTCCACATGTACGTGGTCCAATATCCATTATAAGCCTCATAGTCGTAACAGGCAACCGGCGTTCTTGGTACAAGAAGAGGGAGACCAAAACTAACTATCTACCATATGGATATTCTTTCACGTGGGATTACTGTCTGACGAATGTATTGATTAATTGGGGAATATTGCGAAAGGAGGATTGGGACCATATCAAGAGAGAAAGGATAGAGAGTTGCAGTTTGATACGGTTACGGACCGATTTACAAGTTGTGTACTTTGGAAACTAAATTGCAGCCCTGAAGAAGTCAAGGATGTCTGATATAGCATGATGAAACACGTGTTGGCTGCTTAGGATTTGGTTTATATTGGATAAATACACCTCATTGAATATTTTGGTTGTCCGAACATGAGAACTTTGCTGTACCAATTAAAGAATACTTGATTCAAAGACAAGAAGAAGTCATTTATGGACATTGAAATTTATCTTTGTGGACTATATACATTTAGCGTGCTCGGGGAGGATTGTTCTTTTAGTTTTGTTATCCGCACATGCGCGTAGGGGCAGGGTTGTGGAGGTAACCAACTCTTCTTCCCCTGAGAGCACCGTTATAGAAAAATACTGATTTTGATACTTTGACCCAGATATACAGTAGAGGGCCCTTTTATTCACCCGGTTACCTAGTGTATAGTTAGCATAAATGTCATGATGACCCTGGTGTCAGTATTAGTGGTTTCTTTCTCCAATGTTTTAAGAGTTTGTTGTCTATTCACATTGCTTCTGTAATACTCAATCCGGATACCCTCGTGCTCGAAACTTGGTGATCATGATTTTCTTGTTCTGCATGATAGGACTCGTCAGTGTTACAGTTTCTTCTTGCCCTCAGCAGTCCCCCATAGGGGATGCTTCACTTGAAAGTATCTGGGTGGCTGCTGAAGGCACGAAGAAGACTGGTCCCAGCTGTCTCTTTTTGGAAATGGCTTGTAGTTAGAATGCCCTGGCGTACTTCAATTCTAACATCAAGGAACTCAATACATTGTCTGCTCACATTCTGGCTGAGTACTATAGTATAGGAGTTGATGTTAAGTTTCTCAATGAAGTTGGTGGCTTCTAATTCACTTCCTTTCCAGACAATAAATAAGTCATCTATGCAGCTCAGCCAGGCTACCGCTTTCTCAAAATCCTGATGGAGCAAACTTTCATTGCAGATCTCCTCCTCCCACATACCTAAGAAAAGGTTTGCAAAACTAGGCACGAAGCACGTGCCCATTGCCATGCCAAGCACTTGCCTGTAGAGCTCCCCATTAAACATGAATATGTTATTGGTAAAGCATAACAACGTCATCTCTGCAAGCATCTTCGTATGTTCTAGCCACCCTAAATTCTTGGTACATAAAAAATGCATGCATGCTCTTATGCCCTGGTCGTGTTCTATGATGGTATATAGGGAATTCACGTACAGGGTGATGAGGAAGTATTTCTCATCCCAAACAATGCCCTCAAGTTTACTTAAGAAATCTTTTGTATCTTTCACATGAGATGGTAATGTGGTTACAAACTCTCTCAAAAAGTGTTCCACGTATTTGGAGATATTTTCAAATATGCTCCCTATTGATGATACTATAGGTTTGCCAGGAGGGACTGTGTGGTCTTTGTGTAATTCGGGTAAAAGGTACAGAATGGGGGGGTCTAGGATAATCTTTTTTGAGGAAGCAATATTCCTGCCGCGTAATGATCCCAGACTGTTGCCATTCCGCTAGCTTCCTCCAAGTGGTAGTGAAGCTCTGTTTATATGTGGTTGTGTTACATGGACAGTAACATCTATCGTCTTGCAACTGTCTAAGTGCCTCATAAATATACATTTGTCTGCCCCACAGTACAATGTTACTGCCTTTGTCAGACGGGCGGATTACAATATTTGTGTCTTTGGAAAGTGACAAGATGATATTTCTCTGTCTTCTCGATAGATTATATGGTAGGTTGTTCTTGGTGCTTTTCTGATGTTTTCGTTTGAGAAGTTCTTGTGTCACAACATCATGGAATGTATCTATAACATCGTGTGAAAGATTAGGATAGAATGCAGAACTCGGTTTAAAATGAGGATAGTGAATTACTGCCAATTTTGGCTTTCACTACTGCAAGGCTACCTGTTCCCATTGGACAGAATTGGGAGTTTGTTTATAACATCTTATAAACATAACTGGCCCTGGGCACAAGGTAGAGAAACAAAGTTTAGTATGTCTGAACTCTGAATGGTAAAATGCATCTTTTGGTGAAGATGATTTTTTCATTCTGTGTTTGAAAATACCACTTTTGCTGAGCTATCCTGTCTACCTCTGCTGGGGTTGTGGATTGACTGTCTGGCTTTGGGATGACAGGGGCTGGGGAGGAGCAATGGCTTTAGAGAGTCTGAATGAGACAGGGCTGGGCTGAATAGACCTGGGCTGCATTCAGAGTAGTGGGAGGAGTTTTCACTAATACCTGAACAGGCCCGGTCTGCATTTAGAGTGGAGGGAGGATATTTCCCTTGCACCCGAATAGGCCCTGTCTGCCGTGGACAATGCTGTCTATGCCTCCTGCTTGGAAGCTGCCCCAGAGAGGGCAGAACTGGTTTTGTCTGGGCACAGACACTCTCTGCCTTTTGGGCTATAAAAAGTGGGTCCAAACCCCTAAACTTTAGAACTCTTTTGGACCAAAAATACTGCCAAGAAGAAGAGCTGGAGAAGCTTTGAGGAGGAACTACCACTTTGCTGAGTTATTTGCTGTGTTGGCCTGCAGTGGCTGCTCTGTCTTGGGCAGTGAAAGGACTGGACTGAACTTTCTACAACCTCTTTAATTGAGTATATCCAAGGGCTTGTGGTATAGCTTGACCCCTGTTCAAAAAGTCTCAGGAACAGCCTAGACTTCAAGTTCTTCTGCCCTCAGCACTAGGGACTGTGTGTTTTGTGCTGCAACAGAAGAAAAAGCAACCAAACTCCATCTACGATGCTGCTGCTGACTCCACCACAGAGGGCAAAGCCGCAATGCCGCAACGCAACCCTGGTCTCCCCGACTACGTCATCGGATGCCGCCACCAAGCCGCTGCTCGCACCGTGACCTGTGGGCAAAGCACTTTGCACCGCTTCACTTCTCGACCTTACCTTGTTATCCCCAATGCCGCCACTTCATGCTGACATCGACGCTGCTGTTTGCACCGTGGTTCGAGGGCACCGCTCGTAAGTTACATGACACACCATCCTCATCCCACACAGCAGTCTTAGCCTACCGACGCCTGCGTCATCCACTTCAGGTCGTCAGCGACCACAGTGCTTCTGCAACGACGACGACACTGCTTACACCATGGCCTGCCAGCTCCGTGACAAGCACCACATCACTTCTCACCATGACCCTTGTCTGACCGACTACGCCATCTGACGCCGCCAGTGAGCCGCTGATCTCACCATGACCTGAAGGCATTGCACACAGCACACCGCACTGCTGCACATTGCATCACTGCACCCGACGCCCGCCGGCGCCTGCCGATGCCCGCCGATGCTAGCGTTCCTGACTTCAACAACGAGGAGTTTGATTGGCAACACGTCTGACTTCGAGGCCCCAATTACTCCTGCACCGACCTCCGGAACCGACGCCGGTGTATGCTGTGCTTTGAGAAGCTCAACAAGAGGTCGCCGTCGTCCTGCATTTCTGAAGGTACCGTTTTGTGGGTCTCCCCGACACCATAACTGGCCTGCGAAGCTGCGGTCAGCCAGAACTGTTTGTATTTATTTGTTCACAATGCCATGATAGCCACGGATGGAGCTATCAACTGCAAGAAACTTCATTTCAAGGTTATTTTGATAACTGAAGATTTCTAAGTTCTGTATTGTGGATTTATATCGCTTTTGGTCTTGTCTTAAGTATATAAAACTATTGGATATTTTTCTAAACTGGTGTGATGTCATTTTGTAGTGCTTACACTGTATTACTGTTAGTTATGTGAAAATGCTGTACACACTGCCTCTAAGATAATCCTGAGTGCTCGTGCCAAGCTACCAAGGGAATGAGCTGGGGTTATTTTAGAAGTGTAACTCCCTTACCCTGACTGGAAGGAAGGGTCCCTACTTGAACAAGGTGCAAACCATTGCCAACTGGAGACCCACATGTCTCAGAGGCCCTGTGTGCGGAAGAAGGAGGGGTAAGAGTGAAAAAGAGGTGCTCACTGTGTATGTGGGATCCTATCTCAGCTTAGGAGCAGGGAAAGGGAGAATAGTGGTGAGAGATATAAGGGCAGAGAGTGAGAGGTATCCATGTGAACCAGTAAACCAGTTTCAAGGTCAAGGACTAGGATCAGGAGCTTTTGCTGAGAAAAATAAAAAAATATTGTTCATATTTGGGTTATTTTGTAAGGGCTAGAAGCCTGAACACAAACTGAATTTATTGTGAATTTGTGTGTATTTTTAACATGGTAATTCTGCCAGTTTGCTATGCTAATCCTTTGAAAATAGTTTTGACAGATCTGAAATACTTTCCAAATGGTTTGTTCTTGTATTTGCTCTTTCAAGCGTATATATTTCAAACAATAGGGATTGCCAGCTTTCACTGGCTTTTCCACGTTTTCTGTCAACACTAAAATAAAAAAAAGAACATGTGGTTATCCAGTCAGAATTGTGGGCCTCAGGTGGATGCATCCAGCAGCCTCCAGGAACTTGTGCTCTGTCCCTAAAGGCCTGATTAGATCTTGGTGATCCGATCGCTGGCCTGCTGTGGGAGCGGGACTGAGTACTCCGCAAGCCAATGGTCTTCCACCCACCGTATTTAGATGTATACACAATATAGGCAAACTGCGGCAGCGGCGGTCTCCTATGCGGACAAAGGTCCTGCCATACCAGTCTCAACAGCAAGGTACTGTTAAGCTAATTTGGATGTTTTCAATGGGTTGGCGGTGTCCTGGTGGTGGAGTACAGAAGGGGGCAACCGCGGTGGTGGGGAGACAGGTAAAAACATTTAATTTTTTTATGGAAAATATATAGGTTGTGTCTGTGTACATATGTGTTTGTAGGATATGTGTAGTGTGACTTAGATGCACATGCTGCCTTGCTCCCCATCAATATACATTCACCATGCAATGTTTACCTGAATACATCATGGACACCTACCTTGAATTCCGCCAAGTCGGGGTGCCAGTCTGTTGTGGTCAAGGTGCAGCAGGGTGGGAGGCAGACCCGGACTGGCCGTCGCGGCACCGGGCAATCCCCCGGTGCGCCGCAAGGGTGAGGGCCGGTTTTGGGCCCTGGGGGGCGTTTTTCTTACAGGTCCGTTTTTGCAGCATAGCTGCAAAATCATCCCTGTACCAAAATCGGCCGAATACCGGCCCCGGCAAAGAGCTCGGTGGCACCCCCAGGGGGCGGCCGAGCACTTTGCCAGGGCCGGTTTTGGTTTTCAGTCTGGCCCTGGTGGGAGGGACACGAAGGAGAAGAGGATGAAACCTCATCCTGTACCCCAAAAAAATTTGAGTTTTCACCCTCTTTTGTCCAATTCCATTGACTCGCAGGGGGTGGGATACCTGATGGCATTTTCTTACAAACAGCCCTCATCCAAATACCAATGGCGGGAATCGTGGCTGGACTCCCGCTGCCTCCTTCAGCCCATCCAGCCGTCAGGCAGGAAGCAAAATCCTGGTAAAGTTGGTTAGAACACAGCGGTTTTCCTTCACATTTAAATCCAGCATCGTAATCAGATGGGCGGACCAATAGGTAGGTGGGCAGGAAGTCTGCTAAAAAAGCCCACTACCTTACGGTCCCAGCAACATCTAAATCAGGCCCCTAGGGGCAGATTTACAAGCCACTTGCGCCACTTGTGCGTCACTTTTAACATGGGAAAAGTGATGCAAAAGTGGCGCAAGGGGCTTGTAAATCTGCCCCTTAGTCTTTCTGCTTGGAGAATGTTCGGGCCACAGTCCTAACTTTGCGATCATTATAGCTTTAGAAATGTTCACACATATCATAGAGTAGTTAGACAGTGGCACTGGCTCTGCTTACAAATACTCTGTTGGTTTTCAGTGCTACCTCTTGAGACTACCATTCATCATATTGTACCACAATGGTACTGTGTTGTGATGTACATTTCGCACTGAATCTCGTCCTATTCATTCTGTAAATATGTTTAATTGTTACACAGCACTCTTTTCTGGACATTAATACTTTTTTGGCCACTTGCATTATTGTGGTTTACTCTACTCCTTCACTACACACACACACACACAAACACACACACAAACACACACACACTCTTTTGAGATAAGCCTTTGACTACTTGTCTACATCTACCCAGAGAGTCATCGATGCTTAAATGACCCCCTCCCCACTTTCACTTGCAGACAGGTCACCTGGGCTTTCTCCTTCTTAGAGAGCTCTGTGGTCACTATTATCACACACTCTGGGATCCCAACCTGACACTAGGGCAGGATCAACTATTTGAATACTGATATTGTAGGTTTGCGTGTAGTTATTATTCAAAAGCATACATACATACAAATACACCTACATCTAAACACAAACATCAGCTAAGGCCCCTTAAACGCAGTGGCATACCAGTGTAAATGGAAATCGATGAAAACAATAAATGCTAAAAAAAACATTTTATTTCGCTGTGAAATATAGTAGCTTGTTCTGTCTTTGGACAAGTTATCTAACGTGAGGCGATGTTAATGGGACACTTTATCCTGCGAAAATAGCCTTTTCAACTTCTTTTTAGGTATGGGTTCCAGACAACTTTCTTGTCTGTTGCAATTCCTTGCTCCTGGTTAAGTAGGGTTCGGCTTAATTATTGTGTTGTCCCAAACAGAAGCAGTTAGTCGCAGTTTTTTGTTTGGTTCAAATATCAGTCCACTGCTGACATCTGGCGTGCATTGCAGAGCATATCAGAGACAATCTTGTCTCCCCTATCTCTCGGACCCCTACACCTTTCTTTTCTCCCATGTCTCTTTTTTAAAAATGTATTACAAAAGGCCGAAAGCTGTTTCATACAAGCTAGACGATGAAGGTCTACTAGAAAAACGTGCTACAATAATTAAAAAATGCTGTTCACTCTAATCTCCTTTAGATGGCGCCGAGAGACCGCTGATAAATGCCCAATAATCAGACCGGTCAGTCACACATACATCATGAAAAAGATTATGAACTATGTCGACTTTTTTCTGAACTTAACGCCGTCAACAATATTATTTATTTTTCATTTTTATAAACACTTTACTGCAAAGATACAGGTTAATTTTTATTCCTAGGATAAAACATTCTCATCACAACTTACACAAAGACCTGTCCTTGCTCTAAGGGTGCTTGGTAATGAAGGACATTGAGGGCCGATTTTAACAAAAAGTCATGCAACGCAACACAGCAAGGCAACATGCTGTGTTGTGCTATGTGCGTGAAACTGAGTACTGCCTAGCGCAAACGCAGGTACCCTTACGCCATGGTACAAGGGTGCCTGCCTTACAGGTAGGATTGTTTTTGTACAGAAAGGAACACCTTCTTGCACAAAAAAAATCAGTTGAGTCATTTTACTCTTTCTAATTGTACTACAGACTTCAGTACACGTAGAAAGAGGAGATAATGAGGAAAAATACATAGGGGCATATTACCAACCAATAGAGATAATTTTTGTCTCTAACTTGGTTTAGAGACAAAAATTATCGCCGCACATCGGCGATTTTTATCGCAGATAAACCTTGCTATTAACAAGGTTTATCGCAAATGTGATAAAAAACGGCCGCAATGCATGAATATCGCTGAAAAGTCAGCGATATTCATGCATTATCGAGCAAATGCTCTTAGCCATGTTATCCACCTCCCATTGGTTAACATGGCTAAGAACTGCTCAGGGCAGGTGTTAGCTTTTGGAGATATTCGCGCTTAGCGCGAATATCTCCAAAAGTTGGTAATAGGAGATAGCGATGTTAGCGACTGTTTCCAGTCGCTAACATCTTGGCACGCCCACTTTGCATGTGATTAGTGATAAATATCACTGACATGCAAAGCGGGGCCCAAGATGGTCGCTATCTCCTATTAGCTGTCGCTAACTGGTGTTAGCGACAGCTTGGTAATAGGGAGATAATTTTATCTCCGCTTTCTTGGCTTTTAAAGCCAAAAAAGCGGAGATAAACCTCCTTAATAATATGCCCCATAGTTTTCTCATTGTTACGCCTCTATTGTGAAGGAGTACCATTTTGACACCGTCCCAGGTTTAATACCCTTCAAAATCTGGGATTGCTTCAAAAATAGCGGGTGGATGCATGCTTTGCCCCTGCTCCCCCAGTGAAATGCCAACCCTAGTGCAGAGTAACACAAGGCAGCGACTTGTGTTGT
This sequence comes from Lissotriton helveticus, assembly GCF_964261635.1. Classification (NCBI taxonomy): domain Eukaryota; kingdom Metazoa; phylum Chordata; class Amphibia; order Caudata; family Salamandridae; genus Lissotriton; species Lissotriton helveticus. Next base: position 1,619,659,229 of record NC_136061.1, read on the forward strand.
CTTGCTTTCACTAAACCATGCAGAGCCATGCAAAGTGGCTTTGCATGGCTTTGTAAATCCCACTAAAGAGTTTGTGATGCCTTGAGTCACCTTGTGGGATGCAAGGGCAACGCAAGCCCTTTGTAAATCTGGGCCTGGGATTTTTGACGCCTAGAGGGTGATTGTATTGCTCATTTTCCACTGCTTCATTTGTCTATGTCGTTTCAACTTGTTGATACCTCACTAGGTAGTCAGAGCATGCACATGGCAGTCTCCCTGGGGCATATTATCAAGGGCTTTATTGCCGCTTTTTTGACTTTAAAAGCCAAAGAAGCGGAGATAAAATATCGCCATATCAACAACAGGATGCTCACATGTAAAATTGCATGTTAGCACTCTTTTCCACTACGCTTCTCTTTGCATCTCTAATGAGATGCAAAGTGGTCATTCCAGAGCAAAATAATAAGAGAAATGTTGGTAAGCGACATTTCTCCTATTATCAAGCTTCACGCTATCCCTGTTAGAGACAAAAAAAGCAACGCTAACCATGGTTAACGCTGCTTTTTTACATCTGCTAATTTTCAGACTTAGCCATGTAATCCAATGGGAGGTGGATTACATGGCTAAAATCACCCTGCCCTATCAGCAAGGTTTCGCTGGTTGCAGTGTGATTATCGCTGGATTTCCAGTGATAATCACACTGTTTACCAGCTGATGCATGGATTCCTATCGCTTGGGAGATAAGCGTTGCTGATAGCACGGTATCTCCGCGATGTAATCCAGCGTTAGCCTGCGATAATTATCCTCACACTAAAAGCGCTGAGCGATAATTATCGCAGGACTTTGCTAATATGCCCCCCTGTTTGAAAGGAATTATCTAAGACAAAGCTAATGACATCTTTTGTCTATCTCACATGTCAGCTTTTGATGGGATGGCTTTCCTCTTGTATTTGTCCTGCTCAGGAACACCTCAGTCTCACATTTTAGTGACTGGATAAGTTGTATCCTTCCACTGCTGACTTTACGAGACTTCCTATTTTAAATTTTTCCTTCAGCAATACATCAGACTGCATGGGGCATATGTATAAGCCCCTAATGCCAATGGAGTATCAATTTTTCCGACGCTCCGGTGGCTTTGTGCCATTCCCCATATTTATAATGTGGCGCCATTCCCATTTTTAGATAATTTTTTATTTATATTGATCCATTTACTTATTGTTACTAGGACCTGGCCATTGCAAAGTGTTATCTGATTGCATACTTGTGCTTAACTGTTAATTTGCCATTCTAAAATGTTTGTCCTCCATGATAAAATAGTAAATTAAGAATAGCTGCCATTTGTCAGGCTGCGTGTGTACATATTTTTCAAACTGCACATTCACCTATACATTTAGAAACATAGATGCACACGTATCATGACGCACCTGTATATGAGGATCTTGTAATGGTTTTCTTTACTCGAAAACACATTGAAAATTGTTGACATGTGTCTGTATGCAAATAAAAAAGCGCTGGTAAGCCAATCACTTAACCTTTTAGAACGGAGACCTAGTTTCTTTGCCAGTGCTAGTTCTATCTTCTGGTTCTGGTTCCCAGTCTAATATAGGCTGATTGTAAGATAATGGGTTGTTGTTTACAGGGTTGACTACTCAGTTCCTTTTAAGGATATGCCCATTAGGCTTTCCAAATAGTCTCGGAAACCTGCAAGTATTCACTACAGGAACAGTTACCTTATAGGATTAATGATACTCACCATAAGAATCAAACACAGGGGCATATTATCAAGGGAGTTTATCTCCGCTTTTTTGGCTTTAAAAGCCAAGAAAGCGGAGATAAAATGATCTCCCTATTACCTAGCTGTCGCTAACACCAGTTAGCGACAGCTAGTAGGAGATAGCGACCATCTTGGGCCCCGCTTTGCATGTCAGAGAAATTTATCACTAATGACATGCAAAGTGGGCGTGCCAAGATGTTAGCGACTGGAAACAGTCGCTAACATCGCTATCTCCTATTACCAACTTTTGGAGATATTCGCGCTAGCGTGAATATCTCCAAAAGCTAACACCTGCCCCTGAGCAGTTCTTAGCCATGTTATCCAATGGTAGGTGGATAACATGGCTAAGAGCATTAGCTCGGTAATGCATGAATATCGCTGACTTTTCAGCGATATTCATGCTTTTCGGCCGATTTTTATCGCTCAGGAGATAAACCTTGATAATAGCAAGGTTCCTAAGCGATAAAAATTGCCGCAGCTCGGCGATAAAAATATTGCCGCTAAGCCAACATAGCGATAATTATCGCTAGTTGTTGGTAATATGCCCCACAATCCTTGTCAGGGTGAACCTCTAAAGTCACTAAATTAACCTGAACCCAATTGCCTGGTAGCTCTGACATGGAACAAACATGCATAATTTAGAGGCAATGTGTAAAGTATTCATGCAGTGCCAAACAGTAATTAATTACCAGAGATGTGTATTTACATTTTTTTAAGTAAAAATAGTGGCAAAAATTCTTAACCACCAACCATGGCACACTGTTCGTGGTAGACTGGGACCTAGGCATGATTTGAGGCTCACCGCAATGGAGTGCAGGCTGGATAAAACAACCAGGTTTGACCCAGTCAGAGTTTCACCTTGTAACCTAATCTCAAAAATAACAGTTAGAAATCTTTAGAATGGGCAAAGCAGCAGGCTGCATCTGATGAGGGCTCCATGGGGCTGGATAGCCTATGGATGAGGTCACAGTGAAGTAATTATTTTTTGGTGAGAAAGCTCAGACCCAAAAAAAGAATAATTGCATTGTTGGTTCTGGGGGAGGGGGAAGGATAGGGGGAGGGCAGTGAGTCCTTCTTAAGCAACAGCCACAACCATTGTCAATCACAAAAAGTCACTAAATGAACCTGTGCATAACCCTCTGGCCGGTGGTTGCTTAGTACAAAAGCAGTCTGGCTTAACTTAGCTGAAATGTGTTTAAAGTATTTACGCAGCAATCAAACAGTAATACATTAAATAAAACAGCTCAAGAAAAATCCCACACCAATTTAGAAAAATGGAGGTCATTTTAATGAATTTGACACCAAAATATTAAAATTGCAATCAGTAAAACCGGAGATAGGATATTTCAAAGATTTAAGGTAAGTATAACGCCTAAAAGCACAAATCACTTTCTAAAAAGTACCCTAAACAAAATATTTTTTATAAATTTATTTTCATCAGTGAATTAGGTTTTTAATAAATATTTCTAAAACATCCAAGAATAAACTTTGCAGATTTTTCCCTTGCTGAGAAAAAATTGATACATTTATTATTGTATCTCGGTGCTGCCTTATGGTAAATCTAACCCTGTTGAAGTAAAAATAGCTTTTTAAACCTTGTCAATGTAAATAATGGTTATTAAGGCCTACTCATGTGTTGGGTTATTAATGTTTAAAAGGAGTGTTCAGGCCTGGCAAAAGGGCTTAATTTGAAAGTCCAAATTTGCAGTTTCAAAACTGCCCAGGCACGCTACAATTGTAGGTCATGTTTGCACTGCCACTGTAGTGACAACACAATGGGTGCTGCAGTCCACTATTTGGCAGTTTAAAAGTTTCAATTTCAGGCTGTAGTTGCAGACCTGGAGAAATGTTTTCACCTTTTTACACTAGTGATGATGAAATAAGTGCTACAGCCCCCTAGTGGCCTTCCAGTTACAGGTCCTGGGTATACTTTGCCCCATATATTAAGGACTTACAAGTAAGTTAAATAGGCTAATTATCATTGTAGCCAATTTCAACAGGTCAGAGCTCATGCATTAGGGCCTAATTAGCTGAGTCCAGACCAAAGAATAAAAAAACATGCAAGATCGGTAAACAGGAGGTGATCATACAAAAAAGTCCTTTTCCTACAAAGCTGATTGCCCATTAAGATCATTGGTTGGGATAGCAACACTAGTTACTGTACCCTATTTTGTGGAGATGCCACTGTTAGGTCTCCTTCCATCTCTGCATTTGGCTTTGCAAAGGCATCACACAGAATAGTCTACCACCATCTCCGGCACAGTTAATTTGATAAAAGGCCAACATTGAATTACAGATGATATGGTGTCTCTTAAACGTTAGGCTGTCCTCCCAGTATGTTAGGGATGCTGCGTTGGTCTGAAGTTAACAATGGTTTGCATCTTAGTTTTGAAAGGAATACTATGTGGGCAATAACAGTGACAATTCTTGGTGCCCGCTTTGTTAGGAGAACCTCCTGATGCACTGAAAGGCATTTTTCTACCTAAAACTTTCATCAGTAAAGTCACTCATGCAATGGTGGTTACATACACCTTGGCAGAGACCCACTCCCCTACCACCACACCTAGTCAAGTAGATATCGCTATATATGGAGGATTTTCAACCACTCACTTGGCAAAGGTTGCAAGTCAACAAGCATGGCTAGCAATAAATATGTTAAGTTTTAAATCAATCAACATGGCTGGTAATAAACATAGAAGGGAAGTGGACGACTGCAAGAAGCTCTGGACTGATGTGAAGCGCAAAAGCAAGCTGGAAGCCGCAGCCAACCTGAAAGCAGCAATGCATTCTGCAATTGTGTGGCTGAGGGGCCATGCCATTTTTGGGAGGTCAGCTGTCTTGTTCTGTGCTGCCTCGGTGGTAGTCCAGGGGAGATCCGGGGCAACGGGTCTTGGGGGTGGTGGCAGTGGGTGTTGTGGCCCTCTTGGGTCTCCGAGCTGCATGATCAGAAGCTCCATGACATGTGTTGGTCTTCGGATGTGGCTCTGGGCTGGGCTCCCTTTCATACTCAGGTTGTCATAAAAGGCAGGTGTTAAATCTCTGCTGCTAATGCGCCTTATCCTGTTTATGGATCGCATCGCAGATCTGGCTGGTCGTTGATAATATCGTGAAGTGGTGTTTTTGTGTGTTTTTGCAAGGGAATGCCTACCCTACATATGATTATCGTTAGTTGTTGTTCTCATCCGTGGCGATGTTTTTTGCAGCAGCTATCGTTGGAAAACTGGCGATATCAGCAGTTTGCACCAGCTTGTGAATAGGGTGATCAATATATCGCCACTTTAGTGGTGCTAAAGTGCCCATAAATCGGCGATAAGTCCTTGAGAAAATGCCCCGTAGTGTGCTATGACCTACGCTCGCCTGGCACTCCATGGAAATGGCAAAGGAAACCAACTTCTGTTTTCTGGGTTAATTGGTTGCCCAAATGCCTGCTATGAGCTATCCAGCTTACCATTGCACAGGGAAAGTGCTTTTGCTAAAGTTGTATGACTCATCCCAAGTGCAAACATCAAAATGATGTAACTAAAAAAGAGAAGGATACCAGTAACTATTTTTGATCTCTTGCAAACCAAGCACCGTACTGCACTCTACAAACAGGGCACCAAAACTGATTCAACCTGATCAGCAACTAACAGACCCCCCAATTCCACAAGGTGAATCCAAACTTGGTTACTCTACACTTCTACAGTGGTCACACATCTCTTCCTCAACACACCCCTATCTTCACGTGTATGTAGTACAGATGTGAAAAATCATTACTGGAGTGGTCTTGCACAGATCCTGACTGCTGGTCTACCCGTAGTTTGTGGAGCCCCCCCTATTCCCTACACCTACACTCTTGTGCAGTTTTAACCCAGAAGCTGCTAACATATGATTTTAAATGAGCGTCGTAGCTGAAAATGCGAGTGTCATGTTCACATATGTTAACTGAAACTGGAATGTGAAACTGAATGGATGTCCACTATCATTTTTCTCTCCAAACAACTTTAAATTAGAGCAAATCTCTCAGGGGCATATTACCAACAACTAGCGATAATTTTTGTCTCTAACTTGTTTAGAGACAAAAATTATCGCCGCACATCGGCGATTTTTATCGCAGATAAACCTTGCTATTAGCAAGGTTTATCGCAAATGCGATAAAAAACGGCCGCAATGCATGAATATCGCTGAAAAGTCAGCGATATTCATGCATTATCGAGCAAATGCTCTTAGCCATGTTATCCACCTCCCATTGGATAACATGGTGAAGAACTGCTCAGGGCAGGTGTTAGCTTTTGGAGATATTCGCGCTTAGCGCGAATATCTCCAAAAGTTGGTAATAGGAGATAGCGATGTTAGCGACTGTTTCCAGTCGCTAACATCTTGGCACGCCCACTTTGCATGTCATTAGTGATAAATATCACTGACATGCAAAGCGGGGCCCAAGATGGTCGCTATCTCCTATTAGCTGTCACTAACTGGTGTTAGCGACAGCTTGGTAATAGGGAGATAATTTTATCTCCGCTTTCTTGGCTTTTAAAGCCAAAAAAGCGGAGATAAACCCCTTGATAATATACCCCTCAATGTGGAGTCCCACACGCAGGAAAACTTTGCAAACTGCAGACCTGATGTAAAAAGTGACTGATCACAGACAGCACACTGACATTTTATGGCCTTTGTCTGATTTTGCTCTGTGATCTGGGTACTAGTAGGTCACTTCTTCAAATCTCCACTCATAGGGTGTCACAGGATGACTTACCTAATAAATATTAATCAGGCAGGTAGATATTTTCAACTCCTTGTGACTAGCTGCAAAGATAGGGATGGTGACTTGCAAGAAACAGCTTATCACCATCCTTATATTTACATTCCCAAATGTGAACCCTTTTTGAAAAACAGCAGCCCATATTCTTGAAAGAACCAGACCTTTTTGGGAAACCATTGAGGGGAGCAGGCAGAGGTCAAATAATGACGTGAAGCCAGTTTCACACCCCCTTCAAATTGCGATTCAGAATGGATCACAACATGGATTTGAAAATCCATTTTGCAGTCACAACCCCTGTGATTTGCTGAAAACTTCACAACCCCAAAATTACTTTACACACAGACGCTCACACAACTCAGTGCAGTAGCCAGAAATGCAGCACTGCATTGCATGAGATGAAGAGAGCAGGGGAGCAACATATTTACAGAGATATGTCTCTCCCCTCCCCTCTCCCTAGCAGAAATTTGGTAATGAGATCCACGCACACACCTTTGTGCCATAGTGCAAGGGTGTCTGTGAGATTGTAGCCTAGGTTTTGTACTACAAGGATGCCCTTCAAGGACAAAATAGTATGTTTAGACTAACTTTAAAATGTTCCCACAATGTATATGTTTGCTGTAAAATGTAGCACACATGCAAACTCGGAAAGTCTATTTGAAAACGGTGTTGTGTTTTTAAGCACATACCTGTCTACTCTTTTTAGTAAATACAGTTTTGAGTAAAAAAACTGGGGGGCATATTTACAAGGCTTTATCTCCGCTTTTTTGGCTTACAAAGCCAAAAAAGTGGAGATAACACCAGCGCCCTATTTACAAGAGGGTGCAAAAATGCATAATCGCATTTTAGCACCCTTTTTCCAAAGCCTCCCTTTGCATCTCCAATGAGATGCATAGTGGGCATTACTGGGCGTACCCCAGATGGACTACCCTGCAAATATCGCTGATGTTTACATCGCAATATTTACAAGGCATCCCACATGATTTAAGCACAGATTAGATTTTGTCGAAAACTGCTGTTGCGCCAAAATCTAACATCTGCTAAAATCCTGATTTAGCCATCCCTAACGTAGGGGGTGGATTATGCTGATACGACCCTGTGGGTTGTATCAGCAATGTTATAGCCCTTTTGCAGGGAACATCGCTGGAAAAACAGCGATGTGCAATAACCTCGCTATCTCTGGAATTGGTATCGCCTTGGAGTAACGAGTTGTTAATTACACGCTACCAGGGTGATAAATACCAGAGATAGCCTGCGATAATGTAATTATCACTGTTAATATTCCCCTTAGGTGGTTGCATGGGAAATCCCATGCACCACCCATGGAATGCCTCTTTGGCACTAAGTAATGCAAAGCAGCACTAAACTTTCAAGTTTTGCGCTGGGAAGTACATTGGGAAAAGAATGGCTAAGAATTACTGGGCGTTCATGAACGAAAATGTTTGCCACTTCACTGCACACACATGGAATACTTCTGCTTCAAAGTAAGATACAATCACTTAGATTCAATTATTACATTTCCCTAAGGTGCATCCAGGTCACAGAGATAGCTATATTGTCATGACTGAGCATATTTTACAATTTGTGTGCTTTATTTTCCCATGTAATTACATAATCTGTGTTATCCAAGTCAACAAGTGCTTGAAAAATTATTTCTAGGCTTCTGCTGCCATCTAGTGGAATATCTCTATATCATTTTCCTTCAAAGATAACATCAAATTAGCCATTCATCGACAACAGGCCTGCTTCAGGCGACTCAATCAATATAACGACAACATTGCTTCTTTTTCATCCATTTTTTTATTGTACAGAATCCCTTTATGTTTTTCATTGCAAGGTGCCGAGACGTTCTTTGCTACTTTGTTGCATTAATGACTAACGTTGTCAAATGCTTTATCATGACAATATACTGTGTAATGAGCTCTAACGTCCTGAGTCTGGAAGCACCTAATGAAAATCTCAAACCCAAACTATCGCTTAGATGCACTAAGGGTGGCGAGGGAGTATGTTAGGTGCTGCGTAAATTTGCTCTGTGCTCACAGATCTTTTAATGGTAAGTAAATCGACGAAATTACTTGTATTGCTTGCCCGGTGTAGTGCCACTTTGCACCATCTGAGGGGCATATTTACAAGGGGATTGCACCACTCGAAAGTCACTTTTTACCAACGTTCCGGTGGCACAATGCCCTGCACCATATTAACATAGTGGTGTTAATCCACTTTTTGTGGCTTAACACTGCTTTTGTAATATGGTTCCCTTTCATGCAGGTATCTGCGTGAAAGGGGCGTGCAATGGGTGTTGCTGCGGGTGCTCCACCGCAGCACCCATTGCTTTTTGATGCTGCTACAAATTTACAATGATCTGTATATCTGATGCAGCGTCAATGCAATAGAAGGAGTTAGAATGGCGCACTGTGAAGAAACACTTTTACTTCTCCTGTGTTTGCTTTTTCCTTTGTGTGCTGCATTCTGCAGAACACATAGAAAGAGCAAAATGCCATTGATTATTGTTTATCTGCAGGAAGGGGCACCTTCCTGCACATTAACAATCAATAAATGATGGCGGTTTGCTACTTCTATTAGTGCTGCAGAATGCAACATGCATAGAAGTAACAAATCACCATTAATGATTGTTTATGTGCAGGACGGGACACTATCTGCTCATAAACAATCATTCCCTGCAAAGCAGGCACTCTTGCCCTATGTCGTAAGGGTGTTTGTGTTGGAGCTAGAAAGCTATTTGTAGCACAAGCACCAGGGAAAACACTTGGGTGAGCTGTGTTGTTGTAAATACGATACATCCCTGTGTTTTGGAAATGGGGGAGTTTGGCGCTGTGAAATTTGCAGCAGTTCTGCACTCTGCTATTTCCTTGTAAATATGCCCCAGAGTGTGCATGCAAAATGCTAATAAACAACCCTCCTAATGTGTCTGCGTAGAAAGGGGAGCACATATTTACACTCTGTTAAATGTGTGACAGGTTGGCACCATGATACCATTATATTACTATTTAAAATAAAGTGTGAAATGTGTGAGACTAATTATTATATGCAAAAACAACAGTTGATGGACAGAATGCAGAACAATATCATACTTTCACCCCAGTACAGAGATCTGGACCTAAATCCATCGTTTTTTTGCTCACCATGCCATTCCAGTTTGAACCCAGCCATATGCAAATCAGTCTTGACCCTGTGCCCCATGGGAACAGTCCAGCCCGAACTGCCAAGCCAGGTCCTCCCTGGACTGGAAACAAGCATCATAGGACCATTTCGGGCTTTCAGCCCTCATCAACCAGGATAGCTTGATTCCAGTAGCATGGAGAGCACAGGTCTCACGTCTGAGCATACCCGTCCCACTCGGGGGGACAAATGCAAAAACAACAGTTGATGGACAGAATGCAGATCAATGTCATACATTCACCCCAGTACAGAGACCTGGGTCTAAATCCATTGTTTTTTGGCTCACCATGCAATTCCAGTTTGAACCCAGCCATATGCAAATCAGTCTTGACCCTGTGCCCCATGACAACAGTCCAGCCCAAACTGCCAAGACAGGTCCTCCCTGGACTGGAAACAATCATCCTAGGACCGGTTTCGGGTTTTCAGCCCTCATCACCCAGGATAGCTTGATTCCAGTGGCATGGAGAGCACGGGACTCACGTCTGAGCATACCTGTCCCACTCGGGGTGACAAATGCAAAAACAACAGTTGATGGACAGATTGCAGAACAATGTCATGCATTCACCCCAGTACAGAGATCTGGGCCTAAATCCATCGTTTTTTTGCTCACCATGCCATTCCAGATTGAACCCAGCCATATGCAAATCAGTCTTGACCCTGCGCCCAATTGGAACAGTCCAGCCCAAACTGCCAGGCCAGGTCCTCCCCGGACTGGAACTAATGGGTAGATGCATCAACGTTTTGTTTTTGCGATTCCTTATTTGCGAAAAATAAGAATCGCAAATACGGAATCGCAAAAGTCAATGCATCAATTTATTCGCAATTATTTAGCGATTCGGTAATATTCGCAAATTTTACCGAATCGCAGTGAAATTGCGAATTCATAATTGCGAATTCGCAATTTGCGATATCGCAATTAGCGATTTTACACACATGATGAATTTCATTACATCAACTGCCTGAAAGTCAGTACAGCAATTAGGCACAGCTGCTCCCTTTATTTGAAGGTGAAGTTTGGCAGTTTGCTCTGTGTGCTTTCCCAGGAGGTTGCTGCTGCTGTGTGTGCCTGAGAAACCTTTTGAGAAATGGAAAATGAGAATCCTGTTGAAGAGGGGCCAGCCAGGAAAAGGAAAATTAAGTTTTCTGATCAAGAGTTGGAAATTTTAATTGAGGAGGTGACTGCAAGACAGGAACAGCTTTTTGGTAAGCTGTCTCTCAGGGTTCCTGAAGCTGTAAAAAGAAACCTATGGATTGCCATACAAGCAAAGGTTAACGCTGTAGGAGTGGCACACTGTGACATAAATAATTTACAAAAAAGATGGTATGACCTGCGCAGTCGTGCAAAAGAGAAGCTAGTAAACAGGATGAAATCTTCTAAGAAAACACCCAGGGATCGACCCAACACCCCCCTGGAAGACATGGTGGAAGGCACACTGTTGACTCAGGCTGTTATTGGAGTCATAGACATTGATACTTATGAGGTTTCAACTCCATCTGAAGGTAAGAGAACTGTACATGCTGTTGATTGTCTGAATGGACACTAAAAATTGAATGAGTCTTGAGAAAGTAGTTGGAATACAATGTTTTCATTTATCTTGTGTTTGATATCTTACCTGTGTGTCACCCACAACAGTTAATTAATGTTTGGGAACTTGGAACAGTGCATTATGGGAGTTGTAGTTTTTTAAAGTCCATCATGTACACAAAACATCAAATTGCAATTCAATCTTTATTACTATAAAGAAATTTTAAGGATGAGACCGGGATCATGTGAATGTGTAGAAAATAACCTTTTATTAATTACGTTTAGGAAAGTGCAAACTTTCAATAACTACATGTTTGCATTTCTTCAATCATAGAGGCACTGCAGGAAATAATTGAGCAGGATTTGAGGGATTTCAATAACCAAGAAGTTCAAGAAAATGAAGAGGGAAATGCCCCTAGCACATCAGCATCCATTTTACAAACAGGGGAAAGACAGAGAGTGCGACAACTGCTCAAAACTGATTCAGAAACAGAGCAGAATGACAATGTTGTTGAAAGGCAACCTCAAAGCACTACCACAGTCACAAATAGCAGGCTGAGTAGGCGAAGGAGACTTCAGCAGTTTTCTTTGCGCAGAGGTAATGTGACTGAAAGTGGAGATTTTGGAGAGGGTCCCATCACTGGCAATCTTGTTGAAGACAAAATACTCAAGATAGAGCGCCTGCAAGGGAAAGACATTAGATTAATTAAAGGGAAACTTGGACATATCAGCAAGCAAATGGGTTCCTTCACAAGCAGTATGAATAAAATGATAAATGTAATGAAGACAGGGCATGAAACATCTTCATTGAAGCTTGACCGCATTGCCAACTGTTTGGAGACCATGTGCACATTGATGCAAAAACATCAAAATATAAGTGGCAAAAGGCAGGTACGACTTCTGAACAACATGCAGGCTCATAACAGGCAAATGGCTCGCCTTTCCAATTGTACAAGTGCCCTCTGCAAGCAGACCCTTTCAACCCAGGTACTCTTGATGAAAACATTTGAACATATTCAAAAGGGAATGGGGACCAACTATGATCCCTCTGGAAATTCACATTCTAATGATTCCTAAGAAAAACAACTACCAATGGGGTAGAGTGGTGCCAGCAGTGCTGTGAGTGGCACAATGGAGCATTGCTTAAGTGGCACACGGCGCAGTAATAGAAGCAGATTGATGCAAGTAATATGGCCATGCACAGTGAAAAAAATGCAGGAAAGGCATTAGGAGTGCGTGGCCGTAAGAAATGACATGACTGTGATGCCTCTTGATTGGTATCAATAATGTCAAAGTTACCTATGGGGCAATGTTTATCAGTTCAACATTTCTAATTTAAAGTTCAGTTTCAAGTTTGCAAAACAATCAAAGTCCATGAATTTAATGCATTTCTGTTTCACTTTGAATACAAATTTACACTGATTTCAAATTAAAAAAATACAGAGTATGTTTCCTACCTCATTCAGAAGTAATGCTGTGTGATCTCTGCCCTTCTCCTTCTCCCCTCTGCTGCCTCTGGTCCATGTGCTCTTGCTTGTGGTTGAGGAGGCTGATTGTCTTGTTGAGGTAAAACATCTTCTTCTTCAAGTTCTATGCCTCTCTCTGTTGCTAGATTGTGTAGCATTGCACATGCTGCAACTATTTTGCAGCAAATGTCTGGTTGATATTGTAATGCTCCACCAGTCTTATGAAGTATTCGAAAGCGTGATTTCATCACCCCAAAGGTACTTTCTATCACATTCCTTGTAGTTATGTGAGCCTGGTTGTAATGCTGCTCTTTCCTGGAAGTTGGATTTAGGTATGGTGTTAAAATATGAGACCTTACTGCATAGGCACTATCTCCTGTAATAGAAAACTATTGATTTTTAAAAATGCACAGAGAAAAAGTGTGGAGTTAAAAGGAAAATCTCTATCAATTTTGAAAAAAATATTTACCAAGCAGATATCCATCACCAAATTGACCAGCAAGCAGTCTAGCATGAATGGCACTGTGTCTAAAAATGTAGGAGTCATGGGCACTTCCTGGGTAACTAGCAACTATGTCTGTGATGATGGTTTTAGAATTACAAATTGCTTGGATGTTAAGGGAATGGAAGCATTTTCTGTTGCGAAAGATATACTCATTTTCAGAGGGTGGACAAAAGGGAACATGTGTGCCATCTACACAGCCAATCACATGTGGAAATTTAGCCATGTTGTAGAAATCTAGTTTGGTTTTCATCAACTCCTGTTGAGTGCTTGGAAATTTAATATGATACCTTATTCTTTGTAACATGGCATTTAGAAAGGCATTAACAAATCTTGAAAGTGAACTCTGGGAGACACCACCAGCAATGGCTATTACTCCCTGAAATGACCCAGAAGCAAGGAGGTGCAGTGAACACAATACCTGCACATGGGTTGGTATTGCTTGCGTCCTGCGTGTTTGCCTCTGCAAAATTGGGTTCAATTCTTGAATTAAGTCTAAAATTAAGTTAGCATTCAAACTATACTTAGCAAAGATCTCAGCTTCAGTCTTCCCTAGTAAGGTAATGCACACTCTGAAGATTCTCTCTTGTATGAGCCTTCTCCTCCATCCTGCAGCTACTCTCAAACTCTGCCTGCGAGCCAAAAAGAAAAGTGCAGCCATCCTGAAATGCAAAATCAAGGTCTACGAGGTCCTTATATGCAGCACAGATGATTGTCAGCTGTAGTGAAAAAAGTTAGTTAAATTAGCACCAGGTTCAACTTCTTCTAATTTTAAGAATTCCAATTTGCGATTTCTTAAAAAATCGCATTTTGCGACTTTTCATGCATTGCATTTTTTCGCAATTTAATTGCGATTCGCAAATTTAGCAATTTTTTACCGAAATCGCAAAATATATTGCGATTCCTAAAAAAGCGAAAATACCTTTAAATTTGATGCATCCCAAAACCATGAATTGCATTCGCAAACGGCCGAATTTTGCGATTCGCACCGTTTGCGAATGCAATTCTGTTTGATGCATCTAGGCATAAGCCTCTTAGGACCAGTTTCAGGCTTTCAGCCCTCATCAGCCAGGATAGCTTGACTCCAGTGGCATGGAGAGCACGGGACCCACTTCTGGGCATACCCGTCCGACTCGGGGTGACAAACGCAAAAAGAACAATTGATTAGTATACTTCCAATGTACCCTCTATATCTTTCCTATGCACGTACAACATTCAACAATGGACTTGATATTGTAGGGTCATATCTGCTCATGCAGATATTTCCACAAATTGGATATAGTAGACACTGCCTTAAAGCTGTAAGGCCTGCAGTAGGGGTGACTTACCTATACCTCATGCAGTGTATAAAGACAAGGCACAGAGGGCTGTGTGCCATGTCGACTCTTTGTTTTTTTATGCACATAGACATTAAGCATAGGCTGAAAATTCGTTCCGCTCGCAAAATTTGCGGATTTTTGGCAATTTTGTGTTCCGCAAATCGCGCGAAATTGGCAAACAATCCACAATTTTTTTTTGCTTGTTAGTGCTTCAAAAATACAATCTTGTGCGCACTGCGTTGACTTACCTTTATTCTGAGTTTGCTGAGCGGTAGCCTCGCTGCAAAAAAAACCCGCGAACAGACAAAATAAAAAAATTCGCAAGTTCGCACACATTCACGGATTTCGCGGACCGCAAATTTTATTTCGCGCTTATTCGCGGAACACGAATTCGCAAATTTCGCCCATACTTAATAGACATGCAACCTGCAATGGCAGCTTGCATTTTATTGGTGAAGGGTCTCTGGGGAGGCACAATTTGTGCTGCAGCCCCAGTGGACCCCTTAAGTTCAAATGCCCTATGTACCAGGGTTACCATTTACTAGGGACGTATAGGGTTTTCTGAAGTTGTGTTTTTTTTGGGTGCAGTTTTTGGGAAAGAACACTGGTACTTGAATCTCTGCTGAGCAGGGACACAGTACATCTCAGTCAAAGATACATCAAAAACCAGGCAACAAGTCGGGGGGAGGTACTGCAACAAGAACCCAGTTTGTCACAGGGAGTCCAGGATTTCCTGCCTCCCTGCCCTGGTCCCAGTCTATTTCGGGCAAAGTAGGCTAGTGTGAAGTCCTTTGTGTATGTGCTGAGACTGCCCCATCGCAGGGCAAGTCTGGTAGGTGGCAGTTCTGCCTCCTCATCCTGCTCGAGACAGCCCATTCTGCTGACACCTGGTCCTCCTTTGTGACACTGTCTAGAAGGAATGCACAAAGACATACTGCCAATTACACTTAGTTATGTGATCCAGGAACAAACTAAAGTCACCAAATGGTTAGGATAAGAAAATGACAACTTTTTAAAAGTGACATTTTCTTAACTGTTACTTAAAATCTGAGTTTACCATTGAAGAGGGTTGTAAATTACTATTTCTGAGACAACAAACATAAAATTCCTACCTGCTCCCATGCAAAAGTTATCACGTATTAAATGTGATAATGGTAACCCAATGTTATCTTCTAGGAGATGTAGGCCTTGCAGTAGTGAAAAACAAACAATGCACCTTGCTCATTCACAGCCTACACTAGTGGTGACTTATATGTAATTAAACATTTATCCTCATTTCGCCTGGTTAAAACCAGGTTTTCCTCGGTCTTAATTTTGACGCTGCCCCATATTTACGCCACCTTTGTTGATATGGGGCAGCATCAAAATCAATCAATCAATCAATCAATCAAGTCATTTATAGAGCGCACTACTCACCCGTAGGGTCTCAAGGCGCTGGGATGGGGGGGGGTGCCGTTACTGCTCGAACAGCCAGGTCTTGAGCTTCTTCCTGAAGGAGAGGTGGTCTTGGGTCAGGCGCAGGTCGGTCGGGAGTGAGTTCCAGGTCTTGGCAGCCAGGTAGGAGAAGGACCTTCCTCCTGTTGTCGCTCTTCGGATGCGGGGGACGGCGGCGAGGGCGTGGCTGGTTGATCTGAGGAGGCGCGTGGGAGTGTAGAAGTTGATCCGGTTGTTGAGGTAGCTCGGGCCTTGGTCGTGTAGGGCTTTGTGCGCGTGGGTGAGGAGGCGGAAGGTGATTCTCTTGTTGACCGGGAGCCAGTGCAGATCTCTCAGGTGTCCGGAGATGTGGCTGCGTCGGGGTATGTCGAGGATGAGTCTGGCCGAGGCGTTCTGGATCCGCTGGAGTCTCTTCTGGAGCTTGGCGGTGGTTCCGGCGTAGAGGGCGTTGCCGTAGTCCAGTCGGCTGGTGACGAGGGCCTGGGTGACCGTCTTCCTCGTCTCGGTGGGGATCCACCGGAAGATCTTACGTAGCATGCGCAGGATGTTGAAGCAAGACGAGGAGACGGCGTTTACTTGTCTGGTCATGGAGAGGGAGGAGTCCAGGATGAAGCCCAGGTTGCGTGCGTGGTCCGTCGGTTTGGGTGCGGTGCCCAGGGCGGGGGGCCACCAGGAGTCGTCCCAGGCGGAGGGCGAGGAGCCCAGGATGAGGACCTCCGTCTTGTCTGAGTTCAGTTTCAGGCGGCTGGTCGTCATCCACTCGGCTACATCTCTCATCCCTTCGTGCAGGTTGGCTCTGGCGGCGGCGGGGTCGTTGGTCAGGGAGAGGATCAGCTGGGTGTCGTCGGCGTAGGAGATTATGTTGAGGTTGTGTTGGCGTGCAATGGCCGCGAGGGGGCTCATGTAGACGTTGAAGAGGGTGGGGCTCAGTGAGGATCCCTGGGGGACGCCGCAGATGACTTTGGTGGCCTCTGACTTGTACGGGGTAGGCGGACTCTCTGTGTTCTTCCGTCGAGGAAGGAGGTGATCCATTCCAGTGCCTTGTCCTGGATTCCGATGTTGCCGAGGCGCTGTACTAGGGTGCGGTGGCAGACAGTGTCGAAAGCCGCGGAGAGGTCCAGGAGGATGAGGGCCGCTGTTTCTCCGTTGTCCATCAGAGTTCGTATGTCATCGGTGGCAGCGATGAGGGCGGTCTCGGTGCTGTGGTTCGCTCGGAAGCCAGACTGTGAGGGGTCGAGGGATCCATTCGTCTCGAGGAAGGCGGCCAGCTGTTTGTTGACGGTCTTCTCGATGACTTTGGCCGGGAACGGGAGGAGCGAGATGGGACGGTAGTTCTTGAGGTCGGTGGGGTCTGCTGTGGGTTTCTTGAGAAGGGCGCTGAGTTCGGCGTGCTTCCAGCTCTCAGGGAAGGTGGCGGTGTCGAAGGAGGTGTTGATGATGTCCCGCAGGTGGGGTGCGATGACAGCGTCGGCCTTGTTGAAGACGTGGTGAGGGCAGGGGTCAGTCGGAGAGCCGGAGTGGATGGAGTTCATTGTGCGGATGGTGTCTTCGGTGCTGATCGGAGTCCAGGTGCGGAGGGTGGTGGTGGGTGGCGTTGTTGCGGTTGTGGCTTGCGTTGGTTGGTTGCTGAAGCTGTTGTGTATGTCCGCGATCTTGTTGTGGAAGTAGGACGCGAGGGAGTTGCAGAGGTCTTGCGACGGGGTGATGTCATTGTTTCCGGCGTTGGGGTTGGAGAGCTCTTTCACGATGTTGAAGAGTTCCTTGCAGTTGTGTGCGTTGTTGTCCAGCCGGTCCTTGTATGTATTTTTCTTGGTGGCGCGGATCAGTTGGTGGTGTTTCCGGGTGGCGTGCTTGAGGGTGGTCATGTTGTCCGTAGTTGGTTCCCTTCTCCAGACTTTCTCGAGGGCTCGACAGTTCTTCTTGGAGCTCTTGAGTTCGTCGGTGAACCATGGTGTTTTTCTGCTGCAGGGTCCGCTGGGTGGGGTTCTCAGAGGGGCGAGTTCATCTGCGCAGTTGTTGATCCACTTCGTGAGGTTGTCGGCGGCCTGGCTGGGGTTCGCTGAGCTGGCGGGAGGGTGCTGGCTCAGGGAAGCAGTGAGCTGGTCGGCTGTGATCTTGTTCCAGCTTCTTCGGGCAACCTGTTGCTGGTGGTGGTGGATCGTCGTTCTTTTGAAGGTGAAGTGGACGCAGCTGTGGTCCGTCCAGTGGAGTCCTGTTGCGTGGCTGAAGGTGACGTCTTTGCTGGATGAGAAGACGGCGTCGAGTGTGTGTCCGGCGAGGTGGGTGGGGGAGGTCACCAGTTGCTTGAGTCCGAGGTTGGCGAGGTTGTCGAGCAGGCTGATGGTGTTGCGGTCGCTGTTGTTCTCCAGGTGGAAGTTGAGGTCCCCCAGGAGGATGTAGTCGGCGGAGGGGAGGGCATGCGGGCTGACGAAGTCGGCGATGTCCTCGCTGAATCGTGTGCGTGGTCCCGGGGGTCGGTAGATCAGGGTGCCTCTGAGGGTGGTCTTCGGGTCGGTGTGGATCTGGAAGTGCAGGTGTTCAGCGGTGGTTAGGGTGTCGTCGGTGTTGGTCGTGATGCGGATGGTGTCCCTGTGGATGATGGCGATGCCTCCTCCCGTCTGGTTGGCGGTGCGGTCCCTCCGGATGATCTTGTAGCCCTCTGGGATGGCGATGGCGATGTCTGGGGCTGAGGAGGCGTTCATCCAGGTCTCGGTGAGGAAGGCAACGTCAGGGGCGGTGGTGTCGAGGAGGTTCCAGAGTTCTACGGCGTGTCTGTGGACGGAGCGGGTGTTGAGCAGGATGCACTTGAGGTGGTTGCTGCTGATGTTTGGCTTGGCGAGTGCTGGTGCAGGGTGAGTCCGCAATGGGTATTGCGGTGGAACGCCCACAGCAACACCCATTGCCCTCCCCTTTCACGCTAAGTATAGCACGAAAGGGTGCTTTATTTACGAGGCCGCATTAGGCCACGTTAAGTGGCTTAATGCTGCCTTGTAAATAAGGCAAAGCCACTATTGCCACCACACGTCCTGAAAAGTGACATAGTGGTGGCAATAGAGGCTTGTAAATATGCCCCTTAATATCTGTACTGGGTTCAGTCAGATTTGTTTAAAAAACCTTAACTCAATCCTTGGTAGATAAAGATTTTATTAGTCAGGCTTTTTCAAAGAAACAAGTGTATAGCATTAAGAAGTACTGAAACCGTTGAATAAGAAGGAAACAAGAGTCTTCCCTCCTTTGGGAGACCAATTCTGGCAGGGAACAAGTCACAGCAACAAAAAAAGGCCCAGCTGGACAGTTACCTCACGGTCAAAGCAGTCGCCAGACCAGATTCAGGCCCTGTGGGTGAACCACCACAGACTTTAATAAAGTGGTTCTGATGTAAGGAATATACTGTGCTGAAGATGCTCAAATATGCTAATCTGGTGACTGGGGTCTTCCCGGGGCAACCCTTTTGTCAACGAACATTGTGGGGGAGGGGGGGTTGCCACAGGGGTTAATGTTATTGAATTCCAGCGAAAAATAAATATATCCACTCGTCTACTGGTCTCCATCTATAGCAAGACAAATCATTCCCTTTAACTGGCAGTATCTTACCTGACGGGTGACCAAACTGCACTCCAATTACTCTCCTGGTCCAGAAGAATCTGTCTCAACTTTTGAGGGTTGGGACTTGGTCTCATAGGCAGCACTTAGATGGTCACTGGTTGTCAGGCGTTCTTGACTACCAACTCACAAGACAGGCTTCTTCAGCATCTGTGGCTCTGTAGCTGTAACATGGAGTTATGCAAAAAGAACTATTGATGGACAGAATGCAGAACAATGTCATACATTTACCCTAGTACAGAGTTTCAGGTTTCACCCCTTATCAGCCAGGATAGCTTGACTCCAGTGGCATGGAGAGTACGGGACCCACTTCTGGGCATACCAGTCCCACTCGGGGTGACAAATGCAAAAAGAACAATTGATTGACAGAATACAGAAGAATGTCATACATTCACCTCAGTACAGAGATCTGGGCCTAAAGCCATCTTTTGTTTGCTCACCATGCCATTCCAGTTTGGACCCATCCATCTGCATATCAGTCTTGATCCTGCCCTCAATGGGAACAGTCCTGCCTGAACTGCCAGGCCAGATGATCCCTGGACTGATAACAAGCATCCTACGACCGTTTTTGGGTTTTCAGCCCTCATCAGCCAGGATAGTTTGACTCCAGTGGCATGGAGAGCACGAGACCCACGTCTGGGCATACCCGTCCCACTGGGGGTGACAAATGCTAACATGAAGTTAGCCATCTTCTGACTGATGCTCAGGCTGACTTTGCCTCAAGCAGAGCACAACAGGCATAGTTCTCTCTGCTGGATATATGAGCAGCAGATGCAGTCCAGCCTTGGTGCAGCTTCTCTTTGCTGGGTATAGGGAAAAGCAGGGCAGGCCTTCTTCAGTTCTCTCTCCAGCACAATCATGATCTAAGTTCTGGGTACCAGGAGTACCACTTGTCTGTCCAGTTTGTGCAATCAGAGGATGCAGTGACTACTATACAATGTAATGCCTAGTGATTACTTCCTACCAAGTGTGACATCTAGCTATCAAAGACTGCATTGTTCTGCCCACTCCCAACATGGCTCTCTATCCCCACTGCCAACCAGTCTGTAAAAACAAGAAAACAGCTCCTCTTGTGTCTGTTCACATTTTGTCTTTTAAAGGCAGCTTCCCCTTGAAGCTTTCCTTTTGAGGTCACAACTGGTTGTCCTTCTTGCTAAGCCATAATCACACCTCCTGCCTTGGAAGATTCTTTGTGATCCTTATTGAGAGTTATTCACACCTCTCTCCAGGAGAAGAGAAGGCTATCTCAAGGTCAACAGCTTGTGTGCAAACACAAACGGTCACCAAAAAACATGTGCACCAAAGTGGCAAATTCCTACAGTTGCGATTTATGCAAAGTTACATTAAATTCAACTTGAGTAACAAGTCAGGTTTATGGTACTGATTCTTTTGATAACTAAGTAGCTTATTTAGTAATCCCATTCAGAGGTTAGCACTGCTAAATTGTCATCGTATAACCCTGTACTCGCCACAGGGGCTACTGGTCTTTTCCAAGTAGAAATCAACAGCGAACAAACGAAGCGCGGTCAGCAATCAGCTGACCGCGTCGTTAAGTAAGTATAACGTCGGAATAAAACAGGAATTAGTCTGTCTGAAAACAAAGCGCGGTCAGCAATCAGCTGACCGCGCTTCGTTTTCAGACAGACTAATTCCTGTTTTCTTCCGACGTTATACTTACTTAACAACGGTCTTCGTCGCAGCGGTTTCTCCCGCGATGTGCCCGACCTACGGGCGAATCCTGAACGCTCCTGCCGTCAATATCAAAATCTGAGGGTTAATCCGTCTCTATCTACTCGTGTATTGAAGTTCCCCTTTGGCAAAGTCTTCCTTTCCCTCATCCTCTCCCGAGACAAGCAACCCTTGGTCTCTTGCCCCGTCCTTCCCGTCCTGATGAAGACCCCACTGCAAGGAGATAATTAGTGCCTGCCAATCTCAGGGGGTCGAAACGTCGACAGCTTTATGTACCTTTCAGCTCTACCCCACGACTGCGATAATTATTGTACTTTGTGGAGCATGATACTCTCTGAATGAATTTTTACATCGATGGTCTTTATGTCTATGTCTGACTTGAAATACATAGTACAGTGAGGCCGCTTGGTCATTTTTATGTCACCATCCTATACCCTCACTACCCTTCACTATACCACTTCCCTTTTTCCCAGGGGCACTTTGAACGCTTTTGAAAATATATTTATGAAACTTATGTGGTAATCAAAACATGACAACATTGTGAATAAACAACAATGTTTGTGAATTAATTGTATTTTTCTAAAAAAAAAAAATTGCTTCATATTGTATATATTTGGTTAACTATTACTGGGACCCCTCTTCTCAGTACTGTGGCACTGCCTTAGCTCTTCTGAGAACCAAGGTTCAGTAGGTACTGTCCTGGTAATTTTCCCATTGCGTTGAGGCACTGTGTCTAGAAATACCGATCTGATCCAATCGTGGTATTCTAGAGCTGCTCTCTCTGGATCTGGAGATAGGAAAGGTCTGTCCAGGCTAAGTTGAGAATTAAACTCGTTTCAGTCCAGGTGATGCCATTGGAAGTGCCTGTGGCTTTTGATAAATGATGGCCTATTATCAGCCGTGGAAGGCAGTGTGAGAGTTAGCATAACTGCAGCATGGTCTGACCAGAGAAGTTGGAGTTGACCTTTACATTTCTGAAGCGGACAGTCAGAGAAAACGGCATCAAGCAGATGTCCAGCTCTATGAGTAGGACCTTGAATCAACTGTGCCAAGCCTACACTGACTAAAAGGTCCATAAGGACAGTTGAATCCTTATCATATAGTTTATCTATGTGAAAGTTTAGGTCACCGAGAATTGTATTATCCCGGAAACTGACTTTGTGTTCAGGTAGCTGACCCATGGTTTGTAGAAAGTTAATAGGTGGTCTAGGGGGCGGTAGATCAACATTCCATTAAAGGAATTAGTATGATTAATACCTAATTGAAATGAAAGCACCTCGCAACTCACGCCAGTGGCAATCTCGTTAAAGGAGGCTTTCATATTGTTACTATAGACAATGGCCAGCCCACCTCCTTTTTTGCCTTTTTGATCTTCCTGATGATGGAGAAACCTGGCGGAGTAGCTACCACCTTGTCTGGCGCTGAAGACTCATCTGCCCACGTTTCTACTATAAACACCATGTCTAGCTTCTGTTCTGTGACAAAATCAGTGAATTCAAATTTATGTTTGACAAGCGAGCTTGTGCATTTATAATCTGCCCCTTGTTGTTTTGCTCTTTCATGTTCATAGCAGATCAGAAGAAAAAAACATGCTTTGTAGTGTAAAATGACACACTCTATAAAGCATTTAGTAATTTTTGCAAAACGATATTACAATCAGTTTAAATTAATCCTTGTTAAAAAATGTAGTGGCTCAGCTTGTGTAGCCACATGCAGATTGCATTTTTCCTATATTGACTTTTAGCATAGAAAGATAAATGCATTTTCATAAGTATCTTCTCTCTGCTGATCATGTTTTCTTTTTAGACAAACAAATCAGAGAAAGGAAAAGCTAGTTCCAGTTTTTCTTCTTTAAACTGCAGCTGTAATCATGCTTCATGACCTGTGGTGGCTGGCACTGTGACAACAAAAGTCAACTATTATAACTTATTACAGAGGAGCAAGAAGACAGATCGGTCTCCTGAAAGATAAGATGTTGAACTGGTGTAGACCTTATTATATTAGTGGGCACTCATAGGTAAGGTCAGTAGGATTTGCTGATTTATCTGCAGTATCACAGTATTACGCACATCAGGGGGAATCTGCCTTAAAGTGACATTTTGTTTCCCTTAGTCGTATAAGGTCTAGAGAGGCATCAAGCAGGGGTGATACATGTATGGCAAGTTTTAATGCACACGTCACAAAAACCTACATATACACTGTATGGATCGTCCAGAAATATCATATTTCTCTGACTCAGCTTAAGATCAGATTCCAGGCCTCTTGTCACCCTGCTGGCCCAAGATAATTACTCTCCGCTGAACAAACAAAATATCACCACATAAAAGAGTAATTAACATTGCTACACTCAGCTCCTGAGGCGGAAGGCAGGAGGAAAAAAATCTGCATCTGTTAATTAGCTGTCACATTGTACCTGGTTTAGGACAGTCCAGGCCCACTTAAAAAAGGAGGTAACCTAGACATCTGAAGCCAACACAGGAGGGGGGTTCCTCTTTGAGGTTTTGGAGGGAAAGTACCTGTCAGTGATGTCAGCAAGGCTAGAGCTGAGGCCCCCAGAGGAATTGCGCACAGAAGCCACTTGGCACTGCCATCCTAAATTGACCTAGCATGCTATACAGGAAGGCTGTTACAGGGGTGGAATGGTTGTGTGGAACCCTAGGATTGGCCAGTTATTTTCAATGCTCATTTTACCTACCTTGTCAGGATGAAAAGCGAGCTGGGCTGATCAACGTTTGAATGATGGCAAGTGTTACAGCTGTATGACTGAAAATAGAGTATATTTTTTAAATGGTCGTGTTTAACTGGTGATTCTAAACCATGCAGAATCAAATTATGGTGCAAACATATTACTTTGAATTCATCAAGACAACACATGTTTAGGTTGTCAGTGTAGAAATGTATTGGGACAAATGGCTCCTAAAAACTGATGGGGAATAGGTCTTGCCTCATTCTCATTGCATAAATTATGTACTTCATCTACCAATGTTCTCTGTGTTAACACAGCATTAAGCTTATCATATAAGAGGAAG
The DNA here is from genome assembly GCF_964261635.1 of Lissotriton helveticus. Classification (NCBI taxonomy): domain Eukaryota; kingdom Metazoa; phylum Chordata; class Amphibia; order Caudata; family Salamandridae; genus Lissotriton; species Lissotriton helveticus. The sequence goes on from NC_136061.1 coordinate 1,619,683,467, forward strand.
CATTGATTTGATCAATTAAGGCTATTCCTTAAACAGAAATACAGTCTTAAGACTTGAGCCTGCCTTAAGCCAGGATGATGGAACTTGTTTACTAAAATGTATGCCTGGCTTGTGGCAGGAACGCAAGATAGAGGATCCTGATTTACAAACAAACTTCCCCTCCATTAAGACAGTTTTAAGTCTTTCTGTTCTGTCATAAGCCAATTTCAGGCCTCTGTTTTGTGTTCTATGTCTTTGGCATATCAAGATTATCATTTGCCTTCATGCTAGCTAGGTGTTTTGACCTCATCTCCCCTTCAAAGCTTCCAATCCCTTTGCACCATCTTTCACCCAATGTACCGTGGTTGGATCAGCCATTTAGCCCACAGCCCATTGCATATGGAGATTTGTAGTTTTGGATTTGTCATTTACCATTCATGCAAAGGATCTCATCCTTCCCATTCACTTTGAAAAATCTGGTGTCATCATTATGCCCGACTCATGGAAGCGCAGGAACTATTCTGTTCGAATTTTGGGCTTACACGACACAGCATCCAAAGTATGAATGGATAAATTGCCAGGATTGCTAATGATGATACACATGAAATGGTCCATCTATCAGCACCCACTGCCTGCTTATCTTTTCTTTTGCACATCCTGCTTCTCTGATGAGATGGACGCTGCCCATCTCTGGTTAGGCCTACATAACACGCACAGTAGTTCCGTCAGGCTAATTAACACACAAAATCAGATCTTTTTCAGAGTCACTAAATTAGAACACTGCATGCCATAAATGCAAAGAAGAACGCAAATACTTAGAGCCTGATTTAGATCTTAGCGGATGTGTTACTCTGCAATAATGGTGACAGATATCCTGTCCAGCCAAAATATAAATCCCATTATATTCTTTGCAATTTATATTTTGGCGGGCGGGATATCCATCATAGTTGTGATGGAGTAAATTGTTTACCAAGATCCAAATCAGGCCCTTAGTGAAGAATCAAATCACTGACCTCAGAGACATCTTTATGCTAGAAAGAATCATATTTATAAGGCCAAACTAGTTAGGAGTGAGTACTGACACCAGTGGAAAGACTGAGCCAAGACAATCCCAACTTAGTACAGCTTTAGATTCTTTCCCTCAGCATTCAGGGGCATGAACCCTTGGGAACATCCTATCTACACTGGATGCAAAAAAGAAGAGACGTAGGTGACCCTGGCATGCAGACAAATGTCTCAGAACTGTCCAGGGTACTATACCAAGCTCATTAGAGTCTTGAAGAAGATGAAGAAACAATCAAGACAGTGGACCTTACTCAGAAGACAGAAGTACCTGCCATTGCGGCACAATCAGAATTATGATGCAATGTAAAACAATTCTAGACAATTCTTGTGAATTACATACTGTCATGTGCATCTAAAGTAAACAGTTCAGGAATCTCAATATTGCAGCAGGAGTGAATTAATCATATTTCCTATTTATATGCATCAAATAATATATAGATGTTTTGATGTTATCCTCAGAAACAAGTTCCTCTCTCAGCTCCTCTCTGTTTAATTCCCTGACTGCTTTTATTGACTTTCTTATAATATTTGACTGAGCTGCTAGACATGAACTATGTTAAACAATTGATGCACTTGGGATTTCTCCAAAACATTTGAAAAGTTAATTGTTCTTCATTCATCTATGTGGTGTAATGAGTCAATAGGGTCCTGTCCTTTCATACAAAGGCACAGAATGGATTAAAGCAGGGCTGTCTATTATCTCCCCCACTGTTTCCACATACGTGCATTACTTACCACAAGTATTTGTACGTTTTCTATATTCTATCCTTAGCTAGGATCACAGCCTAGTCATACCTTAATGTACTCAGATCTCACAATGAAGCTGCAACAGGTACCCTTGCACCATGGTGCAATTGTGTCTGCGTAGGCACACACAGCCCATTGTGTGTCAGCGCGGGGGAAAAGGACAGAAATGCACTGTACAGGTATACGGTGCATGCCTGCTCTTTTCTCTTGCTCTAGGGCAGCACAGCAGGAAGGCCTGCGGAGCTGCCCTACAACAAAAACTCATAAAGAAGGCCCAAACTATAGGACAAACTGCAGATGGATAATGTTTATGTACTAAAATATGTATGACTTATCTGCCTAGCTCCCAAACTCTGAAACAAATCTCATCCAGTGCTCTTCAACACTGAAATCATCTTCCCTTTAGTAAGACGGTTATATGCCAGAATATTAACACAAGAAATATCATCCTACAAATGCACTCTATTCAAAACACCAACTACCACAATCTTGTGAAAGTAAACAAATATACAGACAAGTATGGATTTGCCATTATCGAAAACAAATGTATGTACATTGAAGATATATTGTAATAGAGTGAATTCTTAGTTGGGGTAATAAATGTCCTTAACCTGTTAAGTCTAAGCAGCTTTTTCAGTAATTTAAACTTGACTCAACCCCTTATAGCTATGGCATCGAGCAGACGGTCTTAACTAAAAGTGCCAAAAATGTGCCTTTTCTGCATTGCTATCCCGCACTTTATCCTGCTTATGGACTCCATTTTTGTGGGACAGAGAACTCTGTGCACTGTTTCCCTTGCTAAACATGAGTAAAGTGTCAGTGCTCCCCTTTTAAACAAGGTTAAATTGGCTTACCCCTGATTGACATATTTTCCATGCCTATAAGTCCCAAGTACAGGGTGTAGATAATGCACCCAGGGACTGGAAGCTAAAGGCTACCTGTAGACTGCAGCACCTTTTGTGTCATCGACAGATTGGGCCTACAAAACATGGATTCAGGATGTGTACCTTGAGAGTAGAGCTTGAACTCTTCTGTACAGACCTCTCAAAATCACCCCTTTGATAGGTAGAAAAGCCGGAATTAAAATAATAAGTGAGTCACCCCTAACCACACATTGCTGCCCACAAAAGTGTATAATTAAAAGTGGAACATTTGTGACAATAGACAAGGCACATGTCCCCGGTGACTAGGCCAAAGTCACTGGTTAGACAGTAACTATCACACAGGAAAAGTCTGTAATATATAACTTTTGACATGTACCATCCACAGACTTAATTCAATTTTTTTTTTATATTTAATAAACATCCAATCTAATAGTGAAGTTGGATTGTTATTACATATTTTTGAAATGTAATATTTAGAACACTACTTTTACCTTGCCTGAAGCTACTGGGGGCTAATTTACATTAACTGGCTGCAAACCTCCCAGCCTGTATTTGTCCTGAATGAGGCATGAAAGAGGTGTGAAACTGTTCCCAGAGCAGAGACAATGGCCTGGATGTGGTGAGGTGTTTTCCTTCCCTTTGCATGAAGACCAGTTAGTATGGACGCAGAAAATTAATTAACTTGAAAGGGGATCTGCGTTTCACAAGTAAATGAAGGGGGAGATCTGGACAAGGAAGCATTTTGTCCCTTTAGGACGGCACCAAACATGATAGGAGGGAAGCTACCCATAGAACAGGGTTTTGACCACAGAGGAAGGGGCTGTTCTTTATACTAACCAAATATCTGAGTGGGCACACAGGTCCTGCACAAGATGAGAGGTGGCTTCCACATCTTGGATTTTGGGAATAAGGTGCACTGTGGGGTAGTTTGTCGCCATAGAGCAGACACTGCTGAAGTGTGTAGGGTGGCCCCTGCTAAGTTTTCCCCAATTGGTCTGGGAGGAACCAGGACTCACACCCACCCACTAGCTGGTGCCAGGCTTAAATGGGGTACCCTAATGCACCCTCCTCAGAAAACGTTCTGGACCTGCAGAAGATCTTAAGAGAAACTGCTGTCTGTTACCTGAGAGGAGCCCTGAAGGACTGGACCTGTTCTCTCTTGTAAGCAGGAAAAAGAGGTGGACTCCAAGGGTCAATTGGCTGAACTCTTACGTGGCTACAGGGACACAAGAAGCAAGAGGGCTGTTCCCTGAATTGCCCTGTTTACCAGTGACAACAGACCCTGAAATGGAATTTGCTGTTGGCTTATGTCTGATACACTGAAAGGGCCGTAGATGAGTACTTTTACTGTTGTTTGGGCACACAGAAAAAAGTTTGGAAACTTTTGAAATCTTTTCCAACAGAGCTCCAAATGGACCGACAGAAAAATTGTCCAGCTGGTAGTTCCACAGTGTCAGAATGAATTTTAGCTTTGTCTCACTCAAGGATCTCCACACCTCTGAAAAAGTGACAAAGTTAAATACCATACACACTACCTTGCGGCTACAAGGGCTACATAGAGGTGCAATAATATATAAAAGGCAGTTTTTCTAGTGAAAAGGGTTATTCTACAGGTTCGGGATGCAGGTTTAAACTGCAGCAGTCACGCCATAATGATCCAATTTCATACAAAGAGTGACGCATTTGACAAATGTGCATGAAACTTTCTAAAAACAAGAGTTTATTCACCTCTTCTCCTTCTTGGAATGTTTGCACTGATCAGTCAAGTGGGGGCCATGGAAAGGGGCATCACAAAACATTGAAATTGTGCTCTCCGATATGGCAAAAATTGTAGAAGGGTATCACACCAAATGTAGCTAAGTATTTGAACTTTACTCAGAAAGCTTGTTTACTGGTATTTGGTGTAAATCACATTTAGTTCAGTTATTTTAAGTTTAATTTTAATGGGCACCACTGTGCTCCCACAGAACGAGTGCTCAAGCTTCACCACATGGTACCAAGGAACAATGCAAGCTTTGTTATTTAGTGTAAATTCACTCAACCATTTTTGAGAAACTAGCATTTGAAGAGGTGCTCAGGGTGGTCCCAAATGGGAGAAAAAGTTCAGTATATCTGCATTGTTGGTTCTGCAGGAGCCCCGTAGTGGTGGAGTGGTGACCTTGGCAGATTTGGGCAGCTGTAGAGGGAGCATTTGATGCATGGGTAGGTGAGTTATTATCATGCCTTGTGGCCAACCCCCTGCTGTGCACAGCCCAAGTTCGGAGGCCATCTGTAGCAAGGGCGGTGGCTAATTATAATGAAAAAAAACCTGAAATTCAGTGAAAAACCCAAAGGATCAAGTGACTTTATAGTTAGGTATGGAAATAAGATCTTAGCGTATGTTATACAACCTAGCAATTCACTGAAAAGGCTAAAGTGACATTATAGTTGGGTATTGTGAAGGGGAACAAGTGAACATTTAATAAACAAAAAAATTCTGCAATTCATCATTTCTAGTTTACTGAGCTAATTATAACTTGCTCCCCATCATGCACTGCTTAAGAACGCATATATTACATCTTTTGTGACATGTTGATTACATCATTGATGATGACATGACTGATGACATCGCAAATGTTTTCTTTTTCTTTTTAAATCTTTTTTTATTAATTCAGAGATATTATACATATAATCATAGTCAAAATGTATTAATTCCTTGTACAATATCAATTATTATCAAATAATACAAATTGCTACATCTTACATTTAAAAAATACCAAGGTAGATTGCGATCTCCAAAAATATAATATATACATAGTTCATTGAGCAAAAGTGGAGAGAAAAATAAAAGCAAAACCAAGAGAGGGAGGGGAAAATAGTAAATCACAATATTGACGCCAGTTTAATCTATATGGTCTCAATACATTACATATACTATATACATTACCCTACCTCCGTTAACCACTTCGCAATTGGGGCCCATAATTTAATAATTTCTTGCCCCATTTTTTAGCTTGGAGCCCCTTACAGGCATACAGGGCATGTTCACATTTATAGACAGCGATAAAACGGGCCAGATACTCATGGAAGCATGGAGGCATTGGATCCTTTCATCTAGTTGCAATAAGTAACCTAATTATAGTAAATTAAATAAATGTAATACTAATTTGGACTTGAACTAGCCCAGCACTACTATCAAATCCTACCATCATGAGCAATGGGGTTAATTCCACTGTTTTGCCAAAAATCCTTTCCCAGAACTTTATCAGTTCTGTTTTTACCAAATCCATAAAACATGTGGATCTCCTCTGCTGGCCCAAACCTACATCCAGGACATTTGTCGCCTCCCTTTTCCCCCATTTAAATAATTTGGCAGGAGTAAAGTATAAGTTGTATATTGTTGTATAGTGTTGCACCATTAAATTGGCTGATAAGGGCATTTTCTTTGCCAGCCGCAATGACATATCAGTATCTAAATCATCATTTTCTAATCTACTGGCCCATTGTCCTTCTATTTTTTCAATATCATCTGGAACTTGCTCCTTCATTACACCATATAGCTGTTTAATTTTACAGCTTGGTTTTCCCATAGTCTCAAACAATGACATTTTGGCGCTTGGAATTGCCCGTTTCCATTTGACCAAAAACCTTTATTTGAAGCTATTTAAAATAATGCCTATCCGATATTCTGTACACTCTTTGTAACTCAGCAAATGCATATAATTGGCCTTTTGATTGAATATCCCCAACTGTCCTTAAGCCGAGTTGCTCCCATTGTTTCCCCATAGTATCATAAAACCCGGGAGGACATAGTGATGATCTCCAGATAGTTGAATACTTTGTACATTTCCTAATATTCATATATTTTTTTTAATTTTACCCCAGACTTTCCACACTTATAATGATCTTAAGTCAAGCCTTTTTATTCCACCTGGAAAAGCAACAATGCTCTGGCCCTTCCCCCTAATGCCAACACGTAGATTGTAGAGAGACCCTCTGCCTGTACCCCACTAACTCTGCTATCATTATCAAAGAAGAGTATGTTCCAATTTTATAATATTGCTGCCCAATGATAAAATACAAGATTAGGAGCAGCCCATCCTCCCTGTGCTTGTGGCAAGACAAGAAACTTTAGAGATCTCCTAACCTTACCATGTTGCCAGATAAATGTACTGAATAAAGAGTCTAAAGTTTTAATTAAAGAATCCTCAATTTCTACCGGGAGCGCCCTAAACAGATACATTATCTTGTGGAGCATCACCATTTTAAGGACATTAATTCTTCCTATAATAGTTAGGTGCAGCAAGCTCATCCGCCTAAGGTCAATAGCCGTTTCATTAATTAGGGGGCTAAAATTAATTTGGGCAATCTGATCTATATCCAGGCTAACCCTAACCCCGAGATAGGTGGCCGTAGGTACTCGCCGGTTATCCTAATGTATAATCTTTTCAGAACGGACTATCTGGGCCTTGGATGTATTAAGTAGATACCCCAACTCCTTACCAAATATAATAGCCATGGTTTCCATTTCCTTCATTCCTCCCTCGGGGTCAGGTGTTAGCTTCGCGATATCATCGGCGTAAGCTAATCCTTTTTTATTGAACCCCTGCGTTGTCACTGGTGTAATTGCCTGATTTTCAGTTATTGCTTGGAGGAACGGGTCGATATATAGGGCAAATAGAATTGGGCATCAGGGACTCCCCTGCCTTGTCACCTTTGACACCCTTATAATGTCTGACTCTCTGCCCATCAACTGCAGCTTCGCGTATGGTGCCCTATACATTGCTTTAATTGCATTGATTACCCGAGGGCCAAATCTTTTGGCTGCCAGAATTCCCCATAAGTCCTCCCATGCCACCCTGTTGAATGCTTTTTCCGCGTCCAGGAGGATCATAGCGAGACTAATATTAGTTTACCGTGCAATATTGAACAAGGCCACGGCTCGCTTTAACTGATCAGTTGTATCTCTGTCCGGTACAAAGCCGTGTTGCCAAGGTGAAACAAGTCTGGCTATGACCCCCTGGAGGCGATTTGTCAAGATTTAGGAATAGATTTTTGCATCCACATTTATTAGAGAAATGGGCCTATAGTAAGTAGGCATATCCTGTGGTTTATCCTTCTTGGGAAAAATAACAACATTGGTACCTTTACAAGAATCTGGTGGGTCTCTAGACTATTGTACCCCCAGAGACAGATCCCAGAGCAGAGGAGCTAGCTCTTCTGAAAAGATTTGATAACATTCTAGTGGGATCGTATCAGAGCTGACTGCCCCACCTGAGGCCAGCTGCTGTATTGCTATTTGTATCTCCTCCATTGTGAATTCCGACTCCAATCCATCTCTCGGCCCCCCAGCCTCTTATATTTTACGCTGGTCTTCGTAAATTCATTTCCATGGGGGCACTGTTTCTCTTCCATGTAGAGATCTTGATAAAACTTATGAAAAACATCCACTATATCCCCAGGTTCTGTATATGAGGTTCCCCCACTTGAGGTTATCTGGCTCTTCACTGTTTTTTGTCTTGTCTTTAGAGCAAGGTGGTTTCCCACCGTTTCCCCATACTCATAGCTCTCGGCCCTATGAGTCTGATATCCTGCTGCTACCTTTTGAGAGTAAAATGCCCCAATTTCTGCTTTAGTCAAAGTAATGTCTAACTGAGTAGTATCCACTTCCATCCCCTGCATTATCTTTCCTATGTGCACTCTCTCTAAATCCCGGAGCTTAGCTCGCAATTGATTGATCTTCTTCTCCTGTTGCTGTTTTCATTATAGATGAAGCCTACCATCTCCCCCTTACTCCTGCCTTAAACGGGTCCCAAACCATATTGCACAAGGCACTAAATCTATTCATATTAAAAAAGTCTATTATCCACTTCCTAAAATAACACACATATTCCTGATCAACCAATAATTGCTGGTCGAAACGTCCATTGTGACTGCTGCATTTGTGCCTGCTGCAGTCTTAATCCTAAATTCAGGGGATTGTGGTCCAACATTAATTTGGGTAACATTTCTATCTCTACCCCTCCCAAAATCTGCTTTGAAATAAAAAAGAAATCCAACCTGACGTATTTCTGGTGAGGATGAGAGAAATATGTGTATCCCGGATCAGAGGGGAATTTAGATTCACATACATCTACTGGCACATGGCTACCAATTATTTATGTCAGTGCTCTATAGACTTTAGGCTTCCATCCTTGATACCTGCTGAACATTGTGCCTCCTACTCCTAAATGTATATTAAGGTCCCCACACATAATTACAGGGGTAGGCTTTGCCACCAGCTCTACCTTTTGGTCTTCAAATATCTTAGGCTCATCTTGATATGAGCCATAAACCATTAGTATTGTTATTCCCAGGTCTAGCTCCACCAAGGCCCATCTACCTCCTGAATCCCCCAATGTCCGCCTAGCTGGTGAGCAACAATATCTTAATTGTTCGATCTTAACATTTCCATAGTCTGGTCCCGCTTATTCCTACCCTCTACCCCCCTGTATTAATCGAGCAAATAGTCATCTTACCCATTTTTACAAATGAATCGTCCTTCTTTAAACATTTCCTCCTTTTGCCCCAAGTTGTAGCAATTAATTCCAGATTCTATCATATTTCTTAACATTTTATAGTCCTGTTCCAAAGTTTTGCCAGTTATGTCTCTGAATTTTTTCACCCTATTTTGTCCACACCACCCAAACCCCTAGACCTCCCTCGCCTGCCCCCAACCCCCTCTCCCTTCTTCGGGAAAAACACGGACCACACATCGGTCTGTTGAGGAATGAAGAGTGGTTTGCCAACACTGTGAATTTCCATACCCATCACACTGTCTTTATAGGGGATGGCCCTACCACAAAACATATTAAATGGAAAATTGCAGAAGGAAACAACAGAAAGAGGATATCATAAAGCGATAACTGTTTTCCTGAAAGCTCAAAATTAGATTCCCAGCATGTCAACAATATTTACAAAAGCTATCCCAGTATTATCCGCCCCCTTCTACTATTCACTCTTCTCAGTCTGTAAGGGTGCTAAGGCTTCAACCAACCCAGAAACTCTTTAGCCTTAATTTCAAATGTAAAAAATGTCGTTGAGCCTTGCCATACTACTTTCAGGGAGGCCGGATTATTCAAAAAAGCATTTGCGCCTTTATCCTGAAAGAGTTTTATCAGCTGGTGTAGTTGCCACCTTCTCTTGACAGTGACATGGGAGAAGTCTGGTCCGACGAAAAAATAAACATCACCAACGTTTCTCTTGGCTTCTGGCCGAGCTCTTTTGAATATTGCCTGTCACAAGAGAAAGTTTCCAAAAAATACCAAGATGGCTCTTAGTCTCGATCCTTCTCTAGCTGCATTTCTCAGGGTAAAGGTTGTCCTATGCACTCGCTGGAACTCCGGCTGCCAGTTCCAGTCTGAGAGTTTCAGAAAAGCTTGCTGAAAGAGTTCCAGCTCATAAGTATGGATGTCTGATCCCTCCTTCCCTTCAGGGACTCCTAAGACCCTCAGGATATTACGCCATTGGAAATTCTCACTGTCCTCCAATTTCCATTGGATATCAGTAAGCCGTTTTTTTTGTTCTCTGGACTGTGTAAGCTTTTCGGTGACCTCCGTCTCAACAATGCTGACTCTAGTTTTGAGCTCCGTAAGACGTTCACCTATATTATTACAGGTCTTTGTTAACTTTCTTACTGCTCCCTGGACTTTCTGTGCCACATTCTGGGCTCTACGGGAATCTGCCCATGTTTCTTCACGGTGCTGTAAGATAGTCTGCAAGACAGTTACCAGTGTCGAGGCTTGCAAGCCAGGGATGTCATGGGGTGCTAGATTTGGGGCAGTGCTAGTTGATTCAGATAGTGAATAGTCCCATTTCTAACTTGCTGCCCTTTCTAGGTGATGCCCCATTTTCTTTTTCTTCCACCCAGCTTGACGAGCGGTCAGAAAAAGAGAATCTCCTGCTTTTCTCTGGGTCACTTTCATTTTCACTAGATATAATTGAGGATACTGAGCCGTCAGTCGACCACTCCGGGTCATCAGACAGAGAGAAAAAGCAGTCATTGGGATCTATCTCGGCCTCAGTGCTCACAGGCTGTGTCTCTTGCCCCTGGATTAGGGGATGTTCTATAGAGTCCACTTGCACAACTGTCTCTGTTACTAGGGACCTGAGACCCATTGTGTCCCCTGTTGTAGCTCCTCCTATCCCCCCTTCACTTATCACCTGTTTATCTCCATTATTTCCAATATCCCCATCTTGTCTACGGTATGGCCCACTCTGCCTCAGTTCATCAATCTTAACAAGCTTGAGCCCCTTCCCTTTTTCTTTCTCTTTTTGTGGCTCAGTACTTAAAGTCAAGGTCCCGGAGGGTGTCTCTTCAACAGGTTGTATGTGAGAGCTTTCCTCTCCAGCAACCACTAGGTCGTTACCTAATCCGTGAGAGAGACCACCCTCCTCGGTCTCAGCCTCGCCTGTGTCTGTGACCATGCTTACAGACTACGTTACACTGTGAGCATGCAGCATTTCCAACACTGAACCCCCTGGCACACATCATCCAGACGAAGTCCCCCCCTCTTCCCCTTTCTGGAGCTGGCTCTCTTTCCTTCTCTGATACTGGCACCGCGGCCTGCAGCGTCCGTTGTCCCCCTCGTTTCCCCTCATTGCCGACAGAGTCTGCGCTCTGGGGTACAGCAGACTTTCCTCTCGCCGAGCTGGCGACTTGAGGGGCCATCCATGCGGTTACTCTCGCCTGCAGCGCGGACTTCCACCAGTGGCGAGGACTCGATCCACCAGCAGCTTCAGTGCCGCACTGTGTCCCTGTGGCTGCCTGTCCCCTGAACCGCCGCCGAGCACTGCTTCAACTCCAAAGGTCCCAGCATGGAAAAGCATCAAGCAGGTAGGTGCACTATATTTTATCTCAATCGTCTCTCCGTTCAATCAGAAAGCCATTTCACGGTGCTGAGTTGGCAAGTCCGCTCCTATGACCTCAGGCGGCCACCATCTTGCTTCCACTCATTCTCTGCTCTTCCAGTTCCAGAATACAATCTCAAATGGTCTCATTGATGACTTTATTTTAAACATGCACAACTCACTGCAGTGCTGGTAACAATTAATTTAATTGGCCTTGTTCTGTAGATACGCTGTCTACATGCAGGAAATCATACAGTGTTCTGTGCAAATATTTGTACCTCCATTTTCACTGTGCAGTCAAATTTAACATTAAAAGGGCACTACGCAAACAATGCAACATGAGAATATAATGAATTGCCTTCAAATCAAAATGCCATTTACTTTTCTTTTTCAGTAAACATTATTTTATATACAAGAAAGTACATAGATGCAAATAATACCCGATTGAAGAATCCTGTTCCAACTCATATGACAATCAAAGTAGAAACATCCATAGTAAAAGGACAGGTATTGTATTATTTATTTCCAACATGAATAATTTTAGACTTTTATTACCAGTGTTTCTGTGTGCTTTTTCTAGTCATGCTGGGAAATCAGGGACTTTGAACTCATTCTTCGGTTCAGTGATATAATATTGAGAAAAAAAATATTTTGAATCATAAATATTGTGTCAAAAAGATCTATCACAACAATGTTGTTTTCCTATGAATGTAAAGGTAAGTACAAACATATCAAAACCAAAATATTGTTTCACAATAATATTGTGAAAAACAGACAACAATATTGATTTGTTATAGAAATAGATGGGTTTAAATATTAAGGGCCTCATTACGATGGCCGTGCTGTTGGTGGCGCACGTTTGGCCATCTCACCGGGGATCTCCGTCCACCTTATTATTATGGTATTTGGACGCGTGGCGGTCGGAAACACCAACCGCCATGGTTCCGGCGGGTGATCTTTGTCCAACTGCCTGTCGGACCTCCCTGTATTCCCTGAGTGGCAGCGGTGCCTGACAAGCACCACCATAGGAATTACAATATCTCTTTCCTCCGTTCATTCTGCAGGAGTCAACTTGCACCAAAACTGCAGGCAGAAACAGATTTGGGGGTCCATAGGGGGCCCCCATAATCCCCGGGCCGGGGACATAGGCTGTGGTGGGCACCTATGGTGCCCCTCTACATATCCCTACAAAATGTGATAGGCACTACATGGTGCCTGCCACGTAGTACACAGATATGTGTGGGTTGTCTGTTTTGTCTTGCGACCAATGCTGCAGAGCGCAGTACCCGGCGTAATGCAATTCATGGGCAATGCAAATGCTACAGTAGAGGTCGCATCTTAGTTTGCCCTGTGGGACCGTGGCCTTGTAGGCGGGCGGTCCCAAATACGGAATGATGGCGGACAGACTGAAGTCCGTCCGGCATCTTAATCAACCCCTAAATATTAATTATTTTAATATATAAAATAACTATAATATAACATCCATAACTTTCAGTAATATTATATAATATATGTATATATTCACTGAAAAAATGATGTAATATGTGACATCATCAGCAGTACATTGCGGGTGCGCAAGTTATAGTTAGCTCAACTAACTATAACAGGAGAATTTCTCTGGTTTTATATGAGTCAAATGTTCAACTAACTATAACGTCCCTGACACCTATGTTTTTTTTAGTGAATTTAAAAGGGTTTTTCAAATGCTATTTCCTAACAATAACGTCTGTAAAACCTATGGTTTTTTCAGTGAATTTCAAAAGTTTTTTAAATGATAATTTCATATTTTAATGTTTCTAAAACCTATGTTTTTTCAAATATTTTTTTAATATTTTGGAACTCTATTATACTTCTTCTTTTATTTCCCTTTAAAAATTATATATTATTTTATATCTTTGCCCAAAAATATGTATCTATTTTTTTTGTGGGAGAAAACTGAACTCCCATACCGGTAGCTTTCCAAGCTCCATCACCACACAAATCCAATCTGGCATATTGCTAAACTCGGAAATGATGCGCAGTTCGTTTCCGACAACTTTGTGGCACCGCGTCCCGCGTAACATCATATATGCTTGAAGTCACCCCAGGTGCTACTTTGGTATCCAATGGGTACGCAGTACCAAGCCACGCGTCACGTCATGTAAGTATTGGGTTGCACTCGCTGCGCTTTGCATATGCGATGAGTACACACTGCCAGGCCCTGTGTTACGTCACAGACGTATAGTATCGCGCTGGGTATGCCATTCCCTTTTTTTGTCTCAAAAGTATATCTAAATAACTTTAAACAGTATATGAGAGCAAGCGATAATCTAAAATATTTTAAACATTTATGTATTTCTAACTGTAATAAACTTATATTCTGATAAATATATTTTGTGCGGCCTCCTTGCGCGCTCGGTGCGCGATTGCCATGTTGCCTTGAAAAAAAACATTTGCATGGTTCATTACATTTCTCATTGTAACAGTTGGACGATCCCACCCATTTTACTCATTCTCTCTACAGCGTTTGATGAGAGACACCTCTTCTGGTTAGAAAGCTTTTTTGAAAAGTCTTTTCCTGTATACACATATCTTATACTACACACACATGCAAGAATCATCTTGATCAATATTCATTCTCTGTACATTAGCCTTCCCCTGGTGTGTGTGTGCACATTATTGTGCTCCCTTTCGGCCTGGGTATTGGTGGCTCTAAGAAGTATCATCACCCATAGGCAGAGTGCACATCCTACATCACATGTAACAAACAGTAAACAGTAATGTATAGATTTGTATTGCTGTACGTTCTCTTGTCAGGCTTTACGAGTATAGTAGTGTGTCATATGTGAGACTTTTAGATTCACCTTTGACATACATTGCTTGACTGTAATAAGCGTTATCACTGTGCATGACGTAGTCTCACTGCTGATCCTCCCTCCATCCAAGCACATTCACATGTGATCGCTTTGTGATAGCAACACTTTCAATATTACCACACACCATTGACATGCGTGCCTGAGCATATCCACAACCATGACAAGACATGTAATGTTCACCATTCAATCTTTTCAAACACCATCTCATTAACTATAGTTTCCGCCCTCCCGACACATGCTACACTAATCTAAATTGCACACTCTGCGAGGTCAAAACTACAAAAGAAACACAGTTGAGTACACTTCCTGGCCAGAAAGGAACTGAACAACGCCCAGGTCCCCGGAAAAATTATTCACACCCCTCGCTGGCCTGGCTTACGCAAGCCCAGCTCACTTAGCGTACGTATAAATAGGATAGCCACAACGCCACATGTCCCTCTTCTTCCACACTACCACAAGCGATATGCCACATCCACCTCGCATATCACAATGCACAAAAAAAAAAAAGAAATGGATCCATGCGGTGTACATCATCCTGGCAATCAACACGGGATCTAAATTAGGAGCCCTACTGCCCGTCGTCTACGATAAGGGATCCATGAGGTGTAAACTCTTCTGCAATCAACACTCCACCTGAATTGTGAGCACTGCTGCCCGTAGTGTTTGCTCACACAACAATGACAACAGGTAAGTAGAGCGGCCTGGGTGCACAGGGCCTCCAATTGAGCGCGGTGCAGCAGGAGGGGTGGGGAGCATCAGCCTGGCTGCGCAGGTGCGAACAAACGATATTGCCGTGCGTAATGATGTGATCTCTGACCTCATTCAGTCTCATCTCTGTCTCATTATAAAGACCTGTTGGACCGCAAGGTAGACATGAGCCAGCAGGCAGCGTGCCCTACAGACACGGGGCATTGGCTTTTAGGACACTAAGTTTACATGCACACAGGCTCCCACCACTCCATTACACGTGCACATTATGCTTCTAACATGCGCTCTGTTCCTTTGTATAAAAACCTTCGTATAACGTATAATTATTTAAACTTATGAATTCTAGAGCACTCCATCTCCTCTTTGAACAATGAATACCACTAACAGTTGGTTTATCGTACTTCAAAAACAAAGGATGCATTCAACTCCTATTTTCTGTCAAGCTTGAAATAAACCTTCATTTACCTCCAGATGTTTCCACCATTAAATTATTTCTCCCTTTTCAGACATACCATTGATTGCCTCAAGAAGGGCAGAGCGGGAGCTGACCCCGCAATGATGCCCTGGGCATTCTGAGACTTCCATCGTGGTATCAGGACATCGTCCCCGACCGGAAACCTGGTCTATCGTACAAATGAACCCCGGACTTGGAGCTTGCACCAACACATCAGGGGACAAACCAGTAGTGGCAGGTGAGCAGTAAAGCCTCAGTGTGCAAGACCTACAATTGTACAATTGAGCACAGTGCGGGGAAGGGGCTGGGGTGCAGCAACCTGGGTGCACAGGTGCATGCAAGCAATTTTCCCGTAGCTAATAATGTAGGACTATATTATCAAAGAACGTCGATAACATTATCACCACTTTAGCAGCAAGAAACGGCCGCTAAGGCAGTGATAAGGGGTTGAAAATATGCCCTTGTGAATTCCCATAGAAGCCCAGGTTCACACCAGAACATGGGCTTCTATGGGAATTCACAAGAGCATATTATCAACCTCTTATCGCCGCTTTAGCTGCAGTTTCCTGTCGAAAAAGGGTGATAATGATATCACCGTTCCTTTATAATATGGCCCATAATATCTGGCCTCATGTGATTAAGGACGTGCTAAACCACACTTTTTCTCGCGGACCCCAGCGTCCTAGACAAACAGGTGATGGGAGGGTAAACACTAAGGGCTGGGTGCAGTAGGCTGGCGCTCTGTCTCCTCCTCCCTCTGTACTTTTGACTGTCCCTCCTCTTGTCCCTTTCACCCACTCATCACATTCTCCCTATCCTCCTTTCATTCGGACTACCTTTCTTTACCTCTTCCACATGGCACACATACTTATGTTTCATTTTTGTCTGGCAGGTTTTGAACGCTTCCAACAAAGAGATCAGGTGAGTGAGGGTAGTTTGCGCTGAGAGGAAATACCAATTAGTAGGATACAATATTAGATAAGCTCCAAGGATAGGATTTCGGTCACCCAACCAAAATCAAACACTGTGACTCAATTGAGCCACAATTGTACAATTATAAAACACACATTAAATCCTGAGCTAAACAACACAACAAAGTTAAAGTCCAAGTATTAAATTCCAAGGTTTCAAGTTAATTTCAAAATTCTTCATTTATTTTCATTTGTGATGGAGTCCAATCTTCACCCATACAGATAGAAGACAACCGCTGCCAACACGTGTTTCGTCTAGGTCGACAAGACCAAAGACTTCATCAGGGCATGTAAATCACAAAGAAACAATTCCATAGAAATAGTAAAGGACATGTACTGTTCCAAAATCAAAGAACCTCGTACGTCGATTAATAAGGTCCTCCAAGTAAATAAGGATGTCGATGGTGTCCAGTTCTTAAAAATCAGTGTCACGATTGTCCAGGAGCAACGTTAGTATATATTTATTTTATTCATTCTTCAGGTAAGTGGATTCTGCCCTCCGAGTACAGAGAGAAATTCCAATCTTCAGCGGCGTGCTTTTGAACGCTGCTTCCACAGGAGTTCAACCCACGTATTTTATTTTATACTGTTGTTTTTTCTAATAAACTTATGTTTTTATTTATTTGTGTTCTAATAAAGGTTATCATTTTTCTAATAAATAACTGAGTGTATAGGTCTATAGTTTACTGTGAAAATCGTCTGTTTACAGGAGATTATGAGGGAAAACATTTTTAATTTACCGGTACACCTACCAAACATAATCCAACTAACTATTACACAAATGAAGCCTGGGTAATTCTACAACTGCAAGGATTCTATGAGTGTATCACTTTATAACACCCTGAGTACTGTCCGTGCTCTCTAAGCATAAGAGGTACCTCTCATCAATTGCTGTAGAGAGAATGAGTAAAATGGGTGGGGTCCTCCAACTGTTACAATGGGAAATGTTATGAAGCAATTAAATGTTTTTTTTTAAAGTCACATGGCAATCACGCACCAAGCTCACAAGCAGGCCGCACCTGATGCGATTTTGACAAAATAGATTTATCATAATATACGTTTATTACAGTTAGAAATAAATAAATGGTTAAAATATTTTAGATTATCGCTTGCTCTCATATACTTTGTAAAGATATTTCGATATTTTTTTTAGGAAGATATAAAACACTACATCATTTTTAAAGTAAAAAAAAGAAGTATAATAGAGTTCCAAAATATTAAAAAAATAATAGAAAAAATATAGTTTTTATAAAAATTAAATGTCATCAGTGATGTTATTTGAGATGTCATCAATGAAGTCATGAGTGATGTCACTGACCATGTCATGAGTGATGTAATATGTGAAATCATCAACTGTGCATTGCGGGGGCGCGAGTTATAGATAGCTCAACTAACTATAACTGGCGAATTTCTATGGTTTTATTTGAGTCAAATGTCCAACTAACTATAACGTCATTGAAACCTATGTTTTTTTCAGTGAATTTCTAAGGCTTTTTGAATGCTAATTCCGAACTATAATATAAAAAAACTATATTTTTCAGTGATTATATATATATATATATATATATATATATATATATATTTGGAACTCAGAAATTCAGCAAACACGACTGCAGGCCAAATAACGAAACGGACCCATTTAGGATGATTTAAACACTCTTTATTCTTTTCTGTGCACCCTCACGATCGCCATGACGCGTTTCGGGCCCTGAAGCCCTTGATCACATGACATGGTCAAAATACACCCAGTGATTTGTAGTGCCGGATTAGTCACATGGTTCCAAGCCTATAGAAATAAAGAAAATACTTCAGCCTAGACCGGACTGTTTGACAAACCAACATTTACATTTCATTTATGTTAATTTAAAACCTTATTTCATCGTCATAATAGTTTATCCCATGGATTGTGCAAAATTTCGCAATAAATACTTAAAATAAATATTTATACATGTGCAAAATTGCAATACACCTATATACAAAGATCTTAGTAGATCACTGTACAAAACTTTCTGTGCAAAATAGCAGAAAAATAAAGTGCAATGTGCAAATTTTCCAAAAAGGGTCTATTATTTTGTAAGGTTTAAAATAATTCTGCCCAAGTGGGCATTGTCAATATAATTCCGGACCACTGCTTCTACATTGCTAAGATTTTTATCTTGTTTTATCCATGCACCACAAAAGGAAATAATAAAATAGTGTGATTGTTCCCTAATTATGTGTTTTATACTGTTATTTTAAAATCTGGCAGTACTTGATGACATAGCATGTTTTGACGTTCCAATGCCCCTGATTCACTTATACAATTCTACTGTCTGATTTATATATCTCGCTTATGTTGTTATTCCAGATGTAAGCAAGTATATAAATCTTCAGTCGCATTAAGGCCAGACGGTGTCTTGGTGTCAAGTTCAAGGATGTACCGGGTTTCCAAAACTCTTAATCGTGCTTCTCTATTTCCACCCCGGCGTAACGGCAGCACCATGTCTATTGCAAAATACCTCAGGCAGTTTACATCTCCCTTGTGGCATAGATTGACATGCCTAGCCACAGGGTAGGCTTCATCCTTGTTGATTACCGCCCTCATATGCTGCAATATGCGCTTGTGGACTTGCAATTTCGTGCTACCAACGTAGCAAAGTCCACAGACGCATTCCAAGACATAGATGACAAAATCTGACTTGCAGGTTATTTTCTTGGAAATAGGAATTTCCGTCTCACTGAACGGAGAACTGTACGATGTTTTGTTCTTTCCTATGGTGCACGCCTTGCACACTGCACATTTGAGGAAACCCCTGCTTTTGCCCAGCCAGTTACCTTTAGTTGGTATCTCCGGGCTACTACTGACTAGCATATCATTCATGGATCTTGCACGGCTGTATGTAATAGCCGGAAAGACTGCCATTATTTTGCCAATCACAGGATCCCCTGTGATTATATGCCAGTTTTTCTTAACAATGTTCTGTATCTGTCTATGCTGGCAACTATAACCCAAAATAAGTCTTGGTTGTCCTCTGCTTTTTTTGACACTGTGGGTTCTACCCCTATTGATGTTATTGGGGATATTACAGCCATGTTAGCCCTTTCTATCGCTTTAGACACCACACTTTCTGTGTAGCCCCTCTGTAGGAACCTTGCCTTGCTTTCTTTCTGTGCTGTGTAACAGGCTGTATCCGTGCTACAGATTCTTCTAATCCTCAGCATCTCCCCATAGGGGATGCTGCGGATTAGATGGTTGGGGTGCTGACTTGAGGCATGGAGGATTGTATTGCCTGCAGTTTCTTTTCGGTGTAATTTCGTCTGCAGTCTCCCTTCCTCTACATAAACCTCTACATCAAGAAAATTAACTTTACTTTCACTGATGGTACCTGTGAAGTGTAAATTCAATTCATTCTGATTGATATTGCTAATGAACTGCTCCACCTCACCCACTGTCCCCTTCCAGATTATAAACAAGTCGTCTATGAATCTGTACCACGATACTATTTTACTGGACATGATTTCACTAAAGGCATTGCCTAGGACCTGCTCCTCCCACAGCCCCATGTGTAAACATGAGTAACTGGGGGAGAAGCAGGCCCCCATTGCTACTCCCCGCAATTGCTGGAACATTTGGTTTTGGAAGAGAAAATAGTTGTTATTGAGACACATTTCCAACATCTCCACCAACATGATGTTATGTTCCAGCATACACATAGGTCTTTTACTGAGAAAATGTTTCACTGCCCTCACTCCATCGACATGGTTGATGCTTGTGTAGAGGGCAGTGACATCCAGTGTGACCAATAGATATTCTGTAGTCCACACCACGGATTTGATTTTTTGCAAAAAGTCCATGGTGTCTCTGATGTATGATGGCAGGGATTTCACAAAGTCTTGGAGGAAGTGATCAATGTACCTGGACACTTTTTCAAATGTCCCCCCACACGCTGAAATTATGGGCCTCCCAGGTGGCTTGGCACTGTCCTTGTGGATCTTGGGGATCAGGTAAAACACTGGAGTTATGGGATGATTAGTCTTTAAAAATTTCAACTCATCCCCACTTAGAAGACCTTGTCCTCTCCACGCGTATAATTTTGAGTTCAACCTGTCCCACGCATGTTTAAATGCCGATCGATCACACCTGTTGTAGCACAGTCTATCGCCTAATTGTTTTAGTGCCTCCTCCAGATACAGGGACAGGGGCCAGAGGACGATATTGCCCCCCTTGTCCGATTGCCTAATCACAGTTTTTTCATCATCCTGGAGTTTTTTCATCAGGCTACCAAAAGAATTATTGTGCTTTTTCGTACCTTTATTCGTCAACAGAGTTTTTTTGTTTAATTTTTTCATCTCTGATGTTACCATGTCACTGAACACATCGATATTGTCATGTGCCAACACTGGGTTAAACGTTGATTTAGGTTTAAATAATGTATTCCCTGGAATATTAGTTACCGCTGTACTTGTTATTTCTTGGATGTTCTCTAGGTCTCCCTCATTAAGGAGATCTTGTAGATCACATTGCAGCTCATATTCCCTTACTGATAAATTATTGTCCTTCCCCATGTTGATTTCTAGGGGTTTGCGTGCCTTTTGTTTGTTAATCAAAAATAGTTTTCTAAGTTTCAACTTCCTTACAAACTTAAAAAAGTCCATTCTGGTTCTGGCATAATCAAACATACATGGTGGACAAAATGTTAACCCCAGTGATAAGATTTGCTGTTCTTTGGGACTTAGACGAGTATTAGTTCAATTCACAATCGTCATATTGTCACTTACTTGTGAATTTACCGACGATTCCATCTCCTGTAGGACTTCTTTTTTGCACCTTGATTTGGCTGCCCTGTGTTTCCTTCGCCGGTTGCGCTTGGCGTTGTTCCTTTGTTTATGCTGGGTTTGGAGACATGGGACCTTAATGTTTTTTTGCGGTCGTTCTGAAGGCACTCCACCTCCTGTCCCAACGACCGCTTTGTAAAACCCGCCTGCGCCGCAGTGGATCCTTGTTCAATCTCGGAATTACTGCTGGGAATCGTACTCACATCTGTTCATGAAATCGAAGGCGTTTTCTGTCCTGTATTTGCCTGAAGTTGTTTTGCCGTTTTATTCAACGTTGGAGGATCAAATTTCCTCGAAAAAGTATAAATTCGACCATTTTGATAGTCGAGTTTGTCCCTTTGAAATTTAAAGGCCTTCCTTTTCATGATGATATCTTCTTCTTTTGAGAGTCTTGTCATCATAGCCTCTCTTAACTTTTTCACCAAGTCATCCTCATTCTGTGCTTTTATTTGGTTGTTTAATTCTTTCACTTTTATCTGAAGTTTGGCACCATCACTCTCGGCGTATCCCACAAGTATCCTCATTAGACGACTGGAATTATCCAAATTGCACTGTGCCCAGTCATGAAGCATCTTTGGGTCAGGGTTTTCGAAGCAGGGGGTCAGCATGATCCTCAGGCCACGGGGAACTCTCCCTACTTCCAAGTATCTTGTAAGCGATTTTTGTTCCCACCACTTTGCTTGTTCTACTTTCATGGCCTTTTCCAATTGTTTGAACAGATCCTTGATTTGGCTGTTCATGGGTCCAGATATTGTGCTTTCCCCCGCCTGTTGAACCTCTGCTACGGGGCTGTCGTCAAACAAGCTTACTGCCGCTTCTTCCCTGTTTCTTTTTCTGACCACGTCGTCGGCGTCCATGATAGTGCACAGATAAATGTTCTTTTTCAAAAATATTGCGTATACACGTTTTCGAGCAGTTGTGTCCGTTTACCACGATGGTTCTGCTCTCTCACGTGTTCCTTCCCCAGCACCGGCGAATCCGTTCACAAGCCGCGAATTATTTCTAACGCCAGGAACTCCTTCACCGCCGTGAGGGTTATTGACGCCAATCTTATTTTCGCTTAGTCGGGAACGCCGGGGGTGAAAAGCGGTTGCTCCTAACGGGGCTGTAGAATGCTTCCGGGTCACCGTCAGCTTTGCTTCCTGTCCGCTTACCCTTAGCGCTGGAGGGATCCGTGTCACACCTAGAAGCCAGCCGGTGTGGAAATTATATTTGGAACTCCGAAATTCAGCAAACACGACTGCAGGCCAAATAACGAAACGGACCCATTTAGGATGATTTAAACGCTCTTTATTCTTTTCTGTGCACCCTCACGATCGCCATGACGCGTTTCGGGCCCTGAAGCCCTTGATCACATGACATGGTCAAAATACACCCAGTGATTTGTAGTGCCGGATTAGTCACATGGTTCCAAGCCTATAGAAATAAAGAAAATACTTCAGCCTAGACCGGACTGTTTGACAAACCAACATTTACATTTCATTTATGTTAATTTAAAACCTTATTTCATCGTCATAATAGTTTATCCCATGGATTGTGCAAAATTTCGCAATAAATACAATAAATACTTAAAATAAATATTTATACATGTGCAAAATTGCAATACACCTATATACAAAGATCTTAGTAGATCACTGTACAAAACTTTCTGTGCAAAATAGCAGAAAAATAAAGTGCATTGTGCAAATTTTCCAAAAAGGGTCTATTATTTTGTAAGGTTTAAAATAATTCTGCCCAAGTGGGCATTGTCAATATAATTCCGGACCACTGCTTTTACATTGCTAAGATTTTTATCTTGTTTTATCCATGCACCACAAAAGGAAATAATAAAATAGTGTGATTGTTCCCTAATTATGTGTTTTATACTGTTATTTTAAAATCTGGCAGTACTTGATAACATAGCATGTTTTGACGTTCCAATGCCCCTGATTCACTTATACAATTCTACTGTCTGATTTATATATCTCGCTTATGTTGTTATTCCAGATGTAAGCAAGTATATAAATCTTCAGTCGCATTAAGGCCAGACGGTGTCTTGGTGTCAAGTTCAAGGATGTACCGGGTTTCCAAAACTCTTAATCGTGCTTCTCTATTTCCACCCCGGCGTAACGGCAGCACCATGTCTATTGCAAAATACCTCAGGCAGTTTACATCTCCCTTGTGGCATAGATTGACATGCCTAGCCACAGGGTAGGCTTCATCCTTGTTGATTACCGCCCTCATATGCTGCAATATGC
This sequence comes from Lissotriton helveticus, assembly GCF_964261635.1. Lineage (NCBI taxonomy): Eukaryota > Metazoa > Chordata > Amphibia > Caudata > Salamandridae > Lissotriton > Lissotriton helveticus. The sequence goes on from NC_136061.1 coordinate 1,619,707,050, forward strand.
GCTTGTGGACTTGCAATTTCGTGCTACCAACGTAGCAAAGTCCACAGACGCATTCCAAGACATAGATGACAAAATCTGACTTGCAGGTTATTTTCTTGGCAATAGGAATTTCCGTCTCACTGAACGGAGAACTGTACGATGTTTTGTTCTTTCCTATGGTGCACGCCTTGCACACTGCACATTTGAGGAAACCCCTGCTTTTGCCCAGCCAGTTACCTTTAGTTGGTATCTCCGGGCTACTACTGACTAGCATATCATTCATGGAGCTTGCACGGCTGTATGTAATAGCCGGAAAGACTGCCATTGTTTTGCCAATCACAGGATCCCCTGTGATTATATGCCAGTTTTTCTTAACAATGTTCTGTATCTGTCTATGCTGGCAACTATAACCCAAAATAAGTCTTGGTTGTCCCTCTGCTTTTTTTGACACTGTGGGTTCTACCCCTATTGATGTTATTGGGGATATTACAGCCATGTTAGCCCTTTCTATCGCTTTAGACACCACACTTTCTGTGTAGCCCCTCTGTAGGAACCTTGCCTTGCTTTCTTTCTGTGCTGTGTAACAGGCTGTATCCGTGCTACAGATTCTTCTAATCCTCAGCATCTCCCCATAGGGGATGCTGCGGATTAGATGGTTGGGGTGCTGACTAGAGGCATGGAGGATTGTATTGCCTGCAGTTTCTTTTCGGTGTAATTTCGTCTGCAGTCTCCCTTCCTCTACATAAACCTCTACATCAAGAAAATTAACTTTACTTTCACTGATGGTACCTGTGAAGTGTAAATTCAATTCATTCTGATTGATATTGCTAATGAACTGCTCCACCTCACCCACTGTCCCCTTCCAGATTATAAACAAGTCGTCTATGAATCTGTACCACGATACTATTTTACTGGACATGATTTCACTAAAGGCATTGCCTAGGACCTGCTCCTCCCACAGCCCCATGTGTAAACATGAGTAACTGGGGGAGAAGCAGGCCCCCATTGCTACTCCCCGCAATTGCTGGAACATTTGGTTTTGGAAGAGAAAATAGTTGTTATTGAGACACATTTCCAACATCTCCACCAACATGATGTTATGTTCCAGCATACACATAGGTCTTTTACTGAGAAAATGTTTCACTGCCCTCACTCCATCAACATGGTTGATGCTTGTGTAGAGGGCAGTGACATCCAGTGTGACCAATAGATATTCTGTAGTCCACACCACGGATTTGATTTTTTGCAAAAAGTCCATGGTGTCTCTGATGTATGATGGCAGGGATTTCACAAAGTCTTGGAGGAAGTGATCAATGTACCTGGACACTTTTTCAAATGTCCCCCCACACGCTGAAATTATGGGCCTCCCAGGTGGCTTGGCACTGTCCTTGTGGATCTTGGGGATCAGGTAAAACACTGGAGTTATGGGATGATTAGTCTTTAAAAATTTCAACTCATCCCCACTTAGAAGACCTTGTCCTCTCCACGCGTATAATTTTGAGTTCAACCTGTCCCACGCATGTTTAAATGCCGATCGATCACACCTGTTGTAGCACAGCCTATCGCCTAATTGTTTTATATATATATTTATGCATATAATATCTAATTAGAGCAACACACTTTGTCAGGGGTTGCTTTTACTCATTTCAGGGTGGCTTGGTTGGTATTTTACCAGTTCAAAGCTGGAATAAATACTGTGGCTGGAATGGTAAATGTTTTTTGTCATTTTACAGCTCTGCATGGACAGCACTGTGCTAGTCCTAAGCTTAAAGACTTTGCTGTAGAAATGGCAAAAGACTTTGTCCTTTTCTATCTCAGCATGAATTGCACCGTTATAATCCTACTCTTAAATACTTTGATAGAAAAGCAGACATTTGAGGTGAGCAAATCTAGAGTGTCACTGGTGATGAGAGTGCTCTAACAGGAGCTCCTTTCTACCTAAACTTGAGAACTACCCAGCATTCTCTGCTTCTTTTTTGCATAATTTATGTGTCACTATATGCCTGAAAAGGTATTGTTTTGACTTATACTGGGTGCTCCCTTGTGTCTGGACAAAGTTATACCTCTCTGAAGAGATCTTATCAAAGCAAAACACTGTGTCAGGGGTTGCTATTACTCATTTCAGGTTGGCTTGGTTGGTATTTCACCAGTTCAAAGCTATAATACTGTGCCTGGAGGGGGTAAGTGGCTTTTGTCATTTTACAGCTCGGCATGGACTCCACTGCGCTAGTCCTATGCTTAAGGACTTTGCTATAGAAATGGCAACAGACTTTGCCCTGTTCTTTCTCAGCGTAGATGGCACTGTGCTAATCCTATGCTTAAATAATTTGATAGAAAAGCAGACATTTGAGATGAGCTGATCTGGAATGTTGCTGGTGCTGAGAGTGCTAACAGGAGCTGCTTTCCACCTAAACTGGAGAATTACCCAGAGTACTCTGCTTCTTTTTTTGCAAGAGTGAAGCACCACAAGTTCCAGAATGCCGTGTGAGCCACGCCCACTGAGGCGGGGAACAAACACTTGTTGGTAGCTTTTAAACTGCTGTGCCGGACCTGCAGGCAAAGATTGTGGCCCATGAGGAAGTGCTTTTCCAGCACAAAACGCGTCGGGGTGAACAATAACAATACAATGATGCAGTGTGTTCTGTTCTGCGTGGCACTCTTCGTGAAATAAAGAGCTTAACCATTACCTTCAGTGTGTGGGCTTCCCTACAGCAGGCAAAACTTGGATTTTGGATGTTTAGCGGCTTGCCTGAGCCGCAGATGAAGCCCCGCTGCATTCCTGTGCAGCCCTGCCACAGCGTAAAACTACGAGGCGGCTTATGGACATTGCTAGATGCCCACGAAGAAATTAACGAAAGCGGAGTAACACTTCCCACATGCAACATGACCCACTGTGGTAAAACGAATTGAAAATACCTGCAGACGGCATGGGACCCACTGTGGTAAGAGTGAAGCACCACAAGTTCCAGAATGCCGTGTGAGCCACGCCCACTGAGGCGGGGAACAAACACTTGTTGGTAGCTTTTAAACTGCTGTGCCGGACCTGCAGGCAAAGATTGTGGCCCATGAGGAAGTGCTTTTCCAGCACGAAACGCGTCGGGGTGAACAATAACAATACAATGATGCAGTGTGTTCTGTTCTGCGTGGCACTCTTCGTGAAATAAAGAGCTGAACCATTACCTTCAGTGTGTGGGCTTCCCTACAGCAGGCAAAACTTGGATTTTGGATGTTTAGCGGCTTGCCTGAGCCGCAGGTGAAGCCCCGCTGCATTCCTGTGCAGCCCTGCCACAGCGTAAAACTACGAGGCGGCTTATGGACATTGATAGATGCCCACGAAGAAATTAACGAAAGCGGAGTAACACTTCCCACATGAAACATGACCCACTGTGGTAAAACGAATTGAAAATACCTGCAGACGGCATGGGACCCACTGTGGTAAGAGTGAAGCACCACAAGTTCCAGAATGCCGTGTGAGCCACGCCCACTGAGGCGGGGAACAAACACTTGTTGGTAGCTTTTAAACTGCTGTGCCGGACCTGCAGGCAAAGATTGTGGCCCATGAAGAAGTGCTTTTCCAGCACGAAACGCGTCGGGGTGAACAATAACAATACAATGATGCAGTGTGTTCTGTTCTGCGTGGCACTCTTCGTGAAATAAAGAGCTGAACCATTACCTTCAGTGTGTGGGCTTCCCTACAGCAGGCAAAACTTGGATTTTGGATCTTTAGCGGCTTGCCTGAGCCGCAGGTGAAGCCCCGCTGCATTCCTGTGCAGCCCTGCCACAGCGTAAAACTACGAGGCGGCTTATGGACATTGATAGATGCCCACGAAGAAATTAACGAAAGCGGAGTAACACTTCCCACATGCAACATGACCCACTGTGGTAAAACGAATTGAAAATACCTGCAGACGGCATGGGGCCCACTGTGGTAAGAGTGAAGCACCACAAGTTCCAGAATGCCGTGTGAGCCACGCCCACTGAGGCGGGGAACAAACACTTGTTGGTAGCTTTTAAACTGCTGTGCCGGACCTGCAGGCAAAGATTGTGGCCCATGAGGAAGTGCTTTTCCAGCACGAAACGCGTCGGGGTGAACAATAACAATACAATGATGCAGTGTGTTCTGTTCTGCGTGGCACTCTTCGTGAAATAAAGAGCTGAACCATTACCTTCAGTGTGTGGGCTTCCCTACAGCAGGCAAAACTTGGATTTTGGATGTTTAGCGGCTTGCCTGAGCCGCAGGTGAAGCCCCGCTGCATTCCTGTGCAGCCCTGCCACAGCGTAAAACTACGAGGCGGCTTATGGACATTGATAGATGCCCACGAAGAAATTAACGAAAGCGGAGTAACACTTCCCACATGCAACATGACCCACTGTGGTAAAACGAATTGAAAATACCTGCAGACGGCATGGGACCCACTGTGGTAAGAGTGAAGCACCACAAGTTCCAGAATGCCGTGTGAGCCACGCCCACTGAGGCGGGGAACAAACACTTGTTGGTAGCTTTTAAACTGCTGTGCCGGACCTGCAGGCAAAGATTGTGGCCCATGAGGAAGTGCTTTTCCAGCACGAAACGCGTCGGGGTGAACAATAACAATACAATGATGCAGTGTGTTCTGTTCTGCGTGGCACTCTTTGTGAAATAAAGAGCTGAACCATTACCTTCAGTGTGTGGGCTTACCTACAGCAGGCAAAACTTGGATTTTGGATATATATATATATATATATATATATACATATATTACCTACTGGCGGTCGCCAGTAGGTATATATAGTTAGGATTTTTTCCCTATGGGATTTTTGAAAATTCTATGTCTAATAACTTTGGCGTTTGTGGACGGAATTGGCTGAAATTTTCAGGAAAATGGCACATTTTGTTTCTGAGCAGCCCTTGAAAATTTGGGGGGGGTTCGTCAAGGGGGGGCCGAGAAAAAAGGGGGGTCCCAAAACGTGTTTTTAACATTGAGTTTTCCATAGGGCGGTTGGCCTCACTTTTAGCCCGAACGGCTGAATGGATTTGCACGAAACTTGGCAAAATTGTAGGGACTGGTAGCCCGATGTGCCTTTTGTAGGTCTCAATATATGTGCTACAGTGGATTTTGAGAAATTAACGTTTAAAAAAAGATATATATCTGTAACAGCGGACCGGGCAGCGCTCCAGTACGCGTACTTTTCGCGCAACGGAGCTTTGTGAAGCGAAGCTGATTGGTTCTCCGGCGTCTGTAAACATTCCAAACAGTCCGTAGCGGCCGCCATCTTGTCTCTCGGTAGGATCGAGAGACAAGAGGAGGCCAAAGCGAAGGGGCAAATGACCATAAGGGGGCATAGTAGATTCTCGCTGACCCCCTAGGTTTGATGTGGAGGTTTTAAAAGGGCCCCGCGGGGCAAAAAAAAAAAAAATAATAATAATCGAACGGCTGAATGGATTTGCACGAAACTTGGCAAAATTGTAGGGACTGGTAGCCCGATGTGCCTTTGCTAGGTCTCAATATATGTGCTCCAGTGGATTTTGAGAAATTAACGTTCAAAAAAAGATATATATCTGTAACAGCGCTCCGCTTCGCGTAACGGAGGTTTGCGAAGCTGATTGGTTCTCCGGCGTCTGTAAACATTGCAAACAGTCCGTAGCGGCCGCCATCTTGTCTCTCGGTAGGATCGAGAGACAAGAGGAGGCCAAAGCGAAGGGGCAAATGACCATAAGGGGGCATAGTAGATCCTCCTTGACCTCTTAGGTTTGATGTGGAGGTTTTAAAAGGGCCCCGCGGGGCAAAAAAAAAATAATAATAATAATCGAACGGCTGAATGGATTTGCACGAAACTTGGCAAAATTGTAGGGACTGGTAGCTCGATGTGCCTTTGCTAGGTCTCAATATATGTGCTTCAGTGGATTTTGAGAAATTAACGTTCAAAAACAAGATATATATCTGTAACAGCGCTCCGCTTCGCGGAGATAAAATTATATCTGTATTACCTAGCTGTTGCTAACACCAGTTAGCGACGGCTAGTAGGAGATAGCGACCATCTTGGGCCCCACTTTGCATGTGAGTGATATTTATCACTAATGACATGCAAAGTGGGCATGCCAAGATGTTAGCGACTGGAAACAGTCGCTAACATCGCTATCTCCTATTATCAACTTTTGGAAATATTCGAGATAAGCGCGAATATCTCCAAAAGCTAGCACCTGCCCTGAGCAGTTCTTAGCCATGTTATCCAATGGGAGGTGGATAACATGGCTAAGAGCATTAGCTCGGTAATGCATGAATATCGCTGAGTTTTCAGCGATATTAATGCATTGCGGTCGTTTATTATCGTATTTGCGATAAACCTTGATAATAGCAAGGTTTATCTGCGATAATTTCTGACGATGCTTAGCGGTAAAAAAATCGTTGCTAAGCATCGTTAGGGATAAATATCGCTTAACTTTGGTAATATGCCCCAACGTCTGTTAACGTTCGATTCGAAGGAAATCAGGAAGTGTTGAAAAACATTGTCTGCGCCATCTTGTCTTTTTTCAAATGCCACACTTTTGTCGTGCACGGCAGCCATTTTAGATGCCTTGACCAGACCCACTCTGTGCACGCTGTCGATCCTTAGCATGGCTCCCCACCCTCGCAAGCATCTCCCCCAGGCAGTGGTCACCCCGCTCTCTGTCTTATGCATGGGTAATAAACCTCCCCCCCATCTGCGCTGCTCTTCCCTGAGAATCACACCCTGTGCCTGCCCGAAACCTCCCTTTCGCCCTATTCACTACCGCACCCTCTGACACTCCTTTTCCTCTGTGTCCGATTGTCCAGGCTGGTCCTACGGTATCAGCTAGCCCTGCAGATGTAGTTTATGGCCCCAGCTGTAAAGAATCACCCATCTTCAAAGGAGTTATAGTAGATCAAGGCCCACACTCGATGAGATCCGTCACAGCAGAAGCGTTGCTATTATCTGAAAACCATCCTGTATTGTGATTGGGGAGGGGACCGAGCCTGAAGCGGAAGATTCCAGGGATGACTCTTTGTACATCAAAGTTTTTACAATTATGTGTCACATTAAAAATATATAGCACTCCGACAAAGTAGTAAGATTATAAAACTTTAATAATTTATAAATATATACAAGAAAACAAAAATAGTAATAACATATAAACATTTTTAGGGAAAAACAACGAAGTAGCGGTCGGCTGTGCGAATAGTCCCAACGCAGCACAACGTCCAGATTTCCGGCGTGGGGCGTCGCGGGGGGTGGGTCATCAGTAGCAAACTGTTGTGCGAATAGTTCCAAGGCAGCAGAACGATGGCACCAAGGTGATGTCCAGTAAGTGTCCGCACTGGTTTTGGTATCCTACAATGCTGCTCCGAATAACGGCGTGTGGCGCCCCGGGGGAGGCGGCGTGAACGGGCCTCTCCAGGTGGAGTGTCATCTGTTGTAGTGGGGCGCCCCTTTACCGTTTCAGTTGCCATTCCGTCCGTTTTTGGTCCACTGTGTCAAAAGCCGCAATTCAGCTGAGTTGCGCCCACTCTTGCGGTGCAGCGATAGGCGGCTGTCACAGGACTCTCAAAATGGCGGCAGGCTCTTTCCTTTTTGGGCCTGGTCCACTGAAATGGCCCTGGGACACCTTGGAAATCGGACGCTTGTCTGCTAGGTCTTGGACCCCATTCTCGAAAGCGTCCCCTCCGCCTTGAGAATTCATCAAAAGTTTTGGGGGCCCCCGACTCCTGTAGGCTTCTGGTGGGGAGCGGTTGCCATGATTGCTCGCGGAATGACCACGACGGAGCTACGAGATGGTGGTGCTCTCATGCTGACGCCAGCTTCAGTCTGAAACATCCAGAAACAAGGTAGGGCTTTCATCGTTTGGGGAAAAAAAAAGTTTTCATCCAATGAAAAGTGTTGTTTTTAGGTCATATGATCGAGCCTTCCATCATTAGGAAACCAAAAGTAAAATGAACCAATGAAAAGTTTTATAAACAAGTCACATGACCTGTTATGCGGCATAGGGTATAAAATGCGGAGAAAATACGTTGGCACGTGAGGCGGCGTCAGTAGCGGACCGATGTGCGAATAGGCCGAAGGCAATACAACGCGCCAAGATCCGGATGGCACCGAGGTGGTGTCCAGCAAGTTGCAGCACTGGTGTGGCCATCCTACAATGCTGAAAGTCGGCGTGGGGCGCCCTGTTGGCCTGTGAGTTTGCGTCAGTAGCGGACCGATGTGCGAATAGGCCGAAGGCAGCACAACGCGCCAAGATCCGGATGGCACCGAGGTGGTGTCTAGTAAGTTGCCGCACTGGTGTGGCCATCCTACAATGTTGAAAGTCGGCGTGGGGCGCCCCGTTGGCCTGTGAGATGGCGGCAGTAGCGGACCGATGTGCGAATGGGGCCAAAGGCAGCGCAACAATATTTTCGGAATAGAAGACACCACAAGGCGCTGAGATGCCAAGATCCGGATGGCACCGAGGTGGTGTCTAGCAAGTTGTGGCACTGGTGTGGCCATCCTACAATGGTAAAAGTCGGCGTGGGGCGCCCTGTTGGCCTGTGAGATGGTGTCAGTAGCGGACTGATGTGCGAATGGGGCCAAAGGCAGCGCAACAATATTTTCTGACTGACACCACAAGGCGCTGAGATGCCAAGATCCGGATGGCACCGAGGTGATGTCTAGCAAGTTGCTGTACTGGTGTGGTCATCCTACAATGCTGAAACTCGGCGTGGGGCGCCCCATTAGCCTGTGAGATGGCGTCAGTAGCGGACCGATGTGCGAATAGGCCGAAGGCAGCACAACGCGCCAAGATCCGGATGTCACCGTGGTGGTTTCATAGTTGAGAGGCACTTCATCTGCAGTGGGGCGCCGAGATCCGGATGGCACCGAGGTGATGTCTAGCAAGTTGCTGTACTGGTGTGGTCATCCTACAATGCTGAAAGTCGGCGTGGGGCGCCCCATTAGCCTGTGAGATGGCGTCAGTAGCGGACCGATGTGCGAATGGGGCCAAAGGCAGCGCAACAATATTTTCTGAAGAGAAGACACCAAAAGGCGCTGAGATTCCAAGATCCAGATGGCACCGAGGTGGTGTCTAGCAAGCTATGCAGTTGAGTTGTGTGCGCACTTGCGGCGAATAGGTCGAAGGCAGCATAACAATGTTTTCTGAATAGAAGACACCACAAGGCGTTGAGATTCGGTTACCACCGAGGTGATGTCTAGCAAGTTGCCGCACTGGTGTGGCCATCCTACAATACTGCTCCGAATAACGGCGTGGGGTGCCCGAAGGGGGGAGGGGGGAGGCGGCGTGAACGGGCCTTCCTAGGTGGAGGCTCGTCTGCTGTAGTGGGGCGCCCCTTTACCGTTTCAGTTGCCATTCAGCTGAGTTTCGGCTGCTCTTGATGCTACAGCGACAGGCGGCTGCAACAGGACTCTCAAAATGGCAGCCTGTTCTTTGGATTTGGGCCTGGTCCACTAAAATGGCCCTGGGACACCTTAGAACTCGGACGCTCGATTTTTTTTTCCTTTCCTGTACATGCAAAAAAAGGTAAATGCCCGGTACGTTACACGCTTCATCTGCCACGATGAACTCTCCAGAGGAACCGAAAAAAAATATAGTTGTGGTAACTATACCATGCATCGTCATATGGAGAGGTGGCACCAATTAATTATAGTGCTGCATAAAAGAGAGATTTGGAGGAGAACCCCTGACCTGCTAGTACATTCATCAAAGAAGTGGCACTGACAGCATCAGAGGCAAGGGAAACGGTCCCAAATATTTAGAAGAACTTTGGAAAGATTAAAATGACATGTTTAGATTGTGGCAAATTAATTTCATGTGGACAGATGAGTGTTACTCTAATAAATACAGCATATGAACATCATCATAGTCGATGGTTGGTAGAGACATTTTGACTATATCCTGGACCTGCCCGTCCTCACCCAAAATGGCGCCGGAATAAATGGGACTCGTAACTCCTTGTTGTGTACTGGTTGCAGAACCTTGAAATCACGAGATACGTATGCAGTTTTGAAGCACATGGTGGGCGGGGACGAGAATTGATTGAATATTTCGACATCCCTATTGATATTAAGTTCTGATGTGTTATTGATTACTGTACTATTGAAAGTTCGAATTAACGTCACCCATGGTACTTGCCCGCAAATGTATATCTAGATAATTTTATTGTAACTGGCCCTGTCGTATTTTAATTATAAAATGTACGTCCACCGATTCCGTAACTGTTAGACACCTTAGTTCTTGCAACCTAATGGCCCGCCCGTTACGTTCCTCTACAGTGTAAATGTCTACTCATCATATACGATTACAGTTTGCTCCGTGGCCGGCCCACGTGGTTATAGGCTCGTATTTGTATAATGAAATTTTCACAATAAAGGTTTTTAAAAGAAAACATGGTAGTAGTATATACATTGGTAAAGTTTTTAATAATAGTCACTGTTTTAGAATCAGTAAAAGGCAAGTGAAATAAAGCAGACCAATTACATGAAGGGTAAAAGGTATAATTCGAAGGAACGCAGTAAAGATAAATGGTCAAGGGCTGTTGTGTTTTCTACTCCTGCAACATAAAGTGATCGATAAGAATCTCATATTCAGGCGTATCGGCGACTAAGACAGCAGGTCGACCCTCTTTTGCTCAACGGCTCCGTCATGGGACGAAGAAACGCTCTTTTTCTCGAAAAAAGAATATATTTTACTTGCAGGACAGTTGTAAATTTTCCGGGAAAGTACATTAGCCTGGAACATTATAACATATATTTAAGAAAAAATAATGTTCGGAAGTAATAAAAAGCGTAATTTTTAGGTCATATGACCAAGCCTTTCAACATTAGAATAAGAAAAGTAAAATGAACCAATGAAAAGTTTTATTAACAAGTCACATGACTTGTTATGCTTACGTTACGCGCTGCGCGCCCCGGATGACTTCCGGATGCGCTAATGCGGCGCGTCATATGACGCATTACGCGACAACGCAGGTCCAGAATATAGTCAAAATGTCTCCACCAACCAGCGGTTGGAACACAACCCCTTTCAGCAGGCTAAATAGTTCTGTTAAATGACAACAGAAGGGACAGGCAACAAGAACCATCAGTCAAAGAGGGGAGGGCTAGTTCTTCTCTACCGGGTTACATTGGGGCGCTACCGGAACTGATCGAATTGGTAGTCTACAGTGTTTCTGGATATTCAGACTGAAGCTGGGGTTAGCATGAGAGCAGCACCATTTCGTAGCTCCGTCGTGGCCATTCCGCAACCAATCATGGCAGCCGCTCTTTATCGTTATTTTGGGCGGGGTGGGTGGCGGAGCCAAGCTGTTTTGCAGCCATCATTGTGTGGAGTTCAGTTCATCTCACTAGTTTTGTATTTGTCATGAGGGGTTGTTCCTAATGTTTCTATTTTAGCGAGGTCAAAAAGAGATCCCATTAGTGGCCTACTGATTTTGCTCGATTCCTTTTCTTTTTTTTTACACGATTTTTCGTTATCTGCGAAGACTAAACAGAGTATTGCGACTCTGTGTTTGTTTGTAAATAGAGAATGAACCAAAGAGAACCAATTCTAAAACAGTAAATACTTGGATAACAATCAATCAAATGGAGAGAGAAGCAGGCACGACGTATTACAACGGGGGCAAAGGCCTGCGTTAACTACCCTTCACTATGTGCAAAGAGAGAGTACTCCTAATAGAAATGAGGGGGGGGGGCACCATTCAAAGCAGATCAGTGTGCATAAACACGAAAATGTTTTCACTTACCACGTACTTGACATTCGACAGCTTATGATATTTGCTATTAAAAAACCATTGAAATTCACTGAAAAAAACATAGGTTATAGACCATACATAGTTAGGAATTAGCATTTACAAAACCTTGAAAATTCACTGAAAAAACCATAGGTTATAGACCATATATAGTTAGGAATTAGCATTTAAAAAACCTTATTTTACTCACACAAAACCATTGAAATTCCATATATAGTTAGTTGCACTAACTATATATCGCGCACCCGCAATCCACTGCTGATCATGTCACATATTACATCATTCATGACATGGTCAGTGACATCACTGATGACATCAAACAAATAATACATTTTCACATCTCAGTTAATTAACCAAAGATATCAAAGTCTATGCATACAAATGATATGTTTACATTTTTTCAAAATTTAACAAAGGATATAATTATCACAATTTTTAATAATTATTATTAATTAAAACAAATATTATAAATTTAATTGAAATGCCACACTATAGTCCCACAAACATAATAGTCAACAATGAAAATATAATTGAAATAGCAAAAGTGTAACTCAATTAACATGTTAACTAATAAATGACACAGTCATTAATAAATGTATGAATAATTTTTAATTTATCTTTATTACTTAAATAACTTCCCAGCCTATTTTTCTACAAAGACAATAAAACATACCTAATATATAACATAATTATTTACATTGTTAAATAGTTTATAAAATGATCAGTAAATTAAATATTTCAATAAAAATGAATAATTGGTAATTAATTATTACTTAATTAACTTCCCACCCTAATTCCCTACAAACTAAACAACGCACAACTGAAATGCAACTCAGAAAAAATAATTACATAGTTTACACAATTAATTACCAAATAAATAATTAATAATATATTATTAATTAATTATCAATAAATTGCTTTTTAATTAACTTCCCACACTGTACCTCAACAAACCCAACAACTCACACTTAATTACAACTTTGTAAATAATTAATTATCAATTAAACATTTAATAATTGAATAATAATTATCAATGAATTGTACTTAATTAGTTATCCATCCTTTACCCCTACAAACCCCAAAGCCAGCACCTGAAATATAACTTAGAAAATATATTAATTACACAATTTACATAATTAACTATCAAATAAATATTCAATATTGATTACAAATTAATTATTAATTTTTATAATTAACTAGCTTCCAACCCTGTGCCCTACATGCCTCTGAACCCACTATAGCACTATACATTACAATTAACAATTAAATAAATGAAAAAAATGACTAAAAACGACACACTATATATTAAAGACATTAACAATAGTTCTACAAATAATTATAACATATAGAATTAAAATATAAAGTTAAATACATAAAGATAAATAAAAAACTATCTTTTTTTACAGCTATATTTTGGTAAACAATAGTAATCATACAGATAGTTTTGACAAAAATAATTTTTACCTTAAAAACTCTATGTTCTTATAAACAATATTTCTGCATCACACTAAATGTATCACAATATTTAAATAAGACTTGATATTTGTGTGACTCAATATTTATGACACAATATTTTGTCCAAATACCCGTTATTCAGCATTTGACAACATGTAGTTCAAGTGAAGTGATTTGATCAATTATTTTAAGGGTTAGTCTAAATAGGACTATTTCAAAATTTGAAAGCCAGCATATGGGGGTTTTCAGTATATTTTATATAGTTAAATCCTGTTTAACATATGTTACAGAACATTGAGAGTCATTCCAAGCTTCAAAGTAGAAGTAAAAGTAATGAACATTCCTATACACAGCCAGGTGATCGATCAATAAATTGACTTGATGGGTTTAAATTCTTTGCAACCTGGACTGAAAACACTGTCCCACAGGAAGTTAGCCTCAGAAAATAGTAAATTACATTAAGGAATGTTGTCTGACCTATTTAGTATGGGAACTAAAGCAATGCAAAAAAGAAGACAGTCTTGATTTGTGCTCTCTATGTCTCCAGAAGCAGGGATAAAGACTTAGGGCCGAATTAGGTTGTCTGACAGAAACTTTTCGCCAGACTCCTTGTCCGATTCAGTTCCGACCGACTCACAATTGGCGGATCCTCACAACCGATTAAGATGCTTCCAAACACCGTTCTGAAGGTCTCCCATTGACTTCAATGGGAACCTGTGTTCCAACCGACAACACAGGCTCCTATGGGGAAAAGCGTTGTCTGTGGAAAACCTTACATCCTGTGGCGGGGACCCCATAGTGCCTGCTACACAGTGCATTGTTTTTACAGGGGGATCCCTTGGGTACCCTCTTGACCCCAAACAACAGGACTCCAGATGAAGGGGGACCTGCAAAGGGCCCAAGGTTAGTTTCTGGCAGCCTTTTCCTGTCAGACAGACCGATTCGAAAAGACTGTCAGAATCCAACATCGTAATCGTCAATCAGAAACACGGTCCGTAGAGCTTGGATTCTCCGATAGCTGGTAGGAACTGATCCAGAATGGCCAAACAGTTCCCTTTCTGACTATGAGCATCATGATAGGTTGGTCGGAATTTTTAAGACTGAGTTGGGCGGATCCGTTCCGACACAGTCTAGGAGAATTCGACAGTCAGTTGGAGGCTTTCTGCCCGACATCATAATGAGGCCCTTAATCTTGGAGAAATAAAATTACTTTTAATCAGCAGCATACAGATCTGCAAAAGTAACTAATTCAAAAAAAGGTTGAATTCTCTGACAGAGACCAATAGGACAGGCAGACTGCCCATTTTCTTTGGGCCTAGGTTTATAGTCCAGGGTCTAAATGATTGCCAAAGAACAACACCGCAGTGATGGAAGGCAGTTTTTATCTTGCATGCCTCTTTAATATCCAATGCAAAAGAACTCTCAAGGACTGCTTAGAAGAAAATTCTCTCTCAGAGTCAATGAATCATACTGACACAATTATCAGCTTTTCCTAATGTTTCAGAAAAACTAGAGAAGTGGTCGTAAGGCATTGTGTTTTTTCAATGAAGAGTAGATCGGAATGGTAAGTGTATTGTTTAGTTATCCATACTATGAGTATGAGGACCCTACTCCTTTGTCTTATGATTTCTATGAATGAGTTAAATAGTTGTCCATTGTCCGGTTTTAAGTTTTAGCGCTTGGCATGGGCATTGGGAATTGTCAGCAGGGAAACTGCCATTTTCATAAGGGGTTGTTTGTCAGAATAATGATAACACAAAGATTGTCTGCCATTTATGCTGTTGTTTAAATATTGTATATTATAATATTGCTCTTTTGAGTGTAGATTTGATATGAGTAACTCCAATTGGGCATTATTTTCATAAGCAATATTGAAGACAATACATTTTGTTAATCAAAATGTA
This sequence comes from Lissotriton helveticus, assembly GCF_964261635.1. Taxonomy (NCBI): domain Eukaryota; kingdom Metazoa; phylum Chordata; class Amphibia; order Caudata; family Salamandridae; genus Lissotriton; species Lissotriton helveticus. The sequence goes on from NC_136061.1 coordinate 1,619,722,120, forward strand.
GGTAGTATATCCCATGTGCACCAGAGATCCTTGGGGGAGAAGTCTTGACTCTCTGTAATGTTAGGCCTGATCTGGCCTTTTGTGGAGAGGTTAAGTGAAGAAAGTTGTTTATTATATGATGTGGTTGTTAGACTTCACAGTGTAATACATTTACAATTCCATCTTATGTCATTTGGAAAACCTTTAGCTCAACCCTAGGCAACTGTGAGCCCCCTCACTCTCCCCATGTCTGGGTGCCTGCCTCTCTCCGCGGCCCACCAGAGCATGCACTGTCCTCACTCTTCTTCACTGGTGAAGCTCCCGGACCAGGCCAGGTCCCACTTATTGGTATGGGTGGTGTCTCTTTCTCCTCTGAATGGTGTCCCAAGCCCGATGTATTCTGGGCAGCAACGTTTGGTGGCCAGAAGGGGTCTGCAGTTGCCATTGCTGCCACGCACTGTGGCAACAGCCAGGCTGCTAGCCTCACGCAGCAGCCGTCTTTAGGTCACACGCCCAAATGTCGTCACTTCGGGGCGGGCTGATAACGGCTTCCATCTTCAACTTGGGCCTGCCAGCTTCTTCTCTATCAGCTTCCAGCCCTCCTGCACACTTTTCCTTGGTGACCAGGAGCACTAAGTGCCAGATTTCTAAACACTGCCCGGCAGCTTAGCAGGAGCTTGCAGGGGCTGTGTCTGCTGGAAATGGGCTTCAGGCCACACCCCTCATTCTCACTTGTCTTATTGGTGGGCAAATGCAGTTCAGTGTGCCAAGTAAAGTTTCAACTAACATAGAAATCGTCTAAACTTGGTTATTTATTTCACAAAATGGAGCATTGTCAGTCACAACATGTAAATGTAGAGAAGTCTCATGGTGGATGAGTTTGAAACACTCATATTTTTAGTTGTGGGCTACTTATGATGCTGGAGCAGGATAATTTAGGCTTCACCCATATGTCACAATTATACATTTATATATTCATCTACGACATTCATATACAATGTGGATTTGATTTCATTAGCATGTGTGATGCTTTGAAGCCAACTAAAAATATTCGATCATTGTAGTTATTAGGAATCCATGCATAAACATTCTTGGATTGATTAATTGATCTATGTAACCATGTTTTCATATTCATGTTTAACATTTATTTCCATTATATATGCATATGTATGCATAATTGATTATTTCCTTGATATATGCATATGTATGCATAATTGGGTAACCAAAGTTAATTTTCTTTTTGAGTTAACTTAGCCCGACTTTAGGCCCCAATTGAAATATGTGTTCTAACTTCGCTAGCAGGTGGTTTCATTCCTTTTGCAGGTGCGTTATTATGCTTCTCATTAGTTAGAGAAAGACTTGTTGTTTGTATTAGATGACTGATAGTGAGGCCTGCGGGGGGAAAACTGGCAGTACAATCAGAGAAATATTGGTCAAAGGAGGCCTTCTGTTTATCATGTACCTGGATGGTGGGAAACTCTAGGCCAGAGGTACTCATAGTACGGCCCGTGGGCCAGTGGCGGCCCGGCAAGCCTTCCCTGGCGGCCCGTGCACCTTGTACACATCATACCAGTGTTTTAATTTCTTTTTTTTTTAAAGAGTATCTGCAAACTAAGTTACAGTAGCGCGACTCCGAGACTCTGCTGCTCTGTGGGGGCCGGCCGGGCGATTCCTGCCATAGTTAGAGTGGAGCTGCAGGGGCGCTAAGAGGTGAACAACACAGCCTCATTAACATTCTAATGGTCTTTTAAAGACCTGTTAATGCGCTCGGTGCAGCTATGTGTGTGTGTGCTCCGAAGCTGTCTCAGCCCGGGCTGACACAGAGGCAGGGTGAGATGACAGAGGGAGAGGGAAAGAAAGGGAGACAAAGTGAGGAAGGGAAAGGGAGAGCGGGTGAGGGAGTAAGAGAGGGAAGGAGGGAAAGGGAGGGAGGGAGGAAGGGAATGGGAGGGTGAGGGAGGGAAAGGGAGTTTTTTTTTTTTTTTTTTTTTTTTAAATTTATAAAGCGCACGTACGCCCGAAAGCTTCTTGGCGCTGGAAAGAGGTAACATAACAAGAGATAAAATGTGCAAGAATCTTTACTTCAGATATGCCTGTGTAAAAAGGTGAGTCTTAAGTGCCTTTCTAAAGGCAAGGAGGTCCTTACTCTGCCGGAGGACTAGTGGGAGCGAGTTCCACAGAGTAGCTGCTAAGAACTGGAAACTGCTGCCTCCTTGTCGTTTTTTTTTGAAGCGTGATACCTCAAGTAGGTCTTTATGGGCTGATCTCAAGCTGCGTAAGGGAGCATATCTTCCAATTAGCTGCCTAATAAAAAGAGGTCCCTTGCCTTGCAAAGCCTTGAAGATGATACACCCAGCTTTAAATTCGGCTCTTTGGGCCACAGGTAGCCAGTGCAGGGTCTGTAGGCCTGTTTTAATCGATTCCCATTTGGGTACATTGCAGATCAGTCTGGCTGCCTGGTTCTGTAAGTACTGTAATCTTCGAAGTTGGCCTACAGGTAGGCCAAGATAAAGACTGTTTGAAAAGTCAATGTGGGAAAGGACTAAAGCTATGACCACCTGAATTAGGGCGGGATGGGTGAGGAAGTGCGCAATTTTCCTAATTTTCCTCAATTGAAAAAAACCAGAGGAAACCACGGTTCCAATTTGGGATTTTAACGTAAGGTCCTCATTGATGGTAATCCCCAGGCTTTTTACAGTCAGAGATTTTTTAGGCGGAAGGCCCATATCAGCAGGCCAGAAGTTAGGGCTCCAACTGATTTCGCTTTTACCGGGCAAAATTAGCTCCGTTTTCCCCGGGTTTAATTTAAGATGATTTGAGGACATCCAACTCTGGATTAAAGTCATGGTAGCTTGAAAGTCCTCCACAGCATTTGGGGAATTAAGTGTGAAAACTAGCTGCAAGTCATCTGCATAATTGTATACAGTGACTTTATGGTTTCTCAAAGCAAAAAGAAGGGGCCGCATATACAAATTAAACAATAAAGGAGATAACGAGGAGCCCTGAGGCACCCCGCAAAAGGAGTTGACTTTAGCAGCAGAAAAAGAGCCTAAGCGGACAGCCTGAGTACGTGCAGAAATAAACGATTTAAACCAGGCTAAAGCGGAATCTCTGCCTGTTCGACACGGTTGACCAGAATAGAATAGTCAACCGTGTCGAATGCGGCAGACAAATCAAGAAGTACCAGGGCTTGATGGAGATTTTTGTCAGCATTGGTCCTCAAGGTGTTCTGGACGGCCAGTATTACTGCCTCGGTAGAATGACCAGGCCTGAATCCTGCTTGATTGGGTTGGAGATAGCCCGATTCCTCCACGAAATTTGAGAGGCAGTTGGTAACATGAGCCTCCAACATTTTGGATAGGAAGGGCAGCAAGGATATAGGCCGGTAATTCGTGAGGTCCAACGGGTCAATGCCAGGTTTCTTGATGAGGGGTATCAATAAGGCCTGCTTGAAACTAGTGGGCACTATCCCTGAAGTAAGAGAATCGTTGAGCAAGGGCATCATACTGTTGGGCATGGCTCGACCGATTTCTTTCATAATTTGGGGGGGGCAGAGGTCCATGGGAGAGCCTGATTTGACTCTAGACAATAATTCCAGGAATGTTTGCAAATCAATAGGGGGAAAAGAGTGCAAAGTTGAAGAATTAAAATAGATGTCGTCCACAGGGGCACAAGCTGGAAGTGTAGACAATGAGGGAGTAAGGGAGGGAAAGGGAGATTGGGTGAGGGAGTGAGAGAGGGAAAGGGTAGGAGGGAAAGGGAGGGAGGAAGGGAAAGGGAGGGGGGAGGGAAAGGGAGTGACAGTGAGGGAGTGAGGGAGGGAAAGGGAGACCGGGTGAGGGCGTGAGAGAGGGAAAGGGAGACAGAGTGAGGGAGGGAAAGGGAGACAGAGTGAGGGAGGGAAAGGGATACAGAGTGAGGGAGGGAAAGGGAGACAGAGTGAGGGAGTGAGGGAGGTAAAGGGAGACAGAGCGAGAGTGAGAGGGAAAAGGATGCAGGGAAAGGGAGTGATAGAGTGAGGGAGTAAGGGAGGGAAAGGGAGATAGAGTGAGGGAGTGAGAGGGAAAAGGATGCAGGGAAAGGGAGGGAGGGTAAGGGATGGAGGGAAAGGGAGGGAGAGGAAGGGTGTGAGGTAGGGAAAGAGAGACAGAGTGAGGGAGTGAGAGAGGGAAAGGGAGACAGAGTGAAAAGTAAAGTCCACATTTGTAAAGCGCACAATCACCCGTAAGGGTCTCTGGGGGCCGTCGGGAAGATTAAGCGAGCTATTGCCCAGAGTCACATGGTGCTGGGCTAACCTGCCGCCAGAGCCGGGGATCGAACCGTGGTCCCCAGATTCCAGCGTCAGTCGCCCTGGCCGCAGCGCCACACCTCTTCACAAAGTGAGGGAGTGAGGGAGTGAGAGAGGGAAAGGGAGACAGAGTGACGGAATGAGAGAGTGAAAGGGAGACAGAGGGAGGGAGACAGAGGGAGGGGGACAGAGTAAGGGAGAGTGAGAGAGGGAGGGAGAGGGAGGGAGACAGAGAGAGAAAGAGAGCGAGAGAGAGAGATGTGTGTATGCCGTGTCTGGTGGCTCAGTGGATGAAGGCGTCCGCTGCAGGGACCAGTGATCAACCTCATGGTCAGTTTTTTTGTTGTTGCTCTAGCCCCGCCCCCTCCCCCACTGACCCCACCCCCACTGGTGCGGGCACAAACCACAGTGTAAATGGCCCCCGAGAGAAAGTTTGTGAGTACCCATGCTCTAGGCTGATCTTTGCTGTCAAGTTTTCTTGAGATAGAAACTTAAAAGTAAATGTTGGAGATCAACTTAGCTAGTGACCTAACTTGACAATAGGCAAGCGAAATAGGTTTTCTGCAAGTGCAACTGACTACTTTAGAGATCATGTAAGAATTAGGCTCGGGTGGAGAACTCTGCTCTGCCAGCGGAGTCTGCAGAGATTACCCTACCCCACGCTCCGCTGAGAACATGGAGTAGGGAAAAAGTTAGCCAGCCCAGCCCACGCTAATTTGGGCCTCGGCCTCCATCCCGCATAAATTAAAATACATACACTGGCTGTGGCTGCAAAGGAGGTGTTGGGCCTCACCTACAGCGAGGCCTAGAAATATCTGGCTGCACTGCCTTCTATTCTCCATCTGTGTGGAAATTTGCAACATCTTGCTGCATTATGGGCCCATGTTCCTGCTCTTGGGTGACTCCAGGTGGCCCATCCTGGGGTTCTCCCCGTGCTTCTTCTGTCACCTCTGTTTGTTGCCTTGCTCCTCCCTCAATTAGCTGTGCCTCTATTGCGCAAGTGCCCCAGGCAGACAGATGGCACCGGGGGTCCCCATTTACGCTGATGTCCTCCTGCCATCTGGCACTTTAGCCTACTACTCCACAGTCTCTAGAAGCTTTTCGTACAACACTATTGGTCATGGGACATACGGACCCAAACAGCGAAAGCTGCTCCTTGACCAGGCTAAACCAGTGAGGCTCTCATTTGGACTTGGATAAACCTCCAGACCAGGAGTTCTGCACCAACATGCTAGAGACACATCGGCCATCATGGCTGAGCTCAAGGCTGGGTTCTGTGCCCCGGATGCCCACCTTTACACACTGTCTGGCGCATGAACCGCTTGGAGGTGTGCCTCGATCGCAAGGGCTCATGGATCGACAGCAAGGAGGAGAGTATTTTGGGACTGGAGAACGTTGCTACAGAAGTACTGAAACACATCCAAAAACTGGGGCATATATTCAAATCAGTGGCCAATAAAAATAGGGATTTGGAGGTGAGGTCCCCCACAGGAATAATATCCACATATCTGGCATTGCATAAACTACGAACATGGGATTCCCTGATGTGTTCATCGAGCAGCACCTCATGCATCTCTTTGATCGCAATAACTTCCCTTCCACTTTTGCAGTGGAGCGCGCTCATCGATCCCTTGGCCCTCGCCTTCTTGTGGGGGCCCGCCACGCCTGCTCATAGCATACCTCCTCAACTATAAGGACAGGGACACTGCCATTTGCCTCGCATGGGAACAAGGTCTCCTACACTACTAAGGCACATCCATCTCATTCTACCCAAACTTCATGGTCACAGTTCAAGAGGCCAATCAGACATTCAGTGATGTCAAGAACTCTCTTCAAAAACTGGCCAAAATATGCTATGCTGTACCCTGTTCCCCTGCAGGTTGAGGTTGATGGGAGCCCAATTACCTTCGATACTCCAGCAGCAGCGATTGACTTTTGTAAACAAATCCCCTCTAGGCTCTCCTCCTCTAGGCAGACCACTGTACTGCATCACCAATTCCTACCCATCAGCCTCCTCTGGTCTGATCTGCCTTGCTATGCTTGCTCTTCTCTTCGGCTGCAGACTACCTTTGCATCTCTTTTGTGGATCTACTACAGACACTGTGTTTTGCTCATCATTGACTTGCTAGTACCTTGCCCTTACAAATGCTGTATATTTTCAGTTTATTCTTCTTTAATTTTTCATGTATCCCTCAGTCAGGCAGGCCACACCATGCTGAGATGTCACCTCTCACCCATCATGAATACCATATTATCTTTATAGGGATTGTTTACTTCTCTGTTTCTCTTTTTCTGGGTTCACTTGATGTATTTCTATCTAGTGACCATGGGGGGGGGGGATCTTTTGTTATGTTTTCTTTGTTTGTTCTCTATTGCATATCAGGTACACGATATGCTCATTCAAGACATGCACTGTTCTCCATACATCTGCCTTCTCTATGCCAGATCCTGCAAGGCCTGGGAAGGTGATAGACATTAACTTTGTCACATGGAATACACCGGGTATCAATAATCCCTGCAAGGGCCTACAAGTCCTCTTATATCTCTCCTGTCATGGGGTCAAAATAGCCTTTCTCCAGGAAACTCATTTTGCATCTCATGGCACTCAATCATATGCCAATGCACAGGGAGTGCAATGCTACTTCTCATGTTTTAACTCATTCTCCTGTGGAGTCTACACCCATACACATAAAAGTGTCCAATTTTCCCTTTATAAGAGCCGCTCAGACACGAAAAGCCACCATCTGACTCTACAAGGCATCCTTGCCAACAAACATGGTCTACTAGTTAACTTATATGCCCCAAACATCGATGATCTAGACTTCTTTCAGGAGCTCTATGCCATTTTGGGGCATATAGACATTGACTTGGTCATTTTGGGTGGGAATTTTAATGTGGTGAAAAGCCCAAATATCAACTTCACTAGTACCCAGCTGAATGGTAATCCCTGATCGTGGGAAGTACTCCAACATATGACTGACCTCTATGCCCTACAAGATATCTGGCATGCTCCATACCCATCCACACCTGGCTGCACCTTCTTTTTTGCCCCTCAAGATATTTGGACACAGTTGTATTATTAGCTTTTCTTCGCTAGTGCTTTGCTCCCGACCACAGAGGCTAAACCCTTACTGCAAATCCTGTCAGATCATAGCACTGTCCTCCTGACTCTACAGGTCTCATAAGGATGTGCCTGGTGGTTTTGTGGCATGATCTGGAAAAGAACTGGGGCCCCTGTATATAGGATAAATAAGCCCTGATAGGGAATAAACAATAACATGTAAGGACACACCTGGGCACAGTGAATAACGGGCAAAAGAAACTCTAGAACTGAGACATTAGTGAAAACAATAATTGTCGTAACTAATATCAAAGTTACATTTGTTTATTTTTCATAGAGTGATAAAACACTTTTTTATATTTATCAAATTTTATCAATGATGTTTTATATAAATCAGTGTGTATATACTTGATACATCTGATGAATATTTCAACTATAAAACATTATCTACATCTGTCTTTGTTGTCATACTTCACATTGGATACATATGTAAACACAAACATAAACATATTGCTCATAATTCATTACAAAAGAGATTACATGATCCACAATTCAGGGTAACAATGATCAAATGATGTGCAGAGACTGGCGGTATGTTGTCAGATTACACGCGTTTTGGCATGGCCTTTGTCAGGACTCTGTCACAGAAATGGCTAAATGAAGTAATAGACAACATCAGCACTAGAAGTTAAAATGCCCGCTATTTAAAGCGAAATTTAATAATCCTCTATGAATGGGACAGGTAACATGTAAGATAATTTAAGTTAGAGGCAGTGTCTATCGTTTATGTTAGAGAGTAAGTGGTCCAAATAGAAACAAAGGAGTTTTGTGAGATTAACATGCGCCAATGTGACAATACCTGAAATACGTGTAGACACATACACCACATGCACCCAAACCATAAAAGAATAGTGAATACCGCTAGATGGAGTGCAGCGCAGAAGTTTCATATGTGAGGCTAATTGAGATACCACTTAGATCCCTACAGGTGATGGAACACTTTAATTAAATGTCCCTTAGATGTTACAGGTGAGGACCATACCTTTAAAATGAGCAATACTTGTGAGCTCATCAGAGATAGGGAGAGCGTGAGGAAGGAGATACACACTACAAATATGAAAAGAAAAGCATCCTTTCTGAAAATATGAAAAAAGGGCATTAATATGAAAAATACTTATCCCATTTTATGAAGTATATACACTTATTCATATAAAACATAATTGATAAAATTTTATAAATATAAAAAAATTAAATTTTGATATTATTTACGACAATTATTGTTTTCACTAATCTCTCCATTCTAGAGTTTCTTTTGCCCGCACCAACTGTTATTCACTGTGCCCAGGTGTGTCCTTAAATGGTTTTGTGGCATGGTCCAGTCTTCCGTACTGAAGCCCACTACTCCATCGTTAAAAATGTTGCTCTAAATTTTGGCACGGTCTCGATGCAGGCAGTTCTCTGGGAGGAATTTAAGACATACATCTGCGGAATTCGCAGATCTATGCATGTTGATATTCTGCATGATATCGTCTCCCAGTTGAAAAGAACATTCGCGATGTGGACCTAGCCACCTCCCAAGGCAGTGACCCCCAACTGCGCCAACGCTCAGCCTTACTGACTGCCTTTCAGGACTTGGATGATAAGGATCTCGCATATCTTGGGAAACACGCTATGACCTTGCACTATGGTGAAGGAGAACGCCCTGTATGCACTTTTGCGCAGTTACTTGGCCCCAATCGCAGAGGTGGCTCTGTCACTGAGTTGCGCATGGCCACAGGGTCCTCTGTCTATGGGGCTTAGAATATCCTGACTGAGGGGTATATTATCAAGGGGTTTATCTCCGCTTTTTTGGCTTTAAAAGCCAAGAAAGCGGAGATAAAATTATCTCCCTATTACCAAGCTGTCGCTAACACCAGTTAGTGACAGCTATTAGGAGATAGCGACCATCTTGGGCCCCGCTTTGCATGTCAGTGATATTTATCACTAATGACATGCAAAGTGGGCGTGCCAAGATGTTAGCGACTGGAAACAGTCGCTAACATCGCTATCTCCTATTACCAACTTTTGGAGATATTCGCGCTAAGCGCGAATATCTCCAAAAGCTAACACCTGCCCTGAGCAGTTCTTCACCATGTTATCCAATGGGAGGTGGATAACATGGCTAAGAGCATTTGCTCGATAATGCATGAATATCGCTGACTTTTCAGCGATATTCATGCATTGCGGCCGTTTTTTATCGCATTTGCGATAAACCTTGCTAATAGCAAGGTTTATCTGCGATAAAAATCGTCGATGTGCGGCGATAATTTTTGTCTCTAAACAAGTTAGAGACAAAAATTATCGCTAGTTGTTGGTAATATACCCCTGAGTTCTGATGTTATTACAAATGCCTTTATGCCTCCTGCATGCCAGATGACATGCTAGAGCTCCCACTGTACCTAGCAGAAATTGCAGTGGTGTGGCTCAATGACGGCCAGCAGCACTTCCTTACTGAGCAGATCTCTTGCAAAGAGGTCGGACTAGCAATTGACACCTTGGATGGGAGCTAGGCCCCTGCCTCAATGGCCTGAAAAGAGCTTTCTAGAAAGCTTTCTAAAATAACTCGCTCTGCACCTCCTAGCTATGTATGCTGAAACGGTAGAGGCTGGTGTATTGGCACCCACACTGCGTGAGGCAACATGGTCTGGGACTACCGACCGCCCCCTCCCCGTCATGCAACCAACATTTACGATCCCCGTAGTAATTTAGCCAGGCAAGAGAATTCTTTGGAAGGCAGGGGGTCTCACGACCCCCCGGCCGTATTTATTAAAATATGAAAACAAATACAAATTGAGTAAAATAAACATTATTTACATAATTATTAAATGCAAAATTCAGACATTAGATTTACAGCAAGGTAGACAGGTATGAAGGGCTAACCTTAACAGATGTCTAATACAGCGTGCTCCTAACCGAATCTAACATCCTACGTATCAATTTTGCATTCTAATAATTTCTGGGCCTACGGCAAGGTCGTTAACCGGTGTCATATCCTATCCCCAGCTACGCCCTCACGTCTGAGTGCGCATGCGCAACAAGGGCCCGGTTACCGGGAGAGTTCGTCCCTCTCCTGGTTACCCTCGTACGCTCCGTGAACTCCATTTAACCAAAAAGGAGGGCCCTTTCACTCGCGCCATTTGCTGACGTCATAGTGTATGTGCGGGATGGCTACCAGCCCAAGGAAAGCGTGACTCCCTCCCCCGCACCCTTCCAAGCAAGCGCATATCCTGCCCCTGAAGTTCTAGGAGAGACCAGTGACCCCTCCCCCTGGGCAACCCCATTCGATAATGGTGCCGCCCCCTAAGGACCTTAAATTGCTGCTCACCGATTATGACCTTACCGCCACAGGCCAGCATAGTTGACCGACTATCTGGCCCCCCCCAAAATGTCTACACTGAAAGGTCATACCTACCTCGCAAAACCTTCTAACCATGCCAGTATGTTCCTTACTAATAGGTCATTACCTGCCTCAGTCAAGTGGACCCCATCCTGTAAGTAGAACTGATCTCCCCAAATGCACCCATGTGGGATACTCTGCAGTTGAGGTGTTCGAAACAGCTTCTCGATCTTGTTGTTGACCCTCTGTACTGAGTGATTCAACTCCCTAACTGATTCCCCTCCCCTCCACTGAAGTCTAGGTATCAAATGTGACCACACTATGGTGCAACCCGTTAGCAACTTCGCCGGCCAACCCGCTGCTGAGATAATCTCTTCCAACAAGACCCTTCTGCCCAGCGTCACCAAATCGTTCCCCCCCCAGGTGTAGGATAACCACTGATGGCGGTGGGGTGTGTCTTTCAAGTAAGTCAGAAAAGAAGCCCCTAAGCTGGCTAAGGCAGAGCCCCTCTCTGCCATGAAAGGAAACATTGAAACCCCCGCTCTCCGCCCTCCGTCTACACCCTCCTGAAAGGAAAAATGGTTTAGCACGCTTCACATAAGAATGACCAACAACCCATACTACATGTGTCCTCCTCTTGTCTTCCTGCCGTTGCCGAGTTGTTGGTGGTTGCATTTGATGACCCTGTAGTAGTTTCCGTCCTGCGCCACAGGCCCGAGAAACTTAAAGATAAACATACACAAGGCAGGTGTCAGGGGGTGTAATTGACCCTCACAATATGTGCAGCCACACATAACGCTTATAGGCATTGGAAGACCATCTCCCAATCCTCTTCACACTGTTGGCATGCAATCCTCTCGCAGTGGCCTCGGTGGCCGCCCCTATCGGAAAGAGTGTGTCCCAAATTCCTTGGGATTCAAACCTGCTTTGGCGATTGCCATTGCCAACACTCTTTGGAACTGAAACCTGGTCAAAGGGGTACCATCCGCATGTATTAACAATGCTCCCATTGCCACACCCGCCCGTTGTCTGATGAATGCCTCCACATGCGACACTGGGCAGCACGGGTTGTTCAGCGCCCGGTGTAGCACCAAACTATCCCCCCGGGCCTCCTGATCAGTTTTGGATTTCCTAATGGTACCCACATTGAGTCGCCCCGTATCATAGTGTCTACCAACTGCAGGCCACCTAACCTGTCGAGTTTGTTATTAGCCACTAGTTCACTTACCCGCAATGCCCCGTAAAATGCCAAGGAAAAGGCAGCTTTAAATAGGAGTACCTCCCCCGAAGAGCTGCATGTGTCAGACAGGGCAAAAAATGCCACTGCCAACCATTCTAAACCTATTGGCCTTCTGCCATCGGCGGGGTTTGCCTGTAGGCGCCGCCACCCCTTCGTCACCTTTCGCACCAAGAAGCTATTCGTAGGATCCCTGGCCCCCTTTGCCTGTGCAAAGGAAGTAACAGCTGCCTTGTGTCTGCTAGCTGTCGCAGCTGAGCGCCCCTCCTTGTGCAATGTGTCCATTTACCCAGTAAAGTTTGTCTCCTGATCCCATTTGGCCTCCCACTCCTGTCCCAGAAAATTACAGTAAGACCTGAACGCCCCTTCGTAAGCTGTCCTGGTCCTGGGAGCTAGGCTGGCTGCCACGATGTCCTGTAGTCGGGGGGACCAATCTGCCAAAGTGTTGTCGGGAAGTGTGCTGGTGCGGCCTCTGCAGCTGGTAGGTGTTCTCTGAATACCTGCATCTTAAAGCAAGAAAGGGCATCAGCTGCTTTATTCAAGACCCCTGGAACATGTTTGGCCCTGAATTGCACGTTCAACTTCATGCATCTTACACCGTGCTGCCTGTTGATTGATGCATTCCACTACAGTCATGTTATCCAACCAGAAAATCACGGATCGATTAGACAATTGATCAGGCCAAACCCTTAAAGCAACCCATATTGGGAAGAGCTCCAGAGACCCAATATTTGCAGTCAAACCGCTTTTTTCCCACCATTCGGGCCACTTTTGTGCCACCCACTTGTTGCCAAGTATGGAGCCAAACCCTACACTGCCAGCAGCGTTGGTCCATAGTCCTAACTCCGCCGAGGTCATGGGGGGGCACCCCACACTACTCTGCCATTGAAATCCTTCAGAAATGAAATCCATATCCGCATGTCCTGGCAAACCTCGACTGACAGTCTCGTGCGATGATGCTTGTCTCGCAGGCTCTGCATGGCCTGCGCAATTGAGCGGGAAAATGGGCGCGCCATAGGAATGACCCTTAATGCAAAATTCAGCTGGCCCATAGTCTGCTGCAACTGCTGTAATGTGACTTTCTCCTTAACCAAACATTGTTGTAGGGCTGCCCTGAACTTCGCAATTTTTTCCTTGGGTAACCTGAAACAACCCTCAACGGAGTCCAATTCGATGCCTAAGAATTCCAGGCATATAGATGGCCCCACTTTTTTTCCTGGTGCCAGCGGGACCCCAAAAGCATGCATGAGCACGTAAAACTCACGCAATGCCCACGCACACTCCTGTGAGCCCGCCACCTCAGCAAAAGAAAATGGTCAAGGTAATGCATCACATGTTGGTGCCCTGTGGATTGTCTCAAAACCCATTCCAGGAAAGAACTGAATGTCTCAAAGTAAGCACATGATACGGAGCAACCCATGGGCATACACATGTCCATATAGTATTTGCCTTCAAAGAAAAAACCCAGCAGGTGTTGGTCAGATGGATGTACTGGCAGTAGTCTAAACGCGGACTCAATGTCAGATTTAGCCATCAATGCCCCGGGGCCCAAAACTCTCAACATCTCTACTGCCTGATCAAAAGACGCATATTTTACGCTGCAAATGTCCTCGTCAATCGCATCATTCAATGACAAGCCCCTAGGTGCAGAGAGATTGTGTATGAGTCGGAATTCGCCCTTTTCTTTCTTCGGAACCACCCCCAGGGGTGAGCAGACAAAATCCGGTACTGGGATGTCAATGAAGGGATCCGCTACTCTGCCTAGGCGCAGTTCCATCTCAATTTTTGCCGCTACCCCAGGATTGTGTTTCTCTGACATCTGATTCCTACACTGCGGTGTCCAGGTATATCCCCCTGCTGGAATCCGAAAACCATGTGTGAAACCTTCTTGCAGCATCCTTGCGGAGGTGTGGTCTGGGTATCTGTTCAGCCAAGGAATAATAGCCAAAACGTCAATGGGGGAGTGAGCGACCTGGGGGTGTCCTCCACTATTCTGGTTTCTTTCTCCCCCTGTTACCTGAAGTACTACCCTTTGAATGGCATGCCGTTTCTGGGTGGGAAGGGTGGCCGCATATGTAACACGCGTGTCTGAATTTGCACGTGCCCGCTGCCCTGGTGCATGTTCGCCTGTTGAAATCCCAGCACACGCCCTTCCCGCCTGCATTGCCTCTGGCCTTATTGGCCGCATCCCCCCCCTTGTGCTGACCGAAAGGGCTGCTGAAAGGGCTGCTGGGGCTTGGGCGAATATCCTTTGTTCTAGCTATTGCTAGCGCCTGCCGATTGACCCCCTGAAAACTGAGAATGCCAGGAAATTGAATCATCTTTTTCCCAGGCTAAAGATTTGTCGAATTCCCTAGCTTTCCTGAAAGCTATGTTATACTCTTTCCATGCATCCCCCCGTAGTTGTCACTGAACATCGTAATCCTACTCTGATAACAAGCCATCTCCGCCTGCAAGGAAGGTGAACGTTCAGCGGTAACCACCACAAATACAGAAAAAGCCCTGATCCAGTTGATGAGCATATAATCCACCCTGAATTTATACAACTGAGACCGCCATTCGCTAGGCAACATCATATCTTTCTGTGACTTGGCATACTCCCACTCCCTGTTGTCAATCAGCAATGAGAATATATTTACATATTTATCTGCCCAAATCAATTCTTTTACACTCTGCGAGACATGTTGCGCCAAGTTCTCCCCCCTGGAGGGTATTGCGCCTTTGCCTAATACTGGCAAGGCAACCTCCTTAGCACCTTCAGCGAGTCGCGTTGGTTCTATGGTCTTGACTTTCCCCGCATCACTCACTAAACCTGTTTGGGAAGAAATTGGTGTGCTTGGAATGCTACCCTCGCCCCTAGCCACCATGATTTTTGCGACCATTCTCTGTACATCGGCCAGGGGATCAGCTGCGGAGGGTAACAGTCCCCCAATCCCCAACCATGGGAGCACTGCCGCTATCTGTGCTGCCAATTCTGGGGGTAACTGACCCACCCCAGGGGGTGCGCTGGCCGGAACTACTGGTGGGACCACTGTCGGCGCTAAGTTTATAGGTGGCGGGGCTGGAGTCGGTGCTACCGGTACACTTATCGGGATTGGTGGGGCTGGCGTGGGCGTCTCAGGTGATGTAGGCGCTCTGCTAGGGACTGGCCCCGGAGACCCCCCTCCCAACCGTGACTTGGGGGGGTGACTACAACCCTTCTTGGCTCAGCCACGCCTAGGTGGGGCCTCCATTCCCCCCTGGGTCTAGGTGGCACTATTACCCACTTGGGCCTCCCTGATGGCCCTGCCTGTGCCTCAAACCTCTCACCCAATTCCGCCACGGTCTTTCCCAATTCATCCACTTTCCCTAATCTCTTGTCCATCGCTGACATTCTGCGCATCATGGTCTGAAATATTAGCTCCATGCGTGAGTTTCCTGCACCCCGCTTACCAGACATTTCCTACTATTCAACAGTACCTACACTACAAAACATGGTAGGTATGGGCACGATGTGCCTTGTACCTGTCCAAAGATGGAGGCTCACAGGCTGGCCGTAAGCACCACGCAACTGTGACCGCAACACACCAGCTAGCCTGGGTGCTTGGGCGAGCGCACTCTAGCCCCGCGGCCTGCCAGAAGCAGTGAAATGCAGGCCTGCCCGTGTCCTTGGATCACGACCGTCCACCGTGCGCTCCTCCGCAACTCGGTCCGCTGCGCCCCCTGTCTGTAACCTACGATGAAAGAAATGTTAAACAAATCCGGCGCAACGAGACAATGACCCTTGCAGTTTGAAAAAGCACTCTACCTTTTGTTCTGCACCGTAATCAAATGAATGCAATGGGGCTGCCCCTTAATCAGACCAATCTTTATACAGTCCCTCTTTGGCCTCGCCTGGTCTCAAATCGTGGCCCGGGGCTATAGCCTTAAAAAGTTACCTCGCTGTAATTTGTGAAGACATATATGTACTTTTAAATTCGGTCTCCCATCCAGGTACTAACCAGGTCCGACCCTGCTTCGCACTGCTTATTCAACAACCCTCAGTTGCCACCCAGGTGAGACCACGAGCGTGTCCTTTTACTCGCTCGCCTCGGTGGGGATCGTACCGTGCTATTCACCCCACTGGTATAGCCTGGAAATGAAGCCCCTGTTTTGTGCTGAGCAATTGCCGCCTAAGCAGTGCCCCCCCCCCTGGCTAAATGCGTTGCCCTTAATCCCTGTTTCGGCCCAACTCCACCTTACTTATGCACAGAGGACGCCTCAGACTCCTCCTAGTATCCTCTTGCTCCCACGCCTCGCCGTACGACCGACCGTTCCTCCCGCCGTCAAGCCTGATCGCGGCGCCAGGCAGCGTAATCGCAAGTGTTCTATAATACAAAAACACAGCATTAAACGGCCCCTGCTGCTCTCCGGGTGCCGTGCGCCGTGCATCCCGAAAACTGCTCCCACCGCGAAGAAAGCCCTTGAAGCGACGAGATCCGTGGTGAACCTGCAAGAAAAATGAAAGAAAATTATCAGCCCCACTGCGGGGCAAGGAGCGAGCCTGGGGAGCGCGGGTGCAAGAGGGCACTTCCCGCGCCCCCCAGGCCTCTTAAACCCCCTTGGTCACGCCCCTTGACCCGGAAGCCTTCCCACCGCTTCCGGGTCAACGGTGGGACCCACCAATCGGGGGGGGGCGGGCCCAGCCATGCGTGTGTGGGGGTCCCTTTCCTTGCTCACGCTCCTCCTGCAGCCCGGTCAAGGATCCCCACGCATGAGTCTCCTACTGCCCCCTTTCCTTCCACATTCTGGACAATATGGTGTTGGCCAAGGTCCTCGCTACCAGGTTGTCCATGCTGATGGAGCAGATTATATCCCCTCTTCAGTCCATCTACGTCGCACACAGTTCCACTTCCCTTAACCTTTGTACCATCTTTGCAGTGATCACCAGTATCTCCCCCACACCACCTGTTGTAGTTGCCCTATTGGACGCTGAAAAGGTGTAAAACTCCTTGGAGTGGCCCTTCTTGAAAGCAGCTCTGATGAAATTGGGACTCCACATTGTGTTCCTCTCTCTGGTCATGTTGTTATACTTTAGTCCAGAGGCACTTGCGAGTCAACGGTATCCTCACGGAAGTGTTTCCTATAACATAGGGGACCAGGCGGGGCTGCCCTCTATCCCCCTCTCCTTTTTGGTCCATCACATTTAGTCACAATACATGCACAGGGACCTCAAGCTCACCCATGGCCCCCATCCTCATTTCCCTATATGCAGACAACATTCTGCTGCTTGTTCTCCACCGATCAGATATCCTTCCTCCTCTTATTTAGGAAATAAAGTGCTTCGGTAACCTCTCTGGGCTGCAGGTTAACTAGACTAAATCCAAACTATTTCCTCTCATGGACGCCTCACACCCTGTTCCCACAGATTATCCCCTAAATTCGGCCACAGATAGTACAAAATCTATATATATCCATCTCCATAGGGACAAGGACCAGATAATCCGGCTCACCTATGGTCCCCCTATTGACGCCCTCGCAACTCAGGTGGAGCATTGGATTAAACTCCCTCTACCCATGGTAGGATGAGTAGTAATCATAAAAATGGTGGTCCTCCCTTGATTTCTTTAATTTCCCTTTAATATCCTTATTCCAGAATTTTTTCAGCACTTTACGTAGTGTCTTAACATGCCTTATTTGGGATGGGTGCTGATTCCGTAGTCAGTGGGATACCCTTACCATCTCATATGATCACAGAGGTTTTAGGGTTCCAGACATCTGTCTCCACTACCTTGTGGCCCAATGCCATTATAGACACTCTTGGTACCACCCAGATGCCCACCCCCGCACCTAAAACCCAGGAGGGACCAGCTCTGGGACTCTCCTCACTCATCTCTTCTTCCAAAGGACATTAAACCATCTCTACAACATGTTGGGCCAGGTGGAGACTCCGATGATTAGTGGGCGGAGAACCCCTCTACTCCCCTGCTTTTCTTCCAGCTAACATCTCCTGGTTACCACTCACGCGTTAAAAGCTTGTACAATGATCCCTCCATCGCCCTAATCTTTATACCCTGGGTGATGTGTACCCTGACGGTTAGTCGCTTTCAGATGAATGGGCTGTTTCGTGCTTCAACGACTGCATGATACCTCATGCTTCCAACTCCCTTCCTACCCCCTAGACCCAGACGATTTCCCTCCGCTGACCTTTGTCATTTCAGACACTGGAGACCCGTTGGACTCTAGGTTATACTGACTCTGCATTGCCATGACGCCCGACACAACTGCTTGCGTCTGGGAGGCCTGGAGTCAGGATCTGGGCTCTCTATTCACAGGCAATATTTGGTCCTACTGCTGTTCACAAACCTAGTGAATGCCGGTCAACCACAGACATACATTGCTACATTTTAAATATCTACCCCAAGCATACCTCTACCCTTCCGACATTGCACAATTCGACCCTCTACGACCTGTCCAGTGCCCCAATGTTCAGCCCCGAATGCAGATTTGCACTCTTGACATGGACCTGCGAACAGATGGGCCTTTATTGAACATGCATCTTCTTCTCACACTCCAGCAATGACTGAAGAAGCGAATACACCAGGCCCGCTCTTAGCTCCCCTAGGCTATACTGGCAATATTCTTACGTCAATGTCACTTTTGCTTGCTAAATGTAAGGTCGCGGTGAATTGAGGTACTGGCTGGGTTCCAACTGCTGCACCCTGATTCAAAAGTTTAACACATTGTGATGGTGACAGTGGGTATTCTGCACAGTTACAGCCACCCACATCCCTGCCTACAGATTTTTGGCAGCCCCTGCGGGACTAACTCCTCACCCCAGACCCTTACACCTCAGATAGATTGTTTTCATCCTAATCATCTGCCCGACCCCTCCCCTTCGCTCTGCATCACGTCGATGTTTGCGACTTGGCACTATTTTTTTGCCCATCATGTATACGATGTTGCCGATATTGTTATGTTTTTGATTATGTCGTGTTCATGAAGGTACACTCAGCACCTTGCTACATCCTCGCGGTACCGCTGTATGATGTGCTTTATTTATTATTGTGCCATTGACATTGCTTTTCGTGTATAAAAATCAATAAATACATTTTTGCGAAAAAGGAAATGTGGCTCTGATTGGTATCTGAATTAAATTATTTAATACATTTTATCTGCGAATGGTTCACTGCACTGTTGTCTGAAAACATTAATAGGAACACAGACATTCCTAATATTATTATTATTTTGTGCCCTGTACATTTTTTGGCTTATGGCTTTTGTTTCCCATTTTAAGTTACCTCAGTCTTCTGAAATTGCCCTGATATTATTTACATGAATAAACAATGTAATTAAAATAAAAAGTATGTGTAATTGTAGTTAGCCTAATGGAAGATTTCATAGATGCAATATTTTTCATTTATAGAAATGGCAATATGCTTTGTCAACATCTTTATGATCACTCCCATAAAGCTTAGTGCTCTTCAGAAAGAGTGATAGATGACCCTATTGTCGCCGGAAATACTGTCAAGTGCCTTTATTTGGGATACGGTGGATTCCACTGTTTAGGTGCAGTTTAAGAGTGCATTCAATGTGCAGTTTCAGACTGGGTACGTGAGCAGTTTCACAATCATCCTCAAGATGGTACTTCTCTCCAAGACATTTAGCTTGAGTTCAGTGGAATATAACAGAAACTGGTCGAACGGTACCCATCTGCCGCAGAAACACTGTTCTCCTGTGCATCCCGCAAACGAAGAAAGCTAATTAAATGAGAAATAATGAAAAAAATCTCGAAGAGCCAATAATTATTTAATGCAATGAACCTGCGAAGGAGTATTACAACTGCACCTGTGAGAGGCAAATTAAGAGTTTTCTAAAATGCGAATAGGGAAGACCTAGTACACAACAGGAATATTGTGAAAAAGTCTGCCCATGGGATGCAGAATTGTTGAGGGCCTCATGCAATTACAGTTAGGCTCCCAAGCTCTAAGAACCTAGTACATTTTAAACTCTAATAAAAAGCAAAGGTTTGTCGTTTGAGGTCAATGCGCTTAACCTCTTATTGCTTTAATTCAATTCAGCTGCAATGGAGGCTTTTATAACTTGGAAAGTGCTGCGGGGAGATGTACGGTATGATAACCACAAATCGTAAATATTTGCTTAGGCCGAAGACTGACTAGTTTGAGGATAACTAAATTGTAACCCTTTTTAATGGAAGAAAAGATGTCTGCCGCCATGTTTTTAGGTGAAACAGACGCTCTGCTGTGGTGTGTTTATTAAGTTGGAAATGTAACCAGGAACGTTATATAATGCCAATTCTATTTGAACGTTTATAAAATTGCGTTTAATGTATCAAATTATGGCGTGTGTGTTTTCGACATTGATCTGTATATATTCAAGGCTTTAAGTGTGATGAAAAAAGTGGGGGAGGGAGGTCTTTAAGGGGGTGTGGCCCATGTAATAATGGATGTGAATAAAAACACATAAGCTACATATCTATGATTTCCATTGTGTCCCTCTCTGATTTTTCTGTTATTGCATCCAGATATATACAAATGTAAAAGCAGTTAAAACTATAGACTTTGTAAATGGTTGATAGGGGTTTAAGATAAATGAGTAACAACAGTGAATTTAGGGGAAGTAGTACTGAAATTGGGAACCTGGAAATAAACAATATAAACATTACTGAGGCTATCGAAAGGGTAATACTATTTAGATTGTCCGATTTTCTCCCATTATGTTGAATCTATGTTAGACAGGAATGTCCTTTTTCTCTCCACATCTCGAACTTCTGCATTTCTCACACCTCATCTCTTTCCTGTTCAGCACCCTCTTTTCAGTCTCTTCTGAATGCACTTCCTCGCATCACATTTATTTCACCACTGCCCAAACGCACAAAACACTCACTCACCTGTAAGCAGTGAATTGTTTTTTACTTTTGCATTGTCAATATTTTGAGAACTGTGAAACACCTTCACGCACATTTGCACAAAATCCCAATTGCAACTCAAATTTATGACCATTGCTCTGTGTGCTCTGCTGAGAGGCCAGAGTTTAGATGAACAGGAATTCTGAACCTCCTTACGACCCATTGACATGCACTGAGAGAAAAAGGCTCTGCTTTCAACCTCAACTCCAGAGCTGTCAATTCTGGCCCATTATAAACACTTGAGGCAACTCAGTTCAAAGTATGCACTATACAAGAATAACATATATGGATATGTTAGAAATGGGAGTATATAGTTGGCAGAGGTAGGTACCAGGCCTGGGCATAGTTTGCAGAGTTTCACTACGCAGAACTCTGCAAAGTGACAGAAAACACTGCAGAGTTATGCAAGTGGCGGAGTGCAGTGCAAACTGCCAATCGCACTGATGATCCTGCCGCTCGAGTAGAAGTTCTACCTATGCGTTAACTCGCTTTGGGAAATTTATGGCTGGCGATCGCGAACAGGGAAAAAACTCTGCTGTACAACGCAAAGCAGAACTTTTTGCACTCCGTGAGTTCTGCGATGCGTGGAGTGCAGAAAACTCAGCGAACGGAGCGGAGTTCACTGCCAAGGCCTAGCAGGTACCTTCTTCCTAGTCAGGATAAGGGGGAAACACTTCTAAAATAACCCCTGCTCACCCCATTGGTAGCTTGGCATGAGCAGACAGGCTTATTACAGAGGCACTGTGTAATGACAAAAATCCACACTATAGTAATAAAAATATGACTTTCAAATGGTAGAAGTAGTTCAGTTCAAAGCAAATTGTTGATACAACACTTTTCACACACAGTACCTTGGATGCATCATGCACACAAACAAAAAGGGGCACAGGGAAGGTGATTTGTTGGTTCCTTACACTCAGGGAAGGTGATGCATCAGTTCCTTGCTTCGGGGGAGGTAATGCGTCAGTTCCTTACTGTTTTAAAGGGGAGGTGATTCATCAGTTTCTTACCAGAGAGGAGGGGATTTGTGGGTTTTTTACTGCGTGGGGAGGTGATGCATAGATTTCTTACTGCATCCCCTAACGATGCAACAGACTTGGCGCCTCAATGCAATACGACGATCTGGGACGATGAATGGGTTCTTGCGACAGCACACTGGTGCACTAGATGCAGCGTTCAGTGATTTCCCGAGCCGCGGGCTGGCATTGCATTGGTTTATTTGGTGATGCGTCGTAAACAGATACAGATGAATCACACTTCTGGTTTTCCAGCTCCCACAGCCAGAGCAACCTCTAGAGGTCCAGAACAGCTGTAGGCAACTCTTGGCTGGTCAGAACTCCCACCAAGGAAGTTCAGGTGAGCTGGGGGTGAAGTATTTGTGTCCCTGAGACTCCAGAACAGGAGGCAATCTCTTCTTTAAGTCCTTGGAGATCTTCCTCAAGCAGGGAACACAGCACACAGCAAAGTCCTTTTCCCTTTCCTTGGCAGAAAGTAGCCACTGCAGGCCAACCTCAGACAGCTAACAGCTCAGGGACAGTATTCCTCCTCAGTTTCTCCAGCACTTCTCCTTGGCAAAGGTTCCTCTTAAATTCCCAGAAGTGATCTAAAAGTCTGGGGTCTGGGGCCATCTTTTTATAATCCAAAATCCTTTGTTCTCTGTGGCAGAGAATCTCTTTACCCAACCAACACCAGTTTTGTCTTCTCTGGTGCAGCTTCCTGGCAGAACTTGGAGACAGCATTGTCCTTGGCAGACCAGTCCCATTCAGGTGTGAAAGAAATATCCTCCCTCTACTCTGAATGCAACCCAGGTCTATTCAGCCCAGCCATGACTCACCCTAGAAAGGCAGGACAAACCTCAACCCCCCAAGAGGCTGTCTGAACAGAATGCACATCCCCAGCCCCTGTCACTCCAAAGCCAGACAATCAATACACAACGTAGTAGAGGCATACTGGATGTTTAGGCAAGTACATACCAACTTTCTATTAACTGGTATTTTCAAACCCAGAATGTAAAAATCACCCTCACATCACTGCATCTTAACACTCTGAGTTCAAGCATATCAAACTTTTTTTCCCTATCTTGCTCCCATGGGCAGCAATACTCATAAGATGTTATGAGCAAACTCCCCATTCTATTCTATGAGGACAGAAAGCCTTACAATAGTGAAAAATGAAATTGGCAGTATTTCACTATCAGGATATGCCACACACATCAGGACATGTCCTACCTTTCACATACACCACACCCTGCCCACAAGGGTACCTTGAGCCTACTTCAGGGGTGACTAACATGTAAGAAAAGGGAAGTTTAGGGCCTGGCAAGTTGGTGCACTTGCCAGGTCATCATGGCAATACTACCCTGCACACAGACACCGCAGTGGCATGTCTGAGTTACCTTTGAAAGGCTTCTTGTGTGGGTGGCACAATCAGTACTGCAAGCCCACTAGCAGTGTTTGATTTACAGGCCCTGGGCACACACAGTACACTGTACAAGGGACTGACTAGTAAATCAAAAATGCCAATCATGGAATCTCTAATCCATAAAAACAATTGACCATGGGAGCACTTGAACAGCAGTGGCAATGTGCCCAAATGAACTAGGCCAGCCAAACGAAGTCCAACACACACCAAAAACACAAGAGGCAAAGGAAAAAATACAGGGGAAACCCATGCCAATGATGCCAGGTCTAACAGGATATAACTTACTTAATCTTTCATTTCCAAGAGTGTTAAACATGTGAAATGTAATCAGACACTAAATTGTTGATATGTATTACCTTAATGTTTTTTACATCAATTCTTCCAAACTCAATCAGTGTTGTTTGATAGTAAAGATAGGGACATGAATATATGGCCTGAAAGGGACAGTTTCCAATATCTGTATTTAAATGCCACCGGGTCTGAAACCAGGAGCGACCCCAGCCACTTAAAGCACATCTGGAGAAACAAGTGTCATTCTTCTGATGGAATACTGAAGTCAAAAATATGCATTTAGGCACTGCAAACAAGTGCTAAAATGGAACTGCTGTCAAATGTGATTTTGCAGAAATGTCCGCAGCTCTATCATGTGGAAATTATTTATGACTGATTACCTGCAATTATCATAAGCATGGTGCCAAGGTGGGGATAGGCTATGAGAAATTTGGGCTGAGCGAAAGAGTTGAGAACATCACCACCCATGAACAACTGCACGTAGCGATGAAATACGTGAGAATAATCAACCATGAGCTGTGTTTCAAATAACAACAACAATTGGATGGATTCTTGAAGACTGGAAATTTCACTCCTGGAATGTAAATTTGTATAGCTCATTGTCTACATTGAATTGGATATGGAGCCCAAGTTGAGCTCTCAATTGTCTTCAATAGTACTAAAAAGTGAGAATCAATCTTCCCCATACTGGTTACATATCTAGCCAATTATTATTATCTATATGGCTGTAGTGCCTTTCAGTTACATATTTCCTCATGTGTTTAATTACTTTTGGGGGAATATTGCTTAATATACATAAGATATGGTTCACTGTGGTACCAGATGTCTTCTGTGTCCCTCTCTGTATTATGAGCTTGCATCTCATACGATTTTAGCTTACACAATGTACCAAAGAGTTCCAAGCCATGCTACACTAGAATGTATAACTTATGTAACACTTCAAGTATGTCAATTCGAGACTAAGGAGTCTTTTAGGATGGCGGGCGGATCGCCACGGCCCTACAGGTGGTGGCAATACCCACCCTCAAAAACACCCCACCGGACAGCCTTTTACCCCCGCTACATTAGCCTTAGGGCAGGTACCGGGGCAGACAGAAAGACCATCCGCCCCTTTTCCGCTGGTAGGCAATCCGCACGACCCAACACAGCCAAAGCTGCACAAGGACCACACACCTGATTATGAGTTTTTTTGCCATTCCAACAGTGGTACCCTGAAAAACGGCACAGCAATGACTAGTGGTGGTGGAATATGCTGAGAAGGATTGCTCCAGTCCTGCTCAGCATATTGCATTGAGTCCCCGCTGCACCACTGCCAGGGAAAAGCATTTCACTAGCACATCCAGTGGTCCTCCACCACAATGACTACATGTAGTCGTAATACGACGAACGGGCCATTGACAGTGCAATGCAGAGGTCTTACGACTGCCGCACTAGCAATCAGGCCTTTAGATTTTTGCCAACAGTGTTTCTGACATTAATTTACTCCTTTTAGATACCCAGGGATTTAGACTACCTGTAAAGGATTATGCAATTCTCATTTCCTGGATACTTTGCTCCTTCCTCAAAGTTCAGAGCTTTGGATGATGTCTACCAATAGATTTGTTGAAGGAGTTGTGCCATCCCTCAGTGTCATTGATAGTTTTTGCACCACCCTCTATGCAGGTCACGTGATAGTTCCACTAGTCAATTGGAAACCTTGGCTGCCGTCTGCGACCTGACTAGCTTAGATGGCCAATCCAGGTGTTTTTCAAAATAGTTTAGTAAGGGTTCCAATTTCTCCTGAAATATTCTGATTCAGTAACTGATATATGTAACTCGTCTACACATTCAGGTGGTACGAAGTATAAGGCAGGAAGATTGCATAATTTGAAGTGCAATTTTCACCAAAATGCCTGAGAAAAGTGGAAAAAATATCCTTGAATTTGGGTGGCAGGATATACTTTAGTAATGATATTAATCGTTAATATTTTCAAAGTTAATAATCACATTTCTAGGGCTTTTATTTAAGGTTTCGGATTTTATCAATGACAACAATTCAGAATATGTTGAGGATTGTTTCTCTGGGATTAAACTGTTAACCAAAGGTATGGTGTGTGATTAATTTTGGCAGGAATAGCATATATTTGGACAGATGGATGGGGTGTAGATTTAAAAGTACCATCCATCATCCAAATATCACTGTTCCCAGGAGCTATCAGGTTATGGGTTGCTTTATTAGCATTCTTTTTTGAGAGTTTTCACTGTCATGCAGTAGGAAAGTCTCATTAGTGAAGATAATTGTGAGTTCTTGGGGAGTGATAATATCAGAAAAGGTCTGTAGGGTAACATGTTAAGAATTACTTGCCTGTTTTTGTCTTTGGATCATTCTTCTAAGGTTGGGTATTGCAGGCATACTACTAGCAACATGGATGGGAGTGTTTTGTGAAACCTCCCTCAAGACTGCACCATAGGTTTCATTGGAGGTGGATGCAAGATGTTTGATTTGTTGAACATTTCCTCTAACTTCTATCTCAATTACAGAGGCAAGTGGTTATGCTCAGATGTGCTTTCTACACAGTTACCAAGAGTAACTGCTCTGCCTGATCATTGGGATGATAAATATTGCACATACCTCAAATTGCTCCTGGGCACTGTCAATCTATCCTTAAATAAAGGTAGCCACTATATTTGAGCAGTTGGTTGCCCCTTCGTTATTTCATGTGCATTAATTGTCTTGCCACGTCATTTCTTATTATTCTGTTGGAAAAAAGAGAAAGAGAAAAAAAAGAATACGCGTATGTGTTTTTTACAATGTTTATAATGGTTTGCATACTGTTTGTATGCCTGTTTGAAAAAAAAAGACACATTGTTTGTTTAATTTTGGCTAGCAATACTGACAAGGAACAATTTAGAAACCCTGTTGAAAATGTAAAATTGCCCTGTTAATTTGCACATTGAAACCTGGAAAAAATATATTTGTTAGACGAGTAATTGAAAGGTTAGATACTTTTACCCGAAGTATAGTATTTTTTTGTAGTTTAGGACCAAGGGCCTTATTATAAGTTTGTGGTGGTCTGACCGCGGCGAGTACGGTTGTCCGACCGCCATATTCATCTTACGAGATGGGCCGATTGCGTTTCCAAAGGCTGCGGCTGATTTGCCAACACCACCAGCACACCGCCGACCACCGGGGTTGTGGTTGGGGAAAGGCAGCTGTCATATGGTGGTACTGAGGAGATACACCACCATCTGTATTACGAGTTGGCTTTCTGACAAGCCTACTGCAGCGGCCTGACAGCCAGCATCAAGTTGGCAGTAACAAACGATTGAGGGGGCGATTAGGATGGCGGATGGATTGCCCCGCCGGGCTGGCGGTAGCCGACACCGGCCCGGCGGGGGCAAACCGTCCACCATTGTCACTCAAATGACCCCCCGCCACATTAGGACGGCTGGGGGGTCCGCGGCGGACGGGAAGACCGTCCGCTGCTTTTCCGCCGTGGCGGAAAAGGTCTATTATGGTGGCGGTGTCTATCAGACACCGCCAGCCATATTAGGATGGGCTTTGGGGAATGCCTTTCCATGGCGGCAATGCCGCCACGGAAAGGCATGGGGTATTTGCTTTGGGGGCCCGTTGCGGGCCCCCAGGGTGAAGTGGGGGTGGGGGGTGACATGGGGGGTACCTATGGTACCCTCCTGCGTTTCAAAGTACAACATGGCAGGCACCGCGCGGTGCCTATCATGTTGTGCTTTGAAATGCACAACATGCATTTTTAGCACTGCTGCGGGCGTTGCTTTCAGCACCACCCGCCGCAATGTTAAAAATACGGGATGCACCCGCCACAGTGTGTTGGTGCATCCTAATTCGACGCACGGGACCTCTGCCATTATGGCGGACGGTCCCTTGCCACGACAGGATGGCAGAGGGACAAAGTCTGTCTGCCATCCTAATCGGGCCTTGGAGTGCGTATGCACCCCTCTTTTGTTCTTCCAGGCAGATATTTACTTGGATTCCTTTCTGTAGTTCCTCCCTTTACAGCAGCATCTTCACCCTGAAGAATACAACCCTGTTTGCTGCAATCTAGAGGTGAGTCATTTTCGTACCATATACCCATTGCTGGACTGGCCACATAAGGGCTGCACTCCTGCAATGGGTAGGTGGTATTTTTCCACATGTATCATGCATATGTGTAGAAGTGCAGTCAAAATGTACACACATGCATCAATAGATACAGAAAACCATTGCCCACCACTACCAGTGGCTTGGGCTACTGGCAACTGTGGACACAGTTTTCGGGCAATCGGACAGCCACATTTTTAATCAGGCCTAAAGTCTAGAATGTTCAAAATCAGGTTAGGCCTCTGTGGTCTTCTCCACCTAATGCTGTTGGTTTACTAGTTGTAGAAAGAAATAGAATGAGAAAAAAGTGTAAGCAATTATCTTTGTCAGATTAATTTTAATTTTTGCACACTGTTTGTATTCGTGTTTGGGAAAAAAAGACAGATTGTTTGGTTAATTTCGGTTAGAAACAGAGAAAAATAACATTGCAGTAACTTTGTTGAAATTGTTATATTGCATAGCTTATTTGCACATTACAACCAAGGAAAAAAGGGTTATTTTTTTAGAAGGAAAATGGAAAGGTGAGATTTGTTTACCTCAAGTATACTGTTTTACTTTATTTTGGTACTTATGAGGAACTCTTTGGTGATCATAATCTATTTTGGTGCTTATGAGGACCCCAGTGGTGATCACAATCATGCTTGGGCATTTCGTATTTCAGCATCCAATGTTGCAGATTTTCTAGTTGTGGACACAAAAAGATTTTTAGCTTTATAATCTTTACTAATGATCTGTTGTCCTGTTTTGATGGCTTCTTTGTAAAATTGCATTTACTTCTAAATGTGTCACACATTCTCTTGGTCAGGGATTAAAATGTGAATAGTTTGTGAGACTTTGCAGTATATCACTGTCACTGTAAGAAAACAATTATATGTTTATGTCACTATTGAGCATTTCCCAGAGTGGAACACCTAGTGGTCCGATAATAGAAAATTGTCCTCCAGTCATTGACAAGCACTTGCCCTGAGCGATGCCTCCACCGCAGTTAGAATAGTAATTTTGCTCCAAGTCACTGTCCAGCACCTGCTGTGAGGGACGCCACCAGCGGAATAAGAAAAGTAATTTCGCCCTAGTCACTTTCTAGCACCTTACCTGATGGACACCCCCAGTGGAGTTAAAATAGTAATTTTGCCCTCAGTCACTCTCCAGCACCTGCCCTGAGGGATTCTACCAGTGATGTTAGAATAGTAATTTTGCCCCAGTCACTGTCCAGCTCCTGCCCTGCGGGACACCCCAAGCAGAGTTAGAATAGTGATCATGCCCCAAGTCACTGTCCAACACCTCCCAGAGGGCTGCCCCCAGAATAGGTGAAATATTAATTTCAAGCTTAGTCATGTGTAGCATCTCCTTTGAAGGTCACTCCTGGTGGTGTTAGAGCAGTTAAAAAAAATAAAATAATGTAAGAATTAATTTTGAATTTATTCTCATTAGTTTAATGAAAAATGTAATTAATGGCTACTCATATTATGGAAATTAATTACAGTTGTGGGCAAAAAAAAGCATAGAAAATTTCAAAGCCGGAAGAAAAGAATTGAAAAAAAGATAATATAAATTATATAAATTATTGAGAATACTTTTCTCAAAGTAGGCATGTTATTTGCTTAGACACTACTTATGTTGCACGGTAGATGGCTGTGTATCCACAACAAACTATTACTGCTCTGAGAGAACTGAAGCGATGCATGGTCAAGAGCAGTGTCAGTTTACCACTGATCATAAAATGGTTGACAACTTCTTTTATACTTATCTTGACCACATTTTGAAATAAAATTCCATTATAATGTGCATTTTAACATGTTTAATATTCTGACTGGAAGTGTCCTTATTGAAATATTTGAGTTAAAGATTTTCTAAGTTTGTCACTTACTATGACAGCCATTTTAGTTTTGTTTAGGTGGTTTGACAAGCAGGGAAACAAAGGAAGGACTACAATTGTAACGGGATCATTTCTAATACATTGTGTTTATATTTTTGGTATAATGTTTTTAGAAAGTAAAATAACTGTATTCCTGTCAATTTTACTGCATTTAAGAAAATGTGTACAATTATTTCTATCTCAAAAAATATATTTATCAGTGTAGAAGCCTTTTTTCAAATATGGTCAATAATGTAGGTGGCAATGGTATGGATTGTAAAGGTATGTATGGTAAAAGTTTGTGTGGTGAAGGTAGTTTTACTGAATCTCTATGGCATGTGTGGTAGTGGTATGCGTGGTAAAGACGTGCTTGATTCAGACTTATTTGTGGTTTAGTCTGCATTGTAAAGGCATGCATTGTAATAGAATGCGTGGTTCCCTCATACATCCATGTTTAAAGTCACTCGGTCAGCTTTTTCCTAGTTCAATACTGAGTGATTCCATATTCACAGTTTCCTCACTTTGTTCCATGTACAATTCAGTTAATGTGATTAGGGTATCAATGTTACCAATTGTTATATTACTTACCCTCCATCTGTTCATCTTAGGAGTGTCTTTTATTTTCAGTCTATGCCGTTTGTGCAGTTTCAGTTTTTCAATTAATTGGAAAAGGTCTATCCTACTCTGTGTGTAATTAAAGAATTCACAGAGCAGAAGGACAATCCAAATAGCAAAACCTTTGTTTCTGTAAGTGTGAGGGGATGGGTGAATACATTTACCAGATTATTGAGTGTCTTCGCTGTCCCTTCTTCTGTCCTCTTCTTTCCATTCCCATGGGGGCGGCTATCACTTTTGTCCACCCTCGTCTCCTGGTTTTCTTATTGATGTTGCTACTTTTTCTTCTTTTGCTTTGCCTTTTCCTCCTCTACCTCTTCCCCTGACATGGCCCTGATCTTTCTGCCAATGTAGTTTCTTTCCATGGTTCAGGAGGTGAAATTTCTCCCAACCATTTCTTGTTTTTTACACACTTATTTCTGTTTGACCACCCATTCAATCTTCTGAGACATCACTCTCACTTAAATGACTTATAGGTTCTTTCACTTAGCCAGTTTGAAGGGATGTCAGGTTCTGGTATGTTTTCATATTTCTTTTAAGGTTGTCAAATCTGCGGCTGAAGGGTAGTATTCTGCCTTCTTGGTAGTTGTATTTGTCTCTTTCAAATTTTCTACGTTTTTTAGGTTTGATCTCCTCTTAATGCTTAGTAAGTCCCTTTGCCATGTCTTCCAATTATCTTCATTGGATACTTCTTGTTTAAGCTGGTCTATTTTTTTTAGTAGCACATCACACACTTTCCACACACATTTTTATAAGTATGGCCATAATTCAATTGGAACATTCCATGAGATTGGTATCCTATTCTTTTATCATCTCTGGATCTGGTTGCCCATATGATGGGGCAATGAGAATCCTCAGACCCCTTGGTACTCTTCCCTGTTACAGATTTTTTTCCAGGGTAACAGCTTTCCACTACTTTGAAATCTCTTTTTTCCTCAGCTTCTCCAATTTGTAATACTTTGGCACACAGATATTGCTGATCCTTAACCATCAATGCTGGGTGCCCGATTGCCAGAGTTAGTGAACAGCTTGTTACCTTTCTGTCTCCTGCATGTATCTGAATTGCTATCCACTTTTCGTAGTGAGTAAACGTGTAATATCTCAGTAGCTCAAACACTATCTTCCATGGAGTGTCGAAGGCCTTGGGAGACCTCACACATCTTCAGGCGAGGGCGCCAAGAGATGGCTGGAGAGTACATCTGTGTACTTGCCGCACAGATAAACATGCCATCAATGTTGATCACAGCTTGAGACCAGAGCCTTCTGAATATGACCCCTAGAAATCTGGAAACCAGGCTACATTATTCAGTTATGATGCATACTCACCCTACACATAGCAGCTCATACTAATCTCTTTATGCAGGTTGTTGTTTAGACAGGTCGTTGTTTAGACTAGGTAGTTGTAAATGCAGTAGTGGTTGAGGGATCGTGGTTCAGGCCCCTCGTTGTTAAAGAGTAGTGGTAAAGGTCGTTTCCGACTACGGGTCCTCCAAGTCCACATGGTGTTGCCTCGTGAAGACGGCTTTCAGCCACTCACCTCATCTTAATCCAACCAGTCATCTGACATGCACTTTCACTGCCGCTTCTCACATCCAGAGTTCTGTGGGTCACTGGCCCAGTATTACACGGCAAACCACAAAGATCCTCTCACGGCCGGGAGCCAGTACTGGCACTGGTGCACGTTGGGGTGAGGAACCCTATTAACTCAAATCACTTCCGGTAACTTAGAAAAGCACATATAGCTCACATTCATCCAGCAATAATAAATGCTTGCTCCGATTTATTTTATTAATAGTTTATTGCTCAGAGGCCAAAATGAACCCAAAGCATTTTGACATGTTCCATGCCTTGTACATAGTACATGGGCTTATCATAAAACAATTAAGAGGTGAGACTGCACTCAACAGCACGAGAGAGTGGACTTTTCATGTTTTCACGTACTGTGAGCTGAAATCGTCTCTACATGCTTGAGAATTACTGATGTAAAGATGAGGGTGCCAAAACAAATTGCACCTGCATCTCCTGCTCTATTTGAAGCAACGCCCTCAGTGGCTGAAGAGATCCACCTCTGCAATTTCTTTCCTAACTATTTATGACCAATACCACAAGTCTTCCCTCAGAACTTTGGAATTCTTGACAAATGAAATTAATTTGCTTAACATCCTCTCTATCTACCTATCATTATTCAACATCTCCTTCTTTATTTCTTTGACCCCTTGGCCGCGGCGGTAATTCCGCCACGGCGCTGAGGGGTGGGGAGGGCCATGCGGCGCCGCCGCGCTCTTGACGGAAGCACTCAGTCACGTGCCACGGGCGCGCTGTGCTTGTGACGGATGGTTCCGTCACGGCCACGCCCGCTCAATAGAACGTTCAGCACAGGTGCAGAATTGATGCCGCGCAAGCGCGGTGGCCGGGCTGTGACGGACCCACTCCGTCATTAGCACAGCACGTCCATGGCTGGTGACGAGTGGTTCCGTCACCAGCATGCACAGGGTAAAGTACTTAAGGAATTCAAAAAAAATTTGAATACATAAAATGAGATTGTTTCACGTTCATTAAAAAGTTGCAGACTAATGTGACTAGATATTCTTCAAAAGGTATCATTCAGCCTCAGCTTGACATGCTCCTCATAAGCATAATCAGGAAGATAAAGTTGATTTCTTGCTCTGCACTACTACTCATCACTGCTTTGCACCAATCTGTGATATTTCCCTATGGAATATCAAGCTTGACGTAACCCATACTATTTTGCAAATTAATTGTAGTGAATGTGGCATAATGTCCTCAGCCACTATGTCCCTGAAATGAACTTCACCACCTTAACACATTTCTTCTTATAATATTACTGTTAATACCTTTTCAACCAAGCTTATGTCAATTCAGAACTGAATTTCTACCACAGACCCCACCCTTCTTCCCCATTCACTCTAAGGCAGAACTTTTTTCTTGCTGATATTGCTTTCATCACAATATTATCTCCTTTCATAGAAAAAATTCACTATCCTATAGGTCCAAAACTAATTGTTGATCACAACTCATCAAGACCAAACACATATCAATGCATATTTAAATTAACTCCTTTACCAGTCTTTTTGATCTGCAACTGAAATATGATGAGCTCCTCTAAAATGGTGTAGTTAATGTGGCTACCACTGCCAATGCAATACACCCACTCTGGATAGGCCAAAACACCGTTCTGAGAGCATCTGCTATCAATCCAATTCAAAATAGCTTTTATTTCGGTTCAAAACCATTAAAAGCATACATACAGCTTAATCGTCATGCAGTGCAAATTCAGAGTTGTCAATAAAGTGCACACATGAAACGATCTTATAGCTTTTATACATAACAATCTGTGCAGTGCAGGGAAATGTAGGGGGGCACCAAGTGCAGTAGGGAAGTGTCCCAGCTGAAGGGTGGCCCACAACGGGCCCCGGAAGTCAATCCTTGCTAGCCTTTGAAAGGCGGGTGAACCGCCATTTTAGGCTTGCAGAGATGAAAAATCCTAATATGGCGGATGGTGCCTATTAGGCACCGCCACCATTCTGGGTATGCCTTTCGGGTCCGCCAGGTAATCTGAACGATTGGCTGTGGTGGACCTGTGGCGGACGGAATTCCCGTCCACCAGAAAACTACCTGCCATCATAATTTGGGAGTCGGAGAATGGCCGGAATTTGGAAGTGAATCCGCCATCAGCAGGCTGCCGGATTCACCGCGGTGGTAGTGAGCGCTTATGTGCGTAGTTGTGTCATTTTTTAAGACAGTCAATGCATCTCCATATTTCCTGAACCCCGTGTTGTAGCAAATCTGGCAAATCCATACACTGCTAGGTTTAGCATATACCGACCTGAAAAATAGAATATGTGCAAGATTTTCAATAGAGTCCAAAGTACATAAAGTGCAATTTGTTTCTTCACTAGCATTGTTGGCCTGTTTCAACCTTGCTTTTAAAGCTTTGATTTGTAGAGTGTCACAGCGAAATTTTATGTACTGCGTTTTAGTCAAATGGGGTTGGACAAAGTCCATGCACTGTTCAAAACTTGGGTTCAGTTGACACTAGGAAATTGTGAAGTCAATCTTCCCAATCTTGGGTTTGGGTGAAGAGTATTCAGAACATACTCGGAATATATATCTGGTTCAAGTGCTTTTTTGAGTGTACTGTTAATGTTTGGGGATTGCTCCAGAAGGAGTTTAGGCCTAGCTTACAAAACCAGGTCTGAACACGGGGGAACCAATGGAAGGTGGTGAGAGTGTCAAGTCCCAACAGTTCCCTTAGTCCCTCTATATAGTCTATCAATTCCTGTGTGGCCCATAGCCTTAACCAGTATTGCATGGGCCTTAAGATAGCTAAGTTATCCATTCTTTTAATGTCTATATCTTGATAAACAAGTATTAATAGTGTAGACCTGGGAAGGCATAATAAACTTCTTCTAAATGTGTTCTCGCTCATTGTAAGCTGATTGATATCAACTGCACCCCATAAAACAGCACCATTTAGTACAGCTGTTTGGGCCTTGTACTTGTAGACATCAAGAGTCAGAGAAATCTCTTCAGATGTAGTGGCTTGGTGCTTTTTATGATATCTATAGAGCTATGAGCAAGAACTGTTTTGGATTTGTTGATGTGTGGGAGCCAAGAAAGTCTACTGTTAACATTATACTCAGAATGCAAAGTTACTTACATGCTCCAATTTTTCCTGTCATACTACAATATTTTTCCTAGAAGTCGAATGGGGTCCAATGGTCATTTATTTAATTTTTTATTAGAGTGCATTTCGAGACCCTTGGCTATATGATACTCATTAAAACTATAGAGTAGTTTATGTAGGCCCTTCAACGTCTATAATACCAAAAACGATTCATCTGCAAAAAGTAGTGCAGGAACAGTAGCCCCACAAATCTTCACAGTCTCGTGGTTACAATCCTGCATATGCTTTACAACATCATTGACATAGGGTGAGAACAGCGTGGGTGCAAGCACTGTTCAATTGTGCTGACACACATCCTTAACAATGCTTGGTAGGCTGTCTAGATGTTGTTCTCGTCTATCCAGTCATTTAGTTTATTAAGGACCTGTCTGGCATAGTTTGTAAAATGTCTATGAGACTCATGGCTTATAGTTGCCTGGTCCCTGACTACTCCCCTTTTTCATAAATTGGAACTATTTTGGCCCCTCTCCATGTCGAAGGGACTGGTGCTCCAAAACCCCCCACATTGCAAAGTAGATTGATGTATAGTGCCCATACATCTTCATCATTCTTATTAAGTCCCCCGGAATTTTATCTAGTCCTGGATCTTTTCCCAGCCTGATGGCATGAATAGTGCCCCTTGTCTCTTCTAGGCTAAAATGAGTTGCATAGCCTATACCATTATTTATATGGCCACTCAGTAGCTCTTGCGATTCTTGGGAATGCTTCGCAGGCTCAGAATAAAGTTCAGGGAAATGGTGGGTCCAGGAACCAGGGTCTAAGTAATGCTCTGCGCATGTGGATACATCATTGCCACCACGTGCAACTATTTTCTAAAAGGTAGTGAAGTCTTTAGATATTTCTGCGTGGATCGGATGGTCCCAATAGGCCTCTTACCAATTTGTTTCAGCTACAGCTAGTACTTTCTTATAATTTGTCCTTGTCTATCTCACAACTATTGCGCTTTTAGTTTTAGGGAATGAAGTAATAGTGTCTTGGAAAACCTTCTAATAGCAGGGATTGCATGAGAAGCGTTGAGAGTTCCTTCTCCTTCCTTTTGGTGAGGCAACTTGGTTAAGTGTGATTTTAAACTCGCAACCAAGAAGCAACAGATTTCAATATTAGGAATGTCAGGAGAATAGTAGTCAATAAACAGACTCATTGCATCATAAAATTAGTTACAAATTTTAGCCACAGTTTCCAGAATATTCACTAATAATGGCCACTTAACTGACCTGTGGCTGCTTCCAGTGGTTGGTTGTGTTAATAATAGAGCCCTGTACAATGTGGGTGTCTCAGAGACAATCCTTGACATCCCTAGGCATAACGGGAGATGATTGCTATCTTCCTTTCTGTCTTTTAGCCTATCTCAGGTGTCTACATTGCCCAATATGTAATCAATCTTTGATCTCACATTAAGTAGTTTTAATGTAAATGAACTGGGACTGTCAAAGTCTATCCTCCCATTACAAGCTCTCAGCCCGTGTTCTATTGCAAGTGTACCAAATGCATGGCCACTACTGTACATCATATCAAAGAGCCGGCCTCTAAAGGGGGAATGCCTCTTATTGTGTCCTCGTCCTCCAAAATCAGGTCTAAACCACTTATTGGTTCGTACCTGCAATTAAAATTGCCACCAACAATGATTGTGCCTTTGGCGCTTACAGTGTGGGGACACTCTCCACTGTTTCCACTAACAGCCACTCCACATTTGCTCTTCCTTGACCTTACATTTACATTAAACAGGAATACTAGGGTTCTATTGTGTTTTCATAGACGTACTCTTATTATATCCACTGAATCTAAGGCAAGTGCATCAACTGTAACATTTAGGGAAATGTGTATCCCTAAAACCAGTCTGCCACTCGAAGAGGCAACTGCATCAATATAAAAGGTTTTGTAACCTAGCTTATTTGGTGGTTCCAGTAACCAGGTTTCCTGGAGCAAGCAGGGATGAAACTGATCAAAATACTCTTGGCAGTCTGGATCCATTAGCTTCTGCCTTAATCCTTCTACATTCCAGGAAAGCAGGTGCATAGACTAGTGCCTTAACCCTCTTGGGCTGTGGGGGACAGACTTTGGACTTTTCTCCCTTCCGGTGTTTATGTGATACTTCCCCTTGTCTCTCGGATCTACTAAGTCTCATATGTAGATACTGCAATGCGAAATGTATCCAATAGGTTGCAATTTAGTTCTCTCCATTAGAAGGGCATTGGAAGGCCTTATGCAGGCTCCCCATTGGCCACCATTTTCTAGATACAAATTAGTTGTTATCGTGATACCTCAACCATTCAGTCTGGGAGCAATATACATGTAAAGTATTGAATTCGGAAACACAACTTAGAAACAGATTTTTTGAGGCATGGGCAAAGTGGCCTCCGGACCAGGGCCCCAGCATTTCCGGGGGCCTCTGATAGAACCTGCTCTGGTCATGCCCTGATGACCTTGAATACATCTTAACAGATTTTTTTAAATATGTTTTCCTTTAATTTATTTTTAATGTGGGTGATGTATTGGAGTTTATTTTAGACATTTGGCAGAGAAATGTTTGACTTTCAACACCATGCAACATCAATACAAAACAGGTTCTTTTCGATCAAAACAGGACATCGCATATGAGAAATGACAGGGAGGTTTCAAGGATTATTAGCATTAATATTAGTGAGCTGCTGCTGAATAATAATACTCCTCAAAGCACTCACTACTATCCATGAATATGAGATGTAAACACATTTAGAATTTGGACAAGTGTGCCAGGGCGCTGTCAGTGACATGGCCAAGGACGGCATGAAAGATCTTAAATTGTATCATGAATTCTAAACAGTTACAAACAGGGGCCCCCAAAATACGTTTAGCCCAGGGCTCCCGAAATCCGTAAGATGTCCATGCTTAGAAACGGGAAACGTGCTGTATGAAGTTTTCTTTTATGAAACCAAGCTTTAATATTCTCATCGAAATTTTCCAGGCGAATATTTTCGCGGCAAAAATAA
The DNA here is from genome assembly GCF_964261635.1 of Lissotriton helveticus. Taxonomy (NCBI): domain Eukaryota; kingdom Metazoa; phylum Chordata; class Amphibia; order Caudata; family Salamandridae; genus Lissotriton; species Lissotriton helveticus. Next base: position 1,619,759,903 of record NC_136061.1, read on the forward strand.
ATTGAATCGCACTATTTAACATTAACAGCAGCAAGAGACAAGCGATTAAAACCTGGATATGTCTTTCTAAAACAGATCCTTTCATTGCTTTTTGTGCATTATAGTGTATAGTATTTTAATGACCTGGAGGAAAACAGTGGGAAACAAGTAAACAGCTTTTTGCATTTTAATTTCTTCGCTTGGCGTTGCACAACAACATTCAGAGCACTCGTAAAGTAATTTGGCAGGGCTTTAAGATTAATACAAAGATTCGTCTAATGACAATATTATAATAAAAGATAAAAACAAACAACAACACGGCATGAAATTATATTTACAAATTGTTGGAGGATGAGCTTGTGTTCGAGCGAATAATGCAATTTAATATTTAGACTTTCATTGCTGTGCATTTCGGATTTGTAGCTGTATAAAGGCCATCACTGTTTTCCTCATGCACTGCATTAATAGATTTTTTTTTCAGTTGAGCATTATTGAAAATGTTGAACTAAGAAGAAAAAAAGATGCACCTACTGGTATTTTTTGATGGGGGTGTTTTTTACCTTTAAGTCAGGGAGGAAGAAACAAGGTAGTAACTGACAGAATGATCTATGCTGCTCAAACAATACCCGAAAAACATTCCTATCTGAGGGAACAAATGTGAAGATCTCAAAGACATGTGAAGTGCTAAGGAGCACACATCAAGCAGAAAAAAAAGTGTCTGCACTTATGTTTTAAGAGCCCTCCTACAAACAAACCATGAGTACATTTCTAAAGAGAAGACGCTTCAAGGACATTGATACAATATCTTGACAACATGCAGTACTATCCGCACAATAGCAACGAGACATATTAAAATGAGAAAATGCGGTGCACATGAGAGCATACCAAAACACTGCTGTACAGAAGAAGGTTTTTAGTTCATGGGAAGAGAGGCTAGAGTCTGGATATTGTGACAGCTCAGGCCCTCTTAAAAATACCAACTCAACCTGATGTTCTTTTTAGGTGCTTGAGAGGCAAGAGAGAAGAAAACAACCACGATGTAATCTCATTATAGTGTAACCAATTTGGTTACACAATAACACCTAAAATTGAGATCAGTAAGGCTTAGCTATAAATTCAAAAACAGATTAATATAAATCAGTCTTGGCATCACAGTATAGAAATATAGGACAAACAGAATACATCCAAATCTCCTAAAGAGATTTAACCTATATAACAAAAAGCAAACAGCTAATTCAGTTGTAGGGATGCAAATGATCAGGCGAAAGAATTGAGCATTAAATTGCATCAGTTTATTTTCAAAGGTAAGCATGAGCACGCTATCTTTCCCTACACTACCTTAAAAAGACAACCCTAAACTAAGAAACATTGAATAAGAATGGATAATAGAAAGGTGTCAACTGTCAAAGATCAAGATCAAAAAGTACTTTATTCGGTTAAAAGCAATAACCATAAAAGGAGCAGAAAGTCACATTTCATTTACAATGGTACAGCGATCAAAAGGAAGATATAAGTATAATACATAGTATTTACACTGTTACGATTCGTTTCAACAAATTGATTTCCTATATTTAAAAACCTGTTTAAAATATTCAGATAACGAGGCAACAGTAAAAACATTGTCCATTTTTTGCAATTCTAAAAACGCTGGGCGACATCTGTGCAAATTCATCTCCTTTAAGATAGGGACAATCAGTTTTCTACGGGGCAATGTATAGAATTTACAGAAGAATAAAACATGAATATTAGATTGTACGGATTTTTCATCGCAAGGGCATACAGGCAATTCCTTGGACCACGAGTTCATTTCAGGGAAAGTAAATAATCTAAAAACAATATTAGCTCTAAAACGTGTTAGAAAGAATCTGTCATAATTGGGCATATGCAAGCTTAGGTATGGCTGTAGTTTGTCACTTATTAAAATTAGCTGATGGGAAGTGACAGAGCTTTTCTTAAATTCTTCAAGCTGTCTTTTATCTCTAAGGCAGTCCATACAGAGTTTTTTCAGTGCTTTTCTGGGGATATGTGCCATGGAAGACGGGTCATCATAATATTGCGAAGGTCTATTTCCTTCAGGAATGTTTTAATATACTTTAGCCATTCGACTCCGTTTACTCTCCCCAGTTTTAAGACATCCTGTAGTATGGCACGATTTAGAACGCATTCGTTCACGGTCCAGACTCTGTGCCATAGGAGAATGGGTTGTACTCTAATTGTGTCTGTAATATAGGGCAACCCCAACTCGTCATGACAAATAAGAGTCGCTGTACTTTCTGGTAATGATAAGATGTGCCTTAAAAATTTATTTTCAACTGTTTGGATTGCCTTTGTATTAGAATAGCCCCAGAGTCCAGCTCCATACAAAGCCACAGATACACATGTTGCATTATAAATAGTTAACATTTCCCTGATTGGTTTCATTCCCAGTTTTCGTGTGAAACTCTTCAGTGCCATAATTGTCTTAGAAAACAGGAGCGTTCTTGCCTTCACCGCACTTGTCCAGGAACCAGTTTCGTGGAACAAGATTCCAAGGTAAGGGAAGGTGGATGTTCTTTCTAAAGGGGCGTTATTTATATACATCGATTTCATTTGTTTTTTAATGCGTGTGCCACAATTCATGGAAAAGGTCTTACTGCAATTTATTTTTGAATCAAGGTTGAGCATGAACTGATTAAAAGATGTTATCATTTTTTGTAGGGCCATAGGGGTACGAGCCATTAAGACGGCATCATCTGCATACAACAGTGCAGGGATAAATCTCTTTCCAATCTTAGGCATATCCCTACACTCTTGCAGCAGATGACTCTCCAGGCCATTTATGTAGATAAGGAATAAGAAGGGCGCCAGGACACAACCCTGGCGCACTCCGCGCCCTATTCCAAAAGACCTACTACATTCCCCCCCTTTGCCATAACGCACGACAGCAGTTGCTCCTGAGTACACTCCCTTAAAAATTGAATTATCGGCTTTTCCACGCCCAACCGTGACATCAAGTCCCATAATTTATAGTGAGACACGCAATCGAAAGCCGATGTAAGATCTACAAATATAAAATACAAACGCTCCCTTTTTATCATGGTGTATTTCTGCTGGATCAAAAATAGATTTAGACCCTGCTCTATTGTTCCTATACCTTTTTGGAATCCAAATTGTAAATCACTAATTGCCCCAACCTCCTCTGCCCAATTTTGCAATTTAGATAAAATCACTCTGCCAAGGATTTTTATTGACGAGTCAAGTAGGGATATTGGCCTATAACAGGCACAGTCTTGTCTATTTCCCTTCTTATAAATGGGTACAATAATTGATGTAAACCAGGAGGGACTCAATCCCTTCAGAAGAGCTGCATTAAAAAGTTGTACAAGAATCGGGCCCCAGAGTTCACTATTTGCCTTGTACAAATCTCCCGGGATTCCCTCTTGGCCGGCCGCCTTGCTGCCCTTTGTGGCTCCCAGACTTACTAGGATCTCAGGTAGTGTCACCTTCAGTTCATTTGCCTCCTCTACTAATTCGCCTTCCATATTTAAGTCTGTTTTTTCCTCCTTATCTATGGACGTGTATAGGGTGGAAAAATGCGTGACCCAATCGTCCTCATTAATGGCAATTTCCGTCCGAGCTTTAGTGTTTTCATATGGAAGTGGGGCGTTTACCACCCTCCAGAATGCAGGTATGTCTTTTGTTTGTGAGGCTGAACAAAGTTCTTCCCATACTCCATTTTTAATAGCATTTCTTCTGTCTTTTAAAGCCTGGTTGTAACCTTTCCTTAAATTTCTTATCTGTGTAATGTCACGTGGATCCCTATGTATTGCGTGCTTGAGTTCTGTGAGGGCCTTGGTACAAGTCCTATCAAACCATCTTGTGCCTTTCTTCAGTCCTTTTTTTGACGCTAATTTCAGATTCTCTTTGATAGTGGAAGCAATAATGTTAAAATGAGCTATTATACTTTCACTATCGGATTCATCGTCTAAGCAGATTTTAAAATTATCTGCACAGCTATTTACCAATTTTTTAAGAAAATCTTCCGGTACCACCTTACTCCACTTGAGCGTGTACCCGTTCTGCCTCCCTAACGTAACATCTGGGGCAACCTGCACGGGATCATTACGGCGAGGCAAAAAGAGGTTCTCAATCTCTATTATTTGCGGTAGGTGGTCACTCATTGGTGCGTCCAGAATTTTAAAGCTACCTATCTTATGACCATAACCATTTGAGCAAAGGCTAAAGTCTATGGTAGTGGATGCTCCCCTCCCAATAAAGGTTGGTTGAAAAGGTACGGGTTGCTGGATCATTTCGTTGACAAAACCCAAATCATAATCAAACAGTAATTCATTCAATGAGTCCCCAGTCTCTGTGTGTTTAAAATGTGGTAAATTAATGTCCTGCTCCAACATTAAACCACAAATGCCTTTACAACCTTTTGTGCATAATGGACAATTAAAATCACCCCCCCATAAAATCATTACTTCCTTTTCATTGCTGTCTAATTCACCTTGCAAATCATTAGCTAACATTTTCAGAATGTTTTGTGACATATTGCCTGGAATATTATTATAGAAGTTTATAATTACAAGGCACATTCCAGTTTTAGTATCTATTGCTAATTTATGGTAGAAATCACACTTGGAGTAAAAACTTACCCTCTCATACCCTAAACCATTTGAGAGGTACGTAATCAAACCACCCTTCGGTCTACCATGTGTAGCACCTACTGCTGGAGTACAAAATGTTCTATAACCATTTAAATGTATCTGCTCTGTAGCCCAGGTTTCTTGGAGAACCATAATGTCCATATCATTTGTAACAGTCTCCCAGGAAGGATTAGTAATTTTTGTTTTCAATCCTGCCACGTTCCAGAACATTGAGGTACATGTGTCATTGTTTCGGTCAGTATTACCATTAGTCCTGGTATCTGGTCCGGTAGATTTTTCAGGTGATACAACATTCCCAGCGTTTTCCGGTGACTTACTTAGGGTGGATGAGAATGGGGTAGATTCTAGTGCCTGATTGTCTAACTGTCAATCTACTGCCTCCAAATCGCTAAACCGATTGAAGCAGGGGATAGAAAACGGAACGTATTGTGGGTCCCTCCATTCTGTGTGTCGAAATTGGTCTGGATAATGTGTTCCCCCCCTCCTGCGTTGAACTGTAGTTCATCCATCATTTACCTCTTCTCCCCAAGTATTCTGGGCTGGATCCCGACGCATTTCGTGACCCCCCCCCGAGGATGATTAGGGCCCCTCATCCAACTCCATCTATTATCCGTGATCTGTGCTGGCATATAGAAAAAGGAGAGTGGTCTTGCCACGATTGTTATTCCATTATTTCTCTTGGCCCTTTGGCAGATATGATCCACTGACCTAGGATCATCAAAAGTTACCACCACACAGTCTCCTTGTAGTCTTTTTGTAGTTTTCCCCACCCAGGGGACCCGCTGCACCATTAAAATGTTACTGGTTACATTCGGTGGAAGGGGATGGTTAGAATTCAACCAGTGGAACACTTTATTTTTAAGTGCCCAAAATGATTCTGTAACCTGGGCAGCTAGTTCGGGGACTCCAGTTAAGATTACCACGTAAGGGCAAGCATCTGGTGGTAAATTAATCCCTCTGCGTTTTTCCCTTTTGTCTTGGGTGGGTTTCTCAGCAGTGTGGGTAGGGGTATTTGATGTCACTGCTTTGTTTTTATTAACCTCAGTAGGTGGAGTAGGTTTAATTGACTTTTTACTTGTCGCAAGGGGGCAAGGATTTAACAGCGGAGTTTTTGGGGCAGATTTAGTAACTGCAGCTAAAGATTTGTTTGTTATTTGTAGCTTATTTAAGGGAGGGGTTGGATGTGCTAGTTTTTTAGTCTGAGTCGGGCGCAGGGCTTCTATATCCTTGTGCATAACATTTAATTGTATCTCTATTGCCAGAAGCTTATTTTCCAAAGGAGACAGCAGAGATTTGATAAGGGTTTTTAGTGTCAATATGAAGGGATCTTCCCTATCTATATTATGATCTTCCCTATCTATATTAGTGGCTGTACTATTGGGTGTGGAGCTATTATTAAAAATATCCGCCAGAGTATCATCTAGGGTAGAGTCAGCAATAGTCAAAGGCATCGTTAGTGGACCAAGTACTTCTTTCCTAGTGTCCTCTCTAGAAGCTCCCCTTATTTGCTCTGTACTGTTAACGGGTCCCAATTTATTCACAAGTGTCGCATTTTTCTTTTTAATGATGGGAATGTTTTTGGTATGCCTATTTTTAGGGATTGCTCCCTCCCTTTCCCCTTGTAGCGCAATATTACTTTTTTCCACCTGGGGATCTATTTGCGTAGAAATCAAGATGTTCCCAGATGGTGCCAGATACTGTGAGTCAGAAGAAAGAGAGTCCCGGAGTTCTGGGTGGGTAGTCATATTATTATGGACCTCTACAAGTATCTGCTCAGAGGTGGTCTGTCCCGCAGCGTTTTCAGGGCTGCGGGCCTCAGCAATGTGGCCCATAGAGGACCTCTTAGCAAATGCTAAATCTTGAGACACCCTTCTCTCCATTAGCACAATTCCCTGGTCTATCAGTGTATTTGTGCGTATGATGAAATCATCAAGGGTCCCAATCAACTTTGCCCCTCCAGCACCAGCCTTACTTCTGGTTTCACTAGGCATAATATCACATATAATAAATCGGAAATACTGCTCCTATAGTCAGGCTGAGAGTGTCATGTAGAAAAATATTAAATGAGTCATACAAGGAAGCCTACCGGTCCAGGATACGGCAGGGTTTCGGGCCCAGCCCAGCCTCCTTCGGCCTCCTTCGGCCTCAGACGGCCTAAGACGGCCCGCCCTCTGCCCGGGCTCAGCCCGCGGGCGTCCCGCGAGCGTGTAGTCTCTCGCGCTTTTAGCGCCACCAGGCGTGCAGTGGGTGTGGTCCCGTCCGGCTTCCTGGTGCCGGGAATGCTGGGAGGCGTAGTTTTTCCCCCCTACTCGGCGGCCGCGCACAGGTCCAAAGTGCGGTGGCGGCGAGGGGAAGATGCTGGCAACAGGCTCCCAAAATCAACAACGAGGTAAGGAGTGGACCCTCAAACACCAAGGGCTCGATGCAATACCTGCCCCGCTCCGCCGGTAGTCTCTCGCGCTTTTAGCGCCACCAGGCGTGCAGTGGGCGTGGTCCCGTCCGGCTTCCTGGTGCCGGGAATGCTGGGAGGCGTAGTTTTTCCCCCCTACTCGGCGGCCGCGCACAGGTCCAAAGTGAGGCGGCGGCGAGGGGAAGATGCTGGCAACAGGCTCCCAAAATCAACAACGAGGTAAGGAGTGGACCCTCAAACACCAAGGGCTCGATGCAATACCTGCCAACTGTCAGAGTCTTCAGTAGAAGAAACTCCAACTAAGGGTCAAGTAGCACGAAGCCACACAAAGCAGAAGAAGTGTTCTGAACCTGATGATCTTCTAAGATGTCTCGTTGTCCCTAACTAAGTTACAGCATAAGATATTAGTTGAAATCGAGGTAATCCACGTGATCGGCTCCAGTAACTTTCCATGACTCTAGCACAAATTGGCTACTGGCGTCACCTTTCCCTTTTCGATAAGTTGCTACTTCATTCGTCCTTGGTTATTCTTCTCCTCCTCCTTGGGAACTTTCCTCCTTGCTTGTTACCACATTTTTCCTTGCCAAATCCTTCTTCACGTGCCTTGCTATCTCACTAAAACACAAACCTTTCCTTTACTAACTAATGAAGCGTTGGCCGCACCTGCAATAAAAACAAAAATACAAGCAAACATATTCTGCACTGGATGTTAAATACAAATTAAATGTTAGACTTAAATGTAATCTTGTATTGAAAACTGTTCTCGAAGCCTAACATTTTGTAAACCTACAGGTGCATGCACATTTCGAAACACTTAGCAAATGCAGTGTCTTAATGCATGAATAAATAGCAAAAGATTACAATAAAGATGTTATTTGAAAGTAAACCCATATGAATATTATTTGCTGTTATACGTATAAATGCCTAAACATTAGTCTACACATACACTTTATGTTCACCAGCTTCACAATGAGACACATCTCAACTTTAACTTCCCTTAGAATATTGATAATCAAACATTGCAAAACTTTTCTTAGTCCCATTTTAATGCACAACATGTATACATTTTATTACGTTTTCTGTGGAGTACTTTAAATATACAATACCCCATCATCTCTTAGTAAAATTAGTCACACAGAATATAATTGAGTACTGACTACAAATGATTATGATGCACTACTACGGTATCTAAGGACGAGACCAAGCTTGCGCTGCTCCAATATGAATTGTGACTGATATCCCGCATGGTTTCAGTAGCGACTGACACAGTTAACCTAGTTTCCAGAAGGACACCCTGGCCTCATCCTTCATGGTGTGGCCTTAGCCAGAGCAAGTGGGTGTGGTATGTGCTGCAACACCTAGCCAAATAACAATTCGGTGAACATATAAATAAATGAAATACCAAAGGAAGTTCAAACAAAAAGTATTACTAAAAAAACACACACTATAGAAAAATAGATACAATTCTACAAAAGAAAAAGATAAAACTGCAAAAGGTCCCCCTAGAATGTTAAGACTCAAAACAGTCAACAGTCAATGGGTGCAGAGAAACAGTTCAAATTAACCCAGTCTAACCGTTCACAGGTTCTTCGGGCAGGTTCCTCTAATATGCAGGCCACCACCAAAAACATGATCCTACTATTTTGACACAATTCAGGCTTCTTGTAGCAAACTGTTACAGCAAGCTAGATCTTGTCAGGACTAGCATACAAATGCCTCAGTGGATCCCAAAACATGGAATTGACTCAGTGAGGGAAGTGATGTATTAATGGTGAGGTTGTGAGACCTCACTATGTAATATACTAATAATACCTTCTTTGGTTCAGTAAGAGTCATTTGTAAAACCTTATGCTTAACACTGGGTAGCTGTGGCTTAGAGCAGGAATAAGTGTGAAGGATTTGAAAGTACCAAAACAAAAAGATAAGAAAGTCGAACAACACAAAGAAAATCTGATACCAATTTATAAAAATTGATCTTATTTTTATGAATTGTCCGCCTGATGGCTTCCTGCAATATGTGGCATCTAACTATCCCATAATGCAATATTCTGACCACTCTCAAGATGGTAGAATCCCTCTCTTGGTGAGTGGAACTGGATAGTCCTAGATGTGTGGCTACCTGAGAGCTAAACACCCACAGAAAAAACAGTTTTGCTACTGGTCTTCCTCTCCGTCCCCGACTCCAATCTGTTTATCTAAACAAAGGAGCAGCCCCTCTCAGGTGTGTCCAGCATTTGCCCTCCAAAGGCAGCTTTCTCTTTGAAGCTCACCTTTTAGGCTCACACCTTCTGTTGCTTCCAGCCAGGGAGAGGTGATTCCTCTTCCAATGGCAGGCCCCTATTATTGCTGGTCTAGGGAGATGATCACACCTCTCCCCGAGAGGGCAGAAGGATGTCTGGTGGCCAGCATCTGAGAATGGCCACTGGAAAACCTGGAGAACAGAGTGGAAACTTTCTAAAGTTGCCTTCAACTTGGGCATCAAGTTGGGTTTAATATAACAAAAATGTTGATACCTGGAAGTACCAACTTCATCAGTCCAGTTCATGACTTAGCACTGCTAAGTTGTCAGTGTGTAACCCAGTACCCACCAATGGGGCTACTAGCCTTTCCATTGTAAAAACTGTGATTTAGGATTTGCACTCTTAGGACATAAACCAGCACATATCCATCTTTTTAATATACAGCACCCTACTGTAGCACTCAATAGACCTGCTGTGGTGGTGACTTATATATATTTTAAAGGAGGGGCTTGGGCATGCCATTAATTTAAATAGCAAAGTTGAGTTAGCAATTTAAAAATTGCTGTGCCAGTCTGCCAGTGGTAGGCTAAGAGACACGTTGTCATACCCATGGAGGCACAACAAGTGCTGCAGCCCTGATGGGACACTTTATTTTACCTACATCTCTCTCCTTCTAATTTACCGATTCATTAATACCAAATCGGTAAAATTTGCTATTTATGACTCAGTAAATTAGAGTTACCTACATCTAGCCCTTAGATACCTAAGCGGGCACTGCTTTTGATACTGAGATAGTTTTGTTACTTCCTGCTCATACGTTACAAGCCTTTAATATAGCACACTGATTTATTTATAGGCAGCAAGGAGCTGCATGCAAACTGTAAGTCAGTGGTTTAGAACCTTCATATTTTTTTCTAAATCTGTTTTTATTCTAAGATTGCAAAGAAGGGTTCATATAGGAAGTAATAAAGTCTTGTAAGTGCAGACAACCACAATCACTGTGTTAGGTTTTATACCCTGACTTTGTATTACTCTCTACCATTCACTCTTTACATATAATGTCTAGAAGTATGAATGACATGCAATTGCTACACCTTGTTACAATGCGTTATTATGCCAATTACAGCAAAATCATGTGACATTAAGCAGAGCTTCATAAGGAGAATGACCGAGTATTTAGCATTTAGCACTCTTTTTGTAGCACAAAATGCACCTTCATGTACAAAATAGACCCAATAATGCATTTTGCGCCAAGAAAATAGTGCTAGGTGCAATAGAACATAAACAGCAGCATTGAAGAGCCATTCACACTTGCTAAATTGTATGTTTCTTTGCTCCTGTGGTAGGACTTTTGTGGCAAATTACTCATAATTTTGCCACTCACCATAACTGCGTAATTGTCAGTAATTACCTTCGAAAGAGTAATGCAAAATCACACCAATGAATCCTATATAAATAGAATTTCACCCAAGCCTACTTGTGACCCTAAGGGGAATATTCTGAAGGATTTATCACCAAGTTATCGGCACTTTATCGCAGCCAAAGTTGCGAAAAATTTATCACACCATTCACAAGCTGGTGCTAACAGCCAATATCACCAGGTAACCTGCAATAGCAGCCACCAAAAACATCGCCACAGATGACCCTGGCAACTATCGCAAATGAGATGCAATGTAGGCGTTCCCTGGCAAAAAGCCACGACAACACCACTCCGCAACATTCTCAACCACCATCCAGATAGGCGATAAGATCACAAAACAGGCGATAAGGAGCGTTAGCAGCAGGAAATTAACATCTGCTCTGACCTGGTGTAAAGTCGGACGACAACCTGCACCAAAAAAGGGAGCCTAGACCAGAGCCATACCTGAAGAACAACAGATGCCATGGAGCTACTGATCATGCTGCTCGGAGCCCCAAGAAGGCCACAACACCCACCACCACCACACCCAGGCCCGCCACTCCCCAGGACCCCCCAGACCCCCCGGTCTACCACAGAGGCATGTCAAACCAAAACAGCAGACCTTTGGAAAATGCACCAGCCTCACAGACCCAACACAAGAGGATGTCATTGCCCACTACAGGCTCAAAAGGATAACCATCCTCCGCATCCTGAACATCATTGCCCACAGGCTGACGGAATTCACACAGTGGACAACCAACAACCTTCCGCAGACAAAGCTGCTGGCTGTGCTGCATCTGTTGGCCTCAATTACCTTCCAACCAACAACTGCCAGAGTCTGAGGAGTCTCACAGCCAGCTCTATCAAAGTTCATTACAACTGTGGGGCGCTAGAGGGCGCGCTTACGGAATGGCTGCCTAGACGCGCAGCTCCCGTTCCTTGGCACATAATCCTTCACCGATCCTGCACCACGGGGTGCTAAATCACCCCAAAAAGGTCGGATCCTGTGTCCTGCATCGTTCCCCACGCTCACTCCAAGTTTGGCGGCTCTACGTGCTCCGGAACCGGAGATACGGACGGTAGCAGTTTGACCGACCCTGCCACTGGAGCTCGGGCAGGCGCCGGAACGGCTGCTGTATCCACGCGACCCTGGGGATCGCCACGAGATTACAGGCCGCACCTCGCCGCCACAACCTGCGACCCTACTGGGAGGACGTGCGGCGATCGCCGCGAAGGTAGGAGACGTCTGGCCGCCCTGCCCAGAGCTGCGTCCCCCCCCCCCCTCCCCATCGCTGGTGGACCCTTGTTGTTGGTGCTAGGGGGGGGCTGCTCCTCCCATGCTGGACGGGGCTGCGGCCTGCCCGGACTGATTCCCGCCTCGCTACCATAACTGGCCGGCACAACGAATCTTGACGGACCTGCAGGGTCTGAGGCCTGACCCCACCGCGCTGGGACTTACCCCTGCACCGTGCTCCCTGCCGGCGGGCCCCTACACCGTGGCCACACCAGGAGATACTGTCGGGTCGGGGGCTTGCTGTGTCTCCCTCCTGCGTGAGGGCCCTGGATTGCCCCCCTGTGTGGCGATCCCCGGGGGGCTCTCTTCCTCGCTGCTAGCCGATGCTGTCTGTCCTGCTGGCCTGGATCCTATTGAACTGGAACTGCCACGGGCCCTGAAGCCTGGGCTTTGCCTCGATCAACCCTACGCCACTAGTGTCCTCTAAGTGCTCTGCGCATCTTTGCTCATACGTCCACTGTCGCTTCTCTGGAGCCTGGGGGGGCGCAGACCGGCGGAGCTCACCGACGTCTCTCCTGTTCTACCCTACTAAAGTACACTGCGGTGGGGCCATCCTGCCCCCTTCCGACTGACCACTCCTTCTCAAGACCATTGAATTGCCCTGCTACTGCCCATCCGGGTTTGTGGACTGTCGCTGGGAGCTACCATGGGGCGCCCTGAACACCGCCAGCCTAAACTGAGCTTCGACAATGCTCGCAGAAGCGCTAAATCGATGCCGATGAACCCGGGGCCTAGCGCATCTTCTCCACAACCCACCCCCCCCCCCACCCCCGGCCCCTGCGGCGGATCTCACGAGTCTGATCTCAGAGATGTGACAGGGCTTTGCCACTGTCGTGGAAAAAGTGGATGGGGTAACGGCTCGGTTGGATGCCCTTGTGCACAAGGTTGACCGCCATGAGGAACGCATTACGACTGAGCAGCGGATATCCGACAACTCGGACACCACCGCGACCCATACGTCGCAATTGGCCAGGATGGACAATTTGCTACGCGTCATAGCGGCGAAGAACGAAGATTTGGAGACGCGCAGTCGCCGCAACAACATACGCATAACGAATGTGCCGGAATCCACAGCCACAGGCAGAATGGAGCTGTACGTGGAAAAGTTGCTTAGGGGTTCCATCGGAGAGGACGTTTTTTCTCCTCAGTTCATAGTGGAGAGGGCCCACCGATCACTGGCGCCAATCCCCAGCCTGGCTTACCTCCTAGGCCTATAATAGCACGGCTATTGAACTATCGGGATCGCGACACGGCCCTCCGGGCGGCCCGCACTCAGAAATCGCTGCAGTATAATGGGGTCACTTTTTCAATATATCCTGATTTTACACCGATGGTCCAGGACGAAAGGCGCAAGTTTCTGCCCGTAAAGAAAAAGCTGCGGGAGGCCCAAATTGACTATGCCCTCCTATATCCGGCGAAACTGCGAGTTACCCATCAGGGTAAGCAACGTTTCTTTACTAACCCGCAGAAAGCAGAAGATTTTTTGAAATCTGTGCGTGCAGCGCGCAGGGGCGGGAATGTGCCTGCAGAGGACCTGGAGAATGCTGATGTACCCCCTGAACAACAAGATGACTAACTGTACTTGCAAGATGTGTGCACAACGCCGGCCACGCCTGCTGTCTCTCCAACAGCGTATGGAACTTTGGTAGCTGGAGTGATGAGAGAATGATGGACATGCATGGACACTGCACCCCAGTGGTAATGTACGCCAAGGACCACTCCCTTGGCCTTAGTCTCCACCGAGGGTAGTACAGTACTGGAGCTAAGGACCAGGTGGTGGCAGTACGCACTCTATGCTTTACCCCTACTGGGTGCTCCCCATTACATGGTTGTGTTTTTTGTTGCTGCTGTTGCGGCTGGAAGGGAGGTTGTGTGGTATATAAATAAATAATACCGGATCTAGGTTTTACTGGACATAGCAATAACAGATAGCTCAATAAATAAGAGTCAAGATTCGAGGTAGTAGGAGTTTGCAGGTTTAATACAGCATAAGGACAGGAACAGGACAACCTGCACAGGAATAGGATGGCAGAGCCCGGCAGGGGGGACAGGGAATGAGCGCGCTAACATTTAATAACAGTACACAAGCATATATACTAAAACAGTTCCATTACAATGAATACAGTAGGCGGAGCAGTGGGTGTGGTCAATAGCAGTCGCGAAAGATAAGGGTGAAAGTGGGTGTAACAAGGCGTATACATAGACATGTGATGTAAACGTAACAGAATATGTCATAAATGGGGCGGAAACATGGAGGGGGCTACCTGAGGAGCCGGGACCTCTAACCTAATGGTGCGCGCAAACTGACAATGACGTGTTACTAGGAGAAGCTGGGGGCTATGAACTCTGCGCTAGGAGTAGAGACTGAAGTCTGGAGAGTCAGGGCGACATGTACCTAACACTATCTAGTATCTGATGTTTAGAGGACATGTTGATATAAACTAAGAGTCAGGAGGGGAGAGGCTAACAGACTCCAAGACTGGAGCATGCATTATTCTACATGTAGTGCGTGTTGAAGAATATTAAATGACCATAAATACAGTATTTCTCTTACATGGAGACGTAAAGGCTAGACAATGACGGAAACTATTGATGCGATTCAGTAGCTTAGGAATGCAGAGAAGGAGGGCTGGACTGATAACTAGAATCATAACATACTCTTGGCAGACTCGTAGGCAGAGCCAGGCCGAGCCGGGCACTGTGAGGCAGGAAGTAAGTGAAGGGTCGAGGATACAGGTGGGGGCTGTATCGCTCCTCAGCGAGGATTCAGGAGACAGGAGCTGAATCTGGTGTCCAGGCCCTTTTGAGGCCTAGAAACGGGGACTTTACAATGAAATAACGTGCACACTGGGAAACGTGGCAACGTAACTTTACATAGGCCTAATACTCGTAGCTTTCACGAGAACTGGAAACTGGCATACTAGGGATGGACACAACTGTAATTGCGTCTTTAATCGATCATGGGGAATACATATGCATATTAATCATGCACACATAACATAAGATGGGGGACACGTAGGGACACAGAACATGGCAAAATTTACTTTTCCACATTCCCTCCTTGTCACTACGTTTCCATCAGGAAACATCAATATTCATGATACCATCTATCATTTCATACAGTATCATTTGCTCGTCTCGAATTTTCTTGGAACGGGATTTAGAACGGGACTTGGGGCTAGGAATACAAGAGGTAGCACAAATGCCACAAATCGCAGGGCCACATTGTATACAGAGGCAGCAACTGAATATGATCGCTACTGCAATACCCAGAAATGACAATACTTTCCATCCCCAGGCGGAAATTATATTCCAGAACCAACCGGACCATGTCCAGGTGCCTGGATCTTGGTGTAACATATGGGCAATTTTATGGAGTCTGGTTATAGCTGAATAAACAGACGGCGCGTTATTTGGAATGAAAATGCAGCAACTAGATCCGATGACTCTACATGCCCCGCCCCTATCGGTCAGTATGACGTCAAGGACGAGACGATTCTGGAGCACGACAATTCTCATAAAGGATTGCTCTTCGGTTAAGTTACTTAGAGCAGAAGTAGTCTCAATCACTACTGCTTCGAGGGTTCTGGTTAATCTACGTATCAGTTTACTATTCACAACAGTACCTAAATAAGGGAAGACACCTTTATTGATATCTATATATTGTTCTAGAGCAGTTTCAGTATAATCGACAATCGGGAGATTTCTCTTGTGTCTAGTATGTACTAGGTGGGAATTCCTATGATAGTCAGGTGGGGCTAGAAAAACTGGTGGCAGTAGGAAGGCAATGTAACAGGTTCCCTCCCAATCGAGGGGCAGACGAACATATGCGGTCTGACCACAAACAAAATAAGAATGACGTGAAGCTTTGAAAATAGATTTCCTACTGTCACTATACTTGATAATAGTAGTACAATCACTATGTCCTACATGTACGGAACCATTCTTTCGGACACATAATTCGCCTTTGACTGGTAATACTGACATAGAGGGTAAGTCTGGAGTAGAATCAGACTGAACATTCAGGACCATGAAATTCGAAGAATAATTACCTAAATTATAAACTTCATTTTCTAGATCTAACCCTGTTCTGTGGGGAAGACCTTGCTTGTCTGGGAAACATGTACTGTTAAGAAAAGACATATCTGTTGAGGATGACGTTAACATGGACCATGCTCCACACGAACCATTATGTGAAAATGGATAAGGAAAGAGTGGCAGAACTCCCTTCGGTGTCTG
Organism: Lissotriton helveticus; assembly: GCF_964261635.1. Classification (NCBI taxonomy): domain Eukaryota; kingdom Metazoa; phylum Chordata; class Amphibia; order Caudata; family Salamandridae; genus Lissotriton; species Lissotriton helveticus. Next base: position 1,619,776,113 of record NC_136061.1, read on the forward strand.
GAATGGGGGGAGTCGACCACACACCCAACAATTAGTGGCATTGCTGGTCTGGTGTGAATAATGTAACATGTGGATAAAGGAATTATTACGCATAGCAAGACGATAAGAGAGTTCATGAGGAGGCAGATCACTAAACGTGTGCTCTACTGTAGCAATAGAAGACTTATTTACATGAGAAACTGGAAAATACAAATAAAATGCATAACCTGTGCAGGTAATCATGAGGCTGAAAAACAATATGAAACTTAGAAAAACGATACATCGGATTGAGTTTTGACTAACTCTCTCACTATGGGGGTCTATTTTATACATGTCAGAAACCGGTCTAACCGTTTCACCTAGGGGAGGACTTAGACAATCAAACTGGCTGACTTATTTTACTAGACCTTAATTTCTTCTTATACTCCTGTTGCGGAGTTTTCTCTAACAGGGAGGGTTCAGTATCATTGTCTTTTGCGGGACAGTCCTTAAGAATAGTACTTTGGCAGTCTTTCAAATCCTGGGAAATGTTCTTAGAAACAGGCTTCAGTCCGTAAAACTTCTTTTCACATGAGACAGGTGGACCCAGCCCTTCCTGCCTTCCAGCTTGACGGCAGTACGGGTGGCCAGGAGGACCTGTCGGGGTTCCTTCCAGCGAGGCTCCAGCGGACTTGAACGATCAAAATTCCGGACAAGAACCATGCATCCGGGAACGATTTCATGCGGTGCCACCTCGGTATTGTCTGGAAATGCGGCGGCAACCTGTGAACGACAAGAGTGTAGGGCAGACATCAAGGAAGCTAGGTAATCTGTCAGCATATTACTTGAAACATCGGTAATACTTCGGGGTCTAGGTGTACCCCACATGTTAGGGGGGCGGCCAAATACGACCTCATACGGGGACAGACCTGATCTGGAATGTGCGACCATGCGCATGTAAAACAAAGCGACTGGCAGAGCTACTAGCCAGTATACACCTTTCTCTTTACATATTTTGGCAATGCGGATTTTCAGGGTCTGGTTATGTCTCTCTACGAGACCAGCTGCTTCTGGATGGCGTACACAATGGAACTTCCACTGGTACCCTAACAACAGGGAAACATGTTTCATGAGCTCAGATGAGAATGGCTGGCCGTTGTCAGAATATACGACTCTAGGGAGTCCATAACGGGGGAAGAACTCACGAACCAACTGCTTGGCAGTGGTCGCGGCTGTGTAATCTGGGACTGGATATGCCTCTGTCCACCTGGACAAAGCGCATACAACTACAAGGACATACTTGAAACCTCGACATCGCTCCATCTGAATATAATCCATTTGGAGGACTTCAAAAGGGTGGTCAGGGGGCTGGAATCCACCTTGTTCCACCGGGACACTTTTACCTGGATTGAACTGGCAACATATCATACAGGTACGGACTTTCTGCTTGGCTGCAGCTCGTAAATGCTTGTTGAACCAAATGTTCTGGATACTGTCTAACATAGCTTTTTCTCCTAAATGTGCTGGACTATGTGCGGTATTGATAATGACTTGAACCATAGAGTCGGGGAGAAACCATGTGGCTTTACCCTTCGTTACCCATCCCTGATCTGTCTGGACCCCTCCTTGTTCGGACCATTTCTTGATTTCATCGGGAGTAGCATGTAACTGGATATCTATGACATCTTGAGTAGGGTCCTTAACTGTCATACAGGTAGTCGGATCTGGAGTATGTGTCTGTGTCGGATTAACTGAAATGTCTGGAGTCTGTGCTGTAAGCTTGGCTGTGCGATCTGCTAGATCGTTACCTTGAGAAATAATGTCAGTAACTTTCGTATGTGCTTTGCACTTCATGATAGCAATAGATGTCGGTAAGTGTATGGCATCTAACAGAGCTTGAATAAGGAGACCATGCTGAATCTTGGTTCCATGAGAAGTCATGAAACCTCTCTCCTGCCAGAGTACTCCGAAGTCGTGTACGACTCCAAATGCGTAGCGTGAATCTGTGTAAATATTAACTTTCAGGTTCTTAGCGTGTATGCAGGCTTGGGTCAGAGCAACTAGCTCTGCTGCTTGAGCAGACAGGGTGTCAATACGGTGTGTTTCTATAACGTCAGTGTCAGTAGTCACTGCATACGCGGCTACTAGTTCTCCTGTACTTGTTCTCATACATGAACCATCCACATAAAGTGTCAGGTCGGGATCTGGTAATGGAATATCTGTCAGATCTTGTCTTGGCTTAGTCATAATATTAACTACTTCCACACAGTCGTGTGTGGCAGGATTCGAATTAACTGACGGTAACAGTGTAGCAGGATTTAGAACGTTGCAGCGTCTGATTTCTATGTGTGGCTGGAACAGTGTCAGTTCATAACCTGTTAAACGTGCAATTGTCAAGTGCTGAGTTTGTGTTCGGTTTAATAGAACTTCCACGGAGTGTGGAACTTGTACTGTCAAGGAATGTCCTAATACTATGGAATCACTTTGTCTGATAGCTAGTGCTGTGGCTGCAACTGACTTGAGGCACGCAGGCAAAGCCTGGGCTACAGGATCTAGTGTGCTCGAAAAATAAGCACAGGGCTTGTATTGTCCTGCTTGATCTTGTGTGAGAACAGATAATGCTGTACCATCACATTCTGTGACAAAAAGTGTAAAAGGCTTACTGTAGTTCGGTGTAGCTAGAACTGGAGCTTGGCATAAAGCTTTCTTTAGCTCATTGAAACTAAGTGTATGTTCAGATGTCCAAGGGAGGACAGTCGATACGGCTGCCTCCTGTGTCGTTAACTGTATCAGTGGCTTAGCTAGAAATGCATACTGAGGAATCCATTGTCTACAATAAGAAGTAAGGCCGATAAAAGCACGTACCTCCTTCTGTGTCTTGGGCTGAGGAAGACTCACTATTAACTGAATACGGTCTGGTGTCAACTGCCTACCCCACTTGGACAGTAAGTGGCCTAAGTAGATCACTTGCTGGACACAGAATTGAAGCTTCGAAGGGGACACCTTGTGCCCCATCTCGGCTAGGAAATACAAGACTGTAAGTGATGCTCGCTCGCAAGCACGTTCAGAACGGGCTGTGATCAGTAGATCATCGACATACTGGAGCAGGGCAGTGTCAGTTGGCATGTGAATGTTGTCTAGTTGTCTCTTAAGTGCTTGACTGTAAATACTAGGACTTTCTGTGAAACCTTGAGGAGCTCGTGTGAACATATAGCTCCTTCCATTTAAACAAAATCCGAAAAGAAACTGGCTGTCTGGATGAATGGGGACACTGAAAAATGCGTTCTTGAGGTCTATGACTGTAAAAAATGAGGCTTCGGAATCAATGGCTGTCAATAGGGAAGAGATATCTGGGACAACTGGGTACTGGGGAATAATACATTTATTAAGTTCTCGTAGGTCAATCACTAATCGATATACTGGGGGTGCATTTGGATCAGTACGTTTCATGACTGGAATGATCGGAGAATTACACACATTGGAGTTAGTTTCTACAACTACTCCTTGAGCGATGAGCTCGTCAATAATTTTGGATAAGGCTGTTACAGCCTCAGGTGGCAATCTGTACTGTCTGATTCGTGGTAACACTACACCTGGCTTGAGAGTCACACGATGGGGTGTGATTTGCATATAACCTACATCAGTTGGACCTTGCGCCCATAAATGCTGTGGAACATTGGACAATCTTGGATCAAAATCTCGTAATACATAGTGACCCTTGAAGTCACGTAGAAACAGGCGTATTCCCTCTGGGGAACAACATATGACTGCACCTAATTCTTTCAGTGTTTTAATACCTAACAAATTTTCTGGACATGACTTTGTAAGTAACAGATCAGTAGTTCGGGACAATGGACCTACTTCTAGAGTAACTGGCTTAGATATCTCGTTTACAATAGGCTTTCCTGAAAATCCAAGGGAAACATTTCTAGAGCCTGAGAGCGGAGCCCCTGGAACTTCGGCATGACTGATAGTCATCCTACTTGCCCCTGTATCAATCAGAAACTTTCTGTCTTTCCCTAGTACCTGACTATGAACATAGGGACCTTCTTGATCTACAGGAATCTCGATGAGAGGCAAGCCTACCTCCCTCTCTAGGCTGTTTCATGAATATGGCTGATACTCTGGATACTCAGACTGTGCATACTGGAACATCTGCTGTGTAACATGCTGTGTTGCAGCAATAGGCTGCGGTACTGTAACTGTCTGTTGTGCATTCTGTGGCTGAGAAGTCTGTGAAACTTGTTCTTGTCTAGACGGACGTGGTCTTTCTTTAGTCTTACCAGTAGCTATATTATGTTTCAGAACTGCACACTCGTTTATAAAATGACCTGGCTGTTTACAATAATTGCATGTCCCTTTAACGGGAGCTGCAGGATGACTGGCTTGAATCGGACCCCTCTTCTGACTGTCTTGTGGAACAGATTGTGCAACTAGTACTTTCATTTTCGTGTCTTTCATACGTTTTCTTTCATGATCTTGCTCTTCTCTGATTCTATTCTGGTGATACTGAAGCATCTGTAACATCTGGGACGGGGTACTAGCTTGCCATGTACTTTTGACTTTCAAAACTCGATTCTTAACTTGTGGACTTGAATTCTCGACTAATTTAGTAACAAAAAGATGAGGGTATGACTCACTACTTGTCTTGAGGCCACTGTTTATAATAAAACATTTTTCAAATCTAGAATAAAAATCACTAGTGTCTTCGTCTTGTTTCTGTTTACAGGCTGAGATTGCATCCCAGTCTTCCTTTTTAGTGGCTAATAATCTGGGCAAAACTTGTATTAACAGTTCAGGTAATTCTTTACATTTCTCTCCAAGACCGGTACCTGGTACTCGTATCTTATCTTCAGCTTCTAGAACTGCCCAATTTATCTTTTTCTCTCCCACCTCCCATTCTTTTTCCTTGAGTTTTTCGTATACCCCTGCGGGCAACAGGACCTTTAGCATTTTAATAATATCTGGATACGTGTATTCTCCCATACGGAGCATATCTTTTAACTCTCGGTGGAACCCTGCTGGATCTTTGTCGTGACAAGGAACTAATTTCTTCATTTCTAAGAGTTCCATCTTTGTAATCGGGGTGTAAACAAACACTCGTTGCATTTCACCATCTGTTGTCCTGACTGGGTGTACTTCTCGTAACGGGTTCTGTCTATCTATGTAGAACGGTTTACTTTCTGGAGGTGAGACATGAACAAAATGCGGGTTCAAGAACATACTATATTTGTGGCGCTGTTCTAGAATGACACTAATTAAATCGGTACCTAAACCTTTCCATCTATACTGGAGTAACTCGTTCAGGACATCGTGTAACGGACCTGGATCAGAATGTTGACCCTCATACAATGTGATGAGGTGCTGGATCATATACATACCCACCAGTCGCTGCTCGGCTGGGGGCAATTTCAGAAACATTTGTGCCACTATTTCGTCTGGAAAAGTGGTAGAATCAGTAATCCATCGGACTGCTGATCGGGCTAGTTCTTGTTCATGCATAGTACTTAATTCACTATAACCGATTCGTGATTTCAGAATATGATCGGTAGCTTGAAATACTTGTTCTAGAGAACCTTGTTCTGGTGCTGGAAGATGAACAGTTTTCTTGCGTTCTAGGCGTAAATGGCAGTCTGGAAATCTAGACTTTCCTACATACGCTATTCTGGCGGGATTCTCGTCGTCTACCTCTTCAGTAGAAGAGTCATTCTCTTTCTCGCTTACTTGTGCTGCTTTACGTTGTTCGTGTAACTTTATTATTTCCTTACAAATTCTCTTGTACATACTCTCTATACTACTGATGGTTCTGTGTTTACCCTCGGCTATATTATCACTCCACCTTGTCAGGATTCTCATTTCGGCCGGATCTTTGGTCGGATAATCTTGTTCTCTTATTAAACAATTAATCAGAAACTTTAATAGCATGAGCTGGATCTCAGCTTTCCTTTGAGACATGGCTTCACCAATACTTTCCGGATCATCCCCTGTACGGATGAAACGATATATTCTGTCTAGATCTTCTTTCATATTCGGTAGGGTATCCAAATACCCGGTCACCCGTCTTACACGGATGGAATATATAACTGTACTATCATCACCTGCAACTGGATCATAGCGGCATTCAGTAAGAGCTCGTCGGATATCTGCAACGGAGTTATATTTGGGCGTACGCTGTAACGCACATTCATGTAACTCGACTAACGTTAAACGTTGGCGTGGTGGCGGGGTACCAGGAGGACCTCCTCCTGCGGCCCCTAAACTGGTATCATCGACTGATACTCTTCGTGCTGGCAGAGTGGGAAATTGTAATGTAGGCTGGACCGGGGGTACCGTAGCAGGTACTCCGGTGTCTGGAGGAGCAGGAATGGCATGATTTACAGGGACTGGCGGAACAGGATTTGTATATTCCGGGACTGTGTCGTCCAAATAGGACGAGATGAAAATATCAGCTGCGGTCGGTTTGTGACGTAGCTTGGTCGGAACTAATGGTGGCGGAAAATTACTGGATGCCTCCGGGGTTGCTTTTGGCAAGCCCTCGGCAAGAAGAGGATACATACCCTTAATGAGGGCATTCCTCTGTCTGTCGGACTGTTCGGTTTTAACTCGTTCACCTATCTCGATTAATTCCCTTTCTTGGGCTCGTTCTAAGGATTCTCTACTTAATTCTGACTTTCTGATTTCTTTTTCGGTTCTTTTATGAGATTCTTTGCGCCATAACTCGATGGCATCTTTCTGTGACTGTCTGGCTTTCTTTTTCCATAATGCTTCTTCTACTCGCATGATGCACTCGGCATCCCATGTACCCGATACGGGCCATCTATACTTTTCTTCTAACTGTTTGGTATACTCTACCCATAAATCTAGATATAATATGGCACTTATGCCATGCTTCTGATACATAAAATGACCTGGACTGTCCCTAGGCGGGACAGGAACTGCTTCTTCTAACAGACCTTTTCTAGTTCTTAACTGACGTAGTCTGGAAAATAACGGCATGACTGAACTGTAATCTGGACACAATTACAATACACAATGAACACGATAATTACACCACTCTCATACCACGACATTAAAATACATGAAGAACATTTAAAATAACAGTTCGGACAGAATACTACCTGGAATACTGAAAACAGAATACATGGATTTTCTCGAGAACAGAACTGACTAGAACAGAAACTAGATGCACTGCTGAAACAGTACGAAACTTACCGGTCTCATAAAGAGACACGTCAGGACCCGCATCCACCGAAGTGGACACTTCGTTTTGGGATCTGTGTACCACCAAACCCCTCGGACCAGAGACAATTAGATTGACCCTGTCTAGATACTACCCCAGCAACGGTACTCACCGGGCAGCAAGAACGGAAGGCCTCGGACTGGACTGGACTGCTTCGACGCCGGACGGACACACTTCGGACTTCTGTTACGGGTGGGCCTCCGGATACCTCGGACCTTGGACTCTCGGCTTGGGCTCTGGTCGGGACTCGCCGCGTTCCTCCACCGCCTCGTCTGGATGCTGGACCGCCACCTCCGTCTCCTCCGTGGGCCTGAGGGATACTTGAAGCAGAAATATCTGCACGTGGCCGGTATGGTTCCGTCACGGCTGCAGAGGGTCAGGGGGCCGGCGTGGCTTCACCGGCGCGTGGGGAAAGGGCAAGTCCCTATTCGGGCGCCATTATGTGGTATATAAATAAATAATACCGGATCTAGGTTTTACTGGACATAGCAATAACAGATAGCTCAATAAATAAGAGTCAAGATTCGAGGTAGTAGGAGTTTGCAGGTTTAATACAGCATAAGGACAGGAACAGGACAACCTGCACAGGAATAGGATGGCAGAGCCCGGCAGGGGGGACAGGGAATGAGCGCGCTAACATTTAATAACAGTACACAAGCATATATACTAAAACAGTTGCATTACAATGAATACAGTAGGCGGAGCAGTGGGTGTGGTCAATAGCAGTCGCGAAAGATAAGGGTGAAAGTGGGTGTAACAAGGCGTATACATAGACATGTGATGTAAACGTAACAGAATATGTCATAAATGGGGCGGAAACATGGAGGGGGCTACCTGAGGAGCCGGGACCTCTAACCTAATGGTGCGCGCAAACTGACAATGACGTGTTACTAGGAGAAGCTGGGGGCTATGAACTCTGCGCTAGGAGTAGAGACTGAAGTCTGGAGAGTCAGGGCGACATGTACCTAACACTATCTAGTATCTGATGTTTAGAGGACATGTTGATATAAACTAAGAGTCAGGAGGGGAGAGGCTAACAGACTCTAAGACTGGAGCATGCATTATTCTACATGTAGTGCGTGTTGAAGAATATGAAATGACCATAAATACAGTATTTCTCTTACATGGAGACGTAAAGGCTAGACAATGACGGAAACTATTGATGCGATTCAGTAGCTTAGGAATGCAGAGAAGGAGGGCTGGACTGATAACTAGAATCATAACATACTCTTGGCAGACTCGTAGGCAGAGCCAGGCCGAGCCGGGCACTGTGAGGCAGGAAGTAAGTGAAGGGTCGAGGATACAGGTGGGGGCTGTATCGCTCCTCAGCGAGGATTCAGGAGACAGGAGCTGAATCTGGTGTCCAGGCCCTTTTGAGGCCTAGAAACGGGGACTTTACAATGAAATAACGTGCACACTGGGAAACGTGGCAACGTAACTTTACATAGGCCTAATACTCGTAGCTTTCACGAGAACTGGAAACTGGCATACTAGGGATGGACACAACTGTAATTGCGTCTTTAATCGATCATGGGGAATACATATGCATATTAATCATGCACACATAACATAAGATGGGGGACACGTAGGGACACAGAACATGGCAAAATTTACTTTTCCACAGTTGGGGCGGGACTACGAGGGTGGGATTCAGGGCTACTGGCATGTTTGGGATGCTGGGGTGGGTGGGGGGAGGTTGGATTTTACGAGGCTTTTGTTGCTCAGACTGTATCTTTATCTGCTGATATGGTGTTTCTTTGGGTTTGGGCGGGATGGCTGTGGCTATGTCACTAGGGCCCTTCGGGCGTTTTCACATATAGACTTGCTGTATCTATGGCGGTATCGAATGCAAGTGCGAGATTGACAAGCGTATCGTGGAATGTCAGGGGTCTAAATAATGCTAAGAAATGCAGAAATATAATTGCCTATCTGAACAGACATCATGTGCAAGTTGTTATGCTGCAGGAGACGCATCTGCCTGCTCAGGGCGATGCCACTTTTGCGACAAAATGGGCTAGTGCCCGTGTTTTTTCCTCATACTCGACATATGCAAGGGGGGTTGCGGTGCTCATTGCCCGCGGAGTGCCTTTTCATCGTCTCGGAGAGGCGGTGGACAGAGAAGGGCGTTATGCTTTACTGTGGGGAGGATTTGGCCGTGATGTCTATGTATTTGTATCTATGTACGCACCGAACGTTGATACTCCTGCCTTTTTTTCTACGTTGTGGGGGAAGATTGTAGCTGTTGGGGCAAGACATGTTGTATGGGGTGGAGATTTCAACCTCGCACTAGTGCCCCCCATGGATAGGGCAGATGGTGTCAGCTCCTACAAGCCCAAGTCTAGGGAGACATTGGAGGGAATCATGGAGGAGGGTGGACTCTTGGATGCCTGGAGACACCTGCATACCCAGGGGCGGGAAGGGACACACTTTACCTCACACACCGGGACGTGGGCGCGTCTCGACTATTTTCTAGTTGACAGAGAGGTTACTGCAGAGTTGATAAGAGTAGAACACCTGCCTAGAACCTTTTCCGATCACAGCCCTGTGTCTATGCAATTCAGCATTCCTGGGTGGGACGATCCACGTCCTCAGTGGCGACTGCGTCCTGATGTGCTTTTGGACAATGTCTTCTGCACTGAGTTGGGTGAGGAGATAGCAGATTTTTTCCCAAGGAATAAAGGCTCGGTAGAATCAGTTGAACACATCTGGGAGGCTTTTAAGGTCACCATTAGGGGCTTCTGCATCTCCAAGAGTCACGGGGTGCTGCGTGATATCCTACAGTCCATAGCTGCACTGGAGCGCAACCTGCGAGCTCTGGAACACCGCATGATCACAAATTCTGACCCGCACTTACACTCCACCTTTAGGGAGACACTATCAAAGTTTGAAGAGGAGGCAGCCAGGGAGGCGAAATATCGGGGCAAACACTGGGTGGCTCGGAAATATTGTGAGGGTGATAGGCCTGGAAAAGTGCTCGCTGCAATCACACGACCATCTCGGGTGCACAACACTATACTTGAGCTTACTGACGACACCGGCACTATAGTCAGGGACCCGGCAGAAATACTGTCCACCTTCACAACACACTACTCTTCACTATATACTTCTACGGCAGTGGAACACACCTCATACGCTGAATACCTTAACGAGGTGGCATTATGCTGGCTCAGCGATGGGAACAGGGAGTTTCTTGCGGCTCCTATCGAGCTAGACGAGGTCCGTGAGGCCATCATGTCCCTTCGGAATGGCAAGGCGCCGGGGCTCGATGGCTTACCGGCCAAATTTTATAAAACCTACGTCGACATAATGGCGCCGGTGCTCCGCGAGGTCTTCACGGAATCCCTAGCTGATGGGATACTTCCCCGCTCTATGCGTGAGGTGGTAATCACCTCCCTTCTGATAAAAACCCCACCACCTGTGATTCATACCGACCACTATCCCTCCTAAACTGCGATGTCAAGATTCTAGCCAAGGTCTTAGCCACCCGACTGTCGCTGCTCATGACCAGGCTGGTCCTACCTGATCAGTCTGGCTTTGTGGCGGGAAGGTCTACGTCCCATAATCTTCGCACCCTCTTTGCCTTGCTTCGCACGGTTCACCCCGACATCCCTGTCGCAGCCGTGTTCCTAGATGCCACTAAGGCATTCGACTCGATCGAATGGCCTTACCTGTTTTCGGTTCTAGCCAGCATGGGTTTCCCCGAATTATTTATCTCTTGGGTTCGACTTTTGTATACGGACCCCACTGCGAGAGTGCTAATCAATGGCCGCCTGTCACTACCTATTGCACTTACTAGAGGCACCCGGCAGGGATGCCCGCTCTCTCCCCTACTGTTTGCCATCGCGGTCGAACCGCTCGCCTGTCGTTTACGGCAGCTACACCGAGAGGGAGCAGTGCTATGTCTGCAACGGCAAATAGATGTGTCCCTATATGCTGATGATATCACATTATACGTTAAACATCCCGAGACGCATCTCAATCCCCTGCTTCGAGAATTCATAATGTTCGGAGGGGTATCGGGTGTCCACATCAACTGGGCAAAGTCGCAGTTTTTCCCCTCACTGATGCAGTACATGTCTTCCCTCTCGATTACCCACTAGAGTGGTGTAGCGATGATCTTAAATATTTGGGGATTCGTATCTCTCGCGATAGAGATGAGACGTTACGTGCCAACTATGGAGTAGCCATGACCAAGTTAACTGCTTCAGTGGACAGATGGATCACTCTGCCACTCTCCATGGCGGGTAGAGCCTCAGTCATTAAAATGGTGATCTTACCTCGCTTCCTGTATCTATTCCTTAACATCCCCTATTACCCTGGCGCTTTTGTCTTCAGAACGCTCCGCACGGAACTGCGCAGGCTTTTCTGGGGTGGCAAATCCCCCCGCTTAAAATGGTCGACGTTGACCCTCCCCTACGATAGAGGTGGCTTTGACGTCCCTGATTTTGAAACTTACTACCAATGTGCACAAGCGCACTTTGCCTACCATTGGATGGCTCCAACTCCTTTCATGCCGCACATAGCGGTAGAGGACTGGATCGTACACCCTATACCACTCAACGGTCTGCTGCACTGTCCTGAGACGTCCATCACCACTGCGAACACCTCAGTTTCCTGCACATTAGATGCATGGCGCCGCATTGCTAGACACCTGTCATGCCCGTTACCCTACTCTCCTAAATTGCCACTTTCTTACCACCCACAATTATCTCTCTTGTCGGAACGTGGTTTCCGTCAACTATGTGACAAATTACTCATCGCCTGTTGGGGCGACCTGTTCCATGAGAGTAGTTTCAAGACTAAGGAATTGTTCTTCAAGGCACAAGCGCACACCTCCCTTGAACTCTTTTACTACATTCGGCTACGTGCGGGGATGCGGGACATCTTACCTGATTATCCCAATGAACCTGAGACCCTAGCGCCACTGCACTTCCTGCTGGGGTCACAAGACGGAACCCACTTGGTCTCCGGTCTTTACCGCCAAATCCGCATTGCTGCCCCGGAGCCGGACTCTAGTACTCGGTTGCGCTGGTCTGCTGAACTCGCCATCGACATTACCGATGAGCAGTGGAAATATTGCTGCACGCTCACCTCTCGCGTATCTGCTAGCAGCAGATTGAAAATTATTCACTACAAATTCCTTCAGGGGATATACTATACTCCGGCTCGGAAATATAGGTTCGGTTTGGCTGACAGCGACCGCTGTGACCGCTGCCGTGCTGACCATGCTGATTTCCTGCACCTGGCATGGGACTGTCCTCAGGTTGCTCATTACTGGCAGTTGGTTGTGGAGGCTATTGCGGAGATGGTGGGTGAGGCGGTGCCCGCAGACCCCTTGGTCGCCATACTCGGATACACGATGCAAATGCCTAAAGGGTGCCGGAAATTTGTTGACACCGCCTTGCTCTTAGCCAAGCGACGCGTTGCTTGACGCTGGGGCAGAGGAAGAGCGCCTAAGTTTAAGGACTGGCTTACAGATTTGACATATTGCCAAGATCAACACACCACTTTTGCCGAATTGGTACCCCTCTCTTGCAGGCCCAGAGATATTTGGGAACCACTAATGCACTATCTGCTCACGCGCCCGGACGACGATGCACGCTCGGGCGACCTGCCTCCCCCTCCTCAGCGCGCTGATATCCCTCCCGGATTGCAGCCCCTTGATACCTCCTGCGACATCTGACTCTCCTCGTCCCCACACGCTCTCATGCCCCTGCAACGTCCTGTATGAACTAGGCCGCCCAGGCGTGGCCTGACCCACACCCCCCCTCCTCTTTGGGCATGACTGTTCTCTTTTTTCTGCATCCACAGCCCGTTTCACGCTCTTGCTAGATGACACCCCGTTTTATATTCTGCATCTATAGGACACACCTTTGCAGGCTTCTGCCACACCGGGATAGCAGTCCCAGACATCAGTTCCGCCATGGGCTGCGGCCTGCCTGACCCACCTTGCTGCACCACTCATCATTTGCACTTTAGTACAGTCACATACGGCCTCGTAGTTATAACCTGAGTTGGGAAGTTTTGGGTTCCTGTTTTGAAAACAAAAATAAAGGAGAGGAATTTCATCTCTCGACTACAAAACCCTGTTCAACTGCTGCTTATCCTTGCTTGTCCTACTCCCCGGGCTGCAGAACCAGCATCATATATGTCTTTTCTATACGCCGCCGGGCCCCCGGGATGCCGGCTACTGGGCTGTGTACTGTTCATAACTTTTGCTGCCAGCCTCCGGGTTGTAGGCGGACCAAGCTGTGTACCATACTCTGTTTACTCCAATAAAGCAGGTTGAACCCAAAAAAAAAAAAAAAAAAAAAAAAAGTTCATTACAACTGTATTGGATGCCATCATCAGCTTTATACCCCAGCACCTTCACGCCCCCTCATTGCACAGGAACAGCTGGAGACCAAGCAAGGCTTCTACACCATAGCTGGCTTCCCACTCGTGTTGGGGCAATTGACTGCACATGTCCTACTTGTGCACCCTGCCAAGACTGTACACAATTACCGCAACAGAAAGCACACACACCTCATCAATGTGCAGGCAATGGTGGACCACCAGTGTCTTCACGGACTACCCAGGCAGTGTGCATGATTCCTAACCGTGGGCGTAGTGAGAGTAGTGGGGCTACGCGAAGCTTCGTGAAGTGGGGAGGGTGCTACGCCCACCCACACACTTTGCTTAGCCCCACTACGTTCCGCCCGCCTCCCTCCCACCCTCTTCTACATAGAACCATGTAGAAGAGGGCGGGAGGGAGGCGGTTGGCGGGCAACTTCGCTCCGTCCACGGAGCGTGCGTAGTGTTGCCTGCTACCCCTACTTTGCAACGTGCGAAGTAGGCAACACTACGTATACTCCGTGGGCGGAGCGTAGCATTGTGCCCAGGGTTAATTATTCCTACATCTTCCATCCAGTCCAACATCAACCAGTGCCTTCCGGATGGCACCTACGGAAATGCTCTTCTCGTCGGTAAGTAGCAAATGAACACACCACACACCCAACTCCACAACCATGCCCACCCACCAGACACAACAGCACAACTTACTGTGCTAACCTGGGCTAGCCGTGTACATGAGCCAACAACGGCATGGCACCCCAGCCACACAATAGCAGAATTTGGGGAGAGGTGGGAAGCAGGCATGTGTGAAGGAGGCAAGTGACCCATAAATGAGAATGTACACCATGACAAGTGTGGCATGGATGTGCTGGACAGACTGCAGTATGCAGACCACAGACATATCCATGTTGACATACACTGCTGCTTTTTGGAGTGTAGTGGACAGTGGACACAACCATGTCACCCCAGCCAGTGGAGAAGATTGCAGAAATGTAGCTTGTAACCCCCCCCGTATGCGTGAGTGAAGTGGGCTGGCTCAGCGTACGCCAGGCTAGCTTATGGGTGTGAATAAAAAGCACGTAGCTCTGGCCGTGTTTCTCTTCCTGAATTCCCAACATGTCTGCCTGGGCAGTGCCTCTCCCCCCGCCACGAGGCCGACGCCATTGCCGTGATCCTGTGCGCCTGCTGCATCCGGGCCGCTGGTCCCCGAACGCATCTTGGTTTTCCCTCTTCGTACCAAGGCCTTACTGCTCACTTGCAAATACTGGTGTGTGTCAAAGAGGGCCCACCACGTGCCAGTGCAAGGTCTATGCCCGAGGTCCACGACCTTGCCAGCCTCTTCCGACCATCACGGCCTCTTTAACACAGGCCCGCAGTACTCCTTTCTCAGTGACGTACTCCACCGCTGCCTCTTGCCTACACTATGGGCAAGTAGGTCACAAATTTGAAACTGAGTCTTGATATTCTGATGGTAGATTTCATATGTTCATGGGACGTTTGAGATCACTGTAATCCCTTCGCTGTGGTGCCACCAAGTTTGTGTATAGCATTCCAACCATCCCGGCCCACACTGCGGTCGAGTAGGTCACAAATTTGGAACTGAGTCTTGATTTCTCAATAGCAGAGTTCTTATTATTGCATGCTAGGATAGGTGTAAAAGGAAGATGCGTTTCAGTCCGGAGGATAAAAGGATCATCGTTACGGAGGTGTTCGAACACTACCACAACTGCTCTGGTTTCACTAACTCTGTGATTCACGAGCCAACAACATGTGACTGTGGGCCCCTGCTTACTGCTGCCTCCGGTCTGAACTGCAGTCAAACATTTGGAACTGAGCCTTGATTTATTTATGGCAGAGTTTATGCCATTGCACAAGCCTAATTGCAGACTGCGTCCCCTTTCAGCTCCAGTCCCACTAAGTCTGTGCCCCGACATTCATGGATATTCTCAGGTTAAACTTTGTTGGCGTCTGAGTCTATGGACTGGGGGTTGCCTTCATCTTCATGTAGGTGATACTAACTTGGTGGTAAAATCGAGGCTGTAGCATTCCACTCCTCCATTTGCCACTATCTGCTGGCCTCTGCCATCCACATCATGCCCTAGAGGACACCTTCCACTGTCCCCCGCAACCCTCCTCTACATTCACCTTCTACATCAATGAGGAGGACCCACTCAGCTCGCATGGCCCTAACTCAGTGCACCGCAAGTCATCGTCCAGTGGCGGTGTGCCTGTGTCGGCTGCAGTGCATCCAGGGCCACTAACTCTGTGCAGCTCAAGTCATGGACCCTGTCTGATTGAATTTTGAATGGCCTCTGGGTCGATGGACTGTGGGTCACCAACGCCATGTGTCTGTGGCCCTGCGCTGTCCGCTGCCTCCGGCCTCAACTGCGGTCCTCCTGGGTTCAGACATCAAATTGAGTCCTGACCTGCCCGGACGTCACATTACCGCAGGATGCACACGCCGCCACAGCCAGGACCACCTCCAAACCACAAGTGCCAGAGCCGGAAGAGTCTTACTGCCAGACTATCAGAGTTGCTCACACCTGTCGTGGGTGCCATCTTCAGCTTGATACCCTGCTCAGCTCTTCAGGTGCCACTGACTCAGTGTACCACAACTCATGGACCTTTTCTGATTGACTTCTGTGCTGTGGCCAGCTCATGCAGCAATGTCACCTCAGGCAATGTGGAAGACCTGGGATGATGATGAGGAAGATGATGCAGGTGTAACACCCCCAACTGCAGCTGTAGCAGGAATCTCCCGAAAGGACACAATGCTAGACAATTTGTTCACATGAGCACGCTCAGCTCTGGAGCCCCAACCTCAGTGCACTGCAACTCACGGAACCTTCTGATTGCATATTGGGTGACCTCTCTACTTGCTCCGGCTACCACCAGGATGCTTCACAGTTGTTTCTGTTATGCTGGTGTTTTCTGTTTCTGCTTTAATTGTGATCACTGTTCAAGTTCTTGCCAGCACCAACCACTCCATGAGGGCTGGCTTACACTCACCCCACACACATCCAGCACAGGCATCACTGTACATGTGACCCTGACAATAAAGGTGCTTGGCACACGGGCCCGTAGCCAGTTCCAAAAACTATCTGACCGTGTCCGTGTGGTCATAAAGTATGCATGAGGGCCCCGGTCCCTACAACATTACATTGTGCTGTGTACAGCAGATGCAAACATGTCACCGCAGGTAGTGGGTAAGACCTTGGACATGTAGCTTTGTCGTCCCCCACTCAGTATGTAAGAGGAGTGGACTGGGCTGGCGTACGCAAGTCTGGCTTGGGGGTGTGGATGATTATCCTGGGGCTCTGGACGTGATTCAGTACTGGAAATGTGCAAATGCATGTGTCTCTGTTGCATTGTTGGTCTCCTGATGGGATTTAGACACCCACGTATGTTATCTAGTTTGGGTTCCATTAAGTCAAACCCCACCCACACCTGTTCAGCCACCTCCTTCTGGCAGTCTGACACCTGGCCATGGAATGCAATGTGTGCTTCGGTGGGTTGCTAGGAGCCAGCTGTGGTGGTGTGTTCTTCCAGCTGTGTGGTCTGTGCAGGGGGTGGGGTCTTCTCTTTGCAGCTGGGCTGCCCTGATCCTGGAGGTGG
Organism: Lissotriton helveticus; assembly: GCF_964261635.1. NCBI lineage: Eukaryota > Metazoa > Chordata > Amphibia > Caudata > Salamandridae > Lissotriton > Lissotriton helveticus. The sequence continues at coordinate 1,619,793,259 of NC_136061.1, forward strand.
ATTGCCTAAGATGTCCATGAACTGTTGTAGGTATCGGTGTCGAAGGTGTGGAGGTCCTCTTCAGCATCACAGATGAGTTGTCTGGTCTGCTCTGCTGGAGGTGTTGTTTGTCCCTCTGCAATGGAAACGGGAGATGCATGTTGACATTGTGTTCACATGTATATTAGCACATTGTTCACGTTTACATACATACTGCATGACAATGTACATTGAGGCTGGGAAGAGTGGACTATTTGATGTGAGACTTTAGACATTTGGACTACATCATGGATATGAGGTTGTACACGTACATTTTCATCTCACAGTTTCCTGCTATGTCAGGTGTGATTGGCCAGTTTCAATGCACAAGCAGACCCAGTTGTGTCCTCTTTTCTGCAGTGTTAGTGTTGCACTTTGTACCACATTGTCGTCAATGGGGATGTGCTGCTATTGCTCTGTGTGTGTGCTGCATTGTGAGGGATTCGCCCGCAGCAGTGATTTTGCTGCCCATTATCCCTTTGAGGCAGTGTGCCTTTGACTTTTGTGCTTTTACGGTGCTGATATGTTGGAGACTTGGGTCATTTGTGCTCTTGGACGGTTTTTGTTCTCTTGTGCATTGTTTGTCTGCAAATGCATGGTTGACATCAGGGGTTGTTTGTGCACATGGATGTGAAAGAGTGTGACCTGCTCTTTTACGGATGTGGTCCACACTCAGCCACCTCAGTGTCGTGCTTTGCACAATGTCATGATGATTGTACTGCAGCCATGCTGATCGTCATGTGGTGTCACTTGCATTGTCATTGCGTATGACAAATCCGCATCTTTACTGTGTTTTGCACATGTTGGTTGTGAGATGGGTGATGTGTGGGGTGGGACCCCTTTGGGCACATGGTGGACAGGGACCTACTTGGTGTTTTCATGTGTGCTGCAGTGTGCCACGGGGATCAGGGACATGATCCAGGGTCGTTGTGGGTGTGCAATGTGCTAGAAATGATTGTGCATGTGTGCCATTGTGCCCATCACCCCCATCCCCCCAGTCCCAGGTCATTACTCACCCTGTTGATGTTGTGTCGGGTAATATAGAGCTGTGTTCGGACTCCCAACTCCTTACACCATCTCCACACTGATGACTGTGGCCACCATTTCCTCCAGCTCCTCCTTTGGCACAGGACTCCCACCTCCAGTCTCTGTGGCTGCCTTCCTGTTGGCAGCGGGTTTCTGCCTGGTTTGGCTTTTCACATCATGCCAGCCCCTCTTGACCCCCTCCATTGACCTCCTCGACACTCTGACTGCCTTCACATTGTCCACGATGGACTGGCATGTTTCCGTTTGTGTTGCCAATGACACAGTGGAGGTAACAAACAGGTGTTGTTAGTGTTCTATCTCCGCCGTGACGAATATCCTGTATTCCTGCGGACTGAACCCTGTCTTCCTCTTCCTCTTCTCCTTGGCCTTCCCTGACCCTGGGGTTCCTTGCTGGTGGTCTGTGGGGCTTTTGGGGTTCGCGTTGGGCTCTGCACTCAGTCCGGGTGCATCCATAGTGCAACGCAGTATCTTTTTTTCACCCTTTTTTTTTGTTGTGCTTTTATGGTGCATTTTCTCACATGACGCTTGAAAATTGCAGGCCTGTCGCTGGTTACAGCAGATTTTCGTATCACGATTGGCCTCATCGCTACTATTTTCATGTTCGTGTTTTGTGTTTTTTCGGCATTGCATGAATTTTTACCCGGTCATTTGACGCTTTACCGTGAGACTATCACATGGTACCGCCGTGTTAAGAATACAACGTTAACACAGCGTTATTTTCCCATGATAGGCCGCGGTGTGAAGCCTTGCGTTAAGCTACTTTTGCGGTAATTATCCCACGTTCTTGAGAATACCCCTATTTGTATTATGAAGCGTTTCCTCTACATTGATTTAGACTTGTATAATTTTTGTGCCTCTCTTTGCGATGAAAAGGTTGCTGTCATTCTACACTGGGATAGTGCCACTATAAAATAAAATTAAAAAAAGAATAGTAGGTGCTATTCAAACCAATATTTGTGTAATTATTCATATAGACAATCATTTCATTCTTACAGTGCAGCAAGCACATCTCTATCACAAGCAGTTTAACAAAAGGAATAACTTGCCTCCAAATCATAGTTTATTTTAAGTACTGTTGAAGTGATAAAAAACTGTGCATCTATGTTTCCTTCCAATGCATTGGCATCTAGATGTTAAGGTCCAGATGGTTCCCAGCTGCGATATTAGTTGAACAATAGGGGGACTGAGGGCCCTTTATAACAGGCCTTTATTTTAGGCCCAGCTGGATGTAAAAATAGGAAAGCCCACGGTGCCTGCAGATTGCTGCAAACAATGTGCGGTGTTGGAAAATGACACCATTACAAATTCAGTATATTTCTCTTGGGCCAACTCCAGCACTCCAGCAATCAATGGCCCTGGTTCTGTACAAATTTTCTATCAGTGTGTGCAGGTCATTTTTATTTTTCTCTGTTTCGAACCGCTACATGTTTTCTGTCAGTCATGAAGATGAAACAATGCATGTCCACCATAAATAGGGCAGGTGTTCTGAGCTATTTAGACTGACAGCTTGATGCCCTTGTGGCCCTGGGATATAGTTTTCACCAGTGGAGCCAGCAGGGACCTTGCCAGCAGAAACACAAAGTCTTATCCAACTCCAAGAAAGTGAGCGGGCTATCAGTTTGGTGGATTGGGTTCATTTGTGATGGAGTACTCTGTCTGCCAAACTCTTAATAGCCCCTTTAGTTCTAATCACAATTAGCATTCAAAAAGTACAATCTAATAGCAATAATCCATGTCTATAGTGGGGGCTGTTCTGCCACATGGATGTTAGAAAGGCATTCATTCTAAACCACGTTGTAGTATCAGAAATGGTTGGGATAACTTTACCTTACCCTGCCACTATATCTGTACCGCTGGCAGTTAAGAGCACAGACACTTGTTTTACTAAAGCAGAAATTATTGCAAGTTTGAAAATAAGGACAGCATATATGGTTGTGTCCTGTCAGCAGCCCACGCTCCCTGCAGATGTCAAAAACATATGTCTATTGTGAAAAATATAGGAGGAATATAAATGAAAAATGGAAATCCTCATAACCGTTTATTTCTCCAATTGATTGGAACCAATGCTCACACAGCTCTGTACAGAAGTTAAAACAGTCACAGGTAAAAGTTCTCTCCGCTTCTCCATGAACCCTAGTATGTGTTCATGCCAAGCAATGGCTCCTCACTATACCTGCGAAGGGGAGAGTGGCACCAGCAGAGCTAAGGACAGAGGGTGGGTGGGTATTTGCAGACGACTTTGGGCAGAAGAATGACATCAGTTCACAAAGAGACGTTTTCAGGCATGGGCAAAGTGGGCTCTGGCCCAGGGTCTCAGTCTTTCGGGGGGCCTCCTTGAAAAAGTCCTGTCCTCATGACATTAAATAATTCTTAAACTGATTGATTTAAATAACTTTTCAGTTAGTGGATTTTGAATGTGAGGCATGTATGAGAGTCTATTACAGACATTTTTGAACAAATATGTTTCTTTGTCATGCAATATCCATATATTTTTCTTTTAGATCAAAATAGGACCTCACATAACAGAAATGGGAGAGGGTGACAGAGATTCTTTGCAGTAATATTAGTGAGCTGCTGCTGTGTTACAATATTGAAAACACACATCACTATCCCTGAATATTAGATGTAAACACCTTTAGAATTTGGACCAGTGTGCCTGAGCACTGTCAGTGACCTGGCCAAAGAGGGCATGAATGAGCTGTAACTGGGTCATGCATTCAAAGCTGTTCCAAACAGGAGCCCCCAAAAAACCTTTGGCCCTGGGCCCCCCAAATCCTTTAGATGTCCCTGAACACTCATACCTTCCCGCCTGTTGAATTAGATCACAACTCTGGGCCAATTGTAATAAAGGCAGACGACAACAGGCGAGCATGCTTCAGCAACTCGCCAACCTCTTCTAACCCATGATGATGAGACCCGTGCAGACAGGGCCGCAGGAGAGCCATATAACAGATTTGGAAAATGTAGACTCAGTAAAACAAGGTGTACGGAAATCAGTACATAGTGATGCAATCTAATCACTAATGAGGACAGTCTTAATCTCATCTCAATACCAGTCAGAAAAAAGTGACCTCTTTGTAAGGTGCAGCCAATGGAAATTTGGAACATTATTAGGCAAACAATTTTCTCTCAAGTAAATTAGGGTTTATTGATTCCTGAAAATAAATATAAAGGTCTGATTAACTGTCAATAATAGGACTTCATTTTAATGCTGACACATTCTATGTTTTTAATGGTTCCATGTTTAAATATCGATAACAAAAATATAGTTAACAAAAATATAGATGTAAAAATATCGATTACAAAAATATCGACTCCCTATACTTAAACAGGTAAGTACAATATTATCGACTCAAAAATATAGATGTAAAAAATATAGATGTAAAAAATATCGACTTTAAAAAATAATATAAATTAAATTAAATAATATTAATATTATTAACAAAATAAATTTAATTAAATTTATATTTTAACTAATTATAACAAATAAACTTAATTTAATCAATATAAACACAAAAAGTTGTACATATACATATATTTACTTAAATACATTTTGTTATTATCTTTATTTTATTTATAAACTTTAATAATTATATGAAAATAAAATAAACACATATATAAAAGATTTTTAATTAAATAAAATATTCTATATTTAAATAACACATTAAAGTATTAAAATACATACATACATTTAATAACAAAATAAAAACATTAGTAGTTAAAACATTTGGTAGCAAAGGGGAAAAAATTACTATTTCCACTCCAGTGAGTGCAACAGTAGGGAAAGCGCTGGATAGCGTAGGGGTAAAAATTACTATTCCCACTCCAGTGATTTCAAGAGTAGGGAAAGCGTTGGATAGCGGAGGGGTAAAAAATTACTATGCTCACTCCAGAGAGTGCAACAGTAGAGAAAGCGCTGGATAGTGTAGGGGTAAAAATTACTATTCCCACTCCAGAGAGTGCAACAGTAGGGAAAGTGTTGGATAGCGTAGGAGTAAAAATGATTATTCCCACTCCAGAGAGTGCAACAGTAGGGAAAGTGTTGGATAGCGTAGGGGTAAAAATTAAGATTCCCACTCCAGAGAGTGCAACAGTAGGGAAATGCGTTGGATAGCGGAGGGGTAAAAATTACTATTCCCACTCCAGTGAGTGCAATAGTAGGGAAAGCGCTGGAGCCCAAAACAATAAAAAACAAAACTATCAACATTTTTATTACATTTAAATATATTAGTATTAACAAAGATAATACAAAATAATTAATTACACATTTTATAACACTATAATATCCACCACACACACCTAAAATTAATTACTCAATTACATTTAATATTTACTAATTAATTAATGAAAATAATGTATTTTTTATTAATTAATCAATTAATTACTTACCAGCTTTCACACCATATACACTTATAAACACCACAACACACACCTAAAATTAATTACACATTTACAATTACTAATTACTTATTAATTAATGGTAATTCATTTAAAAAGTATTTAATAATTAATCAATAAAAAATGTATTACTTACCACCCTTCACACCATTTACACGGATAAACTCCACAACACACACCTAAAATTAATTAAACAATTAACATAATTAATTATTAATTGACTAACTGAATTTAATCAACAACTAATTATTAAACTATGATTAATAAATTAACACATTAATTAATCAGTTAATTTTATATAATTAAATTACTTCCCACCCTATTCCCCTATAAACCCACAACCCGCTACGGAACTAATAACAAAACATTAAACATAAAATACATTCATGACTAATACAATTCCAAAACATATAATGAAATGACAAACAATTCTCATTGAAAACACTAAAATACATAACATTAATAATAAATCGATATTTTTGTAAACGATATTTATTACAACTATATTATTGTTATCGATATTACTTACCTGTCAGTCGATATTCTGGTCAAACTATATTTTTGTTGTCGATATTTCTTCCAAACGATATTTCTGCGGAGATATTAATGTCCCACGATATTTCTCCGTCGATATTCCTGCTCTGCACCGTTTTTAATAGCCATGAAAATGCCCTACCTGTAGAATTCAGTTAGTACAAACATTTACTGGTCAAGGACGAAAATCTGTTTGAGTTATATCAAATATTTCGATAACATCCTTCGTTGAATTTTATATAGTTTTACCTCTACTTGTTGTTTTGCCAAAATCTATTTAAAGGCCACCTCAAAAATATAAGGGCTATTAATTGCCCTGTGATACCACCAGCTTGGAAGAATACTTGGTTGAACATACGTAGTCCAATCTTAATGTATTCCGTTTTAAGTATTTTCTTATCAGAGTACTATGGCTCCCTCTTTGTCTGTGTTGGACTTTGCCCTTAATGGCAGTTTCACCCCTGAACTTTTTACCTTAAGCTCTGACATGGTGGTAGTGGTTTTAGGCCTCTGGGCACTTTAGCACTGTGGCCCAGTGTAAAGTGTGTACGCTCTCTGAGTGCGTGTGGTGAGATTGGCCTGCCCTCCCATAGGAATGCATAGGGGATATGTGTGTCCACGGTAATTCCTGGTATGAGAGGAGTACAGGGGCGAGTTCAGAATGTATAAACTCGTGAGAATAAATGCAGCGCAATGGTGTGCACAGATTTATGGTGACTGGTGGAGAAATGCCACTTTTAGAAGTTGTCATTTCTGTGAGCTATGTGTCTGCCTGCCTGATGTGAATTGCATGTCTGGCTTGTGAGTGACAGGAGCTGAGGGGTATGGGTGGCTCGAGGAGACAGGGTGAGTCAGCCCAGTGATGAATAGAGATATCTGCATGCAGATGGGAGGGAGGAGTTGCACCTGGGACCTGAATAGGGCTGTGCCTTCCCTCCACAATGCTGGCTCCACCCCCTGTGGTGTGTCTGATCACTGAGCCCCCACCTGACAAAGGGAGAGTAGTTGGGCAAAACAAAGTGCTCCAAATCCCCTCTAAACCAGTTCTGACTGGTATACCCAAGCCCTGTTCTGTGACACAATGGGAAATGTTAGTATAAATATAGGGGCTGTGACCCCATGAAAATGTTGAGTCTTGGTGTGCTGTTCCTGCCGGACGTGCTGCTACTGGGGCCCAGGGGGGGGGGGGGAAGTGCCATGAGGGCTCGCCTTCCTTGGCCCTACATTGCCCCTTGATGCCAAAATGGATTTCTGGGACCCCGTTTGCTTTTCCTGACCTCCAGGACCTTAAAGAGACTGTTGCTGCATTATTGGTGCCCTGGAAGCACTGTGCTCTATTTCTTTTGGTTTCCCCAAAGGAGGAGGGCCTGGGGGCTGCACAGCACTGAGCTGCAGCCCTTGGTGAGGGAATCCCCTGCATAGAGATTTCCCCGTTGTGCCTTATATGCGGGTGCCCACCCCACTTATTCTTTTATTTAAATGGCGGGAGCCCACCCCGCTTACTGATCTTAATGGTTTGTGCCCACCCCACATGTTGCCTGGTTCTATTTTTGTGTGAATAGCGGGTGCCACCCAGCTTCATATTTTAAGTTATGAGAGAGCCTATCCCTCATTGCCCGCTGAGTGAAGAGATCACCGAGGCGGCCCGTGCCATGAAGGGAAGTCAGGTGCGCCGCCTGATTGTGGGTGGGGCTGCGCAGGCGTCACTTCCACCTTCCCCCGGCCGGGGGAAGGTGACCCGGAAGAACGGCCATTTCCCCTACGGGGCTCCTGTGGTGAAGAGGGAGCCCAGCGTGCTGCACCAGGATGCCGGATTCCAGGTGGGGCTCTGCTAAGTAGAGAGAGAGACACGCGTGTGGAGCCCTGGTGAAGTCCCAGTCCCAGAATGAGGACCGGGCGAAGAGGATACCGTGGGGAGCAACGCAGAGACCGGAGGAGCCAGAATCCAGCCCCTGTGAGTGGGGCATAGGCCGTCCTCTTTTTCTTTTCTTGTTGGTGCCTTGAACAGGCACAGAGTCTGAGCGGCCCCGTCTGGCAGTGAGTAGCTCCAACTTGGGGCATATTTTTCTTCAAGAGCCCGCGTGGCTCCCACAACAGGGCACATATTTGTGTGCGGGTCCAGAGAGCCCTCATGTGCCCATGTCTGCAGTTTTGGCCATCCCAGCTGCCCCGCCTAACAGTGGGCAGCTGCAACGTTTTGGGGACTAAGGGGTAGATGTATCAAGCCTTTTGCGATTCGCAAATGCGAATTTCGGCCTTTGCGAATCGCAAAAGGCTTTTTTGCATTTTTGGGAATGTATTAAAAAATCACAAAATAAGGAATCGCAATAATTTGCGATTCCTTATTTTTCTTAAGCATTTAAGGAATCTCAAATTTTGCGATTCCTTAAATGCGATGTATGTGGCTTTCTGAAATTGCGAATTTTGGTTTAGAAATCGCAAATTACCACCAACTTGTAGTTGGTGGTAATTTGCGATTTCATTTAAAAATGCCCTATTTGGCATTTGTGAAGGTGGCATGTGACGCAGATACATGCCCATAGGGCATGTATGTGCGCCATATGCACACACATGTAAACTTCAGGGGTGCAGCAGGGTGTCTTTGAGACACCCCTGCACCCTTGAAATTATTCTATATTGCGAATTCGCAAAATGCGATTCGCAAATTGAGAAATATTTCGCAATCATTCCTTTGGGCCTCCTGGCCCATAGGAATGCATGGGAAATTATTCCTTATTTGCGAATTCACAAAGTGCGAATTCGCAAATAAGGAAGACTAAGAAATCGCTAAAAAATAGCAATTTTTTACATACATTCCATTTTGCGATTTCTAAATAGCGATTTCTTAAAAATCGCTACTAAGAAATCGCAAAATGGAATTATGATACATCTACCCCCAAGTTTGTTTAAAGAGGCCCGGTGGGGCCCCGAGGGCACAGTTGTGCCAGGGCTCCTTTACTCAGTTAATCCCCAGCTGGGCCACACCAGCGCGAGCAGCTGCAACGTTTTGCACACATTTTGTACAGGAGGGCACAGTAGTGCCCAAGCCCATGTTCAGCTTCACAGCAAGTAATGGGCAGCTGCACCGTTTAGGCTATTCTTTCTTGGGGGGCATGTTTAAAGTTAGGAGTGAGATGCACTCCTGTGCCCCATACTTTCCCAGCTGCGCAGCACTTAGTGCCAGCTGCTATGTTTAGGTTTGTGCAGTGCACACCTTGACTTCCGCTGCTTTAGCAGCGCACCCTGACTCTTTGGACATCGGGAATTTGAGCCACTTTTGAGATGGCCAGCTGGCCAGGGGGACTGTTAGGTTAATAGGGTGCAAGGCCCTAATTTGATTTATGTGGTGCTAGGAAATGTGATTCATGTAGTATAATTTTCGCACCCTCTTTGATGCCTCTAACTGTGGTTTATGTATGAGGTTATTTGCATATATGGCTTATGCTCGGGAGGTTATCCTCCACAGTGATTTATGCCCCTAAAGTGAGTTATACTTAGTAGTTCAGAGTCTAATGCGTTAAGACTAATGAGATGATTGCATAATGTGGTTATGTTGCTGAGGTTGGCGCAGAATGTAATTCGCTCCTAATGTGATACTGTGCATAATGTGGTTTATGTTACCGGCTGATGCTGAGTACAGTGGTTAATAGTTATTACTGGTTGTATGTTTATGATATGTTTTACTTTTACTAAGTTCACTCCGTGATACACCTGACAGTGGTCCTGTGGGCCCTGTCAGGTGTATATAATCCCTTGTAGATATGACCTAGTGCCAGGTGGCACCATGTATATTATGTGTTTACTATTCTAATGTGTTATGAAAATACAAAACCTATTTTTGATATAAACTTGTTTGGAGTTCCTTTTGCAGTGTGCCTGAGATGTTGTTGCTGTGTGCGTGCACAAATGCTTTACACATGGCCTCCGGGATAAGCCTAACTGCTTGTGCCAAGCTACCAAGGGGGTGAGCAGGGGTTATCTTTGGCATGTAACTCCCTTGCCCTGATTAGAGTGATGGTCTCTGCCTGGCTTTGGCTTAAGCCTTAGCCAACCAGAGATCCCATTTCTAACTGTGTTCAATTGTTCAATTTCTTTACGGAACATTCTCATTTTTATTTTTAATACAATGTAAAGTAAATTCATGGAGGGAGTTTCGGTGTTCACAACCTATTCACGATTTCTCATGCACAAATATTCGTACCCTTAGTGAGCTTCATCCACGATCACTATTTTGAAAATACTAGCTTGTGCTGTACTCTCCCCATTAGGTTACTCCGTATTTTGGAAATACCATAGAGTATGCTGTACTTCCTACCAAGTTACTCATACCGGGTAAGAGTATATTACTATTATTAGTTTTAGCTCCTCATTTTTCCCATGGCAAAACGGAATTTCCTCAAGGTCCCTCCAGTCCTCTTCTCATTCATAACAAAGTAAGATAACCCTATCTCACAGACTGAAAAAAGTTTAAGGGAATGCTGGAACCTTACCCCACCTCCACCCACTGGGAGTATATAGGTGTACTTACCAAGCATTTTCTCTGTTCCAGGCTTGGTGAGGAAGCCTCTGCAGCCAGGCGGTGGGGACATGGCTGGTGATCTGGTCTCCCTCTGTGCGGGTCGTGGAGGGAGACTTGTGTTCGCAGTTTCCAGTCTGCCTGGATTACTTTTGGATTCCCTAAGAACTACGCACTTCCCTGTAGGCTGGGCATGAAGGAAGGCACATGCTCGATGCTGGAGAACTTCCTGATTGACCCAAGATAGTGCAGGGCGCTACCGGGGCAAGGTTGCCTGTCTTCCAGTGTGTCAGGCAGTGTGGCCAGATGGAAGGTGTCAGGCACGTCACATCTGGCTGGATCGGTGGTCAGCGCTGGTGGAGGTGGTGCACCAGTTGCCTATATTAAGCTGGTCCAGTTGCAAGTACTTCCTAGCAGTTGTTTGTGTGCCTGCATGTTTTTGCTGCTGTAGTGCTTACCTTTGAGCTGTAGTGCATGAGTGCTACTCCTGCTTGAGTGGGGTGCTTTGTGGGCTGTGCCTTACCAGTGGAGGACTGCCCTAGTTGCATATTGATTGGAATTTCTTATGGCAGCCTCCTGGATTGATTCCAGTGCTGCTGCTACAATGGGAAAGCATACTAGGAAGTAGAAGCATATTGTGGCTTCTTCCTCCTCCTCATCTGTTTCTTCTTGTTCTCCTTCCTGCCTCTCCCAAAACGCGGCAGGAAGGGTGAGGATGCCAGACTTCCCCACCTGATCCAGGAGACTTTCCAGGAGATGGATGATGGGGGCAGGCACAAAGACACTATGCCGGTTCATCCCTCACGTTCCCCAATTCGGTTGAGGAGCGTCTTGGTACAAGGGAGCACAAAAAGAAATATATTGACAAGGGCATGTTGCCTGACTCGTTGAAGCATGTTAAAACCAATATGGGATTTCCTGAGGAGGAAGTTCTGAGCACTTCCGAGGGTTCTTTGCTTCGCCAGTTCCAGAGTACAGTCACAGTTGATGTCCCTGTCCATCCTTATATCCATGAGGTTTTGAAAAGGGAGTTGAACAAACCATGCTTTCCCGATTCATGGCCAAGCTGTACCCTCTTCAGGATATGTCCAAGAGGATGCTGAACTCTATTCACATTGATTAGTTTGTTGCTAGTCTAGGGGGAGGACATCCTTGACCGAGGAGGCTGTTATTAAGGATTCTGTCGATACGAAGGTGGATGCCTCCCTCAGTAAAGTACACTCGGGGTCCCATCTGGCCCTGCCTGCTGGCATTTATGGAACAATGTTGCCCAGTCCCTGATTCTGTTTGTCAAGGTTCTAAATCATCAGTCTCTGGATGACTGTTCTGGGCTTTTGGAACACATTGAGTGTCAGATAGAGCTTCTCTCCATTGTGTCTTTTGATGTGGTGCGGTCCTCTGCTCTTTCTGGTGACTCTTCTGTGGTGGTTCACTGCAATCTGGTGTTGAAAGATTAGAAAACTGATTCCACCCAAAAGTACTAGGCCCTGAATTTGTTCTTTGATGAGGAATTGGAGGGCAAGTTGCACACACTTTACAAAGAAAACAAGACCTCCTCTTTCTTGAAGCAGTCCTCCACTTATAAATGGGCTTCGAAGCCTAAATCTTCCTTTTGTCATCCATATGGGAGACATTTGTCTACGAGGCAGGGAAGGTTTTCTTCAGGCAGCACAGAAAAGCCAATTCACCCCAGCCTAAGTCTTGCAACTGGCTATATGATGGACATGCCAGGATTCCTGGTCAGAGGACGGATTCAATACTTTCTTCCATCCTGGGAGAAATCTTCTTCAGATGCGTGGGTGCTGACATTGTGCGCCAGGGGTACCACATTGAGTTCACTGTTCCTGCTACCGATTGCAGAGTTAGAACAACTCTGCAGCCTTCCAGTCAGTTGAAGTGCACCGCATTGTCTCTGGGAATTGTTTCACTTTGGTAGAAGTGGTTGATTCAGGTGGTCCCTCCTAAGGAGATAGGTGTGGGCTTTTACTTCATTCTCTTCCTGGTGGCCAAGCTGACAGGCAGGTTCCATCTGATGTTGGACTTGAAGGCTCTGAACAAGTTTTGTCTGTATACCTTCCAAGATGGGGACTCTTCAGAGGGTGATCCCGTTGGTTCGCAGGGCTCGTTTCATGTGCACAATGGCCCTGCAGGATGCTTACTATCATGATCTGATCCAACCCCACTGTCGCCGGTTCCTGAGATTCTGTATTCACGGAGGTCACTTTCAGTTTCTTGTCATGCCCTTTGGCCTTTGATATGTCCCAACGGTTATCACAAAAGACGTGGCTCCGTTGGTGGCATCCTTGCATCTTCAGGGTATACTCCTATACCTATATCTCAACAATTGGCTGGTCCATGCTCCCTCTCAGGACCGGCTGATGGTCGATCTACAGGTGGTGTGTTCGGCCTTGCTGACTCATGGGTTCCTGCTGAATCATTCCAAGTGGTACAAAAGGGGGTGGTGATGGACGGAGCATCTGAATCAATCAAACACTCAAACCCAGTCAAAAGATCTGGGTTGAATCCATCACTGTTCTTTAGCCCACTCTGCCACCCCAGTTCAGACATGGCTATATGCAAATCAGTCTGACCCTGTGCCTCATGGGAACAGTCCAGCCCAAACTGCCAAGCCATGTCTTCCCTGGACCGGACACAAGCTTCCGAGGACCGGTTTCTGGCATTCCAGCCGTCTTCAGCCCGGCTTGCTTGAATCCAGTGGCAAAGTGAGCAAGGGACTCACGTCTGAGCATACCCTGCGACACTTATGGCGGCCAAAATCGGTACAAAAGGGTATGCTCAGACGTGAGTCCCAGGCTCTCCACACCACTGGAGTCAAGCTATCCAGGCTGATGAAGGCTGATAGCCAGAAACCGGTCCTTGGATGCTTGATTCCGGTCTGGGAAAGACATGGCTTGGTAGTTCGGACTGGACTGTTCCCATGAGGCACAGGGTTAGAACTGATTTGCATATAGCCAGTGTCTAACCAGGGTGGTGTGGAGTGCAAAAAAACGATGGATTTAGACCCAGATCCTTGTACTGGGGTGAATGTATGACATTGTTCTACATTCTGTCCATCAACTGTGTTTTTTGCAAATTTCACCCCGAGTGGGCTGGGTATGCTCAGACGTGAGTTCCAGGCTCTCCATACCACAGGAGTCAAGCTATCCAGGCTGATGAAGGCTGATAGCCAGAAACCGGTCCTTGGATGCTTGATTCCGGTCTGGGAAAGACATGGCTTGGTAGTTCGGACTGGACTGTTCCCATGAGGCACAGGGTCAGAGCTGATTTGCATATAGCCAGTGTCTAACCCATGGTGGTGTGGAGTGCAAAAGAACGATGGATTTAGGCCCAGATCCTTGTGCTGGGATGAATGTATGACATTTTTCTACATTCTGTCCATCAACTATGTTTTTTGCAAATTTCACCCCGAGTGGGCTGGGTATGCTCAGACGTGAGTCCCAGGCTCTCCACACCACTGGAGTCAAGCTATCCAGGCTGATGAAGGCTGATAGCCAGAAACCGGTCCTTGGATGCTTGATTCCGGTCTGGGAAAGACATGGCTTGGTAGTTCGGACTGGACTGTTCCCATGAGGCACAGGGTCAGAACTGATTTGCATATAGCCAGTGTCTAACCCAGGGTGGTGTGGAGTGCAAAAAACAATGGATTTAGGCCCAGATCCTTGTACTGGGGTGAATGTATGACATTGTTCTACATTCTGTCCATCAACTGTGTTTTTTGCACATTTCACCCCGAGTGGGCTGGGTATGCTCAGATGTGAGTCCCAGGCTCTCCATACCACTGGAGTCAAGCTATCCAGGCTGATGAAGGCTGATAGCCAGAAACCGGTCCTTGGATGCTTGATTCCCGTCTGGGAAAGACATGGCTTGGTAGTTCGGACTGGACTGTTCCCATGAGGCACAGGGTCAGAGCTGATTTGCATATAGCCTGTGTCTAACCCAGGGTGGTGTGGAGTGCAAAAAAACGATGGATTTAGGCCCAGATCCTTGTGCTGGGATGAATGTATGACATTTTTCTACATTCTGTCCATCAACTGTGTTTTTTGCAAATTTCACCCCGAGTGGGCTGGGTATGCTCAGACGTGAGTCCCAGGCTCTCCACACCACTGGAGTCAAGCTATCCAGGCTGATGAAGGCTGATAGCCAGAAACCGGTCCTTGGATGCTTGATTCCGGTCTGGGAAAGACATGGCTTGGTAGTTCGGACTGGACTGTTCCCATGAGGCACAGGGTCAGAGCTGATTTGTATATAGCCAGTGTCTAACCCAGGGTGGTGTGGAGTGCAAAAAAAAACGATGGATTTAGGCCCATCTCTTGTACTGGGGTGAATGTATGATATTGTTCTACATTCTGTCCATCAACTGTGTTTTTTGCAAATTTCACCCCGAGTGGGGTGGGTATGCTCAGACGTGAGTCCCAGGCTCTCCACACCACTGGAGTCAAGCTATCCAGGCTGATGAAGGCTGATAGCCAGAAACCGGTCCTTGGATGCTTGATTCCGGTCTGGGAAAGACATGGCTTGGTAGTTTGGACTGGACTGTTCCCATGAGGCACAGGGTCAGAGCTGATTTGCATATAGCCAGTGTCTAACCCAGGGTGGTTTGGAGTGCAAAAAAACGATGGATTCAGGCCCAGATCCTTGTACTGGGGTGAATGTATGACATTGTTCTACATTCTGTCTATCAACTGTGTTTTTTGCAAATTTCACCCCGAGTGGGCTGGGTATGCTCAGACGTGAGTCCCAGGCTCTCCACACCACTGGAATCAAGCTATCCAGGCTGATGAAGGCTGATAGCCAGAAACCGGTCCTTGGATGCTTGATTCCGGTCTGGGAAAGACATGGCTTGGTAGTTCGGACTAGACTGTTTCCATGAGGCACAGGGTCAGAGCTGATTTACATATAGCCAGTGTCTAACCCAGGGTGGAGTGGAGTGCAAAAAAACGATGGATTTAGGCCCAGATTCTTGTACTGGGGTGAATGTATGACATTGTTCTACATTCTGTCCATCAACTGTGTTTTTTGCAAATTTCACCAAGAGTGGGCTGGGTATGCTCAGACGTGAGTCCCAGGCTCTCCACACCACTGGAGTCAAGCTATCTAGGCTGATGAAGGCTGATAGCCAGAAACCGGTCCTTGGATGCTTGATTCCGGTCTGGGCAAGACATGGCTTGGTAGTTCGGACTGGACTGTTCAGATGAGGCACAGGGTCAGAGCTGATTTGCATATAGCCAGTGTCTAACCCAGGGTGGTGTGGAGTGCAAAAAAACGATGGATTTAGGCCCAGATCCTTGTACTGGGGTGAATGTATGACATTGTTCTACATTCTGTCCATCAACTGTGTTTTTTGCAAATTTCACCCCGAGTGGGCTGGGTATGCTCAGACGTGAGTCCCAGGCTCTCCACACCACTGGAGTCAAGCTATCCAGGCTGATGAAGGCTGATAGCCTGAAACCGGTCCTTGGATGCTTGATTGCCGGTCTGGGAAAGACATGGCTTGGTAGTTCGGACTGGAATGTTCCCATGAGGCACAGGGTCAGAGCTGATTTGCATATAGCCAGTGTCTAACTCAGGGTGGTGTGGAGTGCAAAAAAACGATGGATTTAGGCCCAGATCCTTGTACTGGGGTGAATGTATGACATTGTTCTACATTCTGCCCATCAACTGTGTTTTTTGCAAATTTCACATCGAGTGGGCTGGGTATGCTCAGATGTGAGTCCCAGGCTCTCCACACCACTGGAGTCAAGCTATCCAGGCTGATGAAGGCTGATAGCCAGAAACCGGTCCTTGGATGCTTGATTGCCGGTCTGGGAAAGACATGGCTTGGTAGTTCGGACTGGACTGTTCCCATGAGGCACAGGGTCAGAGCTGATTTGCATATAGCCAGTGTCTAACCCAGGGTGGTGTGGAGTCCAAAAAAACGATGGATTTAGGCCCAGATCCTTGTACTGGGGTGAATGTAAGACATTGTTCTACATTCTGTCCATCAACTGTGTTTTTTGCAAATTTCACCCCGAGTGGGCTGGGTATGCTCAGACGTGAGTCCCAGGCTCTCCACACCACTGGAGTCAAGCTATCCAGGCTGATGATGGCTGATAGCCAGAAACCGGTCCTTGGATGCTTGATTCCGGTCTGGGAAAGACATGGCTTGGTAGTTCGGACTGGACGGTTCCCATGAGGCACAGGGTCAGAGCTGATTTGCATATAGCCAGTGTCTAACCCAGGGTGGTGTGGAGTGCAAAAAAACGATTGATTTAGGCCCAGACCCTTGTACTGGGGTGAATGTATGACATTTTTCTACATTCTGTCCATCAACTGTTTTTTGCGAATCATTCCAAGTGTCAGCTGATGCCTTCCCAGGATCTGACATTTATAGGGGCCAGAGTTTGCACCGATCTGAACAAGGTGTTTTTGCCGGACCCCCAAGAAATGGCCTTGAGGTCCCTGGCTCTGCAGGTGATAGGGGGGCTTTCCGGTTGGGCTATGGGTTTCATGTCAGCAGCAGTGTTCACGGTGCCCTGGGCTCATTTTCATCTCTAGCCTTCGTTTATCCATCTGATGGCTTGAGGGGATCCCTTGTCTCAGGGCGTAAGCCATGTGGTTCCGGTGTCTCCAACCCTACTTCCTATTTTGCGCTGGAGGACAGTGTTGAACAATCCTTCCCGGGGGATGCTATTGCAGCCCACTCCACCTCTGGTCCTTACTATGGATGCCAGTTCTTTCGTGTGGGAGGGAATGTTGGGGAGCAACTCCCTGCAGGGTCATTGGTCTTTACAGTTGGGGTGACATTCTTCCAATCATAAGAAATTGATGGCCTTCTGGAGGGCAGTCATAGGTTCCCATCTTCAGTTGGTGGGACAGAATCTGGCGGTCAGGTCCAACAACATGGTGGTTATGGCTTACCTTAATTATCAGTGTGGGATTCGGCCCTAGTCTCTAAATGTGGTGGTTGCTCCCTTGTTTTGCCGGGTGGAAGGACATCTACTGTCTCTGGTGGCTGTTCACATCTGAGAGGTGGACAATGGAGTGGTCGATGTTCTCAGTTGCTTACGTTCTCCGTCCCAGGAGTTGTCTCTCACTTGGGTGGTTTTTGAACAGGTTTTCAGGAGGTTTGAAGTTAATTTCCTTCGACCAATTTGCTTTCCGGAACAATTCTCAGCTGCCTCAGTTTTGATTGGCAGTTGGGGGAATGGGGGGTGAGTGCCTTGACCATTCCTTGGCCTTCTCGTCTGCTCTATGCGGTCCTGCCCATTGCTCTGATCCCCTGATTTCTGGCTTCAGTGGATGGTGTCCTTTTGGCCTCGGAGGTCTTGGTTCCCCACTCTCAGGCTGTTGGTGGTTCAGGGTCTGTGGTAATTCCCTGCTTCCCCTCTCCCCTGCGGTTTTATCCAATGTTGCTTCCCCAGTGACTGTCAGTGTGGAAGTTGAGAGGTGGAGCTGGTGACACAAGGGGCTCCCGAGCATTTAGCTTTGGCCATTCATCAGACTCGTAGGCCTTCCACTCTCAAAACCTATGGGAGACATTTGAGGAATTTCTAGCACTGGTGTGATGCTCTTCAATTGTCTCCACTGGAGTGTTCCCTGACAGATGTGTTGCAGTTTCTTTGGGAGGGTTTAGAGAAACATTTGGCTGTTTTGAAGTTGTGGGCTAAGTGGGTGGTGATTAAGGCATTTTGGATCCCCTTGGGGGAATTTGGCAGACTTGGATGGTTAGGTCTCCCGGATGCTAAAGGATTTTTTGTTATCTTGTTCCTTAGTGAGGCCTCTGTTCCCATTATGGGATCTTACTCTTATTTTGCAGGCTTCGGTCGCAGCTCCCTTTGAGCCATTGGACTTGGTGGACATTAAGTTTGTCATGTTGAAAGTTGTTTTCCTAGTTGTCATAACTTTTGCCAGATGCCTGGGTGAGTTGGGGGATCTGTTGGCGTGGCGTGGCCTCTCCTGGTGTTTTATGAGGATGCGGTTGTTTTGCTTTTGGATTCTTCTTTGGTGCTAAAGGTGACTTCCCAGTTCCATTATTCCCAAGAAGTGGTTTTGCTGCTTTGCGGGTGGATCAGGTGTCTGGGGATGATGTTTCATGGTCTTTGCTGGAAGATAGTCATGCTTTGCGGCTCTATCTGGATCAGACTAGTCCGTTTTGTAAGTCTGACTCTCTGTTTGTTTCCTTTGAGGTCTCCTCTCGTGGTGGGCGAACCTCTCCTTTGCCCATTTTCAATCGGCTGAAGCAGGTCGTTGAGTTGGCTTACTCCCTTTCGGGGTCTCCTCCACCTGCCAGAGTGCAGGAGCATTTAACTAGGTGGATGGCGGTCTCCTGGGACGAGGTGTGGGGGGGTTTCGCTGCCTAAGATTTGTAAGGCAACTACGTGAGTATCCTCTAATACATTTGTAAGGTATTATCCAATACAGAATTTGATGTCTGATGATAATAATTTTCGTTTGGGGTTTTTGCCGACAGGGAGCTCCTGAATTTGTGTATCTATGTTCCAATATGTCACTTGGGAACTGCTGTATTCCTTGTGTCCTGGTGTTTTGTTGTTAATGAATGCCGCTTTGTTGCTTGGGTATTTTCACGTTGTCATGAATGGCATGAGGACTGGAGGGACCTGGGGGTAATGCCCTTTTACTTACCGTTAATCTCTATTACTCCTGGTCCTCATCCCATTCATTATTTCCCTCCCTCCCGTACGGCCTGCCTTTATTGGGGCTTTGTAGTTCAGAGGGAATGCTGGATGAGTACACCTATGTACTCCCGGTGGGAGGGGTAGGGTTCCAGCATCCTTTGTTCTTTTTCCTGTCTGTCAAATACAGTTATCTGACTTTGTATGAATGGGAGAAGGACAACGGGACTATGAGTATTGAAGATGACTGATTGATAATAGGGCATCCCTATCAGTGAGGAAAGAAACCACTTAAACACCCAATGACTCAATTTTTCATTTCTCTTAGGCCACTCACTATCAGTGCAACAGGAAGCCTGCCTTTGTCATTTTCACTTGTCCCACAATGCCTTCTGCAATTTGTAATTCTCCTGATTTATCTACCGCTCTTTTTACATGTGTGATCTTTTGCTTCATGTGCCCAGATTGGGAAATCCCCCACTCTCATGTTCCTTGCAAAAAACAATGATTCTGAAGTACCAACTGGCACATTTTCTTCTTTCTCTGCATCTTCTTGGGAGAAAAGAAGATGTTTTGTGGACATGGGTGGTCCTGATTAATGAGTCATTTAGAAGTCAATAACAGAAACTTAGAACTGTATTTAAAGATTTGGAGGCTGGCTGCTACATGGCCAGGCTGGAAAAGGTACCTCCTTTATCATCTCATCTGCAACCTGCCTTTTGAATCTGGCCAGAGGCCTTATATCTTCCCCGACAGGAGCTGCTTCCAAGGAAAACAAATGTGACTGAAGGTCACCATATCAATATTTATTTGATACCTAGGGTCTTTGTTTCTGAAGTTATGGCCTTACTGTTTCCCAAAGGCTGGACATCTTGTCCAAGCACTTGGGTAACAATGAAAAGCTAGCTCGATCTGGGAATACACTGACTCATATAGTGATCTGTGGCAGGAAAGAGGGCAGTAGACTAGATGTCTTAGTGCCCACGCTGATAGACTGGCCCATTCTGTGGTTCTTTTCTCTGATGTTTATTATGCATAATGATTTTTCTGACAGCGCAGCGGGTAGCAGCTATGCCTTTTGAAAAAATGTATTCCGCTGACCTCTAACCGGAATGAGGTGGGGAACTTAGAGCCTGGGTTGAAGGATTGTACACGAACTGACATTCGGATGTCTCTAACTTTTAACATTTTCCAATTCATAAACACGTTTTTGTATTATAATTTTTTGAAAACGAACACCAATCAAAAGGCCCTTCCTCGAATAACGTTCTGACAAATATTGGAATTTGGCAGACGCCTAGTATGTTGATAGTACCGTTGGTATTTTCAAACTAATGTAAATCCATCAAAGAAGGGCTCAACTAAAAAGAGGAGTGGTTTTCATGTGTGTGATAAATCTGATGGAGCAAGGATTTGCACGTAACGCAACTTGCTTGTACTCAACCCTCTCGACATAACGTTGATAAATGAATCAAGATGTTCCTATTACTAATATTGCATTACATACAACACGAGGGAAGCTTGCATATGTGCTTTTACTAACCGTAATCTGCTTGCATTAATATGGCCGCTGCTACGCAGGATTTTCTACTGTGCATGCGTCTGTCATACTCACGTGACATGACGTACTCTTTGCTTTGGAGGGAATATTGCGCTTCTGCACACTAGAATTAAAATGGCTGCTATGTGTTGCAGCATGCATGAAGCTTGCACTGCTGCTTTTGCTAAGCTGTTTGTTCTGCTTAACCTTAACGCAATAGTTAAAAATAAATAAATGGGTATAAAGTAGAGATAAGTGGTATACAGTGCATTCATTTATTCTGTGTTCTCAAACTGTTTCTTTTCTATTTTCTCACATAAAACATTTAGGCCTGACGAGAACCCACTGCATCCATTTTGAACATGCGCACAAGAAACTAAGGGACACTTCAGAAATGACATTGAATGATTGCCAAAGAACAGTCCCATCCAAGATGTGCCTGGGAAGCTAACCTTTTACCCTGTCGAAGGAAGCTCATTCGTAAAATGTTAAGAGAACATTCATTGTTGGGTGGAATAAAGATGTCATGTGAAAATAAATTGATGAGCGGGAACAATAATTTAAATATGACACGCAGAAAGTTTCATTTTGGTATGGTGTGACGACCTCTCCTCATTCCTTGCCCAATCAAATTTGGGGATTCTTACATTTGCAACATTGGGGGGTGGTACACTGACCTGGAAAACAGTATATCTAGGGTAGGCTTAGCTAGTTAATTTGTCCGATTTGTCTGAATAGCTGACCTGTCACTGACCCAACACACTCAATAGGTGACCAAAAGCAGAGGGCTGCGGAGCACTCTGTCAGAAGATTCGATAACCCAATCGGGGTTCTGGGAAGCTGAAGTGCTGGCGAAGCACTTTGTTGGGGAAATCGATAACCCAATCGGGGTTCTGGCTGTTAGCTGCAGAGAGGGAGTAGCGCAGGCGTTGCAACTTAACTGTGGGTGCCAGTCTTAACCTTAGGTGGTCCTGTCCTGATCCAATTTGGCTTTACCTGTCCTGATTCTTATCCGCACCTGCTAGCCTACTGGTGACTGGTGACTGCAACTTTCGGGGTTCTGTCCTTTAAACTAACCCTGGCCACGGGTCAGTTTTGCACACTATTCCTAGGTAAATATAAATTTATGTGGGTTCGTCATTAACTTGTTGCCTTCTCTTCCCCTCCCTAAATGTTACATATTTGATATTAGTGCTTGCATATCAATGTTCCTTTTCTCTTTACCCTTCCTATTGATAAAGTTGGCATATGTTCCTTTTTTCCCCTCCCTTTTGTTAAATGCTTAGACGTTTTGATTGTATTTTATGTTCCCTTTCTTTACCTTCCCTATTGCTAAATGATTGAAATTAGTTTAATAGATCTTTTGCATAGTTATATTGTGATTCTGATCTTCAGAATTGAAAGTCTTTTGGTGTTTTATCTTTGGATCATGACCATTTAAGAAACTTAGATAAAGAATTTAAAACTTCCTGAGTTTGTGGTTATTATATGAGTGCAAATGGTATTATTCCTAATATGCTAACACCCTTGATCCCTTAGGACTTTAGGTACCGGTGACGTGGATTGGTATGTCAAGGCATAGATAGGTTAAAAGTCCTAATGTTTAAAATACACTGGTAGTAGAGCAAAGGTTACCTGCATAATTTGTGAGTTTATTGATTATGGGCCCAGGTGAAATTGATAAAACACTAGAAGGGGTGACCTGCGCGCTCTATCAGTATATTTTTTTGGTAGCAGTATGATGGTTAGGGTTTAGTTAAGATAGGTAGGTAGTTAGTTAGTTGGTTAAGGAAAACTATTTTGCATATTTGAAATGTATTATTGATTGTATTGATTTTATGTATTAACCAAAAGTGTTCGTACCTGGTATATGTTTTGTCTGGAATCCCCGGGGGCAGAATAGCGGGTGGTAAATGGAAGCCACACTGCAGTGAGGTCACTTACCTAGAGGAAATTAGTGCATGGTTACGTAGAACCGGAAGCACTATTTATCGATTTTTCTGTATGAATGTATGAATAAATGATAGCAAAGAGTACGCTAGCAAAACGTTTGGTGTGATATCACCTAGAAAGGGTCAAACGGAAGAAGTAGCAGGGTCATCTGAGCTTGAGTGATAGCAAAGGGGTTCGCTGGTGAAACTTTGGTCTTAGTATATTCCAGTAAGGGATAAGTCTAAAGAAGTAGCAGGTTCTCCAATGCTTGCGTGAAGGGTAGACTGAAGGTATCTACTCGTAGTATATGAAGAGTAAGCGGAAGATATTTACTCGTAGTGAGTGAAATATATCTTTCCTTTGATTTAATCACTCAGATACAGTGGCAAATGATTTTACATTGTTAATTAATAAAAATGTGCACTTTAAAATACAAGGAATTAGGTTTTCATATTACCTTGCAAAGAAGGGAGTCAGTTGCAGAGCTGCGCTGACGTCACTCAGAGCCGTGCTGGTATTGGTAAAAACAGCGATGTGTAGCTGAGGTAATACATTGCAAAGGAGGGGTGAGTACAAGAGCATGAGAACTCGTCTCACGAGAGAAGCCGCGCAACCATTGGCTGGATTTATTTGAATTCAAAATTTTGATTGGTCGCAGGAAAATAAAAGACGTGCTAGTATTGGGAGTATTTTGTAAATAATTGAGTGTTATCGTAAAGGTTTACATTTTCAAATTTTATGTGGCATTAAGATCCAGGAATTGTAGCAAATCGACCTGATAGAAGATACTTAGGTTTTGCTAGAGAACAGATGATAAGGGGCAGACCTTACATTATGTACGGAGGTGAAAGAAAAATGTCATTCGTTAAGAGAGTTAAAAACTTCTTTAAGAAAGATAAACCGATTAAAACCAGAGAAGGAATTATTATTCCACCACCAAATTCGCCCGCATCATACATGATGTTTGACAGGGGCTACCACACTTGTGTATGGTTAGAGAATTGGGTGGAATATCCTAAAGATGACAGAGTTTTGGCATTTCCCGAATATGGTACTTTCAATGGCAGAGTTCTATTTAATTTGAGGATACGTCTGAATGACTTAAATCCCAGACCTAGACTAACGCAATATGAGGCACTAGAAGAATGGGAGATTGAAGCTTTTGAACGAGACAGACCCAGAAGTGACAAAGGGTTAAGTAAGTTCTACCCTAAGTTTCCACGAGAAACAAGAGACAAGCAAATGAAACAATGGAGACAGTCCATGATGGTGAAAGGATTGTACCCTGTATTTACACAAGAAAAACCGTCAGGAAGTAAAAGTACAGACAAAACAGGAAACCTAATGATTAATGATAACCCAGAAGATGATTATTTGGAGGATTTGTTAATGAAAAATCCACCACCGTATAATGATGAGCTAAGCACGAGTAATACTAGTGCTCCGTTTTTGAAACCACCTCTGATTCCGCAAGTGGTGCATGAAACTTCGTTAGAAAAAGTACTACAAGACAGATAAAGAGAAGCATTAAATAAACAAAGGAGTGAGTTAATTCAGAAAATGTCACAATTAAACACAAGTCCTGAAGCCGTAACAATTCCGGTAACTATTGGCCCAGTTGTTCCTTTGTTTGGAGATAAGCAAACTAGTCCTAAAACACCTGTTATGGCTACACCAGTAGTTCAGCCAAGAAAAGAACCATTAATAGTCGATGATCAGGCAAGTAAATGTGAGTCAGTGATTTCCCTGATGGACTTACCAATAAGGGAACCAGTGAGTGACTCGGCAAGGAAAAATACCCCTACAAATTCTAGAGACGTACAGATTAAGACATCCTCAGGTTCAAGAAGTGCCACAGTAGTAACTCCAGAAGAAATAGAGAGATGGTCACGAGAAATAGAGAAACCCAAGTCACAGCCAAAAGTATTGGATATATATAAACTAAGGATCGAATTAGAAGAATTGATGGCTGGGAATGGACAGGTTCAATACACTCAGTGAAGATAAATTATTATTTATATGTACAAGCATTACTAGAAACACCAGAGTGGAGCACGAAAAACTAACAGATATGGCTGCTAGTATGGGAATTGACATTGGCAAGTCAAAAGTGTTACAGAAACCATATCGAGCTGAATTTTCTGACAAAGATTTGGAAAACATGAATGTGTCAGGAAGAAAAGTACAAATTTGGGAGCTTTTGTCATTATTACAAAAATGGGGTGATATTGAAAAATGGAGAACTAGAGGGGCAAAGAAAAAGGAAGACGCTCCATCAAAAATTGCACCTGAATATTTTTTAAAAGAAACAGAAAAGGTGGAAAGGTTGTGTCACATGAGAGAAGTACCAGGTGGAGGTTATGTACATGTCCCATGGTCCCAACAGAATATTTGGTCATTTACAAATAATTTTGAGAGTTGAGAGATTTGTGAAGGTTTCAAAATGTCTATTGAAGGACTTAGATGGATTATTAGATATTGTTGTACCCGTAGATCTGTGGAAAGAATGCAAAATAGCTATTGATTGGCCTAGTGATGAGTACCCTAGAGACCCAAAGACAGGAGTACCCTCTGATGAGGTAATGAAGAAATACAACCAGGTAATACTCTACCTCAAAGGGAAGATGCCTGCTAAGGAAACCGACTGGACTAAAATATATAGAACCACTCAGAATAAAAATGAATACGTACATGCATATTATGAACGTTTATTACAGGTTTTTAAACAGTACAGTGGATTGGATAACATTGACATGAAGGATATGACGCATTTTATTTATCGGTTTGTGACGGGTTTAAGGCAAGAAATATCACAATGGATAAAGGACTATACGATGGTTGAAATACTTAAATACGCAAAGTATTGTGAGGACAAACTTTTTTTTTTTTAAACCTTTATTGAGACAATAATGAAGTACACAGCTGTTTTCTCCTACATCCTGCAGTGTGCAGGCAAGCAGCAATCATGGAGATCTCAATACATAGTATTTATTAAGAGGATCATATCTGACACAGCAAGCCGCCTACAACCCTTCTTTGTGAGGACAAACTTGATAATAAACTAAAAGAGCTAAAAGAAAAAAGTAATGTGGGCACAAGTGAAATTAGCAGAGCTACAAGAGCGTCAATTGAGTCAAATAAACAATAATCAGAATCAAAATGATGGAAATGGGGGTAAGCCAAGGGGAAAATTCAATAGAGAGGAAGCAAAGAAGAAGTTTCCTTGTCATGGGTGTGGCAAGTTGGGGCACTGGAAGAACGAGTGTAAGACTGTGCAAAATGGTAATATGCAAACTAATGATTTGAATCCACAGACGCAGAATGAGGTGCCACGGAAGCCACAGCAGCAGGTAATACAAAACCAGTTACCCCTAGCACCTATGCCAAATTATAGGAGCAAAGCACAACTGAGTGTAGACACAACAAATTGGGAGGGAAGTGAAAAAAGAGACATAGCGACATCACAATTTCTCTTGAGTGACAGGTTTTTTAGTGAGGACACCTACTGACGGTGCCGGAGAGGGGAGGATGAGGAGTGCGTACTTGGTGCCTCCTTGCCGGTAGATCAGTCAGGTCCATACATTGAAGGAAAGGTTTAAGGGAATGATGTCACCTTTCTGTTGGACACTGGTGCTACCCGCGCTACTGTGAGAACAGCAGACGTTCCAAACCTACCCCTCTCGGGAGAAGAGATCTAAATAGTGGCCATTTCTAATAAACAAATTAGTACCCCAGTTACAGAACCAATGGAAGTTAGAATAGGCAATTTTAAAGAAATTCATAGATTTGTTGTATGTGATTCAAGTCCAGTAAATTTTTTAGGCCGAGACTTGTGCAAAATGAATTGCACTATCTTTTGCTCACCAAGTGGTGTTGAAATTCAAACCCCAGACGAAGGTGGAGTTTATAAATTAATGTTAGCAAAACAGGAAACTGAAAATAAAAAGTTGACTATAGATGACTTACCAGAAGATTACAACAGACTGTAGATCCTAAAGTGTGGGATTTTACTGGAAAAGATGCAGGATTAATGGCAAATGTTGATTCAATAAAAGTGACAGTGAAGGAAGGAGCAGTTTACCCAAATACTCGACAGTACAAAATGAGCCCAGAAATAAAAGCAGGTGTTGCAGCAGAAATAAAACGTTTGGTTGAAACAGGCATTTTACAAGAAATAATGAGCAGTCCATGTAATTCGCCCATAATTGGAATAAAGAAACCGAGTGACAAATACAGGGTCGTACAAGACCACTGAAAAATTAATAAGATTTTTGTCCCATGCTGTCCAGTTGTGCCAAATCCTGCAGTGATTCTGTATCGGATACCGTGGGAAGCTGGATGGCTCACTGTGATCGATTTGTGTCACGCATTTTTCTCGATTCCATTACACCCAGATAGCAAATTTCTTTTTTCTTTTGAATTTGACAGTCAGGTGCACGTCTGGAATCGTGTTCCTCAAGGGTATACAGAGAGTCCATTGATTTTTAGTCAGATTTTGAAAAAGTGCCTTGAGTCTTAGGTACTGCCAGGGCAGTCAGTCCTAGTCCAGTATATACACGACCTATTGGTGGCGTCTAAAAATCGAAATGACTGTGTTGTCGATACCATTGCCTTACTGAACCACTTAGGTGAAGGGGGCATAAAGTGTCATCTGAAAAACTACAGTTTTGCACAACATCAATAAAATATCTGGGGCACCAGATAGAAAGAGGTGTCAGAAGGGTTACCTCAGAGAGAATCAGAATAATCAGAAACATGAATTTACCCCAAACTCAAAAAGAGATCAGAATGTTCCTTGGAGTAGTAGGTTACTGCAGGCAATGGATTGTGGGATTTGCAGTCCTAGCAAAGCCATTGATACAAATGACAAAGAAGAGAGCAAAAGACCCAGTAGAATGGGATGATGAAAGCATGACTGCTTTTACGAGAAAGGCTGTGTACAGCTCCAGCATGAGGGATGCCTGACTATTTGAAAGATGTTGCACTATTCTGTGACACACAGGATAATTGTACACTTTCAGTTTTGACCCAAACTCATGGTCTGATGAGACGACCTGTGGCCTATTTTTCTTCCACATTAGACCCAGTAGCATCTGCATTACCAGGTTGCCTGAAAGCAGTAGCTGCAACTTGCATGAATCTTGAGCAAAGTGAGTCAATCATTATGGGACATCCTGTAACAGTGTATGTTCCACATGCAGTCGTGATATTATTGACCAGAACAAAAACCCAGTAACTCACTCCTAGTCGGCTGACTAAGTATGAGCGTATTCTTGTAGGCGCAGGAAATGTAACCATTGCCAGGTGTAATATTTTGAACCCAGCAACATTGCTACCCAATTCATATTTTACAGAAGTGCAAGGAGAAATCGAACATGATTGTATCGACTTGACTGAATATAGTACAAAACCACGTCCTGACATAAGAGAAGAGCCACTAATTGATTCTGAATATGAGCTATTTGTAGATGGCTCATGCATGAGACATGAAGAAGGAGGTTTAAGAGCTGCCTATGCAGTGTGAATGTTGGGGGTCCAATTGAAGCATCCTACTTATCGGGAGTCAAGTCTGTACAAATAGCCGAATTGATTGCATTAACAAAAGCTTGCAAATTTGGGAAAAATTGGAAAGTAACCATATACACTGATAGCCAGTATGGTTGCGGGGATGTGCATGACTATGGCCAATTATGGATGCAAAGGGAATTTCTGACTTCTTCTGGTACTCCAATTAAAAATGGACATTATGTAAAAGATTTACTCGAAGCAATCGTACTGCCAAAAGAAGTGGCTGTGGTCAAGTGTGCTGCTCACAAATCTGGTAATGACAAAGTGACAGCTGGTAACTGATATGCTGACCAATTAGCCCAACATTGTGCCAAATTTAAAATGGCTGTAAACAAGAAAATTAAGTAGGTGAAAACAGCTGCCAATGTATTTGCTTGAAGGTGTGAGAACGTGGGAAGAAGTGAGAGACTTGCAAAATGAACCAGAACCAAAGGAAAAGGAAGAATGGAGAAAGATAGGTTGTCAGAGAAGGGTTGAAGATGGTGTCATTGTTAACCTTAATGGTGGACCTGTGTTACCAGACTGTATGCCTGCTCCTATGGCTAGGATGTTCCACGGAGATTCCCACTTGGGAAGAGATGCTATGATAAGATTGTTCAGACAGAGTTGGTTCAATGCAAAATTCATGAACATAGCAGAAGCACTCTGCCAAAGATGTTTAATTTGTTAACAGATGAATCCTGGAAAGAAAACTGTAGTGCTACCTGTGGTGTTTACCACAGTAAATGAAGTGTAGACAAAAGATGAATTTGAGAAGTTCGGTTTATTCAACCTCAGCCACAAACAGCTCCAGATCAACTGACCAGAACTCAAGCTGAACATTCTCGAGATGAGAATGTCACTACACAATACATTCCAAGTTCCGTAAAGAACATAAGCAACACATGCAAAAGATATAAAACATACCATTACATATCTCTCTACTTAACAAAACAAAAACATAAGGAGCAAAGTAACGAAGAGAAAGGACAGCACAATAAAACTTTAAATAAATGAAAAAGAACAAATCATACATAATCCTTCATGTAAGCGGGAGCCTTGCGTATTCTTTGACTCCTTACACGAACATCAGGAGAAGACCTAGAACAATCTGAAGAAACATCAACAGCACTAAAAAAATGATTATCAACATCAAAATCATTTCGTCCACAAATTTTAGATTTCACAATAACCACCCGACTTTTATTCCAAATCCTCCCATCTTGTGTTTTTATAGCATTCTTAAAAACTTTTACTACAGGTCTAACATCAGTGTACTTTGACCAAGATTTGCGTCCAACAGGTGCTTTTATTTTAACTAAGTCACCTAACTTGACCTCTTGGAACTGAACACATTTCCTATCATCAAAATTCCTTTTTCTACAGGCTTGCTTTTTCAACTCCCTTTCTCTCCATGCACCAATGTGGTTATCCACAAACCCTTTATTCAATTTCATCCAACCAGGACACCACATGGTATTGGGAATTCTGCCTTTAAATAACTCAAAAGGCGATTTCCCAGTAGTGGAGTGGGGAGAACACCGATAGGCATCTATCCTCTCCTTAAGAGCCACCTTCCAATCTAAACCATTAGCCCTTGCAAGCTGAATACATTCTTTTAGTATTTTATTCACTCTCTCGACAGCACCATTGGTTTCAGGATGATACAAAGAAGATCTCTTATGAATCACCCCACAATTATTTAAATAAATGTCGAAAACACCAGAACAAAATTGTGGACCATTGTCTGATAAGATACTATTTGGAAAGCTTTCTCTCTTGAAAATCTCCTCCAAAAACTTAATAACCGAATCAGAAGTTATGTCTCTGACTGCACACACCTCAATCCAAAGTGAGTATAAATCTATGACCACAATCAAATAAGGAGTGTCAGACACACCACTAAGTGGACCTAGAATATCAATAGCAATCTCATCCCAAGGATGATTAGTTAAACTCCTACAAACCATGGGCATCTGTTTAGTCTTATAGTCTTAAGAATTATATCGCTGGCACAACATTCGACACACTCTCTAACCATTCTTTCTATTTCCAAATCCATCCGAGGCCACCAGAATTGAGTACGCAACATCTCTTTGGTTTTAACAATTCCTAAATGACCACAGTGTGCATGCAATAACAGTTGTTTTCTAATCCCTGAAGGAGGCACAAGTTTCACGCCACGTGTTAACATACCATCAGTTATAGATAATTCCTCACAAACGAGTGACCATGGTTTTTCCAAACGTTTGTTTTCTCTTAACAAACTCATCACCTTGACTAACTCCTCATCTTTCTCCAGTTCCTTTTTCCACTCATTCTCCTCAACAGCACCTTCTGTGACTTCACAGACATTGATAACATCATCATCATCAACCACATGCTCATCATGTACAATATCGCTATTTATCAATCTAGACAAACAATCAGCAGATTTATTAGTAACCCCAGGTATGTATCGTACCTCAAAGTCAAATTCCTGCAATGAAATGATCCATCTCCTAATCCTAGATGAGATAGAATCCAAACCTTTTTTCCAAAAAACTTCCTTTAATGGCTTGTGATCAGACATGACAGTAATCTTAGTACCCCAAATCAAATGTTTTAATTTTCCCAGAGCCCAAAAAATCGCCAAAGACTCTTTCTCTATAACAGAGTAATTTAACTCTGGTCCTCTAAGACATCTTGAAGCACAAGCAATCAGAGATTCCTTACCCAGTTTACTTTGAACTAAAACCGCACCAAGACCCTTGTCACTTACATCAGTAAATATATACGTTGGCAAACCTGGAACAAATGCATGAAGACATGGAGCTTTCTTCAACTCCTCCTTAATGTCTACAAACTCTCTCTTACATTCACTCGACCATTCAAAAACCACACTCTTCGCAGTAAGTCTCCTCAAATTTTCAGTCTTGTCAGCAAAATGCATGATGAATTGTCTATAAAATTCCACCATACCAAGGAATGAAACTAATTCCTCCTTATTGACTGGCTCTGCCATATTGTCAATAGAATCAACCAACTCACTTTTAGGAAAAACACCCTCGCTCTTAATACAATGTCCAAGATAATTCACTTCTTCCATACCAAACTTACACTTCTCTTTCTTGAGTGACAAACCTGCTTTACTCAACCGTTCTAATACCGCACTCACCTGTGCATTGTGCTCAAATATATCACTACCGTAAATCAACAGATCATCTTGATAACATTTAACACCACGAAGACCTTTAATTTTGATAGGTTTCTTTCCATAACCCAAAGGAAAAATGTCACTTCTTAAAGGCTTGACCTTTTTATGAAAATTTTCAAGAAATAACATTTCATCAATCATAGTAATTTGTGAGCATGAATCAAATTTGAAGTCAATTAATGCATTATCAACTTTTACCAAATGTGAGGTATGTTCCAAAAGGTTTCCATTGACTTGAAAGGTCACTGTCTTTACTTGAGGTTGTGACCATTTTCTATTAGTACCTTCCCTTTTGCTTGTTTTGGTTCTACAACATTTCGAGAAATGCCACTTCCAACCACAACTATTGCACATAGATTTCAAAGCAGGTCAATTAGGAGACTTCGCCAAATGACCAAAATTTCCACATCTAAAACAGGAAAACTTACTGTTAACATTTGTGACATTAGTATTAGGGTTATTCAACACAGAATCACTTTTATCTATAGTATCTTTGTCTTCTTTTTTACTTGACATATACCTTCCTCAACTTTTGATACACACTTAGTCTCTGAGTCCGTGGCCTTTTCTTTTTCCCCTTTCAATTCATCTACACATTTAGTCATGTGCTCAACTTGTTTCGCAATAACCAAAACTTCTTCCAACGGAGGCTCATCTTTTAGCCAAAGTTCTTTTCGAATGCTGTCATGTGCGCATTTTAAAACGAACTGGTCCCTTATCCTTTCTTCCAAAGTTTGACCAAATTTGAATGAAGAGGCCAACTTCCTTAATGCCGAAACATAGTCCTCCACAGATTCATCTTTCTTCTGACCTCTCAAACCAAAATGGTATCTTTCCATTATAGTACTTAATTTGGGGAGATAATGTTGATCTAATTGTTCAATCGCTATTTCATATTCATTTAACTTTCTTTGTTCAGACTCACTTAGTTCCGGTAAATGTTCCAATACATCCTGACCTTCTCCTCCCAGACAGTGTAGCAATAAGGAATTTTTTCTCTCTGCACTTAAGTTCGTACCACACACTCTTGCATAGTTAGCAAATATATTCTTCTATTTCTGCCACTTAACATTAGGCTCTCCTGGGAGCGTTAGAAAAAATGCGGGCTGAGTCACATTTTGCATTTTCCTCTATATTATTTTCCTAAACGTTTCAATTTTTAATTCGTTCCTTACTTTATTGTAAATGAAAAATAAATTAAAAAAAATGTTTTACATTTATATTTTTATAGTATCAATATATAATTTTGAAATATTCCTTCTTTTTTCTTTTAAATTTTCAATTTTTCTTCCTGTCTAAAACTAGAGATTTTTTTTATAAACATTTCATCTCTAATGGCCTTTGAGTGCTTTATTTAATTATCCTTTTCAGCAACCTACAATGCGTCCAAAAGCATTCCTTAACAAGATGTAGAACTTGGCATTGTTGTCGACACAAAAAGAACAACAAGGAAATGCCTCAGGGAAATACTGCGCGCATCTTGATATTCCTTTCAGATAAAGAATGTCCCATTGTCATGAACAGAACGTTTTTTTTATGTAACAAACGTTATGCGTCACTGACAAGCATACGCTACTTGAGGATTCTCTTCAACGAAACGTTCATGAAACAAAATGAAATGCATACGCGCGTCACACAGACGTCACTGGCACGCAAAACGGTTGGGACAGATTATTCCGAACTTTACTTCTAAAGTCCCTCAATGCTTCTCTTAGGCTTCCCACCACACTCCTCAACGTGTTAACTTTGTTAAATACAGAACGCCGAGTACAAACAGCCGCTGGGAAGACTACGCTTCACTTAAAATACATCCGCCGCTGGAGAAGTGGTGAGTCAGACAAGACAGACTTCGTGTTGAGGTTGTAGAGGTTCTCTCCCGATCGTCACCAAATAAATGTGGTGTTTACCACAGTAAATGAAGTGTAGACAAAAGATGGATTTGAGAAGTTCGGTTTATTCAACCTCAGCCACAAACAGCTCCAGATCAACTGACCAGAACTCAAGCTGAACATTCTCGAGATGAGAATGTCACTACACAATACATTCCAAGTTCCGTAAAGAACATTAGCAACACATGCAAAAGATATAAAACATACCATTACACTACCATGAAAGATTGGAAAGGCAGAGGGTCCCTTCATACGATTACAGATTGATTTTATTCAGTTACCCCCTTGTCCAGGACTAAAATACATTCTTGTCATTGTCTGCCTGTTTTCAAAATGGGTAGAAGCTTACCCTACACGTAGGAATGATAACATCACTGTAGCCAAACTCTTACTCAGAGAGCTTATACCACGTTTCGGTTTTCCAATAACAATTGAATCAGACTGAGGCTGCCATTTTAATAATGAAATACTTGGCCTAATCTGTGAAGCATTCAATGTTAAACAAAAACTGCACTGTGCATACCGCCCAGAGGCTACTGGAGTGGTGGAACAACTGAGTGGCACAATCAAGTCAAGATTGGGAAAGATGTATGAGTCTACCCGACTAGAGTTGCCAGATGCTTTACCTCTTATTCTGATGGGACTCAGAAGTATTCCAGATCGGAACACAGGCTTGAGTCCTCATGAAATACTAATGGGAAGAGCAATGAGGCAAGCATGGGTACCAGGACACAAGTTGATAAATATATCTGATGATTTGGTACTAAAGTACTGCAAATAACTGGCTGACCAAGTGCATTCTATTTCTCACCAGGTTGGGGAAGACGCAGTCGCCAGACAAGCCACTCCAGCACATGACCTGAACCCAGGTGATTGGGTAGTGCTAATGAAACTTGCCTTGCACCGAGGTGGGGAAAACCACATCAAGTGATTTTAGTTACTACCACAGCTGTGAAGTGCGAAGGAGTTCCACACTGGATCCATGCCAGTCATACAAAAAGACTGACTGAACCTGATGAAACGAAGCTGAAGGTTGTGCAGCTGAAGGGTCTCAAGATATCAATCCTGAAGAAGCTGAAGAAGAACAACCAAGCACCAGTCAAGATGATTGGATTCCAGTAGTTGAGATACCTGCAGAATACGTGAGACCCAGAAGTCAAACTTATTTAGACAGCCAGAGTGATAGTGAGGACGAGAGAGGAATAGAAAAAGGTACTCAGAGCATAGAAATACAAGTCAAAAGTGATTCTGAGGAGGATCAGATAGGAAAAGATCAGAGTACTCAGATAATTGACACCCCATCAAGAACTCCTGAATCTGAGGAGGGACAGATAGGTAATAGGGCGAAAGCTCAGGCGGAAGAAAATCAAGAGTTCGAAGAGCCCGAGCAGGACCAGATAGGTGTAGAAAAAGGTGTTCAGGAAGAAAAGGTGAATCAAAACAAAGTCAAAGCCAAATTCAGCAAATACCTGAACAAGGCCAGATTAGTAACCAGGTGGAAGAGACAGAAATAAGACCTGGTCCTAGTCAGATAGAGAAGGATACAGAAGACAACATTGAAATAGATGGGCAATAACTGAATGAAAATAAAAGAGCACTGGAAGAAGTCCAGAGCACAGTGCCAGCTAAAAGACTCAGAAAAGGAGACAAATGGCCTAGGTTTGTAAAAAGCTGAAACTCCGTCTAAAGAACCATAAATGAAGAACCTGAACAAGTTAATGAAATAACAAGTCAAACTGAACAGTCTGAAAGTCCACGACTGAAAAGGCTGAATAATAAATTTGGAGGCCCTGAAAGGACTTACGTTGTTCGTCAAGATTTTGAAAATCTAGAGCTAAGTGATGAAAGTGATGACGAATTGATTGCTGATCAGACAGACGAAGAAGTGAGACCCACATGAAAATTTGCACATGGTAAAAAGACTGTGTAAAAGCTACAAAGAGGGGTTAAATCTCCTAAGTCAGAAATGGCTGATCGTAATGTTAATCGAACACCGAAAAGAAACTGTCTAAAAACATGCTGTAGAATATGCGCATGTAGTATAGCGATAGTACTCATAGTATGGTTAGGACTGACAATAGCTATTCCTTACATAATGAGTAGAGACATAAAGAATGATACTAATGAGCTACAAACGATAGATACACCTAAAAACATAGACATACAAGAAAAGGCACTTAGCATTAAACAACAGAAGTTAGATTTAGAAGCATCAGATGAGGAAGGACTACATTATACTGGAATTAAGAAGAGAACTCACTTAAATGTATTTGCAAACTTACTAGTACACTATGTAGAAGCTATGGAAATAGAAGATTGCTCTGTTTGTATGAAGTTACCTACTTCAGTAGCCGAAGGTGTTACCTACCACCATTTACCACTAACATATGGGATTTCATGTAGCGTTTTAGCGAGTCTATTTTATAAGAGAGGACCTTTGCAGTATTACTATTCAAATTCAGATGTGATATTTTCTGAACTTCCTATACGTAGTAACCTGAATCCTGTACATACTAAGAGTGACGTAACACGTTATATGGGTGAATACTTTCTAACTATAGGTACAATAGATATAGTGAAGCACACAAGAATAATTTAACATGCTTATTACAAGAAAAAGAGAAATGGGCTAAAAATATAGGGTTGAGCCCAAATGGCAAAACTCATGCTGCTATGTTGCTGGATTTCAAAAAGAAAGAGAAACTCTTTCTCCATAGGGAAAGAACTAGTTACTATAATAATATATTCATTGGTTCCAGTGAATGCGAACACAATTATAAGGTAATTGGGAGTTGGGGATTCAAAAATGGAACTGAACCTGTGTTTCCTGGAATTTATATTATATGTGGAAACAAGGCTTATTACAAATTGCCAGATCATTGATATGGGAGTTGTTATTTTGGAATAGTCTTCACAAAGATATATCATGTAAATAAAATCACTGGAAGCAATGAAGAAACTAATGGATTAACACGTAGCAAAAGAGCTAGTTTTGGAGAAATAGTAGGTGATATATTTAGTGCATTGATACCTACAGTGGGAGTGGCTCTGAATACGCATAGAATTTGCAAATTGTCAACAGTAGTGGATCGGTTATCAACTGGCACTGCTGGAGGGTTCTTGATGGTCAATACCGAATTGGTTGCGATTAGATCAATGGTTTTTACAAAATCGACTTGCTCTAGATACATTATTAGCAAAAGAGGGTGGAGTCTGTAGAATGTTAAAAGCGCAACATTGTTGCACTTAAATACCTGACAAGAGTGTTGAAATTAAAGGATATGTAAGAGACAGTACACATTTGGAAAAAGAGCTCAAACCACTGGAGGTTGATAGTGCATGGAAGAGACTGACTGATGGTCTCTCCTCAATAGGTAGTTGAATTTCTAACGTAGGAAAATGTTTTGTAGGTAGAATACTGATGGCAATGGTGGGAATAGGCCTACTGATTTTAGGGTTAATAATTTGTTGCAAATGTCGTAAATATAGAAAAAGATATACAGTAAATGAAAGAGGGAAGAAAAGGAACTGCAATGAAATAGAACTTGAAGAATTAAATGGCAAAATTTACAAGAAAATAAAAACTTTCCATCTAAATAATGAGAAAAATCCTAGAAGAAAGATTGAAGCAATTGAGTTGGGTGAATTGTGAAAAGTTGGCATCTGTTTTATTAATTGGTGATCATATAAAATATCATCAAAGAGGGGATTGATGGAGCAAGGATTCCCACGTAACGCAACTTACTTGTACTCAACCCTCTCGACATAACGTTAATAAATTAATAAACATATTTGTATTACTAATATTGCATTACATACCATACGTTTTTTCACATAAAACATTTGGGCCTGACGAGAACCCACTGCATCCATTTTGAACCTGCGCACAAGAAACTAAGGGACACTTCAGAAATGACATTGAATGATTGCCAAAGAACAGTCTCATCCAAGATGTGCCTGGGAAGCTAACCTTTTACCCTGTCAAAGGAAGCTCATTCGTACAATGTTAATACAATGTATTTACTAAGAGAACATTCATTGTTGGGTGGAATAAAGAATAATTTAAATATGACACGCAGAAAGTTTCATTTTGGTATGGTGTGACGACCTCTCCTCATTCCTTGCCCAATCACATTTGGGGATCCTTAAACTTGCAACATTGGGGGGTGGTACACTGACCTGGAAAACAGTATATCTAGGGTAGTCTTCGCTAGTTAATTTGTCCGACTTGTCTGAAGAGCTGACCTGTCACTGACCCAACGCACTCAATAGGTGACCAAGACCAGAGGGCTGCGGAGCACTCTGTCAGAAGATTCGATAACCCAAACGGCATTCTGGGAAGCTGAAGTGCTGACGAAGCACTTTGTAGGGGAAATCGATAACCCAATCGGGGTTCTGGCTGTTAGCTGCCGAGTGGGAGTAGCGCAGGCGTTGCAACTTAACTGTGGGTGGCAGTCTTAACCCTTGGTGGTCCTGTCCTGATCCAATTTGGCTTTACCTGTCGTGATTCTGATCCGCACCTGCTAGCCTACTGGCGACTGCAACTTTCGGGGTACTGTCCTTTAAACTGACTCCTGGCCAGGGTTAGTTCTTCACAACATTCCTAGGTAAATATACATTTATGTGGGTTTGTCATTCACTTGTTTCCTTCTCTTCCCCTCCCTAAATGTTACATATTTGATAATAGTGCTTGCATATCAATGTTCCTTTTCTCTTTACCCTTCCTATTGATAAAGTTGACATATGTCTCTTTTTTCCCCTCCCTTTTGTTAAATGCTTATACGTTTTGATTGTTTTTTATGTTCCCTTTCTTTACCTTCCCTATTGCTAAATGATTGGAATTAGTTTAATACATCTTTTGCATAGTTTGATTGTGATTCTGATCTTCATAATTGAAAGTGCAAATGTTCTTATTCCTATTATGCTAACAGCCTTGATCCCTTAGGACTTTAGGTACCGGTGACGTGGATTGGTAAGTCAAGGTATAGATAGGTTAAAAGTCTAAATGTTTCAAATACACTGGTAGTAGAGCGAAGGTTACCTGCATAATTTGTGAGTTTATTGATTATGGGCCCAGGTGAAACTGATAAAAGACTAGTCGGGTGACCTGCGCGCTCTATTAAATCTGCACCTCATGTGACAGAAACTTGAAAGGATGCATTTTCTATT
Source organism: Lissotriton helveticus (assembly GCF_964261635.1). NCBI lineage: Eukaryota > Metazoa > Chordata > Amphibia > Caudata > Salamandridae > Lissotriton > Lissotriton helveticus. Next base: position 1,619,831,678 of record NC_136061.1, read on the forward strand.
GGATTGTCAATTTTTCAGTCAGTCTATCTATGAGGGTGGTAATGTAAAAAGGGAGGCAGTAAAATATTAATTTGCTTATAAGTTTGGTGATGTTTGATGATTCTAAATCAAATGTGAGAGGCAACAAAATACCTCACGACATGGTCACCCCAGATTTTTTACTTTTTCATGGACTCTATTTTTTCTGATGTTAGTTATGGAAATCAGTGCCAAAGTGCATGTGCTCCAGCCCTACAATGGTAGTGATCAAAATATTTTCAACCAATTGGCTGTCTTTAACTATTAAAGGATGAATATATTATAGCTACATTAGGTGTATTTCTCAAAAGTTCCATTGGCTTTGTGTTTCTGAAAGTACATCAGATGGCACCACTTATAAAATCCCACTAATCCCACTAAGAAATTGGGATTAACAACGCAGTGATGTGAATGTAAACTGAATTTATGTCCTGCGATACTCCTTAAATTCCCTCAAGAGAGAATTGAAGTTTCAGGTCACTGCTCCACTTGCACGCCTTCATCAATTTAATCAGGCCAAAGAGATGTACTTTTCATGCACACTTTATTAGGCTCTGATGTTGAGTTCAAAATAAGTATCTGAAGTGTATTTGTATTTATAGTTGTTGTTCAATCCTCTATGTTTCATTGGATTTGGGCCTAACTTGAAGCTCTTTCTTCCCTTGGATTACACACCATGATATATTACATGCCAAAAGCCTTACTTAACGTTGCTGCATTGGTACCCATGCCGTAAATTACCAGGGCTCCCACCTCACCAAGCTCACAGTTTGCCTGCCTCATTCAGAAGTGGGTGAAATGCCAGGCGTCTGATGGTAGGGCCTCTGTTACCTTGCAGGCTAAGTAGTGCCAGGTTGGTGCCAGCGTAAACCTTTGTCCAGTGGTCTCTGTGCCACTAGGACATTGGACAACATATTTTAGAAGGTCCCCCCTATTTAGAGCTATCCTTCTGAAATCCATTTTCCTTTTTCGGGACTGCAGGATAAAGGTTGGCAGCGCTTACAGGAAAAAACAAAATGGCCCGAAGCGGTTTGAGAAAACTCCCAGCTTGGGAGGGCAGCTTATTTTTCGTTAATTAGAAAAAAATCCTTCCTTCAGTGCTTTGTTGCTGAAAAACAAAAAAAGATTGGCAAAGGTGGCCAAATCAGTATGGCTCTTCCTTCTTCTTTCTTCCCTACGCAACTGCCGCCTTGGCAGATGCACAGAAAGCAAAGAGACTCCACCAGGGACCAGGCAGACGAGGATCCAATGACACGTTGGTTGCTCATCTGCCATATGGGAGCAGCATCTACGGCCTTTGGCGACCTAATGGTTGGCCCACGGGTGTCTGATTGATCCTTGAAGGATGAGTTGCATTGATTGAAGCAATCGTTTTTAATACCTTGTTATTTTAATTGCATATTTTTTTGATTACTCATTTTAACGAACAGGCAACTGAGAAAACGTGAAAAACCCTGCTGGCTCTTTTGCCTTTACATTGTTTCTCCTAGGGCATACATGCCAATTTAAGTTAAAATGAGGCTTATGATCGATTTGTAACTTGCCCTGTAATTAACTACCGGAATTAAGACATAAGTAAACAAATCATTGTGAAATCTTCCACTCTCATACCACAGTGAGAATAACTAACTTACCCCCAGATGCATCAAAAACCCATTTTGCTATTCCTTAATAGTGAAAAATAACGATTCGCTATTAAGGAATAGCAAAATGCAATGCATGAAGAAATCACAAAAAAAATAGCGATTTCTTAATATTCCTTAATTGCGACTCGCAAATTGCGAGTCGCAATTAAGGAATACCTCCCCATTCCTATTCATTCCTAGGCCCATAGGAATGAATGAGAAGACATTCTCAGTTTGCGAATTGCAATTAGTGATGTGCAAATTGAGAATGCGATTTCAAGGTTGCAGGGGTGTCCAAAGGACACCCTGTTGCACCCCTGAAATTGATCTGTGCAGATATGTTGCGCACACACATGCCCTTAGGGCATGTATGTGTGCAACCTGAAACTTTGCAAAAATGCACTTTAGTGCAGTTTTTCAAAGTTTTTGCAAATTACCATTAAATTCAACTTCATGGTAATTTGCGAGCCCTATTAGCGAACTCGCTATTTTTTAAACTTTAATGCATTGCATTTAAGGAATCTCAATTTGAGATTCCTTAAATGCAAGTAATCGCATTTTTGCGATTTCTCAATTTGCGATTTTTGCATTTGGGATGATGCATCCCAAATGCAAAAATACCGGTCGCAAAGGGACAGATTCTGAGAATCTGCCCCTTTGCAAGCGGATTCTAGCTTGATGCATCTGGGCCGTAGATTCTATTTAGTTGATTTTCTTTGTCGCTTTTTGGTGAACCTTTTTTCATATGTATACTATTATTGGGGAAATTCTGGAAGTCCAGTAACTCACCTAACTTCTTCCCATTATGAGATTTACACCTGCCATTGGGGTTTAAACCCTCTTCAACACAATAACTATTAATTCTTCAGTCTTTAACAGTTACATTTGAGCATCCTCTGAACAGTCAAGAAAATCGAGAAAAATGGTCTGTTACCTAAATACACTTGGGGGCATATTTATGAGAGTCTTGGTTAACATTTAAACTACACAAATTTGTACATGTGTGACAAAAGCTTCTAAGGCTTTTAATGGCTTTATAAATCTGGAGCAAGGCAAAGCAGCGCAAATTGCTTCCTGCAAATTGTGCAGGAAGGTGCCCCTTCCTGCACAAAATCAATCCTGCCTACAATACAGGCACTCTTACACCATGGTTAAAGGGTGCCTGCATTGGCGCTAGGCTGCTTAAACAGCACCAGTGCAGAGGGAAAGGACAGAAAGGTGCATTATTGCTTGAATACAGCGCATTCCTGCTCTTTCCCAGTGACGTAGGGTAGCGCAGCAAGGTGACATGCTGTGCTGCCCTGTGCCAACTTTTCTCATAAATAGCTTGACTCACTCAGAAATCCTTTGTTGTTCTCAAGACCTGAGGCTCTCTCTAAAGATAGGCCAGAGAAAGGCCTCAAGTACTCTCTTAGCAGTTTTAAATCCCTTTTCCTACACTTGACGTCATTGTGGAGTATTTTCAAGTAGATCTATTTCGAAATTGCATGCCAGCATAGATGTTTTATTATTTTTTATAAACGACTCCCCTACCATCCCTCTGTCTGACTAGCATGCACCTTTCCTTCTACAGAACAGGAAATATACATTCTTTACACCAGAGAAACACATTCAACAGTTTCACTTGAGCAACAAAACTTTATGTTGTAAATATTCTGAGCTAGAGAAATTGGTTTAAGGAAGGTAATCATAAAGGCGGGGCTACATATCCCATGTCCTTAGGTTTTATTGCGTGGAATGTTCTGAAATGTTCTGAAACTTTTTTTATTTTGAAGTTCGAACGATTTTGCTCTCGAATGACATAAATGATTTCCTTCTGCCAATGAAGTGTAAAAAGCACTGGGCGTTTGCATGATCAAGATGGTGGAACATTAAATTAATTACACTTAATTGAACAGTATGCACACAAGATTACAAAATAATTTAGTTTAATTTCAGAATATTTGAATAAAATAAACAAAGGTCTGTATGTCAACAGCGCTGTGATATTCCCGTGACTCGCCAGTTTATTTGTCCCGGAGTCATATGGTTGTGATTGTATAGTGGTCAACTACTTTCCAACCGACATGTTTGTGTGTGTGCTACAATGAAGGCTCAGGCTGGTGTATTGTGAGTATAATTCTCCGTTTACTCCAAATTTCGCATCGGTGGTTGACTTTCATTCAGCTACCCGGAGAGAGGCACAGGACTGACAGAAAGACAAGGGCGAGGGCATGGTGGGTAAAGGGGGCTGGGCTGCTGGTTATGGAGACAGAGGATCAATGAGGCATTAGCAGCATAGCCGACAGGGAGTGTCGGGAGCAGAGCTGGGGCAAAATGATGCAGCTGTAGTGGGGAGGGAGAAGATAATCAGATGCCAGACAGGCCCCTGCAGCCCCTGTGGCACGGGGGGGGGGGGGCAACACGTCAGAGCGCCCTCAAACTCTTCAGTAGACCCCCGCTCAGTCCAAATCATATGGCTATTTGTAAGATGTTGTCTATTTTGTGGCCCCTTATTGCAATCTGCAGGGAGGGTCTTATCATTTTGTGTTTCGCCACGGAGCAAGAGGGGGCAGTACAGGTGCTTTGGAGAGAGGAGAGCAGTGGGTGATGTTAGCAGAGAGTAGATGTTGTCAATCGTAGCCTGTACATGTTGCAAGCAGGGGAGACTTGTTGACAATGGGGGTAACAGTGATATGGGAGAGTTGAAGTGGTTGAGGTTTATGGTGCTGCATGGAGACTTGAGAAGAAGGGGAGAGAAGGATTTGTGATTCAGGTCTTGATTACGATGTGGTGTGTGTATTCCCAACCCTGCATAAACTCCTGATTACGCAGGTGTCGGAATTACAAGTTTATAGGCATTGAACACATTCTATAATTATCGAATATGTTAAATAACTCAACATTAATTGCATTTTTGGCAAGTCAATGCTGCTGAAATATAACAGGGGAATGCATACAGTATCATGTGGATTTTGGAGCACTAAACACCAAAATAATAACATACCCCATGGTATCGTTATTTATCAGGTGTGGTAAATACCATCCACACTTGTAATCAAGTCCTAGATAGAGTAATAGTGAGGGTAGAAGGAAGAAGTATGGGTCTAGGTGAGGATGAGCAGAAGTGGCCGGGTCACTCAGGAGGGTGGTGCTTCTGACTGGGTGCAGCCAGTGGTAGAAGTGTGCGGGAACGGAAGGGCACGGCATGCCCCTACTTCTAAAAATTATTTCAGTCCGTTCCCCTACTTCTTACTTTCAAAAAAGCATCCCGGGACGGCAAGAGTAGTCTGACTTAAAGTATGGGTCTAGGTGAGGATGAGCAGAAGTGGCCGGGTCACTCAGGAGGGTGGTGCTTCTGACTGGGTGCAGCCAGTGGTAGAAGTGTGCGGGAACGGAAGGGCACGGCATGCCCCTACTTCTAAAAATTATTTCAGTCCGTTCCCCTACTTCTTACTTTCAAAAAAGCATCTCGGGACGGCAAGAGTAGTCTGACTTAAAAACTATAACTTTTTTCATTAGATTCCAGGGGCTGCTCGCACTTCTCTGTGAACTCCAGAGGCTGCAGCAGTCCCTCCCTGAGCTGGCACAGACCGAGGGCAGTCCCTTTGTCATTCTGATTGAGGCTGATCACCCCCTTTTGAATGACAATGCGCCCGCCCTCTGCCTTTAGCATATCAAGTACCAGTGAGATCGGAGTTGGTGATTACAGAGGAGCTTTCCCCAGACAGAGTACTTGGGGGAACTTGACACCTTGTGTAATTTGTTAATGTTGTACACAGAGTGAATTGGGCAGGAGCAGTGACCGGACAGAAGAGGCAACAGGAGCGACAGGAAAGGAGAGGTACTAGGGCAGGCGAGGTGAGGGGGGGAATTGGGGGGGTTGGGGGGCAGGAGAAGTGACGGGGAAGGAGAGTTGACGTGTCAGGAGCAGTGATAGGTGATAGGAAAGGAGAGGTGATGGGGCAGGGGAAGTGATGGGGCAGGAGAAGTGAAGGGGCAGGAGCGGTGATTAGGCATAGGCAGGAGCGGTAACCGACAGGAGCAGTGAACGGATAGGAGCAGTGAACAGATAAGAGGAGTGAACGGGGCAGGAGAAGTGATGGGACAGGAGCGGTGATTGGGCAGGATTGCTGATCTGACAGGAGCAGTGAACGGGCAGGAGCAGTGAACGGGCAGGAGTGGTGACGGGGCAGGAAAAGTGACGGGGCAGGAAAAGTGACGGGACAGGAAAAGTGACGGGACGGGGTTGGAAATGTGACAAGGCAGAAAAGTGACGAGGCAGTAGCAGTGACGGGGCAGGAGAGGCAACAGGAAAGGAGAGGTGTTTGGGCGGGAGAGGTAACTGGACAGGAGAGATGACCGGGCAGGAGAAGTGACGGGCAGGAGAAGTGACGGGGCAGGAGAAGTGATGGGTCGGAGAGGTGACGAGGCAGGAGAGGTGACGGGGCAGGAGAGGTGACGGGGCAGGAGAGGTGACGGGGCAGGGGAGGTGACGGGGCAGGAGAGGAGGTGACAGGGCAGGAGAGGTGATGGGCAGGAGAAGTGACGGGGCAGGAGAAGTGATGAAGCAGTAGAAGTAATGGGGCAGGAGCGATGATTAGGCATGAGCCGGAGTGGTAACCGGGAAGGAGCAGTGAACGGGGCAGGAGCAGTGAACGGGGCAGGAGCAGTGAATGGGGCAGGAGCAGTGAACGGGGCAGAAGTGACGGTGCAGGAAAAGTGACTGGACAGGAGAAGTGACGGGACAGGAGAAGTGACGGGACAATTGAAGGAGAAGTGTTTGGCACGAGAAGTGAAGGGGCAGGAGCAGTGATTAGACATAGGCAGGAGTGGTAACCAGCAGGAGTAGTGAACAGATAGGGGCAGTGAACAGAAAAGAGCAGTGAACAGGGCAGGAGAAGTGATGGGACAGGAGCGGTGATTGGGCAGGAGTGCTGACCGGACAGGGGCAGTGAACAGGCAGGAGCGGTGACGGGGCAGGAAAAGTGACGGGGCAGGAAAAGTGACGGGGCAGGAGCAGTGACGGGTCATGAGAGTCAACAGAAAAGGAGGTGACTGGGCAGGAGGGGTAACTGAACAGGAGAGGTGGACGGGCAGGAAAAGTGACAGGGCAGGAGAAGTGACAGGGCAGGAGAGGTGACATGGCAGAAGAGGTGACAGGGCAGGAGAAGTGACGAAGCAGTAGAAGTAATGGGGCAGGAGCGTTGAATAGGCATGAGCAGGAGTGGTAACCGGGCAGGAGTTGTGAACGGGGCAGGAGCAGTGAACCAGGCAGGAGCAGTGATTGGGGCAGGAGCAGTGAATGGGGCAGGAGCAGTGAACGGGGCAGAAGTGACGGTGCAGGAAAAGTGACGGGACAGGAGAAGTGACGGGACAGGAGTAGTGACGGGACAGGAGAAGTGATGGGACAGGAGAAGTGACGGGACAGGAGAAGTTACTGGGACAGGAGAAGTGACTGGGACGGGAGAAGTGACGGGGAAGGAGAGGCAACAGGGCAGGAGAGGCAACAGGGCAGGAGAGGCAACCGGACAGGAGAAGTGACCTGGCAGGAGAAGTGACTGGGCAGGAGAAGTGACCGGGCAAAAGAAGTGACGGGCAGAAGAAGTAACGTGACGGGCAGGTGACGTGACGGGCAAGTGACGTGAAAGGGCAGGAGAGGAGAGGTGAACGGGCAGGAGAAGTAACGGGGAGGTAACGTGACGGGGCAGGAGAGGTCACGGAGCAGGACAGGTGACGGGGCAGAAGCAGTGATTAGGCATGAGTATGAACAGTGGCCGGGCAGGAGCGGTGAACGGACAGGAGCAGTGAATGGGGCAGGAGCGGTGAACGGGGCAGGAGCGGTGAACGGCAGATGAGCGGTGAACGGGGCAGGAGCGGTGAACAGGGCAGGAGCGGTGAACAGGGTAGGAACAGTGAATAGGGCAGGAGCAGTGAACAGGGCAGGAACAGTGAACAGGGTAGGCATGAGTAGGAACAGTGAACGGACTGGAGCGGTGAACGGACAGGAGCGGTGAATGGGGCAGGAGCGGTGAACGGGGCAGGAGCGGTGAACGGCGCATGAGCGGTGAACGGGGTAGGAGCAGTAAACAGGGCAGGAGCGGTTAATAGGGCAGGAGCAGTTAACAGGGCAGGAGCGGTTAACTGGGCAGGAACAGTGAACAAGGCAGGAGCAGTGAACAGGGCAGGAACAGTGAACAGGGTAGGAGAAGTGACGGGCCAGGAGAAGGGAGGGGGCAGGGGAATTGATGAAGCAGGAGTGTTGATCGAGCATGAGCAGGAGTCCTGACTGGACAGGAGCAGTGAAAGGGCAGGAGCAGGAGTTTCCCAGGGCGACTTGAAGCGTAGAGGGCCAGTTTAGTTTGGGGGGACCGGTTTTGTACAAGTGCAGGAGTTTTAAAAACATTGCAAAGTTCTTTGTATATTCAGCAGGTTTCGGTCAACAATACAAGTGCCAATATTACTTTGGTGATCAATGTACCTGCTGGAGAGAGATGGGAGCATGTTTTGTCTAATGGCTTTTTTACTCATCTAAGGTAGTACAGAGGTGTAATATTCCTGCTGCAAAGAACATGTACCATGCATATCAAAGAGCAATATGTTATTTGCAAAGTTCAGTGGGTATTGCTTTGTGTTCACTTCCCGAATGAAAGGACACTTGAATACATATTGCTTGGCAGTTCGGGCTGGATTGTTCCCATTGGGTGCAGAATCTAGACTGATTTGCATATGGCTGGGTCCAAACTGGAATGGCATGTGAGCAAAAAACGATGGATTTAAGCCCAGATCTCTGAACTGGGATGAATGTATGACATTGTTCTGCAGTCTGTCCATCAATTGTTCTTTTTGCATTTGTCACCCGAGTGGGACAGGTATGCTTAGACATGAGTCCCGTGCTCTCCATGCCACTGGAATCAAGCTATCCTGGCTGATGAGGGCTGAAAGCCTGAAACCGGTCCTAGAATGCTTGTTTCCAGTCCAGGGAGGACCTGGCTTAGCAGTTCGGGCTGGACTGTTCCCATTGGGCGCAGGGTCAAGACTGATTTGCATATGGCTGGGTCCAAACTGGAATGGCATGGTGAGTAAAGAAACAATGGATTTAGGCCCAGATCTCTGTACTGGGGTGAATGTATGATATTGTTCTGCATTCTATCCACCAGTTGTTCTTTTTTCTATATTATGATTGAGCAGCTAGCTGGCTGACAGGAATATGAAGGATCCTTTGTGGGTTTCCGTGAGTCTAGATTCTCCTGATGAGTCCCTTTCTCTTCTGAGCCCTGCTTAACACATGTGTACAGGAGGAGCCCTGTATTCATGACCTCAATGTTTGAGACAAAAATAATCATGGATTTCTGAACAATGAGAGAAAAAGCATTAAGGTAACATGTTGTTCCTGCTTATATTTCACACGCTTCACATAAACTTGTGTTCCCTATGAGTGTTTGCTTTTTCCTGAATTAAACCTCAAATAAACATGTTTATCCATTGTTTTAATTAAATAATGTTATAAGCTGTAACTGGTCAGTGAAATGCTAAACGTACTAAAAATTGGTATGTTTAGCTATTTCCAGCCACACCCCTGACTCCGCCCACGGATTCAATCTTCGGTTATTCCTGCCTCCTGATTCTCCACCCACAGTTCCTCTACTTTTTTTCCCCACTTCGACCACTGGGTGCAGCTGGCACAGCAGGTGGTGGTTACCAGAAAAGGATATCGGGTACAGTGTAGGGGGGGGGGGGATTTCTTTGGTGAAAATGCCAGTGGAAAATGCGTGAAAACATGATGGATAGTTGCGCTCAGATGAGGGAGTACATGGTGCCAAGGCTTGCAGAGGGGGTGCAAATAGAAACTTGGCAAGGGCAGTGTTGAAGGTATGAGGAAACAGGTAAGGGGGTAGTGGTTGTATCATTCTGATGCTGAGGTGGTGAGGGGTGAAATGTGAAGAGAGTGGATTCACAAATGTTGAGGATGTATTGAGCTGATATTATGGTCGTGAGTTTGACATGGAGCCATGGAGGAATTGGGGTGTAGTTTGATGGGGGATGCCAGGGAGGACAGCAGGCAGTAGGGTGATAAATGAAAGTGTGATTGTGTTTCTAGAGGTTTGAATTTAAACAGGGAAAACTTTATGGTTCAGGAAGGCAGATATGCAGGAGAGTTTGATCAGAAGGGATGGGTGATGGGACAGGGGTGTGAGAGCAAAGTCAGGCCCCAGTATTAAATATGGATTACTCTGTAAGGTGCAAAACACCCACCTCCAAGTCTGTCAACAGATAATACATGAGCACATAAACTGTTGAAAACACGTATTTCGTACATATCTGGGTGATTGGCTCTTGCCGAATATAATGCGAGTCATAAGCCCATCAGGAACCCCACTAAGGAGAGTAACTCAGATGTCCTCATCTACAATGGTCTACCAGATCAACCGAATAGGCCACTTAATATTCACCAGAATCGTATGCACAAATCTGGCACCTCCCCTTAGCACCCTAGGCCAGCAGTGCAGCACAGGGAACCACATACAGGAAAAGGTCCATCTCAAAAACATACACCAGGCAATAGAACCTGGCCGGGGCAAGCGCATCAAATACAGAATGAGTGATATACAGGAAAAAGGGGAGAGTAAGCACAGTCTAAACTAAAAATAAAAGAGGTGTGGGCCTCCAAACAACGGGGTATATTTAGAAGGTGATTGCGCCACAGGAACATCTCTTTTACCTACGTTCCGGTGGCGCAATGCCCTGCTCCATATTTACAAAGTGGCATTAAGCCACTTTTTATGGCTTTGTGCCGCTTTGTAAATATGGTACCCTTTCACGCAAGTATCTGTGTGAAAAGAGCATGCAATTTGTGTTGCAATTATTCCACTGCGACATCAATTGCTCTTTCATGCTGTCCCAGATTTACAAGGATCTGTAAATCTGAGGCAGTGCCAAAAAGCAGGCTTTAGATTGGCACAACAAGGAGAAATACTTTTATTTCTCCCTGCTATTGCTTTTTCTATGTGTATTGCATTCTGCAGCATACATAGAAAGAACAAAATACCATTATTGATTGTTGTGCTTGAGGTGTCCCTTCATTCACAAAAACAACCATTTAATATTGGTGATGGCAGAATGCAGCTCACATACAAGTAGCAAGTCATCATTATTGATTGTTTATGTGCTATAAGGGACATCATCCTCCACATAAGCAATCATCCCTGCAATGCAGGCACACTTGCACTATGGCGCAAGGGTGTCTGTGTCGGCGCTAGGCAGCTAGTTTTAGTGCCAGTTCTAGGGAAAACACAGGGGTGCACCATATTCTTGTAAATATGGCACATCCCTGCATTTTCAAAATGGCACAATGTGGCGCCGAAAAAGTTTCCCTGTACATATGCCCCCATGAGGCATGGGGCACGTAGAGACTGAGGCACATTTCTTGCACAAAAAAATATGAATGCATTCAAGGCATCTTTTTCAAGACATTGTATAAGGAAATTTAATTCTTTTTTAAAGTAACAAAATAAATAAAACTGTCCTATATTCTTGTGGAAATGGTGGACACAGCAGAGACGGCTGGACAGTTTGCTCTGTAGGTCACTAGAAGAGATATCCTCTCACAAGAACCAGATTACAATGGCAATATCCAAAATTATAAGATCATGTTCTACTTCATGAACCACATGTACATACTTTAGCGATACCTGTTATGTGCATAAAATATTTTTGTGATGTACTGAACTGTATATTAGACAATGGATTCATAAGGAATGGCAGAAGCATGGAGTAACATGGTGCTGTGGATGAGACTTGTTGAGAAGAGAGGTTGAGGGAGTAGGGTGGAGAAGAAGTGAAGTGATAGAGTAGAGAAAGTTTGGTGGTACAAGTAAAGAAAGGGGTGTAGATAGTGGAGGAGGAGAGATTAGTGGCGGAGCAAGGGGGGGGCAGTGTACCCCAGGTGGCACAAGTAGTTATTATAGCTCAATATAGATTGAGTAAAAAGTGGGTATTAAGTACAATTTTTCTCTTTTTCCTACATTTTCTCACAGAAGGGTGCCTCCTTTTTCCTGAGCTGCGGCCAGGTGAGGTGCGGTCTTATCCTTGTAATAGACAGGTAAGCACACATTAGACTGAATGAAGTAATGGCACAATCAATTTAATTGAGTGGTCATGATATCTAACATATTTGTTTTTGGTGGAACCTTGTGTCCTTTTAAGAGCACGTACCAACCTCTACAATATAAATGGCTGTATTTTACTCTCTTGCAGAAAATGTCGACAGACCATCATTTACCGAGGAATTGTTTTTTGCACTCCTGAATACAGGTGAAGAGGTTATATTTGTTTCCACCTTTTTTGTATTATAATTGATATTATACACATTTCATTTTCTGCAGTAGCAATAATTAATGGTCCTGAAGAAGGCATAGGATAGTATATCTGATGTTGCTGAAACATGTTGACCCTCCTTATCTAGACAGTTATTAGTTGGAAGCTGTCGTTTGCACAGTTTTTAATCTTGATCTCTGAGAGATATTAATACAGGTATTTTTCTCCCATTGGTCAATTTTAACTCACACTTTGCACTGCCTCCAGTAGTCCCACCTGTCTCTATTACTCACATCTGTAGGTCTATAAAACATGAGTAGTATAACTATAAATAATATAGTTGTACACAAAAAAACATCCTCGAGCTCCCCTTTCCTATTGAAAGAGTTGTAGCCCTTAGTGCCACTAGTGTGACACTAGGAGGAGACCCAGATGATGAAGCATGTCACCATTGGTGAGTGATGGGAATCCGTCCTAATATAGAACTTTTCCTTCTATAATCTGCAAGGGATGTATAGGTGGATGATCAAGATCTTAAGGCCTCCTTTTGATTCCATTTGTTTGTGTGGACCCGTGGATAGTATATTTGTTTATTGAACAATTAGTGGGGTCAGCGGCTTCCTACCGCTCTTACTTGCCATCTTGTGGCAGCAATCGCCAGCCCCTCCCACTCTACAATGCTCCCATTGCAAGGTGGCAATCTGCAGAATCTCACCAGCACCCCCACACCCCACCTTCAATGCAGCCCTGGGCGGCAAACGCAGGGACCACAACGGGCAGCCAAAGGCCTAGATATTCCACTGGGAGAGATAGTATGAATTGTGATTATTGGTAGTATCAGGGAAAGGGAGGATAAGCAAGTGTATGGTGCAGGGGGTAACTGCATATACTAGATATTTAGAGAAGGAGAGGCATTGGTGGAAAAGAGAGGGTGTGTGATGTGTAAACAGCTAGTAGAGTGAGAATGGGTTGGAGAGAAGCAGATACGTTGTGTGGAGGAAAATTAGACTGGGAAATGCACAACATTATTTTTCTTCTATCGAGTGAGAAAATACCATATTAAGGCATTATCCAGAAAACATGTTTGCAGCCTTTAGCCCATCTGAGTGGTGTTGTCTCCTTGATTTCTTTCAGGTTACTATTTGGGTATTTGTGATTTAAAAGGACTGCTAATGATTAAGATAATTTATACGTCATATCATGTAATGCTACGTCGTAATGTGTCATATGGCCTTGCAAATGGTACATCTGTTATTATTGTGACTTCACAACACTGCAGGTTGCTGTGGCTGTGGAAGGTCTTTTGAATTTTAAAGACTGCGTTTTTTTGAACGATGGACAAAGTGTTTGCTTTTGAGGTTGTTTGAAAAGGCTGTGGTTTGATCAGGAGAGGCATATATTTAGATTGCATCATCCCAAGTGTCACACCCATTCCTCCCCAAGCTGAAAGCACCCAGCATGCTTGGACTCTTGAGCCCATTTGGTGGAAATTGGGTTACTGACTAGGAGGAGTGAAACCTTACTCAAGAAGCAACTACAATATCTGTCAGGGTAAAGTCATAAGCAACCCCCAAATCAACCTGTGCTTAACCATCTGGTAGTTTGGCACAAAAGCAGTCAGGCTTAACTTAGAGGCAATGTGTAAAGTATGTATGCACCACTTCAAACAGTAATAAAGTGAAAATACAACACAAGAAAAATCCCACACCAAGTTCGAAAAATAGATTAAAATGTAATAAATTATTTGAAGCAAAATTACAACAATCCAATGAGTAGAACAGAGATATGCAATTTTAAAGAATTACATATTTAAGGTAAGTAAAGGCCCTAAAAGCCCAAAGAGTCATCCACAGTTAACTGCTCATGCAGACTCAGTGAAAGTCATAAGCTCAGGCCAACTCCAATGTAGTGCAGGCCGGATACAGGGACCAGGTTAGTTCCACTGAAAGCGTTATCCTCTAAGTCTTGCATGAAGAGTTCTGCTCATGGCGGAAGGGGCCTAAAGGACAGGGAGAGCATCGTGGATGGTCATCAATGTAGTGCTAAGAGCAGCCCGGACATCACGGAGGGTCATCGCTGCAGTGCGAAGATCCTGTCGGGTGTTGCAGATGGTTGTTGTTGGAGCTTCATGTTGGCAATCAAAGCGAGCTGTAGAAGCTGTAGCACAAACTGCAGATCTCGAGCTGATTTGTGTCTTTGGTTGTCACTATGAAGTGAAAAGTCAAGCTAGCTGAAACTTAACATTGGTGGGCGGGCACTGGCAGCAAGATCTTGGTGCAAACGGCTCGTTCATCTTCATTAAGATCCTTCAACTTCAGGATTTCGCATTTTGTTGAGAGAGGAGCTCAATTGAAGCCACACCAATGTTCCAGGACCTAATGGACACCTCTTGAGGGTCAGGAACTCACTTCAGGAGGGTCAGCAGGGCTGAGGCAGGTCCAGGCAGCAGGGTAGCTGCACAGTTGCATGGAGCATCTGGAACTTGTTTGGTTCCTGCAGCTCAAAATAGGAGGTCACGCTGCTGACCCTTAGAGTCACTTCAGCCTGGACTGAAGGGTGCAGTCCCAGTCTTCCTTCTCAGCAAGAAAGGTAGAAGGCCAAATATCAGCAGACTAATAGGGCAGTAGAGTATCAGTCCTTCTGGAAGCAAAGCAGAACAGCAGTCCTGCTGTAGCATCCACAGGTCCAGGAGTGTACTAAAGAGTTGGGTCTGAGGGTTCAATATTTATATGTTATGTTATGTTATTTACTTTTATAAGGCGCTCAGATTCCCAAGGGTTTCTCGGCGCCACCTGAAAGAAATCAAAACAATCAAAAGCGAGATGAAAGACCTATTGATTAAAAAGCCAGGTTTTCAGCATCTTACGAAAGTGTACAAAACTGGACTCGTTCCTCAAAGACAGAGGAAGAGAGTTCCACAGTGTTGGACCCAAATAGGAAAAAGATCGGCCGCCTACCCTGGAAAATCTATGTCTCAGAAGCGAAAATGTTATCTGGTTGGCTGAGTGGAGAGGGCGAGAGGGGACATACAGTTGAACAATGGAACTCAGATATTGGGGGGCCTTACCTGTTTTAATCCTGTGCATATAAGATAAGGTCTTGAATTTAATGCGAGTTTCCACTTTCAACCAGTGGAGTTCACGCAAGGAACTGGAAACAGGTGCAGTTTTAGGGATCAGGCAGAGCAGGCGAGCAGCAGCATTCTGAACGACTTGCAACTTACGAATGACCTCCTTATTGGCTCCACTTTATTATAGAGGAAGGGCTCGAATCACAAAAGTAATCTGAGACAAAATCTTAACTTTACGACTTTCAGTATTCACAAAGGGCATTCAGGAGTAGTAAAGTTAGAAATCCTAACTTTACTACTCCTATTTGCCCTTTTTGAATACCGAAAGTCGTAAAGTTAGGATTTTATCTCAGATTACTTGTGTGAATCGGGCCTGGTGTTTCTAGAGAATTCACTTTGAAATCCTTGAAGTTTCCTAGCTTATATGTCCTGGTTCCAAACTGGTTAATAAACACTGCAGTGGCACAATTCCTTTGTGTGAAGGCAGGCCACAGCCTATTCACTTACATGTGGGGCTGTGCCCAGCTCCAGCCGGTTGATGGCCTATCCAGGCACAACTAATCCTTCTATTGTTTGACTGTCCGGGTGGAATGAACAAAGTCCAACTATCAAATACATCTAGCCTTGGAACCCAGGAACAGGCTGCAGGTACCAAATAGCTAGAGCAAGACAATGCCAACTTTCTAAAAGTAATAACAAACTGAATAAATGCCAATACTGTTACCACCAATCTTTCTTATTGGCCACAGCACATTGGAGTTAAACCAAACATGGTCCTAGACTTGTGATTCAGTCTGAATAAATCATTTTTTATTTTGTTTACTCAAAATACATTTGTTAATTTATTTATGTCATTTGTACAATTTTTCAAAACCCTACAATCCACAAACAAAAACAACAATTTATACAATGAATTATCAGTCAAAATATACACATTCCAAACAATTCATACACTCCCAATAAGTCAATACATTCCACACTGCAAACCTTCACTCTCACACCACAAAAGAATAAGCTATTTACATTTGAATTTCCATAAACATATACAAAAAACCATTGAAAATACGTTTTTTTTTGCTTGTGTGTTTAAAAAAAAATTAATATGTATTATAGATCTTATGGCATATAGACTAGCAGTCTACGCGTTTCGAACTCCAAATTTGTTCGGAGTTCTCATCAGGACCTCATAGCTCTTACTGAAACAGAGCCTCATCCAGCCACCTGACGTGGAACAATAAAGCCCACGCCTTATGGGCGCCTCTGGGAGATGAAATGTGTGCAGGAGCATTGTCTCAAAGCCTTTTTATGTTGAAATAGACTCACAGTGTTTCCTTCTTCATGAAGTCTGCGTGCACGTCTTAATCTCCGATGCACATCGCATTCGGGAAGCTTTGCAAAGCTTCTCGAATGCGTCCTGAGGAGAACGCCGAACCAATTTGGAGTTCAAAACGCGTAGACCGCTAGTCTATACGCCATAAGATCTATAATACATAATAATTTTTTTTTTTAAAACACAAGCATAAAAAAAACGTATTTTCTATGTTTTTTTGTCTATGTTTATGGAAATTCAAATGTAAATAGCTTATTCTTTTGTGGTGTGAGAGTGAAGGTTTGCAGTGTGGAATGTATTGACTTATTAGGAGTGTATGAATGTTTTGGCATGTGTATATTTTGACTGATAATTCATTGTATAAATTGTTGCTTTTGTTTGTGGACTGTAGGATTTTGAAAAATTGTACAAATTACATAAATAAATTACCAAATGTATTTTGAGTAAACAAAATAAAAAATGATTTATTCAGACTGAATCACAATTCTAGGACCCATGTTTGGTTTAACTCCAATGTGCTGTGACAAATAAGAAAGATTGGTGGTAACAGTATTGGCATTTATTCAGTTTGTTATTAGGTCAGTGACTTGGCCTTACTGTTGGGAGCCTATGCCCAGTAGTGTTTTCTAAACTTTCTAAAAGTGACATTTTCAAAATTGTATCTTAAAATCTGACTTCACCATTGAAGACAATTTTTTATTAGAAATTCTCAGACACCAAACATAGTATTCCTACCTGCTCCCAATTGAAAGTTATCCCTTATTAAATGTAATATGTTAGCCCAATGTTATCCAAAAGGAGAGGTAGGCCTTGCAATAGTGAAAAACAATGTATAAGTTGTTCACTACCAGGACATGTAAAGGTATCTGGCCAATTTTTTCAAATCCACTGCATACTGCCCTATTGACTACTCAGGGCTTGCCCTAGAGGTGACTTATATATATTATAAAGAAAGTGTTGGGCCTGGTAAAAGGTTTATTTTGCAAGGATGAAATGGCAGTTTAAACTGCACTCACAGACTGCAATGGCAGGCCTGTGTTATGTTAAAAGAGCTACATAAAGGTGTGCTGCAATCAATGCTGTAGGCCCAGTAGTAGCATTTAATTTAAAGGCTATGTGTAAATGCAGTGCCACTTTACCAGAGAGTTGAAGGTAAATTAAATATGTCAATTGGATATAAACCAATTTCACTGTGTTTAAAAAAGAGAGCACAAGATCTTCAACACTTGATAGGAGTGGTAATGTACCTGTGCACTTTGCAATGCTCTCAAGTGCTTAAGTACTTGCAGTCCTAAAAGCCAACATTAATGGGTTCAGAAAACGGGAGGGTGAAGACAAAAACTTTGGGGATACCTCTGGCGAAATAGCTAAATCCATCGCCAATCTTACAAGGATGAAACCAAAAGTACAGACTCAATTATGCATAGTGATGCAGGACAAAAAATATGAGAGGGGCCAAGGCATACATATGACATGGGCCACTCAGCAACTGTGAAGTTGCCTTCTGCATTATGTCAGTGTCCCCTGTTTTGGTGGGCCTGTCAGAGCTTCAATGTCAAAGTGTTTATGTGAGTGTATGAGTGTTCACCAGTCTTACTGTACCTATTGGTGTCTTTATGCTCCAGTAAGGGCTTTAGTATCTTCCTGTGCCCTGTATGTGTTTATCTTTCCTGGTTCCATGGAGAAAGCATCATTGGCATAGCAGGATATGTTTCCTAGTCCTGGTGTGCATATTAGCCTCTTCCTGTTGCAGTACAGCATCCCCTAACCCAAGTGACTGCATCTCGCTTTTCAAGTGTTCATGTCACCCGGTACCAATGTCTAGGTTTCCCTGAGCCAGCATCAGCATTTGCTTGTTCCTGTGTCTGTACCTCCTCATCCCAGCGTTCCGGCATCCTTGTCCCATTATCAATGATTTCCTGACACACAGTCTATTTTCCCTAGACCAGTGTCTGTGTCTTTCTGCCTCAGTGTATGTGGTGTATTTCTGCCTCACCGTAAGTGTGCCTATCCCAGAGTCTCTCTGTATCTAAGTGTTTCCTTGTGTCTCCTAGTATTTCTTCAATAATGAGTTTGTGGGTGTCCTTCTCGCCCATTCTCTTCCCACGGCATTGGCTCCCCATACCTTTGTGTGCTCGTGACCAGACTTCTCCATGTTTGTGTTGGTCTTATTTCCCCACAGCTCCGTGTATTTGTAGGGATGAGAATACCCAGTCGAACGATAAGTAACAATTTCTACTGCTTTCGATGGTAAATTTCTCAAGGATAAAGCTCACGTTTATCTTGACTAAACGCTTGAAAAAAAGCAAAATTTGCGGATTTTAATATTATAAAAAAAAATCTACATGCTAGGTCTCGTTTCCAGGGGCTGTGATCCTCTAAAGAACTGTATCAAATCTTGAAGGAATTTACAACTTTCAGCAATCAGTCATTAATACCTACCTCTCAAGATTGGACTGATGCTCTTTCTAAATTCTTTGAGGAAAAAATCACAGATATTCATCATTCTCTTGTATTACAACACAATAGCACCCATCCTGAAGATCTGCCAAGTCCATCACCCGATCTCCCTCAACTTCTGAATGAATTTGTCAAATGTGACTGCAAGTCGGTCACCTCTGCCATGCAGAAGATAAAATCTGGTTCCCCCACTGACCCTGTTCCTCCCAAACTTTTTTCCATTTTGCCCCGGTATTACTGGAGAGACTAACTAGCCTATTTAATAAGTCACCTTTGGAGGCGGACTTTCCTACAATATGGAAAGCAGCCAGACTAAGACCAATTTTAAAGAAACCAACGGCTGATCCCAACATTCTCCTAAATTACCGACCTATCTCACTACTCCTTATTTCGGGAAAATGCTCGAATCTCTTATTAATCAACAGCTTGTGGACCATCTCGAAAGCCATGGACTCTTAGACCTCTCACCGTCTGGTTTTAGGACAGCGCACAATACGGAGACAGCGTTGGTCGAGGCCACTGACAACATCAGACTGGCCCTAGACAAACACCAATCAGTCATCCTCGTCCTGCTCGATCTGTCAGCCGCCTTTGACAACATCTCCCATAGCATTTTAATACAGCGGCTTTGGGAGATATGTGTCAGAGGAAATGCCCTTAAATGGTTCATCAGCTACCTATCTTACCGTGTAACAACTGTTCAGATAGGAAACAGCATCGCGTGTGAGAGACCGGTTAAGATGGGAGTACCGCAGCGCTCTATTTTGAGCCTAACACTTTTTAATGTGTACACGACACCATTGGCTAAGCTGATCAAAGCCTACGGCTTTGATGTCATATCCTATGCTGATGACACCCAGATCCTGATCACCTTGGGTCCGGACCCAAATGAAACCAATCAGCGTTTTAAAAATTGCATGACTCATGTTGAGAAGTGGATGAAGGCAAACCATCTCCAACTAAATGGTAGCAAGTCAGAGATTATGCTCTTTGGTAAAGCTGCAGAACATTGGGCATATGACTGGTGGCCATCCAATCTAGGCCTTTGCCCAGGAAATGGTCCGGAATCTTGGCTTTGACATGAACAATCAATTGTCCATGAAAAACCAAATCAATCACGTCATTGGCACCGCTTTTGGTGTAATGCGCAGTTTGCGGAAGGTTTTTAAATTGATTCCTATTGAGGCGTGTAAACCATTAGTACAGGGATTAATTATTAACAGAATGGACTACGGGAATGCCCTACTACTTTCAATAAATGAAAACCTCTTAAATAGGCTTCAGGTTCTGCAGAACACCACAGCTACGTTAGTCCTCGACCCTCTGCGAAGATCTCCTTCTGCCCTCTGCTTAAAAGCCCTCCACTGGCTTCCAGTGAAAAAGCGGATCTTTTTCAAAACCCTATGCTTGGTTCATAAGCCTATATATGAAAATGGTCCAAAGTATTGGTCACAAAAGCCAAGCCAGTATCTCAAATGAAGATGCAGGAAACAACAATTGTAGTATAAGTTCCTTTAATCCTGAGTAGCCTGGAGGAACACGTCAGCTCCGTGCTCTCTCTGGTACAATGTCTCCCAACTCCCACCAACAGAACTTGGAACCCATACAAGGAAATACATTCTACAATGAAACATACACGTGGACACATGAGCATCTAAAAGAATAAAAAGCAACACAACACTTCCCACTCCTTAAATATTAAATAAATAAATAAATAAAGGAAACTTACAAGGAGGGAAAAGCACAATGTAATTTACATGTTGTTTACTCCTCTCAGAATCCACACCGCCAAGCGGCCGAGCTTTTTCCTTTCTAGCTCCGTCATCATGGACCAAAATGCCCTTATACCAGCATACCATCCCCGAACATAGCTGCTTTCGTAAGAAGCTGAAGACACGGCTTTTTGGAAACTAAGCCATCATCTGTTAACTTGTCAGAGCCGTCTGCAAGCGCCATGAGACTCTCCGGAAGTGATATGTGCGCGATACTAATGTTCCTGACTTGACTTGACTTTCTCGAATTCGCGGTTATTTACTAAATGTGGTAAATTATTTACCCTACCGTATCATTGTTTTACCGTGTTTAATAAATCACCAATCGCAACCATCTCATCCTAAATATTGTTCACAAAGTGGAGTCAGTGATTGGAGGTGTCTGCTGATAGTTGTATTCGAAATATGCCATTTTAAAGAAACACCTTTGCACTATTGTGCAATTTGTAGAGGGACCAAGCAGAGTTCATTGCTAGTGTTACCTACATTTTGTTCCTGTAGGTAACAATCTACAAGTCTGTATCATAAAGAAAAGCCACATTTTAAAATGTATAAAAGAAATAGTGTCAACTGATTCAGTAGCCCAAGGGGATTTCTACTTTTCTTAAAGTTTAAACTGCTTAGTATCTCATCCAAATACTATGGTAATTTCAAATAGATATTTCGTTTTTAAGCAGAGAACTGTCACAAGGAACAGTGGGCTGATTTATATCAGAAGAAACAGAGAATGTGATAGACACTCCAGCAGGCAGACGATATAATGACTGAAACTCTCAGGCTGACAGGATCACCTAAAAGGTGGAGTAATTTGAATTGAAAATCGATTTCAGTAAGATCCGACACTGGCAAAGTCCTCATCCGGCAGCAGAAGGCAAAGAGCCAGCATGAAAAGTTACCACGCTGTCAAAAACATTTCTCCAAGGCTTTAGAAGGAACATTAATGTACACATACAGAACGCCTCGAATGGCAAGCAATCAGAAAAGAACAATCATTTCTGCAATTCCTTAAAACTTGGCAGATTTGATATATAAGCTGATAGCACAAGACAAGAATAGCTCGTGCCTTGTTCACACTCTTGGTTAGATCTATAAAATCGAGTTGCTGGAGTGTGTCAATAATGAGCACATTTTAGATTAAAGTTTTACTTTTGTTAGAAGCTAAAATTGCATCTCAAATAAAGGGACACGATTTCCAGATAAGGTGAGAATGCTATTTAAATACAAGATGCAGTAACTATACGTTTGCACTTAAGCAATGTATAGACAGATCATACAGTAGGTTGCAGGTGTTGTGTAATATCTGGTATCCCCTTGGGATCGTGTATCCCCTTCACTTCGGCCGTCTTCGGAGAATTAACTCAGCCCGGGCAGGAAAAGACAGAAGCAGTCGATCTCTGCTCGGGCTGAGCACGGGGATACACGATTTCATGGGATACCAGACAGGCTCAAGCTATAAATTAACGTGTTTCTCTGAATACTGGAGCCACTGCTGCACAAGATACAGGAAGCAAATCGAAACGTACAAAGAACGAAAGGTTAAATAAATGAACATTAAATTCATACACAGAGTCGAAGTGAAAGAATGGAATGCTTATTTTCCAAGCAAATCGCAACAAGAATGGAATGCCTATTTTCCAAGCAAATCACAAGTACAAAGAAAGAAAGGTGAAATAATTGAAAATTAAATAAATGCACGCACGGAGTCACAGTGAAAGAATGGATTTTTTTTGTGACAAGTAGTACAAAGAAGGAAGCAGTGAAATAAATGAAAATTAAATAAATACATGAACGAGTCAGGGTGAAAGAAGGGAATTTTTATTTTTTGAAGCAAGTTGCAAGTAGTACAAAGAAGGAAGCGTGAAATAAATTAAAATTAAACACATGTACGGAGTCAGAGTGGAAGAAAGGATTTTTTATTTTTTAAACAAATCGCAAGTAGTACAAAGAAGGAAAAGTGAAATAGTGAGAATTAAAAATATGCACAGAGTCGGAGTGGAAGAATGGAATTTTTATTTTTGAGATGGAATCACATTGTAAATTAAAACATGAGGAGAGAGAATGACAGAGCAGGGAACATAGCTGAAAAGGTTTTAGATTGCTATGTATGACATTCTCATAAATTCAGTGTAATTATGAGTGACATTTCGACAACTATCAATCAATCAATCAATAATTTGTAAAGTGCACCACTCACCTGTGAGAGTCTCAAGGCGCTGGGAGGGGGATAGGGGGCTGGGGTGTTGCTACTGCTCAAACAGCCAGGTTTTGAGGCATCTCCTGAAGGTCAGTAGGTTCTGGGTCTGCCGTAGGTCGATGGCGATGGCCATGTCTTGGCGACGAGGTGGGAGAACAATTTTCCGCGGGTGGTCATTCTTCGGATGCGTGGGTTGGTGGCAAGGGCGAGGTCAGCGGAGCGGAGCTGGCGGTACGGGGTGCAGAAGGTGAGTTGTGTGTTGAGGTACGCTGGGCCGGCGTTGTGGAGGGCCTTATGGGCGTGGGTGAGGAGCTTGAAGGATATCCTCTAGTTGACGTGGAGCCAGTGTAGGTCTCTCAGGTGTTTTGTGATGTGGCAGGGGATGTCGAGGATGAGTTGAGCAGAGGCGTTCTGTATACGTTGGAGTCGCATCTGGAGTTTGGCCGGGGCTCCTGCTTAGAGTGCGTTGCCGTAGTCCAGTTTGCTGCTGACGAGGGCCTGGGTGACCGTCCTTCTGGTCTCGGTGGGGATCCATTTGTAGATATTATGGAACATATGGAGGGTGTTGAAGCAGGAGGAAGAGACTGTGTTGATTTGCTTGGTCATTGATAGCGATGAGTCTAGGATGATTCCCAGGTTGCATGCGTGGTCGGTGGGTTTCGGTGCGGCTCCCAGTTTTGCCGGCCAATGAAGTCATCCCAGGCGGAGCGAGTGGATCCGAGGATGAGGACCTCCGTCTTGTCCGAGTTCAGCTTCAGGCGGCTGTCTTCATCCATTCGGCGACAGCCTTCATTCCCTCGTGGAGGTTGGTTTTGGTTGTGGTGGGGTCATTGGTGATGGAGAGGATCAGCTGGGTGTCATCGGTGTATGAGATGATGTTGAGGTGGTGGAATCGGACGATGTTGGTGAGCAGTGCCATGAAGAGTGTCGGGCTGAGTGAGGATCCTTGGGGTATGCCGGAGATGATCTTGGTGGCTTCCGAGCGAAAGGGGAGGAAACTCTGAGTTCTGCCGATGAGGAAAGAGGTGTTCCAGTCCAGTTCTTTATCGCAGATCCTTGCATTGTGGAGGCGTGTGTGTAGGGTGTGGTGGCAGACGGTGTCGAAGGCGGCGACAGATCCAGGAGGATAAGGACCACGGTTTCACCGCTGTCTAACAGGGTCCTCATGTCATCGGTGGCGGAGATGAAGGCGGGTTCAGTGCTGTGGTTGCTGCAGAATCCCGATTGGGATGCGTCCAGAGCAGTGTTCTCTTCGAGGAAACGCGTCAGTTGCTTGTTTTAAAAAAAATAATAATATTTATTTGCTTTTTTAAAACATATAAACATAAGAATGTCACATGAAATTGTCCACCATACCCTACCCTCCTCCACCCTCCACTCATCCCTCTCAGAATCTCACAGAAAACACTACACATGGATACAGTGGTGCTCCACCTATCGCAACATTGCACATTGCCGTCTATATCCTCCCCCGCATTCACCGGGACAACAGTGTGGCCTGACCTCCTTCTTTCACAGTCCTCCATCCAGACCATAATAGCGTCTTCATTTCCCCCACACTCTTTGAACTTCTTAGGGCAACCTCTAGCTTTGTATGTGACCCTCTTCGCTGCCATAAAAATATCCATGCCTCATCTCCATTCATCTAGTCGAGGAGGTATGGGAGCGCCCCAAGCTCTAGCCACATCTCTCTTAGCTACCACCAAAGTCAGTGTAAGGAAAATCAAGAGTGGGCGATTCAGATCCACTTCATTTGTTATACCCAACAGAACCAGTTTAGGCTCCACTGGGAGGGTTGTTTCCAGTATTTCACTTAATTCACTTAATACCTTGGCCCAGTAGTCCTGGATTACATGGCAGTCCCAGATGGTATGATTAAAGTCTCCCTTCACATACCCACAACGCAGACAGTTAGGATCACTGTCCCGCCCCATCCGGTGCAATCGGTGTCTATCGTAATAAACCCTATGGAGGATTTTAAATTGTATGAGCCGAAGCCGAGACTTTATCGCGATTTCCCTGGGGTGCATCAAGGCTGTCTCCCAGTCAAGTGTGTCCATCTCCCCCAGATTTAGTTCCCACGTTCCTTTCAATTTCACCAGTCTGTCAGGCATATTGTTAATCAACCTTGTTATACGTCAGGGAAACTGGTTTAGTCGAAACGTGCTCCTGCAGCAGACAGCCCTCAAGTGGTGCATACTCCGGCAGGGGACGTGTGAGCACAGTCTCTGCCCTCCATGCATGATGTACCTGCTCGTATTTCAAGTACTGAGTATGATGCAATCCATACTCCACCCTCAACGCCTTGAAGGACTTCAGAGATACCAATGTTATTCCATCTTTTAAACCCCTTCAGTTTATGCAATTCCTTTAACTATGTACAGTGCCATATCGGTGTTTGTTTAGTCGGTTTGTGTACCCAGTCAATCCTCTTAGTCGCCCTCTCCCATGTCTCCACAGTCACACACATTGCTGAGAGTAGTCTTTCCCTTCCCCTGCCTCCATATATGTAATGCAGACAGGTGCGCTGCGCCATTGTCCCTCTCTCCAATCTATATGTGGGGTGATCAGCCGGGGCATGGAGCCAGTCATTTATGGGCGATAAATGTTTCGCCCAATAATACGCCTCAAGATTGGGTAAGAAGATCCCTCCATTATATTTGTTCCCCTGCAGTGTCTCTAGGGCTATTCTAGGATGTTTCCCCAGCCAAAGCAACGACAGGAGCTATCTTGAAAAACCTGTCGGGGAAGGGGGAATACTCATTCTGTAGGGCGTACAAGAACCATGGCAGGGTTATCATCTTGAATATTGCTGCACGTCCTAGAATCGTGATGGGGAGGGTCTTCCATCTAGCTGTGTCACTAGCGAAGTTTGTGAGCACTCAATGGATATTTTTCTGATATGAGAGTGATCGGTCCTTCATCACTTATATCCCCAGATATGTAAACCCCTCGCCCGTGACCCGAAGCGCGCCAGGCAGGGTAGGCCATACCTCCTCTCCCCTAGGGCAGTACAGAAGTGACTTATGTCAATTTATCGTGTATCCTGAATGGGAGACGTAGCGGCCCAGCAGGGTAAATAGTCGTGGTATCGAGACCTCTGGGTGGGTGACATATAGGAGG
Organism: Lissotriton helveticus; assembly: GCF_964261635.1. NCBI lineage: Eukaryota > Metazoa > Chordata > Amphibia > Caudata > Salamandridae > Lissotriton > Lissotriton helveticus. The sequence continues at coordinate 1,619,857,566 of NC_136061.1, forward strand.
ATGTCATTCGCTTATAGCGATATTTTCTCCTCAACTGTATCGATCCGGTCAGTTTTAAACCGTCTTATCCCTCTGTCTAGTCTTATCTCACATGCCACTATTTCTATGGTAAGAGCAAACAATAGTGGTGATAGAAGGCACCCCTGCTGGGTCCCTCTCCGTATGGGAAAATCCGCTGACAACACCCAATTGACCTTTAACCTCCCTCTCGGGTCAGTATAAGGAGGCCTACCCACCTCCTAAACTTAGGACCAAAGCCAAACTTAAGCAATACTCCCTCAAGGAATGGCCAGTGTTCTGCGTCAAACGCTTTTTCGGCATCCAAAGATACACATGGGAGTCCTGACGGTCACACACCTCCATCAACCAATTATGAGTTCTCCTCAAATTTAACCTGGTTGCCTATCTGGCAGGAAGCCGGTCTGATCCAGGTGGACCAGATCTGAAATCACGCTTCTCAGCCGCAGCGCCAGAATCACCTCCACGTTTAGTAGAGAAATGGGGCTATACGACGCGCACTCCTCCGGCGGCTTACCTTGTTTATAGATTGGTATAATAGGGGCCATACGTAGATCCGGAGGCAGCGTGCCTTCCTGAACCGTCCCCAAGAACAAGGCCAGCAGGTGATTAGTATGTAGGTCCGCCGTTTTTTTAAAGAATTCTGTGGGGAACCCGTTCGGTCCAGGGGATTTTCCCGGGCGAAGTCTGGCTAGGGCCTCCCTGACCTCTGTGACTGTTATATCTTCCTCCAGACTCACCTGATCTTCATCCGCTAAAATGGGGGTTCTCAATACTGTCTAAATAGTGCCCTACATCCTCTGTCGAGCCTAGGTCTCTGGCCTTGTAGAACTCCTCATAGTAGTCAGAGAATGCCTGCGCTGTCTGGTCATCAGTCCGCCTAATATGACCCTGGCTATCTGACACTTGTTCCACCCATATCGCAACCTGCTCTTTACGACTCAGCCACGCCAAGAGTTTCCCAGACTTATCCCCCACATCATACAATCTATGTAAGTCGCCTGTGCCTGTGTTTTGGCTTCATCCATCACCAGGGCCTTGTATTGCTGCTGTGTATTCACTAATGGTCTAAGAGATTGCGTGACACGATCTACCACGTGCCGCCGCTCGAGCTCCAAAATACGAGTTTCCAGGTCATGTAGTTCGCCCTGCTTCCTCTTCTTTTCCCCTGCTAACCTGTTCTGGGCCCTATCACGCATTACCGTCTTAAAAGCTTCCCATAATATCACCCCTGACTGTACCGATCCTAGATTTTCTGTGAAGTACATCTTCACGTCCGCCCTAAATCCCCGCAGTAAGTCCTTATTCTGGAGGTCCCATGCCGTCAGTCGCCAGGTCCTGCCCTCTGTTCTGTGTCTCCTCCCTAATATCACAAGAAGAGGCGAGTGGTCCGAGGTTCCCCACACCTGATATTCTGCCTCATCCTCCGTGCTAAGAGCATGGCGGGGAAGGAAGACACAGTCCAATCTGGAATACACCTTGGGAGCCCCTGAAAAATCAGAGTAAGTTCTAGTGTCCGGGTGGAGCCATCTCCAGGTGTCCGTCAATCCTAGCGTGTCGATGCACTTCGCCAGGGGGGGACAGTGGTTGGGGATCAGTCCGCTCCCTTGACCTGGCCAATGGAGCGTACATAACATCATTGAAGTCCCCTCCCACTACATGTAGCGTGTCTGGCGTATTCAAAAGGATATCAGCTAAACCAGTCTTCTGACGTCCCCATGTTCCCATAATCCCCACATAAGTGTCTTCCGGGTTCGTCCATGTTCGTGTGACTGCAAAAGGGGACGACTTCTTAATCAGTATGGCAACCCCTCTAGAGCCCGACATGTACCCAGCATGGGCCAGAACCTTGTACGACCCCCTGGCAAGGAACCCGCATCGTGTACCGTGTAAATGGGTCTCCTGCAGCAGGACTATGTCTGGGGCTACCCTTCTAACATAGGACCTAACCAACCCCCTTTTTATCTTGTTGCCCAGGCCATTCACGTTCCATGTAAGGATTCGGACACTGCCAATGTCTTGCGCAGATGTTCCCAGGCTACCCAACACCGCAGGGGACATTAGTCCTGACTCGCTCATGCAAAGGCAGGCATCTGGTGTGTGGTATGCAGGTGTATGGATCAGTTCCGTTTGTGACATGCTTTAAAAAGTTAACTGTGAACCCCCCAACACTCATCCAAAACTTCCCCCTCCCTTCCCTGTAAGCAATGTAGCTTCACCCCGATAACGCCCCCTACCCACGTCCCTCTCCCCTCCAGTCCCATCACCATCCAAAAGACAGAGATAAAGCTTTCCAGGTGAAGGAGGTCTGTCGCCCACCCAATCTCACCCCCAAAATATGAGAAACCCGCTCTAAACCTCTAACAGAGGAACCCGCTCTAAACCTCTAACAGAGGAACATGTAAAGGTAGAAGCACGAGCCTTACCTCCGAGGTGCCCAGCAATTGGCGGTATCTCCGGCTGCACCGCAATCAGGCTCAGCGCCCCAGTGGCCCCATCTTGGATCGCGTTCCGAGGCCTCCGAGCTCTTCATCGCTGCCTTGGAAATAGGAACATCCCGGCTCTCAGAATACACTCTATGTCGTCAGGGGGGATCAGGGACCCCTGCGGATGGTAAAACTTCGTTTTTCAGGACTTCAGGCCACCATTAAAGTTGTTGGATCGCTGAGAGTTGCCGGAGCAGCGCAGGCACACGTCCTACTCGGCCATGTTGTTGGCCACGCCCCTCCGTGTCAGTTGCTTGTTGACCATTTTCTCAATTACTTTTGCCGGGAATGGGAGCTTGGAGATGGGCCTGAAGTTCTTGAGGTCCTTGGGGTCCACCTTGGGTCTCTCGAGTAGGACGTTGATCTCGGTGTGTTGCCAGCTTTCCTGGGAATGTGGCGGTCTTAAAGTAGGTGTTAATGATCTTGCGGAAGTGGGGTGCGATGATGGTGCTTGCTTTTTTGAAGACGTGGTGTGAGCAGGGGTCGACCAGAGATGCGGAGCGAATGGTGCTCATGATTTTGATGGTGTCATTGACGTGGGTCCAGGAGAGCAGGAGGTAGGAGGTAGGTGTGGCTGGGGGCGGTGATTCTGAGGCGTCGGTTGATGTTGGGGGGAGTCTGTGTGTTGAAGCTGTAATGGATGTCTGCGATTTTGTGGTGGAAGAAGGTGGCTAGGGAGTTGCAGAGGTCATGCGATGGCAGGATGTTGTTGGAGTTGGAGCTGGAGTTGGAGAGTTCCTTGCGGATGTTGAAGAGCTCTTTGCTGTTGTGTACGTTGACTATGAGTGACTCTTTCTTGCAAGCAAAGTCAAGTAATAAAGATGAGGTGAGCATATAAATATCAGAAGTTACACCAATTTCACCAAAGAGAAACTCTAAGAAGTTCTTAAAATTACTGCAAAGCACCAGCTCTGGAAGGGCACTGACTTCGTACTCGCGAGCCGCCCCGGACAGCAGCACGGGCATTGAGAAGGCTCAGGAGAGTGAGGCGCACACCTTACAGCCTGCCAGGATGCTGTTTGTTTCAAAGACAGTACTGTTTATTCAATCCGAATAAAAATTATAACTGAGGAGTGCAGCTGAGAGGTGTCAGCCTGGTTGGTACGCCACTACCTGTCCCACCCCGCAGCACCAGATCACACCAGCAGGCTGCAGCTGTACCAGAGCTATTGAAAACACCAGGCTCGTAAGTGACACAGCTGCTGGCCATGCTGAAAGTTGGACCAGCACCATTACCGCTGCCCCTCATTACCATAACCAGGTATCAAGTTGTCGATGCTAAGGGCTGGACTCACTCAGGCGCCAACAGACTGAGGCTCTAGGGAGGCTGCATCAATCCTCGCGATTGTTCCCTCGGGCTCAGCTTCCAGCTTGTTTATGTGTAGGCCTACTCACCTGCGGCAGTCTTGTGTGCAGGGGGTGTGCCAGGGCAGTCCTATGTGGAAGGGAAGTATGGAAGCGGGGATGCTGGATGTAGAGTGGGAGAGTTTCTCTGGTGTTTTTTGAGGGTGTGGGCGAAAGATTCTCAGTGTAGGCAGGGTTCTCATGCAGGGTCCCTTACTTCTTGTGGCGCTGCAGATAACTGCTGTTTATCTTCTGTGAAGCGCCAGGAGGGCAGCATGCTATTTGTGGGGTTAGGTGCTAAGTGCAAACCCCTTCATCCCTGGGGCGGCCATTACCTGCTGAGTGCATGAGTATAATCCATAACTTGTTTTTTTGGCCTGCTCTGTGGGAATTCAAGACCAAACCGACTGGGGAAGCTAGTACTGGCCCACGTGGAGCGAGATTAAGTTTCAAGGTGGGGGCGCAGGTTCCCTTACCTGCTGCTGGTGTAGTCACACTCTCTCCCTCCTGGGTGATGCTGTCTTCAGAGTCGGCTGCAGCCGCGCTTCTTCAGGAGTAGAGTTGACAACTCCTTGCCGGCTGCGCCACAGCATGCATTCTGAGATGAGTTCAGTGCTGCCTGTCAGACACCACCAATCCTGCGGCTGTCTGGACTGGGATGGGACTGGCCATGTGTCAAAAGACTGTCATAATATTCCATTACTGTCATGTTTTCCGCTCGCACGTGCCTGCTCGCCAATATTTAAAGAGAGCGAGTCTCTTGATAGAAGCTCTTGGCCATCATTTTAACACTGACTGTGAGGTGCCATCATGTGACGAGTTTCACAGTGAGTAACACGTTTAACCTGAATGGATAGCCGGTGTCAAGGGGAAGTGAATAAACTTTGTTACATTGCAGCCTCTGCTCTCAGCCTTCCTAAGCCAGCCCAGTCACGAGCTAAGCCAGCCACCCCAAGCCTGCACGAGCAGAGCAAACCGTGAGCTGCAACCTGAATTTAAGTTTCTATCAGAGCACTAATAGCACTCTGGATTGATACTGAGGCACTACAAATACATGACTTTCCATTTTAGCGCAGTGATGCATACCACCACACTAAAATGCGTTAGTCTAACACCTGATGCGTGCTACATGGCAGAGTTGAGGGAAACAATGGCAGAGATTAAAAAACCTAAAAGGGTAAAACCCATCAATATGGGAGGAATATTAAAGTGTGAGGGATAGAAAAAGGCAATGGGAAAAAGCAGGATAGGAAAATGGAGAAATAAAACATTTCAGTTTATGCACAATGAACAATTTACAAAACTGTTTACAAAACATATAACTGACACTGCATGCACTCTGACTCTAGGCTTGACCTAACAAAAGAGATATGATACAGTCGTAACCCTTTTTTTAAATTACTGGTGGGGCAGGAGGGAAGGCAGGGGATACAAGGAGGGAGGGAAGGAATTGGTGTTGGGGGCAACATGGATAATGAAGGGTGTGGAAATTAAAGCATGTTTTTTTCAGGCTGGAGGTACAGCTCTGCCAAGTATAATGCATCAATGGTTAGACGAATGCAGTTTAGCATGGAAGTCCTCATCACCACACTAAAATGCTTAGTCATGCTTTCATAGCGCCTCCTATCACAGCGGCACTACTAGGCATAAGAAACTACAAATAAAATCAGACCATTGCAAAAGCGGGAGCAGCGGGGTGACTGCAGGCAATGCTTTGCAAACTGTGCTGCTAGTGAGCCTGCATTATACACTGCCACCTTCAAAGTTGAGGTTCTTCTCTACTAATAATGAACACAAATTGTCATCACACAGCATAGGGCAACCTCAGGCTTTGGCTGCAGTGCAAATTAAAGCTGAGCCTCATGAACCAAGCCATGTGACATCCCATGGATAAGTCTGTGAAACAGACTCTTATAATTACATCCTCTCTTGAGAGTGGTAATAACCCTGAGACTACACTGCAGTGCACTGCCCCTTGCTCAGACTGAGAGTGATGATGAATCCAGGGGGGGACGACTTGCCCTGTTGTATTTCAAAAACTGCCGCCACCTGCATAGCACCGTCAGTGACAGTTAACTCAATTCCACAAAGTCAGTGATTGGATGATGATTGGCCAGTGACCCAGCGACTAGTGGGCAAAATGATTTTTTTGTGTTACTGCTCAATGTGTGCTCCCCTGCAGGCATAGAGTGAGTGGGGCTGTCAGCACCTCTCAGACCACGCAGCGCTATAGACACCCGGCCTCATTGGCAGTGCTTTGTTTGTACTACCTTTTATTTTATAGCAGATTACAGTATCTTTTCAGATTTTTTGCATCAATCCCACAAGATTTTACATCCGGTTCCCTTAGGGGATACCATATATAATTGCCTATACCTGCTATACTAACTGCTATTCCCTGTGTTTCTTCTGTTAGAACTTACCAGTGCTCAAAGTGACATGGATTTATGTTGGATGGTATAGTATGTAATAGTAATTAAAACCATTACAATAATTCACCCTCTCTTATAAACAGTAAAACCTCAGTTTTAAAAAAAGGCTGATAGCCATAGTTAAAAAACACACGTTAAGATTGCAAAGAAAATCCACACCCCCAGCCTTGGTGATCCATAATCTTGTTTCTTCATTTCGGTCGGCAAATATTAGTAGCAGTCCATGAGATAGAAATACCCCCCTTAATAAAGTCTTGGCTGCAGAATGATGACAGGCCGAGAGGCGCCGATTTAAAGTGCATAGTGCTGCCTCAGCTTCCGTTGGTTTGTGCAAAGTATGTTATATAGTTAGCCTTTCGATGATTTCCTTTGAGGCTTAGGTGTGCAAAAAAGCTTGACATTATGTGCTTAAAACTAACCCTGGACGAAGGACTTCGCTACGCCCACGGAGTGGGCGTAGTGTTGCCTACTTCACCCTTTGCAAAGTAGGCATAGCAGGCAACACTATGCCCACTTCGTGGGCGTAGCAAAGTTGCCCGCCACCCGCCTCCCTCCCGCCCTCCCCTACATACCTAATTTCTGCAAATACTAAAAGAAAAGTAAATAAAAGGCACTTACCTTGTCCGCTGCGTCCCGGGGCTCCCTCTTCTCGTTCGCGCCGCCGTCTTTGATACCACGAGAAATACGCATGCGCGGGCGGCCGCGCATGCACATTGGTATCCAAGACGCACCTGGCACCTGAGAGGTATATGCCATGACGAGCTGAGCTCGTCATGAGCATGGAAGGGGTTAAAAACTTTACCAGACAACAGCTTAGTTGAGTGTCTTGATGGGTGAGCACAGTATTTCTATGCCAAATAGCGACCTTCTTTTGCTTTCCAACATCGTTTACTATGGGGATACTGACTTTTATGGCTCACGCATTGCTGTAATATCTCTTATCCCCAATGTTTCATGACTTGCGCTTTAACCATTGGCCACTTGAAGTTGTCTTTTATTTGATAGCAGAAAACAGTATCTTTTCAGATTTTTTACACCATTCCGCAAGATTTTACACCCGGTTCCCTTAGGGGATACTAAATATTATGTCTCACACATTGCTGTGATATCTTGTATCCCCTATGTTTCATGGGTTACCCTTCAGCAATTGACCTCTTGAAGTTGCCTTTTATTTGATAGAAGACTGCAGTAACTTTTCATCATTCCACCAGATTTTACATCCGGTTCCCTTTAGGGATACCAAATAAAATGGCCTATACCGGCTATACTGTTATGTTATGTTATGTTAAATATATTTTTGTATAGCGCGCGGCGACTCAAAAAGAGTATCCCGGCGCTTTAGCAGCGAGACCTACGATAAAATAACACAACACGGAAATAGAAAAGGAGGGGAATGCAGTGTGAGGAGGAAAAGAGGCCTATAAAGTAAACAACCAGGTCTTTAGACCCTTCCTAAAAGCAAGCAGGCTGGTGGCGCCCCGGAGTGTCAGCGGCAAGGAGTTCCACAGCTGTGGTGCCAGCAGTCCAAAAGAACGACCTCCGATGCGGGCTCTTTTCACACGTGGCACCACAGCCAAGAACTGTGACTCTGATCTGAGAGCACGGGCCGGATGGTAGAAAGACAGTCTCCTTTGAAGGTACTTCGCGCCCCCAGCATGAAGGGCCTTATAGGCCAGAGTCAGAGTCTTGAAGATGATGCGCCTGCGGATAGGCAGCCAGTGTAAGGCCTGCAAGAGACCGGCCACACTAGCACGCCTATTTACGCCATAGATAGCTCTAGCCGCCGCGTTCTGTGCCACCGGGAGCCGCTGTAACAGGTACTCTGGCAGGCCCAGGTAGAGGACGTTGGCATAGTCCAGCCTGGACCCGATCAGAGCCTGTACAGTCAGTTTCCGATGTTCCTCCGACAAAAGGGGTAGAAACTTCCTCAGTACCCTAAGGAGACCGAAACAGGTGCCCGTCACCCCCAAGATCTGGGCTCTCATCGTCAGGCCCTTGTCCATCTTGACCCCTAAATTTTTAGCCACTAGAGATGGACAGGAAGGTGGAAACATGCTAGTAGGCCACCAGGTATGCCAGTCAGGGTCCGACGCACACCCAAAGAAGAGAACTTCAGACTTCTCGGAATTGCACTTGAGGCCACTCAAATGGAACCATCTAAAGACAGCCCCAAGGCAATCCCGGATGCTCTCTCCATTAAAGTCTCCTCCATTCTTGCAGGAGAAGAGGAGCTGTGTGTCGTCGGCGTAGGACACGATCTGGGCCCCAAAAGACTCCGCCAGTGCCGCCAGAGGGGTCATGAAGATGTTAAATAGGGTCGGGCTCAAAATAGAGCCCTGCGGGACCCCAACACCCAGTGGCGGCATCACAGCAGAGTCCGGGGAGGCCCAGACCGTTTGTCGGCGGTCAGCTAGGAATGATGAAAACCAGCTGAGCACCGTCCCCCTGAGGCCTATCTCAAAGAGTCTGGAGAGAAGGCGGTCATGGGGGACGGTGTCGAAGGCCGCCGACAAGTCCAACATGACCAGCATGGCCTTGCCCTCCGAGTCCAGTACCCCTTTAATGTCTTCCGACACCTCCAGGAGCGCTGTCTCAGTGCTGAGATTAGGGCGGAAGCCCGATTGGGAGGCATGCAGGATCTCATGCGATTCCAGAAAATTGGAGAGCACCGTATTTATGTGCTTCTCCAGAATTTTCATAAGGGCAGGCAAGAGGGAAATCGGTCTATAATTGACCAAAGCCTCCGGATCGAGGCCAGGCTTCTTCATACTATGTGGTATCCACAGTGTTTCTTGAATTAGAACTTACCAGGATTAAATTAGGCATGATCTTAAATTGGATGGGTGAGCACAGTACTTCTATGCCAAATAGCGACCTACCTTTTGCTTTTCAACTTCGTTACTATGGGGATACCAATAATTATGGGTCACGCATTGTTGTATTATCTTGTATCCCCTAGGTTTCATCAGTTACCCTTTACCCAGTGACCACTTGAAGTTGCCTTTTATTTGATAGCAGACTACAGTAAACTTTCAAATTTTTTATATAATTCCACGAGATTTTACAACCAGTTTGTTTAAGGGATGCCAAATATAATGGCCTATTACGGCTATAATATCTGGTCTTTCTTGGTTAAGAACTTACTAGGATTCAGTTAGATATGGTCTTATGTTGGATGGGTTAGCGCAGTGTTTCTATGCCAAATAGCACCCTTCCTTTTACCTTCCAACATCGTTTGGCATGGAGATACCAAATATTATGACTCATGCATTGCTGTAATCTCTTGTATCCCCTATGGGTTACATTTTAGCCATTGACCACTTGAAGTTGTTTTCTACTTGATAGCAGACTACAGTATCTTTTCACATTTTGTACATCATTCCACAACATTGTGCGTACGGTTCCCTTATGTGATATCATATATTATGGCCTATACAGGCTATTCTATTTGGTATCCCCTGTGTTTCTTGGGTTAGAACATAACAATATTCAATTTGACATGGTCTTGTGTTGAATGGGTGTGCACAGTATTTCTATGCCAACTATCACCCTCCCTTTTGCTGTCCAACATCATTTTCTATGGGGATATCAAACATTATGGCTTACACATTGCTGTAATATCTTGTATCCACATACGTTTCGTGGGTTATGCTTTAGACATTGACCACCTGAAGTTGTCTTTTATTTGATAGCAGACTACAGTATCTTTTCAGATGTTTTTCATCATTCCACAAGATTGTAAATCCTGTCCCCCTAGTGGATACTAAAAAATATGGATCATGCATTACTGTTATATCTTGTCTAAGTTTCATGGGTTACCCTTTAGCCATTGACCACTTGAAGTCGACTTTTACTTGATAGCAGACTACAGTAAATTTTCAAATGTTTTACTTCATTCTGTTGTAGCTCATAATATGTGAAATAGATGCAGTGAGCCAAATAATAGTATTATTGTAGGTTTATTCACAGAGCAACGAGCCACCACACCAAACGCTGGCACTGAGAGGCATCACCTGACATAAGGTAGAATTAGAACCTCAATAATGGCACCATGGCAACTTAGTACATTCTATAGTAAGACATAAAGCACTAGCAAATACAACATTATCTTTTTTTTTCCGAAAGAAAGAAAGAAAAGAGAGAAGGTGGAAAGAAGAAAAAAAACAAAATGGAAAAAGAAAAAGAACAACAGAGAAAGAAAGTAGCAGAATTATAATGGCCATAGAATTAACATGGCAATAAAAGAATTACACCATGAACAATGGATCAAGTAAACTTCGATGAATTAACGAAGCTTCCAAGGTAGACGAGTAACCCGAGTAGATCTCCTTACAGCAGAATCCTCCAAAGAAGGTACATCGGCATTGAGACATAAAGAAGACGGTGACAGAACAGGTCTCCATTGAGAACTGGTAGCACCCGGTTGAGTGACCTGTACATCATCGCACTTATTCAATTTAACAATTTTACATAGATTCCACCAATGACCACCCTCCACCATGACAGCATTGCCACACACCTTCTCAACACGAACAGGTTCACCAAACAAATTTGAACTTTTCTTCATGGGTCTGTAATTTTTCACACGCACCATATCCCCAGTAAGCATGGGCGGATTTTGCGGATTGGCAATCCGCGAACTTGCGTATTTACGGATTCGCAATCCGCGAAGATCCGCGAACTCTAGCGGATTTGCGGATTTTTCCGTTTTTTGTGTTGGCGCGTGTTCGCGCCGATTTTGGGACAAGTTCGCAATTGCGAACTTACTTTTCGGCTTGCAACGGCCGCGACTATGTTGTTTCTACGTCTGGTTTATCATCACAGGTTCACAGCACCCTCTGTTTCACCACTGCCACCCTCTGGGACACCCATGCCACCCTCTAGTACATCCTCACTGGCACCTATTAGGTTTATTCATCACTGTAGATTATGGTGGTTGAAAAAAGCAAGCACACCTGCCCTTCTTCAACTGCCATCAATTAATTTGTGTTTCATTAATGTGTCAGTAATTTTGAAAGTTCCAGTCTGGCTGGCACCTGCTTCCTTCCTTATCTGTAATTTGCTTTTTGTTGCAGTGAAATTTTTTTTTCACAGGACCTTTATGGTGCTATTCTATGAGCCTGCTGTTTGGGTCATAGCAGGGTCATAGAATAGTTGCAAACTCTGGAGGGGCTCATCAGGAAGCACTACCTTGAATGTTACTAATGTTTAAGTTTGAACTTTTGCACCTGCTCATTGCTTTCATTTTAGCTAAAATCGTTTTTTCTGCAATTTCGCGCGTTTTTTGGGGCGCGAATCCGTGCGAGATCGATTTCGGAAGCCGCGAATACGTGCGAATACAAAATTGTTTTTGTTGCGACGTGTATGTTCGCGTGATCTTGCGCGTGTTCGCGAGGCGCTTCTAGCTATTCGTTTGCCAAGTTACCCTATCGGTCGTACACGGGCGCGGCCATCTTGTTGGCGTGACGTAATTCCGTTTCCGCCCGCTATGTGTAATCTCGCAAAGTGTGCTGCTCGCTAGTACAATTTCGCGCGTACTCGCAAGGAAAATCTCGCGCGAACTTACCCACGCGGTCGTGAACGGGCGCGGCCATCTTGTTTCTCATTCATTGCTATGGTTCTGGGCATGCTTTCTCTATCCTCTCTCAATCTCTGCCATCCTTTGCTTGTTTGAAGTTTTTTTGATCTAATTTTACTTATTATCTAACCCTCTATTTTTCTAGCTCTATATTTTTGTGTTTTCTGCAGCTTTTAGTTACTTTTAAACTACTTTTTTAAACTCTTTTCTTTTCTTCTTCACTATTCTATTTCTTCTTTATCATTTAAGTTTATTTCTGCCCAGACCATGGTAAAGGGAGCCGGGAAGCACCCTGAGAAGGGGAAGGGTCCCGCACCCCGTGCCCGGCTCCCGTGCGGGCGTTTAAGGGGGGAGCAAGTGGTCCCGAGGGAGATCTTCAGCGCGGAGGAAGTGGCGGCACTGATCTTCCACGTCCAGCGCCGCCTCCCCAAGACGATCCTGGGAGGCGGCAAGATCGCGACCGGCTATGGCATCCGGGAGCGCCGCCAGCGGTGGGAGAAGGTGTGCCGGGCCATGTACAAGATCTCTGGGGTCCGGCGCACATATAACCAGGCCACCCACCGCTGGACCGATGTCATGGACCGGGAGCGGGACTTGCTGGACGCGCTCGGCGTAGAGGTCCCCGGGCTTGGTGAGTAGTAGTAGTAGTACATTTACTACTCTGTTTTATCCTGCTCTGTTATTTGCAAATCTTTGTTCTTTACCAAGAGCAATAATGCTGCCGATTACATTGAGGTAAATTATATTTCAAAATCTTCTATGCATTTCATTTTCAGGTGCACTGCTCTCCTTCTCAGTAGCCTTGCTTGCTACTATGCTTCTTTGTTTTGTATGTTGTGTTCAGAAGCATTTCATTGGCCTGAGAAATTATGTATGAGTGTACTGTAAAGAAAATAACTGCGTAATGCTAGACAGTAAGGGTCATATTTTCAATTACCGGCGCATCCCTGCAAAGTAGCAGGGATGCGGCAGTAATTGTGTGCCATGCCACCACCACCCATTGGCCCAAAACGTCACAGAAGCCTTACGCATCTGTGCCGTAAAGGCAGCGCATTGCTGGAGTTGCGTGCCAACGATGGCGCAGCTCCAGCAATGCTCTGGGGTACCCTATCTCCCCAATGCTGCATCAAGCCGTACGTCGGCTTCAAGCGCGCAGGGTTTGAGTCATGCATCATTGTCCTAAAAGTGACTGATTGACATCTTGTAGATTTCCCTCAGCCACTTTTAGGATTCGTTCCTGCGCAGGTACGCCCTCCCTTGCGCCGGAACGCCCCCTGATGGCGCAGGGCTTTACAACGTGATGCATCGCCCATATGCCCATATGTGTTTTTTTTTTTAATATATACGCCGCACCAACACCATGGCGAGTCTTTTGTTCTGCCGCTGCGTCAGAAAAGGCACGCAACAATGGAGGAAAATCAGCCGCAACTTCCGCAAGGGACTTATAAATCAGCCCCAACAGACTGAAGTCCAGTCCTTCCTTTAGACAGTCACATGGCTATCAGAAGAAATAGTGGCGGTGGTGGCGGGTGGATTGATAGTTTGAGTATTCACTGATCTGCAAGCAGGATGGACTTTGTCTGTCACGTGTTGCGCACTGCTGCCTGCAGTGCCAGGCCTAGGCAAACCTCTTTAGTAGTCTGTTTATTGAGTTACATAGGAACTTTCTAAGTCAACGTTCCGCAAATCAGGCAATACGAATAACGTAGTATAGCACATGAGATAGATCCCGTGGAATAGCTGTCTATCTATTTGCTATTTTTCCAAAATATGTTGTTATTGTTCTTTTGAAATGTTTGATTTGGTTGAAAAATCTCATCCATGTTTTCTGGTTTTTCTTTCTTTCATGTTGTACATCAGCTCCCCCCAAGGGCAAGAGGACACAGGAGGAGGGTGCTGAGGATGCAGGCCAGGATCGGGCAGGCGAGGGCTCCTTTGCTGGCCCCAGTAAGTTTACATTTTAATAAACAGTACATATTTTTTCCTAGCGTTCCTCATTCGATTTTTTCTAAATCGTCTTTGATCTTCTTGTAGACTGGATATAAATTCTTATCCTGCCTCGAATATGACTCCCTGTGGTATTACTAGACTATTCTTATTAGTCTGTCTGTGTAGCTAACTAAGATTGGACATTTGGCAATTCCATTGGACTCCCATTATATTCAGCAATACCTCTATGCACTGTCTCCTTACTGACTAGATAGTGTGGCAGAGTCATTCAGCTCCCGAAGTCACCGATTATAGATCCCCAATGATCTCTAGATTATCGTACGCAGGACAAGAGAGTAGTACGGAGTCACAGCACAGTCAAGAAGTGTCAGAGGCACTCATGCTTGCAAAAATTCCAAAACCTTTAGCTCATCCACTCTAGTCTAGAGGAACAAAAACCACAGAGTCTATTTAAGTGTAAAAGCTTTATTAAAAGTAAACACATTTATTAAAATCTACTTTGTCATAAAACTATTTAACTGTAAACGGAAAAGTGGTTAGTGCTGACGATTAATTGGACACATTTCTTGTGGTCGAGCCGAACTCTCACCTAGTTTGAACTTGATCCTGGTCGTGTTCTTAGGACTCAGGAGTCAAGCTTCTGTCTGTTAGGAGAAAAAGTGGTGCGTGTTAAAAATCAAAAGCAAGCATTCATCAGTTGTGCATAAAAGTGCAGCAAGACAACAGCCTTCCCTGGAAAATGGGACATTTTTACTATGGAGTAGACAGTCACAAATTATTACATTGTATTCTGTTTTTTTAACATTTCTCCTAGACCAAATATTATATAGTAGTGAGTGGTGTATTCTAACATTCTTAAATGTACTTTGTAGGTGTAACATCTGGTGACGGGGCCAGCGCGGAGGTGGCTGTGTTGGACTTGGACTCGGAGGCCTCTGGGGAGGAGGCGGCGTTAGAAGAGCTGGTGGCCGTTCCTGTGGGGGATCAAACGGTGGTGGCGGAAACAGGTAAGCTATATATTCCTTACTTATTGAGATTGAAGACTGCATAGTGTGCTTTCTGCACGGGTGTATTACAATTACAAATCAACCAGGTAGTAGCCTCCTCGAAATGTACTTCGACTTAGCTGTGAAGTTTTTGGTGAGAAGAATCCCAATAAGTTCTTAGACGAACGTGATGGATGGGATGAACGAAAAGCGAAAGAAGGGTGTAAGTAAGTGGGACGCGAACTTGTATGATGGCTGGCAAAGAAGAACGATATGTGTTTGCTTGGACCCAGAGGTGGCTGGGAAGGAAAGAATATGGTATGGTGCATGGCTGGGTCAATGATGAAGCAAGGATGGGTGGAAGGACAGCAGCCTGGGTGGGTGAAACAGAAACTGTATGTGTGCGTATACTTTGACTGAATGGATGCCTGGAGCATGGTATTCTCTGACTCTTACATAGCACATGTGTATCTAGAGAGAGTAGATGGTCGCCAGGTGAAGTAAGTGTTACCTTGAAGAGCATGTACCACCGCACCCGCACGTCCGTCCCAGTGCAGGGAAGGCAAGGAAAAGAAATTGTAAATGTGTCCAATACTACCATGAATAGTAGCAGTACTTTGTATTGCGTTTGCATTCACAGCATATATCTGGTTATTACGGTGGACACTCCGTACCTCTCTTAATAACTTTAGTTTACTTGTAGTACGTCATTCATGTGTGGGTGTATCACTGTTCACTCAATATTAAGCAAAGCACCTAAAGTCATCTCATCTGTCATTAAATACGTCCCATGTGAAGTGATAGATAATCAAATTAGTTAGCTTCTTCAGTTTCCTTTTCTAGTACTCATTTGCACTGTAGGGTGAAAGGTAAATTAATTAAGCAGTAGCCCTTGTAACAGAGTATTCTCAGTGCCACCCGTAATAGAAAAGTAATAGCTTCACCACCTGCATGTACTGGACCGGTACAGTAACGCAAGTCTGTCTCCATCATCATGGTGTGCAACTTTTTTTCTCGGGTGCAACTTCACTGTGCTGTGTCCATGTCATTCTGCCGGCTTGCATAAGATAACGTACCCATTTCCCTAAACAAGAGAGAAGAAGAAGAATAAGACTGGTGTACTGTCATAGTCGACTGTAATGGAAGTCCATAGTGGTCGTAGAATTAGTTCATTAAACTACCACTACTGTTAGAGCAAGGATGCAGAAGTGGGAGGTTACATAGATACTGTCCTCAATAGTTATGTACTGTGCTTTCAATTTGCTACTTGTACTCTGTGACCCAACTTTCGGCTCAATCACTTTGTGTTATTAATAAGGAGCATTGGTTACAGACTATGTCTTTCTTTCTTCATATAGTTGCTCCTTCCAAATCAACAACAAGGAGGGAGCAGGCTAGATTGGCCCGGCAACGGAGGCTGGAGGCCACAGTCGCCGAGTATCGGCGGCTGGTGGCCCTGGAGGAGGAGGAGGACACGCAGTCGAGCGGGGCAACATCTTCGACTGTGACCACTGCATCCTCCTCCGTGACTAAGCCAGCGGGACCGAGCCGGGCTAAGAAAGCCGACCGCCACCGCCAAGCAACCGAAATACCAGCTGCCCCCCACAGGAGCTGCAAGGAACGCCAACGCCGCCTACGAGTCCGCATGTCCAACCTGGAGCAGGAGGTCCTGAGGTATAAGACCTTGGTTAAGGGCCTCCGCTCCGAGCTTGCCACCCTCCGCAAGGAGTATGATGCCCATGCCGCATCATGCACCAGCACCAGCACCCTCCAGTAGTGGAGTGTCCCTTGCCCTTTTTTTATAGACTTTTGGGGGGTGGGATTTGGGAGTTGGGATCGTTTTGGGACGTTTCAGAGACAATCGTTGGGGTTAGGGTGGGTGAGGGAGATTATTTTGTTAGGGATAAATAAATATATTTTTCAACTTTATCTGACCATACCTGTTTTTTACTGCTTTTCAGTCTGGTGGGTGGGGGGCGGGGGTGTAACAGTAACTTTGTTTTCCTGAACAGTCGTAGGACTTTAGTAGTACAACCGTCAATCTCTTGTCTACTCCGAAATAATACTCCATTATACTACCTCCCACCAAACGCTTATCTTACCTGTAATTTGTGTTAGAAATTAGGGCTAGGCCCAGGGCTGGCTCCAGGTGAAATGGGGATTAACGTTGTCATTCCTGGGCGGGTGACATTTCCTCATTGCGGTGGTACTAGTGGTGTGACACAGTGGCAGTTGCATGCCTATGGAAAAAAAGAAAACGAAACCTTGTTTGTACTCCTTACTGTAGCATTACAACGGTTACGGTACGATCGAGAAAATAGCAGGTGACAGTACACTAGAACAGTGCCATAATGTAGCCTAACAAATGGTAAAGTATTGCAAGTATAACTAGTACTTGCGTTGAATTTATTTGACATTGGCTACTACTACTAGAAGATATAGTACTGAAGCTGAGTAAGTCTAGAAGATATCCTCGTATTCCTTCACCAGCCTGTTGCTGCTATCACCTTATCCTCCCCAGCAAGTGTGTGGAATTATTGATGTCATTTTAGTCAGACATCAAGCAAAACAACACAGCCCGGGGGAAGAGGGTTAGGGTTTGTAAAATGGATGGGAATGGGGGTTTCTTTTTGGGTAGGTTTTGTTGAGAGAAGAAAAAAAAAGCAGAGCATGGACAAACAATAATTGAAGATACAGAGTTTACAGACAATCTTTGGTTACAAACTAAAGGTAAGCACATGCAGTCACACTCATAGAATAAAAGACAACAATGGATACTGTATCTGTATTGCGTATGTTGTTGGAGTTGTCCTGTTGAAATTGGTAAGTAAGTTGCATGCAGCAAACAATTCCTCTTATTGGCGGCACTCCTCCATTCCAGCTGACGCTTCGTCCATCAATGTGGTGGTGACCACTGACAGAAGAGACACCCTGTCCACTGCCTGCCTGGCGGATGTTGACTGAAACCCGGCCTGTAATTATTGAACGGAAAACAGGAAGTGCTATTACAATACCACTGATAAATAAATAAAAGGTATGTACGCTGTGTGGTTCAAAAAGTGACACTTTGATTTCCCTAATAGACAGTACAATATTTTTGAAATTGCGTGCTCTGTCTGAGTCACCTTTTTAAGGATCAATAAGTATGGCCAAAATATTATAGCGGATCTTTCCCCTCAAGGTGGGTGTACTACTGTGTTTTAGAACAAAATTTGACCTTCCCAGCAATGCTCCCACCAAGACCCTTACTAAAGCCAGTCGCAAAAATGTAGAAGAACCCAATCATATCTCCAAAAACGATGCCTAGCAGAAAAATGGTTACAAAACGTACTTTGAAAGTAACAGTAGACCCAAATACAGACCGTGGATTGTATTCAAACCACTTGCCTGCAAGCAAAAGTATCCATAGCCAGCATCGCTCCAACAGTGCTCTACAACAACAGAACTGCGTTGCAATAGAACCCCCCTAAACACATGCAATCCTGCTGCTAGGGCTAACCCTAACGAACCCTAACTTACAAAAAGTGCCAAAACTGGTGTTTCCTTATGGATTTTGTCCAACAAACTTCTAGCCGGTATTAGACCTTCCCAGGAATGCCCCAGGCAAGACCCGCCAACCCACCCGCAAAAAAACACCCGACACAACACCACCAAACAGCGAAAAAGCTAAATCTCATACTTACAATGTCTCTCGGCCTTCGGTCCAAACGCGGCGCTGTGCAGCTAGGTCGTCATCATCATCAATCATCATAACTCCTGTTTTCCACCACGGATTTCCTGAAAAGCAAATGCAATCAAGATTAGACTGTCGCAGCAGTGCTTCGACAGAGACCCCGGCCGCAACCCACCCACGAACAGCAGGAAGCCCCCCAAAACGCTACATTGAGCAAGATGTCTGAAGAAATGGCAAAAAAAAGGCTTTTCCTTAAGGATTTTGTCCAAAACACTTCTATCCGGCATTAGACCTTCCCAGGAATGCCCCAGCCAAGACCCGCCAACCCACCCGCAAAAAAACACGCGACAACACCCCCAAACAGCGAAAAAGCTAAATCTCATACTTACAATATCTCTCGGCCTTCGGTCCAAAGTAACGCGCTGTGCAGCTAGGTCATCATCAATCATCATAACTCCTGTTTTCCACCACGGATTTCCTGAAAAGCAAATGCAATCAAGATTAGACTGTCGCAGCAGTGCTTCGACAGAGACCCCGGCCGCAACCCACCCACGAACAGCAGGAAGCCCCCCAAAACGCTACATTGAGCAAGATGTCTGAAGAAATGGCAAAAAAAAGGCTGTTCCTTATGGATTTTGTCCAAAACACTTGTATCCGGTATTAGACCTTCCCAGGAATGCCCCAGGCAAGACCCGCCAACCCACCCGCAAAAAAACACCCGACACAACACCCCCAAACAGCGGAAAAGCTAAATCTCATACTTACAATGTCTCTCGGCCTTCGGTCCAAACGCGGCGCTGTGCAGCTAGGTCGTCATCATCATCAATCATCATAACTCCTGTTTTCCACCACGGATTTCCTGAAAAGCAAATGCAATCAAGATTAGACTGTCGCAGCAGTGCTTCGACAGACACCAAAAATTACACACAAACCCCCGGAACCCCGCCAAAGAGCACCTCAAAGGCAAGCAAGTCAGCAAAAACGGCAAGAAATTTCCACCTCATATTTGGTCCAAAACACTTTTGTCCATTATTAGAGCTTCACAGCAATGGGCCCAAAACCGTCAACTCACCCGCAAAGAAGTACAACACCCCCACAAGTGCTGAGTCTTTCTTCATTGTGCGTAATCCAGCACTCTGCTTGGAGGGAAATCGCAGTCTGGAGGAGGAGGATAGAGGAGCATGTTCTTCAGAACTTGTGAACCTGAGGAATGTAGACTGCGGCACCTTCAAATCAATAAGCAAACAAGTGAAGACAGTTCTGATGATGGTCTTGTTTTTGGGATTAGGTGATTAAAGTTTGAATTAAATTAACTGTGCAAAACAAAGAAAGAGAGACACAAAGCACACAGGAATAAAAGTGAATAAGGACGAAAAAGAAAGTTCTTGATTGATTGTCTCATTTTCAGGGCTCGGTGTCAGGGAATAAGAACAAGATTTCGTCATCATACTCTGCGAATTCAGGCTGGATGAGGTCAGTGGCACCGAACAGAGAAAAAATCCCCTCATCTACGTTGCTGTCCTCCTCGTCTTCATGCGGCGTGCTTTCTCGTACTTTGTAATCTGGTGGTATGAGGTGCTTATTCATCTTGATCATTGTCAGCCGCTCCACATTTTTGGGCGAGAGGCGGCTCCGTTTGGGAGTTACAATGCCACCAGCAGCACTGAAAACACGTTCAGAAGACACACTTGCGAGTGGGCAAGACAAATAGTTTATAGCCAGGTTGAAGAGCTGTGGCCACAATTGTTTTTTGCCATGCCAATACTGCAATGGCTCATCATTAAGGAAGACCTCTGTTGAGTCATTCAGATAGTCCTGCACCATCGACTCAAGGTCATCAACTGTTCCTCCACTTTGCTTACTTTTTGCTGTGCCTGTGACATTTTTTCGAGAACCATACCCCATCAAACTTAGCCAATCCTCCTCCCCAGCCACTGTTAGTGTTGTCATTGTGTGTGGTGCAGATGATCCAGTTGCCGGTGTCTTTAACGGCTGAGAGGTCACTTGTGCCCCAGCCACAGGTGCAGAAGTGGATTCTTGTGACTGCGGATGGCCTGCTGATGCTGATGCTGATGTACTGGCTTCTCCTTCAATAACCTGCCGTTCTTTTTCAAACCTCTTGGCTGACCAGGCTAACCAATGTTTGTACTTTTGAACATCTGCATCAGCGAAAGGAAAGAATGCGTTGTCTGCCAGCGCCTTTTTGTAGCGTGGATCCAGAATAGTAGCACAAATGTAATGCTGATCTGAGTTGATGTTTTTAAGACGTTCATCACCACGTAGGCGATGTAATAATTTCTCAGACAAAATGAAATGGTTTTTTTTTTTTTCATCTTTTTGAAACTCAGAAGAAACCGCCATCAGTTGGTGCTCCAGTATGCACAACAATGGGATAGCTTTTCCCAAATTACAGTCCTCCTGGCTGACTGCACGCGTGAAGAACTCAAAAGGATGAAGCATGTCTGTCAGGCTTTTAACTATGGCCCATTGCGCCTTACTCATCCGCAGGTCCTCCTTCTGAGATGTAGCCTCTGTCAAGAAATAGTGATCGAGTACCGTATACTGCTCATACAGACGCTCAAGCATGTAGAAGGTTGAGTTCCAACGTGTTGCCACCTCCTGGATGAGTGCTTTCACTGGCATTCCACGTTCAAGTAGCAGTCTCCGCAGATGCTTCCGGGCCTTAAAAGAATGGCTGAAATGGTTGCACATTTTGCGGCAGGTGGCCATTACCTCGAACGCTGGACTCTCTTTATCACTCAAGAATTTTTGAACTACCAGGTTGATACAGTGCGCCAAACACGGCACTCTAACATGGTCACCCTTCAACATGGCCTTAACTACATTGGCGCCATTATCCGTGGAAACATAACCAATCTTGCGTTTTAGGGGGGATAGCATTGTCAAGACCTTTTTGTCAAACTCTTCCAAAAGGTTTTCTGCTGTGTGACTTTTCTCCAAGCCAAACATGGCTAGTGTTGCATGTTTCCGAGCAGCTTTGAAAACTTGGTCCGGGTCAACACCTGCGTTTAGCTTTGCTATAACACCTGAAAAAGAGACCCAGTGTGCAGTGATGCACATGTAATCATCGCCTGGGCCACTGGTCCACATGTCTGTTGTCAGATGTATTGTGTGAACAGCACTCTTCTGCAAAGCTGCCCCAATCGCCTGCAGCACATCTTCATGTAGTGCTGGAACCGCAACTCTGGCAAAATAGAACCGGCTCGGAACCTTCCATTTAGGGCAGAGCGTTGCAACTAATTCAAGAAAACCTACCGCTTCTACAAAAGAAAAAGGTAGAAGGTCCACAGCTAGCATTTTAGCCAGCTTAGTGTTATACAGACGCGTCAGTGGGTGGTTGCGTTCATATGGCACGTCTGAAGTAAGCATTGTTCTAATGTTGCCCTGGACCAAGCATTTACGGGCTGATAATGACTTCGTTGACCCAATTTTGCTCGCTGGTGAACTTTTGTGCGTTGGTGTCTCACTCGCTCCAACACTCTTAGTGTGCCTCACATTGGGTGTGCTGCTGACAGGGGTACTGGGTGTAAGGGAAGTGTTTGACACGTCTTCTTCCTGCTCGTCAACATCAGATGAAACATCAACGTTTCCTTGATTTTGGCCTTTCTTGATCGCAGCTAGGTGCGCAAACCATTTGACAGCGTGCTTTCTCTCAAGATGACCACTCTGGCCGCCGGTACCATAGTTGCTACCTGACTTACCACGACTAACTGCAAGCTTACAAAGGGTACAAATGGCAAACTTTGGATTTTTGGGACAAACAGTAAAGAAGTCCCAAACTGGGGACTTGAAGTGTCTGTGGGACCTGGAGGAGGCGGCGATACTGGTGGTGGTGGTCATGAAGCTAATGCCAGATGAAGTGGAGGATCTGGATTGCCCAACTTTTGTACGTTTTCCACTTTCACCGCCACTAATTAAGGTCGAGGTTGACGCAGGTCTCTTCTTGCCAGAAAGAAATATGGAAGCGGGACGAGTTGGTGTACTACTTAACTCCAATGATTGTGGTGTTTCCACTGCCTCCTCATCGACAACATCATTATCATCATCATCACGCGCAGCAGCTCTTCGGGCTAGGGTCAAAATGTCTGTTTGCTGCATGCCCGCTGGGGCTGCAGTGACCTTTATGATGACTGGGTCGTCGTTGGCAGAGTCTTCATCAGCAGCAGTATCCGCCACTTCTTGTTGAGCCTCATCACACTCCATAAGTCTGAGACTTTGGACGAGCTTCCTTTTACGCTTAAGTACCTTTGTTGGATCATGGTGTGCCTCACTCTCAGACGGCTGTGGTGCTGGTTCCCAAGTTTGATCCGTATCATCAGAAGGAGGTGTGCTTGAAGAGGATGTAGACACCACCCTTGATCTCTTCCTTGCTAGGGTTGTGGAAGACAATGAAGGATCAGCAGGAGGAGTGGCTTCCTCAAATGATACCTCGCCTTGATTGTCGATTTCCTGATGTGCCCCTACTTCGGGAGGAACAACTATTGTGGGCACTTGTGACCCTCCATGCACCTCTGCTTGCGCATCTCCTTGCGCTGCCTCTCCTTCCACATGTACTTGGGCTTGTACTTGCACATGTGATTGTTGTTGCGGCTGTGGTTGTTCAACACTCGTCAGATGAGCTACAACAACCTGTGTTGATTGAGGGACATTGCTGCTGCTTTCTTGCGATGAGCCAACATCACTGGTCGATGGTGATTGAAGAACTATACTGGCTGCCTCTGCAGCACTCAAGGGCTTGGACTTAAGTTGGCGTGGTGGTGGTGGTGGCACTGAGCCCAATGGAGCGGGGGGGGTGCTGCCAGCTTGGTCCCCAGCAGATCCCGCTGCTGCTGCTGCAGGCATACTTTTTTTTTTACTCCCAAAAAAAGGGGCGGGCGGCACACCAGTCTCCTTGGTAACTTGCTTCTTCTGCTCCTTACTGGCACCTTTCTTGCTAGAGGAGCTACGGGTTACTTTTTTTGGGGCCATCCTCTTCAGAGCAGGTCAGCAGGCAGCAGTTGCACGAGTTGCAGAGGGTTCTGTGTCCAGACGTGACGTCGCGTGACGTTATGCTGCACACACCGCTGCAGGACTTCTTCCTGGCACTGGTTGTTCTCTTGAGTCTTCTTGTGCACCTAAAAGCAATGGAAGACAGAGGAACATCAGTTCAGTTATACACCACAAAAATTCGACAAAACACAGAAAAATGAGCACAATCCCATGCCATCCTTGATGTTTACATTGAAGACACCCCACAGAAAGACTACGGACATGCAAGTATGCAACACTCACTACCCCTGGGCATAATGGATGAAAAGTAGGCAAAATAAGTGCAGGCCTCAGACACTGCCTCTCCTCAAAATGGCCCCTTACACCCCAGGCACATGTTGCCTGTACCAGCCAGTACTCAAGATGGCCACCACCACCACCCACATGGCCAGTCCACATCAACAGTACACCCCCAAAAAACAGAAAAACAGCCAGAAATCACCACAATCCAACGCCATCCATGATGTTTACATTAAAGAGAGTGAGACCACACCACAGGCACACTCAGTCCATGCACCACCCACCACCCCTGGGCAAAAGGCCACACCAGCAGCCCCCCAAAAACGACAAAAAACAATAAAATAAGCACAATCCCAGCCCATCCATGGCCTCAATTATGTTTAAATTCAAGAAGACACCCCACAGAAAGACTAGGCCCATGCAACACTCACCACCCCTGGGCAAAGGGCCCCACCAGCAGGCCCAAAAAAACGACAAAAAACAATAAAATCAGCACAATCCCAGCCCATCCATGGCCTCAATGGTGTTTAAATTCAAGAAGACACCCCTCAGAAACACTAGGCCCATGCAACACTCACTACCCCTGGGCATAATGGATGAAAAGTAGGCAAAATAAGTGCAGGCCTCAGACACTGCCTCTCCTCAAAATGGCCCCTTACACCCCAGGCACATGTTGCCTGTACCAGCCAGCACTCAAGATGGCCACCACCACCACCCACATGGCCAGTCCACATCAACAGTACACCCCCAAAAAACAGAAAAACAGCCAGAAATCACCACAATCCAACGCCATCCATGATGTTTACATTTAAGAGAGTGAGACCACACCACAGGCACACTCAGTCCATGCACCACCCACCACCCCTGGGCAAAAGGCCACACCAGCAGCCCCCCCAAAAACGACAAAAAACAATAAAATAAGCACAATCCCAGCCCATCCATGGCCTCAATTATGTTTAAATTCAAGAAGACACCCCACAGAAAGACTAGGCCCATGCAACACTCACCACCCCTGGGCAAAGGGCCCCACCAGCAGGCCCAAAAAAACGACAAAAAACAATAAAATCAGCACAATCCCAGCCCATCCATGGCCTCAATGGTGTTTAAATTCAAGAAGACACCCCTCAGAAACACTAGGCCCATGCAACACTCACTACCCCTGGGCATAATGGATGAAAAGTAGGCAAAATAAGTGCAGGCCTCAGACACTGCCTCTCCTCAAAATGGCCCCTTACACCCCAGGCACATGTTGCCTGTACCAGCCAGCACTCAAGATGGCCACCACCACCACCCACATGACCAGTCCACATCAACAGTACACCCCCAAAAAACAGAAAAACAGCCAGAAATCACCACAATCCAATGCCATCCATGATGTTTACATTAAAGAGAGTGAGACCACACCACAGGCACACTCAGTCCATGCACCACCACCCCTGGGCAAAAGGCCACACCAGCAGCCCCCCAAAAACGACAAAAAACAATAAAATAGGCACAATCCCAGCCCATCCATGGCCTCTATTATGTTTAAATTCAAGAAGACACCCCACAGAAAGACTAGGCCCATGCAACACTCACCACCCCTGGGCAAAGGGCCCCACCAGCAGGCCCAAAAAAACGACAAAAAACAATAAAATCAGCACAATCCCAGCCCATCCATGGCCTCAATGGTGTTTAAATTCAAGAAGACACCCCTCAAAAACACACTAGGCCCATGCAACACTCACTACCCCTGGGCATAATGGATGAAAAGTAGGCAAAATAAGTGCAGGCCTCAGACACTGCCTCTCCTCAAAATGGCCCCTTACACCCCAAGCACATGTTGCCTGTAGCAGCCAGCACTCAAGATGGCCACCACCACCACCCACATGGCCAGTCCACATCAACAGTACACCCCCAAAAAACAGAAAAACAGCCAGAAATCACCACAATCCAATGCCATCCATGATGTTTACATTAAAGAGAGTGAGACCACACCACAGGCACACTCAGTCCATGCACCACCCACCACCCCTGGGCAAAAGGCCACACCAGCAGCCCCCCAAAAACGACAAAAAACAATAAAATAAGCACAATCCCAGCCCATCCATGGCCTCAATTATGTTTAAATTTAAGAAGACACCCCACAGAAAGACTAGGCCCATGCAACACTCACCACCCCTGGGCAAAGGGCCCCACCAGCAGTCCCCAAAAAAAGACAAAAATCAGCACAATCCCAGCCCATCCATGGCCTAAATGGTGTTTAAATTCAACAAAACAGTTGTATCATGCACCCCTAACCAACCCTGGTCCTACTGGATACTGTGGCTACCCACAATATAATTTATTTAATGTTCTGAAAAAGTTCCAAAATTTTACTTGCAGCAACTGTAATGCCCCAAACAAACTTACTTGTGAAAGTTGATTTCTAATCCAAAAGTGATCCAAAGACAGTCAAAAAGGCCTCAAATCCAAATATCCAGCAGCACCCACAAAAAGTAATCCTTCCAGCTCCAGATCCAAATGAAAGTGACCAGGAGATGGACAAAGCACTGGGAGGAGCCTGCTGGACAGGAACAGGAAGTTGGAGACTGTGGGGCACTTCCTTCCTCCCCCCCCCCCAAAATGGACTCCTTGCAAAAAAAAAAAGCCATGCAAATGTCAACCTGAGGAGTGATTCTGATAAAAATCATCATTTTCTGAAGGTTTATCCTGTTTGCTGGTGATTTTCTTGTGCGAAATTGCAAAATCTCTATTTCGCAAGTGCGAGATTGTTCCTTTCCGCCGCAACTACGTGTTCGCAAAATGCGAACTCTCGCGAGGTGTGCTGTGCAAGGTGGCAAGCCGCGAGTACGTATTCGCGGGCGACAAACTCCCGCGGGAACACGCAGCAAGATCTAAAATGGCGCGTCACTCGCAAAGAAAAACAACTCGGCAAACGCTAAAATGACGGAAAGTGAACGCCGTGCACCACGCCGCGCGCCGCAACCAAGCAAAAAATCCGCCGCGAGCGGATTCACGGATTTTCGACAAATTCGCGAGCGTTCGCGGATTGCGGATTTGCCGAAAATCCGAAAAATCCGCGAGCGGAGTGGATTTTACGCCCATGCTTAATCCCCAGGACAAATCTTGACATCTTTAGTGGACATTTTATCATTGAACCTTGAGGCAATTTTGTCTTGAGCAATTCTGACACGCGACTGTAACTCATCATCAAGAGCAGGTTGTGTAATAACCTTGTGAGCTACAGTTTTCAAAAGCCAAGCAGGATAAAGAGCTGATGTGGGCATTCTGCCCCTAAGAGAAACAAATGGAGCAATTTTGGTTACAGAGTGTGGGGTAGTGCGGTAAAACCAAATCATGGATCTCACTGAACTTTCCACATCAAAATTATTCCCCTTGGCCCATTTGATACAATCAACTAGCACACGATTCATTCTCTCAACCTGACCGTTGGTTTGAGGATGTCCAACAGAACTCCTCAGATGTTTAATCCCAGATTCAGACAAAAACACACGCATTTCAGTATTGACAAACTGGACACCATTGTCTGAAACGAGCGACTCAGGAAAACCTTCTCTCATAAAAATTTCTTTGAGAAAAAGTATAGTGGAAGTGGCAGAGGGATTAGAACAGAACTTGACTTCGGGCCATTTACTGTGAAAGTCCATAAGTACAAAAGCAAATCTGAGTTGAGAAGAAAGGAAATTGAAGAAACCAACTAAATCAATGCCTAATTTTAACCAAGGTTTGGAAGGAAAAGGAATGGGTTGCAATGGTGGAACAGAGACTTTTAAACCTTTCTCAGCAGTAGCACACACACTACAAAGTCTTACTCTCTCATCCACTTCACTGTCCATAGAAGGCCACCAATAATGTAGTCTTAGACGTCTTTTGGTCATTGTGATCCCAAGGTGTCCCTCATGAGCACTGTCGATTAATTTCACCCGAATACTCAGAGGAGGAATACACCTATCATCTCTCATGACAACACCATCCTCTATTGAGAGTTCTTCAGATACTTTCCAGAAAGGCTGGATGTGTACCGGTAGACTTCTTTCCCTAGGCCATCCACTCACAATGTAATCTTTGACACTCAACAAGGTTGCATCAGAGGACATGGCATCAACCCATTCTTTTTCAGAGCAACTCACACACTCAATAGCATCCACAGAAGCTATGAAACAATCTTCTTTATCTTCATCCAAGTTAACAGAGTCGGGCTCCTTTAAAGGTAACCTGGAAAGCATATCAGCTTTGCAATTTTCTTTACCAGGTATGTGCTTAACAGAAAATTGATATTGCAACAACTTTGTAGTGAGACAAGCTATACGTGGCGTAGCATACTTCACGCGATCACCAGACAAAATGAAAACTAGAGGCTTATGATCAGTCTGAATCATAAACTTCCTTCCCCATATGTAAGTGCGAAACTTCTCACATGCCCAATAACAAGCAAGTAACTCCTTTTCGATCACTGAATAATTTATTTCAGGATCTCTCAACACCCTCGAGGCATAACTAACAGTGACCTCTTTTCCTTCAATAACTTGTGTGAGAACCGCACCCAGCCCGTAACTGCTCGCATCAACCGTGATAATACAACCACCACTGGGGTCATATGCTTTCAGAACCTTGGCATTCAAAAGCTCAGATTTAACCAAGTCAAAAGTTGACTGACAAACATCATCCCAGACAAAAGGAATACTAGTTCTGAGCATACAAGATAAAGACTTCATTTTACTGGCATAATCTGGAATAAATCGTGAATAAAATTCACACAACCCTAAAAAGGATCGTAACTCATCTTTGTTCTTAGGCACTGGACAATCCACTACTGCTTTGACCAACCCTGGTCTGGGAGAAACACCTAAACCAGACACTAAATGTCCTAAAAATTCAACCTCCCGTTTCCAAAACTCACACTTGTTTTTCTTCACTACAATGCCCTTACTGTCAAACCTTTTGAGTACGGATTTGAGAATGACGTCGTGTTGATCTAAAAATTTGTCAAAAATCAAGACATCGTCTTGAAAAATCACAACTCCTACGATATTTTTCAAGATACTCTGCATGATCCTCTGAAAAACCGAAGCAGCAGAAGCCAACCCGAAAGGCATTCTGCAAAACTGGAAAGTACCGAAGGGGGAATTAAACGCCGTGTAATGTCTGGAATCCTCCTCTAGAATGATCTGATGATACGCAGAAGCTAGATCAATTTTGGAAAACCACTGCGCACCTCTCAATTCTTCCAACAAATCACCAATTTTGGGAAGTGGATGGGCGTCCACCCAAATTTCTTTATTGACACTCCTGAGATCACAACAAAGACGAATATCTCCATTTTTCTTACGTGCGACCACCAAAGGACTAAGCCATAAACTAGATTCTATAGGTTCTATGATGCCTTCTTCTCTAATCTCTCGAGTTCAGCTTTGAGATCTGCTCTCAAACTGAATGGCACAGATCTAACCTTATGTTTCACGGGGATGGCACCACTCTTCACTTTAATCTGATGTTTGAACCCCACAATTTCACCAAGAGAATCTGAAAATACTCTGGGAAACTCCTTCTCAAGAGATGAAGAGTCAGGCATATCTAGTACAACAAGTACCTGTTCTCTTGCTCCAGGTCGTAATAACATACCGAAGAGACCTTGATGGTACCACCCCAAAATATTTAAACCACGCACAGCCACATAAATTTTCCCTTGAATCTTTCTGTCTTTGAATTGTAAGATATCTTCAATGAAACCCTCCAAAATAATCTTACGACCCTCATATGAAACCGGTGCTCTATCTGGAGGAAATAATTCTCTGTTAGACCAAGACTGCTTAAACAACTCAAAAGAAATCATGGTGATTCTGGCACCAGAATCTACAAGAAGTTTCAAACAAACTTCACCTACTAATATATCTACATAAGGATCTACACATTCCTCTGGGTTACCAGTGACTATGCCATCATCTGTGACGGTTACAATCATGTCTTTGAATTCATTCACCAAATCGCTTTCTGAATCTCGTTCATTCTCCAACACACAACTGACCTTCTCGGGTTTACTTAGGTTGGCTTGACAAATTTTGGCCAAGTGGCCAAACTTCCCACATTTGTAACACTTAGCGTTTTTCCCTGGACAATAATTGTTTTCTTTGGAGTGTGGGGGATAACCACATCTGTAACATATGTTTTTCTTAATCACATTTTTCTCATTGAATTTTTCTCTTTTTTGAAAATTGGGCCTGGAAAGAAGAGACACTATAGCATTCACATTTTCTTTATGCATATCTGCTTTGCCAAGTTCCTTAATAGACGTTTGAGCTAGCTCAAGGCTTTTGGCAACTTTGATAATTTCTTCTAAAGAGGGATTCCCCATAGTAAGCAGTTTCTGTTGAATGTGTTTGTCACTACAATGAGCAATGAACTGATCCCTCACCAACTGATCCTTAAAATCACCAAATTGGCATTCGGCACAGAGTTTACGCAAAGCACTCAAATAGGAATCAACATCTTCACTTTGGAATTGTGCTCTCTTGAAAAACTTGTGTCTTAGTACAACTAAACTCGGTTGAACATCAAATTTGATAACCAGTTTCTTAATTGTTTCTTGATATTCATCAATAACTTCACCTTCAGTAATTATTAAATCAGGCAAATGTTTGTAGACCTCCCTCCCTTCAAATCCTAAACAATTTAAAAGTAAAAAATGTTTTCTTTCTGCCCTGTATCTGGAAGCCCCAATGGCACCAATATAGGTTTCAAACCCATCAAACCATTGTCTCCATTGAATTTGAGGGGTACCTGGGCTTTCTAAAAATGGGGGAGGTTGATTTACAGTTTGCATTTTGAATTAACTTAACTGAGTGTAATAAAAGACAAGGTTCACTCACAACTGATTGAATGAAATAGAAAAGTGCTGTAAAACAACAACAATTGTTAAGACTTTGTATTTGATAAAACGTGCTGTTAATATTGTCTTTGAAATATAGTTCTGGAAAGAAACTGTGTTAAATACTTAAACGTGTTAATATGAGAAAAATATAATTTCTACTTCCTCGCAGGCGTTGTATCCTTCGTGATGCTGGAGGTCCTTGAGTCTTTTAAGTTTCGTGTGTAGCAGATATTTTATTGGTAGTACAAACTGTCGCGCAAAAATCTTGAATAAATCGGAGCGACGCTTCACACAGAGATAATGAGAGGTTCCTGAAACGTCGGATGTGTCGAATCATCCAATGCGTGCGCTCGAACAGTTTCTGTGACGTATATTCAGTTCGCCAATACTGAGTGAGTATTCCAATGCGTCATCACTTGTGAGAAGACGCCGAGGGGAAAGGATCTCGCTAGCAGGGAAACGCTAAGCAACTGCCACTGCTCGCAAGGTAAGCCGGTTGGTCACAGTTTTAAGAAGAGAGACGCACTGAACTGTGAAATACACAGTTAGTTGGATTGTTACGTGTGAGCTCGTAGGAGCCGACAGTGAGAAAACTTTACGCGTCTTAGTTGTTTTTAAAATTGTTAATTCACCGTGACTAGCGCTATGACCCACACCTTAGCCTCCTCACCTCATATTAATGGCTAAATGATACCGCCGCTGGGGAAATTTGTTTCCCTTCGAAAAACACAGCCGCTGGAGGTGAGATGAAGGAGATTAGTCACCGTCCAATCTGCTGAACGTCGTCTTTCTTCTTAAGTAGAAGCAGTGGCTCGCTCTTTACTTCAATTATCACTGGTCCTCGTCGCCAAAATTATGTTGTAGCTCATAATATGTGAAATAGATGCAGTGAGCCAAATAATAGTATTATTGTAGGTTTATTCACAGAGCAACGAGCCACCACACCAAACGCTGGCACTGAGAGGCATCAACTGACATAAGGTAGAATTAGAACCTCAATAATGGCACCATGGCAACTTAGTACATTCTATAGTAAGACATAAAGCACTAGCAAATACAACACATTCCACAAGATTGTAAGTTCGGTTCCCTTAGAGGATGCCATATATAATGGCCTATACCGGCTATAATGATATGATATGATAGAAAGGATTTATATAGCGCTCGTTCACCAACGGTTTCTTGGCGCTAGGGTAAGGAGGCGTAAGCAGAGGAGAGGGGATGCGAGTTATTGGTCATAGGCCTGAGAAAACAGCCACGTTTTAAGAGATTTCCTGAACATGGAGTAAGACTCCGTTTGGCGTAACGTCGATGGTAGGGAATTCCAAAACTGGGGAGCAATGGACGCAAATCTCAGCCCCCGAGTTTCTTGCGCTTGAAGGCGAGGGGAGTCAACAGATTCGCATTGGCAGAGCGGAGGGTCCGGCGGGGGATGTAACACTGGATTCTATTTGCGATGAAGATTGGTCCATGGGAGGAGAGAGCTCTGTGGGTTAAGCAGCCGATCGTAAAGAGGCAGCGTTGCGCCACGGGGAGCCAGTGGAGGCCCTTAAGGAGAGGTTTGGCTCGATGTGACTTGGGTAGGCCGTGAACAAGTCTAGCCACCTGGTTCTGGACCAGCTGAAGCCTCTGTAGCTGATAAGCCGGTATCCCGGCGTACAGAGATTTAGAATAGTCAATTCGTGACATTACTAGGGCCAAGGTGACCTGAACCAGGGCCTCAAAGGAGAGGAATTTATTGATTTTTCGAATCCTGCGCAAGTGAAAGAAGCAATAGGAGACTACGGAGTTGACTTGGGTCTTAAGGGTGAGGTCGCTACTAATGAAAACTCCGAGGCTTTTGACTGCTCCGGCAGGAATGGGTGGGGGACCGAGAGTGGGTGGCCCTGGTGAGAACTAGTAGCTCAGTCTTATCTGGGTTTAGTTTGAGTTGACTTGTGTTCATCCATGAGCGAATGAATGTTAGGGTGGACTGAAAGGATTCAATTGCGGGGGGAGAGGGGTCGATGGTAAAGACGAGCTGAATATCATCAGCATAGTTGAAGATAGCTACATCCCTCTTCCGTAGGTCTGATATTAGTGGACGGATGTAAAGGTTAGAAAGGAGCGGGGAAAGGGAGGAGCCCTGGGGGACCCCACAGGTAAGTTCTTTCCTTTCAGACGTAAAGTCGGATAGACGGACAGCTTGGTGACGATTACAGAGAAAGGAGGATATCCATTTGAGAGGGGTACCCTGAATGCCGGAGCTTTCGACACGTTCGACCAAAGGTTTATGGTCGACAGTGTCGAAAGCAGCAGACAAATCCAGGAAGACAAGTGCCTGCGAGATGTTATGGTCCGCGCCTTGTCTCAGCTCATCGTGGACGGCTAGTAGGATGGATTCTGTGGAGTGCTCAGGTCTAAAACCTGTCTGGTGGGGGTCCAGGTAGTGTGAGTTTTCCACAAATGTACTAAGGCAACTTGTAACGTAGGCCTCCAGGATCTTTCCCAGAAACGGTAGGAGTGAAATGGGCCTGGAAATTACTGGGCACGGAAGCGTCTGCTCATGGTTTTTTCAAAATGGGTCACACTTCTGCCATTTTGAAGCAGTTAGGAACAATGCCTGACGACAGGGAGTTATTAAGAAGAGACAATGGGATTTCCGGAAGCTGATGGAAGATTTCACGAGTAATGTGGGGAGGGCAGCTGTCAGTAGAGGAACCAGAACGAACTTTATTGAGGAGGGAGAAAAAGATATCTTGTGTGATAGGGAGAAATAAGTCAAATGAGGATGGGTTGTGATATATCTCAGCGGGTACCGGGGGGGTGTAGTCTTGGGGATACTAGCTTTGATCCTGGCGATTTTATCAACAAAATAGGTGTTAAGGGAGTCACAGAGCTGTTGAGACGGGGCTAGTTTGGGGGTGATCCTGTCAGGTTTGACAAGCTCATCCACAATAGAGAATATTTCTTTCGCTTTATTATCAGAACTGAGAACTTTTTGCGAAAAATATTCGTATTTT
This sequence comes from Lissotriton helveticus, assembly GCF_964261635.1. Lineage (NCBI taxonomy): Eukaryota > Metazoa > Chordata > Amphibia > Caudata > Salamandridae > Lissotriton > Lissotriton helveticus. The sequence goes on from NC_136061.1 coordinate 1,619,891,195, forward strand.
GCTTTCAGGATGGCAGCCTTGTATTGATGCAGAGCCATTACGAAGGAGGATTTCAGTATAGGACAGTAGTTCTATCTCCACTTTCACTCTGCTTGACGCAGGGACAGTTTCATTTCTTTCAGGTTAGAGGTGGACCAGCATTGTGCTTCATGGGGTCTTTTCTGATTCACATTCCTGAGTGGGGCAAGGTTATCTCTGCCTGTGGCCAGCCAGGCATTGAGGTTCTTGGCCTGAACATGAAGAGATAGATGAAAATCGTGAAGGGGGGGGGGCTTGGGCGTTTAGAAGTGGCTAGAAAGGAGCAGAGTTTGGTAATGTTGACCCGGCTCCAATTTCTTACTTTACTGAACACTGGGTGGGGGGTTTTAACATGAGGGGGAACGGGGAGGGAAAAGGAAATGAGGTAATGATCTGACCAGGAACATGGGTGATCTGTATATCTAAGATCTCTACGTTGGAAGACCAGACCTGGACAAGTATGTGACCTTTTGTGTGGGTGGGTAGCTTCATATGCTGTGTGAGATTCATCTCACTTAGTAGCTCTGTGAGAGCTGCCGACGTTGGACACTCACGCGGGTCACCAGGCCAAAAATTAAAATCGCCGATAACGAGAAGTCTAGCGTGATTGATGGCAAGTTCAGCTACAATGTCTCCAAAAGCTTGAGGAAAAGTGGCCATGTAGCTAGGGGGGTCTATAAATTACCGCACAAACAATTGGAGAGGTTAGGGAGTGAAGTTTAAACACGAGGAAGTCCACCAAAGGAATACCGGATGAGGAGAGGGAGGTAAATTTATGGGCTTTCCGGATTATGGCTGCCACTCCACCCCCAGCTTTTGCCTCTGCTCTGTTGGCGTGGAGCGCATAATAATCGTTGGGGATGGCCGCCAACATATCTGGGGAGGATTCGTCATGTAACCACGTTTCGGTGAGAAATAAAATGTCTGGTTTATGGGAGTCTAACAGGAAGAAGATTTCAAGTTGGTGTTTAACCATAGATCGAGTATTGAGGTACCAGATATCCAAATGGTCATATGGCTGACTCGACCGGGAAGGGGGAGATGTTGGGGAAGGGTCCCTGTTGAAGTTAGTCCGTAGAAGGGGATCAGGTGAGGGGGTTAGGGCATGTCTAATCGTGACTTTAGGTGCAAACAGTCCATTTTCCTTAAGGGTGTTGCTAGTGTGTGGGGAAATGGCCTGACGTGTCTGTAAGGCTAGCATGTTAGATCGAGAATAATGCCGGGGGAATTGGGCAGAGTGCATGGCCCCTGGCCCCGGTCGGGCGCGGACGGGCGCAGACGGGCTTGCCTTAGGCGCTCCAGCGCCGCGCCCGCTGCACGCGTCCGCTGTGCGACGGGTAGCACATAGGGAGATATAGGCAGCGAGCCCGACCTAGTCGCAGGACTCCGCCTCCAACTGCAACGGAAGAGTTACTGCTGCCTGTGTGAGCCTGCACCCTCCACAGCAATCGGGTAAACCAGTGGTGGACCGAGGTGCAGGCGGCAAGACACGGCAGGAAGTTGAGGTAAAATAAATGAAGGTGTGCAAATTAGCAGTTAATTTTACAACACAGAAATGTTAAAAATGTTAAAAACAGGAAGAGCGTCATTAAAAAAGAATGTGGCTGGCGGAGGTTAGAGCCAGAACTCACAGCCGCTCCGGTCTGATTTCACACATCCTAGTGCGAGGAGGGAAATGATTCTGCAGTTATAGGCAGCGAGCCCGACCTAGTCGCGGGACTCCGCCCCCAACTGCAACGGAAGAGTTACTGCTGCCTGTGTGAGCCTGCACCCTCCACAGCAATCGGGTAAACCTTTGGTGGACTGAGGTGCAGACGGCAAGACACAGCAGGAAGTTGAGGTAAAATAAATGAAGGTGTGCAAATTAGCAGTCAATTTTACAACACAGAAATGTTAAAAATGTTAAAAACAGGTAGAGCGTTATTAGAAAAGAATGTGGCTGGCGGAGGTTAGAGCCAGAACTCACAGCCGCTCCGGTCTGATTTCACGCGTAATATCCGGTATCCCCTGTATTTCTGGGGTTAGAACTTACCAGTATTCAAATTTACATGGCCTTATGTTGGATGGGTGAGCACAGTACTTCTATGCCAAATAGCGCCCTTCCTTTTTCTTTCCAACATCGTTTACAATGGGGATACCAAATATTGTGGCTCATGCAATGCTGTAATATCTCGTATCCCTCACGTTTCATGGGTTGCCCTTTAGCCATTGGCCACTTGAAGTTGTCTTTTATTTGATACCAGGCTACAGTATCTTTTCAAATGTTTTACATCATTCCACAAGATTTTACATCCGGTTCCCTTAGGGGATACTAAATATTATGGCTCATGCATTGCTGTAATATCTCGTATCCCCCACATTTCATGGGTTGCCCTCTAGCCATTGGCCACTTGAAGTTGTCTTTTATATAATGGCAGACTCCAGTATCTTTTCACATTTTTTACATCATTCCACAAGATTGTACATCCTGTTCCCTCAGGCGATACCAAATATAATGGTTTATACCGCCTATAATATTTGGTATCCCCTGTGTCTCTTGGGGTAGAACTTACCAGGATTATATTTGACATGCTCTTATGTTGGAAAGTTGAGCACAGTATTTCTATACTGATTTTAACCCTTCCTTTTGTTTTCCAACATCATTTACTAATGGGATACCAAATGCTATGGCTCACACATTGCTGTAATATCTCATATCTCCTGTTTCATAGATTACCCTTAAGCCATTCACCAGTTCAAATTACCTTCTATTATATAGCAGATTATAGTATCTTTTCCGATTTTGTGAACAACCCTACAAGATTTTACAGCTGGTACCCTTAAGGGATACCCCATATAATGGCCTATACCGGCTATAATATTTGGTATCCCCTGTGTTTCTTGGATTAGAAGTAACCAGGATTCAATTTCAATAGTCTTATGTTGGATGGATGAGCACAGTATTCCCACGGCAAATGACAACCTACTTTTCGCTTTCCAACAGCGCTTACAATGGGGATAGCAAATATTATGGCTCATGCATTGCTGTATTTCTCGTATCCCCTACGTTTTATGGGTTATCCTTTAGCCATTGACCACATGAAGTTGCCTTTTATTTGATAGCAGACTACAGTAACTTTTAACATTTTGTACATCATTCAACAAGATTTTACATCTGGTTCCCTTAGGGGATACCATATAATATGGCCTTTACCAGCCATAATATCTGGTATCCCCTGTGTTTCTGGGGTTAGACCGTACCAGTATTCAAATTGATATGTTCTTATGTTGGATGGCTGAGCACAGTATTTCCTTGCCAAACAGCAACCTGTCTTTTGCTTTCCAACACTGTTTACTATCAGGATACCAACTATTATGGCTCACGCCTTGTTGTAATATCTTGTATCCCTACATTTAATGGGTTACTCTTTAGCCATTGACCTCTTTAAGTTGTATTTTATTTGATATTAGGTTACAGTATCTTTTCAGATGTTTTACATCATTCCACAAGATTTTACATCCTGTTCGCTTGTGGGATACTAAATATCATAGCTCACGCATTGCTGTAATATCTCGTATTCCCTACGTTTCATGGGTTACCCTTTAGCCATTGATCACTTGAAGTTGCCTTTTACTTGACAGCAAACTACAGTAACCTTTAAATAAATGTCATCATTCTACAAGACTGTACGTCCGGTTCCCTTAGTGGTTACCATATATAATGGCCTATGCCGGCTATAGTAATTGGTATCCCCTGTGTTTCCTGGGTGAGAACTTACCAGGATTCAATTTGACATAGTCTTATGTTGGATGAGTGAGCACAGTACTTATATGCCAAATAGCAGCCTTCCATTTGCTTTCCAATATTGTTTACTATGGGGATACCAAATATTATGGCTCAAGTATTGCTGTAATATCTCGACTCCCCTACGTTACATGGGTTACCCATTAGCCATCGGCAACTTGAAGTTGTCTTTTATTTGATAGCAGACTACAGTAACTTTTCACATTTTTTACATCATTCCACAAGATTGTACATCCAGTACCCTTAGGGAATATCAAATATAATGGCCTTTACCGCCTATAATATTTGGTATCCCCTTTGTTTCTTGGGTTAGGAGTTACCAGGATTCAATTTGACATGGTCTTATGTTGGATGGGTGACCGCAGTTTTTCTATGCTGAATATCACCCTTCCTTTTGCTTCCCATCATCATTTACTATGGGGATACCAAATATTATAGCTCACGCATTGCTGTAATATCTCTTATCCCCTATGTTTCAGTTGATACCCTTTAGCCATTGACAGGTTCTAATTGCCTTTTATTACAAAGGAGACTACAGTATCTTTTCCCATTTTGTAAATGATTCCACAAGATTTTGCATCCGGTACCCTTACGAGATACCAAATATAATAGCCTACACAGCCTATAATATTTGGTATCCCCCATGTTTCTCGGGATGGAAGATACCAGGATTCAATTTGACATTGCCATATGTTGGATGGGAGAGCACAGTATTTCTATACCAAATAGCATCTTTCCTTTTGTTACCCTTTAGCCATTGAGCAGTTCTCATTGCCTTTTATTACATAGCAAACTACGGTATCTTTTCCCATTTGGTAACGGATTCCACAAGCTTCTGCATCCGGTACCTTTAGGGGATACCAAATATAATAGTCTACACAGCCTATAATACTTGGTATCCCCAGAGTTTCTCGGGTTAAAAGATACCAGGATTCAATTTGACATTGCCTTATCTTGGATGGGAGAGCAAAGTATTTCTATACCAAAGAGCATCCTTCCTTTTGCTTCCCAACATCATTTATTATGGGGATACAAATAATATGGCTCAGGCATTGCTATAATATCTCATATCCCCTATGTTTTATTTGTTACCCTTTAGCCATTGAGCAGTTCTCATTGCCTTTTATTACATAGCAAACTACGGTATCTTTTCCCATTTGGTAACGGATTCCACAAGCTTCTGCATCCGGTACCTTTAGGGGATACCAAATATAATAGTCTACACAGCCTATAATACTTGGTATCCCCATAGTTTCTCGGGTTAAAAGATACCAGGATTCAATTTGACATTGCCTTATGTTGGATGGGAGAGCAAAGTATTTCTATACCAAAGAGCATCCTTCATTTTGCTTTCCAACATCATTTACTATGGGGATACCAAATATTATGGCCTACGCATTGCTGTAATATCTCGTATCACCTATGTTTCATTAGTTACTCTTTAGCAATTGAGCAGTTCTAATTGCCTTTTATTACATAGCAAACTACAGTATTTTTTCACATTTTGTAAATGATTCCACAAGCTTTTGCATCCGGTACCCTTAGGAGATACCAAATAGAATAGCCTACACAGCCTATAATATTTGGTATCCCCAGTGTTTCTCGGGTTAGAATCTACCAGGATTCAATTTGACATTGCCTTATGTTGGATGGGAGAGCACAGTATTTCTGTACCAAATAGCATCCTTCCTTTTGCATTCCAATATCATTTACTATGGGGATACCAAATATTATGGGTCATGCATAGCTCTAATATCGCGTAGCCCCTATGTTTCATGGGTTGCCCTTTAGCCATTGAGCAGTTCTCATTGCCTTTTATTACATAGCTGACCAAGGTACCTTTTCACATTTTATAAATGATTCCAAAAGATTTTGCATCCGGTACCCTTAGGAGATACCAAATATAATAACCTACACAGCCTATAATATTTGGTATCCCCAGTGTTTCTCGGGTTAGAAGTTACCAGGATTCAATTTGACATCGCCTTATGTTGGATTGGGGTGCACAATATTTTTCTACCAAATAGCACCCTTCCTTTTGCTTTCAAACATCATTTACTATGGGGATGCCAACTATTATGGCTCATGCATTGCTCTAATACCTCGTATCCCCTATGTTTCATGGGTTACCCTTTAGCCATTGACCAGTTGAAATTGCCTTTTATTTGATAGCAGACTACAGTATGTTTTCACATTTTTAACATAATTCCTCAAGATTTTGCATCTGGTTATCTCAGGGAAACCAAATATAATAGCCTGTACAGCGTATAATATTTGGTATCCCCTGTGTTTCTTGGGTTAGAACTTACCAGGATTCAGTTTGACATGGTCTTATGTTGGATGGGTGAGCACAGTATTTCTATACTAAATGTTACCCTTCCTTTTACTTTCCAACATCGATTACTATGGTAATACCAAATATTATGGCCCAAGCATTGCTGTAATATCTCGTATCTCCTAAGGTTCGTAGGTTACCCTTTAGACATTGACCACTTGAAGTTGCCTCTTATTTGATAGCAGACTACAGTATCTTTTCAAATTTTTTACATCATTCCATAAGATTTTACATCTGGTTCCCTTAGGGGATACCACATATAATGGCCTATTCCGCCTATAATATTTGGTATACCGTGTGTTTCTCGAGTTAGAATTTACCAGTATTCAATTTGACATGGTCTTATGTTGGATCGATAAGCACAGTATCTCTTTGCCAAATAGCACCATTCCTTTGGCTTTACGACATCATTTACCATGAGGATACCAAATACTACATCTTGTGCATTGATGTAATATCTTGTATCAAGTATGTTTTATGGGTTAACCTTCAGCCTTTGACCACTTGAAATTGCCTTGCATTTGATAGCAACTACAGGGTATGTTCAATTTTTTTTACATCGTTCCCCAAGACTTCTCATCTGGTTCCCTTGGGGGATGCCAAATATAATTGCATATACTGCCTATAATATTAGGTATCCCCAATGTTTCATGGATTAGAAGTTACCAGGATTCAATTTAACCGCCTTATGCTGGATGGGGAAGTACAGTATTTCTTTCCAAAATAGCACCCTTCCTTTTTCTTTCCAACATTATTTAATATGGGATACCAAATATTATGGCTCTCGCATTGCGGTAATATCTTGTATCCCCTATGTTTCATTGGTTACGCTTTAGCCATTGACCAGTTGAAATTGCCTTTGATTACATAGCAGACTACAGTATCTCTTCACATTTTGTACATCATTCCACAAGATTTTGCATCCGGTACCCTAGGAGATACTAAATATAATAGCCTATACGGCCTATAATATTTGGTATCCCCAGTGTTTCTTGGGTTAGAAGCTACCAGGATTCAATTTGACATCGCCTTATGTTGGATGGGGGAGCACATTATTTCTATACCAAATAGCACCCTTTCTTTTGCTTTCGAACATCATTTACTATGGGGGAACCAAATAATATGGCTCATGCATTGCTGTAATATCTCGTATCCCCTATTTTTCATGGGTAAACCTTTAGCCACTGACCAGTTGAAATTGCCTTTTATTTTATAGCAGACTACAGTATTTTTCCACATTTTATACATCATTTCACAAGATTTTACATCCAGTACCCTTAGGGGATACCAAATATAATAGCCTGTACGGCCTATAATATATGGTATCCCCAGTGTTTCTTGGGTTAGAAGTTACCAGGATTACATTTGACACTGCCTTATGTTGGATGGGAGAGCACAGTATTTATGTACCAAATAGCATCCTTCTTTTTGTTTTCCAATGTCATTTACTATGGGGATACCAAATATTAGGGCTCACGCATTGCTGTAAGATCTCGTATCCCCTATGTTTTATTTTTTACCCTTTAGCCATTGAGCAGTTCTCATTGCTTTTTATTACATAACAGACTACGGTACCTTTTCACATTTTGTAAATGATTCCACAAGATTTTGCATCCGGTACCCTTAGGAGATACCAAATATAATAGCCTATACAGCCTATAATGTATGGTATCGCCAGTGTTTCTTGGGTTAGAAGTTACCAGGATTCAATTTGATACTGCCTTATTTTGGATGGGAGAGCACAGTATTTCTGTACCAAATAGCATCCTTCTTTTTGCTTTCCAACTTCATTTACTATGGGGATACCAAATATTAGGGCTCACGCATTGCTGTAAGATCTCGTATCCCCTATGTTTTATTTGTTACCCTTTAGCCATTGAGCAGTTCTCATTGCCTTTTATTACATAGCATACTACGGTAACTTTTCACATTTTGTAAATGATTCCAAAAGATTTTGCATCCGGTACCCTTAGGAGATACCAAATATAATACCCTACACAGACTATAATATTTGGTATCCCCAGTGTTTCTCGGGTTAGAAGTTACCAGGATTCAATTTGACATTGCCTTATGTTGGATGGGAGAGCACAGTATTTCTGTACCAAATACCATCCTTCCTTTTGCTTTCCAACATCATTTACTATAGGGATACCAAATATTATGGCTCATGCATTGATGTAATATCTGTATCCACTATGTTTCATGGGTTATCCTTTAGCCATTGACCAGTTGAAACTGCCTTTCATTTGAAAGCAGACTACAGTATCTTTTCACGTTTTGTAAATCATTCTACAAGCTTTTACATCTGGTACCCTTAGGGGATACCAGATATAATAGCCTATACGTCCTATAATATTTGGTATCCCCAGTGTTTCTCGGGTTAGAAGTTACCAGGATTCAATTTGACATCACCTATTGTTGGATGGGGGAGCACAGTATTTTTATACCAAATAGCACCCTTCCTTTTGCTTTCAAACATCATTTACTATGGGGATGCCAACTATTATGGCTCATGCATTGCTCTAATAACTCGTATCCCCTATGTTTCATGGGTTACCCTTTAGCCATTGACCAGTTGAAATTGCTTTTTAGAGTATCTTTTCACATTTTTTTTACATCATTCCACAAGATTTTGCATCTGGTTCTTTAAGGGAAACCAAATATAATAGCCTATACAGCCTAAAATATTTGGTATCCCCTGTGTTTCTCTGGTTAGAACTTACCAGGATTCAGTTTGACATGGTCTTATGTTGGATGGGTGAGCACAGTATTTCTTTACCAAATTGTACCCTTCCTTTTACTTTCCAACATCGATTACTATGGGAATACTAAATATTATGGCTCATGCATTGCTGTAATATCTCGTATCCCCTAAGGATCATGGGTTACCCTTTAGACATTGAACACTTGAAGTTGCCTCTTATTTGATAGCAGACTACTGTATCTTTTCACATTTCTTACATCATTCCACAAGATTTTACATCTGGTTCCCTTAGGGGATACCACATATAGGGCCAGATGTAGGTAATGTGATTTTACCGATTCTTAAATACCGAATTTTACCGATTCGATATTTAAAAATCGGTAATCGAGATGTAGAGGAAAAATCGTTAATTTTTACCGAATCGGTAAAAATCGGTATCTGAGTTGCGGTAAATACCGATTCGGTATTTACCGAATCGGTAGTTACCGATCGGTATGTCCAATGCATTCCTATGGGCCAAAAGGCCCATAGGAATGCATTGGAAATACCGATCGGTAAATACCGGTCGGTAAATACCGAATCGGTAAATACCGATCGGTATTTTCCGAATCGGACAGCAAACAAAAGTGAAACTTAACACAACAGCCAATCAGGTGCAACCACCCTCCCCCTTCCTGCCAGGAAGTGGCTACACAGGCAGCTGCAACTAATTAGAAGGTTCTGGAAAGGCAGTTGGAGCAGAGAGACTGGGAGCAGCAGCAGCAGCAGACAGAGCTTGTGAATAACTGAAAACTTTAAAATGGAAAGCAGCAGGGACACTGAGCAGGCTGACAGGAAAAGAAAGCTTACATTCAGCAGTATGGATCTACAGGTCCTTGTTGAGGAGGTGGTAAAGGTACACCACAGACTTTTTGGGAAGCAGTCCCTTACTGTGCCAGAATCAACAAAAAGGAAATTATGGCTGGAAATCTTAGATAAAGTTAATGCAGTGGGAGTGACCACCAGAGTCACTGAAGACCTAAAAAAGAGGTTCTATGACCTAAGGAGCCTCACAAAGAAAAAATTGGCTGACCGCCACAAACAGTCACAGAAAACAGGTGGAGGAAAGAACACTGCACCCCCCCTCACCGACCTGGAGGAGCTGGTAGCCACAACCCTGGAGGCAGAAAGTGTCCATGGACTGGGAGAAGTGGACAGCTTGGCGCTATCTGCAAAAAAAAAAGGTAAGATGCATGTACAGCAATCCCCCTCCCACCCTCATCCATCCCTCACCCCTTGCAGCTAAGTAACCCCAGTTCCAGGGTGTCTGTGCAAAACTGTAGCAATGCATCATGGTACACGTAGTCAGTTAGTGAAAGACCATGTCACACAGCACTGTAACCAACAAGTTATTTAAATGAATGCAGACAAAATGAAGGGCAGGCAGCATGTACTAAGTGCAATGTGATATGTTTAATTGTAGTAGCTGTGACACATTTGCACCTAGCTGATATGTGCTCATATGTCCACAGGTCACACTTCCAGAAGGCAGTCTGAGGAGGCAGAAGGCACGGCACCCGAGAGGGATGACAGTCAGGAGCCAGGGCCCAGTGCATCCCAGGACACTGGTGTTCCGAGTGGGCAGCCACCCTCCCAAGAAACTGACATCAGTGAAGAAATGCAGGGCTCCCCAATTCCTTCACAGTCACCACTATTGGTATCATCACCGGAAATGCCTGCATCCATTGCAGTAGTAACACCTGTTGCACACCCTAGCAGGAGGCATGTCGTTTCCCCACTGCTGGAAATGGAGACAGGTGCAGATGAAATGGTGGGTGAAGACTCACAGAACTTGTCTCAAGCTGATATCACTGCCACAGTGCAGCCCAGCACAGGGCCTGTACCAAGCACAACTAGAAGGCGCACAGTACAAGGAAGGGGTGTAGGTGCACGTGGGGAGGGGTCCAGTGTCTTCCAAGGCTTGGAGGGATCCATGGTCAGGATTCAGAGGATGCAGGGCAAGGGCATCATGGCCTGTCAAAGACAAATGCGAAACCTAAACATCAACATGCATGAAATTGGCAAGGGCATAAAAGAGCTGGTGGAAGTGAACAAGAGCATGGCAACAGGCATACAGCAACTGTGCACAAAACTTGACTCTGAAATTACTGCAAGGCGCAGGGACAAGCAGCGCGCAGAGAGAACAGATAAATCCATACACCGCCTGGCAACAGCCACATCCCTGCTATGCAGGCGTAGCATCAATAGTCAGGAAGTCCTGACTCATAATATCAACCAGTTGACAAGGGGCATAGCTGGAATGACCGGTGCGCTGGAGGCCCTACTCAATGCACAAAGTGCACAAAGTTCTGCGATTGACGTGCCGGACACTGAAGCTAGCACCAGTAGGAGCAGCACAGCTAGCCCCCATGGCGTAGAGCCAAGGAGGAGCAGCAGGCGACAGGGTGAGGCTACAGGCCAAACGCCCAGTGAACAGGCTGAGCCACAGACACCTGCCAGTGCAAAGCGTGGGCGAAAATGAACAGTTTTAACTATGACCTACTGCCATTGGACATTTGATTCATAGTTAATTAAGTTTAATTTGCACATTTGTGCCATTTCAACCTGCCTAGTGACATTATGCAACTACGGTGGGTGGATTCAACACCTGTCTGAGTGTGTTTGCTCACTGTGAGCATTCCTGTCAAATGCTTACTGTTGCACTGTTGTACTTTAACATATCTTGACATAATGTAATTAAACAGCAGCTTGTGCTTTCAGCATAGCTCAGTGTTTTCACTTACTCAGAAATGGTTTTGTGTTATTTCATCACGTCTGTATCTGCCATCACTTGGTGTTGACACTCCAGCAGGTTGTCTTTCAGGCACAGCAATGTCGTCGTCATGATCATCATAGTCAGATAACTCCACCTCTGTCCCCTTCTTAACAGCCAGATTGTGCAACATAGCACAGGCAGCAATGATCTTACAGCAGGTGATGGGGGTATACTGCCTTGCACCTCCGCTCTTGTGCAAGCATCTAAACCTGCTTTTTCAGATACCAAATGTTCTCTCAATAACATTGCGTGTGCTCTTGTGTGCCCGGTTGTATCTCCTTTGGCTGGGTGTTGAGGGGTTGAGGTAGGGGGTGAGTATGAAGGAGCGGAGGGCATATGCACTGTCTCCTAAAATGAAAAGGGAATAATTTACTCACATGCATACATGTACTGCTTAGTGCAATAGGTGTAATAGGTGTCGCACACTGTCTCTTACCTAGGAGGTAGCCTTCACCAAATTCCCCTGCAGTCATGCGTGCATAGATGCCACTGTTTTGAAATATATATGAGTCGTGTGTACTTCCCGGGAATTTTGCGACAAGGTCTGTGATGACGTTCTTAGCATTGCAAATCACCTGCACGTTGATGGTGTGGCTTGACTTCCTATTGTGGTAAATGTATTCTGTGGCAGCAGGGGGACAAATGGGGATGTGCGTGCCATCAATGCATCCGATGATATGGGGAAATCTTGCCATCTGGTAGAAATAAGATTTGGTTTGAACCAGTTCAGCATGGGTGGATGGAAAAGAAATGTAATGATCCATCCTATGCAAAACCTTGAGAGGCTGCTCTGGGTCACCCCTCCCACGGCTGCAACCACGCTCTGGTAGCTCCCTGACGCCAGCAGGTGGATGCTGCACAGCACCTGTACATGGGGTGGAATTGCATGTGCCCTTGGGGTGGGGTGCTGCAACAGTGGTTTTAGGTCCCTGATGAGCTCCAAGATGGTGTCTGGAGCCAACCTGTACCTTTGCAGTATCTCTTCCTCTGTGAGCATGAACAGGGTCACCCTCTGCCTGTAAACCTGCTCCTGTCTCTGCCATACCCTCTCTCCTTCCTCCTGTAGCCGTAGCCGTCTTGCAATGACATAAAATGCCGCCATTGTGCAAACAGAATTGCATTTTGGGTCCATTTTTATAGGCTGCACCTGGTTACCACCTGATTTGAATCCATGGTAAATACCGACTCTTAAATACCGATTTTGGAGCAAAATCGGTATTTCAGGGCCTCCCTACATCTCAATCTACAATTTTAGCTATTCTTAATTACCGATTCGGTATTTTACCGATCGGTAAGTTTACCGATTGGTAATTTTCCTAAATCGGTATTTTACCGATCGGTAAGTTTACCGATTCGGTAAATTTACCGATTCGGCCTATTTTCGATCACCTACATACCGATCGCTCAATACCGGTCGGTAACGGCCGAAAATCGGTATTTTCGGCCGTTACCGACCGGTAAAAGCCTACCTACATCTGGCCCATAATGGCCTATTCTGCCTATAATATTTGGTATTCCGTGTGTTTCTGGAGTTAGAATGTACCAGTATTCAATTTGACATGGTCTTAAGTTGGATGGATAAGCACAGTATTTTTTTGCCAAATAGCACCATTTGTTTTGCTTTACAACATCATTTATTATGGGGATACCAAATACTATATCTCATGCATTGATGTAATATCTTGTATCCTGTACGTTTTATGGGTTACCCTTAGCCTTTGACCACTTGAAATTGCCTTGTATTTGATAGCAGACTACAGGGTCTTTTCACATTTTTTTACATCATTCCCCAAGACTTCTCATCTGGTTCCCTTAGGGGATAACAAATAAAATTGCCTACACTGCCTATAATATTTGGTATCCCCAATGGTTCTTGGATTAGAAGTTACCAGGATTCAATTTGACATCGCCTTATGTTGGATGGGGAAGCACTGTATTTCTTTCCAAAATAGCACCCTTCCTTTTGCTTTTCAACATCATTTACTATGGGGATACCAAATATTATGGCTCTCGCATTGCGGTAATATCTCGTATCCCCTATGTTTCATTGGTTACGCTTTAGCCATTGACCAGTTGAAATTGCCTTTGATTACATAGCAGACTACAGTATCTTTTCACATTTTGTAAATCATTCCACAAGATTTTGCATCCGGTACCCTTAGGAGATACCAAATATAATAGCCTATACAGCCTATAATATTTGGTATCCCCTGTGTTTCGCGGGTTAGAACTTACCAGGATTCAATTTGACGTCGCCTTATGTTGGATGGGAAGCACAGTATTTCTATACCAAATAGCACCCTTTTTTTGCTTTCCAACATCATTTACTATGGGGGAAACAAATATTATGGCTCATGCATTGCTGTAATATCTTGTATCCCCTATTTTTCATGGGTAGCCCTTTAGCCACTGACCATTTGAAATTGCCTTTTATTTGATAGCAGACTACAGTATCTTTCCACATTTCATACATCATTTCACAAGATTTTACATCCAGTACCCTTAGGGGATACCAAATATAATAGCTTGTACGGCCTATACTATATGGTATCCCCAGTGTTTCTTGGGTTAGAAGTTACCAGGATTCAATTTGACACTGCCTTATGTTGGATGGGGGAACAAAGTATTTCTATACCAAATAGCACCCTTTCTTTTGCTTTCCAACATCATTTACTATAAGGGAACCAAATATTATGGCTCATGCATTGCTGTAATATCTTGTATCCCCTATTTTTCATGGGTAGCCCTTTAGCCACTGACCATTTGAAATTGCCTTTTATTTCATAGCAGACTACAGTATCTTTCCACATTTCATACATCATTTCACAAGATTTTACATCCAGTACCCTTAGGGGATACAAAATATAATAGCTTGTACGGCCTATACTATATGGTATCCTCAGTGTTTCTTGGGTTAGAAGTTACCAGGATTCAATTTGACACTGTCTTATGTTGGATGGGAGAGCACATGATTTCTATACCAAATAGCATCCTTCTTTTTGCTTTCCAACGTCATTTACAATGGGGATACCAAATATTATGGCTCATGTATTGCTGTAATATCTCGTATCTCCTATGCTTTTTTCGTTACCCTTTAGCCATTGAGCAGTTCTCATTGCCTTTTGTTACAAAGCAGACTACGGTATCTTTTCACATTTTGTAAATTATTCCACAAAATTATGCATCCGGTACCCTTAGGAGATACCAAATATAATAGCCTACATGGCCTATAATATTTGGTATCCCCAGTGTTTCTCGGGTTAGTAGTTACCAGGATTCAATTTGACATAGACTTATGTTGGATGGGAGAGCACAGAATTTCTATACCAAATAGCATCCTTCTTTTTGCTTTCCAACGTCATTTACTATGGGGATACCAAATATTATTGCTCATGCATTGTTGTAATATCTCCTATCCACTATGTTTCATTGGTTACGCTTTAGCCATTGACCAGTTGAAATTGCCTTTTGTTACATAGCAGACTGCAGTATCTTTTCACATTTTACAGTTTCTTTTAACATTTTTTACATCATTCCCCAAGATTTAAAATCTGGTTCCCTTAGGGGATACCACATATAATGGCCTATTCTTCCTATAATATATGGCATCCCATGTGTTTCTCGAGTAAGAATTTACCAGTATTCAATTTGACATGGTCTTATGTTGGATGGATAAGCACAGTATTTCTATGCCAAATAGCACCATTCCTTTTGCTTTACGACATCATTTACTAAGGGGTATACCAAATACTATATCTTATGCATTGATGTAATATCTTGTATCCTGTATGTTTTATGGGTTACCCTTTAGCCTTTGACCACTTGAAATTGCCTTGCATTTGATGGAAGACTACAGGGTCTTTTCACAATTGTTTTACATCATTCCCCAAGACTTCTTATCTGGTCCCCTTACTGGGATACCAAATATAATTGCCTATACTGCCTATAATATTTGGTATCCTCTGTGTTTATTTGGTTTCAACTTACCAGGATTCAACTTGACATGGTCTTGTGTTGGATGGGTCAGCACAGTATTTCTATGTCAATTATCACCCTTCCTTTTACTTTCCAACATCCTTTACTATGGGGATACCAAATATTATGGCTCACATATTGCTGTAAAATCTTATATCCCCTACGTTTCGTGGGTTACCCTTTAGCCTTTGACCACTTGAAGTTGCTTTTAGTTGATAGCAGACTACTGTACTTATTCACATTTCTAATATAATTCCATAAGATTTTACATCTAGCTACTAGCCCCTACGTATCATATCCTGTTCTGCTCCTATGTACCCTCTGACCACTGTTGTTGCTCAACTCCTAATCTCTCACTCACCCCGTCAGAGTTGACTTGAAAAACCAACAAATGCAAATGGAAAGATACAAACAGTAAGCAAATAGGTTTATTTGCAGATTAATTAAAATCATTACAAAGTCAAACCACACAAGACAATTGAAATAATTGCTAAAAACATCATAAAATAGAAAACTTGTTAAAAAAAATCATACTGTGCAAAAGAGATATCCTCATGTGTTAAAAACCAATAGACCAACAAAGTGGTCAATAGCCAGTAGCACCTGGTGTTTCCAGATGTATTTGTGCAAGCTGCTGGTTAGAAGTCCTCAAAATGTGCAAACCGGGCAAAGATAGATTTGTCGGAACCAAACTTTAAAGACCAGGGGTCCCTTGATGGATAAGGGCTATGTATTAGCTAATAACAAGGTGCGGCAGTATACATTTGGCTGGAGAGTTCCAGTTAATTAGTCAATGGTGTCCATGCTTGGGGACGGAAATTTCTTGTCTGACGTAGCAGATTGTACTGATAAGAATTTGTTCACTTGCAATAGGAACTTGGCAGCCCTGCAAGTGAGCTAGATTGATTTACTGTTCAATAATGTCATCACTACACAGTGGCAGGATCATAGCTTGAGTGACCGAAAGGCAGGGCAGAGTCATTGTTGTCTAAGTTAATTAAGTGCAGGGCAAAAACACATAAAAAATGTAATAGGTTTTCATCAAATTGTCCACATAAATTATTTTAGGACGCTCCCCATTTGGATTCCTCCGGCTGTCTTTCGGCTCTTGAGATCATTGATGGTGTCTTTCCTTTGGGGTACGGGACGGCGCAGAGTAGCCCTCGCAACACTAATGAGACCCAAATCTGAAGGGGGACTGGCCGTCCCTGACTTTCAAGGGTACTACTTAGCGGCTGAGTTACAGATTTATACCCAGGAAGTAGCACGCAAGTTCCGAGGACCGGAAGAGAGAAGGGGCCTTGAAATTCCTATACATGTGCTCTCCTATATAGCCATGCAGCAGAGACTAGTCCTCGGTGATCTTACGCAGGAAGAACGCACACTTAGACTATGTTGGAACCGAACACAATGTAGGGCGGGAGTGAAACACCCATATGCCCCGGAAATACCGTTGGGAATGCTGACAGCATTGCCACATGGCGGAGACTGGTCGAGATTGCAAAGCTGGGAGGAGGCGGGGTTACAAATATTAGGTGACCTATATGAAGACGGGGTGCTGCTGCCGTTTCCTGTGCTCCTGGCCCGATATGACCTGCCTAGAGGAGACTTCCTGCTGCACTTGTCGCTCACGAGAGCAATACAGGCACACTGGAAGGAGGGGCTCGCTGAACCACGTACAACCATGGCCTGCCAGTATACTGTGATGGCGGCTGGCACAACTAAGGCGGTCACATCCCTTTATACCAGAATGCTTAACGAGGGACTGCCTCCTTTGGAGTCGCTTAAGAATGAGTGGGAGGCGGATATAGGAAGAGACATTCCCGAGACAGTTTGGGCACAGCTGCTACGCCGAGCTTGGAAGAGCACGCGAAATGCGCGATTTCAATTAATTCATTTTTATATCCTCCACCGGGCATATTTGACCCCGGGAAAGATAAGAAAATACTTTGCGGCGGACTCCGCGGCTTGCCCCAGATGTAAGGCAGTAGGGGTGGAGATTGCCCATATGCTGTGGGCGTGCCCTGGATTAGGCCTTTACTGGAGGACAGTAGGAGACACGCTCAGAGCAGTGACAGAGCATGAACTACAATTCAATATGGCTGTGGGACTCCTGCACTGGTTTCCACATACCCCTAAAAACAAGGTCACAAGCAAATTCATTGATATGGGCCTTATCCTGGCGAAGCGCGAAATCACGCGACATTGGAAAGCACAGGCGGGCCCGGCAGGTACTAAGTGGCGACATGAGTACCTTAAATGGGCGGGTGGCGAGAGCACATTTAGGTTTCAAGCGGCACGGCGCTTACAGAACGACAAGGCCCTGGAGGCGGCGCAGGCATGGAAGGCTCTGGTGCAAACACTACGGGACTTTGATGTAGGTCAGGATAGTGAAGATTAACACTGTAACCGGACTATACCCCTAAGGCGTGGCAGGTACATTGCGTAGCATTCCAACTGACAACTTCCTTGCTGCAGACTCACGACGACTGTCCTGTTACACGCACCGATGGCGGGGGTGGGGGGGAGGGGAGTTGCATTTCAAGGTGGTATCCAACTGGCACATCACGAAAGCATGGATAGGACCGTCCCACGGGCTAGGGTTCGAATGGCCAGGGTTTTGTGGATGCCGACCCCTGACACTTCTTTGGTTGGACTGGGTAACAAACGATTGCGGGAGGGGGGCAATGTTATTATTGTTGTATGCTTTGTGACCAAAATAATAAAAATTTGTTTAAAAAAAAAAAAATTGTCCACATAAATGGCAAAGAAAGTTAGGCGAGCTTTGTTTCCAGGACGGGGCCTGATCTTTTGAGGCAAAAACCCCCATGCAGATTAATAGAAAGCATTGCTGGATGGTTCGAAAGATATGGCACTTAAGATATGTTTGGGACCCACAGTTATTATAAGATTGTAAGACTGTACAGCCGGGCTTTTTCCTGGCCATTTCAGCTTTGTCAAGTGCCCAAGATTTTAACTTGGCTGCTTTGTTGGAAATTTTTTTAAATGCTGTGAAGCTGATGTTTAACTCCCAAGCGTTAGATAGATTAAGGGTTGTCAAAGCTTGGTGAAGCAATGTTAGCCAGTTGTACACTGGCTTTCCATTTCAGACCACCAGAAAGCATCCAGTGACTCAGGTGGTGCAGCTCTCATCTTCCAATACAATTTAGTTATCGCTGCCAATATTACCATGGTTGGTGAAAAAGTCAGAATTCCAGGCGCAATTGAGCTTGAGGGATGTGTTCTTAAGGTGAAAGATGCGTTTGAACAGAACAGACTGTAATTGGTTGAGAATGGTTGCATCTTTGCCTTTGAGGAGTTCTGAACCGGAGGTCAGCGAGGGTAAAAATGTTTCCGATGATTTGCAGTAAATATAGTTGAGGCGAGCTCCCCATCTCTTTTTTTGTCAGGTTGAAGGCAAATAATAACTTATTGGCTAGGTCCCTTCTTTGTGCAAGATGCTTTCAAAACTTAATCTGGAGTCCATTTCCACCCCTAAGTATCTGTAAGTGCTGACCTGGTTGATCCTGTTGCAACTGCTTTCTATTTAAACCTTGTGTTTTGCCTGCTGTTTTTCAGCGGAAAGCAAATTACTTTTTTGCTGTAATTTTACTTCAATCCTGAAGATTCAGTAAAACTGAGGAGGGCTGTAATTTGGCCCTGAAGGCCGATGGGAGTCTGGCTACATAAAACAATGTTATCTGCATATTGTAGACTGCACATTGGTCTGTTTGGAAGTTTTAGTGGATCACTCGAGACTTCAGATAGCACGGCATCCATATCTGTTGTGTATATGTTAAAAAGGCAAGGGGCGAGGACACATCCTTGTTTTAGGCCGATAAGTGTGGGAATCTTCCTAGGTATTCTATCACCCTTACCTATTTTGATTTGCACCCAGTTGTCTGAGTGTAGCTCGGTATTGGCCTTGAGAAGATTTCGGGGTGCACCCCATCTAGCCATCTTTGCCCAAAGGATGTCCCTTGGGACCATGTTGAATGGTTCTTTTAAGTCGATGAAGCAGGTCTATAGATTTGGAGGCCTTATAATTTGCCTTTTCTATCAGGAGACTGAGTGACAGACAATTGGTGGTTGCACTCATGTCGGCCCTAAATCCCATTTGAGTAGCCGGGATGATGTTTTCGGCTGTTGTCCATGCTTCCAGATCTGTTAAAAGATTGGTAGCGTAGAGTTTAATTTGATATCTATCAGGTTGGTCAATCTGTAATTCGCTGGCTTTGTCCCTGAGCCTGACTTGAAGATGTGATGGAGAATGCTAACTCTCCATGATGCTGGAATTATGTTGGTGGTAAATGTCAAACTAAGTAAGGGAGTAAGACACAAAACCCAAAAGTCCTGGTCGTACGTGAACAGGGCATTAGGGAGACTATTTGTTCCTGTGACCATTATGATCTCAGTTTCTTCAGGGATTGCCTAACTTGCGATTCTATCAACCATTTTCCCTTTGGCGGGTTCTCTGTGGGAGTAGGACCCTTCATGGTTATGCTTTTCTCAATTGCACTGTTTGTAGCTTGTCCTGGGCGGGTCAGCTTTGATGTAAGTAATACAGTCTAACTCTGAGATTCCGGCATTGTGATGACAAAAACTGCATTTGTGAGTGAGTTGATTTCTGCCCAGAATTATTTGCTGTTGTTTGTTTTGCTTGTGTGCAGTAGTTTTATACATATTTTTTCTTGATATGTCTTTTTAGCTGACCAAATTGCCTTTTTGCAAGTGTGCCTCAGTGTCACAATTTGGTCCATTGTAGGATGGCTAGGCATTAGGTCATTTTTTCGCAGCTGCCTGATTTCCTTGTTAAGTTCTCCTTTTTTCTCTGAAAAACTATGGGGTACCAAGGTGCCCCTTTAATGGATGTATCGCAATGAGAGATTCCCATTTAAACCACTTCGCCTGTTGGATGGCGGTTATTTGAGAAGTGAACATAATAATATGGTTCATTATTGCATCTGCCATCCTTCCGTTCCAAGCTAGGCATCTTATATTGTAAGCGCTATGTTGTTCTATTAGATTGTTGCTTTGATGAGCTCTTGGGGAATGTAGTAGGAGCTCATCTTGCTGGGAGAAGTGACCATTCTCTACTCCCGGTTTTATACAGTAACAAAAGATCTTGGTGAAAATCCCGGAGTCCACGAATGTGTTGACCAAGGTGGAATTGGTTTTGTTTGAAATCCTTGTGAAATTGGCTGGTTGACCTTGTGGAAAGCAGCCATTGAGCGAGCACAGGCCAATTTCCTCTAGGGCAGCTGTACAAGATTTCCCATAGTGATCAATTTTTTAATAGTTTGTTATCACTGAGGTTGATTACTTCATGACTGTTGCAGTGTATTGTTGATTAGGTTGATGGGGATTTGTTTTTACAAAATGCATATTTTAGTCTCACAACAGTAACATTTTATGTTGAGGAAATGTTTTTTGGAGAGATTTTAAGAGTGTTGCTAGTGAGGCAATGTGACCAAGTTTACTCTTTTGGCTGGGATGGATGTATACATTGCAAATTAACAGATTAGCATTGCAGGTGTTGAGCTCTAGTCCTAAATCTGGATGTAATGAGAGTTTAATACATTTTATTCATGCCAGACTGAAGTATACCTGGTTTTGTTGCCACCGAAGATGGGTTTCTATGTAAGTTGAGCGTCCTCCCGCAGCTCTGCCCTCTTTTTATTTTTTTGTTGCTTCTTGTTTATAATCCTTGAAGGCTATGATTGCTGTGGAATGCTTGGACCAGGTTTCTCAAAAGGAGAAGAATGTCAAAGTTGTGAAGAAAAGAAATGAAAATTGACTCTCCCCTTGCTAAGGCCATTCATATTCCAAGAACAGAATTTTAAAAGTTGATTGGGAGATGTTTCTATTGTACTGGGTTTTAATCATGCCACTCTTCTTACAGGAGCAGGGCCCTGTGAGCTTTGCAGGGAGACCTGTCTCATGGAGCTCGGAGCTCCGGGGGCTGCTGTATGGATGATGCATAGATTTTCAAGACTAATAGGGTATTTTCCTGCTGGGTCAATTGTGCCCCTGATGGAACTGGCTGACACTGTGCCAGTTTTGGAGGATGGGTCAGCTGTGGCTGTAGGGGCCTAGAATACCTCTCTGGCTCAATTTGTGTTAGTTCAATGCCCCAATTTAGAAAGCAGCCTCAATGTTGCCATACCTCCGTGGCTGTTTTTGAGCTGGACAAAGGATCCCCATTACTTCAGGACCTGCCCTTTCTCGATTGAGTTTGAACTCAATGCCTTCTATTTCGTGAGTTTTTACATGATTCAAGGTTTTAATTGTGTTAACAAGTTCAGGATTGCATTTCTGTTCAATGTGTCTTGGCGTCCTTTGGACCTATAGAAGGGAATCATTTCTAGTCATGGTATGGTGTCACCCGTGATAGCTTTGTGGTAGTGTATGGACCCTGGATTGTCCCTGGCCCCTGCTCGGGTTTGTACTTCTGAATGGTGCAGGCACTGGGTGTGGTCAGAGGTGGTAGCTTCGAAAAGTGGGTTAGCCCATTGGCTGTTTAGGACCTCAAAAGCTTTTTGTGCCTCTGGCAATTGTCCAAGGAGGTTCTGATTGATCGGGCTTGTGACATGTGATGTTGCAGTTAAACAAGTCAGGTGAGATATGCTGGACAGACTTGGTTCAGAACGAGTTGTATGGTGATCCTTTATGGGCCATTGACTCAGCCATGCCCGGGTCATTTTTGTGCCTCTTGCATTTGCCTTGTGCATTTGCTGTGGAAGGGTTTGATTGCTCAGGCTTGATGCTGATACTGTGGGAATTGTTTTTCTCAAAGGGCACGCGCAGGCTAATTTGGATTCACGATGGATTATACCACGATCTTGTGGGGCCATGCTCAGGAGTCAAACTTTGCCGGTGGGTAGACTTCCAGGGCAGACAGGTGTACGAGAGTGCTCAGAGGTTACGGTTACTGGATTCTGAGGGAGAACTATTTGAATCGCTGTTTAAGGTCCACTGTTGCCTTTGGATTTCAAGGTATCTGAATAAAATGTTAGAGCCAATAAAATCACCTCCATTGTGTTTATAAATGGGTCCCACCAGGGTGATGAGGTAGATGGAGAAGGCCGATCTGACTTGCTTTATGTTGTGAATGAGGTGGCATTGGTCGCTGGAATTTTGTTGCTTTAGGACTTACCTTCAGGGGTGTTATCATAGATGGTCGGCCCGTTTTCACTCTGGAGTCTGATTAGGGAGAGCAAGGCATTGTAATCATGCTTGGGTCCGAAGTTTACGGTTATGTTTAAGTGAACCTCATCTTCGTCACGACTGTCTTCGAAAGGGGTGAGTAACAATTCCTGCCACTCTACTGATGACTCCAATGATTTTTCTACCTGTACAATATCTTAAACTTTGTGGGTAAAGAAGGGGGGTGATGAATGAGCTGACTATTCCCAAAGGTAGTAACTTGGGGTGAACTTATAGTTGAGGCCCTGCTTTGTTGTTCTATTGTAGTGGTGTGGACGTGCGCCTTGACTGTCTGTGTGGTTAGTGTTTTTATAGGTTTGTCTATCTGAGGTACAAGTAAAGTTGGTTGAGATGATCTGGGCATTACCATGCCTTGGTTCTTTGGGGATTTAAACAAATCCATCATTTTAAGGCTCCTGAATGTCCTTTTTTATAGGTTGAACGAGTGAGGCTGGTATGGTTGATTCTGATGTTCAAGAGTAGTCTCCATCTGATACTTTTCTGGCTGCTTGGATTTGCACTTGGAAATGCGTTTCTTTACAGCTTCGACGGTCTCTTGGATCCTGCCAGAGCATCGAGCAGGGCATGAGGTTGCTTGCACTTGATACACTTATACATGGGGTTGGCTTGGGGGCAATGGGGTGATAATGAAGTTGTGTCTAGTTCTCTTTTCCCCTTTGTGGAGTTTGCTGTTGTAAGCTTACTGTTGAGGAATGGCACAGAGGAGTGACAATTCTGTATGATTTTTCGATGAGTTGTAAGTTGGCTCTCCCCCTCTATCTGTTGATGAAACTGCTCACTTCGTCTGGGGGCCTTGTTAGAATACTTAAAGGCTGCCTTAGTGAAGCTGGGATGGGCTTGAGCCCATCAGAAGATGGGAAAAGGCAGAGAGAGATGAGGGAAAAGGAGCTGCCACTGATGTTAATCACCTCCACCCGCCTGTAACTTTCGCCACAGAGTTGCCAGTAACCCAGGCGCAAAGAAGGCACCTGATTGTTGTTCTGTTGAAGAAGGTTTTCGCCTGGAGCTTTCCCCTTGGATGAAGCTCCTTAAATAAAGTGCTTACACCGCGGCGTTACCAATACGCCGGATGTAGAGGAGGCACCTGTTTATTGCGCTCTTGTTGAGCACTGTTAGACACAGTTTTCGGGCCAGTGCAGTGAAAGGCCCAGGAAGAGTGCCGAATGGTGGGGTCTGAGCAGGAACACACCGGGTCATCCGTAGGCCATACCCAGACCTGACTGGGCTGCTTTTACAGGTGCCCGGGTTCGCGCTTGGCAGACGGTAGCTATTACCACCATGCTCTTGCCCTCACCTCCAAATGCGGCTGCCCTTATCCTGGAATTTGGAATTTGGAAGCGGATTTATAGAGCGCGTAGCTACCCTAGGGCGTCCCAGCGCTGTTGATCGACCTGTGTATCCAGAAGGGGGGGAAAACTAAGGGAAGAGCCGTGTTTTGAGTTGTCTACGGAAGGCCAGTAGGTTGGGTTCTCTACGGAGGGAGATTGGCATGGAGTTCCATAACTTTGGGGCGTTGTATGAAAACAATCTTCCTCTAGAATGGGTCTTGTGGATTCTGGGGATACTGGCCAGAGAGAGGGAGTCTGATCTCAGTTGCCTGTTGGACTGATGGGGTTTGACAAAAGTGCTCAGGACCGGTGGACCTCTGCCATGCATTATCTTGTGTGAAATGCAGAGGGTCTTAAAGATGATCCTTTGTTGCACTGGAAGCCAGTGCAGGCTTTTGAGGGCTGGTTTCGCTGAGCATTTTGACTCGGTCCCAGTTAAGATTCTGGCCGCCGCGTTTTGGGCGCATTGTAGTCTATGAATGACCAAGGCGGGGGCTCCCAAGTAAAGGGCGTTCCCATAGTCCAATCTGGAGTTTACTAGGCCCTGCATGAGCAGCTTCCTGGATTGGGGGGGGAGAAGATGGAGGACCTTCCTCGCTGTTTTAATGAGGCCAATGCATGTACCCGCAGTTTTCCTGGCCTGAGATTTGAAGTTAAGGTCTTGGTCTAGCCAGATGCCAAGACTCTTAACTTCTGTTTTGGGAGTGGGAGAAGGGCCCATGCAGTCTGGCCAAGTGAGGGATGGCGGTAGATTGCGGGGGTTGCCCAGGAAGAGGATCTCAGACTTCTCCCCATTGAGTTTCAGGCGAGACTCGCACATCCACTGTGAGATGTTTTCCAGACAGGCTGCCAGGTTGTCTAGGCATTTATTAGATTGGTTATTGGACACCACTAGTTGTGTATCATCGGCATACATAACTGTTTTTATGCCGAATGGTGATGTGATGTCTTCTAGCGGGGACATGTACACGTTAAAAAGTGTGGGGCTCAGGGATGAGCCCTGGGGGACCCCACACTGAAGCGGGAGTACTTTTGAATGGACCGTGCCGTCAGACACCCTGAATGTTCTCCCCTCCAGGAAGGACTTTATCCAGGACAGGGCAGTACCGGACACACCTACCATGCTGAGCCGATGGATAAGGATCGCATGGTCTACTGTGTCGAAGGCGGCACTCAGATCGAGGAGGATCACTGCCACTGATCCCCCTCGATCTATGATGGTTCTTGCCTCCTCGACCACGGCCAGTAGGGCAGTGTCTGTTCCCTGTCCTGGTCTGAACCCCGTCTGAGAGGGGCGCAGAAGTTTATTAAACTCCAGGAAGAGAGACAGTTGGTGGTTGACGATGCGCTCGGCCACTTTGCTGATGGCGGGGAGGAGGGAGATGGGTCTGAAGTTTGATGGATCCAGGGGGTCAAGGTGAGGTTTTTTTAACAGTGCCCTAACAGTGGCTTTTTCCAGTTGTCTGGGACTATGCCCAGTCCTGCTGCTGGGCGACAGATCTGAAGTAGTCTCCAGTAGTCAGGAGAAGAGTCACCCCTTTTTTCCCAGTTTGGGACCACTGTGCACTGCTCAGCTAAGCCCCCAAATTGCATGGAGGTCGGCGGGAGCGGCGGAGGGTGCAGGCTGGTTGGCTGGAGAAAGAGATTGGGCTTGGGGATCACACGGAGTCGCATTCGCAAACTGCGCAGTGAACTTGTGAGCCTGTGTGCCCATGATCCACGCCCAGAGCCTCGCCTCAATTCAAACCTGTGTACCCGCGAGCACCAGCCGGGCCAGACATGGTCTCCCCTCTCTCCTATGCTGCACCCTGCTTCAGTCCGGGTGTACAGAGGCCAAAGGGCGGCGTTCCTATTTTACTGCTACCGGTCTGCTACCGTTACTCTCTGTGCATCTGTGGACCCGCCTCTGCCTCTGCAGCTAGAAACAGATAAAAGTGTGTTAGTGAAAAAAGGAAAAAAAGAAAGGGGGGAGAGGAAGGACCAAGTAATGTATGCCTCCAGATCCCATAGTAGATGCCATTCCGAGTCCCAGTTAAACATTGTACGTTGGCCGCAGACAAGAGTGAGCAAACCCAGAACCTCCACAACTCGGGTAAGACACCCAGTCATGCAGAAGTGCAGCATGTGCCCCATTCTCCCTCATTGTGGCAGATGGAGCACCCCCATCCTCATATATTTAGTCTTTGTTCCCATCAGCAGTCCATGACGGGGGCACTACCAACAAGACCCTGAGACCAGCTCAGCTCACTCCTCAAGCCATGCCTGTATCTTAGCAGTTCGGCCAACTTCCGCTATCAAGTAGGAATCAGTGCTGGAAGACTTAGCCGAAGTAGCAGTCTCCACTAGAACTCTGGCATCCTCAGATTCTTGGCACTGCGTCTCCAGGTCTAAAGCCCAATCTGATCTCACCACCACCCTTGCGGCTCACCTCGAACGTCATCTGCGCTTGCTTCTTCGTCTCTGAGTAGTTCTGCCACCTCCCAACCGTTATTCAAGGATCTTGTGGTCTCTCCTCACTGGTACCGCAGGGATACGATCCCCACTGCAAACCTCCAGCCTGTTCCACATCTCTTCGGGTGTGGTAAAAAAAAGCGTATGCAGCCATCCAGAATAACTTTCAAATTGGCTGGATACAGCAACATATGTTTCAAGCTGATTGCTCTGAGCTTTTGCTTAATCCCGCAGAAGAACTGCCGCTGTAGTTAGACAGGCCTGGTGAAATCCAGATGAAGTCCAGGATCCCGCTGGACGCCATGGAGGATAGACTAAAGTTGCTCCTACCCAGCGACAAAGATCTCTCCACAAATGACCTCACCGCGCTCTATTACACGAATATGGGACTCCTCCTTGACCAACTAGCACCCTTGAAACTAAGAAAAAAATTGAGCCATTCCGTCCAGATCCTGGATCGACTCTGACACTAATGAAGAAAGGAGACAACTAAGAGCCGCAGAAAGACGCTGGAGGAGCTTGCCCACTACCTGCCAGCGTGACAAACTCAGAACTATCCGGAAGAAATACAATAATCACATCAAGAACAAAAAATCTATGTTTTTCCGCTCTGCTCTGGAGAGCGCAAGAAACAGACCTAAGGAACTCTTCAGGATTATTAGACAGCAAACCTCAAAACCAGACACTTCCCTGGGGCCGGCCTCCAAAGAACGATGCGACAACTTCGCCAACTTCTTCAACGACAACATCTCCAAGATGGAGCGTTCTCTGGTCACCAACTGCTCTTCCCCCTCCCATAGCAGACACGGTGGGGTGCTTGGTAGCGCCCTCCCTCCCACTACTAAACCCTGGTCACTCTTTCAGCCCATTCTAGAAGAAGAGATAGTCAAACTTATCTCCACCTCTAAATCTTCATCTCACACCCTTGACCCCCTTTCCGGCTCAACTCACCCAAAAACTGAAACTCTCCCTAGCCCTACTGTGGTGCAGGATTATCATCAAATCCCTAAACACTGGAGTAGTCCCAGACTGTCTGAAAGTTGGACAAGTCACTCCACTGCTAAAAAGAAACAGACCTGGACTGAAGTAACTTAAATAACTTCAGACCCATCTCTAACCTTCCTTTTCTTTCCAAAATCCTAGAAAGATGTGTTCTCCACCAACTAACCCGGCACTTGGACAATACCAACCTACTAGACTCACATCAGTCGGGATTCAGGAAAGGGTGCAGCGCGGAAACTGCAATCCTCAAGGTAATTGATGACATACCCAAATCACTGGACCAGTTTTGCCTCCTCATTCTCCTAGACCTATAGGCGGCATTCGACACGGTCGATCACAATCTTCTCCTCAAAGCTCTCGAAGAAAGTGCTGGACTCGATGATGTGGTCCTCAACTGGTTCTCTTCATTCTTGCACAACCGGCCCCAAAGATTCAAAATCAGAAGCTTTGAATCCGACCTTCACTCAGTCAAGAGGGGAGTCCCCCAAGGATCTGTGCTCGCCCCTCAACTCCTCTGAAAATATCCCTCAACACAGGCGCCAGAATGGTCACTGGAATAAAGAAATTTGATCACATCTCTCCGGCACTAAAATAACTCAAGTGGCTACCAATAGAAATGCGGGTGAACTTTAGAACAGCTTGCCTCACACACAAAGCCCTTCACACAGGCAAACTCGAATATCTGGCATCCAAACTCAGAAAAGCGGGTCAGAACAGCACTCTCAGAAGCTCTAATACTCTACTTCTTATCCCGCTAAAAGCACGAAAACAAAAAACTGCGGTCAGGTCCTTTGCCAGTAATGCGCCCAAAATATGGAACTCATACCCCCCAACATCAGAACTGTTCCTTCCTTCCCTAAATTCGAAAGCCAGCTCAAAATCCTTTTCCTTGACTGCTCCCTATCGAACAGATAGGAGCAGCTCGGAGTGTTTAAAGCGTCACTGCTCCTCTCTCCGATGCGGTTTGTCAAGACTTTGTATTTGGAACTCGTCAGCATCCTCTCTACTATGATTCGTACCCTGAATGTCTTGCTTACTGTATTATGTTTGCTTTCTTTTGCACTGCTTTGTACTTGTTGTGAAGCACTCCGATACCTTCCGGTCAGGCTAGCGCTTTATAAAACTTCTTAAATAAAATAAACACGGTTCTCGATCTTCAGGTCTCCTGTTTTTCACACCTGCTGGAGGACCTCATTCCGGTCTCTATAGTTGAGAAATATAGCAAATATAGTCCTGGGTGGGTCCTGGTCTCTGAGGTGGGGCTAAGGATCAATGGGCCGAATCTCAACAGGGCTGCATCTGGGATTGCGTCTTAACCCACTCCCCAAGAAAAGTCTACAGCGGGTCACCTTCAACTCCCTCCGGGAATCCCACTAACCTAAGGTTACACCTGCAGAAGCTCCCCTCTGCATCCTCCAGACTAGCCTCCATCACATCTGATCGGGCCTCCAGTGTGGTGTTTGCTGTCTTCAGTTGTGTGAGCTCTTCCATCATTTCTGTGACCCCGTCTCCATTTCCATTGATCGTTCAGCCACTTTGCACAGGTCAGTGTGGAGCAAATTCACGTCAATTTTTGCCTGTACTGCAATACCTAAAGCTTCAATGGCTGCCAGGATATGAGCTATGAAAAGTTCCACAGCACCCGGGTGGTTCAATCCGCCCAGAATGGTCGGGCTCTGCCCGTACCTTTAGCAGTAAACTGGTCCATTTTGTTTGTTGCGTGCCCCACATCTGTCTATCCTTGCCCGTCATGCACTAGGGAGTGGGCCCACTACAACACTGAAGGTACAAACTTCGCCCCACCACCACACACCTCCAGAGGAGACCCCGAAGCAGACTCAAAGGTACAGAAAATATGCATAAAAGGCAATAATGAACCAGCAGCAGGTGAGTATGCAAATTCTGAGATCTGAATTTTAATTGTCAGTGTCCCAGGGGAGGCGAAGCAATGCAGACCAACCTTTTCAGGCTCCTGACCATCACTTATATCAAGAATATCCCGAACCTGCCTCCACTCGAATAGATTATGATCCAATAGCAGCCAAAAGCGCAATGGTATAGCAGAGGGCCCCAAAGTGTATAAGCCAGTTATCCTGTGGTGCAGATCTGAACCTTTTGAATTGTAAATGGGCCGTCTATTCCTCCCTTTCTTCATTATGTGTTCCACCTATCTCTGAGAAATTCAAACTGCACAAAGCTGTCTAGGGGGGACCTCTACTCCTCATGTCTTCACCAGGCAGGCCTGGGCTTCTCAAAATGGCACCTAATGTCTTCCACGTAGGGTACCATTGCAGGCACACATATACCTAGTACACGTTCACAGCACACTTATTGGCCAGCACAGTTACCTCCATGCATTGTGCCATTACAGGTACACATACATTTAGCACACACTGTCTGTGTGCACTGTTCAGTACTTAAGCTTTTCTGCATTGTTCCGAGGTGTGTTGTTTTGCAAACACATGCACTGCCAGCACACATACTCACCATGTGCACATCGCACAATTCACCCTTCATGTGTTGTACTTCATGGAAGCACGCATACACTCAGCACATGCTTTGATTGCGCATGCACTGCACAGTGTTACATCTCTCATTTGATGAATTCCTCAAAGCCCAAAATACACTCACCACATGCAATAACCACACATATACTGTACGGTATTACTCTATCCCTGTACTGTAACTTTCCCAGGCACACATACATTCAGGGCAGAGTTACTATTCCTACACTGTTCAGTACTCCACATCTACCTGACATAAGCCATGGGTGAGTACATGGGGAGTACACCTTGGTTAAGCAGCCAAATGTTTAAAAAGGTGAGTGAGATTGTAGGCCTCACTCCATTGACAAAGGGTAAAAACGACCTGTTCAGTACTACTGATCACTACACCATATGCTGTCACCACCACGTTTTTGCTGTTTAACTCTTGGTGATGGAAATAGCCTTTCACCACTTTGAGGGTAGTTCTTTGGGCACCACTTTTGGTCCAACAAGACTGCGATCTGTGAGACAGGCCTATGTCATGGCACACACACATTATCACTGTTATCTAAGAGAAACAAATCAGCAATAGGAATCCAGACAACAGTAGAGTCAGCTCCTGAAGGCAGGGGTACATGTCTAACCATGCAGAATACTTTTCCAACCCATCATTGTCTTTTCAAGTATTCCCACCGCCCCAACACATTGTAAGCATAATTTATTAAGTCATAAATGTGAGATACTGGGTAATGCACTATGAGAAGAACTTTAAATTTTAGTCAAAATGGAAAAGGAAATCAAATTATTGTCGCAAAGTTTTGAAAGAAGAAACCTCAATAAAAGAATGTTAGGAGGCATGAAGCAAAGTTGAGAAATAGATGAGGGTGTGAGGATGGATGAAATTAAGGTTAAAATATCTTGAGGTGTGGTTGAGAAGAAGATACAATTCAGGTGAGGTTCAAGTGAGGGTAAGGTAATAGGAAGGTTGCAGTAAGTGACCGGGGCAATAGTTTGAGGATGAGCTAAGGTTTAGGTGAGGTTGTGACTTGGGGGGTCTGGAAGAGGCTGAGGTTGATGTTAAGGTGATGTTGAGCTTGATGTAAGGCAAGCATGAGGCGGAGATGTAACTGAGGTAACACTAACCGGATGTCAAGGAAGATAAGTTTAGGTGAATTTGAGCCAAAATTGACATATAGATGGATTGTGTGATATTATCCTGATGCATGGTTGAGCTGAGAATGTGAGATTTAGGGTATTGCAATAGCTCTGTTCTTGTGGATACACTGACCTCAGAGGCAAGATGGCGGCGGAGTGAGTAGTCGCACCTATCTCGCTCCTGGTCCTGAGAGATATTGGATTTGATGGCTAGCTGATTATTTCACCACTTTTGCTCCAGTGCGCCGCGGCTCCGCTGCTCTGTTTAAAGAATTGGAATGGTGCTCTCAGAAAAAAAAAAAAGCGAAGACTGTCTCTGAGATCGAGTGCATCGGGTTGTACCTCTCCTGCCTCGTCCACAAGCTGCCCACTGTTGGCTGCCCCCGTTCGGCCCGCTAGACTCACAGGGCTCTGTGCTGCAGGTCTGTGTGCGTGCACATGAACGACGTACCTTTCTCCTCTTAGCAGGGGAGGCTGTATCTTGGCACACAAACGCTGCGGCTGGCAGTTTTCGGGATTCTCCAGAATATCACGGATCTTTCATTGCTCCGTGTATGCAAGCGTTCTGGTCCTCCGCTTGTCTGTAGCCATCTGCCATCTGCTGATCACCGAGGGAGTTTTCATCAGAGCACTGTCTGCAGGGGGTTTTATCGACAGGTCGCCACGCCATGCAGGTAGGGAGCGTCTACAAATTACTATAATCTCCTGTTATTGCTCACTCTGGGGGCTGTAAGACGAGGTGAGGCGCAGATAATACAAGCAAAAATACAAACAAAAAACAAAAAACAAAAAAAGGGCAAAAAGCAAAAGGACAAAAGGACAAAAGCTTACGAAAAGTGCAAAAAACTCATAAGTTTCAAGCTTTCTGCCTATATGAGCAAATTTCAACTTATCCACTCCAGAAACCAGAAAGTCGGGGGTGAGAAATAAGCATAAGAAGTGCCTTTGCTTAAAAACACACAAAGATAAGCACAGGTTGCTTGAAAACTCAAGAAATCTAGAGTGGTGGACAAATTTACAAAAAATCTCGATAAGACTTCTCAAGAAAAAGCAAGAACTGGGCTGTATTTCAGATTTGTATGATCCCAACGATCTTGAGGTTACTCACAAGGATCTCGAAGGAATTCACACAGTGGTATTAGAATTACAGATTCAAACACAGATTCAAACACGAATAGTAAAAAAACTATCTGAAGCAACCATGAGTGAAGCGTCTAGCAGAGGAGCTATCCGAGAAAACTCAGAGGATGAAGTAACTGAGATGACTGAGATGATCGAGGAAAATGAAATAGCCAAAGTAGCTGCCAGAAGCTCATCAGCAACTTGGGATCATGGAAGCAGTTTAAAACAAACGGCAACCTGTCAGTCAAAAAATAATAGCTCCATGAGAAGACCAGAAACTAGAGAAATGAAGTCACAAGAGGCCAAAGGGGCTAGAAATGGAAAAGGAAGGATGGAAGATAACATGAATGGCAATAGTAATGGCAATGGCAACGGCAATGGCAATGGCAATGGTAAAACAAGCCATAAAAATAACATGGAGAAAACTAAAAATAAAAACAAATATGTCACAAAAACTGCTGAGAAAGAAACTGAGGGGGGGAAACAGAAAAGAGAAGATCGGTTAAACGAAGATACCCCGGAAGAGAAATCCGATGATCAAACTGATGAAAAGATGGAGCTTCTTGCTAAAAAGGCTAAAAGATTACAGACTATTAAAAACTTGAAGGCCACGGCAAAATTAACGGGATCATGTGATGAAACACAACCTAGGATTTCAACTATATTTGTACCAATCTCAAGGGAAGCCTTGAATGAAAGCAATAAAAGGGATCACAGCAATAGTAATAACATTAGTAATGGGAAGCTACAGGATGCAACGAAGACTAAGCTTCCTGGCGAGGAAAAAACTTTATATAGCGGAGGCACAGAAACGACTGCAGATGCGGAACTAGATTTGGATTATATGTCCAATAATGGACAAATCACAATTGGAGATAAAAAATTACAAATTGGGAGCGAAGAATCAACAGAGGGATCTAACTCTGAAATTTATGAAACTGGGTTATCTATCTCTAGTGAAACTGGGGACTCAAGCGCGATCAGCGAGGACGAAATCCGCTAGTCTGGAAGTACTCGATCAGACAGATCAGACAGATCAGAGAGACAAAAAGAACAATAGTGGATCTGGTCAAGACTTGGTATTTAAAAAGAAAGCGGAAGGGAAAAAAAAATCAAAACATAGAAAACTCCACAAACCCATGGATGACGAAACAACGGATCAGGGGAGTAACCAGGATCAGACAAAGAAAAAATCCAGACTTTTTTTCGGAAAAGCCTGACTCCTACATCTATAAGAGATACAAAATCCAGAAACCCGAATAGTGGTGCAAGCGAAAAATACAAGGAAAAACAACATCATGAAACTGGCAAATCAGGATTTTCTACGGAACCAACATTGAGCGAGGTCCTGAAGAACATAAAGGATCTCCACCTAGATGTTAAAACAGACAGCCTAAGGAATCACAAAGCTATCCAACAACTTCAAGGTGCTATCCAGAAGGTGGATAATACTTGCACCGAGATAGTGGATAGAATGGTATCGGTAGAGAGCCGCACAGAAAATCTGGAAGCAGATGTTATTAAACTTCAAAGCAGAGAAAAGGTCCAAGCCGGAGTTATTGAAGATCTAATGACAAAGGTGGAGGATCTTGAAAACCGGGGAAGGAGAAATAACCTACGCTTTTTGGGAATTGCAGAAGGTGCAGAGGGAAGCGATCCGAAGGGATATATCATCAACCTCTTAAAATCTTCCATGCCTGAACTTCAAACATGGGAAATAGAACGTGAAGTTCAACGCGCTCATCGGTTTCCTCTAACACTCCCCAAACGATCTCCAAAAGAAAACCAATATCCAAGAGCAATGTTGGTCTGCTTTGGAAATTTTCTTTTAAGAGAAGCAATTCATGACCTGGCTCGACCGATGAGCAAAAAAGAATATCAAGGGAACAAGTTTTTTGTTCGCCCGGATTTTGCTCATGCAACGGTCGAACGCCGTTGGAGGCTGCGGCAACTTTTTGCCCCATTTGAAAAGATAGGAGCAACTGTTTATTTGCTAAACCCAGCATGTTTAAGAGTACTTTATAAAGGAACCTCAAGGAACTTCGTTAGTGAGATCCAAGCAGAGGCGTATCTACACGAACTTTCTGAATTGAGAAAACAGGAAGGGAAAAACTAGCCATCTGAGATGTTATACATTCAAAGTTTCTTGACAAATCAGGCGATCGAGCGAGTGGTGATGTTCGAATCACTCGGCCGCCCACACCTAGGGATCTAGGTCCCAGGATGCCTCAAGAAGTGGTGGGGGAGGGAGGGAGGGGGGGAGGGGGAAGGGGCACAGGACAGAATATAGGGAAAAGGACTGAGATATATCAAAACAAGGAAATTACACAAAAGGAACTCAGGATACATGTAAGGGAAACAAGGACTGCACTCACGTTTAAAGAGTTAATCTTGGCTAGACTAAACATCGGGATCAGGCAAAAACTAGATGAAAATTTAAAGGCAAAGACAATGGTATTAGTAGTAAGGGTGGTATTGAGGGTAGAAAAGAAATGTTATCTCTTTGGTTCAAAAGGCTCAGGAATAATAAAGATTAAGGATGAGTTCAAAAGTTAAGGTGTTAACAATGAATGTATGTGGGCTGAATGATAGGCTGAAAAGACAAAAGGTAGCTTTATTAATTAAAAACACCCAGGCAGAATTTATATGTTTACAAGAGACACACATAGAAGGTAATAAGCCTTTTTTGTTGGAACAACTGGGGCTGCGCGTGCTGGCATATTCAAAACATGGGGCAAAGGTCAGGGGAGTGGCCATTCTAACTAAACTACTTAACGTTAGCACTAGGAAGAAATTAGAAGATCCTTGGGGTAGGTGGGCCCTGATTGAGTGTCTGATTGGAGAAGTCTGGATTACTTTAGGGTCCGTCTATGGGTCAACGGAGGATGACCCTGAAGTATTCGAGTTCCTAGATATAGAACTGGCTACTTGGGCACCAAGAGTGATCCTCGCAGGAGATTTCAACATCGACGGGGCATCAGGTTTGGGATTGAGTAATAGGGGCCTATACCAAGGAAGGAAAAAAAGGGTGTGTGGAGCAATCCAAAGTATGGCCAGCAACAACGCCTTTATGGATGTTTGGGAAGAGCTTAAAGCGGGCGAGGAGGGCTTTACTTATTACTCGGCCCCCCATAGGAAGTGCGTCCGTCTGGATTACTTCTTCACCTCCAGGTTACCCTCAAATACCCTCACGATAGCAAGGTTACCCCGTATTCTGTCTGATCACAACCCCCTATTATTGACAATAACGGGTAGTGGGCTTAAAAGACAGGTTAAATCATGGACATTTGAAAGAGAACTCCAGACGGATATAGACTATATTACACACATGCATGTTTGGATAAAGGGCTTCTGGGACATCAACAGAGGCAGTACTAATCCAGGAAATGATTGGGATACCTTTAAAGCCGGGGTGCGAGGTGAAACACTGAGCTTTAGTCTAGCCAATCAGAAAAAGGAGAAAGTCAAGGTAGATCGGGTAAACAGCGATCTGTTGAAAGCAGAGCAGAGACTTGAAAAGGCTATTACTGAGGGGCGGGAGCTGGAACAATATCTAATGGAGACCATGATGGCTAAAGCGGAAGCAGAAGAGAGTATAGCAAAAAAATCAGCTAAGATTTATAATGCTAAGAGAGAGCAATGCTATGAATACAGCGAAAGGGTAGGGCGGACACTCGCAACACGCACGAGACAGAGGATGGCAAAAGGTGAAATTAAAGAGATAAGAGACAGCGGGGGCAATATGGTTTCAGATAGGGAAGGTATCCTCGAGGTCTTTAGGGAGTTCTACAGCAAGCTCTATGAGGAGGAGCAGGACAGGGATCCTGCCGATATTCAGAGATACCTGCAAGACCTACCAATTAATACCCTACAGGAGATAGATAGGGACTCTCTCGAGACCTGCTTAGAGGCAGAAGAAATTAAGGAGGCTATGCTCAGTCTGCCTTCCGGCAAGGCTGCCGGGCCGGATCTGATACCCGGGGAATTTTACAAAGTGTTTTTTGCATCAATTATTTCAGAGATGGTCAGGACACTTAGGGAGGCACAGGCGGGGCATTCTATACCAGCCAGCTGGGCAGGGGCAGATATTGTTGTAATCCTTAAAAAAGGGAAACCCCCTGCAGAGCCCGGATCATACCGCCCGATTACACTAATTAATGCTGACCTAAAAATCTTCTCTGAAACAGAGCCCGGATCATACCGCCCGATTACACTAATTAATGCTGACCTAAAAATCTTCTCTGAAACATTAGCGAACAGACTTGCTAGGGTAATAGAGCAATTAGTAAGCATTAATCAGCATGGCTTTATCCCACATAGAGGAACTACACTCCATATTAGAAAAATGATCACGCTATTTGACTTAAAAGGGGCAGAGGAGAAACCTATGGCAGCTATGTTATTAGACGCCGAAAAGGCCTTTGACCGCGTGGCGTGGGAATTTCTGTGGGCAGTGCTGAGGAAAGGGAGAATCGGAGAAGGATTCATAAAATCGATATGTAGGACCAACGGCGTGTGTAAGGGTGAATGCAAGCCGTACTACCCCATTTAGAATTACACGGGGCACACGGCAGGGGTGCCCATGTTCACCCCTGCTCTTTGCACTGTATATAGACCCATTAATTAAGAAATTGGAGCTAAATGATGGAATTAGGCCACTAGACACTAAGATGGGACTGACTAAGGTACTAGCATACGCAGATGATATTGCGATTATCACACCCTCACCAGCAGAGGCCATCAGTAAAATAGAACAGGAGGCGGAGCAATTTGGGCGGGTCGCGGGTTACGCTCTAAATAAAACTAAGACACAAATTATAAAGAATACATACACAACATGCATAGATTCACGGGTGGTGGCTGAGGGGGTTTACTTAGGAATAACTATCACTGCTGACCTGGGCAATTTAGTGGACTTAAATATTTCTCCTATCATCGCGAAAGCGAAGAAGGATTTGGATAGGGTACATAATCTGCACATGTCCATAGTTGGCAGAGTAAACTTTATCAAAATGAACCTCCTCCCGAAATTTCTATATATATTTAGAACTATACCTCTATTTTTCAGCCCACTTTTGTTTAGTAGAATAGAGTTCATAATAAACCGGTTTATTTGGTCACAGGGTAAAACAAGAAGGGCACTAAAATTTATGGCACTACCAAGAGAGAGGGGGGGGGGGGGCACTACCGGATCTGAAATTCTATCACTGGGCAGCAGTGCTTCAGCAAATAACGGGCCTCATTGGCGGGGCCGAGATGGAAGGAGAATTCTATACCGGTTCATCAGAGATATTCGGTTTGATTTTAGGTGAGGAGGCACAGAATGCGTTCCTGAGATACACTGAACCGAGCTACTTTAAGAGGACCAGATTCAAGACCCTGGAGGCAGCCTATAAGGTGTGGAAGGCGTTTAAAAAGAGCTTTGGACTGGGTAGATACCATGCATATACTAGGTTAGGGAACGACCCCACATTACCCTCAGAGATCTTTGCTGATACTGTTTTCAAGGAATGGGGACGGTTAGGAGTGAAAAGAATGGGAGATTTGATAGGCCCGCTAGGAGTGCGCCAATTCTCAGAGATACAGAGAAAATTTGGGGTCAGTACAAGGACGTTTTTTAAGTATTTACAGATAAGAAGCATATTGGCTGGAAAGAGAGGAGGACCTCTAGGATTTGGAGATAATACAATATTACAAGTAATAGAAGGGGGACACGGCTGTACGATAAAACGGTTCTATGCCGAACTTATAGCACACAGGGGAGATGACTTGGGTAAATTTGAAGCAAAATGGATGGATGCGCTAGGAATTACGGAGGGGATCTTCGAGAAGTCATTGCAGATGGGACAGGAGGTTCTCCGCTCTTCTTCATTGCAAGCCCAGCACTATAAGACCTTGTACAAGCTATACTACACCCCAGCCAGAATTGCACAGTGGGGGGGCACACAAGGGATAACATGCCCAAGATGCGACAGCCAGGAGGGAGACATAGTCCACATGTTTGGCGAATGCTCCAACCTGGCTCCTTTGATAAAAGAAATCGAAAGGTTTTTAGATAGATCGCTGAATTGTAAGTTAATGATGACACCCGAAGTAATATTAATGGGACTGGACGGGACTGGAGAGCAATCACAGTTTGAGAACTTTTTGTTTGTAGCCATGGCAGTATTTCGTCTATGCATAGCTTCAGCATGGCGAGATAAGCTCCCCCCCACTATGCAGCAATGGTTGGCCAGGCTTTTATATATATACAACATGGAAAAAGCATTATACGCCAGAAAAGGGAAGAAGGGTAGATCCCTTGGTCTGCAGATCTGGAAACCATTAGTAGATTGGAAGAATAGGATGGCAGGAAACATAGAACTTCCATAGGGTCTTAAGGTGGGTGTGTAATGAAAATTAGGAATATTAATCAAGCTGCATCCATGGTGTTATGTTTAGTTGTTTGCCCTTCACGGGTTTTCTCCAGCTGTTTTGTTTTGATTGATGCTCTAGCTTACCCAGTATAATTTGTCAGGCTGAATTATTGTAACCTGAGATATAGAAATGTCGTGGAAATTTGATTGTATTTTTTTTTGTTTTTTTCATGTCCTGTGCAGGGGGGGGGGGAGGAGTTAGGGGAATAAACGTTGTAAAAACTTTTTGAATAAAAATATATAAAAAAAAAAGAGAATGTGAGATTTAGATGGAGTTGATGTAAAGTTGAGGTGTTTGTGAAGATAAGATGAAGAGGGGCAACCATGAGGCTGGGGCAAGCTTGGAGTAAAGGCAAAATGAACTGGATTTTAAAGGAAGAAATTGGTAATCACAGGTCAGAAATGGACACTCTAAAAGATCACCTTTACAGACTGGTGCATTTACATTGCAATAAGATTAATCAGATTTCCCATCAATTGTCCTAGACTTGAAGGAAAGAGGAGGCTATGTTGGCTCCTAATATATCTGGTAATACATTACTGACTCATCTCTTTGCACTGCATAGCTTGTTCATTTCAATCTGCAAAACTCTTTGACATAGTTTCTGCTTTCTGAACTCCATTATCCACCTCCAGAATAATAAGGGAAAGTAAACCTCAAAGGAGCAGTAGTTCTTTTGACTGACACATTTGTTGAAGGTTTGCATGGACATTACAAGCCAAGCTGAAAATATAGCTTTAGTGTGGTGTGTAGTTACCATCATCTTATATTGCAACTGGTTGGATCACTGATTCTACCAACACATGTGCTGTTAAAATCCTTCTAAAAAGGTACCACTGTAAAAGTGAGCTATTGAAATATATGAAGGCAGATCCTTTCCCAGAGTACCTTTATCGTTCCTTTTCCTAAAGATTTGATTTGACAAATAGGAACAAATAGCAAATTTTTACTGTAGCTTCTTACTTAACAATAAAGGCTATATAATTTAAAAGTTAGCGTCTATATGTTAATTTTCTTCCTGCATATCAACTTTAAAGAAGCAGAGGCTGCATTCATAATATTACCAAAGATAATTGATCACGTCATTTCATGTAAAGAAGACAGTATCAGTGGCAGTAGGTATTCACAGAGAGTAACTTTCAGCTGGAAATGGTTCTTGGTGCTGAAAAGAAGTACTGTTCATGATGAACTACGAGTTCAAAAGAAAGATTTTTAAGGACTTTCTGAATTGAGAGAGAGACTGATATATTCAATTGCATTAGGTTGTATTCTCTTCAACATGTAAAAGCATCAAGTAGTTTATTCACCTCACCCTTGTGGGTTTTTGGTGCAATGATTCATAGCTACCAGTTAGCACACTACTTCTGCATAGTGGTGCTTATTGCTGGAGCACGGGCGATACCATCCTCTCTTCATTATGGTGTAAAGGGGCATGATTGTAGGAAGGTGGATATCTGACTATGGTTACCCCCAACTTTTTGCCTAGTGTTTCGCTGGTTTTTGACTTAGTTGGCCTGGGATCCTGCTATTCAGGGACCCAGTCTATCTGCTTTCTCTATAAAATGGACTCCATGTACTTTAGGTACATACCTGATTGGGTATTGGGTCACCTCTGTGAGCCCCTGTATAGTGTACCATAGGTACCCAAGGCATAGGTGCATCCAAGGCCTACCAGGGGCTGCAGCATGTATTATGCCACCCCTGGCTGGCCATCCAAACTGACACCACAGGCTGATCACTCAGCTTGGGTAAGGTGGTGTAATCACCCCTTACTTAGATATAGTATTCCTATATCTAACCTTATATATAGACACATATGCACCTATAATTCACTCCTATGGTAAGCCTTGACAATCCTAGAGGCAGAGTGCTTGGTTTTATGTGAGAGGGTGCTCTGGAATGAGCTGAGCCCTTCTGCAGCTTTCGGAACCATGTCCTTATAGCTGTTCTATGATATAACCATACCATATACTCTTAAGTGCATTATAATCATCGCGGTTAAATGCTAACTTTGGTTTGGCTTTATCAAAACATGTCGTTTAAGGTGTCAAACACTTTGGAATACTACCCCCCCTGCCAATTCTGGCGGCGGGGGTAGCATTCCACCCTTCTAGAGGGAAAAGACATGTATGTTACTGCTTTACCCGGTTAAAGTTAAACAGAGCCTCAGCATCACAAAATGGATGCTGCTGCCATAGACACGAGTCTGACCTGCTGCAGCTGGAGGAAACTCCAGCAAGGGAGGCCTGGACAATAGGTTTCCTGTCGAGGGAGGTGCTGGCACCTCCCCAGACAGCCAGTAGTGTACTGGGGCAGGGTGGGTTGAATGGAAAGATGCTTTTCCAGACACTGCCTGGGGCACACAAGGTGCTCCATGCATAGCCCGGTCAAACCAGTTGCTGGGGCACTCCAGCCCCAGCTCTGGTGCAAAATTGGACAAAGGGAAAGGGGTGTAACCACCCCCTACCCTAGGTCCACCCATAGGAGAGACCTAGCAGGTAATCCAGCCCCTTAGTTTGGTATAACGTTAGGAGCTGTGTCTAGAGTCATAGATTACCCTGGAAAGAAACTATGAAACAGAACTCTTGGACTTCGACATTCTATGCTGACTAGAAGACTGAAGAAGATCTCCCTTGTGGTCAAGGAGTGACCACCCTGTTCAAACAGGCACCACCAGTAACGTGCCGGTTTGCTTTGTCGACGCTCCAGCAGGAACCCGACGACTCAGCGACTCAGAGACTGGACTTTCAGATTTTTCCGACTTCGATCCACATCCACTGCAAAGCTGAGACCCGTGGCGGACACGAGAGACGTGGGACCGGTTATCCTGGACTACCTGCACTTTGCTAATTGTGCAACGACCGAGGCACCCTCGCAGTTGTGCATTGGGGTAAGAGAAGCCCCCAGACCTGAGCATCATTTGCACCAGAGCTCAGCTCTCCTCACTCCATGAGTGCTGCGTGGGGCCCCCTCCTGCATTTCAGCTTGACACGTCTTGCCGGTTGCTAGCCCATTGGCTAGTGAGCCCCCTGAAGACAATTCTTTGAATTTTCAATGCTTGCATGGTTGCTCTGGGCATGCTCCAGCTTCCTTTCAATAGAGAAGCCCCTCAGACCTTGCTGGTCTGACCTGAAGCCAATCTTCACTTCTGCGTGGGTTGTGGTTACCAAGGCTTGTTGGGTCCAATCCGGATACTGACACCGGAGTCAACTAGATCCTTTGTGGAACAGCTCGAATCCAGCTCCTGGTTGTCGTCGATGCCTCCTGGTCCTCGTGGCTGCAGAGACAAGCTTCACCTCTTTACCTGTTTGCATCGCGACATCACCTGGATCCATCCTGGTTCCATCCTGGTCACTGGCTAGTGACCCAGACTCCGTCCCCTCTGCTTTCAGGTTCTTCACAGCTTCGATCCACCCTTGGATCCACCCAGACACTCTTCCTTCGGCCGCCTGCAGAACTTCTTTTGCAGGTCTCCGCTAAAGGCATCGACGAAACCCGACACAAAAGAACACCTATGCACCCAGCTTCCCTGGGTGAGGTAACTTGAGTACTCCGGTGCTCCCGTAGGTATTGACTATCCAAGTGTCCTAGTTAAAAGGGGTTTTGTCGTAGTACACTCGGAAGTGCCCTTATTCTATAACTTTGTGAATCCTTCGTTCTCCGTTGAAGTCAATGAGAACACGTGTCTGTATTTAGACACTGCAGGCGCCGCCCGTGGGTCTCCTACTTCCTAACCTTGGGTTCTGTAGTGTAGCCCCAGCGATTCCCTCTGCCTATTCA
Organism: Lissotriton helveticus; assembly: GCF_964261635.1. NCBI lineage: Eukaryota > Metazoa > Chordata > Amphibia > Caudata > Salamandridae > Lissotriton > Lissotriton helveticus. Next base: position 1,619,933,794 of record NC_136061.1, read on the forward strand.
CTATTCCTGAAGTGGTCCTCATACCACTTACTTAGTATATGGTTCGTGAGGCCCCTAGGGCAGAATTGTATTTGTGCAACTTAAAGTATGCTGAATGAGCAACTTGTAATGTATTTCGATCTCTGACCTCATAAATAGTTCAGAGGGGTTGTGTTAGAAATAAATACACATATATATTTGATATATACCTTGTGTGGTGTCCTTTCATTTGGTATTCAAGGGATTATATATGGTAAAACAGCTGGCTTCACATGCTCTCTGAGATTTTAGCCTAAGACTGCTGGTCGATGCTACCACTGGGATAGCTTGTCTATAAGGTTGACTTTACAACCATCACCATAAGGGTTGTTTGGACTGGTGCAGGGTGCCCACTAGAATAGTGGACATAATATACCAGGCCAACTTCTCACAATGATGGCATGTATGCGCTTTACAGTCATCATGGTGGACAAAACACCAAGAAGAATTGCATTGGTCATTGTGGTGGTGGTTTCCTACCTCAACTATTCCAACAACAAATACATGGAGGACTTATGCAAAACCATCTCTAAATTTCAGGGTTTGCTGGACAATGATGCTCCCCTCACTTCAAAATAAAGTTAGCCATAAAATCCCTGGTTTGACTCCAGCACAAGGAGCCTTGAAGTTGCCTGCCCTAGCTCAAAAGCCCTTAAACAAGTGGACCTATGACCCTTCCATCCGCACCAGTCCACAAAATATTAAGGCCTCCCTGAAACTGCATCCTCTCTACAAGGTGAGTATAAGTGCTCAGAGGGACAACCATACTTTACAAGGCTCAATTCTGAAGCCAACTACACAGCGTTAATCAAAGCAGTGAAGGGCCACCTACTTCTTTCAGCCTACAGTCACTGGTCACCTTTGACTGACAGACTAACAGTCCCCACCCCTTTTCCCTCACAAGTTTGTAAGAATGCTTCTAAGTGGTCATCCAAGTAGCACATTGTGCAAAGCTCAATTAAAGAAAGATCCGTACTATTGTGAAAAGGCCATATGATATGTCACTTGGGAACTAGACATGCCATTTGCATGTAAGTGAATTTAAAGTGCTTGTGCACAGAAGGGGTGATACAAACATAAATATTTCCTGTAATACTTATGCTAACAATGAGCAATGCTTAATTTCTTGCAGTGCTTATGCAAATATTAAATCACTCCTGCAATGCCTGTGTGAGCAAATCCTGCAATGTCTATACAAGCAATAAGCAATTCCTGCTATGCCACCAGAAACAATTTTTGCAATGGTTCTGTGTACATTACTGCAATGCTTATGCAAGAAATAAATCATTCCTGCAATGCCTATGTAGACACTTCATGCAATGCTTATGCAAACAATAAACAATCCGTGCAATGCCTCCATAAAGAATTCCTGCAATGGCTGTGTGTACATTTCCTGAAATGCTTATGCAAACAATAAACAATTCATGCAATGCATGTGTGAACAATCCTGCAATACTTCTGAAAACAAGTCCTGCAATGCATGACTAAGGCCTGCAATTAACAATTCCAACAATGTGCACTTAAAGAAGCGCCCAGAGGAAGGGCATAGTGAATATCAGCTTAAGCGAGGTTGCCAGTAGAGCCGAAAACATTGTTTATGACTCCTTTTCAGGTCGAGCAAGAACAGCGCATGCGCTGTTTGTTGCTCGACTTTTGGTAAAGGGGATACTGAAAATGCTACCCAGGCGTTTGCTGGCTGGCTACAAGCTTGAGTGCAAGTTCGAGTGCACGTGCGGCCATCTGCATTTCCTTTATCATGGGTAATTAAGCGCCTCTCTCCGGGAACCCTTTCATGTCCGGCGAGCAGGCCAATGCCCCCATGCTGTTGCAATCAAAACAATCACCACATCGCCTCCTCTGATCTCCCCTTCTCTCCTGTTTGTCGGCCTCCCCTTGTCCGCCTCTATATATTCCTGTTCCCCTTCGCCCCACCTGTTTCCCCGCTGCTGACCCGCTCTCATCTCGCCCTGCACCCCATTCTCGCGGCCTCTCTGCACAGCCGGCCCCTTCCTTCCAGTCACATATGCTCTCTCTGACCTCTCTTTTTTCTCGTTCCTCGATATCTCTCCAATGCCTTTCGCTCACCTTCTTCCCCCATACCTCATTTACGCACCTGCTCACTGTCTCACTCCCTGTCTGCATCGGTTTCATCTTCAGTCACTTTCTCTTGGTCTCCTCTTTCCACAAGCCCCATCCCTGTCTCTCTCTCTCGCTCCCTAATGCCTTCTTTTTCTAATATATTTACATCTCTCTTACTCACCTGGCTCCTCTCTTTACTTCGTTTTGCTACGTCCCCTCCCCACTCCTTTACACCCTGCTCACCTGTATCCTTCCCTGTGCCGCTTTCCCCCTGTCACACCTGTCTCCTTTTTCTCTTTCTCTTTTGGCTACATTCACCCCTCCCCACCTTGAAACCCTCCTGCTCGCACCTTTTCACCAGAGCCCCCTTATAAATCTCTCTGCCCCCTCCCTCCTTTCGCTCCCACGCTCACCCCCTTCTCACCTTCTGTCCCTTCTATCCCTTCTATACCTCCATACTACCCCCTCTCACCTGTATCCTTCGCTGTGCACCCCCGCCCCCTCCTCTCGCTACCAGCAGAAGTTGCTACCCTCATAAGGGCCCCTCTGACTTTAGCCCTGTGCAGTCGTCCCTCGGGCCCCCGCCAGTTCCGGATCGGCTACTTCCCTAGTGAGGCCTGCAGAGAATGAATTTTGGGCCAGTTAATGCCAAGGACACGTCTCCTTGGGCCTTTTCCTGCCATACTATTGGAAATCATTTTGTATATAAATCAATGTACTGTATACTATGATGATTTTTTTTGTGTTATGAATTCTGTGGACATGCAATGGAGAAATAAGAAAATGTTTTCTAAATAATCTTTGCGTTGGGACAATGCTGATATAGATATTGCATGATGGATATATTACCTAGATACTGAATTGATACCTAGGAGAGGTTGATTCTTGCTTTCACGTCTCCTTGGTAAACACGCTGGCTGTGATGAGAAGCTTCCAGCCCCAGCCGTGTCTGACCCTCACGGCGCTGATGAGAGCGGGTCCACGCTGTATGAAGAGCATGTCCTCGCTAATACCGAACCTGCTGCTATTTAGAGGCCTCTGCACCATCATAATATTTTCTGAGGCCCCAGACACCGCCACGCGCGGGAGGAGAAAGCCGCTGATTGCAATACCGCGTGAAAAGGGAGCACTGATGCAGTCACACCGTGATACAGACACTCAAGGACTGCCAAAGGGTCTCTTTTCCTCAGACCCTGTGCTTTGACAGCACCGGTGCTTGTGCTATAAAATCTATGTATAGGTTTTGTAGCTAGCATTTTGTATTTTTTCATGTCAGCTGATGCATTTGAAATCATTAGATGGTGGCAGAGACTAGAGCTACTGTGTTTTCTCTTTCCCATAACACTTTATTTTTAAACTTCGAAACATGCGCTTGTGACTTGGGGCCCTGCATAGTTGTTTGAATAGGGGTCCTTAAAAACTGCTGACAGGCCTGGTGCTGCTAGATGCTCCTCATGCTCTGCCTTGCACCCTTCTCCACATCTGCCTTTCACCCTTCAACCCCTCTGCCTTGCACCCTTCTCCCCCTGCGCCTTGCACCCTTTTCCCCCTTCCGCTTTGCACCCTTCTCCCCCTCCGCTTTGCACCTTTCTCCGCCTCTAACCTGCTCACTTCCTCACCATGCACCCTTCTCCTCCTCCGCCTTGCACCCTTCTCCTCCTCCGCCTTGCACCCTTCTCCCCTTCCACCTTGCACCCTTCTCCCCGAATGAAGGAAGGAGAATGCAGTGCAAATAAGAAGAGAATGATGGAAAATAAAAAGAGAGGAGAAGGGAAAAGGGCTCAAAAGAAGAACGATGGAAAGAAATAATAACAAAGGACGAAGGAAGAATATGGAAGGAACAAATAAAACAAAAAATGGAAGGAGAAAAAGATATAAGGAGAGCTGGAAAATAGAATGAAATTATGGAAAGAAGAAATGGGAGACAGAAGTAAGGGCAAAGGAAGGGAAAACAGAGGAAGTATTAAATTGAAGGAATACAAAATAAGGATAGAGTCAAGGGGGGAAGGATGGATAAGAGGATGATAAGAAGAACGAAAGGAACAAGAAAATAATGAATTACAAAAAGGATGGAAGAAGGAAAGTAAATTACATTTAATATAAACAAGGTCAGAAAGATAAATACAATGAGAGATGGAAGGAAAGAAGTATGGACAGAAAGATTGAAAGAGGAATGAAAGAAGAATGCAAAAACCAAGTAAATGTTAATAAAAGTATTAAAGATGGATGGAAAGGAGGACAGGCTAAAAGAAAAAAAAACTAAAGAAAAAAGGAAGGAAACACATCAATACAAGTAAAATGCATTTTTTTAACCAAATTCCTTTAGATTTATGTTTATAAAATGCAATATTTTACACATTTTCCTTGAGTGAACAATATTCACTGGCTTTTATAGCACAATTTGAGATCGTTCACTTTGACCGATTTTATTTTCCTGGATGCAACCTCGGCCTCGGAGTACACGCTAAGGTGCCCCTATGCAGAGCACAAGCTCTATGTAGGCGCCTGTCCTGCCTCTTTTCTAAATCTATCACGCTCGGCTACTGACAGACTTTAATTAACAAAACTGGCGAAGGATTGTTTATGAGCCATCCTCGGCTCGGAGCGCTGTTGTTTCTGTCTGCCCATGCCGAGCCAGGCCTGAGCTGTCATGCCACTCTCCTTGAGGGGGCGTGGCTACAGAAGAGCAGTCCGAGCTGGCCAATCGGGCAGAGCGCCGAAGACAGCCGAAGAGCAGGGGATCCCGGATCCCGAGGGGATACCTGATATTACACAACACCGGCTACACAGTGCACGTAGGTATAGTTAAGAATGACAAATGTTTGTCCAATACATAATATGACAAAAAACCGAGGGCGGTGCAGGATACTTAGCAGGTCAATAGCGGCTACTACAACCATGGTGAACTTCGGTTGATGGCAGCCTGAACTAATTTCTGTTTGTTATGCCCCAAGGTCACAAATATAGGTGGCGGGGGATCCTGAACTTGTTCAGGTCCTTATTACAAGTTTTCTCTGACTGTTACTGATATGTGTGGTAGCTCCTGTTATCACAAATCGGAATTATGAGTTTCATGTTCTCTAACGCACCAAGGGTCAGATTTACAAGCACCTTGCAACACTTTTGCACCACCGCTACGTCACTTGTGTAATGCAGCGGCAGCGTAAAAATTGTGGCCAATTAACAATGTGATGCATCTAGGTAGATGAGGCACATTGTAAAGCCCTGTGTCACATTATTCCTGTGTCAGGTGTAATGTTTGAAGAGTGGGCGTTCCCAAGCCTCATAAACGTCACACAGTGAAATGTACACTGCGTCACTTCTAGGACGCCACTGCAGTGCACCGGGAACAGGCCTCAAAAGGAATTGCTGGAGTTGCGTCGTGCTTGCGACACGACTCCAGCAATATGTGACTTCTGCCCCAACAGATGAGTCTGAATTTCTGACGCATCTGTCAATCCTTGCACCATGGTGCGCCTTATTGTAAATACAGCACATCCATGGTGGCGCAAGGGTTTCTCAGAGTGGCTCAGGGAAAGTGACGCATCTCTACAGATGCGTCACTTTCTTGTAAATCTGCCTCCCCAGTATATACTGGGTGTGATAAAAATGCACCCCTGCTGAATATCAGCAGGGTCAACCTTCTGGAATTTAAAGGGAGAAACATGCCTGGTAATTAAAGGGACATGCATATTTTTGTGCCTTAAGCACCAAAATTCACGTTTTGGCCAATTTAACATAACAAAAACGCATAGTAGGAGCTATTATTGCACCTGATAAATGATGTACTGCATAGTATTGTTAATAATACTGAGCCAGGATCGTAACTTAGGTCCCTGCAGCCCCCGCACTGCAGGGAGGGAACCAGCCCTTCAGTTAGCCCTCATTCAGCCCAAGGCCAATGAATAACTGTGAGGTGTGGGAAACTGAAGGGCACCTCCTCAGATTCTACAGGGGGATGCCATAGTTTTGCCCTATGCAACTGTACCGGGTCACTCATAATGAGGGCCATAGTGTTTTAAATTCCATATTGGGTAAGATGGGTGTTATGACAACTTCCCAACTGATAAAATCATTAGGGGGCCTTCTATGGGATCCAATATCCTTACCCCAGGTGAACATTGTAAAGGGCATTGGGGACTCAGGGGTGAGGGAATATTTAAGGATTACGAGTTGTACTCTGAAAGTACCCTCACAAATGAGGTACGAGCAGGAAATCAGTAATTCCACATCTGAATCCCTTGGTAATTCCTCATTTGGCCCCAGAGCGTTACCCTTATATGTTGATTGTGTTCCGTTGGTGAAATGTCTTGGTGAAACACAAAACATCCATGGAGTTTCTACAGATAACTCTTGCGACTGGCCATATCGGAGTTGCAGCGTACTCATATACGGTCCTTTATAGTTGGAAAAACAGAGGGAAGATGGCAGCATGCTAACGTGGTCGCAGGAGCTCCCGAGGTGAGGAGAGTAGCACGGGCAGTTCTATGGTAGACTTGTTGCCGTGAGGGATCGTACCGATCTACCGAGTGGGGCGTTTGAAGTTCTTCTGCTTCTTGGTCCAGAACGGGCTAGTTTCTGGTGCTGCTAGTGCAGATGGGACTTGACGCAAGTCAGCAGCAGGACTCGTGGAGCTGGGCATCGGCTCTCCTACAGAGGTCTCGGGCTGCATCGGCTCATGCTGGCTTCCGGGTGGGTTCTGGTAGAGTCAGGACAGCACAGCATCCTGCTGGAAGGCAGCAATCTTGGGGAGAGGGGCAGAGGAAGCAAAGGGAGTGCAGTGACCTCCCAAAGGACTTAGACTGTAGTGCATGGAGGCGAAAAAGTTTGAGGGATAAGGGTACTGGCAAACTGAAAATACAGCAGGTACAATAGCAAGTACAGACGGAAAGGAACCCTCCCCCGCAGGTGCTTTTAACTTCTAGGGGATCACTGGAGGGGCTTGAAGGTCTGGGTGGCCCTGGAACCTCTGGTGTCACAGCACAAAGCTACACCAAAATAGTAACATCTCAGGCACCGCAAGTAAAAAACAGATATCAGTTAAGATTCCACCCAGAGAAAGAAGTCAAGGGTCTGAGGGAAAGGGAGCGGATGGTCTTCGAGGCGGTAATTGTGTCCCCATAAGAAAATCAGGGAAAGTGCCAGGAGACCTAAACACTGTGGATTGAGAGGAATATGCATATTTCCAAACCCCTCACCTTGCTCAACTCTTATTTTAAAATCATGGAGCAGACAAAAACTGGAATAAAAGTCCAGGGGGAAAGTGGTGGGGAAAGTCAATTGCGGGCCATGTCAATAATTGAGAGATCACTGGTAATTCCTATTGGCAATCGTTTCTACCAGCTGGAAAACCTAACATAAGGGGGACTGTAATTGATGGGCCAAGGTGCAGGTCAAGCTTCCACAGAAACATTTTGTTGGAGGTTAGTATCCAGGCTGAGGGAAAAACTGAAAATCAGTTAGAAAACATAGGCCCACATGCATCAAGCATTTTTGCAGTCGCAGACGGTGCGATTCCTTAAAATCGGCCGTTTGCGAATGCAAAAGTGCTTGTTGGGATGCATCATGCCATTTTAGAAGTCGCATCTTTTTTACGATTTCTAAAATTGCGTTAGCATTTAAGAAATCGCAATTGTGCGATTTCTTAAATGCTATGCATCATTATAGAAAAATATGCGTTTTTTAAAATTGGAAGTGCAAATTACCACGAAGTTCAACTTCGTGGTAAATTGCGAAATTGATTAAAAATGCACAAAAATGCATTTTTTAAACTGTAAAGTTACACACACACATGTCCTTAGGACATGTGTGTATGTAACTTATGCTGAAAAGTACATTTCAGGGGTGCATGGGGGGGTCCTTTGGACCCCCCCGCACCCATGAAATTTTCTAAGTGCCACTCGCAATTTCCATTGACTCCTATGGGCCTTTTGGCCCATAGGAATCAATGGGAATTGCGAAAATTAAGTTAAGAAATCGGTATTTCTTTGGGATTCGGTAAAAAATGCGATTTTTACCGAATCCCACAAGAATACCGAAAATATTGATGCATATCATTTTGCATTTCTTAATTTGCGATTCCTTATTTTTCGCAAATTAAGAAATGCAAAAAGACACAATGATGCATGTGGGCCATAATTCTGAGCCTAAGGTCAGATATTCTTAAGAAATTTGAGATCTCAGAGGTCAATCTAAAGGGGATACAAGAAAAATGTGTGGTGTTTGAGGAAAAGTTGGATAGCATTTCAGAACGCACTGCAACTCTTGAGAAAGTGTAAGTGGCAGTGAGAGAGAATTCTCTGGACATTGAGGTATTGAAATTGAAAAATAAGATGATCTGGAACGTCTGGAAAGCCAATCCAGGCAGAATAATCTGAGGGCACTCAATATCCCGGAAGGTGCAGAAAAAGGAGACATGAAAGGCATCATATGTAAACTTCTGAGAGAAGGCATACTGCTACCTCAACCTTGAGAATGAGATGCAGAGAGTGCACAGGGATCCTTTAAAACTAAACCCGCATAGAAAGTGCCCAAGAATGTTTTTAATTAATTTTCTTACCAATGCAGTTAAAGAGCGGGTCCTGGGGCATGCGTTGAAGGAGAGAACCCTGAAGTTTGAAGATGCTAATTACCAATTGAGGTCCGATATAGGGAAACGAACGGCGAAGAGGCAATGGGAGTTATGCTCCAGGATGAATGATCTATGTAGTAAAGACGCTCAGGACCATATGAAATTTCCGGCCATGTTGGAAATCATGTGGAGGAACAAGATGTATAATATTAGCAACCCTGAAGAGGTGGATTCTTTCTTAACCCAGATGGAGGGATCCACTGCTTCTACATCTAGCTCATAGGGGTCTATTTTTAGACTCTGTAGTCAAGTAGTGTTTAATGGCGTATAGCTGAGACCAGCCTGATTATGGGATGTACATCAATTTCATTGAATACCTCTCCTCAGGTGGGAGTTTACGAATGGCAGACATCATCTTCTTAGGATAAAATGGGGGGTGCTCCAGAGGTGGTGGATGGAGGGGTGCTCCAGAGGTGGTGGGTGGAGGGGTACACAGGGTGGTGGGAGCAGGGAGAAAAAAGAAAACATTTGACTTCTTCCTCCTGAATCTTAGTCAATATAAGACAGTTCCAGAGACCCATTGATCGACCATGTATACATGGTGCTATATACGGAGAGGGCTTAATTTGTCACTAGTTACGGACCAAATATGAGTAAGTGGAAAAGATTCAATTTATAGCCTGGAATCTAAATGGTGTGAGGTCCAAGAGAAAATTAGCATTGAGAGCAGAGTATCTAAAGAATAGCGGGGCTCACATTATAATGCTTTAAGAGACTCATTTAGAACGTAAAGAGTGTAGGTCTAGTTTCGGAAAACCGCGCTGGGTATAGGAGGTAGTAACCTCAGATCAGAGAGGCAGCAATAGAGGAGTAGCCCTGGTCATTAGAAATAATTCAGGGTTAAGGCTATTGGAGAACGAATCCAATAGCCCTGGTAGATGGTTGGTGGCACATATAGCGATTCAGGACAGGCCAATAGTGTGTGTAATTTATTATGGTCCAAATAATGACACTCCAGATGCACTAGAGAAGTTGCAATCCTGACTTTTAGAGACTGCAGGTCCCATTATACTTGAAGGGGACTTTAACATAGTCCTAAATAAAGAGCTGGATAGGACATCAAAGGTAAAATATGTTAATACCCTTAAAACACTGTTTAGATTAAAAAACATGATGAGAGAATTACACTTTTTAGATTTCTGGCAAAGTAGGATGGGGGCGGTTAGAGATTTCACTTTTTATGGTAACAAGTATGGCCCTCACTCATGTATAGGCTATGTTTTGGTGGACCAAGACTTAAAGGATGAGGTTGAGTCTGTATATCATGCCCCTGCAGTGCTCTCTGACCACTCCTCAGTGGTCTTATATCTAGAAAATCATCAACGACCAGGGCAGAGGATGTGAACCCCGGATAGGATTATGCTGTTATTTGAGGGGGTGACTTTAGACCTGGCAGATAAGACAGCTGACTTCTTTCATTTTAATAGAGCCTCTGCAAAACCACAAATGGTGTGAGATTAATTGAAAGCATATTTAAGGGGAATATTAAGTGCCACCATGATGGGCAAGAGGTGAGCTGCACGATTGAGAGATAAGGGGGCCATTGCTGAAATCAGGGTAAAAGAAACTCAAATTCAGAAGGTCTCACTGGAGGCAACGCTTAAGGTACCAGCTCTTCGAAGGGAACTTGAAGACCTCCAGGCAGAGTATGAGACTCAGCTGGGTAAGAGATTACAGGATAGATGGAAAGTCAGTAAATTACAGCACTTCTCCTATGGTGAAAGGTGTGGTTCGCTTCTGGCATGGAAGACTAAGGTAGATAGGACCAGGAACTTGATACTGATCCTGATGAATGCGGAAACGGGGGAGCTCATTAAAACAAACGCAGACATCAGAGAGGAAGCTTGGAGGCATATGAGTAGTGTATATAGAGAAGATCTACATCCAAGAAAGGACAGTATAGAGGCCTGGCTAAGGGTTTCAGATCTTCCAAACCTGACAAGGAAGCAAAGGGACATACTAGAGGCAGAGGTTACTGAAGAGGAGATCAGGGCATAATGTAGAAAAATGAGTGCTGCGAAGGCGGCTGGCCAGGAAGGCCTCCAAGTAAAGCTCTATAAAGGTGTTATCGAAAAGCTAAAAGCTTATGTATAGTTCTTTACAAAGGCCCTCATATCAGGTGATGCGTTTTGGTGCATGCAGAGTTACAGATACTGAAGGGACAGGTCATCCAGATGACAAATTTGCAGGACTATTATGAGTTGTCTTTGTGAAATGTGTACTAAATGCAGAGTTTGGTGTTTCTACAATGATTCCTGCAGGATATTCCATTTGTATGTGGAAACAATGAGTTCCGTTGAAACACATGACTTTAACAAACATGCGTTACAATGCAAATGCCTTTCCCATGCATAACCTTTATCGCGCACATACAATGAGTATGCCGTTATAAGGAATTTTGTTGTTAAGACTGTATGTTAAAGGCCTATGTGTAGTAAAGGTTTTCCCTGACCCCTGCCCTCAGTCCTCAGACTGCTCCCACCCAGCCTCCAGCCTAGCGTCCCCCCAGCATACCACCCCTTTAAATAATACCTACCCCTGTCCTAAGCCCTAAAACTAGAGCCCAGAGCAACCTGCCTCTCTCGGTCCCCAGCTTTAAAAAAAAAAATATCTGAGCCGTAAACTAGACCTAAACGCGATCCCGGGGTCCCCAGCCCTTGCTAATGATGCCTGTCCCCTTCCCTGAAACCTAAAACCAGACACTTGCATGACCCTACCCCCGCCTCCGCACTTTTCAAAATCACCTGCCCCCTACCCTAAAAACAGCGCCCCAACCCCAGCCTCTTTAAAAATTACCCAGCCATTGCCCTGAACCCTAAAGCTGTACCCGAGCCACCTGCTGGCCCCCAGTCCCTAAAAAGAAATACTCCCGTCTAAAGCCCTAAATCCATACACCCCCTGACCCAGTTACCATCACCTAACCTTCACAGGACAAAAAGGCAACTCTTCTGAGGTGCTGCGCATGAGGAAGCTGAAGGGTCCCTCCGTTTCCTCTAATGACTCTGATGGCCTTGACCACGCCGGTGTCTTTACCACAGTTACCAGCATATACCCTTCCTACCAGTACAACGTATATGCTTTTACCATTCATACCTTTATAACATTAATTCATTGTAACAGCATCAGTGCAAAAAAATGTGTGGTAAAGGCTATGCATGGAAACAGGGCATGCATTGTAATGCATGTGTGGTAAAAGCTCTGCGTAGTAACAGCTGCATTGTAATGGCTGTTTCCAAGATATTCAGACATTTTCTTAGGTTTTCATTGGACACTGCATGACCACAGTTTTGCTGCAGAACTTGAAATCTAAATTCAGCTTAAAAGCATGTTAACAATGTAGCAAGATTCCTGTAGTAGAGTTGAGAGTGGTAAAGGTGTGCTCTAGCCAACTCCAGAAAATGATCCTTCCTAATTTTTACATCGAGATCTTAAAACCACTAGATTGATTGTAAAATGGGAGGAAGGGGTGGGTAATATGACAGGAATATTAAACTAATGTCCTAGTCAGATGGTGGGATATGAGTGCAGGAGGTCATGGCCTTCCTACACTCTGTAAACCTACTGGAAACCCTCTGAAGTCTAAATGACTCTTCTTAAATGCTGTCGTAATGAAATCAATACAGGCATATTTACAGGGTACTGAAATGGCACATCCAAAGCAATATCAGTGTGAATGGGGAAGCAGAGACTAAAGATTATCAAAATATCTCCTCTCAGACCCACAAAAACACTTCAATGGCAATTATAACGCTGGGCTCTGGCACCATGGCTAAATTAGCTTTCCAACAAAGCCAGTTAAATATGTTTTGGGCAGGCCTGATGTTTTTAATCAGGTCCGAGCACAAAGGCAACTGAAGGCAGAATAAAGAATATACCTGATTTCTGGTAGAAAACAACAGTGTTTTCTACAATAATCTTAAACACTTTGCATGGACGGCATGTTTTTGATGATTACGATTGTTAGATTTAAAATTCCGTTTTCTATGATGCCTCTGCCGTGCTCTTTTAGGTTAGCAGTGTGTGGCTAAAATACATGCATTTGTATTCATGTTATGCAACCCACTGAGTTATCCTCACAGCATGTAAGCTTTAGTTACCCCAGTGTGCATCCATTTTGTATTGCGCAATCCATATTAGATTGTGCCTACTTTAGGCCTCAGTGCTCATATTGCTTGCCTCAGCAGAACAATGTGTTTTGCTTTTATTTCTTCTGTTGTCCAAGGCTGTTTCCTCGACTTGCCAATGAATAAGGTATTCTGCCATCACATGACTAGCCGAATGTGTAAATCTGCCCCCACCTTAGGAGATGCAGAAAACCCAGCACTGTGGCCTTGAATCCCTGATAACATGTTCCCATCTGGCATGTGTTAGCTCATCTCTCTGTGCGCCATTGTACAGGTCCCTCTCAAGCCATTACTTTTCCATGGTGGGCGGAGTTGGAGATGGCTGGGAAGCCCTTTTTACGTACTGTATCCTGTTGGGGAGTCAGGCCCCTCAGCGTCCATCTTAAGGTGTAGGTCTGACCGGGACTCTCTCTGCAGAGATTTACTAATAAAGTCTATTCATATTCTCTACTGTCTGACCGACTCTTCATTTGGGAGGGCATATCAGGTGGTTATATATATACAACCTGCGAGGCCCTAAAGGGCCCCATCCTTCAGATGGTGAGTGAATAGGGACCCTACGAAGTGTGGCCCCCTCACCCATAATCGGGTCTCAGGGGCCGGGGTGGTGTCTCGTGATTCGTGCAGATCCGGGCCCCACATCTACAAGACCGAGCTTGGCTCTTGAAGCTGCCCCGCCCTTCTGATCAGGCAGATCCTCGGCTAGTGGTCGCCAGCTGGGGTCCCAAGAAGGCGAAACCTTGGAGCTGACCATTTGGTCCAAAGAGTCGGCAGTGGAGAATAACCTGCTTGAACCTGAGTGCACCATGTGAGTGACTTGATACTTGGAAAAAGGCGCCTTGCTTTGGATGACACAAACCTGTGTGCCGTGCCTGGTACAGTCTGCGGACAGTTTTGTTTTGGACTTTGTGGGTCTGTGGAACCTTACAGGACACAGAGCGCTTGTGAGTAGTACCGGGCTAATTGGTAGTTGGCTTTCTAGTGAAAAGGTCAGCGACTACCCTCAGGTAATCTGCTAGACCAATTGGTCATTTGGATCTGGATTTGAAAAGGTATAGGGCTGAGGCCTGTCCCTTTGTATTGGCACAGCCTCCGGACTGTTTTGGGTGCAGTTTGCGGACTGCCTTATTTGGCTGACACGAGTTGACGGACTGTGTCTTTTGGTTTAGTCTTCGGACTATTTTGGTTTGAATTTAGTGGCTTTGCGTACCCTTGGAAAAGACACAGAGTGTTTGTGAACAGCCTGCCAGGTCATTTGGTTATTTGGTTTGCGCTCTAAAAGGTCTGGGGCTGTTTGCAGACAATCTGCCAGGCCAATTGGTAATTTGGTCTATGCTTGAAAAGGTCTGGGGCTAGAGCCTATCTTCTTAAACTTGGTACAGTCTCTGGGCTGTCTATTTGTCTTGGTGCAGTGTTTGGACTCTTTTGTTCTGATGCAGTCTTTGAGCTGACTTGTGGTTTGATTGTGGTGTTTGGGTGTTATGAGGTGTATGGACGACGTAAGTGGTGGTGCTTGTGAAATGCTTGCTTGAGTAGTGACTGTGCTCTTCATGTGGAGGTATGGATGCCTTACCTCAGAAAGCTCTGTTGTGTGTTTATGAGTGTGGTCCCTTCTTGAAAATGATTGGAATGAGCTCAATTTGGTCTCCTGTTGTCATTGTGTTCTGCAGATGCCCATTGGACACTTTAAATATTGATGAATAAATAAAAAAAATAATAGTGCATAAATAGAAATATATTTTTTCAGAAATACTAGCAAGAATGTACATTTGTTATGACATAGGAAGAGTGCAACATGAGAAAAATGTAAAAAAGGATGCACATTTAAATTGAGACAGTGCTGTGATGATTCACAGTAATGTATCTTTGTACAGCAAGAGAGGTGAAATACACGCTCTGTTTAGCTTTGTGATAGGAATGTGTTCTGTCTCTCCACAAAAGTAGGGGGAAGGGGAGACAGGAGTTCTAGAAAGGGAATAGTGTGTTTGTGTTTACAGATTTCCAGTTTCAGATACGCACTGCTAAGTGGAAGTGTTGCGTTTGGATATCGTCGGGGTCCGGTTAACAGAGGGAGCTCATAGGTGCCTACCGGGTGCCTGGCGTCAAGGGCGGTGTGCCGAATTGCTACCACCCCCCTCCCGTGACCCATAGTGCATTTAATGTTTGTACCTAATAATAAACTAGGTTCCTCTCTACTTTTGAGGGAATCTGTACCTAGTGATCTTAATTATTTTTAACACTAGTAACCCCTAGTTAGGGTGGGCTTTAGCGCGCCCATACCGCCGGGGTTCACCACTACACCTTTTGTCCTGATGAAAGCCTGACTAAATGCTCACATATAGGCAGAAACATGTTGACCACACTCCAGGGATAAAACAGAACTTTTAGTTTAGTTCTTTATCCTACACTTTAGTTTTTATTCATGTCTGATTGGCAAAACTAATAAAAATATTTTTTTGACACAATCTAGACATTTTTAACTCACATTTTCACTTTCCACTAATCACCTAAAACCAGCTTCGCAGTAAACTGGAGTTGCAGCACACTAGGGTGGTATTCGGCCACTCCTGGTGGGGCCCGATGATGAAGCATGTCACCAACCAGGTTGGTGAGTGAAGGCTTTTTTAGTAACCAAATGGGTTCTCTTCACAGGAGATTCTCATTTTGATCTACATACATGCTTGCTCTTCTTTCATTTTTTCCTCAATACACTCCTTTGTTGATTCTTTGCATTTGGGTTTGCCCACAATGGAATGAGTATTAATTTGGAAAAAGTGTTTCAAGCTTTGGACTGTGAGTGTTTAGCTGGATAAAAAGGATTTTCAAAGCTGGAATACATAGCATGGGAATTCAGTTTGTGGCTGGTTTGCCATGACCCTGTGATAAGGAAGGCATTCCCAAGGAGGGGGCTCATCGAGCAGGAGGACTGAAAGCAGCAGACAGGGTAAGAGAGATGCTTGGAAGAGTGGTCTTGTGAAGGGACGGCTCATTCAATGAGCAGCTTCTGTGTTCTTGTGAAGGGAAGACTCATTCAAGGAGCAGCTCCTGTGTCAGACACAGACAGACTGAGCTGCCTAGCGCAGGACCAGGCTTTTTTTGTTTGAGAAGCAGAATGCAAGGAAAAGATGTTAATGGAGAACGTCCTAAAGGAACAACACAGGAGCTAAAATATTTGGTTCATGAGTCTTGTGAAAGTGCGTATGTAGTGTTCCCACAACATGAGATTCTTTGTGCATTGGATTAATGATTTCTGATCAGACTAGTGTGCACTTACAGTAAATATTGGTTTGTTTTCAAGGTAAGCTGATCAAAGGTATTCTGAAGGAATGAAGCTGAAAAGAGTTCAATGGAAAAATATGATGGTATAAAGATGGTTTGCACAGAAAAGTTTCCAGAATCAGTTGTTTGCAGAGAGCAAAAGTGAGTTGCATGGTGTTGTTTCACAGGATGGGAGTAAAGTGTTTTGGTTTGTGCAAATTCAGGTATGGATGTTGCACAGCTGGAAAAAGTATACTTTTGCCATATTCATAACAGATTTGAGCATTGGAAGAAATGTAAATTTAAAATAGATATAGCAAATAAAGATGCATAAACACAGGGAAAAATGCAGGTGCAAAGTGTGCCAGTTCAGCAAATGCTAATATTAATACAGAAAAAAGGTACCACTGACAGCGGTTTTTCAAGACCAGATGCTTCTACAAAAGATGGAAATTGCTAAAATTATTTTAAATATTTTGTCCAGAGCAAATGTGAATTGTTTCCAGAAACAAAATAAGAACCCATTTCAACAGGTTACTGTATTTGAAAATGAGAGTTTCAACACTAACAATTCTCTACTTACCAGGTCCATTGTAAAAAGGTGGAGAGGCCAGACTTTGTTGTTGGAGTTTTAAACAGAGAAATTACAAACACAGTTTTAAAGAAGGTGGCAGCAGAGTTGCCAATTCGTTGTTTGGAATACAGGCCCAGCAGGAAAACAATTATTTTGCAAATTAAAAAGTACAGATTACTGTAAAACCAATGATGTTAATGATCAGATTCCTGATTAAGATGCACATTTTATAATGGCCTAGCCGGAGACAGCTGTAGCATGGTTTCAAAAAAGCCAATTTGCAAATGCTGTCCTTTTCTTTCTGCTGTTTTTATTCCGGCGGTGATGTTCAGGCTGTTCTGGTTGTGCTAACAGAGGAAAGAGGAGGGAGTGAGGGTGTCATTTAGATTTTAGTAGACAGGACTTGGTCTCAAAAGAGAAATTTGATTGTTTATTTACAGATTCATTTTTATTTTGTGTTTGCAATAGCGACTTGGTTGTAGATATTGGGAAGTGATTGGTCTGTATTGTTTCCTTCTGTAATGTATTAAACATAGTGCAGTGCTACGTGTGTAATGGTGGGTGTTTTAGATGCATTAGTTTAGCACATGTTTTGTGCTATCGTGCTTAGATAATTGGATTTTTGTTTGTGAATTCTTCATTTCATTTGAGGCCTAGTTGTGGTGAGCATATGATAAGTTTAGTAGTGTTTGTTTTCCCCTGAGTTTTTGCAGATGTGCCCCCCATTTTTTGGGCAACAGGTGATGTAGAGCTGGGATTCCTGGTACATAATCATTGTCCCGCTATTTTGATTGTGTTCAAAATTTGTGACTGACCTGTGTGCAGTTCAAAGGAAAAATAGAAATGTAGCCCTCCAGTTGTATGTTGCTCTGCCTATTTTCTGTCACTTTTGCGGCTCAATATTTTTCTGTTGCTGATCTAAAAGCTCATTCAGTATTTCTGGCAGAAAATATGATAGGTCTTTGTCTGGAATGGCATTGGCTGGTAGGAGATAGAGGCTCTGCTGCACCGTTTAGGACCATGCAGAATAGCAGCGCATCTATACACAGTTTTAAAATACAAGGTAGTTACTTGCTCATCGGTTTAGATACAGCAAGAGTGGCAGGGTGGTACAGTCAAATAGTGTTAGACATGGCATCCTTGGTGAGGTTTTCCCTGACTTTTGCCTCCACCTCCTGCATGTTAGTGCTGTGCTGTTTTTCATTTTTGCTAGCTTATATGCTTTGGATATTTTGCCACTGCAGTTCAGTGTAACAGTGCAAATGCTTTCTGTTTAAATTGATATTGTGCTAGGGTCTCCCTGATTGACATTTCAATTTTACTAGTAGATCCAGAGTGAAGTGCACTGATTGTGCCACTTCACTCTGGATTGTGCTATAGTAGGCCAGCAGCGTTGATTGTGCCACCCACATGAGTGGCCCTAAAAAATATATATATATTGCAGGCTTGCCACCACAGTGCCTGTGCACAGTTTGTCCATAGGACACCCCTGTTGTGGGCCCAGGGCCCACCTGCTGGGTGGGGTGCGGTGTGTGTGTGTTCTGCGCTGATGTGCTCTGATGTGTACTGATGTGTGCTGGTGTGTTTGGTGTGTCCTGGTGGTGAAAAGCTGCTATTTTTCCTTTTTCACTATTGTGTGCTTCGACCTGAATTTGGATAGGATGTTTGGTTTCAGTATGGATGAGACTGTGCATTTGGTATGGTATATTTGTGTGTTTTATTGTGTTACTGTGAGTGTTGCTACAAATACTTGCTTAATTGCCTTTGGGATGAGACTATCTGCTCGTACTAAGTTCCTGAGGGAATAAGCAGGGGTTGTCTGAAGTGCGTAGTCCCCTTGCATTGATTGGAGGGAAGGGTACCTCTTGCCTTTGCCAACTAAAAACACTAGTTTTTCTTTCAACAAATAGTTCATATATTTACTTTTTGACTGACAGGAGAGGTTCTTTTTCTGCAAAGAGGGATAAGTATTTTCGACAGGAGGTCACCTGCTTAGGTCACCTACTGTCGAAAGGACGAAAGGAGACCTGCTGCTGGGCAAATTAAGTGCATTAACAACGCATGAGATGATTGACGTGCATGAAAAAGTATTTTTAGGCAACTAACATGCAGCGTTTTCTCTGTAGCTACTGTGTTTGGTACATGTATTATTGTGTCCTGTTTTGTGTTGTGCATACAGAAGACGGCTGTGTGTTTTACTTTTATCCTTCACTTATGTACTTATTATGTGTATTGTTGTGTGCTGTTTTGCGTGGTAAGTACGCCAGACAGCTTGTTGTTGTACTCGTTCTTTTTCGTTTGAGCCTACCCGAGCTGTCTATGAATGATCATGTTGGTGGCCATTTCCATAAAGACAATTGGTTGGACTTGCTTTAGTCACTCATTTCACAGGACGCTGTGAACATGCCCTTGAATAAACAGAGACACAGCACCTCACCAGTTTATGTCTAATTGACTATAAAATACCATTGTTTGGGAAAATTGTCCTATTTAAGAAAATGTGTCACCTTGAAGTCAGCCATGTTACTGCCCATCCCTTCAGTAAATTGATGGAATAGGAATTAACGTGGAGATGAAAGGACGGGTAGACTAGACCCATGTTCCCTTATCTGACCCGTAAGGGGAACTATATGTCAGTGGCTTTTGTTTGAATGCCAAGGTGGCACAACCATTATTGTTCATGTTATCGCAACACTATATACCGTCGCAGAGGCATCATGAGTCCCTTATCAGTTAGCCTGTGTAATTGACCTGGTTGATCCGTTTTTTCCCATGAATATGATGCCACATTGCCTAGATCGTGTACTGTGTGGTGCATGCGCACCACCCATTTTTAGTGGTTGGCAGCTTTTTGAAGAATATATTGCTCCACATGAGTTTGTTTGCAACAACAAGTTTTGCTGGAGATTTCATGTACTTGCTATACTATGCTTGATTTGTCAGTTATTTACACAATAAGGATCTCGGTTAAATTAGCAGTTTAAGACTTTTGCGTCAATTCTATTACATGAGAGCATGGTCACAATCGCAATATTTCTGTTGGCTTCCCAGAGACAAAAATAATTCTAGAGGTGTCTGCAGTCCTGCACAGTAGCAAAGGTTCACAAAGTAGAAGAAGTGTCATGATCTCTATGACCTATTGCTTGCTAAGACAAGAAGCACAAAAGAGCCGTTGCTTTGAAATTCCCTTTTTGAGGTTCTTTAGATGAATAATGTAGGGATATACAGACACAATGATTCAGAGTATGTTCGTATTGTTTTTCCTTTTTCCCTCGAGCTTAGTAAATACATAAAGGCCTACCTGACTGCTTGGGATTGGGAGAGAAAAATAAATTATGTAATGTTTTACTCTTGCCAGTTCATTAAAAGTTTGTTTTATAATCGCTAATAGGTCCGGGACATCCTTCAGTCATTGGGAGAGAGAGAGGGGTCGGGAGTGATGCACAGCCTGGCTGCTCGTTATGGAACACCTATGAATATGACCAAGGGAGAGCTACACATCAAAGACATGCTGGACGAGGCAGTGCCACTGAGAAGGAGAAAGAGAAAGATGGGCTATCTAGGAAACCCCAACCTGTTGGTCTATTTGTGCCTCAGTCCCAGCCCATTGAGCCTAGCCGGTGGGCTGACCTGTGTTTGAGCCTCTGCCCTTTGATCCATCTCAAGCCTGACCCCCTTCTTCCTTAGACTCCTTTTGTGTAGGGTATGACATCTGCCCGACGGAGGAAAGTGCACTGAGGTAGAATAGGGTTAGTAGGGATGTAATTCTTGGATGAGGAATAGGGTGCCGGTACCCTGTCTAAGGTACCAGCGATAGAGTGGAGGAAGAGAGTGTGGTGCATTGTTTGAGCAGTCAACGAACGGGGTAAAAGAACTGTGATTCCAGAGATAGAGATAGCTTGCCCTGCAATGTAGGATCTGGATCTGAGCTGGATGCACAGCTCCACCGCGGGTGCTCAATAGAACCTACGCTAGATGAACAATAGGAGCCTACCAGTGATGGCTCTCTGAAAAGACACTGGACAGAAGAGTTTTGCCCATCCTCTCGTTCCCTGACCGCCAATTTCATTCTGTTGTGTTTCTCTCCCAATAACAATGTATTCGTTTTGCCCCCCAATTGACAAGGAAAGACGTTTCATTTTGCCTCTTCCTGTTCAGAGCAAAGTTAGTACATAGAAATATCAGTTGCATCCATAGTTGTTATTGTGTTAATAATAGCGTAGGAATGTCCTACGCCATGGACAAAAAGTATCCTGTGTATTCCAAGGATTATACGACACTAGTTGCCCATGTGAACATGCCTATTACTTTGGCTCCTGACATAGGAGAGCATCGGAGGACACAATGTGATAATATAGTTGCTCAGATTTGGTGTACCTTAGATTCAGTTCTCCAGTCCTCAATAATGTATTTGGTGATTCTTATCCTACAAAAGAATGTGTATATTAGGCTGAGACCTTCCATAATAGTTAGTATGATGTTTGTGTTGTATCCCACTGTATTTGCTGCCTCATCTACGAATTGTGCCCATCCTCAGTTATAATATGTGGCATGACAAATAGACTCTTGTATACACTGTCTCTCAGGCTGTTGCATTTACTGCGTAGGTACATTAACTGCTCAGGAAAGGACAAACATACAGTACAGGTGCTGAGATCATGTTTCAGAAGGTGATAGAAGGATTGTTGAGCATTGATATACATCTCTCATAAGTCAATAGGTCTTTTATAGTTTCCTTGCTTCATAATAATGAACATTTGAAGAGTTTCTGATACAGTCTGACCATGACACAGTTTTGAAGAACATAGTAGTACACCAAGGTTATACACATAGATCATCTGAAAAGGAGGGTGCCTTACATAGAAGATTATATGCATGTTGGTATACCTGTGCTGTCTTGTTTCCCTTTTCGATTTGAGTGACCATGCGTTTTCTTTCACACCACTAAGAATTGTAAAGACCATGCCAGATAGCAATAAGAGTTTTAGCACATACTGTAAATGGAGTCAATGTTAGATTTAAAATTCCCTTTTCTATGATGCTTCTGCCGTGCTGTTTTAGGTTAACAGTGTGTTGCGAAAATACATGCATTTGTATTCACGTTATGCAACCCACTGAGTTATCCTCGCAGCATGTAAGCTTTAGTTAGATAGTGTGCATTCATTTTATATTTTGCAATCCATATTAGACTGTGCCTGGGTTAGGCCTCAGTGCTAATATTGCTTGCCTCAGCAGAACACTGTGTATTGTTATTATCTCTTCTGCTGTCCAAGGCTGTTTCCTTGACTTCCCTTATAACATGTTCCCATCTGGCATGTGTTAGCTCATCTCTCTGTGCTCCATTGTTACCTACTGTAACCTGTTGGGGAGTCAGTTCCCTCAGTGTACATCTCTGCAGAGATTTACTAATACAGCCTGTTCATATTCTCTACTGTCTGACCTACTCTTCATTTGGGAAGTCATAGCAGGTTGTGTACAACCCGCAGGGCCCTAGAGGGCCCTGTCCATCAGGATGTAGTCTGGATCTGATGCTTCCTGGAAGCTTCTTGAAACAATGGTGTTTATTTTTGCAGCTTCTTATAGAGTAACAGGACGCTTTACACAAGAACAGTTCTACACTGCAGCAAAGCAGCATACAAAAGATCATTCCACATGCTTCACTCAAGAATGGTTGCCAAATAGAAAAGAGGTTGACACAAAAATATTTCACAATATGTTACATAAGAGCAGGTTCATTTTCCATGTTGGCAGTTTGCGTCAGGCCATTTTACCCAACATAAACAAGGTTCAACAAGATCACCAGATCCAAACAGCAAAGTATTTTATGGTAACTGAGGGCATAACTGCATAACTAAAGATGCCTCATCAAAGTTCCCCCTTTACTAGGTATAAAAAGAGTTTATTATCAGTCTTTCATGCAGCAAGTTTTACTTTACTTAGGGACGATCCACAAGTGAATGTCTGAACAGTTTCAGCAATGGTGTGCACCCTGAATATCGACAGCCAAATATTATACAAAGATTCTGGGGCATATTATCAAGGGGGTTTATCTCCGCTTTTTTGGCTTTAAAAGCCAAGAAAGCGGAGATAAAATGATCTCCCTATTACCAAGCTGTCGCTAACACCAGTTAGCGACAGCTAATAGGAGATAGCGACCATCTTGGGCCCCGCTTTGCATGTCAGTGATATTTATCACTAATGACATGCAAAGTGGGCGTGCCAAGATGTTAGCGACTGGAAACAGTCGCTAACATCGCTATCTCCTATTACCAACTTTTGTAGATATTCGCGCTACGCGCGAATATCTCCAAAAGCTAACACCTGCCCTGAGCAGTTCTTAGCCATGTTATCCAATGGGAGGTGGATAACATGGCTAAGAGCATTTGCTCGATAATGCATGAATATCGCTGACTTTTCAACGATATTCATGCATTGCGGCCATTTTTTATCGCATTTGCGATAAACCTTGCTAATAGCAAGGTTTATCTGCGATAAAAATCGCCGATTTGCGGCGATAATATTTGTCTCTAAAAAAGTTAGAGACAAAAATTATCTCTATTGGTTGGTAATATGCCTCTGTTTTCATAAAATTCTTTAAAAAATCATAATTGCGTGTTAATTGCAAGGGAGAGTAATGTAAGCACAAAATCATTTTCAGAGTCCTTTCAAATACAAGGATTGCAGGGGCTGGACAAAGCAGGTTAAACCACTGGATCCTTTGACTACTTTAACTGTGCTTCAGCAATGATTGCTAAAAAGTATGTTTGTAATAATATGATTAATTAATCACAGACCAAGGATTAAAATACAGGAGTTAAAAAAATTCTACAAATCGGTGTACAGTACGCATACACTAGCAGCATAAAGTGAAACAAAAAAAAGCAATTGCTTAACTATAAAAATCTTGTATTGACAGATATTCACTTGTGCATGACGGTATGTGTAACAAAATGCAAGGATAAAAGTGCAGGCACGCAACTATAGCACCAATATCAAATGACCCTTTTAAAATGCAGAGCAAAAACAAAGAGATGATGGACGGAGCGCTGAAACTTTTCAGACATTCACGCCCAGTCAAAGATCTGGGTTGAAGTCATCATCGTTCTTTAGCTCACTTTGCCACCCCAGTTCAGACACAGCTATATGTAAATCAGTCTGAACCCTGTGCTTCATGGGAACAGTCCAGCCCAAACTGCCATATGAAAAGTTTCAGCGCTCCGTCCTTCATCTCCTTGTGTATGCTTTGTTTGCCCTAAGTTGGCACGGTATGCCCAGACTTGGATCCCTTGCTCACTTTGCCACTGGATTCAAGCTAGCCTGGCTGATGAGGGCTGTTAGCCCAAACCCTTTCCCAGGATGCTTGTTTCCGGTCCAGGGAAGACAAAGACAAAGTCTAAATTCTACCCAGCCAAGGGATTTAGTGCATATAACTGAGAAATGTATATGGTCCATTCTACATCAGATGTAAAAATGGGTTTTGCCTAAGTTCTGACATCACCCAATTTGGCTATTAAGGCCAAGTATTTACAAGCATCACCAGACTGTGCAACCTCTCTTAATTTTATCCGATTTGCTTCTTCCCCCCTCTGCGCTCTGATGCAATTTTCTTTTTCCTGCCTGTTGTAATCTATTAATTTCTCTTTGTCTGGACATTGAAGACTCAATTGTTCCCTTTTCAGGGCATTAAGCTCACGGTTTAGTTTTATTTTCTCCCATAAGTTAGCCTTTAAGAGATTAGTGCTGCTAACTTGCTTTTTGCTTCAGCACAATCTAATTAGGGCCAATATACTCTCAAACCTGGAAATGGAGTTTTCCTGACTAGTGCTGGGATACACGTTTTCAGCAATCCTCCTAAAACCTGGGGGGCGTCATTTATGGGGAAATGACGCATCGCTGCGTGAAAGTAGAGAAGCGTCACTTCTCAGTGCGCACTCCTTGCGACATACCTGATGCGTCATATTTAATGTATGACGCATCATGTCCCAAGGAGGTACAGATATGTCAGTATTTCTGACGTATCTGTAAGCGCAAAAGTGACGCATTGCTGGAGTGTGTCACAAAAGTGATGCAACACCAGCAATGCGTCCTTTCACATGGGGTAAGCCCCATGTGAAAGGGCCTTCGTCAGTCTGGGGGCAGGCGCAAGATTTTGATGCTACGGCGTCCTAGAAGTGACACAGTGAAATCTCATAGATTTCACTGCATCGCTTCTACGAGGCTTTTTTTCGGGGGAACGCCCCCCCCCTGCATACATTATACCTGACGCAGGTATAATGTAGCGCAGGGGTTTACAAAGTGACGCATCTGCTTAGATGCGTCACTTTGTAAATAGTGCGCAACAGGAGGCATGTTTTACGCCGCCGATGTGTCACAAAAAGTGACGCATCGGAAGCGCAAAACTGAGGCCCGGGAGGTTTAGGGTAGACCAAAAAGTACTCCTGTTAATTCTGTTGTATAGGATACTTTCATCCCTTAGATTCCAAGGTTCCAGCAAATTGAGTTCCATGTTAATATCTACTGACAGAACTCCATGATCTATCATGTTTGTAGGTAGTACCTTAAATTCAGTACATGCACCAAAGAATTGATAGGATACCACCATATAGTCAATCAGAGAGTACCTGCGTGGGCCATGAAAGGTGAAAGATGCCGGAAAATCATCTGGGAATCTGCCAATCAACAGCACGAAATCACACATTCTCAGATTACGCATGAAAGACAAACCTCGCCTATCTGATCTTATATGGCCAGGGAATAGGGATTCAGGGATGGAGGATACATCCTCCAACTCAGGGTTAGAAAAAGCCATAGAGAAAATTTTGAGATTTTAGCGTTAAAATCACCCACCATCAATATCGAGGTACACTCTTCAGAGATATTTATCTGATGCACAAAGGAAAAAATAGATTCAACCAGTGAGTCTGATGCTCTTCCTGTTGGAATGTATACACTTACCAAATAAAGTGATGCAGTCTGACCTCGTATACCTTTGCCTAGCCTTCATTTCACCCTCATGCAAAACATGGAAGGATGGAGAAAAACCACAGGACTCCAATTTATGGTGCAGCTGAGCAAAAGGGCTAGGCCACCACTAGCATGACCTTTAGTTGAAGGTTTTTCTGCACAATATACAAAAACGTACTCAAAATTGAAATCCACACAGCTCCATGTTTCCTGGAGACAAATTATTTTGGGATCGTGTCCTAATAAGGAGTTTAACTTAAGATTGGGATTTCCAACACCCGCTAGGTTTCAAGACAAGTTATTTCTCAGTGGTCTACCTCCGCACATGGGGAGTTTTGTATTTTCTTTTGAGCCCTACAGTGAGTCAGCTACCCAACTCCACTGGGCCATCTCTTCATCCCCTATGGGTTTGATGGATCTTTGTACGTCGAGTCCTATACTGTTGATCTCTTTTTTTCCTGAAGAACTACCCACCAAAATGTTAATATCTTTTGGATTTATGGCACCCCTTGTGTTGGGAAACTTACTAACAGGCCCCTGGCAGTCTATTCTGTAGGATTCGAGCTGTGCAACGAAGGGGTCCATATATGGAAACACATCTACCCATCTTTTCCTAAAATAATCAGCGTTAGCTAACACCAGCATTGCAATTATCCCTGAACTAAATGTGACTCTGGTTTTTGGGGTACCGCTGCAAAAATATAGTCAGACCAACTTTATGTCTTGACTTATTACTAATCTTAAATCCTCTATTTCTGATAAGAGCTACAGCGAAGAGCTTCTGTTGAAAATAACTGATTCGGTATTAAACCGGGAAGCAAAGATCAAAATTTTTGTTGCTTGCCCAAAACTGTGTCCAGCATATGTGTTATCACTTAACCTTAGATCAGACCCCAATGCAGACAACAGCCCAGTACAAGAAGCAAGGTCAAAACACTCCTCCGAGAGCCTCTCTTGGCTGGGATCAATCTATACTGGGAGAGTACCCCGGCCAGGAAGGATGGAAGGGATATTATCTATGGTCTGACCTAGTTCTGGAACAACAGCATAAGTTTGAGCTATTAAGTTGCCTGAGTTGAGGGCTTTCCTAATTCTTCTATGCGCTAAATCTGTATCGACATGTATAGGATTTCAGGTGTGAGAGGTGAACCCGGGGTTTCCTTCGCCTGATGGTCTTGAGTAATTTAAGAGGATTAGTGTGATCAGAGGTGGAACTAACTGGCCCTGGATGGGATCGTGTTGATCCTGCAGGTGATAAAGAGGGCGCAATTGAGAGCCCTGAACACAGGCACCTGGAGGGTATCACCAGCGAGTGATTTTAGTTTGTGGGCTTGCAAACCAAGGATGCCGCAACACCAGAGCTGGCTGACTGGCTTAGCACTGCTGGATATGCTGGCAATGCTGATTATGCTGGCTAACCCTGTTTCAGCCTGCCAGGCTCAAATTCACTGTGGTGCGGTACGGTGGAACTAACTCCACTGGTCTGCTGGTCTACTCTGAACAGCACACTCTAGGCCAAGTGAGTCATGAAAGTCCACAATATTACAACCATTAAGCAGAGTCGCAAATGGAGTTCATCCACTCTTAAAAAAGAGCTTAGCATTCGGCCAGCCAAATCAGAACACCACACCGCTGATACTGCCAGGCTCATGTACCTTGGAGTTATATAGGTAAATATATCTTCAAAATATGCAGATATAGAGTTAGTAATAGTAAATCTGTACTTCCCTATATGCTCTTAACTTTGAATTTTTTGTCCTACAATATTCTGTCCTACAAATTATTGTGACACAATATTCTGGGGGTCGATATTCAGTAGCACAATCTTCAAAAGCAGGTCATATTTGTTAGCATATGTATGCTGACCTTGTTTTAAGGTTAAAGTATACACAAAAGATGATGGGGGGTCTAAGAGAAAGTTTTTAAGACGGGCGCGGATATATTCCCACAAACACAACTATTAAAACACAACAAAATATCTGTGGGTGTAACAAGTCTACTAAAGCTCTAAAGACATGTAGCACAAGCAGACACCTTTATTTATTCTTAAGGGAAATCCTTTAAATAGGATGGAATCCCATCACCCACCGGAGTGGCATGCTTCATCATCTGGGATCTCCTCTTGGTTGCAAAACATAGTGCAGCCAAGAGATATAACCCACTCACTGTGAGGGAGGAGCTCAGGGATGTTTTTATGATGTTATTCAGTAGTAGGATTTCCTAAAATCCATCAGATGTGAAGAGTTTTCAATGCACTAAAGTGGAAAGTGATATGTGATCTAAGATTGGCCAACAGGAGAGGAAAAGCTTTTATTCATTATCTCCTGATGTCAAGATTTAAAAACTGTGCAGAAACATGGTCTACATGATTCAGCCATTATGATCACTGAAAAATCGTGGCCTTCCTCAGGACCTAGATGTTTTATGCTACTGAATATATGTGAATCAGTAAAGTGTTTATCAAAACTTGTTGGTTGGAACATATACAACCTAAAAAACTTGCTTTCTCAGTTGATTGCAGTGTGTTGATAACACCTAAAAAAAAAAAGTGGTATTTGAATTATTATAACAACAAAGATATCAAATACTTGTGCTAAATAGTCTGTCAGTCACGTGGGTCATAAGTACCCATCGTGATTTGTACCTAAACAGTATATTCAAAACATTAATTACCAAAGTTTGCTTACCTGGAAGTTATGAGAAAATAGCCTCACCTCACCTGGCTACAGCTCAGGACATGAGGCCCACTCTAAAAGAAGGGAAAATATAGGTAAGAATCAGACATGGAAAATACCATAAGGTCTGTTACACCTATACTGTTGATGTTATTCTGAATCAATTCAGTTGAAAGTGGGATATCTGATAAGTCAGCTGACTAAAAACTATTTGAGCAGTTACTCATTCTTGATGAAGGATTAAAAAGTGCTCTCCCAATAAACTGATAACCCAGTAGACAGAGCAGGGAGGAATGTCTCACTTTGGATTATCTGTTTACAACATGGGGGCAAGTACAGTCTAATCACCTTCCATTTGATTGTTTCTAAGTGTGTGTTGCTGCGGGATGAAAAGAACAAAACACAGGTATTTCTGAAATTGTCTCGAAGAGGTATTGCAGATAAAGAATATTTAAAGAGAACTACCCACTGTTACTCGTTAATCTACTAAGTCGTCTTAAATACGTGCGTCATGTCAATTTCGGAAAAGCCAAAACTCCATTGGAGTTTCAAAATCAAGATTGGACATCACTCAATCTATGATCGACAGGGCAGAACGAATTTAGACGCTCTGCCTGTGTACTTCAGAGCAACTCTGAGCGGGCAGGACGAATTTAGACGCATTTCCTGTGTGCATCAGATTGACTCTGAGAGAAAATTTCCATCTTAACAAAGACCGGCAATGCCAGTCTCCTTTAAATAAAGGTGTGTATCGCTAGCAGGTGCAGATAGTTTCTTTACCTGTCCGAAGGTACGCCAGCCATTCAAGAGCTGCATACAGAGGTAAACGACGGCAGGTTGAGCCGCTGTTTAAATGCTCAGATCTACACTGGTGTATCTCATTAACCTGTGAGACAGCCCTGACTAAATGAGTCATTCCAGAAGGACTACAAGATGACCCATTAGGTGGGCACACAGACGCTGCTTGGGGAAGAACTCGACCCCCACCTTCAACTTGACCGGAGCCTTCCTGACGCACCTGGGATCCTGACGCTGTTGGTCTCCCCTACCGCCGCTGCCAGCACCACCGCGCGGCCGCAGAGGGGGGAGAACTACAGCTCCCAGGCTGCCTAGCGGTCCCGCCCACAGCCCACCCCTGAGCAATCTCGCGCCCGGAGGCGCATAAAGAACAGAGGCTCCCTCGGTGGAGCGGGGCACACAGACGCTGCTTGGGGAAGAACTCGACCCCCACCTTCAATTTCACCGGAGCCTTCCTGACGCACCTGGGATCCTGACGCTGTTGGTCTCCCCTGCCGCCGCTGCCAGCACCACCGCGCGGCTGCAGAGGGGGGAGACTACAGCTCTCAGGCTGCCTAGCGGTCCCGCCCACAGCCCACACCTGAGCAATCTCGCGCCCGGAGGCACATAAAGAACAGAGGCTTCCTCCGCATCGCGGGACGCGCGCGGGTGGCGCCGGGCTAAGCCCGGGCAAAGGGCAGGCCATCTGTGGCCATCCGGGGCTGGCCGAGGCTGGGCTGGGCCCCCCCTTTTGGTCTCGCCAATAGGCCCTGTGTCCTGATCCATGACCAACAGATAACATAGTAAGACTTTTAACAGTTATTGGAGTATTTTATTTACTTGATATGTATTTTAAGAAGCAATCATTTTTACATGTTAATTAGGATTTCTATATTGTGAAGGACTATTCTCTAATTGGAGGGGTTTGGTCTTACTGCTCTTTAAAGTCAGACTCTAAATATACTCTTGACCATTGTTGAAATATGGGGAAGAATACTCCCACTCAATTGACTTCTAATGGGAAACAAAGGGCAGTTAATAACACCCCCTACCCAGCTTGACTGCTATAGATCGAATGTTGCAGAAGACGCTTGGGGTGGTTGCTTCTGCTATTGAAAGTGCAGGGAGACGCATCTCAATCCCGCCTGGTACTCTCCTGCCTTTACCCAATATAAATAATTCAGTCCTAACAACAAATTTCCAGGATTCCATACTAGCCCCCTCCTTTGTGGCTTTGCCTGGAGCACCTGTCATTATGATAACAAACGAGATACCATTCGAGGCACCTACCGATGTTACCGATGTTACCGAACTACTACCTTTGACTACAAGGTTATCTACGACCCCCTCAATTTTCAATAGCATTGAAATGACTGATCTTATTCCCTTAAATAAGGATGATTCAGATAAAGAGGGCCAAGATATTTCAGGGAGCTCGATTCCTGTCCTGAATATTAGTGATAGCCCCTGTGTGAGGACTAGAGGGCAAAAGGCCAGGTATAAGCAAAAACATATTATTACTAGGGAAAGGCAATTCTCTAAAACTAATAAAAACAGCAAAAGGAGCACCAAACACAAACAAAATAATGATCCTGAGAAACCAAACTGGAGTAGAGGGAGTGAGGAGAATGATCAAATTGAAACTGTCCCTCTATCAATTGCTGTTAGAGACCCAACAAAAGATGACCTATTTTGGGAAAGAATGGAAACCCTTTTAATGACTTATCTGGAACCTCTCACACTAAAAGTTAAGACCATCGAATCAAGGTTGATTAATATCGAAGGACAGCTTGATAAGAAATTGACCATAAGGGAGGGAAATCCATCACCTCAACTTGGTGCTACCTGCTCGAAAACTACTATATCAGCTTCAGATAAAGTATTAGCTCCACCTAAAGTGTCAGTTCCAGCTAAAGTGTCAGCTCCATCTAAAGCGCCAGTTCCACCTAAAGTACCAGTTCTAGCTAAACCATCAGTCCCAACTAAAGTACCAGCTAAACTTAAACACTCGAATCCAAAGCATATTGGTCACCCAGAGCATAGAGATTTAAGTGTAGATACCGTAGCTAATGACATTAGGCCAGCTGTCTTAGCTACGGCAGCCCCAAATTCATCTTCCTGTGTTCCACCCTATCAAAATCAAAACGGAAGAGTAGAGGATGTTTTTGAGTCAGGGGTAACACCTAATCTTGTTAATCTAAATTTGCCGCCAGGAGCAAGACCATTTACAGTGGTTCTGACTAATGTTCCTCCACTTCCACCTAATACTCTTGAAAATTGGTCGACCCTGAGAAACAAATCTCTCTACTTCCTCTCTTCCAGGGTTGGACTTAAAAATCATCCCTTCTCAGAGTTTAAAATGGCTAGGAGGGTAAGATGGATAGGCACTTCTAATAAAACATTGAGGGGAGACTGTGTAGTTCTTTCATGCCGATCCCCACAATTGGTTAATACAATGTTGGAGAGAGCAGCCATGGGGGCATATGATTCACATTTTATTAACATTCTTCCCCTTGGTTATTTTTATTCTCCGCCTCGACCAACGAGTTGTCCTGCCCTTCCATATCCCTCCCTGACTTTGGATGAACCATGGGGCAGAAGATACGGCATCCCAACATTCAACTATTATGATATCCTGAGTGGCCTAGGAAATAATGACTGACTACACCTAGATACTATTACCCCCACTTCACCAGATAGAGAGGCAGGCCTTTTTCCTGGTCTGCGTCCAAGAGAGCATACGGGTGTAAATGGGGAAAAACTATCTTGTGTAGTACCAGCTTTATATGAGGATGAGAAACCCATGGAGGGTGTTTTGATACTAGATGAGGGTACAGAAGGGGGGAACGACCTAATGCCCATCCCTGTAGAACACGGCTCCACCATTATGACCTCTGCCGTGTTGCCTGCTCCTTTGATAGATCCATTGGTGTTTAAAATCTCATCATGGAACATAGCTGGAATCAGATCAAAAATAGAAAATCCAATTTGGTGGGACTTTATTCAAGTGCAAGACTTGCTCTGTTTCCAGGAAACGTGGAGTCTTGAACCAGTACACCTGAATGGCTATAGGACCTTCCACACCCCGGCTGTTGCTACTCTTCATGGAAGACCAAAGGGTGGTCTGAGTATATACATGTCTAACAAATTAGAGTTTGCAAAAATTATCGAACCTGTTAAAGACATCTACTTTCAAACCTTGGTACTTGTCCCGGTCTATGACACTCCAATTGCCATTGTCAACTTATATAATATTATCCCCGCAGGTGATTTAATGGCTGTTCTAAGGAAATTGAGTAAAACACTGTCTATACGGGGAAATATCCTTAAGCACAAACTGATGATAATCATGTCAGGGGATTTTAATTGTAATCTGTGCGAATTAACAAGGGATAACAGGTGTGGACTAGCACAGAATGATGGTGAGGGTCTTTTACATTTCAAACATACTGTCTTGGGGGAACAGTTTTACAGTTTGCTAGCTGACTTTGAGTTAGGGTTTGTAAATGAAATGTGTACCTCACCTTCTGCATTAGCTCCAACATTTAATGGTAGGGGCTGCTCTACAACTATAGACTACGTTATTGTCTCTAACAAATGTGGGAACAGAATTCATTCTTTTATTGTTTCCGATATAGCATTGAACGACCACTTTCCGCTTTGTGTCACCGTCCTACTACCCACTGCATCCACGCTGATTAATAAGAAAGAAAGAGACAGCCTGGACATGAATTTAGCAATTGGTAGTGTTAATGGATATGCTTTAAAATGGTCAATGGTAAACGAGGTAGAGATCATTAAAAACGTGGTTGATAAATGTTTTTCAGATATAATGATGTGCTTAGGGACAGTTTCACCACTTGAAATTTGCCTTGCATCCTTTCTTGTTAGATCGAATAAGATTAAAGACTCCCTTACGAGGCAATTTAAGACTCAAAATAAAGGAGGAGAGTGGTTTGATTCTAGGTGTACCAGGGCCTATGCGCTCTTAAAGAAGGCGCTGCACAAAAAACCTAGATCCACCGAGGAAGTCAGCGGATGTAGGAAAGAATACAAAATGGCAATTAAAGATAGGAAAAAAACCCTAAGGGTTGAAGCTTGGGAGGCTCTTCATTCGGCCTCCATAAGGAATGATAGCACGAGTTTTTGGAAATTGGTGAGAACTCCCTTTCTTAAGGAAGAGATCGTACCAACAATAGAAATAGCAATCCCCGACTCAGACTGGACACTTCACGAGAGTCTATGAGGGTGAGGAACAAGCGGTGTGCATGATACCTGCAAGAAGACCCTGCTTGTTACAGGCCTATTTCCCTTCTGGATTCCTTTACAAAAATAGCTGGTAGAATAATTTTAGACCGGCTGTTGGATTGGGCAGAGGAAAACTCTGTTCTGTCTGATTTTCAGTATGGCTTTTGCTCCGGCTTGGGGACAGTAGAACAGGGATTGAATCTCCTAATGTTGGTTGGGAAATACACGCGGGCAAAACAGGGCAACTTGTTTTTGGCCTTCGTTGATCTCTCAGCCGCTTTCGATTGTGTGATCCATTCTAAGCTGTGGTTAATACTGGAACAACTCGGGGTTGAACTTAACATTATTTATTATCTTAAATGTTTTTATAGCAACGCTTCAGCCCGCTTTCGCTTTGGCCTAAAGGGAGAACGCACTGATAAAATTCCAATCAGGAGGGAGGGGGGTCAGGCAGGGCTGTGTCCTGGCCCCTTTCCTTTTTAACCTGTACATAAATGGATTGGAAGAAGTTCTGTGCAAAGATAGCTTGGATCCCCCATACGTAGGTGGTCGCCCAATACCAGCACTTTTGTATGCTGACGACGCTGTACTAATGTCACGTACTCAAGTGGGCCTACAGCGAGTGGTTGATAGTTTTTCCCCCCTTATGAAGGAGCTGGGCCTGAAAGTCAACACATCAAAGACTTTCACTATGTATTGTGGCTAACATAGCAAACCTAAGAGGCCCATTTTTATTGCAGGACAGAAGCTTGAATTTGCTAAGCACTTTTCCTATCTTGGGATACTTTTTGCCCAAAATGAGATGTGGACCCAAGCTGTGTCTATGAAAAAACTTGAGTTGCTACGATCGACTGCTGCTCTTAAAATCTTTTCAAATAAACTAGGGACCAGACCACCTGTAGAATTAATTAAAATCTACAAAGCTAAGTGTGCGGCTGGCGCTATCTATGGTAGTGGGGTTTGGGGTTTTGCAAATCCTGCACCCATCCAGATGGCTGAAAATTCATTTTTAAAATATATCTTGGCACTTTCCAAAAGCTCCTCTAATTATAATTGCCACGCAGAACTGGGTCTTCCTTATATTACTGACCTAATTAAACTAGAGCCTGTGCTATTATGGCACAGACTCTGGACACAAGAAGCAACTCACTTAAATAGAGATGTTCTGACCGACATTTTAAAATTAGAGGGAGCCATAAAGATACCTTGGGTAAATTACGTTCGTAATTTTTTAAAGGATATGGGGAGAGAAGACTACTTCTTGAACCCCACCAATATTTCAGCTATTTCGCGGAAAGAGCTGAAAAGCGAGGGTCTAGCTCTCTTGGATTCTCATAGAATTGCAACGGAGATCCTAAAACCTTCTGTCCTACAGCATCAAATGGTTTTAACGACTTTTAAAATTCAGCCCTATCTATACATTTGGTATTTTCCACAGACTGGTTAGTTTTCCTACGACTAACAATTGGATGCATGATCTACCTCATTGTCCCTGTGATAATCTTTCACCTCAGAGCACCATCCATGTTTTCCTATTATGTAAATTTTATGACGCAATGAGGAAAAATGTTTTATTGCCATTTTTAAGAGAATTAGGATATTATCAGTGCCGAGTGGCAATCCTTAACATTCAAAGCCTTGATAACCATTTAGGTGTAGCAATAACAACTTTGTATTTAAAAAATGTGATGTGCATTAGAAAAAGAATGGACATTTAAAATGCACTTTATATTTAAATTCCATTATTGGATCTTGAATCCCTTGAAATTGATGAACTGCTTGAAATTGATGAATTCTTGTACTGTAATTATCTGTTTTTAATATTGTAAATAATGTTTTTTATTCTGTACTTTTATGATTGCTTCCAACAATCGAAATAAAGATATTTTGATTTGATTTGACACATTAGGTCATGGGGTTTGTAGTAAATTTTGGGTGGAGTTCTTCTTGCAACGCTGTAACTCGTTAACCTGCGAGAGGGTCATGGGATATGTAGTTCATTTCGGGTTGAGCTAGAGATAGAACGTACACGTGTGCTGTAAACACGTGTGATTAATAATTTTCAGTTTTTAACCCTTTCGATGCTAGGCCTTTTCCCCCCTGTGCTAGGCCTTTTTTCTGCTATTTGGGGTAGTTTGCACTTAGGCCCCTGTCACGTTTTGACCACATAAGGTATCCATGCCAAATTTGCATCCTTTTCTTCCAACATCATGGAGATTCTAAAGGTTTCCATGGTTTGTGGATTCCCTTGGAGGGGACCCAGAAATTTGCAAAAATACAGCTGAATTCTGTTTTTTGGGGGAAAAAATGGGAAAAAATTGCTGCAAATGAAAGTGTCTGTTTTTTCCCTGCTAATGGTATCAAAAAAGGGTTTGCGTGGATAAAATCATCATTTCCCCTGCTTTTAGGGACAATCAGACTTTTGTCAAAAAACCAACATTTTATTCACAGTTTTGGCATTTTACTGGGACATAGCCTATTTTTGCAATGTTGTGTTCTTTCAACCTTCTTCCAGTTAATGGTAGAAATGGGTATGAAAGCAATAATGGACCCTGAAACGCTATACATTTTAGAAAAGTAGACAAAATTCTGAATTTAGCAAGAGGTCATTTGTGTATATATATATATATACTTCAAGGTTTCTTTATAGAAACTGACAGTTGAATATAGGGAAAATTGAAAATGATTTGAAAAAACCAGCCATTTGGTCCAGCGTTTTGACCTGTAACTTCTTCTAATTATGACAGCTGTTAAAAAGTAATATACCGTTACATCCGCTGGACCTTTTTGGTTTTGGGGATATATAGGACTTGTAGGTTCACTAAGAACACGATGCACCCAGAGCCAATAACTGAGCAGTATCTTGCAATGGTTTTTTATTATATACTGGGTATATGGCAAATCATTTGGGAAAATATGTACATGGAAAAACTGGTATGAAAGACACCTATGTATTTCTGAAATTGGAACAAAATATAGAGTTCAGAAATAGTAGATAATTGCACATTTCCGAAATTGTGATTCATGAGAAATATAGGACATTTTTCAAAGTGACTTTTTTGTTCACATTGTCTTAATTTGGAAGGCAGAAATGCATCAAATATCAATAGGTAATAACAGTTGCACTACAATTATGTGTTACCCCAAGTCTCCCGATAAAAATGGTACCTCACTTGTGTGGGTAGGCCTAGTGCCTGCAACAGGAAACGGCTCAAAACACAACGTGGACACACTTTATGTTTACAGTGAAAACTGACCCTTTTTTTGCAAAGTGCCTAACTGTAGATTTTTAACCCTAGCTCTGCTGGCACATAGGGAACCCTAGCAAACCTATATATTTTTCAAAACACCTAGGGGAATCCAGGATGGGGTGACTTGTCTGGCTCTCACCAGCTTAAGTTACCTTGCAAATCTCAAGATTTGTAAAAATAAACATTGTACCCACATTTTTGTGGTGAAAAGTTCTGGGATCTGCGTGGATCCACAAAATTCCACCCACCCTGATTTCCCCAAAGTCTTCCCCCCAAAAAATGGTACCTCACTTGTCTGGGTAGGCCTAGTGCCCGGGACAGGAAATGGCCCAAAACGCAACGTGGACACACCACATTTTCACAGTAAAAACGGACCCAGGGAGGAGCTAGGTGGCGCACGAGCAAGATGACTGCACTGGAGTGCATTTATCCTTCCTATAATCCTTCCCCCTGTAACCTGCAATGCTATGATAACAGTGCTGAAGTATCTTAGGTCCAGAGATTACATATTAGGTATTCTAGAAAGCACCAATACTGGAAAGATGGAAGATTACGTGGATAAATTGCTACTTGCCATAATAGGAACTGAGACACTTTCATCTCATTTTATTGTTGAAAGGACGCATTGATCATTGGTGCCTCGGCCTCCTCCAGGTAGTACACACAGACCCATCATAGCGAGACTCTTGAATTACAGGGATCGTTATGTCACACTAAAGATGGCTCTGTAAAAACATAAGCTCAATTCTGAAGACAATACGTTCACCATATATCCCGATTTTACAGCCTCAGTGCAGGAAGATAGGCGCAAATTTCCCTCCCTGTTAAGCAAAAGCTGCGACAAGCCCAAATGTACTATGCTTTATTATATCCCGCTCGCCTGCAAATCACATATCAAGGCAAAGAAACATTTTTCACTAAACCACAACAGGTGGAAGAATTCCTGAAATGACTCAAATGTCAGCAGCGTGCCTCTAACTCCCGGATACGTCATCCAGACCAACATCACCAACTGCCGAATGATGTCCTGACTACAGCAATGCCAATGAGTTTTTGAGGGATATCGGAGGCTGCAATACTGGAATGCCCCAGGATTACGTTTATACGCCTGCAGCGCCAGAACAATGTTCTTTGTGGACTCAAACAACATTCTACTGGGGAAAATAGAAACGCCACGCCAAGAACCCCCACCTTCTTAGAGGCACTGTCATCACCTCAGTGAACTTTGAGGGTGGGGTCTACGTGCATGCCCTAGGAGATCCCCCTTGTGGAGAGCCCCTCACTTTTGAGTTCTACTGCACTCTTAAGTGCTGCTTTTTTTAAGTGTTTTTGAGCGTGTGGGTGGGGACTGGGACTAAGATATCTGGCATAATTGGGATGCTTCAGTAGGAGGGGGGAGGTATGGGTCTGGGTTTAATGTTTATGGATGATATGCAGATACAACATGGTAGACAGCAAAATGGGTGTTTGGCAACAGGCTTTACATATGACATGGATCGCTGTGGTTCTTTCCTGCACATCAATATTGATAATGGCTGATTTTAAAATTGACTGGAATATAAGGATACTTACTTGGAATGTTCGGGGATTGGGGGACCCAAGAAAATGTCGCCAAATACTGGCTTATCTAGATCTGCAATAAATCAACATTGCTATGCTCCAAGAAACACAGACTAATCCACTGCATCCTATCACCTTTGCCACCAAGTGGGCAGATTATAGGGTGTTTGCGTCATACCCCTCAAATGCCAGAGGAACTGCTATACTATATTAGTATATCAAAAAACTGACTCCGTTCAGATTGGCTGGCTCACTTATTGACCGTAATGGAAGATACCCAATTATATGGGGGCAACTGGATATGGACTCAGTAA
This sequence comes from Lissotriton helveticus, assembly GCF_964261635.1. NCBI lineage: Eukaryota > Metazoa > Chordata > Amphibia > Caudata > Salamandridae > Lissotriton > Lissotriton helveticus. Next base: position 1,619,972,267 of record NC_136061.1, read on the forward strand.
CTCTGGTCTGCTGCTACAGCCCTAATGTAGATACCCCTGAGTTTTTTACTTCGCTGTGGGGTGTGATCGTAGAAATAGGTTCAACCCACATAATATGGGTAAGGGACTTTAACGTGGCTCTAAACCCAACAGTGGACAGGTCTTATTCCTCAACACATTATTATAACAGGTCATGAGATGTCCTGAATAGACTTAGAATAGACACTGGAATACTTGACACATGGCGTCATCTTCATCCCCTCGAATTGGAAGGTACTCATTACACCACACAAGCCTCTTCCTGGGCACGCTCAGACTACTGTTTAGTATCCAGAGGGTTAGGCCCATTGATAAAAGACATAACACACCTAGCCCGTACATACTCCGATCATTCCCCCGTCAAACTTACAATAGCTCCCCCTGGGTACAATGCGCCACATTACAGCTGGCGTCTACAGTCCTTAACACTGTTAGACACAGTATTTCAAAGCGAAATGGGTGACGATATTCAGGACTTCTTCCAGCGCAACAAGGGTTCTGTGAATAGTGTGGCAACAATATGGGAGGCGTTTAAGGTAACGATTTGTGGCTTCTGTATCTCCAAAAGCTTGAGTGTCCTTCGAGACATACAGGGCACACTTTGGAAGTTGGACGCGGAGCAAAGGCATTGGAGCAGCAACTGGCCATGGGGGTAGATAGTGACCTCAAACATGTCCTTTGCGATATATTATCAGAATAAACTACCACTGCAGAACGCAAGACAAAATTCAGGGGGATACATTGAGTGGCCCGTAGGTATGTAGAGGGTGAAAGGCCTGGGAAAGTCCTTGATGAAACAATACGACAACCACACTTTTATTAATTATGTACTTGAAATTACTGGCCTGGGGATATTATGTGTCGTGATACTGCTGGCATTTTAGCCACGTTCACTGCACAATACACCGCATTGTACACCTCGCAACGACGAGACACCTTTGAACTGGACAGTTTTTTGGGGGACGTGGCGCTTGGCTGGCTAGAGGACCCCCAAACGGAAATCCTTAGTGCCCCCTTCAAACTTGATGAGATCTGGGAAGCCATAATGCAGATGCAGTCCGGTAAGGCCCCTGGCATGGACGGGTTTCCAGTTGAATTTTATAAGACCTATATAGTATTGATGGCCCCGATACTTAAGGAGGTCTAGAAACTGGTACCCTTCCCCCATCTATGAGAGAGGCAATCATTATATCGCTTCTCAAACCCGCTTCATTGCGATTCATACAGGCCATTGTTATTGATAAAGTATGATACAAAGATTCTTGCCAAGGTTCTTGCGAATCGACTGACCCTGCTGATGGAAAAACTGGTCCTACCGGATCAGGCAGGTTTTGTGCCAGGAAGATCTACCATGCATGATCTGCGTATTCTTCATCTTGCAGAATGTCGTTCCTGAATTGCCGATGGCGGCAGTCTGTTTATATAGCACCAAGGCATTCGATTCTGTAGAATGGGACTATCTCTTTGGTGTATTGCAGAGAATGGGCTTTGCTCCACTATTTCTATCCTGGATACGGCATCTGTATCGGATACCAATGGCAAAGGTCCTAAGTAATGGGCATCTACCTGATGCGTTCCCTGTTTCAAGAGGCACTTGGCAGGGGTGCCCACTTTCTCCTCTGCTGTTTGCCCTAGCCGTTGAGCCCCTTGCGGCAAAACTGAGACAATTTCATCTGGATATAGCCTTGCGATGTAAACTCAGACAGATCCTTATATCTCTACATGCGGACAATATGACTCTTTATGTAGGAGATCCACAACATAATTTGAACCCAATCTTACATGAGTTTATAGTTTTTGGGAAGTTGTCTGGGGTGCACATTAACAGGGGGAAGTCACAATGTGTTCCTCTTATGCCTACTGTTATCCATTTGCCACTGGATTTTCCACTGGAATGGTCTGAAAGTGATCTGCGCTACTTGGGGATTCGAATCTTGGGAGGTAGGGATGAATTTATGCGTCTTAACTATGGCACAACAATCTATCATATTGCAAGATATGTGACACTTTTGCTAGTGGGGCGAGCTGCGCTGATTAAAATGGTGGTGCTCCCGAAGTTATTATATCTTTTTTTTAATATCCCATATTACCCTGGACGACACTTTTTTAAGACACTTCGTTCAGAAATGATCAGGTTGATGGGGGGGGGGGTAGGCAGACGCGACTACAATGGAGTGTGCTCATGCGGCCCTATGCACAGGGTGGCTTCGATGTCCCTGATGTCCCTGACTTTGAACTCTACTATACTTGCGCACAAGCACATTATGCCATGTATTGGTTTCAGCCCCCTAGATATATGCTGCAGATTGCAGCTGAGCAATGGCTAGCAGATCCCATATCTCTAGAAGGTGTACTTTGCATGCTCCCGAAAACAAGTGACATGGCACCCACTACACTTAAGAGCACAATCAATGCCTGGAATCATATCCAGAAAATCCTTCAATGTCCTATGCTATATTCACAACTCCTCCCGCTCTCTTACCATCCTCAAATGCCACTTCTTCTAGAAACAGGCTTTCATAGATTTAGGGAGCACATGAAAATCACCACATGGGGAGATCTATATCACAATGGGGGATTCCGCAATACAGATCTCTTCTTTCATGAGATGCGACCCTCTCCTCTAGACATATTTCTTTATGTAAGACTCTGTCAAGGCATGCGCTCTATTACTCAGGAGTCCCTTACACAAGTTGATCAGTACGCTGACGCCGCAACATTTAGTCTCCAAGTTCTATCATGCTGTACGCACTCAATGGGAGTACTCTCCCAACTCCTCACGCATACAATGGAACTCTGACTTGAGGTATGAAATGACGGATGAACAATGGACGTACTGCTGCCTCCAAACAGAACAAATTTCTGCCAGTAATAGCATGCGCATTACTCATTACAAATTCCTGCAACGCATATATTATAACCCTGTCAAATTGTGTTGTTTCAAATTGAGAGACACAGATAACTGTGAGCGATGCGGGAGTCCGGGAGACCGGGAGCTGGTTTTCTGCATTTATCCTGGGAATGCCCTCAGGTGGGTCAGTACTGGGCATGGGTCTTTGATGCTCTGGAGCAAATAACTTCTATATCCATTGAATGCACTCCACTGTTAGCCTTGTTAGGACATACTAAACACATTCCCAAGGTGAGTCGCTGTTATGTTACCCTGGCCCTATTGCTGGATTCATGACCTAGTATATTGCTAGGAACAGTTATCCGTGCATGCCAAACTACTTCCACGTTCCTCAAGACCTAGCGAGATATGGGCCCCTCTTCAACGTTACCTCTTATCACAAACACCAGCGATCTCACCTACCACCTCATAGGCCAAACTGATATGATGCACTGTGAATTGTATGGAAATTGTGCTTCCGCTTACACCCCTATTTCCTTGCTCTTTCCTTGGCCCCCTTTATTCTACTTAGCCTACAGGAGGGGTTGCAATGGGCTACTTATGGAAACCTGGCTATTGTATTTGGAGCATATCAAGAGACTATTCTTTGTACATTGTCATTGGATAGGCTGGATGTATTTTACAAAGAAAAATGGAAGAGAAAAAAATTTTCCCCTTTTTTTCTCTCTTTCAGATTCCCCATTCTCTTTGCTACTGCATGATTAGTAGTTTAATTGTCAAGATATTAATCAAACTTGAACTGCGTCTTCCTTATTTTGTACAAATCTGCTTATAAAAGGTGAAAACGACGATGCTTTTACTATCGCTTGATGTGTCTGAAATGTTGTATCAATGACTGAGCTGTAATTCTCTTGATGTTTGAAAATTAATCAAAATGTAAAAAAAATTTGTTCAAATGATTTTAGTCAGCTGACTTATCAGATATCGCACTTTCAACTGAATTGACTATGAATAACATCAACAGTATAGGTGTAACAGACCTTATGGTATTTTCCATGTCTGATTATTACCTATATTTTTCCTTCTTTTAGAGCGGGCCTCACGTCTTGAGCTGTAGCCAGGTGAGGGGAGGCTGTTTTCTCGTAACTTCCGGGCAAGCGATGTTGGAGAGAAGGATCTGCTTACTATGGTTACCCCCACTTTTTGCTGGTGTTTCGCTGTTTCTCGACTTTAGTCTGGCTGGGGTCCTGCTATTCAGGACCCCAGCCTAGCTGCTTCCTCTCTAAATTGATTGCATGTACATTAGGTACACTCCAGATTGGTTACTGGGTTACCCTTGTGAGTCCCTAGCATATGGTACCATAGGTACCAAGGGCATAGGTTCCACAGAGGCCTACCAGGGGCTGAAGCATGTATTATGCCACTCCTGGGAAGCCTTCCAAAATGGCACCACAGGTCTGCTACTGCAGCCTGGGTAAGGTAGTGCATGCACCCCTTACTAAGATATGGGTTACCTATATCTACCTTTAATCACTGACACATAAAAACCTATCAGTCACTCCTATGGCAGGCCTTATTAATCCTGAAGGCAGAGTGCTTGGTTTTGTGTGAGAGGGTGCCCATGCATGAGCAGGACCCCTCTGCAGCTTTCGGAATCAATTCAGAATCTATTCTCTGAGGCTGTTCTGTGATGGAGCCAGACCATATACTCTTAAGTGCATTATAACCTTGCGGTAAATGCTAACTTTGAAATGGCTGCATCGAAACATGTTGTGTTTGGTGTCAAACACTTTGAAATCCTACACCCCCACCAGTCCTGGAGGCGGGGGTTGAATTCCACCCTTCTAAAGGGAGAAGACATGTATACACTTACCTGACCGGTAATAGTTTAAAAGAGCCTCTGCATCACAAAATGGATGCTGCAACCACAGACACGAGTCTGAACTCCTGCTGCTGGACAAAACTCCAGCAGGGGAGGCATGGACAATAGGTTTCCTGGCACCGGGATATGTAACCACCTCCCAGCCAGGCTTTAGTGTATTGGGGCTGGATGGTTGCATTCATAGAATGCTTTTCAGACAGTGCTGGGGGCACACTTAATGTTCCTAAGCATACCCCAGTTCAAATCGATTGCAGGGGCACTCAGTCCCTGCTCTGGCGCGAAATTGGACAAAGGGAAAGGGGTGTAACCACCCCCTCCCTGGGTCCTCCCATAGGTAGGACCCTAGAGTAAATCCCACACCTAAACTTAGTATAAGTATAGGAAGCCAGTACTGAGGACTTTAGATTACACCTGGATGAAACTCTGCAACATAGATCCTGGAACGTCAATATTCTATTTCGACTAGAAGATGGAAGAATCTCCCTTGGGGTCAAGGAGTGACTCCCCTGTTCAAACAGACACCAAGAAGTATCTTGCCGGTCTGTATTTCTGGGGCTCCCGCCGGACCCCGAAGTATCGGCGACTCAGGACACAGACTTCCAGACTTCTCAGAGGCCAACCCATGATCCCAGCAAAGCTGAGACCTGCAGCCCTCACGAGAGACATAGGACCAGAACTCCTGAACACTGTGCACATTTGCTAGTGCATCCACTTCCCAAGCTTTTCCAAAGTTATGCATTGGGCTACTCGTAGTCCAAGCCCGAGAACCATCTGCACTGAAGATTGTGGGCCTACACTCCATGAGTGTTTTGTCAGCCCGCTTCTAGCAGTTCTGCTTGAGTCCACTTCGCGATCACTGATCCATCAACTGGTGGGTCCCCGCGTAGGCAATATCAACAAAAGAGGGGGATAGAGGGGCTTTTTTAAAGAAGTCCAGGATCTGTGCCCACCTGAGTCACGCTGAACAAAAGAGATGGAAGCTGTTCCTCTAGGTTTGATGCCAACCACCAGCAATTTAGTGGAGGTGGAATGGGGGGGGGGGCGGGGGCTGGAAAAAGGAGGTAGTGGGATGGGGGAACCCGCTTTTGAGGAACTAGGGACCTCACACACCCAGCAAGCTAAGTGTCATGCTTCATCATATGGACCTGCTCCTCGTTGGGCTGGCGCTGCAATGCTCAACGGGCACCCGCGAAGAGGCTCTTTGTCGGAGACCTTTTGTTCCTTTGCGGTTTGATTAAGTGGGGGTGTGTGGCCCGTGGGTGTGTAGATTTGGTGCGGTGCAGTGAGTGCGTGTTTTAATTAAAAAAGGTAGGATATTCCAAGTAGATAAGCTTTATTCCGGCTGGTAATCCACCTTATTAAAAATATATAATAGAGTGGCAATTCCCCTAGGAAGGGGTAGTCATTTGCTGTTATGCTCTACTCTCTGGGTCGACATGTTTCTTGCCCTGTTAGCTCATAAAGTACCGTGGCAATTCTTCAGGACCAGTATGTGTAAAAACAGTGAGAAGTGGTGTTTGATATCTACACTGAATGGTGCTTCTAATAATGTGCTTCCATTCACTACATATCAAAGCTCATTTAGTCATTGTATAAGGACCTCCCTAATTGGTGCGAGGTGCCTCAACAGGGGCGGGTAACCCATGTACGCGCCTCAATAGTAGGAGCCTTGTCTCAATCGGAGTCCACGTTAGGAGACCTACTCTCGCAGCCCGTCCCCGGACCGCTGGCATCATCCCACTACCTCCTTTTTCCAGCCCCCCCATTCTACCACCACTAAATTGCTGGTGGTTGGCATCAAACCTAGAGGAACAGCATCCATCTCTTTTGTTCAGCATCCCCACGAAGGTAACTCTTCTTTCCTTTGGGCTTACCTGGTTGCTCCAGACGTGCCCTGACTCCCCTCCAAAGGGTGAGTCCCTCAGACCTTGCTGGTCTGCACCAAAGCCAATCTTAGTTTTCTGCGTGGGTTGCTGTTGCCAAGACCCATCTGGAATCCAACACTGCAGCACTCGACATCCTTTGTGGGACAGCTAGAATCCAGCACCTGGTTGTCGTCGACACCTCCTGGTCCTCGTGGCTGAATAGTCAATCTTCACCTTCTTCACCTGCAAGCACACAACATCGGTGGGCATCCACTCATTGCCTTCCTGGTCACTGGCTAGTGACCCAGACTCTGCCCCTCTGCTTTCAGGTTCTTCACATCTCTGATTCAGGTTTGGATCCACCCAGACACTTTCCACTTGGACGCCAGTAGCATTTTGCAGCAGCTCTCCATTGAAATCGATGACAAAACCCGGCACGAAAAGATACCTATGCACACAGCTTCCCTGGGTGAGGTAACTTGAGTACTCTGGTGCTCCCATGGGTGTTGACTCTAGAACCTCCTAGTTCTAAAGGGGTTTGCTCCAAGTCCTCTTCTAAGTGTCCTCTTTCTTTAAAATTCCAACCACGAATTTCCCCATAGAAATTCATGATGATTCGCGGCTGTGTTTAGACACTGCACGCGTCCCCCATGGGTCCCCTGTGTCACTACCTTGGGTGGTTCCTGGTGGTCTCAGCAGTTCTAAATGCTCTAGGCCTAGTATCTATGTCAGTTGTGGTTCTTATACCACTTACTTAATATATGGTTTGGTACGCCCCTGGGGCTCAACGTATATTGTGATAATTAACTGTGTGCTAAATAAGTTTACTGAATGTACTTTTGCCTCTAGCCTCATAAAGAGACTAGAGGGATGTGTTTAGAGAAAAAACATATATTTTATATATATACCTGGTGCGGTTCACCTTTCATTTGGTCATTCACGAGATTATAGACTGGTAAAACAAGCTGCTTTACATTCCTTCAAGACTTAGGCTGAAGGCTGCTCTCCACATCTACCACTAGGATAGCTTGCTATTAAGGTTGTCTTTAACCTACCATTAATAAGGGTCATTTGGACTGGTGCAAGGTGCCCACTAGAATAGTGGACAGAATATGCCAGGCCAACTTCTCACAAGCAAACTTTAATAATTCATGTTTTGAGTATACTGTATAGGTACAAATCACAATGGGTACTTATGAACTACATGACTGGCAGACTATTTAGCACAAGTATTTGATCTCTTTGTTGTTATAATAATTCTGATGGCACTTTTTTTCTTTTTAGGTCTTATCAACACACTGTAATCAACTGAGAAACGAGACAGCAAGTTTTGTAGGTTGTATATGTTCCAACCAATAACTTTTGATGAACACTTCACTGATTTCCAAATATGCAGTAGCATAATACATCTAGGTCCTGAGGAAGGCCACGATCCCACAGTGATAATAGCAGCCGAAACATGTAGACCATGTTTCTGGTCAAATGCAGTCAATATTTTGTAACTGCATCTGCACTGTTTTTAAATCTTGACTTCAAGAGATAATGAATAAACGTTTTCCTCTCCTTTTAGCCAATTTTGGATCACATATCACTTTCCACATTAGTGCACTGCGCCCATCACTCTTAAAATTAAAACTGACAGATTTTAGGATATCCTACTACAGAATAACATCATAAAAACAAAACATCCCTCAGCTCCTCCCTTACTACGAGGGGGTTGTAGCCCTTGGCTGCACTAGGTTTTGCAACCAAGAGGAGATCCCAGATGATGAAGCATGCCACTCCAGTGAGTGATGGGATTGCATCCTTTTTAAAGGATTTACCCTAAGTATAATTAAAGGTATCTGCTTGTGCTACATGTCTTTAGAGCTTTAGTAGGCTTGACAGACCCGCAGAAATTTGGTGTTTTGTAAAACTCATTTTGAGGTTCTCACAATTTATATGTGCCCACATAAACAATGAAAAACACAGCGGATACTTCAGAGCCACAAGGAAACTTACTGCATTCATGTAAACTCAACAAGACGAAGACAGGCACAACTTTCTGAATACAAAGGTTGAATAATGCGAAACGAATACCTAGATACCCCAGTCACAGACACCAAATAATGATTCTGTAAAACCTGGTCAAGGGTATCACATGCTTATTGTAGAACTGGAAGTACCACAATAACACTATTGCAGGGGTCCAATATTGCAAACCGACTGCTAACTATCACTTGGGGAGAAGGCAAGCTTAAATTGATTTTGGACTGGACCAAGATGTAGATGGCAAATAAAGATGGTGGCTTAAGAAAATGTTCCAAAAAATGAAATTATATGAAAAAATCAGAACCAGTGTTGATGTACAACTTTGGTAAACTAAGAACCTAAAGAGATCCATAAGATTTATTATTAACTACATATTGTGCCTTTTATTAAGCACATGTAGTAGGGGATGTACGCCTTACACGAAAATTGCAAAGATTGCTGAATTATAACACACAAGTGACCTAAAGCATGGAGGTGTTTAGTCAGTTAAATTGGGGATTTGCCTTTTATTATATTTTCAACTAAAGTTCCAGGGTTCTAGGAGCAACATGCCAAGGAAACGTAAGACTTGGGACTTCTTTAATAATCAAATATTTTGTTCAAACAGTAGGTGTTCGACCTGGCATACTTTGTGTTGTTTCCCTTGTCTTTTTGCCTCTACCACCTGTATTTTTGATTGTATGGTGGACTTCGATTTTGCAGGTTTGTATACTATGATAACTTTATCACTGCTGATCATTGCTAAAGTGCAAGAGCTCCCTGTGTAAATTGTGATTATGATTGGTTGTCCATGATTGGCATATTTGATTTACTGGTAAGTCTCAAGTAAATTGCACTGTGTGTGCCCAGGGCCTGTAAATCAAATGCTACTAGTGGGCGTGCAGCATGGTTGTGGCACCCACATGCGTAGTCCTGTAAACCTGTCTCAGGTCTGCCTTTGCAGTGTCTGAGAGTACAGTTTTCAACTAACATGTCAACCTAGCAAGTGCATTCCCTTGCTAGGCCCAAACCTTCCCTTTTACTACACGTAAGGCACCATTAAGGTGGGCCCAGGAACCCCAATGGGTAGGGTGCAATGTATGTGAGTGATAGGACATGTTTTTTACATGTCCTGATAGTGAAATTCTGCCAATTTAATTTTTCACTATTGCAAGGATTAGCTCTCCTAAATACTATCATTGGAGCTGATTTGTAACATTTTACAAGTGTAACTTTCAAAGGGGAAGATCTAGATATTTGGGTTCAAGAGATTTTGAGCTCAAGAGTTAAAAACACATCATTTAGGAAAGGTGGTTTTTAAATTGTGTGTTTGAAAATGTCCCTTTTCTTGCTTCACCATCCTGTTCCTCTCCCTGCCTCTGGAATCAACATCTGGATTGGACTGACAGCTGGGTTGTTTGTGCCTTCACTCTAGATAGTCACACAAAGGGAGCTGATGTGTGCTGTGCATATCCTGATGGCCAATCACCAGGCTGATGGGCCTTCCTGAGCTAGAGTAGTGGGAAGAGTTGTCACTGACACCTGAATGGGGCTGTGCTTGTCTTCCCACAATGCTGTCTCCACCCCTCTGTAGTCTGTTTGGAGCCAAGGTAGATCTTGTGGACAACAAAGTGCTTCCTTTGAAGCATACCTACTTCAAAGGCCAAATGGGGTATAAGCATTTGACCTGTAATCCCAAATTTTGAGAACACTTCTGGATTGAGGACTCTGCCGAGAAGGATATCTGAAGAGTTGTCAGGAGGAGTACTGCTGCTTTGTTGTGGTCTGCTTTGCTGGGTTGGCCTGCAGTTTCTGCTTCTGTCTGTTGGCAGTAAAAAAACTGGACTTTGCTTTTGAATCCTGCTTTTCCAAGGTTCTCCAAGGGCTTGTGTGTGCTTGCCTCGTGTTGGAAGTTTCAGGGCCATCAACAACCTAACCTTAAACACCCATCCCTGAACATTACTGCTGGGAGTTCTGACCTGCCAAGTGGTGCTCATTCCAGTTCTGGCTCCTTGGAGGTTGTCCCTGCTGCAGAAGACAGCATAATCAATGCATTGCCCTTCCAGTGCATGTTTTTCCAATGCAGCATTGCTGTGCGGGAGAAGTTTCTGTGCGGCCAAGAAGTCAATGCAGTGCCTGTTAGCCGCACAAAGAACCACCACTGCCTGAGTCCAGCACACTGTATCTCCAAAGTTCGAGACCACCTCACTGACCGTAATGCCAAATCCTCTTTCTACTCTTAGCTAAAACAAAAGCATCACTTTAAAATGTTGACTTGTTTTGTTTTAGTATGTTAGATATTGCACTGAGTGGTATGTTTATTTGTTTTTAAACATGAACTTGCACACATTTATGAACCACTCCTTGGCCCTGGCAAAGATGCCATTTGTGTCCCAAGAGGGAGGTGTGGGAAATCTGTGCTTGGGCCCCCATGTTATCATGATACATGTAGTGCCGGGGATGGGACTCATTCTCTAAAGAAACACACGCTCAGCAGAAGACGATTTACCTCGGCAACTGCTCATCATCTTTGCAAGCTATTACATAACTCACCCTCCTTAGTTTCGTAGAAGTTTTGTCGTATCACAGCCGCTTGGGGTGTGCAGTAATCATGGCATTGGCAAAGTTTGAAGGGCTCAGTAATTGTTATAGCAGCCACTTAGCAATGGTAAGACCTGCTAGACTACCAGCTGCTCCTCCATGTACAAACTCAATGTTTTGGTATTCGTTTAAAGGTGACACTAACAGGTAGCGCGCTGTGCTGAAAAGAATATACTGAATCTGTGAAAGATTAAAAACAGTGGATTACAGAGACACGTACTGCTGCTGCCAGGCGAGGCAGGCCCTGCTCAATTAGCATATGTTTATCCAGGAAGACAAAGCAGGTTGCATATTGTAATTATAATTTTCCTTATAGGCTATGTTTTAGATTGTTTTTAGTATGCTATCAAGGTTAGCCTCCAACACTTATGCCCACTATGTTTTAGATGTTTGTGCAGTTCAGACAACAATGTAATAGTTACTCTGTTCGTTTGCGGAACTCCTTGGAATTCCACTGAGTTTTTCGGCAACTCCACAGAATTCCGCTGAGTGGAACTCTGCGAGCTCTGCCCAGGCCTACTGTTTGCCAGACCATCCGGATTTACACGCATCGCACTTGTGCACAAAGGTTTCAATTGCATCATCCAAATACCAGAACTGCCTTTGGATTTCCATGCATCACTTCCCCTTGCAGTTCGGAACTGATACAGCACTTCTCCTGCATGCAGCAGCACTGACGTACCGCTTCTCCAGGGACTCAGGAACCAATGCATCGATGTGTTTTCCAACGCTTCTCTCCTCTGCGCCAGCTTTTTCCCTTGTGGATTTTGATGCATCCAAGGTACTTTGTGGTAATACCACAGCATCGATTTATGAGGTTTCACTGTAGGGTAGCGCAGCAGGCCTTCCTACTGTGCTGTTCTACGGTAAAAGAAAAGGGCAGGAATAAGCTGGATCTATCAGATACAGCACATTCCTTTGCTTTTCCACTGCACCGGCACACAATGTGCTACCATGCGCTAACACAGTCACCTTTGCACCATGGTGAAAGGGTACCTGCCTGTGCAAAATCAGGCACAAGAGGCTTTTGCCTCTTTCTGTTTATGCTGCAGAATGCAGCACAAATGGAAAGAGGAGAAACAAGGAGAAATAAAGATATTCCTCCCATGGGAAGGCGTAAGTATTTAGCACTGCATCAGATATACAATTTCTCATAAATGTCGGGAAGTGTCAAAAAGCCATGGATGTTGCTAGGAACGCCCCCACCAAGATCTATGGAACATCTCTTTAACACAGAAAACTGTATTAAAGGGATCCATATTTATGAGGCAGCATTAAGCCCAAAAAAGTGGCTTAGTTCTGCCTCGTAAATATGGAACCGGCACCTGCGCCTCAAAACGTCAAAAAAAGTGACGTTCTGGCAGCGCACGGGGCCTCATAAATGAGGCCCATAGAGTTTAATGAACAGAATTGCTGAAATCTTTTAAAATTGACATTTGAGTTATGTATGTTGGATTCATGTTGTTTTGGTTATGTTTTGTTTAGATAAAGATTGCTTACTTTTCTATACTTGGGGATGTCCATTTGTAGTGTTTTCCATGTGTTTCTGTGTGTTTTATGTACAAACACTTTACACACTGCCTCTGGGATAGGCATGACTGCTCCTACCAAGCTACCAAGGGGGTGAGCAGGGTTATTGTTTGGTGTGTAACTCCCTTACTCTGACTAGAAGGAAGGGTCCCTACTTCGATAGGGTGTATACCACTGCCAACTAGAGACCCCCATTTCTAGCAGTAAGAGAATCTGGTCAGCTGATTCTTGTTTACTCCCTGGCTCTTGTCTAAATATTTTTATGGCATAGTCCTTATATGAACATTTAAATAAATACTTCACTAAACTCCTAAACTGGGAGTTATCAATTTTTTTAATAACTCATAGCTTAGTCCTCACTGTCCCCTGGCCTCTTAACAATGGGGATAAAAACCATGTCTTTTCAGAAAGCCTTTCAGCAAGTGTAATTCCTGTGTTTTTAATAAATATTCCTTAGAGATGCAATTTTCTCACACAGGAACATGCCAAAGGGTAACAACGTACACTAATATATATTTTTCCCCGTCTTTTGAGTACAGACATACCAAACATTTAGAGGATGAATCCGATTGCATTGATTCCCCTTACTAATGTTTAGGAGCATACTATCAATCGCAAGACCTTCTTTTTCTTTGGGGAACAGACATGTAATACTGACTAGTGATAGGAATGATTTTCACTTGTTGTTTCTCCCCATGTCAAGGGAAGCTTTCTTTATCATGTTTGTCCTGCACAATGACTACGCTAACAAATATGATTTATTGTTTTGTATTGATTTCTCTACAAACAGACAATTCTGTATGACCTAGGTCGTAAATGAGCATGTTAGCAGTATTGGTGGGCATGGCTAATTATTTTCAAAAGTAATTTATGAATAGCAATTCCAGCATTGAGGGATTACTGAAGGTTCTGACATTGTCTGCACATAATCAATCGTCCTCCTTTTATTTCTTGGCATACCATGGTCCTTGATCTTGTTGAGAAACATCTAAAACACTGTTAAAAAAAATGTTAAATACATATACCCACACTTGCCATGCTACAGTGAGTCTTACACTGAATGGCAGGTGTCTATCCACCTAGGGGCCAGATGTATTAAATACTGGTCACAATTTGCTAATCTTAATCGTCATATCATCTCAAAGACTCAGCAGAGACATTGTGGCAGTTCACACGGGACTGGTTAGTGCCGGTAAACGTGTACAATACTGGTAATTCCGAAGTACAATCAGGATCAGCTCTCTGTAGGTAGGTTTGCATGAATTCTAGACATTTCATAGAAATAGGTTAATGGTTCCAGTTAATTGGTGTTTTCTTAGTGTGTTCCAACCCCTTTGCAGCCTTGACATGTTGTTGTTTACATTGTAACTATAGGTGTTAAAACCCCAGCAGTAACGTACAGTTGTATATTCCGCCTGGATTAGCTGTAGGTATCACACCTACCAATGGGACACCTTCCAGCAATTTATTTTGTTGGTACGTGGAAAGACTTTTATCATCTTTTCACCTCTATCCTATTTGCCTGGTATTTCTTGATAAAGTGGAGCAGATCTTTTCTAGATTAAGTATCTCTATGACTTTTACTTCACACCAATGTGTGGTCACTACTGGTTTATTAAATCCTGGAATTCAGTTAGAGGATTAGGAGGAGACCAGTATAAATAAACTTTGACACGTTTTCTTTCAATCGTATTTTAAATAGTGTTAAATCAGGTTCCCCTCGCTTCTTATTACTATATTGCAAAACATGGACCTACCTGTTCTGGATCAGATGAAGGAGCTACTCAATGCCTCCTTACGCAAAGCCCTGATTCCTCCTCAATGGAGGCATGCAATGGTTCTGCCACTGTTAAAGAAACCTAATGCTGACCCAGCCCAACTTTCCAACTTTCGACCCATTTCCCCGCTCCCAGTTTTCTCCAAGTTATTGGAGAAACATGTGAACTCACAACTAACTCACTATGTGGAATCCCATAAGCTAAGCTCTTACACCCATCACAATCAGGGTTTGGAGAAGGGTACTCCACAGAAACCACACTTCTGGGAGTGAGTGAATTGTTGCGTAGCCATTTGGATGTTGGGGACACTGTGGCGCTCATATTGTTAGACCTGAGCGCCGCATTTGACATGGTGTCCCATACTGTGCTCCTGCAAACACTTCGATCCATTGGTGTGACTGGAGTTGCTTTGGGATGGATAGTCAATTTTTTGTCTGGTCGTCCATTTCAGGTTTCCTCTTCTAAAGCAGTTTCTAAACTTCATTCTTCCCCTTACGGGGTACCACAGGGCTCGATTCTCAGCCCTTTATTGTTTAACATTTATGTTAAACCATTGGCTGACATTGCTGAGAAGGCAGGACTGTCAATTGTTTCCTATGCCGATGACACCCAAATAGTCTTCTCCCTTTCTGGCAAAGGAGCCTTTGGGCCCTCCTCTCTTCAAGTTGGATTGAGTAAAATCATGCAGTGGATGCAAGTCAATTCACTCAAGCTTAATGGGGAGAAGACAGAGGTGCTCGTCCTAGGGCATAATAAAGAATTTTGGGGCCCCAACACTGGCCTCCTGAATTGGGTGTCACCCCTCAGCCTACTAAACAAGCTCGTAACTTGGGATTTATAATTAATGATCATCTCTCGAGGAGGCCTCAAGCCATAAAGGTGGCTGCAACATGCTTTTCCATTCTTAGATGGCTCAAAAAGATTTTATGGATGTTGCCGGATTCTACAAAAATCCAGGCTTTGGTCACCTCTCGCCTGGACTACGGCAACATCCTTTTTCTTGGAGCCAATAAGGAGGTTATTCATAAGTTACAAATTGTCCAAAATTCTGCTGCTCGCCTGCTCTGCTAGATTCCCAAATTTACTTCTGTTTCTAGTTCCTTGCGCGATCTCCACTGGTTGAAAGTGGAGAATCGCATTAAATTTAAGACCTCAACCAATATGTATGGGATTAAATTCGGTAAGGCCCCTCAATATTTGAGATCCATTGCTCAATTGTATGTCCCTCCTGGTCCTCTTCGCTCAGCCAATCAGACAAAATATGTGGTCCCAGGGTATAGATTATCAAAGGTAGGCAGTCGATCCTTTTCATATCTGGGGCCTACTTTGTGGAATTCTCTCTCTTTGCCTTAAAGGAATGAGCCTAGCTTTGTACACTTTCGTAGGATGTTGAAAACATGGCTTTTTAATCAATAGGCTTCCATCCTTTATCTGTTTTCAGACCTTTTCAGGTGGCGCCGGGAAACCCTTGGGTAGCTGAGCGCCTTATATAACTAAATAACAATAACAAAACTAAATAACAACAACAACAGTACTTTTTTCCCATGTACCTGAAATTGCAGCTTGCACTGAATGTTTAAAGCCTAGGGTGTTTGATAGATGCCCTGCTATTGATACTGACTTTCTAGAAAAAGGGTCTGATCCCATTCTGTATTTGTGGGTGAACATGACAGTACATATTGACCAGAATGCTGAGGTGCCACCCATTTCACCAATAAGGTGTAAGAATTGAACACCGCCAAAAGATCAGATATGATTTTAATATCCCCAGATTCTTGACTGTGTATAAAAGAATTAGATCAACCCTAAAACACTCTTATAAATCCCTCACCTTTAATTCAAACCCAAAAAACTGGAGGAAACAATGGAAAAAAATACAATATTTTAGTAACATCCCTAAATAACAAAACTCAAGCAGAATATCTTTAGACTATTCGTTCTTGTTTCTACCTTGTATAACAGAGTTGCCTTGTGTTGGTCTTCCAGAAAGAAAGCCATTCATGACTAATTTTTTTCCTCACTTTCTTTTCTTTGAAAGAAATATAATGTTGTGAATGTGCAGGTGTTCAACAGTGTTTATAGGTTAAAACTGATGCAGGCTATTTCTTTTTCTCTGGGATTTTATCAGTGATTATAGTTTAAACCTAAATCAGAATAACCTACATGTGAATCAAACACTCAAGGAAGAAACAAAGTCCATGGCAAACGAAAAACATGGATGTAAGTAAAAAAGAAGGCTAATGTGCTGTTCCATAAACCTCTTTTTGCTTCCAAACTATTCAGCTCTCAGCGGATGGTGGACACATCCTTGCCAACAGCCTGCAGAGTTGTCAGAAGCCCTTACCTCTGCACCCCTGGATAAGGACTGCTCATGCTACTGAAAGTTCCTCATCTGCCTCTCAGAGGGTCTCTCTAATAATGTGCGCCCTCTAGTGTGGCAGTCCTTTTTAATGAAAAAAAATAAACACCAAAGAGGTGCTTTTGTTTTGAAAAGCAAAGGTGAAATGCTCCATGTTTCATGAAGTCGCTAGGCAAAAGTTATTGTTTTTCAAAAACATACTTCCTACGTGGGAATGTGTTTTTGATAACCAATAAAAAAATGCCCCTGACACCATGGAAGCTTTATGCCAGGGTATTGGGGATCACTTTAGTTGCCAGTCCTCTACAGGAAAGGCTTACATCAGAACATGTGCCTTAAAGAGGGTGGACGGTCTAAGGTTTCTGCTGGAGCCAGTGAGGGTTCTGCTGCCGGAACATGCTAGTTCACCTGACTCTAAACACAATGTGCAAACATTACGTTTGGAAAACAGGGTCCTCCACCATAATTGTGGTGGAGTACCCTATTAGCCAAATATTAACTAACTCCCTAAGTTTAATTGTGCTTACATTTTTCATGCACTAAGGTATGTTTTTTATGGTCCATCATTGTCAAGATGGTGGTACCTTGCTCAAGGGAATGCAGAGGTCTGCAATCAAGTGCATTCAACTTACTTTTCAATGTAGGAGGCAGTTCCTTGAGGATAATACATCTTCTGGTGTGGTTCAAGCTGCCTTCAGTGCATGAACTGGCTATATCACTTATTAACCTTTAGCATTTTTGGGGTGGGAGGACGCATGATCAATATTAGAAAATGTGCTGAATCTCCTATAATGTTGTGAGATTCTGTGTGGTCTTTGTCTTCTTAACAACATGCCTTTCTGACCAATGGAGATACGTTTTGGGTGAATATAACCACATTTTTCCACTTTGCACATAATCGTTGCAACTGCTCGGTTAGCATAAACGTTTTTAGGAGAACTTAGTTCTGAGTAATTGTTCCTGCTTAAGGCAGTTATAATGGAGAAAGTGTAGGCTGTAGAATTTCAGAAGTTTGTGTAATTTCTGAAGGTGATGTTTAGAAAGCTACGTGGATGTTTTTATGAGCACAAGTCAGGACCTCAGTGAAGGAGACTCTTAACGATTTTTTAGGTAAGACAATAAGGCTTAATAATACAGATTCAGGTAATTTTGGACTTAGGCAGACTCTTTAAGAATAATCTTCAGAAAATATGAAGGCACATAAGGAGTCTCATAATACTGATAAAAGTCAGAACAAAATCAAATATGTAATAAAAAAACACAAAATACCTCTAGTAAGGTGAAGAAGGGATATATTTACCTAAGATAATTCTAACCTTGAAGTCAAGGAGGATGTTGGCAATTTAAGACATTTTATGGAAATTGATGTCCAGAGTGTTATTCATAGATCTCTGGTCTGATGTAGATGAGCGGAGAAGGAAACATGGTAGGATCGTTCAGGATGAACTAAAGATGTTCCTGGGGCAAACAATGGAAATTTGTTTTGTGTTTAAATGGATGATTATATCTGGGACCCCATGACATTTCAGATTAGCAGGTCAAGACTTTCACATAATCAATGAAGTCTTAATTTCAAGTAATGTACAAAAAATGACTTAGGCAACTACTATCACACCTATCACTTATTAGTACATATTTACACAAGAAAAGGTGATGCATGAGAATGGGAGATCACTCACCATAAACCCACAAAGAGAACAAATGCCCTTATCAATATGGAATATAATATCTCAGTACCTCAAACACTGAAAGAATTTCAAAACAATAAGTCAAATGCCCATGCTTCAATTCCATTCAATTAGCCGTCATTGTTTTTTCCTTTATTGAAGGTCTTCTCATGAAAAGGTTTTGATTGTAGCCATAGCCAATGCATTTTGTCCCTCTTGTGAATTCTTTAGGGCTTATTTCATTTCCATTACTTAATATGTGTTACCACTTGCAGTCCTCCAGTGTGATTGACCTTTGTGGTCCCGACAGGAGTGTAATTTGCATTGAATGTCCTACCCAACACATGGACCCTGCGTACGACGCTCAATCAGAAATACACTGCTCATGGGACCACAAAGGTCAATCACTGGAGAACTGCAAGTCTACATTTCAGACTGCGAAAATCTGTTGATCACATGACAGAGTTTATTAAGTACTGGACTCCTCCTCTCTTGGAGAGGAAAGTTTGGAAGATGATGAATTCTGGATGTTCTAGGCATGTTATTGTTGTTAGGGTTTGTATAGATCTGGTTTTGATTTCTTTAATTAATAGAATTCGCATTTACCCTAGAAAGGAGCTGGAGGAAAAGATTTAAGCAGTTTAAGGATAAGATGTTGTCATGTGTTTCCTGCATGGCCCATTGTCATTTTCCCTGTGTTAGCCTAATTGTGCATGTTGTAGGCTACAGGTCTTTTGCACACATTACTACATAAACACAATTCAGTCTGACTACCATAAACAAGGTTTAATACCAATGACCCTTGTTATTCTCTCTGGTCAGACACTAGCACCTGGCCATAGCACGAGAATGCATCTGCTGCTTGTGAGTACACATGTCTTGTCATATAACTAAAAGCACACAGTGAACAAAGGTCCTGGAGCAAGATTACTGCATCAGCAGATATCTAGAACATCCATCTATGCATGCTAAGGTACGGGTCTGCTACTAATCCCAGATCTCTGTGATATATAATCATTTTGCTCCAGTAGAAGTGGTTTAGGCTGATCTGTCTTATAATATGACACAGATTTTAATTGTATATGGTTATCTAACCATACTAGCAATAGTTTTGGTATGCTTTTGTTTTCTATTTGTGGCACAAATACTGCATTTTAGAGCATGACAATTTAAGTAAATATTATTAACTTCCTTTGAGCCTCTTGTTTATCTTATTGTCAACAAGTACGTAGGTACTTTGGAAAAGAATTAAAAGAAGGAAAAAATCAAAGTAAAATATTCGAGGGACTTGAAAAGGTTTGCAATACACAAATATTTCATGATTGAAGGGATCCATCTTTTGTGAAACATTCTGCAGAGGCAATACTGGATGGGTAAACTCTTCAATTTGTATGGGTGGTTAGGAAATATCAGTACACATGTCTACCATTTGGTCTGAAATCCACCCATTGATGTTTTTCAAAACTGCTGAAGGCTATGGTAACTTATCTCAAGACAAGAGGGTTTCGGAGGTAATTTCATTTGGTGACATTTTGGTGATGCCTGAAAGCAGGTGAGATTTTGGGCAGCAGTCACAATGACTGCCAAGAGCTGGTCTATAGGGCAACTAGTTTAAAGCTTTCTTAGTACATAGAGCTGGCCTTCCACCGCCAATAGCAATTTCATGTTATTGGATGTGGCACACAAATACAGTTTACATAGGAAATATAATAGTAGGTGGAAGGTAAAACACAAAGGGCCTAATTTACAACAACATTATGCAGCACAGTGCCACTAGCCATTTTGCTGGGCCGAGTTGCGTTATTTTAAAAACACAAGTTGTGTCGCATTTACCGTTGCACAATTGGCTGCCATGTGCCAACGCAAGCACCCTTGCAGCACAGTGCAAGGGTGCCTGCGTTGCAAGGATGATTGTTGTTGGCCAGCAAAGGGGCACCGTCCTGCACAAAAGCAGTCATTGAGGGCGTTTTCCTGTTTATATGTGTGCTGCAGAATTCAGCACTGATAGAAAAGAGCATATTGATGTATTCTAAAGTCTACCACTAAAGGCAAATCAGTGGCTGCCCCAAAATCTATGTACGGAGTCATGGCAACACCCACACTCCAGCCACAGAACTTCTACCTGCGGTAGAGTAATGCAAGGCAGTGAATTGTACTGCCTTGCAATGGGCCTACATTACTGTGTTTCCCCTGAATGCAACTTTACAGAATTGCCCATGCAGGAAGAATTCAGCTTCACCCCATAATACTTAGCACAATAAGCCATGCTCACTTGGGAACAATGCAAAGGAGCACAATTCCCTTGAGGACATTGCATGGCCAAGTGACCACTGAGACTACTTTTTGGTGCCCCTGCCAAGGTATGCAGGAAAATCCCAAACACCACATTAGAAGTCTGTGATGAGTGTTGAATGCTGTTTAAAATTACATTACAATGGCGGTGCCTCTTTTAGAGAGTGTTTTTTTTATGTTGACTACAGAAATTCTCTTGAGTCCTATTCAGTCAATGTAGCAGCAGTGTGGAACAAAAGTCATGTAAGGGGCACAAGATCTAGATCACAGACCAATTTGACAAAAGATTTTAGGAATTGTTACTTAGATCAGAATATTTCAGAACAAGAAGAGTATCTCTCAAGACTTGGCTCTTTACTGCTACTTGTTAGTTGACCCGTTCGAGAGGCCTGCTGTCAGTCATAAGCGCCAAGACGCCTTCGGGCATTCGCGCGCTTTATAAGTTGATAAATCAAATCAAATCATTTAATGTTATATATATATAGACAAAGTACTTCGACCACACCTCTAACGGTCAGTTGTAGTCGAGAGAATCGAGCGAGAGCAGGAGAGCGCGGAGAGTTGTGAGCGGCTTCCCCCCACCGACAGCAGCCGTAACTGCACCGCGAACACTGCGAACACCGAACCCAGGCAGGCACAGCAGGCGAGGCCACGGTTGCTCGGCGGTGAAAGGCAGCAGTGAGGGGGAGGCAAGTGCGGCGACATTATCGGGTGGGAGGCAAGTGGCGTGTCCCCCCTCCCGCGGAGCCTCGGAGCCGCGGTGCCTCGAACAAGGAGGAGAGGACACCGGTTCCAACGTGCGGCAGCGGCGGCGGCACAAGCTGAGGCGAAGGGAGTAAAGCAGAGGTGAGCCACGGCCTTAACAGCGCCAGGGGGCTCGTTCACCACAACCCCCCCCCTCCCCCCTGGGTCATCAGCTTCCTTGTAATCAACAGCAGGAGTCTTAACTGAGCTGCTATTACCCGCTATTCCTCGCCATTACCCAATCCTGAAAAAATCTCCAGGGAGTCCAGGGAGACCATCTTTTCAGCAGAAACACTGACTGACTGTTACATTTCGGCTCCGCTCGCAGCAGGATTGTGGACATTGGCGCTTTCTTTTCCTGACCGCTGCTCATCTGAATCCCTTGTTGTCTGGATACAGAGGGCCACTGGGAGGCTGTGAATTCCCCGGACTTGCCTGGTTTTGAGGAGTGAGAGCGGGAGCCCGGGACTGCGAGGACCAGCATTCCGCCTACCACCCACAGCTGGTGCCTCTTCCCGGGCGTGCCCCGCCTCCTCTCACGACTTCATCACTGCTCGCGGCCCCCGCTCCGCGGGTGCTGCACGCAGCAGGATTGTGGACATTGGCGCTTTCTTTTCCTGACCGCTGCTCATCTGAATCCCTCGTTGTCTGGATACAGAGGGCCACTGGGAGGCTGTGAATTCCCCGGACTTGCCTGGTTTCGAGGAGTGAGAGCGGGAGCCCGGGACTGCGAGGACCAGCATTCCGCCTACCACCCACAGCTGGTGCCTCTTCCCGGGCATGCCCCGCCTCCTCTCACCGCTTCATCACTGCTCGCGGCCCCCGCTCCGCGGGTGCTGCACGCAGCAGGATTGTGGACATTGGCGCTTTCTTTTCCTGACCGCTGCTCATCTGAATCCCTCGTTGTCTGGATACAGAGGGCCACTGGGAGGCTGTGAATTCCTCGGACTTGCCTGGTTTCGAGGAGTGAGAGTGGGAGCCCGGGACTGCGAGGACCAGCATTCCGCCTACCACCAACAGCTGGTGCCTCTTCCCGGGCGTGCCCCGCCTCCTTTTCCGTATTTAATCAAACTCCCATCGCGCAGCGCGGGACGCGTGCGGGACTCAGCCCGGGGCTAAGCCCGGGCAAAGGGCGGGCCCTCTGAGGCCCCTAGAGGCTGAAAAGGCTGGTGCTGTGCAGACCTCTGTACAATTCTTAGTATCTTTGCATTTTTATTGTCTGTATTATTGTGGTTAAATCTTCTGTTTACGGCTAATCCTTAATAAGTTATGACTGCCAAGAAATTGAGGTCTGGGAGACTCTTGGTAGGCAGATCTTGCTCAAAAACTAAATCTAATCCATTACGAAATAAGGATGGCCAGGCTTCTCTATTAAAGGGAAAATCTCATCTATTTAGCTTATGGGAAAGGGGCCGGGATAAAATCCTTACTGGGGTACCCATGTCAAATGATAACTTAAAGGTCGGAGATGATGTGGATCAACACGTAGAGAATAGGTATACCAATCTCCCTTTTTTTAAAAATCTGTTTATTAGCATAGTAGTTGGAGCAGAGACATAGATATTCAAGCGCAGCAATACGCAGGATGTCACATGCATCTGCTTGCTCAGGATGGACAGGTACATAGTATTACTGATTTTGTTGTTTTCCAGAACCATTCAACATAACAATCCCTTACTGTTCCCGAACCCTCCCCCCACCCTCAAGAGTCCCTCCCGACACTCCTTCAGTATGCGTATAATCATAGTATTTACATCTGGGTCGTCCATGGCACCGTAAAATGCAGTGGCGTCCATACACACAGGTAGGTAGGGGTAGGATAAACGATGGTACGGGGTTCCTCGTACCAGGTCTCAGTGCACCACAGTCCGTGACGGTACATGAAATGTCAAGGAGGGCTGGGCATGTTCATCATACGTGCAGCGAGTCATTTGTGTCCCCATCATCCCCATCATCCCCAGTTTCAAACATTCCCATTAGGGCAAACCAATCCTGTGAAATCAGTGTTTTTCTGAGGCCTCCGCGTTCCTCTCGCTGTAGTGCTTCGCCTTCCGCCTTGCCCCACCGTATTACCTCCGCTTTCCATAGATCGTGGTCTGGATGACTTCCACCTCATCGTGATTGCTCGCTTCGCTAGCAATAGGGCCATGTCAGTAAAACGTGTCGCTACGCTTCTTGTACGTGCCGATGGTCCCAGCCCTAACAGTGTATATTCTAGGGTGAGTGATTGGGGCAGGGTGCCAGTTCCTTCAAGCATGTCATTGATAGTGGTCCAGTAATAACCTAACTTAGGGCATTGCCATAGCATGTGTATTAGCGATGCGTCGTCAGTGTCACACCGGGGGCACTTGCCATCTGCATCAGGGAACATCACGTGTATGCGGTGCGGGGTCAGGTAGGCCCTATGTAGCAACATCAGTTGAATAAACTTAAACTTGGGGTGTCTAGCCACCTTCTTGGGAAACTGGAGGACACGCTCCCACTCTTTGTCTCTCAGTGGCCTCCCAATATCTCCTTCCCATGTCACCCTGAGAGGCGACAGAGGGATCGCCCTCCCGGTTTTGATGCTAGCGTTGAGCCATTTGGTCAGGTGGCCGCCCGTGCCCATGAGGTAGTGCATTGTTATCAAGGGGTTTATATTAGGCTCTCGAACCTCAGGTGACTACTTGTGTGTTATATAATGGCGAAGGCCTGCGTGTAAAAGGAATGAGCCCCTAGGAACACCATGTGCGGCTCTGAAGTCTTCAAAGGACAATAGGTGTCCCTCAGCAAACAGGTCACCCACATGCGACACTCCTGCGTCATGCCAGGACATCAGTTTGTTCGTCGTAAGTGTCCCCGAGCCCAGTGGGATACGTGAGAGCGGGATTGTGGGGGCGTAAGATGTCGTGGGGGACGTGTACTTTAATGCCTTCCGCCAGTATTGCACTGCCAGCCGGAGGAGTGGTGGGGCATCTCCCGGCAGATCTGATCGGGGTAAAAGCAATGTGTGTATCCTCCCTTTGGCATGCTCATCCCCTGACATGTTAATCTCGTGGAGGTTGCGACCTGCCACCCAGTAGGCCAGCCATTGCAGCTGGCACGCGTAGTTGTAAGCCCTAAAGTCCGGCAGGCCCATGCCACCAGAGCCAGAGGGGAGCTGTAGCTTGGCGAGGCCTATGCGCCTTCGCCCGTGCCCCCACACAAGTTCCGTGAGTAGTGTGTCAAGAGTCCTAAATGTCGCTGCTGGGATCAGGAATGGTAGGTTGGTGAAGTGGTAAATGAGGCGAGGGAGCATCACCATCTTAGAGATGGCCGCTCTGCCGGCTACCGAAAGGGGCAATGTTAGCCAGAATTGAATTTGCGATTTCAGCGCTCTTATGGCCCTCCCAAGGTTTCCATCTATCATCATGTCAGCTTCCCTGTAGATGTGCATCCCAAGGTATCGGAAGGTGGTTCCCGCCATCTGGAATTCGTGCAGGGCGAAGGGTAGGGGAGTGGACAAGCCCGCATCCCTAAAGGTGAATCCATAAGACTTAGGTTCGCTTATGGTGAGGCCTGAGATTGACCTGAAGTCCTCAAATATATGGGGTATAGGGCCCAGGTCGCCCGCAGGTCCTGAAGGTATAAAATGATATCATCAGCGTAAGCGGACACTATGTGTACCGTCCCGTGCCTCTGAATACCACAGCGGGGGCCGCTGCCCTAAGCCTACAGAGCAGTCGTTCGAGGGCAAGGATAAATAGGAGTGGGGAGAGTGGGCAGCCCTGACGGGTGCCCCTCGCTATAGCTATGGGTCCTGAAATGTGCCTGGAGGTACGCAGTCTAGCCGTGGGGTGGGTGTATAGTAGTCTGACCCAGGCAATGTATTCGGGCGGTATCCCGAAGTTCAAGAGTGTGGCAAACATTTAGTCCCATCTAAGGGAATCGAACGCTTGTTTCAGATCCAGCGATATGCAGCCCTCTGAGCCCGCGCCCACCTGGTTTCCGAGCATCAGCTGGGCCAAGCGCCTAAGATTCATGGCCGTGTTGCGGCCCGGTACAAAACCACATTGGTCGGGATGGATCAGCTGCGGTATGTATTGCACTAGTCTCGTCGCCAGCACTTTGCTCAAAATCTTGTAATCGGTGTTGAGGAGGGATAAGGGTCTGTAGTCGGCCAGCTGCAGTCCGTCTTTGCCTGGTTTTAAGAGGGATGTGATAAACGCTTGCATGGATGATTGTGGTAGGGAGGCTGTCCGTAAAGCTTCCAAGTAGATAGTGTGTAATCGTGGGGCTAGGAGATCAAGGAACGTCGCATAGAATTCGGCCGGTAGGCCATCCGTTCCGGGGGCCTTGCTCTTCGGGAGAGCTCGTATCGCCTGTCTAATTTCCGCCACTGAAATAGTGCGCTTTAGATCTTTGCTTTGCCTGTCAGTGAGTTGGGGTAGGTCCAATTCCCTCATGAAGGCCTCGAAGGCGGCCTCTGAGAGGGGTCGGGGGGGGGGGCTGTACAGTGTAGTATAGTAGTCTTTGAATGCAGTATTGATCCCTATTTGGGTTGAGGTCGGATTGCCTGTTTGATCCAGTATTTCCAAAATCGTGTGGCAGACTGGGAAGTCACGTAGAAGACGGGCCAGTAGGGGGCCAGCTCTATCTGCTTGCGTGTGCTGCCTATTCGTGTATTCTCTATAGTCTAGGAGCCTCAGGTCTTCTAGTAGCTCTGCATGTCTTATGTGAGCATCCTGCAGTGGTGTGAAATGTGCATATGTGCCTGCGGCCTCACTCTCTAGGGACGCTAGCGAACTCTCTACTTCCTTCAATTGATTGATTACCTCTCGCCTCCTGCCCACTCGAGTGGCCATCGCTTCTCCCCTGAGGTAGACTTTGAAAGCGTTCCATTCTATCTGACGGGTGCTGGCTGTGTTCGTATTCGTGGAGAAGTAGGCTTCTATAGAGTCGGACAGGGATGACCGGAAGACCGTGTCCTCAAGGAGATCTGTGGGTAGTCTCCAAGTCGGGATGGAGGTCAGCAGTCTGCCCCACTGCCAAGTGAGCTCAACGGGGTTGTGGTCGGACAGGGTTTTCCCCATGTGTTGTGCCTGAATAATCGAATCTGTTAGGGAGCGGGAGCAGAAGACATGGTCGATTCTGATGTGGAGCTGGTGAGGTGGGGATAAAAGGTGTATTCCCTCTCTTGTGTATGTGTGCTGCGCCATGCGTCTGCCAAGTCCCATCCCTCAGCCCATTGTGCCAGAGCGTCTGCCTGTTTCCTGCTTTCAGTGGCCTGCAAGGGGGGTGTGACCTATCCAGTGTAACATCAAGCACAGCGTTGAAATCCCCCCAATTATGCAGTGATGATCAGCCCAATCTGCAAGGACCCCGTTTACAGTTAACAAAAACTCCGACTGCCCTGTGTTAGGTGAGTACACACAACCAAATACAATGGCATCCCCGTCCAACAAACCCCGTACAAACACATATCGTCCCTCCTTATCAATTTTGTACTCCAACATCTTGAAAGGAACAGAGTTGCGAAGCCAAATAGCCGACCCCTAGAGAACGCGGAATAGGAGGTAGCGAAGAGCTGCCCTCTCCATTTTTTGCGTAGCTTCGCGTTTTCAGCATTGTTCAAGTGTGTCTCTTGTAGGCAAGCTATCTGTATCCCTCTGCGGTTGAGTTGAGCTAGAATTCTATGGCGTTTGTGGACCGAGCCCATGCCCCGCACGTTCCAGGTGCACAATTGATACACATTAAGAGGCCCCATGACCATCTGTGTGGAGCGGTAGAGTGGAGCACTTGGGCGACCATGCCAGATCTGTCTTGCTACAAGGTAGGAGTGTCTTGCGAACATGTAACCCCATAACCATAAGGTCCCCAGGCCAACGGGCTCGGGAGCCAAACCAAGGTGCCCAACGTGGGCACAAGTCAGTTAGGTCCATGTGCATACTGGGGGTAGTAGACCACCGGTATCTGTCACTTAATGGCCTGCATTGGCATGGTAGCCCTCAACAGGGTGGGCCCTCATGCAACCCACCATAGATGAAGAAGGGGATCAGTTATACGTTACCACCCGGAGAGGATCAAGCATGCTGCCACTCAGAACTCTGCCGCCATCTGGGCTGTGATCTTAGGGAACAGTTGCAGGCTGTCCACTAATCCGGATACCTCAGTGTGGGTGTCGGTGGTAACGGTGATCGTGTCTCCGGTTGCTCCCGCGTCGTGCGCGGCCAGCACCTCCTCCATTAGCCGCATCAGCGGTGACGAATGACCCGCCGTCTGATCTCCTGTAGGTTGAGCTTTCGTCTGTGCCCCTGTTGAGGGGGAATGTCCGATGTTGGAAGTGGTGGTGTCCCCTCGGTCCGGCGGGTTCCGGTGACTGCCGCTGCGATTATCTGCAAATGGGTCTTGCGAGGCCGGCGGGGATAGTGTGACCTCCATCCATTCCTCCGCCTCCTCCGGCGAGTCGAAGAAGTGAGATTTGTTGTCATGTAGTATCTTGAGTCTTGCGGGGAACAAAAGCGCATATTTCATATCTCTGTCTCTCAATTTGCGCTTCACTCCCATGAAAGTGGACCTGGCTCGTTGTACTGTGGGCGTGAAGTCGGGGTACACCAATATATTTTTGTCCTCGAAGCGTATTGGCGCCTTCTCTCGAGCCGCTCTTAGAACAGTGTCACGATCTTTATAGTGGAGAAGGCGTGCAATCAAGGGACGAGGGGGTGCCCCCGGTTGCGGGGGCCGTGACGGCATCCTGTGTGCTCGCTCCACACTGTATAGGGCAGTAAGATCTTCCTGGCCCACTAGTTTCCGCAGCCAATCTTCCACGAACTGGGTGGGGTTCCTCCCCTCGCTTCGCTCCGGAATGCCCAGGATGCGGACGTTGTTGCGGCGGGCACGTCCTTCAGGTATACCAATCTCCCTACCCCCACTTCTGTACCTACGAGGGTGGAGAGCATTGGCCTCTCTCAAGAGGAGTTGGGGAGTCCCCTTGTACCATCAAAAATATCTACTTCATCCCGGCGAATTGTTGATTCCACAAACAAACTTGGTTTTTCCCCCTCACATAGATTATCTGCACCAAGTTTTAAAACTGTAGATGTAATAGTACATAGTAAAATGTCTAAATCCGGTGAATCCCCAGCTCCTCTAGAGAAGGCTTCTGGTACCTCATTGCAAGGGGTAGCGCAAAATATGGACCCCCTTTGTCTCGATAAAGATATGGATCTCTGCAAAAGGTAAATAGAGGATGAAATTGATGTGATATTAGATCCCCCAAAAAAAACGGCAGTACCTGCTCCAACTAGGCTCCTATTATATAGCAGTACACATTCTAACAATTCCCTCCTCTCTTTGCCCCAGTCAAATATTTCTTCTAGTCCGCAGCTCAATATAACTAATACTGACCTTAATGGGTCTGTTAGGCATGATAATCCAGTTTCCGAATCATTGATATGTCTTGAGCATTTGCTCCCTTCTATTCTTTCCCTGTTAGAAAGATTTGTTGGCGGTTCCGATTGTGTTTTGGAAACTGTGACCCAAATATTAAAGGTTCTGCTAAATAGAAAGTGGGGGAAGGACCCTAGCCCATTCTCAGCGACTGCTCAATCTGGCTCTGATGTACCGAAGGTTCTATGGGAAGAGAACGTGAATATTGATTCAGACCAAACCGACTTAGTGGAGAATTCTCTGATTATAGATAAAAAGAAGGTAGTAGCAGCTCGGAAGATTTCTCCAATAAAACAGGTGGATGCTCTCAGGAATAATTGTGTGGTGGAGGGTGATTTGGAAATTGAATCTATAGGTGTCCCGGGAAAAGGAATATGTCAAGATTTATTTCCCATTTTCAATCCTCCTGCAAAAGATGGAAAAGAGGAGGTATCGGCGTTATCAGATAAGGGAAAGATAACGAATTTAAAAACGGATGGTGGGAAAAGAAGGAAACAGTTACGTAGATTCACGAAAAAGAGGCGGAGGAAAATTAACTTTGAAGACCACCCCAATATTACAGTTAATAATTCCCCTGAGGAAATTCAGGAGGATAAGACGCCTTATGAGATGCCGGTCTCATTAGATATGGGTGTCGCTCCTTCACCCCTCCAAAATACCCTCCCTCCTATCCCCATGCAGCCTACATTACGTTTTACCTGCCCGATACTTGGGGGGTTCGCCAATATTGCTCCTCCTGTGGAGTTGTTGAAACATGTTGATCAAGTGTCGACTAGTCTTAACCCTCTAGCGAAGCCATTCCCCGCCTTTGCGGGAGGGGAAATAGACTCAATAAGGCCAACTGAGATAATTGAGGAGGTAAATATCGATACTTTCTTCTTAGATTTTTTTTCCGTTATTTGATCCTGATTTTACTTTAAACAGATCTACGCTTCTTAAATGTTTCCATGAGACGGAAGGTTTGAAATTGTTACAGACAAATGATATAGATTTGGTAATAATCTTGAAAACTGACGTTGGGACCCTAACTAGAGTAAGATTTTACTCAAAATTTGTTGTTAATCTTATTCTTCAAAAAACTGAAAGTTTTCAGTAAAGAGGGATTGATGTTATGCCTTTTTTGGTAAGACCCCAATTCAATAGATTAATGGGCAAGCCTTTGTCCTCTCAGGCTGTAGTTGGAAATGGGGCCTTTCCCTCTGACTTTGAAGACTTAAAAATCAGTATTGAAAAAAATGTGCGGCATGTGGAGTATCCAAATTCCCCTCTCTCTCACCCTCAAAGTATGTTAGCAGAGGAGTGTGCGGCATAATATACAGTGGTCCTATAACTCAGCACGCTCTCTTTGGTGCCGATACAGCGCCAGTAGGCTTATCTCTCCGCACGGCTTTGCCGATTTGTGCCGACTTGTGAAGCTGCGCTAACAGGCTAGTGCATATTATTCAGCTGCCCTTCTGCCGACATAGCGCTGGTATGTCCTTCACTCTGCAGGCCCTCGCTGAAGGGTGATTTAGCGTAAATAGGTTGACGGAGTCGCTCATTCCCACAGGGCTTAAGAGATGTTATGGTCTAATAACCTTAATCAAATTATTACGGGAGCATGCTTGAACATATAACGAATGGTTAATTTTGTGAATAAGTCGTCCTGCAAATACGAACTATTCCGCTTTTAAAGATGGTTTTTAACCAGCTAGTTGTCACAAATATAGATTACTTAGTGACAACTAACGAAATTGCTTGGCTGCATTTTGAATTGTGAAAATAATTGGTCTTGACTGGTTGGTCGCACTTAGACAGATCACTGCAGTTCATGGGATGTGTATTTCCTCAGTGTAAATATACTTTTTATTCCCTCCGCCAGAGCGGTGCTCCATGTACCTGAGCTGAAGCCAGGTGAGGTGGGGTTTTTCCTTCCTGCCAAAAAGGTGAATGAGCAGGACAAGACTTTGACAAGTCTAGACTGTCAGTATTGGCTTCTAACTTATCAGCCAAAGAATAGAACTGTATGAATTTTACAATTCAGGCATATAATAATGATGCCATATGTGTTTCTTTTTTCTTTTGTATGTATCAGATTTTTCCACCTTGGATGATTGTACCGATGAAGTCAGGAAGATGGTAACAAATCACATTTAAGGTGATATTAATTTCTCTTTTTTAAGCAGTAGCATTTAATGGTCCTGAAGAAGCAGCAGGAGATCTCCTGGCTCCAACAGTCTGCAGAAACATGTCGACCTAAGATACTCCCCAGTAGTTATTTGTTTGTACTACTATTGCACTGATTTTAGACTTTGGGGCTGAAGGGGTACAGAATAAATGGTTTTTCCCTTGTCACTACCCAATCTTAACAGTTACCTTTTTTTGTTCATTTATTCACTTTCACTTTTTTTTGCACTGCAATTCAGTCACCTCGACACATAGACACGCCTTCCCTCTATGTTTGATATAGATTAGGCTTACAACATCTGCCAATCTATTGTGGATACTTGATTCTCCAAAGTGTGATGGTCCCCAAATGATGAAGGGTGGTCTAGTGAGTTGACTTATGGGAACTCATACACTTAGATGATGTTCCATGGATAGATTTTTCTATCACTTAGATTTTTCTAACACTTATTTATATTCAGATACATACTTAAGGCACATACTCTCATTTCAAGACTCACTGCTATCTTGTGTTGGTGTAATGACGTTGTTGGGGGTCATGGCAGTCTTTGGGTCTGTAAACTTCCCCTAGGACCCTCTACTCCCAGTGTTTTTGTTGTTAGCAGAGGAGTGTCGCCAATGGAACTGGTTGCCTGGAGTTTTAGCGAGCAAATCTTCCTATAATTCCCAACCGCAACCGTATCTTTAACAAAGATTTCAGGATTTTATCCTGGAATGCTGCAGGAATACGAAATAGCCGTGAAAAATTACTATTTTTACTTTCTTTAGAGTTCAGTGTAATATGTCTCCAAGAAACCTGGTGTATAGAGAATTTTCCTACGGGAAAGGATTACTTTGTTTTGGAAGGCAGAGCCAGTCCCTCAAGGAGAGGCCATGCTAAAGGGGGAATAGCATGCCTCTTGTCTACTAAGATACAATGGAATTTTTCCCATTTCATGGACTCTAGTAATCTTTTTCAAGTAGTTATGTTATTTAATTCTGCTAATTCTGAAAGCAAACGTATTATTTTGATAAATGCCTACATCCCACCGGATGTCTGTTACAATGAAATTTTATATAGGGTTTTTTTATATATTAAAACAATTTTGGCAAATGATTCCTCTCCCCATATAATTTTATTAGGGGATTTTAATTGTAAAGTCTCTAACTTAAGTGTGGAGATTTTTCGAAATGAACATAAAGAGGAATCTTTACAGATACCCCAAACCCTTTTTCCCGGGAACAATAAAACAACTAAGAGAGGGAAAATGTTCCTTGAAGAACTCTCCGAAATTGATGGAATTATAGTAAATGGTAGGCTTCCCTCCGATATTCCTGCAAATTTTACGCACAAGTCTATTAATGGTGAATCTATTTTAGATTATGTGGTGGTAGATGTTCCGACTTTTCCCCTCCTCAAGGACCTTACGGTCACTCATACCATTTTCAGTGACCATAAAATAATAACTCTCTCGATAGATTTAAATCCTCCTCCCACGGATCATTGGTCCTTGGACAGTAATCTGGTCAACTTTGGAGTTCAAACCGGAAGATGTTTTGGGGATTTTAAAGCAATTAGGGGTATTAAGAGCCTTCTAGATATCACAGTGAATGATTTGATCAATTGGAAGGGCCATGAATTAATTTGCATCGCTAACTTCTTGAATAAGGTGTTATTGGTTGCAAAAAAAAATCAAAAAAAGAACAAACTAAAAAACTTCCTATTCCCCTCAAGTTGCTCAACGTAGAAATAAATAAACTTGTAAGAGAACAATATTTAAGTCACTGTCCTCTAAGATATCATAGATTGGCTCTATTAAAAAGAAGGAGGAAAAGGCTGAAAATTAAATTAATAAAGGAAAGCGAGGATTCAGTATGGATTAAACTGCGGGAGGCTGTTTCTAGCGGCCAAGCTAGACTATTCTGGTCACTCATTGGGGAAGGTTGTGGTCTTAGATCCAGATCCTTACCAGTCCCGATTGAAGAACAAAAATGGGTAGAATACATCTTGAACTTGTATGCCGGAAATGGAATAGTAATTGTCCATGATAGAACTAAAGAGAACAATTCCGGCCTTGTCCCACCTTCCGAAAGGATTATTGAATTAGCTATCAAGGGCATGCGCTCGTCGGGAGCAATGGGCCCGGACGAGCTTCCCATTTCTGTTTTAAAACAGAATAGTGTCATCTGGAGTAAGATTCTCTTCCCTGTGTTTAAATTTTGTTTTTTGCATAACATGATTCCTCCCTCCTGGAAGGGTAGCATACTGGTCCCCCTGTATAAGAAGGGAGGCAGAAATGCTCCCCAAAACTACCGACAAATTGCCCTTCTTGATGCTATTGGCAAAGTTTTTGCTAAATGCCTTTTGCAATTAATTAATGATTGGGTAGTGGAGAATAACATACTGCCTCTTGAGCCGACGGGGTTTCGACAAAATCATGGCACCTTGGACAATTTGACCGCTTTGCAAGTCTTATCGGAGAAATATATCAAGATCTGGGGAGGGAGAATATATGCAGCATTTATAGATTTCTCCACAGCATTTGACAAAGTAGATCGTCCTTTGCTGTGGAGAAAACTATCGGATCTGGGTATGCCAGCTGAGATCTTGGACCTGGTCCGGGAGCTCCACTCCGATACATGGTGCAGAGTGCTTCTGGGAGGGGAAAGAAAACAAGGCTGCCTGTTTCCTTATACCTATCAGATCTTCCTCAAATTTTATCGTCAAGTGCTGGTATTGCCCGAGTTTTGGGGGGCAAACCGATAGTATGCCTGTTATATGCAGACGATATACTAATTTTGGACTTGACCCCCACTGGATTGAATAATCGGTTGCAAGCACTCTACGGATTTGCAGAGACTCACCATCTAAGGATAAATGTATCCAAGAGTAAAGTTATGTGTATTGTAGGAAGGAAAAAGCCAAAATATGGGAGTTTTTTCTGGAATATAGGGGCCTTGGACTAGAAGTGGTTCAATCCTACATTTTTCTGGGGAAAATAATTTCTAGTACACTAACTGATAAGGCCCATATAGCTAATAATATTCGGAAGGCAATGGCTCATGGGAGGGGTCTAAACACCCTTTATAGATCTACTGGCCAGAGACATTTAGCATTTTTGTTGGAGGTTTTTAGAGCTAAAGTCCCGCCTCCCTACTATATGGCATAGAATTACTCGAAGTGGGGAAATGGGGTTTTCTGAACACCACAGAAGGAAAAAAAATTACGGAAATTGTGTATGGTTAATACCGCTTGCAATATAGCTGCTCTTAGGATGGAATTTGGTATACGAAGTGCTTGGGTCCAGGGCCTTGCTGGGGTAGTACGGTGGGTTTCCAGTTTGGCAAAGGGTGAACCAGGCACCTTAAGACATTTGATCCAAAAAGAACTTCTTGGGACCCTAAAAGAACACTCCTCAATTGTAAGGAATTTTAGACTGGCAGTTTACTTCCTTTAAATAATCTATTGTCAAAATGGTATGGCTCATCAGTAATGTGCAATTTTTATAACAGCTTTAAACAGGATGCTAAACATGTGTTATTAGTATGTCCGGCTTTAAAACAACACCGCCTTAAATGGTTGAGACCTACTTGCTTAAGACTAAATATCTCCTCTGCCTCTGGTTTCTTAGATGCTATCTGTAATCCGCCAAATGAGAGGTTTTGTTGTACAATTTTTAACTTTTTTAAAAGTTTCTTGGACATATATTAGATTTGTTTTTTGTACTATTTTCTTTTCCTCTTTTTCGCTCCTTTTTCTTTTTCCTTTTCAATATAATTGTTGTAAATCGTATAAATATCATTGTTTGGTGATTTTATGTGGACCTCTGTCATGAGTTCCAAAACATAAATAAATAAACTTGTAAACTTGTACTTGATTAATGAGTCAACCTCAACTTATTTTTTTTATTAGTAATCAAATTCATGCATCATGCTTTGTGAACTTTAGCTATGCTTCCTCAAGTACTTGTTGAAGTGAGGCATTTTCAAAATGATTTGGTGGCTCTCTTTTGGTCATCCAAGGTTTGGTTCCTATCACTCTCAAAGCTGTCCATGGGAGAACCAATCCTCCTTCTTTGTTTTCCAAGCTTGTTTGCAAATCCTCTGGGAAAGAGTAGCATTTGATACTTAAGGGTTGTCTTCGAATTCAAATGCGGAAGGTTGTGGGTATTTTGATGAGGAGAAAAAAGTACTCCATTTATTGTAATTTTGCTTTCTATAGGTTTCTTGTATTGTACTAGCAGTATTTATAAACAGACATTTTGAATAAGCCTTCCTAGGTTGTTGGTCTACAATTTACTGCATAGTCTTTTAGGAATTCAGAATTCCTTCTTTTGTCCTCTTTTGATATTTGCGATTTGTTACCTATGCTTGTTTTTGTATTTTGTTGTGTTGTACTCCAGTGTTTTACAACGAATATTGTGCTCATTCAAATGAGAGAATACGTACAAAATACAACCATGCTAAAGAAGCTGGTACTAGATTGCACTTATCCTTAAAATTCGCATGTGCTGGAAATTAGATGAGCAGAATTGACTTTACACAGAGGCTTTGTCAAAGAAAGATTTACATCAGTAAAGGAGTTAACCCAAAAAAGTGAAATAATATGGCCACTGAATGTGACAGATCATGGAGCATAATTTGCTTTTTGATGCTACATAATTTAACAGCTGATTTAGAGTTTTTCTGACAGATTACTCTGTCAGAAACATGACGGATGTTCCTGTGCACCTTGTGATAAGTGCACTATATCGTATAGCACTTGCAACAAGGTGCATGTGCTCTCTATCACATTTGTGGCGGAGCAACCAATCCATCAGACTATCAATCAGGCCTTTGGTCAAACCTGCTGTATAATCTTGTCCTCCATTGAACATAATTCAAGTGTCACTGGTTAAAAGGTAAGGGTGATCCATTTAAATGCAGAATGAAATGAAACAAGACTAGAGAAGAGTGACACAAGCTACCCGAAATATTTTGCTCCCCAGCAT
Source organism: Lissotriton helveticus (assembly GCF_964261635.1). Taxonomy (NCBI): domain Eukaryota; kingdom Metazoa; phylum Chordata; class Amphibia; order Caudata; family Salamandridae; genus Lissotriton; species Lissotriton helveticus. The sequence continues at coordinate 1,620,008,407 of NC_136061.1, forward strand.
GTATACTCGCTTACACCTCATTATATTCATAGAACATGCACATCTCTGTACACATATTAACAAACAAACACACAGGGCATCATTTATGTGTTTTTGCTGTAGGGGACTGCAGTAGGCCTTCCTGCTGCGCTGCCCTATGGCACCAGAAAAGGGCAGGAATGCGCTGTATCTGTGGGATACGGCGCATTCCTGTCCATTTCCCCTACGCTGGTGACCCAATAGGCTGCCGTGGACCAACGCAGGCACTTTTGCACCAAGGTGCAAGGGTGCCTGTATTGTAGGGATGATTGTTTTGTGCAGGAAGGGAAACGTTCCTGAACAGAAACAATCACAAGAGGGTTTTTTCTCGGTCTATGGGTGCTGCAGAATGCAGAACAGGTAGAAAAAGTAAAAACAATCTCGTGCCTCCCTTATGCCTCCCCTGGGGAAGTGTATGTTATCGGCGTGCCTAAGATTTACGATTTCTTGAGAATCTGAGGCAGTGTCAAAATGCCTTGGATGTTGCTGGGAACGCCACTAGCAACACCCTCTGCATGCTCCTTTAACACAAAAAACTATGTTAAAGGGGACAATATTTACGATGCAGCATTAAGCCAAAAAAAGTGGCTTAGTGTTGCCTCGTAAATATGGAGCAGGCTTCTGCGCTACAGAACATCACAAAAAAGTGACGTTCCGACGGCGCAAGGGGCCTCATAAATGAGGCCCATACACTTTTATTTATTCGCATACAATATGCGGTTGGGGATTTATTTATTTTTTATAATTTGATCAAGCCATAGCCAATCTGATTCTCTTTATAAGAGGCAGTGCTTTCAATAGTCCAATTTCAATGTGGCAGAATTCTCAGACATATATTGAGAAGAGAGTGCACAATCATTTGAAATATGGAATGGTTAGTGTATTCCATGCCAAAGTGGCATAATGTTTCCTCTTTTTTTTTTATTTATTTATTTATTTTGTTTATTGAAAATTAAAACAAACAAAAGATACAGTGGCAGACGCCTTACATCACGGAATGGATAATTCTAAAACAAATAAATGGTGAGCAATGAACGGAGAGTCCAGACGGTGAAGCCAGAGCTCGGGCTAAAATGGCGTGCGATTTTGCAATACACAACAAGAATCAATCCTATATATCGACATTATTGACTCTTCCATCACTCCTTGGAAACAGGATATCAAATGCAAGATAATCGAGTGGGTGTCGAAAGCAACACGATAAACACAATAAGCGAAGCTACGATCGTTATCCATTTGCAGCAATTAAGGAGAAAACATTGTAAAAAGTCTAAAGCAACCCCGGCACTAGGACCCGTCCGCCCACCGGACCAGATAACCCCCCCGGGAAGGTAGTTACCACCAGGATTGAAAAAGGAGTTCGAAACATAAAAACACACACAAATACAAACAACGAACACCCCCACCCCCCTTCCTGCACCCCTGCATAAGGCTTCCGCCCAACCCCAACTAGCAGTGTGCCTGTCGACCCATCTAACTAAGTACCAAACATGGAAAAATGGAGGAGGAATTTGTCGTACATGTTCCCGGTCTCACCTCCCCCTCGCCAAAAGTGAACAACCCCTACTATTAAAATATTGAAAGAAAATTGATTAGCAAAAATACATAGGGGAAGTTACAACAACCACCGGACCTCCCGCATCAGCAAAGGTAGCAGAGTCCCATGTCCATTAAAGTCTCAATATCGAACCCAGACAGTAAAGCTCATCCCTGGCCCTTGCGATCCTTCATGTGAGCTCCCACCATCAGAACCACCGGAAAGACAGGAGAGTCAAGGAGTCCAAGGAATTTCAAACGTTTACAGCAGAAACAAGTAAAAGTTATTAGGCCTTGAAGTGAATCAATCGCGCTGAAGTATTCCCCCATCGACAGAAAATCTCGATAGCATTTCCTCGACGGATGTGGTAAAGTCAAATGGGGGAAGAGTTATGGAAAGTCAATTGAGAAGGTAGCAAAGGAGTCCTCCAGCCGTGAACGGTCAAGTGATTCCATCTCAAGCGACAATGGTGGTGGAAGCAAGAAATTTTCAGAGATCTCGAGCTCGCAAGCTGGTACTTGAGCGTTAATCAGGGGCATCATAACCATGTTCAGCACGGGGTCCTCCTCCTCGGTTAAAATCCACTCCGCAGGGAACTCAACTTGTGTCGATGCTGGTAAAGGGTCAGAGTCCGGTCTCAAACAGATAGTCTCAACTACATCGGTCATTTTGTGGATGATGGCGTCAACTTGATAGTGAAGTGCCCCAATGGCGGCCATTATGGTACAGAGTGTCGGAGTACACTCCGTCCGATCCATCTCCTCACGCTTGATAAGAACCAAATCGATTATCCCGGAGGGGCCGGACTGCTCCGGGGGGGACAGACAAGAGCGGGGCGGACAGTAACGGAGGGCAACCTAGCGATTAGGTGATTTTTCTCCGCCGCGGCAGGCGGAGACCCCAGCCCGCGAGACCCGGGAGGCGGTGCAAGGTCTCCGGGGAGGGGACCCCCGCTCACGGTCACCGATCTTTGGTGTCGCCGGTCCTGTATCATCAAACATACCACTCGACCGCCATCCGAATTGGGCAAGGATGACCTCCACTTCGAAAGACCGGACCCTGCCCACGTCCCGCAGCCGATGTTATTCAACTGAAACCCGGCTGGGTCAGTACTCGAGGCCCCGGCTTCCAGGCTGGGTTAGGCCGAAAAAGGAGACACGGTGTAGCTCCGTCATTCGAGCCAGCAAAATTCTCGGAAATGCACCATTGGGATCCGCAACTCCTCAGCCACATGGAGGTCCGGCGCAAAATCAGGATAATTAACAGGATAGAGGAAACAGTGGCAGAGGTCCACGGAGCCGGGAGCTTACGCGGCCATCTTGGTTGCTGTCGTAGCTCCTCCCCCAATGTTTCCTCTTTGAGGGATAAATAAATAAAACTGACGCATTATTATAATATTTCAGGATAGACCTATATATCTCTAATTTTATATGCAGGAGGAACACTCACTGTTCTGCAATGATATTACTTCTTATACTGGTCATACAAGCAAGATAAAAAGAAACTTAACATCAAATCAAAACATAGACATTGCCCCTCATGCCCCTACATATTTGCAGAGGATTAAAGTATAACCAGGGCCACAGGAATAATATGAACTGTCCGCAACAATTTTTGCTTCATTAAAGATTAGCCAAATTTGCCATATAATACATCATCTGCGGCATAATCTGCAGATTTTAACAAAAAATGTTGTTTCTAGCTCAAACGGTTCAAAAGTTACAAAAAAGGCAGTGATAGGTGTTGCTGAACAGTGGAAGATCATTTGAAAAGATTACAATGTTGCTAATTTCTGTACATGGGTGTTAAAATGAGGTGCAACCAAATGACCAGACAGTGTTAACACGTGTAAAATGACAATGACGAAATAACAAAGTAACACCATCACAAAATGTGCTGCATTATGCTGTATAATTTCCCTTTTCTTGCTGCATAATCTACTCATCCCTGCCGCAACATTTGGTCATCCCCGTGGCAACTTTTCCAAATGGCCCTGAGTAAAACATAGGTACGACATGTATAGAATTGATACAAGAAGATCACTTCCCAAAATTATCACCATCAAACATTTGTAGCGTTTAGATTATTGGTTCATGTATTCCCTCAAGGTGGATGTAGGCCCTGGCCATAGTTCTATGAGAAAAAAACGCGTTTCATGCCACCACTGTTTAACTGTGGAGGCAAAATAGTTGCCCACTGTCTTGTCAGTTGGTGTTGTGCATCTTATCAAGCAGTGAAAAAACACCAGACATGACACAAATCATCTCGGGCCTCATTTATGTGCAATCTGGATTTAGGTATGGGATATTTTCGGCCAGCACCCATGTACGATAATACAGGTAATCCATGTTAACCCGTCAGGATTGGGGAACAACAACATAGATTCTAAGTTACTTAGATAAATGGGAGATTTTCTGCACCAGTCTAGATTTTTCCTTCGAATTGAGGGTCTAGTCCTCTTGTTTTATAATCGAATACACAAGACTTCAAGTCCCAGAATTAAAAGAAAAAGTTTAGGCTCGAGCAGTACATCACTCTTGGACTTGGGAGACTTTGCAGGGCTGCAACAAGTGGACGTGGTTTTACTAAGAAAAACACCTGCATATTCCCGTTCTGGGCTGAATAGCAGGCAATTTACCAGTCCCATTTACCACTTTCTTTGATCTGTAGGGGTTCAGAAAGTGTGTTCGAGGTCAGGAGAGGCTGCTACCGTGCTGGGTACAGCTGCAGCATTTAATGTGAGCACTATAAAGTTGCAGGCATTGGGTGGGGGCTGTGCTGGGCTGGATGCCCCAAGTCTCTAACTGTTGTGTTTGTTTCAGTGACGTTGTGATGGCGAAATAGGCCTCGTCTTATTTACAAAGCAGCGTTAAGCTACTTAACATGGCTTAAAACTGCCTTGTAAATAAGGCCCCCTTTCACGCTGTATTTAGTGTGAAAGTGGAGGGCAATGGGTGTTGCGATGGGCGTTCTACCGCAACACCCATTGATTTTGACGTGCCTCGTATTTACAAGGGCAGTGTCAATAGGAGGCAGCGCAAAATGTAAGAACAGGAAAAGCCTGGCCTTAAACAGGCAAAATGAGGAGAAATGCTTTGTTTCTCCCCGTGTTTGCTGTTTCTATGTGTGCTGCCTTGTGCTACACAAATAAACAGCAAATTGCCTATGATAGTTTTTGTGCAGGAAGGCCTCCTTTCCTGGACATAAACAATCATATTTTAAAAAATGCTGTTTTGCAACTTCTATCAATCAATCAATCATGCCATTTGTATAGCGCACTACTCACCCGGGAGGGTCTCAAGGCGCTTGGGGGGAGAGGTATGCTACTGCTCGAACAGCCAGGTCTTGAGTTGTTTCCTGAAGGCGAGATGGTCCTGGGTCAGCCGAAGGTGGATGGGGAGGGAGTTCCAAGTCTTGGCAGCCAGGTAAGAGAAGGATCTTCCTCTGGCGGTGGCTCTTCGGATGCATGGTACGGCTGCAAGGGCGAGGCTGGTGGACCGTAGCTGGCGGGTGGGCGTGTAGAAGGGCAGGCGGTCGTTGAGGTACTTGGGGCCCAGGTCGTGGAGAGACTTGTGTGCGTGGGTGAGGAGCCGGAACGTGATCCTCTTGTCGACGGGGAGCCAGTGCAGGTTCCTCAGGTGGCTGGAGATGTGGCTGCGTCGGGGGACATCCAGGATGAGTCGGGCGGAGGCGTTCTGGATGCGCTGGAGTCTTTTCTGTAGCTTGGCTGTGGTTCCGGCGTATTAAGCAGCATACATAAAAGTTACAAAATGTAACTTTCTGCACATGAACAATCTTCCCCTCAACCCAGGCACCATTGCACTATTGTGCAAGGGTGCCTGGGTTGGTGCTAGGCAACTAAAGTTAGCGCCAGCACAGGGGGAAAAGGAGGGCTGCACCATATTCCAGTAAATATGGTGCTGTGTTTCTAAAGTGACGAAGCGTGTTGGTAGTGGTCAAACAAATGTGACGCTCAACTGAACAAAACTACGACCACAATATGACAAACAAAGATTAAATTAGTAACCAGTTGTTAATTGTGGTGAGAGAGCCCAAACCATGCACCTGTGTGTGACAAATGCTAAGTGAACTCAGGCTCAAAAGCATGGGTAAAAATGTTTCCATCAGTAGCCGTTCTGTTCCGCACTTGACATCATATGGGTTCTCCTTGCCCAGGAGATAGAGTTCACAACCTATAGATGTTTTCTAGGTTGTGATATCGCCATAGTGTGGTTGTTAAGTGGATGGTGCAGAATCTTAATGATGGTGGCTACTGAGTAAGCATTGCAAAAAGTGTAAGTGAATTAAAATTGGGTAGAGCTGTATAAATTGCAAATTTTTATGTTTTTATCAGCTCTCCCAAATCTAAAAATTGTGTGCAGAAACAGATTTAAGAGAATATCTGTAAGCAATAACGGTCGACATGTTACAGCATTGATGGCTAATATGCCAATGCATTCCTCAGGACCAGATGGTTAATTGCTACTGCAATGTAATGTGAAATATTCATTTTAGCCACGGACCCCCTTATAAGGCCTTCCAAGAAAAACACCTCCATAGTGGGTTACGGTTTCATACCGGCCCGTTGTTAGTCTCACTGTATGCAAATGATACGGTTTTATATGTTCGCAACCCCCAGACTAACTTGGATCCCCTCATCTGGGAAATTTTGCGTTTTGGTGTGTATTCCGGGCTGGGAATAAACTGGCACAAATCTGTAATTTTTCCACTCACTGCCAGTACATTCCAATGAGACCTGGAGTTCCCTCTGGAATGGAATACTGACTCGGTTAAATACCTAGGCATACATATACATCTTGAAACGGAGCAGATTATTCGCCACAATTACGGGACAGCTATTTCTAGATTGGAGACACTGATCGAGAAGTGGCTGACACTCCCTCTATCCATTGTGGGTCGTGTTCCCTCATTAAAATGGTTGTGCTTCCTAAATTTTTATATTTATTCCAAAACATTCCTATGCCACTTACAAACAATTTTTTTTAACGCTTCGGTCCCATTTAATAAAACTAGTTTGGGGCGGTGGACACCCAAGGGTCAACTGGAGGTTTATGACGCTCCCCAGTGATACAGGTGGGCACGGGGTCCCCGATTTAAGACTATACTATTTAGCTGTACAGTGTAGTTTTGCACAGGTATGGTACTACCCTGATGCCAGAATCCCATATCTCCGTCCGGAGTCGGATTTAGTCTTACCAGAGACTTTAGCGGCGATATTACCAAAGGGTTTCCCCAAAGACCCCAAGGATATCCAACCCGCATCGACCACTAGCTGGGCCTGGGAACAATTGCTTTGCGTTACACACACTTCATTACTCTACTCCTCGGATCTCCCCCTCCTGAACCCTAAATGGATACCTATAACTGGCGAAAAGTTAGTACAGAAGACGTGCCATAAATTTGACATTATTAAGATGGGCGGTCTATTCCCAAATGGGCACGTATTTAACCCTTACGATGTATCTCTCTATTCTGACACCATGTTTATGGACTGATTTGTCCTTTTACATATTCGCTCTGCCCTGCGGGCTATCTTCCCTGACTATCCTCTCGAACCCCCTTCATTCCCCCCACTTACCAAAGTGATTGGCAGTGGGAGAGGGATACACATCGTATCCCAGCTCTATAAGGCATGCGCCGCCATTTACCGGTTAACGATGACAAAATACGCAAAGCAGGGGAGGAAGACCTGAGTGGTCCGATCTCAGACGAACAATGGGATGCCTACTGTGCGGTCCCGAAAAAAAAATTCCCTTAACAGCCGACACAAACTAATTCATTTTAAGTTTCTCCGAAGGATGTACATTACCCCTGTAAGAATCCATAGAATAGACCCTGCCAGAACACAAATTGCACCAGATGTCATGCTCCGAATGCTGACTTTGCTCATCTGGCTTGGACCTGCCCAAACGTACAAGCATACTGGGTGGCCATTCATGGGTTGGTGAGTGACATGATTATGGTCCCAATGACCCCCTTACCTGAGATTGCATTACTGGGGTATGTTGTTCAGTTCCCACAGGCCACTCGCAGGTTTGTTGCTATTAGACTGCGCCTGGCCAAAAGGGAAGTGGCCATCCACTGGGGTGGCAGGACAGCGCCATCAGTGAAGCGATGGTTGAGAAGCATGGCATCTTGCTCTACAAACAGTGACAACGTGTACGCAACAACACTCCCCCTTACTTTCAGGCCTAAAGATATCTGGGGACCTTTCAGGGTATATCTTCAGGCACAGCAGCGAGACCCCCCCCATGCAGGCAGAGCACGGTATAGTTCCTACTGGGGTGGGCTAGGTCATCAAGAAGTGTCTGTCGCTACTCACCTCTTAGTTAGTATTTTGTTCTTGTTGCTATAGTTGATTTGTGTTCAATCCTTGAGTGTATACACCACTTATGTTCAACAAGGGATTGAAATTGCTAGTGCATTAACAATGTAGGGATTCGAGGCACACATTTTGGGGTAGCGTTAGAATGAGTGACACCGTTGACTGTACCATGGATGATGTATATTTTACCTGCATGTACTTACCTAAAGATTTTATTGGTCCCAGTATACCGCTGTACTTATTTCTAAATGCAAAATAAAGTGTTAAAAAAAACAAAAAAACATGGCGGACAGCTAGGTAGCCAGCCGCGAGCTGCTCCCCGCTAGCGATGCTATCCTAAACTCCCACTGACTATTACTGAACTGAAATCCCTTTGCAGGAATAATTTAGGAGCAGGTAGTTGTCAATGTGCCTTGTTGTGGGTGCCAGGGTTTCCTCTGCCAGCTTTGCCGTTTGCTTTCCCCATAAGGCTGTGAGGCTTGTGTGTTATGCACACACCGCACATATATTATATAATTGCCCGCATTTTCGGGGGGATTGGCCTACTTATCTCACCTCACGAGGCCCTGGGTTGGGGTCCGGGCTGGTTCTTGCCGGCTGCATTCCTCGGTGCTTCCTTAGCTCTGCATACACGTCGTTTGGGCGGTGGTTGCGCCGCGTCTTTTCTGGCGTTTTTCTATTCTTTTCCTTTAATGCTTGGATGTGTGCGGGATCCAGCCTGGCAATTTTCAAGGCTGCAGGCCGCACCCTGCAGCCATTCACTGAGCTAGCCCTTTACTCCTGGGCTAATTTTTTTTTTTATTTTTTTTATTTTTTTTTTGTTCAAAACTGCTTTATTGAAATAAACATGTCATGGTACACAGCTTGGATCGCCTACAACCCGGAGGCCGGCAGCGGGAGAGGATGAACAGTACACAGCCCAGTAGCCGGCATCCCGGGGGCCCGGCGGCACTTTACATACTCATAGGACGCTGGTGTCGCGCCCGGTGGTGTGGGACATATAAGGATGAACAGCAGTCGAACAGTGTCTTTGAGCAAGAGAAAGAGTCTCACTCTTAATGTCGTTTTGTTTTCGTAACTCTGTAAAACAAGAAACATAACATCCCAACCAGGTAATAACTAAGAGGCAGTGCTTGGCTGTGTAGTAGTGATGAGTGATAGTGGTGTAGCGTGGCGTCTCGGGCAGGTAGTGGCGTGTGGGAGCTATGGTGTCCAGAAACCTTCGTCCCAGTGCTGTAGAAGCCAGTAGAGTGCCACCCCAGAAAAAAGAATGAGAAAAAAAAAAAACAAAAAAAAAAAAAAAACCCGGGGTGCCTAGGGATATCGCCCGCTAGAAGCGTGAGTACGTGTCGCGAGTGCGAGGGAGGGTGTGCATGCTCAGAGAGGAGGAGGGGTCAGGTCTATCGAGGCAGGGCAGCTCACATCACCTGGAAGATCGCGAGGAGCAGGAGGGTACACACAGAGAGGGAGGGCCGAAAGCCATTTTAGAAGTTATAGGTCAAGGTCCGGGAGAGAGTTCGGGGTGTCGTGGGGAGGCAGGTAGGGCGTCCGACTGTGCGTCGCCGTCTGAGCGCCTGAGCAGGTAGTGCACCAGAGGGTCCCATATGTCCCTAGGCCGACATGCGAGAGGCAGCAGCTCAGCAAAGGTGGCATGCTGATCCTGACAATAAATCAAATCCGCAAGCCAGTCCTTGAACTTGGGCGCCCTGCCCCTACTCCAGCGGCATGCCACACGCCGCTTGGCCAAAAGCAGAGCAGTGTCAACAAATTTTCTGCAATCTCTAGGGATTTGCATCGTGTAACCAAGGATGGCTATCAGAGGATCCGCAGGTATCTCCTCTCCTACCATCTCCGCAAGGGCTTCCATTACCTGTCGCCAGTAGCTGGCAATCTGGGGGCAGGCCCATGCCAGATGAAGAAAATCAGCATGGTCGGCACAACACCGCTCACAGCGATCATTATCAGCCAACCCGAACCTGTGCTTCCGGACCGGCGTGTAGTATATCCTCTGAAGGAATTTATAATGAATAATTTTCAGTCTGCAGCTGGCAGAGATGCGAGAAGTCAGCGTGCAGCAGTGTGTCCACTGGTCGTCTGAAAGATCGAGAGCAAGTTCAGCGGACCAGTGTAGCCGGGCAGCGGAGACCTGCTCTGGGGCAGCAGCGCGGAATTGGCGGTAGAGCCCAGAGACCAAATGGGTCCCGTCCTGCGACCCCAAAAGGTAGTGCAGCGGAAGTAGTATCTCAGGCTCATCAGGGTAGTTGGGAAGGACATCACGCATCCCTGCGCGTAGCCGAATATAGTAGAAGAGTTCAAGGGGCGTAGGCTTGTGAGTCTTAAAAAATAGGTCAATGGACTTGAAACGATGTTCATGAAACAGATCCCCCTAGCAGGCGACAAGCAGTTTGTCGCAGAGCCGGCGGAATCCCAGTTCTGATAACAAGGAAAGTTGTGGATGGTAGGTGAGCGGTAATTTGGGGGAGTAGGGCAGCGGGCATGCCAGTCTCCTAGCGATACGGCGCCATGCATCTAGAGTGCAGGAGACCGAAGTATTCGATGTCGTGATAGATGTCTCGGGACAGTGTAGCAGGCCATTGAGCGGGAGCGGGTGTACAATCCAGTCCTCCACCGCTATATGCGGCAGGAAGGGAGCAGGAGCCATCCAGTGGTAGGCAAAGTGTGCCTGCGCGCACTGATAGTATGTTTCAAAATCAGGGATATCAAATCCTCCTCTGTCATAGGGAAGAGTCAGTGTCGACCACTTTAAGCGGGGAGATTTGCCACCCCAGAACAGTCTGCGCAGCTCCGAGCGGAGTGTCTTGAAGAAGAAGGCACCTGGGTAATAGGGGATATTAAGAAAAAGGTACAAAAAGCGGGGCAAAATCACCATTTTTATAAGTGATGCTCTCCCACCCATGGAGAGCGGTAGCGTGATCCATCTATCGACGGAAGCAGTCAATTTGGTCATGGCTACCCCGTAGTTGGAACGTATCGTCTCGTCCTTATCCCGAGAGATACGGATTCCCAAGTAGCGGAGATCATCGCGGCACCATGCTAACGGGTAATCAAGAGGGAAGGCGTGTACCGCATCTGTAAGAGGAAAAAATTGCGACTTGGCCCAGTTGATGTGTACACCTGATATCCCTCCGTAGAGGACGAACTCCCGAAGCAGGGGATTGAGATGCGTGTCCGGATATTTGACGTACAGTGTGATATCGTCCGCATAGAGAGACACATCAATTTGTCGCTGCAGGCATTGTACCGCTCCCGCTCGGTGTAGTTGACGTAAGCGACAAGCGAGTGGCTCAACCGCAAGGGCAAATAGCAGAGGAGAGAGCGGGCAACCCTGTCGGGTGCCTCTCGTGATGGTGATGGGTTGCGACAACCTTCCGTTAATTAACACCCTCGCCGTGGGGTCCGTGTTTAAGAGGCGAACCCAGGCTAAGAACATTTTAGGGAATCCCATTCTAGCTAGGACCGAGAAGAGGTAGGGCCACTTGACAGAGTCGAACGCCTTGGTGGCGTCTAGGAACACAGCCGCCACTGGGACGTCAGGGTGTACCGTGCGGAGCAGGGAGAAAAGGGTGCGAAGATTATAAGATGTGGATCTACCCGCAACGAACCCAGATTGATCGGGCAGAACAAGTCTGGTCATGAGCAGCGAAAGCCGCGTGGCAAGGATCTTGGCGAGGATTTTAACGTCGCAGTTTAGGAGGGAAAGCGGGCGGTAAGAGTCACAGGAGGTAGGGTCTTTATCCGGCTTCAGGAGGGAGGTGATGACCACTTCTCGCATAGAGCCGGGAAGTATCCCATCAGCGAGGGACTCGGTAAAGACCTCGCGGAGCACGGGCGCCATGATGTCTATGTAGGCTTTGTAGAACTCTGCTGGTATACCGTCGAGCCCCGGAGCCTTACCATTTTTGAGGGACATAATGGCTTCACGAACCTCGTCCAATTCGAACGGTGCCGCGAGAAACTCCCTGTCGCCATCGCTGAGCCAGCAGAGCGCCACGGCATTGAGGTATTCAGCGTATGGCACGTCCATCTCTGCCGTGGACGTATAGAGCGACGAGTAATGCGTCGTGAATGCGGAGAGTATCGCATCCGACTCTCTGATAGTGGCGCCGGATTCATCAGTAAGCTCTAGTATATTGGTGTGCACCCGGTCTGGACGTGTAATCGCAGCTAGTACTTTACCAGGCCTATCCCCCTCGCAGTATTTCCGGGCGACCCAGTGTTTACCCCGATATTTTGCTTCTCTGGCCGCCTCCTCCTCATATTTAGACAGTGTTTCTCTGAAAGTCGCGTGTAGTTGTGGGTCAGTGTCTGATGTCATGCGGAGTTCCAGTTCTCGCAGGTCCCTGTCCAGTGTGGTGATGGTGTGTAGAATAGCACGCAGTACCCCGTGACCCTTTGAGATGCAGAACCCCCTGATAGTGACCTTGAAAGCCTCCCATACATGTTCGACTGACTCCACCGAACCCTTATTCCTAGGAAAGAAATCCTCGATTTCTTCGCCCAGCTCAGTGCGAAATAGGTTATCGAGGAGCATATCAGGACGCAGTCTCCACTGCGGCCGCGTGCTGTCCCATCCAGGAGTACGGAACTGCAACTTGACAGGGCTATGGTCAGAATAGGTACGAGGCAGATGGTCCACCCCCAATAAGTCTATAGCAATGTCTCTATTAACTAGGAAGTAATCTAAGCGCGCCCATGTCCCAGTATGAGATGTGAAGTGTGTACCCTCCCGTCCAAGGGGATGCAGGTGTCGCCAGGCATCCAAAAGTCCCCCCTCCTCCACAACCCCCTTCAGTGCTTCTCGGGCCCCGGGCTTGTAAGAATTAACTCCATCCGCTCTGTCTAGGGGGGGCACCAGCGCCAAGTTAAAGTCACCACCCCAAATAACATGTCGTGCCCCAACAGCCACAATCCTACCCCACAATGCGGAAAAAAAGGCAGGCGAATCGACATTTGGTGCATACATTGACACAAACAGATAGATGTCGTGGCCCACCCTACCCCACAACAAAGCATAGCGGCCTTCTTTGTCCACCTCCTCCCCAAGGCGATGAAAAGGCACTCCACGGGCAACCAGCACTACAACACCCCTTGCATAGGTCGAGTAGGAGGAAAAAGCACGAGCGCAAGCTCACTTTGACGCAAAAGAAACTGCACTTCGCGCAGGCAGATGGGTCTCCTGCAGCATGGCAATCTGCACATGATGTCTATTCAAGTAGGCAAAGACATTTCTGCATTTTTTAGCATCATTCAATCCTCGGACATTCCATGATAAACATGTCAAACGCGCCGTTGCAGTCAAAGCAGCCATGGACACAGCAACAGTATAAGTAAGAGCGCCCGAGGGGGTCGCATTATGACACCACACCCTCCCCTCCAGCACCAAGTCATACACCAGGCAAGCAAATATATACACAGTTTAAGCACAATTAGCCTCAAGAACGCTAACCCCCCTCCACCCACCCCAGCATCCCAATCATGCCGGAAGCCATGGAACCCACCCACGTAACCCTCCCCCTCCCCTCTCTCCCAACTTTAGTAGCGCAAACAGCGTAAAACGCAACAATGCAATGGGGGACACCCGACAGGGGTACAACATAGAGCGCGCGCTGCCACTATCTGATCCTTAGCTCCAGAACTATACCGCCCTCGGTGGAGACTAGGGCCGAGACAGTGGTCCTTGGTGTACGTTACCACTGGGGTGCAAGGTTCATACAGGTCCAGTACTCGTGCAGCATCCCAGTTATTAGAGTCCAATACGTCGTCAGCAGGCAGGTCGGCGCAATGCATACGCAGCTCAAAGCGTGCAGTGATAGTTAGTCATCGTGATGCACCGGAGGTAGGTCAGCATTCTCCATTTCGTCCGCAGGCTCTTGGTCGTCCCTGCGTGCCCTTCGGATCTTCTTCAGGAAGTCCTCAGCTTTTTGCGGGTTTGTAAAAAAGCTTTGCTTACCCTGATGGGTGACTCGGAGCTTTGCAGGGTACAAAAGGGCATAGTCTATTTGAGCGTCCCGCAGTTTTTTCTTCACTGGAAGGAACTTGCGCCGTTCGTCCTGAACCATCGGCGTAAAGTCGGGGTAGATGGAGAAAGTGATCCCATCATACTGCAACGATCTTTGAGTCCGAGCAGCTCTGAGGGCGGTATCACGATCGCGATAATTCAAGAGACGAGCAATTATAGGCCTCGGTGGTAAACCAGGCTGTGGCATGGGTGCCAGGGAGCGGTGAGCCCTCTCCACAATGAACTGAGGCGAGAAGGCCTCCTCTCCGATCGAGCCCCTCAGCAATTTCTCCACGTACAGTTCCATCCTGCCCGTGGCCGTGGATTCCGGCACATTTGTAATGCGAATGTTGTTTCGGCGGCTGCGTGCCTCTAAATCCTCGTTCTTTGCCGCTATGATACGAAGCAGGTTGTCCATCCTGGCCAGTTGCGTCGTATGGGTCGTGGCTACATCAGTGTTGTCAGAGATCCTCTGCTCCGCAGTCGTAATACGCTCTTCATGGCGGTCAACTTTGTGAACCAGGGCGTCCAAACGGGCCGTGACCCCGTCCACTTTTTCCACAACGGTGGCGAAGCCTTGACGCATCTCCTGTATCAGGTTGGTAAGGTCCACAGCAGGGGCCGGAGGTGAGGAGGGCTGCGGAGATGGCGCGCTGGGCCCCGGGTTCATCTGTGATGATGTGGCGTTTTTGCGCGCGCTGTCGAAGCTCAGTTTGGGCTGGCGAGTCTCAGGCCGCCCCATGACAGTGTCCGGAGGCGAGCGATGGGCCACAATGAGGGAGGACAGTGCAATCCAGCGCAGGTGCAGGCCTAGCAGGAAGGATGGGGCCAGCAGGAGGCAGGAGGATCACAGGCTCAGGTATGTCCCTATAAACAGTAGGAAGGACGACTCCAAAGAGAAGCGCTATGCAGCCTTCGAGGCAGTGGGTGAGGATCCGGCCAGGGGCACGCAGTCGCAGCCACAGGCACCCCCAGCACACAGCCGGGTGGGGAAAGGGCCAGGACTCCGCAGGTAGCAGCAGACAGCAGGGGCCAGGCCAGATGGACAGAAAGCGGCTATCAGCAGCCGCGTGACGTATCTTGCAGGACGGCACCCCACACGTCTCAGTAGGGCGCCGGCGAGTGAGGCGGGATGTGGCAGGGGGCACCTCTCGCAGGGGGGGCCGGTCTCAGACCCCCAGAAGGCAGATCCGAAGGTCCGCGCCGCACAGGCCGGGGTCCGCGGCAATGCGGACGACAGGGATGACAGACCCAGGGGGCCGCAGCTCCACCCGCCGTGCGGGGAGCGTCCCCCCTCAGCGCCAGCAAGGTGAGCCAGCGAGCGCTTGGGGAGGGGGGGGGGACCCAAGGGAAGGCAACAGCAATCGCCTACCTGCTCGGCAGCCTCCGCACACCGCCCCGGAAGGATCGCGAAGAGAGAGTACTGGCGCGGCCTTGGGTCCTCGTGGCAGTCCCCGAGGTCGCGTGATCGCGGTGGCCCAGCGCCCGCTCTCCGCAGCTCCGGAGCCCAAGTCGGGCAGAGTCCAGCAGCTTGTAACCCCGGCCCCAGAGCCCACAGCGGCTCCAAACTTGAAACGAGTGTGGGGTTCAATACCAGGATGCAGGATCCAGTCTTTTTAGGGTGTTACAGCACCCCGTGGCATAGGATCTAGGAAGGATGCATGACCAAGGAGCGGGAGCTGCACGTCTAAGCAGCCATTCCGCAAGCGCGCCCTCTAGCGCCCCTACTCCTGGGCTAATTTAGGCAGAGTCAGCACACACTGTTCCCAAGAGAGGTCCCAGGGTGCTGGCCGGATCTCACTGGAGTCGTGTTTACTGCCTTTGGGGATCCAGGAAGAAGCCTCACCGACAGCCTGTCCAGACCAGGACTGAAAGCAGGTAATGAACAATTTAAGGAATGTTACAGATTTTAGGTTTATGGCACTAGTACGTCAGCACTCCAGGGGAAAAAAACAGACACTAAATGGGAGTGATTTTTCGTTACTACACAAGACTTCGTCTTCTCTTCCCACTAACTCCATCCTGACAGTGAGGTGCTAACAGGCAAAAGGTACAAACTGAGATACAGCACTTTTCTTGGAAGGGAACCTGTTCCCCAACGAGATACACAGTGTAGCAAATTTGCAGGGTAGTATGGAACCCATAAAGCAGGCGGTACCCTTGCCAGGAGACCTTTTGTGACTAAATTCAACCATTCCAAGCTCAAATAGATTTTCAGCCCTAAGAGATCTGGCCCCAGTACCAGGAGACAGCGTATCAAAGGAAGGTAATCCTACAGCAAGCACAGTTTTTGAGGTGCCTCCTAAATCCACCTTAGGTTTAGACCCAATACAAGGGATGTTTATCCAGTTGTCATTAGAGATCAAGGAGCGTTTTTCAGACTCAGAAATCAACCAGCTGAAAATCCAAGACACATACAGTAGTTCAGAGGAAAATCTTTCACCATTAACAAATCATATGGATGATTTGGAGAATAAAGTGGGAGAGCTGAGGTTTGATGTGAAAGACAATACCTAGGAGGTGGCCAGGCTTAAGGAAAGGGAGAGGGATCTGTCAGACATACTGAAGAGGCTCGAAAACAATTCTAGAAGAAACAATATCAGGATTCTTGATTGAAGAGAAGGATTGGAAGGGGCAATACCAAAACCTTTGTCATAGATATCTTGAACAAAGCTTTCCCACACATTGTTTTGGCGTCTGTATGGGAAGCAGATATTCAGAAGGTACACAGAGGTCCTTTTAAACTTACCTCTTGTCGGAAGAAGCCTAGGAAAATCTTGGTATACATCCAATCATGTCTTCTTAAGGGAAAACTACTCGGTCAGCCCTTAAACATTAGAGTAACCAGGTACAAGATGCTTCATTTAGAATATGGACCGACATCTCAGTGTGACAGAGGATAGAAGATGGAAGCTGGGCAAGCAGATTGACGATCTGAAAGAATTAGGAGCCCAAGTGCAGCTAAGGTTTCCTTCCTTACTCAAAGTGATGTGGGCTAATAAGATGTATAATTTCCGTTTTCCAGAGGAGGTGGGCATCTTTTGACACTCCATAAATCTCCAGCTAGTTAGGCATTAAATTTGTGTAAGGTGGGAGTTCAGTGTATGTTATTTGAAATTATTGAGTTAGCGGATTGCGGCTTGAATTGGTAATTGCCAATAGATAGTCAGGCAGGATTCCCATGGGTGGGGAGGGCAGGGTTGAACAAGTGTGGGTGGGGAGCATTGGGAAAAAAAGGAAAAAAAACGTTGTAAAAGTGTCTTCTTTCTATATAACCGTTCTCTGCAGATGCTGTGTTTTTTTTTATTATTTTTTTTATTCCTCATATACCAATGATGGGTATTCTAGATAGGGTATCTCCACCTCTCCAAGTTACGATATGCCGACCTCCAGGATCAAATCCAAGGAATTTAATCAGGAATTTAATCAGGGGTAGGAGAGGAAAGAGAATCCCCCTCCAGACTCAACTGTTTGCTAAATCCACTCCATACCCTTTAATCTGAACAGCCCCTGGTTGGGTTGGAGACCAAGCACTAACAGTACCCAGGTGAAATCATAGGAATATTTCTCAACGGTTCCGCCAAGCCACTAAGGCCGCCCAGGTCTTATCAAGGCTAGAAATATCAGATGCTATGTTGGACTCACTAATATATATAATATATCTAAGGCAGTCAGCAAAAATTGGGGTATTCTCTGACTACCAAGACTTACATATTTCTCGTCTTGCTAAAATCATTACATAGAATATGAATTTAGTCCTCATCTCCTTAAGCTGGTACCCTATCTCTAGGCCAAAAAGAATGATCATAGGAGTGATAACAAAATGTATATCTAATACTTCCTTTATAAATTCTTCAATCTTAGACCAGTAGAGAGATAGTCTTGGACACTCACCAAACATGTGCAAATGATCTGCAGCAGGAAACTTACAACGTGGACAACAATATTCGAGGTTTGTAAACTTAGCCAATTTCTTAGGGGATATGTATACTCTATATAAGGTGAACAGATGATTTTGTTTTAGAGGGGCTGGTTTCACCACTGTATACAATAATTTAAAAGAATCTCCCCAAAGTGCCAGTATATTATCACATTGCCCTGCTACTACTTCCCCCCATAATTTATTAAGTTCGGGTTCTGTGACTTCATCTTTCTCGTTTAGTGCCTCATACCAGAAGGAAATCTCTTTTTTCCAGCGCCCTTTTTTCTTTACGAGTTCAAACTTGAAATTGCTTATAGGGCCCCAAGACAAAATACGCAAAGCAGGGGAGGAAGACCTGAGTGGTCCGATCTCAGACGAACAATGGGATGCCTACTGTGCGGTCCCGAAAAAAAAATTCCCTTAACAGCCGCCACAAACTAATTCATTTTAAGTTTCTCTGAAGGATGTACATTACCCCTGTAAGAATCCATAGAATAGACCCTGCCAGAACACAAATTGCACCAGATGTCATGCTCCGAATGCTGACTTTGCTCATCTGGCTTGGACCTGCCCAAACGTACAAGCATACTGGGTGGCCATTCATGGGTTGGTGAGTGACATGATTATGGTCCCAATGACCCCCTTACCTGAGATTGCATTACTGGGGTATGTTGTTCAGTTCCCACAGGCCACTCGCATGTTTGTTGCTATTAGACTGCGCCTGGCCAAAAGGGAAGTGGCCATCCACTGGGGTGGCAGGACAGCGCCATCAGTGAAGCGATGGTTGAGAAGCATGGCATCTTGCTCTACAAACAGTGACAACGTGTACGCAACGACACTCCCCCTTACTTCCAGGCCTAAAGATATCTGGGGACCTTTCAGGGTATATCTTCAGGCACAGCAGCGAGACCCCCCCATGCAGGCAGAGCACGGTATAGTTCCTACTGGGGTGGGCTAGGTCATCAAGAAGTGTCTGTCGCTACTCACCTCTTAGTTAGTATTTTGTTCTTGTTGCTATAGTTGATTTGTGTTCAATCCTTGAGTGTATACACCACTTATGTTCAACGAGCGATTGAAATTGCTAGTGCATTAACAATGTGGGAATTCGAGGCACACATTTTGGGGTAGCGTTAGAATGGGTGACACCGTTGACTGTACCATGGATGATGTATATTTTACCTGCATGTACTTACCTAAAGATGTTATTGGTCCCAGTATACCGCTGTACTTATTTCTAAATGCAAAATAAAGTGTTAAAAAAAAACAAAAAAAACATGGCGGACAGCTAGGTAGCCAGACGCGAGCTGCTCCCCGCTAGCGATGCTATCCTAAACTCCCACTGACTATTACTGAACTGAAATCCCTTTGCAGGATTCATTTAGGAGCAGGTAGTTGTCAATGTGCCTTGTTGTGGGTGCCAGGGTTTCCTCTGCCAGCTTTGCCGTTTGCTTTCCCCATAAGGCTGTGAGGCTTGTGTGTTATGCACACACCACACATATATTATATAATTGCCCGCATTTTCGGGGGGATTGGCCTACTTATCTCACCTCACGAGGCCCGGGGTTGGTGTCCGGGCTGGTTCTTTCCGGCTGCATTCCTCGGTGCTTCCTTAGCTCTGCATACACGTCGTTTGGACGGTGGTTGCGCCGCGTCTTTTCTGGCGTTTTTCTATTCTTTTCCTTTAATGCTTGGATGTGTGCGGGATCCAGCCTGGCAATTTTCAAGGCTGCAGGCCGCACCCTGCAGCCATTCACTGAGCTAGCCCTTTACTCCTGGGCCAATTTAGGCAGAGTCAGCACACACTGTTCCCAAGAGAGGTCCCAGGGTGCTGGCCGGATCTCACTGGAGTCGTGTTTACTGCCTTTGGGGATCCAGGAAGAAGCCTCACCGACAGCCTGTCCAGACCAGGACTGAAAGCAGGTAATGAACAATTTAAGGAATGTTACAAATTTTATTTTTATGGCACTAGTACGTCAGCACTCCAGGGAAAAAAACAGACACTAAATGGGAGTGATTTTTCGTTACTACACAAGACTTCTTCTTCTCTTCCCACTAACTCCATCCTGACAGTGAGGTGCTAATAGGCAAAAGGTACAAACTGAGATAAAGCACTTTTCTTGGAAGGGAACCTGTTCCCCAACGAGATACACAGCGTAGCAAATTTGCAGGGTAGTATGGAACCCATAAAGCAGGCGGTACCCTTGCCAGGAGACCTTTTGTGACTAAATTCAACCATTCCAAGCTCAAATAGATTTTCAGCCCTAACAGATCTGGCCCCAGTACCAGGAGACAGCGTATCAAAGGAAGGTAATCCTACAGCAAGCACAGTTTTAGAGGTGCCTCCTAAATCCACCTTAGGTTTAGACCCAATACAAGGGATGTTTATCCAGTTGTCATTAGAGATCAAGGAGCGTTTTTCAGACTCAGAAATCAACCAACTGAAAATCCAAGACACATACAGTAGTTCAGAGGAAAATCTTTCACCATTAACAAATCATATGGATGATTTGGAGAATAAAGTGGGAGAGCTGAGGTTTGATGTGAAAGACAATACCTAGGAGGTGGCCAGGCTTAAGGAAAGGGAGAGGGATCTGTCAGACATACTGAAGAGGCTCGAAAACAATTCTAGAAGAAACAATATCAGGATTCTTGATTGAAGAGAAGGATTGGAAGGGGCAATACCAAAACCTTTGTCATAGATATCTTGAACAAAGCTTTCCCACACATTGTTTCGGCGTCTGTATGGGAAGCAGAGATTCAGAAGGTACACAGAGGTCCTTTTAAACTTACCTCTTGTCGGAAGAAGCCTAGGAAAATCTTGGTATACATCCAATCATGTCTTCTTAAGGGAAAACTACTCGGTCAGCCCTTAAACATTAGAGTAACCAGGTACAAGATGCTTCATTCAGAATAAGGACAGACATCTCAGTGTTACAGAGGATAGAAGATGGAAGCTGGGCAAGCAGATTGACGATCTGAAAGAATTAGGAGCCCAAATGCAGCTAATGTTTCCTTCCTTACTCAAAGTGATGTGGGCTAATAAGATGTATAATTTCCGATTTCCAGAGGAGGTGGGCAGCTTTTGACACTCAATAAATCTCCAGCTAGTTAGGCATTAAATTTGTGTAAGGTGGGAGTTCAGTGTATGTTATTTGAAATTATTGAGTTAGCGGATTGCGGCTTGAATTGGTAATTGCCAATAGATAGTCAGGAAGGATTCCCATGGGTGGGGAGGGCAGGGTTGAACAAGTGTGGGTGGGGAGCATTGGGAAAATAAGGAAAAAAAACGTTGTAAAAGTGTCTTCTTTCTATATAACCGTTCTCTGCAGATGCAGTGTTTTATTTTTTTTTATTTTTTTATTTTTTTTATTCCTCATATACCAATGATGGGTATTCTAGATAGGGTATCTCCACCTCTCCAAGTTACGATATGCCGACCTCCAGGATCAAATCCAAGGAATTTAATCAGGAATTTAATCAGGGGTAGGAGAGGAAAGAGAATCCCCCTCCAGACTCAACTGTTTGCTAAGTCCACTCCATACCCTTTAATCTGAACAGCCCCTGGTTGGGTTGGAGACCAAGCACTAACAGTACCCAGGTGAAATCATAGGAATATTTCTCAACGGTTCCGCCAAGCCACTAAGGCCGCCCAGGTCTTATCAAGGCTAGAAATATCAGATGCTATGTTGGACTCACTAATATATATAATATATCTAAGGCAGTCAACAAAAATTGGGGTATTCCCTGACTTCCAAGACTTACATATTTCTCGTCTTGCTAAAATCATTACAAAGAATATGAATTTAGTCCTCATCTCCTTAAGCTGGTACCCTATCTCTAGGCCAAAAAGAATGATCATAGGAGTGATAACAAAATGTATATCTAATACTTCCTTTATAAATTCTTCAATCTTAGACCAGTAGAGAGATAGTCTTGGACACTCAACAAACATGTGCAAATCATCCGCAGCAGGAAACTTACAACGTGGACAACAATATTCGAGGTTTGTAAACTTAGTCAATTTCTTAGGGGATATGTATACTCTATATAAGGTGAACAGATGATTTCGTTTTAGAGGGGCTGGTTTCACCACTGTATACAATATTTTAAAAGAATCTCCCCAAAGTGCCAGTATATTATCACATTGCCCTGCTACTACTTCCCCCCATAATTTATTAAGTTCGGGTTCTGTGACTTCATCTTTCTCGTTTAGTGCCTCATACCAGAAGGAAATCTCTTTTTTCCAGCGCCCTGTTTTCTTTACGAGTTCAAACTTGAAATTGCTTATAGGGCCCCAAGATATGGTACTGCACCAGCTAGAGAGCTGATAAAATTTAAACCTAGTGAGAGTTCCGTTTGTCAGCCGAGAAAGTGAGTCCCACCCCAATAATTCTGAGCCATCTAGAATATGCTGCCATTGCATGATACCAGCTGTTTTAAGGGGAAGCGATAATTGATCTCTGAGACATTCGGGTGTTCCCGGGGAATCCCAAATTGGAGCAAGAGGTGAATAATAGGGGATGCCGAATTGTTTTCTTACAAACACCCAGTTTCACAGTGCCGTGCCCAAGACCTTTAGTCTAACCTTCTTGTAGAACTTTGGGTCCCCAAACTTAAATAAGAAAAATTCATAACCCAGAGGAATGTTATGTAGTAGCGCCTGAAATAGCAAACCCAAACAAGATGTATCAGCTTTATCAGCCAATATCCTGAAGTTTTTCAAATGAAATGCATGGCAATAATGAAGAATGTCCGGCATAGCGAGTCCACCTGTCCTCATTTTCCTTCTCAGTTTTTTCAGGGAAATCCTGGGCGATTTGGAATTCCAAATGAAAGATCCTACTCGTCCCTGCAATTTAGCAATATCCTTGGAATTGAATGATAATGGTATCGAGTTAAATAGGAAGGTGATCTTTGGTAAAATGACCATTTTTACTAGGTTCACCCTCCCAAAAATGTTCAATGGTAGACCCGACCAACTATGTAAGAGCACATTGATGTCCTTATATACTCTGTCTAAGTTTACTTTGGATGTCTCTGAAATGTAATGAACAAGATGTATACCTAGGTACCTCATCCGAGACTTTGTTCCAGGGAATTGATCCTCCTGATTCCATTGCATGACCTCGGTTTTTTCTTTATTGATTTTATATCCTGAGACCTCTCCGAATACTTCTGCATGATGGAATAGTTGAGGGATTGATACTTCAGGATTAGATGTGAACATCAAAAGGTCATCCGCATACAAGGCAAATTTTAAATCTAGTCTATTAATGCTGAAAGGTTCAATTAGAGCATCCGATCTTAGCTGTATAATTAAGGGCTCTAGGTATAAATTGAACAACAGGGGGGAGAGGGGACATCCCTGTCTGGTGCCGCGTGTCATTTGGACCCAATCTGTAAGTAAGTTATTTACAAGAAACTTGGCTCTAGGATGGAGATATAATGCTTTCACGGATGTTATGAAATTAGTTGGTATACCAAACCTTGACAAAGCTTCCCATAAATACAACCAATTAACTTGGTCGAAAGCCTTGGCGGCGTCGATAGCCACAATGGTTAATGGGGATTTTTCAACTGTAGCAAAGTCGATTGCCGCAATTACGTGGAAGGTCAATTTGTTCAATTGTCTACCAGGCATAAAGCCCCTCTGGTCTTCATGAACTAAAGGCTTAATTACTTTGGCCAATCTCGCTGCCAAGACGCCCGCAAAGATTTTATAGTCGGTATTTAGCAGCGAGATTGGCCGATATGACTCGACTATTGTAGGGTCTTTATTTGGCTTCAGAACCAAGGTGACCGTAGCCTCAGACCAGGTCGGAGGAGTAGACAATCCTGCTAGATGTATTTTATTAAATAAGGCCGTGAGAATGGGAACTAAAATATCAGACCCCATTTGATATATTTCTGCCGGAAGCCCATCTGGGCCGGCTGCCTTTCCCCTAGCCATTCTCTTCAGCTGGTCATGTACCTCCCCATCTTTGATAAGAGAACTCAAAAACAGGCTATCTGTCTCAGTTAAATGTGGAAGGCTTAGCCCCTCCAACCAGTGAACAGCATCTTCAGTTGATGTTTTATCGACATTGTCCTTATATAAATTCTGCATATATGTTGTAACTTCTTCCAAAATCTCACCATTATCAAAAGATATGTCCCCAGAGCTTGGTATTCTCAATCTACTAATCTGATTCCTAGTACGATCGGATCTAGCCTTCCAAGCCAGAATTCGGCCACATTTCTCTCCGTAGGAGAAGTTTTGTAGCCTGCTTGTATCCCATCTCTCCTTGATGATTTTATCTAGATTAGCCTGATATTTAGCTTTTAAAGTCTCCAACTCCTTCTGTATTGATATCAGGTTAATCTGCTGTTCTAGGGAGGCTTTCTGTAGTTCTTGTTCTTTTTGCTTTATTTTGGATAAGGAGTCCTCCTCTAACTTCTTCCTATTTTTATTTCTTCTTATCATTTTAGTTGTAAGTATCCCCCTTAGAAAGTAAGTATCCCCCTTAGAAATGACTTGAAGGCTTCCCATATTGTTTGATCTGATGCAGTCGCCTTATTAAATTCAAAGTACTCTGCCATAAGTATCAATAGATCATTCTTTAGCTCTTCCTGTGATAATAAGGATCTATCTAGGGTCCATCGCCTAACTTGATTATTTTGTGAAAGTTTAACTGTTAACTCTACCAAAGAATGATCAGATAATATTGCCGGGATATAGGAGGTAGACAAGATCTCAGAGAGCAAACTTTGATCAATAAGGAAGAAGTCTATGCGTTAATGATGTCTGTGTCTATAGCTATAGAATGAATAGTCTCTGATGTTCTGATTCTTGATCCTCCAGACATCTAGTAAATTGAAATCCCTCATGATATTCCTAAGCTCTCTTTTAGATCTAAATAGATGGGGCAAAGCCACCTTAGAAGTACAATCTAGTCTTGGATCAAGAACAAGATTAAAATCACCACCTAGAATGTTGGGAGCATTTAATTCAAGCAGACTGGTTTTTATGCTGATCAAAGCCTCCGTGGAATCCTGATTTGGTCCATAATAGACTACACATATCAGTTTTGTATTTTTTATGGCTAAAGATAGAGTCAGCCATCGACCTGTGTGATCAGTTTCATATTTTTCAACTCTTATCCCGCTATTGATTCTAGTGATTATCACCACTCCTCTGGTGTTACCACTCTGTTGAGAGCAAAGGAGGTCCTGTATCCATTTTTTATTTTTAAAAGCTATCCTACATTCCTGCTGTTCAAGGTGGGTTTCTTCTAAAAGGAGGATATGGGCCCCAGACTTATTTAGGGATTCACATATTCTACCAAGTTTTTTACTCTCCCTTAACCCGTTAACATTCCAGTTTATTATTTTTATTTTATTCTCCATTTTCCTTATTTATCACAGAGAAAACGTACCAGTTGTATAGTTGTATAGCTATATAGTTAACGTCAATATCTACTCCGGTGTCTACTCTAAACACAGATTGGCTCATACCCATCTCATCATTTCTAGATATATGAGGAAATTGTTTTTTCTTTTGTGCCCCCCCCCCCCACCTACCACCCACCTCCCCCCATGAGGAACCACCCCTTATTACCTTTGGCGATTGTATCGCCATTGGGGCCCTTCCCCCCGATCCGGATTCTGGTCCTTTCTGTGCCCACTGTATATAGCAAAAGTACCTACACCCAACTATCACCCTAAGTTATTTTTTTTATTTTTATGTTTTATTGTTTTTTTATAATTTTTATTTGTATAAGGTTTTCTATTTCTATATATTTTTTTATATATATATATATATATATATATATATATATATATATATATATATATATATATATATATATATATATATATATATATATATATATATATATATATATATATATTATTTTTTTTCCCTCTCTCCCCTTTCTATTTTTTTGTCTGAAGATATTACTCTCCTACAGCCCCTCCTTATTTTGCTTCTTTTTTTTTTTTAAACTCAGTATATCTATATGTATATATTACATATACTATATTCCAATAATAAGACCTACTAAATTCTCATGATGGAAGTTCTGTGGTATCAGACTATCTCTGAGCCTCTTTCAGGCTAATAATGAATCTATCTACTTCCTGAGGGGACGTAAAATTATGAGTCTTATTATTCCATACCACCCGTAGTGAGGCTGGGAACTTCATCATAACTTGTGCACCCAACCCTCTTAATTCCTGCATCCGAGACCCCAGCTCCCACTGCCTCTGTGCGGTCACTCTGCCAACATCTGAGCGGATTAGATACTTGGAGGAGTCAATCTGAAGTGTAGAATCAACGAGAGCTCTACTTAGTATTAATTCCTTAACTGAATATGATAGAAAGTTTACCAAGATTTTCCTGGGAGCATTTCTGTCGGGATGACGACGAAAGGGATCTCTATGAGCTCGCTGTATTTCATTTTCAAGGTTAATGTCAGATCTATCCTTCAGGACTCCTTCTCTCAAAAGTTTGCAAATCAGAGTCTTTACGTCTCCATTTTCGGCCCCTTCGG
Source organism: Lissotriton helveticus (assembly GCF_964261635.1). Lineage (NCBI taxonomy): Eukaryota > Metazoa > Chordata > Amphibia > Caudata > Salamandridae > Lissotriton > Lissotriton helveticus. Next base: position 1,620,034,780 of record NC_136061.1, read on the forward strand.
GGAATTATAAGAATTTCAGATTATTGCATCTCGCATGAATCTCCAGACGCTCCATATCCTGCTGTAGGGTCATATTCTGGGCTTTCAGTTCAGATATTGTTTTTGAATATGCCTGCGTGACTCTTGTGAGAACTGCTACCTCCCCCTCTAAGGCTTCTGTTCTTGTACTGATATCGTCCAGTTTACTTTCAAGGATGGTACATTTCTGTGTAATTTCTTTCTGATTTCCTTCAGATATTTCAAATTTGGGTAGCAGTTTTGCCAAAAGATCATCGCGCAAGGATCTAAATAAACTTTCCATATTTTCCTCTCCTACTTTCTGTTGCTGTTCTGTTCTTTGGCTGATACCTACTAGTGGGTCTGTTGCCTCAGAAGGGAAGCCACCAGCTATACTAACTTTAGCCTATAGAGTTAACCCCAAAAAAAGCTCAGTGGAAGTATGGGGGCTGGAGTTCTCCCTATTACCCCCCTGTGGAACAGTGTTCGTGGAGTCGTCTCTTAAGTCCGTTTCTGGCTCTGTAAGTAGAGGGGCATACCTATTTTGCAGGGTCACTTCCGAGCCAGGTCCAGGAATAGTAACAGTAGACACTTGTAAATCAGCCTGGGGTAACATCTGCTTAGTGGCTGTGGCTAAGTCTAAATTAGATACTGTTTTCTCCATTATCTTAAAGTAAGATGTTAAGGAAGAAGCCGGTTTTAATACAGCAGATATTTTCTTCTGTTTTTTCACCTCTTCGTTTTTACTTCCCCCCCTCCTCTCTTTTTTTTTTGTCGTGGGGTTAGAGGGACTGGAAACAGGCTACGAGTTTGATTTAGGGAGGAAATTTGTAGAAATTCCCGTTCTGGTAAGGAACGAAGGAGATATCTGCTCCTTATAACTGGGTGAACTGCAGCTACAACCACGGTCCCTTGCACTGTCTCCTTTGCCTCCAAGTTGTTATTATGCTTTTTTTTAGGCACTCTTGCAGCTGAGAAGGTTCTTTTGAAGTCACTAAGGGGGTCACAGGAATTGTATTGGGATCAGAGTCCATTCCCTCACAGGCTGTTGATCTAAGATAATAAGCCTGCGCCACTGACTGTAGCTTATATCTGTCCCCCAGTATTACAAGCCGCTTATCTGAAATAAACACACTGCGGGCATCTGACAGCACACCTCCTGCCTCACTGTCCCAGGAACGATACCCGCTCACCGCTAGGATCCCGCGCCTTCTGGGGTAGACCCTTGCTGCAGCACCCCGGATTCTCCTCCATACGTCAGATCTGCTCACGCCATTCGGAGCTCCTCGCTCGTCTCGCCTCACTCGGTCTCCGACCTCGTCACATCCAGCGTCACACCCAGCATCAGACTTGGAGGCTACGCCCATCAGGTCTCCAGGTCCTAGTGCACCCAGCTCGGCACGGCGTCGGTTCCCTCCTCAGCAGCACCAGAGGGGCAGAATAGTAGATTTGGTATGAAATAGGGTCTAAGAAGGAAAAAAATGTAAATCACATTTGCTTACCGCAAGTAATCTCTTGCGTGGCGTATTGTATAGGTGCAGGTCTTCAAGAAAAATGACCAGACATTCCCCGACTGGGACAGAGCTCACACGACCGGCGTCAGCCTGCCGCCATCTTCCTCCGATCTTATATCACTGCAGATGCAGTGTGATAAGGAAACATGACGACGGGGGTTGGTGGAGGAGACTGCCTAGAAATGCTATGTTGGAATGTGAATGCTGCTCTAAATATTTTCCAACAGCTTATTAAATCGCAAGAAGACGATGAAGAGCACTGGACAATAGCTGAGGTTAGGAACCAGTTTACTTCTTATACATTGGTTAACTACTATGGCCTTAATAATCTTTGCCTCTTCCTGGCTGATTTTGAAGCTTCTCTGATACTCGGTGGGGACTTTAATGTCCGTCTATACAATAAGTTAGAAGATAGATCTTCCCCCGTACACAAATTGCTCATCTTCTTGCAATGTTAGACAACTTACATTTATGTGACGTTTGGCGCCAGAAGAAGGGCGATGCCAGAGATTACTTCTTTTATAGTAAGAAAAACAGCCAATTATTCGAGGATAGATTATGTTTTTATAGCGCTTTCAGAAGTAGGGAAAGTTAGAAAATTGAGTATTTACCCAACCATCTGTCCGATCATGGTGCAATAGCCTTGAGTAAGGAACTCCCCTCAAAGCATTCACTGGGGAGATGGACCTTGAATAGGAGACTTCTCCTACAACCATGCATTCCAGTTATGATTACGAGGGAAACAGCTATTTTCTTTGAGGATATTTTGATTTCCGTCCTTACCTCGACACATAGTATGGGACTCTTTCAAGTCCTGGTTGAGAGGGATCTTGAAGGGTGCCACGGCTGGCTGGGCCAGATTTGAAAAAAGGGCGATTGCTGACTTGGAGGAGCAATTACTGGTGGCTGAAGACGTCCTAAAGGACGGGCAGGGTAATGGCGCTGAAAAAGAAAGCTTACTGGGGAGGGTTGAACATCTGCAGCAGAAGTTTAGGCTTAAAACCGAAGTGAGTAAAATGAGGGACTTTGACCAGGGAGAGAATTATGGTAAACTATTCACTATGAAGAGCAGAATACACATATCCTGCAATTATATTAGGAAGATTAAAGTAGGCAGCCAGCTTGTGGAGTATAAAGATGATGTTGAATAGGCATTTACAGAATTCTTCCAGGATTTATACCAGGAGGATTTATTGGTGGATGAAGATACCTTAGATCATTGGCTTGAGGGGAAACAGCTCTTAAAGCTGAACCCAGATAGCCAAAATCTGCTCACCCAAGATATAACAGTGAACCAGGAGGATTTATTGGTGGATGAAGATACCTTAGATCATTGGCTTGAGGGGAAACAGCTCTTAAAGCTGAACCCAGATAGCCAAAATCTGCTCACCCAAGATATAACAGTGAACAAAATTCTCATTGACCTCAATAAAGTTAGGAAAGTCAAAGCTGCAGGGGCAGATGGGATTCCCAACAAGGTTTACGCTTTGCTATATGACAAAATTATCCCTATTTGGTTGGAATTATTCAACGAAATATTGAGAGGCACCTCCCTTTTGCCAGATTCATGAAATGAGGCGGTCATTTCACTAATCCTGAAGCAAAGGAAGGATCCAGCCCAGTGCCAGTCTTATCAGCCAACATCATTATTAAACTGTGATTATAAAATCTTCGCTGGGATTCTGAATGCCCGCCTTTGTAAGATCTTGGGGCCGATAATCCATGAAGACCAAAAGGGCTTCCTGCCAGGGAGGCAGATGCTAGATTTGGTTTATACTTTAATTGGCTCAATTGAACTGGCAACAACACATGGCACTCCACTGTCAATTATCACCACTGACGCAGCAAAAGCCTTCGATCAAGTTAACTGGCTTTACTTGAGTAGAGCTTTGAAGGCTTTTGGATTTTTCTAGACTTTTAGGGAGGTTCCCCGGGCTTGGATTGTGGTCAATGGCAACCTCACTGATTCTGTTTCAAGCAAGGCATAAGACAGGGGTGTCTATTGTCTCCTATCCTTTTTGATTTGTACATTGAGCCCTTAGCTCTTAGACAGAATAAAAAGATACTCCCCTTTGCTGTAAACTGTTTTACGAGGATGCTAGCCTTGTATGCAGATAACTTGATTATTTTATCATCTAATGTCAACAAAACTTTATCGGAGTTACTTCCTGAAGCACAGGCTTTTGGGGAACAGTCTGGGTACAAGGTCAATGACGATAAGGCTGAAGTCATGGCCTGGAACATTACAGCGCAGGGGGTGATACTCTCTAGGGAGATAAGATATCTGGGAATAACCATAACTCAAGACCTTAGAGAAATTCCTAAAATAAACCTGGAGAGAGTCTCCAAAGAGGTAGGTGTACTACTGAAAAGATGGCAGAATCTCCTGTTGACACACTTTGGGCAGGTTAATTTGGTTAAAATGTGTGTTCTCCCTAAGTATGCCTACTTATTAATAATGTTCCATTGGAGTTTGATAAAGGAAGTTTACTTAAAATACAGGGTAAGATCTCCTCCTTTAAATGAGTGAGTAAAGGGATCAAGTTGTCCTGAAAGAAACTAAGACATAAGCTTTCACATGGAGGTATGGGCCTACCTGATCTCCAGTTGTACTGTTGGGCATACCAATTAAAGAATTGTAGGATGCTACTTCTTAGGCCAGGTAGTACTCTGATTGGCAGTATGTTTAAAGCTATGTTGTTGGACTCCCCCGAGGAGAGTTTCATGTATACATTTGGCGCTCCCAAATTCTTTAAAACAGTTTGTCTGAAGGTGTTGCATGTGGCGGCCAAGCTGTGGTTTGATTGCTGCTCCTGTTTGGGCTTGTCCTACTACAGTGAATGGGCCCCAGTGTGGGACTCCCCAGGAACACCAGAATGTCTTTTGGACGCATTAGTTCAGCCACTAAAGGATGCAGGTATTGTACGCTGGATGGACATTGTGGATGGTGGCGAATGCTTATCATGGGACACCTAGAGGAACCTAACTAGTGGTGTACTTTCCAGGTTTAAACCTTATCAAATTTCAACATGGTGTAAGAGCCAACAGTGGCACTTCCCAGAGTATAAGCTAATGGAGGACGAGTTACAAGATCAGAATCCAAAAGGGAAGGAAGTAGCACAGTGGTACAATCATCTCCTTGCTGCAGCACACAGAAAGTTGGAACATCTTTATTTGGTCTGGGAGAAAGGCTTGCCGGACGATGAGCTGAAGACTTTATGTCAAGTATCTTTGGACATGCTTTACCCGTTGATCAAATCTGCTGCATTAAGGAGAAACCACTTCTTTACGCTCCACAGGATATATTGGACCCAACTCAAACTTTCCAAGATAAAGGGCAGTGGAGAAGCAAAGTGTATGAATTGTGGTGCTCAGAAGGCAGATGACATCTATGTGTTTTCTTGCTGCCCCCTGATAAAGGAGTTTTGGAGCAATGTGGGTAAGACCTTGTTGGATATCCTGGGTAAAGAAGTGGAGGCAAGCCCTGCAGTAATCTTGTTTGGTTTTGTTCTGCTGCCTGATGGGGTGGAAGGCCTAACGGTGTTGCAGAGTTAATTCGTTTTTTACTTGATCCTTTTGGCAAGGAGGGAGATTTGTAAGAAATGGCGCCAAGAAGCACCTTCTATATGGAGAGGTTGGTGGAGCTCAGTGAGATACTTTAGGGATTTAGACAAGAAGGTTAACTTCTATAGAGGAAGAACTGAACTTGGGTTATTTTGGAATCTCATAGATCCTGACTAGCAGGGAATGGTTGCATTATGCGTCAATTATTATATCTCTCGGTCTGCTGATGATGTGTTGTGCGCGTTGGCTCTTGCGAGAACATCAGCTGATACTGGACCCCCAAGTTATGAGCAGCAGGGGTGGATCATACCAAGAGATTGTTTATGCTATGGAGGTTATATGAGGACTTAAAAAAAAAACAATACATCCTAGTTTTTTTTCTTTTCTTGATATTTAGCCAGTATGGTGGAAGACGGGGCTCAAGGATGAATATCAGTCATCATCACATATGCCTTTAGCACTCATATCTTTACCACACATTTTACAACTTGTTGACCTTTACAACGCATTGTATTCTAGTCAGCCGGTCAACGATCCTTATTCAGCTGACTTCAAGCCATAAAAGCACAGAATAAAACAGAGCAATCATAAACTACATAAAATTAGTAAAAGCAATTTTAAAACCTGCTCAAAATCCAATTCATAGCGTCACAAAAGTTCATGGCACCAGGAACATTCACTGCACAACCCCATAGAGGTTTCTTATTCTAATTGCACAGTAAAATGTAAAACTGCTACATAGAGATCCAACTCACAATGCTTCTGAGCATGGAAATATAAATGATAAAATACGGTAAAGTGCATTTGCATTGATAAGTCATCAGCAATTTGGCAAAGGCTTGGGGAAGGCAACTAATACGTAAAGAAGATTGCAAAGGCCTTGGGGAAGGCAACTTATACATAAAGAAGATTTAAAAGAAACCTGTCAAGCAAAAACCCACTATTTCCATCAGAAATTGACATCAAATAAAATGCACAACCCAGCGATGTTTTCATAGCGGTATAGTTGGCACTGCTACTTAGTTTGTAAAAGTTTGCCTGGTGGAGTTTGCACTGTCTTTCCCTAAATGCTTCTTTAATTATGATCATCACAGTAGGTTTAATATCTTTCAGGTTGGAATACAGGTCTACAAGACCCAGATCCGAAAACCCCATTTTAATGAAGTTAATGTATTGGATCTCCAAAACATGATCCGTGGAGAGACAATCTCCCAGAATGTCTTCTGATGGAGAAGCTGCCTTGTTTCCACAAATTGTAACCCAGATGGATCAACTTAATCCTGTGCTCCAGGGGGTAAAGGCCCACCTCAGAGTGGTGCATAAAGGAAAGGATGGCTTGTGGAACAGCAAGGAGTCTTCTGAGGAACTGGTTCTCAACCTTTTGTAGAGGGCCAGCACCTTAGTGCCCCCTAACCCCCGCACCTTATGAAGCTATGGCAGTGCACTTGCTTTTGTAAATGCTAATAATCTCGCTCACCGGTTTATGTCCTAGCTGGCATGCAAAGGTGAAAATCACCTCCACTTCTCTTTGGGACTGGATGATCCTATTAGACAATAGGCTGCACCAAGATACATTTTGGTCAAGCGGGATAATAAGTAATTAAAATTCATGACCTTTTGAATTTGCGTGCCTTTCAGGTTAAATGTTCGGGTTTTAAAATTTTTGGGAACAATACTCATTGTGAAGGACTTGCGGACATTGGTACGCAAATCAAGCCCTCCTCATAAAACTATAAAATGGAGCTAAAAGGCATTGTTAACCATTTGCAGTTCCTGAAATTAGCATATCATCATCAGCAAATCATAACATGGGCAGGGCCGTTGACATCACTTTGGGGAGAGATCAGTTCAAGGTCATTAACATAAATGAGAAACATAAGGGGGCCATCACGCATCCCTGTCTGACTCCCATTGTGTATTTAATTTCATGAGAGAGGTCACCATCCGTGCCAAACCCGACCCAAGTCAGACAATCACAGTGCATTCTTGGTAGCTGTCCAATTATGGCTGTGCCGATTCCCATCCTACCATTATTCCCCGGAGAAATATTGTCTGTGTCAAAGACCGAAGAGAGGTCCATAAATGCTAGGAGAATGGATCTTCTCTTTTCTTTGACAGGTTTGCCAATGACCAACTGAAGATTCAAGCATTGATTGACTGTCACCAGACCTGACCCAAACCCATATTGGACTTTGAATAAGAAGACGGAGTCCTCCAGCCAAACCTCCAGTTTGCTTCCTCAAATCCTGCCAACGGTCTTGAGGGAGTTATCTGGGAGGAAAATAGGTCAGTAGCAGCGGGGATCATGGCGGCCCCCTTCCTTAAAGATGCGTACCACAACTGTTACCTCCCATGTCTGTATAAGATCTCCCTTGAAGGAAGCTTTGAAGCACTATAGAATTACGACGCCAAAGCATTGGGCTATGTCATATATGGCAAGGAACTCTGGGGGTTCTCTAATATCTCCTCTCTAATAAGATTAGTAAATACGTTTTAAGAAGCCTGGCTTGCCTTCCATCTAGAACTCTGCTGAAACCTTTAATGATTGAAATGGGTAGGACGGCACTAGTGGACAAAGTGAGACTCTTCCCCATTGTTTTTCTGGAGAAGGCAATGGTTCACACCCAAGCTAGCTCACTATGCCATGGCCCTCAAAGATGTCATGGGTGCTGGCAGGTTTAATAAAATTGAGTGACTCCAAAAATCAAAAAGATGTTACTAGTCATAGGTATGAGAGAGCTTTGAGAGAATCAATCTTCCAAACCCTTTCCTATAGCTGAGCTGCTGAAAAAGCACTACTGGTCATGGGTTATGCAAAACTAAGTAGGACAGATGGTGAGTTTGTCTCTGATGGAGAGGTTTCTAGACTTTGTGTTGTAGTTTCTTGGAACTATATTGGGACATCATCACTGTTCCTCAAGAAAGGAAACTTTATTTCCAATTCAGAGTTGGTGTGTTTCCTCAGAAATCCTTCACTAGTAAATGGACTTCAAACTAGGGTGTCCTATATCCAACCTTTAATAGTGCTGCTGAAAATACAGCTCATGTCCTTTTTCCCAACCCGGGCTATGCTGACCCCTGCCAGAAGTGGATTAAGCCTCTTTGCAGAAAAATGGAGATGCAAAGCAGTTGTACTGCCCTCCGAATTCTCAGATCAGATCCCAGGCTACTCTATGTAAGTTCAGTTGACAATTCTTGAGTCAGATGTGGTTTTTAAGAACTAGGATGCACATTATCATGGTCCAGGCAAGGATACTGTAGATCTTGTCATCATTAATTTAGATGAGTTCCAGAATATTGCACTGCAGCGAGGTCCCCTGGGATGCTATTATCCCTGCCAACCCTTATAACTCCCACATAAGTATAATTTCCACTATGTGTGTGAGCCATATGTGGGTGGGTAGGTCTAGTTAAAAAGAAAATATAAAAACAAGAAGAAAAAAAAAACATATTTGCAATTGTTCTCTTGTTGATGTCATGCTTAATTTATGCTCTGGTAGGCACTTCACAATGTACCCACATCAATACATGTAATTGCTTTGTTACCTTGTATTCCTGCTCTTGGGTAGTGCTATCATATCCCACTTCTAGACTCACGTTATGCTAGTAGTAATCGTGGTGACTTGACTTAGGTGAAATAACACTGACCAAGAGTAGAAATGTTTTTTTATGTAAGTTGTGTTGCTCAGGCATATTATTTATATATATATATATACTGGATTTTCTGTTAGGGAAGCTACTCCAATAAATCTTAATTGTCGTTGTATCATATTTACCCCTAACAATTGTTTATATGGTTCTCTATACCTTTGTTTTTTTCGGTACGGAGCAACAATTGTCGGATTGGGATGATGTTATTATTATCCAAGCCAAAAACTTTTTTTCTCTTAGTATCCTGTGATGCTATGGCTCTTATACTAGAATGAAATTTGCTTTGATAGCATAAATTGCCAAAATAAAGCTAACCGGACAAACTGAGGGGCATATTATCAAGGAACGGCTTTAAAATTATCGCCGCTTTAGCGGCAGGAAACTGCCGCTAAAACAGCGATAATGGGCTTGATAATATGCTGTAGAGAATTCCAATAGAAGCCCATGTTAACACCAGAACATGGGCTTCTATTGGAATTCTCAAGGGCATATTATCAAGCCCATTATCGCCGCTTTATTCCTGCCGCTAAAGCGGTGATAATTTTAACGCCGTTCCTTGATAATATGCCTGTGAAGCTTTAAAGACATTGGTCAGAATCGGGGCCCACAACACAATGCTATCTTTGAAAAGATCCAGAGGGACACTATTTGGCCAGGGTGCTTTCCCCACTGGTAAACAGCCTTTACAATGAAACTTTTACAACGCACAACCTTTACGACGCAACCATTACAACGCAAACCATTACAACGCATTGCGCTGGGGGGCGCTCTAGGATAGGGAATAGATTTAATTTACTATCCAACACCTTCCCTAGTGTCCACAGGGACTGGAGTTGGAATAGTAAATTAAACTATTCACTATCCAGCACCCCAAAGCACTATGCGTTGTAATGGTATGCGTAGTAAAAACTGCGTTGTAACGGCATGCGTGGTAAAAGCATGCGTTGTAACGTCATTCATCCTTCCCCACTGCACTCTGTCTAAGGGCAATGATTACGTCCTTGACTTCTATAAAGTCTTCAAGGTTGGAATACAGCTCTGAGTTTCGATAGACTCTCTCTTCTCCCTCTAGGGTAGGGACTCTATTGTCCATATTGAAATGCCATTGCCATGGGCAATCCATGCCTGCATTGCAATGATCGTATAGATGGAAGGTTTCTTATACCCTGAAAAAAAGGCCGGTTAACAACCTTCCAGAATTATGCTGATGAGGCCTTCAGGGCAGAAGCTTTTACAGCTCCACCCAAGCTTCTTCCCACAGAATAGATTTCCTGGCCTCCGGGCAAGATTAATGGCTTCTTCTAGCATTACCTAAATCACTTTTTGTGTGTTTTCTAATATAGAGGTCCAGCTTCAGAGTCTTATGAGCCAATGTACAAGCATGATCGAATCAGCCTACAGGTGGCGGATTCATTGTGACTTTAGATTGCCGCACCCATGGTCAACTGACCTAAATGCAGTAGTGATGTTTTCTGGTGTCCTTTCCTCCTTTGTGAGTATTAAGAATTTCTGACCCGAGGAATTTAAAATCCAACCTTCCATATGGGCAACTGTTGCGCATCAGGAGGAACTGCTCTCACTTGGATGACTTCACGTCCCATGCAACGACGTTTTGTCAGGAGATGCAAGCAAGGGGGTACCCAAAGAAACTTTTGAAGCACTCTTTCAAAAGAGCTCGCTTCACCCCCCGAGAAACGCTCCTACAAGTACGGCCCAAACCGACACTTGAAAGGTTGGTCTGTGTTACCACCTTTGGACCCGATACACACACAGTAAGAAAAACTGTGTTGAATAATTGGCACTTAATGGCAAACTTAGAATGTCCACTCCCGCGACCGCTGTTCGCCTATAAGAGAAACCAAAACGTGGGACAGCATATCATGAGGGCAGATGTATCGTTACCAAAAAAGAAAAACGATTTACTAACCCAGTGGAACCTGAAGCCAATTACAGGACACCACAAGTGTGGTACCTGCGTTGTGTGTCCAAATACAATCGAAGGCGATGAGCTCCAGCATGGGGCCACCAGATGGAAACATTCAGAATTTTCTAACTGTAAAACCAAGAATGTTGTTTACCTGGTCCAGTGCCCCTGTGACCAAATTTATATTGGCAAGACTAGACAACAAGTGAATACACGCATTTGCCAACATCGGTCCCGAATCAAAAACAAAATCATGACTGCCCCCATGGTCGAACACTTCTTGACTGCCAACCACGATGCCAACGATCTTAGGTGGACGGTATTGTATACATTACGCCCATCACAGAACAACGCAGATCTGGACAGAATGCTCCTCAAAAAGGAAGCATATCTTATTCTGAAATTCAATAGTGTACAGAAGGGCCTTAATAGTTTGTCCGAGATTGCGAGACTTTGATCCAGTTGTGCCTCTAGTCCTGTTGCCCGGACGGGTCTCGTCTCAGTATTTCCAGAGTCTTAATTGACACACCACAGGCAAGCTTTTCATTAGCACAGCACAGTATAAACTACAAATCCCACAAGTCCTAGCACACAGCCAAGTGCTTTTCTCCATGGTAACATTGGTGGCGTCCATCTTTGGATCCACGCAGAACGCTGGAAGCTTTGACCGAGTAACACGGAGGTAAGGACCGCTCCTGCGGCGCCTCGCTACTGCCCTTTGTTTATTCTCGATCAACGCGTAAACAAATTAACCCGGTCCCGCTTGCTTTCAGTGAAATGGTGCCCGGTGAAGATCGCATACGCCGGTTCACGAAGTAAAGTTCGACCGGAGACCCAGACCCCCTGCACCGACTTTGATTGAATTAAAAAGGTATGTCCCTTGCTACAGAGTATAGTTTTCGGCGACCATTTAACTGCAGCCACATATATCAATTCCGAACTTTTTTACACACAGCGTTTTGACCTCACTCTCAGTGAGAGTCCACAGAAGAATTCAATTTCCAATTCAAAGGCAACCGCCCCCGTCAAGCACAGAAAACAGTTGACGGTATGTTCATTTCGCGTTCTTTTTCAATTGAATTGGCATCACTAGATATTCTGTCTGTTATACGTTCGAGCTGTGCTAATGGAAACTCAACTTGTTTTAGGAAGTTCCGCCTATCTGACTCCTCTTGGAGCCTCTCCAGCCTGCACTTACAACTGTCCCTCGAATTTGTTTTCGCTGAAGACCTGGTAGGTCCCCTGGCTGTATGTCACATTATAGGGAGTCCTGTCGCGTTTACCCAAAACACTCAAAAACGTTATTTCTTTTTTTAAATTTCACAGACAGAGTAATTGTGCCCTGATGAGAATCCGGAACACAAGCTCCTGGATTCGAAACGCGTCGGCCAATTAGAAAAGGATAACTTGGAAACCAGCACTAGCTGGTCGATAAATAATTTCGAATTTGCCTTCACGCTCCTTTCCTAATTTTCTTTCCTACTTTTTTACAATTTTTTTGTTTCGCACAAAGTCTTATTCATTTGATAATGTGTTGATTATTCATTGCACTGTATATTTAATGTCACTGTCTGTTGTAGAATGTTTTTCATTCATTTTTTGTCAATAGTGAATATAATTTGTTTTTAGCACGTTGTCGTGTAGATAAGCCATACCACAGTTTCAATTTACATTGTGTATATGTGTTTGTCTGTCTATGATGAGTTGTTTTTGACAAAACAAAATTTGATTCTAAAAAATTGATTGGTACAAATAAAAATACCCAGTTGAGTACGACAAGCAGCGTCTTCAACTTCCCTTAAAAGTGGTAAAAAAGTAAGTGGTGGGGCACCCTTTCATGTTTACTCATGAGGCCTTCAGGGCAGAAGCTTTTACAGCTCCACCCAAGCTTCTTCCCACAGAATAGATTTCCTGGCCTCCAGGCAAGATTAATGGCTTCTTCTAGCATTACCTAAATCACTTTTTGTGTGTTTTCTAATATAGAGGTCCAGCTTCAGAGTCTTATGAGCCAATGTGCAAGCATGATCGAATCAGCCTACAGGTGGCGGATTCATTGTGACTTTAGATTGCCGCACCCATGGTCAACTGACCTAAATGCAGTAGTGATGTTTTCTGGTGTCCTTTCCTCCTTTGTGAGTATTAAGAATTTCTGATTGTTCTCACATACAAGCTTACTGAGAAAGACATCCCATTTCACCCTCTCCCTTTTTATACGAATACCCACATTTCGTGAATTGGGGCGGCCAGGTTGTCCTGCTGTAGCTTTCCCCAGTCAATGTAAGGTCCATTGCTGAGGTGAGAGCGTTATGGTCGCAAATACAGGAAATCAAAACGTAACGTTCAAGTGTTAGCTTAACTACGTCCTGTGATACTAAAAATCAGTCAATCTCACTATTCTTTTAGACACCATTAAAAGTACTGGGAGAGGCCAGGGGCCTCAAATTCTTTAGCAAAGACCAGGGTTCTGGAGGTCAGCAATCTATTCACGGCATCCCCAAAAGGTGTATCCTGGAAATGTGTATCCTCCTCCCTTTCAATGTCTCCCGGCCACTTAAGGAGGGATCAGTACTCACACAGAGCCTTGCATTAATCTCCCATGCCCAGACAATCAGAACCTCTTTGTTATGGCTTTCCTTCACACTGGGACCTACCGAAGAATGCCTCCTCACCTTTATGACATCCCTTGAAAGATCACACATCCACCTCATGCCTGTCCCGAGCCAGTGGGTTACTTTATTTTTAATGGCGTTTTGCACTCGTTCCTATGGGCTTGGACTGCACTCACTGTATTTCCCTGTGATATTGTGAAATGTTTACAGATTGATGCAGATGCATTCATATGAGCACTGATTTGCTGATGCCTTGTTTGAGTATCACATTGCTCTGAGATTGCAGTAATCTGCTTTCAAGAGTTTAAACTGTGTTTAGAAAGTGCATGTAACACTCTTTTTTTGGCTAGGAGAGTATGTTGTTTAAGTGTGGGAAGGTCAATATTGTTAGAGGCCTGGTTTAGACCCTTACCTGCAGCCCTGCAGAGTGTGGATTGAGCCTGTCTGTCTCCAAGGAGATTCTGACTAAAGGAGTAGCTCCCAGTCCCCTGCTCAGCCGCCTGTGCTGGAGGTCACGGGCCCCTTATATAAGATACTATTGAATATTACATTTGTGCTCTGATTGTTGGCTGTGTCTGTTGCTTCTATTGGGCTTAGGGTTAGTGCTCCGATTGGGTGATAGGTCAAGGGTTCTGATTGGTCCCTGGATTAGTGTTGTTTTTATTGAACGTAAGGCTTAGGGTTAGGGTTCTGATTGGTGGGTCGGTTTAGGGTTTCTAATTGGATGCTGGGGCTACAGTTTCCATTGCAAATAGGATTTAGAATTTCATACCTGATTGGCTGCTGGGACTAAGGCTGGGACTAGTGCTTGGGGTTAGGGTTTCTATTGGACATGGGGCTTAGGGTGTCATGCCTGATTCGCCGCTGGGACTGGGCCTGATTTGGATTCCCATTGGCTGAAGGGGTCACCTGATTACTAGGGCTATTTAAGTTTAGGGTTCAGGTCTTAGACCGGGCATCGAGCCTAAGGCCAGATAGGACAAGGCAGTTGCCTGTTTGAGATCGGTCAGGCCTAGGGACAGAAATGCAGCCCAAATTTACATGTATCTAACCTACCCCATTAACAACCAGATTAATACACTCACAACAAATGTGCTCCACCCATTTACTACAAGCTAACCCTACACAAGTTCAATGTCTCAACACCCACATTATTAGCCCATAAACCACACCTATACATCATTTTACCCCAGCTACCACACATTTGCACCATCACTCACAAACGATACACCACTCTATCCTATACCATTAACTAAACCATTTATCATAAACACAACCCAAATCACACCATACATAACTATATCCCATCCATACACACACTCCTTACTCTAATTACTCCTAACAGAGCCCTTTTTGTCACCAGAACACCTATACTCAGCCTTCCATCTTTTCATCTACCAACACCCTAATTTTCTTTCTACCACAATAACACAACCATGCAACACTTACACTCCACTGCACCACCCTTATTACCTTTCAGCAACAAATCAAACACTATTAACTCTAGTTCAACCCCTCCTACACACCACATACTCTATTCACAAACACCTCACCACCCCTTTACCTTAAAACTTCCACTCACCAACAATACAAAACCTTCTTTGAAAGCAGATGTATGAGCACTTCCTTTCACAACTCCTCAAAAACAAAACATAACACACACACCAGGACAACAAAATCTCTTACAGAAACCTCATAATATTTTCGATCACAAACTACAAACATACACCTACTCCTACCTTTCTGACTACACAAATGATACACACCATGAACAAACACCAATGCCAAACTTTCTCTCTTCCCCCACACCTAACACATGCATAGCAACTCAGCAACTCTTTTAACCACCTATCATCTATTAGACACTTTAGAGCCTTACAACATGACCCACATGCTGCACTACCACCCATAACTCGTACACCTTCCAACCTAAACAGATGCAAACAAAATAAGCACCATGCCACACTTCACAACTTCTCTTCTCTATGTCTACTGCACAACAAGGCTACACTGACAAAAAAACACAGCTCACCAACTCACTCTTAACCATCATTTCCACAACCTACACATGCAGACCCATCAAAATGCCTTCTTAGCCTGCTGGACGAGGAACACGATACAGAACAACTATACTATTGCTCTCCTCAAAATGCTAATACTCGCACTAAGGACACACATGTTACAAGCCCACAAAATATTACTCACTCTTCTACAAAACAAAGTCACACTATAACTAAAGCACACTCTCTAAACTGCCTACTAATAAATGCTTGATCGCTCTCTAAAACAAGCATCACATCTACGACCTTCTCACTGACATACTCTCCATAACTGAATCATGACTGGTAGATAATGTGGCTACAGTCTTGCATGAAGCTGTTCCTCTGGGCTATCAAACTATCACCCAAAATTGTATCGGTAAAAGAGGTGGTGGCCTAGCTTTTGCGTTCAGGCAAACATTGCATATCAATAAAACTGATTGCATCTCCATGCAAGGTTGTGAGTCCCTCTTCACCAAGTGCAACCCTACACTATCTTCCTCCTGTAACTTCCTGCTCCTTTATATAACTCCACCTAGCAATGTAACAGTTCCAGACACACTTCCAGATTCTGTTTCAAACCTTATCACACTGCACTCCAACCTCTGCATTATGGTTGACCTCAACATTTGGTTTGACAAACCCAATATGCCCCCATCCAAAAACAATCATCACTGGCCTAGACACACTGAACCTGCAATAGATCGTCCACAAACCCACACACATTGCTGGATACACCCTAGATGCAAGTTTTGCAAATACAGAGCCAGTTACCGTTCAAATAATTACTCCACTCACATAGTCCGACCACCATTTGAACACTTAGAATCACAGTTAATATCCAGTACAGATCTAGACACAATAAATTCCGCTCAAAAACTATATGAGTGGCTACAGAAAGCTTTTGACATCCTAATACCACTAAAAACAACACAACAGTACAAAAGAAAACAGGCACCTTGGAGAAATACAAAGCTAAAAGAGGTAAAACAGTAAATTAGAAAGCAGCAATGTGCCTCCCTCAAAATAAACCCCACTGAAGACAAACCTCACTTACAAAAATGTAACAGAATATTCAACAAATTTCACACAATGAATGTATGGACCTGGTCAACGTAAGAATTCCTGCCGTCAGCCTTTCTGATACTTGTCCACCACCAACCTTTGCTAAAAATTCTTGTAACAACCTCTGCTGCCACACCAATAAGAATAATCATCAACAATTCCTTACCTACCGGAATATTTCCAGAAGAACTAAGAAAGTCATACATACGCCCACCACTGCAGAAAACAAACCTGGATCCGCTGAACTCTGACAACTACAGACCGATTACAAGTGGACCTTCTCCTGGGCAAACTGATAGAAAGAGCAGCATCCACCCAGATGTCGCAATTCATTGAAGATAATGCCATACTTTTAGACTTCCAAAAGGGATTCCATCGGGGAAGAGACACAGAATCTGCCCTCATTGGAATCTGGGATTACCTTAAGAACGCAGTTGACTGGAACGGGGTTGCAGTTCTACTTCTCTTGAAACTCTCAGCTGCCTTTGACATGGTTGATCATGACACTCTGGTACAAAGACTCTACAAAGCTGGCATAGAGGGGACTGCTCTCGGCTGGATCACCTCCTTCCTTCACAACAGAACTAATGTCCTCCATTCTCTTCCAAACTATACCTCACAAAAACAAGGGTGCCACAAGGGTATCATCTCATGCTTTTCAACATTTACATGTAGTTATTAACGGCACTGATCAATCAATATCACCTCACGTGCTATAACTATGCAGATATTTGTAAGGGAGACAGGAGTATAACCCATAGACCAAGCCAGGACTGGGTAGTTAAGGTACTGTTATCAAACAGTGTCCTGTAAGGTAAAAGTTAGTAGGCAATTATAAGTAGCATGCACATAGCATTACTAGGGTGGACAGGAAGGAGAATACTCAATTGTTTTGAATGGAAAAATAGTTATTCATCTTTATGTTATAGCATTCATTTCATGGTTGGACGTATACAGTTAAGTACAGCACTGCATAGAATGAAAGGACAACCACATGAGACTTGGTGCAACAAACGTGAATAAATAGTGCAAGTGGCGAAGCAAGTGAGGGAGAACAGCGTGAGCGGCGCACTGTGGATAAAGTGCAAGTTATATACAGTGAGTGGCTAGAGGCGGTACATGTGACATGATGTAATCACAAGAAGCACAGTTAATTAGTTAAACTTGGAGCCACTAGGAAAAATGCGCCTGTTGATTAGGCTGTTGGGTCGACGGCGTTTCGATCCTGGCAATTTCGGATCATCTTCAGGACTGGTTGTCAATTTTAGAAAGGTGCTGGAAGAATCCATGTAATTGGAGTCATTCTGACCAACCGGGATTCCACAAGGAATGTTAGTGAACCATCGAGGAATCGGGTCACTGGGTGAAGCAGGCGGTAGCTTGCTGACGGTGCTCGAAAGTCTGCCGAGTTGAAAGGGGCCCGGAATGGGTGCCTTCGCGTTTTAGCCGGCCACGTCAATCTGCCTTGCTCGAGGGGCGCTGAATCAATCGGCGCGTCCGTCTTTCAAGTAGAGACGAGGATTGTGCTGATGACACATAAATACTCCTTCAACTTGAATGCCCCTTAGCCATTAGAAAGTCGCTAATGTTCAGATGTCTCAGAGCCATGGATCAGTGGATGACATGGAGCCATCTCAATTGGAATGCTTCCAAAATGGAAATACTCACTTGTGGCGATTGGAAAAATGATGACCCTCTTGCTGCATGGCCTAATGATCTGGGAACACCGCCTAAAGTATCAAAGGAAGTAAAAAACCTCAGAATGACCATGGACTAAAAGCTATCCATGAATGCCCAAGTGGACAAACTAGCAAGATCAAGCTTTGTTACTATAAAAACTCTGTGAAGCATCTTTCCCCACTTCGGTTTCTCACACAGGGTCCAGGCTACCATCTAACTTGTTCTGACTAAACTTGATTACACCAATAGCCTCTACCACAGATCACCTTTAACAACTCTGAAAAGACTATAATAGATTCAGAACTCTGCTGCCAGACTACTCTTACATGTAAAACCGCAAGCCGACATCTCCCCTGCCTTGAAAGCCCTACAATGGTTACCGGTTGCCAGAAGATCCACATTCAAGCTGCTTTATATCTCCCACAAAGTGCTATATGGAACAGGACTGCTCTTTATCAGGAATAAAATTACAAAATACTTTCAACCAAGGAACCTTCGCTCTAGACTGGCACCTTACCTAAAAATCTCACCATACAAGAAAAAAACATGGGTTGCACATCCTTCTCTGTTCTAGCAGCCAAACTATGGAACTGTTTACACCCAACCATAAGATCCACGGTTAAACACCTTATCGTCAGAAGACTACTCATGAATTGTCTCCTCCCCACACAACCACCATACTCAAACATAAATATGCAGCATATCCCTATGTATATACCATGTATAATAATTACGTTTTTAAAGATATAGATATTTGTTACTTCTGCTTAACAAATGTACAAATTACTTATAGTTACAATAGTCTATGTTTAAAATGTATATAAGTGACTGCTGGAATAACATTTTCATCATAACTATCTATCTATAATTGCTTCCCTATTGATCTAAACAATATTAATGGATTAATTTAAAGTACAGCACAACTTGTAAGTCTGAGTTTATTAAATGCAACTTTAATCTACATATATTACCTTCCTTATGTATATATACCTTTCATGTACTTATGATACACCTTCCATGTACTTATGTATCTTTACATTTATTAATTTGCTTGCAATTCAGCATATCCAATGCACTACCCTATATCTCACCCTATATCTCTTGCAATATATCCTCTACCTCCACTCTGACTCAACTCAAACCTCATTCCACTACTCTCTCCAATGCACTTCCCAATTTCTCACCCTATGCCTCTCTCAATATATCCCCTTCCACCACTCTCCCATGCAGCTCAAACACCATACCACTACTATGATCCCCAAAATAACCCTTTTAGACTCACCCTCCTCTACCCCTCCTTGCACATTCTCATACCTCTTTTACTATTTAGATCTCCCAAACAAGCCTTTCTAAACCCGACCCTCTGACACGTCTCCCTCCACCTCCCCTTAACTCATCCCAAACCCACTCCTACTGCTATGAACCCCCGAAAAACCTTTTAAAATATATACAATTTCTTGACCCTTCCATCTGCTATCCCTCAACTATTCCTTTTGCAAACCAAATAACTGACAAACATGTCCATCATTAAAATCAAATTAATTTCATATTTCCCTACACTAATTCACCACTAATCCTTTTTGGGTTCGAGAGTAGCCTGCTACTCGCCAAAAAGTGCTATAACACCTCATATGAGGAACAAGAGCTAAATACATGCAAACCCTTTCCTCCTCCATCCCTCCACAATCCTTTCAATCCAAATAACAGACTAACGTGTCCACCGTACAAATTAATTTCATATTTCCCAAGACTAATTCACCAACAATCCTTTTCTGGTTCCGGAGTAGCTTGCTACTCACCGAAAAGCAATTCAGCAGGTCACCAGGGGTAGCAAGGGCTATATAAATTCAAACCCTCTCCTCTTCTATCCCTCCACTATCCTTCTCAATCCAAATAACGGACAACTCCTAAAATTTTAAAGTTAATGAAACAAATCATAATCCAAGTCAAACAAGAATATTGAAAACAGAAAAGGTCACAATTTAATTCAAAATGTTCAAGTATGGTACAACGTAAATAATAATGCTAGGCAAAACTGCCCAAAATAAAACATGGCTTCTCTCTGTCATCTAGGCTGTGATCTAACCCTTCCATATTTAGGTGAAAAACATTAAGAGTATAGAACAAAAAGAGATATGATTCTAGAAGCTGAATTGTGTGAGTGCAAATGTAAAATCTGGGCCCGATCTCAACTTCCTTGTTTCCCCAAAAGGTGTGATCCTAGACAATGTTGTATTTCAGGGAGCCTCCTTTTTAGCCTGCAGGTGTCAGGCTGAATGAGGCTCTTCCCTCTTCATATCTTTCTCATTGCCATGCAGGGATAGTCTTCAAAGCAACAGGTGGTGGTATTTCCGAGGGCAGCAGGATGCAGACAGCGTAATAGATAGAGCTTTTGTGCACGAATGGCCCTGCGAATCATGGAAGTGACAAGGATTTTTTTTGGACCCCTCCTCTCACCCTTGTCCTCCATGACCCCCCACTCCAAAATCTGGGTGGGATATATCTACGCGTCCCCCACACTTCCTGCGCCCATGCACGTAGATACTTGCATGGATTTCCGAAAGGCTTTTATAGTAATTTTCCTCCTGCTCAGCTCACCATTTATTTTCACCACGACCCTCAGAATACCAAGAACTGTCAATAGTTCCGGTGATAATGTCGATTCTAGAGCAGTCTCTGGGCTCTGAAGGGCAGAGAAAGAGAGATGGAGGGGAAAGCTTGTATCCTTGCTTAGGGACCCAATCAATATTCTGTGGGCCTCAAACCCTCCCCCCTCTCCCCAACCGGGCTGAAACAGCTCACCGGCACACATCGGCCACCGTCCTGCCAACAGTAACGGCGAAGGGAGAGTTGAGGCCAATAGGAGAGCGAGAAAAGACCAGTTGATTCAAAGCCCACAGCCCACATGAAGGAAGGCCATTCAAGGCAAGGCAGGCCCTGACGGCTCAGTAATTCCGCCTCACCATACAACTTCATCCTTAACATTTCCAGCAGGGACCTCAACATGGTGGAGTGCGTCAGTGCATCAACATATCTGCAATCGGCTGCACAACTGGTCATTGGGTGGGCACGAGCACGGCAGCCTAGGGGAGTAGCTCTAATATATCACTGTCCCTTACCATGACTGACTTTGGTGATGGCATATATTCTTGGTAGATATTCATATTGCATGATTTTTTTGGGAGTTACCACCCAAACACCCCATTTTTTGTGAATATTTTTTTTCCATTTTTATGTTTTGGCAGTAACCCCTTAAATCCATTCTTTTTAAAGTCTGTGACCTCCCTTTACCACTACCCATCCCAAACCCTAGGAAACGTTTACCACTCTTTACCACTGCCCAGCCCTGACCCCTAAAATACTCTTACCTCTCTTTAACACTACCTGCTCCAGAACCCTAAAAAAATCCGTACCACTCTTTCCAGTACCTGATCCTGAACCCTTATCATTTAACATCTACTTTCCTCCTGAATGCATGCTAAGGACCTCATTCAAGCCCTTACTACCCTCAACCCTTACCGCCCACACCGAACACCAAAAATCCCTTTTTTAAATGGCATAATAATTATGTCATTTAAAAATACCCCCAGAAAACCTGCATGGTGCCTACTTGCATGATAAGGACATGCTTCGTAACATCCCACAGAGTAACCACTGCGTGTAAAGACTGTATACTCTCAAGGATAGCACAACTTATACAGAAAGCCTTAGAGCTTCACCCAGGGCCGGCTTTAGGGCAGTGTAACCGGTGCTGCCGCACAGGGTGCTGACCTGTGGTGGGGGGGGGCATTGACTTCAGGGAGGGCGCTGTGTTTAGCAATATCTGATGATTGGAGAGTTGAGGTGCACTTTTTCTCGGTGGTAGTGAGAGAATCAGAGGAAACAGTCATGGGGTGTGGGGGGTGCCAAAAGTGATTGTCACACTGGGTGCCACCACTCACCGAGATCAATTCCATATCATCCAAATCTACAGCTGGATAAAGTTAAGGACTGTCTTATCGGCAAAGTCATGCACAATACTGTTTGAGTCATTTGGTAGACTCTACTAGCAATTCCCAAACACCATCCAATGAGTATTTACACAAAATTCTGTTTTCTAAAGAACCCAGGGGACGCTTTATTCTCAAAGATCAACAAAGTATCAGGCCTTCAATCGCCTCTTGAACCACTCCAACTAACCCTGCACCATCAGCCCAGTGACAAGCAGCCCCGACTGGACGACGGCAATAGCAGTAATATTGGTAATAGTAAAGGAGTCAATAATATAACATCTATTACATCACCCCAAAATACATCAACTCCTCAGCGCAATAACATCAAACCGGGGCAAAAGCCCGAAACGGCAGGTACCCCGGCAGGACGGAAAACGACCATAGATGCCAACCTAATCCAAGTACACTGGCCAAATGAAGCCAAGGACATGTCGCCATCCAAACTGGAGGAGTATATCTTTAACATCAACATCAACAGCGACATCGAGAGCGCCAGTACGAGCAAAGAATTTGGCCACAGGGGCATATGCAACAAAGGCATATGCAACAAAGGAGAGTGTAAGAGGAAAGAGGAAACTGCTATCGCATCAGCGCGGCCAACAGAAACGGAACCCTCATTAGCAGTCCTTGACATCACAAATAACGAACCCACACTAGTACCCAAGGCGTCAGAAGGGACGCGAAACATAGACACAAGCCAGAAGAATCTCACCCCAGAGGTGATTGAAATCTCTTCTTGCCTAAGGAAAGAGGAGTGGGAGGAACTCATATTGGCTTACCCTAAAGACCAGAGTATAAGTAGGACGGCCAGTGAGACATCAAAAAGTAGAACGGCCTGCATGCAGACAAATATAGCAGGAATGGGCAGGCCAGAAATAGCGCAACCCCTCAAAGAGCCACCCGTGTCCCAAGAAGCGGGGCTTAAATAGAGTCACGGAAACCAGGATGCAAACTCCAGCACAAGCCAGACAAGAAAGCATATGGCCCAGTCTCCTCAATACAGTACAACTTCTGGTGGATGCAGTACACTACCATTCGGAGAAAATGTATACCCAACTAACGTTATTAGACACGCTGGCTGTATTCGTAGTTGCAATAGATGGAAAGCTGGGCACGCTAAACTCGCTTCTCCAGAGTAAATTTGACCAACTTGAGGATTCCAAAAGGAGAAATGGCATCGAGTGTGATTGTGGCCCAATCATCGACAAGCTGGCCACCCTGCCGACATTAATGACGGACTTATGCGGTCAGCTCAAACGATCTGCCGAACATAGTCAGAAGATCAGCTTTGACGTACAGGGGTGCCCTAAATCAAATGATTTCGGAAAAGCGACCACTGCAAAAGCAGGGGCGGCTGAAGCAGACATCACCCTCAGCAAGGATACAGCTGTCGAACGGCATGGCAAAACATCGATGACTGGTGCCCAGGATCACCCCAGGAAGAAAGAGACAACCCAGGACACAGGGGAGAACAGAATGGAGCCAATAAAACCTCCTGCAGTGGGTGCCGAAGACGACGCTGACACAAACCAGAAATTAAACGCCAAACAGAGGCGAGCGAAAAAACGTAAAGGGAGGAAATACAAGCCTTGCTCGAAACGTGAAGGCTTTAGGCAACTCTTTGGGCAAACCAACCCTGTAGAACTAAGTACGAGCAATCTGGTGGAAGCAACAACTCCAAATCGTGATTACGACAAAACGAGCGGTACACCTGAAGATAATGCCCAACTAACAAACACAAGCTCAGCGATACCAGCAGCTGACCCACCAAGCAATCAAGTTGCTTTGCCTCAACACTGTGGGTCCATCACTTCACCGGTTGACACTGGGTCACGGAACTGGCAAACATATAACATCCATCCTCGTATAGAATCCATGGGAAACCCAAAAGCCTTCATAAGCCCAAGGGAAGATAAAACAGGAAGACAAGATGTAGGACTCACTGAACAACAAATACTAACCATCACCAAAGCAACCGTGTCAACTCATCTACAGGCAGGCCAGACAGTGACAACAACTGCTCCCGTAGCCCTGATTTCAAATACGCAGCATCCACGCTGCGTAACCTCTGGCTTAACCGTAGGTGCAAGGGATCAAACCTCAGCATGGGAGCACAACCGAGAGGGCTATCGAGCATTAACAAACACAACAAGTGGCGAGAAGCGGACATCAATACTAAATACGGACAACGTATCTGGGGGCGTAAGCAACCAAGGGAAAGATTCGGATGCCACATGGTTCACCCCAGATTTTACATCCAAAGGAAGCCACGACATCCTCAATAGAGGCAATATCTTGCGATTACTGGCCCACATCCCCTCACTGTCATCCGTGGCAACCTCTGACCTGAAGTCTATTGAATTTATAGCGGTGGAAGGCACAGGAAAAGAGGCGACAAAGGCAATTTGGGCTTTGGCAGACCTGGCACAAAAGATCCTTACGGAATCCGAGACCTTTAAAAAATGGGGCATTACGACAAAGCCTTTCACAAAGCCAGGATATCCGGACGTACTGTGCTCTGAGAGAAGCCTGAACTCGAGGGAGCACGCAGAAGGTAGTAAAATCTCGGTTCTCAGGGGCGCTGCCGGGCCAAGCTGTATTGGCAGAAATGGGTTCATCGAACTTGCTCTCCGAGAACAACACGGAAGACAAGCTCCAAACGGGTGGCAGGAGCAAAGACGGTTCGTGAGAACCATAACAAACAGCAACTGACATGCGGAGCGGATAACAATGGAGCACCCACAGAATCAATTGTGTATATGCTCCTGGAATATAAATGGCCAAGCATCCAAAATGCTGGATTTGGATTTCATAGATTACATTCAATCCTTTGACCTAATTGCGCTACAAGAAACTTGGCTTGCCAAGCCACCGCACCTTCAGGGGTACCTACGCTTTTTTTCTGGCGCCAAGAGCTTAGCCAAGTATGGGCACCTAAGAGGAGGTTTGGAAATATATGTGGCTACAACTAGCTTTGTGATGGCAAAATAAACTGGGCCCTCGGTGACAGTTGGACTCGCAGTTAACCTGACTCTGACAACAGGCTCAGGCTATGCAACTAACAACTGCACCGTGGTCAATGCTTATATTCATCCCAAAGGAAAGAAAAAAGCAGCGGAGGACTTATACGCCTTCATAGAAGAGTGCATCACGGGGGAAAAAACTGCGAACCTAGTTCTCACTGGGGATTTCAACCTCAATCTTATGGGAACAACACAAGAGGAGGGAATTATGGCACAAAACACATCTTGGGCCCTACCACTACAAGGAATGCCACAAACAGCCAAACAATCAAAATTGGGAAAAACGGTACTCGAGGCATTAGAAAACTTCAACATCAGGGCACTAAACGGCAGGTTCGCAGGGGATAACCCGCCAGCCTCAACTTTTCATTCAAGAAAAGCGAACAGCACAATAGACTATACCTTCATGTCACTTCCACTTTTCCAACACATAATATCCTATCGGATAGGGAACCAAACAGATAGTGACCACTGCCCTCAGGAAATTACCATGGACCTTGCTAGACCAACTTACGAGCGTTCGACGGCTCCTAAAGAGTCCATCTATACCGTAAACCTTAGAAAAATTAAGTATTCGACTGCAACGGGTGAAATATTGATAGGACTGGCAAAACAACATTACATGGAGCGTACAGGCCCCAATGAAGTAGCAAAATGGGTGCAGTTTACTACTACCCTGGGGCAACATGCAACAAAGCCCAAAATGTGTACAAGGATGAATAAGCTGGGTATCCTTCCTCGAGCATATAGAGGGAAAATTAAAGAAATGAAAAACTCAATCTCTAACTTTATGAGAGCAGTACAGCTGGATCACAACAACAAAGGGAAGTCGGAACAACTTACTAAATTAAAAGCTTCGTTGAAAAAACTAAAGTGGGAAGCAAACAGAACTATAGAGGAACAACTATGGGCAACACTTCATGAGGACATAAAAAAGAACGACGGAGCAAGGTTCTGGAAAACAATAAATTCATTAACGCATCCTGTAAAAATGGAGATCACATCAAACATCACAGAGGTAACCGGGGCAGCTTATCTTGATAACCATTTTAATCAAGACCTCTCGGCTAATAAGAACACGAGCGAACCTATTTTCAGAAAAGCCCAGGATGTTGGTTACACGCTACAACGGTGCCCAATCGATCAGGACACGGTGGGTGACACAGATCATATATTACTGCAACACAAAATCAAACGGCAAATAAAGAAAGGAAGAAGGGAAGGTGCGCCGGGTCCAAACGGGATCCCGCCCGTCCTCTTCAAACAAGATATGGACTATTGAGCAGCGGCACTTGAACCCCTTTTTTGGGAGATCAGGTACACTAATATCTTGCCAGACTCTTGGAAGGGCTCCATTATTGCCCCCATATATAAAGCAGGGGACAGGGGCCTCCCTCAAAACTACCGGCCAGTTGCCTTAATCGATAATGATGCGAAGTATTTTGCAGGGCTCATACTGGAAGAACTACAGGCATGGGCAACGAGGAAATCTCTTATACCCGTCAACCAAACAGGCTTCGTCAAAGCAGTGGGAACATCAACAAACATATTGACTATGGGCATGCTCATAGACAAGGCAGAGACGAAAAAATTGCCCCTACACCTCTGCTACATTGATTACAAAGCGGCATTCGACAACATCAACCGCAATCAACTATGGACAAAACTAAATGGCTGGGGCATCCCAAAAGTTTTGTTGGAGCTGTTAATAAACCTACACACAGACACCTGAATTCAGATCAAGGTGGGGGACGGCTCAATGCTGTCAAGGCGGATACAAACCAACAACGGCCTTAAGCAGGGCTGCGTATTGGCCCCCACATTGTTTAACCTGTACCTGGGGGATCTGGCACCCCTATTAAACAACTGTAATTCACACTCGCCAAAAATAGGAGGCTCAATCTACCATGCCTCTTATATGCAGACGACCTGGTGTTAATAAGCCATACAAGAGTAGGGCTCCTAAACCTCTTAAACACGACCCAGAGATATTCCGAGTCAAATGACTTAACAGTGAACCTCGAGAAAACACAAACAATGACAATCAGTAAGAAAAAAAAGAAGAAAGCTTTCTCGTGGTTCTGGAATAACACCCGCATCAAAGACACCTTGTCGTACAAATACCTAGGTGTGAAGATAGATAGCGGTGGCCAATTCAGCGCACAAAGGGCTAGTATAAGAGGTAAAGGCCTTGCTCTGGCAATTGCATTAAAAACACTAAACAACAACCTTTCCGGATATTCTCTAACTCCTTTATTACATGTCATACGTGCCAAACTGTTACCAACACTAACTTATGGGAGTAAGGCTCACCGAGGCAGAGATGCCATAATACTTGACAACACAATCGTGTCGGCATATAGAATCATCTTCAGCCTCCCAAAGCGATCCTCCCCAGCACAGATCAGACTGGAATTTGGAATCCGGGCACAGCTTTTGGCACGAAAGGGGGCATACATCTGCACATGGGACAAAGTGAGAAAAACGACCGAAGGAACCCTGAATGAATATTTATGGAAGGAGTTAGAGCAGTCCCGAAACTCACCAGCTGCAAAATACCTGGCAAAAAGCTTAGAGGACACCGGGCTGGCAGAGCTCTGGGCGTCCCCTGCAGATCATAAAACATTTAAGAAGCTGGTAAAGAAATCGATCAAGCTACAGTCGTGGGTCCAGGACAAAGACATCCTATCAAAAAGATCTCACGCATGGATGGTATTAAACACATACCAGACACAAGTCTTCCAGCCTTATTTCGGTCTGGGTTATGCAAAAAAAAAACAAATTGACCTTCTTAAGATATAGACTAGGCCTGCTACCATGCATTCAGCATCTTCCTAACTGGCTGAGATCGAAAGCAGGAACACTATGTCGGCTATGTGGCATCGAGGCAGAAGACATGCTGCACCTGCTATGCTCGTGTGAGGAACTGAAAGAAGAAAGGAAGTTCCTGCTGAAACGCCATTTTGTTCTACAGGGGGTACGCACACGAAGGAGCGCAGTGCTAACCTGCTTCTCAGCACAAGACCCTCAGCTGAGCTGCAGCTTTGTGAAATTTTTAAAAGCAGTGGAAAAAAAATTACCAAAAATTGACCCATGAGAACTCAATAAATTAGAACATCAGTTCGATTGTGGAAATATTTAAGTCGCAAAATTTTATGTAAAACATGAATGGACTAGTAGGCCTAGAAAACGGATGGGAAGTATAGCATGGCCCAATATAGCCGGCCTACAAACAAAGCTTGCTTTTATGTTGAACTGTATTCTTATTTCGCTATTGTATAGCTTGGTCTTAAACGCATGTCTTTTTATGCTGCATTTTAACTTTTCTTATTATGTTACTGTATCGCATTGGTTTTAATTAACTGTGCGATAAACTTAAACTTAAACTTAAACCATCCAATGAGTAAGAGGATCTCAGCCATTTGCCATTATTTCCCATCATGTCTCATGTATATATTAGGTTATACCACATTTTCTTTAAATTTATTTCCAAAGTGCAGCGTATATCCTAAATGTTTCACAGCGCTGCGACTAAGACATTGAGGGGCCATATAGAGAAGAAGACAACAAAGGCCAGCACCAAAGTACTACAGAACTAACAGAAACGAAGTATTTTCAGCTTTTATTGGCATGATGTACACTTTGGGATCTGTTTACATTCCCATGAAGAGTCTGTTCAAACGGTTATATCCCAGGATCCAAAAGGCTTTTCCACACATTGCATTATTTCCTGTATTGAGTAACTGTCAAAAGCAAACTGGGACCTAATTTATGGGATCAGAAGTGAATCGTCAGGAGTTGAAATAGCATATTTATTCCCTTCTAGTAAAAGACAAAGTGAACCAACCAAACCTTAGAATAAATGTGCTAATTGAATGGAAGCCAGAGAAGTGTGAGGTTGGCAGTTTGCTGGTGTTCCTAATGCAGTTTTTTGAAAAAACATTTTGGCATCTCAAACGTCAGCCATGGAACATGAACTGTGCATGGTAACCCCTAAAGGAGCAGAATCTTTAGACACTTCTGAGGTCTGGGAAGGCAGGTGCTGTCACAGGCGGGGTTTCTTGGCTTTCACTCAAGTTTGGGGGGCATTGAAAAAAATGTGGATATATATTTATGAGGATGTCAGAATTCTTGCCCCACCAAGGCCACTTATGGTCCGGCAAGCACCACTGCCCAGCCTCCTAGAGCACTAGAGGGCATATTTATGAAAGGATTGCATCACGTTTGCACCACACAAAGAGGTACATATGTACACAAGCCTCTAAGTCAGATTTATGCAGCCACGCAAAGCCACTTTGCTTGTCTTTGATTGACTTAAAAAATCTGGAAAAAGGCAATGCAGCATAAACCGCTGTATTGCCTTACTCTGTGCAAGTGAAACATTTTGTGTGCATTGCTGTGGGTATTCTCACGGAATTTCCATGGTTTTTTAGCATTCCCAGATTTACATGGACTTGTAAACCTAGGAATGCGGCAAAATTTTACGCCTCCCCAGGTGAGAAGTAACTAGAAAAAATATCTTTATTTCTCATCGTGCATGCTGCAGCAACCATAGAAAGAGAAAAAAGCCTCACTGGATAGTATTTGTGCAGGAAGGTGCCTCCTCCTGCACAAAAACAATCCTGCATGCAACAGAGGCACCCTTGCATCATGGCGATAAGGTGCTGAAATGATGCCACCGCAGGGGGGAATTACAGGAATGCAATATATTGACTTAAATACTAGGAGCCTCAGCAATGCAACACTTTTCAGTGCGCTCTCCTTGCGACACCATGAATTTGCCGAATTTATTGTACAGCTCTCCATGTCGCAGGATTGACAGATACGACGTCTGACATATCCGTTGGCGCAAAATGACGCACTTTAGAGTGTGTCTGGAATCAGACGTAACTCCAGCAATGTGCCATTTCAAATGGGGCAAGCACATGTGAAAAGGCCTGCATCACCCTTACGCCTGCTTCAAGCAGGTGTAAGGATTTGATGTAGTGATGCTGTAGAAGTGTCGAAGTGAAATTTCATAGTTTCTATGGACTTTTCTAGACTGGAACGCCCACTCAGCATACTTTGTATCTGTTGCAGGTATAATATCGGACAGTGTTTTCAAAGTGACATATCTACCTGGATTCATCACTTTGTAAATATGGGACAGTGTGGTGCATTTTTTACGCCGCCACTGTGTCACAACAAGTGGCACAACAGCTGTGTAAGGGCCTCATAAATGAGGCTCTGCGCATTTGTGCCCTTTCCCTGTCGCGTAGCGCAGTAGGAGGACTTTCTGCACTACACTGCATGACAATTTTATAAATAGTCTCCTTAGTGAGATTGGTACGAAGTTGAGTAAATTGCTCAAGGCAACATGGTAGATCTCCTATAGAATATGATGAGGTGACCTTCAGTTTCCCATATCTCTCAGATATTCATTGGCCTTAGGCTCAGTGGCACCCTCCTGCAGGAGCTGCAGAGGCCCACGTTACACTCTTGCAGATACGGTGTTCACTTGCACGGAAGCACGGACCCCACCTAGGCGCCCGGTGAAGAGCGCAGTAGAGTCGCTACAGCAGTCACAAGGTTTTATTGTGATAGGTTCTCACGGGTTCGTGGACTGGTGGCGAGTACTGTTCGGTAATAATACTGTAGGTCAGGGCTCAAGTGGGCTTGGTCTCACTGTTGCTGAGCAGTGGCTATTTTGTTAAGGGGGCCTCAAAACTGGTCTCTATCAGGCTCTGTTTTGTGCCTTGGCACAGGCAGTTGTTTTTTCCTGACCGCAGTGACACACCATGTGCGCATGTTCACACTGCTCACTTCTCACAAGTGGAGAAGTTATGGCATGACGTCATGCCAAGTGAGCGTTGTAGGGGAAGGAAATCCTTTAAAGGGAGTCATTTTCTCTCCAGATTTCCCTTCTCTTTTTGAAACTCAGGAGCAGCAACATTGTCGTGATGTCACCAGGTCTTTAAATGTCAGCTTTTTCAATATTATTTACAAGCCACAGTTGCTGCTTATTTATCGTATACAACTAACAACCATTGACAAAGCCAATAGTCTTGACTTGTAGGTATGATGTTACTTATTGTATCATATATCTGTATGCAATGACAGAAACAACAAAATGCAAGTCAGGCCGGTGGCACACTAGGATAAGCACAGACTTTTAGCTTGTGTTTTCAGCCGCACCCTTAATTACATTGGCCACGCCCCTTTGAGAGACCCCACAGTTTTTACATCCCACTTAAAGCCCTGCTGTGGGAGTTTAAAGAGACTAGAAACTAGCGAGTTTTTGTGATGGTAACTGTAGTTTTTTCGGCATAGCTTCGTCCATGTAGTCAGTTCCTTATAAACCCTCTAGAGGGTAGCATGCGCTTTAATAATGCAACATTCATCTCCTATTATGCATGGAATACTGCTCCTGGTCAACAGTGATAAGGAGAAAGGTGCCTCTATGGGATTATACATTTCTGCCACGTTTCTCTGCAGCTTTAACTTATGATATTTCCTTTTCGGTGCACGTTTCATTACGAACTAGTAGAAATGGTAGAGATAATATAATTACATAACTTGTGCTCACTCGAGCCTCGCTACTAGTAAAGTTCCCAGTCTCTGAAATTTAGTTTAAAAGCTTACATAAATTACTTTGTTCCCACGGCATGGAATTCACAACGAAAATGATTTTCTACACTGGCCTTACGTTGTAATAATGGAAATGTGAAATGTTCCATTTGAGCGTATGTGGCGAACAGTTCTCTTGATGCTTGTACCAACTTTGCACTAACTATGCAGTCACTATGTTCAAACTCAGCCCAGAAAGTCTGGCCACCATTGCATTGCTTTCTTTTTGCTTCTGTACTTCAAGTACGGAAAGGAAAATGAGCAGTGTACAACGTAATACTTATGCCTGTATGCACTGGCATTTTTTACTTTCATAGTCGTATTTTTTTCCATTAGAAAAAATTATCAAACAGAATTTTAACATATACTTCCATTTCTCTTGTGATCTTGATTTTAGGCTGCTGCAGTGACACCACTTCAACTTCTATAAGTATTGAGATGAGGGCAAACTCATTGTAATGTTATCTTTTGGGGTTAAAGTTAAAGACATGGGACAAGAAAAATGATGATTGAAGTTTTTTTAGGTTTTTTTTAATGTATAAATACATGTTTAAAGGGAACAATGCTACATAGCAAATCATTTTACCTAGCCTTTTAATTAACGATTTGGTACAGTAAATAAAGTAACGGTGAAAAGGTTATTTATATTTCAAAGTTCGAGTTGGATCCAGTCATCTCTAAATACAATTACCATCCACTACAAATCATACTGACGTAGTTAAACGCCCGCTGCTAGCATCTGCGGCAATTTGAAGGTCATGATTTATATTTGTGGAAATTCTAGCCTCCCAATGTCGCTCAGTGGAGTATCTGTGTGTGGTTTCGGAGTTACATCAAGTTTTTGTGCGGTAAACAAATTACAAGGGGCCATATTTTCAAGAAAGGGCGATACATTATCGACGCTTTTATCGGCAGGTGTTAGAAACGGGACCTCTGGCTGGCCAAGGCTTGCGCCAAGGTCAGTCAGAGACCACCACTTCCAAGGTCAGGGCTAGGGAGTCACACACCAAGATAACCCCCGCTCACCCTCTAGGTAACGTGGCGCGAGCAGCAAGGCTAATCTCAGAGGCGATGTGTAAAGCGTTTGCGCGCGCACCCCAGCGACAACAACCAAGGGCCCACCACAAAGGAAACTCCACACAAGGTTATATCAAAAATAGCTTTTGTATTATAATAAAAACACATTAGATAACACACAACTTTACAATGTGCCAACAGGCACGGGCAAGATTTACAAGGGATTATGTACAGGACAGGGCCACCTGGACCACTGTCAGGGGTATGCACTTGTTAGAAATAATACTTGTAGGTATACCACTTTAGCACATAAACATACAATGACTGTAACACAGAAATAGTGAATGTAGCATACAACCAGTAACTACTGGTAAAGGGAAAATACCTCCTACGCCACCCTAAACACTGTAGGGAAATCACGCAGGGAACTAGGACCTTATCATCAGGACCTATGGAAGGAAAACCTATCACCTAAGCAAGTCACATTTAGCAAAGGGAAGGAAACCTAAAATAATCACCTAGGCAAGTAACATTTAGCAAAGGCAATAAAACATCAACATTCCTCTAAGCAGGTCACTTTTAGCAAAGGGAAATAAAAGAACAAGGCATTACCTAAGCAGGTCACTTTTAGCAAAGGTAATGACATAAACAATCCTCTAAGCAGGTCACTTTTAGCACAGGGGATAAACACATAAAGAATTACCTAAGCAGGTCACTTTTAGCAAAGGTAACAACGAACATTCCTCTAAGCAGGTCACTTTTAGCAAAGGGGAATAAAAGAACAAAGAATTACCTAAGCAGGTCACTTTTAGCAAAGGCAATAACAAACAAGAATCGCACATGAAACATTAAAACACATTCAGAGGTACAGGTGGAACATTTGCGCAGAAATCAAATAAGCAGGAATCATAAATTGCGCAGGGTGCACATGACACAACATTAGAAATGTCCCTCAGGCCAACTGGCCTCGCAAGGGGCTGGAATGCCCTGAGTCTCAATGTCAGGGAAGGCTGCGCAGGCAGCACAGCACACAAAAGCCTAAACGTAGCAACTGTCCACTAAGTGCTGGACAGTTGTGAATATGAACTGGCAACGTTGGAGCCAGGAGGGCTCAAGAACAAAGTGGGGAGACACAGCGTGGGAGCCTCGGGGCTACAACCAACTAGCTGCCTGTGTCCCCCTAGAGCCTCTCAGGGGCTCACAAAGCAAAATGTGCAAATTAGAGCTCCAGCGCTCTTAAAATAATCAACAATGCCCCAGAGCCTCTCTCAGGGCTCTAAATCACGATGGGGGCAAGGAGCCTCGCTGGGCTCTAAATGAACAAAGGGGCCCCGGGAGCCTTGCAGGCTCGCCAACACAAATGGGGGCGTTGGAGTCCCTCACGGGGGACTCAGGATCAATAGGAATGCCCCCAGGAGCCTCGGGGCTCCCCAAAGAAATGCAGCAGCGTTGGAGCGGCCCTCTGCCAATCGGGGCCGCTCGACGAACAAAGGACCCTGTCCCCGCACTCACCGGTATCTCGCTGGTGCTGCGGGGGCAGGAACACTGCCGGCTCTCCTCCTCTGCAGCGCGGGGCTCCTCTTCCTCGGAGCCTCGCTGGCGGCGCCTCTCTCCTCGCTGCCTGGCTGCGGAGGCGGGACTTCCGGTCGGCCTCTCAGGGGACGCGCTGCGATTGGCCGGTCGGCCAGAACACTTCCGGGTCGTCGCGGGCAGCGCGGCGGCCCGTTCCAGGTAGGCAGGCGGGCTCCCAGTACCCGAGGAGTGGGCTCCCTCGAGGTATTTACAAATCCAAGTGAGGGGCCATGCCGGGTAGGCACCGGCGCTCGAAATAAAAGTAAAGCGAGGTGGCACTCGCTAATGCCAAAAAGCGGCAAAAGCGCTCCAAAGCGCTATAATAGAAATAAAGCGCACCCAGCGCTTGGGGGCTAAAGAAAAGCGCTCCTAGCGCTAGAAATATCAGCAAAGCGCTATTGAGCGCTGGGGCACCAGGAAAGCGCTCCTAGCGCTATAAATCAAATAAGGGCGCCTCCAGGCACTCTAAGTCAAAAGCAAAAGCTCCAGTAGGGACTGGAGGCAGGCAGAGGGGCAGGGCAGGGCCAGAGCCAGCACACTGGGTCTCCAGGCAGGGAGACAGCCCAAGTGGCGGTCCTCCTGGCCCCAGCAGCAGCCCCCTCTGGCAAGGATCCACAAGTAGAACCCCTTCTGTGGGGACACAGCCCCATTTTTATACCATGAAATCCTTTGTTAGGAGGTGCAGGGTGGGGGGAAACCAGTTGCAGCTGGCTTGGGAGTACCCTTGATGGCCCAACCACCCCTTTCATTCACTGGGGAGGCTAGGGTCATTAGACAAACCACAGGGGGGCGGAGCCAGCATTGTGTGGGGAAAACCCAGCCCATCCAGGACCCAGATCTACTCCTCCCACACATCACTCATGCTGATCTCACACTCACCACCGGGCAGACCCATCCAGACTTCCTGGAGCCTGGCATGCCAGCCAGCTCCAGCCAATCACGCTCCAGTATCCTCACTGCACACATACATCAATGTCCAGAAGTAGCACTTCCCTTCTAGACACATACAAGCCGCACATACCATTGCGCAGCATTCATTCTCACGAGTTCATACATACTAAACTCGAGCCTGCACTCCCCACACATCAGGAACTACCAGGGCACACACATTCCCCATGCATTCCTATGGGAGGGCAGGCCAGCCATACTACACGCACGCACTTTCACTCTGGGACACAGGGAAAAAGTGCGCCAAGACCCAAAAATCACTACACAGGGTCACAAACAAAAGCAAAAAGATTAGGGGTGAACCGGCCCTAAGGCCCAAGTCTAACACGACCCCCTTCCAGCCAAAACGCAGGGCAGACCGATCACCACCGTGATGGGCTTCCCTGCTTGGGGCGATAAAACAAGGACGCGGGCCCACAACTGCAGGGACACCCTCCTGTTTTACGCCACGGTGAACCCCTAGGGTTCCTTCTAAAACTACTGTAGGGACTAACTGGGGTACCCCACTGATACTCTCCAGCTGCCCTCGGCCAGGACCAGGCCCTAGGCCATCCAGGTACCACTGGATCCTGCCTACTCACAAAGTGGGGGGTAGTAACCCCTGGCACATAACAGCCATTTTCCACTCTTCCTGTCTGCAAGACAGGGCTAGACTGCCACTGGTTCTCCAGCCTAGGGTCTACAACCTTAGGTGGACCAGGAGTCTCAGGGAAGGCTCTCCTCCCCTTACCTCTTCTCCTAGGGTTCCTCCTCCTCCTGCGAGGGGTTCCCTCTAAACAACATTCTCCCAACCTAGGGTTTAACCCCTCAGGTGGTACCGGGGTCAGAGGTGGGCTCTCCCACCCTCTGCACCCCCTTCCAGAGTCCTGCTCCCTCCCAACCGGGGCGGTACTCCTGGAGAAAGAACTGGTCAGAACACTGATTACAGTAGTCCCACCCTTCAGGTCAGGCTGATCCTGAACCTGGCCTTCCAACCTCCGGTCTACAACCTTTGGTGGAACCAATGCCTGGCACTCCAGGACTTCTGGGGACTCACATCCTATCCCCAAATCACTCCTTTCACTGGACTTCTGTACTCTCCCTACTGGAGCGGTACTGCCAGACTCTAGAACCATAGAAGCTCCGCTTACAGATGCTCCAGGTTCTCTACACACTAGGAGATCTCCCTCAAGTGAACTAACAGGCAAGTCTAGGTTCCCTTCCTGGTGTTCCCTAAAGAAACCATCCAGGCTCTGTGACAGGGCTTCGGGCGTCTGGGGACTCTCGGTCACACACTCACTCCCGCTCCACTGAGACAGGCAGTCAGCCCCTACACCCTTCTCACTAACCAAGGACCTAGCTGGGCTACTCTCACCCTCCTCCACCACACTGGGCGGGAAGACACCTGACCCACTATTGTTGGAATCACTCACTAGTGACTCAAAAGAACCTCTCGCACTGTCCCAGCGCTCTGCTTCTTCTGCAAGGTCCCAAGGACAAAAACACTTCAACTTCAGCAGGTGCTGGCGCAACTCTGGACAAACAACACTGAGCAACTGCTCTTTGAGGAACATATTCACCACACCGTCCACCTCATTGTCCGAGTTAGCCGTCAGCCAACCCCACATTGCATCCGAACAGTCATCCACAAAATACTGCCACTCCTGGTGAGGCAGTCTCCTAAGGTTCCTGAACCTCAACCTATTCTCCTCCTCTGGGGAAACAGGCACCATACTCGGGGAGCTGGGAGTGGGACTGTCTACACTTATATTTAAAAAGCTGCCACCACTGGACTCCACCCTCCCTGGGGAATCCAGACAATTACAATTATGCGCAGGGAAGAGTCTATCCTCTAGGGCTGCTCTCTCACGGATGATGGCCCTTCTCTCCACCTCTATCCTCTCCTGCGCTAAGAGTCTTTCGATCTCTAGCTGCGCCATAGCCTGGGCATGCTCTAACATGAGCTGTTCCATTGCTAACTGATGCTCCCTTTCTTTCTCCCTGTCTTCCCACTCTTCTGGGGACAGGACAAGGGATGTGGCGCTGGTACTGACACTGGACTCAGCAAGGGACTCCCTACCTATGGGGTCCTCACTATCTGCTGATATCCATCCACTGTCATCCTCATACAACTCACATTCTTCAGGGCTCTCCACAGACTCACCATCCTCATGACGTGCGGCCCGGGCCCTCTCTCCCTCACTGTACTCAAGATCCCACTGACCCTTTTGCCATTGGATCAGGCTGTCCCTAAGCTGGGACTGAGTATCCAACTCACTCACCTCCATGCCTCCCTCTTCACAGAATCTGACCAGCTCTGACCTACTGTACCTAAAAAGAAAACAGAGTTCAAAAACAGGCTCCATTTTGGCGGACGTTCTCAAGAAGAGTTTGACACAGAGAACCTGGGGGTCTGAGCTAAACAGGAGTATACAATCAACAAAATTCTGCAAGATTCCTATCTCAGAACTTGCACTCCACTGTCCAGCGTAACACACACTCATTCACACACAACCCTCCCCTCGGACTGGTAAGGCAGTTTCTACCACCCCTGATTATCTCAACCTGACCACTAGCGACACAGGTACCAAACTCTGGGAGCAGGGCGGGGAACAAGGTACTGGACAAAATACAAATGACACCTTTCAGGAGAAGCAAAACTGAACTTCCCTAAAAAACAATAATCCCAAAAATGTGGTTATCTAAAATTGCAGAGTTTTGAAGTGTGGCCTGTCGCCACTGTGGTACAACGCAAACGCAAGTCCAATCCGCACCGCTAGCCACCAATGTTAGAAACGGGACCTCTGGCTGGCCAAGGCTTGCGCCAAGGTCAGTCAGAGACCACCACTTCCAAGGTCAGGGCTAGGGAGTCACACACCAAGATAACCCCCGCTCACCCTCTAGGTAACGTGGCGCGAGCAGCAAGGCTAATCTCAGAGGCGATGTGTAAAGCGTTTGCGCGCGCACCCCAGCGACAACAACCAAGGGCCCACCACAAAGGAAACTCCACACAAGGTTATATCAAAAATAGCTTTTGTATTATAATAAAAACACATTAGATAACACACAACTTTACAATGTGCCAACAGGCACGGGCAAGATTTACAAGGGATTATGAACAGGACAGGGCCACCTGGACCACTGTCAGGGGTATGCACTTGTTAGAAATAATACTTGTAGGTATACCACTTTAGCACATAAACATACAATGACTGTAACACAGAAATAGTGAATGTAGCATACAACCAGTAACTACTGGTAAAGGGAAAATACCTCCTACGCCACCCTAAACACTGTAGGGAAATCACGCAGGGAACTAGGACCTTATCATCAGGACCTATGGAAGGAAAACCTATCACCTAAGCAAGTCACATTTAGCAAAGGGAAGGAAACCTAAAATAATCACCTAGGCAAGTAACATTTAGCAAAGGCAATAAAACATCAACATTCCTCTAAGCAGGTCACTTTTAGCAAAGGGAAATAAAAGAACAAGGCATTACCTAAGCAGGTCACTTTTAGCAAAGGTAATGACATAAACAATCCTCTAAGCAGGTCACTTTTAGCACAGGGGATAAACACATAAAGAATTACCTAAGCAGGTCACTTTTAGCAAAGGTAACAACGAACATTCCTCTAAGCAGGTCACTTTTAGCAAAGGGGAATAAAAGAACAAAGAATTACCTAAGCAGGTCACTTTTAGCAAAGGCAATAACAAACAAGAATCGCACATGAAACATTAAAACACATTCAGAGGTACAGGTGGAACATTTGCGCAGAAATCAAATAAGCAGGAATCATAAATTGCGCAGGGTGCACATGACACAACATTAGAAATGTCCCTCAGGCCAACTGGCCTCGCAAGGGGCTGGAATGCCCTGAGTCTCAATGTCAGGGAAGGCTGCGCAGGCAGCACAGCACACAAAAGCCTAAACGTAGCAACTGTCCACTAAGTGCTGGACAGTTTTGAATATGAACTGGCAACGTTGGAGCCAGGAGGGCTCAAGAACAAAGTGGGGAGACACAGCGTGGGAGCCTCGGGGCTACAACCAACTAGCTGCCTGTGTCCCCCTAGAGCCTCTCAGGGGCTCACAAAGCAAAATGTGCAAATTAGAGCTCCAGCGCTCTTAAAATAATCAACAATGCCCCAGAGCCTCTCTCAGGGCTCTAAATCACGATGGGGGCAAGGAGCCTCGCTGGGCTCTAAATGAACAAAGGGGCCCCGGGAGCCTTGCAGGCTCGCCAACACAAATGGGGGCGTTGGAGTCCCTCACGGGGGACTCAGGATCAATAGGAATGCCCCCAGGAGCCTCGGGGCTCCCCAAAGAAATGCAGCAGCGTTGGAGCGGCCCTCTGCCAATCGGGGCCGCTCGACGAACAAAGGACCCTGTCCCCGCACTCACCGGTATCTCGCTGGTGCTGCGGGGGCAGGAACACTGCCGGCTCTCCTCCTCTGCAGCGCGGGGCTCCTCTTCCTCGGAGCCTCGCTGGCGGCGCCTCTCTCCTCGCTGCCTGGCTGCGGAGGCGGGACTTCCGGTCGGCCTCTCAGGGGACGCGCTGCGATTGGCCGGTCGGCCAGAACACTTCCGGGTCGTCGCGGGCAGCGCGGCGGCCCGTTCCAGGTAGGCAGGCGGGCTCCCAGTACCCGAGGAGTGGGCTCCCTCGAGGTATTTACAAATCCAAGTGAGGGGCCATGCCGGGTAGGCACCGGCGCTCGAAATAAAAGTAAAGCGAGGTGGCACTCGCTAATGCCAAAAAGCGGCAAAAGCGCTCCAAAGCGCTATAATAGAAATAAAGCGCACCCAGCGCTTGGGGGCTAAAGAAAAGCGCTCCTAGCGCTAGAAATATCAGCAAAGCGCTATTGAGCGCTGGGGCACCAGGAAAGCGCTCCTAGCGCTATAAATCAAATAAGGGCGCCTCCAGGCACTCTAAGTCAAAAGCAAAAGCTCCAGTAGGGACTGGAGGCAGGCAGAGGGGCAGGGCAGGGCCAGAGCCAGCACACTGGGTCTCCAGGCAGGGAGACAGCCCAAGTGGCGGTCCTCCTGGCCCCAGCAGCAGCCCCCTCTGGCAAGGATCCACAAGTAGAACCCCTTCTGTGGGGACACAGCCCCATTTTTATACCATGAAATCCTTTGTTAGGAGGTGCAGGGTGGGGGGAAACCAGTTGCAGCTGGCTTGGGAGTACCCTTGATGGCCCAACCACCCCTTTCATTCACTGGGGAGGCTAGGGTCATTAGACAAACCACAGGGGGGCGGAGCCAGCATTGTGTGGGGAAAACCCAGCCCATCCAGGACCCAGATCTACTCCTCCCACACATCACTCATGCTGATCTCACACTCACCACCGGGCAGACCCATCCAGACTTCCTGGAGCCTGGCATGCCAGCCAGCTCCAGCCAATCACGCTCCAGTATCCTCACTGCACACATACATCAATGTCCAGAAGTAGCACTTCCCTTCTAGACACATACAAGCCGCACATACCATTGCGCAGCATTCATTCTCACGAGTTCATACATACTAAACTCGAGCCTGCACTCCCCACACATCAGGAACTACCAGGGCACACACATTCCCCATGCATTCCTATGGGAGGGCAGGCCAGCCATACTACACGCACGCACTTTCACTCTGGGACACAGGGAAAAAGTGCGCCAAGACCCAAAAATCACTACACAGGGTCACAAACAAAAGCAAAAAGATTAGGGGTGAACCGGCCCTAAGGCCCAAGTCTAACAGCAGGAAACTGCAGCTAAACCGGCGATAATGGGCTTGATAATATGCCCTTGTGAATTCCCATAGAGGCCCAGGTTAACACCAGAGCCTGGGCTTCTATGGGAATTTACAAGGGCATATTATCAAGCTCATTATCGCCGCTTTAGCGGCAGATTCCTGCCGATAAAAGAGGCGATAATGTATCGGCCTTTCTTGATAATATGGCCCTAGGTTCTGTAAATTGTGACTGATGAGATGGCAGCGCTTCTGTCTACCGTCCCACAGCCTCAGTTTTCTAGTGCATGGTTGTGACTAATTGGCAATGTGGAAGATTCTCAAAAATGCAGTTACAAAACATAGGGGCCGGTTTATCAACTGTTTTGCGTCGCCCTTGCGCCACTCAAGGTTGTGCAGGCCGACACAAAACTAGAATGAGCAAAACTAGCTTCGCAAAGTCACCTCACGTGGCCCTGCGTGGCTTGGTAAATTGAGGTACCTCAAGGCAGCATATGTGTCCTCATGCATCTACCCAATGATGTTGGCACCTTCCCAGATTTACCATGCGTGGTAGACCTGCGAATGCATCAAAATGCTCCATGTTCCCTGGGGAGGCGTAACAAGGAGAAATATGTTTATTATTCCTCATTTCTTACCTTTCTACATGAGCTGTATTGTGCAGCACACATAGAAAGAGAAAAAAGCCTTATAGGATTGTTCCTTCCTACACAAAAACAAGACTCTCTGCAATACAGGCACCCTTGCAACATGGTGCAGGTGTACCCCCCTTGATGCTAAGCCGCCCATAGTGCACCGGCGCAAGCAGAGGACAGGGAAGCGCCATATAATGTTAAATATGGTGCATTCCTGCCCTCTCCCAGTCACACAATGCAGCACAGCAAGGTGTCTCGCTGCACTGCCTTGTATGACATTTTGATAAATTTGCCCTTTAACGTCGACTAGAAATCGTACATGGGTTTCGATATAACTGCATTTTCCGTTATGCTTGAATATATGTCGCTTCAATCAAATATTACGTTGTTTGCAAATTGCAGTTTCCAGAAAATGTCCCCAGCTTAGTTAAGATTCGATTTTCTTCATGTTGTTTTAAGCCGCCACAGCTTTAACAAAAACAGATGTTTATGTAATGAACAAATAAGTATTATTGTGGTTATCTCTGCGTAGCATGCAGTTTACAGCAATTATTTGAGCTGCTGTGAACCCTATGGCATTTACACAGTTTAATGGCAACACTAGATAAAGCCTACGTTTTTAATAGAGCTCTGTTCCAGGGGATCAGGAGGAGGTAAAAATAGGGAGGAATTGAGAGAGATAAAAGTAATCTTGCATTTAAATATTACCTCAGCAGATCTCAATTTGACTCAGAGATGCTTTGTTCTGAAACATACCAACCTGTGTGTAGCAACTTGGCATGCTAAATGTAAGGCCGCTGTATACAGCCATTCTGTCCTTCCAACACATAAAAACATAGGGGCATATTATCAAGAGGGTTTATCTCCGCTTTTTTGGCTTTAAAAGTCAAGAAAGCGGAGATAAAATGATCTCCCTATTACCTAGCTGTCGCTAACACCAGTTAGCGACGGCTAGTAGGAGATAGCGACCATCTTGGGCCCCCACTTTGCATGTCAGTGATATTTATCACTAATGACATGCAAAGTGGGCGTGCCAAGATGTTAGTGACTGGAAACAGTCGCTAACATCGCTATCTCCTATTACCAACTTTTTCTCCAAAAGCTAACACCTGCCCTGAGCAGTTCTTAGCCATGTTATCCAATGGGAGGTGGATAACATGGCTAAGAGCCTTAGCTCGGTAATGCATGAATATCGCTGACTTCTCAGCGATATTCAT
The DNA here is from genome assembly GCF_964261635.1 of Lissotriton helveticus. Lineage (NCBI taxonomy): Eukaryota > Metazoa > Chordata > Amphibia > Caudata > Salamandridae > Lissotriton > Lissotriton helveticus. The sequence continues at coordinate 1,620,077,539 of NC_136061.1, forward strand.
GCATTGCGGCCGTTTTTTATCGCATTTGCGATAAACCTTGGTAATACCAAGGTTTATCTGCGATAAAAAACGCCGCAGCTCAGCGGTAAATTTTTGTCTCTAACCAAGCAATAGCGATAATTATCGCTATTGCTTGGTAATATGCCCCTTAGTGTGGCAAAATAGGACATAAGGGGCTCGCCATAATATATGAAATAAAGGCAAACCTGCGGGGCATCATTTAGGGAGATAGTCCGAAATTTGAAGGCCTCTCCACCTGATATCTAGATTAAGGCCCACATTTTGCATCGGTATTGCCTCACTTTTGTGGCACAGCCCAATGCAAACTTTTCCATTTATTGAGTCGTGCAAAGTCACTTTGATGACTTTCTGCTCTGTGTTGCATGAAATAATAGTAAATGTGCCACTAAGAGTATATATCTTACAGTAGCAGCCAAAAATGAATAGAAAACAAGGCACAAGGCGTAAGACCAGCAAAACACTGATTAAAAAAGCCAAAAGAAAACCATAATCACCAGTGAATCACAAAATCGAACAGCCACATAAAAACAAGACTAGAACAACAGTAAGATAAATCAAAATCGCCTGTGAAGTGCCCATAAAAAACAAAAGATATGTAGCAACCTTTGACTCACTTATGAGGAAGTTTTGCAAGGATAAAAACATCCAAAGCTGTCGTATCAAATACGGTGGCAGAGAGTGCCTCTCAAGGAGGCAGTGCCAGGTTGAAATACCAGGCTTAGGTTAAACATATTTGGCCGACCTAGTGAGCAAGCTCACATCCTATATAGGTTCCCAGCAGTGATAAATAAAGACATACCCGGAGAAATATTAGAGGAAATAAACGGTATCTTCCCGAGGGGCCTGTCATTACCAGCACTACTGAGTTGACCACAACTTTTTCTTTGTGTCCAGAGCTACAAAGTGCACTGGATTCTTACAACCTGCCAATGACGCATCTTCTATCAAGTGGCGTCGCTTTAACCCAGCTGGAGCGGGCACATGTGTAAAATACCTCACACCGTGTCAGGACCAGCATAAAAAGATGGCATCCATGTAATCTATAGTCAAGGCCACTGGAATTATGAAGCCGGAAAGAGACAAATTATGTGGCACAGTGGAGTAAGTTATGTGGCATAAAAGGCAAATTATGCAGTTTATTGTGGAACATTTTGTGATAGTAATATTTTCTCATTTTTAAACTTGTTAACACTGTCAGGGCTTTGGTTGTGCTTCCTTAGTACCAGTTGACCACCAAAATATAGCAAAAAGCAACAGAAAGGTGACTAGTTAGCATTCTGAAGGGCCTCAATGCACAGCAACATGTCACTGTGTTTTTAGTAACTTTTGAACCGTTTGAGGTAGACATTTTTAGGGGTTAAAATCTGCAGATTATACGGCAGATGATGGATTATGTGTCAACTACAGCAGCTCTATCATTTTGCAAAAGTCTCCGCGGCCGCACAGTCGCATAATTCCAGTGGCCCTGTTTATAGGATACCAAACACCGCTTGTTCCATAGACAGAATACTTATTACATACATATGTATGTAAATCGACATGCCATATACTGCATAAGCACAATGTTAATCTGTGAGCCCAAAATTGCTTTTACAAATACCTTCCAATGCATACCGGAAATTATGCACAATTCCTACAAATTTGAGACCTGAAGGATCCATCTTCAGCTGGAAGCTGCAAACAAGGACAATTAAATATGCTTTGTAATTAAAACTAATCTCCCTCGGTCAGAGGGAAGGCCAGCCTGATTTAGGGCTAATGAAGGAAAACTATGGAAAATAGCCTGGTGCTTGGAATGTACGCTAGTGCTGGCTGGCATATGTAGGACGAGCTGATGTAAATGTGGGGGGCGATTAACAAACTAAGGGGCATATTTGCAAGGACCAGTGTTAAAATTATCGCCATTTTATCGACAGGAAACTGCCCGTAAAACAGCGATAATGGGCTTGATAATACGCCCTTGTTAATTCCCATAGTAGCCCATGTTCTGATGTTAACATGGGCTTCTATGGGAATTAACAAGGGCGTATTATCATGCCCATTATCGCCATTTTGTCGGCAGTTTCCTGCCAATAAAATAGCGATAATTTTAACACCTGTCCATGATAATATGCCCCTGCATTTTGTAGTACGTAAATGAGTGCTACGGGAGTAGTACTCATGCACAATAAATTGCAATTCAAAAACCCAAAGCTGGAGACCTCCACATCTGCCGCTCCCATCTTTTCTGTGCAGGGATCCCTGCCACATATGTGGAAATGTCCACAGGGTTAGGAATACGTTTTTGTAATGGAAAATGGGACTACTCACTACTAAATGGAAGGGATTATGGAAATTTAAAGAGAGGATAGGGAGGGACCTGCTAGAAAAAAAACAGACCCACAAAAGAGTAAAACTATTAGATTCAACTTGTAACCTTTAAAACAATTAAAAACATTTTAAAATAATTTAAATATGTAATTTTTAACCAAGTTTGCAAACTTATCATTTGCATATAACGGATTGTTTCTTACTTGATGTCTTTCTTGTTGCTCTGGATGGTACGCGGCATTTCTTACATAGCTATGAATGGAATAAGCGTCATGATTCTGGGGGAATTAAAGATTTCCTACCTTCTGCAGTCCTGAATGAACCATATGAATGCCAGTCCACTGACTGGGAGTCTATCAATGTTTAAAGTAGGGTTGATGCTTCCGATGGAGCAAGGTAAAGAACAAGATTTTGTTAAAACTTGTGAAGTTAATCTCCCATAACAGTAGTAATTGAATTAACAAGCATGTGGTGAAATTATTAATCAACTTAGTTTAAAAATGCATCCATCAGTACACGCGGGATAAACGAATGTGCTTTATGTTGCAAACGCAAAGAAAAATAATAAACTAACCTTGTCTATTGTCTTTGTCAGTATTAAATGCGGCTGTTTAACTAATGGCATGTGCTTATTTAGTGTGCTTATGTTATGTCCTTTCTGTGACAAAAGCTTGTGGAGATTCGTGCAGTTCAAAGAAGAAAAGTAATTATGATGCTGCTTGTATGTGCTTTTGCTAGGTAACATAATTAACGGGTTTAATTAGTATTGGGGGTGGGTAACAGAATGGTTCTCAATTATTTAATTAATTGATGTCTTGTGTTTGTTTAATAATAGTTTCCAAAGTGAGGCTTAAAAGTTGGTTCAGAAAATGGCTGACAGAGCTGCAGTCGCGAAAGCTTGTCCAGAGTGGAGCCTTGCACATGCGCAGATGTGGAGATTTTTACCGCACTGTCATCATTAATTGAAAAAGCAGTTCTTTGGTTGTGCTGAACGTGCTCTTGGAGAAAAGGCTCAAGGACAGGAACTTAAAGTGTCTGTCAAGGCTAGGAAGTCAATGTTTGAAATTCGAGGAAAAAGTAACCTTTTTGAGGAAGCCGATAGACGTTTGTTGGAACTGGCCCTTCTGGCAGGGTCATCCTCAAACTTTTTGCTTCTTCCTCTCTTATTTTTCCTGACCCGTGGCTGTTGGCAATAGGACTCTGCGCACTTTACCACTGCTGATCAGTGCTAAAGTGCATATGTTCTCTGTGTAAATTATTATTGTGATTGGATATACATGATTGGCATATTTGTATCACCATGAAGTCCCTAGTAGAGTGCACTGGGTGTGCCAGGGCTGGTGATGACAAATGCTACTAGTGGGCCTGCAGCACTGATTGTGCCACCCACAGGAGTATCCCTAAAATGGTGTCTCAGGCCTGCCACTGCAGTGCCTATCTGCAGTTTAGAACTGCCATGTCCTCTTGGTCAGTGTCCCCACTGACCAGGCCTAACCCTTCCCTTTTTGTGCACATCAGTCACCCCTATGGAAGGCCCAAGGTACCCCCCCCTGGGCAGGGTGCAGTGTATGTAAAAGGTAGAGCATGTACTAGTGCAGGTGACATGCTCTGATAGTGAATGGCAGCCATTTTCGTTTTTCACTATTGTAAGGCTATCTTGCTCCATAGATTAACATGGGGGATGCTGGCTGCAGTGGTTTACAGCATTTCTCCTCATAGGAACAAGATAGGACATAAGTATCTAGTATCCCTGAACTCAGAATTTAATAACACATCTTTTAGGAAAGGTTGTTTTTAAATCCTGTGCTTGAGAACAGCACTTTTAGAAAGTTGCTGTTCTCTTGTCTGACCCTTCTGTGTGCCTGGGCCTGTTTGTGTATTGACTGTCTGGTTTGAGAGTGACAGGGGCTGGGGAATTCCCCAGGAGGCTGGCTGAGTCAGCCCTAGGCTGAATGATTGCATTTGCAACTGGAGTGGTGGGAGGAGTTAGCACCTGGGCCTGAATAGGGCTGTGCCTGGCTTCCACAATGCTGGCTCCACCTCCTGCTGGGCGGCTGAGGACCCTGCCCCTCACTCTGAAAGGAAAGAAGCAGCCAGCAAAACAAAGTACTCAGGAAACACCCAGAACTGGTTCAGACGGGTCTCAGGTCCCACATGCACAGAGAAAACAAAGACTTTAGGGGTATAAGTACAGGACCCCTGACAACAGAAAATTAGATCATCCTGGAATCAAGAAGGAACCTCTGCCAAGGAGAAAGCTGAAACTGAAGAAGGAAGATTGTCCTGCTGTTGCTCTGCTGGACTGACCTGCTGTTGCTTTGCTGCCAAGGAGAGGGGAAGGACTTTGCTGTGTGCTGTGTCCCCTGTCTTGAAGGAATGTCCAAGGGCCTGAGAAGAGGTGGATCCCTGTTTTGAAGTCCCAGGAACAAAAGGACTTCACCCCCAGCTTCCCTGAACTCTGCTAAGAGAGTTCTGTCCCTCCTAGAGTGCTTGATCCAGTTGTGGGGCCTCTGGAGGTTGTACCTGTGCTGGGAAGCTTGAAACTAAGCTTGAGAGACTTTTGAATTTGAAAAGTGTCGCATCGTTCGCTTGCGGAGCGCATCCCCGACAGTGCGAGAAGTTTTCCGCCGCTACGAAGGCCGAGATCGTCGCAGCGCCTGACGCCGCTGCCAGAGCCGTCGCAACCTTCGTTTGCGGGACGCACCAGACCGGTGCGGGAAAATCGAACATCGCTGCGAGTGTCATCGCAGAGCCTGTCATCGCTGGGTGAGATCGCCGCACCGCTTGCTTGCGGACCACATCACGTCGCTGCGAGCATCATCGCAGAATCATCGCATCGAGGAGCTGCGAGAGAGAGGATCACCGCTGGACCGCGCATCGTCGCCCCGGAGATCGTCGCAGCCCCTTCGAGATCGTCGCATCGTGCCTTTGCGTGAACAAACCTCCTACGGAACCTACGCACCGGAATCCATACAAACGGCCTTCCTCCCCATACAGACCGGATTCGTCGCAACACGCCCGCTGCTGCAGCGGGGCTGTCGCATCGCCTCGCCAGGGTCTCAGGTGCAACGCATCGCTTGTTTTCCACCGCACCAGCTTCTGCTTTTGGAACTTTGTTGCAACTAAAAGGTACTGTGAGTAAACGTGAAACAACTGTGAACTTTTCACGCATCTGTGGATTATTCTATCGCAACCTAAAGAATTTTAACGCAACCTTAAGAACTCTTTTGAAACCATATTCTTGAACTGTGTATGTTGGATTTTTGTCGTTTTGGTCTTGTGTAGTTTAGATTAAATACCTTTTTTTCTAAACTATTGTGGAGTCAGTTTGTGGTGTTTTCACTGTGTTACTGTGAGTGTTGGTACAAATACTTTATGCATTGCCTCTGGTTAGCCTAGACTGCTCGTGCCAAGCTACCTAGAGGGTGAGCAGGGGTTATCTCAGAGGGTTATCTCCTTGCCCTGACAAGAAGCAAGGGTCCCTATTTGGACAGTGGTACCTACCTCTGCCAACTAGAGACCCCCAGTTCTAACAACGTGGAAGTAAAGGACAATAGGGCTTATGTAAAGCCTGGACTTTGTCAAGAATCGGAGATGATTTCATATTTTTATCATGGACTGACACAGGACAGCCAATGAAAAGCTTGGATTCTCTTGAAAGAATGTAAAATGTAGAAAGTTTAGCTAGAAAGAAAGGTATAAAACCTGACATTATGAGCAGGAGGGCGCTTCTCGCTTTCCGAATCCTGATTGACGTGACATTCTGTTGGACTTTTGGCTCACGTAAGGACAGCAGACTTTAATTGATTTTTCCTTTCTAGGTGGAGTGAGAATTAGACAGGGAAATAGATTTAGGGAATGGAAACTGTTATTTGCTAGTTTTTCATGTTTTCTGAGCTTGCCTTGAGAATGTCAGTCTAATAAGTCATTTCCTTATTAAAATGCTGCTTTCTTATTTGCTTATAAAATAAAGATTCATTAACGTAAATGCTCTTTCTTTTGAAAAATAAAGCTAATAAAAATTAGATTTGAAAAGACAAGCTGTTTTTTTTATTCATGGTCTAGTTTCCATCAGTTGATCCAATCGCCTTATTGGCCTAATTATAAATGATATAAGTTCAAAACCATGGTGAGAATAGATAAATTGCAGTTGTATATAATCATGTAAATAGTTTGTGAATAGTTTTGATTAATTAGGCCACATGATTCAGTTGCTAAAAAATTGTCTCGTTGGTTTATGGGCCTTTATATGTGTTTCATGATTAATGGTGAGTATCATGGTGATAGGTAGTGTTTGTGAGACAGTTTTTCAATCAGAACGCTGGATCACTTCCATAGGTAGATATTCATATGTATAGAGAAGGGTATGCAGTGCACTCCAGGGAGCATGGCTGATGGAGTACCAACATTTCAGATTTCAGTGCGTGCCTTAAAGAGGGTCCTCAACAACTATTTTTCTTGACCTTTCACACGTATTTGCTAATTTATTTTTTGCCTCCAGCCTTAAGTCATTCCATCTCGTCCTTACACTGTCAACGGTTCATGTCATATATACAACTGTTTTACTTTCAGGCAAATCTTTGCTAAATTTTCTCTGTCCTTCTGCGTATGTATTTGATTAATTGAGACAAACTCAGACAGGATTTTTAGGTCAGCTAGAAAAATATTTCCTTCCTCCACCTCCACATGCTTGTACAGGACCACCTTGTTCCTCTTCAGTGGGTCCTCTCTTTTCCTTTTGTGTTGGGCAATAGAGATCTCCTGCGCTACTTTTGCCTAGATCAGATCCCATTGAATGAAATAGAAGGGTATAGGTTCCAGAAATTGTGCTGACTGGAGTCGAAATACGTAATAGAAATGCAGACCATTCACCCGAAGGGACTTAAGAGTGATGACGAGTTTTGGGTATGCGTAGGTTAAAACAGATACCTTGGGACAATATCACTATAGTTTACTAAGAAGGAACACATTGCCAATTCAGGGCTCAATCTATGAATTCAGGAAGCATGAGTCTAATTTGTTGTAATTCTCCCACATGGTTGTGAGAAGTTGGCGTGGCATATGCTGTCCTCTTTTCTAGTGGGCACCTTGCACCAGTCCAAACGGCCCTTATTGATGGTAGGTTAAAGACAACCTTAATAGAAAGCTATCCTAGAGGTAGCTGTGGAGAGCAGCCTTCAGGCCAAGTCTTGGAGGAATGTAAAGCAGCTTGTTTTACCAGTCTATAATCTCGTGAATGACCAAATGAAAGGAGAACCACGCCAGGTATATATATATAAAATATATGTATTTATTCTAAACACATCCCCCTAGTCCCTTTATCGCATATTACTACCAGGGTGTGTTGGTGGACCCGTCTGTAAGAGCGAGTCACCAGAAGCTCCACCACCCTGGTTAGCATGCTAGTGGCTGACCGCATCCTTCTCTATTTAAGAGATGCGATGCAAGCATGGTAATTTAAACTGATTACCTGCTGCGCCTTCTTAGAGCTGGTAGCACAGGAATTGATAAATATAAAAGCGTTCTTTTTAGAGTTCAGTGAAACTGCAAAATTGTGGTAATTTTTAGGCTTTGAAAAATACTCGAGGTGCTTTGAAAGAATACTGTTTTAACTCACTGTGTTCACTGCTGGCATTCAGCTACTTCCGCATTTGCCGTGCATATCGCTACCAGGGTGTGTTGGTGTACTTGTCTGTAAGAGCGAGTCACCGGAAGCTCCACCACCCTGGTTAGCACTCTAGTGACTGACCGCATCCTTCTCTATTTAAGAGATGCGATGCAAGCGCGATGCAAGCGCTTGAATTCACGTGTGGGTTGGTTAATGTCAGGTCTCTTATTAAGCATCATTCCGAGATACACTTACTATTGGAAGTTCAGAGCCTGGATGTCCTGTTTCTTACAGAAACCTGGACACGTTTAGATGGGGAAGTGGAACTAGACCTGGCCTGCCCCCGTGTTTCAAAATATTTCACAAACCAAGGACAGGTGGAAGAAGTGGGGGGGTTGGGATTATATTTAAAGAGACCTGGAACCTTGCCCCACTGTGTGTGGAAGACGTCCTGGAGTTCGAGCTACTCGGGTTTTCACTTAAGAATAATGGGGGTTCTTTGTGCTCCGGTATACTCTGTTACAGACCTGCAGGAGGTGCTGCCCCCATTGCCAAGAATTGATTGACGTGATAAATAATCTTTCACACTCCCACTCTAAATTACTGATCTTGGGAGACTTCAATCTTTGGGAGAATAGTAACCTCAACACGGCTTTCAAAGAACTGTGCCAAGCATGCGAGATGCTAATCTACAGCAGCTGGTGCTGAGCCCCACACATCAGGGAGGCAATGTGCTGGACCTTATATTTGCCAGGGAAAGGGATGTAGCTGTGAAAGAGATACTCCCACTATTTTGGACAGATCATTTCCTGGTCCTCTTCTCCCTACGGCTAATTTCCCTTAACAAACAAATCTGCAACCCAGTTAACTCTCGTATGGGTAGGGAATGGTCTGAAATCTTGTAACTAAAAGAACTTCCACAGCTTGTAGATAGTAGTGGCTTCGACACTAACAGCTCAGTGGATGTAAATTATCTGTATCTTTGCAATCAGATTATTTACTCACTAGATAGTCTTGCCCGTTGAGGAAAGCTAAGGGTGACAAGAAACCGTCTGCCCCCTTGTATAATGAGGAGCTTAGGTTGTTGAAGACGAAATGCAAACAAGCGGAGAGGAGATGGAGGAGGAAATACCAGGAGAATGATAAGGCAGTCTTGAAAATACTATTGCAAAGCTATAAAGTTATGATAGGTAAGGCTAAAGCAAAATATCTTAAAGTAACTATTCTGCAAGCGCCCAACCAGCTAAAAACCTTATAAAGCTTAGTTAGAGATATGGCTAATCCAGAGTGCGCAAAGAGTGAGATTCCAGCATCACAAGACCTGTGATGACTTGGCAGTCTTTTTTTAAGATAAAATTAACAACATATAAAATGGATTAAAAGCTCCAAGTGTTGGTGATCTTGATATAGAAGGTGATCCATTGTAATCACCAAGAGGCAGTACGCATGAGGTTATACTGCACAGTCATGATGCCTCTGGAGTCTTTCCAGGTTCCATCACAAGAGGAGTTTAACACCAAAGCAGCCAGTATCTCCTCAGGTTCCACCTGGATCCGCTCCCTCATAAGATGTGGAAGGTGCTCATTACTGAGCTTTTTCAATATCTTTATCAAATCTGCTCCCAATCTCTAATTAGTGGCATGGTGCCTGAGTGCCTGAAAAAGGCAGTTGTCCCTCCCCTAATCAAGAAGGCTACATTGGATCCCTAGTGTCCTTCTAACTACAGACATATCTCCCTGCTCCCCTCTCCGATTAAGATGTTGGAGAGAGTTGTGAGTAAATATCTTACTAAACATGCAGAAGAAATTAATCTCCTGGATGAGTTCAAATTTTGTTTTTGACCAGGACATGGTACTGAAACTGCTCTAGTGACTGTCCTGGATGACCTCTAGTCACTAGACCTCTGCTCTAGTGACTGAATGCGTGCTGACAGTGACCAAACAGCCATTCTAGTGCTGTTGGATATGTCAGCCGATTTCGATACGGTCAACCATAAGATATTGATCAAGAGGCTGGAGGAATGTGGCATTATGGGCAGGGCACTGGACTGGGTGTGATTCTATCTTTTAGACAGACAGCAGGCAGTGACCTTGAGGCCCTTCCTGTCTAAGAGTAGGCTCGTAAAACCGCAGGGCTCAGCGATCAGCCCAATTATGTTTAATCTATACCTATGTCCACTTATCTCTCTTATAAAGCTATGGCATTGAGGTTATAAATCATCCCGTCTTTTCCCTTGAGGGCAATGATGCAGTTCCTCTGGAGAAATTCCATAGCTGCATGCGAGAAACAGCAGGCTGGCTTAGGGATAACTCACTGCAATTTAACGGGGACAAGACAGAAATACTTTGCTGTACTGCAAGTAAAATCCCTTGCCCCCTGCCAACAGACTTCTGGCCAGGCTATGTTAATAACCCTTCAGTGCCTGTAAAAACAGTCCGCAATTTAGGAGTACTGCTAAACAGTAGTACACAGCAAGTTCTGTTCAAGGCACTCTGTATCGTCTATAGAGCAGTACATAAAATGGGGCCTAAGACACTGCAGAGGAAATTCCTGTGGTGTTCCCCAGCAAGAAGCCTTTGTTCCTCTTCAGCCAGCTTGATATGTGTTCCACATGTCAAGAAAGTTCGACTGGGGGGCAGATCCTTTAGTTTTGTAGCCTCCTGACTTTGGAACACTCTGCCAATAGAACTTAGACAAATGGACACAATGTCCCGCTTTAGAAAGGAATTGAAAACAAAACTTTTTCCAAGAGAATAATTCCAGTCCTATACTCTAGCTCCGTTACATACAGTGTTTTTGGTAATCTCAGTGCCAGGATACCGGTTGGGTGATGGCCGCGATATAGAAGTATCCCCTTACATTTATGAGGCTGGAGGCAAAAGTACATTCAGTAACTTTAATATCACACAGTAAATTACCACAATATACTTTGAGCCCTAGGGGTATAACAAACAACATATTAAGAAAGTGGTATAAAAACCATGACTTGCATAGATGCAGACGCAAGGCCTAGAGCCTTTAGAACCGCTGGGGCCACCAGGAACCACCCAAGACAGTGACACAGGGAACCCACAGGGACGCGTGCAATGTTTGAACACAGCCCGAATCACCATTAACTTGTATGGGGAAAGCCACCGTTGACATTTTAAAGATAAAGGACACTTAGAAGAGGACTTGGAGCAAACCCCTTTAGAAATAGGGGGTTCTAGAGCCAACACCCATGGGAGCACAAGAGTACTCAAGTTACCTCACCTAGGGAAGCCGGGTGCATAGGTGTCTTTTGGTGTCGGGTTTCGTTGTACATTTCAATGGCGATCTGCTGCAAAGTGCTGCTGGCATCCAAGTGGAAAGTGTCTGGTGTGATCCAAGCCTGGATTAAAGATGTGTGGAACCTGAAAAAAGAGGGGCCAGAGTCTGGGTCACTTGCCAGTGACCAGGAGGATGATAGGCGGATGCCCACCAATGTCGGGTGATTTTAGGTGAAGAAGGTGAAACTTGACTCTTCAGCCACGAGGACCAGGAGGTGTCAACAACAACCAGGTTATGGATTCAAGCTGTCCCAAAAAGGATGTCGAGTGCTGCGGTATCAGATTCCAGATTGGACCCAACAAGCCTTGGCAACAGCAACCCACGCAGAAGGCACAGATAGGCTTTGGTGCAGACCAGCAAGGTCTGAGGGATTCACCATGTGGTGGGGAGTCAGGGCACATCTGGAACAACTTGGGAAGTCCAAGGGAAAGTAGAGTTACCTTCAAAGGGACCCACCAGTCGACGGACCAGGGATCGCAAAGGAGCCTCAAGCTAAAATGCTAGAACCAGGCTCACGGAACACTCGTGGAGTGTAGGCCCACAATCTTCAGTGCGAATGGTGCTCAGGGCTTAGGCTATAATTAATCCAAAGCACAACTTCAGGAAAGATCGGGAAGTCAATTTACTAGCAACTGTGCACGGTATCCAGGAATTCTGGTTCCATGTCACTTGTGAGGGCTGCAGGTCTCAGTTTTGCTGGATACTCGTGTCCACCTCTCAGAAGTCTGGAAATCCTCTTCCTGTGTCACAAATACTTCGGAGTACGGAGGGAGCTTCAGAAATGCAGACCGTCAAGATGCTTTGTTGGTGCCTGTTTGACCAGGGGAGTCACTCCTTGACCCCAAGGGAGATTCTTCCATCCTCTAGTCTTTAGTAGAGCAACAAAGTTCCAGGATTCAGTGTCAGAGTAACCGGTTTGAACCAGGCTATGCACAGAGACACCAAATGTGCCCCCAGTGCTGACTTCAAAGCACTCTCAGAGTGCATCCGCCCAGCCCCAATACACAAAATCCTGTCTGGGAGGTGGTTACACCTTCCTTTGCCAGGAAACCAATTGTCCAGGCCTCCCCTGCCGGAGTTTCCTCCAGCAGCAGGATGCCAGACTCGTGGCTGTGGCTGCAGCATCCATTTTGTGATGCCAGGGCTCTTTTAAAATATTACTGGTTAGACCAGTGTGTACATGTCTCCCCCTCTAGACCCCGCTGGGGTCCCTGCAGTCCCGGGGCTTCACTCATGTTGGGAGGGGGTTTGCGCGGCCCCTCTCCTGGAGTTCTCCATGTGCCTATAACTTTGGCGTTGTTTGACAAATGTTTACCAAAATTTCCAAAAAGTTTTTCTTTTATGGTCAGCTCCTATCTTCAAAGTTTGGGGGTGATTGGTCAAGGGGGAGCTGAGAAAAAAGGGGGGTCCCAAAACGTGTTTTCTCATTGCATTTTCCATAGGAAACCTTAGATAAGGCTACAGGTCAAACTGCTGAACGGAATTACGCCAAATTTGGCAGGAAGAAAGGTTTTGGTCCAGAAAGCGCTCTTTTTTTGAAATGGTGTAAATCCGACCACTAGCTTCTGAGATATTAAAGAAAAAATATATATATATATATATATCTGGAGGGTGCCTAATTCCTGAGCACGAGATTGCCTCTGATTGGCTTCTAACTCTTCAAAGCAGGAAGTGTCCTCTGATTGGCTGCCATATTGTGCCTTGCATTGAGTGAAAATATAAAAGAAAGGTCCCGGGGGCAATTTAATATAACAAAGCTCTGTCTGTGCGAGATAACCCTTTCACGCTTTCTCTGCCCAACATCACCACTTCGCAGCTATGCCTTTAGAAGCCAGTCCATCGGCTCTCAGCTCTCTACCTTTGCGTGCTAGTACACTGCTGTGCCTCTACCTCTGCGATCTACTACGCTGATGTTCCTTTGGGAGCGGACAGCCCATAGTTCTCCGTCTGCGAGTCAAACCCACGGGCCGCAGTTGTCCCTCTGCAAGCCTGGGTGTGAACTGTTCATAAGTCACTCTATATGAGCATTGAAAAGCCATTTTGTGATTCAGTCCGTCAGATGGCATCTGTCCGAGGCATTTCGGAAAACATAGCGCTCTGTCTGTGTGAGATACCCCTTTCACGCTGCATCTCCCCACATCAGCAGGTAACGCACACTCTTCCCACATCACCAGCATACCTTCCAACAACCTTTTTGGGCCCGCAAGTCTCCCTCTGGGAACCACTTGTGGGCCCACAGCTCTTCGGGTGCGAGTTCTCGGGCCCGCAGTTGCATCTGTGAAGCCAAGACTGGAAATATAGCGCCGGTCTCTCTCTGCGAGATACCCTCTTCACGCTCCCTCTTCCCACATCACTGTTCCATAGCTATCCCTTTGGAAGCCGAAAGCCTGCACCTTTCCCTATACAAGTCGGCCCGCAGGTGTTCCTCTGCAAGCTGGCCCGCAGCTCTCCCTCTGCGAACTGACCGGTCGTGGCTCTTCTTCTATGAGCCAGCCAGTCGGCTCGCAGCTCTTCATCTATGAGCCAGCCCTCCGGCTCGTAAGTCTCTGAGAACAGATGCAATGGAGGCAACGATCATGCAGGTCGGACACCCAACACTGCTCTGACATCCCCCAGCAGGAGCTCCTTGTCAGCCATCCCCCCTCACCCCCACCCCCCACAAACATATGTGACAGACACGTTAGGGAATCTGAAACATAAAAAATTGGGTAATGTTGTACAGTTATTAATAAGAAAATGCTTTTGAGGTTGGACGAATGAAAATCTTAGTCGTGTATGGATTTACATATAAAACATTTTATTAAAACAAAACAATAACAAATAAAACTATGTACAGCCGTGGCGTGTCATCGCTGGACCATTTGTGAATCAGAGCCTGCAAGACAAAAAGAAAGATAAGATGGTGTGTCATGCGTCCAGCAAAGGAGAGAGAGGAAGAGAGAGAGAAAGAAAGAGTGAGAGAGAGGAAGACAGAGAAAGAGAGAAAGAGTGAGAGAGAGAAAAAGAGAGAGAGTGAGATACAAGGAATAGAGAAAGAAGAAAGTGTGAGAGAGAGGAAGTGAGAGAGAATGAGTGAGAAAGAGGAAGAGAGAGAGAAATAGTTAGAGAGAGGAAGAGAGAGAGAATGAGTGAGAGAGAGGAAGAGAGAAAGAGTGAAAGAGAGGTAGACAGAGAAAGAGAGAGAGAGAGAGAGGAAGACAGAGAAAATGAGAAAGAGTGAGAGAGAGAAAGAATAAGATACAAGGAAAAGAGGAAGGGAGAAACAGTATGAGAGAGACGAACAGAGAGAGAGAAAGGGTGAGAGAGAGTAAGAGAGATAAAGAAAGCATGAGAGAGAGAGGAAGAGACAGAGAAAGAAAGTGTGAGAAAGAGAAAGGAAGAGATGGAGAGGGAGAGGGTGTGTTGACACTGGTGAAAATCTTCGCAGCTCACCTTTGTGCCACCGGTGTGTCTCCACCCGCGTGCCGGGACATTGTGCACCCTCAAATTTAGTGATCTGAAAGATAGTATAGAATTAGTATCACAGTGTGAGAGAGAGGAAGAGAGAAAAAAGAAAGAAAGAGTGAGCAGAAGGCAGAGAGAAAGAGAGAAACAGTGAGAGTGAGAGGAAGAGAGAGAGAAAAATAAAGAAAGTGAGAGGAAGACAGAGAGAAAAGAGAAAGAATGAGAAAGATGAAGAGAGAGAGAAACAGTGAGAGAGAGGAAGAAAGAGAGAAAGAGGGAAAGAGTGTAAGAAAGTGAAACAGAGAAACAGGAAGAGTGAGAGAGAGAGAAAGAGAGAGAGAGGAAGAGAGAGAGTAAGAGAGAAACAGTGTAAGAGGAAGAGAGAGAGAGAGAGAAAGAGTGTGAGGAAGAGAAAGGAAGATATGAGGAGGGACACTGAGTGCCCACACTATACACAAAACCCTCACAGCTCACCTTTATGCCACTGCTCTGTCTCCAACCAGGTGCCGGGACCTAGTGGAACTCTCAAGCTCCTACATCTGAAACATAGCACAGAATTGGTAATGGCAGAGTATATACGACTGCGTACGCCGAAATCGCTGTGCCGACTTTGTGCATACAGGCTGCTGCAACCCACCACTCCCGCCGTCCAGAGGTATGCGCACACCGCTGTGCACACAGGCCTCACTGCTCACCTTTTCACGGACAGGGCGCCCTCCACATCATGGAGTCCCACTCCGCAAGCCAACAAGTCTTACATTTAGTGCTGCGTCTTGATTTTGCCATGGCAGAGGACATACTAGTGCACCCATCATCATCGCCGGTTGCACACCCACTCAGCACTTGCAGTGCTGCTAACTCAGTGATCAGTGAGGCCACACACGTGGCGGTAGTCCCCCACTGTTGCATGGCCCAGCCCTACACTTCAGTGCAGCACGGTACACAAAACATGAAGTTGGCAGAGAACGGGGTGGGCCATCACTGTGGCGGTGTGACTGTACCGGCCGCAGTGCATGCGGTGCAAGCAACTCTAAAATGGCGTAGAGCACATGCCCTCGGTCTTTTTTATTATTAGGGTCACATGTCCTGTGACACCTGTGCTGGATTGGTGTGGTATGGGTGTATACCAGCCATGAGTGAGTGGCTGTGGCATACTAACAACTAGACGTGTGACCAGCAGATCACTAAAATGAAAATCTGGGCCATGTAGCGTTGTTGTCCTTCCCTGTAAGTGTAAGCGGAGTGGGCTGGGCTGGCGTATGCCAGTCCTGCGTGAGGCTGTAAAGAATGACTCCGGATCTATGGCCGTGGCTCCGTCATAAGCTCTATGAGGAATCAACTGATGTGGGCAGTGTTGCCAGATTTGGCTAGTACATGCACAATTGGGCTATATTTTTTCCGGTTGTGCAGTAATATTTTGGTTTGTGCTAGTTGCCAGATTATAAATAGAAATACCGCGCTCCAGCAAATTAGTATGTTAAGGCGCTTTATTAGACAAATATTTACTTGGCAGCCTGCTGCAACATCATTTCCAATGCATTCACCACCTGCTTGACGCTGTCCCTGCCCCTCCTTCTTTAAAGTAGCAGAATTGGCCTACTTTGGGTTCCTTTTTGGTTGGCTTTGGGCTAGAGAATGCTTAAAAATTCTGGCAACACTGGATGCGGGTGTCCGTGTTGTAGTGCTGCCATCACCCGGGTCGCAAAATCCAATTAGTCACTCAGTGAGCCAAGTCCCACAACATGGCTAACATGGAAGGTACGGGGAATCACTGACCCTATATTCATCCATAGTTCCACACAAGAAAGATGGTGGACATGACACATCTGTGTGGATATGAATGTTTATTGCACATTCAGTGGAGTGTTGCAGCTGTAGCAATACAGGGCCATGGAAACTTCAAGTTTCAGTTTTTGGCATATGGAGGGCAGCCAATTAGAGACAAGCTTGCTATTGGAGTTAGGCTGTGCCAACATATGTACCTATACAATCACTCCATCAATCCCCAAGCACTGATGAATTCACTATACACTTTCCTTGCAGTACTCTAATGATCCAGTCTCTATGTAAGTACTTGTACAATGACCGGGATAAAGTTACATAACCAAAGTTTTCCCCCACTGTCAAAGGTAAGTTGGTTGCATACGCTGTACGGAGCACAATGTAATGTGGTAGGGCCCAGGGGCAGCATGTTGCATACATAATGATTAAACGGACACAGATCGATAGTGGAACTGGGTATGGGCAAGTGCGCTCAACTCTTTTTTATTACCAGGGCCACAAGTCCAGTGACATCTGTGCTGGATGCGTGTGGGATGAGTGTAAGCCAATGGAATGGTTGGTGCTGGCAACAAGTACAACAGTAATCATTGGATCAGACATAGAGATTCAATCATAAAGGGTCAATGATTTGTGCTCCACTAAGTTAGGGGCACCAGATGTGAAATAATACACAAAAAGATTCTATTGTAAAGGGTTCATGACTTGTGGTACACTGAAGTAGGGGCAGCAGATGTGAAATTATACACAAAATATTGTATCATAAAGGGTCCATGAGTTGTGCTGCACTGAGATAGGGGCATCAGAATCATTTAGCGTCTGCGCAGCCAGCGATGATGTGTGGTGCGGGGGATCCGCACTGGGAGCAATGTCTGTTGCCTA
The DNA here is from genome assembly GCF_964261635.1 of Lissotriton helveticus. Classification (NCBI taxonomy): domain Eukaryota; kingdom Metazoa; phylum Chordata; class Amphibia; order Caudata; family Salamandridae; genus Lissotriton; species Lissotriton helveticus. The sequence goes on from NC_136061.1 coordinate 1,620,094,892, forward strand.
CTGGACTGCATTATCTGCAATCGCGACTCCATGTGAATTGTGAGCCCTGCTATCGGTAGTGTACATTGAAGGCAGTAGTCAGCATAGACATCGAGGAATGCTATTAGTCCCTTCCTCTTGACAAAATTCGAGGACATAGAGTACAATTCTCTCTGCAATAAATAAATCATGTCTCAATTTAAATTGTGAGCTCTGCTGACCGCACTGTAGGTGTATGGAACAAAAGATGAAACACTTATGGAATACACTGATGAAATCTTGGTTCTTTTGAGTACAGTTGTAAAGTACGGTATACTGAAGCTGGAATCTGAACTGGTTGTTCATCATATCTTCCACCTTTACCAGTAGGGAACAGCTGTAGAAAACAACGAGCTTCAAAACTTTTTTCCCACACACTCATGGCAGTTCCTTTTGCTTTTTTTATTTGGAACAATTCAATAGTATCTCCCTCAGTTCATTTGAATGTAGAGAGTGTATAGTATAATGTTAATACATTTCTACTTTTCTTGAATTCTCCAGTTGTTCTATTTGTCCACTTGAAATGTGTGTTTCATCTTTTAAAGTAATTTCTTCTTCTACATTTCCAGTTTTATAGCAAATATTGTTTTGCACCAGATATAATGTAGCCTTTTGGACTTTCGTGACATCTACTAACTCTTGCCATAATATACAACTCTTTGTGGGTACACCATTAACAAGAATGACTACAGGTTCAGTATCCTTTGTTTAAACACCAACAGTTTAAACATTATTCTTAAAATCTAAAGGTAAATACACAACTCTTCCTTTTAAACCTCTTTGTAGATCTGTTGGAGGCAGCTTACCTGTTTTAGGCTCCATACGAATTATAGCCTGAAAAGGGTGCACAGATTGTATAAGGATGGCCTCATATGCATTTAAATCTTTAAGTTCAGATGGTATAGCTACTAATTCTAAGTCATTATGGACAGCTCTAGCTGGCATTTTGTTTTCTTCTAATTTATTGTAACATTATTTAAAAATACATTGTACAGTACCTAACTCCAAACGACCTTCCACAAACAGATAAGCAGCAAATTCTTTCCATTTATGATTGTTTTCTTTTTCACTTTTTAAAAATACATCTATGTTCCTAGTTTGAATTTTATAATGAGTACTTCGACAACAAAAACAAACATAGTTGAGATTTTCACCAGAAGTTAGTTTAAACGTTGTTATTTCTTTTTCAAACTTCACATCAGTACTATCTTCCATCTCTTGTTCAACACCCACACTTATCAAACTCTCTACACTCCTCTTGACCAGCAAAGAAACGTAACTCTATATCATCACAATTGTTTTTTTACATCCAACACTGAACCATGCAAAAGAGCTGTATTTATTTCATTTAGACATAATGCAGGACTTTTCACCTAGTAAAATCGTCTAACTAACTTTCGCATTTCGGAATGATGTACTGCTAACATTCTTAAATGATGAAAACGACGTTGACAAGCCAGAGAATGACCTTGCAAACCTGTATTTTTTCTCACTTTACAAGGATCCAGTCCTTGTAATATCTCAACCTTCTGTTTCACAGTTTTTCTTCCATATTGTCTTAAGAAATTTAATAAAGTATCAATAGATTGATGACGTATACTACAAATACTACTACAATTCCATGTAAACACTGGAGCCTGCGTACGTCTCCCTTGAACTTCTTCAGCTATTAGTTGTTCAACATTTCTATGAACTATCTTTTCTTTTTCAATTGGAGCAACATTTTTTACTTCATAACAAGGTCCATAGGTATCAACTGCATGCAGTAATCGTTTTTGTTGAAAATAACAAAAGATTGTATCATAAAGGGTCCATGAGTTGTGCTGCACTGAGTTAGTGACCCCTGAAGCACTCAGCGTGTGCGCACCCTGCAATGATGCTATAATTGATATAAAAAAAGTTCTTGAAGCAAGGATACTAAAAGGATATTACATAGGTTTTAGGGACGTTGTAGTTAGTTGCCTACTGCACTCTGTAATTTATGAATCAAAACTCAATTTTAATTATGAGATCTGATGATGACCGCAGTGTAGGCAGGAGGCAGCGGTCAGCAAGGGCCCACAGCCATGTGGCATTGAATTGAGCTGCTCAGTATTGGCAATTCAGCGAGTGTGCAGCCAGCGATGATAAGTGGTGTATTGAGTTAGTGGCACCTGAAGCAACCAGCGTGTGCACACCCTGCGATGATGCATGGTCCGGGCAGGCTGCACTGGGAGCAATGTCTTTTGCCTAATGAATTCTGCCTTAATAAGTCTATGTCGTGATGACTTACGGTGCACTGAGTTAGTGGCACCTGAAGCAGGTATACACCAGTAAAAGGCAAGTGTTAGATTCCTACTGCTAATGCGGCTTATTGCCTGTTTTTGGATCGCACTCCAGATTTGGCTGCTCATTGAAAATATCTGTTAAGTGGTATTTTTCAGTTATTTTTTCACAGTAACGCCTACTCTGTGTATTATTACCGTTAGTTGTTGCTCTCATTTGTGGCGAATTTCTTTTGCAGTAGCTATTGCTGGAAAACTGGAGATATCGGCTGTTTTCACTAGGTTTAGAATGGAATGATAATTTAAAATCACTGAAAAAAACCATAGGTTTAATGAAGAGTATAATTAGAAATTAGCATTTAATTAGCATTTAAAAAACCTTTGAAATTCACGGAAAAAAAACATAGGTTTCAGGGACGTTATAGTTACAAATTAGCATTTAAAAAAACCTTTAAAATTCACTGAAAAAACCATAGGTTTCAGGGACGTTATAGTTAGTTGGACATTTCACTTATCCAAAACCATAGAAATTCAGCAGTTATAGTTAGTTGAGGTAACTATAACTCGTGCCTCCGCAATGTACTGCTGATGACGTCACATACTTCATCATTCATGACATGTTCAGTGACATCACTGGTGACATCACTGATGACCTCACTGATGACATCATTCACGTGAAAATCTGATGCACCTCCTCACACCCTAATATAAACTTTCATACACCCCATGTAAAATTCAGACTACCATTTTCAAAACCTTCAACACACCAATACCAGTTACTACAAACGCACTCACTGATTCCTAGGTCTACACCCACATGCACTCATTCATTCATACAACCATTCATATATATATAGTCACTGATCAATACAACACTATCATATGCACTCATACACTGCTAGACTTGGCATCATTGGCGTGAGTCTCCCTTCCATTTTTGATGGATTGCCTCCTCTGTTTTAATATGTTTTTGCTGGATTTATGCTTTGGGCACTGTGCCACTGCTAATCAGTGCTACAGTGCAAGTGCTCCCCATGTTAAATTGATATACTGATTGGATTCCATGATTGGGTTATTTGATTTATCGGTCACCCCCTGGTACAGTGCACCATGTGTGCCCATGGCTTGTAAATCAAATGCTGCTGATGGGCTTGCAGCACTGGTTGTGCCATCCACAGAAGCAGCTTGTAAAGTGTGTCTCAGGCCTGCCATTGCAAGGCCTGTGCGGAGTCTAGCACTGTCATGTCGACTTGGCCAAGTGCACCCACTTGCCAGTCCCTAAACCTTCCTTTTGCTTCATATTAAACACCCCAACGGTAGACCCAAGGGCAGGGTGCATTGTAAGTACAAGGTAGGACATGCTCTGATGTGTAGCATGTTCTAATAGTGAATTACAGCCATTTTCTTTTCTCACTATTGAAGGCAGCCTGTTCTCATAGGTTAGAATGGGCAGTTAGATTATTATATTCTTATAACCCTAACTGACTCAGGGGACATGGTAGAAATTCGAATTTAGTATGCCTGAACTCAGAATAATAAAGAACATATTTTAGTAAAGTTTATTTTAATATTCTGTTTTTGCAAATACCACTTGTAGAAAGCAGGTATTTGCTTGCCTAACCCTTTACGCCTCCCTCTGCTGGGTTGTGTATTCCTTGTCTGGGTTTATGTGTGACAGGGCTGGGGAATTCCAGGAGACAGGCTGGGGCAGCCCAGTGGTGAATGGAGAGATCTGCATCTAGATGGGAGGGAGGAGTTACACCTGGGACCTGAATAGGGCTGGGCCTTTCCTCTACAAGGCTGTCTCCACCCCCTGTGGCTTGTCTGATGTCTCTGCCTTGCACTGTGAAAGGAGAGGAGGAATCATGTCAACAAAGTGCTCCAGAGCTGTATCTTCCCTCCCCTGTGCTTGCTCCACCTCCTGTGGGGCGGCTGATGCCTCTGCCCTACACAGTGAAAGGAAGAAGAGAGTCATGTCAAAAAAGTGCTCAGGAACTGGTTTAAACTAGGCAGAGGCCTCTCTGCCTTCAGAGGACAAAGGACTTTGGGGTATAAAAATTGGGACCCTGATCCCTAGAAATTAGATCACTTCTGGAACAAAAAACCTTTCTGCCAAGGAGAAGAACCAAGGAAGCTACAGGAGTTTGGACTGCCCCTCTGCCAGTGTGCTGTTTGCTGGGTTGGCCTGCAGTGGTTGCTTCATTTTCAAGGGAAATGAGATAGAACTTTGTAAGGACTTTCATCTATAGAATATTCTCCAAGGGCTTCAACTGTGCTTGCCTCCTGCTGAAGTCTCAGGAACAAAAGACTTCACCTCCAGCTCCCTCCCGAATTTCCTTGCTGGGAATTCTGACTCCAGTCACTGGCGTGTCGCTGGGAGCTGGAAGCACAACGTATCAAGAAGAAGCGTGTCGCCACAGCAGCTGAAATCATCGCAACACCGGAGAAGCAAACCTTTGCCGCATCTCCCTGGAAGCGTGTGTTCATCGAAGCTGCCTGTTGTCGCATCACCGAAGAAGCGTGACGCCATCGAGAGAGTCGCCATCGCATCGCCGGAGAAGCGCGTTGCAGGGCCTGTCGCGGCTCCAAAGTATAGAGTCATCGCAAAGCTGCCAAGGTGTCATCGCATCGTCATCGCATCGCCGCATCAAGGGTGCCATCTTCTCACATCGCAACCGGATCGTCACATCGCATCAAGGCGCCATCTTGCACACCGCAACGGGCCCGCAGGCCGAGAATCTACGCATCACCCCGCACCGGTAAGGCTCATGTCGAGTCCGCTACTCTGCGCAAGCATTGAGGAAGGACGCAACCGTTCCCCCGGGTCATGGAACCAACGCATCTCCCCTTTTGCGAGCCTTTTTTTCACTTTGCGTTACGCATCCAGGTACTTTGTTAAGAACTTTGTCGCATTTACCAACAACTTGAACTAAGAGACTTTAATCATCTTTTAGTAATATTAAGTGTAGTAGTGTGGATTTTTGTCGTTTGTGGTCTTGTGTTAAGTCTATATAAAGAATACTTATTTTTATAAAACCTGTGATGTGTCCATCTGTAGTGTTATCACTGCATTACTGTGTATATTCACAAATGCTTAACACACTACCTCTGAGATAAGCCTGTCTGCTCGTGCCAAGCTACCAAGGGGGTGAGCAGGGGTTATTAAGGAGTGTAATCCCCTTCTCCTGACTTAGAAGTAAGGGTCCCTATTTTTTCAAAGGTGAAAACCATTGCCAACTAGAGACCCCCAGATCTAACATACACCTATACAGACACTCACATACCACCACTGATCCTAGTCAGTCATGCACTTATCCTAGTCAGTCATGCAAAGAATCAATCACAGTTCCATTTACTCATCTACACAGTTATACACACACAACCTAATTTATTCATACAGATACTAAAGCATACTTAATCTCTTATATAATCACTAGTCCATACAGCCACTTTCACAATCACTGACTCTCACATATAGTCATTTATATACTCCAATGTTGACACTATGTGATGGCCCTATTAATAGCTGATGCTGTATTAGTGTTATCGATACAACCTATGGCTATCTCCTTAATTGTGATATTCTTGTTTCCTTTCAGGTATATTTCAGCAAATAATTGATGCCAACTGTGGCGTTTCCTGTCCCCAGTGGTGTATACAGACCTGAAACATGGGGGTATTTAGTTTTCTGTTTTTCATGTAAGGGATTTGTTGGATGCCTTCACGTCTGATGGGATGGGGGGTGGGGCTCTTGGTATATTAGGTTTACTTTTTGATGTTTTTTCATTGTATGCAGAATGTTTATTACATTGTCCACCGTCATGGCACACTCTTTCTATCTCCAATGTCAATGTGTGACAACAGGGAAAGGTGTGGCAGACATACCTCTAATTACGTGGAACATCCATGGACTTAACAGTCCATGTAAGGGTAATCAGGTGTTCTCCTATTTGTCTATGCATGGTGCCAAGATAGCTTTCCTTTAGGAAACTCTCCTCCCGCCCAGACATTCCCAGGCATTTGTGTCCTCCTGGGATGCTCATCGATATTTTTCCAGTTGCTGCTCCTATTCCAGAGGGGTTTGCATCCACATTAATAAGAGTGTTTGCTTTTCTCTCCTCATCAGCCATATAGATTCAGAGGGCTGTTATATTATGCTCACTGGCATCTTGGAGGACAAATGTGTACTTCTGCTGAATGTGTATACCCCTAATACTGACTCACCTGAGTTTGTCCATACTATCTTTGCAAACTGCACAGTTTGGAAGTGGATTTGATTGTTATGGATGGGTATTTCAACATGGTCCAGTGTCTTCCATTAATAAACCCCATGCTCATAGGGGTTTTCTGTCATATCACTGACACCTATTCCCTCAGTGATATATGGTGTTCATTTGGGTGCACCCATCTTCCTCTGGGTACACCTTCTATTTCACTCCCAATGATGTGTGACCAGGATTGATTGTAGTCTCCTTTCTGGCAAAGCCTCGCTTTTGGACCTCAGATATGCAACATCTAACACACACTCTCTCCAGTCATTTCCCTGTCCTCCTAGAATTACATAACCTCTATATCAGCAGCCAGGTGCACTCCTGGAGGTTTTCTGGTGATACATTACACGATCAGGCCTATCGCACAGAAATACATGATGCCATTGTTGAACATTTTGCACTAAATACTGGCATGGTGGTGGCTCAGGCCACCCTATGGAAGGCCTACAAGGCCTATATCCATGCTATCTGCATGTCCCAACATATAGACATTCTGAGAGACATTCACAATCATTTGTCCTGGGTTGTATCCAAACTACGAGATGTTGGACGAGTCGACTCCCCCCAGCTCCATAGATGCTCGGTCTTGATGACCAAATTTCACGACCTGGCAGACAGAGAGATAGCACACATGGGGAAACATGCTACAGCTTTGGGCTATAGGGAGGGGGAAAGACCCAGCCGTATTCTTGCTCACCTTCTCTACCACAATCACCTCTGTGGCTAAGTCACCGAACTCCACACGGCCACAGGAACTACCATCACAGATATGGAGGGCATATTCAGAAATTATTATATGCACTTATACATGTTTGTTCCTCTGGACTGGAGTCTGTGATAGCAGACTACCTTGCAGAGGTAGCAATGGTGTGAGTGACTGACAGACAGCGCTGTTTCTTAGATGAACCTATAACAAGTGAAGAAATCATGTAGACTATAGACACCTTGGCTGGCTCCAAAGCCCTGGCTTGATGGTCTCACTTGCACTTTCTAAAACGTACATAAACATCTAATAGCCCCTCATGTATTAGCTATGTACACAGAATTCATTAATACTGGCTCTCTACTGCCCACACTTCAGAAGGCAGTTCTAACACTACTTTTGACACCTGGCAAAGTCCCATATGTATTCTACTCTTACAGTCCACTCTCTCTCCCCAATCTTGATAAAAAAATCTTGGCCAAGGTTCTTGCTATATGGCAGTCTATGCTGATGGAGCAAATTATCTCTCTTATGCTGTCAGGCTATGTCCCTCATAGGTCCACTTACCTTCATCTTTGGGTAATCTTTGCAGTGGTGGCCAAGGTGCACCTACCATCCCTGCAGTGGAGGCCTTGTTTGGCTCTCAACTCACTGGATAGGCCCTTCCTACAAACAATTCTAATGACCTGCCCTACTGTTTAATATAGTTGATTATGCTCTTATATTCTACCCAGGTGGCCTGTCTCAGGGTGAACAGATCCCTTACAGATATTTTCCAGTCACTAGAGGGACTAAACATGGCTGGCCCCTTTCCCCTCTCCTAATCGCTATTGCAATATACCCATTGGTTTGCCACTTGTGTGCACGACATATGCACCATGGCATCCAACCCTTTCCTACTTTCTCTTTATGCAGATGACATATTACTGTTCATTCATCATCCCTCTGAAAACCTTCCTCTCCTTATTCATAAAGTTCTACGTTTCGGAAGTCTATCTGGCCTCCATGTCAACTGGAACAAGTCCGAGCTCTTCACCTTTACTGATAATGACTCCCATACTGAGGTAGACTGCCCCCTAACCTGTACTATAGATTCCACCAAATATTTAAGCATCCACCTGCATAGGGATAGGGAACATGCGATCCGGCTCAACTATGGCCCAGCCAATTCTAGACTCTCAATGCAGGTAAAACGTTAGACCAAACTTCCTCTGTCCATGGCAGGTCGAGTGGCAATAACTAAAATGGTCTTTCTTGGGGCGGAGCTAGCCTAGCCTGCAAGATAGCCGCTTCGTAGGCAAGCTCCTTGCGGTTACCTAATAATCCTTTAATTATCCTCCACTTCCAGCCTGTCCCATGTACTAGAATTCAAAGACCCAAGCACCGGAGTGTTGTGGCGTACAAAGACGCTAACTCTCAAGACTGACATTGCCCTGGAAGACTTTGAAAACTGCCAAGAAATTGCCAACGGTGTGAGTCCTGCAAAGTGCTCATGTGAGGTCCTGGAGCGGCGTTGCTGGAGGGACTGCTGGCGGTATTTGTGGGATCCCTCCCTTGCTCGTCGAGCGATACTGAGGAGCCCATGAAACTATTCCCTGTGGCGCTGCTGGGAGCTGGGGAGACGGAGGACTGAGCGGCGAGGGATGCGGGGCTCCAACCTCGTTGGAGAGCTAAGGTGAGAGTGGCCTGTAGCGGGGGACCATGCGCCCGAGTGGGGCTCTGCTGCAGTGGGAGTGTGGCAGGCCACCGTAATACTGGGTGACACTGTGGGGCCCGCGCTGAACGTGAGCGCATCTGCTATGCGTGGTCGCTGCCCTCCCCCGATCCCCCCAGCGCGTGGACTGCAAACCGACCTGGGCCCGGCCTACACTATACAGCGCCCATCAGCGGGCCTTGCACTGCGCCTCCGCGGAACATGCAAATGGGTTCCTGCTCCACAGAGTGCGTTGTGTGCTGCGATTTGCTCATCAGTGGCCCCAACTTTCAAGACAAGCCACACTCAGGCACCACACTGCCCAATTTGCCGACCAACATTGGTCTAACGGAATATGTCCCAGACTGCTCAGAAGAGGCCCGGAGATCGACCGACGTGATAGTGGGAACATGAAGCAGGACTGGGCCAGCGCCCCACGCGCGTTGGGGACCTTGTCCAGGGGCCCATAAGACGACAGGGCCCATATGCACTGAACTATTAAGGCCATCCTAAAGTACACCATTGTCCCGAGTATACCTACTGGACTCCACCACTAAAGTAGACCACACAATAAGTGGTGACGCGTTCGCTGTAGCGGCCACTCATCAAACTCCAGAGTCCCGGCCTGCGTATTGCCCAACATCGGAGCTGCGCCTTGTCAGCTGCAGATCAGTGACAATGGGTAAGCCAGACCAGATTCAGCCCAGACTGAACTTTGAGCAGGCAAAGAAAATGGCGGATAATCCTGGGGCAGAACAAGCATCAGCGCCTGCGGCGGACACGCAACCCGCTACCGCCGTGGACTTTCAGTCTATGTTCATGACAATTCAAGCAATGCTAACCAACATAGATGGGAAAATTGATACATTGACCTATAGAATGTCGAACGACTGGATCGACACACTGAATGGATCGATATGGCAGAGAGGTGGATTTCTGAGGCTGAGGATGCACAACGCCAAACAAAAACAAAACAGGAAAAGCCCGATAACAAGCAGGGATATCAACAGTCCCCACCGCAACAAATGCGGGTAAGTGCCTGAGAGTACTGTTCAACTGACACAACCTTGTTTACCTTGTCACGTGCCCAACCATGACAGCCTTCCCTTGATTTTGTTCACACAGATGTGATCCAAGGACCACACATTGGTTGCCCAAACTACCCCACCCCTCCTGTAGCCCCAGTCCTGAGGAAGACCCGCAGGCCTAGGCTCCAAGTACCCCCTGTGCCCCAAGTCGGGTCGAAACATTGACACCACTATCCATTGATACTGGACCAAAAAGCCCCTTCCTTGTACCGTGCAAAACATTGATACACTCATGTGTAATGTAAATAGACCATGTATCCTATGAATGTTGTATGGCCAGGACGCCAAGATTGAGATTTTTCTATCAATCGTATTTATCTGTGAAATACTTCTTCACCTATTGAAAATCTCCTTTGGGATCCTTTTCCTTTTCCAACCTTTCTACACTTGAGCACGATTTCCTTTTTCAGTACGTTTACCTTGGAGCAACCCGACATTTTTGATATGAAAATTTTGTGAAAGTCAAACATTGTCTCTAATACTGATGAAATATTAAATATTATTGTTTTTTATATGGTTGGCTGAGGCACATTTTTGTTATTTGAAATGTATTGATTACTAGGAGCAGGCATTAAGTGAGCTCCAGATAATTTGCTTTTTTACTTTTTTCGCTTAAACTAAATGAAGGTCTAGGACAAATGACTTTCTACACCTGATATGGGAGTGTAGACGTGTACTGTTGTTTTGGGAGGGGGTATTGTAACAACTACAAGAGATGACGGGGAATGTCTTGCAATGCACGCCTACAATTTTTTTACTTTGTTTTGTACCACAGCTGAAGGGAGCGTTGGGAAAGTTTGTGCACATTGCACTTTTGCTGGACAAATGCCATGTGGCAATACATTGGGAAGTGTTATAGCCCCAACCACCAAATCCTGGATCAAAGACATGGTGTATTGTAATGAGAAACTTGCATTGTACGCAGAAGAGCTGCCCGTGACATCTAGACCAAGAGACATATGGGAACCGCTCAGGAAATACCTTCTTTTTCAAACTGCCGACACCCCACAGACTGAATAGGGAGATATTGCTATAACAATCGTGTCAATTGACTACCACTGTGTGTTATGTTGGAGATAAGATGTCTGTCAGCACTGCACCATGCTATACTTGATTGATCACAGCATGGTTGTAAGTTCTGTAATTGTTACTCCGCTCTTTGAAGCAGGGACTATGCATATGGTTTGGAAATATCCATAAACAGAATAAAAAAATAAAGAAAGAAAATGGTCTTTCTTCCTCACTTCCTGTAAGTCTTTCTTCACTTTCTGATACACTCATACAATTCTTTAAAACCCTGTGTAGCCACTTGCTCCGGCTTGTATAAGGCAGATTGTAAACTTCACATCCGTTGGGACACCCTAACTCTCCCTTATAAGCATGGTGGACTTCAAGTTCATGATTTCCATCTTTATTATCTGGCAGCCCAACGCAGTGCCAATATGTGTACTGCTGTTCCCACCCAGATGTCTGAGTCCCTTATTCCAGGCCTGAAACAGACCAAATTGGTAACCTATCACCCTCATCTAGCCTACCGAATGGTATCCCATTGGACCTTGCCAACATTCAGACATTATCTACTACCTGCTGAGCATGGTGGAAGCTGGGCATGGTAGAATTTACCACCCATTGATAACCCATGCCTTCTACTCACCAACTAGGAACTAGTTAAGCGCACCCTCCAACGCCACAGCCTGCATGCTATAGGAGAACTGTTCCCAGATGGCCATGTTCTTACACATGCCGATGACACCTGCTTTCAGAACAAACCCTACATGGATAATTTTGTCCACAATACCCTGCATTCATGCATTCCTACCTATCCTCTCGCCCTGGATAACTTCCCCCACTGACCCTCATAATCACCAATGGGATCGACTTATCTTGAAGTTGTATTTCACATATATAGCCATGATACCTGGCTCTACTGGGTGTGCTCAGATGGCCTGGCGTGATGACCTAGGAAACCCATCATAAGATAAAATGTGGTCCTATTGCAGCTCCCAAACAAAACTTGTCTTTGTTAATCATAAGCATTAACTCTTCCATTTCAAGTTCCTTCACTAGGCGTACATCTCTCCTACAGATAGCTCAAAGTCCGATACTACACACTCCACACTATATCACAAATGCCGTGACCCAGATGCAACTTCTCACTTTTGGCATGCCCTCGTATAGGGTGGTACTGGACTGATGTTTTCTCTCGTCTCTCCACAATGATTGCTACCACACTTACACCTGATCCCTCAATGGCATTATTGGGGTACACTCATGATATCACTAGGTCTGCTAGCTGGTTTGCCTCTTTGGCACCTCTCCTTGCTAAACGTGAACTGGCACAGCACTGGGACAGTGGAAAGGTCCCCACTGAATCTGCATGGCTCCAAAGTATGTTTCACTGTGATAAAGTCAGGGAAGACTAAGCATATCTACAACCTCGCACCTCTAGACCTAAAGATATCTGGCAACCCTTGAGAGATTATTTGCTTTCCCTGAAATCGAGCACCTCCAACTAAACAGTATATTATTATTATACTGTATGTTTGTTTATTGTGATTTCTTTATTTTGTGCTGCCTGTATCATCCCCCTGTATTGCACCATGATTCCTCTCTGTTATTGTTTTTTTGTTTCGTCAGTATATATTACATTTTTTATATAATTTGTATAATTTGCTGTACCATGTCATCATCGCTTGTTATTTCAATGCAATGCTACTTATTATGCATGTTTTAGTCTTATTATAAAATTTCAATAAATAAACTTAAAACAAAGACTCCACACTCATTTAGAAAAATAAACAATGATTTTATAATTAAATCAAGTCCAAATGACAAACATCTAATAAGTAGAAGTTGAGATATGAATTTTTAAAGGATAAAAATAGTTATAATCCTTAGAAGCAATAAGTACCAATAGGAGGTATCTGGTCACGCTGGACCAGGGCAAATTACAGTTCAGGCCATCCACGATGGAGTGCAGGCCGGGAACAAGAGCCACACAGGCCGGCTAAACAGAGAACCTTGATCCTGGTCACAACAGTGAGATGCGGGGTGCAGGCGAGTGATAGTACAAGGATGAGCCCACTGTCGAGGTGATGTGTCAATTTTCTCCATGCAGTGTAAATGTAAATGTCCAGTATTTGTAAAGCACAAACAAGTACCCGAGGGCGTCAAGGCGCTGGGGGCCGTCGGGAAGATTAAGTGAGCTATTGCCCAGAGACACATGGTGCTGGGTTGATCTACTGCCACTGATTGAACCGTGAGCCCTCGGGTTCCAAAGTCAGCCACCCTGGCCGCTGCACCAGACCTCTTCCGCCAGCGGTGGTGATGCCCCAGTTCCAAAGACGAAGTACTGAGTTGATATGCATTGGTTCCGAAATGTGATGCCCTCAGTGAATGGGAAACTTTGATGCAAGGCAATGAATTAATTCTGAAAGTGCTGATTCTGCTACTGCATCTTGGTTGATGCACTGGTTCTGCCACACACAGACTTGACTTGAGATCAATCAATCAATGAATCAATCAATCAATCAGGGAATTGTAAGCGCACTATTTACCCGTGAGGGTCTCAAGATGCTGAAGGGGGTGCCCAGATGTGTTTAGCCAAAGAGCCAGGTCTTGAGGGTCGTCCTGAAGGTGTTCAGGGAGGGGGCATGTCTGTTGTCTGCCGGTAGCTCGTTCCAGGTCTTCGCTACAATGTGAGAGAAGGATCTACTGCCTGCTCTGGCTCTGTGGATACACAGGGTTTTGGCCAGTGCGAGGTTGGAAGATCAGAGGTTTCTTTTGGCTACATGGAGGTTTATTCTCTTGTTGAGGTATTTGGGTCAATTGTTGTGTAGGCATTTGTAGGCATGAGTGATGATTTTGAAAGTAACTATTTTCTCCACAGGGAGCCAGTGGACACTTCGTAGGTGATGACTGATGTGTTTGTGTTGGGGGATGCCGAAGACGAGTCTGGCGGCGGTGTTTTGTAGTGCCTGGAGTTTGCCGAGTAGGGACTTGTTGATGTCGGCGTAGAGTGAGTGTCCATAGTCCAGTCTGCTGGTGATGAGTGTGTGGGTAACTGTCTTCCTTGACTCAGGGGGGATCCACTTGAAAGTCTTGTGGAGGATGCTGAGGGTGTTGAACCAGCTGAAGGTTACGGCATTGACCTATTGGTTCATGGTGAGTGATGAGTTGAGTACAATGCTGAGGTTCTTGGCGTGGTCTGAGGGAGTAAGTGGGCTTCCGTGGGCCGTCGGCCACCAAGTGCTGTCCCATGCAGAAGGGGTGGTACAGAGGACGAGGACTTCTGTCTTCCAGCATTGAGCATCAGGCAGCTGTTGGTCATCCAGACTGTGACGTCTTGCATTCTTTTCTGGAAGTTGAGTTTGACAGTGTTGGGGTCTTTGGTGAGGGAGAGGATAAGCTGGGTGTCGTCAGCATAGGATACGATGTTGAGGCTGTGTTGTCGGACGATGGCAGCGAAGGGGGCCATGTAGATGTTGAAGAGGGTGGGGCTCAGGGATGAACCCTGTGGGACTGCGCAGGTGATTTTCTTAGGGTCGGAGAGGAAGGGTGGGAGTCTGATCCTTTTGTTTCTACTGGTGAGGAATAATCGGGTCCAGGCTGTTCCTTGTATGCCTGCTTTGTGTCGTCTGGTGACTAGTGTGCAGTGGGAGATGGTGTTTAAAGCCGCTGATAGGTCGAGTAGGTTGAGGGCTGCTAAGTGGCCTTGGTCCATGAGGGTGCATATGTCATCGGTGGCGGCGAGTAGGGCAGTCTCTGTGCTGTAGTTTCTTCGGAATCTCAATTGGAACGGGTTGAGGACGGCTTTCTCATCAATGAATCGTGTCAGTTTCCTGTTGACTGTTTTCTCTGCTACTTTGGCTGCACAGGGGAGGAGCGAGATCAGCCGATAGTGCTTGAGGTCGGTGGGGTCAGCTGTGAGCTTCTTGAGCAGAGGTCTAACTTCTGCGTGCTTCCAGTCATCTGGGAAGATGCATGTTTTGACTGTGGTGTTGATGGTGCATTGTAGTTCAGGTGCGATGGCGGTTGTGGCTCTGTGGTAGATGTGAGAGAGGCAGGGGTCGGTGGGGGCCCCGAGTGGATGCTTTTCATGGTTGAGGCAGGCTCTTCAGCCCTGATCGGTGTCCAGTTGGAGAATGTGGGCTGACTGGTGTTTCTAGGGGGCGGGGGGCCATCTGTGGTGCCTGGTGGATGGTCGATGAAGTTTGATGATCTTGAGGTGGAAATTGGTTTCAAGCTTGTCACAGAGATCTTGGGATCGGGTGATGTCTGTGGCTTCACTGTGTTGGTTGTTGAATTCTTGAATGACATTGAAAGGTTCCTTGGAGTTGGTGGAGTTGGGCAGGATTTTTTTGTGGATGAAGTTCTTCTTGGTGGCTCTGATCGTGTTGTGGTAGTCCGTCATGGCATCCTTGTAGGTGGTGTGATTTTTGATTGTCTTGGTGTTTCTCCAGTTCTTCTCCAGGTGTCTGCAGGTGCATATTACTTCTTGGAGAGCGGTGGTGAACCAGGCGGCTTTCCTGTGGCGTTGTCTGTTGGGGTTGCGTAGCGGGGCGAGCTCGTCTGCACAGTCGGATATCCAGGTGTGGAGTTCTCTGGCTGCATCGTTTGCGTCGGGTGCCCAGGTGTGGATGTCTTGGGTGAGGGTGGAGTTAAGTTGCTCGTCGGTAACCTTGATTCAGTTCCTTCGTGGAGGGCGTGGGGCTGGTTTGGGCAGAGGGTGCTCTTGTGGGTGATGGGGAGTCCCCCTCCTGGGTGGTTGGGCCAGTCTTTCCTCTGGATCTTGTATCCATGTAGGATGGTGGTGCTGATATCGGGGGCGGAAAAAGCAGTGGTACAGGTCTCTGTGAAGAAGGCAATGTCAGGTGCGAGAGAGTCGAGTAGGTTCCAGATTTCCATGGCATTTTTGTTTACGGAGTGTACTTTGAGGAGAATGCATTTTAGGGTGTTGCCGGTGCTGGCGGCGGCGGTGTTGGAGGCCGGGGCGGCAGTGAGTGTTTGGAGGCAGTGAAGGCAAGAGATCTGGCCCTGGGTAGTGTTCAGCGAGGCCTGTTGGCATTCTCTAAGTTTTCCAGGGTTGAGTGCGAGGATGGTGGTGGTGTCATAGCGATGGGTACTGAGAGGTCCAGGGTTCCTGGCGCTGGCGGCAGTTGGGTCGCCGATGGGCACAGACAGGCTTGCCTTTGGCGAGCCGGTGTAGCAGCCACCATTAAGTAGGGGAGGTGGGAGGGAGGAGAAGTTGGGAGGCGGGAATGGTGGAATTCCAGGGGGGGAATTCCAGGGGGAGGGGCCACAAGGGTAGCAGTGGCGAAAGGCAAAAGGAACAGGCAGGCACGAGAAAATAAAAACAGTCTTGGAATTAGAGCAAGACACAGATGGGCACCATAACAGTGGCACAACAGGGAAAATTTTTTAAAAAGTACAGCTGAGAACGGTTACGGTGGTTGCAGGCAGTCTGGTCCCAATGGGAGCAGGCAGCAGGTGCAGGAGTGGGCAGCAGCCTCGAACCTTCCAAGGAGGAGGTCTGGGGTCTGGAGGCATGAGACGGCACAGCAGAGCTGCGGGGAGAGAGTGGACCTAGACCGAGAGTCAGAGGTCTTACTTTGTTGATTTCTCTGGTGCAATTATCTGGATTCACTTCCAGTGAACCAGGCACAGGAGCAGGTTTAGAGACTTTGATAGCCCCGAAGCTCAAGCAACAGGAGTGAAGCTAACAAGCCTTTAGAGATCAATTTGGATGCAAGGCAAATTCCAGCTCTTTCCCAGCAGAGACAGAGAGCAGCAGGCAGCTGGGCAGCACAGGTGAAAAGCAGGTCCTCCAGATCAGCAGTCCACCACAGCGTCAGTCCCTGATACAACACAGCAGTTTTTCTGACAGAGTTCATTTACAGGTTCAGAAGTGTCTGATTTGGTGGGGGCAGAGACCCAGTACTTATTTCCAGTTGTGCCTTTAAAGAGGGGGTGACTTCAAAGAAGGGTCTTTGATGTGCACTGAAGACTTTCTTGTCAGCCCTGGCTCCAGACTACCAGTAGCGGGTAATCAGCCATTTGTATGGGGACAGGGCACTGCCTATACAGGTGTGAGTCAGCTCCTCCCTTTCCAAACCAGAACAGTCGTCAGAAGGCAGATGAATACTCAGACACACCTAATATTCATGTTTGTGGCTGTCCAGATGGAATGTACAAAGTATTGCAGTAACGCATCCCAGATGTGTATTGAATAAGGGCTGCAGGTGCAGAGAGCAATAAGAACAGAGAAATGTCCTCTTTCTAAAGGTGGCATTTCTACAATAGTAATGGTAAATCCAACTTTCCCTTTTGGGAGGAATTATCGTTCCAAAGAAATTGAAGCATGATACAGCTACTCCTTTCTACCTTTCTAATGAGGAATTACAGCTTAAAAGTATATTAAGGAGTTTCCAATGTTAACCTATGAGAATAGTAGGCCTCACAATAGTGAAAAACAAATCTAGGTGTTTTTCACTACCAGGACATGCAAAACTTAAAAGTACATGTCCTAACTTTTACCTACACATCACCCTGGCCTATGTGCTACCTGGGCCTAACTTAGGGGCGAGTTATGTGTAATAAAAGGGCAAGTTGAAGGCTTGACACTGGGTTTTAAATGCCCAGTCAAAGTGGCAGTAAACTACTCACACAGGCTCTGCAGCACAAGGCCTGAAACATGTTTACAGGACTACATGTGTGGTGACACAAACAGTTCTACAGGGCCGCTAGTAGCATTTAATTTATTGTCCCTTGCTATGTTTGTATGCCACTTTATAAGAGACTTACAAGTAAATTAAATAAGCCCAACAGGTTTAAACCAATTATACTATGTTCAGAGGATAGAACACGTGCACTTTAGCCATGGGCAGCGTGCTATATTGTTCAGAGTCCTAATGCCAACATAAAGAATTCAGTAAAAAGAGGAGGAAGATAAAATTTTTGGGGGACCAGTCAGAGAGAGCCATTTTTTTAACAACCTTTTATTGAAAACTGTAAATTAAAGGAAGCTGAATCGATGCATTTTGTTTCAGTCAGCATATTTCTCTTTGCCTGGTAAAGGAGAAGTGTAAAATGATAAGACACTGGATCTGTGTGGTTGTTGCCACAAAATATGCTTTTGTCAGTTTGTTTTGAGTTTCCTGAAGATGGTGTCAGGCAATGTTCCCATTGTGTGTAATTAAATAATGCATGCATACTACTTGGTCTATGTAAGTAATGGTGCACATTGTGGTAGTAACAAAACATTTCATCATAATTAAATACATCACTATACATATCTTCACTTCACAAAGACAGTATAATATACCACACAGAGAGCAAAATCTGACAGGCTGACAAACAGTACCTCCGGAGCAGTACCCTCAAAGCCTAATTTCCAATACTGAATCTGTGTCTTAGAAACTGTCAGAGGAGCAGAGTAGCTAGGTGAGTGGAAGTGAATTAGGGAGTGTACCTCAAGGAGGGAAACCTGGAACGGGCAATGTTGATGATTAACGGGTGATAGTTGCAACCATAACTCTACCATAACAGGTCAACAGTTTACAGTTCGTATTGATAACTTCTGATAACGTATGAGAGGCTGGCCTGATATATGATGTCCACCAATGTAAGTGGGCACCTTGCACCCATCCAGACAACCCTTATGGTGATTTAGGAGGTCTCAGACAACCTTAGAAAGCTATTAAAGTGGTAGCTGTGGAGAGGAGCCTTCAGGTTTAGTCTTGAAGGAGTGTAAGTAGCTTGTTTTACCAGAATGCAATCTTATAGTATAAATTAAATGAAAAGAGAACCACATAGTAGTTATAAAAATTGTGTATTTGTTATATCACACTGTCTAGCATGTTACAGTATCTCCCACACAGAGATAGACACAAATCACACAATACTATAGCAAAGAAATCACACTAAATAGCACTAATACACAGCAAGCATGCCCCGGGGGGAGTAAACCATATACTAAGTAAGTGGTATAGGAACCACGACTCGAGTCAGGACAATGTCAAGAAGATGTAGAATAGCTGAGACCGCAAGGAACCACCCTAGGTAAAGAGACAGAGACCCCATGGAGTGTGTGCAGGGTGTGAACGCGACCATATGCTCCTTACAAGTCTATGCGCAAGTCGCGGTTGGAATTATAAAGATTTCGGACCCTTCCCAGTGGACCCTGAAGAAACTCTGTGGAAGACAGAAGGTTGGAGAGACACCCCACCCGTGGATACCGTGACACCCAAGTTACCTATCCCAGGGAAGCTGGGTGCGTAGGTGTAAACCCAATGTAGGACTTCAGGAAAGTGCCACTGCTGGAAGAGGAGAAAGTGTCCGGGGGAATCCAAATGTGGATTCTTGGATTCTTGATGGAAAGTACCTGAAAGCAGAAGGGACACAGTCTGGGTCACTTGGGAGTGATCAGGTGCTCAAAAGACGAATGCCCACCAATGTCAGGTGCTTCAGGATAGATGTCGATGACCTTGACTCTGCAGCAGTAGGGAACAGGCAATGCTGAGGACAACCAGGAGCTGCATACGAGCTGTCTCATTAAGGCTGTCGCAAGCTAAGGGGTCAGTGTCTGACGAGAGCACCAACAAGCCTTGGCAACAGCAACTCACGCAGGATGACAAGAAAGTGTGCGGTTCAGACCAGCAAGGTCCAGGAGACTCACCACAAGCAAGGGAGTCAGGGCAGGCCCCAAGCAATCAGTGGAGCCAAAGGAAATCAAAGGTGACCCTCACATGGACACACAGGCAAACGGCACAGGAATCGTGAGCGGACCGCGAGCCGCTCACCCAAAGAGGCAGGCCATGATGCACACGATGTGGTGTGTCTGAAGATTCTGGTCACAGGAGGTGCTCAGGGTTGGGGTTACTTGGAGCCCGGAGATCTTCTTTCAAAAATATCAACAAGCCTGTTCAACTGCAAAGGTTATGTTGTAACCAGGGGTCCGGTTATTGCAACCCCCACTCAAGCTGCTGGCCTCAAATTTTGTCAGCGGGGAGAGCAGGCCTTGAGAGCTGAGGAAAACCACCACCTGAGTTGCAGAGCCCAAGGAGTTCAGAGGAGCTCGGGTTCCGAACACCGGTCATCTTCATTGCGGTGCCTGCAAAAGCAGGGGAGTGACTCCTTCTCTCCAAGGGAGATTACTTTTGGCTGTCCTTGATGCTTCAACAGGCCTTGGAAGGTTTCTGGAGAATGCACAGGCAAAGCAGCAGACTGGAAGGGAGATAAAGTAAGGCCCAAATGAAGTAAAGCAAAGTCCAGAGTGCCCAGACAGTCGAAGTGCAGTGGTTTCAATTCTGAAGCTTGTCCACGACAAATCTAAGGTCCTACAACCAGGTAAGTCCTTAAGTACCCATGGGAGAGGGTTGGAAAGATTCAGGGGACCCTGCCAGGTTAGGGTCTGGACAGGGGTGAGGTTACTACCATGTCCTTTGTCCAGTTTCATGCCAGAGCAGAAGCCAACAGTTCCCAAGACTGGTTTGAACTGGTCTCTGCAGAGGGACACCAAATGTGCTGACAAGTGCACCCGCCCAGCCCTAATACACTAAATTCTCCTTGGGAGGTGGTCACACCTCCCTGTGACAGGATGCCTATTGTTCTGCCTTCCCCTGCTTGAGCTTGGCTCAGCATCAGGAGGGCAGATTTGTGCCTCTGGTCGGCCGAAATATTTTTCTGCTGTCTGGAGCTAGAAGGCTTATACCAGGTACACCGAGAACCCCATGAATGGACTTCCTGGTGGGTGGAATCATACCTCCCACATCAGTTACTGGTGTTGGGATATGATTCCAACATGTTTGACACCAAACACAATAGGGTTTGTTGCAGCAGTTTTCGAGGTGGTCATCACGCGGTCGCGTAATGCCTCTCTATACTAGTGTATGGCTGCTTCACTGACAACCCGGGAGAATAGACTCTGTAGGCTACAGGGGTGTCCTGCTCATGCAGGGGCCCCCTCTCAGGTAGAACCAAGCACCCTGACCTCAGGATTTTAAAGGCCTGCTATGGGGGTGACGTATAGGTTTTAAGTGCAGTGACCCTTAGATATAGTAAACCTATATCTTAAGTAAGTGGTGCATGCACCAACTTATTCAGGCTGCAATGGCAGGGCAATTAGTTCCATTTTGAATGGTCTCTCATGGGCGGCATATTACATGCTGCAGGCCATGGGAGACCTCTAGGGTACCTATGCCCTAGGCATATGGGTACCATATAGTAGGAACTGAAAAGGGTACCCCAGTATCCAATCTAGGGTGTATCTAAGTACATACCATAACAGTTTAGGGAAAAGAAGATAGAATGGGCTCCTGCTTAGCAGGATCCAAGTAAGACTAGTCAAAAACAGCACTACATCCAACAAAAAGTAGAGGTAACCATAAGAAACAGATCCTACTTTCCAACACCTGGAAAAAAATGTTAACTGGTGTGCACAGTCCTTAGTGTACTGCAAGAGTAACTTGTACCATGAGATCTCCAGCAGACAATAGTTCAATGCATTAAGAGTTAATCCCTTGTGTTGGGGCTCAATCAACTATGTTTAGGACTATGGTAGCTTCCATATAGTTCCACGTGTTTACATGGATTCAAAGGCTGAGATGTACCAAGACTGACTTTGGTATTAGTCAACAAAGGTAAACACGGGCAAGAGATTCTGTAAATAGTTCTTCTCACCTTTAATAATAATGCTGCATTCCTGCAATGTTTACTGTGTGTAATAAATATCATGTGTTCCTACTAAACAATCGGTCCCTTAGTTCTTACGGAGTTTTACCAACATTCAGCTATAACTCAGCAAAAGTACTTTAGAACTGTGATAATAACGAGATGGCGGCTGACTGACACCGCCGATGAGTCGCTCAGCTGAGCATCTCCCCGCGCACTGAGTTCGCCGCATCTGAACCAGTAGCTCCGCACTAAGAAACCTGAGGGAAACAACGGCGCCATCTCGGTAACCAAGTGCCGAGAGAGAAGACCGCGACGAATGGTCCTTAAACACCCCCCTCGGGACGTACACATCATTCTTACCTGCAGCATGCAGATTAAACAGCTGCATCGCCGCGAGGACCTGAATCTGTTTTCGTGGATCTGCGTGGGTCTGCGTGCAGCCTCATCCATTGTTCCTCAGCTTCAGTTCCACAGCGCTGCTGCAGGCTGCGCACACTGCCGTTCTTGCACAAGTCATCTGCCTCAGACTGATTCCCTTGGCTGGAGAGACCTTTCACCGCACTGCCCTTGCCGGTGGTATCCTCGCACAGACCATTACTCACAAGTAAGCATGACAGGGAAGGGGGCATGTGGGGGCAAAACCAAGAGCACACCCGTAGCAGGGATTTCTCTCCCAGTCACCACTTGGCAGAAGAAACCAGAGATTTCAGGCAGCAAGGCTAAAACGGGGGGAGAAAGGGGAAAAAGTGGGATGGCCAGAGAAAATGCCAAATGAACTGGACTCCCAAAATTCTGCCACAATTAAAAAAGGCCCTACACGTGTAACAGGGAAACAGCAACTTCTTATAACTACAAGCTTTGGGGCCATATCAAGGGATGACAAGGGACCTACCTCTATTGATGCTGCTTTTGTTAGTGATGAAGATGATGAAACCCGATCAGGCGAGCATGAACAAGGGGGGCCTACCCCTTTCCCGCAGGATCTCTCAGTGAGTGACTCACAGTTCCCAGACAGTGCTGCATTTACAATAGCTACTACAACAGCCACTGTACTCTTTGCTCTCCCTGAGGGTAGCATGACACAACACCTCGGCAACCCCAGATCTGATACTTGCAAAGAGAGCCATGATGAATTCATCCTGAGGGTGCCTGCAAGATCGTCTCCCCCCGTCTTCTACATACCAGCAATCTTCCTCAACAGGAGTATACGCTCAAAACGCCAGACTGCCAGGACAAATTTTATTCCCTCACCGAGGATTCTGAACTAGCTGATATAAGTATCTCTATCTCTAGCGGGGAGGAAGGCGCCAAATGATATTGCAGCTCCAATACTGATCCCATGACGCATAAGCGCTTCTCAAAAAATAAACAGCTGCTTAAATCAAAGGGGAACAAGGAACTG
Source organism: Lissotriton helveticus (assembly GCF_964261635.1). NCBI lineage: Eukaryota > Metazoa > Chordata > Amphibia > Caudata > Salamandridae > Lissotriton > Lissotriton helveticus. The sequence continues at coordinate 1,620,118,004 of NC_136061.1, forward strand.
CATGGCAATGACTGGGACACTTCCGACAAAGATCAGTTCAGTTCAGTTCAGTTCAACTTTATTTCGGCTAATATAGCCATAAAAGCAGGAAGTACAAAAACAAAAAGAAAACATTTACAGACAAATATATACAGTGCCCTTTACCAACAATTAATCACATTAACAGGTTACAATTAATAGAATGGGGCAAAGTAACAATTGATCCAAAACAAGTAAATTTACAGTACTGAGTTAAAATCTAGATAATTTAAATAAAAAGGTTATTTCCATGGTTAAAAAGCCAGACTAAAAACCAGAGTTTAAAACCTTTAAAACCTTACATTTTACAAGGGGTGAACTCCGTGCATTCTGCATTGGCTAATGCTGAATGGAGAAGGCTACGGGCTCCAATATTGCATTACAGCTTGTATCCAAGCTGTTTCCTGATGAGATACACGTTAAACAAAAACCTACTTATGCAAAAAACTACCAGTTGTGAGGTGTTAGACTTAATGATACGCTCTGCCTCTTTGTACGACCTGACGCCCATATTTTTGCAGAGGGGTCTAATCCAACGGTGCCTAGGTAACTTACAGGCCGAACAAAAAAACAGTAAATGGACATCGTTTTTCTTTGCCTTTAATGAGCAGAGGGTACAGGGACCATTATCATTTTTACCTCCCCAATTGCATGTTTTAGCATTTGTCTGTAGTACCCCATATCTAAGTTGCAAGTATAAAGTTTTTGCTAATGGTGGTCCTATCTCATCCATGAATGGTTCGAATGCAGCGTTATCCTTTATGATCAAAAATCTTTGAGTCAATATGCCAATAGATGAACTATGGGATAGCTCATCGTTGACATAGGACCAATAAGTAGACTTTAAAAGCTTTTTACACACCAGTGTCATATTCTGGGGTTCGTCCCAAAGATGGGACAGCCCTAACCTGGTACACCAAAGGGAGATATGTTTTAACCAAGCGATTTTCTTGTACTCATCAATCTGAATAATTTCTATCAGTCCACTTTTATAGTTACACAACTCCGGGGTTGTCCATAACCTTACCCAATACAGCAATGGTCAAGGGATGCTTGGTAATCTGTCCGTTTAAGATCCAAATCCAAAAACACTGGAACTAGGGGAGTTCTGGTTGGTAATTTAAGTATTCTACGCAAAAAAAATCTTCCCTTTCAAAGTTGCGTTTACAGTAATGCCCCCAAACCTCGGCACCATAAAGTGCTGCTGATTGGGCCTTTGCCTTAAATACTTCAAGTGCCGGCGTAATGGCTTTAGAATAACTAGCTCCATGCACTTTTAGGATGGGCATCGAATTTTGCTTAAAAGATAACCTACTTTTTTACTAGATGTCCCTTCCATGAAAGGTTACTATCCAACATAATTCCTAGGTAATTGAAACTCCCCACATATTCCAATTTTTGGCTATTTAGAGCCAAATTCTTCCTAAAGGACTTTTGTGGGTTTATGGACATATATTTTGTTTTAGATGAGCTTATTTCCAACCCATTCTTTACGCAGTAACCATAAAATGAATTCACCAGATTTTGAAGACCCTTCGGAGTCTGTGAGATGAAGATTGTATCGTCGGCAAATAGTAATGCCGTAATCGCCTCATCTCCTAGCTTCGGGGAGTCATGGTCGCAATCCCTTAAATAAGCAGGTATATAATTAACATATAATGAGAAGAGCGTGGGCGCCAGCACACAGCCTTGACGCACGCCAGGGCTCACAGGTATGGGCTTTGAAAGTTCGCCTCCCTTCCCCCATCTAACTTTAGCATAATTCCCTGTGTGTAATCTGATAAGTTCTTTAAGTAGCTCACCAGGGACCCCCATATCTCTTAATGTGATCCACAGAAGATTCCGTGGAACGAGGTCGAAGGCGGCCCTCAAGTTTATAAATGCCACGTACAAGCTGCCCTTTCTTATCTTAATATACTTCCAGCAGATGCACGTGAACCTGAACACTTGATCCACCGTACTAATTTTTGATCTAAACCCTGCTTGATATTTAGACAATATCTGTGTCCCCTCCATCCATTCTATGAGTCTATTTAAAATATGTCTGGCAAAAACCTTCTGTAAAAGATCGATTAAACTAATTGGGCGATAATTTCCCGGTTCATAACGATCCCCTTTTTTGAAAATTGTTACAATTTCTGCCCCTTTCCAACTGTCGGGATTGGTGTTCCAGCCACTATAGAGTTACATAAAAAATTAATGTAAGGCCCCCATACTTCTACGTCATGTTTAAATAGATCTCCAGGAATCTTATCCGGTCCTGGAGCTTTGCCCGCTTTAATGGCCTGTAGTGCCTGGATAGTCTCATCTATACTGAATCGTAATGGCACAATACTCTATTCTAAATTACTCTCTTTATTTTGTATGGGCGACCCCTGTTCATCGTGTGAATAGAGTTTACTAAAATGGTCACACCATGTTTTTTCATCTAGATAAATGTCCTTAGATGATCTACCCTTTCTGTTGCCCTTGGCTATTAAGCTCCAAAAGGTACCTTGATCTCTCAATTTAGCTGCTGTTAATAAAGCAGCCCATAGTGCATCCTCCCATGTTTTTTTCGCCTGGGTCAAGATTTTATTATATGCATGTCTACTTTCTTTTATAGAATGGGAGTTTTTAGTTTTGACAGCCTGGATCAGATGGTACTTTGCTAGACGACATTCTTTGTTGTACCAAGGGTTAACCAACTCTAGATGACCTTCATTTGAGATCTTGTCCCTTTTATAAATTTTACTCAGAAAGGGAATTAAAGCGTCAACCAATTTATAATGTAGATCTAAAACACTCTGGCTGCCCAATAGGGGCTCCTTACAAGATGCAATAGTGTCAGAAAAGGTATTATAAATATTTAGCATTGGCCCATCTTTAGCCAGGATATAGGGCCATCTCAGTGCGCGTCTATTAGTAGATATCTGAGGTCCCCCAAGGGAACTATTTAGTGCAACCTCTTCGTCTCGTTTAGATATAAAAGGTTGAGGGTTTAGCCATAGTTGGAGAGGAAGATGGTCACTCTCTGTCCTAACGTCTATTTTGAGATCAATGAGTAAATACCATAAACTCAAGGAGACCAATATGAAGTCAATATGTGACTTACAGTTGCCTTTGCAAAATGTCGGGGCTGCTGGTCTATCCGACTGCAAGCGGCCATTACATGCCCTTAAATCGTGGCCTACAGTCAGCTGGAGAATTTGAGTTAATGCTACAGTACATTTAACCGACCCAGTAGAATCCAAATTTGGAATATCGTTTGCCATGTCCTGTTCTTCAAGTAAGTTATCAAGGCCCAACACTGGTTCGTATTTACAATTAAAATCCCCTCCTACTACCACTTGGGCATTCGGTCCTAGGGTGTCTAAAAGGGAGTCTAGAAGTTCTATTACCTTAGATTCTTTATTTGCTGGGTGTGGCCTATTATATATGTTTATTAAATATACAATTTCATTTTCCCTTGTCACCACCTTTAATCCCAGTAAATCAGGGGAAGGAATTGTCAGTGGAGTAACTTCTATTTCTAAATTGACTCTAACCCAGATCACCAGGCCCCCTGATGCTCTCCCTCTTACTGAGGGAATTGCGTCACAATGAAAGGTTTTATACCCAAGCCTGTGTGGAGTTTCTAAAGCCCAAGTCTCCTGAAGGAGGATGATATTATAATCCTCAATATAGGTACACCAAACTAGGTCCCGAAGATTCCTAGCTAACCCTGCTATGTTCCATGATATTAATCTTACAGATAATTTATCCTTGGATCTGGGTGAGGGTGCATCCAGCAGTATATCTTGTATGGGTTTGTCATCTAGGGGGACAGATTTAATACTTATTTCTTCCAGTGAGGTGTTTCCAGTAATGGATCCCTCAGGCGCAGTACTATCGATAGGACATATACTGGCCTCTCCTAGGATGCCAATGTTGTCACCAGCACAATTAGAAATCTTATCACTCACCACTGCCATTGGAGTAGAGCCTGATATAGGCTTATCATCATAATTCAATGTGGGCGCCACTATCTGTGGATACTCAAACTCTAAGTTAATCATGTTTAATTTGCCTGCTTGAGTAATTAAGGTTGATCCCAAACCAGGGCTACCAATCGACACAAGTCAATCATTCTGATCCAACGTACTCAGTGCCTGATATCTGTTGTGCGTTGTGATCTTGAAGATTGGACTTCTGTCAGAGTTAGGAGGCCTAGATGAGGTATTATGCTGGGAAACTTTGGCTAGATGGCTATAGAAGTATCCCAAAGGGTGCACGCCCACACTATTCTCACCCTGCTTCATGGATGCTGCTCTAAGAAGCACAGTCGCAACATGCTGGGGGTGCCTGAAATTAATGATGATACATTCACCCCTGCAAGTTTTCCTGTCATTTCTGATCCAAGGTACCCGTCTAGTTGTCAATATCTGATCCGAGTAGTTTATCGGGAATCCACAATTCTTATTCAGCCAGGAAACAGTTTTATGTTTAAGTGAATCGTGTGATTACTGGCGGGAATTGGACTCTATAGGGTCTAAAGGTGGGACATTTGAGAGTACGACTACGTATGGTTCACAATCTGGTGGGAGATTAATTGGACGAATTTTCCTCGCTGGGATCAGTGGCCCCCCTATCATTGCTGGGGCCACTTTGGTCTGTATAGACTGTCCATCCAGTTGGCTCATCTCCCTGACTTTAGCCGTACTTGCCCTCCCCACCAATGTCTTCTGTACAACATTATCTGGTAAAACATCCCTTGCCCTCAATTTTGGGCTCTCAACATTACTTAGCCGGTTTAGAAGACCTCCCAATCTAGACAATTCAGCTGTCAAGGCATCTATTTTTGCCACTAGAGGCTTGACAGTAGTTTCTAATTTAGCCTCAAACATCTTAGCAATATGATCCAAAAGATCAGAGTCCGTGTTAATGCCACTATTAGTAGTCATAGTCTCCTTGTGGCCAACAGTACTCCTCTGCACTGTATTGGGCGTTTTCTTATGGTGTGTTCCTCCCCGCTTGGTCGATGTTTTCCTGCATTTCCTCACTGCTCCCTTAGCTGGTAAGCGCCGTATTGAAACATCCATGGATTCATCTGGTGAATCATCGTCTAATATGTCCTGATCTACCACTAGTATCTCCGGAGTTCCCACAATAAGAGCATCAATGGTAACATCAGTTATGGGAAAGGGGGCCGGATTCAGACCACTACTTTCATCAAGGGGAGTAGTTGTTATCACTGGCAAGTTGTCCCGTCCCAGTGATTTCCTTCTGTCATTATTGATTTTACTCACTAAATAGTTGTCCATGGTTACTTGGTATAGAGTCAAAATATCGAGTTTTTAATATCGAGTAGACATAATATCGAGTAAAAAATATAGAATGGACATAATATCGACTAGACATAATATAGACTACCAAAATATCGACTAGAAAATTTTAATATCGAATAAAATGGACATAATATCGAATCATAAATATAGAATGGACATAATATCGAATCAAAAATATAGAATGGACATTATATCGAATCAAAAATATAGAATGGACATAATATCGACTAGACATAATATAGACAACAAAAATATCGAATTTTAGGTAAGTTAATATTATTTTTATTTTTGTGTAATATAATTCTGTAGCGGGTTGTGGGTTTATAGGGGAATAGGGTGGGAAGTAATTTAATTATAATTAATTAAATATGTTATTTTATTTTTTGTTATTTATTTAGAATTAATTGTTAATTATTTCTTAATTGGTAATTAATTAACATATAATTGGTAATTAATTTTAATTGGTTAATTGATAAATATTTTAATTTTAGTAATTTATTTTCTTTAGCGGGTTGTGGGTTTATAGGGAAAAAGGGTGGGAAGTAATTTAATTATAATTAATTAAATATGTTAATTAATTAATTGGTATTTATTTTGAATTTATTGTTAATTAATTTTTTATTGATAAATAATTAATTCTTAATTGATAATTAATTTAAATTAATTGTTTAATTGACAATTATTTGAATAATATTATTATATTTTCTGTAGTGGGTTGTGGGTTTATAGGGGAATAGGGTGGGTAGTAATTTAAATTTAATTAATTACAAATGTTAATTAATTAATTGATTGGTATTTATTTTGAATAAATTGTCAATGAATTTTTAATTGGTAATTAATTATTTGTTAATTGATAATGAATTTTTATTAATTGATTAATTAATAATTATGTGAATAATATTATTTTATTTGTAGTAGCGGGTTGTGGGTTTATAGGGGAATAGGTTGGGAAGTAATTTAATATAATTAATTAAACATGATAATTAATTGGTATTTATTTTAAACAAATGGTTAATTAATTTTTAATTGGTAATTAATTAATTCTTAATTGATCATTAAAATGTATTAATTGGAGGAGGAGCCAAGATGGCGATCGGGATGGTTGCATAAACGCTCGGCTCCGTGAGCCCTCCCGCCCCGCACATACATCCTGGCGATTAACCTGAGCAGTACCTGTTCATTCGAGTAGGGGAAGGAAAGCATTCACTTACCATCCGCTTCTGTAGCTCCACCGTGCAGTTGATCCGAAGAAATATCCCCGGCTGTTTGGCGGCCTTCGGGGTGCCGAGACCGGGATCTCGAGTGAGGAGAGTGTCCGACCGTGACTGCGACTCCAGCGACCTCTGGTCGAGATGGGAAGCCACTCGGAGAGAACCTGAGATCCGCGAGCCGAAAGAAATGATACTAACCCGCTCCCAATAGCGGGTTGCCCTGCGAGAGGTGCGATATAGCGGGGCCGGTGAGAGTTCAAGGTGCCCAGTTCCCCTTTGTTGTGACGCCCGGTCACGTTAACAGCCCCCCCCGGGAGCCGATGGGAGACTCCTGGAGAGCAGAAGGGAGCTTGTTTAGCCTTTTGGTGACTCTCCTTTCCGTTCCCTGCCCCGACTATTGAGATCCTGCTGTGGATCCTACTGGCTCCGGGGGTTGGTCCCGATCCCGCGGTGAGGTGGAAGAGGAAGTGGTCGCAACGGCTGAAATGGCGGATGCTGCCTTCTCGCGTACCCGCCGTCCGGGCAGAGAAACCGGTGCACAAGAGAATCCCGGGGTTTGGCAGAGCGAGGAGGGACCCACACCCGGCACTATTTTGGCTGCATTAACAACTTTGCAGACTGCCCTGTTCCGGGGGGGCCGAGAATTGGGAAAGAAGGTGGCCGCCATTGTTGGCCCGCCATTTTGTAACAACATGGATCGCTCTCGAGAAGGCGCCGAGGTGTTTGCCTCTGATTCATTACCGTATTCCCCGGATGAGCCTTTGTTCTTGGAGCTACGGATGGGTATAGTACATAAGCTTGCAGTTGATTCCCCTGTTGCACGTGTGACTGTTTCATCGGGGCCTCTCTCCGATCGGCGAGTGGAGGAGCAGCATCGCTCCATGGTTTGGGCGGCCCCGGCGGAGATTCAGCGCTTCCCTCATCGTGGGATCCCTTTTCCATGTTTGGCGGGACTGTGCTCTGACTCGAGACTGTTGGCGGTGTCGATATTGTCGTGTTCAGACTTCTGCCATGCATCATCTGCGAGATTTTGGTGGCTGGGATCCTATGGAGCAACGATACTGCCTGATTCTCCCGGTGCATTCAGACCCTTTGTGCTACTTTGCAACCCGTCTGAGGGACTGTTCAACGTTGGTATTATTGACAGAAGTGGCCAGGGGTGACTTTGAGTGGGACATGGAGGGACTCATAGATGGTTGATGGTGATTTGAGGGGTGCTTGGCGGAGTTGTAACTGATTGTGCTATACGTGATTGCTGTTATTTGTACTTCTTCTACCGTTGCTGTTTAGACGATTTTGGATGAGGAGGCGGGAGGGGCCGGATGAACAGATCGAGGGCCCTTCTCCTGTCTTTTTTCTCTCTCTTCCTTTTTCCCTTTTTCTTTTCTGTATTTCGGGTCTCCTATTTAGGGCGACAGGCACGCTGCTGGGGGGTAGGCCTTAGCCTTTTGCAGGGGTGCAGGGTTGGGGGTTGGGGGTTGGGCTTGTTATTTTGTTCTCTCTTTGTCTCTATGGCCCTTTGCCCTTTTCCCTTTTTGATGTCGTCATCTACCATGTTTCCTATAGTGTGGTGCGCCTCGAGGGGTGGGACTAGTTTGTTATGATTGCTCCGTGTTTATCACATTTATCCCGACTCTTATGCTCCCTCCCCCGTCACTCCCAATATGTGTACATCACTGGCGTAAAACTTTTTTGCTTCCACTTTGCTGTACTGGGGCGTGTGTGAATGTGCGACATCGATTTTCTTTTTCTTTTTCTTTATTATAAAATGAACCGTCTCACATCCTCATTATTGTATGGTATTTAAATTTTGTCATATCCTTGATGCTGCTCAACCTTCGACCTCCGAACCGCTGTATATTTGTACACTTTGCTCCTCTTTGCCGATCTGATTAGCGGCCGGCCGGTTTGGTTGTAGGCCCATATTTGTATTTTCGTGCCATAACGATAAAGGTTTTAAAAAAATAAAAAAAAATGTACTAATTGATTAATTTATAATTATGTGACTTAGATTAATTTATTTTCACTACAGTGGGGATATTAAAATGTACTAATATGCTATCCAACTTTTTCCTTACTGTTGCACTCTCTGAAGTGGGAATAGTAATTTTTACCCCTACGCTATCCAACGCTTTCCCTACTGTTGCACTCGCTGGAGTTGGAATAGTAATTTTTACCCTTACGCCATCCAACGCTTTCCCTACTGTTGCACTCCCTGGAGTGGGAATAGTAATTTTGACCCCTATGCTATCCAACGCTTTCCCTACTGTTGCACTCTCTGGAGTGGGAATAGTAATTTTTACCCCTACGCTATCCAACGCTTTCCCTACTGTTGCACTCGCTGGAGTTGGAATAGTAATTTTTACCCTTACGCTATCCAACGCTTTCCCTACTGTTGCACTCGCTGGAGTTGGAATAGTAATTTTTACCCCTACGCTATCCAACGCTTTCCCTACTGTTGCACTCTTTGGAGTGGGAATAGTAATTTTTACCCCTACGCCATCCAACCCTTTCCCTACTGTTGCACTCGCTGGAGTTGGAATAGTAATTTTTACCCCTACGCCATCCAACGCTTTCCCTACTGTTGCACTCTCTGGATTTGGAATAGTAATTTTTACCCCTACGCTATCCAACGCTTTCCCTACTGTTGCACTCGCTGGAGTGGGAATAGTAATTTTTACCCCTGTGCTATCCAACGCTTTCCCTACTGTTGCACTCGCTGGAGTTGGAATAGTAATTTTCACCCCTACGCTATCCAATGCTTTCCCTACTGTCGCACTCTTTGGAGTGGGAATAGTAAGTTTTACCCCTACGCTATTTAACGCTTTCCCTACTGTTGCACTCACTGGAGTTGGAATAGTAAATTTAAACCTCTCGCTATCCTACGGAAAAAATATTGTATATGTTTTGTTAATAATATGTATATATATATTTTTTTTAAGTTACAATAATTATTTATTAATTTTATGTTTATTTATGTATTTTAAGTATGTTTAAATTAATTATATTTATTACTATAGTACTTTAAAATTACTTTTAAGATATTTAAAAAAATCGATATTTTGACTGTCTATATTTTTTACACTCGATATTTTGGAGTCGATATTTTTGTACTTACCTGTTTGAAGATAGGAAGTCGATATTTTGGCAGTCGATATTTTTACCTCGATATTTTGTCATCTTGATATTTTGACTGTCGATATTCTGTCAGTGATCCGGTTACTTTGCTCTTAGCCATCAATAATAACTAAATACTGACCCCTAAAACTCTAATATCTTTCAGACCACGTCTAGTTGTGGGCAGGCGCACAAGAACAAGATTTTATAACATTAAATGTACTTCCTTTTTAAAGTTGCAAAACATAAACTGTAGTTACGAATATACCAAACAATCATAAAAGTCTTACTTTTCAAGGGGGTGGCCCTGCCCTGCCTCGGTCTGCCCGGACTGCACAGACTGCCCCGCCCTTGTCCCGGGCTTGTCCCGCGCACGTCCCGCGTGGGCGGGAGGTAGATCCGGTGCTTTGTAGCGCCTCCGGGCGCAGAGCTCGCGTCACTGGTGGAGCGCCGGGCCCCGGGGCAGCTGGGATATGTAGTTTTCCCGCTGTCGCCCGGTCCCGGTCTGGCGTGGGGTAGAAACAGCCGCCGCTGCCGACGCAGTGCTGTGGAAGAGCTGGCATCCAAAAAGCAAGGAACAGGTAAGTGCAGAGCTGGCCGTTGCCCTCACTACGTCTATCCGAGTAATTCCGGCCCCAGAGGCTCTCTCGATAAACCCGGTGCTTTGTAGCGCCTCCGGGTGCAGAGCTCGCGTCACTGGTGGAGCACCGGGCCCCGGGGCAGCTGGGATATGTAGTCTTCCCGCTGTCGCCCGGTCCCGGTCTGGCGTGGGGTAGAAACACCCACCGCTGCCCACGCGGCGCTGTGGAAGAGCTGGCGTCCCAAAAGCAAGGAACAGGTAAGTTCAGAGCTGGCCGTTGCCCTCACGGCGTCTATCCGAGTAATTCCAGCCCCCGAGGCTCTCTCGATAAACACGGTGCTTTGTAGCACCTCCGGGCGCAGAGCTCGCGTCACTGGTGGATGATGAAACCCAATCAGACGAGCATGAACAAGGGGGGCCTACCCCTTTCCCGCTGGATCTCTCAGTGTGTAACTCACAGTTCCCAGACAGTGCTGCATTTACAATAGCTACTACAACAGCCACTGTACTCTTTGCTCTCCCTGAGGGTAGCATGACACAACACCTCGGCAACCCCAGATCTGATCCTTGCAAAGAGAGCCATCATCAATTCATCCTGAGGGTGCCTGCAAGATCGTCTCCCCCCGTCTTCTACATACCAGCAATCTTCCTCAACAGGAGTATACGCTCAAAATGCCAGACTGCCAGGACAAATTTTATTCCCTCACCGAGGATTCTGCACTATCAGATATAAGTATCTCTATCTCTAGCGGGGAGGAAGGCGCCAAATGACATTGCAGCTCCAATACTGATCCCATGAAGCATAAGCGCCTCTCAAAAAATAAACAGCTGCTTAAATCAAAGGGGAACAAGGAACTGCATGGCAATGCCTGGGACACTTCCGACAAAGATCATAATACAGACCTAAAGTGGGAGTATGAGGACACATCACTCTTGTCATCCTTTAAACCTGCTGCAACCTCTGGGGGCTCCCAGACCATGGCAGACTGTCCTAATGTGTGGGGAGCGGGCAAAACAACGAACCAGCACTAGCAGATATTCTACAGTCCATCAGGAGTTTTGAAGCAGAAGCAAAGGCAGATAGGCGGAGATCACGACTGGCAGCAAAGAAACTACATGGGCAGTGCGCAAGGTGGGGAAAACGTGAGTCAAAATTGTTGACCGCATCGGTGGAACTGCGAACCGAGCAACTGGAAAACGATGTTACCTTGCTCAAAACTCAGCATGATGAACGCAAGGGCTTGGTTAAAGATTTAATGTGGAAGGCTGAGGAGCAAGAAAATCGGCAGAGGCGGAACAATCTTCGCTTTTTGGGGATTCGAGAAGGGATTGAAAAAGATGATCCAATGAAATTTATGGTAACTTTTCTTAAGGGAGCGTTTCCAGAACTCCAGGACTGGGACTGGGATAAGGAGGTCCAGAGAGCTCACAGGTTTCCTCTTTTTCCCAGTAAGAAGGGCCCGGTCTCACAACAACACCCTAGGGCTATGTTGCTTTTCTTTGGCAACTTTCTGCTTCGCCAGGCCCAATATGACCTTGCCAGACCCACTAATAAACGCTCTTTTGACCAGACTTCACGCACGCCACGGTGGAGTGCAGATGGAGGCTCAGACAGCTATTTGATCCTTTCCAAAAACTGGGGGCCACAGTGTATCTTCAAAATACTGCAAGGCTTAAAGTTATCTTTCAGGGGTCAACTCGGAGCTTTATCTCAGAGGTTCAGGCCAAAAGCTACCTAGATGGAATCACTGGACATAAGTAACGACTATTGGTCTTCTATGTTTAAATGCATTATCAGGTTTTGCAAAGAATAGTCTTGAACAGCCATATAGATGCATTGATTCCTCTAGGGGCTTTTTTTCTTCTCTTTGGTAGCTTGTTTTTCCTTTTTTTTTTGCTCTTCCCTTCTTACTATTTTTTTCTCTTTTTCTGGTTCACTAGTGTTTCTTTTTTATGAGAGTGGTGCGCAGGGGAGGTTGCTCGGCGGGCTCATGGGGAAGTGAATGACGGACGTCAGCTCCCTGTCCCAGCACGGGGCAGGTAACTTTCAAGATTGGTGGTGGGGGGGCTGAGAAGAAGGGGGGGCTGGGTCAGACAGGACGGGTCACAAACAGCCGAATTTACTTTAGGCATCACAAACATAGGCAAAATGATGGAAACATGAGGGTTGGCTGTAAGCTCGGCCTTGCTTCGGTCTCATCTCTTTTAAACACATGTGGGCACTAAAAATACTATCTATAAACATCTGTGGCCTGAAGGATGCTAAAAAAGACAAATAGTAGCGTTAGGTTTACGGGCTTGGGGGACAGACATTGTGTGCCTCCAAGAAACGCACATAGAGGGGTCCCAGAGACAACTTTTGAACTCACTTTGGTATAGGCTTATTTGCGCAACTTCACATGGGGCTCGGGTTCGGGGGGTGGCTATTTTAGCTAAAGGTAATAGACGGCTCTTTAGTCAATCTAAAACCGACAATTTTGGGAGATGGGCTATTACCGAATGTCAGTACGACAAGGGTTTTAAATTTACATTATGTACGGTCTATGGGAGTAATAGTGATCACCCGGCTGTTTTTGATGTAATCTCCAATGAACTTGCACACTGGCCTTTACCGATGTTGGTATGTGGGTTTTTTTATATTTATCTTCCCACTAATTGGTCGATCAAATATGAATGGGTATACAGAGACCGTAAGCCGCATGAATTCAAATCCTTAAAAAATCTATGCCTCACACATGGATTAGTTGATGGCTGGCAGATATCTAATCCCATTGATACAGGGTATACTTTTTTCCCTAACCCACACTCTTGCCACGCTAGAATTGATTTTGTGTTTATGTCTAACTCCCTTAAGACCAAATGCCAAACGGAGAAGCTGCCCTGTATACTCTCCGATCATAATCCCCTAGTTTGCTTATTAAATGTAATGCCGGCCAAATCTGAGTCCACTTCTTGGACTTTTGAAAAAATCCTTCAAGAGGATAATAACTACCGGGACTATATGAAAGAATGGATCCACAACGTCTTAGCTTTAAACTCCGGCAGCGCTCCGATCGATATAGTTTGGGACACCCTGAAAGCTGGGATTGTGGTGAGACCATACAGTATTCTAGGAGAGCCAACAAGTTTGAGAGGGAGACAATTGTGGCCTGCAAGGTAGTCTTCGGCAGGCAGAAGAAGAAATATCAGGAGTTACTAGGCGGGCCAATACAGCTGACAAAATCTCCAAAATACAAAGTCAGATTGCAATTGCCAAGGCGGCTATTACCAATATTTTTACTGAGAAAGCAGTGAGGAAAGTTGCTGCCAGGAAAGAGTTGGTTAATGAAGTTAATGAAGTAGTGGGTCATGCGCATGTGCCAACAAGCCACTTCTTATCTGATTCTTAAAATACACGAGCCTGTGTTAGGTTCTTTATTTGACCCAGAGCTTATCAGAGAAGCCTTTTGGAGATTTTACCGGACTTTGTATACGGAGGGAGGACTATAACTATGATAGAAAAATACCTTGTGAGCGGTGACTATGACAAACTAGATGAAGCAGACCAGCACTTGTTGGGACAATCCCCCAATGTGGAAGAACTTGTAACTATTATTCAAAATCTCCCGAAAGGGAAGGCCACCAGTTTGGAAAATATTCCTTCTGAGTTCTATTTAGATTTTCTAGAGAAAATCAAGGATATTATATTAGAACTATTTATTCATAATTTTGAAGGCGGCCAACCTCCTAGCTCCTGGCCCAGAGCTAAAATAATAATATTCCCTAAAAAGAATAAACCCCCAGAATAGCTATGATCATACCACCCTATCATGCTCATTAATGCGGACTCAAAAATATATTCCAAGTTGCTTGCAAATAGGGTTGCCCCCATGGTGCATAAGGTGATTATGCGATGTCAACATGGCTTTGTCCCAAGCAAATCTACCATCAATCATATACATAGAGTGATTACCTTATTTGATGGTTCAGAGGTGGCAGAAGACCCTATGGCACTAATTCTTCTAGACGCCGAGAAGGCGTTCAATAGGGTCTCCTGGCCATTTTTATGGGCTACCATGGCTAAGGTAGGGTTGAGGAGTGCTTTATTAAAGCAGTACAGAAATTATATATTAATCCTAGAGCAGTGGTATCTGTGAATGGAAACCTCACCAAAGAATTCGCAATATCCCACGGAACTCGACAGGGGTGTCCGTGCTCGCCACTCCTATTCGCCATATATATTGACCCCTTTATTCGGAGACTTGAGAGAAATGAGAACATACCACCAATTCTGCTTCAATATTTTCCAACTAAAACTCTGGCATACGCTGATGACGTAGCCATTGCCACCACTGACCCTAACACAGCTATGCCCTATATTGAGGAGGAAGCTACTAAATTTGGGTTAGTTTCTGGGTATGCTCTCAACCAAGGGAAGACGCAAATTATTCTAAACAAAACAAGCAGGATGAATGATCCCTGGGTGGTGAACTCAGCTACTTATTTGGGGGTGGCCATCTGCTCCAATTTGGAAAATCTGGTGGACATAAACATAAAACCAATGCTAGACGCAATCCAGAAAGACCTACGCCGCCTTGACAATCTCCATCTGTGCATCATTGGCAGGGTGAATGCTGTCAAGAAGGTGTACTTTCCAAAGATCTTGTACATATTTAGATCAATCTGTTTAGAATTTACTAACCATTGGCTGAAGGCAATAGAACATACGTTTGCTAGCTTTGTTTGGGCCTATGCGCAACCCCAGCGAGCTTTCCAATTCCTTACCCTCCCCAAAGATAGAGGGGGCTTAGCTCTCCCCAACTTAAGAATGTATTATTGAGCGTCGGTAGTACTTTATGGCAGTGAGCTCATCCAAAACTTGGGGGATGAAGACCCGGTGGGGGGCAATTCACCAACAATTTTTCAATTACTGCTTGGTAGCAAAAGTAGAGGTTATCTTTGGAGACATACCCATGATAGCTACCATAAAAAAGTTACATTTAAGATTTTATACAGCGGGTTCAAAGTATGGAAGGCAGTGAGGAAGATGCTGAACCTAGGTACATTTTCATACTACACACCCCTCGTAGACAATCCCTTACTTCCAGGAGTCATCTTCAAAGACCTCTGCCTGCTTAAATTGAGTAGGGTCGGATTATCACAATTAGGTTGCTTTTTCACCCCATCTGGGATTAAATCTTTCGAAATGCTAAAAGCAGAGTACCACCCAGATTGGCGAGACTTTTTAAAATACTTACACTTAAGGGATTTTTTTGAACGAAAATTAGGTGGGAAAGATTGTAGTGTAAAGACTGATTTTATTGAGTTAATCATTCACTCTAGGGCCCACACTATTGGAGGAGTTTACTCCTCTCTGGTAGCAGTGCTTCCTGATGATCTAGAGAAAACTTCCCAGAAATGGCAGGATACAATAGATATATCCGTTGAGGGATTTAATCATGCCTACTCTCTCTCTCAATCCATTCTCATGTCTACCAAATTACAGACCCAGTCTTATAAAACCTGCTTTTTTCTTTATTACACGTCGGACAAAATTGCCAAATGGGGTAATGGTAAGGGAACATGTTGTCCTAGATGCAATGTCTTTAAAGCTGACGGTTCATATATTTGCCTTATGTGAAGGGTTAACAAAACTAATACGAGGCATAGAGTCATTTCTTACCACTGTCTTAAAAAGAAATATAATCCTCTCTAGTGAAGTCATTTTGCTACGGGCCGCCGATGTGGATCACTTGGGCAATGGCCATGAGTTAATATTTATTGTAATGACAGTTTTACATTTATGCATTGCCTCTGCGTGGCTAGACCTATTGGCACCGTCCTTCCAACAATGATTATCTAGGCTCTTAGCTATCTCTAACCTTGAGGTTGCAATTTATAAACGAAAGGCTAATTAACGGCGGTCAAGGGGTCTAAGCATTTGGTCAACTTTGATACAATGGAGGTTGGCTCAGGGCTCTGCCCAGAGCATAGCTCAATCTTGACGTCTCTAGCGTTTGCTTGTTTAATTATATTTGGTGCTTCTGCTTTTTTCCTGTTAAATTCTTTAAAGATGCTCTAGTCTCACATGTTAGCTTTAAATGTATGATGCTTTAAAATACATTTGCAGCTTTGCTATGAGAAAAGACAAAATGCTATGTGTACAAGTGTACCTGTCTGACAGGGGTGGGTTGGGGGACGGGTGCTAATTATTGCTGTAAAAAAACAATTAAAATCATTTAAATGAAAAAAAAAAACACTGTGATAATAACTAAGCGCTATGTTCATATTCATTGGCTCTGAGAGATTAAGTGCTATAAACGCTTGTTGTCACAGCTGCTTCCAGGAAAGAAAATAAATCCTCAAGGAGCATGCCCAGTGCTCTAATTGCACTCACAACAAATGAGCCACATTGTGGTAAATCAACCCTCCATGGTGCAGTGACAGATTGAATACCTTCAATGCCCCAAATCAGTAAAAATAGCAATGCACATCAGTTCGACATGCCTTACTGTGCTTGCTGCCTTGGATGCTGCAGCACCGGGAATCTTTTTTACTGCAAGCACCCAAGATCAGGTATGGCAGATATTTATTCTAAAGGGATTGACGTGGAAACGCTGATGTCCACAATGTTTAGGCACCAGCAGGGCCTCGTGAGACTGGACGGTCACAAGCCCACCCTCGAGCAGTGCTATAAACACAGAAAGAGGAAAGAGTTACTGATAGGTCATTAAAAGAGAAATTAGTTGCACCTCTGTTGCAGTGTGAGGTGGGCAAATCACACAGTTCACAAACCAAGCCACCTGATGTTTTCCATAGGCTATGTGCATAGTAAGGAGACCTCAGCAATTGTCTGAGCCCAATATACATACATGTAGAACACTGACAATGGTCTACAGTTCGTACAGTTCTTGTCCATTATTACTGGTTCATGTTCACAGTGTATGCTAGCCCTTATTGTCTCCTGAGGTTCATGAAATATGTTGTCGAGATCGGCATGACAGGATCTTACAGTGTTAATATCCCAATCTTCAGAGATGCTGCCAGGGGTGATCATTTCATTAAGAGCTAATTTAAAAACATACAGAATTTGCAAAGTCTCCGTGGGACCAAAAATATGAAATGGAACCTTATCCCAAACAATGTCATCTGGAATGGACAATGCAGAAATTTGTATGAGGGACAGGTCCTTTCTCACTTTATGTGATGAAGAATGAGGGTACAATACCTTGGTTACCTTCCATATCAGAGCTTTTTAGGAGATAGTGCCTATTTAAAAGCAAAAAGAATACTGGCGCAAAACCAATCTTGATGAAAAGAAAAACAAGTAAATGGAAATCCAAACTTAAATTCAAGGTGGAACAAAGTATGTCTTTTTGAGCCAAATTATCACTGCACAAGTTCCATGCAATTGTGGGTCTAACGAATCCAAGGAAAAGTTCTCAATGTAGGCAAAATAGCCAGAGGTAGTCTGTGCAAAAAAAGGACCTTCTCATGATGGTGTAGAACTGGTAGTTAACTCCAATGGTAGGTCATAATAAACAACTTCTTTGTTGACATGTGTTGTTGAAGACTGTAAATTCACATACAGTGTTTGTATGGTGTTGGTAGATGTAACTGGAAGTAGCAAAATTTTTGTTTCGGATAACCCCCGCCAGGGAACAGAAACCTCTGTGTTGGTTAATGCTTATAAAGGTATTTCCTGCATGGTAGTGAGAGGAGGCAGGTAACTACCGCAAAGTCCTTTTGGCCTAGCATTCAGGACTGGCCACGTGGTGTGGTTTGATAGGGTCAATCGATGCAAATAGTTTGCTTTTAACCCATTTGCTGCTAGGCCTTCTCCTCCCCCAGTGCTAAGCCTTTTTTTGGCTATTTCAGGTAGTCTGTGCTTAGGCCTATATAACCTTTTGTCAGCATATGGTATCTATGCCAAATTTGTGTTATTTTTTTCCAACATAATGGGGATTCTAAAGGTACCCAGGGTTCATGGACCCCTCTGGAGGGGACAAAGAAATTAGCCAAAACACCAACATTTTGGGGGTTTGGGGAAAAAGGGTAAACAAGTACTGCAGAAGAAAGCATCTGTATTTTTCCTGCAGAGGACAACAATGAAGGGTTTGCTGTGCTACATTCACCATCTTGCCAGTTTTTAGGACCAGGCAGACTTGAACCTGAAAACCACATTTTAAAACACAGTTTTAACATCTTGCTGGGAGATAGCCCATTTTGCCTATTCTTTGTGCTTTCAACCTCCTGCCAGCTAGTGTTGTAAACTGGTGTGAATCTTTAGGTGGATCCTGGAAAGTTATGCATTTGTGAAAAGTAGACAACATTTTTAATTCAGCAAGGGGTCACTGTGTAGATCAGTTAAGGTTTTCCAATCAAAAGTAACAATTGAAATAAAAAATAATAAAAATGAGTTGAAAGAAAAAAACATTTGTATCTATATTTTCATCTGCAACTTCTTCCTATGGCAAATTTTCAAAAGTAATATACCATTATGTCCGCTGAATGCTTCTGATTGCGAAGATATATAGGGGTTGTAGGTTATCCTGGAACTCAATGTTCCCAGAGCCAACAACTGAGCTCCACTATACAATGGCTTTTCATTCTGTACCTACTATACAGCAATTCATATGGTAAATTATAAAGAATCGTAAAAAGGGTATGAAAGAAAGCTCTGTATTTGTGAAATGTACACCAGATTCAGAGTTTTTGAGAGGTGGTTGTTTGCGTCTGCCTGACATTATAATGAGTGCCTATGTTTTTTTTGCAATATACGTGCCTGCGACCAGCACATTTTTTAAAACTAAACACCAGTGGGAATAGAAGGTGGGGGAGACATGTGTGGGTCTCACAAGGGTTTTTTTTTTTTACCAAGAATACCCTGCACACTCAAACATCGCCTAAAAACACATTTTACTTGCATTGCTATGAGGAAAATTCTTGAAATCTGAAGACAGCCACAAATGTTCTACCACCCAGCATTCCCCAAGGTCTACCGATACAAATGCTACATCACTTGTATGGGTGGGCCAAGAGTCCGCTTCATGAACGGGTGCCAAATGCAAAGTAGGCGCATCACACATTTCCAATTAAAAAGAATGTGTGTTTTGCAATGTGGATAGCTGCGGATTTTGTGCCCAGCTCAGCTTGCACCAATGGAAAATTACCAAACTAGCACATTTTTAAAACAAGACACCTAGGGAAGCGAGGGTGGTTGATTTGCATGGCTCTCACAGTTTTTTTTTATTACCCAGAATCACCTGCAAATGCTCAAACTTTGCTAAAAAAACACAACTTCCTACAGTGTCTGTGAGGAAGATTCCTAGAATCTACAGACAGCCACAAATTTCCTACCACCCAGAGTTCCCTCAGGTCTGCGAATAAAAATACTAAACCAATTGTGTGGGTGGGCCAAATGCCCATGACACAAACAGGAACCAAATGAAACATAGGCACATCTCATTTTTCCACTGAAAGACAATTTGCTTTTTGCAATATGGGTTGCTGTTGATTTTGGGCTCCAGCTCAGCCACCACCTAGGGAAGCCTACCAAATCATCACATGTTTTAAAACTAGGCTACCGGGTGAGTCCAGTGTAGGCTGACTTGCATTGCTCCCTCCAAGTTTTTTTTACCTTGAATCCCCTGCAAATCTCAAACTTTGCATAAATATAAATTTTCCTTGCATTTCTGTGAGGAACATTAATCAAATTTGCAGGCAGCCACAAATTTCTTACCACCCATCATTCCCTCAGGTGTCCTGATAAAAATGCTAACTAACTTATTTGACTGAGCCAGGTGACCGTGGCACAATCCTGGTTCCCACTAAAAACAATATGTTTTTTGCAATGTGGGTAGCTGTGGATTTGATCCACAGCTCAGTGGGCACCTAGGGAAACCTACCAAATAAGAATATTTTTTAAAACAAGACACACGGCGAAACCAGGGTGGGGTGACTTGTGTTGCTTTCACCAGGATACTGTACCCAGAATCTCCTACAAAGCTCAAATGTTGTGTCATAAGCATCCTACATGGATCCCAGATGATTCCAATGGGGCGCCAACGATATCCACAAATCCTCTTGAGACTTGCCCTCAGTTTACAGGAGGAGACACTGCTCCGGTAGCAAATCCCAGGTAGAAAGGGGTTGGGTTGGAGAGGTCATGCAGAGTCAAAGATGCTGTGGCTCGTCTACTCAATATCACACTAGTCTGATGAATGGTACCGACAGATATGATGCCTATAAAGATAAAATGGTAAGACTTTAGTTTATCTCTTAAGGTATCACCCCAACCTTTAGTATTGTTGCTAGTTTGTTTTAATTTAGATTGTCTGTAGAGGCTCCTTTATCAACATTTCCAAAACTGTAGTGAGTATGATTTCAGCATGAAACCCAGAAGAACATTTGAACGGAGTTAGCGTTACCCAAGTCCTCCCTGGCAGTGCCACGCCAATGATATGTACAAGTTGAACAAAAACACTGGTTACCTTTATTTGCAGCATAATGTTGCTACTGAGCTCAGCACCTCGTAAAATCAAGTCTGTTAATGCATCTCTCCCTTTCTTCTTGTTCTTTTTTCATCCAGGTGCAAGACTAATGCAGGACGTTCTTTGCAGTGAAGTCAAAGCTGGAGGATCAAAGGAGCTGACAAGACAGAGCCCTGGAAGCCGGGAAACAGGTAAGTGGAAGGAGAAGAGGCTAGATGAAGGGAAAGAATATGGACGGTTTTAAATAAAACTGCTGTTGAATGTTCATAAAGGTCGCATTCTAATTGTGCGTAAACAAGAACAGGTGCAGTTAATTAACTTGATGATGCTGACTTCTAGAAGGTGTTTTAGAATGTTCACAAAGGTTGCGCTCTAATTGCTTATAGCAAGGAACAGGTGCATATGGTTCATTTGATGAGGGCTGACTTCTAGAAGGTTCATGTTGAGGTCATCTATGCCGGGTGTTTGATGCTTATTCTGGTGGATTTTCTGGATGTTTCTGTGGCGCCTGAAACCTGACCTTGCATATGCATGGTAAAACATTTGTAAAAGCTATTAAGCCTTTTCAAACAAACCGGGAAACAATAGCTGTAGCCAGCTATTACCAACAGCATGTAATATGGTCAAAGGTCAGGGTTCAAGATGTTCCTTCATAAGTGTTGGGAGGAATGATATGATTCATGCCGGTATATTAGATAGTCAAGAGAGGTGAGCTGTGGCTGGAATCCTGATGAGTGGATTTTGATTGGTGAATATCTTTTTGCAATAGAACATGATAGTGTTAAATAATCTATCAATGTAAAAGTATGACAAGTGCCTTAACGCTTTCTTTGCATGGTACTATGATTGACTTTCCAGTTACCTATTTACCCGCTTCTAATCGCAGATACAGTGTTTGCTCCTAGAACTGAATTCATGTGTTCTTTTTCCACCTGTACCTGTCTTTCTCTTTTGTAACATCAATAAATCAAATTCCCCCTTTGATCTTCAACAGTTTCCCTGTCATAGAGCTATCTTAAAGATGGCACATTGCTTGTAAAACAGGCACCTTCTGAAACATTCCAGATTTCCACATCCGAATGCATCAGAACATTTGCTTTGGTCATAATCAGCCTCAGAATGAAAAAGTCCTCAAAGGCACATCTTTCCTTAGTGGTGCAAAAGAACAGGGATCAAATCAAAGCTTGCAAAGGAAAATCACGTATTTATATTGATCATGTCCCATAGCAATTTCCCATCTTCACCAAAGAGAATATTGGCCAGATTACATTACTTTGACTCAGGCTTTTATTGGTTTTGGGAAAATTTGCAAAGACAGTATGTGCAAAACCTATATTTGCATCAAACAAATAGTGCACAATAACATTTTGTTTCAGTCACCCATTAAAAATGACAGCTGTCTGACACCTGTCATTAAATCAATCAATCAGGTGTCTTGTAAAGCATGATTACTTCGGTAATGGTCTCAAGCTGCGGAGAGGGGGGGCATTCCCATGCAACCTACCATAAGATTTGATGCAAATCTCTTGCTACAAAACAAGTAGGTCGCAATTTGTGCAAAATCCTGCACCTCCCTAAGGCTGGCATAACAAGGGGAAATATTTTTGATTTTCTCCCTGTTTTTTCCAACTTGCATGTGTGCTGCATTCTACAACACTAATACAAAGAGGAAAATGCCTTAAAGGAACCCCTTCCTGCACCAAAACTATGCTGACCGCAATGCAGATTTCATTGCACAATAGCACATGGCTGCCTGCATTGGTGCATGGCTGCCAAAAGTGTGAAAAACATGGCGAGAGCTGAACTCTGCCACTTCTCAGATAATATGGCACAGTTCTTCTCTCTCTCCTGCACACAAAACAGCACAGCAACTTTATTTGCTTTCTGTGTTGCTTGACCTCTTTGTAAATCTGACCCCTATGCTTTAAAGAATGCACCCACCCTAGCACTATCGAGCAAGGGTGCCTACATTGGCACATGGCAGCTAAAAATGCACTAGTACTAAGGGGAGAGAAAAAATGCACTATACATCTCTCCTTTTAACGCAAGGCAGCACAACAACTTTGGTTGCTGTGCTACTTTGGGTCAAATATTAGTAAATTAGGGCCCATGCTTTCTTTATGTAATAAAAAGTAAAAACATACACAAATAATATGTTAATATCTGAAATTGGAATCAACTAGAAGAATAGTTGACGCATAATTTACTGACAATTTAACGCTGGACTCTTCAGTAAAATGAATGGCATTTAAAATACTCAGTGGCACAAATTCTAAGTTATGCAAATTAAATGGAGTACTCTAAAGGTTACATGCCAAACTTCTATAATGAGCCTTTTCCCTCAAATGTCTGTCAATAATTAAGCTCTGCTCTATAGTTATGGCACTTCTGAAAATTGTTCCCTATTTTTTTCTTATACCTCTTCAGCTATTCTTTGAAAATGTTCCACAATGTGGGTGAGAAAATGCAGTCCTTAAGACTTTTAATGTCAAAATGTCAATGCATTTATATTCCATTTACTTCCACCATCATTTGAGTGTTTGAAATGCATTTAGAAATTGTTTCATGTGTGTGAAAATCCAGTGATGTTTCTCTGAAAGCAGGCAGGTAGGGCGGAATTGAAAAACGAAACTCGTCAGAGGTGTTGTTGAATTGCTGATACCGCCCTCGCTACAGGAGTAGCTCGCCAGTTTTCCTGCACTTACAGAAACCTGTTGTGGAGAATAGACCATCCCCGTGGCCGCAGAGGAGGTGAGAGGCGCGGCCCCCGGGACTGCGAGGACCAGCATTCACCATCAACAGCTGGTTCCTCTTCCCGCCCGAGCCGCGCCCCCTCCCAGTGCCACGCCTCTACTCTTCCTTTGTGTATTTAAGCAAATCCGATAACGCGCATCGCGAGACGCGCGCGCGGGTCCTAGCCCGGGGCGAAGCCCGGGCAAAGGGTGGGCCCTCTACGGCCCTCCAAGGCCAGACAAGGCTCGGCTTGGCCAATCCCTTAACGTTTTCCACCTTGGATCTGGGATCAGATTTACAACACTTTCTGTTAAACCATCTCTGAAATGTCTACACCTGTTGAGCAGGACCTTCCATCCAGGGTAGGTGTTTCTTTCTTGGGTCCCCTGGATAAATACTTTACAAGAGCGATAGCTGAAGTTGACAGAGATCTGGCCCTGGCAGAGCGAAGAGCTGCTCGCCGGCTCTCCATTGAGCAACTTAAAAATACTGTAATAGACTCTTCTCCCAAAGTTATCCTTGACCCACAATTGCATAACGCTTCCCGGGAAAACTCTGACGCTGATCTGTTCAACATGGAAAATATCCCTTTAATTTTTCAGGTCAGCTCGTCCCCTAAAAACGATAAATCTACTGCCAATCAACTTGAACTATCTATCTCCAGCACCAATCAAACTATTGACCTTATTGATCTTGTTACCCCTAAAACTCTCAAAGCCCCTGAGCCTGTAAGTTCAAGCATTTTAGAGGCACAAATGCCCTTGGATGTCGAACAGCTAAAACCAACTCAAATAGCTTCTTCGCAACATAAGGGCCCAAAGATATCGACTGTAAAACATCCCCCAAAACAAAAACAGCAACAGAAACAGAAACAGCAACTTATTCGTTCACCCACGAAAAAACGTAGGAGAAGAGGACTGGGAAATATAGATACCCTTGCCCGTAAACAAATGCCTTCCAAAGACTTACTCAGGAAAGAACTACTTCCAATAGTTCAAGGGGTACCTAATGCTCCTGAAAAATCACTCCCCTCTTGTGCTCCACCTCCCGTAAAAGATTTTGTAGATGCGATGGAGCACTTACTGAAAGCTTTACTACTCCCAATAGCTGAGAGAGTAAAGAGATTAGGCGATCAACTGGATACCCTCATTAAATGCCCAAATCAAAAAATTACAATTAGTAAGGTCTCAGTGAACTCATTAGACACAAAACATCTAAAGAGGTCAAAAGCACACCAGCAGCAAAAATTCCTACTACACAACCCTCTTTAGCTAAATCGAAGTTAGCTAATAAAGTTGCTGTCGCCACAGAAAAATTGCCTTTAAATCCACAGGCCTACTCTGCTCAAATAAATTCCCTTATGGAATCTGCCGACATAGGGATTAAAAATCCCATATGGGATAAGAATAAGGCCGATTACAAGTCAAAAGGACCTACACGTGAAAGAAATGTGGATTTACCCCCGGCTGCTTCACACAATGTCATTGTCTTAACGGGGGTTTTGCCCTTACCATTGGGAACGCATGAACACCACACTAGTTTAAAGAATAAAGCCATTTATTGGTTAAAAAACAACAGGCCATTGCCACCCCATATAAATGGCGATATTATTATGGTTCGAAGAACTAATTGGGTTGGTATACGTCCCAAAGACATAGAGGGAGACGTGGTAATTATTACTTTTAAGGACCCTAGAGTCATCGCACACATAAGGGACTGGTTTTCAGACTTAAATAGAGGCCCGATTACACCTAAAGAGGTATCATACTTTTATCCTGAGGCACTAATGTCCAGAAGGCCGAATTGCTCAAAACCACATTATGACAATTTTTCCACCCAACGGCACCGAAGACTACCTTATAACTCTTATCCTCACAGGCATGGAAGGATGGAAAATATACTTCCGCCACCTCCTATACACGATTTTGTTGGTTATGGTCAATATCTTCCACCGAAAACCCCCCTTTGGAACCTTCCTTGCTATAACTACTATGAATCGCTTGGTGGTTTGGATGAAAATGAATGACTCTCCCCATCTGATATCGACAAACTAGTGACGGGGAAGGTCCCTGGCATATCTTCCAACGTACCATATATAAATGGTTTTTTGGGATGTAGTAAGCGAGGAGAAAAGGGGACTGTAAGTGATGCTACCATTACTGTTCCAACAACCATGCTTCCCCTTGTTCAACAGCCAAATATCACAATTAATTCCTCTATCCACCTGGAAAATCGGAAACAATCTTCAAAAATACAGATTCTTAGCTGGAATGTGGCTGGCATTTCCTCAAAAATTGTTCAGCCGGGATGGCTGGATGTGGTAACCTCCTGTTCAGTCCTGTGTTTTCAGGAAACTTGGGTGCAGACCCCGATACATTTATTGGGCTACCAGACCTTCCATTCACCAGCGACAGAGAGTAAGCAAGGTAGACCTAGGGGGGGTTTGAGTATACATGTTAGTGTTGGTTTAGGTCTGAGGATTCGGAAACATCTCCTCAGGGATTCCTACCAAATAATCCTCATCGAAATGGGCCATTCCTTGAGTCTATTAATAATCAATTTTTATAATAATATGCCTTTGGAGGGTTTGGAGAAAGTATTATATGACCTGATTAATGTTGTTGTTTCAATTAAAGAATGGTGCGGGGGTGAGTGTGCGATGGCGTTTATGGGCGATTTTAACTGCCATATTTGCCAAAAAACTCCAAGAGGTTTATGTATCTTTTCTCCGATACAGGAAAATGAAGTCGATGATGATATTTCAAATCACTTCCTACATACAAAAACAGGGGAGATATTAAACAATTTTATGGCTTCTTTTAATTTAGCTTTTGCAAACGACATATGCTCTCCGCCGAGACCTTTTAAACCTTCCTTTCATGGAAGAGGAGCAAATTCCATTATTGACTTTGTCCTCTTTTCAAAGATGTATGCTTCCCTTATATCCTCCTGGGACACCCTTGACCATTTATATGGTGACCACTACCCCTTGACCCTATCTATTGTGTTACCACTTCCCACACATCGCCATAAAAATCCCCCAATAACTTACGAACAACCTATTAAAATAGGATCATTAAATGGCTATACCCTAAAATGGGAAAAATCAATCCAGCTAGTCTTCTTAAAAATCTCTTAAAGCTGAGGTGGGAGGAGGTACACACTTGTTTGTCTCTGACTGAACAGCCTCAAACAATCCTTGAAGCCTTTCTGAAAATACAGGATAGTTTAAAAAAGCTACTTACCCGCCAATTCAAACCAGGTCCTATTATCCCCAAAGGGTGGTTCGACAAAGACTGCACCAGAGCACAAAAACTTCTGAAGAAAGCTTTACATTTGAGCCCAAAGTCACCTATGGAGATACGTGAGGCTAGATTTCGATATCGCCTAGCCATAAAAAACAGGAAAAGATCTTTGAAGGCGGAAGCTTGGCAGACCTTGTTGAAAACTTGTGGAAACCGTGACTCCTCAGCATTTTGGAAATTCGTAAATACCCCACTGTCATGGGTAAAAATGCCTGAGAGGAGTTTGGATCTTGCTATTGATGGAGATACATGGGCTGCCTACTTTCAAAAATTATATAGTAGACCTATTTCTCTTAATACTTTTCCATCGGATTCCACTCCTTCCTCAACTTCAACCACAATGGTTTTGAGAAAAGGTACTTCTAATATTGTTTTTTTGTGTGAGGAGGTTATGTTTGCTATAAGGGAGAGCCCTGCTGGGAAGGCACCTGGGCCAGATGCCATCCCAGCGGATGTCTTCAAAGCGGAAATAGACTTTTGGGGCCCAGTTTTAACCTCTGCCTTGAACTCAGCAAACGTGTACGGCCAAATACCAACTTGGGCAGAGGCCATTCTGGTACCCATATATAAAAAAGGAGATAGGCCTTTACCATCTTGTTATCGGCCTATCTCCTTGCTTGACTCTCTAATGAAGGTCGCGGGACGTATAATTTTAAAACGTTTACATAACTGGACTGAGGAGGCTGATGTTCTTTCAAGACTACAATATGGTTTCCGAACCGGAAGGGGCACAGTTGAACAGAGCCTCAATTTGCATCTTCTTATGTCAAAATATGTGGAGGTAAAAAAGGGCAATCTCTATGTAACATATGTAGATCTAACCTCCGCTTTTGACTGAGTGGTACATGAAAAGTTATGGGAAGTCCTGGAGCATCTGGGGATAAATCCATCTATCCTCGATTTTATCAAAAATTTATACAGAGATGCGGGGGCCAGGGTGCGGTTCGGACCAAGGGGGGAGTGTTCTCCAAGGTTTACTATCACCAGAGGGGTGAGGCAGGGGTGCATCTTAGCCCCCCTGCTCTTTTCTCTCTATATAAATGCCATCAGGATCACTTGAAAAACATCGAATGTGACTACCCGAAAGTGGGAGGCCATGCCGTCCCGATCTTATTGTACGCTGATGATGCGGCTATTTTCTCACAAACAAGATTGGGGCTACAAAGAGCAGTCACCGCCTTTTCAAACTTTATGCATGAAAGGGGTCTGAAAGTGAATATTGGTAAGACATTTTCCATGGTATGCAGCAAGGGAATAAAGAAAATCCCATGTCCCATATTCATTGAAGGTGAAAGAATAGATACAGTTGATCATTTCCCGTATCTGGGCATCTGCGTCCACAAAAAGGTGACTTGGCAATCTGCCATTAAAGCTAGGAAACTTGCCTTTGTTAGAGCAATTGGGGCGCTTCGAGATTTTTCCAGCAAAATAGGGGGGAGACCAGTAAAACAGCTTATCATTATTTATAAAGCCAAATGTGTCTCAACGGCAATATATGGGGCTGGTCTTTGGGGGATCGAAAACATATTATCCATCCAAATAGTGGAAAATCACTTCTTAAGGTATTTACTAGCGATACCTAAATCAACGTCGGTTTACATGACCCACATAGAGTTAGGCCTACCTTACATCTCTGATGTAATTAAAGTTGAGCCACTTCTCTTGTGGCATAAAATCTGGACCACCGTGGAGGCTGCATTAAATTGAGAAGTAATTTTGGACATTCTTAAGCTGGAAGGGGTAAAACACACGAAATGGCAGGCATACGTAAAAAGTGTGTTTTGCGAAATTGGTCGACCAGAGTTTTATACCGACCCTGTGTCCTTGGAGCACATCCCTAGGAAAACCTTGAGAAAGATCTTAATGGACCACCTAGAGGCCAAGAGATGGGCAATCCAAAAACAAAATAAAACAATTTTGGACTATCAAATGATTACCTTGAATAAGGGTCTCCAACTGTACCTTTCCACTGATTTTTCTTATTTTACTAGAATGCTTTTGACCAGATTCAGACTGGGCTCCTTTTTTCGTCTAATAACATTTCCTTCTTCTAATGATGGGTCTCGAAATCTGTGCCCTTGCCCTTGTGATGACTGTTCTCCGCAATCGAACATCCATTGCATATTATTCTGTACATACTACGTAGTCCCTAGGAAATCTTTATTGAAACCTCTTCTGAAGAAATGGGGTTTGAGGTCCTGTAGAGATGCCCTTGTTCGTTTGCAACAGTTGGAGGACAAGGATGTTATATGTATTATGGAACAGTTTTTGAAATTGCTGCTTAAATTTAGGAAATCACTACGATAATTTATGTACGTTTGTAGCTGTTTTTAACCTTTTTTACATAGTTTATATGAAAGAGGTTTTTATTCCTGGTTTTTTATGATGACCGTGTTTTCATTTATTCAACTGCAGAGTTATTTCTTAACAAATGTAATGATTGCTTTTATGATATACTTTGTGAATATCGAATAAAGCTTATTTTGAGTTTGAGTTTGAGTTTTGAAAAACGAAACTAAATCCTAAAAAGAAGTACATTTTAGAGTTTTTCACCAGTTAATATGCAAAACACCTTAATGTTATTTTAGACAGCCTTGAAAAATGCCCAATTGCAGCCAATTTTAGGGTGAGTTGGGATATGGTTTTGTTATTTTATACCTAATTTATATAGTGCACTTTCCCACAACAGGTATCTTGGTGCTAAAGTAGAGAGAGGTAGTGTTCCAGCAATAACATTAGTCATATACTTGACTGAACAAAAACATTCTCTGGAGCATCCTAAAGCTCTGTGGTTGCTCGCTGATCTGATTTCCAACTGTAGGGAATTCCAAATGTGAGGGGCTATATAACCTGAACCCTGCCACCTCTCGCTATTACTTATGGCATTTGCCTCCATTTACCTGCTACGATGCAAACAAAAACCCCTGTGTCTTGCTGCCCACCCCATCTGCTATCACCACCACAACCAATTATAAAAACAACAAATACCTGGAATTGTTGTATGGCATTTTATTCCGAATGAACTTTCCCGATTCATGCCCATATATAGGTACAATTTGCGTTGCCCTTTTATAGGCATAGAAATCAAGCCCTTATTTAGACATAGCCCATTCTACCCAAATACAGGCATGGATACTTCTATCTGTTCATCAACGTCACATTGATTTCTTGAAAAAACAGACTATTAAGCAGAAGGGACTTCCCCTAGCCTGGATATTGATTTCTCCAAGAAACTCATTTATTATTCATGAACAACTATTCCTTAGAGCTTCATCCATGATGTTCATATGCCCGACTTTATGTCAAAGCTGGCATTCCTAAACACCTTCAAGGTATACATATACCTTCACTTGCTATAGCAAAGCACGGTGTGGTTCGGTGCAGTTCGACTACCTACTTGCCCGACGCAGCTCGCTAGAGCAAGTGCCGAAGGAAGCCGACTATTCAGCTGATGCACTGACAAGAAGCTGTCCTCCTCTGCCGAGAATCCAGCTCTAGTGTTTCTGACTCCCCTTGCGAGGTGTTGGGAAATCGAGTCCAAGACAGAGATACCAACCTTCTTCATTCTAAAGGCATGGAGCTGATTAGAACCTAGAGAAACCTTGGACAAATTCTTGGCAGAAATTAAACCTATGCAAAACAGCACATACTTCTTCTCTAGTACTAGACCTAGGTTAGATTCATTGGGGTAGGCGTATTTTAGAAGCACCAGTTGAATATTTTAGCCTGTGGTATTTGTGTATGTATTTTTATGTCATAGCACTAGACAATGCTATTACAGTATTATGTTATAATACTATTCTCGCTGTACACATTATACTTTGTATTCTGTCTAACAATTGTAGCAGTTCACCTCTCTTGCATGAGAAAGAAGACTATTCAATAAATCCTTTTATTGAAAATGCCTGTCTCACTATTTCTCTGCAAATCTGTAAAAAACGAAGCATGCATGATTGATTGAGTAAAATAGTTATGTATTGTTTCCACGACTCTGTAGATATTTGTTCCAGTCCTAGGAAAACAAAGTTGTCATGTTTATGTGGTTGGTGGTCTCAGTATTGTTACCTCACAGTAGTGTTTAAACAAAAGTTAATCATAACAAGCTATAAATGTAAAAACACAACATCCTGGTTATAAACAGTGTTGTTTAATCACACCGCAATTTCGTATGCCTGCGTCAAATTTTTCAACATATTTAGCAACAAAATTGTGCCCCAAGTAGGAGAGCAAAGGGAGGGGGGAAGGAAGGTAGTGACCTCAGTGGGGATGTGAAGAGGAGTTTAGAAGAGGTGGTGACAAAAAATCACAAATGAGATAGGCAAAGGTTACTTCAAAGCCTGTTATAACATATGATCAAGTACACATTCATGGTTTTGTACAGTTCATATATAGGTTTGCCATGTCAAGGAAACATTCACCGTAATTGAAATACTGTTGCAGAAGACTGGCAATGTTAAAAAAAGTCGACGCTTCGACCCCAAACGGTTGTGTAGGTGAATGTCAGCCTTACGCGGGGGTCTTCCTCAAGACAGGAGTGGTGGGTGAGGGGGGTCCTGAAAAGGGACAAGTGAATAAAGATCATAACCAAGTTCATGAGCCACTTAGAAGGACATAAATCTGTGAAACTTGATAGGGAACAATGAGTAATTACCATATGTGAAGCGAAATCCAACCATACAATAGTTGAGAAAAAAGGGGCTTTGTTGCTCCCAGGTTCGAGGTGCCAGGAGTAAGAGGGCACCTATAGGAATAAGGTGACCATCAGACCAATATCCACAATAAATGGGAAGAAAGGGGGGGAATACCTCTCTGTGCCATTCAATGCTGCATGACAGTCACTGCTGCGTCAGTGTAGTTATAAATCCTAGTATCCCGATTCAATCACGGGCTGGACATCCTAGTACCCCGATTTAATCACGGGCTGAACAGAATTAATCTGTAATAATAAATACAAAAACAGAAACCAGCTACGGTCAGAAAGGAATGTATTTGATAAAAACAAAAAATGTAAAACGCACGAGTTGGGATTATATACACGGCTAAATGGATATGACTGAAAATCAAAACAGTCGAGTTGTGGCGATATTGGCCAAATACAAAGTACAAAATTGAACGCCACAAGCCACCATTATTCAAAAACAGCAGAAGGCCTGTTATCTGAACGTGGGGTGACCGGAAAAACAGGACGTAAAGTCAATCCAGGATAATTATTTAAAAGAAGAAGGCTTATCAAGAGACAAAACGTGCGGCTGTAGTCCACGGCCTCAAATGACAAATCACAATGACTAATGTGCCCATCATACAAGAAGAATGACCAAACTCTAAGGCCGACCTCTAATCAAAAACGGAGCCACCAGCAGAGAGCGTGGTGCATCGGGGGCAAAGTACACCGAACTCACTGCGGGTTATGCTCGTGGCACGTCTAACAGTAGAGTGTGCGCCTCGCCACTCGAGTGTATTTAAACCGGCCGACGTGCCACGGGAAGCATGCACGTTGGGATGGCCGCATGACGTGGGGACGTTTTCGTGTGTTGGCTCGAATTGGAGGAAGAAAGACTTTGTAAATCAGATATGCGGGCAAAAGTGTGTTCCTCGACCATTGTGCATAGGTTTAAAATGCATCAGGCAACATTAAATTACTGCCGTAGCAAACGTGGTTAAGTAATAAATACATAATACATTTATCAGAGGATCATTGCAAGGTGATTTGCAAAATATACAGAAGTTATTGAATGCACCATTTCCTAAGGAAGGAAAGAGGTTAATCGATATGCAATAGTATTGTGAGTGCACAGATATAAACTGAAAGTGAGGCTACCAAACATTACAATTGGTCACATATGTATTTCTATGGTGATGGAGGGAAACAAAATACATTATACGTACCAACCATGGTTATGTCAACATTTTATCAAAAATCACTCAGATCGGACCCCTCCAAGGAACTCTCCAAGGAGATTTTGATTCACACTTCCAAAGCCCTGGAGATGGGATTTATCAGCGACCTTGAATTTGACTACCTGAATCAAAAGCACCCCGCACCCCTACCATCTACACCCTGCCAAAGATTCACAAGGACATGTCTAACCCACCTGGTCGCCCCATAGTATCGGGCTGTGGTTCACTATTGGAACCACTATGCAAATATATTGACTATTTTCTAAAACCCATCGCGGAAAACACACAGGCATTTCTGAGGGATACTATGCAAACAATCACCTTGATAGACGGACAGACCTACTACCCTGAGGAACAGCTACTCGTGACTTGCGACGTTGTAGCACTATACACAAGTATACCACAAGACCCCGCACTAGAGGTAATGAGGACCGTTCTTAATCAACAACCCGCCCCAATGGAGGTACCAACGGACTTTATCATTGAGCTTCTAACAATAGCAATGAAGAAAAACTTCTTCTTTTTCCAAGGACAATACTACATCCAGACCAAATGTGTAGCTATGGGGGCAGCCTTCGCCCCAAATTTGGCAATTATCTATATGGACAATTTTGAACGATCATATGTCTTCAATAACAATCCCTTTCAAGAGAGGATAGGCCTATGGAAAAGGTACATTGACAATATCATCATGATATGGTCAGGAGGTGTACCTGAATTGAATCAGTTCTATACATAGCTCAACCAATGTGACCAGGACATTAAATTCACCCTACAATCTCATGCAACCGAGATAGCATTCCTGGATATCAAAATCTGCCATGATAATAAGGAACTTTACACCACTCTGTACCGGAAGCCATCAGAGCGCAATTCACTTCTCAATTACAGCAGCCAACACCCAAGGGCACTACGGGACAACCTGCCAGTAGGCCAATTCCTACGGATTAGGAGAAACTGTTCCAGAAAAGTCGACTACATAAAAGAATCGGATGATCTATGTACCAGACTGTTATCTAGAGGATACCCTAGAAGGATGGTGAGAAAAGCACAGAAGAGAGCATGGTTCAGTCACCGGGAGCACCTGTTGGTCCCCAAAGTGAAAAATGATATTTCGATGTAGAGACTTATCTGTGTTACGACATTCTCAACAAGAAGTAATGCAATTAAGAAAGTGATTAACAAACACTGGAATCTGGTCTCTGATGAGATAGAACAGGCTACCCCACCATTGCATGCCTTCAAGAAAGCCGAAAATATTAAGGATCATGTAGCCAGTTCATTTTTGGAAGTGCAAAACCCCCCCACAATTCAATCTATGTGGAACCTACCGCCTATCAAGGGACACCACAAATGTGGTAAATGCAAAGCCTGTGCAACCACCATCCAGACACAGAACTTCACGTACAGAAAACACACCTTTGATTTACAAGTGTTCACAAATTGCAACTCTACGAGTGTGATCTATGCCATTATCGCCCATGCGGACTCATGTATAACCCCGACCAACTACAATGGTTGGTGATGGAAAAAGCACAGCTAGGACCCAGAGGGGGCGACATCAGTTCTATCCTCAATGTACGTGAATCAAAGTGGATGGTTCGCTTGGACACAAGAAACAATGGTCTTAACAAGTCTGATACCAGCATTGCCCAATTAGCCTGCTTGACTTTAGAGTAAAACCACTATCATTATGTATGGCCTGCATCAAAGCTCTACACTACATTGCACCTTTATAAGACTATGTTTCCAATTCCATCTTGACATTTTGTAAATATTATGCAACTGTCATGGCATCTTTACTTAAATAATGAGGGACCCTTTTTTCTGTGTACTAAATGTTACCCAGTATTGAACTTATTTTTTGATAAAATGTTGACATAACCATGGTTGGTACGTATAATGTATTTCAATTCCCTCCATCACCATGGAAATACATATGAAATTAAATGAAAATGAGTTCTGTAGAGCGCAAATAGCTGTCCTGAGGCGTCCAAGCGCTAAAGAAAAAAGAGGCGCTAACTGAGGAGATCCGAGGGCCAAGGAAAAAATGAGTTCTTTTTATTAAACAAAAAAGTTTTCAGTTGTTTACGAAAGGAGGACAGATTGGGATTAGATCTAAGGTAACGAGGAAGTGAATTCCACATCTTGGCCACATTGTAGGAAAATGACCGGCCCCCTGATCTTGATCTCCTAATTTTGGGGACTGTGGCCAAAAAGGCATGAGAAGAACGCAGCTGTTTATTTGGATGGTATGGAGTGATTAAAGAGATTAAAGAATGGTTAATCACTGGGCCTGTTTTCCAGAAGGCCTGATGGGAAATACACAAAGATTTAAAGTCGATTCTCTCCCTTACGCGGAGCCAATGCATGCTCCTCAACCCGGGCTTGGCTGATAGCCTTCGGGGAAGCTGAAGCAAAGTGCGCGCAGCACAGTTTTGAATTAACTGAAGTTTCCACAGAGTGTATTCAGGGGCTCCTAAATGAAGAGCATTGCCAAAATCAAGGCGAGACTGAATCAGGCCTTGAATCACAACTTGTTTCGCTTCAAAGGGTAGGAGGGGAAGGATCTTCTTAATGAGTCTAAGAAGACCAAAACAGATGGCAGATAGCTTGGTTGCCTGGCTGTCAAATGTCAGGGACTTGTCCAGCCAGACCCCAATAGGTCGATTCCGATCCGGTAAAATGCGCTCCGAATCGTCGTACGGAGAGTTTTTTCCCCATACGAATCGTACCCGTAGACGTCCCGTACGTACGACGAAGTACGTTCCGTACCAGGTGCCAAACTCCGTACGAGTCGTACAGGACTCCGTACGACTCAGATCTCCGTACGAGTTTCACTCGGAACCGGCTGTACGCGACATCACTACGGTTCGCGGCTGGTTTTTACGACCCAGCAAGTACGATTCGTGTCGGGTACGCGCCGTACGACCCTTTTCCTACGGGAGCCGAAAACAGTCGTAAACGCAGAGTTCGCGCCGAAACAGGTACAGAGCGCCCCCCCCCGGGTACGGCACGTACCCCCCATGATCACAGGGGTACGTGCCGTACCCCTGTGATCATGCGGGGTACGTGCCGTACACCCAGCGTACATGGGGTACGCACCGTACCCCATGTACGGTGGGTGTACGGCACGTACCCCATGTACACTGGGTGTACGGCACGTACCCCGCATGATCACAGGGGTACGGCGCTTTTCCGTACGAATCGACGTGTACCGTACGAATCGCGCCCGGGTCGGCCGATCAGGATCGGAATCGTCCGGTCGTACGGCGTCCGTACGAGTCGTACGGAAACGGCTCCGGATACGAATCGTACGGACGGGGATTTTACCGGATCGGAATCGACCCCCAAGACTTTTTATGGCGTCTTTAGGTACTGGTGGCAGCCCCAAACAGGGGGCCATGTAGAGTTGATTGTAAATAAAGCAGAGCAGCCAAGAAGCATCAGCTCAGTTTTGTCTCCGTTGAGCTTTAAACATGATGCGGTCATCCAATGTTTAACTTCCTCTAAACAGCCTGCCAGGTCAGCCTGTGCTGGTTTACTGTCTCTCTGTGAGAGGGAGACCACCAGCTGAGTATCGTCCGCATAGGTAATGTTCTTAATACCATATGGACGGACAATCTCAGCCAGTGGTCTCATATATACGTTAAATAATGTAGGGCTCAGGGAGGAGCCCTGTGGAACCCCACATCCCAATGGTTTACTGGGGGAAGTTAAGTCTTCTTCAAAGACTTGAAAAGATCTGTCACTCATAAAGGATTTGAGCCAAATTAACGCTCTGCCGGATACTCCTAAGCTAAGAAGTCGCTGCAGTAAAATTCTGTGATTCACCGTGTCAAACACGGAGCTTAGATCGAGGAGGATGACTGCCACCGATCCCCCTCGATCTAAGATCTCTCTGGTTTCCTCCGTTACTGTAAGCAGAGCGGTCTCTGTCCCACGCTTGGGACTAAAGGCCGTCTGGGTGGCATTGAGCAGATGGTTGCTTTCGAGAAACCGCGTCAGATGTTCATTAATGTATTTTTCGAGGATTTTGCTCACCCAGGGAAGCAAAGAGATAGGGCGATAGCTGTTAAGATTATTAGCATCCAGATTAGGTTTTTTTAGGAGTGCTCGTACCATGGCTTTTTTCCACATAGGCGGAACGATGCCTGAGGAGATAGATACATTGAGTACGTCCAGCAAGGTGGGGAGAATAGTATGAGTTGCGGCGACCAAGGTGCGGGGAGGAGCAGGATCACAGGGGGAACCTGATTTGACTTGCAGCATTAAGGATTCAAGTAGATCTTTGTTCAGCAGTGGAAACTGTTTCAGAGTGTCTGATGAATAGCACACAGTTTCCTGAGGAGACGGAGATAGTACTTCAGCTTGAGTATTCATGTCTGCATCAGGAAATGATGAGTAAATCTGATGGATTTTTGGGAAAAAGAACTCCGCCAGATCATTACAGCGGGATTGTATATTATAGCTAACTGGGGGAGTTTGGGGGAGCTTAGTAAGACTTTTTACGATTTTATATATTTCTTTAGGTTTGGAGCTGGCCGCAGAGATTTTTCTAGTATAGTAAGCGGATTGCGGCATTTTTATATCCTGTTTATACGATCTTATCGCCTCCCTATAGTTAATTTTATCTGGTGCATATGTGACCAATTGCAATGTTTAGTAGCCTCACTTTCAGTTTATATCTGTGCACTCATAATACTATTGCATATCGATTAACCTCTTTCCTTCCTTAGGAAATGGTGCATTCAATGTCTTCTGTATATTTTGCAAATCACCTTGCAATGATCCTCTGATAAATGTATTATGTATTTATTACTTAACCACGTTTGTTACGGCAGTAATTTAATGTTGCCTGATGCATTTTAAACCTATGCACAATGGTCGAGGAACACACTTTTGCCCGCATATCTGATTTACAAAGTCTTTCTTCCTCCAATTCGAAGCAGCGCACGAAAACGCCCCCACGTCACGTGGCCATCCCAACGTGCACCCTTCCCGCGACACGTCGGCCCGCTTAAATACACTCGAGTGGCGAGGCGCACACTCTACTGTTAGACGTGCCACAAGCATAACCCGCGGGTGAGTTCCAACATTCGGTGTACTTTGCCCCCGATGCAACACGCTCTCTGCTGGTGGCTCAGTTTTTGATTAGAGGTCGACCTTAGATTTTGGTCATTCTTCTTGTATGATGGGCACATTAGTCATTGTGATTTGTCATTTGAGGCAGCGGACTACAGCTGCATGTTTTGTCTCTTGATAAGCCTTCTTCTTTTAAATAATTATCCTGGATTGACTTCACGTCCTGTTTTTCCGGTCACCCCACGTTCAGATAACAGGCCTTCTGCCGTTGTTGAATAATGGTGGCTTGTGGCGTTCAATTTTGTACTTTGTATTTGGCCAATATCATCACAACTCGACTGTTTTGATTTCCAGTCATATACATTTAGCCGTGTATATAATCCCAACTCGTGCGTTTTACATTTTTTGTTTTTCTCAAATACATTCCTTTCTGACCGTAGCTGGTTTCTGTTTTTGTATTTATTCATACAGATTCATTCTGTTCAGCCCGTGATTAAATCGGGGTACTAGGATGTCCAGCCCATGATTGAATCGGGATTCTAAGATTTATAACTACACTGACGCAGCAGTGACTGTCATGCAGCATTGAATGGCACAGAGAGGTATTTTTTAATTAGATACCCCTCTCCCTCCCCCCCTTTCTTCCCATTTATTGTGGATATTGGTCTGATGGTAACCTTATTCCTATAGGTGCCCTCTTAATCCTGCCACCTCGAACCTGGGAGCAACGAAGCCCCTTCTTTCTCAACTATTGCATGGTTGGATTTCGCTTCACATATGGTAATTACCCATTGTTCCCTATCAAGTTTCACAGATTTATGTCCTTCTAAGTGGCTCATGAACTTGGTTATGATCTTCAATCACTTGTCCCTTTTCAGGTCCCCCCTCACCCACCACCCCTGTCCTGAGGAACACCCCCGCGTAAGGCTGACATTCACCTACACAACCCTTTGGGGTCAAAACGTCGACTTTTTTGAACATTGCCAGTCTTCTCCAACAGTATTTCAATTACTGTGAATGTTTCCTTGACATGGCAAACCTATATATGTACTGTACAAAACCATGAATGTGTACTTGATCATATGTTAAAACAGGCTTTGAAGTAACCTTTGCCTATTTTTTTGTGATTTTTTTGTCACCACCTCTTCTAAACTCCTCTTCACATCCCCACTGAGGTCACTACCTTCCTTCCCCCCTCCCTTTGCTCTCCTACTTTGGGCACAATTTTGTTGCTAAATATGTTTTTAAAATTTGACGCTGGCATTCGAAATTTTGGTGTGATTAAACAACACTGTTTATAACCAGAATGTTGTGTTTATACATTTATAGCTTGTTATGATTAACTTTTGTTTAAACACTACTGTGAGGTATCAATACTGGGACCACCTTTTAATATACTGTCTAATTCCAAGGTCCCAGTGATTCCGGGTGTACCCCTTTCTTTAATATGTTTATGCGGTTGTCAGAAACTAATCCCTTCTTGTGTATCTGAGAAAGTTTCTAGTGACCTCTGAGCTAGCTTGCTCTCACAATTAAGTTTAGTATATTCAATAGAGACATACTGACCTCAGTCCTATGTCACATCTGTAGGATATATTATTTCTATGCGCAGAGCCTATTGGAAATATAGGAACTACACTACATGGCGCCCAACATTTGGTAAGGCACTAATTTAACGCTAGATCCTAAAGTAACTCAGTCGTGCTTTTCTTAGACACCCCTTTTTCCGTAAATACTCCAATACACGTCTGGAGTGGGTAAAGGGATAATATCCGACATAGCTGAGTAGGACGAAAATCCGATGTATTGGCTTTTTTGGTTTGTTCAACGTTGAAGCATACAGTGTTCCAAAATATTGTGTACCTTATCTTTGTTTCCTTGAAACTTGCTTTGCAATTTTCATTAAACAATGTTGAATAACGGCAACAACATCGAGAACGGTGGAGCTGCGGCTGATCCAGCAGCTTTTAACACAATAGGTTTTAAGGAAACCAATGAGGATGCTATATGCAGTCCTATGAATTTAAGGAAAGCCATCACTATAAAACTTATAAAAAATGGCCTAACATCGACAGGTGGTAGGATATCACCAGACAGAGATATTCTATTCGTGGATAGTCTTCCCCGAAGCAAATCCAGTAACACAGATGTTTCACTTCTAAAAACGAGATGAACCACCGGATGAGTATATTCCTTTCGAGGACATAGAATTTCCACTCACATACCAGGAGCATGAGCTCTGGTTTAAAGGAGCCCTAAAACATTTAAATCACATTACCAGGCTCGGTTCACTAAGTAGACCAGGAGCAACATGGTCAGCTATAGCCGGCTATATACCTGACCCTGACGTTGAAGCAATGTCAGACGAACAATTAGTTAGTAATATACACAATTTTATAGAATTATACAGTGAAACCACTGTCTGGAATTCCTGAAAAGGTCTTTACTAAAAACACTCCTACTCCTTCTAAAAAGAAGTGGGAAAATACTAAACAAACTTCTAAAGAGAAGCATTCTCATTCTGGAGGCAGGTCTCCTAAAAAGGAGCCCTCTGAAAGGAGGTATAAGCTCAGGAATAGGGATCATTTGAGAAAACCTGATAGATATCAAAATACTGATACCATGTTCCTCTCATACATTTCAGACTTCGTCACACAAATCTGAAAGAAGAGGACGGTCAGAACACAAGGAAGAACACGTGAAGTCCAAAGACGATCAACGCGTTCAGAAAAACAAGAAACCTCAATTCACCAAAAAGAAGGTAGCAGGTCTAAAGATCAGACATGCCGAGGATCTTGAGGACACAATTCAAGAAAGGAAAAGTGTTCAGACTATGTTGGACAGCGCAGCAGAAGTCACCATAGCTCGCAAGAACTTGAAGGATCATCTGGAGACAGTGGACTTGAATGAATTCATTCAAGTTGAAACTGCAGATACCAGGGTTAGTTCTCCACATAAGTTATATGAAATAACACTCCGGATGGAGGGAGACATACCACGAAA
Organism: Lissotriton helveticus; assembly: GCF_964261635.1. NCBI lineage: Eukaryota > Metazoa > Chordata > Amphibia > Caudata > Salamandridae > Lissotriton > Lissotriton helveticus. The sequence goes on from NC_136061.1 coordinate 1,620,158,732, forward strand.
AGTGAGAACACTCTTTTGGGAGCAACTTTCTAAGGGTTATGACATTCCTCTAGCTGAAAAAGACTGGCCACAACAATTTGTCAGGGAGTGCCCACATTGTGAAGACATCATTAAGCCAGGGTTCTCTAATCACAATCCAATTCATTTAAAATATACTTATGCCAGGAAATGGGCAGTCGCCCAAGCACCAGCATTATACAAAAATCATGTAAGATGGGATGAGGACCCTCCTCACCATAAAATCCAAATAAAAAATCAACCAACTGCACAAAGGCAGAACCCAGTTAAGCAAGAAGCTAAAAAAACAGTTCAAGGAGATTTTAGATAAACTTGAATTCCCAGGGAGTGATTCAAACATACACGTCATCAATGAACAATCCTTTGTTTCCTGTCTCCAAACCAGACACTACATATCGTCTAGTATTGGATTACAGACATTTAAACTCTTGTTGCATACCTTATGCAGTACAAAATGCACACAGTGCAGCATTAATGAATAACATTGTGCGTAAAAAGTATAAAACAACATTTGATATTTCCAACGGTTTCTTCTGTCAAACCATTGCACCAGAAAGTAGATATTTGACCGCAAGGGTAACAGAGTTACTACAAACTTATGATGAAGAGGCATTATCATATGTGTATGACATCTATCTGACAGATGATGACTTGGATAGGCACTTGAATAGGGTGCATACAATTATATTGGGATTCGCCTCTGAAGGGTACAAATTCAGTTTAAAAAAAGCTAAAATTGCACATTTAAACATCCTCTTTCTAGGATATGAACTTTCAAGTGAAGGTAAAAGCCTCGCAGCACATTTTCTAGAAAAATGTGCGCTGCTCCAACTGCCAAAAACTCTGAAAAACCTACAGTCGATTCTCGGATTCCTAAGTTTCAGAATAACTTACATTCTGAACTACGCAGAAAGGGTTAAACCTCTCTACGAATTAATCAAACCTGATTTTAAAACAGTAAATTGGACACAAAAACACACAGAAATTTTGCGTTCACTGCAAACAGACATGTCAGCTGTAGGAGAGTAGGGTCTGCTATCCTATGGTCACCCCAAATTTTTGCTTTTTGCTTCACTGGTTTTCGACTACTGAGGCTGTGGGCCTGCTGATCAGACCCCCAGCCTGCTGTTCTCTCACTAAATTAATGACACATGTGCTATAGGCACATACCAATTGGAAATGGACTCCTTGTCAGCCCCTGTAGAATGCACTATAGGTGCCCAGGGCATAGTGGCCACCAAGGCCTACCAGGGGCTGCAGCATATCTTTTGCCACCCCTGGCTGGTTCTTAAATTGACACAACTGGCTGATCACTCAGCTGGGGTAAGGTGGTGTAAACACCCCTTGCTTAGGTATAGTATATCTATATCTAAACCTATATCTGGACACATGTAAACCTGTGAGCCACTCCTATAGTAGGCCTCATCAATCCTGGAGGCTGAGTGCGTGGTTTTATGTGAGATGGAGCTCTAGCATGAGCTGAGCCTGTCTGCAGCTGTCGGGAACAAATCCCTAAGCTGTTTCAGGATAATGCCATACCATATACCATTAAGTGCCTTATAATCCTCGCGGTTATTTAGCAACTTTGGTTTGGCTTTATCAAAACATGTCGTGTAAGGTGTCATACGATTTGGAATACCGTCCCCTCGCCAGTTCTGGCGACGGGGATGGCATTCCACCCCTCTAGAGGGGTAAGACATGTTCCTTTACTAAATGCGGTTAATTTCTCCAAAGACCTTAAGATCCACAAAATGGATGCCTCTGCCACAGACAAATGTCTGGACCCCTGCAGTTGACCGAAACTCGACCAAATGGGTCCTGGACAAAGGGTTTCCTGTCACAGGAGGGTGTCACCGCCCTCCAGACAGGAGATAGTGTATTGTAGCAGGGAGGTTTGAAAGAAACCAGACACTGCCTGGGGCGCACAAGGCTGCCCCTTGCATAATCCGGCCAAACCGGTTCTGGGGCACTCCAGCCCTCGTGCCAGGGCGGCCTGGATCAAAGGAAGGGGGTGTATCCACCCACTTCCTGGGTCCCACCCATAGGAGGGGACCTAGCAGGTAATCACGCCCCCCAGATTGGAATAAGAGTGGGAGCAGTGCCAATGCACATCAGATTTCCTGGAAGAAACATTAGAAACGAAACTCTGGACCCTTGGACCTCCATCTCAACGTGGAAGCCCGAAGAATCTCCCTTGTGGTCAAGGAGTGACCACCCTGCAGCAGCAGGCACCATCCAGCCCTCGACGTCTACTTAGTTGCAGTTCCCGCCGGAACTCGAGCGACTGAGATCGACGAGATCAAGCTTGCCTGCCTTCCAACAGCCCGATCCACAGTCCCTGCAGAGCTGAGACCCGTGGAGGCGACCGGAAGCGTGGGGCACGCCATCTTGAATTGACCACGAGACGCTGACCGTGCAGCCCACGAGTGACCCTCGAAGCTGTGCACCGGGGTTTGAGAAGCCCCCACCCTGAGCTGCTCCTGAGCCGAAGTTCAGCCCTCCACACTCGACGAGTGCTGCGTGGGGCCCTTTGGCTCTATTTGGCTCAACGTGTTGGCCCGGTCACTTGCCAGCTGGCTAGTGGTCCCTGTGCCGACGAAACTACAAAGAAGACTCGTGAATCTGGTTGCTCCAGATCCACACCAGCTCCCCTGAAAAGGAGCCCCGACTCTGACCTTCCTGGTCCGAGTGAGAAGCAATCTTCTGATCCCGCGTGGATTGCTCTTGCCAAGGCTTGTTTGCTCCAAACTTGAAGCCGACTGCACCGACGGTGAGAGCCTGCGTGGGACAGATCGTGACCTGCTCCTGGACGTCGCAGATGCCCCAGAGCCCACGTGACAGCGGAGAGAAGCTCCTCGACGACCACCTGATTGCGCCCGACATTGCCTGGTTCCGTCCTGGTTCCACCCTGGTCACTGCTGAGTGACCCAGACTCTGTCCCCTCTGCTTTCAGGTACTCTACAACTTGAGTCCACCGTTGGACTCCACCGGACACTTCATCTTCAACCTGCCTGCAGCCCTTTCAGCTCCAAGCACCAAGAGCCTGCGTGTCAAAACCCGACGCCACTTCGACCCTGTGCACCCACTTCCTGTGGGTGAGGTAACTTTGCTCCGCCGGTGTTCCCACACTGGTGCACACCTCTAGGGTCTGTGTGTTAAGTTTTGTTCCTCTAGGTTCAGCGGAAGTGTCCTTAAACTTTAACTCTATGACTTTTACGCACCATTGGTTAACATTGGTGCATGCGTGCGCTTTCCGCACATCTCCCGAATCCCGAGGGCCATTCCCGACTTCAGCATTGCTTGTCCTGACTGCTCCCAGCGATTCCCTAGGCCCTAGGCCTAACCACTGTTCGAGTGGCCTCTCTTATACCACTTGTTTAGTATATGGTTTGAGTGGCCACCCGCCCTCATCCATAATTGTGCAACTTGTATGTTTAAACAGTGCTTTTGATTTAACGCTTGTGCCCCTTTATTCATAAAGAATACTGGGGATTGTTTTTAGTAATAAACACATATATTTTTATAATATATACTTGTGTGGTGTCCTTTCATTTGGTATTACAGGATTGTATGTGGTAAAACAGCTCGCTTAACACGACCTCTTAAGTTAAGCCTTTAGGCTGCTTAGTCCATGCTACCCCTAGGATAGCTTGTCTAATAAGGTTGACTTACAACCAGACACCATAAGGGATTGTTTGGTCAGGTAGAAGGTGGTTCCAGAATTGGAAACATCCCCTACCAGGCCAACTTCTCACATTGGTGAGCAGCGGTGCGGATTTGAGCTTGCTGTTGTTTTACCATTGCAATCTTTGTATCAAATTGAAAGATCACATCAAGTACCTCTAGGTACATATAAAATCAAAAGCTTAGCATATTAAGTTCTACTGAACTTAGTAGTTGTAGGTTGAAGGGATTAGCACACCCTGACTACAACTAACTAGCAAGGTACAGTAGGAAAACACTTAGTGTAGGTAAGTGCACCACTTACACCTCACTAGTAACCATGTCTGACACAGGAAAAGCCTCAGGGTCTGCTCCTGTGACAGTTGACCCTACCCAGGCAACTTTTGGATATGACAAACTAACCCGCAGAGACTTGATTGCCTTGTGCAAAGCAAGAGGGTTAAAAAGGGGCAGAAGCCCCACCTGCCTAATCCTGGTAGAAATCATAGAACAGGATGACTTAGACAAGGCAAAGGCAGCTTCCCTAGACACAGGAAGTGGAGGGAACCCCCCTGAAACTGATCCCCCTCAGGAGGAGGAGGATGATGATGACTTAGATGAGGACTCAGATGTTGAGGACTTAGGAGTTCAGGATCAGGGTAGCCAGGTTCCAGTTGCCAGGCTTAGCCAGGCCAACTTGGACCTACTGGGGAATGGAGAGGGCCAGCACCTCCCCAGAACCCAACATGTTATTCTCCCAGGCAACAGAAGAGTGAGATCTCCCTCAGGGGACTCTCATGTTTCTAGTGCCTCCAGAGAATCACAGAGAGGCATGAATGCTTCTCAAAAGCTAGAACATAGGGCCAGAATGAGGGCTGTCAAACTCCAGATAGAGAGGGAGGAGGTAGCCTTGGCTCAAGCTAGACTTGCCTTGGCAAGAGAGCAGAAATTAAGTGGCTTAGATGTCACTGGTGGCAGCAATTTTCCAAGAGAAAAAGACAGGGCCTATGACAATAGAAACCTGACCAAAATTGTGCCCCCCTTTAAAGAAGGGGATGACATCCACAAATGGATGACTGCTCTTGAGAGAGCCTGCATGGTACAGCAGGTTCCTGAGAATCAGTGGGCTGCAATTTTGTGGTACTCCTTTTCTGAGAAAGGGAGGGACAGGCTCCTCACAGTTAGACCTGAGGATGCCAAAAACTACTCTGTTTTGAAGAGTGCTCTTATTGAAGGGTATGGCCTAACCACTGAGCAATACAGGTTGTTGTTCAGAGACACCCAAAAAGCACAGACTCAAGACTGGACTGATTTTGTGGAGTGTGCCACTAAGGCTTTGGAGGGTTGGTTGCAGGGAAGTAAAGTTTCAGACTATACAGGATTGTACAATCTTATGATGAGAGAACAGATCCTTAATAACTGTACAAACCAGCTGTTGCATCAATACCTTATTGACTCTGATCTGACCTCTCCCCAAGAATTGGGAAAGAAGGCAGACAAATGGGTCAGAACAAGGATTAAGCAGAAACCCCAGAACCAAGGTGGTGACCAGAAGAAAACAGACCAGAAGGGTGGTAACCAGAATCAGAAAGATAAAGAAAAAGACCAGAAGTCTTCAGGCCCCCAAACTAATAGTAAGGAGGGTGGTTCCCAAAATGGTAACAAGAAGAAGAAGAACAAAGGTCCAAAGACACCTTGGTGTAATACCTGCAAATCAGTTTCACACTGGGGCAGTGAGTGCACCAAGGCAAATCCAGTTCCCACCACTACAGCTCCTAAAGCAACTGCAACCCCAAGTACAGTAAGCAGTGGTGGAACACAGTCCAAGGGTGTAGCTGGGTTGACCCTGGGTATTGAAGTAGGATCTGGCCTAGTTAGAATCCCTACACAGGCAGTTCTCCTGTATGATGTGGACATTGAGTTGCCCACTGCAGTAAGCCCCACTAACCTGGGCAAATACAGGCAGACTCCCTTAATTAATGAGAAACTGGCTCAAGCATACAGGGACACATGTGCCAGTGTCACCATGGTGACACCTGACTTTGTGGACCCTGGACAGATTGTACTAGGAGAGAGCTACCTAGTAACCAACGCCAGCAACTCCACTACCTCCCATAGTGTGGCAGTTGTGAACTTCTCCTGGGGAGGGGTTGATGGCCTAAAGAAAGTTGTGGTGAGTGCAGACCTACCAGTAGACTGTCTGTTAGGCAATGACCTTGAAAGCTCAGCATGGTCAGAAGTGGAGTACAGGACTCATGCAGAAATGCTAGGGATTTCAGAGCATGTCCTTGCCATGACAAGGGCTCAGGCTAAGAAGTGCCTTCCTGAACCAGTGGTGGATCTTGAAACAATAGACCAGCCACAACCCAAGAGAAGGAGCAAGAGAGGAAAGGCTCAGCCTTCCACCTTGCCCCAGGTTGAGGATCAAGTTTCAGAGGCAACTGATTCTGCAGTCCAAGAGGAGACTGTCTCTGAGGAGCTTGAACCTGACCAGGTTGAGTTTCTGGGGACAGGGGGACCCTCAAGGGCAGACCTGAGGCAGGCTCAGTTAGATTGCCCTTCCCTTGAACCCCTCAGACAGCAGGCTGCTGCTGAGGCTGCTGGGGATGCCAAAGGTACCCATACTGTGTATTGGGATGATGGACTCCTTTACTCAGAGGCTAGAGACCCCAAGCCTGGCATGACCAGGAGGTTGGTCATACCTCTGCAGTTTAGGGGGTTCCTTCTTACCTTGGCCCATGATATTCCCCTTGCAGGACACTTAGGCCAGAACAAGACGTGGGACAGGCTTGTTTCACACTTTCACTGGCCTCACATGTCAGAGGATGTCAAGGAGTTTTGTCGCTCCTGTGTCACTTGCCAAGCCAGTGGTAAGTCAGGTGGCACAACAAAGGCCCCCCTAATACCACTACCTGTGGTGGGGGTCCCCTTTGAAAGAGTTGGAATTGATATTGTGGGTCCAATGGACCCCCAAACAGCATCTGGGAACAGATTCATACTGGTGGTAGTGGATCATGCCACCAGGTATCCAGAGGCTATTCCCCTGAGGACCACCACAGCACCTGTGGTGGCAAAAGCCCTCATTGCAGTTTTCTCAAGAGTGGGCTTTCCTAAGGAGGTACTATCAGATAGAGGGACCAATTTTATGTCCAGCTATCTGAAAGCAATGTGGAAGGAATGTGGAGTAAACTATAAGTTTACCACCCCATATCATCCACAATGCAATGGGCTTGTGGAGAGATTTAACAAGACCCTTAAAGGCATGATAAAAGGATTACCAGAGAAGCTCAGGCGGAAATGGGACATTCTTTTACCCTGCCTGCTCTTTGCTTACAGAGAGGTCCCACAGAAGGGGGTTGGCTACAGCCCTTTTGAACTTTTGTTTGGCCACCCTGTGAGGGGTCCATTGTGTTTGGTGAAGGAAGGATGGGAGTTACCTCTCAAAAAGCCCAAACTAGACATAGTGGACTATGTACTTGGTCTCCGCTCCAGGATGGCTGAGTACATGGAAAGAGCATCCAAAAACCTGGAGGCCAGCCAAGAATTACAGAAAGCTTGGCATGACCAAAAGGCTGTGCTGGTAGAGTTCCAACCAGGGCAGAAGGTATGGGTACTGGAGCCAGTGGCTCCAGCAGCACTCCAAGACAAATGGAGTGGACCCTATCCTATTATTGAAAAGAAGGGGGAAGTCACCTACTTGGTAGACTTTGGAACACCCAGGAGCCCTCACAGGGTAATCCATGTGAATCGCTTGAAAGCATTTGTGGACAGGGAGGACATGAGCTTGCTCATGGCCACAGATGGGGAACAGGAGGAAGAGAGTGACCCTCTCCCAGACCTGCTTTCTCAGAACCCTGATGATGGTTCAGTTGATGGAGTAGCCTTGGCAGGCAGCCTCACTGACCAGCAACAGATGGACTGCAGACAAGTTTTGCAGGCTCACAGGCAAATGTTTTCACTCACACCCAGCCAGACTGACTGGTGTACCCATGTTGTGGACACTGGTGACAGTCTGCCTGTCAAGAATAAGATCTACAGGCAACCTGATCATGTCAGGGATTGCATCAAGGCTGAGGTGCAAAAGATGTTGGAGCTTGGAGTGATTGAGCCATCAGAGAGCCCATGGGCCAGCCCAGTAGTCCTGGTGCCAAAACCTCATACCCAAGATGGAAAGAGAGAAATGAGGTTTTGCGTGGATTACAGGGGTCTCAATGCTGTCACTAGGACAGATGCTCACCCCATTCCAAGAGCAGATGAGCTCATTGACAGATTGGCTTCTGCCAAGTTTCTGAGCACATTTGACCTGACAGCTGGCTACTGGCAATTCAGACTAGCTGAGGAGTCAAAAGCCAAAACAGCATTCTCTACCCCTAGTGGACATTATCAGTTTGTGGTAATGCCCTTTGGTTTGAAGAATGCACCTGCCACTTTCCAAAGGTTGGTGAACCAAGTCCTTACTGGGTTGGATGACTTTTGTGCAGCTTATCTAGATGATATTGCTGTCTTTAGCTCCACCTGGGAGGATCACCTGATCCACCTGAAGAAAGTTTTAGAGGCCCTGCAAAAGGCAGGCCTAACTATCAAGGCCACAAAGTGCCAGATAGGGCAGAGTAAGGTTGTATACCTGGGCCACCTAGTAGGTGGAGGCCAGGTTCAGCCACTGGAAAGCAAAATCCAGGCCATACAGGACTGGGCTCCTCCAGTTACCCAGACACAAGTCAGAGCCTTCTTGGGCCTGACTGGGTATTACAGAAAGTTTGTGAAAAACTATGGGTCTATAGTGACACCATTAAATGACTTGACATCCAAGAAGATGCCAAAAAAGGTTCAGTGGACAGTTAGCTGTCAGAAGGCATTTGAAGACCTGAAGAAGGCCATGTGCTCTGCACCTATCCTGAAGAGTCCTGACTACTCCAAACAGTTCATTGTTCAGACAGATGCTTCTGAGTTGGGGGTGGGAGCTGTACTCTCACAACTTAATCAAGATGGTCAAGACCAGCCTATTGCTTTCATTAGCAGGAGGCTGACTCCCAGAGAGAAACGTTGGTCAGCCATTGAGAGGGAGGCCTTTGCTGTGGTTTGGGCATTAAAGAAGTTGAGGTCCTACTTGTTTGGAACTCACTTCCTGGTGCAGACAGACCATAAGCCCCTCTTATGGCTTAATCAGATGAAGGGTGAAAATCCCAAACTGCTCAGGTGGTCCATTTCCCTACAGGGGATGGACTTTACAGTGGAGCACCGCCCAGGGACTGACCATGGTAATGCAGATGGTCTCTCCAGGTACTTCCACTTAGAACATGAAGACTTATCTGGTCAAGGTTAGTTTAATGTCCCTGCGTTTGGGGGGGGGTTGTGTAGGAGAGTAGGGTCTGCTATCCTATGGTCACCCCAAATTTTTGCTTTTTGCTTCACTGGTTTTCGACTACTGAGGCTGTGGGCCTGCTGATCAGACCCCCAGCCTGCTGTTCTCTCACTAAATTAATGACACATGTGCTATAGGCACATACCAATTGGAAATGGACTCCTTGTCAGCCCCTGTAGAATGCACTATAGGTGCCCAGGGCATAGGGGCCACCAAGGCCTACCAGGGGCTGCAGCATATCTTTTGCCACCCCTGGCTGGTTCTTAAATTGACACAACTGGCTGATCACTCAGCTGGGGTAAGGTGGTGTAAACACCCCTTGCTTAGGTATAGTATATCTATATCTAAACCTATATCTGGACACATGTAAACCTGTGAGCCACTCCTATAGTAGGCCTCATCAATCCTGGAGGCTGAGTGCGTGGTTTTATGTGAGATGGAGCTCTAGCATGAGCTGAGCCTGTCTGCAGCTGTCGGGAACAAATCCCTAAGCTGTTTCAGGATAATGCCATACCATATACTATTAAGTGCCTTATAATCCTCGCGGTTATTTAGCAACTTTGGTTTGGCTTTATCAAAACATGTCGTGTAAGGTGTCATACGATTTGGAATACCATCCCCTCGCCAGTTCTGGCGACGGGGATGGCATTCCACCCCTCTAGAGGGGTAAGACATGTTCCTTTACTAAATGCGGTTAATTTCTCCAAAGACCTTAAGATCCACAAAATGGATGCCTCTGCCACAGACAAATGTCTGGACCCCTGCAGTTGACCGAAACTCGACCAAATGGGTCCTGGACAAAGGGTTTCCTGTCACAGGAGGGTGTCACCGCCCTCCAGACAGGAGATAGTGTATTGTAGCAGGGAGGTTTGAAAGAAACCAGACACTGCCTGGGGCGCACAAGGCTGCCCCTTGCATAATCCGGCCAAACCGGTTCTGGGGCACTCCAGCCCTCGTGCCAGGGCGGCCTGGATCAAAGGAAGGGGGTGTATCCACCCACTTCCTGGGTCCCACCCATAGGAGGGGACCTAGCAGGTAATCACGCCCCCCAGATTGGAATAAGAGTGGGAGCAGTGCCAATGCACATCAGATTTCCTGGAAGAAACATTAGAAACGAAACTCTGGACCCTTGGACCTCCATCTCAACGTGGAAGCCCGAAGAATCTCCCTTGTGGTCAAGGAGTGACCACCCTGCAGCAGCAGGCACCATCCAGCCCTCGACGTCTACTTAGTTGCAGTTCCCGCCGGAACTCGAGCGACTGAGATCGACGAGATCAAGCTTGCCTGCCTTCCAACAGCCCGATCCACAGTCCCTGCAGAGCTGAGACCCGTGGAGGCGACCGGAAGCGTGGGGCACGCCATCTTGAATTGACCACGAGACGCTGACCGTGCAGCCCACGAGTGACCCTCGAAGCTGTGCACCGGGGTTTGAGAAGCCCCCACCCTGAGCTGCTCTTGAGCCGAAGTTCAGCCCTCCACACTCGACGAGTGCTGCGTGGGGCCCTTTGGCTCTATTTGGCTCAACGCGTTGGCCCGGTCACTTGCCAGCTGGCTAGTGGTCCCTGTGCCGATGAAACTACAAAGAAGACTCATGAATCTGGTTGCTCCAGATCCACACCAGCTCCCCTGAAAAGGAGCCCCGACTCTGACCTTCCTGGTCCGAGTGAGAAGCAATCTTCCGATCCCGCGTGGATTGCTCTTGCCAAGGCTTGTTTGCTCCAAACTTGAAGCCGACTGCACCGACGGTGAGAGCCTGCGTGGGACAGATCTTGACCTGCTCCTGGACGTCGCAGATGCCCCAGAGCCCACGTGACAGTGGAGAGAAGCTCCTCGACGACCACCTGATTGCGCCCGACATTGCCTGGTTCCGTCCTGGTTCCACCCTGGTCACTGCTGAGTGACCCAGACTCTGTCCCCTCTGCTTTCAGGTACTCTACAACTTGAGTCCACCCTTGGACTCCACCGGACACTTCATCTTCAACCTGCCTGCAGCCCTTTCAGCTCCAAGCACCAAGAGCCTGCGTGTCAAAACCCGACGCCACTTCGACCCTGTGCACCCACTTCCTGTGGGTGAGGTAACTTTGCTCCGCCGGTGTTCCCACACTGGTGCACACCTCTAGGGTCTGTGTGTTAAGTTTTGTTCCTCTAGGTTCAGCGGAAGTGTCCTTAAACTTTAACTCTATGACTTTTACGCACCATTGGTTAACATTGGTGCATGCGTGCGCTTTCCGCACATCTCCCGAATCCCGAGGGCCATTCCCGACTTCAGCATTGCTTGTCCTGACTGCTCCCAGCGATTCCCTAGGCCCTAGGCCTAACCACTGTTCGAGTGGCCTCTCTTATACCACTTGTTTAGTATATGGTTTGAGTGGCCACCCGCCCTCATCCATAATTGTGCAACTTGTATGTTTAAACAGTGCTTTTGATTTAACGCTTGTGCCCCTTTATTCATAAAGAATACTGGGGATTGTTTTTAGTAATAAACACATATATTTTTATAATATATACTTGTGTGGTGTCCTTTCATTTGGTATTACAGGATTGTATGTGGTAAAACAGCTCGCTTAACACGACCTCTTAAGTTAAGCCTTTAGGCTGCTTAGTCCATGCTACCCCTAGGATAGCTTGTCTAATAAGGTTGACTTACAACCAGACACCATAAGGGATTGTTTGGTCAGGTCGAAGGTGGTTCCAGAATTGGAAACATCCCCTACCAGGCCAACTTCTCACATCAGCAACCAAACATTTGCAAACACGCGTAAACGTACGCAACTTAGTGATCCGAATCATTCCAGGACAATGCGGATTCACATACTTAACTTTTAACGAAGGTGAAAAATACCAATAGCTTACAAATCACACTTGAACACAAAAACAGACATGAAATTCACTTCGACATAAAAAATTCTGACAGCGGTTCAAACTGCAATAGCAAAAGAGAGAGCCCTCGCACAGGGTAAGCGTATTATGGTCGTCACACCTGTACCTGCCTTAGAGGCGGTGACAAAAGCGAGCATTCTTAATGCTAAAGCTGTACATCTGAGATGGATACAATGGGTTAATTCTATTGCTGCAACAGACATTGAATATGTTTTTGATCCTTATTTGAAAACACAAGCATTTCTACAATACGAACAAGAATGTCCTCTGCCTACTGAAATTCTGCTTCTAAAGCAGTATGAATGTATAGTTTATACTGACCGATCAGCTTAACCCGCTACGGGGGGAAACACGTCTTTAGTGCGGCGTGCACAATCGTTAAAGGTCGCTGGGGCGATGGCAAATTCCGACCAATGGTCACTAAAACTCAATCTCTAGGAGATTGTACAGCTCAGCGAGCTGAACTACAAGCATTTAAGATGGCACTTGAAAATATAGATTGCGAATTCCCCACACTCATAGTGTGCGATTCGTATTATTGTGCTCAATCTTACAATGAATACTTGCAGAACTGGATTAGAAACGGTTAAAAAGATGCAAAAGGTGGTACAATCAAGCATAAACTGCTTTGGGAACAAGTAGTTCAGTTACGACAAGGACTACAAAACACTCACGTGATACATACTCTCAGTCATCAACGTTATGGAGTTCACGTTGAAGGGAATTCATTGGCTGATGAAGCCGCAAAGGCAGCTGTCCAAATGGCTTCCGTAGCTGCCATCACTCGTTCAAAAACGAAAATAGACAGTGAAATATTGTTAGCTGTAAATGCCACAGCATCTCTAAAACAATGATAGAATTAAAGGAGATGTGCTGGTGGCCAGGATTGAATGCACACATTCACACATTGGTAAATAACTGCATTGACAGCAATAGATATCGCAGCACAGAACGTCGCCAGATACCTGACTATAGTATAGCCAGCCCAGTACAGACACCAGTGTTAGACAGCATTAGACTTTCTACACGCAGACATCCATGTGGACGAATGCGGTCCCATAAATATTGAGACAAGGTTTGTTTGGATGTGGCCTCAGTGCTCGGCTGACGCTCAAACTGTTATAAAAGATTTGCGAGTCATTATCGGCACATACGCAGATGGCATGCTACATTCGGACCAGGGTCCTGCGTTTAGCTCCCGAGCTTACATGGAGGCCATGGCCAAATTGGGCATTGCATTGCGGTACTCTAGTCCATTCCATCCTGAGGGACATTTGGTTGTGGAGAGAAAAAACCAGGACATAAAGCAATCTATAACAGCTCGGGTATTAGGCTCAGGTGACGGGTGGGTCAAACATCTAATAAGTGTCCAACGTAGGCTTAACAATCTGTCAAGAAGTTCTCGAGGGTGAATCGCTCCATATGAAGTCCTTTTTGGGACCAGAATGTTAGTAGCGGAACTCAATTGTCAGACTTCAGTGGTAGACAAAAACCTTTTGACATCAAACACTGTTTGGCTGCTTTACAGGACTTAAATGAAATAAGAACGAAACAAAGTAACGTGTTCCTGAAGCCAACCACCACTGAAGAAAAACCGACCATCCCAGCAAGGTCTGTCTGGATTCATAAGCTTGGGGATCTAGTCAGAGAGAAGATCGCGAACAAGAAGGAATTTGGGCCTTCTTACAGACAACCAGTACCTGTCCTAGCAATCCACAGATCAAGAACAGCATTACTGCCGCCTCTTGCTGGTAAAAAGGAGAACAGATTCATGTCAATCAACCTGGTCAAACCACATCATGCGGCCGATCATAAGCGGTAGGCCAACTGGACTCCGCCAATGTAGCAGATGCCGTAATCTAGCTACTATCCAAGAGGTTCAAAGTGAGAGACTCATCACCTTTGAAGAATCTACAGTGCAAAAGGAAGGAATAAGCAACAAAGCTATGGCACTTGTACCTCTTGAAACCCAACTAACAGTTTGTCAAGAAACGCCTGTCTACAATGAAGTGGCATCTGACTACATAAATGTAACAAGTGATCCTGAGGGTCCAGCAATTTCAACGAATCCTGATGCAATCCCAACAATCGACAGAACTGCCTCAGGCTATTTCATTAACTTTGATACGTTTTCCGAGCATCCCAGCGAGCCCGAAACAACGCCAGTAAAAAGAAATTTAAAAAGAACAAGCAACAGACCATTTTTTATCACCTGGAAAAGACTTATCTGGTTTTACCATGGATTGAACTTTGGATTGTGTTTGGTGTGCTTTTTCTTCTAATTTGGTTGACTCTGGTAATAACTTTGGGAATGCTGATAAATAAGATATGTCAAAATGTACGCAGCAAGTAAGAACATCAACTTACTCCTCAAGCCACACAAATCATCACATTGTGAACAAAGAGACTTGTCATCAGTGAACATCACAGCCATTCCTATACCTGGTGGTATAGCTTGGGACAGAACTGATTATGACATTTTTGGCTCGTCGGAGCTGTTGAAGATTATACACAAATTCAAGATCTCATTAAATGACTTTGTTTCATTGAGTACCTTTTCTGATGATTGGGACTTCGAGACTGTTAATAATATGATGTCAGACCGAGAAATGTCTGCAGTATTCACTAATCATGAATATTTAGAAGGTTCGTCAGACTATGAACAAATGTATTGTTATAACCATTATGGTCACCATTTCTTGCACAAATCAACAATGCCTAGAAATGTATTAATGTATAACCAATGGGAACATTTTCCTACGCCACTAAAGGGTAGCTCAAAAACATTTGCAAGAAAATTCCAGTACTTTTCAGGGTTCAATGTATCCAATGCTGAATCAATTTACTTTAGAAATGTAAACAAAACAGGCATGAGAAGTATGTTGACAAATTCCAAACAAATTTATACTGCAGCCTTTTACGCTCAAATATCTAAACTAGGTTTTGACTTTTGGAAAGACAACATAGAGACAAAAACTGTCTGGGGCATAAACGATTGGCAGGTACAGGGTGTAGAAGCTTTATTTAGAGTCTGTATCATCCCTGAGCAAATTATGTTTTTGAATGACACTGTTCAACAGACATCTTGTCTTGGGTTAGCCAAGATTAAAGACATGAACAATCCATACCTACACCTACACCTGGTAGTAACACTTCAGAGGGGGAGGTCGACGTACATACTATTTTGCATCACAACAGAACAGATCCAGATTGGAAAAAATGGTTGATATGGCCTACAGACACAAACAACTGTCAAGATAGATTCCTAAACAAAACACAGGGTTTCACATTCAATAGGCCAGACCCAAGATATGTTCAAATACCGCATCCAGGAATAGTAACAACATACAGTGTAGGGAGACTGTGCCTCCAATGGTTACATGGAGCTACACTCAAGGATGTGAAACAACACTTATCTTTACTTAAAGATGGCGCTGATCTTAGGGAATTCTTGCTAGGACCAAGAACTCCACATCATAAACGTTTTATATATGCCGGTATCTATTCTGCTTATAATCAGTGGCGGCTGGTGACATTTGAAAGTGGTGAGGCGTCAAAATATTGCTGGTCCGCACTGCCGCGAGCGAGCATAGCAAGCGAGCTATAACAACCTCCGAGGCCTCGAGGGACAACATTTTGAGAAAAGAGTGGACAACTGGTGCATTTTGAAGCAAATTTGAGGAAGCAGGAAGGGTAATAAAGCAATATGATTGAATTATTTATCATTTAAGAATTTGCCAATTTTTATGAGCTATAGAGGACAATCTTTGCCAGAAGCGCCAAGGAATGCCCTACACTTCTACTGTTGCTTGTGGCCAGCCTTATGTAAAAACTCCATAGGTATGAGTGAACCTACAGAAACATGATTTTACTGAGACATATAACTTAGAAAACCAACAGTAATAGCTCACTGTGACCCCACAGCACAAAAAGATACCATGTCAGTGTGCAAGCGCTGCAAACGTGTACAGAAACAACCGCCAGTAAAATCATGGCAGAACAGCATAAACAACGCACTGTGAATTTAAGTCACAGAATCAAATTCACCCTGTGAAATAACAGCACAGCATACCCGTCAAAGACACATCTCTCTGCACTATCTGAGAAAAGCAAATGTGTGGACAGCATAAATACACAAAAGTATATACTTTTAGCAGAGGAAATCACAAATATATAAAACTCTTCCAGTTTTTTAAATGCATGAAAACATGTACTTAAACATCTCATTTTCACACCAGCCCGAATTGAATAGACCTTGACATTTCTATGACTTTATTAAAAAGCAAAACAGAGAGGCACACACATTTGACGGGGCAACAACAAAAAAACACAGAGGCAACTTGTTGTGACTTCAGAAAAACAGAGGACACAAATAAAACCGTAGTTGCTGCAGTACATTAGCAAAAAAAAAAACAGATGGACAACATCCTTATTTTCGGTCTGTAGATCACCGTTTGACACCCCGTCCACGGAAGGCATAAGCTATGGAGTCCGCAGCTCACACCAAAGAAGGACGGTGCTTGAGGCACCCCCTGTCAAAGTAGCAACCACGTCACACTTACCTTTGGCAAAGTACACAGCTGTTGAAAGACCCCCTCCAGGCGCTACCTTGTGATTGTGCCTGGGAGTGAAAAACCACAGACTGCGGTGTAACCGTAAAAGCGCTCAAAAGTAGTTGCACAGCCGGTGTTGTAAAACACTTAGCTTCTTGATTTGCACAAGTACTGGAGGCAACATAAATCTGACAACCGTGTATTAAAATGAATCCAATGAGGCTACTGGAAGCAGGCTCAATGATGTGCGCAGGCTAAACAGTAAAACCTCGAACACTCAGACAGACAAATGGAAAGTAGAAAAAACACACAGGAACAGGCCCTAACACTAAAATAGGACGGAATGAAAATGTACGAGAAAAATCAAAATGTCTTTATCTGTGAATAATGGGTATTTAACGAGGTGCTGGTTCTCAGAATATCTGTTCTTAGCTGGGTACAAAGCCTAATTTTTTCGATAATTAACCCACACATTGTCTGTACAGGAGTCGCTCACACCATGAGAAAACTAAAGCAGGCTTTTAGGGACAGAGGGACGCCATCTGCGCCTTGAACAACTAGGCTTCAGTTGCGGGGGTTTAATTGCAATGAATAAAACGTACCATTCCCCGGTCACACGGCCCGCCTGAGCTCCTGCCGCTCCAGCCGGTCACGCATTGTGATTGGCTAGTATGCCGTCCTTGCAGGCGTCTATGGGGAGGCCGTTTTTTTCATGCAGGCTGCTCAGAAGCCTACATAAGGAAAACGGAGAGTGCTATGACTGGTTTGGTTGGCCCTGGAGCCAACCAAACAGTCTGACCACCCGCCCCCCCAAACAGTCAACTTCTGCTTTCTCGCAGTGCGAGAAGCAGAAACGTAAAATGGTATTTATACCATTTTACGTTTCTGCTTCTCACACTGCGAGAAAGCAGTGGGGCGACGCTCCGATGTCCATGTGGAGGAGCCGCCCCTGCTTATAATGAAGTATGGAAGATTACGCAAGCAGAGACTGCAGAAAGAATACGGGAAATTCACCGTATAAATTTAGAGAAAGCTCTCTCTGTTTTTGACAATGGGTTAACAACTCTGTCATCCAGGATATATTCATTGGACAGCATAGTGTCTTCTGCCATTGACATCATGGAACAGGACTTGGTCATGTTGCAACATGGTCAGTCGCAATTACGTTCTATCATGCTATTAGGCTGGATGTTGCAAAACCTACGTTCAGGCTATGTGCCTTGCCGTTTAATCAATACTACGTCACTGTATTCCGAATTCAATCTCACTGATAAACATATCAAACTGGCACAAAGGGGAGCAGACTATACAGTGCTGAGCATTGAAAAACTGGAAAGATTGCCATTTACTGTTGATGAAAAGCCAGCTACTGAATGGATTATACATGGAACAAGCACTCTGCCTGTTACAATTTTCCATTTTCAGTATTGCTTAAAACAAATACCAGCAGGCACATATGAAAGGTTGGGTAAAGAATACATCAAGACATCCTGGGAATTATCGTACACACACAGATGTTGGAGTGGGGGAAGAGAAGTGTTTCTTAGTGGTAAAAATTGTGAAAACGCACTGAGCGGGTCTCTCCTTTGTCAGGGTATCAATTTACACGGGGCATGCGATGGTTCCTCTACCAACTTATCCTGCCACCTGCAAGGTTCACCAGCTGTGGTGATTGATCACATTTTTGGACAACTTTCCAATGGAAGTTACCTCATGTTGAACGATCACAGCTGCTGTGGCATGTTGCCAGGTTTACCATATCTAGTAACGGTGTCAGCCAGGGTCACTTGCTGTATGCAAGTATTGTTTCCAAAGATCAAGACAGACAGGGAGTCACTGTTATGGCCTTCACTGACCATCTCTTCTATACGAATTGATACTTTAAGCAGAATGAAGGCTTTTTTTTTTACAAAAAACTGTGCCACTGAACTCGGCCAAAGAAAGCTATGATCTGCAAGTTGCAAGGACTTCTGCGAGATACATACCCTTTGAACCACAAACTGGCCTGTACATTTCTCCGAAATGTTAAGTCGTATCTTAAACATGTTTGATACGAGTGGTATTGTACATGTATTTATGACCGTATTTTCTGGACTGTTAGCACCTTTTGAAGCAGTATTAGGATTATTTCCAAACTTCGTGCACTTAGTGCTTGGCGGACTGCCTCTCGTTTTGGGACTCACTGCAGAGATTCTATTTTTGCTCCTACTGCTGCTATATTGCAAGTCAATTCACCAGCGACATTCAGTTCTCCATAGAGACAACTCTACTGGTGATGAAGTGTCGTGAGTGCATCGTCCAAATTTTGGGATTAACTTGTCTATGAGAATTAAATATCACATGGTTTCTGTCATTCAGACCAATATGGCAAGATTGCATCTTACCTGTTCTACACTGCCTGCTATGCGGAGCAAATGTGTGTTAGACACGTCTCACACTCCCATCAGTCATGCCAACGGATGTTGATACTTTGCTGGACCCGGTAACGGCACATGCGCAGTGTTGTCCCCAGCGGCTACCAATTCTGATGACGGCAGTCACAGACGCAAAATGCTGATGGTGAGGTATGAGAGGAAACTACAGGCACACAGGTAACATCCCACTCGCACATTGCTGATGCGACCAATGCTAAAGGCGATGCTTCTCATCTATGTGCGGTTAATCTTCTAAACGAGGTAATCCAACTTTCACCTACAATGGTAGTCGACTCTTTTACAGACTTAGAAGATTTGATGTTTTCCCCAAACGCTAACACTGACTTTTGATATGGCACACAGTGTTCTGAGAGACTTTGAATTAGACCTTCATTTTTTCAAACCAAAGTTATAACTTTGGGACTCTTTTCCCTATGATTATTTTTTTTTTCCAAATTTGTATTTTTACCTTTTTTTTGTCACAAAGTAATCTGCTTAAGATAGAACTATTCATAGAGAACAGTTTTATGTAATCTGACATGAATTGGTTTCGGCCCTTTTTTCTTCTGTATTTACGAGCCATTTACCATAAATGTATATTTTGTGATTCATTCAGACAGCATTTACAAAAGTCAACTATATGCTTGGAATAAACCATTGCTTTATATGCTTACATCACCAATGCCTCTTTTGTGTACAACCAGTACCATTGCATTTTTATGTGTTTTGGGTGGGTTTTAACACATCTTGTTTAGATATGTTTTATGTGTTTAGAACTCAGTAATGTCATACATAAGAAAGTGGAGTGGGTGTTGTATGGCGTTTTAGATTCTGAATGAACTTTCCCGATTCATGCCCTTATATAGGTACAATTTGCGTTGCCCTTATATAGGCATAGAAATCAAGCCCTTATTTAGACATAGCCCGTGTTACCCAAATACAGGCATGGCTACTTCTATCTGTTCATCAACGTCACAACGATTTCTTGGAAAACCAGACTATTAAGCAGAAGGGACTTCCCCTAGTCTGGATATCAATTTCTCCAAGAAACTCATTTATTATGCATGAACAACTATTACTTAGGGGTATCCTCAATGACATTCATATGCCCGACTTTACGTCAAAGCTGGCATTCCTAAACACCTTCAAGGTATAAATATACCTTCTCTTGCTATAGCAAAGCACAGTGTGGTTCGGTGCAGTTCGACTACCTACTTGCCAGACGCAGCTCACTACAGCAAGTGCCGAAGGAAGCCAACTCTCCAGCTGACGCACTGACAAGAAGCTGTCCTCCTCTGCCGAGAATCCTGCTCCAGTGTTTCTGACTCCCCTTGAGGGTTTTTGGGAAATCGAGTCCGTGACAGAAATACCAACCTCCTTCATTCTAAAGATATGGAGCTGATTAGAACCTAGAGAAACTTTTAGCAAATTCTTGGCAAAAACGAAACCTATGCAAAATAGCACTTACTTCTTCCCTAGTACAAGAGCTTGGTTAGGTACATTGGGGTAGGCGTATTTTAGAAGTACCAGTTGAGTATTTTAGCCTGCGTTATTTTTGTATGCATTTTTACGTCATAGCACTAGACAATGCTATTACAGTATTATTTTATATTACTATTCTCGCTGTACGCATTTTACTTTGCATTCTGTCTAACGATTTTAGCAGTTCACCTCTCTTGCATGAGAAAGAAGACTGTTCAATAAATCCTTTCATTGAAAACGCCTGTCTCACTATTTCTCTGCAACTCTGTAGAAACAAAGCATGCACGATTGACTGAGTAAAATAGTTATTTATTGTTTCCACGACTCTGAAGATAATTGTTCCAGTCCTAGGGAAACAAATGTGTCATGTTTATGCAGTTGTCAGAAACTAATCTCTTCTTGTGTATTCGAGAAAGTTTCTAGTGACCTCTCAGCTAGCTGGCACTCATAACTAAGTTTAGTATATTCGCTAGAGGCGTACTGACCTCAGTCCTATGTAACATCTATAGGATATAATATTCCAATGCGCAGAGCCTATTGCGAATATAGGAACTACACTACAGCATCTTGCCACCTTTCCATTTCAACTTCTGATACCCACTCCACCCCAATACAGGACGTCCCTACCTGGCTTTCAGACACCCTCTCCCACCTCCTCTGCAACATCCCTCCCTCTATTCCCCCCATGCAGGACGTCCTACCTGGCAACCGCCCTGTCCCACCTGACATCACCCTTGCCTATTTCTTCCCCTATCTACAAAAAGCACGCTCTTAATGCCTCCATCTCCTCTAACCACCAGTCTTAGTCTTTGCATGGTAATTTTTTTCAGCACTGAAAAGTTATTTTCCGCATCAATTAAGAGGGAGAGAAGTCAGCAGTCGAATGTCAATTGAAATGGTTAGGAACAACACTCTTGAAGATTTTTTTCCAGAAAGCAAATAGTCATATATTTTGAAAAAATGAATAAGCGTTCTGGAGCGACATTAGTTTTACAGATATTTGCTAGTGATAGGATAATGAAATGGCACATTTTCTGAAAGTGCTTGCTGAGTGAAGTGGGAAGTGGAAAATCTACTACAAACGGACGTCTGCAAACATAGTTCAGTACATGCTATTTTGCATCTTCAATTTCCACTTCAGAGAGAAATGGTTGTGTGATATGTCCAAGCTGCACGGAACCCGTTCTGGAGATTCAGCATTCCCTACCACCAGGGGGTGCTAAATGCTTGCTTGCCTGGGTGTAAAGCTGGGTGAGATGCTCTTTCTCCTGCTGCCACTCCCTTCTTGAACTAGGCTAAGGCGCCTATATAAACGTGGGCTTTGCCTCAACTGAGTCCTGCCTGAATTATTAGATTCAAGATGAACTTTGCCAGCTACTAACCCCACAATACCAGCAGCGGTTTTCAATAGAGTAGCATTTAGTGTGCAAGAACTTATGCGTTGTCCATCAGATCTTATATGGAGCTGTTCGAGTGTTCTTTCAGGGAAAGATAAAAGGTGTGATCTGGGGCACTTTCCTATACCATACAACTATTCTGTAGTCGTATATCAAGTTGGGCCACTGGTCGAATGGAACTTTGAATATCGAATGGAAGAGGGACTAGCATCAGCACAAGAATGCCATTACCGTGAAACCAATGTGGCTCCAGAAAAACAACAGAGAGGATGGTGTTCAAACCTTAAAGGTTTTATTAATCAACTTAGTCAAAGTTACAGGTCAATTAAGCAACAAATCAATGTATTTAAAAAGCATATATGTCTACTCAATCATGCAATCTATGGGGTCGATTAGGATCGCGGACGGACTTGAGTCCGTCCGCGACCCCTGAGGAGGAGGGAACGTCCGCATGGGCTGCGGCGTTCCCTCCGATCTGATTAGGATGTGACCGCCAGGGTGGCGGTCACATCCTCTATCTCTAACATTGCGGCGGGTGCAGCTTCAAGCTGCACCCGCCCCAATGTAAAAAATGCATGCACAGCATTTGCGTGCACAAAGCGGCAGGCACCGCGCGGTGCCTGCTGCATTGTGCACGCAAATGCAGGGGGGTACCATAGGTACCCCTCATGTGCACCCACCACCACCCCTTCACCCAGGGGGCCCGCAACGGGCCCCTGAAGTGAAGGATCGTATGCTTTTCCATGGCGGCAATGCCGCCGTGGAAAAGCATATTTACACACACATCATAATATGGCGGACGGTGTCTCATAGACACCGCCTGCCATGTTATAGCTTTTCCGCCGTGGTCGGAAGTCGACCGCGGCGGAAAAGCGGCGGACGGATTTCCAGACCCACCAGCCATCCTAATTTGGCGGTGGGTCTTTGGAGTCTCCGCCGCGGTTTTTCCGCATCCTCCAGGCCGGCGGACACTTCCGCCGGCCCGGAGGATGCGGAAAAACCGCCATCCTAATCGGCCCCTAAATGTGTATATCATACAGTAGTAGAAGGAAAATATAATAACGCATAGAGTACAAAACAGGAAATAGATGGGTTCCATTAAGGAACTTCCCATAGCTAAATAAGGCATCAAAAGTGGCAAGGGGAAATTCTAAAAGGAAGATGTCAGCATCTGTTGAGACACATTCAGTTTGAAGAGGAAATAAGCACAGGTGTTTAAGCATTCCTTTGCATTCTTGCCATTAATTTTGTTTCTCTGCCCCAGTGCTACATCAAACAATCAATTTTTACCCACTTTACGTGTATACCCCCTTCTGTTACACATTTGCTCTCACCTTCCCCACCATCCTCTCCCATTTCTGTTTCTGCTTTTAGAAAGAAAATGCTGCTTATGGAGGAGGACGACAACTAACTACCAGCTGTTTCAGACACACTTGTTCTGTACCGGCTGCTCACAACCTGCCTCACGTGACTAATTAGGCCTATTCATAAATTGTATATAGTACTACTCACATACTACCAAATACCATTAACTAACCTATAAGTGGGGACCTACACCTCTACCAGCATTTATTTCTGTGCAGTTCCTACTAATGCTTCTCCATAGATTAAAAATAGGGTCCATCTTTTCAGGTGTAACCTGGTCCATATGAATCTGTCTGTCTGTCTCACTGTATGTCCGTCAGGAAACTGTGTAATAAAGATACACATTTTAGAGCAAGAAGTAAAATATGTGTAGACATCTCCGCACACATAGGTCGATATTTTAGTTGTAAATGTGGGAGGGACAAAGTCTGTGGATTAGAGAGGAGGAATGCTTATTGATACATGGGAGGTTTTCAGGGACTGATAGGGAAGGGTTTAGTTGAAACATGCATGTACAAACACCTACCACTAAACAAATAAGCCCATTGGTATTCACAAGGTACTACTAAAGTTACTACAGACAAAAAGGTCACAGAACCATACTAAGGGGGTCATTCGGATGTCGGGCGGATCGCCACTGCCCGCATGGCGGTGGCGATCTACCCGACATCCGTCCACGCCCACCATCCATTTCCCCCCGCCATATTACTTTGACGGGGGGACCACGGCGGACGGGAAGACCGTCCGCCGCTTTCCTGCCTGGTCCGGGCGGAAAAGAGTTTAATATTGTGGCGGTGTCTACTAGACACCGCCATCCATATTATGATAGGGGCAGACACATGCCTTTCCGTGGCGGTGCAGGAATCTCTTGCTGGGGCCTATTGCGGGCCCCCAGGGACTCTGGGGGGTGGGGGATGCACATAGGGGGGTACCTATGGTATCCCCCTGCATTTCAATGCACAACGTAGCAGGCACCGCGCGGTGCCTGTCACATTGTGAATTGAAATGCATGACATGCATTTTTGGCATTGTGGCGGCGGTCCTGACTGCCGCAATGCTAAATATGCGGGATGCACCAACCAGTTTGGCAGGCGCATCCTAATGGCCCCCACGGGACTCCCGCCCTTATGGCAGACGCTCCCTTTTTACGTCGGGATGGCGGGTGGACCATTCTAATTTGCCCCTAAGTGTACTCCAGCCTACCCTTGCAGCACATGCAGCACAACGGATGGCCATTCAGAGGTCTTAAAATGCACACTCCCATGGAAACCAAAAAGGAGACAGGGGGTCATAAGAAATAATGGTAAATAAATGAAATTTTTCTGACTATTAAAATTAACATACATTTTGTTTAATTTTAAGGAAGATCTTAAATTGAATTAATTCTTTCACTTATATCATTATTGAATTGAATATTGAACATATTTAAAAAAAAATTGTTAAAACATGTTATTTAAATTAATTGTATACCCATATTTTAAAACATTTTACTAGATACTTAATATAATTAAAATGGTACTACAGAGAATTTTTCTATAGCAATTATTGTATAACAATATATATTTGTGGTTAGTTGGCCACAATATTTTATTTTGTTAGTTCTAGGTTTAAAAGAAAAATATTTTAAATAATTTTAAATTAATATTTTTTTTCAAAATATTCAATTATTTTTAAAAAGATTAAAAAGAGAAAATATTTGTCTCTCTGCTTTATCATAAGGAGATCTCTGCCATGGTGGTGTTGGTTTCGACTCATATGCGAAAGCTTATGAGTAGTAACTTTAAACTCATAACTCTTACATTCCTCTTACGTGTAACTCTACATCTAAGATGAACATAAGAGTATCTTTACCCTCAGGAATGGTGAATGGCAAAAAAGTGCAAATATCTACTACATATAGTAGTAGTGGTAAATATACATATGAGTATATCTAAATGTGTATATTTACCTTTGTAAATGGGGCACATTCTTTCTAAATAGAAATAGTAAATCTCTTATGAGTGGGTATTTGTATTTGCATGTCTTTCCCTAAATCCCTCCTCACCCCTACCTGAACACTTGCTATTTAGGTGTATTTCCCAATTTTCAGTCACTCCTCCCCCTCCTACATTTACTACTAAAACATAGACTTATGTGTGCTGACATCTCCGCACATATGGCAGAGATCTCCGAGCATAAAATATAGGAGTGACGGAGGCAAACTTTCCTGCCATAGGTTAGTGAACACCATTTTTGTAGTTCATGAGTATGTGAGTAGTATTACTGTAGCACTACTTCATGTACTACAAAATGCAGGTCGTGACTAGGCCCTTCTCTAGTAGTAAATATACACATGAATAACTCTACAAATGTATATGCAACTTTTCTATTTGGCCCAAATTGTAGGGACAGGTATGTCCCCTGCATGATGTAAAGTCGGTTTCCCCAGCCCTGAATGTTTGACTACGTGTATCTGGTATCCTACATTTTGATTTTGCCCCTAGCCTCATACTAATCTAGTGTGTGCACATAGGCTTAGGTCTATCTCTTGACATGAATTAAGGGGCCGATTAGGATGGTGGATGGATTGCCCCCGCCGGGCTGGCGGTAGCCACTGCCGACCCGGCCGGGACAATCTGTCCGCGATCCTCACAGAAATGACCCTCCGCCACATTAGGATGGTGGGGGAGTCCGCGGCGGTTGCATTCGCGACCGGCGGAAAAAAGTGCTTACATATGGTGGCGGTGTCTGCGAGACACCGCCAACCATATTACGATGCCGGTGGTCCAATGCCTTTCCACGGTGGCAAGGCATACGGTCTTTGCTTTGGGGGCCCGTAAAGGAGGCGTGGGGGGTGCAAATGGGGGGTACCAACGTACAACATGGCAGGCACCGCGCGGTGCCTGTCATGTGGTGCTTTGAAACGCACAACATGCATTTTTAGCACTGCCCGCCGCAATGTTAAAAATGCCGGATGCACCCGCCACTGTGCGGGTGCATCCTAATTCGATGCAAGGGACCTCCGCCCCTGTGGCGGACGGTCCCTTCCTAATCGACTCCTAAGTCTTGGACCTGTCCTGGAGGGGTGCGCCAAGCATGCGTTCATTTTACAGACAGCGGACTACTGTGGCTATTGTTGCTTTAGTACATTGGGCTGGGGGTATCATGTTATGTGAATGCCTGGTTATGGCCTATTTGTGTAAAAGCTCTGCTTTTGTGTGCTAGCATCTGAAGTGTATGTTGTGAGCATTTGTGTTTGTGGCCTGCATGCAACTTGCACTGTGTTTATGAGTGAACCTGAGTAATGGAGGTGAAAGCAATCCAGTTTGGATTCAAACCTGTCATTGTGCGCAAAAAGGAGGTAAGTTTTCCCAGACAGTGAAAGCATGTTGCTGCCTTTCCCGAAGCTGCAGTAAGGAGCCATAGACACAAAGGGCTAGATTTATCAAGGGCTTGCATTACTCTTGCATTATGTAAGGTGATGCAAGTGTGATACAAGCCCTTATGTCAGACTTCCTATTCCTATGCTTGCATGACTCCTGTGTGGCATTGTAAATCTGAAGTAACACAAGGCAATGCAAGTCACTGCTTTTCATTTCTTTTCCCTGGGAAGGTGTTTCATGGGTGGGTCATGGGTGTCACCACTCATTCACACACGGTTTGTGGTGCATTCCTAGATTTACTAACGCTAGCAAATCTGTGGATGCATCAAAATGGTACACCTTGCCAGAGGAGGCATGAAAAGAATAAATGTTTGTTTCTTCACCTTTTCCCCCTCTTTCGATGTGTGCTGCAGAATGCCTCAGAGGATTTCTTTTGTGCTGGAAGGTGCCCATTCCTGAACAAAATCAATCCTGAGTGTAGCACAGGCACCCATGCACCATGGTGCCTGTGTTGGCATTTTTCAGCCAGATGTGCACCAGCATAGAGGGAGGGCAGGAATGAACCATATCTTAGTAGGAATGGAGCATTCCTGTATCTCCATTTGAAAAAACACAGCAAGTTGCCTTGCTGCATTTCACTGCTCCAACTGTTAATAAATCTTCCTCTGAATTGGGGGTGCAGGGGAAGAGGAGACAAGATGCCTTTAGGAATTTGATTAGACATTTTGCTGAAATGTGCTGTCTTTTTTCTTTACTCTTGTTAATATTGAAAAAGTCATTGTCCATATGAATAACGATACATTCATGTATAAGAAAAAATGTGTATCTTTATTATTAAATTCACCCGTTGTTAACTTCACATCAACCCTGACTCAGAAATAGGTAGTTAAGCAGACACTGAGACCCAGGCCCAAGGTCACTGATTGACAGGATTCATGGTGCAGTGACACGAAGCTGGCAAACAAATGCTCGAGCAGGAAATCCCAGATAAATCCCACAGATAGACACAGCTACACCACATTGGTCTGGGAAGATTGACCCCAATAAAGCACACATGGCCAGAGGGGTGCACCCATTTTCAAAGCACCATTAAGTCAGATGCTACATGAAGTTAGGAACACACAGCCAATCAGGATGCAGGCTATACAGTACACACAGTGATCATGCACTCCCCACGCAGGATATCTGGACACATTACCCACTGGCTGCATTGTGAATACGTAAGGTCGAGGACGACCTGGATTCTGCATCCAATACAATAATTTATGGCTCCAAAGAAAAAGGTTCACATTCCTTGCCAAAAAAGGTATACCATAACTTTTTTATGTGAGACGGATTGTGAATTGAGACAGTTCCCAGACCCTGTGCCTGTGCTTCTGGCTGCATTGTTTAATTCAACAAACTGTTCCTGTTATGCCAACCACCTCTTGTCTCTTAGGTTTTCAGTTATTTCATGGTTAAGCTAAATTTTGGCGAGCCACCATCGGAGCACATTGGTACCTCGAACCCAACTGCAGACAAAGGAAAGAGACCCCGCCCAAAATGATTCACATTTGTACAGGATTGGAAGTTCTGCTGAATCCACAGGGCAGAGGTCCAGCCTGAAGCAGCTGTCACAGAGGGTAAGAGACTACATCTGAACATTAGTAAAGCATTTGGCGTATGGCAAAATACAGAGAAGCAAAAAAAGTTAGCCTGAGTGCCCTGCCATTGACAGAAATCTGGCATATTACATATTTAATATGTCCTAGCTGAGTGGTAGAAATGTGGCCTCGCAGGTAATCCTGCGGAAGTCACCCTTTTTTTTATAGTCAGCACGCTAAGAAAGGTGAATATTTTTAGTTTTTACTGTTAGAGTTGAAACCTCAACCCTATTTTTTTTATCTAAATGGGTATCTCAGTGCCACTGGTTTCCCAACACCATTAATATCTGAAATAAGTGAGAGGTGTTGTTCTCTTGGACCGCTGGGTGTAACACAGATGGTATGCTTTTTCTGCTGGGAGTGACATAGTCGGAATGCTTGGATTGCTGGCCGCGATACAGATGGTACGCTTGGCCCCCGGGTGTGGTACAGGGTGAGATTATTGATGTCAGGTATATGGGTGATGTTGTGTGCTGTTAATTACTGCAAATTGTGTTTTGTCTTAAGTATTGTGTTTTTGTCTATGACCCAATGTTTCAGTTGAAGATGCTGCTATTTCTTACAAACTGTATTTGATGCCAGGAATCAATATCATTCAGATACTGTAACTTTACTTTTTCTATGCTGCTACCCTTTGCATGCATTGTTATTTGTGAGTATGAAATGTTCAGGTTGAATTTTGATACATCTGTACAAAGCGCTGAGCTTGTAGTTACGTAATTAGGAGCAGTAATCTCGGAGTATATTTTCCCCACGATTCAAAACTAAACCAGAGAGTCCCACAGAAGAAGTTAATGTATTTGATCCTCTAAAACTACCAAACTTATCATGGAGTCACTATTAAAACCCAGGCAAACCAGGTTCCCCACTGGCTATAAAATGTAATAAATGTTGCCTAGAAGGCAATGCACACACAAAGGCACACACATTTCCCTGGCCAAAGGAGGGAACTTTCAACACTAACTTACTTGAACACATGAGAACATACATACAAACCAAATACACAGTTCAAAAGAAAGATAAGAGAGAGGCATCATTAGAACCATGGGCCATCTTTGAGGAAGCCCAATTCGACAGTTTTATACTAAAGATAGCAAACAAGGTGCGAGCATCTCACCCACAATTTGCAGGCATGAAGGTGCTCTTGCCCGCTCTCCCTGCATTAGGATACTCAATCCACCATCAAACAATGAGTGATTAGGCCCAGGCATAAGAGACTGACAGGACAGCAGGCCCAGGCAGTCATAGAGCAACCTCAGTCCGGTGCAATGGCACCCAGAAGTTTGACCCCCCATCCGTCACACCCTACATATATAACGCCATCGACAGGAAGAACACATACTGTCACTGATTTAGTCAAACACATATGAGTGACTGGGAGGGTTGTTGCAGTTTTAAGCAGTGATACAGCTAGCGGAAGTGAGGAAGGGGGCCTAAGTCGCCAGGTATGGATAAGAAAGGTGGGTACTGCAGCACCCAAGTGCATGATGGGTATAGGTTGACCCCGAGGGAGATAGGGTAGAACAAGGAAAATGAGTTCTTCGCAAGTTCATTCTGCAACTTGTTGGCAGATGTGGCTTAGGAGAGAAACCAATTTGACTGGTCCTGGCCTAGGGGAGGGTCATTTGGGTCAGAGGATATAGCTATAGCGGAGGATTGCATCAGATATGAGCAGGGAAATCCTAACTGGAACTTCCCCTACATGCAGCAATGCCTAGTGGGTTGGGAGAAAAGGCAAGCCAAAGAAAGAGACAGTACAGAATGAAGTTGGGTCAGAACCAGGACACTGCCGCAAAATCCCTTATCCGGGAGCATAACATAAAATAAAATGTGTATTCATAAAGCACACTTCCCCCAAGGGCATCTTGGCACTGAATAACAGATACTTATTGTTACCCAACTCAATGCTACCTATTTTATCAACTACAGAAGGATTAGAGGCTGAATGGACCTGCTGGGATTTAAACATGTGACCCTGAGGTCGGAAACAGACTCCTACAGTCCACTAAACCACCAGACCCAACTACTAAGCCACCAGACCTGGTTAACGGTGGGTCTGATTAGAACAGCTGTAGCTGCAGTGGCACAGACGGTGATGCCACTGATGAGGGTACCTTTGTAGATGTTCAGAAGTGATAAAGCACATAGGAATAAGATCTGAGGAAGTAGTATGGAGAACTTCCAAAGGCAGGACCAGGTTACAATCCCCCCTCCCCTTCCAGAAGTAAGTAAGCCACATTGCCAACAAGAGTCAGCCCTGCGTCCAGTGGATGACTCACACATCACCACCCTCTTGTGTCCCATGCTGTCAGTGACTCGTCGTTCTGAGGAGAAACCCACTGTGACAGTGCTAGTAAAGAGCACACCCTACTGCTTCCTGATTGACACAGAGGCAACCAAGTCTCGTGTAAAAGAAGGGATTGTTTCCCTACTTGAAGACTCTATGGATACACAGGGGTTCTTTGGTATGGTTATGAGGGTCCCTTTCAAAAACCGCTGGAGTTGGATGTGGGAGGCAGTGCGTAAAGGAACAATCGTTGTAGCACTCCTCATCCTCAACAAATCTCCTACGAAGAGACTTAATGGCCAAACCTAACATGGCCATTTGTTTCTCAAAAGATGGGACAAGGACCTGCTCAATGCCAGGGATTTATCCATTAAGACTCATGATCTTAAACCAACCTCAGCAAACAGAAGGGCTAATTAGGGTAACACCCAATGACCTGACAGCCTCCCTGACCAAATAAGGTTGGTCAGGGACCTTGGGTAATCAATTACTTCTAAAGACAGTAGTTCATAGACAAGGATTAATGGGAGTAAACAATAAATATAGACCCCATCAGTATTATATTCTACCGCTGTCCAGCTAGACAGGTGTTTTTAATATATATTTGCCTAAATATACACAAAATTCAGCAAGAAAAAAGTGGGGCACAAGCCTGTATCCAACTTAGTGGAAAGGATGTACAACATGAAACAAAAAAACTCAGGCAGAGTAAATTGTTTTGTAGGACAAACACATTATAGTGGAGACACCATTATACATAATAAGTATTAAATAAAGAGGTATATGGCGTACAACAAGACAGTGTTTTGATCCTTACAAAAGACATAGGATCATCATCAGGACATTAACAATGGTATGCCTGTATACATTTTGCCTAGATCCAGGTCAGAGTGACTTGGAGGAGGTTTGTTTCAGGCGAAGACCGAGTAGAAGTACAGGCCAATTACAAGGAGAGTAAAGAATGCAGACAGCTGCGGCCATGGTCTGTGCAGTTGGATGATGGATCAGAGTCGACCTAATAAAGGCTGTAACAGCGTAAAGGAGGCATTTGAAATGTTCGCACCACAGAGAGGTCTCGAAATCAGAGTGGCTTAGGTCAGGGACGGCAAGCCAGTAACCTGTGAGCCGCATCTGCATTATCTAGTGACATGAAATGGGGTCAAGTCCAATCTGTGAACAACCTCTGTTACAGCATGTCTTGCCTGTCGGGTTTGAGGATATGAAGAGCTCCACCAACGTGGCATTCACAATTATAGTTAACAACTGTAACTGATAGGCCAAAAGTTACAGTTGCACAACAAATTCATTTTCTGCCAGGAGGGACACCCTGACTTGGAATCCCAAGAAGAACTGCTATTCTGCTTGGAGGCTGTCGAATTACAGCCTGATTATGGGGTCTTGCTGTCCACCAACCAAGCGAATGTGTTGTGGGTGTGTGTCATCTTCGTAACACCAGGCCTGCATTTATGGGATGTGATGGATGACAGTTGTTTGGTGAATGCCAGAGGGCCACAAAGGTTGTGTTTGCCAATTCACTCCAGGTCAGGGTAGAGCAGTGTAACCGGACCCCGCTACCCATGGCAGTACTGACTATATGGCAGGAAGAATACGTGTCGGCAGTGCCACCACGACTATGGGCAGATGGTCTGTATGACATGGGCCTCATCAATACCACTGAACCCTTAAGAATAACTCAGCTGGAAGGGTCATCCTGCATCATGTGCACCAGTACCCACCGTTCAAAGAAGCTGATAAGGGTATAATTGCCCACAATACAGGCACTATTTGATCAGAGGGTTCTCGACCTGGGGGCATCTTCCTGAAACACGCCTATCTTCCCGGTCAAAAGAGTAAAGAAGGGGCCTGGTGCCTGGTACAGAACCTACTTCATCATAACTAAAATACCCATGGACACCAGCCACTTCTCCATGATAGACATCAAGAACTCATTCTTTAGCATCCTGCGGCACCCCTACTGTGTTCACATTTTGAGGGGTTCAGCTGCTATACCGGAAGCTACCACAAGGGTATTGTAAGTACCCAGTATGTTCAATCGAATACTGAGAAAGGGTCTCACTAACTACCAGTCAAGCAGCACCCTGATACAGTACGCAGATGACATTTGGATATGCAGGCTCCCTGAAAAACTATGTCACCAGGACATTATATTCCTCCTAACTCCACTAGCCAAGAGGGGCTACAAAATAGAGAACAGAAAGATGCAGTATGTTCAGCAGGAGGTTAACTATCTGGGCCAACTAGTCTTAGTGGCCAATCGACAAATCACAAAGGAACGTGCTGCCTCCATCAGGGCTGTGCCACCACCATGAACTATAAATGGTATGCAAACATTTTCAGGATTGTGTCATTACATGCGGCCATGGGTCTTCGACTATAGCTCGTTCATCACCCTCATGCTCGAGGCCATGAAAAAGCAAAAGTGCGCAAGGAGAAACTGATGTGGACGCCCGGGATGCACAATACCTTTTTTAAACTAACAACATAGATAAAACGCTCCCCTGTGTTAGGAATACCCAATTATAAGATGGAATTATTCTAATTCAGCCAGAGCAACGGGCGAGTCATGTCATCAGTCTTGAGCAAAATTATCCCTTGGGGCACATACCCCTTGTGTACTACATTGGGAACTTAGACTCAGTCATGCAGGACACTTTCCATATGAACCAGGCCTGGCAACTTTTGCAATTGAAAAGCAGCCCAAATATAATGTTTGTAGTCTTACATAAGAACAAGAGCATGCTAACTATGCAACAGGTCTCAGGCTTTGGGCTGATGCTCTACAGACCATCATTAGAAAGATTGTGTGTCATCTAGTGAACCTGCCACCTTCCGGGCCAACGCAGGCAGTGGAAGATACCATCCCAGACAGTAAGGCACTGTTCATTGATGGGTCCTTCGTACTAGACCAGGAGGCAGATAAATGTAAATGTAAATGTAGAGTATTTATATAGCACACTTCTACCCGGAGGCCTCGTAGCGCTGTATTCATACCACTGTGGAACCCATCCTGGCTTTCCTGTGAAATGTCCACTCCTGGGCACCCCCAAGATGAAGCCAGGCATCCACAGCGCTGCTGGGGCCGTTGTGGAGATTAAGCAAGCTATTACCCAGAGTCACAGAGTGGGACCCATGATTAGACTAGGCACCGAGGCGAGAAATATCAGGTCCGGGAAAATTGAGTCCAAGAGCCGCCGAGGTGGGAATTGAACCCTGGTCCCGGGCCAGACCTCTGCATCAGGGTCTGCCGCTCTAACCATTGAGCCACACTTCTGCAGGTGTGAGATACACTTGATATTAGTAATCGTTCATAGCCACGCATCATCAGAAACACATCAAGTCAACACACAGGTCACTCTCTGCCCACACCTTTCAGCATAGACGGCGGAGCTGACAGTGTTAATCAAAACCCACACACCAAGCATGGGGGAAACGGTAACAATTTTCTATAAGTCACCCTATGTCACTGCCACAGTGCATTCTAGTATAGGAAGGTGGGAAAGACAAAATTCCCTGAACTCAGACGGGACCATCGTGCACAGTGTCCTCCTAGAATTACTATTTGGTGCATTGACCATACCTAAATGCGTGGTTGTGGTGAAGTGCACCGTTCATACCGAGGGCAAGGATTTTGTATCCCAGGGGAATGGATTAGCTGCCCAGTTTGCAAAGAGGGCAGTGTATGGAGTCATTGGGGAGACACACATACTTTCCTTACAACAAGCATCAGACTAGACACCTCCTCAAGACAAGCCTTAAACAGAAACAGCCAGACTGTATCTGAGGGAGTTGCATAAATCTGCACTGCCTGGCAAGAAAAAGTAATGGGAAGCCCGGGGCTGTATGCAGACCACAGGCAACCTCATATACCAACACACACCCACAGGAAAGGCAGTGATGCCTTAAAGCCTTGTCAGAATAGCATTTTCCCAATGACACCTGCCAGCATACAAAGCAAAGTAAAACATGATAGCATAGCTTCAGTATGACTGGTGTATACTCAACCTTAAAGAAACTGTGACAATGTATTTGAATAAATATAAATGTACTGTTTGCCAATTATATTCGCCCAAACCTACACTCAAGTTTGTATCATCAGCAATCCTAAGGCCAACACGGTTCTTCAGGGTGTTACACATAGATTTCATCAGCATGATTGATTGATGTGCTAACTACCGATACCTGATAGTGGTCTACCCATATTCTAGGTGGATCGAAGCTGGCCCTTGCATGCACTGCAATGCAAGGTGATGTTCCTGGTAAGGGTAGTACTACCCCTGTGGGGGGTACCAGACGTTATCTGGCTAGACAGTTGGAGACATTTTATCAGTTCCATGTTCAATCACATCTGTACCCTGCCAGGAATAACACATATTTATTTATATGTCATGTTCAATAACAAGTCAGACATTTTTGCACTTCTATGTACCCTGTGTTTAGTTTGGTTGCTTCGGCACCTATTCGCTCCTAAGGAACTGCCTAGCCAAATGGAGTCTGTTCAAAAACTCACAGCGCTTGCATTGGGATCTATACCATATCACATATAATTACACCAACCCAAACACTAGCATTCCACATGCACTGCACAGTCCCCTTTTACACAACACCTGGTATCAGCACATGACCGCATGGGTTCCAAGACATCAGCCAGGTCATAAAACATCTGTTCACTGATACCGCATGCAGTAGGCACAGGCCAACTTTACTTGTCCCAAGAGGTAGTCCCTGAAAAAGCAAAATTCCTTTTCCACCTATAACTAAGCGGAATTAGGGCCAAAATCCAGCCATCAAAGTAGAACCTCACATAGTAGTAGGGATCTGAACCATTATGAGGCCAACGCAACTACTCTATACCTTTTCGCTGAGCCTAGCGATATTTAAATTGACCTTGACAGGATGCGCCAAAAGGGTACCATAGGGGAGAGTACTGAGAACAATGTTTGGCCCCAAAACTTCCCAGAGAAAAGATTCTTGGGGGCAGCAGAACCTCTCATTCAATGCACAAACACATCCACTCCTACCTCCATTTGTGGTCCAAGGGTGGCCATTATCATATCTGGGGCAGTCTTCTTTAACACAAAGTGGACCCCGGACATGGAGTTCCTGTGTAGAGCCATCCAGCTCGATGATATAATGGGAAATGGCTCTGATAGGGGAGG
This sequence comes from Lissotriton helveticus, assembly GCF_964261635.1. NCBI lineage: Eukaryota > Metazoa > Chordata > Amphibia > Caudata > Salamandridae > Lissotriton > Lissotriton helveticus. Next base: position 1,620,194,335 of record NC_136061.1, read on the forward strand.
GTTAAAAGAAAGCATAGACTCCCCATGTCAGGAAATCTGAAATGCTGAGGTGGGTGGATACACGTGGCTAGAAGGGAATACTTAGAGAAATGAAAGGGGTTAAAGATGTATGTCTCATGGGGATCCATTTTTGATGTGATGCTATCATGTTGTCTATCCAAATTGCTAAGTCGCGAGTTGGGTCCAATGGTCATCATTATAGATCTCACTGATATGTGCATGGAATTTGCATATCCATCTTAGTTTTGTATAAAAATGTTATGGGTTGTGTGCAGTTCGTCTTCACTGTGAAAGTTCTCATGGACCACCGATTGAATGTTGTCTTCATTGTGTCCTCACCTCATACGGACTTGTAATCCATTATTGTGGTGAATTAAAAAAAAATCACCCTGATGAAAAGAAGCAGACAAAACTTCATTTTAGAGAAAAGTTAAAAATACTAAGGGAGAGAATTTGCAAAGAATTCAGGCAGTGCAGCCTCGCCCCCCCCCCCCGAGGCTGTACTGCGTTGGACGACAGGAAAGGAGCAGGAGAGCGTCCTATCTTCAAAATGTGTCTCTCTTCTCCCCTTTCCCTTGCGCTGACGCTGATTACAGCAGCTGTGATGTGATGTGATGTGAAAGGCATTTGTAAAGCGCAGCGTACACTATACAGTTTCTTGGCGCTGAAGAGGGGAACAGAAAGCAACTGCCTGGGGGGTGAGAAGAGAAGAGAAGAGGGTAGAGGCAAGAGTGAGGATGAAGAGGAAAAGAGGGGAACTAGGAAAAGAAGGAGATTTGATCTAATTATACGCCGAGCGGAATAAGTGAGTCTTGAGGAGGGATCTGAAGTGGGTGTAAGGTGAGGCCGATCTGATGTCCAGGGGGAGGGCGTTCCAGAGAGATGGAGCTAGGAACGAGAATGTTAAACCGCCCCATTTCTTGCGCTTGATTTTGGGGGCTTTGAGAAGAGCCAAGTGAGCCGAGCGCAGATTGCGGGAAGGGACATGCGGATGGATAAGAGAGGAAATAAACGTGGGGCATAGGCCGGCGAGAGATTTAAAGATGAGGCAGCCTATGCACACACCGTTGCGCCATAGCACTATGGTTTGTGCATTACTAGGGTGTGTGCATTAGTGTAGCATAGTTTTTGTACAGGAAGGGTAACCTTCCTGTACAAAATACGATGCCCAGACACAATGCAAAGTATTTCGCACTTTGTATGCATGCTGCACAGTGCACCACGCATGCAAAGTCAGCAAAAGGAGAAATTAAAGCATTTCTCCTTCTGTGCGCCTACTTAAAAAGGGTGCGGTTTTCTCAAGCTAAACCCAATCTAGTTCATTTAGTAAATGGGGTTTAGCGCGAGAAACCATGGCACAAAGTGGCGCTGCTTTGCATGACTTTCCGTTATTTCCAGCAGTAAACAAGTTTACCAATGGAAAGTAAAGAGGGAAAAAAAGATTTTGCAACAATTTGCATCACTTTTGTGACATAAAGACATTGCAAAATCTTAGTAAATCTCCCCCTAAATGCGTTCTTGACAAAAATATAGTCCTTTCATGGATAAGGTGAATGTCCCACTCCTCATGTTAATTACCAGGGGCCCAGTTTTTCCTGTTTATTTTGCTTTATAAGAGGATTAAGTTGTGTTTACATTTGGGAACTGAAGGACAAACGGAACATGCTCGAATAATAATGCTATTTCAATAAAACTTGGTGAAGTTAACCGAGTGAAAACAACATGGAAATAGCACAGAGCTGTATTTCAAGAGTCTAATGGTTTGATTACGGGGTTTAGGTGTCATTTATCGCACCTGATAAATAATGATACCATGCTGTACATTATTTTGCGGGTGCAATAAATAGAGCCTATTATGAGTTAGTGGGGAATAACACGAGGATTATAGTGTGTAATGCACTAAAATCTGCATGGTACATACAGCAAATGCCATATAACTTTCCTACGTTTAATTTTGGCAGGTTTGATCTGCTGAAATTTAGCAACAGTTGAGGTATTTACGCATCTGATAGTTATCAAATGTGTTAAATACAGCCAATCTCATGATTCTGACACTGTGCATGAACAGGGGTTTGGTTGAAATTAACAAACCCACTCATAAACAGGCCCATACTAAAATCATATGGACAAAGTAAAGAAGTCTAGGTTAGGAAAGAATTAGGAGGTAAAGACTTGTTGTATTTTATACACCTAATGAGATTAATGTTGTGTAGCTACTGATGTTTTACTGAATGCTGTCATATTTTTGATGCAATTGTGCAAGCCAGAACATTGCTCACTGAAACTAAGAATTATGCTAACACAATGGAATAGATCGCAGAACCAGGTCATGAAGATAGAACTAGTAAACAGGCTTCCTGCCTTTCTCTTTCATCCCCTTGCTGTTTCCCAATAATCTTAGATCCTGAATGAGGTGCTCTTTGAAAGACATTCATTATGGTCTGTGCAAATGTGTGAAGGAGGTAATTTATTGCTCCCGCTGGGCCAACCTCACAAATGTTGATTGGTCTAGTAAAACGCAAAAAGATGAATGCTAAATTGACCTTAAAGTGACATACAGCCATTATGCTCCCTGCACAACCCTTCTGAGGTGAGGTTTAAATGGGTTGAGATGGAACACCTTCCTGGGCTCCCATGTGGCACTCATAACCATTAAGTAGTTCACATCAGAAACCTACTACTCTACTTTATATGGCCAACATCATTTAGCCTTCAAAGCTCTGGGATAAACTGGCTGCAGCGCCAACACCAGCTGGCCTTCTTTATACCCAGTTACATTCACTTTCTGGTCATTCCACTTCCTCAATAGCTGCTGACAATGTGAGTGGGTCACACACTGTGCATAAATGTGAGCTTCCTAGCCATACGAAATATGGATAAATATCCCTCTATGTGTAGTCCTGTACTATATATAATCCATTCAAGGTTGCAGGGAATTACTGAGTCTTTCCTTTCTCCTCTTTTCCCACACAGGGCGGGAACCCACGCAGGACACCCTCCTGCACTGGTACATTCACCACGCAGGTTGTATGTGAAACTTCTTCCAAACTTGATAGATTTCCCTTACAAGTTGATGAGCACGCTTAGGTCCTGATGAATTGCCGTTGAGGCATGAAACATGTTGACCACACTACAGGTGAGGGTTGAACGAAGCCGAACCACCTAACTTTTCAGCTTCGGTACCCCTCCCTTCACTATTTTAATAAGGCAGTAAGCCACATGAATAAAGTAATCTGAAGTGGACTTTTCTGACCTTTTTTAACTTTTTCCTTCACGCTCACTTCTTCACCTCCCAGGCCCCTCACACACACGCATCCATTGGCCAGGAACAAAAGAACTCCACCAAAGAGTAGAACTCTGTGCTACCCGTCAGGCATTGCACCGCCAGCCTGTCGTTGGAGCAGGAGGCCAATGATGACACAATACAACCATCAGGTAGGATGACAACAGTCGTCCAGCTTTTTAGTTGTGTGAGGCATCCTCAGTTCCGATAAGGGATCACCTTATTCCCTGTCGTGGTTTTACACCATTTCCAGTGAGAGAGTCACTCTTCTAACCCTTACCCTCCCTTGGGGAACCTTGTACATTTTTGTTGATTTCAGCTTAGTAGGACACGTACATTGGACCCCGGTAAAGATTGTCCTTCATTTGTCCCTCCTTGTTGTTAATATCACACACTGGGTGCACAAACAGAAAAAAAAAATAATTGAAACCCACTCCTTTAGGTCAGTGAATAGCAGGACAATATCTCACTTCTTACAGATATTCTGTAGTAGAGTTCTTGTAAAATGTATCCACTGGTCCATTGGTTTGTGGATGGTAAATCTGGAAATGTGTCAGGTTCCATGGTGTTGCAATGGAACACCCACAGCAACACCATGGAATTCCCCTTTCACATAAAGTGCTGCGTGCAAAGAACCCATATTTCCAAGGACAGGAAAAGCCATGCAAGGTGGCTTTTCCTGTCCTTGTAAATATGGGGCAGGAAAATGGGAGCCGGTGCGTCACGAAAAGTGACGCACCAGCGGCGCAAGGGGCTTGTAAATAAGACCCATATTCTGAAATCCGGTGAGATTAGAAGTGAGATTTTTAGGAAGGCACGTGTGTTGGTAGCCATCTTTGGACACAAGTGCAGTCTATTGAAAATGCACCCACTACAGTCCGGTTGCTTGGCTTCTTTCCTGCTACATCAGAGGAGGTCACATTTTGCAGTCCTGAATCGGGCTTACTTTAAGATTCTGATGTTGTGCAAGGTGAGCCATTTCCATCAGACCTTGCCTTTCTAATGCAGTCTTTGTTCCGAGCCAACGACATCCCTTTTACGTGAGAAAAAGGAAAGACATTTACATTCTAAAGGTTATTGCACTAATCTGTTTGAATACAATAGATAATTGCACTCACGACATTTTGGAATAATTCACATGAACATCTTGTTTCCTGATGAATTAATGCGAACGCATCTGAAAACATTTTATTAAACATGCGATGGATGAAAGATAATTTTGAAGTGAGTTGAATAATTATTTTGATGAAAAGACGTTCAATGAATGAGTACAATTGAGCGAGGACGTGCCCTCTTTCAGGAGCTGAGATTCCTATGGAGAATCTTGAACAAACAAATTCATATTGAAGAAACAATTCTTCATCTGAAGAAAAGAGTGCATTGAGGCACGGTGTTTGAATACCTGGGCCAGATGCAGTGTCCTGAGCTTGTGCACAAATGTATTATTATTACTGTAAAAATCTGAAACCTTACATTTCTAAGGAACCAAAATATGAAAGAGTACTTCCAGTATTTCCTCTCTCTGCACTGTTTATTCTTAGCTTGGTTTTAGGCACGAATCAAGTTGATGCTTGCAACCAGGTAATTGAGTAGTGGCATCAATGTAATTCCTGCAGTAGTGCAGAATTCAAAATAAGTGGTTCTTGACAGGTTCTGAATCTGCATACCTGGGGCCACCACAACCACAGTGAGCTTTTTGCCTGATACTGGGGGGATGTAAAATTAACCTATAATGTCTATGCCCATCTGTTCAAATGGGACACCTACAAGGGCTAAAGGCACTAATGGTGCCTTTCTCTTACCTCATGACTTACCACTCAATTGGCAAATTGGGCCATTCCCACTGCACCTCTATGTGTCTCTGCACATCCTTGGGTAGTAGAACAGAGGGTCCAACCTATACTGGGTCTTTCTATTGCCCAAATGCTGAACTAAGGGCACTTTGTGAGGTAGTCACAAAAGGAAGTTCTTGTAGACTAGCGGAACCACTGGGCAATTGCTAGCACCGGGCTCAGGATTCACTGTCTCGCTGTTAAGCAACTCTTTCTCCCAACCAACATAATGCTTTTCGACCATCCTTTTGCTGACCTATTCTTTGGGTTCCTTCTGAACTCCACAAGCATAAGGCACTAAGCTTGCACCTTGGGGAATTGATCTGGTCTAGGTCCTCCATCAGGTTGCAACCCCCTAGCTCTGGCAGTGATCCAGACTCCAACACCTGGTCCTCTGTTCAAAAAAATGCTGTAGCTTTGAGTGTTATGTAGCTTTCTACATTTAAAGAACAATACTTTTGAAGTTTGCATAAGTTGTAGAAGTATAATGTTTTTGTGTGACAAAGTAAAGCAAAATGTAGCGAGCTCTGTCACTTGTATCTAACCTTATTTCTTGTTAGTCAAAATTCACAATGTAGCTTATTAAACACAACATGGGTTTATGTAATAAAGCATTCACATGTTTAATTGGTAACACGTCTGATTGCATTTATTTCCAAAGCACACTATCACTTGTAAGGGTATTCTGGGGGCCAAGCAGCACCTACAGTCAAAGCTCCTATAAGGTTGTAGGCTCCTTCTCTTTTTTCGCAGTCTACTTCTACTTCAGGTCTGAGGAACATTAAGGCACGACTTCAGGTGGTGTTCCTTCACCTCTGGGAAAAAGGCTGTCAGGGAAACACCAGTTCTGGCTGCACAACAGTCATCTGAGTACTCTGCAGAGCACTGCCTTCCTTGGCCAAATAGAACTTGGAACTGAAACAAGTGGGTTGGTATCTCCCACTTTTATACAGTCAAAGCCAAACTGAGGTGACATGGTGTGCAGAACAACGATGATTGGGATGCAACCCTGAGCAATTGCCAATGGCTGAGATTATTTGAAGCATTCTACCTGTCACTTTTTTGTATACTTTAGTGTGTCTCCCTAAGTGAAACAGGTGGTCTGCCCAGACATGGGTTCCAAGCACACTGTGTTGCTGAAACTAAGATGCACCTGGCTGATGAGCCCCTTCCACTGTCAAAACCTGTCAGGGGTTGCTTGTGTTCTGGTTCAGAGAGGATCTGGCTGGCATTTTGGGTTGGTCTGTTCCAATAGGAGCAGGGTCAAGACTGCTTTTCATATAGATGGGTCTAAACTGAGGTGACAGAGTGTGCACAACAGTGATGGAGTGGAATGCCACTCCGAATAATTACCAGTGGCTGAGAGTAATTCAAGCATTCTGTCACTTTTTTGTATACTTTAGTGTGTCTGCCAAAGGTGGGTCTCATGCACACTATGCCACTGGAACTAAGCTGTACCCAGCTGCTGAGCCCATAAAAAGGGTGAAACCAGTCCTGGGTTGCTTGTGTTCCAGTTCATGGAAGGGCCTGGCATGACAATGCGGGGGGGACTGACCGATTGGAGCAGGGCCAAGACTGATTTGCATAAAGCATATTTGCATATAACTGGGGCCAAACTGAGGTGACAATGTTTGCAAAATAACAATGGATTAGGATGAGTCCCTGGGTAATTACCAGTGACTGAGATGAATTCAAGCTTTCCATCCATCACTTTTTTTGTATACTTTAGTGTGGACCGGGTTAAAAGCACAACGGCATTCACAGTTCTCAAGACATGCAGATCACTCTCCTCATTTTTTCTGTTCTGGTGGACCCTCACTCTACTGTTATGTTATGTTGCATTTATTTGTAAAGCAAGCTGTCAATTGCAGGGGTATCTTGGCGGCCAAGCAGCACCTGCCTCTTCCTGGAAAGTCAATGATCCTTTAGGGTCTGTATGCTACTTCTCATTTTCAGTTGTAAAGTATCATCTTCTGCTTCAGGTATGAAGAACAAGTTCTTCCATTCAGGCAAGACTTCCGGTGATGTCCCCTCACCTCTGGAAAAGAGGCTGTTATGCAAACACCAGTTCTGGCTGCACAGCTGTCAGCTGAGTACTCTGCAGAGCCCTTACTTCATTTGTCAAAGCGAACTTGAAACTGGAACAACAAGTGGGTCTGTGCCTCCCACTTTTAAACAGTCAAAGCATATGGAGATGTGGATTTTCTGTGAGTTCTCCTTTCAAGTGTACTTAGCAGGCTGCTTTCCAGCCACTGCATTTGTGTAGAGTGATGCTCCTCACATTAGGATATTCTCTGGGCTGGAGCAACAACAAGATGTGAGCTTTCTGCACCTATCAACAGCTACACTGAACAAGTAATCATAAAAGAGACAAAAGGTTGGCCTCAACTAAAGGGGTCCTCTTTACCTTAACAATAGAGACTGCTGTCTACCCTTCATCCCCATCATAAACCAAATGGCAGTGCTATTGAAAGACTAATAAGCACATCCTTCCAGCAAAAGGACTGATTACATTGCTAAAGGAGCCTTGGCTGCTTTGTCTCCACTTTAGTGTATTGAACGTCTCCCTCCAGCTTCAGGAATGTCAGTAATTATCTTCTACAGTGTAAAAAAATGAACTAACCTCTGTCTTGTACACAGGAACAGGACAGGGGCGTCCAAAATGGAACCCACAGGCCTCCATTACTCTAACTCACTCATACATACAGAGCATGTACCACACAGACCACAGACACACAAACACACACAATCATAGCATACACATAGGATGCTAGTGCTAGAATCTGGCTTAGCACATTGAAGCACAACTTTGTGTGAGTGAACCAGTTGTCCTCCACACCAATAAAAGGTCTAATCACTATAGATTCACAGTACATGGCATATGCAGCCGTCACCGTTGACATGCTAAGTCTATACAGGCACAGTAGTAAACTGTCAGTAAATGAGGGAATGCTTGATGGACTTTTTCAGGTCAGGTTACAACAACAGGTCCAGGATCCCACTTCTGTCAAAGGTGAGACTTAGGCATCTGCATGCACACTGGATTATGTGAGGCTTGGGCCAAAAATTCAAAAGCCAATATACCAGATATTCGCTATTGGACACTCACGGCATGGTAACACATCCAAACACAATGAAGATACATTTCTGTCCCAACACTGGTCATGAGTGGGCTTACTGATCCAGACCCAAACCCACAGAGCTGGGCTGTACTGAGCACCTGCTGCTGTAAGAAGATCTAGCTTTCTCTTGTGCAGCCATCTCTACAGCAGATGCATCACCCAGACGTGACTGCTGAGAAAGCCAAGAGAAACTGCAGGCTTATGCTGAGCTCTGAAGAAGGTGGGCAAACAAGTATCAGAGGAGCCAGACAGTGGCCTGAAAAGCTCCATCCCATTAATTGAATTAAAGTGACTCTTTGTGTGAGAACCATGGGACTAGGATAAATAGACTATGCACTATTACAAGAATACTGTCAAACTGGAACCTGTGCATAATGACCCTGGAACTAGACCCAGGGACGGGAATGGCCTGGATAATAAGGGGGATCAGTAGCGTCAATAGCAGGAAATTACCAAAACTCAATCAAGCACCAGGCCTCTAAATTGCATTGTGTCCATTTTCCTATGTGCACTGTTTAGTTTGAGTGTTCACTGAAGTACTTTTGTTTATAAAAGTCAAGCACTGGTTTGGACAATCATTTATTACTCTAAATTGAGTGCTGATTTTAGAACTCAAACACTAACCACCTGGGAAGCCTGTGCATGCTCTGCATCGCCACCACTGAGAGTCAAGTGTTGAGTGGCTTGTACTTAGCCCTGTTCTGCAGAGTCATAGTGGGATGGACACTTGAACCAGAGGGAAAATGACCTCCGACACCCCCCCCCCCCCCACAGTTGAGACCTAATAGCCCTTCGTTCCTTATAGTGCTTCAAACGGGTCTGATACGAGTATGAAGACTAAGGTCTGACCTGATTTATTTATTGAATGCAAGTAAAAACACATTTGTTTATATTCATGCAGTATTAATGCACATGCAACAAGTCCTGTATCACAATGATGTCTTATTTTATATCACCTTTTTATCTTGGTTCTGATGGTTCTGATGCAGATGCTCCTAAAATGGTGATTGATTTAACAGGTGGCTATCCATAATGGGGTGGAGACAGTGACATCACTTAAAGGAAAGTATTAGCAGTAGCTTGCACGGTTTGGCCAACTATTTTTTCCCATGGATGGCTCCACGTACGAACAACCCTTGTTTCAAAATTTGATAAAAATATGTGGGATTGTGTTTAAACTAAATGATGTAATCCATGAAAATCTGTAAGAAAATCAATAATTTTGAATTGTTGAACGTTATTGTACCATTCCCTTTGCGTATCCATCTTGTGTCCATATACGCAAGAAAGCTGTTTTCTTTTTTAATAACTTAACTTCTCAGTTGGTACAGCAGTGAATTGTGAAGAAAATTATGTACACGATGAAAGAACATCCTGCACAAGACAACAAAACGGTCAGAGCAAACCACATTGAGGAATGCAGCTACTCACCTCTAGAACAACTTAAAAGAAGATATAATTAACGAAAATGGAGCCATAACGTCAGACAAGCTGTAACATCAGGCTATTGAATAGGGGATAAACCGACTTTACCACCCACAGAGTTTAGACTTGTAGTCAATCTTAACAATGCTCTTTAAAAGTAGTCCGTACATGTTAGTACTGGGGGTCTCTAGTTAGCAATGGTGTACACCTTTGACCAAATAGGGACCTTTGCTTCTAAGTCAGGAGAAAGGGATTACACTGCTAGATAACCCCTGCTCACCCCCTTGGTAGCTTCGCACGAGCAGACAGACTTATCTCAGAGGCAGTGTGTTAAGCATTTGTGAATATACACAGTAATACAGTGAAAACACTACAGATGGACACCACACAGATTTTATAAAAATAAGAATTCTTTATATAGACTTAATAGAGACTTAACACAAGACCACAAACGACAAAAATACACACTACTGTACTTAAATTTGACTTAAAGATGATCAAAGTTGCTTAGTTCAAGTTGGTGATGAATGGGACACAGTTCTCAACAAAGTACATGGATGGGTCACGCAAAACAAACAAAAGGCTTGCAGAGTGGGAGATGCGTCGGTTCCGTGATTCGGGGGGGATGATGCGACACGCCTCAATGCTTGCGCAGAGTAGGGGATGCGTCGTGATCCTTACCGGTGCAGAGGTGATGCATAGATTCTCGGCCTGCGGCCCGGTTGCGATGCACAAGTTGGCGCCTTAATGTGATGCCACAATCCTGGTGCAATGCAAGAAGATGGCGCCCTTGCTGCGACGATGTGATGATGCGTTCACGCCCTGGCAGCCTTGTGACGACTCTGTACTTTGGAGCCACGACAGGCCCTGCGACATGCTTCTCCGGCGATGTAATGGCGACCGTCTCGATGGCGTCACACTTCTCCGATGAGCCGACAGTAGACACCTTCAATGAAGACACGCTTCCTGGGAGATGTGGTGGCGTCACGCTTCTCCTGCGATGCGACAACTTCAGCTGCGGCGGCATCAAGCTTCTTCTCATTGCGTCGTGCTTGCAGCTCCCAGCGACACGCAGGCTTATGCAAATGGAATTCCCAGCAAGTAAACTCTGAGGGGAGCTGGAGATGAAGTCTTTTGTCCCTGAGACTTCAGCAGGAGGCAAGCACAAGTTCAAGCCCTTGGAGCTATATTCTGCAAGATGATGAAAGTTCTTTAAAAGTTCCTTCTCCTTTCCTTGGCAATGAAGAAACCACTGCAGGCCAACCCAGCAAACAGCACACTGGCAGAGAGCAGTCCAATCTCCTGCAGCTTCCTTGGTGCTTCTCCTTGGCAAAAAGTTTGTCTTGTTCCCAGAAGTGATCTAAAGTTCTTGGGTCTGGGTCCCAATATTTATACTCCAAAATCCTTTGTTATCTGTTATGTTATGTTATGTTAACAGAAGCTTATAAAGCGCGCGGTCCCCAAAGGTTTCATGGCGCTGATGCTGTGTAATGGCATTGCGTACGGGCTGTTAGTAGGCTTGTTTAAAAAACCACGTTTTCAAAGCCCTTCTGAAGCCCAGCAGGTTATCACAGCTCCGGATTGACAGTGGGAGAGAATTCCAAAGTTTGGGGGCAAGGAAAGAGAACCTGCAGCCACCCTGCCGCTTGAGTTTGACGGCTGGGGTGGACAGTAGGTGTAGGTGGGCAGAACGCAAGTTGCACATGGGAACATGTTCAGTGACCATATCGTTGATGAACTTAGGGCTCTTGAAATGCAGCACCTTGAAGGCAAGACAGCCCGATTTAAATGCCACCCATTGCGCCACAGGCAACCAATGGAGTTTTTGCAGACAGGGCCTGGCCGATTGGCATCTCGGCTGTTTGTAGAGTAATCTTGCCGCCTGGTTCTGGACTATTTGAAGACGATTGAGCAGGCACAGTGTCATGCCCATGTAGAGAGTGTTTGAAAAATCGAGGTGCAAAAGAACCAATGCTAACACCGCTTGAACAAGGGCTGGATGGGTCAGCAGGTGAGCGATCTTTCTGATTTTTCGCAATTGGAAGAGGCTGGTGGATACCACTGAACCCACCTGGCCTCTAAGTGAGAGATCTGCATTTATAGTGACCCCTAAACTTTTCACAGAGGGGGAAGGGGTGGGGGGCCATATTCATTTGGCCAGAAGTGCGGGCATCAGCTGACATCATTTTCCCCAGACAACACAAGTTCCGTCTTGCCCGGGTTAAGCTTCAGATGGTTAAGGTCCATCCAACATTGGATATGGAGCATAGTGGTATTGCATTCCGTAGCGGAGTTAGGGGAGTCTAAAGGAAAAACCAGCTGGAGCTCGTCGGTGTAATTAAAGACGGTTACCTTCCTATCCTTTAATGAATGAATCAGTGGCCTAAGGTAGAAATGAAACAACAAAGGGGAGAGGGAGAAACCCTGTGGTACCCTGGGTGGGTACTTTGGGGGCAGTAAAGGTGCCAAGGCGTACTGCTTGGGTTCTACCTTCTGAGAAAGGACTTGATCCAGTTGTAAGCTGGGCCTTGTATGCCTGCTTGTTTGACATGGTTCAATAGGATGTTATGGTCGACAGTGTCGAACACGGCCGACAGATCCAGGAGCACCAGCGTCTGGGAAGCCCCCATATCAGCCCTAGCTCTCAGCGTATCAAATACCGCAAGGATTACTGATTCCGTTGAGTGGGCAGGCCGGAAGCCAGCTTGATTTGGCTCCAAATATTCTGATTGTTCTATAAAGTTAGAGAGGCACCCAACCACATGGGTCTCCATAATCTTGGCCAGGAATGGGAGAAGGGAAATAGGGCAATAATTGGAGAGGTTCACGGGGTCAGCCCCAGGTTTTTTTAGCAGTGGGAGACCGTGGCATTTTTGACGACACTAGGTACCTCCCCATTACTGAGGGACTCATTCCGGAAAGTGAGAATACTATGAGGCAATGCAGAAAAAACATCCCTGAGTACCGGAGAAGGGCAGCATTCATTGGGAGAACCGGATTTGACACGGGTCAAGAGATCTAGTGATGTATCAGGACCTATAACTGACAGGTGACTCAGGCAAAATGGGTTTCTGAAGATGTTGTCCAGTAGTTCCCTGTTGGCATTGGGTGGGATGCTCGCCTTGATTGCGGCGATTTTGTCCAGAAAAAAGTTGTTTAGAGAATTACACAATTCTTGGGTGGGACCCTGGGTAGGTAAAACTCTCTCATCGCTGCTCAGGTCGTTCACAATTTGAAAAATGTCTTTAGATGTTATATGGGCATTCAGTATTCTAGTAGAAAAGTAGGCTGCTTTAGCTGTCAGTACAGTTTTTTAAAATAAATATTGCGAGCTAGCAGGTACTGCAGTCTATCTGCGCTTGAATAGTGAAGCCTCCATTTCCTCTCGGCTTGACGGAGCTTAAGTTTTTGATCTTTTTGTTCGCTGGTGAACCACTTGTGGATGTCAGAATATCTAGCACGGGAACATTTGGTAAGAGGGACGTGTGTGTCACTGGCCGACAGCAACCAGTCCGCAATGTCCTTTTCCATAACATTAACATTGGAATTAAAAATAGGTGTAGAGCTGGCTAAGGTGTTAATAAAACCAGTTTTATCAAGGGTTCGCCACTTTCTTGTCGTGCCTCCCGCCGCTGTAGGGATCTTGATCCTGCCGCTGAAAGTAGCCGTGAATTCAATCAAGTGGTGGTCAGACCATATGCAGGGAGAAATAGAAGGTACTGACAGAGTGAGGTTGTGGGTCCAAATTTGGTCCAGGGTATGTCCTTTTATATGAGTAGGGGAAAATAAGTGCTGGGACAAGTTTAGATTGCAAAGTAATGCGGAGAGTTTGATTGCATGTGGTCCGCCAAGAACGTCATTAAACCAATAGCTCAGGTCACCAGTAAGTAAGATCCTCGCATGGTTCATGACGAGGTTGGCCATTTGTTCACTAAGAGAGAGTGGAAAAGAGGGCATGGACTGGGGAGGGCGATAGATAAGCACCAGCGCGAGAGATCCAATGTCAGTACCTAGTGTAATGACCAGATTCTCAGCCTCTGGCAGTTAGAGGCTGGTCATAGTGGCAAACTTATGGTTTTTGTATATAATGGCCATGACCCCACTACCCATCTTCCCTGAGGGTCAATTGACAGTCAAGATATAGTAATCCGAGGGGAGAGCCGCCAGAATATCTGGGGTAGAATCCTGGGTAAGCCAGGTTTCGGTGATCAGCAGGACATCAGGTTTTCCTGAGGTTAGCAACAAGAGGATGTCCAGCTGATGTTTAACCAAGGAACGAGTGTTCAGGTAAAGAACGCGGAGGGTGATCACCTTGTTTGAGGCGGGAGGGGGAGGGCCTGGAGGAGGCAGGGTAGAGTGGCCCACCTGCTCTTGCCAGATTCCATTGGTCAAGATGCAGTTATAGGTAATAGGATCCAGGGGGACTTGCTGTTGTGCTAGTACTCGTAAAGCTCTAGGGAAATACGAAATAAATTGGCCAGAGTTCATGGCCCCTGGGCCCGATCGGGCATGGACCGGCGCAGATGGGCTTGCCTTTGGCGCGCCTTCGGCGTGCCACCGGCTCATCTGCTGGGCTTCCACCCAGTGATGGACATTTATACCTGGCCCCGCCTCCAAGCTCTGCCTCCTGCCGGCCGATTGGATGAGGCCTAAGGTGGGGAGATGGATGAGTGACAGGGGTGCAGCAGAGGGAGCGGGAATTCCATTTTAAAAAGCAACGCGATTTGGGTAAGAACAAACAAGTTGTTTTGAAAGCATAACAGTTTTAAAAACAAAGCGCTAACATGCCAGGTCCGCGCGGCAATATTACAGAAATTGCCCGCTTCCTGCCTGTGACTGCTTTTAAGTGCCTGGCCCCGCCTCCAAGCTCCGCCTCCTGCTGGCCGATTGGGTGAGGCCTAATGTAGGGAGCTGCACGAGTGACAGGGGTGCGGCAGAGGGAGCAGGAATTCAATTTTAAAAAGAAACGCGTTTCGGGTAAGTACAAACAAGTGGTTTTGAACGTGTAACAGTTTTAATAACAAAGCGCTAACATGCCAGGTCAGTGCGGCAATTTTACAGCAATTGTGGCAGAGAGCCCTTTGCCTATTCCAAACCAGTTCTGGAGCACTCTGTTTATATGACTCCTTCTTTCCTTTCACAGTGCAGGGCAGAAACTTCAGACGCCCCACAGGAGGTAGAGCCAGCATTGTGGAGGGAAGGCACAGCCCTGGAGCACTTTTTTGACATGATTCCTTCTTTACTTTCACAGGACAGAGACATCAGACACACCACAGGAGGTGGAGACAGCATTGTGGAGGGAAGGCCCAGCCCTATTCAGGTCCCAGGTGCAAGTCCTCCCTCCCATCTAGATGCAGATCTCTCTATTCATCACTGGGCTGACTCAGCCTGTCTCCTGGAATCCCCCAGCCCTGTCACTCAAACTCCAGACAAGGAATACATTACCTAGCAGAGGCAGGCTTGGACAGTTAGACAAGAAAATGCCTACTTTCTAAAAGTGGTATTTTTAAACACAGAATGTTAAAACCAACTTTACTAAAAGATGTGTTTTATCATTCTGAGTTCAGGTATATTAAATTCGAATTTCTACCATGTTCCCTGAGTCAGTCAGGATTATAAGATGTAATAATCTAACTGCCTATTCTGGCCTATGGAGAACAGGTAGCCTTGCAATAGTGAAAACAAAAATGGTGGTAATTCACTACTATGACATGCTACACACACCAGGGCATGTCCTAACTAATACTTACAATGCACCCTGCCCTTGGGCCTACCATAAGGGTCTCTGATATGAATAAAAGGGAAGGTTTAGGGACAGGCAAGTGGGTGCACTTGCCAAATCGACATGGCAGTCACAGACTGCACACAGGCCGTACAATGGCAGGCCTGGGACACACTTTACAACTAGTGCTGCAAGCCCACCAGCAGCATTTGATGTACACGCCCTGGGCACACATGGTGCACTGTACTAGGGTCTCACAAGTAAATCAAATAACCCAATCATGAAGTCACTAATCAGTACATCAATTCAACATAGGGAGCACTTGCTCTGTGGCACTGAATAGCAGTGGCACCGTGCCCAAAGCATATAACCAGAAAAACATATCAAAAACAGAGGAGGCAATCAGTAAAAATGGATGGGAGATTCCCGCCAATGATGACAAGTCTAACAATACATTGTCAACTTTTTCTGCTCTATCTTTCAAAGTAGCTGCCTGTTTCTCAATAGCATACCTGCTTCATATTTTAGTCTATTCGGAAGTGAGTGGCAGTGCTCAGGTGATTTCCACTTATATGGTATTGTTAATTGTGCAGCCAACAACAACTGATCTATTCATTTTCTAGTGAATAAGAACAGTGAATGAAAATTGTCAACATCATAAACAGTAGTAATGGATATAGGGGAAGTGTAAGCCCATTGTTTTTTTTCAATGCAATAACCTCTGTCCAACATTTGTTTCTAATACTGCAAACCCTTTTAATTATTCAAACAGGAATCTTTCCCACTAACTGGTAGAAAGAAGCCATTCTTCCCCTATTGAAAAAACCTTCACTGGATCCAAGGGAGGTAACAGGTTATAGGCCCATAGCTAGGCTTTCATTTTCATCTAAAATTTTGGAAAAACATCTCAAGATGACTTTCAACATTTTTGGATGCAAATGGAATCATAGACCCTGTGCACTTTGGTTGCAGGAAATGATCTAGAAGAGGAGAGGCAAAGCTGTACTGATTTTGTAGGATCTTTCTGCTGCTTTTGATACTCTCTCTCATTTAGCACTTACCAAGGGGATAGAAAGTATAAGTGTTGGTGGGGTTGACATTGTTGCATTTGGTGATTTTACAACCACATCTTCTAATTTGCCCTGCAGGTCCCTCTGGGATCTTTTCCTGAGTCTGACCCTTTTTAATATATATGTGGCACATCTGGCCAAATTGATTAGATCATTTGGTTTCTTCAACTGCATCATATGTGGATGAAACACTGATTGATATACAAATCGCTAAAAAAAAAAAAAAAAATTGTAGTTTAACCTCGGGAGATCCATCAGTGGTTGCAAATCATTTTAGATCTGAGGTGCAAGTGGAAGTTGTGAGCTGGATGGGCAACAACTGTCTAAATTTAAACTTAGAAGGAACAGAGGTCATACTGTTTAGAAAAAACACTTTTTTTTACCTCCCACCTTTTGGCCCCAGGAATTAGGTCCTTTACCTTCTCCTGTCTCTGAGGTCAGAAACCTAGGGATTCTTTTTTATAGCAAGCTCACACTCTCAGAGAAGATAACTAAAACTACTTCTGCAGGTTTCTACCTCCTAAGACCATTAAAAGATATTACAGTTCATCCCCTTCGATCTACAAAAAACAGTAATCACCTACTTAGTGCTCTCTAAAGATGAATTACTGTAATGCCTTTTATTTCGACATTCAAAAAAGACACTTAAGCAAATTACAGATACTTCAAAATGCTTCTTGCGGTTTATTGGTGAAAATTCCCAAACAAATGTTTCTCGAATGTAAATTTACCTTGAAAAAATAAAAGACAAGAGGAGTTTGGCAAAACAGGAACAGTTGGTTAAATGAAATGCTGCGGCGAGGAGACCAGTGACAGAGTTGGGGTCTGAAGACTGTCTCAAAGTACATTGGTTTTGGCCATCAATATATACATTTCATGAAGTATCATAAAACAATTTGTACATTTTTTTAGAGAAATAAACCTGGGCCTAGTCACGGAGTCATAAATCTGACTACCTGATATGGAGGGATTGACCTTGTGTTGACACAATGCAGGCCGGTGGGTGTGTGCTCAGATGCCCAGCAGTGGCAGAGAGTGATCACTGCATGAGTGTGCATTGTGTTCTGATTGACTTAGTGTTCCTAACTTCATGTGGCATCTAACTTTACAGTGTTTAGGGAATGCACACCCCTCTCATCAAATGTAAATTATTAGGGCTAAATCTCCTTGGACCATTGTGGTGTTCTGGCATATCTTGTGGGATCAATCTGGGTTCCTCCTGTTCATGCCTTTGTCATGGGACCCCACCTGTGGTCCGTCAATCAGTTGCTTGAGGCCTTGGTCACAGGGGATGTCTGACCACATATTTCAGGGTTGATGGGGGGGGTCATATCAGGTGGATTCAACAACAGTGATGTGATTTAGTTGTTATGCGTTCATATATCATTGCCTACAAGGACATTGTATTTTCCATTATGAGCACACTCATCAGTTTCTCAAATTATCAGGCAGTGGCACTGGTTGCCTGAGGGAAAAAGAGTGGCTTTTACAGAGCTATGTAAGGTCTATAAAGCGCTTCATGATACAGGCCCTCACTATTTGAGGAAAGCATTTTGGGCCCGATGTAGGTAGCCCTTTACCGATCGGAATCGGCCGAAAATACCGATTTTCGGCCGTTTCCGATCGGTAAAGGGCTATCGAGATGTAGGGGCACATTTTCGGTAATTTTACCGATTCGTTATCATTACCGAATCGGTAATGATAACGAATTGGTAAAATTACCGAAAATGCAATGTAGGTAGCCTATGTTCCATCAGCACATGGCTTACAGAATCGGTATTTTACCATGGAATACAAATCCATGGTAAAAAACCGATTCCTGTGTACATGCACATCTGTGCATGTACACATGTGCCATGTGACAGACAGACGTGCCCTTAGGGCATGTCTGTGTGCCACATTGCACACATGCCCGTTTTGGGGGTGCTAGAGGGTGTCAAAGTGACACCCCCTGCACCCTTGTGAATTCTTTAATTACCGATTCGGTAAATACCGAATCGGTAATGCCTAATCATTCCTATGGGCTTCAAAGCCCATAGGAATGAATGGGCATTACCGATTCGGTATTTACCGAATCGGTAATTAAAGAATTGTTAAGGATTCGGTAACAAATCCAGATGTTGAGACCTACATCCCATTTACCGATTTTGAAATACCGAATCGGTAAAATTCGGTATTTCAAAATCGGTAAATGGGATTTACCTACATCGGGCCCTTTGTTCTTATAGGCCGAGTGTATCCCTCCAGCCACACTAAATATAGGAGGGTGAATTCTAAGTTTGGTTGAGCGGGAAATTTGGCACCGTTGCTGCGGAGTACCTTTTGCTTCAATCTCTAAACCAGCCCCAAACCTTTTTAAAGTATTACATGCTCATGTGGCTTTTACTATAGTGGTAGTTAAGCTGTGGTGAAAATTAAATTTGATATGTAGAATTGCAATACAAATCATCAGAATATACATACACAAATAAGCACTAGTCAAAGGGGATGCAGTTCTAGGTGCTGGAAGTAGTCCATGGAAAGGTGGTGATTCAAAAGACAACATGGGTAGGTTCATTAAAATAGTCCACTGTATCTTGAGGGTTTTAATTAAATCTAATGCTGGTGCATTACATTTAGAGAGGAAGTATGTTCAAATGAATAAAAAATGATGCAACAGTGGTGACAAGGCTCTAAAACACGCAAGGAAAATGGACCCCAATGTCCCCAGTTTCGATAGTAAAAGACAGCTATCGCTGAGCTTCTCACACTCTTATGCCACTTTACCACTGCAGCTTCTACACCAGTGATAGGAGTGCCCTTGTGATTAAGACTGAATGTTTTGATAATTGCAATTATTTTTTAGTTTTGTAAAAAATAAACTAGCAAAATAGGCTTGACATGGGTGAAAAAATCAATTTCAATTTGTTTTAATAGAACACCCGAAAAATTAATGGTTCCTTGAACTTAACCCACCACTTGAATGTAGCAGTGAGTGATATCGTACAAATTGAAGTACCTTGTTGAAGGTATGCCACCCTACTTTTGGTTTAAAATGTATTTTATTGATTTCATCCACAGAAAAACAAATGAGCCAGTGTGCTCCACAATCATCCGGTAACAACCCAGCATGGTACTATCGTGCAGGTGGCAGAAAGAACAACAAACTTGAATACAAAACCCCCCTATCCCATACCCCCTCTGCTCTCCTCCTCCTCAAAGAAAAAGGTGAACTTGTGCAATAGGGTTAGTGTAGCCCAATAGATAGGCCCCAAAAACAACTTATTATCAGGTATGTCAGGCGTGGGCGCCAGTGGAGGGTCTGTCAAACGTAATAGTCTAAGATATTTGGGACATGTGAGTTCTGTAAATTCCGATGTCGAAAGCGCTACAAGAGGGGCCCAGAGTTCGTGGAAGGAGGCCCCAGGGTTGGTCAGGGAGAGAGAAATCTTTTGCATCCCCATAATGGACCACAATTTGTGTAACCAGCCTAGTCGAGTGGGCAGCATCATGGAGCCCCAGTGTGTTTGTACGTTCTGTACTGCTGCTCCTAGAGTAAGGGCCATTTGTTTGCCTCTCTGAGAGTGATGCGGGAAGGTAATGGAGTTGGGGAGGCCAAGGAGGATATAGACTGGGAATCTGAGGGATCTATGTATCAGAGTGAGGGCCATTTGTTTGCCTCTCTAAGAGTGATGCGGGAAGGTAATGGCGTTGGGGAGGCCAAGGAGGATATAGGCTGGGAATCTCGGGATCTATGTATCAAAGTGGGAGTCGATCTCATCTAGTATTTGTGACCAATATGTCCCCAGGGAAGGGCAGTCCCAGAGCAAGTGAGTAGGAGTACCAGGCGCGCCGCAGCCTCTCCAGCACAACGGGCTACATGAGGGATTGCCCCTATGGAGCCCTACAGGGGTCAAATACCAATAAGTGGCCAATTTAGTGGCCGTTTCAATGGACGCAACATTGTGAGCAGTGCGACGGGCCCAATGGTAGATATCCTTCCATTCCTTTGGTAAAATTTCCCTTCCCAGTTTACCCTCCCACCGCAATTGCCCCAAGGTTTTCGCAGTGTCTGGGGGGGCCCTCATGACTTTGTACAGGTCTGACGTCAGGTGTGCGTTGCTGTGCCTTGAGATTAACCATCTCTCAAATGATGTGAGCAGCCGATCCGCACCCTCCTGCAGCACCCAATGTCTGATCTGGAGATAATGATATCATTCCGTTTAGGGAAGCCCAAGATCAGTGCGGAACTCCACAAACGGGCGGAGGCAAGAAAGATAAAAGAAATGCCAGATGGAGCGGGTAGCATCTGTCGTCCAGTGATGAAATGCCCCATAGTCAAGGCCGGATGTAAAATCTGTGTTCTTTACAATGGGCGTGATGGGGGACGGAAAGGTCGTAAGGCCTCTAACTGTTGCAGTCCTGTCCCAAGCTACCATAATGAGCCGAGTCACCTCTGATAAATATAAACTGTGATGTCAGCTCTGATGGGGGAGAAAGGGGACCCCCCAAAGAGTACGAGCTGCAAGAGCCCTGTCCATAAATAACCAATGTTTCTCATACTCAGGTCGAGACCACTCCACCAACATCCGTAGCTGAGCTTCCCGCCAGTACGCCAATAAGTCTGGTATCCCTAAGCCTCCCTCCATCGGGTCTCTGTATGTGAGATCGAGTTGCATCCAAGCTCTTTGGTCGCACCGAATAAAGCACTCTATGTCCCTCTGCAGGGCTCTTAGGACCCCGGCGGGGGGGGGCATCAATGGGAGAATGTGAAAGATGTAAAGAATTTGAGGCAACAGCACCATCTTCACTGCCGCTATTCGCCCTAGCTATGAGAGGGTGTGAGGCCTCTATTTACTAGTTTCAACAGGAGCGAGTAGTTAATTTGTCTGGTGAGAGAAATGGTGGGGGCCACCCGGAGGCCCAGATATGTGATGGCGTCCTGGACCCACTGAATCTGAAAGTCCAGCTGAAGGAGTTCCAGCGTCCCAGGCTCTAGGGACAGGCTAAGAGCTTGCGACTTATGCACATTTATCTGAAAGCCTGATGCCAGAACGAAATGAGCTAATTCTTCCAGGAAGGCCGGCAGAGATTCTCAAGGACATTCCAGGGTCGCCACCACATTGTCGGCATAAAGACGGAGCTTGTGCTCAGACTCCCCAAACAACACCCCTCGTATTAATGGGTCATCCTGGATACGTTGGGCTAGTGGCTCCATATAGAGGGCAAAAAGAAGCGGCAACAGCGGACAGCCCTGCCTAGACCCTCTACATATTGGAAAGGCCGCTGATGCCACCCCATTCACCCGCGCTGTAGCTGTAGGATTCGCATAACAATAAATACGGCCAGTGGACCCTGTAGAATGCCTTCTCGGCGTCGACCAAAAGGATCATGCGTTCCGCAGGGAAGCGCTTGGATCTATCCATCAGATGGAGAAGTCATTTAGTATTATCCGAGCACTGTCGTCCGGGGACAAAGCCTGATTGATCCGGGTCTATCAAGCCGGGGAGATGTTTGGAAAGTCGTGCCACCAAGATGCCGGTTTAAGTCCACGTTAAGAAGGGATATTATGCGGTATGAGCCACAGAAACGGTGATCCTTCCCAGGCTTGGGTATTACAGTTATTAAGGCCTCTAGCATAGAGGAAGGGAGAGGACTCTGTTGATCCGACGGAATTAAAAACACGTGTAAGAATAGGAGCCAGCCTTCCACAAAATTTCCTATAAAAACCGGAAGAAAACCCATTGGGCTCGAAGATTTGTTATGCTTAAGACGGGCAATCGCAGAGATAACCTCCTCCAAGCGAATTGAGTCTCGAGTTCTGCTGCTTGGGATGGTAGTAAGTTGGAAGTTGCTGCTCCTTGTAGGTACCGAGTCGGTTCAGTGTCAGGCAAGACTTGAGCCGAGTATAACGATTCATAAAATCGCCTAAAAGCTTCGACAATCGTCATGTCTTCGCTACTCCCTCCCCCAGAGTCCTGTATCAATGTCACCTTTTGCGCTTGTTGTTGGGCGCGGAAGCAGTTTGCAAGGAGGCACCCACATTGATCGCCCCCTACATAGAAGGCATGCTTAAGACGCAAAGCTGCATGGTCTGCCTGATCAACATCTAACCCTGCAAGTTGTGCCTGAGCTGTCTTCAACTGTCTCCAGACATGCGGCGCTCCTGTTCGCTGGTGAATACGTTCCAGCTCAACGACCTCGGCCATCAGGTACCCCACTTCCCCCTTCTGTCTTTATTGTCAGCTGACGCGATGGCAATAAAAAACCCCTAAGAACCACCTTCATCGCTTCCCATAGGGTTGTCATAGAGATGTCTGGTGTGTCATTTAAAGCTAGGTAGTCCGCTATGCTTCCCTCTACCTGTCGCACTACGGAAGGACGCTGGAGCATGTTCTCCCGTAGATGCCAAAAGTGTTGAGTAACACGCCTTGGGAGAAAAGTCAGAGAGAGTTGCAGCGCAGAGTGGTTGGACAATGGGCAGGGGAGAATCTCAACTACACTGGCGCGCTGTCTTAGTAGGTCTGAAGTGCAGATGTAATCACTTCTATTGTAAGTTTACTGAGGATGTGAGTAAAATGTGTACGCCCTAGTGTTAGGGTGTCTATGTCTCCAGATGTCAGTGAGCCCCGCAGCAGTCAAGAAGCGCTTTCTAGCCTTGGACAAAGTCCCCGTCTGACCCCAGTGTTGCCCAGATCGATCCATGTCTCCATCTAAGACCATATTAAGGTCCCCTCCCAACAAGACTGTGATCTCCTGAATGACCGTCTTAATGAAACCCTCCTGTCCACTATTGGGAACGTATACTGAGACCAGTACAAACATGTGTGTGACACAAATAAAGGTGTAGGCTAGAAACCTCCCCTTAATTTCAACCTGTTTGCTACCCACATGCCCCGGGAAGTGGGAGGAGACCTAGATGGCAACCCCAGCAGTCATAGAAGTGGCGGATAAGAACATTTGAATCAGAAATGCCCTCAATCGAAGGCGGTGGGTATCGGCCATGAGGAGATATGTCCCCTGAAGTAAACATATATGGGCGTCAGATCGCTCCAAGTAAGACAGCAGTGCTCTTCGTTTGGTGGGCTTGTTAAGGCATTTAACATTTAGGGACAAAATGTGGAAATCAGTGACCATGTTGGTGGGAATCCAAATTTGCTGTATCTAACAGCACTCGTCTGATGAACCTAGGACGGACATAGGAGTCTAGAAGATGAGCCTGCACTAGAATCGGAGAAGGAGGAGATATTCAAATGAAAAAAGGAAACAACGTAAAGTCAAGTCAAGTCAAAAACCACTTTATTCGATTTAGTTAAAAATCACAAAAGCATACTACAATCAATAGAGAAGGGCAATTTGATATCATAAAATGTACATACAGAATTATCATTTATATACACGGTTTAAAAAACAATTTAAAAACAGCTAAAAAGAGAAGGTAATTATTAGCCAAAATTACAGATACAAAGAACAAATTTCATCTTACAAAAGAGCATCCCCTTGTTACATTTTCAATCGCCTCCTCCTAATCCTAACTGCAGCAACAAGATAATTTGCCACGCTAAACATGACCAAGGGTGAATCCAACAGTTGGAGATATAGGAGGGCTGGTTTTGCCTGAAGAAAAGCTTTATCCTTCAATAAGGGTACCAGATACTTCTGTCTGGGCTTGTTGTAAAAATAGCAAAACAGCATTAGGTGCATGTTATCCTGTCGTGAGAAATTATCGCAATTACACACAGGTGCGTCCTCCTGCTTAAACCAACCCTGGCTTTCGCACAGAACCATATAAATCTGGTTGAACCGGAATTTTACTAGAAGCCACCTATGAAAAGGGGTATTCACTGTAGCAAGATACGGTTGCATGTCTAAGCAGGTAATAGTTATGTAGTGAGCTCTAACCATGGGCTTAGTGAGTTGCTGATCCTCTCTCTCTAAGGTCTTTAATTTCAAGAAATTGTGCTTGACCCAGTATAAATCAGATTTCTTCAGACCCATGGGAGAAGTGAATATCTCTGGGCGTCCTAATTCCAAAGAGCACCTATGGATATATGACAGCCAAGCAATGTTTTTGGATTTCTCCAGTTTTAAACAGTCCAACAGTATTTTATGGTTTAGGCCTAAGTTATTATTAACCCAGGTCCTAATCCATAAAAGAATAGGTGCTACTAAAAGGATATCGGTGATATACCCTAAACCTAACTCCTGGTGAATTGAAAATGTAGCTGTCGATTGAGGAAGTCCTAATATGGCCCGAAGGAACTTATTTTCCTCCCTTTGGATGGTTTCGGTATTCACGTAGCCCCACAAACCTGAACCATACCTGGCTATTGCCAGAGTTTTTGCCCTATACAGACTTAGTAAAGCACCACTCGACTTTCCTCCCAGTCTCCTAGAAAAACTTAAAATAGCATTTGTCGAACTCCTCACCGCTTTAGTCTTGGCTGTAATTTGAGGTAACCAACTGCCCCTTGTATCGAAAATCACACCAAGATAAGTAAAAAATGTTGACATTAGTGATCACTTCACCATTACAATAGAACGATTTAGAGCTGTTTTTAGCAGCCCCAAAAGCCATAACATGGGATTTAGAATTGTTTACCACTAAGTCAAGTGAGGACATGAACTCACTAAATGCGTTTAAAAGTCCCTGCAGACCTAAATGTGTCCGAGCTATTAGTGCAGCATCGTCTGCGTACAGGAGAACGGGGATACGAGTATCCCCTGCACGCGGTGTATCCAAGGTAGCAGTTAAGAGGTTTTTCTCCAAAGAGTTTATGTAGAGAGTGAACAACATGGGGGCAAGGATGCAACCCTGCCGTACACCCCTACTTGATTTGAACCAGCCTGTGCAATTTCCTTCTTGGTCCATTCTGATCGATGCCTTTAGGTCTTTATGAAGTTCAGCCAGGAAATATACAAGTGGAGGATCAAGGCCCAATTTCAGCAGCATGGTCCACAGCCGCGCTCTGTTCACTAAATCAAAGGCCGTGGACAGGTCCATCAATGCAACAAAAATTGACCCCTTTGATACTGTAAAATATTTTGAAATTAACAGATGGAGATTTAAACACTGATCCTCTGTACCTCTTCCTGTACGGAACCCGTACTGGGCATCCGATAAGATATCGTTATTCAGGGACCAATTGTTGATTCTTGCCAATAAAACTTTGCCCAAAACCTTCATAGAAGAATCCAACAAGGATATGGGTCGGTAGCATTTGGGATCGTTTCTTTGACCTTTTTTAAAAATAGGGACAATGATTGAACAAGCCCAGGTTTTTGGCAACCCCCCCTCAAGTACACAGTTAAAAACATTTGTTAGTAGCTCTGCCCACATGCCTGGGTTTAGCTTATAAAGATCCAGAGGAACCCCATCTGGACCAGGGGCTTTATTTACAGCTGAACCTTTTATAGCAACCTCCACTTCAGTTTTAGTAAAATATAACTTTGGAGGAGAAGTTGAGAAACAAGACATACTAAATGTCTCGACCGATTCATGTGACCCATAGATATTAGAGAAATGTTTGACCCACTCTGCTTCAGCAATGTTTACTTCTATATCTGCATTGTTTGATTGAGCAAATAAAGGGTTATTAATTATAGACCAAAATTTGGAACTTTGTTTAAGGGTAGCAGATTCCATCAAGGAAACCCAGGCTTCCTCTTTAATAGTCTTTTTTTCTAATCTTTAATGCCACAGCATATTTCTTCCTCAAGTGTGCCACCAATGACCTGTCTCTAGGGGAGTGTTTGAGCGCTTCCAACAGAGCAGAATGTGCCTTGGTACATGTATGGTCAAACCATCCAAAAGCTGGGGTAGGTCCCCTCTTTGGTCTAGCTATGAGCTCCTTTTCCACTCTAGCGCAAATATCCTCAAAAGCGCAAACTACCTCCCTCCCCCCCATGTCAGGATCCCTACATGTCCCCAATTCCACTGCCATGTTTTGCTCAATTATGGCAAGGAAATCCTCAGGACAAACTTTGCACCATTTAAGGCGCCTTCCCTGGTCTTTGCTCCTCACACCCTTCACAGCGGTGGACCTCAGAGCCCCTTTGCATAGACCAAAAGAGGCGTCTAAGACTAACAACACTGGGTTGTGGTCACTGAACCCACTTACTATGGCATTGTAAAACAATACATAACGGAGCAAACCCGGGGACATAAAAATATAATCGATGATCGATTCACTTCCCCTCGCATTGTATGTAACCACACGTTCCTTTAGGTCTAAAAACCCTGGTTCAAACAAATCATTAGAGGAAAGCAGATCCTCCATTGCCACTCCCTTAAGGCTATGCTCAAAATGTGGCAGAGTCGTATATTCTGGGCCAGTATCAACCTCAATATGGCAATGTAGCCCACACAAATGAACATTAAAATCTCCCATCAGTATGAGTTGAACAAAAGTGGTTTGTTTTGACATGTAATTGGTTAAAAAAGAAGACAACTCTTCTAAAACAAAGTTGGGAGGACCCCCCTGCACAGAGTTATAACAGTTTATTAGCACTATCTTATTATTGTCTTTTTTGCTGAATTTCCACCAGCTGAAAATAATATGAGGAGCTGGGGATTTCCTTAATAGTGCCTACGATGTTAACTGAGACTAAAAACAACAAACCCCCCCTATCCCTTCCCGCCGTGGAACTCTGTGCTTTGACAAAAAAGGATGTATAACCATCCACCCACAGAGCATTTTCTCGTGCCCAAGTTTCCTGTAAGGCCACTATATCATGTTCTTTTATCTTATGTGGCCAAATCGGGTCATCCTGCTTAGAACGTCATCCCGCAATGTTCCAGGAAAGTAGCCTGATGTTCCCCCTACCCAAGGCTGAAGGGTCATTTACATCCGTGATTGTATTACATGACAAATCAATAGAAACATTTTCATTACGAGAGACGTTCAGGCTATTAAGACTATGCTCTAGTCAATCAATATCTAAATTATTAGCCAGAACCGAGAATCGATTCGACAATGTTAAGTCATGGGTAGGGATATTTTTTACAAAATTAACTGTGCCACCAGCCCTGGATTGCTTAGTCACCCATTGGTTCGCTTGTAAAGGTGAAATAGGTTTATCTTCAGCCCATACATTGTTAATATGATGTGGCATGGTGTTCTCTCCACCATCTGACCTAATGACTGGGGGATAGAAAAAGCCAAGGGGCATCGCAGGAACACCTTTGCCTGCTGGATCAAGTGGGGAACCATCCCAAAAGAGACGGCTGGAGACGTTTCTTGATTTAAAATTAACAATTAAGCAGTCTTCTGCTACACTTTTCCTAGTTGTACCCACCCAGTCGACCCTTCTACCTGTCAAAATATTATCTGCAATGTTACTTGCACCCGTGCAATTCGCGTTGCACCAATTTATAGTATGCTTCAGAAGGGTTTCATGGTGTTCAACCTCCCCCACAGCAAGTTTAGGTACATTAACTAATATAGCTACAAATGGTGTTGCGTCAGGAGGTAAATTTACTGGGGGTACCATACTCCCCCGACCCCCCTGTGTAGCTCTAGGCTTTACTATTGGGGTTTTACTAGATGCGGCTTCTGGCAAAGGTGCGGGTAAACCCTTATTAACCATCCCTTTGTTATGAACAGGGTTCTCAGAAGTCACTTTATTAACCACACTTGCAACATTAATGGATGGGCCACCAGACTTGGGTGCAGGCACCTGTACCGCTGTTGAACAAGATGCCACTTGTATAGTAGTTGAAAGAGCCCGTGTGTTTAAAATGTCATTAATGCGCTCACATTTCACCAGAAGCTCCTAGACACAGTCCTTCAATGTTTCAGTAATGTCAGTGGCAATCTGGATAAGGGCGGATTCCAGCTTTTCCGAGATTTTTTTTTCAAGTAGAGCTGAGATACCCTCCTCAGTAACACACATTTCGCGCTGAGCCCCAGGTTGACTACAAGCTATGCTTCCCATATCATATGTGGTCGCCGTAATAATAGGTCTCACTGTTTCAGGCAGAACCGGGGTTGGAAGAACCGTGGGAGATTGAGGCAAGGTTGGCCTACATGACTCAATGATGACCCTGGGTTCCAGCGGGATACAATTAATGGTGGAGGTATTTAATGAGTCCGCGTCAACTGAAGTAGTTTCCAAACCCAATTCATGCTCTGACTCTGCGATCTGCGTTGATAGTTCAGACACTTTCGTAGTCAAAAACGTGATGATGCTAGTGGTGTACTTTGGAACCTTAGCTTTAGCCTCGCCAACTGGCGCTGTCACATGTTTGCGCTTACCCATGATATCAGAGATGTGGCCCGTCCCGTCCCTGGTCGTCCTTGGACGGCCTTAGACCGCCCGCCCTCTGCCCGGGCTCCGCCCGGCGACGTCCGCGCGCGTCCCGCGACGCGGAGGGAGCGTCAGCTCTATGTAGCGCCTCCGGGCGCGAAGAGTGCGGGAGGCAGGAAGTGCCCGCAAAGCTCGCTGGGAGGTGTAGTCTCCAGCCGCGGTATTGTTGCTGTGGCGGCGGGACTACAGCGTTCCCCACCCAGGAGCTGGAGCTGCTTGCGGCGTGGAGGTGTGCTGTCCGGTAAGCTGCTGGAAAAGTCCCCCTGAACTAACAAAACAAGAAGAACTGTCATGAATAGATTTCACAAATGTCTCAGGCGGGCTGCCTGTGGTGAGAGGTGGGATGGATAGCAGAAGTCCCCGCCTCCCCCCCCGCCCTGGGTCCGACTTTATCAACCGGAGTGGTTCCACCAGGAAGCTGGAAGTGAGAAGCAAAGATGGGTGACATAAAAAAAAGAAAGCGCCCATGTCAGTCAGCAGAGGTGAGGGTGCAGTCCTCGAATAAGGATCGGAGAACAGCTGAGCGTTCCTTGGCCATATCGTCTGTGTTAGGGCGAGAGACTGGCGGCGAGCCCCCCACTCTCCGCCAGTGGCCTCCGTCCTCTCGTCGAGCGGGGCTAATGTGCTTCACCTGACTATCGTGGTCCGCCCCGGGATGCGCAAGAGAGAGGACGCTTCTTCTACAGAGCAGATTTGGCGGAGTTTACCTTCCCATTTGAAAATGAGCCTGAATGAGTGCCCCCAGGAGTAAGCAACATCCTTAGAGCAGAGGAATGTGATGATGGGTCAGAAATAATGCAGTTTCTGAAGAGTGGAGGCGGCTAGGTCTTGGAAGAGGAGTGGTTTGCATGAGCGGAATTTGATAGGATGCTTAGACCGTGCCTCGTGCAGAACGCGCTCCTTAAGTTTGAAATCATGGACACATGTCAGGATGTCAGGCAGTGGAGCCATTGCTGACCTCCTGAGGCCCATTCTGTGTGTGCGATCCAGCCAGATGTCCTGGTCAGGGGGACCTCCTAGAACGTGGCAGAACAGGTCTACGACAAAGGCCTCTATATCCTGAGCCTCCATTCCCTGTGGAACCGCTTGTATTCGGATGCTGTTTCGACGAGAGCGGTTCTCCAGGTCCTCTGTGTGGGATTGGAGATCTAGATGTTGTTCACGCAGGTGGAGCACCTCCTGCTGAAGCTGAGACACCTCTTCATCCCTGACCGCCGTCTGGTTCTCCAAGTCGTCCTTACGTTCTCCCACAGAGTCAATATCTTTGAGCATCTACCGGATTTCGGCCATAACATCCTTTTTCATAGCATGAAACTCCCTGAACAGGTCCGCAAAAAGTGATTCCAGGACACTGCGTGTGACAGGGCCATCGGACTCTGCCAGGTCCCGCCGGCCCATGACCCCACCCGCCTCTGACATAGTGTCTGCTCCCCTAGCCCCAGATTTGAGGAATAAGTCTTTGACAGGCCTGTCTTTTCGGCCTCTTGAGGTTGCCATGTAGAAAGGTCGCGTAACCGGCTGGAGTTAAGGGTGTGCCAGCAGCGCCAGCACCCGGCACCCAGCACTCCCAATGGTATTCCTGATCCAAGTCTGTGGAGATATTGCCCCTGCCACCAACCACATCCCCAAGAGAGATCTCGTCCCTTCGCTTTAGCTGCTGGCCTCTGGCAGCACAGGAAAGGCTCTCACAATGTTGGTGTCTCATGTAGTAACCAGGCGCAACACGATCACTCAGCTGGAGTTAATGTCTCCAATAACAATCAAGAGGGTCGCAGGCAGTCACAGGAAGCGTCCCCGAGTCACCCCTTCCAGCGCCTCCCAAGGACTTGCTCTCTAAAAGACAATGGTTATGGCTGAGCCCCCGGTCAATCACCAATGTCTCCGAAATCGGACCAGGGCTCTCGCGAGCGATCCCAAGAGGGCAGTCTACCCTATCTATATGCGCCTCACCCGCAATGTTCAGTAGAACAAATGGGGCATGCAGGGTGGGTCCAACTGCCCCAGTCGCAGTGTCGCTGGCCGCTGGCAATAACGGCGGGATTGGTCTCTGGCCTCTGGCAGCACAGGAAAGGCTCTCACAATGTTGGTGTCTCATGTAGTAACCAGGCGCAACACGATCACTCAGCTGGAGTTAATGTCTCCAATAACAATCAAGAGGGTCGCAGGCAGTCTCAGGAAGCGTCCCCGAGTCACCCCGTCCAGCGCCTCCCAAGGACTTGCTCTCTAAGAGGCAATAGTTATGGCTGAGCCCCCGGTCAATCACCAAGGTCTCCGAAATCGGACCAGGGCTCTCGCGAGCGATCCCAAGAGGGCAGTCTACCCTATCTATCTGCGCCTCACCCGCAATGTCCAGTAGAGCAAATGGGGCATGCAGGGTGGGTCCAACTGCCCTGGTCGCAGTGTCGCTGGCCGCTGGCAATAGCGGCCGGATTGGTAGGCAGGCAGGCCCTCAGTGTAAGTGCGTGTAGTGATGCGAAGATGTCCCCAACCAAGCACATCTGGAGTTCTTGGCGCCGCCAGGCTCCGCTCACCTCCACGAGGTCACTCCAGGCCCGCCCTCGCTACTCCCAACAGCTGTATGCCGGGCAGGCAAGCGGGCCCTGCCATGGGCTTGCCTGTTTCTCGCCGCGCTCCAGAAGAATGTAGGCTGGTCCCAACTGCCCTCACTGTAGTGCCACTGGTTGCTAGTAGTAGCTGCTGGGACGACAGGTCGGTGGACCCCCCCACGTGAAGAAGCGCAGTGGTGCTAAGAGACCCTCCAGCATGTGTTGCACAGATCTTGGTGCTGTCAGGCCCCACTCACCTCTCAAGGCCACTCCAGGCCCGCACTCACTGCTCCCAACTGCTGCAGGCCAGGCAAGCTCTGTTATCAGTGCGCCCGAGTCCCGTCACACCCCCGAAGCAGCTGTGGTCCTCACCGTGGGGGTGCAAGCCTCAACACCCGCAGACTAGGAGGGGGCATGACAGGAACAGCGAGGCTCACTCGGCGTGTCAGGCTCCCCAGGGGCGGTCGCACACTCCAAACAAAGTGCCGCTGCGGTTCCTCAGATGCAGGCCAGTACCTCCATCTTGATGCTGCCACAAGCGGGTGTCATGCGGCTCGTGAATGCCGCCGGGACTCACCAAGGCATCTGGGATCCACAGCGGCAACCCCCACTCCTGCTCATCACGATGGCTGGCGGCTGCAATCAAGCTCCAGGCGCACTCAGCCCCGGGTTTCCTCAGATGCAGGTCTACACCGCCATCTTGATGCTGCCACAAGCGGGTGCCATGCGGCACATGGATTTCCTAAGAGCTCGGCCGTTGGACAGTGCCAGCTCCGCAACCGCTGCCGGGGCTCACCAAGGCATCTGCTATCCACAGCGGCAACCCCCGCCGCCGTCAATCACCCTCCAGGCGCACTCAGCTCCGCTCGCTCCCGGGTCGGAAGCCTGAAACTAGCCCTCGCTCTCCGCCTGGTGTCCCGGAGGTGCAGACAAGAATCACGAATAGCACCCAGGTCGGAATATGCCGGTAGGGACACGCTAGACAATGCTGGGCAGGTAAGGCCCCGGTTGTGGGCAGGAGCGCCGAGTAGATGCTTCCTACTCATCCGCCATCTTGATCACACCACGCCCACCCTACGTTTAACACCTCTATCATCACAATAACTTTTTCCGACACTTGGAAACACACCAAAGCAGACCAATACTAAAAAAAACACCACCAACCCCAGCATACTCAGAAGCCAATCTCCCTGCTTTCCTTCCCAGCGAAGGTACCGTAAAAGATCATCAACAATAAACTCATGACACACCTGGAGTAGAACCAGCTATTCAACCCCTCCCAATTTGCCTTCTGCAGCAATCACAGAATTGAAACTGACCTATTAGCAGCCACTGATGACATCCAAAACTTCATCGACAAAGGAGAACCAGCAGCTTTGATCCCCCTGGGCACCTCAGCATTCTTTGTCACCGTATCCCACCACACACTGATCGAAAAACTGCACCATTTCAGTATCCATGGGGATGCGCTCTGACGGATCAACTTCTTTCTCACTGAAAGAACCCGGAAGATCCTCCTCCAACCTTTCACCTCTGAACACAAGGAGATCACCTGCAATGCCCCCAAGGGCTCAACCCTCTGCTCCAAGCTCTTCAATGCATATATGAGGTGCTGGCCAACATCATCAGATGCCATGGTCCCAACATTATTTCCTACCCAGATGACACCCAACACATCCTCTCTCTCACTGATGACAACACAACCACCAGAACCAACTTTCAAAGATGCATGACAAACATCGCCGACTGGATGAAGTACAACTGCCCGCAGCTGATCATAGACAAGATGGAAGTACTGATCTTTGGCAACAGAAGCAACACATGGAAAATCTCCTGGTGGTCATCAGACCTAGGACCCGCACCCGCACCTACTCCCTCCGACCACAGCCAAAACCTCAGAATCCTCATTGACAACAAGCTCACCATGAAACAACAGATCAACACCATCTCCTTGGCCTCTTTCCTCCCTCTGCGCATGCTACGCAAGATCTTCAAGCGGCTACCCCTACAAACCAGATACACCATTACACAGGCC
Source organism: Lissotriton helveticus (assembly GCF_964261635.1). NCBI lineage: Eukaryota > Metazoa > Chordata > Amphibia > Caudata > Salamandridae > Lissotriton > Lissotriton helveticus. The sequence continues at coordinate 1,620,227,658 of NC_136061.1, forward strand.
CTCATCACCAGCCGCCTGGACCACGGCAATGTCCTCTACATAGAAATCGCCAGACACCTACTACAGAGACTTCAGACCATACAGAACGCCACAGCCAGGCTCATCCTCTGCCTTTCCAGACCAGCCCACATCACACCCCACTCAGGCAACTGCACAGGCTCCTGTACAGACGAGGTGACAAACCAAGCTGCAGACCCATCCACACACAGCTCTACACAACCAAGGACCTGCATACATTAACCATCTCCTGAACTTCAACCGACCATTAGGAAGACTATCCTCTGCTTCCCTCTCACTTGCCAATAGTCCCTACATCTACCAAAAAAGAAGTGGAGGACGGTCCTTCTCCCAAATCACAGCAAAGACCTGGAACAGCCTCCCCATGAACCTCCTGACCATCACCTCACTTCCGGAATTCCTAATGGTCTTAAAGACCTGGCTGTTCGAATAAGCTTTTGGAGCCTTCAAGCGTTTGGATACCCTATCGGGTGATTAGCTGTGCTTTGTAAATCTTGATTGACTGATTGATGTGTAATGGAGAGAGTTACTGAAAAGATTAGTTTGGGATATTTTCAAGTACGATAAAATGTTTTTTGCTTTCAAGATGATAACATTTCTTTAGCCATTTATAAAGGATTACAATCCACAAAATGATTCATTAAACATGATTTAGAAACAATTGTTTCACAGCTCGTGAAAGTACAAGACCCACAGATGATTGGTAAGCTATGAGCACAGAAAAATAAAATAAATGGATAAAACCTGTTCTCAAAAGGAAAAAAACAAAATCAGAGACATATTTCTAGCAGAACCATTCATAAATGTATGAGCAATTGTTGTCCTGATTCACAAAAGGCCTCAGCACTCCTGGCAGAGGACCCCCAGTCATTAAGTAGTCTCCATACTGAGGGCATAATTTCTGTAATGAGAATTCTTATTGTGGAGATTCTGCCCCGAGTGCTGAGGCCCTTGTGAATCAAGCCATGAGTGTTTTTACTCCCACATCTACACTTGTGCATTTCATTGGCATGACATAATGTGTTATAGTGAGTATTTCGTATCTCTTAAAGCAGGGTACAGATGGGTAGCACAGCTCGAAGATTTACTATAACTATGCCACAAACGAAAACAAACAAAAAAACATAAATATAAGGCTGCAACTAGATCACTATCAACACAACAAAACATTATATATTTTGTACAAAAGTAGCACTATGCACCATTTTATTTAACCAGCTACACACCATAAACCATGTAGCTCCTCTGGCTTTCTATTCTATAGATGCCAGCATCTGTGCTACAATAATTTTCTCAAAATAGTGATTCAAAAGCAGCACAGAAGTACATTTTTAATTAATTCAAGAAAACTGACACTTTTCCAATGTACGTGCTTTTACATATTGTAAATGTGGTCTACACACCGCAAGATGGAGGCAAGTCTATGGATGGAAGCAAGAGTAGGACAAAATATATATTTTTTAAAACACTGACATCGGGGGTGGGGGGTGTTGCTACATCACTAGGTCAATTTGTGTAAGAGAATACTTCTCTGACTCCCAAATGGCTCCCAGTTCTACTCCCTGCATAGGTTCTCTAATATCTTTGCCCTTCTCTAATGACCTTGCCCCCTTCCCCTCCTTATCCCATGCTCATTGTAGAACATAGAAGCCTCCATGAAATCTGGTTTAAGAGGCCATGTGAGGATGTCTTGTTTGCACATTTTGCTAACCAGTATTATACTGATATAAGAGTCCCCACAAAGCTGCCCCATTGACCTGTATGGATATAGATTCGAGTAAAGGAAGAACACCAATTGCTACCCTCTCACAAATGAATTATGTTGATTGGTTGCTTTTCTTTCCCTAGAACCATAATTTACATTGAATACAAGCATTTGCCCACTTAAGTAAGCAACTGTCTCAACCTACCCAGATCAAAATCCATATTGAAATGGGGTTAAAAGTACTTCCTCCGTTCACCTTGTAAATCCATGCAGTGGGATCCTCAAGCTACCTCCCATCCCATTGAGACACATAGGACATTCTTCTTGAACAGGACATATCTTGATTGTTAGAAATTGGGGTCACTAGTTGGCAATGGCTTGCCCCGTTGTTCAAGAAGAGACCCTTTTGCCTAGTCAGGGTATAGGGGATACACTTCTAAAATAACCACTGCTCGCCCACTTGTGGCTTTGCTCAAGCAGACAGGCTCATCTCAGAGGCAGTGTGTAAAGCATTTGTGCACACATACAGAAATACATTGAAAACACTCCAAATGGACACCCTACCAGTTTAGAAAAATAAGTAATCTTTATCTATACCAAATAAGACCAAAACATCAAAAATCTACAATATAGTAATAAAAATATGACTTTCAAAAGGTAGGAATAGTTTGGTTCATAGAAAATTGTAGATGCAACACTTCCTTAAAAAGAACCCTAGAGGCGTCGAAATCAAAAGCAAGAACAGCCGCAGGGAAGTTGATGCATTGGTTCTTTACACACAGGGAAGGTGACTCGTCAGTTCCTTATTGAAGGGGAGGTGATGCATTGGTTTCTAACTGTGCAGGGAGGTGATGCTTAGGTTTCTTACTGCAGTCCCAGCGTCCTTGTAAACTTAGTGCCCTGGTGCGATGTATGAGGATCGGGGAGTCAGCGGTTCTCAATGTGGTGGCGGCAATGGAGCTGCGTTGATTTCTTCAGCCACAGTCCCATGTTGCGCTTGTTCTGGCAGTCACACAGCAGGGCCAGTGTCAGAATCGCTGCAGTGATCTTTGCCTTCATAGATTGGTGCACTCAATGCGATGTATTGTCATTTTTTGAGCTGCGGGGCGGTGCTGCATCGGTTTCTTCATTGATGCATCGGAAACAGGTATGGATGCGGTGCGTTTCCCTCGTTGCATTACTTTTCTAGCTCCCAACAGCAGGAACACCTCCAGAGTCCCAGAACAGCAGCAGGAACCTCTTGGCAGGCCAGAACTCTCAGCAAGGGAGTTCAAGGGAGCTGGGGGTCGTTGTATCCCTGAGACATCAAAAACAGGAGGCAAGCTCTACTTCAAGCCCTTGGGGATCTTCCTCAAGCAGTGGACACAGCACACAGCAAAGTCCTTGTCCTTTCCTTGGCAGAAACAGCTCTGCAGGCCAACCCCAGACAGCACACAGCAAAGGAGCAGTACTTCTCCTCAGTTTCTCCAGCTCTTCTCCTAGGCAAAGATTCCTCTTGAATTCCCAAAATGATCTAAAGTTCTGGGGTCTAGGTCCCAATATTTACACTGCAATTCTCTTTGTTCTCTGGTGGCAAAAAAATTGTGTGCTCAGTCAAAACCAGTTCTGTCCTCTCTGGTGCAGCTTCCCGGTAGGAAGTGGAGACAGCATTGTCACAGGCAGACAAGGTCCATTCAGGTGTGAAAAAAATCTCCTCCCCCTACTTTGAATGTAGCCTGATGGAGCGAGATAGAAAACAAAATTTTGTTTAAACTCGCGAAGTCACATTTCCATAACATGAATAATAATATTAATGATTTGTGATATGTCGTGCTAATACAACTTAGATTAAACTTTACACGTGGGGGGACTAACATGTGTGCTCATAAACGTGCATAATTGTTGCATCTTTTTGTTCGTGCAAAATAATAAAATAATGTATTGTTTTCGTTTTTGTCATTATTAACTGCTGCAAACTTAAAAGAAGCATGTGCTTATTTTGCTTTTCCTTGTCTATGTGATGTCATTTCTACTATTCTAGGTGCATATAAGTCTCATGGATTAATGGAGACTGGTAAATATAAACGCTGCTTACATGTTTGCATTTGCTAGGTAACATTTGACTAATCGGGTGGGTTAATTAATAGTAAAACCTGGGGTGGATACAGAATCTACATTATTTCTTACATTAATACTTTTCTTGTGTTTGTTTTATACTAGAAAGCTTAAATTGCCTGCTTTTGGGCCTAGTTTGCTCAGGTTACAAAAAGCTGAAATTCACTTCTGCAAAAGTCACGAGACGCCCATTATGAAGTAAAGTGTTCGCCAAAAGCTGCATTCACAAAGCAAAAACTGACGTGCTATCATCATTCTGTCGGACATGGCCAAGGTCGAAAAAGAACATTTTGTCAGCCTTAACTTGGCATCCGCGGAAGTCGCATGGACGCAGCGAGAACAATTTTGTACATTTGTTGCAAACCTAGGAAGCTCCTGGTTGCACTCGGAAGAGACAATGGTCTTTAAGAAATGTGACCTAATGGAACTTTTGAAATGTGGGTGACATGTCACTTGTCACTCTCAGCCAATGGGACGTCGAAGATTTCTGAAAACTTTCCTTTGAGTAGTTTAGTTAGCGTAGAAAGGTATAAAAAGTCATGCCCCTAGGGATGGGCTGGCTGCTGCTTTCTGACTTTCCGATGAGGGTGAAGTGCTGTCGGACATTGCGTGGAGCACGTAAGAATCCTCAGAGAACTTTACTTTAATTTCTATCTATTTAGCTTAGCTAGGGACTTAGGATTTAGAAATGCTAAACTTTTAAATACTTACTTAAACTTTGATTCAATTGCTTAAATTGTAATTTTCTTATGACTTTTTACAATCATACTTGCTTTAATGCTAATAAATTACATTTATAAAACTACAATTTGAAATACCATAATTTAGTAATAAAATCTTACTTTTGACAAACAAGCTGGTCTTGATTATTCAGAAGTTTGGGTTACTATTAGCTAGATCACGTCGCCAATGGTGGTCGTTTAAATAGTGAGGATGTGTTATAATGACAATATTCTTTCCGCTAATGTATAATATTGTACATAGTTTGTAAATTAGGAGTATATAGGTTCAATCTGACCACCTGATTCAGTAGGCCCAAAATATGTCAGGTTTATAAATGGGTCCATGATTTAGTGTAGAATTTTGTTTATAGGTTATGAAGTTGGGTAGCGTTGTTTATGATATATTTTCTATAGGCCGCTGGATCAATTCTCTGGTAGCAGAAATTGATGGTTGCTAAGGGTAACCAAGGTAATATGTTGGTTGCTAAGGGTTACTAAGGTATTATGGTATGAAAATAGGATCGATGTTTTAACACATGTTGAGTTTGTTATTCGTGATATCTGTAAGCTATACCGGTATAGATTGTGTGACGAGAAATTAGTCACGCAAGCCATCTGTTCTGTTTGTAGTGATATCGCCGAGTATCACAAGAGGTATCGCCGTGTACCATAGTGTTGTCGCCGAGCAGCACAGTTTTAGGGTTAGGTGTGAATCTTGTATAGTAAGGGTTTTCCAAGAAATTAGAGCAGCATGAGAATAGGGACAAAGCGCCTTCCATAAAACTCACTGTGATAAGAGTATTAGTTATATCCGAGCTTGAGTGAAGGGTAAAATAGCGTCGGTGCATGATTATCTATAAACAGGTTAGAGTCCTGTACGGGTACATGTTTCATATCTATAAACAGGTGAGAGCCCTGTACGGATAACGTCGTTATTTTGCTAACGGTGCATGATTTCTATAAACAGGTGAGAGTCCTGTACGGATTTCATGTGTGATCGAAATTAGGGAATTTTCCGTGAGAAAGTGCGAGTTTGATTTGTATTTTATGTTCAAGTGGAACTCTTAGAACTGTCACTTCGCGGTGCGTTCAGAGCAAAGCGAGTTCATAATTATACGTGTTAGAAGGGTGGTGTAAGAGTTACTCTACTGACAATTGAAAATTATCCTTAGTGTGAATAGCGCCGTCTATTCCGAAGTGTGGATACTTGAATGTATGTAAACTATCCTAAATAGTGAAACGAACAGATGAGTCCTTATTGTCATTGTTAAGAATTAATTTACATTGAAAAGTGTTCTTAAAATGGCGCTGTGAAAAGATTTTGTGAAGGAGGGGTAAGCGCCAGGAGTGAGAAACGAGAAACCGCAGCTGCTGTGTACGTCACAGAGCCGCGCTGGGATTGGGTGACCTACGTCACAAACTGTAGTCTGATTGGCTCTTGAGTCTCTGACGATCCGTAAGCTAATTGGTTCTTTAGGAAAACTCTAATTTATTGGTTGAGCTAAAAAGTGACGTAGCTCAACTGTCATTGGCTTGTTGGTGTGTTTCGCGCACGGATTGGTTGTTTTGCGGAACATCCCGGAAATATTTTACGAACGATTTTGTGAATTAGATTTAACTCTTAAAAATGAGTTATCATTTTAAACATGTTGAGAAAAAGCCAACACTATTTCAGAAGTTTAAGAATTTATTTTCGCCTGACAAGAAAATCGAAACGCGAGGTGGTAAATTACTTCATAAGTATAAAACACCTGCAGCGTATATGGAAGGTGAATATGGATATCATACTGTCTTATGGTTTGATAGTTGGAAACGTTATACTAAGAACGACGGTGTTTTAACTTGGCCTGATGATGGTTCATTTAATGTAAAAGTTTTGAGAAATTTACGAGAGAAAATGAATGCTCTTGTTCCAAAACCGAGACCAACTCAATTTGAAGCATTAGTTGAGTGGGAAGATGAAATGTATCAGTTACAAAGAAAAGCTAGCGGAATTAAAAGACCTTCCAAAAATCCACCTTGGAGAAGGGAAACTCATGAAGATAGATTGCGAATGTGGAGACAGGGAAACATGAGTGAAGGATTGTATTTAATTCAGGAAATGGTAATGGGTACTCCTACAGGGAAATCTATGGAAAGTGAATCTGAGGATGCAGTTATGGAAGAGATATATACTACAGCTACAAAAGAATCAACCTTTGAGACCTCCTAGATCATGGTCTACTCCGGTGGTTTCTACTGAAACTTCACCAAGTGCACCTCCAATTAATGAAGCTCCTAAACTTTATCCAAATAATTGTGAAATTATTGAAACTCCTAGAAGACCAGAATTTGATAATGCTCGAAATGAAGGTAGGCATTTTACAATGACTCCAAGGGCAAGAGAAGCTCCAAAAGATTATAACAGAGAAGCAAGAAATGTTGAAGATGTCGATTCTACTGAATATTTAAGATCGAAAGAAGAATTAATTAGAAGAATGACAAAAGGCATGGAAGCTGTGACAGTTCCAGTAACGATTGGTCCTGTTCAGCCTGTATTTGACCAAAAAGAATCAAGCAAAACAGGTTTAACTATTCCATTAAACACAGAAATTCAAAGGGTTGCTGAAAAATTCTATTCAGATTTATCTGAAATAAACTCTTCTAGATCGAGAATGCCTGATTTAACCTTTAATGAGGATTTATCTCCAAAAACACCAATGGGTGCTATATCAGATGTAGGGAGTCCTGAAGTCAGGGTAACCACACCAAAACTTGATGTGGCTAAATTAAAAGCAAATATCGAAGAATTAATAATTGGAACAATTGGTCCAGATAGTTTAAATTACTATCGAGATGATGAACTACTGTTCATTTGCAAAAGCATACAGTGGAAAACAAAAAACAAATATGATCAACTAGAGGATCTAGCAGCGGAACTTGAAATTGATGTGAGCAAACAAAAGAATTTTGCAAAGCATTACAGATTAGACTTTTCAGAAAGTGACATTGAGAGTTTAAACTCAATGGGAAGAATACTACATATAAAAGATTTGATCGTTTACATCAAAAAGCTAGGAGAACTCAATAAGTGGAGAGTAAAATGGACGAAAAAGAAGGAAGATGAAAAATTGGAAAAATTGTCAAAACAATTTCCAATGAGAGAGATCGCAGGTGGAGGATATGTTCATGTCCCTTGGTCGAGACAGGACATTCTGTTGTTTACAAATGACTTTCCAAAATTGAGGGAAAAACCAGTTGAATGGTACAGACAAGTGGATAGATTTATCAAAGTGTCAAAAGTTCTGTGGATTGATTTAGATGGATTTTTTGACATTGTCGTTCCATCAGATCTTTGGACAGAATGTAAAATATCAATTAGTTGGCCAAAAACAGAACCTGAGCGAATCAAAGAAACAGGTGCTCCAAATCCACTTGTAATGGATTTTTACGAAAAAGTAATTGTTTGGATGAAAAACAAAATTCCACCCAAAGAAGTTGATTGGGTTAAAATAGAAAGGACAGAACAGGAAACAAAAGAATCAGTTCATTCTTTTTATGAAAGACTACTGTTAATTTTTAAACAATACAGTGGTTATGAAAAATTAGATGAAAAAGATATGAGTCATTTTGTCTATAGATTTGTTTATGGACTAAAACCTGAAATTGGAGACATGATCAGAAATAGCATTGTAGGATGGCAATCACTTTCTGTGGATGATATTCTGAGAAAAGCTAAGTATTGCAGTGATGAATTAGAAGTGAGACAGAAGAAGCTCAAGGAAAAAGCAATGTGGGCCCAGGTAAAAGTGGCTGAGCAACAGATTGCCAGCATGGGTAATAAGAACACAAATTTTGTTCAAACTGGAAATACAAACCAGATACAAGGAAAGTTTAAAGGTAATAATTTCCCAAAGAAATTTAGCCCAAAGATTGAGGAGTTGAAACAAAGATTACCTTGTTTTAATTGTGGCGAAATTGGACATTGGAGAGACGAGTGTCCTCATCCTCCTAGAAACTTAAAGAATCCCTTATTAAATCCACAGATGCAGAATGGTGTTGACCTGCAGCGACAGCTACAGATGCAACAGGGGTTAAACGAGATAAACATTCAGCGACAGTTGCAGCAACAGCAACAGCATCAGGTGAATAATCGTCAGGATCAATTGCCACAACCACCTTTTCCGAATTGTGGGGGAGTTCAAAAATATAATCCAAATGTGGGATTTCAGGGAAGTGAACAGGTAATAAAACCGCAAAAACAGCAAAAGCAGCAAAGAATTCAAACGCAAAACGCTTCACAACAGTTTCTATTAGCAGAAAGTCAAGACAGTGATTCTGATGATTATTGCTGACGGTGCCCGAGAGAGGAGGAAGAGTGTGTTGTTGGAGCCACTCTTGAGGTTGACCAGTCTGGTCCTTTTGTAAACGGGAAAGTTAATGATGTAGACATCACTTTTCTAGTGGACACTGGTGCTACCCGTTCTACTGTTAGATCAGTGGAAATTGAAAACCTACCTCTCTCTGGGGATACCATCCAAGTTGTCGGAGTAAGTAATCAGCAAATTAAAACTGATTTAACTGATCCAGTTCCAGTTGAAATTGGAAATTACAGAGACAAACACAGATTTGTAGTTTGTAATAGTAGTCCAGTGAATCTATTAGGCAGAGACATCCTATGTAAAATGAATTGCAGAATATATTGCTCTCCTGAAGGAGTTGAGTTACAAACAATGGAAGAAGATGGTTTGTACAGAATGACAATGATGATGATGGAAGCAGAAGAAACAAAATTGTTTCCTGCAATGGAAAAGAAAGATTTACCTGAGGAGCTCAGAGAAACAGTGAAATCTGAAATATGGGATTTTACCGGAAATGAAATGGGTTTAATGAAAAACATAGATCCAGTAAAAATTACTTTAAAGCACGGAATAGAATTTCCAAACATTCCACAGTATAAAATGAAAACAGAAACAATTGAAGGGATTACACCTATAATTGAGAAATTCATCAAACAAGGTGTATTAAAGGAAATGGAGAGTAGTCCTTGTAATTCACCAATTATGGGAGTTAAAAAGTCAAATGGAACATTTAGAATCGTACAGGATTTGAGAAAGGTTAATCAAATTGTTGTTCCATGTTGTCCTGTGGTTCCAAATCCAGCAGTAATTCTGTACCAAATTCCGCATGATGCTGAATGGTATACAGTCATTGATCTTTGCAATGCATTCTTTACGGTGCCTTTACATCCAGACAGTTATGAAATCTTTGCTTTCAGATTCCAAGGTAAGACCCTTGGATGGTGCAGAATCCCTCAGGGCTATACAGAGAGTCCTTCAATCTTTAATGAACTGTTAAAAAGATCATTAGAAAACCTAGACTTACCTGGTAGGTCTACGTTAGTGCAGTACATTGACGATTTGTTGATAGCTGCTAAGACAAAGGAAAATTGTGTGACAGACACAATAATTCTGTTAAATCGCCTTGCAGAAGAAGGACATAAAGTGTCCCCATCAAAACTACAGTTTTGCAAACAAGAAGTAAAATATCTTGGTCACAGAATTGCAAAAGGAAAAAGACAAGTAACAATTGAGAGAATAAAAATGATTCAAGCAATGTTACCACCAAGAACACAGAGACAGGTTAGAATGTTCTTGGGAATGGTTGGTTACTGTCGACAATGGATAAGTGGATTTTCAGTAATTGCAAAACCACTACAAAGACTGACAAAGTCAGATGTAAAGGATCCAATTATTCTCAATGATGCTGAGATGGATTCTTTTGAGAACCTGAAAAAGAGCTTATACCAAGCTCCTGCTTTAGGTATGCCAAATTATGAGAAAGATTTTGAACTGTATTGCAGTGAAAGAGAAGGATGTGCATTATCTGTGTTGATTCAGAGACATGGAAATCTAAAGAAACCTATTGCATACTTCTCTGCAGTTCTTGATCCAATTGCAAAAGCATTACCAGGTTGCTTAAAAGCAGTTGCAGCTACAAGTATTAGTCTTGAACAAAGTGAAGGAATCATTATGGGATTTCCTGTGAAAGTTTTTGTGCCTCATTCAGTAGAAATATTACTGACAAGAGGTAAGACTCAGCATTTAACCAGTAGCAGATTGACGAAGTATGAGAAAATCATAATAGGAGCAGATAATGTTTCGATTTCAAGATGTTTGAATCTGAATCCTTCTACATTACTGCCTGATTCTGAAATTGTTGATGACATTGAAACAGAACATGAATGTTTAGATGTCATGGAATTCTGCACTAAACCAAGAAAAGACATCAAAGACAGACCTTTGTCTGAATCGGATTTTGTCTACTTTGTAGATGGCTCATGCTTAAGATCCGAAGGAGGTGTCTTAAAAGCTTCATATTCAGTTTGTACAGTTAAAGATGTTGAAGAAGCATCATGTCTTGAAGGAGTTCGTTCAGCACAAGTGGCTGAATTGATTGCTTTGATTCGTGCATGTGAAATATCAAAAGATATAAGAGTTACCATCATTACTGATAGTCAGTATGGATATGGAGTTGTACATGATTATGGACAACTCTGGTCACAGAGAGGATACATGACATCAGCAGGGTCACCAATTAAAAATGCAATTTTCATTAGGAGATTAATTGAAGCAATACAATTGCCGAAAGAAATCGCCATTGTTAAATGTGCGGCGCACACTAAAGGAGTTGATTATATCTCCAAGGGCAATGCCTTTGCAGATGAAACGGCTAAATTCTGTGCAAGAAAAAATTATGCATACAATCGGGAAAGAAGTAAAGAAACTGATTCAAATTCATTAATGCTAACAACAGTTGTAGAAACATGGCATGAGATTAGAGATTTACAAAATGAAGCAGATGATGAAGAGAAAGACTTGTGGTTAAGATCAGATTGTAGACCACGTGAAGAAGATGGAGTGTGGGTTTACAAAGATGGCAGAGTGGTTTTACCAAATTGCATGATTGCTGACATGGCCAGATTATATCATGGTCCAGCACATCTGGGAAGAGATTCTATGGTTAGACTTTTCAGAGAAACATGGTTTAACACTAAGTTCAGAACAATTGCAGAATCTTTTTGTCAAAGGTGTTTGTCATGCCAACAAATGAATCCAAACAGAAAATCAGTGGTGGGGACAGGAATAATTGGTCGAGAAGGTGTTCCCTTTACCAGGTTACAAATGGATTTCATTGAAATGCCCTTACACAATTGTTTGAAATATGTGCTTGTAATTGTTTGCTTATTTTCAAGATGGGTAGAGGCTTTTCCTACACGACATTGTGATTCAATTACAGTGGCAAAACTGCTGCTCAGAGAAATTATCCCAAGGTACGGTTTTCCAGTCACTATTGAGAGTGATGGAGGAAGCCATTTTGATAACAAACTGATGAAATTAATTTGTGAAGCTTTGAGCATTGAGCAGAAAATACACTGTGCATACAGACCAGAGGCATCTGGGGTGGTTGAACAAATTAATGGAACAATTAAAAACAGAATTGGAAAAATGTGTCTTGAAACAGGTGTAAAGTGGACTGATGCTCTTCCACTTGTTCTGATGTCATTAAGAAGTACACCAGATAAAAAGACAGGTTTGAGTCCTCATGAAATTTTAATGGGAAGAGTTATGAGGCAAGCTTTCGTACCTGTAGGAAAACTGTTAAGCATAAATGACAGTGCTATTTTGGATTACTGTAAAAGGTTATCTGATATGGTAACTTCTGTGTCTAATCAGGTGGGAACTGAAGCACAATCAAATGAAAAGGTTTTGACACATGATCTGAGACCTGGAGATTGGGTCAGAACGAAAGTACATCGGAGAAGAAATTGTCTGGCTCCTAGATGGCAGAAGCCTAGGCAAATAATTTTGGTCACTACTAATGCTGTAAAGTGCAGAGGATTGAAACGCTGGATTCATCCTAGTCATACTATTCCAGTACCAACTCCTGAGAGTTCTGATGTTGAAAGTGACACTACAGATGATTCTGATTCTGAAGCAGAAGGCGAAACAGAAGGGGAAATAAATCCAGATTCTGAAGATCGACAAGAAAGTCGACATATGGAAGCTGTACCAGTGACAAGAAAAGACTTGGAAATCATTGAAATAGATTCTGAAGGTGAAGAGAATCTGTTAAAGAAGAAGATAACTGAGGATTCGGTTGTCTCCATCGAAGACAAAGAAGCAGAACAAAAAGAAGTTTCAGATCAGGAGAGTATCGAAAGGCAGAGAAGAAGCTCTGGAGTAAGGAACAGAAATCCGAAATCTGGGAAGTTGGGGGTAATTGAAGAAGAGGAGGAAGACGAATTACCGAGTACCAGTGACGGAAAACAAAGTGAAGTTCCTGAAGGAGTGAAATTGCCGAATAGAGAAGTTCCTGAGTCAATTGAAATTTCAGACTACGAAACTGAAGAAAGTGACGTGGATGGTGAAAGTGGAAACAGTAAGAAAAGGACTTGGAAGTCAGAATAAAATAATTCTGAACCAAGGAAAAAGTACGTGAGAAAAGCAGAATATTGGCCTGGTGGAAGATTGAGAGTCAGGTTGATCAAGAAACCAATAGAGCAAGTTGAAGAAATCAGTAGTCAAAAGAGTCCTGGAAGGGAAGTTGGAGTTGGGAGGAAAATTGAAGTGGTGTCGAGAAAAGGAAAAAGAATAATAAGACCAAACCAGAAATACAAGTCTCCTGAGTGGACTTATTTAGTAATTCCACCTGTTATTGACATATATGATAGTAGTGAAGAAGAAAACGAGATCCAAGAAATTAGTGACAATGATTGAAGTACAGAAATATTAATTTGGCAAAAGGCTGAAGAAAATCTGTTAGTTGACACAAGGTCGAAGAAAAAACTGTTTAGTTGAAGAAAACTTATGTATGACATAAGGTCGAAGAAATCTTGTTTAAGGTTTAAAAAAAAAAAAAATATAATAATATTTTAAAAGGGGGGTGTAAATATAAATTTAGAATTTTAAAATTTTGTTTTGAAATTTTGTTTTGTTTTTGAGGCTAAACTAACCAAAAATGCCTTATGTAAAGGAGAGCACTTCAAGGTGTTCTGTTTTTAAGAGATGCTGTAAGATGACTCTGGTGTGTCTGCTCATTTTAATTCTGCTCTGGTTAGTTTTAGCTGTGATTATCCCACTGGAGATGAATAGAGAATTACACAAAGTTAACATAACAAGCAAAGCTTTGGTTAGTCAAACTAAACATAGTGCATCTGCAAAGGTTATCGATCATCAGCCTAACATTCATCAAAGTAAATCAATTAGTGATTTTTCAAGTAATACATTCACAAAGCTTTTGAGTGAATATGTTAAGGTAATGGATGCAAAAGACTGCTATGTCTGTGTTAAGTTACCTGCTTCTGTTTCTGAGGGAGTAACATATAATATGCTTCCTCTCACTTATGGTGTAACATGTAGTGTGTTAACTAGCTTATTTTATCAAACTGGACGCTTAGAATATTACTATTCAGATTTTGACGAGATTTTCGCAAATATTAAAATTGAAAATGCTTTAAATAAACATAAGAAGGCAAAACAAATGAGAGAATTTTTCCTTGTTACTAACGAACTTACTTATGAGTATGCTTATAAGAATAATCTAACTTGCAAATTAAGTGCTGAAGGGAAGAAGTTTTTGAATATGGTTGAGGAGAGAAGAGCAATTTATAAAAGGAATGAATTAGTCAAGCAGACTAAGTCTAACTTCTGGCAGAAAGAGGACAAAAAGTTAAATGGCAAAATGCTTGAAAATGTTGCAATTCACATAGATAAACCAGTTAGTGGAAAGCTTTGCATTAGAAGAGATAACACACTTTTTGATAATTACTTTGTAGGTGCAAGTAACTGTGAAGATACTTATCAGATTATGGGAGGTTGGGGATTCAAAGGTGGAAAAGATCCAATCTTTCCTGGGATTTATTTTGTTTGTGGTGACAAAGCCTACTACAACCTTCCAGACCACTGGTATGGAACTTGTTATGTGGGAATTGTTTTTCCTAAAGTGTTTCATGTTGATAGAGATTCAGAAGGATTGTTTAAAATTCATAATTATGTAAATAGAGTTAAAAGAGAAACTTTTACAGAAGTTCTGGGAGATATTTTTCAAGCAGTAATACCTTTTGTTGGTATAACCCTAAATGCGGGGAGAATCAGAAAATTGTCCACTATAGTTGATAGATTATCAACTGACACAGCTGATGGGTTCCAACTAGTAAATGTTGAAGTTATTGCAATTAGATCCATGGTGATTCAAGATCGCCTTGCTTTAGACATACTCCTAGCAAAAGAGGGAGGAGTCTGTGGCATTTTACATGTACAACATTGTTGCACATATATACCTGATGAAAGTAAGAATATTGAAATGTACATTAAGAACATTACACATATGCATTCCGAAATAATTCCTTTAGAAGAAGAAGATTTTACTGGGAAACTTTCTAAAAGATTCCAAGCAATTAAAAACTGGTTTCATGACATTGGGAGTTCAATTCTTGGCAAGATTTTGGCACCTTTGATTATTATATTGTTTGTTTTTATTTTGACAAAAATAGGTTGTTTGTTGCATAAAAGAAAGAAGCAGTTGAAAGAAAAGAAAAGAATCTATAAACTTAGAAAAGAAGAAGAAAGGGAGATTGAGTTACAGGAATTACATAGAGGGCGATATGCAAATTCTGAGGATTTTGCAGATACTGGTTTTTAGAATTTACTGACACAAATGAATTTGAATCATTTTCTCGGAAGTTTAAATTATAAAATTTTGGGTGCTGGTGTGGTGATTTGTTAATCACCAGATGAGGGAGTTGATGGAGCGAGATAGAAAACAAAATTTTGTTTAAACTCGCGAAGTCACATTTCCATAACATGAATAATAATATTAATGATTTGTGATATGTCGTGCTAATACAACTTAGATTAAACTTTACACGTGGGGGGACTAACATGTGTGCTCATAAACGTGCATAATTGTTGCATCTTTTTGTTCGTGCAAAATAATAAAATAATGTATTGTTTTCGTTTTTGTCATTATTAACTGCTGCAAACTTAAAAGAAGCATGTGCTTATTTTGCTTTTCCTTGTCTATGTGATGTCATTTCTACTATTCTAGGTGCATATAAGTCTCATGGATTAATGGGGACTGGTAAATATAAACGCTGCTTACATGTTTGCATTTGCTAGGTAACATTTGACTAATCGGGTGGGTTAATTAATAGTAAAACCTGGGGTGGATACAGAATCTACATTATTTCTTACATTAATACTTTTCTTGTGTTTGTTTTATACTAGAAAGCTTAAATTGCCTGCTTTTGGGCCTAGTTTGCTCTGGTTACAAAAAGCTGAAATTCACTTCTGCAAAAGTCACGAGACGCCCATTATGAAGTAAAGTGTTCGCCAAAAGCTGCATTCACAAAGCAAAAACTGACGTGCTATCATCATTCTGTCGGACATGGCCAAGGTCGAAAAAGAACATTTTGTCAGCCTTAACTTGGCATCCGCGGAAGTCGCATGGACGCAGCGAGAACAATTTTGTACATTTGTTGCAAACCTAGGAAGCTCCTGGTTGCACTCGGAAGAGACAATGGTCTTTAAGAAATGTGACCTAATGGAACTTTTGAAATGTGGGTGACATGTCACTTGTCACTCTCAGCCAATGGGACGTCGAAGATTTCTGAAAACTTTCCTTTGAGTAGTTTAGTTAGCGTAGAAAGGTATAAAAAGTCATGCCCCTAGGGATGGGCTGGCTGCTGCTTTCTGACTTTCCGATGAGGGTGAAGTGCTGTCGGACATTGCGTGGAGCACGTAAGAATCCTCAGAGAACTTTACTTTAATTTCTATCTATTTAGCTTAGCTAGGGACTTAGGATTTAGAAATGCTAAACTTTTAAATACTTACTTAAACTTTGATTCAATTGCTTAAATTGTAATTTTCTTATGACTTTTTACAATCATACTTGCTTTAATGCTAATAAATTACATTTATAAAACTACAATTTGAAATACCATAATTTAGTAATAAAATCTTACTTTTGACAAACAAGCTGGTCTTGATTATTCAGAAGTTTGGGTTACTATTAGATAGATCACGTCGCCAATGGTGGTCGTTTAAATAGTGAGGATGTGTTATAATGACAATATTCTTTCCGCTAATGTATAATATTGTACATAGTTTGTAAATTAGGAGTATATAGGTTCAATCTGACCACCTGATTCAGTAGGCCCAAAATATGTCAGGTTTATAAATGGGTCCATGATTTAGTGTAGAATTTTGTTTATAGGTTATGAAGTTGGGTAGCGTTGTTTATGATATATTTTCTATAGGCCGCTGGATCAAGCCGAGGTCTATTCATCCCAGCACTGACTCACCCTGGAATAGCAGAACACTCCTCAACCCCCCAAGTGGCTGTCTGAACAGAATGCACATCCCCAATCCCTGTCACTCAAAAGCCAGACAGTTAATACACAATCCTAGCAGAGGCACACAGGATGGCTAAGCTAGAAAATGCCTACTTTCTGAAAGTGGTATTTTCAAACACAGAATGTAAAAATTATCCTCACTAAAAGATGAATCTTTACATTCTGAGTTCAGGCATACTAAACTTTATCTTCCCATCTTGTCCCAATGGGAAGTTATATTGATAAGATGGTATAAATGAACTCCTATTCTATCCTATTGTACAGATAGCCTTTCAATAGTGAAAAACGAAATTGGTAGTATTTCACAATCAGGACAAGCCACACACATCAAGGCATGTCCTACCTTTCACATACACTGTACCCTGCCAACAGGGGTAGGTTGGAACTACCTTAGGGGTGACTCACATGTAAGGAAAGGGAGGGTTAGGGCCTGGCAAGTGGGTGCACTTACCAGGTTGACATGGCATTGCCAAACTGTGCACAGACAATGCAGTGGCAGGTCTGAGGTCCATTTACAGACTGCTTATCTGGGTGGCACAATCAGTGCTGCAGGCCCACTAGCAGCATTTAATTTACAGGCCCTGGGCACACGCAGTGAACTGTACTAGGGACGGACTAGTAAATCATAAATGCAAATCATGGAATCACCAATCCATAACAACAATTTACAGGGAGCACTTGCACTTTCGCATTGAACAGCAGTGGCAAAGTGCCCAAAGCATTTAGACCAGCAAAAACAAAGTCTAACGCACAGCAAAATAACAGGATGCAAAGGCAAAAACTACAGGGGGGAACCCACCCCACTGATGCCAGGCCTAACATTGATCCTCCCAGCCAGCTATATCAGTGAGTAGGTGAAATCTATTAATGCTCCTTAGCTTTTCAGATATCACCATGTAGAACTTGGAACGGGATGCCCCCAAGGGCAGACCAGTTCCTCCCCATCAATCCCTATGAGACAATAGGACTACCGCTTCATGATCAGGCCCATTCATTATAAACTACAGACCACAGAAATTACAATGAGGGGGGCTTGATAGTAGAATGCTGCTTCAGTTTGAGAATGGACCTGAATTGGTTTATACCACTTGAATATTTTGCTGAATCAAAGAGATAAATTGGTTATCATTTAGCTATTCATGACAGTATAGTTAGTGTCAGACCACCTGAATGAAGGTTTTATATCAATGCAACAGTGATGGAGCTGAGGTTGGCTACATCACGCCACTTGTCCTGGTCAAAGTTTCCACTTTTTGGCTTAGTACGCTTAGTGATAGGAGACCATTTTCCTCCTCAGAAAGAGTGCGGAAAGCAACCCACAAGAAGGGAACCTTGTCCTGACTTACCTCATCATTTTGGAAGTTACTGAAACCTACATATGTTTCCCGTGACCACATGTAGAAACTGTCAGATGCATGCAATTCATCTGCGTGAGTCTTGCTTCTTCATGGAGAGGCTTGGTGATAAAAGCTTTTGGACTGCTTTGTTTCCAAGGGAAGACCTCAGGGATTTGGCTTATTGAAGACCAGTAACAGTAGGCCAGTGCAAGCAGCTTTCTATTTAAGAAGTGCTGCCGCTATCTATATTTAAGCTGGATGGCCTCACTGCACTCTTGTTCTGCTGCCCATTAGAAAAGAGGATCCTCCTGGATATGATACATTTCTAAGTATCTGAGCCTGATTATCCCGCAGGCTTGGTTGACAAGGACAGTCTGTCCTTTTTAAGACAACAGGACAGTTGTCGCTTGCAAGAAATATTTTTCATTAACATCAGTAATCTTGATGGTTACTCAACATATCAACTACTTGCAATAAAAACATAAGAACAACATTACTAGCAAATGCTGAAATAACACACTATACAAAACAAGAATGATCAAATAATTGACCTAAGAAGCATTGCATATTCATTTGATATGATTCAAGCAAAGTTCACATGTACTTCTGTTATAATTAGTCTTCCAGTACTATTATTTAATGAAAGAGATACATTTTCTTAAAATAACTCTCACCCACCTAAAGGTCCCTTGGTGGAATATTTCACCATCAGGTTCTTCCCGCCCGCTGCGGGGCGGGGCCTGCTCCAACCAACAAAGTGGTGGCACAGCTCCTACACTTCAGGGACCGAGATATAATCCTCCAAAAAGCCAGCGCCAATGGTCCATTTGTGATAGAGAACAGTGAAGTATCAGTGTTCCCAGATTTCACTGCAAGGATCCAGGCCCAAAGGGCATCCTACTTGGAACCAAAAATTTGCCCAGCGCAAAAAAGGCACTCAGTACTCCTTATTGTTCCTGGCTAAGTCATGGATGGCAGCACTCATTTCTGCGACATACTAGACGCTGTGTGGTCCTGGCTGGAAGCATACAAGGCTTGGACACTGCTCTGGTGACCACAAGCCAGGCTGCCAACCAGTCTGCAAGGAAAAGGTTCAGTCAGCCAACTAGGAAGGCCCAACTGAAAAAAGCTTCATCATCTCAGTTGAAACATGAGTTGATGGCAGTGTTACAGGCGGTGGCGGAGATTATGTCGACACAGACATCAGAGGGGGGCACGGCCATATCATTGGATCACTAATCGGTGATCTCTGACTCTGGAGATTCAGTCATGCGCAATGCGGTCCTCCCTGTTGTGGCCCCAAAATCAGTAGACAAGTTTATTCTCCAAATGAGTGGGTGGCATGGGCCGCCTGTGAGCCATAATGAAAGTTACAGGACTTTAATTGCTCCTGGAACAGTCTATCAACAGACTGGAACATATAATTGTGTGGGGTCATGAGATATACATCAGCTAGCAATACAATTGAGAAATGGGCTCAAGTGGAGAATGAGTACTCAGAATTCCATAGCCCACCCCCGACTAGTTCGTCCCTAATAGGCGACTAGAGGAAGCCATCTATTCACAATGTTTTCTTGTTACAGGTTTGGGTGGTTAGCCACTGTAAGATGCCCTTGGGATGGGGAGGTTGTTGTTTGGGGTCTTTAACAGTTGTCCAGATGGTTGGAAAGGGTCATGTTACTGATAATGGGGGGTTGTTGTTGTGGGAGGAGTGCAGAGGGGGCACACAGAACACTCCTTATGCCTATGTCAGCTACAAGACAGTTATACTGTGAAATGAAACTATTGTCTTGGAATATGAGAGGGATGGGGACCGCGGTCAAGCACCACAAAAATCATAGCTATATAAATCACAGGGGAGCCCATTTAGTGATGCTGCAGGAGACTCACCCTACTACGGATGAGGGCATCCATTTGCAGCACAGATGGTGTGGCCAATTGCATGCTACCTCTTATTCTTCCTTCTCTAGGGGCGCACTGTTGTGGATCCGAGCTGGGACCAACTTTGAGGCTGACCATTCTATTATTGACCTGGAGGGTCGCTATGTACTGGTGAAGGCAGGTTGCTGAAAAGGGAGGTCATATTTATGCCCCAAATCAGGACCAACTCCAATTCTTCAGAATCTGTCCACTCCCCCTCTACTTTATTAGCTGACAACCTTCTTTTGGGGAGGGGTATACTGCATTTCAGATGTACGCTTATATATATACACACCCCTATTATATAGAACATTGGTATCTAAGTCTGCACAGGGGTTTCAAGACTGGATGGTACAGTGGAGCTTAAAAGATATTTGAAGAGTGCAGCTCAAACAAATGAGGGACTACTCCTATTACTTCCATCTTTATACTCTGCACACTAGACTGGACATGTCAGTTTGCTCACCCCGCCTGGGCCCTTCACTGACACACACAGAATATCTAGGGAGCACAATATCAAATCTTAGCCCGCTTTTATTGTGCTTCCGCCCTATTGCTGAACCAATGGTGATCCATGCATGGCACCTTAACCCTGCCCTTCTCGTACTAGAGATTCACTACAGGTGGCCTCCTCGGAATATTTCAATACAATCAGGGCACAGCTGGCATCCCATTAATAGAGTGGGATGCCTTTAATGTAGTAGTGAGGGGCCTTCGTATGGGGCAGACAGTTGGTGTGAGAAGAGAACTACATAGAAAATTTGCCATTCTCGAGAATGTGGTGTATAAGTAGGGGGGTTTACCCAAACATAGTCACTGGGACCTGGGTTCTATAGTTACTGAGAGGAAGGGGTCCCAGCGTGTGTGAAATGTAAATTGTACGATTCAACAAATTATTCATACAAACAATGAATGCATCCACACTGTTTTATTCACAGTGGGACTGGGTATACTTAATATACAAACAACTGATCAATAATAGTAAACGGTTGTACAGTGCCCCAGGGAGGAAGGGAAAGGGTGATCAAGTGAGGATGTGGTGATGGAAGGGAATCAGTGACAGTAAAATCAGCCAGTTGACATAACTGAATTAGCAAGATATACAAAACAAAGGACCAATGGTTCGAAGTTTAAATCAAAAACAATATCATACTTCACAAAATACAATGAATGTAAGGATAATGGCGTGAAGTTGATAATCAAATAGGTTGTTGTCGTGCTCGAGATTAGCTTACACAACCAGGGTAATAGATTGAACTCCGCAGCCTCCACTAAAAAACAACTCAAAGACATGAGAGGTGAATATAATAGTGCTCTAGAACATCTAAGATGCATTGACCAGCGCAACTACCAAACAAGATTGCAGGAGGAGGCGGGCAGATCAGGTAGACTCCTCAGGTGGTTAGTGTGCCTGGAAAACAGGGGATCACCCAGATCATGACAGATGATGGGACACTATGGAACTCACCTGAGGCCATCAATGCGGCCTTCTGCACATACTACAAGACTTCTCTTTAGGAACACACAGGCACAATTACCAGAGAGCCTAAAGTGGGGTTTCGGCTGCCTCTGCCACTGAGGACACTAGACCCAGCCATGCGAGAGGGACTGGGGGGCAGGTGACTGTACAGGAAATAGGAGCCACCATCAATGAGATTGCAACCAGAAAGACTCATGGGCCGGATGGTTTACCGGCAGAGTTTTACTTCGTCTCTGCACAGACCCTGGCCCATTAGGTGGAGGCGTTATATGCAGAATCACTGAGCAAATGTTCACTGCCGGACTTGACCAAAGATGTACTAGTTATCCCTCTACCGGGAGACAAAGTCCTCGCCCGCATACACATAAGAATTTCGCACCCTCTTTATGTTGAAAATGGATTTAAGATCCCAAGTAATATATTAGCCATGAGAATTCTAACATTTATGTTGAATCTCATCTATGAAGATCAAAATGGATTCATACCAACAAGGTCCACCTCTGGTAACCTTTGCAGACTCTTCGATGTCATGCATCAACATGACACTGGCCTTTATCAAGCGGCCTTAATAATGCCATTTGATCTGGAGAAGGCATTGAACTCTGTGAGGTGGGATTTTTTATATGCGGTGATGGGTCGGGGTTAGGGATGGATTAGATGGGTAAGAATATTATATACACACCCCACAGCACTGGTCCAGACGGTGGAGTAATTTTGGTATCATATAACATCCACAGAGGCACCAGGCAGGAATGCCCACAATCACCACTTTTGTTTGCTTCGGCCATTGAGCCACTAAAAGAACTCTTCAGGCAACGGGGAAATGAACACAGAATGCCCTTAAAGTGGATGGAACCTATAATATCTTTATATGCAGGTGACCTATTGTTATATTGAGGGGACAGATGTCCGGGGGTGACTCAGGCCCTGGTTCACTTAGGGGAATATTCAGTATTAGTGGGCCTTAAGATAAACAAATCAAAGACTCATTTTTTCTTTACGATACCTAGGCACCAGTGCCAGGCTGGCTGGCCTGCCAGGGGGATTGCTTGGTCACCGCAGTCCTTCAAATACCTGGGTGTGCAGGTGTTTCATACCCTGGAGGACCTCCAGCAAGGCAGCTTGAAGACAGTGGTAAGATCTCTCAAGGCTAGTCTACAATTCTGGTGTTTCTTAAAACTATCCTTTGTGACTCACACTGTACTGTCCAGGATGATATGCTCCCTAGACCCTTGTACTTTTTTCATGAACCTACCTGTTTTGGTGCCACTGTCTTCGTTGAGGAGCCTGGACACACTAATCCAAGACTTAATCTAGGCTGGAGGGCAGAATAGAGTCTCTCTTTGTAGTGTTGTGTAGGGCACCGGAAGAAGAGGGATTGGGTACCCCTGATTTTGAATTATTATACCTGGCCGCCCAGCTCCAGTGGTTGGCCCATTGGTTACATGGGAGAAACCTCAAGACACGTGGCCCTATAGGCTTGGTAGACAACAAGGGGCTGTTATTGGCAAAGCTCCTTCATTCGAAAGTTGCTATCCCAGAGCCGGGAGTATTATTGTAGGTGGCACTGAAATGCTGGAGGAGGTGTCTCCAGCACACAGCAGAAATGCCCCTCTATGCACCAGACCTGCCTTTGGTAGGGCTCCCACAAGGTGACACCCTCAACCCATTAGTGAGAGGTAAATTGTCAGAGTGGACATTAGCCAGTATCATTGCAGTGAGTGACTGTTTTCAACAAGGTGAGGTCATTCCACTGGACAATTTCCTATCCCAGTATGACCTACTCCATGGCCAGTTCCTACACTACCATGCCGTGGTGAGAACATTTGGAGACCTATTGTCAGGAGGACGACAGGAGCCAGAGACTCATGATGTTCTCCAGGTGCTGGGGAACCTAGGTGCGGCTCACCATCTTGTAAAATGTCTCCATAGATCACAATTAGGGATGATCATGAAGCCATTCAATCGGATACGAGAAAGGTGGGGAACACTTCTAAATAGATACTTATTGACAAGGAATGAAGCAAAGTCCTGGGGAGTACGAAGTAGGTATCTAGAAACACCAAATTCAAACTCATGCAATATAATGATGTACATATGACCTACCAGATTTGCGGACCTTTATTTAGTCCTGGTGCGGAGACAGATATTGCTGAAGTGGTTTGCGGGGATGAGTCCTTTAGTGGTGGCTTGGGAGCAAGATGTTGAAGTGTGGGCCTAAGCAGAAGAGAGGGCATTGATGAGGAAGGACACCCAAGGGGTTCATTGATGCCCATTGATGGGAATGTGGTCAGAGGTGGTGCGAGCGTGGGACAATAGGAAAGAGGAAGACTTACATGAAAGTGGGGCTGAGATACACTAAGTTGATAGGGCCATGGTTTACCCTGAGACACATCATCACTCATCACTTACATGAAGCACACCTAGTGGAAGTATAGGACTGGATGCAGAGCCCCTTCTCCCCCCCCTAGGATAACCATACTCCATAAATCCGTGAAGCATTGACGTACACCCCCCGCTGAGAAAAGTTTAGATTCTAATTATGGGCTCTAAATGCAGACCTTCTGTTCAAAACAGTTCCTAAATTGTTTATGTGCTCCGTAGCTATAGGTTTTACACTGCCTGATTGATATGTTCATAATATCGCTGCACCAAATGCCTCCCCGTGGATCCTTATGAGAACAGAGCAGTAGGGTGTAGTAAGGACAATGATAATAGAGGGTAGCTTCAAAAATACTATAAAAAAGCTATTGAAACTGGAATACCTTTTGAATTGTAATGTACAGGCACCGAAACATGACCTGCTGATGATATAGTAAAAAGAAAAGGACTATATAGCAATAAGTATTGAAGCCTGGGACCATCTCATTGTTATGATAGTTTATTGCAGGATTGAAAGCCATCTGATCCGCTACTCCTGGTCTTGGAGCACCAACATCTAAGCTGTACTGACAACCATGCAAGAGTTCCCTGATAATGCCCTAAAGCAAACAGAAAAAATATTGTTGTTATAGACTATAGTTGCAACACAACGTTGTACATCTCTAGCCACAAATGGATGACAATGCATTCAATGATCCTACGCCTAGCTATAGAAGAGGAAGAGCAGCAGCTGAAAAAAGTTGAAGAGCTGCTGGCACAGACGGTTGTGGTGAGAACATTTTATAACCAAGGTGCTACAGTTCATTCCTCTGCTGTTTGCCTGGGCTGATATGATGTGGAACGTTTAAAGCTAAATTGGATTCAATCCTTAGTCCTGAAAATACTACATCTCTGAGACAATAATGATCAGCTTTTCTTTGATAGTAGAAAGCAGCATACACAGATGATATAATTTAAGAAGAGACATCACATGCAAAAGCTCTGGCAAACTCTACTGGATGCAATAACATTAGGAACATCTAATCAATTTTGGGAGACCGTAAGATGGGACTGTGAAGGTCCTCCAAAGAACTTAGGGGAATATTATCAAGAACTGCATTAAACACCATGGACGATAATTTTAACGCCGTTTCATGATAATATGCCCCTTGGGGGCTCATTTACAAGCCACTTTTGTGTCATTTTTAACATGCGAAAAGTGTTGTACGGGTGGAGCAATGGGCTTGTAAATAAGCCCCTTAAAGTTGAACATAAGCCCACAACTCTGGATGGATTATTTCACAATTCTCCACTACAAAGAAGGTGTGAATGCATTATGCCGGGAAAATGGCTCAGCTGTGCAGAACCAGATTGTGCCTATAGGGGACATTGCCCTAAAGGACACACTTCAATCAAAATACCATAGAGTGAAAGCTGATTTGAACATCACTATGATTGGAAATAGCCTAGAACGTCAACTTTTCACCATCCAATACCTACAATAGCCATCCCAAAGTTTTGCGACTCCCTAAATGCTTTCCCTAGTGCTTACCCTAATTTCTCAATTCTAGGGTCAATGGACAAATTCAGCGACAAGGAAGTTGTTCAAGTAATTCAAGAACAAAAGAAGCACAAAGTTGCAGTAATGGACAACATTCCAACAGATGTTAATCAAAAACACCTCACATTATGGTCATGTGTACTAACTCGATCTTTCAATAACACCTGGTCTCTTGAGGAAATTCCACCCTCATGGAGAAAATCAATAATTTTGCCAATACACAAAAAGGGCCCAGAGATCTGGTAGAAAACTTTCAAACCATTTCATTGCTTGGTAGTGTGTGAAATACTTTCAGGAAGCTTTCTTACTGAAGACATGAGCGTTGTACCCAAATCTGAGTCATGAAAAACACTTGTAATGCTCATCCGGGGAAACAGCCATCCGAAAGAATTCAGTACAATGCATGTAATTAAAACGCATGCCATCACAACGCAACTACCAACACATCACAATGCCTTTACAACACATATGCGTTTACCGCACATAACTTTACAATAAATTTCGTAAAGGCATGAATGGTGAAGGCATATGTGTTTTACATGTAAGTATATGGTAATTATAAGGTTTAGGGTGGGTTTGGGTGTTGGGGTGTAGTGGTAATTTTAGGGTTCATGGTGGATATAGGTTTTGGGGTACCAAGGGTAATTTGAAGTTTTAGGGTTGTGTGTGTTTTGGGGTGCCAAGGGTAATTTTAAGGTTCACAGTTGGTTTGGGTTTTGGGGTGCCAAGGGTACTTTTAGGGTTCAGGGTGGGTCTGGGTTTTGGGATGTAGGGGTAATTATAGGGTTCAGATTGGGTATGAGTTTTAGGGTGTAGGGGTCATTTTAGGATTCAGGGTAGGTTTGTGTTTTGGGGAGCCAAGGTTAATTATAGGGTTCAGGGTGGGTATGGGATATGGGGTGTAGGAATAATGTTAGGGTTCAGGGTGATTTTGGGTGTAGGGGTAAT
The DNA here is from genome assembly GCF_964261635.1 of Lissotriton helveticus. Taxonomy (NCBI): domain Eukaryota; kingdom Metazoa; phylum Chordata; class Amphibia; order Caudata; family Salamandridae; genus Lissotriton; species Lissotriton helveticus. The sequence goes on from NC_136061.1 coordinate 1,620,254,198, forward strand.
TTTAGGGTTCAGGGTGGGTGTGGGTTTTGGGGTGTAGGGGTAATTTCAGGATTCAGGATGGGTTTGGATTTTGGGGTGCCACAGGTAATTTTAGAGTTCTGGGTGGTTTTGGGGTGCTTATGGTAATTTGAGGGTTCTGGGTGAGTATGGGTTTTGGGGTGCTAAAGGTAATTTTAAGGTTCAGCGTGGGTTTGAGTTTTAGAGTACCAAATGTTACTTTAGGGTTCAGGGTGGGTTTTGGTTTTGGAATGCTAAGGGTAATTTTGGAGTTTTAGGGGGGGTATGGTTATCGGGGTACGCCTTTGCATTGTAATGGCATGCATAGTAAGGGCCTATGCATGGTAAAAGCATGCGTTGTAATGGTAACGTTCTCTAACAGCCCTTGCATTGTTACAACCGTGTTGTAATAGCATGCGTTGTGTTGGCATGCGATTTACCATCACATGTTACTCATCTGAGCAAAGTCTTATGTTTCCATCTGACACCCTCTCACAACCATACTGTATGCATGTTAGCTTTTCTTTGGTTGTAAAAAAATGTCCTCTTGGTCTGTTCCATGTTTTTAAGCGACGATTCTTTTTGTTGATTTCTTAAGACAGCTACAATACCCATACAAAGGGAAAGAACTCAGGGAAATACCAAACCAACCAGCACTTTAACAGAAAATGCCAAATTTCAAGTTGACAAACCCATTCTGTCATATCCAGAGTCAATATTCATAGAGTTAATTTAAAGGTGAAACCATTCTCAAAGGGGTAATGCTCCAGTCACATTTGAGCAATCAGGATGGATACCCCAAGTGTCCCACACCAAGGGGGATGCAGTAATGTTTCCAAGACCCCACAGGAAAAATCCAAACTCCCTTATGGACACTCATGGCCTGATTACAAGTTTAGTGATGCTGGAGCGGACCGCCACGCCGGCAGCTCACACTGCTAAACCTGAGTGTCTGTGGACTTTTTTGGGCAGTCCTATGACTGTGCCTCTGAAATTGGGCACCACATTGGAAAATCCCCAAAAAGTTCCTGCACCACATCGACTATAAAGTCCATGCCATGGAGTCACAGGGGTGCATTCAACACAGAGTGGCACATGTTGTGCATCCCCATGCACATTGGCAAAAGCGGGGGACCCGCTTTGTTTCAGGACTGGCATGTTATTCATGGAGGAAAGACCTCCAAGACACCACTGGCGATCTGACACAGCGGCTCCAGCAGCAATTTAGGGAGGCACTTACTGCTGTGCCACCACCAGGAAACAGCGGTTCCCTGGCCCTGCTGCAGTGCAATTGCAGTTTAACTACCCAACTCAGAATGGGCTGGTTGGACTGCCGATGTAGCGGTGGCGGAGCAGCCACCAACGCGCCTCCACGAGTCTTGCAGTCCTCGAAATGCCAGACTCGTAATTAGGCCCTGTTGATTTCCGGAGGGTAACTTTGTGAAATCGTCTATTTGCATTTGCACTTTAAGCTTTTAGGACGCAATTGCAAAATAAATTCCATTAAAATTTTGCAATCCTGCATTAATTGGCTGTAGGGCCATTATCAAGGGAAGCAAACATGCAGTTTCACTTCAACTGTGACTCTCAAAGTTTACATTTCAATAAAAGTACTTTCTATTGTCACCCATTGAAGGCTAAATTTGGCAGAAACTTTGTGTGGCAGTTATTGGGGGCTATACACTTAAGCGTATAGCAAACGCACTCACACTTTGCAATTAGCGTTTTTAATTGCCCTTTAGCTTTAAATGGCTTTGAACCAAGAAAGTCTTTATGCATACTGGCATTAAAAAAAACATTTAAGAGTTCTTCCGATTGCAGCTTTACTGGAGGGAGTGATTATTTTTGCCAACACAGAGAAACTCAGGGAAGTTCGGCCAGTGGATAAAGTACCTTCGCATCATGCATCACTCTAGTAGCTTCAAACAACCCTCTTTCTACACACAGCATGCACCTAGTACATCAAAGGGCAGCATATAGGCTTGACCTATCACTCAGTTGAAGATTTATATTAAGAAATATTTCCAAATCTACAACCTGGCTATATGGCTAATTACAAAGTTAACGTCCAAAATTACTTCATGCAATGAACTAACTGTACTTTTATCTTACATGATCTAAGATCAACGTGTTAATTTTATTGTAACCAATGTGTTTTATTCTGTATTTTAAATTCTTCTAGCCATAATGGCTGAAACTAATAAAGATTTGATTTGATTTGTGTGGTGACCTCCATAGAATACACCCTACAACAGCCATATTAAGCATATACCTGTATATTGAAATAACATTTTTGATTACATTATATGAATTATGCAAACACAAGGAGATGATGGCCGGAGCGCTGAAACTGTTCAGAAACTCACGCCCAGTCACAGATCAATGTTGAATTCATCATCGTTCTTAAGCTCACTTCACCACCTCAGTACAGACTCAGCTATATGCAAATCAGTCTTGACCCTGTGCCTCATGCGAACAGTCCAACTCGAACTGCCAAGCCAGGTCTTCCCTGAACAGGAAACAAGCATCCTGGGACCGGTTTCTTAGTAAAACCCTTCATCAGTCAGGCTAGCTTGAATCCAGTGGCAGAGTGAGCAAAGAACCCAGGTCTGGGCATACCCTACCAACTTAGGGCGAACAAAGCAAAAACAAGGAGATGATGGAAGGAGCGCTGAAACTTTTCAGACACTCACAGCCAGTCACAGATCTAGATTGAATCCATCATTGTTTTTTTAGCTTTCTTCGCTACCTGAGTTCAGACCCAGCTATATGAAAACCAGTCTTGACCCTGTGCCTCATGGGAACAGTCCAGCCCGAACTGCCAAGCCTGGTCTTCACTGAACCGGAAAAAAGCATCCTGGGACCTGTTTCTGGGTAACACCCTTCATCAGCCAGGCTAGCTCGAATCCAGTGGCAAAGTGAGCACGGGACCCTTATCTGGGCATACCCTGCCAACTTAGGGCGAAAAAAGCAAACACAAGGAGATGATGGACCGAGGGCTGAAACTTTGAGACACTAACCCCCAGTCACAGATCTATGTTGAATCCATCATCGTTATTTAGTTCACTTCACCACCCCAGTTCAGACACAGCTATATGAAAATCAATCTTGACCCTTTGGCTCATGGGAACAGTCCAGCCCGAACTGCCAAGCCTGGTCTTCCCTGAACCGGAAACAAGCATCTTGGAACCAGTTTCTGGGTAACACCCTTCATCAGCCAGGCTAGCTTGAATCTAGTGGCAAAGTGAGCACGGGACCCTTATCTAGGCATACCCTGCCAACCTAGGGCGAATTAAGCAAACACAAGGAGATGGTGGACGGAGCACTGAAACTTTTCACACACTAACCCCCAGTCCAAGTTCTGGGTTGTATCCATCATTGCTCTTTAGCTCACTTCACCACCTCAGTTCAAACCCAGCTATATGCAAATAAGTCTTGCCCTGTGCCTCATGGGAACAGTCAAGCCCGAACTGCCATGCCAGATCTTCCCTGAACCGGAAACAAGCATCCTGGGACCAGTTTCTGGGTAACACCCTTCATCAGCCAGGCTAGCTTGAATCCAGTGGCAAAGTGAGCAAGTGACCCACGTCTGGGCATACCCTGCCAACTTAGGGTGAACAAAGCTAACACAAGGAGATGACGAAAGGCGCGCTGCAATTTTTCAGACACTAAACCCCAGTCACAGATCTGGGTTGAAGCCATAATCGTTCTTTAGCTCACTTCACCACCTCAGTTCAGACCCAGCTATATGCAAAATAGTCTTGACCCTTTGCCTCATGGGAACAGTCCAGCCCGAACTGTCAAGCCTAGTCTTCGCTAAACCGGAAACAAGCATCTTAGAACCGTTTTCTGGGGAACACTCTTCATCAGCCAAGCTAGCATGAATCCAGTGGCAAAGTGAGCACGGGACCCACGTGTGGACATACCCTACCAACTTAGGGTGAACAAAGCTAACACAAGGAGATGTTGGAAGGAGCTCTGAAACTTTTCAGACACTCACAGCCAGTCACAGATCTGGGTTGAATCCATGATCATTCTTGAGCTCAATTCACCACCCCAGTTCAGACACAGCTATATGAAAATCAGTCTTGACCCTGTGTCTCAATGGAACAGTCCAGCCCGAACAGCCAAGCCTGGTTTTCCTGAACTGAAAAAAGCATCTTGGAACCGGTTTCTGGGTAACACCCTTCATCAGCCAGGCTAGCTTGAATCCAGTGGCACAGTGAGCACGGGACAAATATCTGGGCATAACCTGCCAACTTAGGGCGAATAAAGCGAACACAAGGAGATGATGGACGGAGCATTGAAACTTTTCACACACTCCCCCTCAGTCACATTTCTCGGTTGACTCCATCATCGCTCTTTAGCTCACTTCACCACCTCAGTTCAAACCCAGCTATATGCAAATCAGTCTTGACCTTGTGCCTCATGGGAACAGACAAGTCCGAACTGCCAAGCCAGGCCTTCCCTGAACCAGAAACAAGCATCCTGGGACCGGTTTCAGGGTAACACCCTTCATCAGCCAGGCCAGCTTGAATCCAGTGGCAAAGTGAGCAAGTGACCCATGTCTGGGCATACCCTGCCAACTTAGGGCGAACAAAGCTAACACAAGGAGATGACGGAAGAAGCGCTGAAACTTTTCAGACACTAACCTCCAGTCACAGATCTGGGTTGAATCCATCAACGTTCTTTTGCTCACTTCGCCACCTCAGTTCAGACCCAGCTATATGCAAAACAGTCTTGACCCTTTGCCTCATGGGAACAGTCCAGCCCGAACTGCCAAGCCTAGCCTTCGCTAAACCGGAAACAAGCAACTTAGAACCGGTTTCTGGGGAACACTCTTCATCAGCCAGGCTAGCTTGAATCCCGTGGCAAAGTGAGCAAGTGACCCACATCTGGACATACCCTGCCAACTTAGGGCGAACAAAGCTAACACAAGGAGATGATGGAAGGAGCTCTGAAACTTTTCAGACACTCACATCCAGTCACATATCTGGGTCGAATCCATCATCGTTCTTGAGCTCAATTCACCAACCTAGTTCAGACACAGCCATATGAAAATCAGTCTTGACCCTGTGTCTCAATGGAGCAGTCCAGCCCGAACTGCCAAGCCTGGTCTTCCCTGAACCGAAACAAGCATCTTGGAACCGGTTTCTGGGTAACACCCTTCATCAGCCAGGCTATCTTGAATCCAGTGGCAAAGTGAGCACAGGACCCATATCTGGGCATACTGCCAACTTAGGGCGAATAAAGCAAACACAAGGATATGATGGACGGAGCACTGAAACTTTTCACACACTCACCCGCAGTCACAGTTCTGGGTTGAATCCATCATCACTCTTTAGTTCACTTCACCATTTAATACCAGCTATATGCAAATCAGTCTTGACCCTGTGCCTCATGGGGACAGTCCAGCCCAAACTGCCAAGCCAGGTCTTTGCTGAACCGGAAACAAGCATCCTGGGACCAGTTTCTGATTAACACCCTTCATCAGCCAGGCTAGCTTGAATCCAGTGGCAAATTGAGCAAGGGACCCACGTCTGGGCGTACCATGCCAACTTAGGGCCAACCTGGCTAAAACAAGGAGATGATGGAAGCAGCGCTTAAACTTTTCAGACATTAACACCCAGTCATAGATCTGGGTTGAAAACATCATCGTTCTTTAGCTCATTTCGCCACCTCAGTTCAGTCCCAGCTATATTTATATCAGTCTTGACCCTGTGCCTAATGGGAACAGTCCAGCCAAAACCAGAAACAAACATCCTAGAACCGGTTTCGGGCTAACAGCCCTCATCAGCCAGGTTAGCTTGAATCTAGTAACAAAGTGAGAAAGGAACCCACGTCTGGGCATACTCTGCCAACATAGGGCAAACAAAGCAAACACAAGGAGATGATGTACGGAGCTCTGAAACTTTTCAGACACTCACCCCCAGTCACAGATTTGGTTAAATCCATCATCGTTCTTTAGCTCACTTCACCACCCCAGTTCAGACCCAGCTATATGCAAATTAGTCTAGACCCAGTGCCTCATGGTAACAGCACAACCTGAACTGCCAAGCGTGGTCTTCCCTGAACCGGAAACAAGCATCTTGGAACCGGTTTCTGGGTAACACCCTTCATCAGCCAGGCTAGCTTGAATCTATTTACAAAGTTAGCACGGGACCCACATCTGGGCGTACCCTGCCAACATAAGGAGATGATCGACGGAGCACTGATACTTTTCATGCACTCACCCCCAATCACAGACCTGGGTTGTTACCATTATTGTTCTTTAGCTTATTTCATCGCCTCAGTTCAGACCCAGCTATATGCAAATCAGTCTTGACCCTGTGCCCCCTGGGAACAGTCCAGTCCGAACTGCCAAGCCAGGTCTCCCCTGAACCAGAAACATGCATCCTTGGACCAGTTTCTGGGTAAAACCTTCATCAGCCAGGCTAGCTTGAATTCAGTGGCAAAGTCAGCAAGGGACCCACGTCCGGGCATACCCTGTCAACTTATAGTGAACAAAGCAAACACAAGATGCTGGACTGAAACTTTTCAGACACTCACCCTCAGTCACAGATCTGGGTTGAATCCATCATCATTTTTTTAGCTCATTTTGCCACTTCAGCCCACACACCAACATTCCACACAGAACACTCACACTGGCTGAGCAGCTAGGAACAAGATAACATAGAACATAATAACACATCATGAAGATACTACATTATCTCTTTATTATAAAATAGAAGAATAATAAAACTAAACTTTAAAAATTATAAACAACAATGTACACAGAAGTAAATGGTCCAATACCCATGGATGAACAGTAGAAACCACATCACGAGAGGGAAAAGAACCACACCAGGAGGAACGATACATATGAATTACCCATCCTCCTCCTTTAATAAGGAAAATAATTTACCTACACAATATGAATACTCTCCATGTAAGGAGAAAGACCATGTAAAAATGTGGAAAAAGGGACTGAGACTAAGTATGGGTGGAATTTGCGAATTCGCGGTACGCGAATTTGTGCGAAAGCGAATTAGTGATCCACAAAATCTGTGAATTTGTGCTAACTTGCAGATTTTTTTATTTTTGCGTGTTCGTGTGGTTTTTTTTCAGCGCGGCTACCGCGAATTTACCCATGCGGCTATCTTGTTCGCAGGAGGAAAACAACTCGGCAAACTCAGAATCATGGTAAGTCAACGCAGCGCGCGCGAGATTGTATATTTGAAGCGCGAACAAGCAAAAAAAAATCACGAACTTGCGAATTGGGTATTGTTTGGCAATTTTGCACGATTCGCGCACCAGGAAATTGCCAAAAATCTGCAAATTCCGCGAGCTGACCGAATTTCAGCCCATGCTTAACTGAGACTCAAATTCGTGCCCCTAAATAAGGGATCAAAACCCAAAATAAAGGTAGTGAAAACACCCACTACTACAACACGAAAGTGCAGCACATGGTGACTTACGCACACCAGGAACAGAAAACCTTGTAACAAGTGGAAAAAAAAATCCATTGTATGTGTAAAAAGGGGGACAAATCCATGTAAGTTAACCCTAATGTAAGGGTACAGTGGCGTACCGTTAGGACATGGGACTAAAACTCATTACTATAGGGAAAAGAAACAAACCCCTTTAGCCAACCCTCATGTAAGGGTACCATGGCTCAAAGTGAGGAAATGGGACTAAAACCCATTCCTGCGAGAAAAGGTAACAAACCCTTAACCCAACCCTCTTGAAAGGGTACTTTGTCAAAAAGTGTGAAAAAGGGACTTAAACCCATTCCTATCCCAAAGTAAGGGAAACTTAAATTGAAAAAGGCAAGCCAAAACACATCAACCATGCCCCCCTCCTGTAAAGCTTCTAACACCCGCCTAACAAATAAAAATGGGAATATGCAACTGAACAACAAATCTGTTTTAACACAGTAGCTTTACCCACATTAAACTGCATAGTTGGCTAACCATTAATTTAAGGTGCTACTAATAGCTGACAGAGGCACCCCACACTGTGAGTAGTAATCTCTTGCAGTAAAAGTCTAGATAATAAAATAGGTGGTTGCTTCAGCCCACACGATGCCTGACATTTCCAGGAAGAACAATGGAAGTCATTACCAAGTGTGCAGCGTACTGATAGCATATTGGTTCAAACAATAGATATTTTGAAAATCTGGCATCCACTTATGTCGCATTGCTTGTGTCCCCATGCAGAACTAGTAGCTGCTCCACAACCGTGCACTAAGTTCTTCCATGTACATTATTATAATGCAAAAAAAACCACAAAATAGTAGCACGCAGTACTGACGTGCGCCGGATGGTTCATGTCACGTCAATGCTGCAAAGCGTCCAAGAGCAGCTATCCGGGATCTATAGTGGCGGAGACTTCATGCAATGCGGGCCGACCGACACGTCCCCGCAGGGGACACACATAAGAGGGCGGCCCCCTTAGTGCCACAAGATGGCACACGGGGCAGCCCAGTGTCCCGCGACACTGCTAGGGTCCTGTCGTCACTTCCGGTCGGGTGGGGGCGGGGAGAGGTATATATTCCTACCCCTCATTCTGTCACCATTTGGTCGTCCTGTTGACACCGTGGTTCCTTGTTCTGGCGTTGGTTTTGCCAGTAAGTGTTTGGGCATGGTCGCCTGGCACCCCACGCAGCTCGTATCCCCTTTCGTGCACTGTTTGTCTCGGGTGACCGCGTGGTAGAGCCGGGTCGTGCTGGGCAGGGTTTCGGGGTCATGGGTCCCTGAGCCTGCCTGGTCTGGCGGTGTTGTGCGTGGGGGGCAAACAGCGTGTTGCCGTTGGATGACTGGGGGCAGAGGGTTTCAGGGTTCCAATGCAATTTGTGCCGAGGTTAGGGCGGGTCAAGCAGCTCCCGTGGCTGAAATGAGGAAGGGCTTGGCTTGCCTAAGGGTTAGTTGGCGGTTTTGTGGGGGCCCGTGGCCTGGTCGATCGGAGTCCAACATCTCTGTCGAGCACCTGGGAGGCCTGAAGTGGGCGGAAATATGTGGAATCCAGCTTGCATCTTGTCGGGCCTGGAAAGCTCTCCCCCTGGTGTTGCTTCTAGTGTTGGCGCGAGGAGGTGGCTCAACTAAGAAAGCTGGTGTCTTTAGTGCAGGGAAACAGGGTTCTAGCCACCTGGTAGACTGCAAAATTTTCTTCTTTGAGGGATTTATTTATAATCTTCGATAAGGTATCATGGACTGTGCACGCGTTATATCATTTTCCATTACCAGTACAGCTGCCTTTTCACACGGCCGGAGCGATGCTTCATGTTTTCCACTCATTAATGCACGCTTGTCTTGTCAAAGGAAATGTTCACAATTTTTAGGCCACACGACCGGTGTTACCTATAGATATCACCTCTTGTAAGCGCCCCTCTTATGCCGGTAAGGGTATTTACGCTGAAGTAAGAACTGTCGTGGCTGCTTAGTTTGGCAAGACACTTTATGTAGCTTCAGTGGCGTAGGGCATCCGTTCAGGATTTACCTCCTCTCCCTCGATAATGGTCGTGCCTAGGATTCGCTGGAAATAAGGTGAGCGCTTTACCCCCTTCGTGTCCGCTCCCCCCACTATGGGGGTAGAGCAGGGCCGGGCGGCCTGCATAGTAGCGGGCCTCTGAAGCTGGGGTCGAGCGATCGTTGTAGGATTGATGGGCATTTCCTTTTGCCTTGTGTGTGATTTGGGCGATTAGGGGGTGGCGGTCGGGGCACGGCGTGGTGGCTCTCCGTCGCCTGAAGGCCATGGTGATGCTTCGCATTGGCACTGGTTCACTTTCATTCTTCTTCTTGTTCGGCGGCTTGTGTATGGGTCCGGCTGGGGGGGGGTTTCCCTGCCTCGCCGGAACCACCCGGAGCGGGCTTCCCTCCGCCGAGAAGTTGGGGCAGCGCTGCTGGTTTTGAAAGTCAGGGTGTATGTTGCCTGATTTCCGTTTAGGATTTATAGAAATGCCAATTGTTTTTTAGCATATGCCTGTTTTGGTGCTGCGCACTTCTCCCTTGTGCACTGCCGGTCCCCCGCCCATGGACCTAGGACGCTCTGTAGGACGGCCCGAGTGAGGATTTATGCACGTTGTTATGGTCGACATTAGCGAGTCCGCAGTGAATTTGGGTTTAACGCGGAGGCCTCCTCACCATCACGCGGGGGAGAGAGGGCTGTATTTTCTCTCGGGCTTTGTCACGATTACCGGGGATCCGAGATCGTGTTATGGGTATTACACCGTTTGGGTGTATTCGGCCTTGTTTTAATGGTGGCAGATTATTTTGGCACACGCGAGTAATGGCGCCAGGGTGCGGCCATCTTGTCGACCGTTGCAGCTTTTGGTTTCTGCCCACGTGGGCAAGGGCGCCAGGGTGCGGCCATCTTGGCTTCAGTGCGGCTTTAGGGTTCTGCACGCGAGGGCAGGGGCGCCTGGGTGCGGCCATTTTGGCTTCTCTTTCCTTTTCGGGGGGGCTTTACTCCGGGTCAATGCTCAATAGTCAATGTGTAGTAGCCGCTATGTGATGTGAGGATGGTGTATAGCAGGAAGTATGCTATCTCCTTAATGTGATGGTTATTAGTCAGATTCTTGCATTTAAATCTAAAGTTATTCTGTTAACAGCATTTGTTAGTGGCGAGAGTACGGTCTGGGTTTAGGATGGCTGCGCGGCTCGGGAGGGAATTCCAAGCTTGGGATATTATCCTCTTGCTGAGTCTGTTTTCAGGCCGGAGACTCTTTGTCCTTTGTCACGGAGTCTACGCCAGAACTAGGAATTTGACAAGGTGGGCGCCCAACGCACATCGACCGAACAAGCGAGTCTGCAGATGATCCCGCAACGTACCGCCAGGCCATGCCGCCCTCCCCCCGCTGTCTCGCGCGGAGGGGTTGATGTAATTTTTCAGCGCCTCTGGGGTTTCTCTGGAACGGTGTTTTACGGGGAGAAGTTGATAAATCTTGATCTAAAACACGTTTTCCCACGCATTAGCACAGCTTTCAATTTTACCGTTTAATGTTCCCTGCGCTGAACAGCTTTGTGGGATATTTCATTGCAAGTATGGGCCAGTGTTGTCATCAGTGTTGCCCAGGGACCTGGGAGGTTTCAGTTTGCGTCAATGGTGCTTTTGTGGAACGTGGATGCCTTGGGAATTTTTCATGGATTATTTCACGACACTCATTTGACCATACTTGGCTTCGTGGTTGCACTGGATAGAAGCATTACTGTGTCTGGCTGGGGGAACAGGGAAATGGTGAGTGTAACCATGCTGTGTCTATGCTGTCTCAGTGAAGAGGGGGTGTATAAGTAGGGGGGTTTACCCAAACATAGTCACCTGGGTTCTATAAGTACTGAGAGGAAGGGGTCCCAGCGTGAATGTAATGTAATGTGAACAATTCAAAAAATTATTTACACAAACAATGAATGCATCCACATTGTTTTATTCACAATGGGACTAGGTATACTAAATATACAAACAACTGATCAATAATGGTAAACGGTTGTACAGTGCCCCAGGGAGGAGGGAGGAGGTGATCAGGTGAGGATATTGTGATGGAAGGGAATTAGTGACAGTAAAATCAGCCCGTTAACATAACTGTATTGGCGAGTTATATACAAAACAAAGGACCATTGGTTCGAAGCTTAAGTCAAAAAGATATCATACTTCACAAAATACAATGAATGTAAAGATAGTGGCGTGAAGTTGACAATCAAACAGGTTGTTGTCGACGTTTCGACCCTCAAAAGTTCGCAGGGATTAATCGTGCCCTTGCTGTGGGGTCTTCATCAGGACAGAATGTGGGGCAGGCAACCTTGGTTGTTAAATCAATTGGTATAAGGTCAAGGACTGTGGTCACATGGGATCATTTGCCGTGGTACGTGTCCAGTTGTAAAGATGAGTTTGGCACGAGTTCAATAGTATAGGTCAGGGAAAGTCGTACAGTGATATCAACAGTTGAGGGATGTCGAAACTTGGGTCTACGGGTATAAAGACTCCGTGATATGCGACGCCGATTGAATCTGGCAGGGGACGCCGCTATTACTCGCAATGGCAAGCCAAGTTTCGGATTGTGATATGTGACGCCGATTGAATCTGGCAGAGGACGCCGCTCTTACTCGCAATCGATTGCGTCCTCCGTAGACCCAAGTTTCGACATCCCTCAACTGTGGATATCACTGCACGATTTTCCCTGAACTATACTATTGAACTCATGCCAAACTCATCTTTACAACTGGACACGTGCCACGGCAAATGATCCCATGTGACCACAGTCCTTGACCCTATGCCAATTGATTTAACAACCAAGGTTGCCTGCCCCCACATTCTGTCCTTTGTTTTGTATATAACTCGCCAATACAGTTATGTTAACGGGCTGATTTTACTGTCACTAATTCCCTTCCATCACAATATCCTCACCTGATCACCTCCTCCCTCCTCCCTGGGGCACTATACAACCGTTTACCATTATTGATCAGTTGTTTGTATATTTAGTATACCTAGTCCCATTGTGAATAAAACAATGTGGATGCATTCATTGTTTGTGTAAATAATTTTTTGAATTGTTCACATTACATTACATTCACGCTGGGACCCCTTCCTCTCAGTACTCAGTGAAGAGGGGGCGATGGCTAATAGTTATTAAACTTTCCGTGAGTCCCTTGGCTTAGTGTGTGTTAATCCTCCTCTTTCAGTGGAAGGGGTGAGTTGCCTATGAGTGGATATGCCCCTCATAGTACACTGAGTTTTATACTCTGTCATCCGCAGCATGCTGCAGTTAGGCTGGACTCATTTCTGTATCCTCTGCAAGTGAGTTGGGATCGTCATCAGGCTCACGTCAGGATGAGATGCCTGGCTGCACCACAAGCAATACGGTCCGTCAGCATGCTCATGGGATAGTTTGAAGTATTATTTCCAAGCACAGCTGCTGCACTTAACGACATCCACTAAGCCAACTTCCCTGACTTGTCAGGTGGATGTTCTTGCTGCATCATTATCCGGATGCAATGGCTAAAACAACAAGGTGCCAGTCGGGAGGCAGATTGGCTCCCGAAGGCACAGGAAGGCCCGGGTGCAGGTACTCAATGGGTATCTCTGGGGGCAGGTTTACAACTTGCTTTCTAAACACTCTTTTATGCCTTCATATAGCGCGGACTGTACCCGATGGTGTCAGAACGCTTCACAGTAGGAACAGAACTGAGACTTCAGAGCACTCGAAGTGAACACATTACAAAGCAAACATAAAGACAGTGGCAATCGTGAGCAAACAATACTAGCGGTAGCAAAGGGTGCATTACAGCAGGAAAAGGGACACGTGTGCAAGTTACAACAGCTTACTAAGTACGAGGAGAGGTATATTATTGCAAGGAATGGAGGACCTCGTAAACAAGAACAAACGTTACGTAGGCAATGGTGGCACTTGTGCAAGTACCGGAACCTATCACAATGTAAGAGGTAGCAAGCAGCATGTTACAAGAGAAAAGTGAAGTGTGCATGTTACTATGAGTACCAACACAGGTAGAAGGATATTTCTTCGTAAATAGTAGACTCTCAAACAGGGCCGGACTGGCTACCGGGCAGTTGTGTGTGCTGCCGAGCTAGGGGCTAATTTCTCGGTGGTGGGGGCTTATTTCGTTGATGGGGACCTGCGTGCGATTTAAAATAAAAAAAGCACAAGATCTCACTGGGAGGACTCACCGGGGGGGGGGGCAGTGAACCAGGGTCTGGGACACCTATTTTCGCCCCGGGATCATTCCTGTCCCTGTGATTGGGGCACACAGGTTACGCCCCATAAAAACAATACATTGGTAGTCAACCGGTGAATGTGAGCAGGGCAGGTAGTTCCTGTGCATTAATGGGATGTTTTCACATTTAGAACAACTGATGAGTCTGGGCAATTTGTTATTTACTAGGCAATAACTGGGTGTTCTCTTGGTAAGCAGTGAAAGAGTGTGGGCAAATCTTACATCCCCTGTGACACATTTGATAGGCGTGTCTTTTAAACAAAGAGAGGGTCTGGGCATATCATACATCCCATGTGCAGTAATGGAATGTGTTCTTTTGTATAGCAACTGCTACGTCAGTCTCTTTCCATATCGGTTACCTGACTCCCAATTATTGTTATATGTCTGGCTCACACATGCACACTCCAAGATTGGGATATCTCATAAAAGCAGCCCTAAACCAGGTTCTTCTTGGAGTTCTTTGCTGGTCAAATGGGTGTTGTCAAGGATAGCAGGTTTCCCTCTCTCCATGGATTCATTGCTAACACGAAAGTGTCAGTCATAGTCTTTGCATGTCACTCATAGTGCACCGAAAGGATAGGTCATACATGGCAGTGGGAAGTGGGCAGCCATGTTGGGGGCGGCTAGCTCTAGGTGGGCTACGCAAGAAAGCGAAATGGTAGCTTCCTTTTTGATGCAACTAAAAAGAATGGACTGAGCCAGCAGATGGGCTGGTTATAGAAGTAGTGCTCCCTTTGTAGCAATTATAGTGAGGCATTGGTATCGTGGGTATTTACCAGGCAATCTTCAGCACATTGAGCACTCTGGGTAGCCCCGCTGTTTAGTTGGGCCTGCATAAGCCACACATATACCTCATTTTACATGGCCCACGCTGAGACATTCTCTTAAATGGACCACAGCTTCACCAGTTTCTTATCCGCATGGCCAATTGGTACTAAGGTGATGCGTGAGCAAGCTGCACAGAATTTGGGAATGCTTTAGCCGCACATACCCCCTCAGCCTGACCCCACTGAGACCTCTTCAAGTCTGGCTCCGCAACAGGTCTGGCTGATACAACGAAGCCTCTACCTGGCTCCATCTCTCTGGACACAGGTTGGTGCGTTTTTGCCCAGTTAAACGTGTGGTTTGGCTGACCTCACTTGAGGGGGTCCCGAGGTTGGCAGGCATATTTTAACAGTCAAATCTACAGCTAGTGTTGACATGCAGTGGAGGGCCCTTGACTAAGTCCACGGGTAAGCTTTTACCTAGACAGTATTTTATTTGGTGGTTATTCAAGGATTAACGTAGGGTTTCCTATGCAGTGTTCACATGCCAGGGAGTAAGAAGAGGAAGTAATAGTTCCCCCAGTTGCACAACATGTATATACAGATGTATAGTTGCTTGGTAAAACTTCATAGGGTCCACAAAGGCCAGGCACAGGGGGACGACTGGTATATGTGACAAACTTGAGGAGATACTCTACACTATTCCTTTATTCAACTACTTCCCTCAACTCGTAGAGGTGAGGGATATCCACACGGGTACATTGGCATAAGACTGGTTTGTTATTCATTAGGGGGGGTGCACAGGGGTCTTTTCTAGAAGTCTGAAGGCCAGTACTGGTGACGCAGTATAAGGTTTTGCTCCCAGCAGGGGAGAGGACCTGTCCAGGTGGGCGGGGCTATGGTAGCGTCTAGTCTGGACTTCCGTAAATGTGACATTTTGTCCCATGTTGAGACATCCACACAAGTGGCATCACCGGTTTCTTACACTCGGGACCATTGGCACTAGGGTGGTGTGGGATCATTTTACACGGAACTGTGGGCCTGATTCAGCCACACATACCTCCTCCAGTCTCCCCACTAGGACTTGGACTTTGGTAGGTGTGTTTTGGCCATGGAGGCGATTGTTGTGGCCTGTGTTACTTGTAGGGTCCGGATGTGGGTAGGCTATTTTATCAGTCTACAATTCAACAACTTGGGTTAACACGCGTTTGAGGGCCCTGGCTAAGTCCACTGGTAAGCGTTCACCTGGACAGGATGTTATTTGATCGTTTTAGCTACGTAATAAGGTTTCCTTTTGCAGTTTTCATACGCCATTAAGTACGAGTGTTAAAGTAACATTTCTCCTGTACACAACATGTATATACATTTGTATAGGGTGCAGTGCCAGCCAAAAGGGGACGATTAATACAAGTGATCATCTATGCCTAAGCTAAAAAACTCATTCTGACCGTAGAAGCTTGTCGGAGAAGTTAGCGGCCAAACAGTGGGCGGTCCATCTATTGCAGTTGATTAAGTGCAAGCATGCACCAAGAGTTGGATCCCAAAAAGCACCTCAGACACACTAAGTCCCGTCCTTTGACGGGCCTTGGCTGTTGCGGCCAGCCGTTTGTGTGTTGTGGTGCATCCTGTCACAGAATTTTCTCTATCCCAGAAGGGGACCAGTGGTTCTACCAGAAGACTAATATGTACATGGGGTCAACAGATGTTGGCTCAATTATGGAAGAAGGTTGTATTGGCGGTCCGACTGCCCAAATAGGGTCAAGTGTTCTGTTTTTACACATCAAAGACACTTGGACACCCGTTCCTATGCCACTTTCTCCAGGGCAACTTAGTTACTCGGGTGGGAATTGTCTTCGATATGCCCCGCCAGGACAGGGATAGCTGCCCTCACAAGCTAGAGCCTGAAAGGGAGAGATAGGTTAGAAACCTAGTCGGGGAGCGCTGTGCCCTACACCCCCTTTCAAAGTCAGCGGGGTATGAGGCTGTAGGTGTCTTTGAGGGACAGGTTAGGCCATTATAGGGCCGTAGTGGGGACGCAGCGTTGGCTGGGACACAGTTGGGTCCCAGCGAATCCACCAATAGGATTATAGCTTACCATACGTCACACCATCTGGTAGTTTGACACCTTTTCTTGTATATGTAGGTGGATATCAGGGTCCGGGCACCTGTAGGTTGGCAATGCTAGTTAGGGTGCAGGCTCTGTTTCGGACACCATACTCTTATTCCCTCAAGCCAGTGTGTCACCATTGCTATGGGCACCAGGGATATTGAATTCTTTTGACGTTGTATGGGCTTTGCGGCAAGGTATGTACAGGGATAAAAGACCACAATGACCACACGGGGTGATTTATCAACCAGTGGTGGACAGGTAAACGTCAGTGGCAGGAAATCACCCCTGGCTCCTGAGGCAGGGAGCTTGGCAGGAGAGGCGTAGGAGCCTGCGCGCAGGAAGTCTGCGCGATACGTACATTCTCTGGGCAGAGGAGACTTGGCCTCATTAGACAGGGGTGCTACACGCCAACTCCTCTGGGTGTGTTTTGAGCGAGTGGTACACCTGCCCAGTACAAGCATGGACTGGTTCTTGCTGTTTAGGGGAAAGGCCCTATATATAGCAGGACATAAGTAGGAAAGCCGGCCTTGGTGTGGGGCCCTGGCTGCGACGGTCGCCACACCCAGGGCTGTGGCGGAGGTACAGGGCGATCCAGAGGCGGACTGGTACTCAGGGGTACCTTCTTCAGGAGCACAAAGGGTGCTGAGGCCTAATATCCCCAGGAAGTCTGTGCGGTGGACCCTGGGTGCGGCGGCGCCCCGCTAGCCTACGGGCGGTTGGAAACCTGGACAACCGGGGGTCGCTTGAACGCTCCGCCCCTCGTAGGGGGGGGCGTGAGCAAGAGGGTGGGCCAATGGTTCACCGGAATTGGGAGTGGCTATCCCTCACCACAACCGCTAAGCAACGATTGGCTAAGGCCACGATGCAAGTTGGCCCTTCAGGTGGTAGTCCGCGAGGGGCGGCTTGCCTTTGGATCGCCTGTAAGATAACCCACCATGTTGGCATTTGTGTATGTTAATAAACCTGCAGCTAATTTTCTCCAACAAAAACTTGTCTTGTCTGCTTCTTTATGCTGCATGTATGTTGCTCCAGGAGGGCTGGTGCATGGGCCGATATTGGCACTAAAGACTTCACGCATCAACAAAATGACAGTAAGTGTGCGCGCGCTACATGAAACTCCAGTCAGCATATTCAGACTACAAAGAAGCAGTTTAACTGGCAATGTTGAAGGGGGTCCTCAAGTGACAACAAAAAATAATAGATGAAAACTGTCTCACCAGCAATGTCCCGTTCCGTGCACCAAAAATACATCATGTTGGCAAGTAATGCCAAACTAACACCGTCAGAAACACTCAACACAGGATGATGTGCCAAAATTTAATGGTGCACCATAATAATTACACACCTGCGAGACAATTGAGCAGAAGACCCAGTGTATAGCGATTTCCTTTCCTGGGGAGATAACACAGCACCTGTTTTTGCGAAGACACTCTGCAAACCAAAATTTCTCTGTACAACTCACCAGGTGGAGACTGATCTAGTGCACACATCCAGATGACAATGAATGTTGTAATTTTGCTGTAATTTAGACATGCTAGACATGCTTGCTGTGAATGTACCATAAATGAGTGCAGCAAAACAGTCTGTGCAGATGGTGCACTCCGTTTACTTGCAATTAAACACTGCCAAGACCAAATCAAAAGGGCAAACTGATCTGCTGTTGAGAATGAATTTCTGCCAATACTTGTTGTTGCAAAACACACCATGTCCCAAAGTGTAATTCCAAATGTCCTTAAACATCTCAAACTGCACAGCATTCATATTAGAGATGACATGTAGAAAGTCTAAATTGATAATGCTTACTTCCCTTGAACGCACAGTTTTTGTCAATATGTGCCAAGTGAACATAATACACACATTTTGGCTGATGCTGTCCGATGAAATGGACACTGGTGGGGCTGCAAGGAATGCTGTTCCATTTTACTTTGTTTCCTTTGTGGCACCTTTGGTATCTGTGTGGCCTCTTGTGACCTAGACTTGTTGCAAACTTGTCCTTGTTTGTCCTTGTGTTGCCTGATGCTTCTCCCCAACATGTTGACTATTTGTAGATGTCATCTTGAGCTTCTTTGACTGTAGAGCGTGAGCAAGTCTCCAACTCGTCGCCAAAATAAATGTAGTAACGTAGTACACGCAGGTAGGATGTAGTTTAAATTGGTTTATTCAAGTAGATAACAAGTAGCTTAGATCCTATACAGCAGGTAGTACAGTTAAGTAGAGCAGCCCCACCAGGAGCAGCCAGCTAGCTGCTCAGCCCTTCCATCAACTGTCACCACTCATACCAGTCGCTCACTAACATAAATACATTTATTTGTTAACTAGCTTAGATATTTACATTTTTTTAAACATTATTTCCTATAGGTTTTTAAGTCCATACCCCCATTATTTTCTATGGGAAGAATTGCAGTAGCTGTGGTTGACCATGCGTAGTGCTGGATGTACTCCAACTCTTTTATTCACTCCTGTCTCTCTGTACGTTATTCTCTTGGTATGTGTCTCACTTTAGAACAGTTTTATGTACGTTTTTTTAGATCTCTAAGTGTCATTCATTTTGCCAATGGAAGTTATATATGAGAGAGGAGTTTAAAGTTTGTAACAGAATCATAAGATTACTGCGGTGAATGTAGAGGTGTCGGCCTGAGAGAGGGTAGGGGTTGTCACAAATAAGGGACAGAGGAAAATACCAGTCCAATGGCTCACTCTACGTAAAGTGAGATCAATACCATGTTTGACTCACTGTTAACTGATTTTCGTATATGTTGCCTTCAGTTTATTTTTATACCCTTTCTCTTATTGTTTTCACATATTTGCATGCAGGGTCCGCAGCACTTATATAGGGAGGGATGTGTTTTTTTAAAATACATTTTAAAAAGACAACAAAAACATCATTTGTAGAGTACGCATTTCTAGGAGACTTGGCGAAAAACATTGCAAAGTTTATTGAGGTGCAGTATCTGAATAGGAGGGCGTGAACTGATTGTACTTAGAGTGCAGTTTAGCATTCTCTTTTGATATAAAATAGAAATGTTTTGGCAGTGCATTATTTTTCATGAAACAATTCTTTGGTAAGACATCCTGCCTGTTAAAATTTATTTTGAACAACAGTAGAGAACAGGAAAGAATCTGTTTCCCCTCTGCAGTTCCTGCTGGTTACATTTTCTCATCCCATGATCAAAAGTTCGTTTTCGTTATGCTTCTTGAAATGTCTTGGTACTAAAGCAAAGAAGTAAATTTTCACAACATTAAGCCACAGCAGGGATGGCATTTATTGTTGCAGTGATAGCGCACATGGCAACATCAGCACTGTATGAAGTGATAAATGAACTAATAAAAGAAAAGAAGGCTTCAATTTGCAAACATATTGGCAGAGTTCAGCAAACTATAAAACCACAAGCATGCACTTGAATGGAGTTAATGTTGAATTTCTTCTCTCAGAAATGAATATATATCTAGGAATTTATCAGTCTTACACGATTAAATCTGCAAAGCCCTGGGAGATGCTTTCAGTTCTTGATAATTTAATTAGCATGGTTAATAAAAATAATCTTACTGGCACTACTTGTTGTTTTATACGGTTTTGGACATACTTAGGTTATGAGGCCTAGTACAAATCTTTGTGTAATGAATAGGAGTAATCATTGAACTCATATAAATATAGTAGTAGTGCTTCTTTTCTAGAAGAAGAGGTGAGTAACAGTACTATAGTTGCAGTTAAAGGGGAAACGGAGATTAGACAGTAGACTTTGACCCAGAAAAGAGAGAGAAAGGCTGAAAAGGGAGGAAGGAGGAAGTGAAAGATCGGAACACCTTGACTAAACCAGAAAAAAGGGTTAAAAAAGATCCTTCAAAAGAGACAGAAGTGGAGGGTGGCATAAGCACACCCTGACTAAACCAGAAAAAAATGTTTAAAAAGTTCCTTCAAAAGAGACAGAAGTGGAGGATGGCAAACGAAAGGGGAATGATGTACAGCTAAACCTAGACAGTTTGGGTGTTTGGCAACCTCAGCACTCAGCACAGCAGGTGGAGCACCGCTAACAAAAAATTAGCAGACAATTAGATAAGCATCCTAAATTAGGCTGTATTTGGAGTTCTAATAGTAGGGGTGTGCTACCATTGCATTGCAATACCTTGAAATGCAATTATTAACAGCAAGCAGCAAGCATTAAATTGTGCAACTTTGCAATGTGAGACATTACACCACAATCGGTAAGTATAAAGTAAGTACAGTGGTGGGTCGAGAGTAGGGACATTGAAGGCATTTAGGGCTATGGGGTGGTTTGAGCTTGGGGGTCATCACATTGACCATTTCCAACTCCTGGACCACTGACAATCTGGTTTCTGCCCAGGCCATAGTATAGAGTTGGCACTAATGCACATCGTGGATAATGCGCTGAGAATATTGGATCATAATGAGTCATGCCTATTGATCTTCCTGGACCTTTCGTCAGCATTTGATCCTGTCAATCATGATCACCTAATTGACCTCCTGGAACACAGGATGGGGCTGTCTTGGCCTGTAATAAACTGGTTCTCTTCATTCCTTCAGAGCAGATCCCAAAGCTTCAAGGTGAATCAATTCATGTCCCATCCTGAACTGGTCACATTGGGGGTCCCCCAAGGTTTAGCAGTGTCCCTCATGCACATAAAGCTGTTCATGGAGCCTCTGACATAAATTCTAAAATCATCCAGTATTGATTATCATATGTATGCAGATGATACCCAAACATACCTTCCCCCAAAGACCTTCAGTCCCTCAACTCAGTCCTGATGGAAACTCAAAGCTGGTTGACACTTAATCACCTGAAGCTAAATGCTCTTAAAACCGAGTTCTTACTGATCTCACTCCACAACCAATCCTTTTTCATGGAACAATGGCTGAATCAGCTGACTGCTCTTAACTGTAGACCGCACCTCGTGGACTCAGCCTCCTCTCTGGGCGGCATTCTAGACAAAAGCCTGAACATGCAAAAGCACATCAGTTCCCTCACCAAAGGAGCAAACTTCCAACTCAGCTTATTTAGGAAACTCAAACTCTTTTTCCCTGCTTATGACCTAATAGTGGCAGTCAGTACAAGCGTTAGTGATATCAAAGCTGTACTATGGTAGCGCAATACTTTGCAGCCTGCCTAGAGTGAGAATGGCTCCTCTCAGGGCTACTCTCAATTCCGCTGCTAGGCTCTCAACTGGTACAACAAAATACCACCACATCTCTCCGGACTTGCAGGACCGGAATCGACTTCCATATGAAGCTTGGATACAGTTAAAAATTGCATGCATGGGTCACAAAGCCATCCACTTCAAGACCCCGCTGTACCTCGTGCAGAAACTGGAGCTCTCCTGTGATTCTAGAGCCTCCAGAAGTGCCATTACCCTTTTGCTAAAACCACAAAACTTCAAGAAAAAAAAGTCATATAACCGAGCCTTCTCGGGTATGGCTCCAAGGATCTGTAACGCCCTTCCCCCCGAAGTCAGGGTGAACCCTCCCACCGTCTTCTTCAAAAAAGAAGTCAAAGGGCTCTTGATGAAGAAATTTCTGCCTTAGCCTGGCCCCTTCACCTGATTCTGGGTCCATAGACTAGACTTTGAACCAGCCACTTGGCTCTCGAGTTTGTCGGGCAATTCTAGAATGTGATTTTGTTGCTGTGTTGATTCTGTTGTGTTTGCTTTTCCCTCACAAGAATATTGGTCAATCCTAGACGTTGACTTTGTTGCTTTGTTTATTCTGTTTTGTTTGCTTATACCCTTACTGTAAAGCGATCTGATACTCTCTGTGTTCATGTTTGCGCTATATAAAAACTTCAAAATAAATAAATTGAATTTTTAGGGTCCAGGGTAAGTTTGTATACAAAGGTAGTAAGGGGTTTTAGCGGCTTAAGGGTCAGATGGTTTTATGTGATACTAAGGAGTTTTAGGGCTTAGGGATGTTCAGTTGCATGCTTCCTTTTCTCAATGGGAGCACATGTTACTGTCATAAACTGACTGTAACACAAGCTTCCATCGAGAAAAGGGAGGTGCAGTTCATCCCTGCACCCCGTGGCAGGCACCGCAAGGTGCCTGCTACAAGGTGCAGGGTTCAACGATGCCCCCTTGTCCTCCAATCAGAGGCCATGCACCAAAGGGGGCCATGCTGTGTGGTCCCCAAATACGCTTTCCGACATGGTTTCCATGTCGTACAGGCCGGCATGGACACCATGTCGGAAACCGTGTTTTGTAATCTCAAGGGCAGAGAGACTGGCCCTTAAGAGTACAGGCCGGCTCCTGACTGGCCAACGGGCTATCCGGGATGACCGACTGGCTAAATTTCAAACCTACATAATGAGGCGGTGGGAAAGTAAACGGCGTGGCCTATTACGATGCAGTCCTAAAGACTCTGACCACAGGGCAGAGCCTCTACGGGCGGCATCATAATTGGCCCCTTTATATCAAGATCAGGGCTTTTTAGTATGTGGACATTTGATTATTTGTATTTTATTTCAATATTTATGTTTGAAATTTTAGAAGTGGAATGCAAGTGAGATAAGGGCCCAAATGGGGAGTTTATTGTGTGTTATTAAGAGGTGAGTTTTTGTGTACTGAGATAGCTTATTATTATTTTAAAAAATGGGTATTTTTTTGGGGGGAGTTTGTGTGTGTATTATTTCGTTGATAATATATCTGTATTAACATTTGTCACCTGGATACAAGGGTGATAGGAGCAGTTAGTGGGTGTGTTTTATGCTTGCACTATAAATTAAGGGGTGAGGGTTTTTACATGTCTACTGGCAATAATTTAAATAACATAGTTCACAGGTGGGTATTTATTTTTTAATAGTGTGTGAACAAACAAGGGTGATACCTGTGAGATGTGAGTGTGTTTTGTTGTGTTATTAATTAGGGGTGATGGTTTTTATCTGTTTAGTAGGTAACTTAATATTAGGGTTTAGGAGTGGGTAGTTATTTTTTGTGATTTGAGTATTGTTTTATTTTCAATATTTGTGTTTTCATTATCGGATGGGGATACCAAAGTGATAGTGACACTTAGGGGCCAAATATGATGTTGTTCGGAGTTGCCTCCGACCGACATCATCACTGAATCAGGACTGACCGACCTCCAGATGGCGATCCCAACTGCATAATTATTATGCTATCGCACATGATGCGGTCGCATACTCCTATTTCCCTATGGGAGCTTGTGCTGCGACCGTAAACCTGCCATAGCACACGCTCTTGTAGGAAAATGGGAGATTTTGTTCATCCCTGCACCGCATGGCAAGCACCTCAAGTTGCCTGTCACATGGTGCATGGATCAACAGGGGGACACCTTGGGTGCACCCTCGGCCTTCAACCAGAGGCCGCCAAGAAAAGGCGCCCCTGCTAGGGGCCCCCAAACTCACTTTCCAACAGGTTTTCCATGTCGGAAAGCCTGACATGCAAACCCTGTCGGAAACTGAGCATCGCAATCCCAACAGCAGAAACGCTGTCGTATTGGGATTATGTGCCAGGTCTGAGCCTGTCGAGAGCCAGCCGGAATAAATGGCCGGTTTCAATTCTGACTGCCTACATTAAAGTTAGGAGGTTGGAATTGAAATAGTCGAGACAGGCCCCTTTAGTGCATAGAATATTATGTTTTGTGTCAATTATTATGGGGTGATCATTTTGATGCGTGCAATGGGATTACTTAATTCTAGGATTCGGAAGTTTAAAAAAAGGAGAACTGTTGTTAATTTTTAAAGTTCATTTAATTTGAGTTTTGTTTTAACTTTTCCTTTTTATTTTGCATGTTTGTATGGCGCTGGGAATCGCCTCCCGAAGGAGTATCTCCGCGCCTTAGGCAGCATCTGAAGACAGCCAACTAGTCCTGATTTATTGAGTAAACCCTAGGCAGCTAGAAATTAAAGAGGAAAGTTTTAAGTTTTTTTCTGAAAGGGAAATGTTCCCTACATATTCTGATTTCCTTCGGGAGTTGGTTCCATAACTTGGGGCCAGCTACTGATAAGGCCCTGCCTCCTTTTCTTGCCTTCAAGGCCCTGGGAACACATAACAGTTCCTGATCTCCTGATCTCAAAGATCTAGATGGAACATAAGGGATGAATTTTTCAGTAAGGTAACCAGGACCTTTCCCAATGAGGCATTTGTGGATGACACAACAGATTTTAAACATCACCCTCTGCTTCACTGGAAGCCAATGGAGTTTGGTCAGCAGCGGTTTTGAGGGAGTACGAGGCGGGGCATTTAGAACCAATCGCGCAGCAGTGTTCTGCACAACCTGTAGTCTGGCAAATATCCCCTCATTGGCAGCTAGCATCAACCCATTGCAGTAATCCAGCCTGCTTAACACCAGTGACTGGACCAACGTTCTCCTGGTGGTATCCGGTAACAGAGGGAATACTCTCCTGAGCATCCCAATAACATGAAAACATGAGCCTACCACTTGATTTGTTTGTTGTGTTAGGGCAAGCTCATGATCCAGTTTCACTCCAAGGTCTTTTACCACCATTTTGGGCTCAGGGACGGGGCCAAGATCTTCAGGCCACCAATCCGGAGTCCACAGGCGTTTAGCCTCTCCGAAGAGCATAACCTCGGTTTTGGAGACGTTACACTGAAGGAAGTTGGCTGCCATCCAGCGTGCCACCTCCTTCATCCCCCGGGCAAAGGAGTCACGCACCTCAGGAGTCATAGTTTTAAAAGGGAAGAGGAGTTGGGTATCATCCGCGTATGATACTGGAATGAACCCGTGGGATCTCATGATGTTAGCTAGGGGTGCCACGTAGATGTTAAATAATGTAGGGCTCAAACAAGAGCCCTGTGGCACCCCCTTCGAGATCGCCACCACCTCAGATTGGAATGGTCCCAAGATGACTCTCTGGGTGCGTTTGGTGAAAAAGCTCCTTAGCCAGGCCAGGGCCTTGCCTTCCAGGCCGATGTCAATTAGTCTGGAGGTCATGATGTCATGTGACACAGTGTCAAACGCCGCTGACAAATCTAAAAGTACCAGGACAACGGAATAACCCTTGTCCTGTAGCATCTGTAGATTGTCAGCGACGGACAGCAAGGCGGTCTCAGTACTGTGCCTGGGCCTAAAGCCCGACTGAGAGGGATCGAGTCCACCCGTATGTTCAATGAATTTTGACAAGTGCTGATTCACGTACATCTCAGCGAGCTTCCCCATAAAAGGGAGAAGAGAGATCGGTCTCAGGTTTGTCAAATCGGACCAGGGGATAGAGTTGTTTTTTCGCAAGGGTCTCACAAGTGCCTGTTACCAATCTAAAGGGACTTCCCCTGTACACAGGGACAGATTGACTACATGTCGCATTCCAACCCCCAGATCATCCAACAAAAGTGGCATAATACGTGCCGGGATGATATCTGTGGGGCACCCACTTTTTGTTCGAGTGACAAGAACAGTCAACTCATCCATAGAGATGGGAGGGAAGACGGCAAGCTTCTTAGCCTCATTACCTGTAGTTATAGTGTAAGGCTGGACTTGATAGTCAGTTGTTACTGGATTATTAGGGATGGAATTAGATGTTAGTATCTTAGTGTAAATGGCTTCAATTTTCCTAACAAAAAACTGTGAAATGTTATCACAGAGTTCTTGGGATTCGATCCCCTCAGTATCACAGGCGGTGGGCTTAGTGAATGTCTGTAAAATTTGATACAGAGTTTTTACGTTGGTACCGGCCTCTGTTAATTGAGCTGCTATGTGTTGTTTCCTAGCAGCTCGGATTGCTTTGTGGTAGTTTTTAAACGACCTCCTAAAGCTTTCCTTATCCTCTGTCTGATGTGTGACTCTCCATTTCTTCTCCTGCTTTCGCATAGTTGTTTTTAATTGTCTGAGCTCCCCCGTGAACCAGACTTCCTGTTTAGGGGCAGGTCGGGGTTTATAAGTTCTGGGCGGAATCACCTGGTTAATAGTTGTTAGCGCGGCTTCGTTAAATGAACTTAATACTGAGGTGACATTATCTCCGCATGCTTCCCATTTAGGTACGGAGTATTTATCCCTAAAGCCTTCTGAGGTTAGTTTGTTCCAGGGTCTCCTGATCTCGGCCATAGTCCTATGGATGGCTTTGACTTTATAATTGGAGCGAGTAAAAAACATTATAACAGAGTGGTCTGTCCAGTCAACTTGATTGGGTGTCAGGCAATTAATAGCTGTTGAATTACAGAGCACTAAGTCTAAAGTATGGCCCGCAGAATGGGTAGGCCCCTGATTCTTTATGTTGAGTCCAAGGGTGGCCAGGTCTGTTAACACAACCTGTGCCTCAGTGCACGTGGTAATCTCACTGTGGATGTTAAAATCCCCCACCAGGAGAAACTCAGAGTTGGCTTGCATGTGAGGTGCCAAAATTTCCATTAATTTAATGGAGAAGGTCCCACACGGGCCAGGAGGCCGGTACACTAGTGCACCCTTCCTGGTTTCCCTGGAAGTAGGGTTGATGGAAAAGATCATGAGCTCCATTTCTGGGGTACACACAGTTTCAATGACTACAATCTCCATCTCTTGTTTAAAAACAATAGCTAGCCCTCCTCCCGTTTTAACCGGGCGATCAAGCCTTACTATTTTGTACCCAGCCGGTACTCCCAGCGTTATGGCTGGAACAGTATGAGGTTTAATCCAGGTCTCAGTTAAAAAACATAGATGAGGTCTCTCTGTTGTTATGAGATCCCAGACCTGTGTGGCATGGGATACAAGGGAGCGGACATTGCACAAAAGATTTTTACACGTTAAGGGCGGATCCTTAGGGGCATTAGTAACCAAAGGTAAGTGCATATATGTTAAACCTACACAACACATAGGTAACATAGCCCATAATATTATTTTAAGAAAATATATTTAACACCATTACAACAGGTAAAAATAAAACCTATACCACATTTTTTGTTTCATTTAAAAAAAGTATTTATATATATAATGATATATATATATATATTTTCATATATTTATGTGTTTGTGTCTGTGTGTCTATATATATATTTATTGCTATTTTTGTAATTGAATTTCTTTTTATTAATTCGAAACATTTTTCAGATGCTATAGTCATAATTATATTTTTCAAACAGTAAATACAATTTATTTTCTTTTTCCTCAGGTCTCCATTGGTTTCTATGGAAAAGCGTGTCTTTTTTTATGTTTACTGTTGCTATCAAGGTTGCGGTCAAGGTACTGGCTTTGTTGCAGGTCGCGCTGCTGCTGCGCTGTCTATTTTAACTGCCCGTTTTTTATCTGTGTTATTTTGATTTTCGTTTTCCCCTGTTTTTAGGCGCTTTGCTTGGGAATACCCTCCTGCCCTCTCACCTGCATATAAAAGTGTAAACGCACCGCCGTTTGGCGGGTCCGGGTCCCGGGGTTGGTTCGGTGGGCGCCATCTTGCCTTGGGCTGTCCAGATCTTCCACGGGCGCCATCTTGGAGCGTCTCTACGCTCGGTATGCTAATCGCCTCGCCTACTTAAGGCGGACTCGACACCAGTAGCCTGGTCAAGGTACTGGCTTTGTTGCAGGTCGCGCTGCTGCTGCGCTGTCTATTTTAACTGCCCGTTTTTTATCTGTGTTATTTAGATTTTCGTTTTCCCCTGTTTTTAGGCGCTTTGCTTGGAAATACCCTCCTGCCCTCTCACCTGCATATAAAAGTGTAAACGCACCGCCGTTTGGCGGGTCCGGGTCCCGGGGTTGGTTCGGTGGGCGCCATCTTTCCTTGGGCCGTCCAGATCTTCCACGGACGCCATCTTGGAGCGTCTCTACGCTCGGTATGCTATTCGCCTCGCCTACTTAAAGTCGTCCTCTCCCGCGCAGTGGGACGCCGTCGCTAAGCCGGAGTCGTGCCTGAGTCCTGCCCGTCTGCGCCCGTCCGCGCTAAGTACGTGCCGGGCGCGGCGGCCTTTAGGTATTTCCACATACTCAGGTTCGGCTACACGGGTTTGCGCTATGCTTGTATATTCTGCCGCCATGCTGCGGGCCTTAGGACATTCTGTCCCGAGATGTATACATGCACCTATACACCCGCTCAGTGGTCCTTATCAGTGCGCCTGTGGCCAGTGGGCGGTGGACTCTCTGGTTAAGATCTGTCAGGAGGCTCCACCGGTCGCTCCGTGTAGCAGCCGTCAGGCTCACGCTCTGCGCATTCTCAGCCTTAACGCGAGGTCTTTAGTTCAACATCACCAAGCCGTTAGGGACCTGATACGAGATGAGGCCCCTGACATTGTGGCTATTACGGAAACTTGGCTGAAGGATGATGATACGGCCATCATTAATCTGGCATTCCCCTCGGATTTTTCGGTTTTCACCCTGAATCGATTGACTAGGGGAGGGGGCATCGCTCTCGCAGTGAGATCTAGTCTCTCTTGCTGTTGGTCTGCTCTTAACATCGCAGGCTGCGAGAGTGCTGTCTTTAAAATCTTGGTTAACCCTCAGTTCTCCCTTTCAGGGATGGTAGTCTATCGCCCTCCGGGAAGCGAAGTGGCATTTAGGGCTGCCTTTCCTGACGCTGTAAGTTCTCTGGCGTTGGGGTGTGCTAATTTTTCTATCTTGGGGGACCTCAATTTGCACTTTGAGAATCAGAATATCCCTACGGTGTGTAGTTTTCTAGCCGATTTGGAGGCTCTTCAACTCCAACAAATAGTGCTGCACCCCACACACGTAGGCGGCCATACGTTAGATCCGTTTTTTACGAACTTGACAGAGGCCACTGTTACGGCCGTTACTCCGCTCGGCTGGACGGACCATTCTCCGGTGGCCATCCATGTCCCCTTGCCGGGAATTTCTTCTTCTGCTCCCGTAAGGATGGTCTCCACACGACACTGGAGTGAATTGAGACTTGAGGACCTTCATCGAGTCCTCGCGGCAGAGCCATTGGGACCTTTGGAGGACGTAGATGCAGGTTACGATCGGTTCTGCTCTTGGGTTACTAAGGCACTTGATTCCCTGATTCCCATCTCGGCTAGGAAAATCAGCTCCAGGGAGTCAAGCCCTTGGTATGACAGTGCTTTACGCGCACTCAAGGGCAGTTGTAGGCGAGCAGAGAGGGAGTGGCGGAAGATGTACGACAGCGGGAAGAAGGTTGTTTACCTCGCTGCCGTTAAAATTTACCATCGTGCTATATGCCGGGCCTGGGCAGCTTTTTACGCTGCAGAGTTCGCCAATAGCCCAAATCCATCAAAAACCATCTTCAAAGTGATGAAGGACCTTGTGGCAAAGCGGGCCTCGGCTATAACAACGAGCTCCACGGTGCATTGTGAGGCTCTTGCCCTGTACTTCCTAGAAAAAGTTCAGAACATCTACTTAACATTCCCTGTCACTAGGCCACCGGTAGGTACTCTATGTAACATCTATGGAGATTCTCTGCTTCATGTGTTGCCCCCGCTGACATCTGAGGGATTTGACATCTTGGCTCAGCAGGTGAAATCCGGGTCGCCCGCTGATCCGCTTAAGCCAGCCCTTTTTAGAGACCAGCTGTTTGTGGGTCGTACCTCGGTACTCTCCCTGATTAATATCTCGCTGGCTTCGGGTACGGTTCCAGCCAGTTGGAAGCGGGCTGTGGTTTCTCCTATTTTGAAGAAACCCTCCTTGGACCCGGAAAAACCGGAAAATTATCGGCCTATTTCCCTGCTCCCCTGGCCGACTAAAGTCGTGGAGGCCCATGTGAACAAGGTTCTTTCCGACCATCTCACTCAAGCTAACATCTTAGACCCCACCCAGAACGGGTTCCGTGCTGGTCACAGCACGGAGACCGCCCTTCTCACCATGGCTGAACACCTTCGCACAGTGATGGATGTAGGACAGACGGCGGCGCTGGTATTATTAGATCTAAGCGCCGCCTTTGATACTGTCTCTCATCCCATCCTGCTGCATCGCCTGGAGGAGATTGGGGTGGGCCCTCCAGTGGTTCCGGTCCTTCCTCGATGGTTGCTTCTTCAGCGTTGCGGTGCCACCGTTCCAGTCCAAGTTCCATCCTCTGAAACAGGGAGTGCCGCAGGGATCCTCGCTGAGTCCCACGTTGTTCAATCTATACGTGAGACCGCTGGCTGAGGTGGTCAGGCAGTGGGGCATGACCATGGTGTCATATGCCGATGACACCCAGCTAGCGGTTACGATCAGCGGGGATGCGGACCAAGATGCTCCCAGGTTTCAGAGTGGACTTAGGGCGGTGGCAAGCTGGATGAAGGCCAACTGTCTCCAGCTCAACGCGAAGAAGACCGAGATCATGATTGTCGGTAGAAGGGCGGATCTCTGGGGGGACAGGTGGTGGCCTTCGGAGCTTGGGTCGGCCCCTCTTCCGGTGACGGAATTAAAAAACCTGGGAGTGTGGATGGACCCCACTCTCAGTTTTGTGGGGCACACGAAGAAAACGGCCGCCTGTTGTTTTGGAATCCTCCGGGCTCTGCAACCAGTCCTGAAGTTCTTCGACCCCCGCACTCGGCAGTTGGTAATACAGGCGACTGTTATATCGCGCCTGGATTATGCCAGCTCTCTCCTGGTGGGGGCTAACCTGGCTGAAGTCACCCGCCTCCAACGTGTGCAGAATGCTGCCGCTAGAGCAATTGTTGGTCTTCCTAGATTCTTCCCCGTTTCCAGTACTTTGAAAGCATTGCACTGGCTGCCAGTTAGGGCCAGAATTCAATTCAAGGTACTTTGCTTGGCCTTTAAGATTCTAAAGGGTACGGCCCCTCAAATTCTTACGGACCTCCTGTCCTGGTACGTCCCCACTCGGCCTTTGAGATCTCTGGGCCAAGCTCTTACTATCATCCCTCGATATAAGTTGTGCCGTGTTGGTGGTCGTTCCTTCCGGGTCAAAGCAGCCGAACTGTGGAACTCCCTCCCGGTGGAGATTCGGCTGTTGGAGGATCTTTTCTCCTTCCGTAAGGCTAATAAAACCTTCTTATTTTAACTTTGTTCCTTTTCTCTAGCTGTTGTGTTTCCTGTGGCTGTTGCGTGTTACCTTGCCATGCGCCAGGACGCCCCTTAGCTGGGGCAGCTGTGCGCAGTACAAATTCACATAACATAACATAACATATTTACAAACGTTTTCCTGGTTGTGACACAGGTTTCATCAGTCGCTGGATAAATGTGGTGCAGGATGAAGAAAGGTGGTTGTGTTGTTTACTGTTTATTGTAGTTTACTGTCAGTCAAGTATTCTCCAACTAGAGATCTTTTCTGGTTTTTTTTTCTAGGTTACCAGAGGAAAATGGAAAAAACATCCCTGAATTTGGTACGGTTAGACTTTTTAATTGTCACAATTGTTGCTAATGTAAAGCCAATTATAATTTGACCAGGTCTTTTGTTCCTCAGTTTATCTTTTACTTCTCTCAAAGGTTTTCTGTATACTGAAAACTGCTTGTCCAGTAGTAGTCCATAGAGCAGAGGTAGGGTTGTTTTCTCTAGCCTTGTAGGTATAATGTGCTTGATTTTGAGCTTCTTTTGGCCATGGCCATGAGCCTAGCCACTTAAAACATTTTCCTCAGGGCTTTTTGCCTATAAATGTGTATTTTGTTAGGGACTTTGATTTGGTTGCCAGACCTTTCCTCTGCCTGGGTTCCTGATGTCAGATACGATAAGAATATACTTTTATTTTATTTTCTTTAAATCATAAAAGGGTGGAAAATAACTCTATTAGATATACAGTGTAACGCAGATGTACTAGATAAAAGATTTCAATAAAATAATTTTGTAATAATGACCTGCACATGGTGTAATTAATTCCCAGGTCCGAAAATTTGTTATGAGCTACTTTGACCACAAGACTTTAAAAATGTGTTATAGACATATTGCTCCTGATGTGATTTTGTGTTTGGGAGTCAGCTTCCATAGCACTGATCAGCCATCAGCACAACCCCTCTCCCTTCTCCACGCCCCAGGTCCTACAGTCTCCTGGCTTCTTGAAGGGAACCTTCGAGTCAGTGAAGTCAAGGGTCAGTCCACAGAAACCCCACAGTGCTACTTGTCTTTGAGAGGCTGTTCCTAGTCCTGGGGTCTGTCTAGAGTTAAGTACTTCAGTCCATCTTCGCAGTTGTATCAGGTGGCTCTTCCTTCCAGTTGGTCATTCATTCACCATTGTCGTTTACAGGTCCCGTGTCTTCTCAAAAGTCTTTTCATTGACCAAGGATTTTTAATTGAGGTGGACTATTATAGCAGACAAGCGCTCCTGGCCAATCTTAGAGTGCCATAAGACCACTCTACACTTGTTCCAACCCTCCTACAAAACAATCTATGACTTTAAAGATCGAGATTTCAAGTGATCTATTAGCAGACCTTCCTTTGGAGCATCAGCTTCACCCAACTGACACTAATCCTTCCCCACCAAAACTTCGAAGAAGATCCCTTCCTGTCTTTGGCTCAGAGATCTGGCCATCCTTTTTCTATTGTTTACATTGCCTTTCCCAGCCAGGTGAAGTGTGAGGTGTTAATTAACACATGTAGATTTCCTCCCCATCCCTACCTTTCCATGGAACTTGGTCAAGTACTGTTAATGACTCTGTTATGTAGGAAGGTCTTTGACCCCCCCTTCCAGCCAGAAGAGTAATTTACTTGGCCCGGTAGGGGAGACAAAGGCCTGGAATCTGAATACGGCTAAGTCAGGGAAATATGGCAATTCTTAAAGTGTCATGAGAAGTGTAGATCTACCCTTGGAATGTATGTTTATTTTAAGATTGATACCTCACTGGATCGCATAGGCCTATATATGGCGGAACTGTGCTTTAGTGCAAATTTCACCTATAATGTGTAAATTAGGTAAGCACCAGAGGCCTGCCCAATGAGAAACTGACCATGAGCAATAACAGGAGGAATGTAAAATGGATAATCATATTTAATAATAATACAGCTCTTGGCCAATGCAACATACATCTCTAACCTATATCCAAGCAGCCCGGGCTAGTTACAAAGAAACCATAAAACAGACCAAGATTTCCTGGGATTCTACTTAATGGGGGGACATACTAGACACAATATGGAGTAAGAGCCAGGTATATTTCTAGCACATAATTAGCCATGGAGGTAAAACCATCTCGATGCAACCAGAATCCAATATCCTAAGCAAGGACAAGGTGGCTCACTTTCAATCTCTCTTTGGTGGGGTGAGAGTCGCCAAAGCTGGCTCTGTTACAACTGATTGGGAGAAGCTGACTGCAGACCCAAGCACTGATTCATATGATCTTACTGAGCCTTCGTGTAACTCCAATCTGTCCTCTACCTTGAGGAAACATGGCAAGCCGTCTTCGAGATGAGAACTGGCAAATTATGTTATGTTAAAAATCATTTGTAAAGCGCATGTTCACCAAACGGTTTCTTGGCGCTATGGGCAGGAACAGTCGTCGCACCAGTAGGTGAGTATCAGTTGTAAGCGTGGGAAAAGAACCAAGTTTTAAGTGACTTCCTACATTGAGTATAGGATTCCACTGTGCGTAAGTGGGGAGGGAGGGTGTTCCAAAGTTGGGGCCCCAGGACCGTGTATCTGAGGCCACCGTGTTTCTTCCGTTTGAAAGAGTGGGAGAATAGCAAGTTCTTTTTGGCAGAATGTAGATCACGAGAGGGAAGATGCCACTGAATGTTTGAAGCAATAAAAGCAAGGCCTGGGGAAGATTCCTGGAGACCTTACAAATCTGAGCCAAATGTTTGGGAACCATATCTAAATAGAGTTTCCAATGTTATCTTGTCTGACGCATCATTATTCCTAATCATGGAGGGGTGCAGAAATAGTCCCAGTCCACAGGAAAGTGAAATCTAACCCAGCCAATTATTGGCCAATAGGCTTGATCGATATGACCCATAACATGTTAGCAAACAGATACTGGCCCATCTGAATTTTTGGACTAGAAGACAATAACTTCTTGTCCCAATTCCTAGCTGGTTTTCACCCTAAAACAAGTATTGTAGACCAAGTCTTCAGATTCCTAATGCTTGTTTTGTATGTTCTCTAACTCTGGCAGCAGCGTTTAGATAAGGTTTGGATCCTGCAAAAATACTTTTAAAGAGTGGCAGCCTGCATGGTTCGTGGGTGGGGGGGCAGGTGCTGGCTCGGGGGGCACAGGGGAAGGTGGGGGGAAGTGGTGTGCAATGTAAAAAAATTAAAATAAAATAAACACTTACCTTGCTGTGCTGGGTCCCACATCTCTACTACTGCTCTCCTCGTCAGACTGAGGCACAGGAAGAACAGTCAGGCTCCACTGACCAATCACAATGCTGCACCCTTTCTAATCACAATGCTGCATCCTGACCAATCACAACACTGCAATGCAGCATTGTGATTGGTCTGAGCATCCTGGTTTGATGCTCAGCCAGGGAATGGCGGACTGGGCATGTTCTCCACACAGGCTGTAATGCAGCCTGCACGAAGAACAGGGAAAAAGCGCATGGCTGTTTTGGGTGGCCAGAGAGGGCCGGCCAAACAGTCATGTGCACTTAGGAGCAGGCAAACCGCTCCTCACCTGCCCTGCTCCAAAAGCAGTGCAGACCCGCCTATCTGCCCACCCGCAAAGGAGCAGGAAACATAAAATTATAATGAATCAAAGTTATTAACATTTGATGTTTCCTTTACTTTGCACTGCTTAAAAGCAGTGGGGTGACACTCCCCCGCCATGGTGGAGGAGCCACCCCTGTTTTTAAATCAATTTATTTGTAATGGTTGTACTGCTGATTTCTAAATCATGTGAAAATGTTTATATTCTGCCACTTTTATGGTCTATGACCAAAATAAAGTAATTTTATGATACTTTAGTAAGACATATGGACCTAGGCTGTGAAAGTCTATTCACAATAAATGGCCTACCTCAGGTCAGCACCAATTATAGAAGGGTCCCTTATGAAATACCTGTGCATAAATACCTAGCTCGGTAAGATGGTAGTCTGATGTGTTCAGCTCACAGGTGCGCACATGTGTGTGCTCCTAAGTTCATGTGCAACCAGCTCAGTGCCTTTTCCCTAGCTGTGCTGCAGCACACCTTATCCTAATAAAGCAGGCACAGGTGGTTAACACTCTCCGTCCATTTCGATACAATTTATCATGAGTAAGACTTGGGGAGTGTGACTTGTGCACAGTAAATGTACAAAAACTGGGCAGTCTAAAGCAAAAAATCCAGGGGGACCAATTAGGCAGAACGCATTTCCTACAATACGAAACAGCTATGTCAGGTTTTTGAGTTGAGGGACACCCTCAGTCACCCGTCGTTTTTTATGAATAATTCTTTTTAATTTTGAGATGGCTGGCAAATGTCTCGTAACATGCATTGTGGCATTTTGGGAGATGTTACTTAATACTGAAGTAGAGGACTCATTGGAAGCACTAGATGGCACTTTTATTTGTTGAATGTTTATTTAACTGCTATTTCAATAACAGAGGCAGAGTGGCCACAGCTCTGGCCTTTTTCATGAAGAGTCCAGAATAACCACTCTACCTCTAAAGCATTAACAGAAATATTTACCCCAAATCCAATGAGCCTTGAGGTTGGTGTGCCTTTCCTTACAACAAGATTAAAAAAGGGGGTGGTGATGGACAGAGTATCTGAGTTAATCAGAACACTACTACCCAGTCAACAGATCAGGGCTTGATCCATCACCGTTTTTTAGCTCACTGCACCATCCCAGTTCAGAACCTGGCTATATGCAAATTAGTCTGTCCCTGGCCCAGTGCATCATGGGAACAGGGCAGACCAAACTACCAAGCCAATTCTTTACTGGAAAGGAAACAAGCTTCCGGGGACCGGTTTCTGGCATTACAGCCGTCTTCGGCCCGGCTTGCTTGAATCCTGATGGTGCAATGAGCAAGGGACTCACATCTGAGCATACCCTTCCACGCTTGTGGTGGCCAAAACGATTAAAAAAGGGGGTGGTGATGGACAGAGTATCTGTGTTAATCAGAACACTACTACCCAGTCAACAGATCAGGGCTTGATCCATCACCGTTTTTTAGCTCACTGCACCATCCCAGTTCAGAACCTGGCTATATGCAAATTAGTCTGTCCCTGGCCCAGTGCATCATGGGAACAGGGCAGACCAAACTACCAAGCCAATTCTTTACTGGAAAGGAAACAAGCTTCCGGGGACCGGTTTCTGGCATTACAGCCGTCTTCGGCCCGGCTTGCTTGAATCCTGATGGTGCAGTGAGCAAGGGACTCACATCTGAGCATACCCTTCCACGCTTATGGTGGCCAAAACGATTCAAAAAGGGGGTGGTGATGGACAGAGTATCTGAGTTAATCAGAACACTACTACCCAGTCAACAGATCAGGGCTTGATCCATCACCGTTTTTTAGCTCACTGCACCATCCCAGTTCAGAACCTGGCTATATGCAAATTAGTCTGTCCCTGGCCCAGTGCATCATGGGAACAGGGCAGACCAAACTACCAAGCCAATTCTTTACTGGAAAGGAAACAAGCTTCCGGGGACCGGTTTCTGGCATTACAGCCGTCTTCGGCCCGGCTTGCTTGAATCCTGATGGTGCAGTGAGCAAGGGACTCACATCTGAGCATACCCTTCCACGCTTGTGGTGGCCAAAACGATTCAAAAAGGGGGTGGTGATGGACAGAGTATCTGAGTTAATCAGAACACTACTACCCAGTCAACAGATCAGGGCTTGATCCATCACCGTTTTTTAGCTCACTGCACCATCCCAGTTCAGAACCTGGCTATATGCAAATTAGTCTGTCCCTGGCCCAGTGCATCATGGGAACAGGGCAGACCAAACTACCAAGCCAATTCTTTACTGGAAAGGAAACAAGCTTCTGGGGACCGGATCTGGCATTACAGCCATATTCGGCCCGGCTTGCTTGAATCCTGATGGTGCAGTGAGCAAGGGACTCACATCCGAGCATACCCTTCCACGCTTGTGGTGGCCAAAACGATTCAAAAAGGGGGTGGTGATGGACAGAGTATCTGAGTTAATCAGAACACTACTACCCAGTCAACAGATCAGGGCTTGATCCATCACCGTTTTTTAGCTCACTGCACCATCCCAGTTCAGAACCTGGCTATATGCAAATTAGTCTGTCCCTGGCCCAGTGCATCATGGGAACAGGGCAGACCAAACTACCAAGTCCCCTGCTCACTGCACCATCAGGATTCAAGCAAGCCGGGCCGAAGACGGCTGCAATGCCAGAAACCGGTCCCCGGAAGCTTGTTTCCTTTCCAGTAAAGAATTGGCTTGGTAGTTTGGTCTGCCCTGTTCCCATGATGCACTGGGCTAGGGACAGACTAATTTGCATATAGCCAGGTTCTGAACTGGGATGGTGCAGTTAGCTAAAAAACTGTGATGGATCAAGCCCTGATCTGTTGACTGGGTAGGAGTGGTCTGATTAACTCAGATACTCTGTTCATCACCATCCCCTTTTTGAATAGTTTTGGCCACCACAAGCGTGAAAGGGTATGCTCAGATATGAGTCCCTTGCTCACTGCACCATCAGGATTCAAGCAAGCCGGGCCGAAGACGGCTGTAATGCCAGAAACAGGTCCCCGGAAGCTTGTTTGCTTTCCAGTAAAGAATTGGCTTGGTAGTTTGGTCTGCCCTGTTCCCATGATGCACTGGGCCAGGGACAGACTAATTTGCATATAGCCAGGTTCTGAACCTGGATGGTGCAGTGAGCTAAAAAACGGTGATGGATCAAGCCCTGATCTGTTGACTGGGTAGGAGTGGTCTGATTAACTCAGATACTCTGTTCATCACCATCCCCTTTTTGAATCGTTTTGGCCACCACAAGCGTGGAAGGGTATGTTCAGACATGAGTCCCTTGCTCACTGCACCATCAGGATTCAAGCAAGCCGGGCCGAAGACGGCTGTAATGCCAGAAACCGGTCCCCGGAAGCTTGTTTCCTTTCTAGTAAAGAATTGGCTTGGTAGTTTGGTCTGCCCTGTTCCCATGATGCACTGGGCCAGGGACAGACTAATTTGCATATAGCCAGGTTCTGAACTGGGATGGTGCAGTGAGCTAAAAACAGTGATGGATCAAGCCCTGATCTGTTGACTGGGTAGGAGTGGTCTGATTAACTCAGATACTCTGTTCATCACCATCCCCTTTTTGAATCGTTTTGGCCACCACAAGCGTGGAAGGGTATGTTCAGACATGAGTCCCTTGCTCACTGCACCATCAGGATTCAAGCAAGCCGGGCCGAAGACGGCTGTAATGCCAGAAACCGGTCCCCGGAAGCTTGTTTCCTTTCCAGTAAAGAATTGGCTTGGTAGTTTGGTCTGCCCTGTTCCCATGATGCACTGGGCCAGGGACAGACTAATTTGCATATAGCCAGGTTCTGAACTGGAATGGTGCAGTGAGCTAAAAAACGGTGATGGATCAAGCCCTGATCTGTTGACTGGGTAGGAGTGGTCTGATTAACTCAGATACTCTGTTCATCACCATCCCCTTTTTAAATTGTTTTGGCCACCAGTGAGCGTGGAAGGGTATGCTCAGACATGAGTCCCTTGCTCACTGCACCATCAGGATTCAAGCAAGCCGGGCCGAAGACGG
This sequence comes from Lissotriton helveticus, assembly GCF_964261635.1. Classification (NCBI taxonomy): domain Eukaryota; kingdom Metazoa; phylum Chordata; class Amphibia; order Caudata; family Salamandridae; genus Lissotriton; species Lissotriton helveticus. The sequence goes on from NC_136061.1 coordinate 1,620,293,193, forward strand.
TTGTAATGCCAGAAACCGGTCCCCGGAAGCTTGTTTCCTTTCCAGTAAAGAATTGGCTTGGTGGTTTCGTCTGCCCTGTTCCCATGATGCACTGGGCCAGGGACAGACTAATTTGCATATAGCCAGGTTCTGAACTGTGATGGTGCAGTGAGCTAAAAAACGGTGATGGATCAAGCCCTGATCTGTTGACTGGGTAGGAGTGGTCTGATTAACTCAGATACTCTGTTCATCACCATCCCCTTTTTGAATCGTTTTCCTTACAACAAGGACACCCATTATTGTCTAAAAGTTGTTTACCGCTCTTAGACAGCACAGGTTTGGTCCATGTTTTCCACTTTCAAATGCTCTATTTTTGTATGTACTAATAAAGAGTAGAAATAATTTAGTATATGGTTTGCAGCTTAATGTGTCACTTTGTTTATTACTATTGTACCTTATTCAATTATGTACAATGCTAGGACAAATCATCTTTATTTTTGTTAAATGTTGTTCTGGGTTCAGTTTCTCTGTTTCTTTTGTTATGCTGTAGAAATTGGAAGATTAAGGAAAATTTAATGTACGTTGCCTTTTTGATCACATGCAATTTCAGAAATATTTATTTTTTTTAGGAAAGAAAATTATTATTTTTAGCTATTTATTTCTAGTTTCACAAATTCTCTGAAGAGATCTGTGTAAATAATAGTAGTTTTAGTAATTTGTAGTAATGGAAAAAAGGTAGAAAAATGATCTAATGTCACTCGTTATTAATAATAGTATTTTTGGTAAATATTTTCTTGTTTTTAGTATGTGTACTTACTTATTTTGTCACATTGGTAGCCTTGTTCAGCAAGTCTGTATCAGTTTCTTATCACTTATATTGTCACCTGAAAGGTCTCTAGACAAGTGACTGCAAAATGGTGGCTGCAGTGTTGCAAATCATTTTATGGGTAATAATGCTTTTAATTCAAAATTGTGTAATTGCATGTTTTAATTTTTTTCTTGATATTTTCTGACAGAAAATGTTTTTAAAGTGGTGTTCAAAAAAATTACCTTAGCTACATTTCTGTGTTGATGTGGACACCATATTGCTTGGGGATATTTTAAATACCATTTACAGTAGGATTACACACTAAAAACATAAAATTTTAAGGGCTTTACATTTTTTTCTTAATTACAGCTTGAAAACGTTTTTAACATGTGCAATGTTAAACAAATAATGTGATGTAGTGACATGGTATCATGACCCTGCTCTCACATGCAACTTTGTGTTCATATCTGCGCTCTTACGCGCACCCCCCGTCTTGAATAATTTTACATGATAGATGCAATGTTTGTGAAACACACTGCATGGTTAGTATCTGTTAAAATTTCATTGGTGGCCTTGGTAGGCACAATAATATCCATGACATGCATTCTGTTTGGTGTAAGTTTTATTTTGTGTTATTTTACGTTTATTTCTTGTGTGCGGTCTGACCTCTGCCATACTGCGGGCCCAGCTGCAGTATTACGAGTTGGGCAGTCGGACCATCACAGGACTGCTGCTTTCCCCGGGGATCCAGTATCCCACGACGGTCATGCAGTAGTCAGTGAGCTGCAATATGCTGGTGGTGCTGCTGTGGCACTGCCAAGCATATTACGAGTTACCTCCCTGACGCCCTTTAATGGCGGTGAGCTCACCATGAAAATGGTGGCAGAGAGGCAACAAGGGGGCCCTAAGGCGGCTCCTGTGTTGCTCTAGGGCCTGGAGGTGCATGCATGGGGGCATATGTTGTGCCCCCCTGAAATTGCACCCTTGTTCCTGCATGGAATGGCATACATGCCACACCTTGCAGGAACATGCTGCTGGCACTGTCACAGTCGCGGGCTGCATGTTAGGCTCTCCTATGATCCTAACAGCCCACTACAGTGAGACCACCGCAGCACCGCCTACCCGAACCAGAATAAACTTGTAATACTGCGGGCGGGCGCACCTTGGCTTTGGCGGTCCTCCAGTGGACAGCATATTAGCGTCGCTGCTGGAGGACGGCCAAACTCGTAATAAAGCCCTAAGTGTGCTTTTGAAGACAAATGAAATACACATGTCTAAAGAAACGATGACAGGTACACATGCCAAACCCAATGGCCACACGTTAAAGTTACGCCCCTCGCATGTAGCCGCTTGAGTGCCGGTCTATTTAAATCACCTCAACCGACTGCCTGCGATTGGCCTTGTCAGTGTACCACTTACCTGCACTTCATTCTTCATTCCATTCACGGCAACACCTCAGCTTGCCATCCATTGGCTGGCAACCTGACTTTCCCTCGTCATCAGCACGCTGCTCCACGTCAAGCCCTGCAAAGGAAATACAAAAGAGAAGACATCAACAAGCTGTTTTCGGTATATCATCTTGCAGTTGCCGCGAATAAACTAAGGTACAAAATTTCCCTTTACATCTTGCGTCTTGTGTAGTGATGAAATACTTACACTAAAGATTGAGACAGCTGACTTTTGTGCATGTGTGTGTAGCGCATCTCTAGCACGCACAGAAAGACATTTTGCTGTGCATTTTGCTACTGCATTTTGTTGGGGACTTTGAACATTGCTGTGCATTTGGGTACCTCCAACACAGACGTCTTCAATCTGTGGGGCGCGACCCCAGGGGGGCCGTGGAGTTACATTAAGAGGCAGTCAGGCTCTGCAGGAGGCAAGTACTAGCTTTATTGACCTCGTGCTGGGCCTGTTTATGCACTGCATCTACAAGGGGAAGTACGATCTGGGCTTGGAGGGGGGGCTGGTGCAGGCCGGTCTCAGTGAGGGGAAAATGGGATGGAAATCAGAGGCCAGAACCACCCAACTTTGAACTTTCTCTACCTTCTGCTGTTTCGAAATTTGTCATTTTTCCTGGTTTTTTCACCTACTCTACACAAATAGTTTCGATTTTCGATTTTTTTATTGTGGTGCATAAAAAACCCGTACTGGAAAGGCATTTGACACCTGGTGCTAGAATACTCAGTTCTGAAGAGTGCTCTCATAGATGGGTTTGGCTTAACTACTGAACAGCATAAGATTATGTTCAGAGACACCCAAAAGGTACACACCCAGGACTGGGTAGATTTTGTAGACAGTGCTATTAAGGCCTTGGAAGGCTGGCTTCATTGAAGCAAGGTACCTGATTACCAAGGATTCTATAATTTGATTATGAGGGAGCAGATCTTTAATAATTGTCAGAACCAGCTTTTGCAACAGTACCTGGTGGACTCTGATGTGACCTCTCTCCAAGAATTGGGACAGAAGGCAGGCAAATGGGTTTGCACCAGGATTAAGCAGAAGAACTATGGTGGTGGTAACCAGAAGAAAGATACTTCGAAAACCCAAGAGAAAGGGGGGATAAGTATAAGGAGAAGTACTCTGAAGGTCCCCGAAAGTCTTCCTTCAGGTGGGTCCCAAACCCCTTCTCCCCCAGTAAAATAACCTTATTTATTTGTTTGTAAAAAACAAGGCCACAAGAAATATGACTCTAATTGCCCCAAGGCCAGCAATAAGGATATTATTACTACTACTAACTACTACTGCTACTACTACCACTACACCCCCTAGTGCCCCAAGTAGTAGTCCCCCAGGTGATAGTAGCACACCCAAAAATGTAGTTGGATACTCATGGGGTAATGCGGTGGATACTGACCTAGCCAGATCTCCTACGCAGGCCACCTTACTCTGTGATGGTGGCATGGGTTTGCCACTTTTACTGTAAGTCCAAATACCTTGAGTAAGTACATACAGGAGGCTCTAATTAAATGTCGCAATGCTGCAGCCTGTGGGGACACAGGAGCTAGTGTCACCATAGTGACAGATAAACTGATGTCCCCACGTCAGCTTTTACCTGGATACATTTACCAGGTGACCTGCACTGATAGTGTTAGGACAGATCATCTGTGGAAAAGTAAATTTTGCCATGTTCTGTGTCTCTACGTGTCATCCATCATATGTTATGTGTGCATGACCAATATGCATATGTTATTCCCCATGTCCGATTCAAGACGCAATTACAGTTGTGTCCTCCTCTAGTATGCCAGTTTCCAGTCCTCGTGAATACTACGAATATCAGGCCTATGTAAAGCTACGTTGCCACGTTTCTCAGTGTGCACGTTATTCTATTATAAAGTCCCCGTTTCTAGGCCTCAAAAGGGCCTGGACACCAGATTCAGCTCCTGTCTCCTGAAGCCTCGCTGAGGAGCGATACAGCCCCCACCTGTATCCTCGACCCTTCACTTACTTCCTGCCTCGCAGTGCCCGGTGCAGCTTGGCTCAGTCTCTGAGTCTGCCAAGAATATGTTATGATTCCAGTTATCAGTTCAGTCCTCCTTCTCTGCATTCCTAAGCTACTGAACTACATCAATAGTTTCCGTCATTGTCTAGCCTATTCGGCCCCATGTTAAGAGAAATACTGTATTTAATGGTCATTTAATATTCTTCATCACGCACTATATGTAGAATAAATGCATGCTCCAGTCTTAGAGTCAGTTAGCTTTTCCCCTCATGACTTCTAGTTTATATCAACATGTTCCCTAAACATCAGATACTAGATAGGGTTTAGGTACATGTCGCTCCGACCCTCCAGACTTTAGTCTCTGCTCCTAGCACAGAGTTCATAGCCCCCAGCTTCTCCTCGTAACACGTCATTGCCAGTTTGCGCGCACCACCAGGTTAGAGGTCCCGGCTCCTTAGGTAGCCCCCTCCTATGTTTCCGCCCATTCATGACATATTCTGTTACGTTTGCATCACATGTCTGAGTTACACCTTCTTTTTACTCTTATCTTTCGCGACTGCTACGCGTCACGCCTTCTGCTCCACCCACTGCTACGCCTACTGCAATGTAATGCTATGTGTTTGCGTTATGTATATATGCTCATGTATTGTTATTAAAAATCAGCGCGCTCATCCCAGACCCAGCCCCAGCAGCTGCTGGGTCCTGTCATCCTATTCCTATGCAGGTTGTCCTGTTCCTGTCCTTTATGCTGTAATAAACCTGCAAAACTCCCACTACCTCGAATCTTGACTCTTATTTATTGAGCTATCTGTTATGATATATGTCTAGTCAAAAATAGGGTATTATTTATTTATTTACCACATAATGGCGCCCGAATAGGGACTTGCCCTTTCCCCACGCGTCGGTGAAGCCACGCCGACCCCCTGACCCTCTGCAGTCGTGACGGAACTCTTCTGCGCAGTGGCAGATATTTCTGCTCAAGTATCCCTCAGGCCCACGGAGGAGACGGAGGAGGCGGTCCAGCATCCAGACGAGACGGTGGAGGAACGCGGCGAGTCCCGACCAGAGCCCAAGCCAAGAGTCCAAGGTCCGAGGTATCCGGAGGTCCACCCGTAATTGAAGTCCGAAGTTCGTCGTCGTAGCAGTCCAGTCCAGTCCGAGGCTTTCCGTTCTTGCTGCCCGGTGAGTACCGTTACTGGGGTGGTATCTAGACAGGGTCAATTTAATTGACTCTGGTCTGTGGGTTGGTGGTACACAGTCCCACAAACGAAGTGTCCACTTCGGTGGATGCGGGTCCTGACGTGTCTCTTTAAGAGACCGGTAAGTTTCGTGCTGTTTCAGCAGTGCATCTAGTTTCTGTTCTAGTCAGTTCTGTTCTCGAGAAATTTCAAGTATTTCCAGGTAGTATTCTGTTCGAACTGTTATTCATAATGTTCTTCATGTATTTTAATGTTGTGGTATGAGTGCGACGTGATTTCGTGTTTTCATTGTGTATTGTATTATGTCCAGATTATAGTCCAGTCATGCCGCTCTTCTCAAAATTACGTCAGTTAAAAACTAGAAAGGGTCTGCTGGAAGCAGCAGTTCCCGTCCCGCCCAGGGACAGTCCAGGTCACTTTATGTATCAGAAGCATGGCATAAGCGCCATATTGTATCTAGATTTATGGGTAGAGTATACCAAACAGTTAGAAGAAAAGTATAGATGGCCCGTATCGGGTACATGGGATGCCGAATGCATCATGCGAGTAGAAGAAGCATTATGGAAAAAGAAAGCCAGACAGTCACAGAAAGATGCCATCGAGTTATGGCGCAAAGAAGCTCATAAAAGAACCGAAAAAGAAATCAGAAAGACAGAACTAAGTAGAGAATCCCAAGAACGAGCCCAAGAAAGAGAATTAATCGAGATAGGTGAACGAGTTAGAACTGAGCAATCAGACAGACAGAGGAATGCCCTCATTAAGGGTATGTATCCTCTTCTTGCTGAGGGCTTGCCAAAAGCGACCCCAGAGGCATCCAGTAATTTCCCGCCACCATTAGTTCCGACCAAGCTACGTCACAAACCGACCGCAGCTGATATTTTTATTTCGTCCTATCTGGACGACACAGTCCCCGAATATGCAAATCCTGTTCGCGCTCCGCCAGTCCCTGTAAATCAGGTAATTCCTGCTCCTCCAGACACCGGGGTGCCCTTAACAGCCCCCCCCGGGTCAGCCCGCCATACAAGTCCAGCCCACGTTACAATTACCGACCCTGCCAGGACGGAAAGCATCAGTTGATGATTCTAGTCTAGGGGCCGCAGGAGGAGGTCTTCCTCAAACCCCGCCGCCATACAAGCGTTTATCAGCACTCGAATTACATGCTCAAGCATCACAGCGTACTCCTAAAAGTAATAAGTCTGTTGCAGAGATCAGGCAAACCCTTGGCGAATGTGTCTATGACCCAGTTCCAGGCGAGTTTAATATGGTTTTATATTCCGTACGCGTAAGGAGAGTGACCGAGTATCTAGTCACCCTGCCGAATATGAAAGAAGATCTAGACAGGATATATCGTTTCATCCGTACAGGGGATGACCCACAAAGTATTAGTGATGCCATGTCTCAAAGGAAAGCCGAGATTCAGCGCATGATATTAAAGTTCTTAATTAACTGTCTAATAAGAGAACAGGATTACCCGTCTAAAGACCCGGAAGAAATGAAAACTCTAACAAAGTGGAGTGATAATATAGCCGAAGGAAAGCACAATACCATTGGTGCCATGGAAAGTATGTACAAGAAAATCCGTAGAGAAATAATAAAGATACACGAACAACGTAAAGCAGCACAAGTAAGCGAGAAAGAAAGTAACTCTGATACTGAAGAGGTAGAGGACGAGAATACCGCCAGAATAGCGTATGTAGGAAAATCTAGATTTCCAGATCGCCATTTACGCCTAGAACACAAGTCAATTTTCCATCATTCAGCACCAGAACAAGGTTCCCTAGAACAAGTATTCCAAGCTACCGATCACATTCTGAAATCACGAATCGGTTATAGTGAGTTAAGTACTATGCATGAACAGGAACTAGTCCGATCAGCAGTCAGATGGATTACTGATTCTACCACTTTTCCAGACGAAATAGTGGCACAAATGTTTCTGAAAATGCCCCCAGCCGAGCAGCGACTGGTGGGTATGTATATGATTCAGCACCTCATTACTCTGTATGAGGGTCAACATTCTGATCCAGGCCCGTTACATGATATCCTGAACGAGTTACTCCAGTATAGATGGAGAGGTCTAGGTACCGATTTGATTAGTGTCATTCTAGAACAACGCCACAAATATAGAACATTCTTGAACCCGCATTTTGTTCATGTCTCACCCCCAGAAAGTAAATCATTCTATATAGACAGACAGAATCCGTTACGAGAAGTCCACCCAGTCAGAGGAGCGGGTGGCGAAATGCAACGAGTGTTTGTATACACTCCGATCACAAAGATGGAACTCCTCGAAATGAAGAAATTAATTCCCTGTCATGACAAAGATCCAGCAGGGTTCCATAGAGAATTAAAAGACATGCTCCGTATGGGAGAATACACTTACCCAGATATCATTAAAATGTTAAAGGTTCTGCTACCCGCAGGGGTGTATGAAAAGCTAAAGGAAAAAGAATGGGAGGTGGGAGAGAAAAAGATAGATTGGGCAGTCCTAGAAGCAGAAGATAAGATACGTGTACCAGGTACTGGTCTTGGAGAGAAATGTAAAGAATTACCAGAATTATTAATTCAAGTTTTACCCAGATTATTAACAACGAGAAAAGAAGACTGGGATGCAATCTCAGCCTGTAAACAGAAACAAGATGAAGATATTAGTGATTTTTATTCTAGGTTTGAAAAGTGCTTTAGTATCAACAGTGGCCTCAAGACAAGTAGTGAGTCATACCCTCACCTTTTCGTTACCAAATTAGTCGAGAATTCAAGTCCACCAATTAAAAACCGAGTTTTGAAAGTCGAAAGCACCTGGCAAGCAAATACTCCGTCCCAGATGCTCCAGATGCTCCAGTACCACCAGAATAGAATCAGGGAAGAGCAAGAACACGAAAGAAAACGTATGAAAGACACGAAAATGAAAGTGCTAGTTGCACAATCTGTTCCTCAAGACAGTCAGAAGAGGGGTCCGAATCAAGTCAGTCATCCTGCAGCTCCCGTTAAAGGGAACTGCAATTATTGTAAACAGCCAGGTCATTTTATAAATGAGTGTGCAGTTCTGAAACACAACATAGCTACTGGTAAGACCAAAGAAAGACCACGTCCGCCTAGACAAGAGCAAGTTTCACAGACTCTTCAGCCACAGAATGCACAACAGACAGTTACAGTACCGCAGCCTATTGCTGCAACACAGCATGTTACATCGCAGATGTACCAGTATGCACAGTCTGAGTATCCAGAGTACCAGCCATATTCATGAAACAGCCTAGAGAGGGAGGTAGGCTTGCCTCTCATCGAGATACCTGTAGATCAAGAAGGTCCCTATGTTCACAGTCAAGTATTAGGGAAAGACAGAACGTTTTTGATTGATACAGGGGCAAGTAGGACCACAATTAGTCATGCCGAAGTTCCAGGGGCTCCGCTCTCAGGCTCTAGAAATGTTTCCCTTGGATTTTCAGGAAAGCCTATCGTTAATGAGATTTCAAAGCCAGTCACTCTAGAAGTAGGTCCATTGTCCCGCACTACTGATCTGTTACTTACTAAGTCATGTCCAGAAAACCTATTAGGCATTAAGACACTGAAAGAGTTAGGTGCAGTTATATGTTGTTCCCCAGAGGGAATACGATTGTTCCTACGTGACTTTAAGGGTCACTATGTATTACGAGATTTTGATTCGAGACTGTCTAATGTTCCACAGCATTTATGGGCGCAAGGTCCAACTGATGTAGGTTATATGCAAATCACACCCCATCGTGTGACTCTCAAACCAGGTGTAGTGTTACCACGAATCAGGCAGTATAGATTGCCACCTGAGGCTGTAGCAGCCTTATCCAAAATTATTGACGAGCTCATGGCTCAAGGAGTAGTTGTAGAAACTGACTCCAATGTATGTAACTCTCCGATCATTCCAGTCATGAAACGTACTGATCCAAATGCACCCCCAGTATATCGATTAGTGATTGATTTACGGGAACTTAACAAATATATTATTCCTCAGTACCCAGTTGTCCCAGATATCTCTTCCCTATTGACAGCCATTGATTCCGAAGCCATGTTCTTTACAGTAATCGACCTCAAGAACGCATTTTTTAGTGTTCCCATCCATCCAGACAGCCAGTTTCTTTTCGGATTTTGTTTAAATGGAAGGAGCTATATGTTCACACGCGCTCCTCAAGGTTTCACAGAAAGCCCTAGTATTTACAGTCAAGCACTTAAGAGACAACTAGATAATATTCACATGCCAACTGACACTGCCCTGCTCCAGTATGTCGATGATCTACTGATCACAGCCCGTTCTGAACGTGCTTGCGAGCGAGCATCCCTGACGGTTCTGTATTTTCTAGCCGAGATGGGGCACAAGGTGTCCCCTTCGAAGCTTCAATTCTGTGTCCAGCAAGTGGTCTACTTAGGACACTTACTGTCCAAGAGGGGTAGGCAGTTGACACCAGACCGTATCCAGTTAATAGCGAGTCTTCCTCAGCCCAAGACCCAGAAGGAGGTACGTGCCTTTATCGGCCTTACTTCTTATTGTAGACAATGGATTCCCCAGTATGCATTTCTAGCCAAGCCACTGATACAGTTAACGACACAGGAGGCAGCCGTATCGACTGTTCTCCCTTGGACATCTGAACATACACTTAGTTTCAACGAGTTGAAGAAAGCCCTATGCCAAGCTCCAGTTCTAGCGACACCGAACTACAGTAAGCCTTTTACACTTTTCGTTACTGAACGTGAAGGTACAGCATTATCTGTTCTTACACAAGATCAAGCAGGACAATACAAGCCCTGTGCTTATTTTTCGAGCACACTAGATCCAGTCGCCCAGGCTCTGCCTGCGTGCCTCAAGTCGGTTGCAGCCACAGCACTAGCTATCAGACAAAGTGATTCCATAGTCTTAGGACATACCTTGACAGTACAAGTCCCACACTCCGTGGAAGTTCTTTTAAATCGAACACAAACACAGCACTTGACAATTGCACGTTTAACAGGTTATGAACTGACACTGTTCCAGCCACACATAGAAATCAGACGCTGCAACGTTTTGAACCCTGCTACACTGTTACCATCAGCTAGTTCAAATTCTGCCACACATGATTGTATGGAAGTAGTCAACATTACGACAAAGCCAAGGCAAGATCTGACAGATATTCCGTTACCAGACCCTGACCTGACACTTTATGTGGATGGTTCATGTATGAGAACTAGTACAGGAGAACTAGTCGCCGCGTATGCAGTGACTACTGATACCGAAGTTATTGAAACACACCGTATTGATACTCTGTCCGCTCAAGCAGCAGAGCTAGTTGCTCTGACACAAGCCTGTATACACGCCAAGAACCAGAAAGTTAATATTTACACAGATTCACGCTACGCATTTGGAGTCGTTCACGACTTTGGAGTGCTCTGGCAGGAGAGAGGTTTCATGACTTCTCATGGAACCAAGATTCAGCATGGTTTCCTTATCCAAGCTCTGTTAGATGCAATACATTTACCGACATCTATCGCTATCATGAAATGCAAAGCACATACGAAAGTCGCTGACATTATTTCTCAAGGTAATGATCTAGCAGATCGCACAGCCAAGCTTACAGAACAGACTCTAGACAGTCCAGTTAACATGACACACACTCCAGATCTGACTACATGTATGACAGTTAAGGACCCTACTCAAGATGTCATAGATATCCAGTTACATGCTACTCCCGATGAAACCAAGAAGTGGTCTGAACAAGGAGGGGTCCAGACAGATCAAGGATGGGTGACGAAGGGTAGGACCGCATGGTTTCTCCCCGACTCTATGGTTCAAGTCATCATTAATACCGCACATAGTCCAGCACATTTAGGAGAAAAAGCTATGTTAGACAGTATCCAGAACATTTGGTTCAACAAGCATTTACGAGCTGCAGCCAAGCAGAAAGTCCGTACCTGTATGATATGTTGTCAGTTTAATCCAGGTAAAAGTGTCCCGGTGGAACAAGGTGGTTTCCAGCCCCCTGACCACCCTTTTGAAGTCCTCCAGATGGATTATATTCAGATGGAGCGATGTCGAGGTTTCAAGTATGTTCTTGTAGTTGTATGCGCTTTGTCCAGATGGACAGAAGCATATCCAGTCCCAGATTACACAGCCGCGACCACTGCCAAGCAGTTGGTTCGTGAGTTTTTCCCTCGATATGGACTCCCTAGAGTCGTATATTCTGACAACGGTCAGCCATTCTCATCTGAGTTGATGAAGCACGTTTCCCTGTTGTTAGGGTACCAGTGGAAGTTTCATTGTGTACGCCATCCTGAAGCAGCCGGTCTAGTCGAGAGACATAATCAGACTCTGAAAATTCGAATTGCCAAAATATGTAAAGATAAGGGTGTGGACTGGCTAGTAGCTCTGCCAGTTGCTTTGTTTTATATGCGCATGGTCGCACATTCCAGACCAGGTCTGTCCCCGTATGAGGTCGTATTCGGCCGCCCCCCTAACATGTGGGGTACTCCTAGACCCCGAAGTATTACTGATGTTTCATGTAATATGCTGACAGATTACCTAGCTTCCTTGATGTCTGCCCTCAACTCATGTCGTTCACAGGTTGCCGCCACATTTCCAGACAATACCGAGGTGGCACCGCATGAAATTGTTCCAGGTTCGATGGTGCTCGTACGTAACTTCGACAGATCAAGTCCGCTGGAGCCACGTTGGAAGGAGCCCCGTCAGGTCCTCCTCACCACCCGTACAGCTGTGAAATTGGAAGGACGCCGCGGCTGGGTGCACCTTTCGCACGTCAAGAAATTCTACGGATTGAAACCGGTCTCCAAGAACATTTCCCAGGATATCAAGACTTGTCAAAACATTGTTTCTAAGGACTGTCCCGCAAATGACATTGCTACAACCCCTCCCCTGTTAGAGAAAACTCCGCAGCAGGAGTATAAACAGAAATTAAGGTCTAGTAAAATAAGTCAGCCAGTTTGATTGTATAAGTCCTCCCCTAGGTGAAACGGTTAGACTGTTTCTGACATGTATAAAATAGACCCCCATAGTGAGAGAGTTAGTCAAAACTCAATCCGATGTATCGTTTTTCTAAGTTTCATATTATTTCTCAGCCTTTTGATTTCCTGCACTAGTTACGCATTTTTCCTGTGTTTTCCAGTTCCTCATGTAAATAAGCCTTCTAATGTTACAGTAGAGCACACGTTTAGTGATCTGCCTCCTCACGAATATTCATACCGCCTCGCTATGCGTAACAATACATTTATCCGCATGTTGCATTATTCACACCAGACCAGCAATGCCACTAATTGTTGGGTGTGTGGTCGACTTCCCCCTTTCCAGACCCCGAAGGGAGTTCTGCCACTTTTTCCTTATCCATTTTCACATAATGGTTCGTGTGGAGCATGGTCCACGTTAACGTCCTCCTTAACAGATATGTCTTTTCTTAACAGCACATGTTTCCCAGACAAGCAAGGTCTCCCCCACAGAACAGGTTTAGATCTAGAAAATGAAGTGTATAATTTAGGTAACTATTCGTCGAATTTCATGGTCCTGAATGTTCAGTCTGATACTACTCCAGACTCACCTGCTATTTCAGTATTACCAGTCAAAGGCGAATTATGTGTCCGTAATTATGGTTCTGTACACGTAGGACATAGTGATTGTACTACTATTGTCAAGTATAGTGACAGTGGGAAATCTATTTTTAAAGCTTCACGTCATTCTTATTTTGTTTGTGGTCAAACCGCATATGTTCGTCTGCCCCTCGATTGGGAGGGAACCTGTTACATTGCCTTCCTACTGCCACCTGTTTTCCTAGCCCCACCTGACTACCATAGGAATTTCTTCCTAGTACATACTAGACACAAGAGAAATCTCCCGATTGTCGACTATACTGAAACTGCTGCAGAGCAATTCATTGATATTGATAAAGGTGTTTTCCCTTATTTAGGTACAGTTGTAAACAGTAAGCTAATCCGTAGGTTAACAAGAACCCTTGAAGCTGTAGTAGATGAGACTGCCTCCGCTCTAGGTAACTTAACCGAAGAGCAATCCTTTATGAGAATTGTTGTGCTCCAGAATCGTCTCGTCCTTGACGTCATACTGGCCGATAGACTCATCGGATCCAGTTGCTGCATTTTCATTCCAAATAACGCGCCGTCTGTTTATTCAGCTATAACCAGACTCCATAAAATTGCCCATCTGTTACACCAGGATCCAGGCACCTGGACATGGTCCGGTTGGTTCTGGAATATAATTTCTGCATGGGGATGGAAAGTCTTGTCCTTCCTAGGTATTGCAGCAGCGATCATATTCAGCTGCTGCCTCTGTATACAATGTGGCCCTGCGATTTGCGGCATGTGTGCTACATCCTGCATTCCTAGTATAACTCCTAGTTCCAAATCCCGTTCCAGGATAATTCGAGACGAGCAAATGATACTGTATGAAATGATAGACGGTATCATGAATATTGATGTTTCCTGATGGAAACGTAGTGACAAGGAGGGAATGTGGAAAAGTAAATTTTGCCATGTTCTGTGTCTCTACGTGTCATCCATCATATGTTATGTGTGCATGACCAATATGCATATGTTATTCCCCATGTCCGATTCAAGACGCAATTACAGTTGTGTCCTCCTCTAGTATGCCAGTTTCCAGTCCTCGTGAATACTACGAATATCAGGCCTATGTAAAGCTACGTTGCCACGTTTCTCAGTGTGCACGTTATTCTATTATAAAGTCCCCGTTTCTAGGCCTCAAAAGGGCCTGGACACCAGATTCAGCTCCTGTCTCCTGAAGCCTCGCTGAGGAGCGATACAGCCCCCACCTGTATCCTCGACCCTTCACTTACTTCCTGCCTCGCAGTGCCCGGTGCAGCTTGGCTCAGTCTCTGAGTCTGCCAAGAATATGTTATGATTCCAGTTATCAGTTCAGTCCTCCTTCTCTGCATTCCTAAGCTACTGAACTACATCAATAGTTTCCGTCATTGTCTAGCCTATTCGGCCCCATGTTAAGAGAAATACTGTATTTAATGGTCATTTAATATTCTTCATCACGCACTATATGTAGAATAAATGCATGCTCCAGTCTTAGAGTCAGTTAGCTTTTCCCCTCATGACTTCTAGTTTATATCAACATGTTCCCTAAACATCAGATACTAGATAGGGTTTAGGTACATGTCGCTCCGACCCTCCAGACTTTAGTCTCTGCTCCTAGCACAGAGTTCATAGCCCCCAGCTTCTCCTCGTAACACGTCATTGCCAGTTTGCGCGCACCACCAGGTTAGAGGTCCCGGCTCCTTAGGTAGCCCCCTCCTATGTTTCCGCCCATTCATGACATATTCTGTTACGTTTGCATCACATGTCTGAGTTACACCTTCTTTTTACTCTTATCTTTCGCGACTGCTACGCGTCACGCCTTCTGCTCCACCCACTGCTACGCCTACTGCAATGTAATGCTATGTGTTTGCGTTATGTATATATGCTCATGTATTGTTATTAAAAATCAGCGCGCTCATCCCAGACCCAGCCCCAGCAGCTGCTGGGCCCTGTCATCCTATTCCTATGCAGGTTGTCCTGTTCCTGTCCTTTATGCTGTAATAAACCTGCAAAACTCCCACTACCTCGAATCTTGACTCTTATTTATTGAGCTATCTGTTATGATATATGTCTAGTCAAAAATAGGGTATTATTTATTTATTTACCACACATCCCATGGCAATAGTCAATCTCAGCTGGGGAGGGTTCACTGGCCCTAGAAGGGTTGCAGTGCCCCCAAACATGCCTGTAGATTGTCTCTTAGGCAATGATTTGGAAACTTCAGCCTGGGATGTAGTAGAACTAAAGGCCCATCTAGAAATGTTAGACCTCCTTGAGCAGGTTGGTGTGACCCTTAGGGCGCCAGTCAAACCACAGGGAAATTCAGGAGCAGTGGAGGCTGTAAGAATGATCCACCCTGCTCCAACAGAGAGCAAAGAGGAGGAAGAAAAGTATTTCTTCCCCTCAGACATTAGGTGAGGGTCAGCCTTCTCAAGGAACTGATCTTATCCCTTGTGAAGAAACTATCCAAGAGGAGGTCGGTGCTAGGAGAGCCATTGAGGGCAGGGGAGGTACCAAGTCTGGTGCAGGTATCCTGCCCTTCTCTACCAGACCCCAGTCAGCCTAGGGCTGCAGAGGCCAGGGATGTCAGTGGACCCCACAGGGTCCACTACCGAGAGGAATGTTAATGTTAACTGGGATTTCTAGAGCGTATAATCACCAATAGGTCAACAGTGCTATGAGAAGGAGCCCAACCTCACCACATTTGCATGTATGTGCACCAAAACTTAGCTTAGGTTGTGCCCAGGCTTCAGGAAAAAGAAGTGTTTTAAGTTTTTTCCTAAATGGAAGAAGGGTGGGTTCCCTGCGAAGGCTTGCCGGCAGCTTATTCCAGAGTTGAGGGATCATTGTGGAAAAGGCTCTGCCACCTTTGGAGGATGTATTAAAGCGGGGGCAGGCCAAAGGGCCAGCTTCTGATGATCGAAGGATACGCCCTGGCCATAGTTTATGAGACGGTCCTTAATGCCCTCAGCCACAGAGTAGGGACCCCCAGCCTAGTAGTACTAGCCAGGTGGATGATCATCAGCAATCTGAGGGATCCCTCTTACACTTTGCAGGTGATATCCCCAAAATGGTCCTTCACTGGCTGTCCATTGTTCCAACCAGACAGGATCAACCAAAAACAATAAACAGCCAGGGTTTGACCCCAAAGGATAGGCACACATCAGTCATGGAGAGGAAGGACTCAATGGTGGCCAGTGTTCTCAGGAAGATGAGACCAACCTTGTTAGGGCCTCACTTCCCTAATCAGTTATAGCACCAGCCTCTTTCTTGCCTCAAACAGATGACAGGTAGACACCCCAAATGTTTCAGAGGATCTAGGACCCTACAGGAGAGGAATTTCTCAGTGGACCATAAGGCACAGAGTATCCATGCAAGTGCAGGACATTCCTTATTTGGTCAATTAGGAAATTATGACTCAACTGGGCAAGGTTAGCCTTATCGCCTTTCATTTGGTGAGAGGTATGTAGGAAGGTAAGATCCTTCTGCAGGTTGCCCCCACTTTTTGCCTGGTGCTATGCTGTTTCTGACTAATCTGACTGGGATCCTGCTAATTAGGACTCTGGTCTCTCTGCTTTCTCCCGTAAATTATTATGGCAAATTCTTAGGTACAACAAGGGGTGGTGATGGACAGAGTCTCTGAATTAAGCAGAGTACTCTCACCCAGTCAAGAGATCAGGGCTAGATCCAACACCGTTTTTTAGCTCATTGCACCATCCCAGTTTCAGAACCTGGCTGTATGCAAATTAGTCTGTCCCTGGCCCAGTGCATCATGGGAACAGGGCAGACCAGACTACAAAAGCCAATTCTTACACTGGGAAGGAAACAAGCTTCCGGGGACCGGTTTCTGGCATTCCAGCCGTCTTCGGCCCGGCTTGCTTGAATCCTGATGGTGCAATGAGCAAGGGACTCACATCTGAGCATACCCTTCCACGCTTAGGGTGGACAAAATTATTTACAACAAGGGGTGGTGATGGACAGAGTCTCTGAATTAAGCAGAGTACTCTCACCCAGTCAAGAGATCAGGGCTAGATCCAACACCGTTTTTTTCTTAGGTACACCCCATATTGGTTACTGGGGTATCCGTAAAAGTCCCTAGCATATGGTACTAAGGTACCCAGGGCATAGCTACCCCAGAGGTCCCCCATAGGCTTAAGAATGTATTATGCCACCTATGGGAGACCATTTAAACTATCACTACAGGCCTGCCATTTTAGCCTGTGTTAGGTTGTGCTAGCACCACTTACGAAAGATATAGGCTTCCCTATAGCTAGGTTCACTGCACTTAAAACCTATACGTCACCCCTACAGCAGAAGGCAGGGTGCTAGGTTCTATGTGCGGGGGTGCTCCTGCATGAACAGAACACCCTTACAGCCTTTGGAGTACATTCTCTCTGGTTGCTCGTGAGACAGCCATATAACATATAGTGAAGCACCACGTCATTACACAATTACCATCTCAAAACAAGATGTAATGAACCCTGTTATGCTTTTCATCAAACATATTGGAATCATACGCCCACACCATAAACTATGTAGGTGGCATGATTCCAAGCACTGTAAATGCCTTCCGTTAGGCCCTCAGTGCTCCCGGGACTAGTCTTCTAGACCCGGACAGAAGAACATGGCTGTGGCCGACCAGAGACACGAGTCTGTCCTCCTCCTGCTAAGCCAAGCTCGAGCTGGGGACAGCAAAATAAAGGGTGGGGGCATCCTGTCACATGGAGGTGTGACCACCTACCCAACAGGGTTTAGTATATTGGGGCAGGTTGGGAGCTCTTGTCAGCCCCACATAGTCTGCGTGCAGGGCACATTTGCGGTCCTCCATGCTTAGTCCAGTTCAAACCAGTTCAGTGAGCCATTGGCTAATGCTCTTGTGCGAAACTGGACAAAGGACAGAGGAGTATCCTCACCCTTGTCCATCCCCTCCTTAGGGAGGGACCCCTGAATCGTTTCAAGCCATTCCTTGGGGTAATTAAGGTCTTACCTGAGGGTGGGTCACTAGATTCATCGTGGGACATGATTCAATTCAGACACCACTTCAACTTCAACCATCTGGGCATCTGAACTTCGTTCTAGGCATCAAAGCTGCAACCAGGAAGACTACTGCTGCTCTTAATCTCTTCTCCATGCTCGTCTGCTGCAACATCAGTGACTGTGCTCCCGACAGGAAACCTTCTAAGGCCTGTGGTCATCAAGGACACCTGAAGGAATCTCCCTTGAAGTAAAAGAATCACTTCACTGCATCTGCAGGCACCACAACTAAGCTGACCGGTCTGCTGATCCTGGGCTCCCACATCCTCAAAAAGGCTCAGCAACACAGGTTGTGGTTCTTTACATCTCACGAGGCCAGCCCTGTCCTCTCACCAAGTTTGAGGCCAGTATCCCTTGTCAGAGCCGCAGAAACTGAACCACTGTGCACCACGTTGACTTGCAAGTGCAAAGGCTTGCTGGCTTACTTCCACCAAGATCTCCGGACTCCCATTAGCTTCAACCTCTAGCATCTCCAGTGACCAAGATCTCACCACATCACTAGTACCTTGGGCCTACATCTTTGGTGAGCTGCTTGAGGTCCTCTGCGACTCAAGTGCCTCCTGCCTGAGGGTCACCTTTGAATTCTTTTGGACAACCCTGATTGCTTCGGGCCTGCTCTGACCCCCCTGCTTATGGTGAGTCTCCTGGGCCTTGCTAGTCCCGACATTGCACCTTCTTCAACATCCACATTGGTTGCAGTTGTCAAGGCTTCTTGGTGCTTCTGCTGGACACCGACCCCTCAAATCTCAACATCTGATGTGGGCCAGCTTATGTATGGCTCCTGGTCTTCCACAGCATTGCCTGGTCCACAAAGCTGCAGTTTCAAGGTCAACATCAGCTCTCCTGCAGCACCTGACATCAGTGGGCATTCGTCTTCCGTGCCTCCTGGTAATTCCTGAGTGGCATAGACTCTGTCCCCTCTGTTTGCAGGTTCTTCACATCTTAAATCCACCTTTGGATTCCACCAGACACTTTCACTTTCTCCAGCAAAGGCATCCTTCTGAAGTCTCCCATTGAGTCTGACAACGGTTTCCAACGTCACTTCACACCTATGCACCCAGCTTCCCTGGTGCATGTATACTGTTTCATATGGAATCCACGGGTGGGCTGGCTCTACAATCTCTTGTCTTCAAACGTTTGTGTGCCTACAGTGCACCCGACCTCGGTGGGGCTTCTAGATACTCACATTGGGGAGTTTCTGGGGGCCTGGCACTTCTAGGTCCTCTGACTATTGTCTTGACTCAAGTTGTGCTTCGCATACCACTATTTTAGTATATGGTTTGGTCTCCCCCGGGGACCACTGTATATTCTGTGCTACTTACCTGTTTTTATTGCAAAGTATTGTGTCTATTGTATATATCTCTGGCTGGGAGATATCCGTATGTGTTAGTGAGAGTCTTATAATAAATACATATTTTTATAAATACACTGTGTGGTTCTTTTTCACTTAATCTAGAACTATAAGATTATGTTCTGGTAAAACAAGGTGTTTTACACTCTTTCTAGACTAAGCCTGAAGGCTGCTCTCCACAGCTACCACTTAGAGAGCTTTCTAAGGTTGTCTAAGACCACTAACATCACCATAAGGGTTGTCTGGATGAGTGCAAGGTGTCTACTTACATAAGTGTACATCATATACTGAGCAAGCCTCTCACAACACTATACCCAGATAATACAGCCATGAGAGAGGCGGCGCAAAGCCCACTGACTTATTTTGAGAGGTGGCTGTTGAGTAAAGACAGTGATAGGCGCCTAATCACTGAACTGTATGTGCTTCTAAGGGATGGAGAGTCAGACAAGAAATCCCCTACACAGCTTCGGTCGGAGCAGGAGATAGGTATACAATTTTCTAAAGGCAAATGGCACAACATTTATTACTAATGCACCACACAGCCTCAAATGCTTCCAGGATGGATACAGTAACAAAAATCACCACATACTGATATTTAACACCGGTGCATTTACATCGGGGGAACCCGGAATGTAGCGACAGGTGCTGGAGAAGCTGAGATTCCCATGGGACTCTGGTGCAGATACTTTGGGAGTGTGCTAAAATGAAGCAATTTTGGGAGGCGGACGTATCAGACATTGACACACGTTGATACCCAACTGCCCAGGTTCTCCTCCTACATAGTGTTGCACCTCCCAATCCACTCACATTTCCGCTTAAGTCTAGACAGGGTTAGCATATAACTTTGGCACTGGGAGCAGTACATCAATATGTGTTAGCTCTATGGGGAATAGACAGGGTACCGTCTCAGCTAAACTGGCTGCACAGGTTATGGCACCTCTTGGGGATGGAGACCCTGACACAACAAGGGGATTCATACCAAGAGGTGTGTTAGTGGTTTCTGAAGCTCCTCTCACAAGTGTTCATGGAGCTCACATGACCTAGATATCTCTGAGTGTTTTGCCTAACAGGACCGCCAGAGTGACACCTTGGCCGCTCTGTTATGGGATGGACGACGAAGCCATGTAGTTTTCCTTTTTAAGTACAGCACTTGTAAGAACACCCGATGTTTGGTAGGGAGAGAAGAGTTGTTTATAGAAAAGTTGCTGGAGAGGCTCGATGTTGATGCGCTATGATATTGGAGTTATGATGATGGAATTGCCTTGCTTCTTGTTCTAACAATAAAAACACATTTAAACATAGAAATCATGGCTTTAAAAAAGTATGACATGCATTAGTTAGGTTTGGGCAAACACATACAATACAGAATAAAGTTTCTTGCAAAAACCCACACAATCCACAACTGCTAGACGTCCATTGCTTGATCCATTTTGGGATGCCAACTTTAGCAGGATATCTGCCAAATCAAAGTCTTAAATATACATCCTTCATACCTGATGGGAAATAAGCAGTCGAATATGGCAGTATTTCCAATCTGTCATAAGAGTTTGCTTCATGCTTCTTTACAGCTAAGGCCTCCATGTCTGCAAGAAACAATGTAAATGTTATCATTCTGTTTAAAAACTGTTTAAAACACAGTTTGTTCATTTCTGGAAACCCTGACTGTGGATCAAAGCTCTGGAAGCACATTGATATAGCATATTCAGAATGATTAATTTCATACCAGAAATTATTTGCTAAAGAACATACATCTGATAGAGACAGAGAATGCATGCATTTTGGAAAAGTCAACTGACTCACTAAAACTTGTCTTCATTATCAACAAATCTAATAATTTATCATCCGTTCCCTTAATGATATGTGAGCTGTTAGTAATAGGTGTAAGCAGCTTGGCTCTCATGACTTTACTGAAGAGGATGATGAAGATTTTGATGAGGATGTTGAAGATGGTCATAAGATTGCACCTTAGTGTATCCTGTAATGACCTAAAAGTGAATATTAAGGACAATGTTTTAGCAGTTAAAACATTACCATTTCTTTTAAAAGATACCTTTTTATTAAATCGAATTCTCAGATATTAATGAGGCTTTATGACTTCAATAGGCCTTCCTGTGGCTTGTCAAGTTCGAAGTTTGGAAGTTGATGGTCATACTGCCATGTTTTCTTAAAGTTCAGTTCCAAACAATTTGATGTAATATATTCATCAAAAGATGAAAGCAGCTGTTGTAATCCTCTAGGGTTCTGGCTAAGTATTATCGTATTGTCTGCATACTGAAGATATTTTAAGCGGCTGGTGGTGAGGTTAGGAGGGTGTGCATTATTGGATTCTAGAATCTGACATCTAAAAAGTTAAAAGCTTTCCCTACCGTTGCTTTGGTAGGAGTATAACAGTAAATCAGACCCCTCCAAACTCCAACACTCTAGCTTCTGTTGCTTAAATTTGGAGTGAGAATAATAAATCTGCCTTCAAATTCCAATACTTTCTCTACTGTTGCTTACGTTAAAGTGGGAATAGTAAACATGACCCCACACCCACATAATTCCACAAAAGTCCAATGCTTTCTCTGCTGTTGCTTAGGTTGGAGTAGGAATACTACGTTTCAGTGTCCCTACTGTTGTTTAGGTTTGAGTGGAGTAATAAATGTTCCCTTTCCAAATTCAAACACATTCCCTGCTGTTGCTAATGATAGAGTGGGAATAGATCAGAACCTTTAAATAGAAAACTTTCACCAATGTTATATTTTTGCGATTGGTATAATAATCTTACTCTTCAAACTTCAACACTTCCCTACTGTTGCTTAGGTTGGTGTTGGAACAGTCAATTTTATTCGACTTTCCTACACTTTTTTATGTTGAAGCTGGAATTTATTTAAGTTTTTATTGTAATGTTTATTTAAATAAAGGTTAATTGCTTGTTTGAAATTTATTTCACATTTTCATGATTATTACTTTGAATGTAGATTTATTTGTTAAAGTTGTATGTGATGTCATTAATTGTCCGATAATTATTATCTTTTTATTCTTGTTATGCTTTATTCTAATTTTCTATTGTGTTTTCTATTTATTTTTGTGGTTTTATTTTACAATATGTTTTTATTGTCATTTCCTATGTTTTTTTGGGGGAGTAATTTGAATTGTATTCATGTATTTTTAAATTTTATGAATATTTATATTGTATAATCTTTAATATATCTGTATGTTGTATTTTAACATTTTGAATTATTGTTAGCATTTGTAAAACTTTTTAAAAATAACGACATTAATTTGTATATTGTTTAAAATGTTTGTTTACATGTATTTTTAATATATTTAACCCCTTCTATGCATCGGATGCGCTGGAGCCGTCCAAAGCATATGTGCTCATGTGCTTCGAACGACTTTGGCGCATCCGATGCCATAGAGATTCCCTTTACCCCAACAGCCTCAGGACTGGATCTGGCAAAGAGCTTCCTCAGCTCCTGAGCCCCCCCCCCCCCCGGTTTCCCTAAAATGACGATCAGAGCGCATGTCGCGCTGACACCATTTCAGTGAAGCCGAAACTGAAATGAGCCAAGAGGCTCATTTAA
Source organism: Lissotriton helveticus (assembly GCF_964261635.1). NCBI lineage: Eukaryota > Metazoa > Chordata > Amphibia > Caudata > Salamandridae > Lissotriton > Lissotriton helveticus. The sequence continues at coordinate 1,620,316,126 of NC_136061.1, forward strand.
GATTCGCTTTCTACATGCTCATGGGGCTGTCTCAGCCCCCTGAGCATGTCGAATGACGGGAGAGGTTTTGTTGGAAAGGGGAGGGGGAGCAGCCCCTTTGAAAGGGCCTTTGCTCCCCCACAAAAATTGGCAAAGTTTAGTCTTTCTGCAGTAGCCCCAAATCTGCCTCCCCCCTCAGGGGAGCCAGAAAGCCCACTAGACGCCAGGGTTTTTTCCCCGCAATTTTCCTTAGGGTGGGGGCTGCCTGAAACGGGCATGCCAATGGCCCAACACCCTGCCAAAATTACAGCCTTTCTGCCCCCCTGGGGCCAGATGTGGGCAGTAGCCCTCAATCTGCCCGTCCGGAGGGCAAAAAGCCCACTAGGCGCCAGGGATTTTTTTGGGGTAAATAAATATAGGGTGGGGGCTAATCAAAACTGACATGCCAATGCCCTCCAAACAAAATTACAGTTTTTATGCACCCCTGGTGGCATATGGGGGCAGAAAGCCCACTAGATGCCAGGGATTTTTCTTCACAATTTTCCTTAGGGTGGGGGCTGCATAAACAGTTATGCCAATGCCCCCACCCCTCCAAAATAAAAGCCTTTCTGCAGATGGGGGCAGGAGTCCCCAATCTGCCTCCCCGGGGGTGGGGGGGGCAAAACGCACACTAGACACCACAGTTTTATTTTGGGCAATCAGAATTAGGGAGGGGCTGCCCAAAACGGGCATGCCAATGCCCCCTGACAAATGACAGTCTTTCTGCACCCCTGGGAGACAGATAGGGGCACTAGCCCTCAATATGCCCCCCTAGGGGGGCAGAAAACCTACTAGAAGCAAGGATTTTTTTTGCAATTTTACTTAGGGTGGGGGCTGCCCAAAACAGGCATGCCAATGTCCCCACCCCCACCAAAATTAAAGCCTTTCTGCCCCCTCGGGGGCATATGGGGACAGTAGCCCCCAATCTGCCTCCCTGGGGGTGCAAAGAGTCACTAGATGCCAGGGATTTATTTTGGGCAATTAGGGTGTGGCTGCCCAAAACGGGCATGCAAATGCCCACACTCCCAATAAAGTACAGTCTTTCTGCCCCCCTGGGGGGTAGATGGGGGCAGTAGCCCCCAATCCGCTCCCAGGGGGGCAGAAAGCCCACTTGACACCAGGGATTTTCTTCTGCAATTTTACTTAGGGTGGGGGCTGCCTAAAACATGCATGCCAATGCCCCCACCCCCACCAAAATAAAGCCTTTCTGCCCCCGGGGACATATGGGGACAGTAGCCCCCCAATCTGCCCCCCTGGGGTGCAAAAAGCCACTAGCTGCCAGGGATTTATTTTGGGCAATTAGGGTGGGGCTGCCCAAAACGGGCATGCTAATGCCCACACTCCCAAAAAAGTACAGTCTTTCTGCCCCCCTGTTGGGTAGATGGGGGCAGTAGACCCCAATCTGCTCCCAGGGGGGCAGAAAGCCCACTTGACACCAGGGATTTTCTTCTGCAGTTTTACTTAGGGTGGGGGCTGCCTAAAACATGCATGCCAATGCCCCCACCCCCACCAAAATTAAAGCCTTTCTGCCCCCGGGGACATATGGGGACAGTAGCCCCCCAATCTGCCCCCCTGGGGTGCAAAAAGCCACTAGCTGCCAGGGATTTATTTTGGGAAATTAGGGAGGGGCTGCCCAAAACGGGCATGCTAATGCCCACACTCCCAAAAAAGTACAGTATTTCTGCCCCCCTGTTGGGTAGATGGGGGCAGTAGACCCCAATCTGCCCCTAGGGGGGGCAAAAAGTCCACTAGACGCCACAGATTTTTTCTGCAATTCTACTTAGGGTGGGGGCTGCCCAAAATGGGCATGCCAATGCCCCCCACCAAGCAAATTAGTCTTCCTACCCCACCTGGGGGTCACATGGGGGTAGGAGCCCCCAATCTACACCCGGGGGCAGAAAGCCCCCTGGAAACCAGGGATTTTTTTTGTATTTATGTAGGGGTGGGTGCTGCCCAAAATAGGCACGATAATACCCCCACCCCAAGAGAAATTCTAGCCTTTCTGCCCCCTCATGGGGCAGATGGGGGCATCACCCGGGGGGGCTGACGGACCACTAGGCGCCAGCGATTACGCTGGCATTTTTATACATGGGGTGGGGGCTGTCCAGAATGGGCATACCAATGCCCCCACACCCCCAAAAAATAGCCACAGTGTTTATGCCTCCCTTGAGGGCATATCATGGCAACCCCCTACCCCCCCTAATTCTCCCACAGGGCGGCAGAAAGTCCACTAGGGACAGACTTTTTTTAGCAAGATGCCTACCTGTGGATTTTAGGCACTAGCGCAGCTGACACATAGGGATACTTAAAAAAACTGTAATTTTTTTTAAACTAAACACCATGGGAAATCCAGGATGGGGTGACTTGTGTGCCTCTCACCAGGTTCTGTTACCCAGAATCCCTTGCAAACCTCAAACTTAGTTAAAAAAGACATTTTCATCACATTTCTGTGATGGAAAGTTTTGAGATCTGCATGGATCCACAAAATTCCGCCCACCCCGCATTCCCCAAAGGCTTCCAAGAAAAATAGTACCTCACTTGAGTGGGTAGGCCTTGTGCCGGTTACAGGAATCGGCCCAAAACGCAAGGTGGACACAACATATTTTTTCAGTGAAAACTGAGCTTTTTTTTGCATTGTGCCTGGCTGTAGATTTTGAACTCTAGCTCTGCCGGCACCTAGGGAAACCAAGCAAACCTATACATTTTTTAAAAGTAGACACCCAGGGGAATACAGGATGAGGAGACTTCTCTGGCTCTCATCAGGTTCTGTTACCCAGAACCCCTTGCAAACCTTAAACTTTGTAAAAAAACACATATTTTCCTCTTAGGGGTGGAAAGTTCTGGAATTTGCGTGGATCCACGAAATTCCACCCACCCCGCATTCCCCAAAGTCTCCTGAGAAAAATTGTACCTCATTTGTGTGGGTAGGCCTAGTGCCCCTGACAGGAAATGGCCAAAAACCCAATGTGGACACCACATTTTCACAGTGAAAACTGACCCTTTTCTTGCAAAGCTGTAGATTTTGACCCCTAGCTCTGCCGACACCTAGGGAAACCTAGCAAACCTATACATTTTTTAAATCTAGACACCGAGGGGAATCCAGGATGGGTGACTTGTCTGGCTCTCACCAGGATATGTTACCCAGAATCCCTTGCAAACCTCAAAATGTGTAAAAAAAAACACGTTTTCCTCACATTTCTGTGGTGGAAATCTCTGGAATCTGTGTGGATCCACAAAATTCTACCCAAAAAACATTCCCCAAAGTCTTCCGAGAAAACTGGTTCCCTATTTGTGTGGGTAGGCCTAGTGCCCGCAACAGGAAACGGCCCAAAACGCAACGTAGACACACCACATTTTCACAGAAAAAACGGACCCTTTTATTTGCAAAGTGCCTATCTGGAGATTTTGACCCCTAGCTCTGCCGACACCTAGGGAAACCTAGCAAACTTATACATTTTTTAAATCTAGACACCCAGGGGAATCCAGGATGAGTGACTTGTCTGGCTCTCACGAGGTTCTGTGACCCCAGAATACCTTGCAAACCTCAAAATGTGTCCAAAAAAAACAGTTTTCCTCACATTGCTGTGGTGGAAAGATCTGGAATCTGTGTGGGTCCACAGAATTCCACCGAACCCGGATTCCCCAAAGTCTTCTGAGAAAAATGGTACCTCACTTGCATGGGTAGGCCTAGTGCCTGCGTCAGGAAACGGCACAAAATGCAACGTGGACACCACAATTTCCCAGCGAAAAATTACTCTTTTTTTTGCAAAGTGCCCAGCTGTAGATTTTGAACCCTAGCTCTGCCGGCACCCAGGGAAACCTAGCAAACCTATAGATTTTGGAAAACGAGACACCAAGGGGATTCCAGGATGGGGTGACTTGTCTGGCTCTCACCAGGTTCTGTTACCCAGCATCCCTTGCAAACCTCAACATTTGTCCCAAAAAAACACATTTTTCTCACATTTCTGTGTTGGAAAGTTCTGAAATATGTGTTTATCCACAAAATTCTACTCAGCCTGCATTCCCCAAAGTCTTCCGAGAAAACTGATACCAAACTTGTGTGGGTGGGGTAAGTACCCGCGAGAGGCAATGGCCCAAAACCTATGAGGTGACTTCAAAATTACGTGTCACGGAACAACATGATTTTGCAAGGGCGGTCCCATGAGTTTTTGGCCCTGAGCTTGGCGGCCATCTAGGGAAACTTACTAAACCCACACATTTCTGAAAACTAGACCCCCGGGGGAGTCCAGCAAAGTTAGGGCTTGCATGGGTCCCCCAACATTTCCCTACCCAGAAACCCCTGCAAACCTCAAATTTAGCTAAAAAAATCTTTTTTTTCTCAAACTCGGTGGATCCTCAACTTTCCTACCACTGATAGGAACCCCAGGTCTCCCAATTAAAATGGTACCTCACTCGTGTGGGTGAGTCAAGTACTAGCAACAGGCAGGGACCCAAAACCTACCGAGGCAACATTTAAATTACCTATCACAAATAACCTGGTTTTGCAAGTAGGGTCCCATGAGTTTTTGGCCCCGGGCTCGGCAGCCATCTAGGGAAACCTACCATTCCCACACATTTCTGAAAACTAGACACCTGGGGCAATCCAGCAAGGTATTTTAGTGTATAATCACCGTGCCGGCACAAATGTCCTACCCCACAGCATTCTCCTTAGTGTCCTGATTAAAATGATACCGCACTTGTATCAGTTAATGATCATAAACGTATACATTCATCTGGATAAAAATTGAAGAAATAAAGATCAACCAGTCAGGTGAACCTGATAAAGGTGCTGCAAACCACCCATCAACACAGTGAAATGATAATTTCAGGGGATTTTAACACCAATTTCGTAAGGTGTAACCCAAATATGAGGAACAGTCAAAGAGCCCAAATCCTTGCAGTTAAAATAAGAGCTGGAAGCATTAGGCCTGACAATTCTGAACGGAAACTCAAAGGGCGACAGACCAACAGCCATTACGTTTTTGAGCGGTAAAAGGTAATGAACCATCAACTATATCTTTGTTAGTCAATAACTTCTCCACATGATCGATGCCTTTCAAATCCTGTTACCACCTCTTTTCATGTGTTAAATATAGGCATCCAACTCCAGCAGACAAGTAACACAAAGGATTTAACAGAAATTCCAAGAAGCTGCAACCTAACAAAATTAAAGTGGTGTGGAACTGAAATAAAACAAATCATGGATGCTGTATACGAATATCCAAACAACAAAGGGACCCTGAGCGAGGGACATATCGTGAACAAATGTTGAATTTAGGAAATATCCTACTAAAAAAGTTCCCAGCAAAACCAGTAAGCCAGAGGAATTCAGGAACAAGAAACTAACCGTGGCATAATACACAGCTATGAGACAATAAAAGAAAAATTGCGAGAGAGGTGAGAACCCAGCCCGCGGAAGCAAGAAAAGGTATACAATGGACAAGAGTAAAATTACAGCAGTATGGAAGAAATATAGAAAAGAATATATTGAGGCAAAAAAGGCATACAAAGAAGACCTTCGGGGCAAACTACTCTAGGCAAGTAAACCACAGAACAGCAGGGAATTCCGGAGGATAATATACAATCTAACAAAAGGACCTAGATAGCATTTAAATGCAGCAATAAGTGAAGAAACATGGAGACAACATGTCCACAAAATGTATACCAGCCCTCAAAACAACAAGATTGCAAATGAGACCCAGGTACAGGAAGTTGTTCAAGAGGGAAGGAATAGAGCAACAGCTTCCAGCTTTCAATTACAGGAAAGCATGAAAATGGAAGGAGACTCTTTAGATCTAAGTACCCTCGGACCCAATGCGCTGACCAACACAAAACAAATAAAAGGAATTATAAAAAAAAACAAAAGGCCGAAGGAACAGCAGGGCTGAACAGCCTCCTAAATGCACTATTCAAGCAAGGACCAGACTGCTGGGCAGATTATTTCACACCTCTCTTTAATTACATTTACAGTTGATCCAGCGCTCTCACCAAAATATTGCACAAATGACACTATCTACTACCACAAAACTTACACTACAACACTAGGCCCATATCAACAATAGAGCGACTGAATCATGAGGCGATAAGATCTAAATATGTTGTTTAAACTAACCACAATAATCAAGACCAGCTTGTCATTTTAGAAAGTTTATTTAAACACATCTAGAAAAACTTAGGTTTTGGTATTTTATTAAACAAGCATTAGAAAATGTCATAAAGAAAGATTTATTCAGTATTAATAAAAAGAGCATAAATCAAGAATTATTATTCATTAGCAGGAATAAGTAAAATTAAGCATTTCCAAAATCCTAACTATCTCTCTGTCTCTACCCTCATCACCTAGTAATAAAGTAATTAATAAAAAACACCTTTCCTCACGTGTAAAGTCCATCAGCATAACACGTCCTCCAGATTTCTCGAGCGTAAGCCAACTATGTGTTCTCTGAACCCATTCTTATACCCTAAATTAAGCTGAGCTAACTATTTTTCACATTCCAGCAGACGAATTCTAGTTCTCCATTGGCTGAGCCACCTCATACCACAGTAAACTGTGACACCTCCTTCTTACATGCCCGGGCAAATTCACTAGTCCATTGTTCATGTAGAAGTCTTAGCAGCTCCTCCTTAGGCTGCTACATTTTGTAGCGAAAGCTTCCTTTCAACCTTGAGCCTGTCCGCTCTGAACTCCCGTGGCACGTTAGCAAACGTTAGCAAATTTCTCCAAAGAGTCATCTTTTTAGCAGTTCATTCCAAAACCTTTCAAAATAAAAGCTCAGAGGCTTTTTCCATCCTTTCAGAATTATTTTCACTTGAGCCATTTTCATTAATAGGCCTCTTTTCAAAGAGCGTCAATTTTCTGCGCCACCTCTCCTGCGCCACTTTTAAAAGTGTACTATTTTTCTGCAGCCATCTCTAAGCTCCATTTGTAAAACTATTATATAAACAAACACAAAGAATAATTAATGAAAGAAATACAGTTTGTTCTGTTGCCTCCCATCATTGCTAATAATTAACCCATTAGTCTAAATTACCTAGCAGTAAAGCACAAATAAAGCAGCATTTTATATCTACCAGTCTTCATGAATCCATAAAACCTTATGTGCACCTAGAATAGTAGAAATGACATCACATAGACAAGGAAAGCAAAATAAGCACATGCCATTACATTAAAAACAGCTGCTATTAGTTATGACATGACAATAGACAAGATTAATTTATTATTTTCCACATACATAAGAATGCAACATAATGCACATTTATGAGCACACATGTTAATTTCCCGCGTGTTCTGTGAAAATGCAACTTTAAACTAGATTGAATTAGCACACACACAGCACAAATTGTTAGCATTATTAATTTATTTATGGAAGTGTGACTTCACGAGTTTAAACAGATTTCTGTTTTCTATCTCGCTCCATCAACTCCCTCATCTGGTGATTAACAAATCACCACACCACCACCCAAAATTTTAGCAAAAATTTTATCTAAGATGAGCATGATTCAATTTCACCTGTGTTAGTAGTTCTAAAGACTTATCTCATCAGTTTATCTACAATTCTCATATTGAGTTTTAAGAAACCCCTCTAGCTCTATTTCTTTCTCTTGTGTAACATACAACTAAGCTTCAATAAAAGTGTTGCAAAAACTATAACTAATAAAGTGTCAGTATCTTGCTTGTCATATTAACCTTAAACTTCTCCTTGTTAATTTCTAAAAGAACAATAACCTAAATTAACCAAAGCAGAATTATTAGGAGCATATATATCAGAGACATCTTACAACATCCCTTAAAGATTGAGCATCTTGAACTTTTATTTATAAAAACATGAAAGTATTTTCATTAAGCTTGCAAGGAAAAATAAAACAAAAATTTTAAAAATGTTACCTAAATTTTCTAAAAATTTCTAACACCCCCCTTTTTCAAATTTTTTTAATATTTTTTTTTATATACTCTTTAAACCTTCTAACAGTTTTTCTTCGACCTAATGTCACAAATTAATTTTTCAGCTAACAGAATTTCTTCGACCTTGTGTCATCTAACAAGATTTCTTCAGCCTTATGCCAAAAACAGAAACCTAAAAAAATTTAACAGGTATATACTTCAATCATTGTCACTTTTGTTTTCAATCTCTTTCTGACTATGATTATTTACCTCTATTACAGGTATCACTTCTATTTTCTTTCCTGCCTCACTTTTCTTTTCAGAATCTTTTTGACTTGATATCTCATCAATCAGTTCCTTTGATCTGTATCTCAATTTCAATATTAGGCCTTCATTTTCTTCTGGCCAGTTATCACTTTTTCTTGGTAATTTCTTCTTTTGCTTGGTCACTTTACATTCTGTTCTCCAAGCTCCTTTTCTAAATTTTCTTAATTGAGAATCTTCATCACTCTCATCAGTTTCAGTGTCAGAAATTTTCATTCTGGACTCAGGTACTTCTTTACTCAGCAGCTTCACTCCGTTAGGAACATCATCTTTGTAGCTGGTACTTGGCAATTCATCTTCTTCTTCAATTACCTTCAACTTCCCAGTTTCAGAATTCTTGTTCCTGCTTTCAGAGCTACTTTTCTGCTTTTCAATACTCTCCTGGTCTTGTACCACAATCTGATCACATTCTTCTTCTGCTTCTTTTTCAGGCAGATCTCCATCACTTTCTGAGTCTTCAATCACAACTTTCAAGTCTTCTTCATTCAAGGCTTGTTTTCCATTCATGTTCTCCAGATGTCGACCAACTTGTCGATCTTCAAGATCTGGATTCTCTTCAGGCTCTTCTTCAGAATCTGAATCAGCAGTTGTGACACTATCCTCATCAGGATTTTCAGGTGTAGATACACGAAAAGTAAGGCCAGTGTCAATCCACCTCTTCAGTCTTTTGCACTTCTCTGCATTTGTTGTGACAAGACTGACTGACCTCCTTTTTTGCCACCTTGGCGCTAGATCATTTCTTTTTAGACGAACCTTTCTCCTGATCCTTTTTCCTGGTAACAGATCAAGTGCTTGCTCCTTTTCTCTTGTTTGCACTTCAGTTTCATCTTCATCAAACACAGAAATCATTTCATCTGATAAATTCCTGCAGTTCTCCAAATTGATGCTATCATTGATAGTCATCATTCTTTTCTCTGGTATAAATGTCTGTCTCATGACCTTGTCCATCATAATCTCACGTGGACTTAAATCTGTCTTTTTATCAGTAGTGTTTCTCAGAAACATCAAACCAAGTGGAAGGATATCTATCCACTTTGTACCTGTAGCTAGGCTCATTTTTGCATCTCTGTCTTTTATAGTAATATTCTCATGCTCCTCAACACCTGAAATTTCTAATCTATCTGTACAATGGAGCAGTCCGTTTTCAATATGTTTCCTGTTATCTGATAACTTTGCAACAGTAATTTCATCATCATGTCGTATCTGAAATGTTTCAAACCATTTTGAAAACAAACAGAAAATCACAAAAATGTAGCACAGTTTGTCATTCAGTGACATCTCACAGTAATCTATTTGTAATCTGGTCAATTAACCACTCTCCTGTAATTCTGTTTCCAATCTCATAAGTGTTCTCTTAATTGTATTCATTTACTGGTAAGTCAAACACCTCTGGTAAAGAAATTCTGCAATTTTATGGTACATTCTGTCCATGTCAGTAATCATGCTATTTAGCAAAACTACTCTGTCATCTTTGTGTATCCAAATCTCATCCTCATCTTGCTGTCTATCATCTGTTCTCAACCATGTGTTTCTCAACAATGTGTTTTTCTCCTCATGAGTTGCTTCTTCTTGAAAATCTTTGACTACCTGCCATGTTTCAACTATTGTTAGTATTAGTGAGCTCAAAGCATGTTCATCATTCATTTTGTATGCTGTACATATCACGACAACAAACCTTTCTGCCATTTGAATGTTATCAATCAACCTTTTAATTAAATTTGCATTTCTGTTAAGTGAACCTGTAGAAGTCAATGTTTCAATCTGTTGATCAATTGTATCTGTTACTTTGATGTCTTCACTCAGAAGACCATTATTTTCATTCCAATATTCTGGAAGTGCATTTATTCTTTGTGGACTGTTTTCTTGTTCTTTATTTAATCCTGTATCTGCATTCTCTATCTGTTCATTAACAAAATTTTGCAATGGCAGTGAAGCCATCTCAATCTGCTGAATCATTGCCTGTCGCTGTATTTGTAGCTGTTCATTCAGCTCATTTATTTCAATATCCTTTTCATTTAACCATAATTTTGACTCATCAGGCTGTGTCAAATCAATTAGATCAGTATCAGACTTCTCACCTGCTAGTACTGAAGTCATCTCTATTTCTTGCTGAGTTGCAATCCCTACTAGTTCAATTTCAAGTATAATAGAATAAACCTTTTCAGTTAATGGGACCTTTAAAACTGCGGAACTAGTTTCATCCTTTCCTAGCACAGGGACTGTCACTGTTTCCATATATTTCATGGACTGTTTCAAATCATTTATTGAATTCACATAATCAGGAATATTAATTCCAGAAGTACAAGGCATTTCATCATGTTTTTCTGTCGCATCAATTTTAGTAGAAGTCTGAGCCGACATTCTATCAATCTGATCTGGGACTTTTGACGTTACATCAATCTGCTCTGGGAGTCTTCTTGGATTTCTGTTCTGATCCATATTTACAACATTAATTTTGGACTGATTAATACTTTCTACTCTGTCATGTTTATTATTTACATTCGCTAATTTCGGAATCTTTAATTTACTCTCACATTTAGTAACAACCTTTTTCATTTTCTTGTACAAGGAAGACATTTTCTTTAAATAACTTGGTAAATGTACTCTCTAAATTTGCCTTGCAGCGTTTGCTGATCAATTAATTAATTAATTTAACACTATCAGGTATACAAAACTTTATAATTTGGTCAATTTAATATATCTCCTAATTTACCTGTTTCACTAATTATAATTAACCTGTAAAGAAAAACATCAATTTGCAAAAACAGTAGCAACGCAAAATATTTATTTATAACAATAAATACCAACATATAATCACATGTGTTTTAAATGTACTTATTTTTCACTTACACACCTTCTGCAACATATACCTGTGGAAAAAGAAAACCTAATCTGTTTGCCTTAATTTAAATAAAATGTTTTGCTACTACCTTGAACACAGCGCAACCTTCTTAATTACACCAGTAATTACAATAACTAGCAAAATGCTTGGAAATATTTATTTATTTAATTATGTTGCACAATCTTTTTATTAATTATTTTGTCAATCAACTTTAAAATCAGTCTTCTCTGAACTTAATTTTGACTTTCCTATACTAGTAGAAGCTAATTCTGCTATGGCTCTATTTGCTATGCTCTGGTGACAGTTATTAATGTTGCACTACTACTTAATATTGTATTAATTAATAATTAATGTCCTTACTTTAATCACCTTTGATGCAATTATCCTAATATATCTGCTATATTTATTCACTAATTAATAGCAAAATGTGTTGTTGTAAATATCAAAAACAATTAATAAAATGAAGCTTTGGGCATTAATAATGTGGAAAAACTAAATCTTCAGCAAAAAGTAAACAATGTGCATCAGCACAAGTGTTTCAGCCAATCAGCGTGTGGCTACACAATGCTCAACCAATCAGAATGCCTGCCGGAGTCTTAACCAATCCGGTCGCAGCTTTTGTATGACACTACAGTGTCCCTAGCCAATCAAGACACAGCAAGCCTCTTCTTGAGGAATTTATTTATTTATTTGTGCATTTTTATATAGCGCGGACATTACCCAAAGATGTCAGAGCGCTTCACAATAGGAATAGACAAATCTCGATCTTTAATCAAGCCAGTCCCTGCTCACCGACACTCCCTCTGAAAGAAGAAGAGGAAGTCTAACTTACACGGAGCTCTGACCAATTAGGTCGCAGCTCCTCTCTTGTGATAGCAGACGTCACGACCATCCAATGCGCGGCTCCTCCCTGACACCGAGATTCAATGGAAGAGCTTGGGAGAGCTTCGCCCAATCAGAGCAGGGCTCACGGAGCCTCGGCCAATGAGGTTGCAGCCCTTATGTGACGCTGCGCGTCAATAGCCAATGGGTGCACAGTTTTGCTCTGACGCGACGGGACCTCATCCAATCACAGCGCGGCCCCTTCGTAATTATTTCAATATCAAGCAAGTATTTTAAAATCTGGCAAAGCCACAGTAAATACAATGTGATCTCAATCGAAGCATCAAAAAAATGCTTATAAGGACAGTCTTTTATTTATCAAAGCATACGCAATTGTATAAATACATGGAGGCCTCGCCGGAGCCTCGCCCAATGAGAGCAGAGCTCTGGCAATGACGCGACGGCGTTTTAGCCAATGTCAGCGCGGCGGCTGACGTAGAGAGCCACTGCAGACAGCTCTCTCTCGCTCGCACTTTAGCAGCCCCCCTTCCCTTACAAATTATAATTTTAATTCAGTGCGCTATATTTCTGACACGTTTCTCTTCTTAAACAACAGCGCGGTTGTAAAGAGGAAAGCAGAATCTTTAGGAATTATGTTTTTTCCTTTTATAAATCAACACACTCTTGAATTGTTCAGCTCTATACTCTAATGTAATGTTACTACGCACTGGCGTTCCGTTCATACAGATTATTGATATTTTAAGATGTAAATTCTAATATGTAACAAGCCTCCACTAAAATCACTCAAACTATTTAATTATGTCTAAAATTAAGTCACTACACGGGGAAACTTTCATAATATAATTTAACTCGGCATGTAGTTTTGACGCGCACCAGCCAATCACGCTCAACTACTCCAAGATACAGAAACGCTTTTCAGCGAATCACAGCACTTCTTTACATGATGCTTCAGCCAATGAGGGTGTAGCTTAACTATGACGCTCCGATATTTTGACCAATAAGGTCGCGGCGGCTATAACTTAGACAGCCACTGCAGCCGGCAGCTCTCTCCTTCGCTCCTCACACAATAAACGGCCCCCCTCTCACAATAGAGCGCGCTATACTCTTCTTTATAAATAATAGCGTTTGGGAAAAAGTATTTTAAATTAAATCGGGCCTTTAATTTAAAGATGCTTGTTAAGACCAAAATTCTCGGTAGAAGACACTCCAGTCACTTCAATTAATCGGAGTGTTGTGATACGTTTGATTGCTTGACAGCAGTTTTTTATTCTTTATTACAGCACTTGTCATGTGCATCAGTTTTTAATTTAGCAGTATTATTAAAATGAAGGGAACAAAAGTGGAGGTTTAGCTTGTTATAGCATAACGAAACCTCAGCCAATCAGGAGGCAGCTTTTTATTGACAAACCAGACGCTCTAGCCAATCCGAGCGCGGCAGTTCTGACGCAGGCAGCTGCTGCAGCTTCAGTCTCTCCTCACACGGTTTCACTCCTAAATCAGCCCCTCCCTTACAATTTTCGATCGGGGCACTTTTAAATTGATTTAAATAGCGCGCAGTGCTTTTTAGTGTATTTAAACAACGCGCAACACTTTATAAAGTCTTAGAATGGTACAGACTTTACCTAGAACATTCCTAAGTACCTTAGAATTACTTTTGGTACAATTTAGTGAATACATAAAACAAACTCATCTGCCTGCTTCTTCTAATTAGGATAGTTTTTCATGCATTCAAGTATTCTCATTCTCGGAATATAAGGCGCTATTCCCATAGAATATTTTCCATTTGCCAGTACAGTAATCTTTTTACTCTACCCTTCTAACAAGTAAAATATGAACTCATTTCCCTCTGAACGCACAACTAAGTGACTGTCCGAAAGTTCCACTTGAACATACCTTACAAAACAATCACGCACTTTCACACGGAAAAATCCCTAAATTCAAACACACATGAAACCCGTACAGGACTCTCACCTGTTTATAGATATCATGCACCGTTAGCAAAATAACGACGTTATCCGTACAGGACTCTCACCTGTTTATAGATATAAAACATGTACCCCTACAGGACTCTCACCTGTTTATAGATAATCATGCACCGACATTACCCTACCCTTCACTCAAGCTCGAATATAACTAATACTCTTATCACAGTGAGTTTTACAACAGGCGCTTTGTCCCTATTCTCATGCTGCTCTAATTTCTTAGAAAATCCTCACTATACAAGATTCACACCTAGCCCTAAAACTGTGTTGCACTGCCACAACACTGTGTTGCACGGCGACAACACTCGTGGTACACGGCGATACCACTTGTGATACACGGCGATATCACTTCTGAAGCAGAACAAACATCTTGTGTGACTGCCTTCTCATCACACAAACTGTACCGGTACAACTCACATATAGCACAAAACAAACAAACTTAACATGTGTTAAAATTTAATCCTATGAATTTACCAACATATATGTATCATGCATGTAACATGTATGTCAAAAACAACATATAAGAACCGTCCGATGGCTACCATGAAATTGATCCAGCGCTCTCACCAAAATATTGCACAAATGACACTATCTACTACCACAAAACTTACACTACAACAGTAGGCCCATATCAACAATAGAGCGACTGAATCATGAGGCGATAAGATCTAAATATGTTGTTTAAACTAACCACAATAATCAAGACCAGCTTGTCATTTTAGAAAGTTTATTTAAACACATCTAGAAAAACTTAGGTTTTGGTATTTTATTAAACAAGCATTAGAAAATGTCATAAAGAAAGATTTATTCAGTATTAATAAAAAGAGCATAAATCAAGAATTATTATTCATTAGCAGGAATAAGTAAAATTAAGCATTTCCAAAATCCTAACTATCTCTCTGTCTCTACCCTCATCACCTAGTAATAAAGTAATTAATAAAAAACACCTTTCCTCACGTGTAAAGTCCATCAGCATAACACGTCCTCCAGATTTCTCGAGCGTAAGCCAACTATGTGTTCTCTGAACCCATTCTTATACCCTAAATTAAGCTGAGCTAACTATTTTTCACATTCCAGCAGACGAATTCTAGTTCTCCATTGGCTGAGCCACCTCGTACCACAGTAAACTGTGACACCTCCTTCTTACATGCCCGGGCAAATTCACTAGTCCATTGTTCATGTAGAAGTCTTAGCAGCTCCTCCTTAGGCTGCTACATTTTGTAGCGAAAGCTTCCTTTCAACCTTGAGCCTGTCCGCTCTGAACTCCCGTGGCACGTTAGCAAACGTTAGCAAATTTCTCCAAAGAGTCATCTTTTTAGCAGTTCATTCCAAAACCTTTCAAAATAAAAGCTCAGAGGCTTTTTCCATCCTTTCAGAATTATTTTCACTTGAGCCATTTTCATTAATAGGCCTCTTTTCAAAGAGCGTCACTTTTCTGCGCCACCTCTCCTGCGCCACTTTTAAAAGTGTACTATTTTTCTGCAGCCATCTCTAAGCTCCATTTGTAAAACTAATATATAAACAAACACAAAGAATAATTAATGAAAGAAATACAGTTTGTTCTGTTGCCTCCCATCATTGCTAATAATTAACCCATTAGTCTAAATTACCTAGCAGTAAAGCACAAATAAAGCAGCATTTTATATCTACCAGTCTTCATGAATCCATAAAACCTTATGTGCACCTAGAATAGTAGAAATGACATCACATAGACAAGGAAAGCAAAATAAGCACATGCCATTACATTAAAAACAGCTGCTATTAGTTATGACATGACAATAGACAAGATTAATTTATTATTTTCCACATACATAAGAATGCAACATAATGCACATTTATAAGCACACATGTTAATTTCAAACTAATTTTGTTGCGCACACTGCATCCCCAAATGCAATGCAGTGCGCGCAACGAAATTCGTTTGATTTACTTAAATGTTTACTTACCTGCAAACCTCCATTATCCATACATTACTAACCCCCACCCTGCCCCCCCCCTCCCCACGTCACCGCCCCGGCAGGTACTCCCCTACTGACCGTGGCTGTTCAAATAGAGTTCCACGAGACCGACTCTGGGAAACACTGAAAGCATGGGGGCTACCACAAAAATTTCTTGACGCCATCACAACTCTACATAGCGACACTTGGCACAGGTGAAACTCGGAGATTGCAGCAGAGTCTCAGCCAAGATAAATACCAACAATGGCCTAAAACAAGGCTGTGTGCTAGCACCGAGTTTATTTAACTTGTACCCTGCAGACATAAACAGCTATCTGACAAAAACCAAGAGCCACCCTCCCAACCTGGCAAACGAGTCAATCTCATACCTTCAATATGCAGATGATATAGAGGTTTTGAGCAAAAGCCTGATCTGCCTGCAAAAAGCCATAAATTATCTGACACATTACATCGAGCAGCAAGGTTTGGAGCTGAACATGAAGAAAACAAAGGTGTTACACCCAGTGGACACTCAGTTCGGTAAATCCATATGGTACATGAAGGACAAACAAGTAGAAGTGACAGGCTCATAAAAGTACTTGTGTGTAAGGCTGGGGTGACGCATGTCTTTCACGGATCAAACCAAGGAATTGAGCACTAAAGCCCAATCATTAATCTTTGAACACACATTTCAGAAAAAGAAACTGAGCTGCCCCTCCTACAGTTGCCTGTTGAAAGTGATGGCAGCACATACATTACCCACTCTGAAATATGGCTTGGAAATATGGTGTGGCAAGGAAATTGAAGTACTGAACGAACTCCAGACCAAGGTGTACAAGGCAGATTCTTGTCTTCCTTAAGCTGCGTCCCCAGCTCAGATCCATTTAGAATTTGATTTCAGAACCAGAAACATCAAAGAATAAACACCTTTGTAAAATTATTTTGGAAGTTTCGAGCCTCAGAACCCCCAACACTGAATAACTTATTCTGGGCAGAAATCAAGGCTCAGATGGAACAGAAATGTTCTCATGGGTCGAACATCAGGGAAAAGTCTTAGAGGAATTAGATGTTTAACAGGCAAGGGATAGCAAGGTGGACAGGGTACCATTTACTAGGGTATGTAACACTACAGCAAAGAAAAAGTCCCTACAGGAAGATAAATAAAACCCTGGCAAAACGACGACATGCATGAACCGTAATAAAATCCTACACACACTTGAAGCCGCAAGGTTATTTATCATTGCACTTCCACCTAGTGATAAAAAGGAGTTTTATTCTGTACTGATAAGGAGCACATGACATGAAGGATTTCCTACCAACATGGAGAGTCAAAAAACAAAACAGAAATTGCTGTGTATGTGGATAATGTAAAGAATCCATAAGTCATTTGATGTGTGAATGCCCCACAGTCAATGACTCAAGAAGGATGCTCCTTAAAATAAGTTTTAATGAACTAAACATCCATACCTGTAGGCAAGCCATAATCCGCTGATTGGAGGGCACATCCAGCATATTGATTTGCTGAGGGGTAAAAACGTTCTTACGAATAAGTAACCTCCTCTGAAAAGCGGATCCACAATAGTCAAAGGGCCACATAAAGGGACAGAGATTACAAACTTTTAACAGAATGAATTTACCAGAAATGAGTGACTAATCTTTATGGTAAACACTGTAGAAGGAAATCTAAATTATTTTATGGAAAAGCCAAAACTTTTACATTTTGTAATACAGAACATTTTATAACGTGATTAAAAAAAGAATATTTTATACATTGCGCTGTATGCGCTGTATGGTTATGAAAAAAACAAATAAAGAACTTTTGACACACGGTACAGAAGTAGTTCAGTTTGGACTAATGTGCACTAGCTACTCAAGCAAAGCAAAAAACAAGCACAGCTTAATTGATAGCAAACAGTCCCATGTTTTTGGATTGTCTTGAATGTCCTTTCATAGTCATGCAAGCTATACTGTCATGACGGATCGTCATGCTCACCAATATAACATACCAAGACTAGTGCCAATGTGTCAGTCAAAAGTTTATTGACTCTGCTGAGGTTGGGTGGTAGGGATGCCCTCTGGTTCTGGAGGCAGTTCAACCTCTCTACCTACATCATTATATGCCACATGTATGTGGTCAGCTATTACAATGTGGGTTGAGCACTCTGGTGAGTCACAGGCATGGTTCAGGCATTTGTGAATTCTCCTCAGCAAAGGTGCCAGATTCAAAGATTTCTGCTTTGGGCCTGGAAAGAAAATCTGAAATAAGATTAGTTTGGTATGCAACTTAATGCACATAGCCAGGGGTGTATCTTTGGTGGGGTATAGTAGTTGCAGATAGCTCATTCCAGATGGCTCCATCATTGAAGCAGAGGCATACTCACCAGAATCTAACTGTTGCAATACGACATTCCAGAGTTCCAAAATGCTTTTTGGTCTTGTTGCACTCCTCCTATTGTCAATCGGAGTCTTGCCATAATAGGCTGAGTTTGAGTCTGTGTGGCTGGAACTATAACAGCTGCAGCACACATAGAAAAATGAAAGCACGAGGAGAAATGTTTTCATTTCTCTTTGTTGCGTCTCCCTAACGCCAACCCTGGGGTTCAGATGCATTCCCAGGTTTCCAATGCCTCGTAAATCTGGAAATGTGTCAGGTTCCATGGGTGTTGCGTGAGAAAACCCACAGCAACGCCCATGGAGTGCCCCTTTGCCGCAGTTTTCTGCGTGAAAAGGGCGCATATATATAAAGCCATGAAAAGCTATTAAAGTGGCCTCAGGTGGCCTTATAAATATGCAGTGACACATTGTACCACCGGAACGTCAAAAAAAGTGTCTTTCCAGGGTCGCAAAAGTGCAGATCATGAGTATATATGTTCATGTACATGACTGTGTATTTAACTCAAATATTAGCACTTAGGGCCATATGTATCATACTACCGTTTAGCGAATTCCAAATAGCAAATTTTAAGGAATCGCTATTTGGAATTCGCAAAACGGTATGTATGTACAAAATCGCTATTAAATAGCGAATCTTTACCATTCCTAATTTGCGATTAGCAAATTGCTAATCGCAAATTACCCATTCATTTCCATGGGCCAGGAGGCCCATAGGAATGAAGGTGCAATTTGCGATTAGCAATTAGCTAATCGCAAATTAGGAATTTTTCCAAGGGTGCAGGGGTGTCTCAAGAACACCCTGCTTCACCCCTGAAAAAGAAATTTGAGGGCATATGGCGCACATACATGCCATAAAGGGCATGTATGGGCGTCATATGGCACCTTTTGTTTTTTGGAAAAAAGATTTTTGAAAAGAATTCGCAAATTACCACCAACTAGAAGTTGGTGGTAATTTGCGAATCCTTAATGGCATTTTTTGCATATTTTTTGTTTGATACATTGCATAAGGAATCGCAAAATTTGCGATTCCTTAAGTGCAATCGCAAAATAAGCTGGCTATTCCTTATTTTGCATCAAACATGTTTGATACATACCATTTGTCTAATTAGCATTTGCAAAGGCCGAAATTCGCAGAATTTCGGCCTTTGCGAATGCTAATTAGCTTGATACATATGGCCCTAAGTCTGATCATTGACAGTTTAAAAGCTTTACTCCCCTGATGTGCATATCACTCGGAACTTACACCGGCTTAGTTACAAACCTTTCCAGACGTAAACGACTCCTAGTTATACCTCTCTTAAATGTGTGTCTCGTTTTTACCGAGGCGTCATATCCCCCCTAAATGATATATAATACCCACTCTGAAGCAGACCTTCAAATGCAAATGCTCCCAAGTGGCAGACCCAAGCAATTTTTACGCCTCGTTCTGTTTTTCCCCCTGATCAAAGGTAATAATGAATGCCAACTGGGTGGCAAGTGTGGTGCAAAAGATTCTTATAGGACAGAGAGAATTCGGCTCCTCCACCTGCTGCAATTGCAGTTCACTGCTCTTGCTGTCACAATATATCCTGAAGCGTGCGCATGTCAGCCTCAAGCCCAGGTTGTTCTGAAATCTGCACTGTAGGAAGAAACGAGGAATGACAATAAACAAAAAATAGAGCTTTATAAAAACAGCAAAAGTGTTCCTTGGTGTCTTCGCTGCAGTGATTTGGCTTATTGCCAAAGCCTTAACACAGCACATGGTTGGTGAAAAGCGGACTTTTTTTCTTGGAAAATTGTTCCAAAAAACAGTTATGCCTGACCCTCAGGCTACTGAGCAGCGGGCTCTGACAGCAGGTTGAAGATATCACTGTGCTCGTCCAAGCACAATTGATGTTACAGCTTTTTGATGAGAAAACAGTTTGGGTTGTACCACACCTGCCAACACAATCTAGAAGAAATGGGTACAATTTCTGCAGGAAGAAATACCACACGCCTGGGCACGTCAGAAAGATTTTTGATTCACTTCCCCAGGCTCGCAGCACTACACCACTTACCCTTCTGTATCCTTTATCAAACCATTTCTAACGCATAGAGCTCAATCATTCTCTTTTTATCTTCAACTGACACTGAAGCATCATAGGCCATCCTGCCTGCAGCTGTTCTCACTGTTACTAGTTTGTGTTAGGCTGTAACTGATGTATGGACCCGAAGCATATTAGGAATCCTTGCTGTGAGCGATTTTGGCAATCAGAAAGTGCCCGTTCTAGAAATTACATTGCTTTTGTGTTTATAAAACTATTGATTATTGGTGGCAGTAGCTGCAGTCCCTAATTGCCACACAGCCAGTGTTTAATTTGTGCTGGTGGCAAACACCGGAACTCATATTTGGGGCCGAACTTATATTTCATCATCACACTTTGAGCCAGTGCAAGTGAGTGAAAGGCAGAAAAGGAAAAAAAAAATGAAACAAATATAACAACAGTCACAAAGGGATGAATCAAAGATGGAAAAGTGCTTCTCAAGAGTGAGGTAAAGAGATAGGAAGCGTAGTGTGGTAGAAGAAAAAGCATGTCAGAAATCAAATCTTGGCGGTCATGGTACTAGGGCACCCTGTCGTTCGGTAACACAGTCTTCGGCTCCTAAGAAAAACTTTGAAAGCGTGTATTAATCTTTAAAATAAATTTTTCGCTGCATGCTGCTTAAGTTTTACTGTCTTCTGATCACTAGTGGTTACCGAGAATCTCGTGGCACTGGCTAAATATTCAAAACACAGTGCAAATTTCGGTGGAATTTTGCATAAGATATTTGCTGCTAAAAGTAAAATTATGGAGTATTTTGTTTGCTTGAAGAAACAAAAATTAACTAACATAATAACAGAAATGATGATTGATAACCAGCTCCCTCCACTGATTAAGCAAACTAGAACTGCAAGAAAATAACAGAACTCAAAGTGTTCTTTTTAAATACCTAGTGGCTTTTTTATGTACCTCTTGAGCTGCCAGTGCGTCACTTTTCGTGATGCAGTGGCAGCATAAACAATGCAATACATTACGCCATATTTATAAAGTGATACATCTAGGCAGATGCGTCACTTTGTAAACCCCTGTGCCACATTATACCTGCGTCAGGTATAATGTATGCAGGGTGGACAAGAAAGCCTCACAGATGTGGCGACGTAAAATCTATCATAATTTACTGTGCCACTTCTAGGAAAAAACTGCATCAAAACCTTATGTCTGCCTCATAGCAGGTGTAAGGGTGACACAGTGCAATGTGTAGAGACCTCCCCCATGCATTGGTGGAGTTGGGTCATGCTAACGGCACAACTCCAGCAATGCATACGTTTTGTGCTAACAGATACGTCAGGATTCCTGACGCATCTGTAATCCCTTGTGACATGGCGCATCATACAGTAAATATGGGCATCCATGGTGTCCCGAGGAGGTCACAGTGAAAGTGTTGCATTGCTGTTTTACCGCAGCAATGTGACACTTCATAAATGAGTCCCCCAATTTCTAATTATTCCGGTGCGCAGGAAGGGCGATTTAGGGGGCTTATTTATGAGCCCCTTGCAACACTTTTGCACCACAGTTGCGTCATTTTTCTTGACGCTGCTGTGGCATACAAAATGAGTCCTGTTGTGCCATATTTACAAAGTGACACATCTAGGCAGATTCATCACTTACGGTGCATCCTAGAGCCTCATTTATTAAAAGTATTGCATTGCTGCGGTAAAGCAGTGATGCAACACTTTTAACTGCAGCCTCCTTGTGACACCATGGATGCAGGTATTTACTATTCCTAATCCTTCATGTGCTTAATTTCTCCTATTCGAGGGAGACCACTATTTGTTTGCAGAATCTTCACGACGTCCATGAGAACCCGACTTCACTGTACACATACGTTCAATCATGATTACGGTGTCTGAGCAGTCGAGTATTTTCAAAAGACGTGCATTGGTAGAAATTAGTCCTGGGGGGGGAACTCCACTCCGTTCAGGGAGTTTTCAGAGTTCTCTGCACTTAGCGGAGCTCATAAAGAGCAGAAAACTCTGCCCCGCGTAGTGGAGCAAAGTTTCTTCCCTGTTTGCACTCACCAGTGGTAAGTTGGCAAGCGCAAACTGTAGCTCAAGTAAAATTTCTACCCGAGTGGCAGGAAGATCAGCATGAGTGGCAGGAAGATCAGTACGAACTTCAGTTCGAGCGGCACTCCACCGCTTGTAGAACAAACTCCGCTGAGTTTTTTGTCAATTCACAGAGTTCTGTGAACTACCCACAGGTCTATTAGAAATACTGAACAATCTAAAATTTTACTTTCAAATATTAGGTTTGTGTTGACTGGCAACTATTTTGCTTTTGACCCACAGATTACATATATGTCTGTGGGACTACTATAGATTGTCACTTGACTTGATAATTGGCAAATGTAATGGTGGGGTGGTGAGAGCAGCAACATACATGGAAAAGCTTCAAATCATTGGGCAGGATGAGGCAAACTGACTTTGCCATCTGCACAAAGGTTGTAAGACAAGGCTAGTGCTGTTCTTTGTAGGTTACGGATCACAGAGAAATACATGCTTGGCACTAGGGCAGGTGAAAAAATTAACTGAAAACAAAAGCTGAGTTAGGATAAAGTTTTGGTTCTTTTAACTATAGTTTATACCTGCAATCCAACACTTAAGACCACTGAATTATGCAATAATTCCTCCCACCATGTACTGATAATGCCGTCAGCCATTACATCACAAATTACATAAATTGTGACATCTCTAGTCACATCACATGTTACGTTATGAGTGCCATTATTCATAACGGTGTGTCACTTAAGTAATTCAACAAATGTGGATATGTCAAGGCTATTTTGTGGATTAATTGGAGCAAGTGACAGTGTCATGTGTTAATATATGAGTTCAGAAGTATGCAAAAAGAAGCTACATAGTAGACACCCCAAAGCACTTTAACATAAGTTACTTTTAATTTATATCGTAAGTCAAATATGAGGGGTGAGGCAAAATGTTTATTTGATATTACAATGGATAAAATGGGGCATATACATGAGCAATTGAGAATTCAAAAGAAGTTTGAAGTTTGACAGTAGTATTGCACGATATATTATTTTCGTCTGCAAATTATCAAGGCATTATCTCTTATGTCAAAGATAAAATTATGGTATAGGAATTTTCATAAAAAATTATGTTCGGTCACTGAAATAATTTTAGATCTTTTAATTTCCTTTTAATCATTGAAACAATATACAAAGCTGATCCCCAAGAAAGCAAAGAATTTTAGGAACAAAAATGTCACTAATTTGACAATGCTTCAACTGAATAGGACGCTGAAAGAAACTGAGGAGTGGTGGCTTTTGGCACAAAAAAAATCAGAAAAAACAGCAATGTTAAAAACACCGGTGAAAGATGGGTGCCAGACCACTCCTCTGTATCTTGGATGGAAGAGACACATGAGATTGTGTTAGAAAGAGCAACCCAATGCTCTTGAACCCAACTAACCAATATAAATATATATATGCTCCGACGACCATTAAATGTACCACTTGGTTGCAAGCCCAGAATGGTTTCCATAGATGTTTTAAGTGCAAAGCCTGTAGACATGGCATTAACACACAGTCAGTCAAGCTTTCTTTCAGGCACACACCATACAAAATCAGAGGCAGCTACTCATGCAAAATGGAGTATGCTGTATATGTACTTGAATGCACGTGTGGAAGCAGATATGTAGGCAGCACGATACACCAGGCACATGTAAGGATATTACAGCACCTTAGGGCCATTGCCAACAATGACCAGACCTATCCTGTGGTGAGACACATAAATTCACATCACGCAGGCAATGCCAAAGATCTAACATTCTTTGTAATAGACAGCATCCGGAAAAACATCAGGGGTGGTAATCGACTTTTGGCACTCAGAAGACTTGAGTCGAGGTATTTCATTCTACTCGACTCGAAAATCCCCAATGGGTTAAATGTGGATGAGGCTCTAAATGTGCACCTCTAAGTCCTTTGCCTCTTGCCCTGCATATTATAACCCCCCTGTTAAACATCTAATCTGACTTAGTATCATTTAATGTATATATAATTAAGCTTGACACTAGGCACACGTAAGTTTCCTTTCTTTGCGCACCGCAATTTTGGCACAAGTTGAGCACATGTGGCAGGGTGTAATAGATGGCATACATAGACTCCAGGACACAGAGGAACTACAGGAGTCAGACATCCCACAATACCTATAAACAAAGTGCGACACCTTTACCCACTTAGGTTGCAGTTTGTCAACTAGGGGTTAAGACATAGTTGGCACGAGCTTTGTAATTACACAGGGAGGGATCCTCGTGGCTGTAATGTGTATCACGCTGAGCCTCGAACAGCCGTCCCTAGGCCACTCATACCAGTTAATTTCTGCAATTTGATAGGAGGTACAACAGATCTGCTCGCCCTACTGACTTACATACAGAACAGCAATTAGTGGGATTTGTCCGCCAACTTACACCTAGAGCCACTGACTGACACAGCGACACATGGGCTGATACCTAGAAATGTGCGCACACATGAACATAACAAGCGTTGTTGTGCATTATGGGTTTGAAAATAACCACTGTACATTTTTTTCACTATTCTATTTACCTGTCACTATAATGCCGTTTCTTTGTTATTTAATTTCTCTCCACTAATATTGGTTAATGTACATAGGAATAATTGACATAATATTTGTAATCCGAGTACAGGTTGTACATATTGTGGAAATACAGCACTTGCCGACAATATGTGAGAGTGACGAGGCAATAACTCTTCTATGTTGTTTTAGAATGGTGTCACAGGGTTGCCATGGCGACCAAACCAGTTCTAACATGTCAAGCTTTCTCATGTATAAGAATGTTACAGCATTGAGATCGGATGTAGTGAGCAAGGTGGTTCTGTCCACCGAAACGCGTCTGAGCATTTAATTGGTGAATAAAACCTTTCTTACTTTGGAGTATACACAGAGTCAGCGCCTTCTTTGTGAAGTATAAGGTTGGACTGGTGTTCGATATATATATATATATATATATATATATATATATTACCTACTGGCGGTCGCCAGTAGGTATATATAGTTAGGATTTTTTCCCTATGGGATTTTTGAAAATTCTATGTCTGATAACTTTGGCGTTTGTGGACGGAATTGGCTGAAATTTTCTGGAAAATGGAACATTTTGTTTCTGAGCAGCCCCTGAAAATTTGGGGGGGGTTCGTCCAGGGGGGGCCGAGAAAAAAGGGGGTCCCAAAACGTGTTTTTAACATTGAGTTTTCCATAGGGCGGTTGGCCTCACTTTTAGCCCGAACGGCTGAATGGATTTGCACGAAACTTGGCAAAATTGTAGGGACTGGTAGCCCGATGTGCCTTTTGTAGGTCTCAATATATGTGCTCCAGTGGATTTTGAGAAATTAACGTTTAAAAAAAGATATATATCTGTAACAGCGGACCGGGCAGCTCCCCGGTTCGCGGGCCGGGGCGCGTACCAGAACTTCGCGTAGCGAAGCTGATTGGCTCTCCGGCGTCTGTCAACATTCCAAACAGTCCGGAGCGGCCGCCATCTTGTCTCTCGGTAGGATTGAGAGACAAGAGGAGGCCAAAACAAAGGGGGAAATAACCATAAGGGGGCATAGTAGATCCTCCCTGACCCCCTAGGTTTAATGTGGAGGCTTTAAAAGGGCCCCGCGGGGCAAAAAAACCAAAAATTTTTTTGTTTTTTTTGCGTGGGTAGCGCCCGGTCCGCGAACCGGGAAGCGTTCTGGGCAGCGTAACGTAGCACGTCATATGACGTATCACGCGACAACGCGAAACGTCATGCTGACGCGACGCGTCACGATGTTGTTTTCTAACGCGACAGTTGCGGAAACGGAACGTTTACCGGTTCGCGGACCGGGTCGCGGCTCCGAATTGAGCTAACGGGAAGCTAACCGGTTCGCGTACCGGGAGCGAAACAATACAAATAATTTTTAAAAAATTGTATTAAAAACATGTAAAAAATATTTTTCGATTTAAAGAAGAATACATTGTAAAGGTTTTGATATTTGCTATTAAAAAACCATTGAAATTCACTGAAAAAACCATAGGTTATAGACCATATATAGTTAGGAATTAGCATTTACAAAACCTTGAAAATTCACTGAAAAAACCATAGGTTATAGACCATATATAGTTAGGAATTAGCATTTAAAAAACCTTGAAAATTCACTGAAAAAACCATAGGTTATAGACCATATATAGTTAGGAATTAGCATTTAAAAAACCTTATTTTATTCACACAAAACCATTGAAATTCCATATATAGTTAGTTGCACTAACTATATATCGCGCACCCGCAATCCACTGCTGATCATGTCACATATTACATCATTCATGACATGGTCAGTGACATCACTGATGACATCACTGATGACATCTCAAATGACATCACTGATGACATCACTGATGACATCTCAAATGACATCACTGATGACATCACTGATGACATCTCAAATGACATCACTGATGACATCACTGATGACAACATCCAGTGACTGTGTATTTCTGTAAAGTTAAAATATGTCTTACATATTGAAGAATGAGTGGATGTAGAAGTGTCTGGATGAAGGATTTAGTAGGTGCATGACTGACTGTATGAGTGAGTGGTTAAATGTGTCTCACTGAGTGCATGGGTTAGTGACTGAACTGTGTTAATTTGTGCATCATTATGTTTGTTGTACTGTAAACTGCTGCATGTGTTGATCAGTAGCTATATGAGTAAGTATATGGGTTATTGATTGGTTGCTCAAGTATTTGTATGGGAGACTGAGTGTGTGTGGGTGGCTGGGAAGTGTATGACTCTGTGCATAGATGTATGAGCAGTTGATTCACTAGATGTATGGGTTCAAAAGTGCACGTGGAAACAGCTGTATGGGTGGTTGACTGTGTGCATCAGTGTATTGGTGAGTGAATGGATATCTCAGTGCTACATGTCAAAGTAAGTACATATGTAAAACACAGTAAATGTGAGAGTTGGCATATATAAATAACTGTGCATAAGAGCCAGTGAATGTGTGAGTGGCTGTATGGATGATTGTGAACTTGTATCAGGGATTGTAAAAGAGAGTAAATATGTGTTAGTATATGTTTGAATAAGTAAGGTGTGTATAACTGTATAGTTGAGGAAATGGAAGTGTGATTGATTCTTTGCATGACTGACTAGGTGTATAAGTAACTCCATGGATGAGTGACAGTCTGTGAGTGTCTGTTTACACTGAGTGTATCTAAGGTTATATTAGAGTCTGAAGAGGTTCATCGTATTATCACATGAATGATGTCATCAGTGATGTGATTAGTAATGTCAAATGAGATGTCATCAGTGATGTCATCAGTGATGTCATTTGAGATGTCATCAGTGATGTCATCAGTGATGTCATTTGAGATGTCATCAGTGATGTCATCAGTGATGTCATTTGAGATGTCATCAGTGATGTCATCAGTGATGTCACTGACCATGTCATGAATGATGTAATATGTGACATGATCAGCAGTGGATTGCGGGTGCGCGATATATAGTTAGTGCAACTAACTATATATGGAATTTCAATGGTTTTGTGTGAATAAAATAAGGTTTTTTAAATGCTAATTCCTAACTATATATGGTCTATAACCTATGGTTTTTTCAGTGAATATATATATATATATATATATATATATATATACATATATATATATATATATATATATATATATATATATATATATATATATATATATATATATATATATATATATATATAACCTACTGGCGATCGCCAATAGGTAGTTATAGTTAGGACCTAGTTTCCATAGGAAATCCGCAACATTCTATTGGGAATAACTTTGGCGCCGGTTGATGAATCTTCGCAAATTTCTCAAAGAAGATGGCCCGCTCCTTCCCTGAAAGTTTTGGGGGGATTCGTGAAGTGGGGGCTGAGAAAAAAGAGGGTTCCCAAAACGTGTTTTCCCCGTGTTATTTTCCATAGGACGTTTAGACACGGCTACAGCCTGAACGGAATTACAAGAAATTTGGCAAAATGGTAGAGTCTGTTTCGCAGATCACGCTTTTGCTCAAATGGTGTAAATTGATCCAGTAGTTCCTGAGAAGATCAAAAGAAAAAAAATATATATATCTATAAGCGCGCACGGTGCGCAAATCGGGTGTGCACGAGAGGAATTCTGATTTGCTATTAGACGTCTATCAACATTCCAATCAGTCGAAATCAGGAAGTTTTGGCCGCCATTTTGTGTCCGAGACAGAAGAGAGCGGAAAACAAAAGTGGAAAACATGAAAAGGGGGCAGGGTAGAGACTCCCTGACCCCCTCGGCCTGTTCAGGGAGTCCCTGAAGGACCCCAAAGGCCCAAAAAATTATATATATATATATATATTTTTAAAATCGCGGGGTGCGCGCACGTTGCACGCACCCTCGAGGCAGAAGAGAGTCAAAATCAAAAGTGGAGAACGTGATTAGGGGCAGTGTAGAGACTCCCTGACCCCCTAGATCTTCTCAGGGGGTGCCTGAAGGACCCCAAAGGCTTAAAAAAACATTTTTTTTTTTTTTTAAATAGCGAGGTGCGCACATGTTGCACTCACCCTCGAGGCAGAAGAGAGTCAAAATCAAAAGTGGAGAACGTGAAAAGGGGGAAGGCTAGAGACTCCCTGACCCCCTAGGCCTACTCAGGGGGTCCCTGAAGGACCCCGAAGGTCAAAAACATTTTTTAAATAAATAAATAAATAATCACGAGGTGCACGCACGTTGCACGCACCCTCGAGGCAAAAATTCACGAGGTGCGCGCACGTCAGAAAAAAACACAAAAAAATACAGTTTAATACCAAGTTTGAGTGTTTAGATGTTGGTTGGCTCTAAAAAGAGCCATTGTGTTGATTGAGTGTTTTTTGTACCTACAAGTAAGTACCGATGCAGAGTCTAAAATTCAAGAGGAAGACTCTGTTTCCCTCATCTGTGAAATGTACACCGTCTCCTCTATAAATGCCTTGCATGTTGTAACACAAGTTATTGTGGTATATAGAACCCATACCATAGTCTCTGAGGAAAGCAGAAACAGACTTATTCACATGTTTCCTTGCTTTCTCAATCTGTGGACAATATTGGTTGGACCAGTTCCATTTTTGCCTTTGGCATATATTAGAATATACAAAGACAGTTTGTGGAAAAAGTGACATCAATTGCCCAAAGATGTCCTTTAAAAGCATTTCCAGACCTACCCCAGTCAAGGTGCCTAGGTCATTGCCACCACAGTGCACAATTATGAGGTCAGGGTGTGGGAGATGCAAAAAGGATTTTACCAATGACATCAATTGGTGACATCTCAATCCTCTCTGGTCAATCCACATAATATCCACATTTGGTAAG
The DNA here is from genome assembly GCF_964261635.1 of Lissotriton helveticus. NCBI lineage: Eukaryota > Metazoa > Chordata > Amphibia > Caudata > Salamandridae > Lissotriton > Lissotriton helveticus. Next base: position 1,620,345,749 of record NC_136061.1, read on the forward strand.
TCAAGGCTGAGTAAGCATACCTTTCACTCCAGTAAATATAGCTGTGTCCTACAATCCACACTGTAAGCATCTTGAAGGGAGATCTGGTTGTACTCAGATGGGCTCTGGAAATGAAATGGCAGTTTGAAAAGTAGTAGTTTAGAAATAAATGTGGATGACATTCAGTGCACTTGAAAAAGAATAAATGATTGGTGGTTTCTGTAAATTCAACATTGAAAACTAGGGTGCATGCCACTGTTTTATTTTAAGGATAAATGCTAATGGTTGAGAGAAAGTGATTGAAAGGAACATTGCACTGGATTCACTGCTGTTTTGAAAAGTCAAACACCCTTGCTGGTTTGTTTTGCAGATGAACTTTTCACCTGTGTGTTCAGTTAGATGTCTATGGAGTGTTACCATGGTAACAGGCAGTGAGAGCAGTGGGGGAAGGTTGAATTTTATGTGAGATTGAAAGGGTTTCAATGTAGAACCAATTAAAATGTTAGTTTGGTTTTGAATTTGTGTGGGAAGATATTTGATTGGTTATCTTCAAGATTAGAGTGTAAAATGAGAGGGAAGCTATGCCATTTTGTGCTTGCTGTCACTGGTGCACTATTCAGAGATTCTGCTTAAGAAAATCTGCTGTGTGATTGACACTGTTTTAAAACTACAAAAGCATTTTTAAAGGTGAGCTGTTAATTTGTAAGGGGATCTATGTTGTGCAGTTTAAGTTAAATTGAAAAATGTATTCTAATGTGGAAGCAGGAGTTTATTTGAACAGAGTCTAATTTTGAATTTGTCTGCTTTGGGAAAATATTGTGAAAGGAGCCTTTGCTATGTTGATGTGTTTGAGAAGATATTGTTTTGCAGTACAGTTGTTAAAAATGATATAACAATTTGCTTAGTTGATGTGTTTTAAAATATGGCAAAAGATGTAGTCTTGAAGTGAGTCATTCCTTATGACAGTTAGTGCTATAAAGTCCAAAGCAGCATGTGTGTCAGGCCTCTGAATTCCCAAATAGTCTTTTTCAGTAGCATGTAGAAATTATTTCAGTGAATTCTCATTTCTACATTCTTAGTCCCACTTTGAGCCCCTGCATTGCCTGTACACCACTGCACAGGAAACAACCTTTACAACGCAACTTTTACAACGCACTACCATTACAATTAAACTTTCACAACGCAACATCCATTACATAGCATGCCATTACAACGCAACCATTACAACGCATGACACTACAACGCATACCATTACAACGCATACCATTACAACGCATACCATTACCATCCAACACTTACCCTACTGTTGCACCACATGGAGTTAGAATAGTATTCTTTACCCCTACATTATGCAATACTTATCATACATGCAATGTAATGTTATGCGTTGTAATGGAATGTGTTGTAAAGGTAGTATGCGTTGTAATGGAATGCGTTGTAATGAAATGAGTTGTAAAGATGTGCGTTGTAAAAGTATGCGTTGTAACGTCATACAACCCCACTGCACTGTCCTAAAATGTGAAACAGCACTCCCAGCAAGACTCTCTTTCACTGTAGTAATCATTTTACAGAATTGCAGAATCATTTGCTTAGTTGATGTCTTTAAAAATATGGGAATACATGTACTCATGAAATTTATAAAACTAGTTTTGTATTATCTATTAGTAAAAATAATCAATGAAGTGTTTATATTTTTCTGCTAGGTACAGCAACATAATAAAATTGATTATGGATCAAAATCAGAAGAACATTGAAGTCACTTTTGAAATTTCTAACACTCTGATAGAGGACTTAAATGTACCTTTTGTGGACAGCAGCAATGAAGAACAACCTATTGGTGCAGGAGATATAACCTGTGATTTTTTGGATGAAAGTTTGGACAATTAATTCATAGGTGCTTAGATGATATTGAGTTTAATGTGTCAAGTTCAGAAGTAGATGAAGGTGTTACTGAAATTCCTGATAACATCTTGCTAGATGTTCTATTACAATATGAAATGTCACAAGAATAAATTTATGATAAAAAATTAAATATGATTTGAGAGAGTCTTCTTGTACAATTGTAATCTTTGAACTAGTAGCCAAGTTATTGTAGTATAAACTGAGTCTTACAGCATAGTTTTTATTTCCAGGTGTATATTGTTTGACTTTTAGCAAAGTCTCTGTGATTGTTGATTTCCTATTGTACAGAGGTATTCAAGAGGATGTCTGTGTGTATGCACTGTGGTAAAGCATGAGACTATTTGTGATCTTAGACATATGACAGTATGCCTTGCAATTTAGTAAAATTATTACTACAGTGAAAGAGAGTCTTGCTGGGAGTGCTGTTTCAGGGTTTAGGACAGTGCAGTGGTGTTCAGGCAGTGTAGAGGGTCAAGGTGAGACTCAATCACACAATCAATCAGTAAATTTGTAGAGTGCGCTACTCACCCGTGAGGGTCTCAAGGTGCTGAGGGAGGGGGGGGCGCTATTGCTCGAATAGCCAGGTCTTGAGGTGTTTCCTGAAGGTGAAATGGTCCTGGGTCAGTCGAAGGAGTGCGGGGAGGAAGTTCCATGTCTTGGCTGCCAGGTAGGAGAACGATCTTCCTCTGGTGGTGGTTCTGCAAATCCGTGGGACGGTGGCGAGGGTGAGGCTGGTGGAGCGGAGCTGGTGGGTGGGGGTGAGAACGAGAGGCGGTTGTTGAGGTATTCGGGCCCATGTTGTGGAGTGCTTTGTGTGCGTGACTGAGAATGTAGAAATGGGAATTCACTGAAATGATTACTACATGCAACAGAGACAGTTGCTATGCAATTTCAACATCACACCCAGGATTTTTATTACACAGCATGGAGACTATTTCGGTATTCAGAGGCCTGGCACACATGCTGCTTTAGACTTTGTAGCACTAATTGTCCTAAGGCCTGACTCATTCCATGAGTACATGTATTTAAGCATGGGCGTAAAATCCGCTCCGCTCCCGGATTTTTCGGATTTTCGGCAAATTCGCAATCCGCGAACTCTCGCGAATTTGTCCGTGAATCCGCTCGCGGCGGATTTTTTGCTTGGTTGCGGCGCACGGCGTGGTGCACGGCGTTCACTTTCCGTCATTAAGCGTTTGCCGAGTTGTTTTTCTCGATCATATTTTGCGAGTGCTGCGCCATTTTGGATCTTGCTGCGTGATCCCGCGGGAGTTTGGCGCCCGCGAATACGTAATCGCGGCTTGCCAACTTGCACAGCACACCTCGCGAGAGTTCGCAATTGCGAACATGGAGTTGCGGCGGAAAGGAACAATCTCGCACTCGCGAAATAGAGATTTCGCAATTCTGCACAAGAAATCCACCAGCAAACAGGATAAACCTTCAGAAAATCATTATTTTGATCAGAATCACTCCTCAGGTTGACATTTGCATGGCCTTTTTTTTGCAAGGAGTCCATTTTTGGGGGGGGAGGGAAGGAAGTGCCCCACAGTCTCCAACTTCCTGTTCCTGTCCAGCAGGCTCCTCCCAGTGCTTTGTCCATCTCCTGGTCACTTTCATTTGGATCTGGAGCTGGAAGGATTACTTTTTGTGGGTGCTGCTGGATATTTGGATTTGAGGCCTTTTTGACTTTCTTTGGATCACTTTTGGATTAGAAATGAACTTTCACAAGTAAGTTTGTTTGGGGCATTACAGTTGCTGCAACTACAATTTTGGAACTTTTTCAGAACATTAAATAAATTATATTGTGGGTAGCCACAGTATCCAGTAGGACCAGGGTTGGTTATGGGTGCATGATACAACTGTTTTGTTGAATTTAAACACCATGGAGGCCATGGATGGGCTGGGATTGTGCTGATTTTTGTTGTTTTTGTCGTTTTTTTGGGGCTGCTGGTGGGGCCCTTTGCCCAGGGGTGGTGAGTGTTGCATGGGCCTAGTCTTTCTGTGGGGTGTCTTCTTGAATTTAAACATCATTGAGGCCATGGATGGGCTGGGATTGTGCTGTTTTTTGTGGTTTTTGTCGTTTTTTGGGGCTGCTGGTGTGGCCTTTTGCCCAGGGGTAGTGGTGCATGGACTGAGTGTGCCTGTAGTGTGGTCTCACTCTCTTTAATGTAAACATCCTGGATGGCATTGGATCGTGGTGATTTTTGGCTGTTTGTCTGTTTTTTGGGGGTGTACTGTTGATGTGGACTGGCCATGTGGGTGGTGGTGGTGGCCATCTTGAGTGCTGGCTGGTACAGGCAACATGTGCTTGGGGTGCAAGGGGCCATTTTGAAGAGAGGCAGTGTCTGAGGCCTGCACTTATTTTGCCTACTTTTCATCCATTATCCCCAGGGGTAGTGAGTGTTGCATGGGCCTAGTCTTTCTGTGGGGTGTCTTGAATGTAAACATCATGGTTGGCATGGGATTGTGCTGATTTTTCTGTGTTTTTCGATTTTTGGGGGTGTATAACTGAACTGATGTTCCTCTGTCTTCCATTGCTTTTAGGTGCACAAGACTCAAGAGAACCACCAGTGCCAGGAAGAAGTCCTGCAGCGGTGTGTGTGCAGCATAACGTCACGCGACGTCACGTCTGGACACAGACAACTCTGCAACTCGTGCAACTGCTGCCTGCTGTTCTGACCTGCTCTGAAGAAGATGGCCCCAAAAAAAGTTACCCGTAGCTCCTCTAGCAAGAAAGTTGCCAGTAAGGAGCAGAAGAAGCAAGTTACCAAGGAGACTGGTGTGCCGGCCGCCCCTTTTTTTGGTAGTAAAAAAAAAGTATGCCTGCAGCAGCAGCGGGATCTGCTGGGGACCAAGCTGGGAGCAGCACCCCCGCTCCATTGGGCTCAGTGCCACCACCACCACGCCAACTTAAGTCCAAGCCCTTCACTGCTGCAGAGGCACTTAGTCTAGTTGTTCAATCACCATCGACCAGTGATGTTGGCTCATCGCAAGAAAGTAGCAGCAATGTCCCTCAATCAACACAGGTTGTTGTAACTCATCTGACGAGTGTTGAACAACCACAGCCGCAACAAAAACCACATGTGCAAGTACAAGCCCAAGTACATGTGGAAGGAGAGGCAGCGCAAGGAGATGCGCAAGCAGAGGTGCATGGAGGGTCACAAGTTCCCACAATAGTTGTTCCTCCCGAAGTAGGGGCACATCAGGAAATCGACAATCAAGGCGAGGTATCATTTGAGGAAGACACTCCTCCTGATGATCATTCATTGTCTTCCACACCCCTAGCAAGGAAGAGATCAAGGGTGGTGTCTACATCTTCTTCAAGCACAGCTCCTTCTGATGATACGGATCAAAATTGGGAACCAGCACCACTGCCGTCTGAGAATGAGGCACATGATCTGACAAAGGTATTTAAGCGTAAAAGGAAGCTCGTCCAAAGTCTCAGAGTTATGGAGTGTAATGATGAGGCTCAACAAGAAGTGGCGGATACTTCTGCTGATGAAGGCTCTGACAACGACGACCCAGTCATCATAAAGGTCACTGCAGCCCCAGCGGGCATGCAGCAAACAGACATTTTGACCCTAGCCCGAAAAGCTGCTGAGCGTGATGATGATGATGTTGTCGACGAGGAGGCAGTGGAAACACCACAATCATTGGAGTTAAGTACACCAACTCGTACCGCTTCCATATTTCTTTCTCACAAGAAGGGACCTCCATCCACCTCGACCTTAATTAGTGGCGGTGAAAGTGCACAACGTACAAAAGTTGGGCAATCCAGATCCTCCACTTCATCTGGCATTAGCAGCATGACCACCACCACCAGTATCGCCGCCTCCTCCAGGCCCCACAGACACTTCAAGTCCCCAGTTTAAGACTTCTTTACTGTTTGCCAAAAAAGGGAAAAGTTTGCCATTTGTACCCTTTGTAAGCTTGCAGTTAGTCGTGGTAAGTCAGGTACCAACTATGGTACCGGAGGCCAGAGAGGTCATATTGAGAGACAGCACACTGTCCAATGGTTTGCGCACCTAGATGCGATCAAGGAAGCCCGAATTGGAAGTCAAGAAAACGTTGATGTTGCATCTGATGATGACGAGTAGGAAGAAGACGTGTCAAACACTTCACTTACACCCAGTACCCCTGTCAGCAGCACACCCCATGTGAGGCACACTAAGAGTGTTGGAGCGAGTGAGACACCAACGCGCAAAAGTTCACCAGCGAGCATAATTGGGTCAACAAAGTCATTATCATCCCGTAAATGCTTGGTCCAGGGCAAAATTAGAACCATGTTTTCTTCAGACGCGCCATATGAACGCAACCACCCACTGACGCGTCTGTATAACACTAAGCTGGCTAAAATGCTAGCTGTGGACCTTCTCCCTTTTTCTTTTGTAGAAGCAGTAGGTTTTCTAGAATTAGTGGCAACGCTCTGCCCTAAATGGAAGGTTCCTAGCCGGTTCTATTTTGCCAGAGTTGCGGTTCCAGCACTACATGAAGATGTGCTGGAGGCGATTGGGGCAGCTTTGCAGAAGAGTGCTGTTCACACTATACATCTGACAACAGACATGTGGACCAGTGGCGCAGGCGCTGATTACATGTGCATCACTGCACACTGGGTCTCTTTTTCAGGTGTTAAAGCAAAGCAAAACGCAGGTGTTGACCCGGACAAAGTTTTTAAAGCTGCTCGGAAACATGCAACACTAGCCATGTTTGGCTTGGAGAAAAGTCACACAGCAAAAAACATTTTGGACGAGTTTAACAAAAAGGTCTTTCACTGGCTGGCCCCAAAACAACGCCAGATTGGTTATGTTTCCACGGATAATGGCGCCAATGTAGTTAAGGCCATGTCGCTGGGTGCATATTTCAGAGTGCCGTGTTTGGCGCACTGTATCAACCTGGTAGTTCAAAAATTCTTGAGTGATATAGACAGTACAGCGTTCGAGGTAATGGCCACCTGCCGCAAAATGTGCAACCATTTCAGCCATTCTTTTAAGGCCCGGAAGCATCTGAGGAGCCTGCTACTTCAACGTCGAATGCCAGTGAAAGCACTCATCCAGGAGGTGGCAACACGTTGGAACTCAACCTTCTACATGCTTGAGCGTCTGTATGAGCAGTATACGGTACTCGATCACTATTTCTTAACAGAGGGTACAGCTCAGAAGGACCTGCGGATGGGTGCGGCGCAATGGGACATAGTTAAAAGCCTGACAGACATGCTTCGTCCTTTTGAGTTCTTCACGCGTGCAGTCAGCCAGGAGGACTGTAATTTGGGAAAAGCTATCCCATTGTTGTGCATGCTGGAGCACCAACTGAAGGCGGTGTCTTCTGAGTTTGAAAAAGATGAAAAAAAAAAAGACCCTTTTATTTTGTCGGAGAAATTATTAGAGCGCCTACGTGGTGATAAACGTCTTAAAAAGATCAAGTCAGAACAGCATTACATTTGTGCTACTATTCTGGATCCACGCTACGAAAAGGCGCTGGCAGGCCAAGCATTCTTTCCTTTTGCTGATGAAGATGTTCAAAACTACAAACATTGGCTAGCCTGGTCAGCCAAGAGGTTTGAAAAAGAACGGCAGGATATTGAAGGAGAAGGCAGTACATCAGCATCAGCATCAGCAGGCCATCCCCAGCCAAAAAAATCCACTTCTGCACCTGTGGCTGTGGCACAAGTGACCTCTCAGCCGTTAAAGACACCGGCAACCGGATCATCTGCACCACACACAACAGTAACAGTGGCTGCTGTAGAGGATTGGCTAACTTCTCGAAAAAATGTCACAGGCACAGCAAAAAGTAAGCAAAGTGGAGGAACCGTTGATGACCTTGAGTCGATGGTGCAGGACTATCTGAATGACTCAACAGAGGTCTTTCTTAATGATGAGCCATTGCAGTATTGGCATGGGAAAAACCAATTGTGGCCACAGCTCTCCAACCTGGCTATAAACTATTTGTCTTGCCCACTCGCAAGTGTGTCTTCTGAACGTGTTTTCAGTGCTGCTGGTGGCATTGTAACTCCCAAACGGAGCCGCCTCTCGCCCAAAAATGTGGAGCGGCTGACAATGATCAAGATGAATCAGCACCTCATACCACCAGATTACAAAGTACAAGAAAGCACGCCGCATGAAGACGAGGAGGACGGCAACGTAGATGAGGGGATTTGTTCCCTGTTCGGTGACAATGACCTCATCCTGCCTGAATTCGCAGAGTATGATGACGAAATCTTCTTCTTATTCCCTGACACCGAGCCGTGAAAATGAGACAATGAATCAATAACTTTCTTTTTCGTCCTTATTCACTTTTATTCCTGTGTGTCTGTCTTTCTTTGTTTTGCACAGTTAATTTAATTCAAACTTTAATCACCTAATCCCAAAAACAAGCCCATCAGCAGAACTGTCTTCACTTGTTTGCTTATTGATTTGAAGGTGCCGCAGTCTACATTCCTCAGGTTCACAAGTTCTGAAGAACATGCTCCTCTATCCTCCTCCTCCAGACTCCGATTTCCCTCAAAACAGAGGGCTGGATGACGCCCAATGAAGAAAGACTCAGCACTTGTGGGGGTGTTCTACTTCTTTGCGGGTGAGTTGACGGCTCTGGGCCCATTGCTGTGAAGCTCTAATAACGGATAAAAGTGTTTTGGACCAAATATGAGGCGGAAATTTCTTGCCGTTTTTGCTGACTTGCTTGCCTTTGAGGTGCTCTTTGGCGGGGTTCCGGGTGTTTGTGGGTGAGTTTTGGGGTCTGGGAGCACTGCTGCGACAGTCTAATCTTGATTGCATTTGCTTTTCAGGAAATCCATGGTGGAAAACAGGAGTTATGATGATGACCTAGCTGCACAGCGCGTTTGGACCGAAGGCCGAGAGATATTGTAAGTATGAGATTTTTCTTTTTTGCTGTTTGGGGGTGTTGTCGCGTGCTTTTTTGCGGGTGGGTTGGCGCCGGCGGGTCTTGGGGCATTCCTGGGAAGGTCTAATACCGGATAGAAGTGTTTTGGACAAAATCCATAAGGAAAAGCCTTTTTTTTGCTATTTCTTCTGACATCTTGCTCAATGTAGCGTTTTGGGGGGCTTCCTGGTGTTTGTGGGTGGGTTGCGGGGTCTCTGTCGAAGCACTGCTGCGACAGTCTAATCTTGATTGCATTTGCTTTTCAGGAAATCCGTGGTGGAAAACAGGAGTTATGATGATGAGACCTAGCTGCACAGCGCGTTTGGACCGAAGGCCGAGAGATATTGTAAGTATGAGATTTAGCTTTTTTGCTGTTTGGGGGTGTGGTGGTCGCGTGCTTTTTTGCGGGTGGGTTGGCGGATCTTGGGGCATTCCTGGGAAGGTCTAATACCGGATAGAAGTGTTTTGGACAAAATCCATAAGGAAAAGCCTTTTTTTTGCTATTTCTTCTGACATCTTGCTCAATGTAGCGTTTTGGGGGGCTTCCTGGTGTTTGTGGGTGGGTTGCGGGGTCTCTGTCGAAGCACTGCTGCGACAGTCTAATCTTGATTGCATTTGCTTTTCAGGAAATCCGTGGTGGAAAACAGGAGTTATGATGATGAGACCTAGCTGCACAGCGCGTTTGGACCGAAGGCCGAGAGATATTGTAAGTATGAGATTTTGCTTTTTTGCTGTTTGGGGGTGTTGTCGCGTGCTTTTTTGCGGGTGGGTTGGCGGGTCTTGGGGCATTCCTGGGAAGGTCTAATACCGGATAGAAGTGTTTTGGACAAAATCCATTAGGCAAAACCTTTTGCCACTTTTTGTAACTTAGGGTTAGCCCTAGCAGCAGGATTGCATGTGTTTCGGGGTGTTCTATTGCAACTCAGTTCTGGGGTTTTAGAGCACTCTTGGAGCGATGCTGGCTATGGATACTTTTGCTTGCTTGCAAGTGGTTTGAATACAATCCACGGTGGGTAAGGGTCTATTTGGGCCTACTTTTACTTTTAAAGTACGTTTTGTCACCATTTTTCTGCTAGGCCTCGTTTTTTGAGATCTGATTGGGGGTCTTCTACATTTGCGACTGGCTTTAGTAAGGGTCTTGGTGGGAGCATTGCTGGGAAGGTCAAATTTTGTTCTAAAACACAGTTTACAGTACACCTACCTTGAGGGTAAAGATCCGCTATAATATTTTGGCCATACTTATTTATCCTTAAAAAGGTGACTCAGACAGAGTACGCAATTTCAAAAATATTGTACTGTCTATTAGGGAAATCAAAGTGTGACTTTTTGTACCACACAGCTTACATACCTTATATTTATTTGTCAGTGGTATTGTAATAGCACTTCCTGTTTCCTGTTCAATAATTACAGGCCGGGTTTCAGTCGACATCCGCCAGGCAGGCAGTGGACAGGGTGTCTTCTGTCAGTGGTCACCAACATTGATGGACGAAGCGTCAGCTGGAATGGAGGAGTGCCGCTAATAAGAGGAATTGTTTGCTGCATGCAACTTACTTACCAAATTCAACAGGACAACTCCAACAACATACAGAATACAGATACAGTATCCATTGTTTTCTTCTATGAGTGTGACTGCATGTGGTTAGCTTTAGTTTGTACCCTTTTTAAAAAAAAATCTTTTTATTGCCAAATTTTTCCCAAATTTTACATACATACAGGACACGACAATAGATTTTGCATTACAGATAACTAGGCAAGTTGACAGAAGAAAAATGAAATACAATGTTTTTTAATTTCCATATAAATCAAACAATGTTAATACGTTCTATCCGAATCAATCCGAACCATCAATTATTTAAATCAAACCTTTCATTCCACTCTCTTTTCCTTCCAACGAGTAATAGGGCCCCAGATCTGTCTACCAATTTTCCTACCCTTTTTTCCCTTTCTTGCATAGATCTCTATCTCCAAGTTATATATTGAGAGTAATTTAGCCAGCCATTGGTGGTATGTCAGGGTTTTAGGATCTAACCATGACGATGCAATACAGAGTCTTAATACTGCCATAGCCAAAAATAAGAAATATTCCCATCTCTCATCTGCCCTGATGTTGCTCTGCTGCTGTCCATCCCCCTCTTCTTTTACCCCAAAAGAATAATTGAAGGAGTAAGAATCGCATCTATTTCTAATCCTTGATTTATAAAACCCTCAATGTCTTTTATCAACAACTTTAGGTGAGGGCATGTTGCAAATATATGTATTAAGTCTGCTTCTGAATCCCCACATCTAAAGCAATTAATTCCAGTTGTACCACCCCACTGAGCTATTTTAGCAGGTGTATGATATAGGTGATATAATGTTTTGTAATGTTGTGCCTGTAGAGGCGCTGAGCATAACAATGTATATCCCATTTCTAAGGATATATCGAAACTTTCCTCACTAATTTCCAGACTATGTTTCCACTTAGTTGCCCATTTCTCTATATCATCCTCTTTTGAGGTCAGCAATTCTGCATAAAATCTCTTAATGGTGCAATCCTCCCCTGCTTGTATCACTTCCATAATTGCATTTTTATTAAACCCTGATGGACCACCTTTCTTATTATATAGAAAACTCCTAATTTGTAAATACTTAAAAAATTGTCTTCTATCTAATGCAAACTTAATTTGTAACTCAGAAAACTGGTAGACTCCCTGCTGCCCCAAGATGTCTCCCACCTTTCTACGCCCCTTTCTTTCCCATTCTGCCAATATAGTCCCTGATGTAATTTCCTCGGATGGATTCGGATTTCCTTTCAATCTCGTATATGCATTATACCGCCCCAACCCAAATTTTTTTGTGAAAGCTTTCCATACAGTATATGCAGCGATGAGTGTCTTAAACCGTTTCCTTTTGTAATAGCTGGGTTCAGTATACTTCAAAAGAACATTTTCTGCTTCTGGCCCTAGTAGCAAGCCATATATTGCCAATGAGCCTAACTCATTCCCTCCTTCGTCTTCTCCCCCGCCCACCAAACCCACCATATTTTGTAAAGCTGCTGCCCAATAATAAAACCTTAAATCTGGTAGTGCCCACCCTCCCCTCTCCCTTGGCAACGTCATGAACCTGAGTGCTCTCCTAGTTTTTCCCTTTGCCCATATAAACCTATTAATCATGTATTCTATCTTCCTAAATAAGTTGTTCTCAAATAATAAAGGGATTGCTCTAAAAAAATAAAGAAACTTCGGTAACACCAGCATTTTTACCACATTGGTCCGCCCCAGAATTGATAGATGCAAGTTATCTATTCTATCTAAATCCTTCCGTACTTTGTTTATTAAAGGGGTTATGTTTGTTTCCACTAATTTATCTAACTCAGCCGATATACTCACCCCCAAATATGTTCCAGATTTGATTACTCGACTATCTGTACAGGGGGTGTGCCAATTTTTAATAATCTGGGTCTTAGCAGTGTTAAGTTTATAGCCCGAGATTATTCCAAACTTCAGGGCTTCCGCTTCTACTTGAGGAATAGCCTCCGTTGGATCTGGTGTAATTACTGCAACATCATCGGCCTATGCCAATATTTTACAATACCCAATCTGTGTAGGTAATGGTTTTATTAAAACACTCATTTCTATTCTCCGGATTAGTGGGTCCATGTACATTGCAAATAACAATGGGGAACAGGGGCAACCCTGTCTTGTACCTCTCCTTATCCCAAAGTGGGTAGTGACCCCCGCATTCACCCTCACCGAGGCCACGGGGTTTACATATAGCGCCTGGACTGCTTTAATGAACCCCTTTTTGACTCCTGCTCTTTCCAATGTATACCACAGATAGTCCCAGGAGACCCGATCAAATGCCTTTTCTGCATCTAATAACATGCCATCTGATCCCCTGAGACTGCTGCGGCGTCAAACAGTGTAATCACTTTACGCGTATGGTGGGTGGTGCCCCTCCCAGGTATGAAGCCATGCTGATTTTTGCTCACCACTCTGTCTATTATCTTAGCGTATCTTGTCGCCAATGCCTTAGAAAAATTTTTAGTATCCGTATTCATCAGCGTGATAGGCCTATATGATCCAGGTTCTTCTGCTGGTTTCCCTTTTTTTAATATTATAACTATTTCGGCACCTCCCCATGTCTTAGGTATTGAATTACCATCTTGTGCCTTCTGCATTGTCCTAAGCATATCTATTTTTAGAACATCCCGGAATATTTTATAAAACTCTATTGGGATCGTGTCCGGACCTGCTGCTTTTCCAGATGGGAGATTTGATATAGCATTTTTTATTTCTTCCTCCAAGAAAATCTCCTCTAGACTATCTGCCTCTTCTCCCGTGAATCTAGCCACCGGAATATCCTGTAAATAGTCTCTAATTTTCCCGGGATCACTCCTTATCGGTTCCTCGTATAGCTCTTCATAAAAAGATCTAAAAACTTCCCTTATTTTCTCAGTCTCTGTATGTATCCTACCAGAAGAATCCTTAATCTCCCTTACAGTACCTAGTGCTTCTTGTTGTCTTGTTCGAAAAGCTAAAGTTCTTCCCACTGCTTCACTAAACTCGTGACATTTTTCTCTTTTACTAGTATAAAGTTTTGAAGCCCTTCTAGCAATATCTCCCTCAGCTTCACCCTTCACCTTTAATAGTTTCAAGTACACATTTTCTACCGGGGTTCCACTCAAAATGCATTCCTCTAATTCCTCCTCAGCTTTAAGTACTGCCTCGGCTATTTCCACATTTTTCCTTTGTTCCTGTTTTCTCTTATACGAACTAAAACTTAGAGTCTCTCCCCGTACCCCCGACTTGAATGCATCCCAAACCACCCCCACAGAAGTGCTATCTCTATTGTTCTCAAAAAATTCTTTAATCCATAACTTCATGTGCTCCACGTATTTTTCTTCCAATAATAGTGCCCTTTCAAAAGTCCATTGCCTTTGCTGTTTAGTATTTATTGATTTTCTCAATGTGAGGATTAGGGGATTGTGATCGCTTAGGATTCGCGGGAGTCTTTCTATCCTAGATTCTATTCATATTTCATTTGAAACAAAGAAATAATCCAATCTCACGCATATTTTGTGTGGGGCAGAATAGTATGTATAGCCCTTATTCCCTGGCATTCTTTTCCCCCAGACATCAGATAAAACATTATTAGTCGCTAATTCTTGTAAAGCACGACACATTCGTTTTTTTCTGCCACAATATTTACCAAATGAGCCTAAGCCTAATCCATCAGCACCATTAATATTCAAGTCTCCTGCCATTATAATTCTCGGAGCCCAAGTGGCTAATTCCACATCTAGAAATTGAAAAATCTCCGGGTCATCCTCGGTTGACCCATATACACTTATCAGCGTTGTCCACTCCCCATCAATCATGCATTCAACCATTGTCCATCTTCCCCATTGATTGTGTGCCTTTTTTCTCAAGCATATGTTTTTATCTCTAGATAATATAGCAACTCCTCTTTTTTTAACATTTTGCTGTGAAGCTACCAATACTTGAAAACCCAATTGTTTCAAAAAGAAATCTTGTGAGCTCATGACATGCGTTTCCTGAATAAAAATAAAATCTACATTCATTTGCCTTAATAACAGTGATACCTTAAGTCTTTTTTGAGCCTCATTTAGCCCACAAACATTCCACGTCACATACTTCGTTCCCATAAGTGTTTCTTTATATATCTATTTTGTACCCAGCTATACTTGTACTCATACCTTTTTTTTCCCCTCATCTTATCGATTATATTTCTCCTTCTTTTTCTTTTCAACCTCATATCTCTTACCTTGTATCTTATTTTATCTCCTTTTCCTCCCACTCCTGTCCTTGCTTCCATCAACAATTCTGCCTTTTTCTGCCTTGTCGTGCCCTGTCCCTCCCCCTCCCCCTCCCCTAGGCCCCATCCCTCCCACCCCCCCTCCCTACTGGCAAAGAGGTCAATATTGACCTCTGTCTGACAGCCGATCCTCCCCCAGAGGGCCTCTCCGTTCCCACCCTCCCGAAGTGTTAGTATCATTTTGTACAATCTGTATCACTAGTGCAATTTACCCGTACTGCCCCACCCTTGATACTTTATTCTCTTTTTATTTCATTTCATTTTTTCTTTTTTTGTGTCACATACTCAGTTTGTCTTATGGCTAACGCTCTCTCATTTTGTGTCTTCCCCTCTCTTTGTGCTTTCACTTCTTTTAAGTAATTCAGATACTCCTGCGCTACTACTTCTGAGAAGAAAACCCTAAATTGGCCATTGTGGCCAACTTTGAGTCGGCAGGGAAACATTAAATATACTTCACATCCCAGATTCTGAAAAGGGCGTTATTAGTTGCCTCATACGCCACCTTCTCTCCACAGTAGTGTGGCAAAAATCTGGGCGGGTAAAAAATGTTATATCCTTATATGAACACTTAGTCATAGGTTTTGCCTTTTTAATTATTTCCTCTCTCAACAAGAAATTCCCAATGTATTCTAGAATAGCCCTTGCTTTCGGATTTGTGGTTTTCTTTTGTATTAAGGGAAACCTATGTGCGCGCTGCACCTCTTTGTCCCAATCCCATTTATCAAGCTCTGGGAAAGCGCCCTTCAACAATTCTACAACAAAAGCACGTGTGTCGATCCCTTCCTTGTCTTCATCAACGCCCAGTATTCTTATATTATCGCGTCGCTGTCTGTTTTCAAAATCTTCAAGTTTCCACAAGACGTCAGATGATGTTTTTTCTTGCTCTTCTCTGTACTCCTGCAACTTTACCATTTCGTCCTCAACTTTGCCTGTCCTCTCCTCAACTTCCGCCAATCGATCAGCCATTTCTGTATACATTTTGTCAACCTTGCGGAGAGACCCTTGTATTTTTTTGTTCGCCTGCTTAGCTCTTTGACTCTCCTGACGGGCCTCTCCCTGATTCTGTTTTAAAGTTGAGAACAAGAGTTCAAAATTTGCTGCATTGCTATTTTTCCTGTGTCTGTGAGCATGCCCGTGCCTGATTTTGTGATTTATTTGGTTGCTCAGAGCCTCCGGCTGCGCCCTCTTGATACATCTGTGAAGTGGGTGCGTAGTCCCAATCCAGTTTTTTCGCCACCCCAGATTGAATTACACTCCCACTTTTCTTTGTTCTTCTACAAGTCCTTCCCTTAGCTCCCTTTTTTCTGCTTAGCTTATACACCAAATTTCGTTTTAGTATAGTATTATGTTCTGGGTTTGACTCAGTCTCTAATTCTGAGATATCTGTCTGCGAGGTCTCTGAGTCACTTTCCGTAGTTATTGGTGTATCTTCCATATCGGTGGATAAATTACGATTGGAAGCCGTCTCTTCCGGTTCTTCAGAGTCAATTTCTTCCTTATCATCATCATTACCAGTGAAGAAACAGTCATCACTGGGCGAACCAGTGGCTGCTGGGAGGGAATCAACATTTCTGTCAACATGTTGTTTATCTACCCCCCCGTTATTTCTTTGGGAGCCATCTAGTATGTCCTCTGAAATATTGCTAGTGACATTATTAACTTCATCTTTTTTGTGCGCAAGAGTGACTGAGGGGTTTTCTTTTGGTGAAGCTGAGCCAATCATGGATGCAGCTCCCTTATTACAATCAAGCTGTACAGAGATTTCAAGAAGTTCAGAAGCGTTCTTAGTTAGATAGGATCTCCCCTCTTGCTCCTTACCCAATTCAGCTGGCGGGAGAAATACGGGCTCTGCTGCCTCTCCGGTACCTATTTTACCACATGCGTCTATTTCACCCGCTCCCCCGCTGACACAAGTCTGGTGCTCTATAATTACGCTCGGTTGTACAGTCTCATTTTCCAAACCTGAGCAGTTTCTTCCCATATGCCCTTCCTTGAGCATTGTTGCCAACTCATTCTCCTCGGCATTTTCCTTTACACTGTTTTCATTTGTCCCTCGCTGTACACTGCGAATACTCCCCGGTGCATCGTCCCGTTCTTCCGCCTGACTCCGGGCGGCTGCTTCTTCAGAGAGCTCCGTGCTCTTCCCTTCAATACCATCTTCCGCCGACTTCATTCCAGCCTCTGAATGGTCAGCCTCTTCTATAAGCCTCGCACCAGGGAGTTGCTCTGTAATCCCGTCCAGTCCGTCACAGCCACTCAAACCGCTAACATCAGGTATGTCAGGGACGCCCTCGGTTCTCAGCCCCGGAAAGGACTGAAACAATGTCTGCTGTCGGAGGGAGGCTTCCTTTGATGTTTCGGAGCCTGCATCTATATTCCTGGTAGAGCCTTTTTTTATTGTTTCTTTCTTTTTCTTTTTCTCTATGTCTTTATCCTGTTTTCTCCTCTCTGCAACTGATATTCCCAGTTCCTCGCGTACTTTAGCAGCCTCCCTTCTTAGCTGGGCTCTATGTCTTGTCTTCGCTCTCAGCTTCACCGATGGATTCTCAGTCTCGCTAGTCAGTGGATCCTCTTCCTCTGACCTGTCCATATCCTTAGCTGCTCTCGCTGTTTTTGTCGCCATATACTGCCTTCTTACTTGCCACGTACCCTGGACTCGTTGTAATGCTTCTTCTATCGATGCTCCTAATAACTGCCTCAAAATCCG
The DNA here is from genome assembly GCF_964261635.1 of Lissotriton helveticus. NCBI lineage: Eukaryota > Metazoa > Chordata > Amphibia > Caudata > Salamandridae > Lissotriton > Lissotriton helveticus. The sequence goes on from NC_136061.1 coordinate 1,620,363,027, forward strand.
AGGTTCTTTCTCCAAGTTGGCGAGTACTTGTAGTGCGGACCACTTTGCAAAATTAGCCCAGCTCGTTAGGGACTTAATCATGCTGTTACATCCCGCAATATCATACGTCGAATCTCTGTTTTCTTTCTTTTCTTTGCACTGCTGTTCACTCCCTTCTTTCCTCTATTCTCCGCAGATGCTGGGTGTTGCATTTTATTTCCCAAATTCACTCCATTCTCCGAGTTTTCAACATTCACTCGGGAGAGTGGACAGGAGCTGCTGCCTCCTACGGTCCGTCGGCGGCCATCTTGCCGATCTTGCAGCAGCATCTTTAGTTTGAAGATAAATGACATTTTTAGTTTGTACCCAAAGATTTCATTTATCTTCAATTATTGTTTGTCCATGCTGTGCTTTTTTTTTCTTCTCTCAACAAAACCTACCCAAAAAGAAACCCCCATTCCCATCCATTTTCCAAACCCTAACCCTCTTCCCCCGGGCGGTGTGGTTTTGCTTGATGTCTGACTAAATGACATCACTAATTCCACACACTTGCTGGGGAGGATAAGGTCATAGCAACAGGCTGGTAAAGGAATACAAGGATATCTTCTAGACTTACTCAGCTTCAGTACTATTTCTTGTAGTAGTAGGAGCCAATGTCAACTAAATTCAACGCAAGTACTAGTTATACTTGCAATACTTTACCATTTGTTAGGCTACATTGTGGCACTGTTCTAGTTTACTGTCACCTGCTATATTCTCGATCGTACCGTAATCGTTGTAATGCTACAGTAAGGACAAACCAGGTTTCGTTTTCTTTTTTCCCATAGGCATGCAACTGCCACTGTGTCACACCACTAGTACCACCGCAATGAGGAAATTTCATCCGCCCAGGATTGCCAACCTTAATCCCCATTTCACGTGGAGCCAGCCCTGGGCCTAGCCCTAATTTCTAACACAAATTACAGGTAAGATAAGCGTTTGGTGGGAGGTAGTATAATGGAGTATTAGGACTAGACGAGAGATTGACGGTAGTACTACTAAAGTCCTATGACTCTTCAGGAAAACAAACTTACTGTTACACCCCCACCCACCAGACTGAAAAGCAGTAAAAAACAGTTATGGTCAGATAAAGTTCAAAAAAGTATATTTATGTAGCCCTAACAAAATAATCTCCCTCAAGACCCTCCCTAACCCCAACTATTGTCTTTGAAAAGTCCCAAAAAGAAACCAACTCCCAAATCCCACCCCCCAAAAGTCTCTAAAAAAAGGGCAAGGGACACTCCACTACTGGAGGGTGCTGGTGAATTTTGCGGCCAGGGCATCATATTCCTTGCGGAGGGTGGCAAGGTCGAAGCGGAGGCCCTCCACCAAGTTCTTGTACCTAAGGACCTCCTGCTCCAGGTAGGACATTCGGACTCCTAGGCGGCGCTGGCGTGCCTTGCAGCTCCTGTGGGGGGCAGCTGGTCTTTTTGCTGCTTGGCAGTGGCGGTTGGCTTTGTTAGCCCGGCTCCGTACCGCTGGAGCACTGCGCTGGCTGGCAGCCCGTGGGGTCATGGAGGAGGATGCAGCAGTCCCAGTCGAGGATGTTGTGGTTGCACCGGTCGACTGCGTGTCCTCCTCCTCCTCCAGGGCCACCAGCCGCCGATATTCGGCGACAGTGGCATCCAGCCTCCGTTGCCGGGCCGTTCGAGCCTGCTCCCTCCGTGATGTCGATTTGGAAGGAGCAACTATATGAAGAAAGAAAGACATAGTCTGTAACCAATGCTCCTTCACATTAATAACACAAAGTGATCGAGCCGAAAGTTGTGTCACAGTACAAGTAGCAAATTGAAAGCACAGTACATAACTATTGAGGACAGTATCTATCTAACCTCCCACTTCTGCATCCTTGCTCTAACATTAGTGGGAGTTTAATGAACAAATTCTATGACCACTATGGACTTCCATTACAGTCGACTATGACAGTACACCAGTCTTATTCTTCTTCTTCTCTCTTGTTTAGGAAAATTGGTACGTTATCTTATGCAAGCCGGCAGAGTGCCAGCGCAGTGAACTTGCACCCGAGAAAAACAGACGCACACCATGATGAGTGAGACAGACTTGCGTTACTGTACCGGTCCAGTACATGCAGGTGGTGAAGCTATTACTTTTCTATTACGGGTGGCACTGAGAATACTCTGTTACAATGGCTACTGCTTAATTAATTTACCTTTCACCCTACAGTGCAAATGAGTACTAGAAAAGGAAAATGAAGAAGCTAAATAATTAGATTATCTATCACTTCACATGGGATGTATTTGATGACATATAGGATGACTTTAGGTGCTTTGCTTATTATTGAGTGAACAGTGATACACCCACACATGAATGACGTACTACTACTAAACTAAAGTTATTAAGAGAGGTACGGAGTGTCCACCGTAATAACCGGATATATGCTGTGCTTGCAGTTGCAATACAAACTACTGCTACTATTCATGGTAGTATTGGACACATTTACAATTTCTTTTCCTTGCCTTCCCTACACTGAAACGGACGTGCGGGTGCTGTGTTACATGCTCTTCAAGGTAACACTTAGTTCATCCAGCGACCATCTACTCTCTCTAGATACACATGTGCTATCTAAGAGTCAGATAATACCATGCTCCAGGCATCCATCCATTCAAAGTATATGCACACATACAGTTCCTGTTTCACCCACCCAGGCTGTTGTCCTTCCACCCATCCTTGCTTCATCATTGACCCAGCCATGCACCATACCATATTCTTTCCTTCCCAGCCACCTCGGGGGCCAAGCAAACACATATCATTCTTCTTTGCCAGCCATCATAAAATTTCTCGTCCTTCCACACTTACTTACTCCCTTGTTTCGCTTTTCGTTCATCCCATCCATCAAGTTCATCTAAGATCTTATTGGGATTCTTCTCACCAAAAACTTCACAGCTAAGTCGAAGTACATTTCGAGGAGGCTACTACCTGGTTGATTTGTAATACACCCGTGCAGAAAGCACACTATGCAGTCTTCAATCTCAATAAGTAAGGAATGTATAGCTTACCTCTTCCCGCCACCACCGTGCGAACCCTCACAGGAACGTCCGCCGGCACTTCCACCGCATCCTCCCCAGAGTCCTCGCCCAACACCACCACCTCCGCGCTGGCCCCGCCACCAGATGTTACACCTACAAAGTACATTTAAGAATGTTAGAAATACATCACTCACTACTATATAATATTTGGTCTAGGAGGAATAAAGAAATTTAAAAAAAACGAAATACAATGTAATAATTTGTAACTGTATACTCTACAGTAAAAATGTCCCTTTTTCCAGGGAAGGCTGTTGTCTTGCTGCACTTTTTGGCACAACTAATGAATGCTTGCTTTTTATTTTTAACACACAACACTTTTTCACCTAACAGAAGCTTGACTTCTAAGAACACGATCAGGGTCAAGCTCAAGTTCAAACCAGGTGAGAGCTCAGCTCGACCACAAGAAATGTGTCCAATTAATCGTTAGCACTAAGCACTTTTCCATTTTCAGTTAAACGTTTACTTTTATGACAAAGTTGATTTTAATAAATGTGTTTAGTTTTAATAAAGCTTTTAAACTTAAATAGACTCTGTGGTTTTTGGTCCTCCAGACTAGAGTGGATGAGCTAAAGGTTTTGGAATTTTTGCAAGCATGAGTGCCTCTGACACTTCTTGACTGTGACTCCGTACTCTTGTCCTGCGTAGGATAATCTAATGATCATTGGGGATCAATCATCGGTGACTTAGGGAGCTAAATGACTCTGCCACACTATCTAGTCAGTAAGGAGATTGGGGGTTCTTCAAAGTCTGATATCACTGAGGTATGTGGAAAGAAAGTCTACCTGCGCCTATTATAATTGATAAACAATGCACTATTTAGTGTTCATAGTTCGGATTGTGCAGATTTGTCCCTGCAACAGTAGTAGAATGGATTGTCCTCCTATCCAAACCAAAAGTAAAGTAGTATCTTATTCGTTCTTGGTGGTCATTCACCTTTTTATTGTTGGCAATTGTCAAAGCATAAACATTTAGAAGACTTGAAAAGACATTATGGACAATCCCAGAGGACTGCACTCAGTGCATAGAGCTATTGCTGACTAGAATGGGAGTCCAATGGAATTGCCAAATGTGCAATCTTAGTTAGCTACACAGACAGACTAATAAGAATAATCTAGTAATACCGCAGGGATTCATAGTCGAGGCAGGATAAGAATTTAGATCCAGTCTACAAGAAGATCAAAGAGGATTTAGAAAAAATCGAATGAGGAACGCTAGGAAAAAATAGGTACTCTATATTAAAATTAAAACTTACTGGGGCCAGCAAAGGAGCCCTCGCCTGCCCGATCCTGGCCTGCATCCTCCTGAACAGCACCCTCCTCCTCCTCCTCCTGTGTCCTCTTGCCCTTGGGGGGACCTGATGTACAACATGAAAGAAAGAAAGACCAGAAAACATGGATGAGATTTGTCAACCAAATCAAACATTTCAAAAGAACAATAACAAAATATTTTGGAGAAATAGCAAATAGATAGACAACTATTCCACGGGATATATTGACCAATCTCATGTGGTATACTACGTTATTAGTATTGCCTGATTTGCGGACCGTTGACTTTGAAAGTTCCTATGTAACTCACTAAACAGACTACTAAAAAGGTTTGCCTAGGCCTGGCAGGCAGCAGTCCGCAGCACGCGAAGTGACAGACAAAGTCCATCCTGCTTGCAGATCAGTGAATACTCAAACTATCAATCCACCGACCACCACCACTATTTCTTCTTATAGCCATGTGTCTAAAGGAAGGACTGGACTTCAGTCTGTTGGGGCTGATTTAGAAGTCCCTTGCGGCTCATTTTCCTCCATTGTTGCGTGACTTTTGTGACGCAGCGGCAGAACAAAAGAGTCGCCATGGTGCGGCGTATATATTTAAAAAAAACGCATATGGGAGATGCATCACGTTGTAAAGCCCTGCGCCATCAGGGGGCGTTCCGGCGCAAGGGAGGGCGTTCCTGCGCAGGAACGAATCCTAAAAGTGGCTGAGGGAAATCTACAAGATGTCAACCAGTCACTTTTAGGACAATGATGCGTGACTCAAACCCTGCGCCTGCTTGAAGCCGACGTACGGCTTGATGCAGCATTGGGGAGATAGGGCACCCCAGAAAATTGCTGGAGCTGCGCCATCGTTGGCACGCAACTCCAGCAATGCGCCGCCTTTACGGCACAGATGCATAAGGCTTCTGTGACGTTTTGGGCCAATGGGTGGTGGTGGCATGGCGCACAATTACTGCCGCATCCCTGCTACTTTGCAGGGATGCGCCGGTAATTGAAAATATGACCCTTAGTGTCTAGCATTACGCAGTTCTTATCTTTACACTACACTCATACATAATTTCTCAGGCCAATGAAATTAACACAAAATACAAAACAAATAAGCATAGTAGCAAGCAAGGCTACTGAGAAGGAGAGCAGTGCACCTGAAATGCATAGAAGATTTTGAAATATAATTTACCTACAATGTAATCGGCAGCATTATTGCTCTTGGTAAAGAACAAAGATTTGCAAATAACAGAGCCGGATAAAACAGAGTAGTGATGAATAGCTACTACTACTCACCAAGCCCGGGGACCTCTACGCCGAGCGCGTCCAGCAAGTCCCGTTCCCGGTCCATGACATCCGTCCAGCGGTGGGTGGCCTGGTTATAGGTGCGCCGGACCCCAGAGAGCTTAAACATGGCGCGGCACACCTTCTCCCACCGCTTCCGGCGCTCCCGGATGCCATAGCCGGTTGCCATCTTGCCGCTTCCCAGGATGGTCTTGGGGAGGCGGCGCTGGACGTAGAAGATTAGTGCGCCCACCTCCTCCGCGCTAAAGATCTCCCGTGGCACCACTTGCTCCCCCCTCAAACGCCCGCACGGGAGCCGGGCACGGGGAGCGGGACCCTTCCCCTTCTCAGGGTGCTTCCTGGCTCCCTTTACCATGGTCTGGGCAGAAATAAAGTTAAATGATAAAGAAGAAATAGAATAGTGAAGAAGATAAGAAAAGAGTTTAAAAAAGTAGTTTAAAATTAACTAAAAGTAGCAGAAAACACAAAAATATAGAGCTAGAAAAATAGAGGGATAGATAATAAGTAAAATAGATCAAATAAACTTCAAACAAGCAAAGGATGGCAGAGATTCAGAGAGGATACAGAAAGCATGCCCAGAACCATAGCAATGAATGAGAAACAAGATGGCCGCGCCCATTCACGACCGCGTGGGTAAGTTCGCGCGAGATTTTCCTCGCGATCACGCGCGAAATTGTACTAGCGAGCAGCACACTTTGCGAGATTACACATAGCGGCCGGAAACGGAATTACGTCACGCAAACAAGATGGCCGCGCCCGTGTACGACCGCGTGGGTAAATTCGCAAACGTATCACTACAAGCGCCTTGCGAACATGCAAAAAATCACGCGAACATACACGCCGCAAAAAAAAAAATAGTGTATTCGCACGCATTCGCGGCTTCCGAAATCGATCTCGCACGGATTCGCGCCCCGCAAATCGCGCGAAATTGCAGAAAAACGATTTTTGCTAAACTGAAAGCAATCACCAGGTGCAAAAGTTCAAACTTAACATTAGTAACCATTCACTCTAGTGCTTCCTGAGGGGCCCCTCCAGAGTTCAGTTGCCTATTTGCAACTATTCTATGACCCTGCTATGACCCAAACAGCAGGCTCATAGAATAGCTACAAGTAGACCATAAAGGTCCTGTGAAAAAAGATTGCACTGCAACAGAAAGCAAATTACAGATAAGGAAGGAAGCAGGTGCCAGCCAGACTGAAAGTTTCAAAATTACTGACACATTAATCACCCCCAAATTAATTCATGGCAGTTGAAGAAGGGCAGGTGTGCTTGCTTTCACTGCAACAGAAAGCAAATTACAGATAAGGAAGGAAGCAGGTGCCAGCCAGACTGGAAGGTTCAAAATCACTGACACATTAATCAACCCCAAATTAATTCATGGCAGTTGAAGCAGGGCAGGTGTGCTTGCTTTTTTTCACCCCCATAATATACAGTGATAAACAAACCTAATGGGTGGCAGTGAGGATGTACCAGAGGGTGGCATGGGTGTACCAGAGGGTGGCAGTGGTGAAACAGAGGGTGCTGTGAACCTGTGATGATAAACCAGACGTAGAAACAACATAGTCGCGGCCGTTGCGAGCCGAAAAGTAAGTTCGCAATTGCGAAATGGTCCGCAAATCCTCGCGAACGCGCGCCAACACAAAAAACGTAAAAATCCACAAATCCGCGAGAGTTCGCGTATTTTTGCGGATTGCGAATCCGTAAATTCGCAAATTCGCGTACGCGAGATCCGCTAGATCCGCCCATACTTACATGTATTCCCATATTTTTAAACACATCAACTAAGTAAATTATTCTGCCACATTTTTCTGAAATGAATTCTAACTCACACTGTGATCTTAGACACATGACAGTATGCCTTGCAATTCAGTAAAATGATTACTACAGTGAAAGAGAGTCTTGCTGGGTGTGCTGTTTCAGGTTTTTAGACAGTGCAGTGGTGTTCATGCAGTGTAGATGGTCAAGGTGAGACTGAGAATGTAGAAATGAGAATGCACTAAAATGATTGCTACATGCTACAGAGACAGTTGCTATGGAATTTCAACAGCACACCCAGGATTTTTATTACACAGCATGGAGACTATTTCGGTATTCGGAGGTCTGGCACACGTGCTGCTTTTGACTTTGTAGCACTAATTGTCATAAGGGCTGACTCATTCCATGAGTACATGTATTCCCATATGTTTAAACACATCAACTAAGTAAATTATTCTGCCACATTTTTCTGAAATGAATTCTGACTCACACTGTGATCCTAGACACATGACAGTATCCCTTGCAATTCAGTAAAATGATTACTACAGTGAAAAAGGGTTTTGCTGGGAGTGCTGTTTCAGATTTTAGGACAGTGCAGTAGTGTTGAAAGAGTTTAGCAGTTTAGCAGGAGACTATTTGGGAATTAAGAGGCCTGACACACATGCTGCATAGATTTGTATAGCTCTACATGTCCTAAAGTCTGACTCACTGCATAAGTACATGTATTCCCATATTTTTAAACACATCAAGTAAGAAAATTATTCTGCCACAATTATCCGAAATGAATACTAACTCACAGTGTGACCTTAGACACATGACAGTTTCCCTTAAAATTCAGTAAAATTATTACTACAGTGAAAGGGGTTCTTGGAGGTAGTGCTGTTTCAGGGTTTAGGGCAATGCAGTGGTGTTTGAACATTATAGGGGCATTCGCTGAGGATGGTGATTCTGGATTTAAAGCAGTCCAGTAGTGTTGAAAGAGTTTAGTAGGTTTGGCTAGGGATGGTGTATCAGGGTTTAAGACAGTGCAGTACAGTTCAGGCAGTGTAGGGGGTCAATGTGGGACTGAGAATGTAGAAATAAAAATTTACTGAAATGATTAGTACATGCTACAGAGAGAGTTGCTATGGCATTTCTACAGTACACTCAGGATCTTTATTACATGTAGTGCTACAAAGTCCTATGCAGCATGTGTGTCAGGTTTCTTAATTCCCAAATATTCTCCATGCTGTGTAATAAAGATCATGTATGTGCTGTAGAAATGCCTTTGCAACTTTATCTGTAGCATGCAGTATTCATTTCAGTGTATTGCAAGGGATATTTTTATTTCTCTAGAATCAGAATGTGAGTCAGTGTGTTTTTGGGAATATTGTGATAGAATCACTTGCTCGATGTATGTGTTTGCAGATATGAGAATACATGTACTCATGGAGTGAGTCAGGCTTTAGGACATACAGTGCTTTATACTCCTAGCCCTTACATGATACCATACACTGCCCAAGCACAACTGCATTGTTCTAAACTCAGAATTATCAGTCCCGCTTTGAACCTCTACAGTGCCTGAACACCACTGCACTGTCCTAAACCTTGAAATACCATCCCTAGCAAAACCTGCTAAACTCTATCAACACCACTGCACTGCTGTAAACCCTGAAACATAATTTTCAGCAAATGCCCCTATAATGTTCAAACACCACTGCACTGTCCTAAACCCTGAAACAGCACTCCCTGCATGATCTCCTACAGTGCCCGAACTCTGCTGCTGTGCCTTAAAATTACTTATGGAGTGAACCAGACTTAACAACATATAGTGCTTCTAATTGCTATGTAGTATGCTAGTAGTAGTCTACAATTGTAAAAAATAATTAAATATGTTTTTTTTTCTTAACAACAGATTTTAATTATCTACAGAAAGAAAAAAACAATATGCCATCTAAAAGTGATAGAAGAAAAAGATATAAACAGGCTTACATTTCCAAGAAAAAAGAAGTACAAGATTTATCTAAAGAGCAATGTCTGGAAAAAACAAAGAAAGCTCCTGGTAAGTCAACAAAGGATTTTATAAGGAAAATAACACAATTAAAAACAACTGTGGACAATCAGGAAAAAAATATATCTGTAACTACAAAGAAAAACCAGAAAAAAATGAAAAATGATGGAAAAATATGTGGGAAACATACTCTTTATAGTAATAGACGAAAAAATCAGTTTGTTGAGATTCGGAAGCAAATGTTTCATAACAGAGTTGTTGGAAATTTATAAAAAAATGTAAAGAATTGTAAAAGAAAAACAGCTTTTTATAAGAAGACAAAACATATACAGACAATAATGGATAAAGCTTTTGAATAAAAAAAAAAACTGTTTTAGTAATCAGTAGGATTCGAACACTAGATAAGCCAATCAATGTTATGAAGGTCAAAAGTGAGTGGAAAAGACTAATTAATAGAACTAATTTGTGTAATGTTTTTTCTGGAGAATGGAAACATGGTTCAAGTTGTTAGCCGTTTTTTAATGAAGAGAGTTACTTTCAGAGTAATGATTTGTTGCATGCAGTTGACACCAGTGGTCGAGCTCATGAGGTTAAGAATGGTAGTCCGATTGAAAAAGAGAAAATTGTCCCTAGAAATGCAGAGGAGGTGTTAGCTGATGAAGTTTTAGGGAGACGTCCTAAGGCTCCAGTGTACACCTGGAATTGTAGTAGTATTTGCAGTGTACGATAAGATTCAATTGAATTTTTTACGTAAGTATACTAAGAAAAGTGTTAAGCAGAAGATTAAGATGTTGCAAGAATTAGACCCCTGCAGAGTGAGAGAATAAACAGGTTTGCAAGGTCATTTTTGGCTTGTCTTTCTAAAAAAGTATGTTAGAGTGTTTTTCACCATTTTAGGATGTTAGCAGTGCATCATACTGAAGTGAGGAAATTAGTGAGAAGGTTGTATTATGCAAAAAGTCCAGCACTAATGTTAAAAAAGTTGAACAGTGCTCTTTTGCATGGATCTGTGTTAGATGTGATCAACATTTGTGAAGAAATTGAGGTTAGTTACTTTGGTCCTGAAGAAGAAAGTGCAGAAACAGATGCATTAATAGAAGGAAATGTGGAAGAAAATGTACAGAATTTTAGTACAGAAAATTTTGAGAAGGAAATTACAAGGTTTAAGGTCATTTCAGATGAAAAGCCAAACTTTTCTTGTATTTGTTGTAGACACATTCATTATAAAAATCAGACCAGGTTAGTTGATCTATATTTAAAAAGTGAAAAGGAGAATAATAATGAGTGGAAGGAATTTGCAACTTATTTGTTGGTAGAGAATTGTTTTGATTTGGGTTCTGATCAACGCATTTGTAAATATTGTTATAATAAATTAGATGAGAGTAAGATGCCTGCTAGAGCTGTTCATAATAATCTTGAGTTAGTAAATAGTCCTTCTGAACTGATGGATTTAAGTCTATTCTCATTCAATGTGTGCATCCATTTCAGGCTATTTTTCGCATTACCCATAAGACAGGGAAATTGCCTACTTCAGATTTACAAAGAGGATTAAAGGGAAAAGTTGTATATTTGCCTCTAAATTTAAAGAAAAATATTGAAACAATTGGTGTAGAAAATGTGGAAAAGGAACCTCTAGTTATTCTAGTTAATGGCATTCCTACGAATAGTAAGAAAATCTGGCAAGAATTTGTGGATATTAGGAAAGTGAAAAAGGCAATGTTGTATTTGGTAAAAAATAATCAATACTATGAAAATGTGTATGTTGGAGAAGAGGAAGCAACTGTAGAAGAGGAGAGTGATTTTCCAACTGCACAAATTGAAAAAGTGCATGTGTACAGGCACTGAAGAGATTTATGAACACTATAGTGTTCATCCACTTCACGCTAAAGAAGTGATGGGAAATACTATTGAGTTATTTCAAATTAAAGAAGCGAAAGGAAGTCCCGTTAGTGTATGTGAAGAAAGCTTGGAAGCTCGTTGCTTCCCTCAGTTATTTCCAACAGGCAAAGGTGGATGATATGATGAACGACCTGTGCAGATTCCTGCATCTGAATACCGGACTTCAAGATTATATGCATAAGATCCAAGGTTTCGCCAATTTATTCCATATTTGTTTCATCTTCTGTTTGAGAGTGACTTGTTTGGACTTTCTTATGCAGTGAACCATATACTAAAAAGTGGAGTACATTTGCAAAATGTTTCGGCAAAGGAATTTATGGATAAAGTCTAACAGAAACATACTGTTTTGGAATCTCAGTTAATTAATCTCATGGCATGTCAGCGTGGTACTAATGAGTATTGGACCGTCGTCATTGGGAATTGAAATATATGCTAAGAAACTTAGGAGCTCCTACATGGTTCCTAACTCTAAGCTGTGCAGAGTATGCTTGGGAAGATTTACTTCAATTTCTTCGAGAGGCAAATGCTAACATAGAAAATATGGAATACAAGACACCTGGAGAACTGTGCTCTTTGGATCCAGTTAATGTATGCAGGTATTTCAATCATAGATTTGAAGCTATGATGTCTTTTATCACAAACAAAAAAAATCCTCCTCTTGGAGAGGTTCTGGATTTCTTTTGAAGAAAGTAGTATCAAGCAAGCGGTTCTCCTCACATACATATGCTGCTATGGATCAAAGATGCCCCCAAATTTGGAACAGATTCAGATGACAAAGTGATGAGTTTTATTGAACAATATTCTACATGTGCTGTACCCAAAAGTACAGTAGAAAAGAATTTAAGACATCAAGTCTTACAGTTTCAAACCCATCGTTGTGGAAAATACTGTAGTTGAAAGTACAAATCTAAGGATAAGTTCTACACAAAAAGTCGATTTGCATTTCCACGTCCAGTATTATCAAAAGGAAGAGTGAACAATTGTATGTAATCTTTGCAACACACTGTCACAAGAAAATCAACGAAAAATACCTACAACTTAAAAAGAAATGAAGAGTCAAAATACATAAATGACTATAACCCAGTCATTTTGTCCATGTGGAATGCTAACATAGATATTCAACATGTTGCAGACAACTCGATTGCTGTGGCTCGATATGTAACGTCTTACCTTACTAAATCTGAAAAGACGGAACTAAAGGAAACGTGGGAAGAAATTTCTCATGAAAAGAGCCTAAGTAAGAAATTGTGCAGCTACAGTTTTAAGATGTTGTCTCATCGAGAAATGGGAGCATATGAATGTTCAGATCGTTTATCATCTGCAAATCTATATTTCAAATCTAGACAATCATTTCGGTGAGTTTAGGTCTTGCAAGAACACGAAACGAGTTTTGAAATCTGTACAAGAAATTGGGTATTTAGCAGAGAGAGAACCAGAAAGTACAGATATTTGGAAGACAAATATGTTGGATACATACTATCCATATAGAAGTAATCATCTTGAGAACGTTTGTCTCTATGAAGTACTGCAAAGCTATACTTTTAAGAAGAATATTACGGAAGATATCAATAAAGGAGTATATGCCATGATTGGATCTGAAGGATGTTTAGTGAAACAAAGAAAAGGACATTTGAATAATCACCGAAATCTGAGTTGCGAAACTGCTGACAAAAGGGAATTTTGCTATTTAGGTCTTTTGCAACTCTTTAGGCCATGGCGAACAGAACTGGAACTACTTGGAGATTTTGACATTTATGAAGATTCATTCAACGCAACTAAAAATACTATAGAATGTCATGTTTTTACTAATTATCTGAAAATGTTGAGCGAGGAAATACAGCAAGAAGCTTCAATTGCAGCAGAGATTGCTAGAGACAGTTCTCAAGACAGTCAAAGTTCTCCTTCGTTGAGTCAGGATCCACTAGGAGAACCAATTATTCAAAATGAAGCAGCAACTGCCAAGGATGAGGTGGAAACAGCAATGCAACAAGCTCAAGAGGATATAATAAACTTAGAAGAATTGGAAAAACAATTAAATGTTGAGCAAAAACAAATATACGATCAAGTGACAGAACAGATTGAGCATGGTTTATATGCACTAGAAAAAAGAATGCTCATGTACGTCATTTAAACCTGTCTGACTGTACGTGAGTGGAGAAGCAGGAACTGGAAAAAGTTTTCTTATTAAAGCAATTGCAAGTTATCTACAGAAAAGAACTGAGTCATCACTCTCCTGTGTTGTTACTGCTCCAACTGGGTTGGCAGCACATAACATTAAAGGGATTACTTTACATCGTTTATTGATGCTGCCAGTAGAGCATGAAAATAAATTCGAATACCACAAGCTATCTGGAGAAGCTTGTTGTGAAGTCTAGAGTCTTGAAAAAAATGAAACTTCTCATTATTGATGAGGTAAGCATGGTATCAAATTTAATGCTTGCCTTTGTGCATTTAAGGGGGACCTGAAATCGCCACTGACCTGGGAGGTCACTACCTGGGTTCCGGGACTACCGCAGCCCGAGCGCTGCTTGTTTTGCTGACACCGGGCTCTCTGCCTCACCGCTGCCTGCCCGCCGCTTTCCAACCACCGCGGCGAGGCTGCAGATCGGGGACTACATTCCCCAGCACCGCTGGCGCCTAGGAAGGCACGCATCCTGTCCCGCCCCCGGAGGTGCGCTTAAGGCCAGCACGAGCCCCGGGGGAGCGGGGGACCTGAAATCGCCACTGACCTGGGAGGTCACTACCTGGGTTCCGGGACTACCGCAGCCCGAGCGCTGCTTGTTTTGCTGACATCGGGCTCTCTGCCTCCCCGCTGCCTGCCCGCCGCTTTCCAACCACCGCGGCGAGGCTGCAGATCAGGGACTACATTCCCCAGCACCGCTTGCGCCTAGGAAGGCGCGCATCTTGTCCCGCCCCCGGAGGTGCGCTTAAGGCCAGCGCGAGCCCCGGGGGAGCGGGGGACCTGAAATCGCCACTGACCTGGGAGGTCACTACCTGGGTTCCGGGACTACCACAGCCCGAGCGCTGCTTGTTTTGCTGACACCGGGCTCTCTGCCTCCCCGCTGCCTGCCCGCCGCTTTCCAACCACCGCGGCGAGGCTGCAGACCGGGGACTACATTCCCCAGCACCGCTTGCGCCTAGGAAGGCGCGCATCCTGTCCCGCCCCCGGAGGTGCGCTTAAGGCCAGCGCGAGCCCCGGGGGAGCGGGGGACCTGAAATCGCCACTGACCTGGGAGGTCACTACCTGGGTTCCGGGACTACCGCAGCTCGAGCGCTGCTTGTTTTGCTGACATCGGGCTCCCTGCCTCCCCGCTGCCTGCCCGCCGCTTTCCAACCACCGCGGCGAGGCTGCAGATCGGGGACTACATTCCCCAGCACCGCTTGCGCCTAGAAAGACGCGCATCCTGTCCCGCCCCCGGAGGTGCGCTTAAGGCCAGCGCGAGCCCTGGGGGAGCGGGGGACCTGAAATCGCCACTGACCTGGGAGGTCACTACCTGGGTTCCGGGACTACCGCAGCCCGAGCGCTGCTTGTTTTGCTGACACCGGGCTCTCTGCCTCCCCGCTGCCTGCCCGCCACTTTCCAACCACCGCGGCGAGGCTGCAGATCGGGAACTACATTCCCCAGCACCGCTTGCGCCTAGGAAGGCGCGCATCCTGTCCCGCCCCCGGAGGTGCGCTTAAGGCCAGCGCGAGCCCCGGGGGAGCGGGGGACCTGAAATCGCCACTGACCTGGGAGGTCACTACCTGGGTTCCGGGACTACCGCAGCCCGAGCGCTGCTTGTTTTGCTGACACCGGGCTCTCTGCCTGCCCGCTGCCTGCCCGCCGCTTTCCAACCACCGCGGCGAGGCTGCAGATCGGGGACTACATTCCCAGCACCGCTTGCGCCTAGGAAGGCGCGCATCCTGTCCCGCCCCCGGAGGTGCGCTTAAGGCCAGCGCAAGCCCCCGCGTCGCGGGATCGCGCGCGGGTCGGCGCCCGGGGCTAAGCCCGGGCAAAGGGCGGGCCCTCTGTGGCCCTCAGAGGCCTAAGGAGGACGGGACGGGCCAGACCACTGACATTTCCTTCTAAGAGGTACTGGGACTCCCTTTAACATTTCTATCGACCTACTTTGGCGATTCGCATCATAACATGTCTATCTGGGAGGAGCTGAACGCCCTGTGCGGAACTAAATATGTCCCGGACATACTACCCACTATAAGCATAGCCACCAATCCAGATGATGTAACCGCCACCCTGCAGAATTCACCTCTTCACTCTAATAAACACCAATCCCCAGCCAATGTACTTCCGGGGGGGCCCAACACTAAAAGGAAGCACGATGATGACATTGTAAAAGAGAAGCAAGCCAAAATTCAAAAATTATGCTCCAGTCCCTCTCTTCTCCACTCCAACTCAATCACAGTGTCGGGGGATATGGCGCGTGGAAAAGTAGAAAACCGTCCATCACCTCTCCAACCAACTTTATTGGCACAGCTTGAGCACTTACTAACATCTCTCATATCACCACTGGTGGCCAAAATTAACGATCTGGGGGACAGGTTATCTGGTATTGAACTGACAATCAAAACGCATATTCCATCAAGTACCAAACCGGTATTATCAGACGCTCCTATACCCCTCACTATCCCGGAAAAACCCAAGCTGAATTCCCGCAAGAACGCTCATTCGCAAACATTACCTTTTTCAACAGGCTTTAAACTGCCCACAAAACACCCATTAATAAACCGTATTGAGGCTAAACCAGAACCCGAACCTGTTAGAATGCCACGAATTAACTTACCCCCTGAAGCCGCCCCTTATGTGACTGTTGTCTCTGGGATTCCACCACTAAATCATGGAAAACATGAAACACGTCAAGACCTGCTCAATAAGGTCATGCTCTAGTTACAGACCAATAGACCTCTGCCTCCTGACTTAGATGGGGGGATTCTAAGCGTTAGGAGGGTGGGGTGGTTGGGTTCAATGCCAAAAGCCATCCCTGGGGACTTGGTGCTAATCAAATTTAAGCACAGGAAAATAGTCCCTTATTTACGATCATGCAAGCAGAAAGAGGGGGATGGCCCAATTCGCATTTGGGATTTACACGACTTTTATCCGAGCATTCCGCCTATTCAGTCACAAAGAACGGCAGTAAAGAAGTATAACGTTTGCGGCGGGGGACTCTGTGCATTTAATGCCCCTAGTTTTCTAGCTCCTTACAGATTCGAACCTCTGTTGAAATACTGTACTTCCTGAGCACTATTCACAAGAGCCCACCTATAAGCATCCAAATCAATCAGAAAAACTGCTGACAGAGCCCTGCTTGGTGTCTTTCCCTAGATCCCTACTTTCCTAAATAGTACTGAATGTACGATTCTTTCTTATTCTTATTTTTTTCTTTATAGGTGCTCCACTTGACAGGGAATCGTTTTATATTGATTAGCTGATTCGTTTTATCAATTTAATCCTGTTTTTAACAATTGATATGTAATGAAATATGGATGTATTTTATTTGTGTTTTGCTGCTGCTTTTATGATTTTAAATCAAAAATCGAATAAAGCTAATTCTGATTCTGATTCTGAATGCAACAAGTCCTTAAAACAGAATATGATGTGTTATTTGGAGGCAAACACGTCATAGTTTTTGGAGATCTACTACAACTAACTCCTGTGAAAGGATAGCCAGTATAAAACAGTTACACATGAAGACACCAGAAAGTGCCTGGGAAGCATTGGAAATGTTAATATTTGGTCATATTTCGAATATTCAGAACTCATTACAAATATGCGACAGGCAAAGGACGCTGAGTATAAAAGTATTCTTGAAGATATATGAATTGGAAAAGTGAGTGAACACGGCAAAGAAGCTTTACAGGCACGATTACTTACAAATTTGTGTCCAAACGAAAATATATTCTCCCAGAGAATATATATAGAAAAATTGCAGAAAAGAAATCAGTGATATGCTTGATGCCAACTCTGCAACAATGTTCAATATTCAATGAAAAAATGCTGAAGTTAGAAAATCAAGAAATTATAAAACTGGAAGCTATTGATAGAATAGAGCATGAAGGAGCTACTATTATTTTGTCAGAAAAGTTGAAGTCAAAATTGGATTCTTTAGAAAAATCTATATCTAAAACTGCTGGTTTAGAAAAGAATCTATATTCATGTATAAATTGTCGGATAATTTTACGACGTAATTTACATGTGGAAAGAGGTTCAGTAAATGGAGCAGTGTTTAATGTTGTTGATTTTGTGAATTACCCAAATACAGATGACATTGAATTTTTGAAAATCAAATTTGATGAAATTGAAGAAGTACAACAATTGAGTAGTTGTTCAGCTCGATTTTTGCTTGTAAAAGATTTATATGTCCGCCGAAATCAGTTTCCTGTTTGTTTGGCATATGCGGTGACTATTCATAAATCTCAAGGTTTAAGTGTAGATGGTGCTTTGGTGAATATTGGAAGTACTGTGTTTAAAGAGGGTATGGCATATGTTGCTTTATCTCGAGTCAGAACTTTATCTGGATTATATCTGATTGATTTTGATGACACATAGATTAGTGCAGATGTAAATTGTGTAAGAGAGTATAATAGGTTAAGAAGAGAACATGCTCCCAATTTACCTCAATATACAGTATTTGAAAAGCGTGTGGTAAGTCGAAAAAGAAGATATGAGAAAAATTGTAGCGAGGTTGCAGAGAAAAGAAATAAACTAGATGAACCAGTGATAGTAAGCAAAAAGACAAAGGATTCTATTGAAGAGGTTGTTGGTTTTCAGTTTGAAAACAGTTCTTGTGTCAACTGCTATGCTAATGTAGTGGTTAATGTTGTTTTTTTTCTTGAAACTTTACTACAATAAATTGTTGAAAATCGGGACAAAAGATTTTGTTGTTTGTTGAATTCTGTGTTTGAAAAATGTAGTAGTGATAAAACTAAAATAGAAAGTGTTTCTGATATTCAAAATGTTTTAGAA
Source organism: Lissotriton helveticus (assembly GCF_964261635.1). Classification (NCBI taxonomy): domain Eukaryota; kingdom Metazoa; phylum Chordata; class Amphibia; order Caudata; family Salamandridae; genus Lissotriton; species Lissotriton helveticus. The sequence continues at coordinate 1,620,381,255 of NC_136061.1, forward strand.
ATATGTTCTGGTTTAAATCAATGTTCACAGAATATTCAGAAAGATTGTCAGGAATTTCTAATGTATATGCTTGTTGTATTGCAAGATGAAGGTATAGAAATTGAAAATCTTTTGGGCCTTTCTTATAAATGGCAACATGACTGTGACAATAGTTCATTTTCAAGTAGTACTGAAATAGACACTGAAAGATTTATATATTTGACTTTACCAGACTGAAAATCAGTGTCTTTTAATGATCTATTTAGAGAAGCAAATCAAAACATGGTCAGTACCCAATGTAACTCTCAAATGTTATCAACATTATTTATACAAAGATATGGACAGCATGTACTTTTTAATGCTGCAACGATGCAGACCTGATGGAAGACAACTTTAATTAAAAAATGTGTGGCTTCTCAACTATCAATATCAGGAAAAACTTTTGTAACTGTAGCAATTATTTTCCATGATGGGCCTTCTACAACATCAGGATTTTACACAGCTTTTTAAAAATGCACGATAGGCTTGACTCATTTTAATGATACTCAATTGATTTTTAAACAACGTTTGCCTTATGACTTACCAAATTCTTACCTAGTGCTTTTCCAACCCAAATTTTAGGGAAAATAATTGGCATGGGAAAATTACTGCTGTTAAGAAAGGGTAGTCTGGTGTTGAAAAATACTTTGAGAGTGAGAGTGATGAGGTTCAAAAAATTGTTGTAGTTGACGTAGAGGTAGTGTAAGTGGTATACAGCTCCTTGGTAAAATAAAGTATGAGCAGAGTGTGATTGGCATACCAGGTGATGTTGAGGTTCTGATAGCATGCTAGTTGTTTAAGGGTTTATGTACATGATAAATAGCATCGGGTGGAGGTATAACCATTGTTAGATGCTCCAAAAGATGTTGGTGCTTTTGATTCAGAAGGTTGGGAAACAGACGCTTAAGAGCACTATTAAGTAACTTCCAAACTAAGGATTTCACACATACTATTTGGCCATGAGGAATGATATGTGAAACAAAAAATGACTATTTCGGGTAAATGTTGTTAGCATATGTTTGTACATTACTTTATTTAGAGTGTATAAGAAAGAAGTAATAATGTTTTGTTACTTTGTGATTGTTGGTGATATTCCTTACTTCCGTAAATAGTTGTTGTTCGAAAAAGAGATTTAAGATATGTTTTTTTCTAATTGTTACATTCTTAATGAAAATGTTGAATGGGTTTTTTAAAGACAATCTTATTGATTGTCTTTTTTTTATGCCCGCTGTTATATGATGAGTACTATTGAACTCACTGTTTTCAGTGAAATTCAATTTATTCTGAGAACAGCAAAATAAAATACATAACATATTGTACATATTATTTTGTATTGTGAAATATATATTATAACTCAATTTGTTCTTCTCTTCCACAGATACTATATTTATTAAAATTAGATTATTAACTTTTCATTACTTATAAGGTGAGTATGAGAAACAAAAAATACTTTTTCATCACTCTCTTACTTCTCATTCTCTCTTTTCCTTTCTTCACTCTCTCTCCTACTCCCCTTCCTTTACTCATCTTACTCCCCATCCTTCATTCCCCTTACTCCCCTTCATTCACCTTTACACTCCTTCTCTCACCATCAGTACTCTTCTTTCATCATCACTAACTTTGTCCAACTCCCTCTTTCCCCTCTCTGTCCCTCACTTTTCTTTCCTATCTTCCTCCATCACTACCCTTGTCTTGCTGTATTGCTCAGTCTCTTCTCACTCCCCCCTTTCTCTCTTTCCTTCACATCATCTTTCACTCTCTTTCACTCACTCCACTTCTCTCACTCCCTCACTCCCTTTTGCTCACTCTCCTTCATTTGTTCCCTCCCTCACTCCCCTTTTCTCCATCCGTCTCTAAGTCTCTTCCTCTGTTTCAGTCACTATAACTGACTTACTCCCTCACAGTCCCTCACTTTCCCTCTCTTTCTCTCTCTCACTGTCTCCCTCTCTCTCCACCAATCTTCCTTTTCTTTCCTCTCTCCTTCCATAAATCCTTCTCTCTCACTCACTACTTTTTCCTCTATCTTAATATGCTTCTTTTTTCCTCCCTGTCACTGCCCTTCACTCAATCTCACTCCTCTTCTCCTACTTCCTATTCTCCTCTCTGTGCATCACTCCTATTCTCTTTCACCTGCTTCCATTCTCTCACTCCCTCTTACTCTCTTTCCCTCACTCCATCCGTCAATCCTCTTCCCTTACTTCACTTTCCTCATTCACTTTTGCTACCTCCCATTCGTTTAGTCCCCCACTCCCCTTCACTCCATTTTTCTCTCCCTCTCTTCCTCTGTCTCACTCAGTCTAACCGCCTCACTCCCTCTCACTTCTCCCTCTCTTTCTCTCTCACTCTCTCTCTCCCTCACCTTTACTGTCTTTCTATTTCTGTTCCCTTCACTCCTACTTTATCCCTCAGTCCCCTTTCCTTTCGCTTAATCTCCTTCCTTCTCTCTCATTCCCCTTTTGTCACCCTCATACCCCTTCTCTCACTGTTACTGCCTTTCACTCACCCTCAGTACTTTTCCCTCACTCACCTTCCCTCACTCCCCTTCCTTCACTTCTCTTTCCTCACTGCCTCACTTCATCTCACTTACTCCCCTTCGCTTATTCCTTCCCTCACTTTTTTTTCATTAATTTTTCTCTCCCTGTCTCACTCTCTCTCACTGGACCACTCCTTCTCAGTTCCTTGCTCTCCCTTGCTCTCACTCTGTCCCTCTCTCTCCCTTACCATTAAACTCCTTTCCTCTCTGTTTATATCACTCCTCCTCTCTTCCTCACTCATTTTCCCTCTCTCTTAGTTTTGTTCCTTCTTTCTCATTCATCTTCCCTCACCCTCATACTCCTCCCCTAACTGTCACTGCCCTTCACTCACCGTAACTTCCTCTACCCCTCTGCACTTCATCCTATCCGTATTTTTCACCCCTTTACTTTCCTGCTCCCTTTTCCCCACTCCCCCTTGCTCTGCTTCTCTCATTCCCCTTCCTCACTCTCCTTCCTTTACTCCTCTTTTGTCACTCCCTCACTCCATCTCACTTACTCCCCTTCGTTCACTCCCTCACTCACTTTTTTTCATCCACGTTTCTCTCCCTGTCTCTCTCTGTCGCACTCACTCTAACTGCCTCACTCCTTCTCTGTTCCTTGCTCTTCCTCTATCTCATTCTGTCCCTCTCTCTCCATTACCCTTAAACTCCGTCCTCTCTCTTTATATCACTCCTTCTCTCTCCCTCACTCATTTCCCCTCTCTCTTAATTTGGTTCCTTCTTTCTCATTCATCTTACCTTACCCTCATACTCCTTCCCTAACTGTCACTGTCCTTCACTCACCGTCACTCCCTTTCCCCCTCTGTACTTCCTGCTGTCTGTATTTCTCACCCTTTCACTTTCCCGTTCCCTTTTCCTCACTCCCCCTCGCTCTCCTTCTCTCACTCTATTCCTTACTCCCCTTCTCTCTCTTCCCTTTACTAACTCCCTCCATCCCCTCACCCAACTTCTCTCTCCTTCACTCCCCATCTCTCACTTTCCCTTACTCCCCTTTCTTCACTCATCATACTCACCTTTTCTCACTCATTCTCTCAGTCCCTTCCTCCCCTTCACTCACTCATTTCAGTCATTCATTTATACACTACACATTCATTCAAAATAAGTATGACACAGTATATAACAAATACAGCTCTTCTTGGAGAAGTGAAGTTAGTACTTAAAAAAACAGTTTTTTTGTCTTTCTGTTTTAAATTATTTTTTTAACAGTTTTATATGTTTTTCTTGTTTTTTCTTGTAACAAAAAACATAAACAGATAACGGAAAACAGTTCAACAGGAACAAAACAAAAAATTATGTGAGGGAGCTTGAGTGCTGTGCAACTTTAATTTCAATAAAATTCATACTCTGCTCTCCATAGGTGATGATCTCGTTGCAGAAATTACAACGAATATGTACATTAGCCAAAAATGGCCGGAAATCCAAACTTGATGTTGAAGGAGATGCTCCTGCTGTAGAGGTGCTGGGGACAGCAGCATGAGGATTGGAAGCAAGGGCTTTTGTAGAAACACGTGCAAAGTTCTTAGGATGCACATTTTTAACGTGTCGCATCGTGGTGTGGATGCTAAACAAATAATGCTTGCTCGGATTTCCCCTCAAAAGCACACTTCCACATATTCTGCAGGTTACCTTGGGGGCATTAACTTTTTTCACCCCTCAGGATAAGTGAAGAATTGCCAGATAAAGGACTCCTTCGTCTTCTTAGCAACTGGTTCTTCTTCCACAAACTCCACATTTGAGTCAGATGATGTATCTTCTGAGTGGTGTTGCTCTGCCATTTTTCAAGGTGAAAACCAGGAACAAAACTCCAAAGATCCTTCTCTCAGCAAAGTCAAAGAGATAGTGAGGGAAGTGGGTGGAGTTTTTGAAGATTCTGGAAAAGAAACTACTATAAACCAATCAAAAGTGTTGTTTTCAAGTCACATGACTTTACGTGCGCGCAACGTGCGCGCACACGTGCGCGCAACGTGCGCGCACACATGCGCGCACGCACGTTGCGCGACCGTCGCATTTGAATGACGTTTTACCCGATTTTCGTAAATACTTTTAAAAACGTCAAAAGTAGGCAGGGAAGTGACTCCCTGATCCCCTAGGCCTTCTCATGGGGTCCCTGAAGGACCCCGAAGGACAAAACCTCCTTTTTTTTTTTAAATCGCGAGGTGCGCGCATATTGTACGCACCCTCGAGGCTGAAGTGAGTCAAAAATAAAAGTGAAGAACGTGTAAAGGGGGCAGGGTAGAGACTCTCTGACCCTCTAGGACTTACCGCGAAGGGCAGAAAAAACTTTTTTTTAAAAAGAATCGCGAGGTGCACGCCCATTGCACGCACGTTGGAAAAAAACACACACAAAAAAAAGTTAAATAACAAATTTGAGTGTTTATATGTTGATTGAAGATGTAGACTATACTGTTCAACTTTATCCAAATCATAAAAATAAGCTGAGCCATTGCATATTACTGGATTCAGTCAATCTATTACAATATACAAAGGCAGTTTGTGGAAAAATAAATATATAAAAAATATAAAAATTGATACAGAAATAAGCATTTTAAAAACTTTGGAAATTCACTGAAAAAACCATAGGTTTCACACATGTCATAGTTAGAAATTAGCATTTAAAAAACCTTGGAAATTCCCTAAAAAAAACATAGGTTTAACACATGTTATAAATTTGAGATGTCATCAGTGATGTCATCAGTGATGTCACTGACCATGTCATGAATGATGTAATATGTGACATCATCAGCAGTTGATTGCGGGTGCGAGAAATATAGTTAGTACAACTAACTATATAGGAGCAATTTCAATGGTTTTTTAAATGCTAATTCCTAACTATATTAGGCCTGAAAGCTATGGTTTTTAAGTGAATTTGCAAGGTTTTTAAAATGCTAATTCCTAACTATATAAGGCCTGAAACCTATGGTTTTTTAAGTGAATATATATATATATATTACCTACTGGCGGTCGCCAGTAGGTATATATAGTTAGGATTGTTTTCCATAGGGAAATCGCAACATTCTATTGGGAATAACTTTGGCGCCGGTTGAGGAATCTTCCTGAATTTTTCCTTACCTTTGCCTCGCGACGCTCCGGTCCTTCCCTGAAAGTTTGGGGGTGATTCATCAAGCGGGGGTTGAGATAAAAGGGGGTCCCAAAACGTGTTTTCCCCATGTTAATTTCCATAGGGCGGTCGAACTCACGTTTAGCCCGAACGGCTGAATGGATTTCCACCAAACTTGGCAAAATTGTAGGGACTGGTAGCCCGATGTGCCTTTGCTATGTCTCAAGATATGTGCTCCAGTGGATTTTGAGTAATTTAGGTTCAAAAAAATGTCTATATCTATGGCAGCTTACCTGTGAGCTTACCGGTATGCTTACGGTACACGTACGTGCGCGTAAGGTACACGTACCTCTAGTGCGCGAGCTGCATTCTGATTGGCTGCCAATGTCTGTCAACACTCCAAAACAGAAACTGTTGGCAGCCATCTTGTGCCTCGGTAGACTGAGGCACAGGAAAGCAGAGAAACAAACGTGTAGAACTCAAAAAGGGGGAAGGGTAGAAGCATCCTGACCCCCTAGGCCTGCTCAGAAGGCCCAAAAAAAAAAAAAAAAAACGGAAAATCGCGGGGTACGCTTACGGTACGCGTACCGGTACGCGTACTGGTACGCGTACCGGTACGCGCACGGTGCGCGTACCTCATTTTTTTACAAGAAAAAAAAAAGATTTGGGCGCCTTGTAGAAACACTCTGACCCCCCGAGGGCTGTTCAGGTGGTCCCGTACGGATATTAACATATATAAATGTTATCCGCTAATAGAATTAGCATTTAAAAAACCTTGCGAGTTCACTGAAAAAAACAAAGGTTTCAGGCCTTATATAGTTAGGAATTAGCATTTAAAAAACCTTTGAAATTCACAGAAAAAACCATAGGTTTCACACCAGTTATAGTTAGGAATTAGCATTTAAAAAACCTATTAAATTCACTGAGAAAACCATAGGTTTGACACCAGTTATAGTTAGCTGAACATTTTACTCATACACACACACACACCCCACACACATACCCCCACATACACACACCCCACACCCACCCCTCCCACACACACCCCCCACACATACCCCACACACCGACACCTCCACCCACACCCAAACACCCCACACACCCACACCCACACACACACCTTACACACCCACACCCCCGCCTACACCCACACACCCCACACACCCCTACCCACACACCCCTCACTCCCCCCCCACACACACACACACACCTCACAGACACACCCCACACATCCCCCACACACACCTCACCCCTCCCCCCCACACACACACCTCTGACACACACCCCACACACACACACACACCACACACACACCTCTCTCACACACACACACACTCATCACACACATGCACACACCCACACACACCCCTACACACACACCCACATACACACCACACACACACACACACACATCCTACACACACACCCCACACACATACCCCCCCACACACACACGCCCCCATCCCCCCCACACACACACCACACACACTTATTATTTTTTCTTTTTTTGAGGGGGTGCCCCACACACATACCCCCACACACACACACCCCATACCCACCCCCCGACATACACCCCCCACACATACCTCATACACCCACACTTCCACCCACACCCAAACACCCCACACACCCACACACACACCTTACACACCCACACCCCCACCTACACCCACACACCCCACATACCCCCACCCACACACACCGCACTCCCCCCACACACACACACCTCACAGACACACCCCACACATCCCCCACACACACCTCACCCCTTCCACACACACACACACCTCTGACACACACCTCACACACACAGACCGCACACACCTCACACACACACACACACACTCCTCTCACACACCCCCCCCACACACACACCCACACACACACCCCCCCACACACTCATCAGTGATGTCACTGACCATGTCATGAATGATCTAATATGTGACATCATCAGCAGTGGATTGCGGGTGCCCGATATATACTTAGTACAACTAACTATATAGGAGCAATTTCAATGGTTTAGTATGAGTAAAATGTCCAGCTAACTATAACACCACTAAAACATATAGTTTTTTGATTGAATTTCAAAGGTTTTGTAAAAGCTAATTCCTAACTATATAACTCCTGAAACCTATGTTTTTTTCAGTGAATATATATATATATATATATATATATATATATATATATATATATATATATCGCGTACAAGTTACCTCCCGAAGAAAGAACTCAGAGGCCAGAGGGAGTTCAGGAAACCAGCACGTTTATTTTCTTAGGACCCCAGTGGCGGCGAATGCATTTCGGCTCTCAAAGCCTTCTTCAGCGCCCAATCACCGAGACATGGCTTCTCCAGGTAAACCCTCCCTGCTAAAATGCTTGGCAACACCTGGATCTCCTCCCCCTTATGATGTCGTCATACCCTGCAGTCCGGTTTGAATGAAGGGACCGCAATTCCCAGAATGCACAGTCTCGGCCAATCCAGGTGAGTAGTATGGAGGAGTGAGTAAACAATAGGTTCGGGGAGCCAGCAGGTCGGTAGGAGCAGGCACGCAGTCATGGACCCGAAGACAGTCCACTGCCGATTTCCTTGGTCCCTCGTACCGCTACAGCCTGTAACAACACACAGACAAACATCCACTCGGCAGGGGCAGTCAATGCGGACTGAGCTCCCAATCAGGAAAAATGCCTGGATCTCCCAAATGGTTCTGTGTGAGGTCAGGCGGTCACCGGAGCTTTTTCGATACCTCGAACATTGTGAAGCTGCAAGCAGCTGGTTGCCCAACTTAGTTCCGGGACACTTAGCGTAGCGGGGCCATCCGTTCTGCGTCGTAGGCTGGCGCAGCATACATCGCGTACAAGTTACCTCCCGAAGAAAGAACTCAGAGGCCAGAGGGAGTTCAGGAAACCAGCACGTTTATTTTCCTAGGACCCCAGTGGCGGCGAATGCATTTCGGCTCTCAAAGCCTTCTTCAGCGCCCAATCACCGAGACATGGCTTCTCCAGGTAAACCCTCCCTGCTAAAATGCTTGGCAACACCTGGATCTCCTCCCCCTTATGATGTCGTCATACCCTGCAGTCCGGTTTGAATGAAGGGACCGCAATTCCCAGAATGCACAGTCTCGGCCAATCCAGGTGAGTAGTATGGAGGAGTGAGTAAACAATAGGTTCGGGGAGCCAGCAGGTCGGTAGGAGCAGGCACGCAGTCATGGACCCGAAGACAGTCCACTGCCGATTTCCTTGGTCCCTCGTACCGCTACAGCCTGTAACAACACACAGACAAACATCCACTCGGCAGGGGCAGTCAATGCGGACTGAGCTCCCAATCAGGAAAAATGCCTGGATCTCCCAAATGGTTCTGTGTGAGGTCAGGCGGTCACTGGAGCTTTTTCGATACCTCGAACATTGTGAAGCTGCAAGCAGCTGGTTGCCCAACTTAGTTCCGGGACACTTAGCATAGCGGGGCCATCCGTTCTGCGTCGTAGGCTGGCGCAGCATACATCGCGTACAAGTTACCTCCCGAAGAAAGAACTCAGAGGCCAGAGGGAGTTCAGGAAACCAGCACGTTTATTTTCTTAGGACCCCAGTGGCGGTGAATGCATTTCGGCTCTCAAAGCCTTCTTCAGCGCCCAATCACCGAGACATGGCTTCTCCAGGTAAACCCTCCCTGCTAAAATGCTTGGCAACACCTGGATCTCCTCCCCCTTATGATGTCGTCATACCCTGCAGTCCGGTTTGAATGAAGGGACCGCAATTCCCAGAATGCACAGTCTCGGCCAATCCAGGTGAGTAGTATGGAGGAGTGAGTAAACAATAGGTTCGGGGAGCCAGCAGGTCGGTAGGAGCAGGCACGCAGTCATGGACCCGAAGACAGTCCACTGCCGATTTCCTTGGTCCCTCGTACCGCTACAGCCTGTAACAACACACAGACAAACATCCACTCGGCAGGGGCAGTCAATGCGGACTGAGCTCCCAATCAGGAAAAATGCCTGGATCTCCCAAATGGTTCTGTGTGAGGTCAGGCGGTCACCGGAGCTTTTTCGATACCTCGAACATTGTGAAGCTGCAAGCAGCTGGTTGCCCAACTTAGTTCCGGGACACTTAGCGTAGCGGGGCCATCCGTTCTGCGTCGTAGGCTGGCGCAGCATACATCGCGTACAAGTTACCTCCCGAAGAAAGAACTCAGAGGCCAGAGGGAGTTCAGGAAACCAGCACGTTTATTTTCTTAGGACCCCAGTGGCGGCGAATGCATTTCGGCTCTCAAAGCCTTCTTCAGCGCCCAATCACCGAGACATGGCTTCTCCAGGTAAACCCTCCCTGCTAAAATGCTTGGCAACACCTGGATCTCCTCCCCCTTATGATGTCGTCATACCCTGCAGTCCGGTTTGAATGAAGGGACCGCAATTCCCAGAATGCACAGTCTCGGCCAATCCAGGTGAGTAGTATGGAGGAGTGAGTAAACAATAGGTTCGGGGAGCCAGCAGGTCGGTAGGAGCAGGCACGCAGTCATGGACCCGAAGACAGTCCACTGCCGATTTCCTTGGTCCCTCGTACCGCTACAGCCTGTAACAACACACAGACAAACATCCACTCGGCAGGGGCAGTCAATGCGGACTGAGCTCCCAATCAGGAAAAATGCCTGGATCTCCCAAATGGTTCTGTGTGAGGTCAGGCGGTCACCGGAGCTTTTTCGATACCTCGAACATTGTGAAGCTGCAAGCAGCTGGTTGCCCAACTTAGTTCCGGGACACTTAGCGTAGCGGGGCCATCCGTTCTGCGTCGTAGGCTGGCGCAGCATACATCGCGTACAAGTTACCTCCCGAAGAAAGAACTCAGAGGCCAGAGGGAGTTCAGGAAACCAGCACGTTTATTTTCTTAGGACCCCAGTGGCGGCGAATGCATTTCGGCTCTCAAAGCCTTCTTCAGCGCCCAATCACCGAGACATGGCTTCTCCAGGTAAACCCTCCCTGCTAAAATGCTTGGCAACACCTGGATCTCCTCCCCCTTATGATGTCGTCATACCCTGCAGTCCGGTTTGAATGAAGGGACCGCAATTCCCAGAATGCACAGTCTCGGCCAATCCAGGTGAGTAGTATGGATACCCCCACCCACACACACCGCACTCCCCCCACACACACACACCTCACAGACACACCCCACACATCCCCCACACACACCTCACCCCTTCCACACACACACACACCTCTGACACACACCTCACACACACAGACCGCACACACCTCACACACACACACACACACACTCCTCTCACACACCCCCCCCACACACACACCCACACACACACCCCCCCACACACTCATCAGTGATGTCACTGACCATGTCATGAATGATCTAATATGTGACATCATCAGCAGTGGATTGCGGGTGCCCGATATATACTTAGTACAACTAACTATATAGGAGCAATTTCAATGGTTTAGTATGAGTAAAATGTCCAGCTAACTATAACACCACTAAAACATATAGTTTTTTGATAGGAATTAGCTTTTACAAAACCTTTGAAATTCAAACTATATAACTCCTGAAACCTATGTTTTTTTCAGTGAATATATATATATATATATATATATATACATATATATATATATATATATATATTATCTACTGGCCGTCGCCAGTATGTAGTTATAGTTAGGACCTACTTTCCATTGTAAATTCTACAACATTCTATTTGGAATAACTTTGGCGCTGGTGGACGAATCTTTGCAAATGTCTCCAAGAAAATGGCCTGCTCGGCTCCCCTCCTTCCCTGAAAGTTTGGGGGTGATTCGTCAAGTGGGGGCTGAAAAAAAAGGGGGTCCCAAAACGTGTTTTCCCCATGCAATTTTCCATAGGGACATTTAGCCAGGGCTACAGCCCGAACGGCTGAACGGTATTACACCAAATTTGGCAGAGAGGTAGTGTTCGGTACGCAGATTGTGCTTTTTGTTAAATGGTGTAAATCCGTTCAGTAGTTCCTGAGAAAATCAAAAGTAAAATCATAGTGATATCTATAGACTAAGTACTGCTCGCATATGGCAATCCGTTCAATTACGAGCACGAGCTGCATGCTGATTGGATGTCAACTGTCTGTCAACTCTCCAAACCAAGAAGTGTTGGCAGCCATCTTGTGCCTCGGTAGAACCAAGTCACAAGAAAACAGTAAAACAAAGTTGATAAATTAGGAAAGGGGGTAGGGTAGAAACATCCCGTTTTATTCTTAATTAGCCCCCCGGGGAACCAAATCCCGGGGGCAATTTTTTTTCCATAATGGGGGGCTTGTAAGGCCCTTCGAGCCCCGGGTTTTATTTTGAAGTATGCGGGGGGCTCACGACCCCACCTCGTGGCCCCTGGGACCGCCACTCCTCCAAGCTCCTCCAGGGGCCTCGTCCTGCCATTGTCCTGTGTATGCTCCTACCAGCTGCCCGCACAGTTTCATGGACCTGACAATGAGTTTCTAAGCGTAGCGTCCGTTGCAGTGTTCTTAGCCTTTTTGTTCTTTTGCTGACTTACCAGTTTGTGTTCAAGATTTGCCGTCTTATTTGTGTATCTTTCCTTTGTGTATCTTTTGTGTAGCCTTGTTTTGTGTATCTTCTTTTGTATCTGACTTTGTATATTCAGTGCTTGATCCAGTGTTCTGAACATAGCAGTACATCTACATGTACATGTAGTTTACTCCTATCCTTTCCCTCCCTCCACCCTAATTGACAAATTAATGGGGGGAGTCAAGTAAGGCACTCCTGTCGTCACTGGTTTACGTTTGCAGCACAGTAGGTAGGACATGGGTTAAGAAACCCAGCCTCCACCACTCTTGGACCCTCCCGGCTCTTGTTGACATCTCGTTTGCACTTGACCGTGGTTCTCCTGCAGTGTATTCTCATCATAGTCCAAGCACATACAATCCATCATTTTATCTGTTCTTGCCCATTCTGTGTGGTGTTATCGTCAGGACTTATTGCACATTATAGAATACCTTGAGTGTACCCGCTCTTAAAACGTCTCCACTAGCCATTGTACATGGAGATCTTGGACCACTCTTTTCATCTATTCTTGCATCCTGAGATGTAACCTCTTACCTGTGTTGTTCACCTCCTACTTTACCCTTTTAAATATTCAAATGTTCTTAGAAATACATTACTACTCCTTATCATCGGAAAAGTAACAAGTTTCTGAAATCATTTTATATGTGAGTTGTGTATGTTATCCTAATACACAACATTCCAATGAGAAGCTTTGTACCAATAATTAATGTGCTTTAGTTGCAGTGTTCTATCTTGTTTTGGTTTGTATGTCATTACAATCAAAGGTAACATATTCCTGTATATGCTAAATAAAGCACTTGACACAATGCATGGTGACACTGTATTTATTGTATTTATTTTTCGAATGTTGTCAAAATATTATACACTCAAATACAAAAAATGCTGATTACAGTAAGGATAAAATGAAGTGTTTATGTTTTTGTACAAGGACCTATAACATAAAAAATACAGTATGGAAAATCAACAAAAACAAGTTGGAAGACGGTTTCGAAATTAGTAACAGTGTCATAGAAGAGCTGAACATACTTTTTTGTAAGTAGCTATAATGAAGAGGAAAAATGAATGCTGCAGATATCAGGTGTGATGAAATCTTGGATGCTGATTTTGTGGAAGCATTAGATGACATCGAGTATTATTATATGACTTTTGAAATTGATAATCAGGAAAATGAAATACATGATTACATTTTTTTAGAAGCTCTATTAAATTATGAGATGTTACAAGAATACATTTATTATTATATATTAAAAATGGGTTGAGACACTCTTCTTGCAGAATTGTAATTATTCAGCTCGTACTGAAGTACTCATGATGCAAAGTGGGCCTTAGAGCATGGTCTGCTTCAAACCTCTATAGACTATGTATGCACTCTTCCATGCACCGTCAAACTTGTGTTTTATACCTTTAATACCCCAGTCTGTATCTTTACACTTCCAGCAAACACTATCACACTTCTGTTTTAATATTTTAGTGAGCCACACAGTACAATGTATCACATTTATTTTCTGTTACCACCTCAAACACTGATATTACAGTAAAGATTTTTTTAGAATATTTGCAATGCATCCAAAAATATTTTATGAAAGAAGTTGAAAGACTGATATTATAGTAAACAAGTTTTAAAAATAGTTTAAAGGTATCACAAAATATTTTATGTGAGCACTACAAACCTCAATATTACAGTTATGAAGTTGTGAAAATAGTTGCAGTTTAGCTTAAAATATTGAACGTGAGGAGCAAATAAATACTGTAACAACAAACATCAGTAAAGAAGTTCTGAAAATAGTTTCAATATATCACAAAAAGTCATTTCACTTCACTTAATTCTTTTCTATTGACAGATGTTATATCTTACTGATGGAAAATGTCACTTACACAGTAGGCATTTCTTTTTGGCATGTAGTGCTGTAGATTTAGATGCTTTTCATAGTCCTGCCATGTCGTGTTGTGTTTGGCCGAGGTATTCGATATAACAAAAAGGTTCGATAAAGGGCCTTGACTTTGAATCAGAATGTGAAATTCAAGAATAATTGCTAACCGCAGTTTAAAAAAAAGCAGCAAGTAGGTGTGTGTATGTGTAGATGATGTGTTGATTGAGTGGAAGATGAATAATGTAAAAAATAAGAAAGGCTGCAAGTGTGCAAATTACCCATTGCCTTTAGCTGGGGAAGTACTTACAACAAAAAGGCTCGATAAAGTCCTACGATTTTGAATCAGAATATGAAATTGAACAATAATTGATAACCTCAGCCAAAAAAGGCAGCAAGTGCGCAAATTTCCCACTGCCTTTGGTCGAGGTAGTAGCTACAACAAAAAGGCTCGATAAAGGGCCATGACTTGCAATCAGAATATGAAATTGAACAATAATTGATAACCCCTGCGAAGAAAGGCTGCAAGTGAGCAAATTTCCAGCTGCCTTCTGCTGGGGTAGTATCTCCATGAAAAAGGCTCGATAAATGGCCTTGACTTTGAATCAGAATATGAAATTGAAGAGCAATTGATAACCACAGCCAAGAAAGGCAGCAAGTAAGTGTGGGTATATGTGGATGATGTGTTCATTGAATGGAAGATGAATAAGGTAAAAAGTTAGAAAGGTTGAAGATGCGCAAAGTAACCACTCCCTTTTCAGGGAAGTATATCTTTGGATACCCAGCTCATTACACAGACTGTACATCACAAGAAAGGATGCATGTGTGGAAATTACCCACTGCTATTTACGGAAAGTAGTTACCAAGAAGCCTGAATAAAGGGAGTGCACTTTGAATTTGTATTACAAGAAGAATAATTGATAACCCGAGCCAAAAAAAGTAGCAAGTGTGCAAATTTCCTACTGCCTTTGGCCAGGGTAGTAATTACAACAAAAAGTCTCGATAAAGGGTCTTGACTTTGAATCAGAATATGGAATTGAACAATAATTGATAACCCCAGCCAAGAAAGGCAGCAAGTGTGCCAATTTTCCACTGCCTACAACAAAAAGGCTTTGTAAATGGCCTTGAGTTTGAATCAGAATATGAAATAGGTGTTACACTTAGTTTGGTTTCCACTGAGTTAGTGGTACCTGAAACAACAAGGTTCTGTGGAGTTTGCGAAGATGTGTGGTCCGGGCAGGACGTACTGATAGTAATGTGTCTTGTCTTGTGAATTCTGGCTTAGTAAGGGCAATTGGCGATTTTGTGTAGGTTTGAGGGAGGTTACTTTATTTGGTACTGCCCTTTATGCATAATGAATGAAGAATCAGTTAAATTCTGCCTGAATACGGCCATGTGGTGATGGCAGGAGGCAGCGATTAGCAAGAGCCCATGACTACATGACATTGATTACAGCTGTACAATATTGGTAATTTAGTGTGTGTGAATGCAGCGATGATAAGTGGTGGAACGAGTTAGTGGCGACTGAAGCAACAAAGTTCTGTGGAGTCTGCGATGATGCGTGGTCCAAGCAGGACGCATTGGTAGCAAAGTCTTTAAAATCAAGTTTTTTAATAAATATTGGTTGTCCATTCACAGAAGTAAGTTGAAGTTTATCTGCAAAAAGTATGATATATTTTTTTCTAAAGAAGACATAGTACAATTGTCTTTGCCTTAAATAAATCGAGACTAAATTCCATGTTGTCTGTCGTGCTGATGTGCTTCTGGTATCAAGCTGTAAACTCTGTTGATCGCAGTGTACATTTCAAGGCAGTAGTTAGTACAGCCATTGAGGAACGTTTTTTGTGGCATCCATTAACAAAATTGTCTCTGCCTTAAATAAATTAAGGCTAACTTGAATGCTGTTCATAGTGTAGACGGAAATCTGAATTGAAGTTGTGAACCCTGCTGTCCGCAGTGTAGATCGAAGGCAGTAGTTGACACAGACATGGAAGAATGATTTTTGTCACTTATTCAAACAAAATCTGAAGACATACAGTAGAATTATCTCTGCATTAAATAAATGAAGGCTGAATTTCCTACTGTTCAAACTTTAAGAAAATCTGAGGACATTGTGAAATTGTCTCTGTTTTAAATAAATCAAGATTGCATTGAATGTTTTATGTAGTGCTGGCGCTGTTGGTATCTAGTTGTCAACTCTACTGAGCACAGAATTGATTGAAGGCAGTTCTCAGCACACATACTGAAGAGAAATTTACATGCAAAGCTGAATTGAAGTTGTGAACCCTGCTATCTGCAATGTAAATCGAAGGTACTAATTGACACAAACATCGATGAAGGCTATATACAGTTAACAGAATCTGAGGACATAGTACAATTGTCTCTGCCTTAAAAACATCGAGACTAAATTCCATGTTGTCTGTAGTACTCATGCGCTCCTGGTAGCAAGTGGAAAACTCTGTTGTTCGCAGTGTACATTTGAAGGCAGTACTTAGTACAGACATTGAGGATTGTTTTTTTGTGGCATCCATTAACAAAATTGTCTCTGCCTTATATAAATAAAGTTGTGTCCAATTGTCTCTGCCTTAAAAATATCAAGACTGAATTCAATGTTGTCTGTAGTGCTGATGAGCTCCTGGTATCAAGCCGTAAACTCTGTTGATCGCAGTGTACATTTGAAGGCAGTACTTAGTACAGCCATTGAGGAACTTTTTTGTGGCATCCATTAACAAAATTGTCTCTGCCTTAGATAAATCAATTTGCAACTTGAATGCAGTCTGTAGTGTAGATGTAAAGCTGAATTCAAGTTGTGAACCCTGCTGTCTGCAGTGGTGATCGAAGGCTCTAGTCGATACAGACATAAGTCTGCGATGGTGTGGCATAACATAATGTCTCTTTAGTTGTAGTAGATCTCCAAAAACTATGACGTGTTTTCCTCTAAATAATACGTCACAACACTGTTTTAAAAATGTGCTGCATTCTTAAATGCACAAAGACAAGCATTAAGTTTGATACAATGCTCACCTCATCAATAATAAGAAGTTTCATTTTCTTCAAGACTCTTGAAACTTCACAACAAGCTTTTCCAGATAGCTTGTGGTATTCCAATTTGTTTGCATGCTCTACTGGTAGCATTAATAGACAGTGTAAAGTAATTCCTTGAATATTGTGTGCTGCCGACCCAGTTGGAGCAGTGACAACAGAAGACAAATGTAGCAAGTGTGCAATTTTCCCACTGCCTTCGGCAGGGGTAGTATCTACATGAAAAAGGCTCAATAAAGGGCCTTGACTTTGAATCACAATATGAAATTCAAGAATAATTGATAACCCCAGCCAAGAAAGGCAGCAAGTATACACATTTCTTACTTCCTTCACCTGGGGTAGTTGTTACAATAAAAAGGCTTGATAAAGGGCCTACACTTTGAATACGAATATGAAATAGAAGAACAGTTGATAACTATAGCCAAGAAAGGCAGCAAGTAGGTGTCTGTACGTGTAGATGATGTGTTGATTGAGTGGAAGATGAATAATTTAAAAAATAAGAAAGGCTGCAAGTGTGCAAATTACCCACCGCCTTTAGCTGGGGAAGTAGTTAGAACAAAAATGGTTGATAAAGGGCCTTGACTTTTAATCAGAATATGAAATTGAACAATAATTGATAATCCCAGCCAAGAAAGGGAGCAAGTGCGCAAATTTCCCACTGCCTTTGGTCGAGGTAGTTGATACAACAAAAAGGCTCGATAAAGGTCCTACACTTTGAATACGAATATGAAATTGAACAATAGTTCATAACGCCTACGAAGAAAATGCAGCAAGTTTGCAAATTTCCCACTGCCTTCTGTCGGGATAGTATCTACATGAAAAAGGCTCGATAAAGGGCCATTAGTTTGAATCGGAATATGAAATTTAAGAGTAATTGATAAACGTAGCCAAGAAAAGCAGCAAGTGTGCAAATTTTCCACTACCTTCGGCCGGAGTAGTAGCTACAACAAAAAGGCTCAATAAAGGGCCACGAGTTTGAATCAGAATATGAAATGTTCTCAAGATGATGACTTCTATTTCGATAATAAGTTTCTAATATATTTGTTTTCTCAATATCTGTACTTTGTGACTCTTTTTCTGCTAAATATTCAATTTCTTTAACAAATTTAAGTATTTGATTTCGTGTTGCAGCAAGACCTAGACTCACCCAAATGATTGTTCTAGATTTGGAGATCTACTACATGTTACTCCTGTAAAAGGACAACCAGTATTTGACACACTTGTGCTTTGAAGATACCAGAGACTCTTTGGGTAGAATTTGAAATGTTAATATTTGGTCATATTTTGAATATAAGGAACTTATTACAAATATGCGACAAGCAAATGATGCTGATTATGGAACTATTCTACAAGATATAAGAATTGGAAAAGTGACCGAATATGGCAAAGAAGCTTACTTACTTGTATATGATGTGTCGATTGAGTGGAAGATGAATAATGTAAAAAATAAGAAAGGCTGCAAGTATGCAAATTACCCACTGCCTTTAGCCGGGGAAGTAGTTACAACAAAAAGGCTCGATAATGGGCCTTGACTTTGAATCAGAATATAAAATTGAACAATAATTAAGAACCCCAGCCAAGAAAGGCAGCAAGTGCACAAATTTCTGACTGCCTTCGGCCGGGGTAGTAGCTACAACAAAAAGGCTCGATAAAGGGCCATGAGTTTGAATCAGAATATGAAGTTCAAGAGTAATTGATAACCTCAGCCAAAAAAGGCAGCAAGTGTTCAAATTTCCCACTGCCTTCGGCCGGGGTAGTTGATACAACAAAAAGGCTCGATAAAGGGCCATGAGTTTGAATCAGAATATGAAGTTCAAGAGTAATTGATAACCTCAGCCAAAAAAGGCAGCAAGTGTTCAAATTTCCCACTGCCTTCGGCCGGGGTAGTTGATACAACAAAAAGGCTCGATAAATGGCCTGCACTTTGAATAGGAATATGAAATTCGAGAATAATTGATAATCCCAGGCAAGAAAGGCAGCAAGTGTGCAAATTTCTGACTGCCTTCGGCCGGGGTAGTTGTTACAACAAAAAGGCTCGATAAAGGGCCTTGGCTTTCAATCAGAATATGAAATTGAAGAATAATTGATAACCCCAGCCAAAAAAGGCAGCAAGTAAGTGTGTGTATGTGTGGATGATGTGTTTATTGAATGGAAGATGAATAAGGTAAAAAGTTAGAAAGGCTGCAGACACGCAAAGTAACCACTGCCTTAAAAGGGAAGTAGATATTTGGATACCCAGCTCATTAAACAGACTGTGCGTCGCAAGAAAGGATACAAGTGTGGAAATTACCCACTGCCATTCACGGGAAGTAGTTACCAAGAAGGCTGAATTAGGGGCCTGCATTTTGAATTTAAATTACTTGAAGAATAATTGATAACCCCAGCGAAGAAAGGCAGCAAGTGTGCAAATTTCTTACTGCCTTCGGCTGGGGTAGTTGTTACAACAAAAAGGCTCGATAAGGGCCCGCACTTTGAATACGAATATGAAATAGAAGAATAGTTGATAACCATAGCCAAGAAAGGCAGCAAATAGGTGTGTGTATATGTAGATGATGTGTTGATTGAGTGGAAGATGAATAATGTAAAAAATAAGAAAGGCTGCACGTGTGCAAATTACCCACTGCCTTTAGCTGGGGAAGTAGTTTCAACAAAAAGGCTTGATAAACGGCCTTGACTTTGAATCAGAATATGAAATTGAACAATAATTGATAACCCCAGCCAAGAAAGGCAGAAAGTGTGCAAATTTCCCACTGCCTTGGGCCGGGGTAGTAGCTACAAAAAAAAGGCTTGATAAAGGGCCCGCACTGTGAATAAGAATATGAAATTGAACAATAGTTCATATCCTCTGCGAAGAAAGGCAGAAAATGCTCAAATTTCCCACTGCCTTCTGCCGGGGTAGTATCTACATGGAAAAGGCTTGATAAAGGGCCATGAGTTTGAATCAGAATATGAAATTCAAGATTACTGTATTTTCTGGTGCATAAGACGACTGGGCGTATAAGACGACCCCCTACTTTTCCTGTTAAAATATGGAGTTTGGGCTATACTCGCCGTATAAGACTACCCTGAGTTCTGTCCAATGTGGGGTGCCTCTTCTTAATGCACACTTACCCACTGAGTCGCCTCTGTGCTAACATCACCGGCAGGCTGCGCTGGTGTTTGTTTTGCTCAGCCCATAACATGGTAGTGATCGCGGTAAGTGAGAGCTGTGGAGAGATGTATGGTGTTACAGGGGTGACTTTGGGGTGACTTTGTTTCCCGCTATCATTCACAGGCATGACTGACATAAATTGCCTCTGTCCTGGCATTTCTTCGTAGAAAATGGCGATCATTTTCCTGCCGGTGCAGTGACAATGTTTTGGCGTGTGGGTGGCTTCCTATTCGTTTTTTATTTACCGGCGTATAAGACGACCCCCGACTTCTGGGAAGATTTTCAAGGGTTAAAAAGTCATCTTATATGCTGGAAAATACGGTAATTTTTAACCCTAGCCAAGAAAGGCAGCAAGTGTGCAAATTTCTCACTGCCTTCGCCAGGGGTAGTTGATACAACAATAAAGCTCGATAAACGGCCTGCACTTTGAATAGGAATATGAAATTGAACAATAGTTGATAACCCCTGCAAAGAAAGGCAGCAAGTGCGCACATTTCCCACTGCCTTCTGCCGGGGTAGTATCTACATGAAAAAGGCTCGATAAAGAGCCTTGACTTGGAATCAGAATATGAAATTGAAGAGTAATTGATAAGCCCAGCCAAAAAAGGCAGCAAGTAAGTGTGTGTATGTGTGGATGATGTGTTCATTGAATGGAAGATGAATAAGGTAAAAAAAGTTAGAAAGGCTGCAGACGCGCAAAGTAACCAATGCCTTATCAGGGAAGTAGATCTTCGGATACCCAGCTCATTACACAGACTGTGCATAGCAAGAAAGGATGCAAATGTGGAAATTACCCACTGCCATTCACAGGAAGTAGTTACCAAGAAGGCTGAATAAAGGGCCTGCCTTTCAAATTTGAATTACTTTAAAAATAATTGATAACCCTAGACACGAAAAGCTGCAAGTGTTCAAAATTCCCACTGCCTTCGGACAGGGTAGTAGCTACAGCAAAAAGGCTTGATAAGGGGCCTGCACTTTGAATACAGTTATGAAATAGAAGAATAGTTGATACCATAGCCAAGAAAGGCAGCAAGTAGGTGTGTACGTGTACATGGTGTGTTGATTGAGTGGAAGATGAATAATGTAAAAAATAAGAAAGGCTGCAAGTGTGCAAATTACCCACTGCCATCACGTGTATTAGTTACCAAGAAGGCTCAATAGAGGGCCTGCACTTTGAATTAGAATAACAAACAGAAGAATTGATAACCATAGTCCATACTGGCTCTTTTTTAATATTGGTAGACTTTTGTTAAGCTTTTTATTATACATGAACGGCAGGAAGTGCGCATATTACCCACTGCCATTCACTAGTAATAGTTACCAATAAGGTTCAATAAAGGGCCTGCACCTTGAATTTGTATTACAAGAAGAATATTTGATAACCCCAGCCAAGAAAAGCAGCAAGTGTGAAAATTTCCCACTGCCTTCGGCCGGGGTAGTAGCTACAACAAAAAGGCTCGATAAAGGGCTTCGACTTTGAATCAGAATATGAAATTCAAGAATAATTGATAACCTCAGCCAAGAAAGGAAGCAAGTGCGCAAATTTCCTACTGCTTTCGGCTGGGGTTGTAGCTGCAACAAAAAGGCTCAATAAAGGGCCTTGACTTTGAATCAGAATATGAAATTCAAGAATAATTGATAACCCCAGCCAAG
This sequence comes from Lissotriton helveticus, assembly GCF_964261635.1. NCBI lineage: Eukaryota > Metazoa > Chordata > Amphibia > Caudata > Salamandridae > Lissotriton > Lissotriton helveticus. Next base: position 1,620,403,117 of record NC_136061.1, read on the forward strand.
AAACGCAGCAAGTTTGCAAATTTCTTACTGCCTTCGGCCGGGTAGTTGTTACAACAAAAAGGCTCGATAAAAGGCCTGCACTTTGAATACGAATATGAAATAGAATAGTTTATATCCATAGCCAAGAAAGGCAGCAAGTAGGTGTGTGTACGTGTTGATGATGTGTTGATTGAGTGGAAGATGAATAATGTAAAAATAAGAAAGGCTGCAAGTGTGCAAATTATCCACTGCTTTTAGATGGGGAAGTAGTTACCACAAAAATGCTTGATAAACGGCCTTGACTTTGAATCAGAATATGAAATCGAACAATAATTGATAACCCCAGTCAAGAATGGCAGCAAGTGTGCAAATTTCCCTCTGCCTTCGGTCAGGGTAGTTGTTACAACAAAAAAGCTCGATAAATGTCTAAAGACTAATGTGGAGGATAGCAATGCTCCTGTTTCCTGTGTTTTATCAGGTCGATATCCCCATATACAACTAAGCGTGTGTTGGCTGCGAACCACGGACGGACGTCAGAAGCACTGTGAGCGCGCACGTAAGCTTGGGCGGACTGGTGAGGGGAGAGCGAGGCGTAGCGGAGCGGAGCACAGGTGGTGCACAGGCGGCTTCAGGCTCCGGGCTGAGCACGGCGGTGGCGGCAGTTGTAGCAGGGCGTTGCGGGTCAGTGGTGGTCACGGGAGACACGGGAGACAGTGACGGCGGGGGTCGGCAGGGCCAAGTAAGTGGCTTGTGCGGCTTGTGCGGGTTGTGCGGGTTGTACTGGTGCTAGTGCCGGTGCTGGTGCTGACCTGGCCACCTAAGGCCCGGAGTCCTGAGTCGATTAGGACTGCGGACGCCCTGAACTGCCGAGACCACGGTCAGTCAGCCTGCACTTTTCCTGCACTTTCTCTGCGCTGTGCCAGTCCTAGTCCTGGTCCCCTTACCCGGGGCCTGTGGTGGTAGCCTGAACCCTTGGTCTGCTTTCACCCTCGCTTGTCTCCTGCTCTGTCCTCGGCCCTCGGTCCTGGGTTCTTGGCCCTTGGCCCTTGGTCCTTTGGTCCTTCGGGCTGGGTCTGGTTTTGACCTCTCCTCCAACTGCCCTGCTCGGTGTGAGTCACCTGCCCAGGCTGTTATTCCGCCCCCTCTAGCCGTCGCAGCTTGGTACTGTACCTGGTTCTTACAGCTCCTCAGCAGCGTGCTCTGCCCCCCTTCCCTGTCGGCCTGCCTCTTTTGGGTGCCCGCTCGCCGAGTTCTAGTCAGCCCTGGTTCTGCTCCCCCTCCCCCCGCTACCCATTGCCAGCACCTCCGGCCCTACCGCCAGGCAAGATTTGGTCCGTGTTGGCTCACCCGGCACCCCCATCCACCCCCCCACTCGCTCTCACTGTGTCTTCACTTGGTTGTGCAGGTTTGCGAGTCGTGGGGGCCATACCTGGTGTGGGGGTCTGGGAGTCAGCCCCTGGTGTCAAGTCTCAGGAGTGTGGATAGGGTCTCGTTGGCGGTGAAAGGCGAGGGGTAGTGTTGGGACAAAGAGCGCGGGGGTGCCTGCGCGCCATGCCCATCGTCAACTGTCTTTGTTGGCTAGGCCAAGACAAGATTTAGCACTCCTGGTCTCCCGGGCCCAGTGCCAAGCTGTTTCTTCACGTCTCCCTCTGATCCCCAGGACCACTTCTTGGTCTGGCTGTCAACAACACACCGGACGACAGAGGACCCATCCGAACCAGTGATACAACTCATTGACCCTGACCCAGACCCAGACTCAGACTCAGACTTAGACTCAGAAATAAGTTCTGCATAATAACAGAAGGGATGAGATCTGGGAAAATAAGAAAAGCACCTGCCGCACTAAGGGGCCGATTATGATTGCGGTTTTTCCGCATCCTCCGGCCCGGCGGAAGTGTCCCCCAGCCCGGAGGATGCAGAAAAACCGCTGCGGAGCCTTCAAAGACCCCCCACCAGATTAGGATGGCTGGGGGGTCAGGAAGACCGTCCGCAGCTTTTCTGCCGCGGTCGCCTTCCGAGCGGCGGAAAAGCTCTAACATGTCTGGCGGTGTCTATCAGACACCGCCAGGCATATTAGGATGTCTGCAGTTCCATGCCTTTCCACGGCGGCATTTCCGCCGTGGAAAGGCATACGGACTTTTGTTTGGGGGCCCCTTGTGGGCCCCCAGGGGTGAAGGGGGGGGTGGTGGTTGCACATGGGGGGTACCTATGGTACCCCCTGCCTTTGCGTGCATGAAGTGGCAGGCACCGCGTGGTGCCTGCTGCTTTGTGCATGCAAATGCACTGCTTTCATTTTTTTAATTGCGGCGGGTGCTGCTTAAAGCAGCACCCGCCGCAATGTAAAAAATACAGGATGTGACCGCCAGGGTGGCGGTCACATCCTAATTTGCACGGAGGGACCGCCACTGCCCCTGCGGACGGTCCCTCCTACTCTGGGGTGGTCCGCCATCCTAATCGGCCCCTAAGTCGTAAAAAATGTAAACGATCGACCTCAGACGTGGAGGGTTCCCCAGTCAGCTCTATGAACCCATCAACCTCCACGGTCACACCGAGGGATTGCAATTCCCAACTTAACGCAGGGCAACACAACAGCAACATGTACTCACCCTCTCACGCAACACTCTAGAATGCATTAAAAACCTCCTCTCTTTTGGACTACTTCAAAAAAGCACCTAGGGGAGCGAAGTACCCCGCATCAGCCCAAGTCCCTGAGGGAACCAAGTTTTGCGACCTCCAGCAACTTACTGAGCCAAGTGAGCACTTGTCTCTACAGCCTCAATCATCAATCAAGAAATCTGTTTTAACACCGGTCGTTTTTATTTTTGGATCATCAATCGATGACCAGATCATTGCCCCGGAGCGCTCCATGAGGGCAACTCAAAATCCATCACCAACTCATCAATCCTCATTGTCAGCTTTCTCCCCCTCATGCCATCTGTAAGCAAGAGGCCTGTCCCAACCAACCATTTTCCAAGAGTCTCATTCATAATTGCAGTATCCAACCATAGTTATCCTCGCAAGCAGAGAACCTTCCAATTACGCACCCACAAAACTCTCTTTTAACTTTTCCACACATTCACACCCAAAAAGATGCAGTGTCCAAATTTGAAATATTTAGCTCTTGCTCACCACAGGGCTCAAGACCTTCTGAGACCTGTTCAGAGTCAATTGAACTTCAACCGCGACTATTTTCACCTCCAGCAGCGGTAACAGCTTTCCCAAAGTCTCCACAAAAAACTGACTCAAATGATCAATTGCTATCGGACCTGTCTTTCTTTTTCAAAAACCCTCAAACTACAGCTAAGTCTAGAGCAATACTTGACCCAAACCCAGATGAATGAACAACAACTAGTATTTGGCCTCAACTTCTCCCAACCTTTCAATCTACAGTCACGGCCTTAAACTATCATTCTGACAAACTGAACATGCAGGTGGATTTATTGAACACCCTAGCCCTATTTACAGCAGGGATTGACAAAAAGTTGGAAAAATTGAACACCTTAATAATAGGAGCGCAATCGTCATCCAAACTAGTCCAGTCAGTCTGCTGTTGTTCGCCCATCATTGACTCAAGTCAAGTCAAGTCAAGTCAAGTCAAAGCTCACTTTATTCGATTAGATAAAAATCATAAAAGTATGCTATACAAATACATAAAAACATCATACAAAGCTTTAAAAATACTGTACATTTTAAAATTGATTAACAATACATATAGAATGACCTAGCACACAAGAATAACACTGTTATCAGGGAATAATTCATATTCCTTCTTTTTAAAAATATATGTAAATTGGAGCAAAGCTTAGAAATTAATTCATACTACCAGGTATAGGGCAAACATTTACATTAGCTCCATCTAGACTGGTATGGGATCTCTTCCGTCTAGCACGGATAGATGCAATCAAAAAATTGGCTACACAGAACATCACCCGATGATTTTCCATTAATTGTAAGAACAACAATGCTGGTTTCAGCTGTAAAAACCCCATTTCCCTCAAAAGAGGCTTGATATACTTTGCCCTGCCTTCAGAGAAGAAGGGACAAAAAAAATAAAATGTGTCAAATCCTGATCGGAAAAATTATCACATTCACATGGAGCATTTTCCCTTGGCATACACCAATTTTCATAATTACCCAACAGAAAGTGTGCCTGATTGAATCTAAATTTGGTTAGCAACCAACGATGATAAGGACGTGTAACAACAGTCAGATAAGGTTCCATTGACATTGAATTAATCAACAAAAAATGTGATCTTACTGTTGGTTTAGAGATTTCAATCGACTCTCGATCCATTTCTCGGGACCTAATGAAATTCTGTTTTACCCAGTTAATATCATCTTTACTCAAATTTTCCGGATTTGAGTATAATTCCGGGCGACCCATGAGTGCAGTAGATGTTTTGATGTATGCCAACCATTTGATATCAGCCACTCTATCCCGCCCCAAACAATCCTTAATAATTTTATGATTCAGTGTAAGTTTGGGGTTAAGCCAAGTTCTGATCCATAATAAAAGCGGTGCCATGTTTAACATGTCCGCAATGTAGCCCATACCCAGCTCTGCATGGACCGCAAAAGATGAAGTGGATTGGGGAAGGCCCAGGAGAGATCGTAAAAATTTGTTTTCCTCTCTCTGAATCAAAGTTAGACCTTTATAACCCCAGATTGCTGCCCCATACCTGGCTATGGCCATAGTTTTGGCTCTGTAAATCGCCAAAATGGTCTCAGGAGGTTTCCCACCCAATCTTTTTGCAAAGCCAAGTATTGCGGCCGATGACTTTTTCACTGCTACTCTTTTATTTGCCACTTGGGGGGCCCAGCTGCCCAGGTCATCAAACACCACACCCAGGTATGTGAAGATTCTTACTTTTGATATTACTGAGCCATTGCACAAGAGCGTCTTGGTATTATTCCTCCCTTTCCCCACAAACATCACGTGCGATTTCTCCACATTAATTACAAGTTCAAGGTTTTGCATAAAATTCCCAAAGGAGTTTAAGAGGCGTTGCAAGCCTATGGGAGTCCTGGACAGCAGCACTGTATCGTCCGCATATAGTAATACTGGTAATTTAGTACCCCCCATACATGGGACGTCTGCAGATGCCGCCGCCAAATTTGCACTTAACGCATTAATATATAAAGAAAATAACATTGGGGCCAAAATACACCCCTGTCGTACTCCCCTCCCGGATTTAAAATCAGCCGTACACTTCCCATCTTGTGACATGCGTATAGCCGCTTTCAGGTCCCTATGCAAATCGGCCATGAAGTACACCAATGCCTGGTCTAGGCCCATATCCAGGAGCATGGTCCAAAGCTTTGACCTATTAACTAGGTCAAAAGCTGTGGACAGGTCCATAAACGCTAGATAGATTGACCCCCCTGCAGCCACAGTGTATTTGCTGACTATTAGTTGTAGGTTGAGGCACTGGTCCTCAGTACCTCTACCAGATCTGAAACCATACTGTGCATCACACAAGATGTCATTGTTGGTTTCCCACGTTGCAATCTTATTTAGGATCACCTTCCCTAATATTTTAAAAGACGAATCCAACAATGATATCGGCCTATAACATCTTGCGTCCCCCCTCTGGCCCTTTTTGAAAATAGGGACTATTATAGACCGTGACCAGGTCGTAGGCAATCTTCTTTTGTCAATGCTGGCTGTATTAAAAATATTTGCAAGGGCAATAGACCATATGGAAGGGTTAGATTTATACATATCTGCAGGGACCCCATCTGGGCCCGGGGCCTTATGAGCAGTTGTATCTTCAATAGCCTTTAGGACTTCCTTAATAGTGAACCGCAAAGGTGACCCTGGTTGTTCACTTAGTGTTGGTGCAAATGGGTCTATCTGAAGATTACTCCCATATATTTTTTCGAAATGGAGCAACCAGTCTTTTTCCGATATATTTAGTTCCAGCGGGGAGTTTTCCTTCTCGCTGAACAAGGGTGTATTTATGATTTCCCAAAATTTGGAACTATCCTTCAGGGTGGCCCGGTCATAGAGTGAGTCCCAAGCATTATTCTTAATCTCTTTCTTACGTATCTCTACAACAGATTTATAATTTTTCCTTAATCTAGCCACTACTTCGGTATCCCGGGGTGACTTTTTTAATGCTGTCAATAAATCTCTGTGGGCCTTTGAGCATTTTGCATCAAACCACCCATGCAGTTTTTGCTCCTTGTGTTTCGTCTTAGATGTTAAAATCAAGCTTACTTGTTTACAAATAATATCAAAGGAGGTAATAATGTCACCTCCAAACCTAAGAGGGTCCAGACAGGTGTTGATTTCATCTCCCACCTTCTCGGTAAGTTCACAGAAAAAATCCTCTGGGATAATTTTACCCCACTTGACCCGCCTCCCCTGGTCTTGCACAGATAAATCCAAAGGTGGGGCGGTCTTTGTAGATGTAGCTAGTATCGCTAAATTTTTGTTACTTAATTCCATAACTACTAGGTTATGGTCGCTAAAAGTACTTTGTACAGCATTATAAAAAATAACATTTTGTAACAAACCTGGGGACACAAATATAAAGTCAATAATAGAGTTCGAATCTCTTGCGCTATAAGTGGCTACCCGTTCATTAGGGTCGATAAACTCTGGCTCAGATAAATCAATATCAGACAGTAGTTCTTCTAACGCAACCCCCTTTATAGAGTGTTCAAAATGAGATTGAGGGAGACAATCCATATCTGAGTACACCCTGTACTGACAATTTTGCTGACACAAATGTATATTAAAATCCCCAAGCAAAATTAAATGAACAAAAGTGGTTTGACTATCCTTATATGTAGTTAAAAATTTTGCTAAAACGTTCATGTTTTCGTTACAGTGCATACCATGAGGCGCATTATAGAAGTTCACATAAAGTATCTTAACATTATTGGGTAAGGTTATTTCACAGGCTAAGAGATTATGGGAAGTGGTGCTTACGATCTGCACAGCTCTCCATTGACTCTCTCTCCTCGCTCCCATCTTTTTTAACTACTGTAATCAACGAAGTTAAGCTGTTGAAGGGTGACCGAGCAACTGAATGCCGCGACCAGTTACTTCATAAATCCCAATTGCCCAAACCGGAATTGGTCGACCCCTTGACCACGTCCGCAACTGGGACTTTGGTGATCGGGGATCTAAGATCTTCCTCAAACCAGACCGACCACCTCCAAGACTCCCCTCAAGAACAAGGCTTTCCACCTTCTGCGGCTTTCAAACCATCGTCGGCCATAAGTCCTCAGACAGAGAGTGGGGACCCTCATCTTACCAGTAACAACGCTGTAGAGTCTCTCGCCAAATCAGCTGCTGCTCCAGCTCTTAACCCTGAAGCATTTCCTGTCCCCTGGCAGCCTGCAGTAAGCGAGAATGTAAACGTCAACACAAACAAAGAAATGAACTAAGATCAAACCCATCAGTGGATCTTCCTAAGCTCTTCCCACTGTTTATAACTGCTGATAACAAAAAGGTCACAAGCGTCTCATATCCACCACCGATTTCAACAGCCATCTGTCATGGCCCCCTAATGGCCAAGCTAGCCTCAAATGCCAGTCAACACATGTCTGCGTGGCATTCCGATCGAAATGCTTCACCCGTGAAAATAGAGGCTCCTGACTTGCAGTCCGGGATCGAAAAAACAAAGGGTATACCTAACGTCCCAACACCAATGAGGACGATAGACACGTCAACCCAACAACAACTAGTCTCCCTTTCAAGTCTTCCCTACTCTGAAAAACTAAATACTAGTCCCATCCCCTTGAAAGTAATTTTTACTAATGCTTCAACCGCACCTAAGGAACCCCAGACGTCTAGACAAGGTCCCAGAGATCCACTACAACATCATCAGGGACTAGACTTAGGCTTTCGAATTTATAATCCCATCCTGCCTAAATCTAGCCCTACAACTCATAGTGCCAAATCTGACCTTCAACACTTCAAAATACTCCTTGTTCCTGAATATATATCAAAAGGACGGCACAACATCTTAAGTAGAGCAATCATAATTAAATTAGCAAACGGTGCCCCGAGACTTGAGGTACTGACATCCGACGAGATAGAGTCCATTGAATTTTTGCCACCAAGAGGATCTCAATCCGCGGAGCCCACCCTGATGACATTTAGATATGACACATGGGCACGATTATTCTTAGCCCAAAAGGACACCTTTCAGCAATGGGGAATTAAAATCCAGCCCTACTGCACTCCAGGTTACCCCACAGCGCTATTACAGGCCCCAGCCACCTCGAAAAGATCACCTGGAGTAAAAAACGGGCCTTATTCAATTCTAAAAAATGCCTTAGGCACGTCTCAATTGACTGAAAATCCATGGGCCAAAGCCCCTATGAGTGAAAAAACTCCAGATTGGGGATGGCTTCCGGCCGCCCTGTCCCGAAAAGCATCAGACTGACCACTGGGAATCCACCTTGTATTCCCAAACCGCAATGACTCGGCTCAATCAAGACCCCAAGCATCATCGCCTACAATCCTTTCAAACTCTGATTCGCAGCTGCCTTTCACACTGTGCTTATGGAACATTAGTGGTCACCATCAGAAAACGACCAATCTGGAGACGCACAATTTTACATTTGGGCACGAATTAATAGCCCTTCAAGAAACATGGGCTATTCAAAACTGCCCAGTGATGGGCTTCATGGAATATTGGAAACCTGCAACTAGAGCCTGTACTTATGGCCACCCCAAAGGCGGTTTGTCGATTTATGTCTCAAATAACTTAAAAGGCCCGATCGAGCAACTGAACTTTGAGGAGGACTGGTAACTCGGAGTAAAAATTAGCTCATGGAGCGAACACCGATCGCTCCTTTTACTAAACGTTTACATTAACCCAAGTAGACGTTCGAAAAAGGAGCATCGAACACGTCTAATTAAAATCAGGAGTGACCTGGCTATTGATTATCCTCACTCTGATTGCATGATCACCGGAGACTACAACACTAACCTCTTCCAGGGAACGCCCGCTGACTTTCAAGGGCTCTCTCCATTTACATCAGCAGAAATAGAGGCACAGTCAAAACCACCAAATCAAGCATATTGTGGCCTAGGAGAGCTCTGTGTGTTGCAACTTTATAGTGCTGGTCTTTTGATAATGAATGGGAGATCCTTGAAAGACACCCCACCAAAGTGGACCTGGACAAACGGTCGCAAACAATCCTATCTTGACTACACCATCTGTAACGCAGCCCTGTTGCAACACTTGGGTAATTACAGTATTTGGTTTTTCTTTGTTCGCCATAAGTTGGCAGGGTATGCTCAGACGTGAGTCCCTTGCTCACTTTGCCATTGGATTCCAGCAAGACGGGCTAAAGGCGGCTGAAATGCCAGAAACCGGTCCTCGGTAGCTTGTTTCCGTTCCAGGGAAGGCATGGCTTGGCAGTTCGGGCTGGACTGTTCCCATGAGGCACAGGGTCAAACTGATTTGTATATTGCCATGTCTGAACTGGGGTGGCAGAGTGGGCTAAAGAACGGTGATGGATTAAACCCAGATCAGTTGACTGGGGGTGAGTGCTTGTATTGTCAACGCTCCGTCCATCATTTCCTTTGGTTTTTCTTTGTTCGCCATAAGTTGGTAGGGTATGCTCAGACGTGAGTCCCTTGCTCACTTTGCCAGTGGATTCAAGTAAGCCGGGCTAAAGATGGCTGAAATGCCAGAAACCGGTCCTCGGTAGCTTGTTTCCGGTCCTGGGAAGGCATGGCTTGGCAGTTCGGGCTGGACTGTTCCCATGAGGCACAAGGTCAGACTGATTTGCATATGGCCATGTCTGAACCGGGGTGGCAGAGTGGGCTAAAGAACGGTCATGGATTAAACCCAGATCAGTTGACTGGGGGTGAGTGCTTGTATTGTCAACGCTCCGTCCATCATTTCCTTTGTTTTTTCTTTGTTCGCCATAAGTTGGTAGGGTATGCTCAGACGTGAGTCCCTTGCTCACTTTGCCATTGGATTCCAGCAAGCCGGGCTGAAGACGGCTGAAATGCCAGAAACCGGTCCTCGGTAGCTTGTTTCCGTTCCAGGGAAGGCTTGGCTTGGCAGTTCGGGCTGGACTGTTCCCATGAGGCACAGGGTCAAACTGATTTGTATATTGCCATGTCTGAACTGGGGTGGCAGAGTGGGCTAAAGAACGGTGATGGATTAAACCCAGATCAGTTGACTGGGGGTGAGTGCTTGTATTGTCAACGCTCCGTCCATCATTTCCTTTGGTTTTTCTTAGTTCGCCATAAGTTGGTAGGGTATGCTCAGACGTGAGTCCCTTGATCACTTTGCCAGTGGATTCAAGTAAGCCGGGCTGCAGATGGCTGAAATGCCAGAAACCGGTCCTCTGTAGCTTGTTTCCGGTCCTGGGAAGGCATGGCTTGGCAGTTCGGGCTGGACTGTTACCATGAGGCACAGGGTCAGACTGATTTGCATATGGCCATGTCTGAACCGGGGTGGCAGAGTGGGCTAAAGAACGGTCATGGATTAAACCCAGATCAGTTGACTGGGGGTGAGTGCTTGTATTGTCAACGTTTCGTCCATCATTTCCTTTGTTTTTTCTTTGTTCGCCATAAGATGGCAGGGTATGCTCAGACGTGAGTCCCTTGCTCACTTTCCCACTGGATTCAAGCAAGCCGGGCTGAAGACGGCTGAAATGCCAGAAACCGGTCCTCGTAGCTTGTTTCCGTTCCAGGGAAGGCTTGGCTTGGCAGTTCGGGCTGGACTGTTCCCATGAGGCACAAGGTCAGACTGATTTGCATATGGCCATGTCTGAACTGGGGTGGCAGAGTGGGCTAAAGAACGGTCATGGATTAAACCCAGATCAGTTGACTGGGGGTGAGTGCTTGTATTGTCAACGTTCCGTCCATCATTTCCTTTGGTTTTTCTTTGTTCGCCATAAGATGGCAGGGTATGCTCAGACGTGAGTCCCTTGCTCACTTTGCCACTGGATTCCAGCAAGCCGTGCTGAAGACGGCTGAAATGCCAGAAACCGGTCCTCGGTAGCTCGTTTCCGGTCCAGGGAAGGCATGGCTTGGCAGTTTGGCCTGGACTGTTCCCATGAGGCACAGGGTCAGACTGATTTGCATATAGCCATGTCTGAACTGGAGTGGCAGAATGGGCTAAAGAACGGTGATGGATTAAACACAGATCAGTTGACTGGGGGTGAGTGCTTGTATTGTCAACACTCCGTCCATCATTTCCTTTGGTTTTTCTTTGTTCGCCATAAGTTGGCAGGGTATGCTCAGACGTGAGTCCCTTGCTCACTTTGCCATTGGATTCCAGCAAGCCGGGCTGAAGACGGCTGAAATGCCAGAAACCGGTCCTCGGTAGCTTGTTTCCATTCCAGGGAAGGCATGGCTTGGCAGTTCGGGCTGGACTGTTCCCATGAGGCACAGGGTCAAACTGATTTGTATATTGCCATGTCTGAACTGGGGTGGCAGAGTGGGCTAAAGAACAGTGATGGATTTAACCCAGATCAGTTGACTGGGGGTGAGTGCTTGTATTGTCAACGCTCCGTCCATCATTTCCTTTAGTTTTTCTTTGTTCGCCATAAGTTCGTAGGGTATGCTCAGACGGGAGTCCCTTGCTCACTTTGCCAGTGGACTCAAGTAAGCCGGGCTGAAGATGGCTGAAATGCCAGAAACCGGTCCTCGGTAGCTTGTTTCCGGTCCTGGGAAGGCATGGCTTGGCAGTTCGGGCTGGACTGTTCCCATGAGGCACAAGGTCAGACTGATTTGCATATGGCCATGTCTGAACTGGGGTGGCAGAGTGGGCTAAAGAACGGTCATGGATTAAACCCAGATCAGTTGACTGGGGGTGAGTGCTTGTATTGTCAACGTTCCGTCCATCATTTCCTTTGGTTTTTCTTTGTTCGCCATAAGATGGCAGGGTATGCTCAGACGTGAGTCCCTTGCTCACTTTGCCACTGGATTCCAGCAAGCCGGGCTGAAGGCGGCTGAAATGCCAGAAACCGGTCCTCGGTAGCTTGTGTCCGGTCCAGGGAAGGCATGGCTTGGCAGTTCGGGCTGGACTGTTCCCATGAGGCACAGGGTCAGACTGATTTGCATATAGCCATGTCTGAACTGGAGTGGCAGAATGGGCTAAAGAACGGTGATGGATTAAACACAGATCAGTTGACTGGGGGTGAGTGCTTGTATTGTCAACGCTCCGTCCATCATTTCCTTTAGTTTTTCTTTGTTCGCCATAAGTTGGCAGGGTATGCTCAGACGTGAGTCCCTTGCTCACTTTGCCACTGGATTCCAGCAAGCCGGGCTGAAGACGGCTGAAATGCCAGAAACCGGTCCTCGGTAGCTTGTTTCCGTTCCAGGGAAGGCATGGCTTGGCAGTTCGGGCTGGACTGTTCCCATAAGGCACAAGGTCAGACTGATTTGCATATGGCCATGTCTGAACTGTGGTGGCAGAGTGGGCTAAAGAACGGTGATGGATTAAACCCAGATCAGTTAACTGGGGGTGAGTGCTTGTATTGTCAACGCTCCGTTCATCATTTCCTTTGGTTTTTCTTTGTTCGCCATAAGTTAGCAGGGTATGCTCAGACGTGAGTCCCTTGCTCACTTTGCCACTGGATTGAAGCAAGCCGGGCTGAAGACGGCTGAAATGCCACAAACCGGTCCTCCGTAGCTTGTTTCCGGTCCACGGAAGGCATGGCTTGGCAGTTCGGACTGGACTGTTCCCATGAGGCACAGGGTTAGACTGATTTGCATATGGCCATGTCTGAACTGGGGTGGCAGAGGGGGCTTAAGAACGGTGATGGATTAAACCCAGATCAGTTGACTGGGGGTGAGTGCTTGTATTGTCAACACTCCGTCCATCATTTCCTTTGGTTTTTCTTTGTTCGCCATAAGTTGGCAGGGTATGCTCATATGTGAGTCCCTTGCTCACTTTCCCACTGGATTCAAGCAAGCCGGGCTGAAGACGGCTGAAATGCCAGAAACCGGTCCTCGGTAGCTTGTTTCCGGTCCAGGGAAGGCATGGCTTGGCAGTTCGGGCTGGACTGTTACCATGAGGCACAGGGTCAGACTGATTTGCATATGGCCATGTCTGAACTGGAGTGGCAGAGTAGGCTAAAGAACGGTGATGGATTAAACCCAGATCAGTTGACTGGGGGTGAGTGCTTGTATTGTCAACGCTCCGTCCATCATTTCCTTTGGTTTTTCTTTGTTCGCCATAAGTTGGCAGGGTATGCTCAGACGTGAGTCCCTTGCTCACTTTGCCACTGGATTCAAGCAAGCCGGGCTGAAGACGGCTGGAATGCCAGAAACCGATCCTCGGTAGCTTGTTTCCGGTCCAGGGAAGGCATGGCTTGGCAGTTCGGGCTGGACTGTTACCATGAGGCACAGGGTCAGACTGATTGGCATATGGCCATGTCTGAACTGGGGTGGCAGAGTGGGCTAAAGAACGGTCATGGATTAAACCCAGCTCAGTTGACTGGGGGTGAGTGCTTGTATTGTCAACGTTTCGTCCATCATTTCCTTTGTTTTTTCTTTGTTCGCCATAAGATGGCAGGGTATGCTCAGACGTGAGTCCCTTGCTCACTTTGCCACTGGATTCCAGCAAGCCGGGCTGAAGACGGCTGAAATGCCAGAAACCGGTCCTCGGTAGCTTGTTTCCGGTCCAGGGAAGGCATGGCTTGGCAGTTCGGGCTGGACTGTTCCCATGAGGCACAGGGTCAGACTGATTTGCATATAGCCATGTCTGAACTGGAGTGGCAGAATGGGCTAAAGAACGGTGATGGATTAAACACAGATCAGTTGACTGGGGGTGAGTGCTTGTATTGTCAACGCTCCGTCCATCATTTAATTTAGTTTTTCTTTGTTCGCCATAAGTTGGCAGGGTATGCTCAGACGTGAGTCCCTTGCTCACTTTGCCATTGGATTCCAGCAAGCCGGGCTGAAGACGGCTGAAATGCCAGAAACCGGTCCTCGGTAGCTTGTTTCCGTTCCAGGGAAGGCATGGCTTGGCAGTTCGGGCTGGACTGTTCCCATAAGGCACAAGGTCAGACTGATTTGCATATGGCCATGTCTGAACTGTGGTGGCAGAGTGGGCTAAAGAACGGTGATGGATTAAACCCAGATCAGTTGACTGGGGGTGAGTGCTTGTATTGTCAACGCTCCGTCCATCATTTCCTTTGGTTTTTCTTTGTTCGCCATAAGTTGGTAGGGTATGCTCAGACGTGAGTCCCTTGCTCACTTTGCCATTGGATTCCAGCAAGCCGGGCTGAAGACGGCTGAAATGCCAGAAACCGGTCCTCGGTAGCTTGTTTCCGTTCCAGGGAAGGCTTGGCTTGGCAGTTCGGGCTGGACTGTGCCCATGAGGCACAGGGTCAAACTGATTTGTATATTGCCATGTCTGAACTGGGGTGGCAGAGTGGGCTAAAGAACGGTGATGGATTAAACCCAGATCAGTTGACTGGGGGTGAGTGCTTGTATTGTCAACGCTCCATCCATCATTTCCTTTGGTTTTTCTTTGTTCGCCATAAGTTGGTAGGGTATGCTCAGACGTGAGTCCCTTGCTCACTTTGCCAGTGGATTCAAGTAAGCCGGGCTGAAGATGGCTGAAATGCCAGAAACCGGTCCTCGGTAGCTTGTTTCCGGTCCTGGGAAGGCATGGCTTGGCAGTTCGGGCTGGACTGTTCCCATGAGGCACAAGGTCAGACTGATTTGCATATGGCCATGTCTGAACTGGGGTGGCAGAGTGGGCTAAAGAACGGTCATGGATTAAACCCAGATCAGTTGACTGGGGGTGAGTGCTTGTATTGTCAACGTTCCGTCCATCATTTCCTTTGGTTTTTCTTTGTTCGCCATAAGATGGCAGGGTATGCTCAGACGTGAGTCCCTTGCTCACTTTGCCACTGGATTCCAGCAAGCCGTGCTGAAGACGGCTGAAATGCCAGAAACCGGTCCTCGGTAGCTCGTTTCCGGTCCAGGGAAGGCATGGCTTGGCAGTTCGGGCTGGACTGTTCCCATGAGGCACAGGGTCAGACTGATTTGCATATAGCCATGTCTGAACTGGAGTGGCAGAATGGGCTAAAGAACGGTGATGGATTAAACACAGATCAGTTGACTGGGGTTGAGTGCTTGTATTGTCAACACTCCGTCCATCATTTCCTTTGGTTTTTCTTTGTTCGCCATAAGTTGGCAGGGTATGCTCAGACGTGAGTCCCTTGCTCACTTTGCCATTGGATTCCAGCAAGCCGGGCTGAAGACGGCTGAAATGCCAGAAACCAGTCCTCGGTAGCTTGTTTCCGTTCCAGGGAAGGCATGGCTTGGCAGTTCGGGCTGGACTGTTCCCATGAGGCACAGGGTCAAACTGATTTGTATATTGCCATGTCTGAACTGGGGTGGCAGAGTGGGCTAAAGAACAGTGATGGATTTAACCCAGATCAGTTGACTGGGGGTGAGTGCTTGTATTGTCAACGCTCCGTCCATCATTTCCTTTAGTTTTTCTTTGTTCGCCATAAGTTCGTAGGGTATGCTCAGACGGGAGTCCCTTGCTCACTTTGCCAGTGGACTCAAGTAAGCCGGGCTGAAGATGGCTGAAATGCCAGAAACCGGTCCTCGGTAGCTTGTTTCCGGTCCTGGGAAGGCATGGCTTGGCAGTTCGGGCTGGACTGTTCCCATGAGGCACAAGGTCAGACTGATTTGCATATGGCCATGTCTGAACTGGGGTGGCAGAGTGGGCTAAAGAACGGTCATGGATTAAACCCAGATCAGTTGACTGGGGGTGAGTGCTTGTATTGTCAACGTTCCGTCCATCATTTCCTTTGGTTTTTCTTTGTTCGCCATAAGATGCCAGGGTATGCTCAGACGTGAGTCCCTTGCTCACTTTGCCACTGGATTCCAGCAAGCCGGGCTGAAGGCGGCTGAAATGCCAGAAACCGGTCCTCGGTAGCTTGTGTCCGGTCCAGGGAAGGCATGGCTTGGCAGTTCGGGCTGGACTGTTCCCATGAGGCACAGGGTCAGACTGATTTGCATATAGCCATGTCTGAACTGGAGTGGCAGAATGGGCTAAAGAACGGTGATGGATTAAACACAGATCAGTTGACTGGGGGTGAGTGCTTGTATTGTCAACGCTCCGTCCATCATTTCCTTTAGTTTTTCTTTGTTCGCCATAAGTTGGCAGGGTATGCTCAGACGTGAGTCCCTTGCTCACTTTGCCACTGGATACCAGCAAGCCGGGCTGAAGACGGCTGAAATGCCAGAAACCGGTACTCGGTAGCTTGTTTCCGTTCCAGGGAAGGCATGGCTTGGCAGTTCGGGCTGGACTGTTCCCATAAGGCACAAGGTCAGACTGATTTGCATATGGCCATGTCTGAACTGTGGTGGCAGAGTGGGCTAGAGAACGGTGATGGATTAAACCCAGATCAGTTGACTGGGGGTGAGTGCTTGTATTGTCAACGCTCCGTTCATCATTTCCTTTGGTTTTTCTTTGTTCGCCATAAGTTAGCAGGGTATGCTCAGACGTGAGTCCCTTGCTCACTTTGCCACTGGATTGAAGCAAGCCGGGCTGAAGACGGCTGAAATGCCACAAACCGGTCCTCCGTAGCTTGTTTCCGGTCCACGGAAGGCATGGCTTGGCAGTTCGGACTGGACTGTTCCCATGAGGCACAGGGTTAGACTGATTTGCATATGGCCATGTCTGAACTGGGGTGGCAGAGGGGGCTTAAGAACGGTGATGGATTAAACCCAGATCAGTTGACTGGGGGTGAGTGCTTGTATTGTCAACACTCCGTCCATCATTTCCTTTGGTTTTTCTTTGTTCACCATAAGTTGGCAGGGTATGCTCATATGTGAGTCCCTTGCTCACTTTCCCACTGGATTCAAGCAAGCCGGGCTGAAGACGGCTGAAATGCCAGAAACCGGTCCTCGGTAGCTTGTTTCCGGTCCAGGGAAGGCATGGCTTGGCAGTTCGGGCTGGACTGTTACCATGAGGCACAGGGTCAGACTGATTTGCATATGGCCATGTCTGAACTGGAGTGGCAGAGTAGGCTAAAGAACGGTGATGGATTAAACCCAGATCAGTTGACTGGGGGTGAGTGCTTGTATTGTCAACGCTCCGTCCATCATTTCCTTTGGTTTTTCTTTGTTCGCCATAAGTTGGCAGGGTATGCTCAGACGTGAGTCCCTTGCTCACTTTGCCACTGGATTCAAGCAAGCCGGGCTGAAGACGGCTGGAATGCCAGAAACCGGTCCTCGGTAGCTTGTTTCCGGTCCAGGGAAGGCATGGCTTGGCAGTTCGGGCTGGACTGTTCCCATGAGGCACAGGGTCAGACTGATTTGCATATAGCCATGTCTGAACTGGAGTGGCAGAATGGGCTAAAGAACGGTGATGGATTAAACACAGATCAGTTGACTGGGGGTGAGTGCTTGTATTGTCAACGCTCCGTCCATCATTTCCTTTAGTTTTTCTTTGTACGCCATAAGTTGGCAGGGTATGCTCAGACGTGAGTCCCTTGCTCACTTTGCCATTGGATTCCAGCAAGCCGGGCTGAAGACGGCTGAAATGCCAGAAACCGGTCCTCGGTAGCTTGTTTCCGTTCCAGGGAAGGCATGGCTTGGCAGTTCGGGCTGGACTGTTCCCATAAGGCACAAGGTCAGACTGATTTGCATATGGCCATGTCTGAACTGTGGTGGCAGAGTGGGCTAAAGAACGGTGATGGATTAAACCCAGATCAGTTGACTGGGGGTGAGTGCTTGTATTGTCAACGCTCCGTTCATCATTTCCTTTGTTTTTTCTTTGTTCGCCATAAGTTAGCAGGGTATGCTCAGACGTGAGTCCCTTGCTCACTTTGCCACTGGATTGAAGCAAGCCGGGGTGAAGACGGCTGAAATGCCACAAACCGGTCCTCCGTAGCTTGTTTCCGGTCCACGGAAGGCATGGCTTGGCAGTTCGGGCTGGACTGTTCCCATGAGGCACAGGGTTAGACTGATTTGCATATGGCCATGTCTGAACTGGGGTGGCAGAGGGGGCTTAAGAACGGTGATGGATTAAACCCAGATCAGTTGACTGGGGGTGAGTGCTTGTATTGTCAACACTCCGTCCATCATTTCCTTTGGTTTTTCTTTGTTCGCCATAAGTTGGCAGGGTATGCTCATATGTGAGTCCCTTGCTCACTTTCCCACTGGATTCAAGCAAGCCGGGCTGAAGACGGCTGAAATGCCAGAAACCGGTCCTCGGTAGCTTGTTTCCGGTCCAGGGAAGGCATGGCTTGGCAGTTCGGGCTGGACTGTTACCATGAGGCACAGGGTCAGACTGATTTGCATATGGCCATGTCTGAACTGGAGTGGCAGAGTGGGCTAAAGAACGGTGATGGATTAAACCCAGATCAGTTGACTGGGGGTGAGTGCTTGTATTGTCAACGCTCCGTCCATCATTTCCTTTGGTTTTTCTTTGTTCGCCATAAGTTGGCAGGGTATGCTCAGACGTGAGTCCCTTGCTCACTTTGCCACTGGATTCAAGCAAGCCGGGCTGAACCCGGCTGGAATGCCAGAAACCGATCCTCAGTAGCTTGTTTCCGGTCCAGGGAAGTCATGGCTTGGCAGTTCGGGCTGGACTGTTACCATGAGGCACAGGGTCAGACTGATTGGCATATGGCCATGTCTGAACTGGGGTGGCAGAGTGGGCTAAAGAACGGTCATGGATTAAACCCAGATCAGTTGACTGGGGGTGAGTGCTTGTATTGTCAACGTTTCGTCCATCATTTCCTTTGTTTTTTCTTTGTTCGCCATAAGATGGCAGGGTATGCTCAGACGTGAGTCCCTTGCTCACTTTGCCACTGGATTCCAGCAAGCCGGGCTGAAGACGGCTGAAATGCCAGAAACCGGTCCTCGGTAGCTTGTTTCCGGTCCAGGGAAGGCATGGCTTGGCAGTTCGGGCTGGACTGTTCCCATGAGGCACAGGGTCAGACTGATTTGCATATAGCCATGTCTGAAATGGAGTGGCAGAATGGGCTAAAGAACGGTGATGGATTAAACACAGATCAGTTGACTGGGGGTGAGTGCTTGTATTGTCAACGCTCCGTCCATCATTTCCTTTAGTTTTTCTTTGTTCGCCATAAGTTGGCAGGGTATGCTCAGACGTGAGTCCCTTGCTCACTTTGCCATTGGATTCCAGCAAGCCGGGCTGAAGACGGCTGAAATGCCAGAAACCGGTCCTCGGTAGCTTGTTTCCGTTCCAGGGAAGGCATGGCTTGGCAGTTCGGGCTGGACTGTTCCCATGAGGCACAGGGTCAAACTGATTTGTATATTGCCATGTCTGAACTGGGGTGGCAGAGTGGGCTAAAGAACGGTGATGGATTAAACCCAGATCAGTTGACTGGGGGTGAGTGCTTGTATTGTCAACGCTCCGTCCATCATTTCCTTTGGTTTTTCTTTGTTCGCCATAAGTTGGCAGGGTATGCTCAGACGTGAGTCCCTTGCTCACTTTGCCAGTGGATTCAAGTAAGCCGGGCTGAAGATGGCTGAAATGCCAGAAACCGGTCCTCGGTAGCTTGTTTCCGGTCCTGGGAAGGCATGGCTTGGCAGTTCGGGCTGGACTGTTCCCATGAGGCACAGGGTTAGACTGATTTGCATATGGCCATTTCTGAACTGGGGTGGCAGAGTTGGCTAAAGAACGGTGATGGATTAAACCCAGATCAGTTGACTGGGGGTGAGTGCTTGTATTGTCAACGCTCCGTCCATCATTTCCTTTGGTTTTTCTTTGTTCGCCATAGGTTGGCAGGGTATGCTTATATGTGAGTCCCTTGCTCACTTTCCCACTGGATTCAAGCAAGCCGGGCTGAAGACGGCTGAAATGCCAGAAACCGGTCCTCGGTAGCTTGTTTCCGGTCCAGGGAAGGCATGGCTTGGCAGTTCGGGCTGGACTGTTACCATGAGGCACAGGGTCAGACTGATTTGCATATGGCCATGTCTGAACTGGAGTGGCAGAGTGGGCTAAAGAACGGTGATGGATTAAACCCAGATCAGTTGACTGGGGGTGAGTGCTTGTATTGTCAACGCTCCGTCCATCATTTCCTTTGGTTTTTCTTTGTTCGCCATAAGTTGGCAGGGTATGCTCAGACGTGAGTCCCTTGCTCACTTTGCCACTGGATTCAAGCAAGCCGGGCTGAAGACGGCTGGAATGCCAGAAACCGATCCTCGGTAGCTTGTTTCCGGTCCAGGGAAGTCATGGCTTGGCAGTTCGGGCTGGACTGTTACCATGAGGCACAGGGTCAGACTGATTGGCATATGGCCATGTCTGAACTGGGGTGGCAGAGTGGGCTAAAGAACGGTCATGGATTAAACCCAGATCAGTTGACTGGGGGTGAGTGCTTGTATTGTCAACGTTTCGTCCATCATTTCCTTTGTTTTTTCTTTGTTCGCCATAAGATGGCAGGGTATGCTCAGACGTGAGTCCCTTGCTCACTTTGCCACTGGATTCCAGCAAGCCGGGCTGAAGACGGCTGAAATGCCAGAAACCGGTCCTCGGTAGCTTGTTTCCGGTCCAGGGAAGGCATGGCTTGGCAGTTCGGGCTGGACTGTTCCCATGAGGCACAGGGTCAGACTGATTTGCATATAGCCATGTCTGAAATGGAGTGGCAGAATGGGCTAAAGAACGGTGATGGATTAAACACAGATCAGTTGACTGGGGGTGAGTGCTTGTATTGTCAACGCTCCGTCCATCATTTCCTTTAGTTTTTCTTTGTTCGCCATAAGTTGGCAGGGTATGCTCAGACGTGAGTCCCTTGCTCACTTTGCCATTGGATTCCAGCAAGCCGGGCTGAAGACGGCTGAAATGCCAGAAACCGGTCCTCGGTAGCTTGTTTCCGTTCCAGGGAAGGCATGGCTTGGCAGTTCGGGCTTAACTGTTCCCATGAGGCACAGGGTCAAACTGATTTGTATATTGCCATGTCTGAACTGGGGTGGCAGAGTGGGCTAAAGAACGGTGATGGATTAAACCCAGATCAGTTGACTGGGGGTGAGTGCTTGTATTGTCAACGCTCCGTCCATCATTTCCTTTGGTTTTTCTTTGTTCGCCATAAGTTGGCAGGGTATGCTCAGACGTGAGTCCCTTGCTCACTTTGCCAGTGGATTCAAGTAAGCCGGGCTGAAGATGGCTGAAATGCCAGAAACCGGTCCTCGGTAGCTTGTTTCCGGTCCTGGGAAGGCATGGCTTGGCAGTTCGGGCTGGACTGTTCCCATGAGGCACAGGGTTAGACTGATTTGCATATGGCCATTTCTGAACTGGGGTGGCAGAGTTGGCTAAAGAACGGTGATGGATTAAACCCAGATCAGTTGACTGGGGGTGAGTGCTTGTATTGTCAACGCTCCGTCCATCATTTCCTTTGGTTTTTCTTTGTTCGCCATAAGTTGGCAGGGTATGCTCAGACGTGAGTCCCTTGCTCACTTTGCCACTGGATTCAAGCAAGCCGGGCTGAAGACGGCTGGAATGCCAGAAACCGGTCCTCGGTAGCTTGTTTCCGGTCCAGGGAAGGCATGGCTTGGCAGTTTGGGCTGGACTGTTACCATGAGGCACAGGGTCAGACTGATTTGCATATGGCCATGTCTGAACTGGGGTGGCAGAGTGGGCTAAAGAACGGTGATGGATTAAACCCAGATCAGTAGACTGGGGGTGAGTGCTTGTATTGTCAATGCTCCGTCCATCATTTCCTTTGGTTTTCCTTTGTTCGCCATAAGTTGGCAGGGTATGCTCAGACGTGAGTCCCTTGCTCACTTTGCCACTGGATTCAAGCAAGGTCGGCTGAAGAAGGCTGAAATGCCAGAAACCTGTCCTCGGTAGCTTGTTTCCGGTCCAGGGAAGGCATGGCTTGGCAGTTCGGGCTGGACTGTTCCCTTGAGGCACAGGGTGAGACTGATTTGCATATTGCCATGTCTGAACTGGGGTGGCAGAGTGGGCTAAAGAACGGTGATGGATTAAACCCAGATGAGTTGACTGGGGGTGAGTGCTTGTATTGTCAACGCTCCGTCCATCATTTCCTTTGGTTTTTCTTTGTTCGCCATAAGTTGGCAGGGTATGCTCAGACGTGAGTCCCTTGCTCACTTTGCCACTGGATTCAAGCAAGCCAGGCTGAATACGGCTGAAATGCCAGAAACCGGTCCTCAGTAGCTTGTTTCCGGTCCAGGGAAGGCATGGCTTGGCAGTTCGAGCTGGACTGTTCCCATGAGGCACAGGGTCAGACTGATTTGCATATGGCCATGTCTTAACTGGGGTGGCAGAGTGGGCTAAAGAAAAGTGATGGATTAAACCCCGATCAGTTGACTGGGGGTGAGTGCTTGTATTGTCAAAGCTCCATCCATCATTTCCTTTTGTTTTCTTTAATTACAGTATTCGCCCTCGAACGGAAAGCGATCATCGCCAACAAGTCATTACCCTTAATGTGAAGCCAACCTATCATAATACTGCCTCATCAACATTTACAGGAATCTACACGGAAAATCTAAAACGACTTAGATGAAGCGACGACATTTCCGTAAACGTAATGAAGGAATGTGTGACCTTTACAGCCGGTGGCCCTGACTTGGTGGCACCTCCCACTGAAACATGGCCCACTTTCTGCTCCCACTTGATAAGCCTTTTTCCCTCTAAACCGCACTTCCATAAGGCTCACATCGGCCCTCAGTTTTCGATCTCAATCCAAACTATGGCATTAAAGAAAATGAGAAATAAAGCCCTGCGCACTTTCAAGAAATTCCCAGAGAACACTGAGCTCCAGAATACGTATAAAACTGTCCAAAAGTCATTTAGGTTGGCTTAACAAAAAGACCAATGACTCCACTTGGATGAATTTTGGTGCCAATTACTATGGGAGAGTAAAAACCGCAATTCAAGAAAATTCTGGGCCTTAATCCATCGCCAAATCTTGGGTTCTCCTGCCTCTGGGAGCACAAATATCTCAGAAGCCGACTGGGCTGCTTTCTTGACCAACCACTTTAGGGCTACAGAGGGAACGTCCTCCACTGACACATATGTTTCCGACGTGACAAAAGCAAGTCTGATTAACAGATGGAGCACCCCCACTGTATCTTTGGAATCTTTGAGGGAAGATTTGACGATACCTGAAGAAACGGTTACTAAAGTGCTACTAAAAGCAAGATCTGATGGTGCACCTGGCCCAAATGGCCTACCACAAACCCTATTTAAAACAAATATAACTCTTTGGTCGGGATACCTAACCAATCTTTTTAACTGTGCACTAAGTAATTCAATTATACCGGACTCTTGGCGGGGCACGATAATCCATCCTATCTACAAGTCAGGATCGCACGCCTCTCCAAACAACTATTGTATGAGAATAGGGTCTGCTATCCTATGGTCACCCCAATTTTTGCTTTTTGCTTCACTGGTTTTCGACTTAATGTGGCTGTGGGCCTGCTAATCAGACCCACAGCCTGCTGTTCTCTCTCTAAATTCACATACATGTACTATAGGTAGATCACCAATTTGGTACTGGACACCTTGTCAGCCCCTTTACAGGGCACTATAGGTGCCCAGGGCATAGGTGCATCCAAGGCCTACCAGGGGCTGCAGCATATTTTTTGCCACCCCTGGCTGGTACTTAAATCGACACAACTGACTGAGCACTCAGCTGGGGCAAGGTGGTGTAATCACCCCTTCCTTAGATATAGTATACCTATATCTAAACCTATATCTAGACACATATATACCTATAAGTCACTCCTATGGCAGGCCTTAACAATCCTGGAGGCAGAGTGCTTGGTTTTATGTGAGATTGTGCTCTAGCATGAGCTGAGCCTGTCTGCAGTGGTCGGAACCATTTCCGTACTGCTGTTCCAGTGATACTGCCATACCATATACTCTTAAGTGCATTATAATCCTCGCGGTTATTGCTAACTTTGGTTTGGCTGTATCAAAACATGTTGTGTTTGGTGTCATACACTTTGGAATGCTACCCCCTCGCCAGTTCTGGCGACGGGGGTAGCATTCCACCCTTCTAGAGGGAGAAGACATGTTACTTTACTGAAAACGCGGTTAATCCTAACCAGAGCCCCAGCATCACAAATGGATGCTGCTGCCACAGACACGAGTCTGACCTCCTGCTGCTGACTGAAACTTGGCAGGGGAGGCCTGGACAAAATGTTTCCTGTCACAGGGAGGTGTCACACCACCCCAGACAGGAGATAGTGGATTGTAGCAGGGCGGGTTGAAAGAAACTAGACACTGCCTGGGGCGCACAAGGTGTCCCCAAGCAAATGCCAGTCAAACCGGTTCTGGGGCACTCCAGCCCCAGTCCTGGCGCAAAACTGCACAAAGAAAAAGGGGTGTAACCACCCCCTTCCTGGGTCCCACCCATAGGAGGGACCTAGCAGGTAATCCAGCCCCTTGATTTGGAATAAAGGTAGGAGCTGTGCAGATGCACATCAGATTATCCTGACTGAAACTTATGAAACAAAACTCTGGACCCTTCGACATCCTACTCGACGTAGAAGACTGAAGAATCTCCCTTGTGGTCAAGGAGTGACCACCCTGTGCAAACAGGCACCATCCAGCACCTCAACGTTTGCTTTGTTGCAGTTCCTGCCGGAACTCGAGCAACAGAGATCAACAAGACCCAGCTTTCCTGCCTTCCAACAGCTCGATCCACAGTCTATGCAAAGCTGAGACCCGTGGAGGCGACCTGAAGCGTGGGAGCGGCCATCTTGGAAGAACTACAAAGCGCTGACCGTGCAGCTCCCGAGCGGCCCTCGAAGCTGTGCATTGGAGTCTAAAAAGCTCCAGCCCCGAGCAGCTTATGCACTGAAGCTCACCCCTCCACACTCTCTGAGTGTTGCGTGGGGCCCTTTTGCATTTTTTTGCTTGACGCGTTGGTCCGGTCACTTGCCCATTGGCTAGTGGCCCCTGTACCGACGAACCTAAAAATTGCTCTGCTACTCTGGTTGCTCCAGACTGGCCCTCGCTCCCCTGAAAAGGAGCACCTGCTCTGACCTTGCTGGTCCGAGTAAGAAGCGATCTTCGAATCCTTCGTGGGTTGCCCTTGCCAAGGCTTGTTAACTCCGATCCGGAAGCCGACATCGCCAACAGCAAGAGCCTTTGTGGGACAGCTCGTGATCCACTCCAGGACATCTTCGGTGCCCCAGAGTCCATGTGGCAGTGGAGACAAGCTTCACAACACGCACCTGATTGCGCCCGACATCGCCTGGTTCCTTCCTGGTTCCTTCCTGGTCACTGGCTAGTGACCCAGACTCTGTCCCCTCTGCTTTCAGGTACTCTACATCTTCGATCCACCCTTGGATCACACCGGACACTTCTCTTCTGGACGCCTGCAGCATCTTCATCTCCAGGCACCATAGATCTTCGTGACGAAAACCAACACATCTTTGCACCTGTGCACCAGCTTCCTGTGGGTGAGGTAACTCTTGAACGCCGGTGCTCCTGTAGTGGTTTACACCTCTAGTGTCTAAGTCTAAAGTTTTGTTCTTCTAGTCCAGTTGGAAGACTCTTAAAACTGTAACTCGATAACTTTTACGCACTATTGACTTTGCATTGGTGCATGCGTGTGGTTTTAGCGCTGCACCCGAATCCCGCGGGCTACTCCCGTCCTAGCTGCTGTTAGTCCAGTGTAGTCCCAGCTATTCCCAAGGCCCTAGGCCTTACCACTGATCGATTAGTGATACTTATACCACTTTTTTGATATATGGTTTGAGTGGCCACCGGCCCTATCCATAATTGTGCAACTTTCATATGTTATATTGTGCTTTTGTTTAAACGCTTGTGCTTCATTACTCATAAAGAGTATTGGGTATTATTATGAGAATAAATACATATATTTTTATAATATATAACTTGTGTGGTGTCCTTTCATTTGATATTACAGGATTGCATTTGGTAAAACAGCTGGCTTCACATGCCCTCTTGAGTTAAGCCTTTAAGGCTGCCTAGTCCATGCTACCCTTAGGATAGCTTGTCTATAAGGTTGAATTACAACCATCACCATAAGGGATTGTATGGACTGATACAAGGTGCCCACAGAACTGTGGACATCATACATCAGGCCAACTTCTCACATTGGTGTGCAGCGGTGCGGATTTGAGCTTGCTGTTGTTTTACCATTGCAATCTTTTTATCAAATTGAAAGATCACTTAGGTACATGTAAACAAAGCTTAGCATATTTAAGTTCCACTGAACTTAGTAGTTGTAGATAAAAGGGCTTAGCACAGCCTGACTACAACTCACTAGCAAGGTACAGTAGGAAAACACTTAGTGTAGGTAAGTGCATCACTTACAGCTCACTAGAGTCATGTCTGGCACAGGTGAAGCCCCAAGCTCTCTACCTGTGGTGGTTGACCCTCCACAGGCAACCTCCATCTATGACAAAGTCAGCCACAAGGACTTGAGTGCCTTGTGCACTGCAAGGTGGCTGAGAAAGGGTCACAACCCTACCATTCCCATCCTGATAGCCATCCTGGAGAAGGATGATCTTCAGAAAGCTAGAGTAGTTCCCTCAGGGTCAGGAGATGGAGTGAACCCCATAGATA
The DNA here is from genome assembly GCF_964261635.1 of Lissotriton helveticus. NCBI lineage: Eukaryota > Metazoa > Chordata > Amphibia > Caudata > Salamandridae > Lissotriton > Lissotriton helveticus. The sequence goes on from NC_136061.1 coordinate 1,620,429,588, forward strand.
CTGAGTACACCAGCCCAGAGGAAGAAGATGAGGAGGTGAACCCAGATTCAAATAATGATGATGATTCAGATCATGATAAGGGGTTATCCAGGTACCAGTTGGGAGGCTTAGCCAAGCCAACTTGGACCTACATGGAAATGGAGAGGGCCAGCACCTCCCCAGAGTACATAACAGAATTCTCCCAGGCAATAGAAGAGAGAAATCTCCTTCCAGAGATTCTCACATTTCTAGTGCCTCAAGAGAATCTCAGAGCGGAATGACTTCCCCCCAGAGAAAAGAACATAAGGCCAGGATGAGAGCTGTTAGACTCCAAATAGAGAGAGAGGAAGTAGCCCTGGCTCAAGTTAAGCTTGCTTTTGCAAGAGAACTGAAGTTGAGTGGGGAGATACCCACTGGTGGCAGCACTATCCCTACGGATAAAGACAGGTCCTATGAACATAGAAACCTGAGGAAGATTGTGCCCCCCTACAGAGATGGGGATGATATCCACAAATGGATAACTGCTCTGGAGAGGGCCTGCATGGTACAGCAGGTCCCTCAAGATCAGTGGGCAGCAATCTTGTGGCTCTACTTTTCTGAGAAAGGGAGAGATAAGCTCCTCACTGTTAGACCTGAGGATGCTAAAGACTACTCTGTCTTGAAGAGTGCTCTTATTGAAGGGTTTGGCCTAACCACTGAGCAATACAGGTTGTTGTTCAGAGACACCCAAAAAGCACAGACTCAAGACTGAAATGATTTTGTTGATTGTGCCACTAAGGCTCTGGGGGGTTGGTTGCAGGGAAGTAAAGTCTCAGACTATACAGGATTGTACAATCTTATAATGAGAGAGCAGATCCTTAATAACTGTCCTAACCAGCTATTGCATCAACACCTTGTAGACTCTGATCTGACCTCTCCCCAAGAATTGGGAAAGAAGGCAGACAAATGGGTCAGAACAAGGGTTAAGCAGAAACCCCAGAACCAAGGAGGTGATCAGAAGAAAGCAGACCAGAAGGGTGGAGATAAGAAAGAAAAAGACCAGAAGTCTTCTACAGGCCCCCAAAATAGTAATAAGGAGGGTGGTTCCCAAAATGGTAACAAGAAATAGAAGAATGATGGCCCAAAGAAACCTTGGTGCAATACTTGTAAGTCCACTTCCCACTGGGGGAGTGAATGCACCAAGAAAAATCCAGTCCCTACCACTGCAGCCCCTAAGGCACCTGCACCCCCTAGTACAGTCAGCAGTGGTGGTACACAACCAAAGGCTATAGTGGGGTTAACCCTGGGTACTGAGATGGAGTCTGGCTTAGTCAGAATCCCTACTCAGGCAGTTCTGCTATATGATGTGGACAAATCTGTGTCCACACCCATGAGTACCAATACTTTGGGCAAATTTAGACAGACGCCTTTAATAAATGAGAAACTGGCTCAGGCCTACAGGGACACAAGTGCCTGTGTCACTATGGTAACACCTAACTTTGTGGACCCTGGACAAATCATACTAGGTGAGAACTACCTAGTGACCAATGCTAGAAATGCCACTACTACACATTTGTGTGGCTGTTGTTAAATTCTGCTGGGGAGGGGTAACTGGCCTCAAGAAAGTTGTTGTTAGCGCAGACCTCCCAGTAGACTGTCTTTTGGGCAATGATCTAGAGGAATCATTATGGTCAGAAGTGGAGTACAGGACTCATGCAGAAATGCTAGGGATTTCAGCCCATGTCCTTGCTGTAACCAGGTCCCAGGCCAAGAAGTGCCTACCTGAACCTGTGGTGGATCTTGAAACAATAGACCATCCACAACCCAAGAGAAGGAGCAAGAGGGTCAAGGCAGTGCCTTCCCACTTGCCTCAGGTTGAGAATCAGACCTCACAGGAGGATGAATCTGTGATCCGAGAGGAGACTGTCCTGGAAGAGCTTGAACCTGATCAGGTTGAGTTTCTGGGGACAGGGGGACCCTCAAGGGCAGACCTGGGGCAGGCTCAGTTGACTTGCCCTTCACTTGAACCCCTCAGACAGCAAGCTGCTGCTGAGGCGGCTGGGAATGCTCAAGGTACCCATAAAGTGTATTGGGATGATGGGCTCCTTTATTCAGAGGCTAGAGACCCCAAGCCTGGTGCTACCAGGAGGTTGGTTATACCTCTGCAATTTAGGGGCTTCCTACTCACCTTGGCCCATGATATTCCCCTTGCAGGACACTTAGGCCAGAACAAGACCTGGGACAGGCTTGTCCCTCACTTTCACTGGCCTCACATGTCAGAAGATACCAAGGAGTTTTGTCGCTCCTGTGTCACCTGCCAAGCCAGTGGCAAATCAGGTGGCACCACAAAGGCCCCCCTTATACCTCTACCTGTGGTGGGGGTGCCCTTTGAGAGAGTTGGGATTGACATTGTTGGACCAAAGGATCCCCAAACAGCATCTGGGCACAGATTTATCCTGGTGGTATTGGATCATGCCACCAGGTACCCAGAGGCAATTCCCCTGAGGACCACAACAGCTCCTGTTGTGGCAAGGGCCCTACTTGGAGTTTTCTCCGGAGTGGGCTTTCCAAAGGAGGTTCTTTCAGACAGAGGTACCAACTTTATGTCTGGATACTTAAAGGTAATGTGGAAGGAGTGTGGAGTGAACTATAAGTTCACCACACCCTATCACCCACAGTGCAATGGGCTTGTGGAGAGATTCAACAAGACCCTAAAGGGAATGATAAAAGGGTTACCTGAAAAGCTTAGGCGAAGATGGGACACCCTTTTACCCTGCTTGCTCTTTGCTTACAGAGAGGTCCCACAGAAGGTGTTTGGCTACAGCCCTTTTGAACTTTTGTTTGGCCACCCTGTGAGGGGTCCATTGTGTCTTGTGAAGGAAGGATGGCAGTTACCTCTCTTAGGGCCAGATGTAGGTAATTCTAATTTACCGATTCTTAAATACCGAATTTTACCGATTCGGTATTTATGAATCGGTAAATTAGAAGTAGTGAGATGTAGGTAAATTTCTTTTTACATTTACCGAATCGGTAAGAATCGGTATTTACCGATTCGGTAAATACCGAATCTGTATTGCCCATTGATTCCTATGGGCCTTGAAGCCCATAGCAATCAATGGGCAATACCGATTCGGTATTTACCGAATCGGTAAATACCGAATCCTGCAAGGGTGCAGGGGGTGTCACTTTGACACCCTCTAGCACCCCAAATACAGGCATGTGTGACATGTGGCACACATACATGCCCTAAGGGCATGTCTGTGTGTCACATGGCACAGGTGTGCATGCACAGATGTGCATGCACACCTGAAATCGGTATTTTACCACACAATAGAATTGGGTGGTAAAATACCGACTCTTAAGGGCCTGTGGCACTCTTAGGAGTGTCACCTACATTTGGATTTACCGAATCGGTAAAATTACAGATTCGGTATTTTACAGAATCGGTAAATTTACAGAATCGGTAAATTTACCGATTCTGTAAAATGCTCGCCCCTACATGCCGAATCCTAAATACCGGTCGGTAACGGCCGAATTCGGCCGTTAGCGACCGGTATTTCCTCTCCTACATCTGGCCCAAAAAGCCTAAGCTTGATATTGTGGACTATGTACTTGGTCTCTGCTCCAGGATGGCTGAGTACATGGAGAGAGCATCCAAAAACCTGGAGGCCAGCCAAGTATTACAGAAAGCTTGGCATGACCAAAAGGCTGTTCTGACTGAGTACCAGCCAGGGCAGAAGGTGTGGGTGTTGGAGCCAGTGGCCCCAGCAGCTCTCCAAGACAAATGGTCTGGACCCTACACCATACTTGAAAAGAAGGGAGAGGTCACCTACCTGGGGGACCTTGGCACCCCTAGGAGCCCCCACAGGGTGCTCCATGTAAACAGATTGAAAGCATTTGTTGACAGGGAAGACATGGGTTTACTCATGGCTACAGATGGGGAACAGAAGGAAGAGAGTGACCCTCTCCCAGACCTGCTTTCCCAAAACCCTGATGATGTCTCAGTGGATGGAGTAGCCTCGGCAGGCAGCCTCACTGACCAGCAACATATGGACTGCAGACAGGTGTTGCAGGCCCATAGACATATGTTTTCTCTCACACCCAGTCACACTAACTGGTGCACCCATGAGGTGGACACTGGTGATAGTCTGCCTGTGAAGAATAAGATCTACAGGCAACCTGACCATGTCAGGGATTGTATAAAGGCTGAGGTGCAGAAAATGCTTGAACTTGGAGTGATTGAGCCATCAGAGAGAACACATGAAATGGTTTTAAATACAGAAAAGAAGGTCGAGACCATTTCATCACATATTTATACAAATGCTGTACATGTGCTAGAGGCTGAGGTAAAATATTGTCTCTAGAATTCCTAAAATAGAAGCTCTGTTCTCTAAGAATAGTTCTACTTTAAGCAGAGTACCATGTGCCAGAAAAAATTTAAATATTTTGAAAGTGGAAAAAATAATTTTGCTTTCAGGGGAAAAAATAGTTCCAAATGTTTTCAGTAGCTTTTGATTATCAAAACTGAAGGCCGAATTCAGAGTTCAGGGAACGCTGTGTGCTCGCTGTTTTGAAAAGTTATTCTCGTTGTTCAGGGAAGAACATCATATCAGACAGGCTTGCAAAAAAATTGGTCCACAACATCAGGTGAAAGTTTGACCAAGTTCGAAAATGCTGAAATTGTGCATACGTGGGAATGATTGCTATCATCAATGTTTGGATCAGCAATGCTCACAGAAGGTTGTACCTGTTTGGTGCTGCTTTCCTCTCGTACTTCACCGCCACCTACTCGTAGTGGTGAAGTCTCAACGAATGCCGTCATCAGAATAGGTAGCCGCTGGGGACAACACGATGCATGAGTCGTTGCCGGACCTAGCAAGCTATCGATATCCATTGGTACTGCTGATGGTAGTGTAAGACAGACATCCAACACGCATTCTTCTCCGCATAGCATACATCGAAGCACAGGTAAGATGCAATCTTGCCAGATTGGTCTGAATGAAAGAAACCAAGTTGTACCTAGATCTCTTAGCCGGGCAAATCCGAGGACTTTAGTGATGCGGTCCTGGTAGCGTATAGCTAGGATTGTTTCTCCCATTGTTGCTGGAGTCTTGTCTGTGGCTTGGCTTGCCATATTGGAGCAGAAGGATCAAAAATAAAATTGCTGCTATGAGTCCCAAAAGAAGAGGCAGGCCGCCGAAAAATGAATGAACAAAATTCGGGAAAATGCCCAGAACTGTTTCAAAGGGTGCTAACAGTCCAGAAAAAATTGTCTTAAATACATGTGCGATGGCACTGGTATCAGACATGTTTAAGATTTGACCTAAAATTTCTACGAAATGCACGGGGCAATTTATTGATAATAGGGAATGTAGCTCTGCAGCTGTCCTTGCAACTTGCAGTTCATACGTCTCTTTGGACGAGGATAAAGGCACAGTTGTCTGTAAAAGAATTGACTTCATACTGCTTAAAGTATCAATTCGAATAGAAGAGATATTCAAAGAAGGCCATATTGCCGCCTCCATGTCTGGATTGCTGTTTGGATACAATACTTGCATACAGCAAGTGACCATGGAAGTAACGCTCACAAGATAGGCTTTTCCTGGCACCATGCCACAACAGCTGTGGTCACTTATTAGAACGTAGCTGCCGTTGGAAAGCTGTCTAAAGAATGGCTCTATCTGTGTTGCAGGAGTGCCATGCAGGTGACATGAAAGGTTGTCTGATGAACCCTCGCATGCTCCATGCAAGTTAATACCTTGACACAGAAGTGTACCGCTTAGTGATTTTTTACAATTGTTACCACTAAGGAATACCTCTTTTTTCCCTTCACTATAACATTTGTGTGTATAAGGTAAATTCCATGTTGACTTGATGTATCCTTTACCCAACCTTTCATACAGGCCTGCTGGTATATACTTTTGGCAATACTTAAACTGGAAAGTGTATTATCCATTCAATGACAGGTCTCTCTGACATTGTCAATGGTAATCTCTCAAGTTTTTCAATGCTCAGAATCGTATTGTCTGCTCCTTTTTGTGCCAAACGGATCTGTTTATCAGTAAGGTTAAAGATAGAGAATAATGACGGTATGTTGATTAGACGCCATGGCACATAGCCTGAACGCAGATTTTGCAACGTCCAGCCAAGTTGTACAATAGAACGCAATTGGGACTGACCATGTTGTAACATTAGCAAGTCCTGCTCTATTATATCAATAGCAGATGATACAATGCTGTCCAGTGAATATATTCTGGAGGACAGAGTCGTTAACCCATTGTCCACTACAGAAAGTGATTTTTCCAAATTTATACGATCAAGTTCTCATATTTTTTCAGCTGTTTCAATTTGTGTTACTTTCCAAGCCTCGTTGTAAGCAGCGTATATACCGGCGTATATAAAACGTTTTTGACGTTGTTTGCGTGGTCCCAGTATGAAATCACGCAAGTCAGCACCGTCTTTAAGTAAAGTCAAGTGTTGCTTAATTTCAGCCAGTGTGGATTTCTGTAGCCACTCAAGGCATAGTTTCCCTACACTGTATGTTGTAACTATCCCTGGATGTTGTCTCTGGGAGTATCTTGGGTCTGGCCTGTTCTGTTTTAACCCCTGCAGTTTGTTCAGGAATCTATCTTGACAGTTATTAGTGTCTGTGGGCCAGATACACCATTTTTTCCAATCAGGATTTGTTCTGTTTTGGTGTAAAATATGGGATATGTCTATCTCAACATCTGTAGTGCTATTACTATCAGGTATTGGCTTCGCAATAGACGGTTTATTTAAGTCCTTTATCTTGGCTAAAGCAAGACAGGTCGTTTGCTGAATTGTGTCATTCAGGAATATTATCTGTTCTGGGATCATGCAGGCTCTAAATAATGCTTCTAGACCTTGTACCTGCCAGTCTTTTGAACCCCACATGGTTTTTGTTTCAATGTGGTTTTTCCAGAATTCAAAACCAAATGTAGACATTTTGTCATAACATTTTTCAGAATAAATCAATTTAGTATTTGTCAACATTGTTTTCATTCCTGTCTTATTTAACGTTTTAAAATAAAACGTTTCTGGATCACTGTTGTTAAACCCTGAGAAGTATTGGAATTTCTCATAAAATGTTTTTGAGCTGCCTTTTGGCGGTGTTGGACAATGTTCCCATTGGTTATAAGTAAAAACATTTCTAGGTTGAGCAGTTTTATGCAAATAGTGATCACCAAAATGATTATAACAATATAACTCGCCATAATTTGATGAACCCTGTAAATAATCATGTTCTGTGAATTTAGCTGACATTACTAAATCTGACATCATATTATTAATTTTTTCAAAGTCCCAATCATCAGAGAAAGTACTTGGTGTCACAAAGTGACTTAAGGAAACCTTAAACTGGTGTGGATATTTCAAGAGCTCAATCGGGCCATAGATTTCATAATCAGTTTTGTCCCATGCTACCCCACCGGGTATCGGATTGGCTGTGATGTTCACTGATGACAGTTCTCTTTTCTCGATGTGAGAGGATCTGTGAGGCTTTAGGACCAAGTTGATGTTCTGACTTGCTGTGTCCATTGTACTATATTTTCCTTCAATGAATCTACCCAAACATAAAACCATGATGAGCCAAAGCAGGAGGAAAAGTACACCTAACACAATCCAAACTTCAATCCATGGTGAAATCAGATATGTTTCTTTTAGTTGGGGAAAAAGTTCAGTTACTTTGTCTTTGAAAGTTTTTGTTGCTGGCGTTTCTTCATGCTCGCTTAAATCTTCAGAAAAGTCATCGAAATTGATGAAGTAGCCAGATGCAGTTCTGTCAATTGTTGGAATTGCTTCCGGATTTTCATTAGTCTTTGGATCTTTCTTTGTTTCATGAGCATAGTCTGATGCTACATCATTGTAGACTGGTGTTTCTTGACGAACTGTTGCAATTTGGGTTTCAAGAGGCACAAGTTCCATGGCTTTGTTGCATAGTCCTTTTTTTATTCACTGCAGGTTTATCAAATGTGATTAGTCTCTCAGTTTGAACCTCTTGGATTGTAGCAAGATTTGGTCTTCTGCTATTTCTTGGGAGTCCACTGGGCCTACTATTTATTATTGGCCACATGATTGTGGTTTTACCAGGTCGATGGATACAACTCGGTTCTCCTTTTTACCAGCAAGGGGCCGTAGTACTACTGATCTTGTTCCGCTGACATCTAAGACAGGTACTGCTTTTCTGTAAGAAGGCCCAAATTCCTTCTTCACCGCGATCTTCTCTCTGACTAGATCCCCAATCTTTGGAATCCAGACAGGTCTTGCTGGGACAGGTGGTTTTTCTTCAGTGGCTGTTGGCTTTAACTTTATATTACTCAGACTTCTTCTTGTTTCATTTAAGGGCTGTAAAACAACCAAACAGTCCTTGATATCAAAGGCTTTTTCTTCTACCACTGAAGTGTGACTATCTAAGTCCTGAATGTGCATTCTAGTGCCGAACAATAGTTCGTATGGAGTGAAACCTTTTAGAGAATTTCTTTGCAGATTGTTAAGACTACGTTGGACACTTGTTAAATGTTGGACCCACCCATCACCCGAACCTAATACCCTCGCCGTTATAGATTGCTTTATGTCACGGTTTTTTCTTTCCACTACTGCATTTCCCTCAGGATGGAAGGAAGAAGAGTACCGCAATGCAATGCCCATGCTGGCCATGGCCTCCTTGTAAACCCGAGAGCTAAACGCAGGACCCTGGTCAGAATTTAGCATGCCAATTGCGTATGTGCCGATAAAGACTCGCAAATCTTTTATAACAGTTCTGGCGTCAGCTGAGCGCTGGTGTCTACATTTTTAAGTGAATCTAGTCTTAATATTTATGGGAACGCATTTCTCCTGCTGGATTTTTGCGTATAGATAGCCTGATGCTTTCTAATAAAGGATTCCTGGCAGTAGTCTGGTCCGGTTCACGACTGCGATCTCTGTTGCAGTTTGGACAATCCTTTGCAAATTTGTAATTTTGCAGGCTCATCCCCGGCCACCAGTATTCTGATTGTAATTCTTTTAGAGATTTCACGATCTCTTGGTGCCTTAGACCCTCTCCCATGTGTGCGTCTGCTATCAATAAGACTCTCCGGTTCATGTTTGGAATTACTCTGTCCCCCACTCCAGGGATTTGAGCAAAAGGAACAAAGTTTGCATCAATTATGTATGTATTATTGAGTGGATAGCCGAGAGGTAATGCTGCATATTCGCCTTTTAATGAGGCTTTTACCGCCAGCATGGTTTCTCCGTCTATGTGTTTTTTAGAACGCTTTTTTGTGGCTACTGAAGCAGGTTGAACCGCTTCCGCTGTGGCTCTGTTAGCCAATGAATTCCCTGCAACGTGAACGCCATCACGTTGATGACTCAGTGTATGTATCACGTGAGTCTTTCGTAGTTCTTTCTGCAAAAGAACTACTTGTTCCCAAAGCTTTTTATGCTTTATTGTGGCTCCTGTGTCATCTTTGTAACCATTTTTGATCCATGTCTGCATGTCATTATTGTAAGACTTGACGCAGTAATGCGAATCGCACACTGTTAGTGTGGGGAATTTGCTATCGGCATTTTCAAGCGCCATCTTTAAAGATCTTATTTTAGCTCGCTGAGCTGAACAGTTTCTGAGTGATTCAGTTTTGGTGATTATTGGTCTGAATTTACCAAAGCGCCAGCGACCTTTAACAATCGCGCACGCTGCGTTGTAGGATTTTTTCTCTACATCGTAGTGTTGTGCAAATCTGTCCATGTAGATTACACATGTGTACTGTTCGAGAGGCAGAATTTCGATTGGCAGAGGATATTCTTCTTCATATTCTAGATCTTCTAGTTTTTTCATTTTCGGGTCAAAATAGTGCTTCACGTCTTCTGCAGCAAGAGAATTTTCCCATTGTATCCATTTTGGATCTAATGCCACAGCATTCAGATTGCGTGGGCTTGTAATTGCCTCAAGGGCTGATTCTGCTGTTAAAACAGGTATCCTTCTGCCTTGTGCTTGGGCTCTTTCTTTTGCTACAGCAGTTTGAACCGCTATCAGGATCTTTTCAGTTGAACTGAATTTCATTTCAGCTTGTGTATACAAGTGAGATTATCCAGCAGGGCACAGCATAGAGCAGCAACTAACGAACAGCAAACACCACTCGAGCTGTAGCAGGCCGCCCAAGAAGCAAGACGCGAGATGCGAGACGTGAGCAGTGGTTCTAATATCTTGAGCCACATACCGTGGTGCCGAGGGTGCCTGCCCACCTGCGGAGTGCCTTGGGTGCCTGCCTGCGGAGCCGCACACCTGTGGTGCCGAGGGTGCCTGCCTGCCTGTCTGCCCGCCTGCGGAGCTTCGGTGCCCTGGGGCTGGAGCCGGGAAGTGGGAAGCGGCGGCGAGAGGCGGTGAAAGGCCGAGACGGAGCCGGAGATAAAGACGGGTGAGAGGCTCTGATCCTGGCCGTGCCCCGGATAGGATTTCGACGGCCTGGGGCCCTGAGTGGTGTGTGAGGTAGGGGGTCGCGTTACCAGCTGCGTAGAGCGCCATACAAAAGAAGCACTTGGTACAGCTGGCAAAAGGGTGCTGGTATTCCCCCACGGGACTGCAGGTGTCGTGTCCAGTGAAAACCTCGATTGCCACAAATTGATTAGCAGAGAGCCGCAGGGGCCTTAAAATCGGCTGAAAGTACCTGAAGTCACTGCATGAGTTTGTGAGGTCCTCCTGGGCACCGGTCCTGCAACGCAGCATCCTGAAAAAGTCCTTAGCAAAATTTTTGAGATAAAGCCAAATTAGCTGCAAAGCAGCAAGACACCAAAGTAAAGGCTGACTAATATATATATATATATATATCATTACACAAACACCCCCACAAGGAGACATACCTTTGGCAATTGAGCTGCGGTGAGCCCAGTTTAAACGCAGCACACAGAGCTCCTGCACCTTCTATTACCGGGCTGCTGCCTTACCTGCTGTACTTGCGGCTATTATCATTATCGATCCCCGACAGCTGCTGTTCCGCGGCTGTTTGTAGCTTGTGAATCGGACCGGGGCCAGTGATTCAAATCGCGCCCGGGGCCACTGGCAGCCAACTGCCAATTGTCAACTGCTTAATAATTGTTAATTGAACACCAGGGGAAATTCAGTGGGAAGGATCACCAAATCACCACATCATTATGTAATTCGTGGAGGCGCACAGCAGGAGCTGGCAGCACCGCCTCCCACGTTATCCCTGTTTTACTAACACCTGCTCACGCTATCCTTGTTTCCTAACGCCTGACTACAGAGGCTGGCCACTGAGGCTGGCTCTTTGCGCCGTTGAATGATCTGACACCCCTACACCTCTGTCACTGCTACCACCGCCACCCAACGGCTGCCTATCCTGACGGCAGCTGCTCAAGCTAATCTCCGCCACATCTCCATCCCGCTGCATCGCTTCGACCCGCTGTTACATTTAACAGTTGGCCTGCGGTAAGCAGTTGGGCGGGCATCCTGCAGAGCAGACAGGCTTGGAGGTAAGCCGAAGCGTGTGATTGCCGTGATTGTTGGATTGGCGAAGAGGGGGGGCAAAGGTCACCTCTAGAAGAACACAAGGAACAGGGTGTAGGGAAAAAGGGAAAAAGGGAAAAGAACCAAACTGTGTAATAGTTTAACTAAGTGCCGATAAGAGGGGGCTGCAGGTCTACGCAGGAGTGTTACAATCATACCGGAATCGTACCCACAAGGAGCAAAAGCAAATATATAATCAAAAGCACAGTCCTAGACATGCGATCAGGTAAGGTAAGGACTGTGGGAACTGCAATTAAACGTACAAAAAAACTACAGCAATCAAATGTGGCAAAAAAATAAAAAATAAACACTCCAGGTCAGAACCAATCTCTTATATCCCCGATTGCACGGATGTTCGAGAAATCTGTTAAAATTCCAGACAAATTTCAATTTCTGAAGGATCCTGCGGGTGGTATGATGTCAATGACAATGGAAACAAATAAAGACAAATTACAAACACCAATGAAACCCTTTAATACCAATACTAATACTGATGCCCTAAATCAGTCACAAAACAGCAAAGAAATAAAAGATTTGGACCAAATTGAATTTATCTGGAATGAAAATGAATCTGTGGATCTAGAAATACAAACTCCAGCCCAACAGCTGGGGAAAACTCAAGAACAATTCTCAAACGATATGAGAAATTGCTATACGAAGAAAGAAAACAATATAGCTGTAACATCTAACCTGGTTGTCACTACCGCAAACAAACTGCTGTCGCAATCTATGGGATCCAACCAACAAGACTGCCACGATATAACCAAGCAAGCTGGGCAGACAGTACAAAGGGTCCCTTTTGAAGTCAACGTTGAGATAACAAAAAGGCCGGGCATAATCTCTGAGGTAACTGAAATACACCTAGACCATCAACAGGACCATCAACAGGAATCCCAAAGGAGCATTCCGACTGACAACATATCCAATGAAGTGGCTGACAACAGTGTCAACAAGGTTGAAATTCGGGAGCAAACACTAGACTCCGCGGGAGCCGAAGAATCCAAAGATGAAACTTTGGAAACCGGAGCAAAACACCAGGGTGTAGTCAAACCCTGGGATATTTTCTACCAAACATCAACCCTTATGCTGGAAGCCCTTCACTACCAATCAAATAAAATGGAAATACAAATTGACCTTCTAAAAATGATGGCAAATAATGTGGCTGGGATTGACAACAAACTGGCCCAATTAAATGACCTGATAATCAGAGTACAAAGAGATAATGAAAAAACATCCTCTGACAGCATCTATGTGCCTATCATGGACAAGCTATCAGCCTTACCTGCGGTATTAACAAGCATAATAGATGATGCCAAAAGAACCACCATCACAGTAAGGATAATCCTAAAACGAACATCACAAGTATGATGGGAATAGAAAAAACTACACCTGGGGATGGTACAGACAACCCTATTCCCGTAGAACAGCAATTAATAAGTCATTTTGATGATTCAGTTAACATACATATTTTACAGGCAAAGGATTATCTGGACAATGAAATCCCGTGTGAAGCCCCGTGTAAACTCTCCAAAAACGACCAAAATTTGATTGATACCGAGCCGGATGGATTCTCAACAATGTCAAAACGCCAAAAGAAAAAACTCCGCAAAGCAAGAAAAAATGAGAAACAGAAGTGGAATACTACAGATATTCCACCTAAGGACCTCAAATCACCTAACTCGGGACCCAACAACTTCTTCCCTATCTTTGGAAAAAAAACATTAAACGTTCATAGTTCGATAAAAACTAATGAATTACAAAACCAGGAATGGGAGGAAGATAGAGAAGTGGAAGTACGAGTAATAAACAGCATGCCAGAGAGTCTACAAATGGAATCTAACCAGGATGAAAACCTAAACAAGGAAGAAAGAGATCAAACTACCTATAACTCTGATACAATGAATGGAAGCATCGCTACTAAAGAGACAGAAACAATGAATCCTCATCTCAAAGCATGCAGGAAGAAAAATACAAAAAAAGACATTGTCCTAACAGAGAGAAGGGCAGAAAGTAGCCACGATATAATATCTGAACGAGACTACTTGCAGATTAAATGTGTGGATGGGAATAAAACAGAAACCTGTACAACGAAACATACTAAAAAAACGGAGGCCGCAAATCAACACACTACTAAAACTAATGGGAAACTCAAATTTACACCAGAATTCCGCTCTAGAGGTAGACACGATATTCTTAATCGAGGGAACTTACTGCGACTTTTCAAATCCATACCTTCACTCAACAACATTGTAACTAATGACATTATATCTGTTCAATTTATGGAGGATGACCGGAACAGCCAGACCCCAACCTTAATCTCACTATCTTCAATATCCATAGCTGATCAGATAATAAGGGAGCAAAAGATATTCAAAACCTGGGGCATAATACTTACCAAACAAACTCCAGAGGTTTACCCTAGTCCTTTTATAGGAGCTGACACTCCACTGAAACGAAAGAAGGTAGGGACGAAGACTCTATCAGTCCTAAGAAATGCACTTGGCAGATCTCCAGAAAAAAATGAATGTCCCACCTTGCAAAAAAAAGTAGAAAGAAACACAGAAATAAATGTAAAATGGATCAACTTGGCACTGCATAGTAATCAGAGTCAATGAAACAGAAGTCCACTACAAATTGGAGCTAAAAGCACAAACAAAGAAATAATAAGTCGATGTTGCAAAATTCTTACTTGGAACGTGGCTGGACTAAGCGCAAAAACTTCCGCTCCTTTATGGCAGGGCTTTGTTAAGCAGTATGATATTTTGCCCTTTCAAGAGACATGGGATACATCACCCAGTTTTTCATTAGATCGCTTTCTTAGTTTCTCAACCTCAGCAGTACCGCGGCGGGGAGGAAGAGCTAAAGGGGGCTTGCTTACACTGTTCTCACTTAACTTGGTTGGGGTTTTTAAAAAAGTTGATCCTACCCCTCTGAATTCATTAATAATTGAATGGACCATTCCGGACCAACAAAAACTTCTAATTATTAATTTTTGTAATTCCAGGGCGGGCTCATCTGAGAACGAGCATTTGACTGCCCTGGCAGATTTTCTGTCAGTCTACAAACATGATCGCACTTCTGTCCCAGAGATGGTTATCATGGGAGATTTTAAAATTCACTCTTGTGAGGGGGATTGTTATAATGATGTACACGGAGGATCACCTGTGGAGGGAATCCCCCATTTTGAACATAGTAAGGAGGGTGATGCCCTTGAGAGTCTCCTTGCCAACTCAAACCTATTCGAACCAGGTTTAGGTAATGACGAGAATAGAGCGCCTACATTTATTGGGAGGGACGCAAACACAGTTATCGAGCAAGACCACTGACTCATTGTCAGTGAAATTGCTCTCCCACCCTCGCAGCTCCACCATTAAGTGAGGTGCCCCTGCCCCTGCACTCTTGAGTGTTGGTGATCGAGGCCCTCCTCCACCCGCAGGTTTCCCTGCGCCTCATCCCTGGTGGTCCAGTGGACCTCTGTCTACTTTCTTTCTTTCTGCTCCTTCACTCGTTTTTCTCCCCTTTCTATCTTCCACCTTTCTGCACCTCTGCTCTTTTGCGCCTTATTTCTGCCCATTTCCCTTTCTCTCCCTCTGCTCCTTCACTCGTTTTCACTCGTTTTTTTCCCCTTTCTATCTTTCACCTTTCTGCATCTCTGCTCTTTTGCGCCTTATTTCTGCCCATTTTCCCTTTCTCTCCCTCTGCTCCTTCACTCGTTTTCACTCGTTTTTTTACCCTTTCTATCTTTCACCTTTCTGCTCTTTTCTGCATCTCTGCTCTTTTGTGCCTTATTTCTGCTTATTTTCCCTTTTTTCTTTATCCCTTCTTTCCTCCCTTTACCTTTCCCCGCCGCTGCTGCCCCCGCGGCCCCTCCCCCCAGCACGACCGGCCCAATCCAGCTCCACTCCCCGCTCCCGCCTCCCAGCTGTCCAGCCCTCCCCGACCCCTACTTAATGGCGCCGAAGGCGCGTCAAAGGCAAGCACGTCTGCGCCCGTCTGCGACCCGTCCGCGACCAGGAACCCTGGACCTCCGCCCCGCCAACGCTACGACCCAGCAGCACTCCACGCACTCAACCCAGGCTGCAACAACAACTGCAAGCTAGCATCACCAGCCGACACCCATGGACCCTTCAGCTGTCACCGCTGCCGGCACACCTGCAGCACCGCCAAGAACACGGATCCAGCACAACCCGCCCACAAGAAGACAACCGAACCGAAGACCCTGCAATGCATCTTCCTCAACGTCCGATCCCTCCACAAACACGCCACAGAAATCTGGGACCTCCTCGACAGCACAACCCCAGACGTAGCATTCTTCACCGAAACCTGGACCAACACCACCTCGGGACCGGACATCGCCATCGCCATCCCCCAAGGATACAAGATCTCCAGGAAGGACCGCCCCATCCACCCAGGAGGAGGAATCGCCATCGTCCACAAATCCAGCCTCCGTCTGAGCACACTCCCTGACGAGTCCCCAGAACTGATGGAACACCTTCACTTCAAGATACTGGCCAGCCCCACCGCCGCCCTCCGAGGAACCCTCATCTACCGACCCCCTGGACCCCGCGGACCCTTTGCCAACTCCATCACGGACATTATCTCCCCGCAGGCCATCGCATCCACCAACTACACCCTGCTGGGAGACCTCAACTTCCACCTCGACAATCAACTGGACCCCAACACCACATCCCTCCTGGACAACCTCCACAACATTGGACTCCGCCAGATCGTGACCGAGCCCACGCACTCAGCAGGACACACCCTCGACCCCCTCTTCACTACAGGAAACTCCATCACCTTCAGCCACACCACCGAACTCCCATGGACCGACCATCGTTGCGTCCACTTCACCTTCAGAACACCCACCATCCACAGACACCAGCACCTGCTTCCACAAAGAAACTGGACCAAAATCACCGATGACCAGCTCACCTCCTCACTCAACAACTCCACCCCAACCATCGCTGAAAACGACGACCCCAACACCGCAGCCCGAACCCTGCATAGATGGATCTCGGACAGCACCAACACCATAGCCCCCCTCAAGAAAAACAACAATACCCGTGCCAAGAAAGCCAGATGGTTTACCACCGAACTTCGAGAGTCCAGGCGCACATGCCGCCGCCTCGAAAAGGCCTGGAGAAACACCAAATCCACAGAAGCCCACAGCAACTTCAGAGCCGCCACCAACGCCCACCATCAACTCATCAGAGAAACGAGGAAAAAAGCGATTGAAGACAGAATCTCCACCCACGCACACAACAGCAAGGAACTCTTCAGCATCATCAAGGAGTTCGCCCAACCCACCAGCGAGTCTACCGACATCCCTCCCTCACAAGACCTCTGCGACAAACTCAGCATCTTTTTCCACCACAAAATCAAGAGCATCTACGACAACTTCGACGAAGACAACCAACACACTGAACCCTCACCAACCACCCCCAACACCCGGAAACCAGCGATTGATGACTGGACAGCCCTCACCACCGAAGACACACTGAAGACAATGAAGTCAATCCACTCAGGGGCCCCCACGGACCCCTGCCCCCATCACATCTTCAACAGAGCCGCCAACACCATCGCACCCATGCTCCGCCAAACCATCAACCGCTCCCTGGCGACCGCCTCATTCCCCGACGACTGGAAACACGCCGAGGTCAACCCCCTCCTAAAGAAACCCTCAGCGGACCCCACCGACCTCAAAAACTACAGACCCATCTCCCTGCTCCCGTTCCCAGCGAAAGTCATCGAGAAAGCCATCAACAGCCAACTCGCCACATTCATTGAAGAACACAACATCCTCGACTCCTCCCAATCCGGCTTCAGAAAAAACCACAGTACGGAAACCGCCCTCCTCGCCGCAACAGACAACATCCGCACCTTACTGGACAAAGGAGAAACAGTAGCCCTCATCCTCCTCGACCTATCAGCGGCGTTCGACACAGTCTCCCACCGCACCCTAATACGCAGACTCTACGATGCAGGAATCCAGGACAAGGCCCTCGACTGGATCTGCTCCTTCCTCTCCAGCAGGACGCAGCGGGTCAGACTCCCCCCTTTCCTCTCGGACCCCACACCTATCACCTGCGGAGTCCCCCAGGGCTCCTCCCTCAGCCCGACTCTCTTCAACGTCTACATGGCTCCACTTGCCCCCATCGTCAGAACCTACGGACTCAACATCGTGTCATATGCAGACGACACCCAGCTCATCCTCTCCCTATCCAACGAGCCCAACACCGCCAGAAGCAACTTTCGAGAAGGCATGGAAGCCGTCGCCAAATGGATGAAAAACAGCTGCCTACAACTAAACACCAACAAAACAGAAGTACTCATCATGGGCCCAAACCCCGACGCCTGGAGTGACACCTGGTGGCCCACCGCCCTCGGAAACCCACCAACCCCCACAGACCACGCACGCAACCTGGGAATCATCCTGGACTCCGAGCTCAAAATGGACCGCCAGATCAACTCTGTCTCATCTTCCTGCTTCCACACCCTCCGCCTCCTTCGTAAGACCTTCAAATGGATCCCCCTCGAACACCGAAAGACAGTCACTCACGCCCTGGTCACCAGCAGACTCGACTACGGCAACGCACTCTACGCCGGAATAAACAAAAACCTCATCCGCAAGCTACAGAACATCCAGAACGCCGCCGCAAGACTGGTCCTCAACCTGCCAAAACACTGCCACATCTCCCAGCACCTGCGCACACTCCACTGGCTCCCCGTCGAGGCGAGAATCACCTTTAAGATGCTCAACCACGCACACAAGGCCCTCCACGGCACCGGACCAGCATACCTGAACAGCCGACTCAAATTCCACGCACCCCAAAGGACCCTACGATCAGCCCAGCTTTCCTACGCTGTGGTCCCCCGAACCAGAAAGACCAGATCGGGAGGCCGCTCCTTCTCCTTCCTCGCGGCCAAAGCATGGAACGCCCTTCCGCTCCACCTCAGACAGACAACATCGCTCCCCATCTTCGCAAGAAACATCAAAACCTGGCTCTTCGACAGACCCCCTCCTTGATGGAATGGAACCTGCACCCCGCCAAACCCCCCCACCCCTAGCGCCTTGAGACCCTTACGGGTGAGTAGTCGCGCTTTAACAAACTCCTGTTTGATTGATTGATTGACTATATTTTTGTTTCCCCTGGGGTGCTAGCCAAAACGCAGGAGTACAGTGTAGTGACCGCAATTTTTAGTGACCACAACCCCGTTTTATTGGCTATGGATCTTGAGAGTTTCTCGCATGGGAGGAACTTAAGCGTGGTGGCCTCAAGAGACTTGTCAACTGGAGGGCAGGGCAGGAGGGTAAAGTGGGAGATGGTTATTCCAGAAACCTTTTTTAAAACACTTGCACAGGAAACCGAGGACAATATGGCTGTCTGCTTAGACTCCACTGCATCAGGGGCTGATGTTGTGGATGCCTATGTAGAGATATGCTCACGGATTTCCAAGAATTTGGAGTCTAGAAACGGCTCACATTGTGAGAAGGTGTTTAAATGGTTCGACAACAAGTGCTCACTTGCCCATAGTGCCCTACTTAAAGCGCTGAAACTTAGACCTAGGGATAGGCTAATTGTGGCGAACCTTCGTAAGGAATACAAACTGGCACTTGCAAATCGCAAGAACCAAATTAAGGAAGAAGCCTGGGATCATCTACAATCTGCAGATGTGTTGAGAGACAGCAAAACATTTTGGGCTATCATCAATCAGTCGTTTTTCACTGAGGAGGGGAAATCAGATATGGACTGCGTAATTGAAGATGAGAGTTGGCTTAATCACTTTAGAAACATCTATGACATTGAGCTAGGGGTCCCTACTCCCCCAGACTTAGTTGTACCTCAAAACAATATGTCCATTAAGTTTAACACCTCTGAAGTGGAAAAGGCGATCAAAGATACTAGCAAACATAAGACCCCTGGCCCTGACGGGGTCCCTGCAGATCTCTACATCTTGTACCCACAATTCTGGTCCAAAATTCTAACAAATGTTTTCAATGCAATACTCACCGCAGGCTCCCCATCTTCTTGGTCAACCTCCATTATTGTTCCGATTTTCAAGAAAGGGAACAGGGGGGACCCCGCTTGCTAAAGGCCAATCTCCCTGCTAGACTCTGCCGTAAATATCTTAGGCAGAGTTATTTTACAGAGATTGGGAGATTGGCTTGAGGGGAGTGGGGTTCTTTCTGATCTCAGTACGGTTTTAGGGCACACAGGGGGACCATGGATCAATGCCTAAACCTTCATTTTATTATTAGCAAGTACACAGTGGTGAAGGAGGGGCTACTATATTTGGGCTTTATGGATCTTTCTTCCGCATTTGATTTGGCCAATCGTTCTAAATGATGGTTTATTTTGCGGGATATGGGTTTGGACACTACGTTGGTTAATTTTCTAAATGATCTTCACCAGAACTTGTCAGCTTCTTTTAGGGTAACAAGGGAGGGCAGATGTACCGAGCAATTTAGATCAAGAAGAGGGGTCAGACAAGGTTGCATTCTGGCCCCTCTCCTATTTACGCTCTATATTAATTCTTTGGGTAAATCCCTAGATCTGGCCACCCTGGACGTCCCGCGTATGGGAGGGTCGGCTATACCGGTCCTCCTGTACGCGGACGACGCCGTCCTACTTGCTCGAACTGGTACTGGATTACAAAGATTGTTAGATCATTTTGGCTCCTTTATGGAGGCCTTAGACTTAAAAATCAACACCTCGAAATCCCACGTAATGGTGGCTGGTTTACGCAGGAAAACCATGAAGATCAAAACCTTTAGATGCAATGGAACGCCAATCTCAAGGGTACCCTTCTTTTGTTATTTAGGGGTTATATTTGATGAAAGAGGGAATTGGGGTCCCCAGTTGAAACTCAAGGGTAACGTGGTTGCAAGATCTACCACAGCCCTCATGAATTTTTCAAAAAGATTGGGTGCAAGACCCATGGAGGCTACGATCCGCATCTATAAATCAAAGTGCGTAGCAATCGCCTCATATGGGGCTGATATTTGGGGCTATGTTCCAACAACAGGGATCCAAAATATAGAAAACAAGTTCATACGATCCCTTCTGTCACTCCCTCAATCATCCCCTACATATTCCATCTACTGTGAAGTAGGCTTGGAGTATATTTCTGATCACTTAAAAATTGCCCCTTTATTACGATGGGTTAAAACCTGGCTAAATGAGGAGATCACACTTAACCACCTAATACTCAAGGACTGTATGGCCCTGGATAGAGTGGATAGAATATACTGGCTTGCGTATGTTAGAGCGGCATGCGTGAGGCTGGGGCGTCCGGAAATGTATCTATCACCACAGGGTCTCAAGAATGAGGATGTAGGGTGGATTAAGCGCAACTTCCTCAATTTACTTGAGTCAGAAAGGGAGGAGGTTGAACTCAGGAAACCTACGGTGAGATCAATCTATCAACTTGTGATCTCCCCAGTCATGGAACCCTATCTGAAGTACGTGACCAACTCTTACCATCGTTTCCTTTTAGTTAGATTCAGGTTCAACCTCATCCACCTCACACTTGGTACCTATCTGAAGTGGGGGACCCCTGAAGATACTCCACCCTGCACCTGTGATAGTTTCTCTACACAGGACACGCTCCACTTGGTGATGTTTTGCGAACACTATCTGGTGGCATGTAAAAAAAAATTATACCCTTTTCTGAAGGAACTAAAATTCGTCCAGGTGAGGCCTGCCCTCCTACATTTACAAATGCTTGACTCTATGCAGGTTACTTATAGTGTAGCCAGTTTTTTGGTAGCGGCAGCGCGTATAAATAAAATTAGACTCACCCAAACAAATTCACTATCAGGAGGACACATAACTGAAGGAGGATTGTTTAAAAATAGGGTTGGGCCTTTACATTCATGACACAGATTTTGTCTCTTTTCTCTTTGCATCAAAGATTTTAACTGTTTTAGATTGTTTTGAACTGCAATCATGTGTATATCTTATTTCTGTACAAATTTTAATGTGTATATAATGTGTATATAATGAATTTTTGCATTGCATTGCTTTTATGGTTTTTATTAACCGAAATAAAGATGTATTGACTGACAAGTGAGATTTGTAAGCTATTGGTACCGTTCTCCCTCATTAGAGGTCAGGAACGTGAATCCGCATCTTCCTGGGATGACTCGGATTACAAGGTTGCGTACGTTTTCGCGTGTTTGCAGTTTGGTTTTAGCTAACATGTCTGTCTGCAATGATCTTAAAATTTCTGTGTGTTTCTGAGTCCAATTTATTGGTTTGAAATCAGGTTTTATTAATTCATAGAGAGGTTTAACCCTTTCTGCATAATTTAGAATGTATGTTCTTCCGAAATTCAGGAAGCCTAGTATTGATTGTAAATTCTTCAGCGTTTTAGGTGCTTGGAGTACAGCACACTTCTCTAAGAAGTTGTCTGCTAGGCTTTTGCCTTCACTTGATAATTCATATCCTAAAAATAGGACAGTTAGATGAGCAATTCGTGACTTTTTAAAGATGAATTTGTACCCTTCAGCTGCGAACCCGAGTATTATGGTGTTCACTCTTTTCAAGTGTGTCTCCAGGTCATCATATGTGAGATAGATGTCATCGACATAAGATAATGCCTCATCATCATATATTTGTAGTAACTCTGTTACCCTTGCTGAGAATAATCCTGGGCTGTTCTTGAATCCCTGTGGGAGTCGACAGAATTGTTTTTTGTGACCCCATTGTTGAGAAAGCGGTCAAATACCTGCTTTCAGGTGCAATGTTTTGATAAAAGAATCCATTAGAGATATCTAATGTCGTCTTATATTTTTTTGCGCACAATGTTATTCATTAGTGCTGCACTGTGTGAGTTTTGTACTGCAAATGTTTTGCAACAGGAGTTTAAGTGTCTGTAGTCCAAAACTAGATGAAATGAATCGTCTGGCTTGGAGACAGGAAACAAAGGATTGTACATTTGTGAGGTGCATGTTTCAATCACGCCTTGATATTCAAGTTGATCTAAGATCTCCCTGACTTGTTTTTAGCTTCTTGCTTAACTGGGTACTGCCTTTGTGCAGTAGGTTGATTTTTTAACTGGATTTTGTGGGGAGGAGAATCCTCATCCCATCCTACATGATTTGTATATAATGCAGGAGCTTGGGCCACTGCCCATTTTCTTGCAAATGTGTATTTTTTATGAATTGGAATATGATTTTAGAAGGCAGGCATAATCATTTCTTCGCCATGAGGGCACTCCCTGACAAACTCTGGTAGCCAGTCTTTTTCAGCTAACAGGATGTCATAGCCTTTAGAAAGGTTATCCCAAAAAGAGACCCCTTACTTTCCTAGTTTTGTCCCCCTCTATATGCAATGTTATTTCATATAATTTATGGGGTTTGCTAACTCTGGTGTCTGCAGTTTCCACTTGAATGTATTCATTCGTGTCCACTGTCTCCAGAAGATTCATCAGGATCTTGCGAACTATGGTTACTTCTGCTGCGCTGTCTAGCATTGTCTGGGCCCACTCTCCGTTTTTCAGTTGTGTCCTCAGTATCCTCGGCATGTTTTATTCTAATACTTGCTACCTTCTTCTTTGGAAATTGTAATTTTTTACTTTGATGAGCAGGTTCCTTGTCTTTGGACTCGACGTGCTCTTCCTTGTGTTCTGACCGTCCTCTTCTTTCCGATTTCTGTGAGGAAGTCTGAAAAGATCGAGAGGGACGTGTATCAATATATTGATATCTATCAGGTTTTCTCAATTTATCCCTGTCTTTAAGGTTGTATCTTTTCTCCGAGGGCTCCCTTTGGGGAGACTTGCCTCCTCGTTCTGGAGATCTACCTCTCCGTTGAGGAGACCATCCTCGGGACTGGAATCGTTTTTCTCTGGGAGTGGATTGTTTATTACCATCCCAACTCTTTTTTGGAGTGTTTAGATTATTTTTAATAAAAGTTTTTTCAGGATTTTCAGTTAGTTGGGGTTTTACTGGTTTCCCACCCAAACTATCTCTACCTAGTTCTTCATAGGATTTTTCTTTGATTCGGGCAAGTTCAAATGGTTGTTCTGCTATATCTGTTTCTTTTAATTTCTGGCGGATCGCCACAGATGCTGCTTCTCCTTTCATGTTGGCTAATAATATAGCCGAGACCTGCTTGAAGTCTTTCAGTAATTTCATACCCAGAGTTAAAGCAGGTTCTGGACCGTATTCATTTTGAATCTGCCGTAGCACATCTGGTATTATCGCCATAGACGGAACACCCTGTGTTTTTGTGTATATCGAAGCAAAGACTGTGCCCCAAGTGTCACAGTCCTCCACATGTGGTGCGACCCCCATTGGAAGGCAGATAGTCAGAATTCTGTGTTTCTCATGAGGTGTAGTATCAGGAAATACTGCCTCTATTTGAGTGATTTTTTGTGCTAACCAGAATGGAATTTGTTCCCGTTTTGCGGGTATTTTGCCAATGGCTGATTGTATATTCTGTGGTGTGATTTTATTTGTGTTCCCCTGGTGAGGGGTGTTCTGTGGAATTATTATTGCTGGTTGGACTGTTGAAGTCCGCATTACATATTGAACCAATTGTCTATGTATTTTAATTAGTAGTTTTAGCTGAGCTAAAAGTTCCCGGTCTGACATTTTTTCAATGTCTGGATGTGGTGTGTAGCTGGCTAGAACCGGCCACGTGGCTCCTGGTCTACCTAGTGGACTCAGCCTGGTGATGTGATTTTGATGTTTTAGGGCGCTTTTAAACCAGAGCATGTGCTCTTGGTAAGTTAGTGGGATTTTAACGTTCTCGAAAGGAGCGTATTCATCCGGAGGTTCCTTTATTTTGTAACAGTGGAATTCGTGTGTTACAGCATGTGCTGCTTGAAATTGTATCCATGAATGGAATACCTCTGTCTGCCGATATTCATGGGCCTCTACCACGAATATGACTGTACCACCTCGTGATGATACTCCATTTTCTATACATTTTTTAGTTATAGTTCTTCTTACATATTCCGGAATGATTATAGCATTCGGGTCATTCTGTTGGAGAGTTGTGTCATCTAACAACAGTGGAGACGCTAAAGCATCTCTTTCTTCATCCCCTTCCGGCAATTTTACTGACTGAAAGGTTTTTGTTGCAGATCAAGTTTCAAGGAAACAAAGATTAGGTGCACAATATTTTGGAACACTGTATCCTTCAACGTTGACTAAACCAAAAACTAATACATAAGAATCTCTTCCTACTAAGTTCCGGCGGATATTAACCTTTTACCCACTCCAGACGTCTTTTGGAGTTTTTACGGGAAAAGGGGTCTGTGTGAAAAAGCACGACTGAGTTACTCTAATGTCTTGCATTAGATTATCGCCTTACCAAACGTTGGGCGCCATGTAGTGTAGTTCCTATATTCCCAATAGGCTCTGCGCATTGGAATAATATAATCAGCAGTGTAGACGTAGGACTGAGATCGACTAAGTCTCTACTGACTATATTAGACTTAATTAGTTTTGCCCGCTAGCTCAGAGGTCACTTGAAACTTTCTTGAATGTTCAGGAAAGAGTTAACCGTCCTGATTTAGATAAGAAGGGATTCGTTTCTGACAACCGCATAAAACATGACAACTTTGCTCCCTCAGAATAAAGAGTGTATCTCTAGAGTCGTGTGAAAACAATAGACGGTTATTTCACTCAGTCAATCGTGCATACTTAGTTTCACCAGAGTGCAGAGAAATAGAGAGACGGGCGTTTTCAATAAAAGGTGTTATTTATTGAGCAGTCTTCTCTCTCATGCAAGAGACGTGAGTTGCCACAATTGCAATACTTATCATGAAGTAAAGTGCGTACAGTAAAAGGAGTATTATGAAATGATACTGTAAAATCATTGATATGGTTTCTTAGCCATATGATACTTTAAAATGGATAAAATATATACATACATAAAAACATTGACTAACGTACTCAACTGGTGCTTCTAAGATACGCCTTCCCGGTGTACCTGACCTAAGCCTAATACGTGGGAAGGAGTAAGTAAGTTGCAGTTTAAGTTAAGTTGGTTTTTGCCAAGAATCTGAATCAAGAATTCTCTCAAGGGTTTAGTCAGCTCCGTACCTTGGTAATAGAATGCAGGAGGTCTTGTATCTCTCTCTCAGGACTCGATCTCCCAGCAACCCGCAAGTGTGACTGGATACACCGGAGCTGGATTTTCTCGGCTGGAGAAAAAGACAGCGTCTCTCTCAGTGCGTCAAAAGGGAGGGGCGGCTCCTTCGGCTCTCGCATCAGCTGGGCTTCGGGTAAGTAGATAGCCGCTCTGCTCCAAACCACCGTGTGTTTGCTTAAGGCAACGTTGGTATATTTATACCTGAAAGGTGCCGGGTTTGACGTAAGGTTGGACATAAGACGTCACTAAGAACTAACAGTTCTTTCTGGACTCTAGGAGTTCTTGTGCAAATCAAAACAAGAGCAGGGGGATTTCCCGGGCTGCTGGAGGCTTGGTTTGTTTAAAGAACGCGTTGTACTTTCTAGGAGTCTATGGGAGTAGCCTTGTCGTATTTGGACTGCATGGGCTATTACTAAATATGGATATGATTCGTATGCCTTTACAAGGATATTATTTATTATAACCATATAAGGGCATACTTTGGGAATGTCGAATTAGGGTCCTAGATAGAAACACAACAGTGCAGCTAAAGAGCTTGCAGTGTCATGCTGCAGTAAATCCTCATAAATTTTCACCAATAAATTCACCATACACTACAAATGCATTCTTTCAGTCAAGCATGCTCTATACACATATTCAACCAAACTTTCACACATTACCTTGCAATTATAGTTCTTTCTTTAACCAGATAAGGTAGTTCTGATAAGAACTTTTTTCTTCTTCTTTTTTCTTTTGTATTTTTTGTATTTTTTTGAACAATTTGTATTTTGGTTGGTGTTTTTTCAAAACATGAACAAAAAAAAGAACGAATACAGCAGGAAACTTTTGGAATTAATTATCATTCCAAAAACAACAACAAAAAAACATTAACAATGATGGTTGCGTTGCGCAGCACAAACTGCATTCACTGACTGCTCACCGAAGCATATAAGTTTCTTACACTTCACGCAGTGTTGCTCGAGAAAGGTGAATTCTAGCCTAATGTCCATTGGAGGGGTTCCTGAGGATGCTCCAGGCGTACTTGCCACAGCAGTTGAGGGGTTCAAAGCAGCTCGCCTCATTTCCTCCTGAGCAAGATTGAGAGGATGTGTGGTCCGGAGATGCTTGCACATAGAAACAGTGCCACAAAAGCATTTTTTTCCCTGCCTCCTGACAGCACTCGGTCACAAATTTTGCACGTCACCTTTCTTGCATTTACTTTCTTCTCTTCAGGTGGAAGAGTGAAGAATTTCCACACAACAGATTCCGGCCTCTGTTGAAGTGGTACCTCCTGCAAGAATTCTTCTTCAGAAGATACTTCCTCCTGCTGCTGCTGCTGTCCAGATGTCATTTTGTTTGATATTTTTTGAAAAATCCAAAAAAAACAAGCAAAAAGGGTTCTTGCAGGAAAAGAGATGTCTCTCTAAAGATGCTCCGACAAAATGATTAAAATGGGTGGGGTCCTTCATTAGTTACAGTGTGAAATGTTATAAACCAATGAAATCTTTTTTTTTTAGGTCACATGGGATCCCCGCACTTGACTTCGCGAAAATATATTTAAATATATTAAAAATATTATAAGTTTATTATAAGTACAAATATATTATTTTTATGAATATCTTAGATAATCTCTGGCCCTAATGTGTATATTAAAGACACATACATATCATTTTAGAACATTAAAAAAATTTGCGGGAGACAAGCACCCAGCATGCCCCAGCACGTATATGACGTCCCATGGGACCCGCCACCGCGCAAGTGTTGCGTACCGTAATGTGCATGTGTTGCGAATGCGCGGGAGCAGGAGTCGTGGACTGGTCGCATACCAATCACGCATATCATGTAATATTAAATGTATGTGTTGTAACTGAAAAGCATGCAGCCGTCGCACACCATACGCGGATCCTTCATGACTTTTCAAAAATGGCGGCTAGAATCCACGCACCCACCGTGATGTGTACGCTTTGGGTGCACGACTCTGAAATATATATATATTGCAAAACAACTCGGCAGATACCCGCAGAGCATCCACAGCACAAAGAGGTCCACAGCATGGCAGTTGCCTTCAAGGTATCTTTATTATTTTTTCTTCTCTACACCATGTGCAAAAAAAAGGACGGTCGACGCGTTCATCTGATGCCTTCAATTGGACCTTAGAGTCCACCGTCTAGATGGTCTATTTAAAGTGACAAGTGCAATTGATTCCTTGTTTGTTTTTAAAAAAATAGACTAGACCACTCACCCACTTGAAAACATTTGCGAGTTGGCAGTTGATAACTGCCATTTTCTAAGAGCATTCATTAAGTACATTATTAAATTCCATTATATTTTAGGATAGTATTGGCGGCATTCTCAGTGAAGTACTCTTTTGTTACAGGTAGAGTGGAAATGTTTGTCAGGCAGGCCCGTGACTGGAATTCATAAATATTTGTTTATGTATACGTGTGAGTATATCTCTGAGGTTTGTATGTCTCAATGGGGTATAAAGGGTCGTATCTTGTCTATGTAAAGTACTATGTGTGGGACCCTGTACCCATGGTAATAACTTGGAGACAATTCAGAGATAAAAGATATACACAATCTATAAAATCATATTTTGTAAGATTAAGGTACAAATTCAGGGCATGTGTTAAATGAGGTTGACACCAGATGATTACAATATTCACTGTTCATTGGAGAAAGAGAAAGTGTCATGTGCTTAAGTGCAAGATATGCATTCATGGGTCTTAAAGAAAAATCGTCCATCAGTTTGCATAGGAAATTGATCAGATGAGCAAATAAATGAGTCATGAAACTGTGTTTGTAAAGTACATTTGCGCAATTTTACATTTCCAGGACCTGTACTGTAGTAGTTCATCGATCTCGTGGGTTACCTTTTAAGACCCAGTATATAAAGTGACAAGTGCATTGTGAAACATTTTGTGCAAATTTGCAATTTTAGGAAATGTCTCTTACTCCAGTTATTCCAACTTCCCTCTACCATTAGCAGCTTTTAATCAGTGTTCATTTTGGCGTTACTTCAGTTACTTTACCAGTTTGTGTTCACGCATGGATAGTCTCCCTCTTTATTCCACATGATCATGGTGGTTATCTTCACCTGTAACACCAACATTACTATTTTGAGTACCCAGAGACTTGTTTCTTCCCTCGCAAGTTGTTAAACCTTCCATAATTTTGGTAGAATACCAAAACAGAAATGTATTCACTCTTTTATCATCATCATTGATAACTTTATTTCGACCACAATGGGCCATAAAAGTACATGTAAAATCACAAGATAAAACATTAAAATCCATATTAAAATTACAAAGACATTTCATATGTATACACATAAATTTCTTCAAAAAGGCATCAAAGACGCTCCTGGCTAAAAATCGAATTAAACCAACTGGATAGTTATCAAGATGAATCATGCCTATCTTAAAAGCCTAAAATCTAGAATCAAATCGTTGTAAAAGTTCTACGTTTAATCCACATGCCATACAGAAATCGAGAGACAGCAAAGACAACCGGTGGATGGGTGTCGTATCTAAGTACTCTAAACGCTTGCTCGTGTATTCGAAATCCCAGATTCCTACAGATGGGTTTAATCCACCTATTGCAGGACAGCGCATATGCCGGACAAAAGAAAAATACATGGCTTATATTTTCTAACGGGTGTTCGCAAGCCGGACACTCTCTGCGTTCATTTACCTCCCATTTGTTGGTAAACGACCTTAGTGGTAAACTACCCATTCTTAGTTGTAAGTACAGCTTCCTAGCTTGAGCAGGGTAGATCTTATCTAGGAATTCCTCCTTCTTATATTCTGTTTTTACTTCGATGAATTCACTGGTCATTCTCCCTACTGTTGTACTAGCATGCAGGGCCAACACATTATTAGACCTAAACCTTTTTACTGGGTCAGTTCTAGAATAGGCCAGGGAAGATGACTCAGGGGATTCCCATAGCCCAGGGACGTCAAGCCGTGCACACAAAACTTTAATATGCAGTAGCCTATTAATTTTCTTTGACCTCAATGCCACCCATACCTCCTGGAACTCGGCACGATACGGGGCGAGCTCTGGGACAGACCATAGTCTTTGCCAATATGTTAAGGGCCTCAGGGCAACCTCCTCTTCCACAGGGAATAACCCCAGGTCAAATCTTAGTGGGACCAGTGGGGTACTGGCGGGAAGGGCGAAAATCTCTCTCATAAATGTGTGTTTGACCTTTGCTAGACTTTTTGGTCGACAGTGTCCCCATAATTCAGCCCCATATAATGCGGCTGCTCTAGCTTGTACCCTGTATATTTCGATAACAGGGGCAGCCGGCTTGAATGTAGATGTTATATGCTTTTTGGATAACCCACCCACAGTCTGTGTTAGTCTCAATGAGGATTTCGTTATTTGTGCATCACATCCCAGATTTTCCTCGAGAGTGATTCCTAAATAGTCAAACGTCTTGACTCTCTCGAGTGGTGTTTCATTTAGGGCGGGGTTCGGTCTTGTTTGCCTAGTGGGATTACAAATCATGAATTTTGTTTTAGCCAGATTGATTTCCAATCCACTTAAGGCACACAAATCTGCAAATCCATCAAGGATGCGCTGGATGCCAGTAGCTGTTCGAGACAACAGCAGAGTGTCGTCCGCAAACATTAAAGCGGGCACTCTTCCTGTGGCTAATCTTGGGGCATCCGTATCTTTTATGGCTAGAAGGTGTTTAACGAGCCCATTTATGTACAGACAGAAGACGGTAGGGGCCCTCTGTCTACAGGAAATCGTCCTGACAGTTCTGCCCCTTTTCCGCATCTAACCTGGGCGTAATTTCCAGAGTGAAGCCTGATCAGTACTCCCAGGAGATAGTGTGGCACACCGAGGTCATGGAGAACTCTCCACAGCTTGTTCCTGGGCACCAGATTGAACGCGGCCCGCAGGTACACAAAAATGAGGTAGAGGCTGCGACCCTCCATACTCAGTTTTCCAGAAAAGGACCTGCAGGCGGAAGATCTGGTCAATGGTTGAGACACCAGATCTAAATCCCGCTTGCAAATTACTTACGATCTGGTTATCCTCTTCCCATAGCTGGATCCTATCCAGGAGTATCCTTCCAAATACCTTGTTATGTTATGTTATGTTATTTGTACACTTCTATAGCGCACGGCCACTCCACTGGAGTATCCCGGCGCTTTAACGAAGACTCCCAGCCAAAGATGGGGAAAAACATAACACCAAAAGGGCGTACAAACACAAAAACAGCATCAAGATTTACGGGAAGAGCCAAGTCTTAAGGGCCTTGCGGAAAGACAGAAGACTAGAGGTCTGTCTTAAAGAGATTGGAAGATCATTCCAGGCATGAGGAGCTAAGTAGCGAAAAGACCGTCCTCCTGCTCTTGCCCGTTTGATAATGGGAACACTCATTTTTGATAAGGACGAGGATCTAAGAGATCTGGGAGGGGTATACCAAGACAGTCGTTTGGAGATATATTTGGGGCCTATGCCATGCAAGGCCTTGAAAGTCGTGGTCAATGTTTTAAATAGAATCCTTTTTGCAAATGGGAGCCAATGCAGTGTGGCGAGAAGATCCGTGGCTCTGGCTTTCCTTGGAAGACCAAAGATGGCTCGGGCTGCAGAATTCTGGGCGATTTGCAGACGCCTGACCAGGTATTTGGGAAGTCCCAGAAACAAAATGTTTGCATAATCCAACCTGGAGCAGATCAGTGCCTGGACAATAATTTTTCTGTGCTGGATAGAGACTAGGGGGAGAAATTTGCGAAGCATCCGCAGGATGCCGAAACATTTCCCAGTGAGAGATGAGATAT
This sequence comes from Lissotriton helveticus, assembly GCF_964261635.1. NCBI lineage: Eukaryota > Metazoa > Chordata > Amphibia > Caudata > Salamandridae > Lissotriton > Lissotriton helveticus. The sequence continues at coordinate 1,620,460,946 of NC_136061.1, forward strand.
GTGGTCCGAAAGATAGCTTGTTGTCAATCACCACTCCCAAATTTTTGGCTTTCACAGACGAGCTAGTGGGAGGAGACATATCTTTCGGCCACCAGGTTTTCCAATCGGGCTCAGATGTACAGCCAAAGAAGAGCAACTCCGACTTGTCGGCGTTGCACTTCAGCCCATGGCGTCCAAACCACTCAAAAACAGCACTCAAACATCCGTTGACCTGGACACCATCAAACTGACCATCCCCGTTGCATACAAAGAGGAGCTGGGTGTCGTCAGCATAGCTGACAATCCGGGCACCGAAAGACTCCGCTGTCACCGCCAGGGGGGCCATAAAGATGTTAAACAGGAGGGGGCTCAAGATGGAACCTTGAGGGACCCCCACTTCAAGTGGTGACATTTCAGCAGAGAAAGGTGGCGCCCAGATTGTCTGCCGGCGGTCGGCTAAGAAGGATTTGAGCCAATTCCACATCGTTCCCCGCAGACCAAAGTCCCAGAGTCTGGAGAGAAGAAGTGCGTGGGTAACGGTGTCGAACGCCGCCGACAGATCCAGCATAATCAGTACCACTTTTTTACCAACATCCAACTCCTCCCTGATGGCATCTGTGACTTCAAGGAGCGCGGTCTCCGTGCTGAAATTTGCACGGAAGTCAGATTGAGTACTATGCAACAGACCCCTTTCCTCGATAAAATTGGAAATAGATCTGTGAGCAAACCTTTCAGTCACTTTTGCCAGAGCAGGGAGTAAGGAGATGGGTCTGTAATTTGCATGGACTGAAGGGTCGAGCGCTGGTTTTTTAATGAGTGGCAAGATCATGGCACTCTTCCAAGCTTTGGGAACTACCCCAGAAGAGAGTGACAGATTCAAGATGGGATTTATCAAGTCATTAAGAACAGGTGCCATATTTGCTAGACACTTGGCAGGGCAAGGATCCTGTGGAGATCCGGATTTGAGACTTGTCAGAATAGCAAGAGAACTCTCATGATCTAATGGGGGAAAATTGGACAGAAAGGGGCCATGATCTGGCAAGGGACACCCCAGACTTGTCGTATGCTGCTGGAAAGTGGCCTGGAGAGATGATTGAATAGAGGTAATTTTCTGTACAAAATAGACAGCTAATTCCTTCAACCAAGTTTCGGAGTGAGCATGGGTCGGAGTGTAGGCAGAGGGAGAGGTGAAATCTTTAACCACCCTGAAAATTTCCTTGCAAGAATGCTCCGCTTCATTTATTCTAGATTCCAGATAGGATTTCTTACCATCCCAAATTAATTTATGGTAGGCTCGAGTCAGCGTCTTAAAATTTAGCCTCTCAGAATGATCATAGGATCGCCTCCATGCTCTTTCTGCTTTCTTAAGATCTTGTCGTGCTTTTTTTAGATGAGGGGTAAACCAAGGGGCAGATGTTCTCTTATCTGTAGAATGTTGTTTCTTGGCCGGAACCAAGCTCTCTAGACGGTCTGTAAACCAATTATGAAAGAGATCGATGTACTCCTCTACATTGTTAGATGTGGGACACGGGAAGTTAGTTAAAACATTTGATAGCATCTCTCTAGTAAGAAGATGGAAAGGTTTAGAGAGATGCTTTAGCGACCCTACTGGTTTGGACCGTGATGGAACCATGACAGAGATGGAGAAAGTGATGAGAAAATGATCTGACCACAGAACTGGCATGGGAGGGTCAACACAGATAGGAAAAGTAGAAAAAATCTGGGCGAGCGTGTGGCCTTTATTATGAGACGGTCCTACCACATAGGGAGATAGGCCAAACACGGAAGTAATATCTAACAGTTTTAGAGTGTCCGGATCCGAGCTATTATCCATGTGGATATTTAAGTCACCTAATAAAAAGCAATGATTGGACCTAAGGCATGGTATTGATAGGGCTGCCTGTAGTTCTTCCAAAAACAGCCCCACCGAACCTGGTGGTCTGTAGACCAGGATACCAGTACAGGCCTGGGAAGATGAGAGCTGGAGAGTAAAGCCTAATGCTTCGCAGCCCTGTATATTGTCTACTGAGAACGTATGGCATACAATATTCTTATTAACTATAATAGCCACTCCACCGCCTCTACCAGATGACCTATCTTTCCTATAAATGTTATAGGCGGAAGGTACGGCATTTGCCAAATCGGGAGAGGAAGATTCAGACAGCCAAGTTTCCGTAAGGAACAGACAGGATATCTTAGAATCCTGTAGCATATTCCAAATGTCTAGAGCGTGGCCGGGTAGGGATCTAGTATTCAGTAGTAAACATATTCTGAGGGATATCTATCAGGCTGATGGGCCTGTAGTTTGAGGGTTGCAGGGGACAGCCTTTTTTAAAGATGGGAACTATCTCGGCCCCCCTCCAAGTTTCGGGTGGATCTATGCCCGTTAGTATCGTATTAAACAGGACACAGAGGTAAGGGGCCCATATTTTGGGTTCCGACCAAAACAAGTCCCCGGGGATTTTGTCAAGCCCCGGGCTTTTTTGGGTAGTAGCTCGTTGATGGCAGTTTCCACTTCCCGAGTCAAAATCTCCAGTGCCCCCCCCAGTTGGTAATTATGGAGGAGGGTCAGGGTCTCCCAATCGGAATCATCATTGCTTTGCCTAGCATAGAGACTGCGAAAATGTTCTTCCCATACTATTGGGGCTATATTTGGACTAATAGCGTTCCTGTCAACCCTGCCCTCATTACTAACAATTGCCCAGAAAGATTTGAGATCTCTGCATTGTAGTGCCTCCCTCAAATCTTCCCATTTTTCCGTCTCCCAGCGTTTTCTTTCCCTTTCTACAACCTGCTTGTACAGCCCCCTTAGGGACTTGATACGTAATTTGTCTTTTTCTTTAATGGCATTAATCAACTCTCCTTTCAGTTTGCGGCATTCAGTAGTATACCACGGATGACTCTTGGCCACTTTTTCCCTAGTTGTCTGGGGTGGGAAAAAGACCTCCAACATTATTGAGGCTAGCTGTTTGTGAATTTCAATGGGTCTGCTATTTTTGCCAACAACTGCCCCCTCAGAGGCCGCCTCTGCCATATCACTAAGGAGGGGCAACACTTGGAGGTAGATTTGGGACTGCCGTTCAGAGGAGCCCATGATAGAAGGCCATTTTACTCTCCTCCTGTTGTTATGCAGGAGAAGAGGTTGTGAAGGGGGATAGTGGTCTGGGATACTGTTTCTCAGTCCCCAGCTCCCTGGCTTCAGGGACATTACCAGGGCATTGTGGTCTCTGTCCGACCGAAAATGGATCTTAAAGTCCTGGACCTTGTCCCACGATCTGGATTCGATCAAAATATAATCGATGATCGAAGATTGGCCAACTCTGTTGAACGCCACATTACCAGGCCTATCCGATTTTAATCGGCCATTACAGGGTCTTACTGATAGAGCCAATGTAAGGGACGTAATTTGGAGTTCCAAAGGTGTCCATGCTTTTACTATAGGAATTGATTGTTCCGGTATATTCCAGTATTGGTTTTCTTCATCAGGGTCCTCCACACTTGGGTTACTGAGGGGTTCAAATTGACAGTTGAAATCCCCCCCAATAATTATACCAACCTCGGGGTCAAGTGTCCTGACAAATCCCCTCAATTTATCAATGACCAAGGACTCCTGGCCACTCTGTGTTGGCCTGGAATAGATGTTAATTAAGGCTAGGTGCTTATTCCCTGGAAGTGTTAGCATGACACATGAGATGTCTGGGGTGTTGATTGACACCAGTTTCGCCGTAACGCCCAGGTGAGTGGCTACCCACGTACTAAGCCCTCCTGACGGTCTGCCTCTACCCCCTTTTGTTGCCGGGACATTGAATGTTGCACACCCACTCCGCTGGTAATCATCCATGGCCCACGTCTCCTGCATAAGGCAGATATCGTGTTTGTCTATGAACAGACCCCAGTCTTCTGATGTAAGTTTATTTTTCAGGCCTGCGACATTCCATGAATGAACTCTTTTATCAATTTTCTTTACTTTATTGTCAGCATCTGTTCATTTGCATTAGTTCTAGGCATGTCACAAGGATTAAAGATGATTCAAGATGAGTCATATCTCAGAGATGTACATGTAATTCAGCATCCAGGTTGTGGCCAAAGGGTTTTTCAGTCCCAAGGGCCAATATGAGTTTTGACTCTGCTCTTCTGAGTTCCAGTGTTTTTTCACTCCATCTTTCCTTTAATTTTATCATCTTAGCTCCATAATATCTCAACCCTTGAGCAATTCCTTGATGTTTTTCAGAAAAATGCTTTGCCATCGGATATGCCAGATCTTTGTTTTTAATTCCTCTCAGATGCTGTAAACCCGTAGTTTTAATTTGTTGATGGTACTCCCGACATAAAGTTGTTTACAGGGGCATTCTAAAACATACACCACGTGCTTTGATTCACACGTGATGTGTGCAGTAGTCCATTCCTTTTTTCCATTGTATAGTACATATGATTGTGTGTTTGTTCCATGTTCACAGGCCTTGCATTTAAAACTTTTCCAAAATCCTGTTTGTTGCCAACGAGTAAACAGGAGCATACTACTGTTCCCTCCCTCTCCAATGAGCGTGACTTTAACACTCTAGACAAACGGGGTCACCCATTAGCAATGTGAACCTTGACTGAATATGGTGACTTATCAATAACAATGTGAAAACCATTTTGCGAATATGTCTTGCATTTTTTCTCTCCCTCATTCCTTTACAGAGACCACAATAGGTCAATATTTTTCACGCTTCACCAAGGGCCAACTCATGCTCAGAAGCTCAAACAGGTGGCCAATTTTGGCCACCGGTTTGTAGGACAATAGGCATACCACTTTAGAACTGAGTACTAATTTGTAGGGACCACTAGAGGTCCTGATGAATAAGCAGTAGGGGACTGCTTATGAAACATGTCGACCAGGTAGTGAGCTAATAGCCCTACCACACAAACCCCTTTTTAATGTTCCCAGCCAGAGAAGGTAATAAAATATATGTTTTCTACTTGCCGGGGAATTTTTTACTTTTTAATTTTGCACTCACTGAATTAGGTCCCTACACTTCACTGATCACACCTACACTGCTCTTACACATAGCCTTTGTCCCAAAAAACAGTGCTCCCGCGTAGTCCGTAGGTCGTATCACGCCCCGCCCCGTAGAGGGACGGGAAGACCCCAATGATGAAGCATGACACTAAGGGACTCTTAGTGTGTGAGGGGTATTTTAAAAGCACATAGTGCCCTCGTCTTGCCACTCCAAGAGAGAGCCTAGTTCGCAATTGACGTATCAGTTTTTCACCAAAAGTTAAAAAATTAAAAATTCACTACTACACATTGATAGAATCTTTTTGTTTATAAACACTTTTTCTTTGCTCCAGGTGGATGTGAAGGATAAGATATAGTGTTTTGATTCAAGCTTAGGATGAAATCTTCTAGTGACTGCTGGTCTCCTTCCCATATTACGAATAAATCATCGATGTATCTCATCCACAATTTTCAGCTTGTGCCTACTTAATAAGATGTTCTCTTCCTAGACCGCCATAAATAAGTTTGCATATGTCAGAGCAAATGATGTCCCCATTGCCGTCCCTTGCCTCTGGAGGAATACCTCCCTGTTGAAGTGAAAAACATTATGTGATAGGTAATAGTTCAACATGTCCATAATCATTTCTGAATGTTCCAGATAGCTGAGAGATCGTGTTTTCAGGAATTTGTTCACTGCAGCTAGACCGTCTTTATGAAAAATTGATGTGTACAGTGAATATATATATCTATCTATCTATCTATCTATCTATATATATATATATATATATATATATATATATATATATATATATAAATATATATATATATATATATATATATATATATATATATATATATATATATATTACATACTGGCGGCCAGCAGTAGGTAGGTATAGTTAGAATCTAGTTTCCATAGGACATTTTTGGGGGATGTGCCAATGTCTTTGGTGCCGTTTGAAGAATCTTTGAGAAATTTTCCCAAATATAGGGCTGGACCGCTCAGTTTGTGAAGGTGATTCATCAAGCGGGGGCCGAGAAAAAAGGGGGGTCCCAAAGCACGTTTTCACCATGTTATTTTCCATAGGAAAATATATTACATGCTACAGCCTGACCAGTTCAACAGAATTACACCAAATTTGGCAAAAAGGAAGTGTTGGCTGCCATCTTGTGACTCGGGTGAAACAAAGATAAAATACATGAAAAGGGGCAGGGTAGAAACAACCTGACCCCCTTGGCCGGTTCAGGGGGTCGCACAGGGACACCCAGGGCCAAAAAAAACATTTTTTTAAAAACAACTCAGCAGAATTTGCGCTGTATGCGTGAATCCTGCCGAGAAAAAAAAAATAGCTCCCAGTTGGGCCAGGTCCCTGGGGCCAACTAGCCCACCAAGTACCTCCAGTAAGCGCAACAGAGCTGTGTTGCAGAGAGGTGGTCTGAGGCCATGCCCCTTATTACACCACTCTGCAAACGCTGCTTCTGGTATACTGCTGGTGGGGCGATGAGGTCCTCTTGTGTCCTGAGGACCTCAGGACACAAGTGGACTTCATCCTCCGAAAAGTAGTGCGCCAGAAGCAGCGCTTGCAGGGTGGTCTAAAAAGGGGCATGGCCTTGGAACATCTCTCTGCAACACAACAGTGTGGCGCTTACTGGAGGTACCTGGTGGGCTAGTTGGCCCACAGGGACCCTCAGGATTCAAGGGGAGTTAATAGGGATGTTATAGTTAGAAATTAGAATTTAAAAAAACCTTGGAAATTCAACGAAAAAAACATAGGTTTCAGGGATGTTATTGTTAGAAATTAGATTTAAAAAACATTAGGAATCCCCTAAAAAAACGTAGGTTTCAGGGATGGTATTGTTAGAAATTAACATTAAAAAAACCTTAGAAATTCACTGAAAAAAACCACAGGTTTCAGTGTCGTTATAGTTGTTTGGACATTTCACTCATACAAACCCAGAGAAATTCAGCTGTTAAAGTTATTAGAGCTAACTATAACTCGTGCCCCTGCAATGCACTGCTGATGACGTCACATATTACATCACTCTTAACATGGTCAGTGACATCACTGATGACAACACTGATGACATCTCAAATGTAATCACTGATGACATCACTCATGACATCATTCATGTGATAATCTGATGCACCTCCTCACACCCTAATAAAACCTTTTATACACCCACTCTAAAATAGAGACTACCAATATCGAAAGCATAGACAGACGAATAGCAGTTAATGCATACCCACTCAGTGATTCCTAGGTCTACACACACACATCTACTCATTCACCCATACCGTAACTCATACATGCAGTCACTCATCAATACAGCACTATTATATGTACTCATACACCTTTGCATACACCCACACACCACCACTCATCCCTAGACCTACTCACACACCTACTCAGTCATGCAAAGAATCAATCACACCCATTTACTCACCCATACAGTTCAACACAGACCACCTCACTAGTTTATACAAATACTAACACATACTTACTCTCTTATACAATCACTGATACAAGCACACACTCATCTATATAGCCACTCTCATAATCATTCACTCTCAAGTATAGTCATTTATATACTCTCAACATATACTGCCTTTCACATATGTAGTTACTCACACATATTCCACTGAGACATCCATTCACTTGCTAACATACCCATACACATACTCAATCACCCATACAACCCTTCAGAGATGCACTCTTGAACCCATACTCACAATGAATTACCCACTCATACATCTATGCACAGAGTCACACACACCCTACCCACACACAAAGACACTCAGGCACCCTTACATATACTCAGACAACCAATCGGTAACCAATATAGACAGTCATGTGGCTGTTCACCAACCCATGCAGCCACTTACACACCAACTGACAGACTGATACAGGCATTTGCACAGTTTACTCACTAACACATGCATTCAGTAAGATACGCTTAATCAGTCACTTATACAATCAGTCACGCACCTACTAAATCATCCATTCAGACACTTATACACCCACTCATTCTTCAATACACCTTGGCTTATAGATATATAAAACATATTTAAACTTTAAAGAAACACACATTCACTGGATGATGACATCAGTCATGTTATCAGAGATGTAATTTGAGGTGTCATCTGTGATGTCATCAGTGATGTCATTGACCATGTCATGAGTGATGTAATATGAGACATCATCAGCAGTGCATTGCAGGGGCGCGAATTATAGTTAGCTCTACTAACTATAACAGCCAAATTTCTCTGGTTTTGTACAATTGAATTGTCCAACTAACAATATCGTCGCTGAAACTTTTGTTTTTTTCAGTGAATTTCGAAGGTTTTTAAATGCTAATTTCAAACTATAATGTCCCTGAAACCTATGTTTTTTCAGTGAATATATATATATATGTGTCACATGGTATGTTTGACCACAACGAAAACATTTAAATGGGGCATGACCCAGGATGGTTTCAGGTGATCAAGTCCACAGACGTGGTCGAAATGCTTCTTTTTGTCAAGTGAAAATACATTTCTACCCTTATGAAGTGGGCTCGTGGATCTGTTGCTCAATGCTTCCTGCTACGTGTGGAATATACAGGAGGGGGCACCCGCTAGCGTAGCCCTGACTCGTTAGGAAGGGCGTTCCCTTGCGTCCAAACCTCAGTGTGGATTCCTTGCAGTGAGGAACACCCGCTGCTGTACTGTGGATCACGGCAGCCAGGGAGAGACGCAATCGGCGTGAACTGAAGCAGCGATGAGGACAAGTAAGGGGCTTTGCCGTGAGGTTACAGCTCTATCCTTGCCTCATTCCCCATATGCGCATACTGCCAGATCAGTGTCAGCCACGGCTGTGGACTGACCTCAGCCTGAACCCTGCCGCACTAGAGCCACTAGAGCTCATGTAGGCTACAGAATCCAAAGCGTGTGATCAGGTTAAAGGTATGGCGTCTTTCTCATCCCATCATTGACACTTTGGACAAGAAATGGCAAGTGAATTTCTCAAGGGGCGTGAGGCCTCAGCTAAAGCAATTTTCACAATAAATAAAGAAACAGCAACAACAAGTGCATTGCAGATTCATCTGTCAGAGACAGCAGCCATCGGCACAAAACAGAGAGGCAACATCCTAGAGCGACTGCAACGCAAAGAAATTAGTCGATGGTGGGAGGCGACTTCCCTCCAGAATTATCTGGAGTCAAAACGATCCCGAGGGGCTTCAGAATTTTGATTACACCTACTGTATCAATCCTAAAGCCACAAGTTTTGAAAGACTGGGTAGAGAACACCACCGCCTGCTCCAAAAGGATGCTGGAAATCCTCATTTCCAAAGCATGGGAAGAGCATAAGGAATTGATGAGTCAGATAAATGGAATAAATGGAGGAATTCAGCAAGGAAACTTATCAAGTGGAGACCAGCAAAGTCCTCATACTAGTGGATGACAGAGTGAGAACACATGAAAATGAAGTATTGGCTAGAAAACAACGCAAGTTCCTACGGGACGAAAGAGACTATGCCACAGGCAGGATACTAATATTTGCCAGGAAATTTGACAAGGCAAGATCAGCATTGGCAAGAGATAAGGCTTTGGGCACCATGGAAGCAAACAGAGAGGGATCCAACACTGACCTCAGCTCCAATCAGGAATCCACAGATAGCATCTCACAGAGTTTACACAAGCAACATTCTTTTTCCAAGGAACTGTGCCTCTTACAAATGACAAAGGAACATTCTGTCAGAGGGTAACCGAGAGGAAGAGGATGTGGAACAAGAAACAAAACTAGAAACGGAGGATCAGAAGAAGAACATTTTTTAAGACCAGTTGGCATAGGAACACGAGGCCAAATGAATAATAAACCATAATGGAGGACAATACTACACAGCTAACAGTAATGAACCTTACCAACAGAACACTATCTAAAGTCCTGATATTGGTTTTGATTTTGCTCAAACAAGGGTTGATCTTTATAAATCTGATAGCAAATTGAAACTGTACAAATTACATCATGGTAACAAATGTTGGTAAACTACAAGGGTTAGACAACCCAACTCACCCAGTACTGATAACAGACTTGCGATTGAGGACATACCTATGTTACAGATGCTGACTGACCTTGGCAAAGATAGAGATCTTGATACCACTGATGAAGTGACTGACCCCTTCGACCCTACACACATACAGGACATAAAATAGACATTTGGCAAAGGAACACAAGAAATCCTAACAACAGAGTTTAAAGCCAGGTCTAGACATGTACCCATGACAGCTAAGGACAATATTGACATCTTTAGCGACCTGGTTGCACAAGATCCTAAGAAACTTAAACACTCTACACCATGTGACTAAAATATTACTAAAACTCAGTGGGAAGCCATTAGAAACTTACAGGGTGACCAAGATCTCATTATCAAACCCTCGAACAAAGGGGGCAATGTAGTCCTAATGGCCATAACTATGTACACTAGGGAGGCCTACCGGCAACTGAATAATACACAATGCTATTGCAAAGTGGACAAGAAATATCTTGGTGAACTACAACACAAATACCACAGCAGACTCGATGACTGGCATGAGGGAGGGCTTCCGACATGGGATGAAAGAAGGTTTCTCAGAAATGAGACACCGACCACACCCACATTTTACCTTCTGCCCAAAGTCCATAAAAATGCACAGGAACCCCTAGGCAGACTGATAGTTTCTTCCAAAAATAGCCTTTTGGAAAAAAAATCACCCTTTGTTGACCATTTCCTATTGCCATTTTGTTAAAAAATTCAATTACTACCTAAGAGACACCAGCGACTTCCTCAATAATCAATAACAATCACTGGCTAGTAAGTCTGGATGTAGAGTCTCTTTACATGAGCATTAATCATGACTACAGACTCAAAGCATGTACTTTTCTTTCTGAAAATCTGTGATATTCAATTATTGGATCACACACATACATGCTTTCAGAGATGATAGAGAAATGTTTAAAAGAGAATGTATTTATGTTTGAGAAAGATCATTACAAACAGCTGCAAGGGACTTCCATGTGCACCTGCTTCACCTCTAGCTATGCCAACCTTATGGTAGGCTGGTGGGAGAAGCAGGTGCTCCGGAACAACCGGACTGAGAAATGGATTTACAGTGTAAAATGTGGCTAAGATACATCGATGATGTGTTTTTTTGTTTGGGGAGAAGAGTGAAGTGGTACTCGGCGTATTCATTGACCTATTGAATGAAAATTATGTTAATCTTAAATTGACCAGACACTACAGCAAGGAAAGAGTCAACTTTCTTGACTTGAAGCTTTTTCACTGAGGTGGGAACAATTTGCACCAATCTCTTTAGAAAGAAAACCGCAGGGAATTCTATCCTGCATGCCTCTAGCACTCATCCATTGAGTTTTAGATGGGGCATACCCAACAGTGAATTTCTCAGGGCAAAGAGAAACTGCAGCACTGCTGCTGCTTATGAACAAACAACACAGGCTATGAAGCGAGGTTCAGGGAAAGGGGCTACCCGATGAGAGCACTAAAACAAGCAGAAGCCCGAGTTAAAGATCTCCCTAGGGATAAGATCCTGCCCAAGAAAAGTGGTACTAAGATAAACAATCTGGACACAACAGAAGCTGTCAGGTTCATTACAAGATGCAGCAGCCACGCAGAACAATTGCGTAAAATCTTGAAATGCAGGTGAGGGATCTTGAGACTGGACCCTATACTAAGGAACAAGATAGGACCCTATCCATCTATGTCCTATAGGAGAAGTACCTCACTCAAAGACATGCTTGTACATAGCCACTTACACACCAAGGAGTACAACTGGCTCAAACAAGCCAAAGGCTTCCGCAAATGCGGAAACTGCAAGGCATGCAGACACAGCAGCAATGTGACAGAATTCACCCTAGAAAGAGTCAAAACACCATGGAAGATCCCCAGTTTGATTACCTGCAACACTGACTTTGTCGTCTATGCCATAGTGTGCCCATGTGGTCTCCAGTATATTGGCTCTACAACATTCCCAGTGAAGAAAGAGATTTTAGAACACTGGAGAGCAATAACTAACGAAGACCACAGCTATACCACAGCCAGGCACTTCACTGATAAGCATAATGGGGATTGGACCAAGGCTAAATATTTTGGCCTAGATTCTGTTAACCTGTACCCGAGAGGTCAGAACCAAGTAGGGGCCCTTCGCATATTCGAGTCACGCTTAATTTTCCGGGAGGGTTGAACTTAGATGAGGAGATGCATTCCCATTTGTAAAGAGTATAGACTGTTTATTGGTGACCTCACGCCCCACTACCCCCTATCCTTCTTTCCCCCAACAACCCTTCCCTTTTCTCTGAATTTATAGATTTCACATGTTTCACTATTATGAGCACAAGCTTGCAATCATGTGGATGTATTTGATGTTTGATAACTGTTTTTTAAAACAAAACTCAAGTGGTCAATATATGCAAAAGTTACTGAGTTATGTGTGGCAACATATTGTGATTCATTCTGTACTTAGACAGTAGACTTAAATGATTCTACAATGTAATAAAGGCTGTTATTTACATTTCCATTACTGGTAGACTACGCAAGTGGTTCACATTGGATTCACTCACCCACGATAAGGTTATGCGCACCAAGAGTGGATGGACGACTGTGGTAGCCTTCATACTATTAGATACTATAGCCATTAGTCAAACTGTTTGAATACTGACCCTAGTACTATAGTAAGTGGGTAATTAGACAATTGGTACTATACCATCACTTACAAAACATACATGGGTGCTACTGGTCTAATAATGTGTGGCTGTAGCAGAAGAAGTAGTGTAGTGAGAAATGATAGTCTTCATACACAGAGGGAAAGAAAACCCATCAGCCCACTCAATGGCGTAACATCATCATCTGGGATTTTTGAAAGAAGACTGGTATCTACTAGGTATCTCACCGGATGTGAACGTGAGAATAATCCTAGTGTAGATCCACCAGTGATGGCAAGCCAGAAAAAAAATGGTGTGGTGGTGCTGAAAAATATTTGCAGTGCTGGGATGTGTGAAAAGAGTGTGAAGCTAAAATTGGCTACTATAATGCTTAACTCCAAATTTTATTCCAGGGTCATTATAATGCCAAAACTAAAAACAGTGTGCAGATAGTATTGAAAAAATATTAACTATAAAATGGTGGAAGAGGTTTCAGCCATAAGTGGTCAGAAAAGGTAGACCAGCGGCTTTCTTCAGGACCTAGTTGTTTACACTACTGCAAAAGGAAATGATCAATCATATGTGGACTGTTCCTACCATGTGGCAAATTCCGACGTGTAGGTAAATTTGTCCTTGGCAAGTAATTTCCTTCCCCTCAGCTTAGGCTTATGCCTGGGGTACCGACGGACAGAGCGGGGCCTCTTCACCTGAGCGAGTGCCAGGAGAGGTGAGGTCTTTCCCCAAAAATCTTTGGGAAGGAAATTACCTTGACCCACACGTGCCCCTCACTGGGATGATATACCCAAGCACCTCACCCTTGATACTACACACGTCATCAACGAACATATTATGCACCTAAACTTAAGAGCGACTGAGCAAATCAAACACGCCCCATCACCCATTGGACTCCCTAACTCTTCAGGTCCCCGGGGATGAGGCCCAGGTTACCGGTTCTACCACAAGGGCTCAGACCCTGCCACTACAATTATCCATTTCACAGTCTACAGTACAGCAACATGTATGTCATGAAGATTATAATTCACGTGCTTTGGTGGTAAGCAGTTCCTCCCTTACTAATGTGAGTACTGGGTGTAGCCTTGTATCTGGAATATATCAGGTCTACTTTCCAAGATTGGTAATCCCCAATGGTCTGATTATATATTAAGACATGAAATTATTTGTTTCCAGGAAACGTGCCTGAAGAACTCAATGCATAAAAATGGTTTTAGAACATTTACCACTCATGCCATGGGGGTTCATATGGCAGATTCAAAGGTGGGCTCTGTATATACGTATCCAACAAGTTACATTTTGTTAAAATTGAGGCCTACCTTGAGTCCCCTTACAATCAACTGTTAGTATTGTATTCAACTGCCTCTCTCTGTATGATATTGGTTAAATTTTATAATAACAACCCACCTGATAGTGTCCCTAACATGCTCAGATCATTGTGTAATGAATTAAGAATTATGTGTAAAGGAAATGGTACTGATAAAATGCTTATTATGTGTGGGGATATTAATTGTGCCCTGTGCCCTCATGAGGATGACATGTGGTTTTAATGTGGAAGAAGGCACAAGTATTATTCACTTTTGTCACTCAAACACAGGGGAACTTTTTAACAAACTTGTGTTTAAATTAAATCTAGGTTTTGCTAATGAATTATGCACCAGACCTATTTCTATGCCACAGATCTTTAATGGCAGGGGCCTCTATTCCACAATAGATTACATATTTTTATCAAATGTGCATGCATCTAGATTGCTCACTTTTTCAGTTGACTCTAATATACTGAGTGATCATTTTCAATTATGCATATCGGTAATACTCCCCGCTAGAAGACAGGGAAGGGGAGTACAGGAGGTAGACGAGGTTTTAGTTAACTGAAAACTTGATAAAGTTAATGGGTACACCCTTTGTTGTAACATGATGGATCCTGACGTAGTAAATAAACAACTAATTATCAGGAGTAGATTGCCATTTGAAACCTGGCTGAACAAACGGGCATCTCCCAAAAGCGTTTCGTCCTCATTTCAAGATATAGCAAGTGCGGTACGTGATGCACTGTTCAAACAAGGTGGAAAAAAAGTCTCTTCCCCAGAGGTGGTTTGATTCAAATTGCTCTCGAGCATACTCCTCCCTGAAATATGAGTTGCATAACACTCTAAGGAACATCACTAAAATCAGGCAGGCTAGAAAGAACTGAAAACTAACCCTGACTGACAGAAAGAAGGCTTTAAGAAAAGAAACCTGGGAGTTGCTTATAACAGCTTCTCAACTGAAAGATTGTGTAGCTTTTTGGAAAGCGGTTAGAAACCCTTTTTTGTCTTCGGGCGAGGGTCCAACAATCGAAGTAGCCATTACAGAGGGTCAGGGGATTGAACATTTCTCCAGGATATACAATGGGCAATGCACGCCCAATGGCCTTGATAGTGAAACCCCTCGAATCATTAATTATCCGCTGAATTTACACTTTAACATCGATGAAGTAAACAGGGTACTCTCTTCAAGCGCAGGAGGAAAAGCCTCGGGACCTGATGGGATTCCTGTGAACCTAGATAAGTCCAATATTACTCTATGGGTGCCTATAATTACTCAAATAATTAATGCAAGTTGTCAGTCAGGCTGTGTTTCCACCAACTTGGGTGGAATCCACTTTCATCCCTATATTCTAGAAGGGGGACCGCCAAGATCCCATCTGTTACAGGCCTATTTCTGTATTGGATTCAAAGGCCAAAGTTTTGGGCTGAATTGTTTTGGAACGCCTACAGCTTTGTGCAGAGGATAACCAAATTTTGTCTGACGTTTATTATGGATTCCGTGAAGGATTAGGGACTGTAGAGCAGAGCCTAAATCTAGCTATTTTCATGGGGAAGTACATCAGGGCTAAGAAGGGCAAGTTGTTTTTAGCTTTTGTTGACCTCACGGCTGCCTTTGATTGCGTGAGGCATGCAAAGCTTTGGGAGATTTTAGAATCAATGGGGGTGGATATAAATATTATCCATTTTAGTAGACGTCTTTGCAACGGAGCAAAGTCATGTGTGCGTTATGGTCTGGGTAGTGAGTACACTGCTTCTTTTCCTATTAGGAGGGGGGTTAGGCAAAGTTGTGTTCTAGCCCCCTTCCTTTTTAATCTTTATATTAATGGGTTAGGGCAGGCACTCCTCAAAGACACTCAAGATTTCCCTCACATAGGTAATCTCCAATACCAGCTCTTCTATAGGCGGACGAGTCCATGATAATGTCTTGTACCCTAATTGGCCTTCAAAAGACTCTAAATACCTTTTTTAACTTTATGAAGGACTTAGATGTTAGAATTACCATCTCAAAGACCTTCATAATGAGATGTGGCCGGGGGAATCAGAGAAGTAGGGACATATACGTAGAGGGATACCCAATAGCCCCGACTAACAGTTTCTCGTACTTAGGTATTTCTTTCAGCCACACTGACACCTGGGCTCAAGCAGTAGCAGCCAAAACATTGGCACTAATTAGAACAGCGTCTGCTCTTGCCAGCTTTACTAAAAACTGGGAAGGAAACCATCAATGGAACTTCTGAAAATATACAAAGCAAAATGTGTCTCAACTGTTACTTATGGAGCTTGGATCTGGGGTTTCACTGACACACATTCAATTCAACTGGTGGAGAATAGTTTTTTAAAATACATTTTGTCAGCATCTTCTAGTACCTCCACCTATGTCTGTCATGCAGAGATGGGCCTCTCTTATATATACATTTTCCCAGAATAATTGCTATATACCCGGTACATAATAACAACCATTGCAAGTCGCTGCTCAGTTTTTGGCTCTGGGTTTGTCGGTTTCTTGGTGAACCTACAAGTCCTATATATACCCACAACCAGTAAGATCCCACAGATGTAACGTTATATTACTTCCAAAGAGCGGTCATAATTTGTTTCAACTAATTTTCAATATTCCCTATATTTAACTGTTAGTTTCTATAAAGAAACCTTTAAGGATCTACACAAATGACCCCTTGCTGAATTCATAATGTTCTCTACTTTATCAAATAGCCAAAAAAAGCCTAGCACAGGAGGGAAAAGGCCTAGCAGTGAAGGGGTGAAAGGAACCTGGATTGCTTTGAAAAGAAAAAAAGATTTCGATTTTTGAAAACTTTAATGAGAGCGGACAGACCCTCTTCCTCTTTATGAATCAGTTCCCACCCCAACTTGGAAGTCAATAATAAATCAATGATGTGCAACCGAAATTACTCTAGCAAACCACTGATACATACCTTGCAGCCTAGCACTTTGGAAAGAATGCCCTTTAAATACCTCTACCAAATTGTGATATTGGTTTCTAAATCCATTGTGCAATTTTGAAAATGTTTCCAGTATCCCAAAATGGGATTTACACATCAGAAACAGTGATCAAGAGGTGGCAAACACTGTAATTCAGGGGTTGCAACTGCAAAATCAAAATGCAAATCTTGCACCTCATTCTTCTAAGATATTCTCACCAGTTGGATGGAACCAAATACTTATTTTGGAGCTTTCAAAAGTCTGTAGTTTTTTGCATTTGATGCCCTGAGGGTGGCTGGAATGCCAGACAAGGGTCCCGGGCTCACTGTACCACTGGAACCAAACTATACCTGACTGAAGAGCTCATATCAAGGGCTAAACCAGTCCTGGGTTGCTTGTGCTCCAGTTCTGGGAGGACCTGGCCTGGCAGTTCAGCCTGGACTGTTCCCATGAGGAAACTGAGGTGGCATGGTGGGTGAAAATTGATTGATCTGTATGTGTCCTCAACTGATTGCGTGTATCTGAAATTAATTCAAGCATGTCAACCTTCAACTTGTTGTTTGTGCATTTGACATCTGAAGTGTATTGGCAATTCGGGCTGGACTGTTTTGATTGGAGCAAGGTTAAGACTGATTTGCATATGGCTGGGTCAAATTGAGGTGACATGTTGTGCAAAATAACAATGGATTGGGATGCAGCCCAAGTAATTATCAGTGGCTGAGATTAATTCAAGCATTCCAGCCATCACTTTTTTGTATACTGTATTGTGTCACCCTAAGTGGGATGGGTTTTCCAGACATGGGTCCCGTCCACACTGTGTCACTGGAACTAACTGTACAGGAGTGAAGTGCCCATAACTTGGGAAAAACAATTCCTGGGTTGCTTGTTTTGTGGTTCAGGGAGGACCTGGCTTTGCAGTTCGGTCTGGAATGTTCTGATTGGAGAAGGATCAAGACTGATTTGCATATGGCTTGGTTCAAACTGAGGTGTCATGGTGAGCAAAATAACTATGAATTGGGATGTGACCTGAGTAATAACCAGTGACTGAGATTAATTCAAGCATTCCATCCATGGGAAAAGCCAAAGTTTTTCTGGTTGATTTCCTTAATGGAGTGAAAAAACAAAAGTGGTTTCAGCACGGCCACGCATGTTTTTAAGCCAATGTAAAAGTCCAGCAATAGTTGACAAAATCTTCCAGGAATGGGTATGCTATCATTACAATCTTCCTGGTCCCAATGAAAGTTAGGCACCTCATGCATTATTAGTTTACCTGTTTTAAATGCAACTCCTGCGCTGTGGAGAGAGAATCACCCAAAATAACCCAATTTAGTTTTTTTTCCAAATTCAGTTGACTGTTCAAGACTATTATAGACTCATTGCAATTTATCCTACTTTTGTCTTATAATCGAATCCTACTGCTGTGTGCCTTTAACTAAGCATGAGCGCAAAATCCGCTCCGATCGCGGATTTTGCGGATTTTCGGTAAATCCGCGATCCGCGAACTCTCGCGAATTTACCGAGAATCCGCAATCCGCGATCGGAGCGGATTTTGCGGTCAAAAGTTCAAACCTAAATAATTTACGATGGCGCCGGCAAGCTGCCAGCGCCATCCTCAAATGGTTACTTAATTAGCTTCGACAGGAAGCTCTAACAGATAAGATAAAGCAGGGGCTCGAGCGCCTGCTTTATTTTATCAGTTGGAGCTTCCTGTTGAAGCTAATTAAGTAACTTTTGCAGGATGGCGCTGGCAGCTTGCCGGCGCCATCGTAAATTAGTTACATGGTGTGTCTTTCTTCGTGAATAAATATGTGCCCTAGTTGAAGCTTAAATTCAGTGACTCATTCATCAGCCCAAAAATAATCACGTGGCTTTCACGTGCGCAATCCCCGTGCTGTTCCTGTGACCAGGGGCTTCTGTCTCTTAATCTGCTGCTCTGATCGGTCTCTGACCTTTTGTATTCACACAAGGGGCATGTGCGCTCGCATGGAAGCCCCGTCCGTTTGGCCCCGCCCACACACTCGAGGTGTGCACCCGCCCGTCTTCCCGCCATTTACCCACTATGATGGACATTTCACTCAAGGGACCCCCCCTGCGCACTTCGGCGCGATTGCATAGTAACACACACTTGGTCGCTGGAACTAGTTGAAGCGCAAATGCAGTGACTCATTCATCAGCCCAAAAAAAATCGTGAGCGTTAGGAGGCTGGGCAGATGTGCCTTCTTCCCAAATATACCATCGGAAATCCGCTGTGATGCTGCCCAGAGGCATTTGCATCTTTGGCTTTCACGTGCGCAATCCCCGTGCTGTGACCAGGGGCGTCTGTCTCTTAATCTGCTGCTCTGATCGGTCTCTGACCTTTTGTATTCACACAAGGGGCATGTGCGCTCGCATGGAAGCCCCGTCCGTTTGGCCCCGCCCACACACTTGAGGAAGCCCCGCCCCCAAATCCGCCAATCCGCAAAATCCGCGGATTTTGCGGATCCACGATCCGTGAATCCGCAAATTCGTGAATCGTGGATCCGCAAAATCCGCCCATGCTTACCTTTAACCCCTTCGCTGCAGGGGTAATTCCTCCAGGGCACGGGGGAAAGGGGGCGCCGCGGTGCTCATGAGCACTACTCTACTGTGACTCATGATGAGCTGGGCTCGTCATGAGCATGGAAGAGGTTAATAGCAGATGTTATAATGGCCCCCTAAGCTCTCACCTTGGCATCTGTAATGCTAAGTGCTCATGGTTGGCTGAGAAATTTTTCAACATTCCATATTATAATTAAGCATCATTGTAGTTAGGTAACCTTGCAATGTGCATTTCAAAGTCCCTCTTTTGATGTTCGATTTCATCTCTTAACAGCCCCATTAGATTCAGGATGATAACAAGTAATTTTGAAACAACAGAAGGACCAATCAGGTCAGGGACATTTAAAACTACACATCTGTATGTTATCACTAATTCACTATCTATTGCAACATTATCTGGGCTCTAAGCAAACAAAAAATCAATGATTGACAGGGAAAAAAAATGTTTGTACATGTTCAGAGTGAAGGGAACTGCATTGCCCCCTAACACTTCTTCTTAAACTGAAAACCAAGCATAAAGTGAATGAAGTATACTTAATGCATTTAGTCTCCTTATGTTTTGAATATTCATACAGTTAATTGAAGAAGAAGCGTCCTGGTGTGCATCCATTTACAGGCAATCAGATTGACTGCAGCCCCAGGGATAAGCAATTAACACAGTGGTATTACCTATGGCTTTGATTTTAGCAAGAGTGATACGAGGAATAGAAGCTACATGTTAGACCAATGTTCAGATTAAATTGCAAAAATACAATCCAAATAAGATCCTATTGCAGAATAAGAGCAATGATATTTTTGTAATTTTGTTGCCTTACTATTTGTCAAAATGTTGATAATTTATTCAAGCACCAATCGTCGATATTTTCAATGGTAAATTATGCAGTATGCTTCTGTAAGTAATATCAATGATTAATGCTTGAAAGATTATAATGCACTGTATGATATCTGACAATAGTTTTGGAACCAAGTCCTGTTCAACTCCATAAAAATGTGCTTAGAAAGTATATTTATTTTCTATGAACCTAAGCAAGATGCACTTCGAAAATGCCTCTTCTAATTTTGCCACAGTTCTTGAAAACAAGGAAATCCTTGACATAAAGTTTTTCTGCCTTTAAATCTAAAATATTTTGAACTATAAAACAAGGACTAGTAAGAGCAACTGGAATCCCACTGTAGGGAAATACAAGAGATGGAGGTTGTTGTCTTGTTGCTATAACTCTTCCTTTTTCACATCCCTGATAGATTGTCCTTGCATGTGTTATATATTTGATAAAGTACCTCCTAAGATACATTATAAGGATATTGGGACTAATTAATTTTGTGACTATACAAAGAAACAATTTCAGTATTTGGTGAAACACATTTTCATCCAGGGGCATTCATCACATTTTCACAACTTCCTGTCCCAATGTGCAGCCTCCAAATATTTTCTGCTCCCCAATGTCTTCTCCCCTGTCCCTCAATGCCCCTTTCCAAAGCCCATTGCACTCGGGAAAACTGTCATACTCTCTTTGAAATAGACCAGAGAACGAGAGTTCACATCCATCCCTTTGTACTGTTTGTAGTAAACTAAACACTCTTTGTATGACCGTCTGCTAACTTCTCAGTGGTTTAGTGCTCCAACCTTTTCCACCCCAATACATATCTTTCCACTTGAAGCATCAAGACTGCTTTTCTGTTTTCTTGCATACTAGTGAGCATCTGGTTCGCTCCATCATACTGTTTACAGTCCAATACAGCCATATGCAATTGGTCTTCTGACCCACTCTTCCAAGGAACAGGTCCTACTAATATCAAATTATCGTGGTGACTCCCCGACATCCTCTTCATAACTGCCATTAATAAGTGGTCGAGTGCACAATTTTCTTTTGTATCTTACTTTGAGATAGCTGCACTTCCCCTCAATCTAAACGTGAGACTAATGTTAGCCCTGGCCTCCTTGGTGTGCTTCCCCTATGCTTTTGCCTCAACCTCCTGTATTTTTGATGTCATGCCGGACATCATTTTTGCTGGTTTATGTACTCTGGGCACTTTACCACTGCTGACCAGTGCTAAAGTACAAGTGCTCCCTGGGTATATTGTAATTCTGATTGGTTCTCCATGATTGGCATATCTGATTTACTGGTAAGTCCCTAGTAAAGTGCACTTGGTTTGCCTAGGGCCTGTAAGTCAGAAGCACTAGTGGACATACAGCACTGGTTGTGCCACCCACATCAGTAGCCCTGTGAACTTGTCTCAGCCCTGCCATTGCAGTGTCTGTGAGTGCAGTTTTAAGCTGCCATGTCAACCTGGCAAGTGCACTCACTTGGCAGACCCAAACCTAGTGCTTAATTTGAGGCAGTGGTTTGCAGTGCTTGGGACCGGCACTTAACCATCAACACCGATGCTTATAGCGCCAACTCAACCCAAAGCTATTGGGGTGCTTTTCATGAGCACCAGTTAAAAACACATTAATTTTTTGTAGGCACATGAGTAGTTTTGCGTGACGCATCTTTCTTGGCGCATCCAAAGTGTCAAACCTGGATACCCAGCTCCACAATTGGCAGCTCTGGTTGTTACACCACAACATTTCCTCACCTGTAGGATTTCATGGTTAGTAGATAGTTCTGCTAAAGGCGGTGCCAATAGGAGCAAAGGGCTGGTTCAAGTTGCCTTCTGACAAGAACTCTGGCACTTTTATTGTTCATAAATTACCACTGCCCTAACCTTCCCTTTTACTACATGTAAGGCAACCCTAAGGTAAGCCCAAGTTACTCTCATGGACAAGGTGCAGTGGATGTGAAAGGGTGGACCTATACTGGTGTGTTTTACATGTCCTCATGGTAAAATATCGCCAATTTAGTTTTTCATTACTGCAAGGACTAGCTCTCACATAGGCTATAAACGGAGCTGCCATGTAACATTTTACAAGTCAATTGGGGAGAGATAGAGATCTGGAGTTTGTGCTCTCTGAGCTCAGAATTTAAAAAAACATCTCTTAGTAAAGATGTTTTTTTAATTGTGCGTTTGAGAATGCCACTGTTAGAAAGTAGACATTTTCTTGTTTAACCATCCTGTGCCTCTGCCTGCCTATGGAATCCACGTCTGGTTTAGACTGACGGGCATTTACTCTAGACAGCCACAGAAAGGGATTTGAGGTGTGCCCTGCACATCCTGATGGCCCATCACCAGGCTGAGGGGCCTTCCTGAGCTAGAGTGATAGGAGGGGTTGTCACTGACACCTGACTAGGGCTGTGTCTGGCCTCCCACAATGCTGCCTCCACCACCCTGGAGTGTGTCTGGAGCCAAGAGCAGGCAGGGCAAGAATGTGTGCACTACATAGACAATCCTTTGAAGAATGCCTGCTATAAAGGTCAAAAGGGTTAAAAGTATTGGACCTAAAACCACAGACGTTTAGAGCACTCCTGGAACTGAAGACCTTGCCAAGAAGAAGAGCTAAAGAGCTGTCAGGAGGAGTATGGCCCCTTTGCTGTGTGTTGCTTTGCTGGGTTGGCCTGCAGTTGCTGCTTCTGTGGACACTGAGAGGATTGGGCTTTGCTTTGTATCCTGCTTTTTCAAGTTTTTTCAAGAGCTTGTGTGTGCTTGTCTCCAGTTAGAGGTCTCAGGGCCATCAAAGACTTCATCTGCAACATCCCTGAACTCCACTGCTGGGACTTCTGACCTGCCATCTGGTGCCAACTCCAGTTCTGGCCCCTGGAGGTTGTTCCTGCTAGAAAAAGCTGCAAAAGACTTAAAAATTGATGCATCTACTCTCAGCACCTGTTTTTCTAATGCAGCACCGGCGTGCAGGAGAGGTTTCCACACACTGCCACCGTGCAGCCAAAGAAATCGATGCAGCAGCTGCCCATGCCTAAGAAGCCACTGCAGCCCGCGCAAGGCAGAACATCCCACTCCAGGCAACGTAACACCACACAGATAAGAACAAAGGTAAGATATAGCACATCGTCCCTTCAAAGAACACAAAATACTTAACAAAAAACACTCTCTCACACCAAAAATAAGCCATGCCCAAAAACTAACACAACATAGGATACTTTACCAAAAGCCCACAATACTTACACAAACACCAACAAAACCAGCCACACGACAACACCAGCTAAGGTACAGCAAATACCATAGAAAAGTACAATGGATAAGATTTAACATATAGCAACTGGCAAAGCTAGAATTGGATTCATGTAAGAAACCTTATAGGATTAGTAGCTTTATGTGAACTCCTATTCAGAGGAGTAACCAGTAACCATACACCAACCAGCAAAATAAGAATGGGATTCAGGTAAGAAACCTAATAGGTTTTAGCAGCTTTACGCGAACTCCTATACTCCTATACAGAGATGGAACAGCCAGTTAATAGATAGGGTTATCGGTATTGGAATTACAATCAGAAGAAGCCAGGGAAATAACTTTAACCCCAACTTGGTCACTCACCTCTTTCTCCACTTTCACCACCCGTGAGAGATTTCACTAGCTCCCCCATGCTGCTTGGCTGTGCCTCCTTCCTCTCTGTGCCTCTTCCCTCTGCACTGTCCACCGAACCCTGGGGCAAGTTTTGTCCAAAGCTAACGGAGCACTTTGCCACTTTCGTCAAGTGGTAGTAGCCAGCCAAGTACTGTGGCCTAGCACAGAGCCAACGGAAGGGTGATTTCAACCAGACAGACCGATCACATGAACAAATGGTATGAAGTCTTGGAGCTCTGCCCAGTCAAAGCATGGCTCCAGTTCAGTGACCAACTACAGGGTAGGTATACACGGAGTTCGAGTCTCAAGTTACTTAGAAAAAGGTAAGGAAATATGCATATGATGTGTAATTTCTGCAATGAATACAAACACTGCAGGTGTTGGTGTGTTTATTAACCAGGTCCTCTTCAGGATACAGTGGCTAGCAGTGGGCGCTGCTGGTAAACACTGCTACGTGGAAGTTGACACAAAGTTTTTGCCGAAGTCCATGCTCAAAGCAAAGCATGGAGTGGCAAAACACCACAAACTCCACAGACAAAGCAGAGCTAACCCCCCCTGCAGTCAACCACCAGAAGCTATTCTTAAGCACCCGGCCTAGGAACCATTCCAAATAAACCCTGGTGAAACCACACCAGAATATTTAAACCCTTCTCCGCAACATTGATTTTTCCTTCTATTTTCCTACCCTTGAATTCAATTGCATCTTCTATGTACCCTAACAGTTCTATCTATCGGCCCTCATAAGAAACAGGAGAGAGGTCAGGTGGAATTAAACTACTGTGACCCTATTTGTAATTGAACAATTGTTGAGTAATCATTGTGATTCTTGCTCCTAAATACCCCCAAATGTTTTTAAGTTCTATCCCCCACCTGAATGTCTACAATAGGATCAAGACAACACAAGGGATCTTCAGAAATGGGACTACTCATTCTTTGGTTTGTGGTGGCAATGTGAAGAGTTTTTTCATCCCCAACAGTAAGTACACAATCATTTAGACCTTCACTACCACAATTAAAATCGGCATCACCATCTGACTCTATAACTCATGCCACAGACTTACTGAAATCTTTTTTTCTGACAAACCTTAGTGAAAAGACCTATCTTGCAATAGTTACAGATGACATTTTTCTCGGGACATGCTTTGACATTTTTAACATGCCAGGCATTCCCACAAGTGTAACACATACTAGTTGTAAATGTTTCCATTTTGGAAATATAAGATCTGTTACACTTGTTTTTTTATGTGAATATCAGTAAGTTTACGTCATGTTCCAAACTGGACAGCATTTACTGTTTCTATAGGTTAACTTCTAATTCTTTGACAGAAATTCGAGAAATCACTATACTCTTCGCTGTTTTGATTATTTAATACAGTGAAGGATTTCGCAAAGATAATAGTTTATGATGAATATGTTTATTATGATATTGGCTAACAAACTGGTCTCTGATTAATTGATCAGTGAAATTATCAAATTGACACTCAGAGATAAGTCTACATATAGCTGTGATGTAGGAATTCACATCCTCACCCATTTTTTCGTTGTCAAGTAAATGTTTGAATGTAGATCTCCCTTCAAACCCAGAGAATGTAAAGGCAGACACTTTTTCCGTTTCTTTCTGATCCTGGATGCACCTACCAATTTCTCTTAAGTAAGATTCAAAAGCATCAAACCAAACAGATCACCTGACTGGTGGTTCGCCAGGAGATTTTAAAAAGGATGGAGGAGGAGCAACCAACGTAATAAATATTTGCCACTAAGTTGCTGAAGAGGTGAGCTTGTAACTGTATACTATAGAAAATAATTGTTGCTGGAACTGCTGTTGAAAGACAAGCTTGTCACCGCAACTGACAACTTGGCGAAGGTACTTAAATCTTCACTCGTCACTGTATTAAAATCATGACGTGTCCGAGTTTAGGTTACAATGCTCTTTTCATTTTTTTATATTTTTATAAACAATGCAACCTAACTTTACCAAGTGTAGGAAAGTACCATAACAAAACAGTAGTATTTTTAAAAGGTGATTTT
Source organism: Lissotriton helveticus (assembly GCF_964261635.1). Taxonomy (NCBI): domain Eukaryota; kingdom Metazoa; phylum Chordata; class Amphibia; order Caudata; family Salamandridae; genus Lissotriton; species Lissotriton helveticus. The sequence continues at coordinate 1,620,486,907 of NC_136061.1, forward strand.
CTTTACCAAAATTTCAGCCTACAATGCAATATTCACAAAACGCCAAAATGGCAGACATAGAGTGAGGAGGTTGCCTTTCCAGTTTATCTCTTCCCGCATATACCTGACACTTTTTAAAAAACTTTTTCAGTGGACTTTTGCTGAGAGCACACTCTAGTCATTGTAGAACGAGCCCTGGTGCAAAAGTAACACACAAAATGGTGTGTGCCAAATGTAAATATTGGTGTTGTAGGCTTTCGTTCCCCCGTATGAGTGGCAGAAGGCAACAAGAGAGCACACCAAGAAAGAATGGAGGGAGAATGAGAAGAGGGGATATTTAACTCTCTCCTTCAAGCGCAAAGACCAAGGGGAGAAGCGTCGATTAACACAGTACTACTCACTGCAGTGCCTGACCAACGGTGCTTGTGAAAGTAGCCCACAGCAGACTTGATGATGGTGGAGCCAGCAGCTTCTAAGCTGAAGAGACGTCTCTGGAGTAGGAGTTTTGACAGAAATGACAAATGTGGATCTTTATGATGAAGAAGCAGACACATGAGGCACTCTAGAGAGCAGTATGGTGGATGAGGCAGCAGGCAGGGCTCAATGGACAGCTCCAGTCATTGTGAATAAATATGTAGTACTGACTACAGATACAGTAGGAGGTTCCACAATATAAGTTTTATGCTATGATAAGATGAAAGAGCTGCACATGAGGTACATGCGGGTGCTGTCAGCTCCCATCTCCAGCACAGAAAAATTGCCAATTTGAACCCAAGCATTTTAAGAGCACATAGAAAGAAATATGTTAGGCAGAACATTCCACTCCAGGCAACCTAACATTACACAGATAAGAACGAAGGTAATATATAACTATCAATAGGTGGTAGAGTGCCCATTATCTTTTGCATCTTACTTTGAGATAGCGGCACATTGCATCAATCTAAACATGAATCTAGTACTGCCTCCATCAACCTGTGAGGCTCAATGCACATCCTGTGCTAGTATATACTGTGCAGCTGATCGAAGCTGCTTCTGAGGTGTCATTACCCTCTTCTGCTTGCGCTCTTTTAAACCTTTAGTTGCTGTTTATTTTAATGCTGGCTGCAATTTTAATAATTACGGGGCAGATTTACAACTTCTGGTAAATCCCTGCAAATCAGCAGGGATGCACCAAGAAAGATGCGTCACGCAAAACTACCCGTGTGCCACCATGGGTGCGCCGCATTTACAATGCAGTGTGCCGTGGAGCACGGACGTATCTGCCGGCGTAAGGTTGGTGCAGAGTCGTGTCGCGGGTGCGACGCAACTCCAGCATTGGTTCAACCCGGCCTATCTCCAACATGCTGCGTCACGCCGGCGCCTGCTTCAAGAAGGCCCAAGGGTTTGACGCAGTGGCGTTAGAAAAGTGACTGAGTGAAATGTTGTGGATTTCACTGTGTCACTTTTTCGATACTTTCCTCCGGCAGAACGCCCACACTGCGACAGAACGCCCACATGAAACCTGACGCAGGTGTCAAATGGCGCAGTGCTTTACAATGTGACGCATCTGCCTAGATGCGTCACGTTGTAAATAAGTTGCAATGTGGCACATGGTTTACGCCGTTGCTGCGTCACAAAAGTGACACAATGGTGGCGTAAAAATGTCAGATTGGTGACCTGAGGTGTTTGCACCCTTAACAGAGTTCTTATGTACCGCTGCTGCAGGCGGGTGTGATAGCGACGGGTTCCTCACTTCCTCGGTCCACTGCAGCGGTGTTTGCGCTGTTTGAGTAGAGGGACGACTGACAGACGATTCCTTTCTGGCCCCACAGTCACAGTGGGCATTTTGGGAGGTTTTTTTTTTTTTTTTTTTTTTAAAAACCTTTATTGAAAGACAAGTAGAAATACAAGCGCTGGCCCACAACCACAGGGGCCGGCCGCAAAGTCAGGAGATGAAAAAATAAAGCAATGTATACAACAGGATAAAATCAGGATGGAAGCAAAAAATCATGACATCGCCCGCGCCAGGATAAAGAGGTTTCATTTTACATTTTACACGAATAAAGGAGGCAGCAACCATATCTATCAGCGCGTCATGCAACATATACCAAGAAGAAAAATGGGGGGGGGCGGGAGGGAACAACCCCCTACGCAGGCAGACGAACACAGCAGAGCGGAGCCCAGAGACCTCACACGTCCATAACAGGCGCGAAATAGACAAAGAATATCAAAAAACGAATAAAGTGGACGCCATATGTACAGCCCACCCACCCCGAAAAGGAAGAAAGTGCAGACACTCACGAGACAAAGGAATAGACACCAAGGGACACAGCCCACCCCCTGAAAAAGGCAAAAAGGGACCATAGAATAAAACAAACTAAAACAACAAACACCCCCCCCACCCTACATCACTGTAATGGCTACGGTCTACCCCACTAAACAGCGTGCCTGTCGCCCAGAGTCACCCGAAATATAGAAAGAAGAAAGGGAATAATAACAAGGAAAGAGAAGAAACAAGAGAGAAGAGAGAAGAAAGAAAGAAGAGAGGAAGGGAGCCAGCGAACCAGACATAAAACACCACCCCCCCGCAACAATAATGCAAAAAACAGGATGTAAAAAACACTGCAGCGTAAAAACAGGAGGAGGATCAATTCCAGGCAACCCGGTTCCCACCAGTCACCAATACACCTTCCACCCCCGATGCAGGACAAGCAGCAAACAATAAGGCAAACACAGAAGTGGAACAATAATCAACAGCGGTCAAATAACCTGGACGCAAGAAACAATCCTGAACCCCGGTCCATCAGCCCAGCAGCCAACAACAGGAGAAGCACCCTAGCCCTGACCCGAACGTGGATATACCCCTAGATGCGCTTCCCAAGAGAGGCCCGCCCACCGCAGAACAAAGGAGCAAAATGGCGAGAGGAAAGAGAACAACAATAAGGGAGCCCAAAATGGCCACGGTGGATCACCAGGGAGTCCGTCGAGTATAGCAGAATGGTCCACAATAACACCAGGAGCAGACGACGTTGTAGGCAGTGTAGGCAGGAGGCACAGTGCAGGAGGAGATGGCAGCTGCAGCACCACAGACAGTTCTCGAGGCACACACGATAGAGAGTCCGGCCACAATGTTGCACTCTTCACTGAAAGGGGAAACAAAGTATCTCGGGCGGAGTCGTCAAGCTGGTGATCTTGGGCGGCAGCAAAATCGACGGCGAGCTCAAATGTATAGCAGGCAGGAGAAAGCGCTGTCGCCCCATCCATGAAAGGTGGTGGCAGGTGGCAGCTTTGCAAACCCAGATCAGCAGCGCCCCACCTCTGCGTAGACGCCATGTCGTCCAGCTTGTCCCCCCAGACCCGGTAGCAATGGCGCACTTTTGCACGGAGGATGCACAGGGCCGCCAGGATAGTGCCAAGGGTAATATTAGGCTGCAGTCCCTGGACCTCATGTCCCCGAGGAACCTCTCGAATGTCGGGCTCACCTGCAGACAGGGCAACACTGATCGCTGTCGTGGACGGGCGCATCACCTCACAAAACATGGCGTCATACAAAGCCATCGTGACCAATCACCACGACGTCCACCGGGCCAAGGAGACAAGCAGCGTACCCCCTTTTAGCTTCCGGCGGAGCACCCTGCGCCGCACCCAAGAGATCGTCCGTGCAGACCAAGCGCCCCTCGGCAATCCCGGGCAGCGAGGCGTGGGGTCAATAAGCCAGTTGCGACCCAAAATGGCCGGACAGTCCTCTCCCCGTAACCTCCGCCTCGAATAAAGGCTCCGTTGCGATGGGGATCCGCAGCTCCGTGCGCGCCGCCCTCCTTCCGTCTGCCCCGCGTCTGAATAGGTGGCTGGGCTCAGGCAGCGCCTCGCAAGGGTCTCATCAGTGCCACAGCAGCCGGCGCCAACGGAGCTCTCCGGCCGGCCGCAGGTCTCAGGGGCACGGCAGGAGGAGCCCACGGAAGCGGGGTCCGGGGCCGTGAGTTAGGAGACCAATATCTTCGGCTGCCGGGCAGGCCGGGGGTCCGGGAAAGCGCCGCCGGGATCAGCGCCGCTTCGCACACAATCTGCGAGCGATTGCGCCAGGATGTGAATCAGGATGCCAGCGCGGCAAGAAAAGCCATTTTGGGAGGTTGACGGTATTGTTGTTGATTGGCTCTGTTGCCACTGGGGATTAAAATGCATGATGGCGCTGACGCTGATACAGAACTCCTGACAGACACAATGTCAGGATTAGGTCTGGTCCAGATTGTGGGAGGCCCATTGCACACTGCCAGCAATCTGTTGGACGGACTTGTTTTTACAATAATCCCAACAACAGCTTTTCATGTACTCTACCACTTACCTGGACAGATGATCTTGCTGTAGTATGGGCTCGTAGATCCTCTGCTAATTTTCCCCCTATGACACTTAAACCCTACCTCAAATTTCGGGCCTGGAACAAAATCCGCGCCTCCGATCTTGACCCTTTACTGACTCACTCTCTTAACATTCAGGAAACTAGTGCGAATCAGATGGCAGAGGGCTGTCACGATTGGCTTCTCTCAGCCTTAAACGAGGTTGATCTGGCTAGATGTTTGAAAGCTAATTATAGAAAGCTCTCTCAGCCTGGTTTTACGGACTTGCTCAAAGTGATTACGCAAGAATGCCAAAGACAAGTACGCAAATGGCGATCTAATTATTGCAGTGAGGAGAGAGTGAAATATAGAACTTGTCTTAGTGGCTACAAAGAATGAATCCTAAAAGCTGAAACTGATTACTACACAGCAAATATGAAGTCAGCCACTAATGCTTCCAAATCCCTATTTCAAATAATAAAAAGACTGACCGCCTCGAAAGGAGCTGATACAGCTACTATTTTGGGGCATATTACCAAGCAATAGCGATAATTATCGCTATTGCTTGGTTAGAGACAAAATGTTACCGCTGTGCATTAATATCGCTGAAAAGTCAGCTATATTCATGCATTACCGAGCTAATGCTCTTAGCCATGTTATCCACCTCCCATTGGATAACATGGCTAAGAACTGCTCAGGGCAGGTGTTAGCTTTTGGAGATAATCACGCTTAGCACGAATATCTCCAAAAGTTGGTAATAGGAGATAGCGATGTTAGCGACTGTTTCCAGTCCCTAACTTCTTGGCACGCCCACTTTGCATGTCATTAGTGATAAATATCACTGACATGCAAAGTGGGGCCCAAGATGGTCGCTATCTCCTACTAGCTGTCGCTAACCGGTGTTAGTGACAGATAGGTAATAGGGAGATAATTTTATCTCCGCTTTCTTCGCTTTTAAAGCCAAAAAAGCGGGGATAAACCCCCTTGATAATATGCCCCTTAGTCTCTAACCAAGCAATAGCGATAATTATCGCTATTGCATCGTAATATGCCCCTAAGTTCACTAACAAGTGCAGCCCCTTTTACTGATCTCACATCTATGTGCCTGATAGTATATATATTATTCAAATATGTTTGTCCTTGACGACCGAAAAGATAAATTAAATACTCTAAAAGAAATTATTTAGTCGAACCATTGTTCTTTCATTTCAGAGACCACAGACAATCGTTTCAGACCCTAGAAATTCTGCTTCTTTGTTTTCACAACTGTCCTTCTATTGATTGATTACAAACGCCACCTTCCCATAGTTTGCAACCCACAAAACCCATGTAATCCCGTTCAACATGAGGAAATGCAGACACAGGCATAGAAAGGATTATGCTGCATACCAGAGGGGCCCAGGCTATGATGCACTTCATGCTGTGAATTGAACAGAGATTAAACTGAGCCTGGATGCGCCGTTTCTCATAAGAAACCCAGCTTAAAACAGAGAATCTGCTTAAAATTAGGTTTTTTTTGCCATCCTGCTTCGGGAAATGTTTATTTCATTGTTGAAAATTCGCCCTTCAAAATGAATTGTTTACATACGTAGTCCACAATGGTGTACAACTTTTATTGTCTTCAGACCCGTCTGGTTCAATTGATATTTTACATTATGCGGTGGAACCCACTTTCCATTGGATCTGGTCTTGTGTAACGTTCGGCATTTGCAGTAATAACTTAAAAATGTACTTAGGGTAAATTAACTTTTTAACGTTTTCAGGGGCTACTTGGTGACAGAGATATAGAATGCGGAATTCCTTGTTTTAGGTGAAATGCTAAACAAGATGTTGACTTACGCAGGAAGATACGACGGGGCAGAGTTACAAGAAACTGACGCATCTATACAGATGCATCAGTTTTAACTGCGCCAGCCTGCGAAACCCTTGTGCCACCATAGTTGCGCCGTATTAATATGACGCACTATGGTGCATCTGTGGGCGAAAAAGTAACACATTGCTGGAGTCATGTCACAAGCAAAGCGCAGCTCCACCGATGCATGTTGAGGCCTATTCTCACTACACGGGGTCACGCCTTACTCCTGCTTCAAGCAGGCAAAAGGTTTTGAATTAGTGGCATCCAAGAAGTGGCACCTTTCACGGCATCACTTTTACAAGGCTTTCCTGCGTGGAAATGCCCACCCTGCATACAATATACCTCACAAAGGTATAATGTGACGCAGGGCTTTACAACGTGATGCATGTTATGTTATGTTATGTTAACATTTTGATAAAGCGCAACGGCTGCCCCAGCAAAGAGGCGTCCCGGCGCTAAGGAACCACAAAAGCTGTACTGAGGAAGAAATAAGGAGGAGGGATATATTATTAAGGGAAGGGGAACAGATGGGTCTTGATGGCTTTCCGGAAAGCGGCCAGGTTTTCCAGAGAACAAATGTTCAGTGGTAGGGCGTTCCAGAGCTTGGCTCCCAGAACCCTAAAAGAGCGACCGCCAGTACGGCAGAGCTTTGTGCAGGGTACAATCAAAAGGTGCTGACCTAATGAGCGTAGGTTGCGCTGTGGCATATAGGGTGTTAGGAGAGGGCGCAGGTGTTCCGGGCGTCCGGATTTGAGGATTTTATGTGTCATAATGAGGGTTTTGAACTGGATTCTGGCTTCGATGGGTAGCCAGTGCAGTTTTTGTATAGTAGCTCTGACGGAACATCTGCGGGGAAGACCAGTCAAGGCTCTTGCCGCAGAGTTCTGCACGCGTTGCAGTCGTGCTATCTCCGCTTTGTTGGCGCCAAGAAGTAAAACATTGGCGTAGTCCAACCGGGAGAGAATTATGGCCTGAATAATGAGTTGGCGAACCTTAGAGTAAAAAAAAACGAGTATGGGGTTGAAACTCCTCAACAGGCCCACACAAGTAGCTGCCACTATTTTTGTGTGGGTCTGGAAGCTACGCTTGGAGTCCATCGAGACACCGAGGTTTTTGACCAAGGATTTAGGTGGTGGAATGGCGCCCAGAGACGAGGGCCACCAGTGCTCATTCCAGTAGCTGGTGTTCTTTCCGAGGAGCAGCATCTCCCTAGATGCGTCACGTTGTAAATTGGCTGCAGTTTTTAAGCCATCGCTGCGTCACAAAAGTGACACAATGGCGGCGCATAAGTGTAGCAAGGGGTTTGAAAATCTGCCCGAAATGTATTACAGCTTACTAAATAAAGCCAAATACAAGCTACCTAATGTTATTTTCAACGTCCATATTCATATAGGTTTCTTTGTCAGTTCTTTGTACTTGTGTGATGAATACAGGCACTCAGCACTTCATGGATGGTTAAAATGTGCCATTGACTTTACATTATGGTTTTGGTGATGTGTAAAAGTAGTTCCTTACTGTGCTCACAGTCAATACAGATCTGTCAGCAGAATAAGAAGTTTGTAAAACCAGTTTCACAGTGGCTGCACTCCCCAGCTCCTTCCTGCTGCAGGCGGCTATCTAAGTGTAATCCTCTGCGTTGCTCTCACTGAGTGCATGCCAAACACATTGGCTTCCACAATGCATGTTTGAAACAGCAGCCAGATTAGGCATGAATCTGTCCAGTGTGGTCTGTTTTCATATACACTCCAGTAATGCACCATTTTGTGCCTACAGATACGTCAGGATTATTCACGTATATGTAAATCCTTGCAACATGGATCACTGTAGAGTAAATACGGCGCATCAATGGTGTCGCAAGGATGGCATTATGAAAAGTGTTGCATCGCTGTTTTTCCCCCAGTTTTTCCGCAGTGATGTGACACTTTTCATAAATTATTCCCTAAATAGTTGTAAGCAGTGTCTTATTTGGCTCCAATTCTATTTGTAGCACCTACTACTGCTTTGCAACAGCAACAATTATTATGCAACCTTTTTATTTTGTTGTTCATTACATTTCAGGAGTGTTGTTTCATCAATATGGTTTGGGGGTTGTGAATCTCCAATTTCTTAACTAAAAATCTGTGTTCTGTAGAATGGAGGGGTGAAAGGACCAAATTTCAAGATCGACTGTTTTAATGAGTAATAGGGTCAGTACTGATTTTCAATGGGTGAGCCTCTATTGAGAGTGGCACAATGGGCGGAAAACAATGGGTTTGTATGCTACCTGAAGCTGGTGACACTAGTTAAAATATTTATAAGCATTCATCCCATCATAGTGTGGCTCTTTATTGCCTGTAGGATGCCTGGAAAAAGTGTAGTGACTAGACCATGTGCCAACGGTTGCGGTCCCTGAGTTTGCCACCCACGGCAGCCACATTTAAGAGCGGGGGTGGGTGGGTGTTGGCGATTCCTGTGACAGCCACCCCACGACAGGCACAGGTATGAGCAGGGGGAGGCTCCCTCTCCCAAAAACTCGCCCTGACGGGGCTGGACTGCCCCCCCCCCCTCCTTTGTTACGCCAGTGCCTGGAAACCTGAGACTGATGTAGCTTTTCAAGCCTACTACTGTCAATGTTTGTGAGTTGCAAAAAGTAGGTAATTTGCATGTATTCAAGAAGTACTTCTATGGGTGTGAATTTTTTATCTTTTCATAAGCCGTTCACACTATACAATTTAGTTTTGGCACCAAAAATTGAAAAGTTAAAAGCTCTTAGTGAAATTAGAACCATGAGAAAAACAGACACAGCCATAGAAAATATGAAGCAGGCACCCTAGACTTAACTATCAAGCCAATAATTCATTTGAGAGTGTGACACACCAACCCCCCCCCAAACGAAGCTATGCCCATGCATGCCATACCTGGTTATGGTAGTTCTCTCTAGGAACTCATGACTACGATCGCATACAACACAACAACTTGGAGTCCCTGCCCTGAGACCACTTATTTTAAATGTCTTTTCACTTCATACACTCTTCTTTGTGTCTGCTAAGAGGAACCTTGATAGTTGAGTTGCCATATTGTTCCATTTAAGCAAGGCTCCATGTTTCCAATCCTTACCTTTTGCAAATCATTTTATCAAGTGAGCCCTATGGAGTAAGCCCAAGTAAAAATAAATGGTCGGTGCGCCCCTAAATTAATAGGGTGATCTAAGCCAGAGCAGAGCCATGGGCATGGCTTGGCTCTCAGTGTTCAAGCACAAGCCGAGCCTTTAAAATGTTTGCCATGCATATTGTGCAACAAACGTGATGTCAAAATATGACACAGTCTCTTTGAATAAAAAAAAATAATTATACATGTTTTTTAGTTTAAAGAAAGTGTTGTGGGAAAATAAACATATTAAGAAGAAAATGCTAAGCATATCAAGCAACAAATAAAACATTGAAAAAATTACAGGTAGCAAAATATACCTGGAATATAAGAAAAATTGGCAAGACGAGGGAAAGTGAAGGAAAGAATCCGGAGAAAGAAAGAAAGAAAGAAAGAAAGAAAGAAAGAAAGAAAGAAAGAAAGTCACAGGAGACCATAATAAATCTTGATTGATGGATAAAGTTAATGGTGTTAAATGTGCTTTAGCTAATCTTTAATTGTAGCATACTCCATACCACCAAGCCAAAAAAATAACTTTTGAAACATCTTTCCAATGTCTTGTGATTTATTGAAAAGCAACAGCAATTAGAAGATTAACTATTGCAGCAGTAAGAGAACAAGTATACAATTGTTCCAATACAATAGAACCTACTTGTTCATAATGGAGAGCTCTTTTTGTTATGCTATTTTAAAACGTACCCAGACTGGGACGCGGGCTGCCTTGCTCCATTTTCGCTGCCTGAGGTGATTCCTTTAGTCCTCACGCCAATGCCTCACCCTGGTGGGACTTGGATTCTCAGGGTGCACCACAGCAACCTAACCAGTTTCAGCTGCCGCGGGGGAAGCCATGACCATCACGCTATAAAGCGCAGCCTCGACCACTGCGGCGCTGGACGCGTGCGGGCCACACCCTAGCCAAGCACAGGCCAAGGGCGGACCCCTCTGTGCCCGTCAGAGACCGTAAGAGGCCGGGCTGTGCTACTTCTCTAAGAACTTGGCCACGGGGACATTTTTGTGTTTTGTGTTTTAGTTTGGTATTCTTCGGTTAACATTATATTGTCTTGATTACCCACTGCCATTATGAGTAAACACAACTTTAGTACAGGCAAGGGTGTCTTAGGGATGCTGGATGCCTTATTACTGAAGGCAGAATCGGCCCTTATAAATGAGATTAAGCGTACAGAACGAAGGCTATCCCTAGAGCCATTACCCTCCCAGAATAGACTTTCTTTGACTCCTGCTCTTACTGAAACCTCAGCGGCGATCAATCACGAAATAACACCACCTCGGATTAGCCCATCATCGCATGCTGTATCAGACCCAGTTATAGAGATTGTCTCTTTTTTATCAACTGACTCAGAATCTAGTTTTATCAGACCTAAAGTCACCACTTGCGGGCAGAAAACAAAACTCCGGTTGGATCGATCTAAGTATCTGCAAATTCTCCGATTTTCCCGCAAAATCGTGGATTTTTTTTCGATGTTCACTGGAGTGCTTTCTGCTGGCTAATCCAGTAAGTGCTACCTCGTTGGGTAAATGTATATTGCTTTTCCTACACTGCAGCTGCGTAAAGGGCCAGAAGATTTGTCTCCACTGACCATGTGTGCCTGTAACTTTGCCACCCGCCCAAAAGGTTTGATACCGCTAGTGTGTGGTGAGGGGCCAATAGAGCGAGGCTTCTATGCGTGTTCACATGCCTCTTGAGTAAAGGGTCAGAAAGCAAGCAGAGCAGCAGGTGAGGAGAAAGCAGCCTCCTGGTCACAGGAACTACAAGGGGATCGTGCTCGAGAAACTCATGGATGCAAAGACCTCCCTCGAGTATTACAGCTAATTATTGACAGCAGATATGGGGTTAAAGCTCACTTGCCCAGCCTCGACCGTGCTCACTAATGTTTTGGGCTGATTAAAACGTTACTGAATTTGAGCTTCAACTCGGGCACCTGCTATATCTGTAAAAGCTTCCTGTTGAGGTTTAATTTTTGTGACAGGAGCCTCGTGCCATAATGAATCCTGCCCTGCATAGTTATCCACGAAGATGCCACCGTTTTGTGCAATACCTCTACTCAACTGGAGTACTTTTACTGGCTAATCAGTAAGTGCTACCTCATTGGGTAAATGTATAGTTCTTTTCCTACACTGCAGCTGCATAAAGGGACAGAAGATTTGCCTCCACTGACCATGTGTGCCTGTAACTTTGCCACCGCCCCAAAAGGCACCGGGGTCCCTTGAGTGAGCTGTCCATTATTGTTGGGAAAGGGCGGGAAGATACTTGATACCGCTAGTGTGTGGTGCGGGGCCAAACGGGCAAGTCTTCTAGGCGTGTTCACATGTCTCTTGTGTAAAGGGTCAGGGAGCGAGCGGGGTAGCAGGTGAGGTGAAAGCAGCCTCCTGGTCACAGGAACTACAAGGGGATTGCGCTCGAGAAACTCATGGATGCAAAGACCTTCCTCGAGTATTACAGCTAATTTTTGATGGCTGATATGGGGTTAAAGCACACTTGCCCAGCCTCGACCGTGCCCACTAATGTACTTTACTGAATTTGAGCTTCAACTCGGGCTTCTGCTATATCTGTAAGTGTTTCCTGTTGAGTTTTAATTTTTGTGACAGGAGCCTCGTGCCATAATGAATCCTGCCCTGCATAGTTATTCACGAAGGTGCCACCATTTTGTGCAATACCTCTACTCAACTGGAGTACTTTTACTGGCTAATCAGTAAGTGCTACCTCTTTAGGTAAATGTATAGTGCTTTTCCTACACTGCAGCTGCGTAAAGGGCCAGAAGATTTGTCTCCACTGACCATGTGTGTCTGTAACTTTACCACCGAACCAAAAGGCGCCGAGGTCTCTTGAGTGAGCTGTCCATCATAGTTGGGAAAGGGTGGGAAGATGTGTGATACCGCTAGTGCGTGGTGCGGGGCCAAACTGGCAGGGCTTCTATGGTTGTTCACATGTTCTTGTGTAAAGAGTCAGAGAGTGAGCAGGGCAGCAGGTGAGGAGAAAGCAGCCTCCTGGTCACAGGAACTACAAGGGGATCACGCTCAAGAAACTCATGGATGCAAAGACCTCCCTGAAGTATTAAAGCTAATTTTCGACTGCAAAGATGGGGTTAAAGCACACTTGCCCAGCCTCGACCGTGCTCCCTAATGTTTTGGGCTGATTAAAACATTACTGAATTTGAGCTTCAACTCGGGCACCTGCTTTATTTATATTTGTAAGTGATTCCTGTTGAGGTTTAATTTTTGTGACAGGAGCAGTGTGCCATACTTGTAACTATTCTCTGACCCTGCTTCGAGGGTCAGAGCAGGGTCAGAGAATAGTTGCAAGTAGGCAACAAACTCTCTGGAGGCTCCGCTCAAGAAGCACTTACAGGGTTACAGCAGGTGCTCAAGTTGAAGTTAATTTCTTTGTAACTATTTTGTAAATGGTTACAAAGAAATTAGCTTCAGCTTGGGCACCTGCTGTAACCCTGTAAGTGCTTCATGTACTTCAGTTCTGGAAAATCCGTCCCGCTCGCGGATCTGCTAATTTGTCAGCAATTTTGCGAGATTCGCGGATCGCAAAATTGCAGAAAATCTGCAAATTCCGCGAGCGGAACTAATTTTCCGCCCACACTTAGTTGGATCGTACCACCGAACCCCCTCCAAATAAAAGAAAGAGTAGAGGATACCAAAACAGAATAAACCTGCACAAATTTTAAATGGGAAGAAAGCAAAATTTGCTATAATTGTAAATGAACCCAGTGAGGGTCCTTCAACTTCCCACCTATTACTGTCTTAGAGAAGCCTGCTGATAGTGTACAAGAGGAGAATTTCTGGGGCAGACTTGAAACCATGATGTCAACATTGCTGGACCCTATTTTGTAAAAAATAAGTACTGTTAAAGCCAGACTAATTAAATTGGAGGAACTGGCAAGCTGTAACTCTTCAGCAACTCCGGCAGCAAGCTCCAAACACAACATAGACCCGCCACATGTTGTGAGGACAGATACAAGGGCTGGCGAGTTAGTTATTATTACTGCAAATAGACAGGCCCAAGACAAGAGCGGTTTTGATACTATCGCACCTAGTGTAACTAGCATCCCCACTTGTACTGACCAGATTCCCCCTGGAGTAGGACTCTCTGTAGCAGCAATTAATAGTTTAGCTAGTTCGAAGAGAGGAGCCCCAGGGGCTAGAATATATGGCATAAATAAGGAGCCTGAGAGAGGTACATACTTTCAAGAACACCAAGATAAGCCTCCTAATTCCCCACGATACTTAAATCTGCCCCCAGAAGCAACTCCATACACTGTCATCTTGGCTAATGTCCCTTCTTTACCCTATAATGCCTTTGAACACTGGTCGACTTTAAGGAACAAGTAACTACACTATCTAAGCTCAAAGACCGGCATTAAAAACTCCCTTTTCTCAGAATTTAAAGTGGTACGGAGAATAGGGTGGGTGGGCCCGGGTGGGCCCGGGCCCCTCAGCCAAATAGCTTAGTGGAGATTGTGAAGTGCTAACTTTTACCACCCCTTTTTTGGTGCATGAAATCTTAGAGAGGGGAAATAATGGGTACATCAATTTTAATGAGATAAATGTACTACCACTTGGTTATCAAGCACCTAATCCCTTAATTTCCGAGGTCACATGGACACAGGAGGCAACCCCATGGGACTAGGGAGCTCAGATTTTCGGTCCCAGTACGTAACTGTTTTGATGTCCTGAATCCCATGGAAGACATCGATTGACTGAATTTAAAGATGCCTGTTTGCCCCTGCCCGAAGCTAGTAACCCCAATGATGAGGGCCACTCTGGACTGACCTCAATTGGTAATGTCGATTCACTGCCCACGTATAATAGTAAAAGAGATATAGATGTGGTCCTTATGAATACAGACTTAGAGCTGGCAGTCCATGCTGATCCCCATGGTCATTTAATTGCTTCACCTCCATATAGCAGCGCAATTGAGGATGGTCCTTTAATTGCTTCTTCTTTACGTAGCAATGTAATTGAGGATCCACCTGGGATCGCATTCCCCACTAATCCTTTGGAAAATGGCAAACTCGCCCTTTGTAATATCGTTTCATGGAATATTGCAAGTAGGTCTAAGGGTGGGTTAAGTACATATATATCATGCAGCATGAACGTAAAGAAGATAACTATGCTTGCTAGCGACCACTATTACCAATTAGTTAAACTGGACATAGATGCTAAACACTCTATAGTCCTGACCAACTTCTATAATAACATTCCTTCAGAGCAAATAGGAACTTTTGTTAAAAATATGTTGCATTTGTTGAAGTCTGTGGGGAGAAACTTGGTAAGAGATAGGATGTTAATATTAGCAGAGTACTTTAATTGTGCGCCTTGTGCTAATACCGGGGATAGTTTATGCGGAGCCCTGAACGAAAAAGGGGCATGCGTATCACATTTCCGTCATTCAGTTTTAGGGGAACATTTCAATGAATTAACCTTTAGCCTTGATTTGGGTTTTGTTAACAAACTATGCCCAGCACCTAGCTCCATGCCCTGGACTTTAAATGGCAGAGGTCTCTATTCTACTATTGATTATGTTTTAATATCTAACTGTCATGCACAAAAGGTCCATTCCTTCCATGTCTCAGACAACTCACTTAGTGACCATTTTCCTTTATGCCTGTCTATTACACTACCTTTCAGCAAAATTATTGTGTCTAAAAATAAAGATCAGATGTTAAAACATCTAGCCATTGGGAGTGTTAACGGGTATTCCCTGCCTTGGAATATGATAGACCAAGTAGCACTAGTCACAGAAGTGGTGGGCAAGTGTAAATTTGCTATAGAGACATGTCTGAGTGAATCAGCCACTCCAGCTAACATGTTAGTCACATTCTCCATGATTTCTAATGCAGTAAGAGAGTCCCTCCTTAGATGGAAAAGTAGTAATAGGAACTCAGAGGGATGGTTTGACTCTAGGTGTACAGTACACAAGCCTACTCCCATCTAAAAAAGATCTGCATAAGATCTCGAGAAATCTGACTAAGATAAGGTTGGCTAGAGTGGGATATAAGCAAGCATGAAGGGACAGAAAAACCACTCTGAAAAAGGATGCCTGAGAAGGCATTACACATGGCCTCTGTAGCTAAAGATAGTGCAGCATTTTGGAAAGTAGTCAAGGCACCATTTCTGCACAGTGAGGTTAGCCCTTCCCTTGAAATTGCAATTAGTGAGAAACAATGGATTAACCATTTCTCATGAGTATATAATTGTGAGGTAAACCCAGTTGAGACGTATAACCATGTACGAGAGGATTACAGCTTGAGGCCCTCACCCCAGCATGACGACCTGCTGTTCTCTCTGGAGAAGATGGAGAGGGCACTTTCTGTCAGTAAGGGTGGTAAGACCCCTGGACCTGTGGGGGCCTATTATAGTTCAGGCGCTTACCGGTAGCTGCAGTACTGCTTTTTTATCTACCTGGGTAGAATCTATTATTGTGCCCATTTTTAAAATGGGTTATAGACAGTACCCGCGGTACCTCAGGCCAATATCCTTATTAGACACAATAACTAAAGTAGCAGGCAGAATAATTTTATGGCAGGACCGGAGGCTTCGGATTATGCCTTTCTTCCTTTGCTCTTTATTTTTACAGCAGCAAGAAACAATCACAAACAACTACATTTCCCATGAACAGTTGGGAAAAAAAGACAGTCTCAGCATAGTCCTTTGTTTGTCTCCGCACTCCTGCTGACTCCCATCATGACCCACTGCAGCTTCCTCGTCCTCTTTCTTCGCTGCTCAGCAGCAAATTAAGTGCTTTTTTCCATTTCTCCTGGGTTTGGGGGCTTGCGTGATAGCGTTTGTGCTTGTTATTGTAGTTCTGTCTGCTTTGTGTTTCAGATTTCCCCTGGCAATCGCGGGATGCGTTTTTGCGCTCCTCACGCGATTTTCAATCCCAGTGAGGTGTGGTGGAGTCCTCCCACTGATAGGGGCGCTCGCTCCTCTTTGTGTCTAGCGCGAGTGTGGAGAGCTTTTTAAAATCGTTTTTTCGCGTGTTGGCACAGACAGCTCGTCTTTCACCTGCCACCCGGCCTGACACCTTGTGGGGTCGCAATTCTCCTGTGTTTCTTGTGACATTGAACGCCCTGGTGGGTCTGTAGTGGGCTTCTTGAACATCCTGCGGGGTGGTAATCAGCACTGATCTAGTGCCGTGGGACGCTTGTGTGCCGGTGGTGCCCAGTGACTGAATGGGCTGCAGCGTCCCCAGGGCTCGCCCTTGAATGGTGTGTCTTTATGCCCCTATATTTACCTGGGCCCCCTCCCAGCTTAAATTTGGTGCCCGTGAGGGTCCATTAGTGGCTGCTGATGCCGCAGCTCTATCTCCTGCAGAGCCTAATTTACCTCACTAGGCAGGGCGAGCAGGACCAGTATGCAGAGAAAGACCCTCTGAATTATGCCGCTTGGGATGAGGACTTCTACCAGGCGGTCAATGACTCGATCTATAGGGCAGTGGATCAGGCTATGGTTCCCTTGGAACAGCGCCTTACGGCTAGGTTGGATGAGGCATATGCCAAATTGGCGGCCCTTATTCCTGCGCCGGCCCCGGGCCCCGCGCCTTCCCCTTCCCCCCTCCAATTAAAGAAACCCTGCACGGAGCGGTGGATACCGAGGCTTTCGCGAGGGTTAAGAGCTCCTTTTGGCACCTGAGGGACTCCCGCCCGCCCCCGTGACGCCGGAAGTGGCTCCCCCACTGACCCATCGGACTGTGACACAACAGCCATGGGATGATGAGGATTCCCCTGACACAGACGAAGAGGCTTGCTCCTCTCGATCGTGGCTTCTGTCCCAGGCTTCATCCTCTGCAGGTCCATCGGCCATGCTGGACCCGGACGATATCATCCACCTCCGGTCTTTGGACCGGGTGCCCGGGGAGAAGGTAGCCCAGTACGTGGTGAACTGCCTGCGAAAGCCGGTGGATAAAGACGCCCGCAGCCGTCTCCGAGCTGAGTGTCCTCATCCCTCCTTGGAGGGCAAGGTGGCCATGACTCCACCGAAGATGGCCACGTTTCTGGCAAAGTTTGTGAAGGACCCTCGGAAGGGTACAGATAGGTCCTGGCGTACGTGCCAGGACAAGCTGTTGGACGCAATGGGACCCATGACAAAGATTCCGGACATGGCCGAGGAGGCCAAGATCTCGGGGGATCTTATTTCCCCGGAGGTCCTCTCCAACTGGGCCAACTGGGCCCAGCGGGCCATAGTTTTCCTTGGCAATGCTAGCTGTGCCCTCTCAATGGGGAGGAGGAGGTCACTGCTCATTAAGATCGACCCTAAACTGGGTGACCTCGCCTCCTCAGAGGCTGGTGCTGTGGCGCAAGGGGGCCTGTTTGGGGACCCTTTCATTAAGGAATTAGGCAAATTCATGGCCACGTTCACTTCCCTAGATAGGGCACAATCTAACATCAAAACAGTTTTTGCCCCTCGGGTTTTTGAGAGGGCCGGACGTGGCAGGGGCCGCTCGTTCGGTCATGGCAACAGCTCCGAACGGGGGCCAGGCTCCAGCCACGCTCAGTTTCAAGACAATGCCCGCTTTAACAACTTATACCCCACGAGGGGACAATGGTTCCGTGGCAGTGGAGGCCAGAGAGGCCAGCTGCAAGGTTCTGGGAGAGGTGAGTGTGCTGCCCTCAGCGAGGTTGCGGGGAGGGGGGCGCTTGGCGCTGTTTTATGCAGCATGGGTTTCCCTTACAAGCGACGCTTGGGTGCTGTAGATGGTTCAGGGCTTCCAGATGGAGTTCCATGGCCGTCCGTGTCAGCTACATCGCCCTTGTCCCATTGTGTTCTCGCAGCGCAATGCAAAGTTGGTGCGCGAAGAAGTTTCCGCCCTCCTCCAAAAAGGGTCAATTTGTTGCGCTCGCAAGCATCCAGAGGGTTTCACCAGCAATCTCTTTTTAGATGACAAGGTTGATGGAGGCCGGCACCCAGTCATCAACTTGAAGGAATTCAACGAATGGCTGGTGTACCTACTTTTCAAGATGGAGGGGATCCACCTCCTAAGGGATGTGTTACGCCCGTTCGATTGGATTGTCAGGCTCGACTTAAAAGACGCTTATATCACAGTACCGTTTTTTCCCCCTCTTCGGCGTTTCCTCCAGTTCAGGTGGGACGGTCGAGTTTACGAGTTCACCACGCTTCCTTTCTGGCTCTCCTCGGCGCCGTGGTGCTTCACAAAGGTGCTTCACCCAGCGGTGGAGGCTTTGCGTGCTCAGGGCATGCAAATGATCGTTTACCTGGACGACATGTTGTTCATGGACCAGTGTACAGAGCGGCTTTCCTCCCAACTGCAGGTGGCGGTCGATTTCCTTCAGGGACTGGGTTTCGTCATCAACGAGAATAAGTTCCTTTTAGTCCCATCCAGTGTGCCACCTTTTTGAGGTTCAACATAGACTCAGTGGCTTCGACACTAAGTCCTCCGGCCAGATATCTCTCCGCCAATTGGCCCAGTTGGTAGGTCGTCTATCCTCGTCCATCCAGGCTATCCACCCAGACCCACTTAATTATCGGGCCATGCAACGTCCAAAAGCTTACCATCTCAGGAAGGGCCTGACATACTCTCAGCTGATTCCGTTGTCGGAGGAGGTGAGGGACGAGATGCATTGGTGGTGGAGGCACATGGAAGCTTGGAATGGTCGGGCAATAGTTGACTCAGCACCGGACATCATTATCGAATCGGACGCCAGTCGTGCTGGCTGGGGGGCCAGGTGCGGGGATTTTTCCACAGGTGGCGCCAGGCCCACACTTGAGCAGTCGTTACACATCAACTGCTTGGAGTTTCTAGCGGGGTCCTTTGCGGTCCAGTGCTGGACGAAGGACAGAGTGCAGTCATGTGTCATCCTCTGGATGGACAACGTTTCTGCGGTCAGGTACATCAACCGTCTGGGGGGTACCAGATCCAAGATGCTAGCGGATCTCGCACGGGATTTCAGGCACTTTTGCCTGGATCATCAGGTGTCGGTCACGGCAGAGTTATTGCCGGGTCAGCAGAACAAGGTGGCCGATGGGCACTCTCTGCACCTCGTGGATGCCTGCGAGTGGAAACTGGACCATCAGGTGTTCTCCTTGTCGGCGGAGAAGTGGGGTCCCTTCACGGTGGATCTGTTTGCATCGCGCCTAGATCACCAGCTCCCGAGGTTCTTCAGTTGGCGCATGGATCCGTTCTCGGAGGTGACGGATGCGTTCCTGCAGGATTGGTCGGGCGAGCAGGGGGTATGCGTTTCCTCCATTTTCAATGATAACGCGGGTGTCAGCACTGCTGCGCCGCCAGCTGACGGAGGTGGTGTTGATCACGCCATGGTGGAGGTCTCAAGTTTGGTTTCCGGTTCTACTGGAACTTTCTTGGGATCTTCCAATCCTACTCCCCCATTATCCTCACATTCTGCTCAATCCGGTCAAGGTTCCCCACCGGTTAGTCCAAGAGGGATCGCTGCGCCTGAAGGCATGGAGGATCTCCGGCGTCACTGGACGCTCCCAGGACTTTGGGAAAGGCTGAGGACTTGCTCTCCAGGGCATTGGCTGAGAGCAGGACCAAGAGGTATCGGTCAGCCTGGCATAGATGGCGTCATTGGTGTGTGCGACGGGGTGTCGATCCCATGGGGACAGATGTAGTCTATGTGCCTAATTTTCTGGCATGCTTGGCAGAAGATGGCCTGGCCTATAGGTCAATAAACACCTTTAGTTCTGCAATATCGGCTGGTCATGCGCTGGTGTTGGGTTCCCCGGTTTGGGAGCACCCTTTGGTGTGTAGGCTTCTGAGGGGGATCCGCCTCTCGCTGCCTCCGGAACTGCGCTACTCTGTCCTTTGGGACGTGAACAGGGTTCTGAGCTTGTTTCTGTCTTGGCAGCCAAATAGATTTCTTTCACTAAAAGAACTCACAGCTAAATTGGCCATGCTGTTATGCCTGGTTTCTTGCAGGCGAGTCTCGGATGTACGAGCATTAGACATCTCGGACAGAGTTTTTTCCCCAGAGGGGGTGTCCTTCATGGTGAGTAGACGGACTAAGTCCAACACTAGAGTTATCTCATACCCGGCTTTTCCAGATTCCCCTAAACTGTGTGTGGTACATTGCCTCCATGCGCATGAGGATATGACTGATGATACCTGCCCTCCGGGCCAAAGACAACTTCTCATTGCCCTACGTAAACTGTACAAGGCTGTTTCATCCCCAACTATTGCTCGGTGGGTGCGTTGGGAGATGCAGGAGGCGGGGATTGATACTAAGCAATTTGGTGCTCATTAAGCGAGAGGGGCGATGGCCTCTAAAGCATTTTTCCTTGGGGCCCGATTGGAGGATCTGATGCGAGCGTCCGATTGGTCCTCAGATTCCACTTTTAAGCGGGTTTATTTCAAACCGGTTCTGGATGTGGCACGTTAAGTTGTCGACAAGCTTTGAACTGACATAATCTGAAGCCTCCGGTCCTGCCATAGAATGAAAATTTGCCTAGCCCCCGGTGCTAGTAAGTTTCAATTCTATTAAGGACTAGGAGGCAAGGATTATCCCTCCCAATGACTTCCAAGAAGTGGACCCTCCCCGTACTGGATGTAAGTAAATCTTTCATGCATTTCTTATGCTTGATTTGGACTGTAGATGTTTTGCACTGTTGTCTCTATGTGATATTCTAGTGCTGGCTGTAATTCTGTTTCTGACACTGTGGTTTTTGCAGGGAATGACGGTGCCAAACCGGATGCTTGAGAATACTGGATTAGATGCTTCATGTGAAGAAAGAGGAAGAGGAAGCAGCAGTGGGGCATGATGGAAGCCAGCAGAAGTGCGGAGACTAACAAAGGACTATGCTGAGACTGTCTTTTTTTCCCAAGTGTTCATGGGAAATGTAGTTGTTTGTGGTTGTTTCTTGCTGCTGTAAAAATGAAGGTCAAAGGAAGAAAGGCATAATCCTCGCCTCTGAGTCCTTAATAGAATTGAAACTTTCTAGCACTGGGGGCTAGGCAAATTTTCATTCTAGAATGCCTTCAGGATTGGGCCGAGTATTACTCTGTTCTTTCTGACCTGCAATACGGCTTTCGAGCCATTCTAGGGACGGCGGAGCAGGACTTAAATTTGTCCGTTCTGGTAGGGAAATACACTTATGCTAAGAAGGGGAACCTGTTTTTAGCGTTTGTTGACCTCACGGCCGCATTTGCCTGCATGGTTCATTGTAAGCTCTAGTACATTTTAGAAGTTATGGGTGTTGATGCTCATATCATAAATTTTTTTGAAATGCTTTTATAGTGATACCAAGGCACGTGTGCACTGCGGTTTGAAAGGCGAGCGCTCAGCTACTTTTCTGATTAGGAGCGGAGTCAGACAAGGTCGTGTCCTGGCCCTGTTCCTTTTTAACTTTACATCAATGGATTGGGGGAGATTCTTCTTAAAGATAACCATCTCTCCCCTCAAGTGGCCAGACGCTCAATACCAGCACTCCTGTATGCGGATGATGCAGTGCTGATGTCCCGCACACAAGTAGGTCTTCAGAGAGTGCTTAATAGTTTCTCTTTATTTATGAACGATCTTGGTTTAAGAATAAATTCCTCCAAGATTTTCATTATGCTCTGTGGCCTTGGCATCAAGAAATGTAGAGATATGTTTGTGTCAGGACAGAAGATCAGGGTAACTAAAAGGTTTTCATATCTGGGTATTCTGTTTGCCCATAATGATAACTGGCCACATATAGTTGCAGCAAAAAAACTGGAACTCCTAAGAACAACATCTGCCCTCACCACCTTTGCCAGGAAACTGGGCAAAAGACCACCTGAGGAACTCATTGCAATCTATAAGGTAAAATGTGTTTCAGCTGTAGTATATGGGGCAGGAGTTTGGGGGTTTACCTATCTGGTCACTGTCCAACGAGCAGAAAATTATTTCCTAAGATATATTTTAACTGTCCCTAATGGTACTTCAGTGTGTATATGCCATGTGGAGTTAGGACTCGCCTTCATCTCTGATTTAATAAAGCTTGAGCATAGGCTCTAGACTAAAGAAGAGGCAAAATTAAACGGAGATATTCTTTTGGATACCTTGAAATTAGAAGGGGACCTGACGATCCCATGGATAAGATATGTCTGCAATTTCCTAAAAGATCTAGGCTATCTAGAGTATTTTACTAACCCTAGTAACCCTAGTAGCATTCGGTCAATAACTAGGAAGAAATTAAGAAAAAGAGGGTATCCTACTGTTGGACTCCATTAGAATGTTATCCGAGATATTAAAACCCACAGTCCTGCACAACCAATTGATTTTAGCTTCTTTTAATATCCAACCCTCTTCAACATTTGTACCAAGCGCTCAAGACTGGTTTCCATTAACCCAATTCAGGCTGTTTTTTTTTCATAGATTAGGTACCCTTTTTAAGATGAATGACTGGGCTCAAGACCTCCAACAATGTCCCAGCGATAAGACTTCCGCCCAATCCACGATTCATGTTGTCCTTTTTTGTAAATGTTATTCCCACGCGAGGAGTACATATTTAGTACCTGTTTTAAAGTGGTTAGTACTTCAACAGTGCCAACCTGCTTTTCTGGCTTTACAATACATGGACAACGAGCATAGTGTTTTAAGGATAGCAATTTTTTTGAGGAAAGTGATGAGCCAAAGGAAATGTATGCCTACTTAACTGTTTTATATGAAACAGGGCTATGTTAATTTAATACCGTTTTAAATTAATATTTTAACAGCATTTTTATTGTATGTAATGAAAAATGTACTTTCACTTTTAGTAATGTGCTTTTATGATTTTCCGACATAACAATCGAATAAAGCCTTCTTTTGATTTTAATTTGGTTTCACTCACTCACTTCTCTGTGAGTTACAGCTTGCTGCCCTTTTTACAAGGATTACATCAACACACAAAGTAGTTTCCTTCAGTGCCAGGGACTATTATGGCAATGTATGCTTTTTTGAGATACAAGAGTTGGCAGAAGGCTGGTGGCCCACGCCCAATCTATTGGCTTTGCCAAAGCTTGTTTTAATTGCAAACAGCTAATGTGCTGACCAGCAAAATACGCACATTAGCAACAAGAAGGGGGAGATTTATCAGAACGTTTTAATAAAAATTCATCACTGCATAGAGATCCTGAGGTCCAGATTTATTGCACATTTGTGTAATGTCAGTCATGTGACACTAGGTTGTGCTTTGCAGTGCAGAGAAGCACAAAAGGGCAGCACCTAAGAACTTTCATGGACAAAAGCTCTTTTTTGCCAAACGATGTAGTGAAAACAGTGTCGAAATCAGTTTATATTGTGGCAGGCCAGTTCCCTTACTTTTAAATTTATTGAGAAATGAACAAAACCCAATTGGGCCCAGGTCAATGGATTCAAGATGGAGTATTCCATATTTACCATAAGCACATTTCTGATTACTGTTTGTTGGCTAGTATGCCATTCTCCATGGAAAAAATGGCTTACTATCTAATTTTTGTTTTTGGGGGGTATACACTCAACCTCAGATTGCCATTATTATAAAATGATTGCTTCTTGGAAACGCAGTACTGGAAATGCCGTACAAGTGGAATTCACGGGCAGATTTACAAGCCCCTTGTGCTGCTGGTTCATCATGTTGCTGATGCACCTGCAGCGCAGCCTGCTGCGTGATATTCACAAGCACAGGTAAAGCCACCCTGCGTGGCTTTACCTGTGCGGTGGCTTTACCTGTGCTTGTCAATATCTCCAATTTTCATGCAACACTTTGCGTGCTAGGGGCGTGACATGGGTGTTGCGGTGGGTGTTCACAAGCAACACCCATGTTCACTGATGCATTTTCAGATTTACGAGCAATCTTAAATCAGGAAATGCGTCAGAATGCTATGCCACACTAGGGGTGACTTAGCGAGCTGCAACGAGGAGTTTTCCTCTTTCAATGTGTGCTGTCTGTAGCACGCATTGGAAGAGGAAAGCACCTCAATTGATTGTTTTTATGCAGGAAGCTGCCCCGTCCTGCACAAAAACAATCTCCCTATGATGCAGGCATCCTTGCACCAGCATGCAAGGTTGCCTGCATCGGTGCATGGCAGCAGTTTGTGCGCCAGCACAGCTGGGAGTACAGAAATGCTACATATTGTTGTAAATATGTCGCAGCCCTGTGCTTCAAAACGAATGAAGCGCAGTGCAGCGAAATGACTTCCGGCACCGCACTGCATTCGTTTCTTGTGAATATGCTGCTTTGTTTCAGGAAACATGGCTCATTGACAAATAGCATTCGGTCCATGTTGGGGCGGGTACGCCCATACATGGGTCCCTTGCTCACTGGTTTCAAGCTAGCATGGCCGATCAAGGGTGACATACCCGGAAACCAGTCCCAGGATGCTTGTTTCTGGTCCACGGAGGACCTGACTTGACAGTTCGGTCTGGACTGTTCCCATGACGCACAGGGTCAAGACTGATTTGCATATGGCTGGGTCCAAACTGGGGTGGCGTAGCGGGCATAAGAACAACGGATTTAACACAGATCTCTTTACTGGGGGAGAATGTTGAATCACTCAACATTCCGTCCATCATTTGTTGTAGTTACACTTTTAGCCCTAAGTGGGATGGGTATGCCCAGACGTTTGTCCCTTGCTCACTGTGCCACTGGAATCAAGCTAGCCTGGCTGATGAAAGGTGACATACCATAAAACCGGTCCCAGGAAGCTTGTTTCCGGTCCAGAGATGACCTGGCTTGGCAGTTCGGTCTGGACTGTTCCCATGAGGCACTGGGTCAAGACTGATTTTTATATGGCTGGGTCCAAACTAGGGTGACATAGAGGGCAAAAGAACAATGGATTTGACTGGGGGAGAATGTTTGAATCTACAAAGTACAAAATGGGTCGCACTCCGACTCCACCCACCAGCAGGTGTGCCCCAGGAGCATCATGGTCGATGCAGTCTTTAGATAGCGAGTGCGCTATATCGAAGGAAAGTGTGTCGTAGCAAGGTTGCAGCACCAACTCTGGACACCGGTGTTTCGGAATAGTTGTTCCTCGTCAGCAGAGTGTAGGTATTCGGGGTTAGCTGTGCAGGCTGCCAAATGTTCTCAGGTATGTACCTCTCACGGCGCGGGTGCGGGATCCGAGCTCGTCAGCCCAAGCTCGAGGGAGCCTATCAATGTACAAAATGGGTCGCACTCCGACTCCACCCACCAGCAGGTGTGCCCCAGGAGCATCATGGTCGATGCAGTCTTTAGATAGCGAGTGCGCTATATCGAAGGAAAGTGTGTCGTAGCAAGGTTGCAGCACACCTGCTGGTGGGTGGAGTCGGAGTGCGACCCATTTTGAACATTGATAGGCTCCCTCGAGCTTGGGCTGACGAGCTCGGATCCCGCACCCGCGCCGTGAGAGGTACATACCTGAGAACATTTGGCAGCCTGCACAGCTAACCCCGAATACCTACACTCTGCTGACGAGGAACAACTATTCCGAAACACCGGTGTCCAGAGTTGGTGCTGCAACCTTGCTACGACACACTTTCCTTCGATATAGCGCACTCGCTATCTAAAGACTGCATCGACCATGATGCTCCTGGGGCACACCTGCTGGTGGGTGGAGTCGGAGTGCGACCCATTTTGAACGAGAATGTTTGAATCATTCGCATTCTGTCCATCATTTGTTGCAGTTATACTCGAGTTTGACAAATAGGATCATCTGGCCGTTCAGAGAGTTCTACAATTGAGTTTCTTTCCTTTAACTTCCACATGTTTAGGCTAATCTTTAATTGAAATTCAGGTCACCCTTCATTATTGAAAACTTCCAAAAACAGCGAAATCCTTTCTGTTTGAACCTGCACATGTAGCCTGCATCATTTGGTTGAACAACACCTAGAGCTCATACGAATAGAAACAATCAATTATTCAGCAAAAGTTAACATTAACCCCGTAGCAATAATATCCCTCGGTGAAACGTGTGGCTACAGGTATAAGATTTGTGATACAACTGCACCCCAAACTTTTAGATGAATGCGGCAATATCACATACCATTGCAATTGTACTTTCTCTTTGTGGCGAATGTTAAGATATTCAGTTTTATAACAAAATATTTCATGCTGGTTGGAAGAAAACTAAAGTATTTTATAGAAATATGAGCTTATAATCTAATATTTAACACAAAAATAATAATAGAAAATGACAGATGGATTCAAGAACATTGCTTACAAATTGTAGTTAATGTTTTGATATTTCATAAAAAGTCACTGCAGCTGTTTGTTCTACGCCTACGCTTATAATAACTTTTCAAACCCTTAAACAGTGGAGTGAAAATACAGCTGTTTCCTTTTGGGATTATTACAAAATCTCAGTACATCAAACTTTTTGAATAGGAAGTACTTATTTTCGGAAGGGAATGATTTGTAAACATATCTATTAGGAATGGCTGCGACTTTATGGGAAAGATGAGTGCTCCTCTCTTAACTTTGACAAAAATGTCGAGGTAGGCAGAACTTTTAGTACGTCTCAGAATAGGCCAGAACCACAACATTTATTTTTTGATATCATGCAGTATCTATTGCTTAATCAGTAGTTGTGTAAGAAATTGCTGTGGTTAGTAGACCATGCTAAATAGCCTCACTGCTTCAATTAAGGCGTACCACAATGCTGTACCAATGCAGTAACTTAATAAATCATTCGCATCAAGAAACAGTTCATCACTTCCATGTCGATTACTTAATTAGCATCTCAATTTCATCTGAGTGCCTATGATTGCGTTTCGGATTTCAAATGTGGTAATGCCTTTAACATGCTTCAATCTTTGTTAAAGAGATCCCGCAATGTTTGCTCTTTCATTATGTCTGGTATGTAAATATACAATAACCTCGACTCCTTGCTCTCATGTCACCTGCTTTGTTCCCTTTTCCAAGAATAAATCTATGTTACTGAATACCAACAATTTAAAAGAGCCTTGCCTGGAAAAAAATACATGAAACATATACGTTCTACATAACATTAGTTGACAAATATGTAACAGTGTCAACCGGGCACTATTACCTATTAAATTGTCCGAATGGTAAAAAAGGGTTACAATAAATCCCAGCAGTGGGGTCCCAGAGGATCAGAAGATACTGGACACCAACTGTCTCAATGAGGGGGGTTCACCTTAGGTGCCCTGGAGCCTCTATACCAAAGACTCTCAAACATTGGACTAAGTACACCTTTTAGCGCTTGACTCTGAGGATAGTGAGCTAGGGCAATCCAAGGCCAGAAACTCAGAAGTCTGCAAAACACAATAATGCTTAATAAATTAATGTAAAGCCAGTGCAGATACTGTAGAATATTGGATTATTAGTTGAGAGGGGTGAAAACCTCACTCAAGCAATAAACACAACCCCTGTCAGGGTGAACCACAAAAGTCACTACATAAGGGTGCACTTGATCCTCTGGTACCTGGGCAAAAAAACGTCAGGCTTAATTTGGTATTCAGTCAAAAAATGTAGTTGGAAATATCGACTTACACAAATATCGAGTTTTAAATATTGTGACACAGAAATATTGACAGTAAGAATATCGCGGTCAAGAATATTGAATTTAAGGTGAAAAATACGTTTTTAAAAAATATAGATGTCATTATTATCAGTTGCAAAAATATAGGGGCATATTATCAAGGGGGTTTATCTCCGCTTTTTTGGCTTTAAAAGCCAAGAAAGCGGAGATAAAATTATCTCCCTATTACCTAGCTGTCGCTAACACCAGTTAGCGACAGCTAGTAGGAGATAGCGACCATCTTGGGCCCCACTTTGCATGTCAGTGATATTTATCACTAATGACATGCAAAGTGGGCGTGCCAAGATGTTAGCGACTGGAAACAGTCGCTAACATCGCTATCTCCTATTACCAACTTTTGGAGATATTCGCGCTAAGCGCGAATATCTCCAAAAGCTAACACCTGCCCTGAGCAGTTCTTAGCCATGTTATCCAATGGGAGGTGGATAACATGGCTAAGAGTATTAGCTCGTAATGCAAGAATATCGCGGACTTTTCAGCGTTATTCATGCATTGCGGCCGTTTTTTATCGCATTTGCGATAAACCTTGGTAATACCAAGGTTTATATGCGATAAAAATCGCCACAGCTCAGCGGTAAATTTTTGTCTCTAACCAAGCAATAGCGATAATTATCGCTATTGCTTGGTAATATGCCCCATAGTTCTTTAAAATCGATATTTTTTAATTAGTGTTATGTATTTTAGTAAATATTTTAAATGTATGTGATGTATTTTTTGTATAAGTACTGTTTAGGTTTTTTAATATATGTGTTCATTTTTAGTAGTTATTCATTTTATTTTAATACAATTTAGCATTTTTTAGTTCAATAGCGTGTTGTGGGTTTTTAGGGGAATATGGTGGGAAGTAATTAAATTATAATAAATGAATGAATATGTTTTTATCTATTAATATTCATTTAGTTTAGATTTTATAATGGTAATTGTGTTTTAAATTTTTGGTCGAAATGGCATGTGTGGGTTGTGGGGTTTTTATGGGTATACGGTGGGAACTAATGTATTTTTACTTAAATATTAATGAATAGTTAATTATGATTAATTGATAATTAATTATGGTAATTGTGTAATTACTTTTAGGTGTGGGTTGTGGGGTTTATAGGGGTAAAGGTTGGGAAGTAATAAATTTTTATTAAAGTAATAATTTGTTGATCAATAATAATAAATAATTGATAATTGATTTCGTAATTGTTTAATTATATGTTGGGGGTGGGTTTGGGGTTTATAGGGGTAAAGGGTGGGAAGTTAATTCATTTTTATGTGTTTGAAATATTTTTTTTGTGCTATTTGTTTAATGATAATTATGCAAATACTTTTTTTTATTTTAGATGTGGGTTGGTAGTTGTGTGACCTTATAGGGTAGGAAGAAAAGAATCTAATTTTATGAAATAATTAATGTTTTAGTTCATAAATAGTTTTTAAATAAAATATGTATTTTTTTAAAAGTATATTTTTATTTCAATTTATATAATATTTGTAGGAATTTGTGATATGTATTTAACATTATAATATATATTTATTTTTTATTTTTAATATGAAATTTATATTTATTTTAATTTTTAACGTATTTTTTGTACTCTTTTTCAAAAATGTAATTTTATTGCTGATATTTTTTTTGTTTTTAGTTTTGAACTGACTGGAGTGGGAATAGTAAATTGTGCCCTTCTGTAAACCAACACGTTCCCTATTGATGCACTGACTGGAGAGGGAATAGTAAATTTTTTCCAACTGTTATCCAACATTTTCCCTACTGTTACACTCACTAAAGTGGGAATAGTAATTTGTATCCCTCCGCTATCCAACACTTTCCCTACTGTTGCACTCACTGTAGAGGAAATAGTAATTTTTACACCTCCGCTATCCAACACTTTCTCTACTGTTTCACTAACTGGAGCAGGAATAATACATTTTAGCCCTGCACTATCCAACAGTTTCCATACTGTTGCACTCACTGCAGTTGGAATAGTAATTTTTACCACTCCGCTATCCAACACTTTCCCTTCTGTTGCGCTCATCTGAGTGGGAATAGTAATTTTTACCCCTCTGCAATCCAACACTTTCCCTACTATTACACTGACTAGAGTGGGAATATTAAACTTGACCCCTCTGCTCTTTAACAGTTTCCTTGGTGTTGTCTTGGCTGGAATGGGTGCAGTAAACGTTTTCTATGTGTAATTAATCTCTTTTACTTCTGTTGCATTTATTTGGTAGGGATATTTGTACATTTTATTTTCATCCAATATCATTATTTATGTGTTGTGCTAAATGGGAGTTTTTAAATTGTTTATGTATTTACTTTATTAGTGTGTGGAGTTTTGTTTAAATTGTAGTGGGAATAGTATTACATTTTATAATTAATTTTGTATTGTTAACATATATATTATTATGTTTTGTTTATTTAAACTATAATATTTTTAATTATTTATATTTGATAATTGGAAACCAATTTTTACTAAGTTTAACGATTCTTAAATAGTTTAATATTTAAATGTAATGCATTGTTTTTTATAGATTGTATGTTATTGGTATATGATATATATATATATGCTCACGGTGAGACCCGTGAAGGTTAAAATGCATTGGTGGTGGTTCGGTGATGATAATTGCACGTTTGCAATAACATTATATTACTCGTATTCTCAGGCTTGTGGTGTCTTCGCTGTGAAGAGATAATTGGTGAACAATATACACACATATATATATATATATATATATATATAAATATATATATATATATATATATATATATGTATATACATGGAAGCTCCCTCATTCGAAGAACGCACCTCACTCCACTCACGGGGGTTACCAGGTTAGTGATTTAATGGCAGCAGCATGCACAATAGCTTACAGGCACGGGAGAAGGTCTCTGATGTATTCAGGGGCCAAAGTTCGTCTTGTGTGCAGTCCAACGCGTTTCGAAGGATCTTGCCTTCTTCTTCAGGGAAAAGACGAGCAGTACTTTGAAAAGCAAGCAAACAAATCCATTTTATATGACACGCCTAATTTGCAGGCTGGGCTTTATGCCGCGGTGTCTTATGGATCTTGTAGTCCAGTAATCAATTTTACATGTGGTGTCTCCCGCGAATGCCCTAAGCCGCTGTCTTCAATCACTCCCAGGGCACCCCCTCGCCAACCACGCGGCATCCTGGCGGTCGGAGTAGGAGCGGACCATTCGCGCAAACCTAACAGCCTGGATGGCTGCCGTTTCTCGGCTCCGTGTCAGGGTGTCTCTATGGCGGTGCTGGGCGCATGCAGTCCTACTGCTGAGCTCCTTTGTCCACCGAGGCGCCTTCTGCACTCTTCAGGGCGGGTGCGGTGAAAACGGCGGTGGGTCCGTTTGAAATGTGGAAGCTCCCTCGTTCGAAGAACGCACCTCACTCACCGGGGTTACCAGGTTAGTGATTTAATGGCAGCAGCATGCACGATAGCTTACAGGCACGGGAGAAGGTCTCTGATGTATTCAGGGGCCAAAGTTCGTCTTGTGTGTAGTCCGACGCGTTTCGAAGGATCTTGCCTTCTTCTTCAGGGAAAAGACGAGCAGTACTTTGAAAAGCAAGCAAACAAATCCATTTTATATGACACGCCTAATTTGCAGGCTGGGCTTTATGCCGCGGTGTCTTATGGATCTTGTAGTCCAGTAATCAATTTTACATGTGGTGTCTCCCGCGAATGCCCTAAGCCGCTGTCTTTAATCACTCCCAGGGCACCCCCTCGTCAACCACGCGGCATCCTGGCGGTCGGAGTAGGAGCGGACCATTCGCGCAAACCTAACAGCCTGGATGGCTGCCGTTTCTCGGCTCCGTGTCAGGGTGTCTCTATGGCGGTGCTGGGCGCATGCAGTCCTACTGCTGAGCTCCTTTGACCACCGAGGCGCCTTCTGCACTCTTCAGGGCGGGTGCGGTGAAAACGGCGGTGGGTCCGTTTGAAATGTGGAAGCTCCCTCGTTCGAAGAACGCACCTCACTCACGGGGGTTACCAGGTTAGTGATTTAATGGCAGCAGCATGCACGATAGCTTACAGGCACGGGAGAAGGTCTCTGATGTATTCAGGGGCCAAAGTTCGTCTTGTGTGCAGTCCGACGCGTTTCGAAGGATCTTGCCTTCTTCTTCAGGGAAAAGACGAGCAGTACTTTGAAAAGCAAGCAAACAAATCCATTTTATATGACACGCCTAATTTGCAGGCTGGGCTTTATGCCGCGGTGTCTTATGGATCTTGTAGTCCAGTAATCAATTTTACATGTGGTGTCTCCCGCGAATGCCCTAAGCCGCTGTCTTCAATCACTCCCAGGGCACCCCCTCGCCAACCACGCGGCATCCTGGCGGTCGGAGTAGGAGCGGACCATTCGCGCATTCAGTGATGTCATTTGAGATGTCATCAGTGATGTCATCAGTGATGTCACTGACCATGTCATGAATGATGTAATATGTGACATCATCAGCAGTGGATTGCGGGTGCGCGATATATAGTTAGTGCAACTAACTATATATGGAATTTCAATGGTTTTGTGTGAGTAAAATAAGATTTTGTAAATGCTAATTCCTAACTATATATGGTCTATAACCTATGGTTTTTTCAGTGAATTTTCAAGGTTTTGTAAATGCTAATTCCTAACTATATATGGTCTATAACCTATGGTTTTTTCAGTGAATTTCACTGGTTTTTTAATAGCAAATATCAAAAGCTTTTTTGTGGAAAATGACTAAAATTAGGTATATATAAGCGGCGTTCATTTATGTTCACCACAGCCACTGTTGAAAGTAAAGTGAAAGTCGCGAAACAGTGGCCACGCCATCTTGTCCCTTTTAGGCCCCATCATGCACGTAAGTGACAGCCATTTTGTGTGTCATGGCCTCTCTGCCCACTGCCAATAGCCTATGATCGTTCGGAATCGGTTCTCTTTGTGTGATTCTCTATTCACAAATAAGCACAGAGTCGCAATACTCTGTTTAGTCTTTGCGGATAGTGAAGGATAGGTAGTGCAGACTTTTGTCCCCTTTGTAACCCGTCATGCCTATCTCTGCCCCGTTTGTTGGTAGTTGATTCAACCCGGACCGTTTATTAGAGGTAGATCATCCGACTCCACCGGAGGACATCGTGCTAGCAAACTATAACATAAAAATCGTTGGAAAAAACAAAAGGAATCGAGCAAAATCAGTAGGCCACTGATGGGATCTCTTTTTGACCTTGCTAAAATAGAAACATTAGGAACAACCCCTCATGAGAAATATGAAACTAGTGAGAGGAACCGAGCTCGACGCCACGATGGCTGCAAGACAGCTCGGCTCCGCCGCCCACCCCGCCCAAAATAACGACAAACCCTATGCAAATATTATAAATATATACAACACACCAGCAAAGTAACAGGGTAAAACGTTTTATTAAATAACTATTTACATGGCAGCCTGCTGCAACATCGATCCAAATGCATGACACTGTTCCTGTCCCTCCTTCCTTAAAGTAGCAATGTTGGGCTACTTTGGGCTACTTTTTAGTAGGATT
The DNA here is from genome assembly GCF_964261635.1 of Lissotriton helveticus. NCBI lineage: Eukaryota > Metazoa > Chordata > Amphibia > Caudata > Salamandridae > Lissotriton > Lissotriton helveticus. Next base: position 1,620,520,145 of record NC_136061.1, read on the forward strand.
TGGGCTTTAGAAAGTCTACAAATGCCATCAGCCGGCGAGGTAGCATAGGTGGCGGCCTAGGGGTGGAGGACCGTTGTGCAAATAGCCCGGGGGCGACACCACGCGCCAAGGCTCGTCCCCAGTACATCCAGAGGTGATGTCCGACAAGTTGTGTGGGGGGATGCCTTGCTGATGCCGCCACCCCCCGTCCCCCCCCACCTTCTTGTTGCCTGATCCGGCCAGCTCAATCAATCGAGCATGAGACTCTCAAACCCAGGGTCGTAGGCCCGGCCATCTTGTGGGGCGCCCGCAGGAGAGACGGCGAGGGCGGCCCCCTCTCCCCTCACCCCCAGGTGACCCTTAGCGTTTCACTCGCCGGTCAGCTGAAGCAGGGCGACCCTTAGCGTTTCACTCGCCGGTCAGCTGAAGCAGGGCGACCCTTATCGTTTCACTCCCCGGTCAGCTGCACCAGGACTGCCATTGGCGTTCCACTCGGTTGGATGGCCGGGGACCCGCTCCGGTGGCCGGGGTGAAGAGCGGCTGTTGCTGCGGAACGCTCAAAATGGCGGCCGACTCCCCGGATTTGGGCCTGGTCCACTAGAACGGCTCTGGACTACCCTGGAACTCGAATGCTTGCCTGCTCGGGCATGAGCCCCACTCTTGAAGACGTCCTCTCAGTTTTAAAGGTTCTACGAGAGTCGTTGGCCCTCGACTCCCGCGGGCTTCCGATGGCGGCAACCGCCACTGTTGCTCGACTATCGCCCATGGATATACCGCTGCCACGGGTGTCCGCCGCCTTATCCACATCTGGTGCCGTGAGGGAGGCTGATTCAGTGCATCGGCGGAGGGATACGCATGCTGTCCCGCTCTCCGGAAGTGGCCACAACATTGTCACAGGATGGTAGTGCTCTCATGCTGATGCCAGTTTTTGTCCGAATTACTAAGAGACACTGTAGACTGCCAACTTGATCAGCTCCGGTGGGACCTCAGCATGACCCGATAGGGAAGATTTGGCCTCCCTCGCCTTTGAGTCATGGTTCATGCTGCCTGTTCTTTCTGTTGGCGCTAACGAACTTTTTGAACTGCCGAAAGGGATTCTGGTCCTGCCGCTAGTTATTGGAGACATTGAACTATACTCTGGACTGTAGAAGTTACAAGAAATTAAGAATATAAATAGGGAAATTGCTATAGTTTGAAGACAATTCTGAGGATTTTGTGATTATCAAACAATTTCAGGAATTAATGTAATTTATTGCTTTCCAGGATTAGTGGCTGAGCGCCCAAAATCCACAAAAAACACCACTGCCAACTCTTCAATAACTTCCATCACCCAGCACCGCATTTCCAAAGAAACAGCATAGCAAGCTTTCGTGGCCTTTAGAGTTTTCGGAAGCAGTTTCCCAAGACCATCACTGCAGCCATTGCAATCCAACAGAGGAACTTTTTCCAAGATCGGCATATTAACAGGGCTGCTGGTGTAATCGGGGCTGTTGCAGCCATTCAACTTAATTGAAGCTTTCACAATGACAGACCGCCCACTGAACTTCGTGCCATGACATTTACTTATAACATTCTGCTGGGTCTTCGCCGAACTGAAGTCTACAAATGCAAAGCATTTCATTCCTCTTTGACATTTCTTGACATGTAGTGGGTTGAAGTCTTTAAAGAGGTCCACAATTTGCTCCTCAGTCACATCACTTGAAAGATTCCCCAAGCCAGGCAGGTCCCACACCACTTGAAAGGACCTGCCTGGCCTCGACCAAAATGGTGCCAGTATGGGAGCGACTTGCAACTCCTTATGACGTTCTAGTTACTTAACCTTGACGTTATGGGGGATGTATGCGGTCTTTGTGCACATGGCGGGCGGGGAAGGGTACTGACTGGGCATACGGACAACCCTATTGATGTCGGTTTTTCATTATTGATTATTGTATTATTAAAGCTTCGAAGTAATGTTACCCATGATACTCGCCCTTGGTGTGCGTATGGACGATTTTATTGTAACTGATACTGTTATACTTTCAATTATAAAATCAACCTTCACTGATCCTGCAACCGTTTGTCACGTTTATTTTTTTCAATTAAATGGCTCGCTTGTTACATACTCCTATACCCCTGGCTTTTGACCCTTTCCTACGCGCGGTCTGTACTATCTCTGGGAGCGTGAAAGATTGTATGGTATGAATGTGCGCATGGGCCCTGATTTGTACGGTATGAATGCGTATGTGTGGCGCACGACTGGGTCAATAAAAGAATGCTTTTTGTATGACTGAGGCGTTGATCGAACGGTTAATGGAATGAGAAAAATAAGCCTGAACATGGTATCCGCATGTGAAGGACGAAAAAGAATATAGCACTTTCCTTACTTAGGAACGACTCTCTCTGGAGCTAGTGAATGGGAAAGTAGCCTACACCAGAAACATGAAGGGTTATTTCAGTACGACGAACCCGACCCCAACCGATATCCCAAATGTACACCCAAAATAATGCGCACCAGTAAGTCAATTTATGTGCTGACTAAATAAGAGAAGTTAGCTCGGCTCCGCCGCCCAACCCGCCCAAAATAACGACAAACCCTATGCAAATATTATAAATATATACAACACACCAGCAAAGTAACAGGGTAAAACGTTTTATTAAATAACTATTTACATGGCAGCCTGCTGCAACATCGATTCAAATGCATGACGCTGTTCCTGTCGAGGTAGCATAGGTGGCGGCCTAGGGGTGGAGGACCGTTGTGCAAATAGCCCGGGGGCGACACCACGCGCCAAGGCCCGTCCCCGCGGTCAGCTGCAGCAAGGCGACCCTTAGCGTTTCACTCCCCGGTCAGCTGCACCAGGACTGCCATTGGCGTTCCACTCGGTTGGATGGCCGGGGACCCGCTCCGGTGGCCGGGGTGAAGAGCGGCTGTTGCTGCGGAACGCTCAAAATGGCGGCCGACTCCCCGGATTTGGGCCTGGTCCACTAGAACGGCTCTGGACTACCCTGGAACTCGAATGCTTGCCTGCTCTGGCATGAGCCCCACTCTTGTAGACGTCCTCTCAGTTTTAAAGGTTCTACGAGAGTCGTTGGCCCTCGACTCCCGCGGGCTTCCGATGGGGGCAACCGCCACTGTTGCTCGACTATCCCCCATGGATATACCGCTGCCACGGGTGTCCGCCGCCTTATCCACATCTGGTGCCGTGACGGAGGCTGATTCAGTGCACCGGCGGAGGGATACGCCTGCTGTCCCGCTCTCCAGAAGTGGCCACAACATTGTCACAGGATGGTAGTGCTCTCATGCTGACGCCAGTTTTTGTCCGAATTACTAAGAGACACTGTAGACTGCCAACTTGATCAGCTCCGGTGGGACCTCAGCGTGACCCGGCAGGGAAGATTTTGCCTCCCTCGCCTTTGAGTCATGGTTCATGCTGCCTGTTCTTTCTGTTGGCGCTAACAAACTTTTTGAACTGCCGAAAGGGATTCTGGTCCTGCCGCTAGTTATTGGAGACATTGAACTATACTCTGGACCTGCCTGGCCTCGACCAAAATGGCGCCAGTATGGGAGCGACTTGCAACTCCTTATGACGTTCTAGTTACTTAGCCTTGACGTTATGGGGGATGTATGCGGTCTTTGTGCACATGGCGGGCGGGGAAGGGTACTGACTGGGCATACGGACAACTCTATTGATGTTGGTTTTTCATTATTGATTATTGTATTAATAAAGCTTCGAAGTAATGTTACCCATGATACTCGCCCATGGTGTGCGTATGGATGATTTTATTGTAACTGATCCTGTTATACTTTCAATTATAAAATCAACCTTCACTGATCCTGCAACCGTTTGTCACGTTTAGTTTTTTCAATTAAATGGCTCGCTTGTTACATACTCCTATACCCCTTGCTTTTGACCCTTTCCTACGTGCGGTCTGTACTATCTCTGGGAGCGTGAAAGATTGTATGGTATGAATGTGCGCATGGGCCCTGATTTGTACGGTATGAATGCGTATGTGTGGCGCATGACTGGGTCAATAAAAGAATGCTTTTTGTATGAGTGAGGCGTTGATCGAACGGTTAATGGAATGAGAAAAATAAGCCCGAACATGGTATCCGCATGTGAAGGACGAAAACGAATATAGCACTTTCCTTACTTAGGAACGACTCTCTCTGGAGCTAGTGAATGGGAGAGTAGCCTACACCAGAAACTTGAAGGGTTATTTCAGTACGACGAACCCAACCCCAACCGATATCCCAAATGTACACCCAAAATAATGCGCACCAGTAAGTCAATTTATGTGCTGACTAAATAAGAGAAGTTAAGAGTACCCCGGGTTGGAGGAGCCTAGCCTGAGAGCGTAATGGCCACCTTTTAGCTCGGCTCCGTCGGCCCTCCGGCCAACCTCGAATATCCTGCAATATATCCTGTACTGCGACGATACTTCACTACAGATTTTGGAATTTAACGACCCACTCTTACTCACCGTCTGGTCCGGAAGCTCCTGCGTGCTGTGGGTCCGCAGCTGTGCCCTCGGAAAGATTGGGGCCTCCGGGCACTCGAGACCGGGACCTCGCCTGTGGGACCCAACCGGCGGTGCTGAGATTGCCGGCCCCGGCCGCGAGAGTGAGCCACTGGTGGGAGCCGTTGTGTGTATGCCCTGGTGATCCTGAACCGGCCCCGATTTGTGGACCGTGCGGCTGGAGGGGGACGAGATGTGTTGGGGGCTAACTGTGTGAAGGGGTCCCTTCGCCTTTGTTCTGTCCGGCAGCCCTGGACCCCGTGCCTGGCTCTGCTTGTGGGGCCCGCCGCTGTTCGGAGGGGGCACCCCCCCCATCGAGCGCCTACCCATTCTGTGCCGGTGAGGCCGTTGTTGGGAACCTCCGGAGGTCTGTAAAGTCCTACATTTGGGACCTGTTTGGGGGCCCGCGGTGGAGTGCGGGGCGGCGAAACTCACAAAATGGCTACCGACAACGTGGGGGGTGCTCCGCTCTGCACCGAAGAACTTTGCTGGCCGGATTGCTCGGGGGTCTGGGCGTGTGCTCGAGCGCCCACGCTCGGAGATGCACTACACGCCTTGATGTCCTTATACGCTGTCTTGGCCCCCGGTGCCTCTACCGACCCTATGCGGCCCGCCGCCATTTTAATAATAATAATAATAATAATAGAACATTTTTAATGCGCATGGCTGCACAGCTGTGTATCCCCGCGCTGACTGCTGAAAATAAACTCACAGAGAATCGAGAAGGGAATAGATGGAGATCATCATAGGGACTCGAGAAGGGAATAGATGGAGATCATCATAGGCTTATTGAGGAAATAGATGGGTTTTCAGTTTGGCTCTGAAAAGAGTTTCTGAAGGTTCCATTCTTAAGTAAACAGGTAGGGCATTCCAATGTTTCACCCCGAGGTAGCGAAAGGAGCGGCCACCAATTTTCGCTCTGTGGACACGGGGGAGTTTGAATAGGGACATTCCTGAGGACCTGAGGTCTCTGGTAGGGCGGTGGATGGTCAAGAGGCCTTTTAGATTTTGGGTCGCCGCTCTTTCATGCACCCCTATCGTCCTGATGCCTCCATTGCTTCGCCCCCTTCGGCTGCGCCAGGAGTTGCTGCTGCTGTTCTTCGGCCGCTTGATGGGCCGGTGGCTTTTGAACCTCCGCTTTTTCACCGCCCGGACTTCGAGGACTTGCACACGACGCGGAGGTCTGCTCCATCCCGGACAAATGGGAACTATGGTGGACCGCTGTTTGTTCCCGCTTCGATGGATTCGAACTTTTGCCTTGGAGGGGTACCTTTGCATTGTCGAACTGCGAAACTGGACTCCAGCTTGCCTTTGCTTGCCCTGTCGTTGCTGCTACAATTGACTGGCTTCATTGACTTTTTGTATTCCATTGGTATGGTGGCTCTCCCTAATCTACATCACTGCCGTAACCCTGGTCAACATTGCGATTATTCTGTGCTGGGTGGTCCGCTCCATGTTATCCTTTATTGGGTTGGTTTCGTGGTTAGGAAGGGCTTGGGTAAGTTGCGCAACACTGATAGACTGCTGGTTTACTTGTCCTTTGCACTGATGCTTGTACTTTCGACATTGTGAAACGTTCAAATTTCCCCCTCCCCCCCTCTGCGGGTTATTGCTGTATGTGAAGGTGTAGTACTGATTTGATAGTTATTCATTTGATGGTCAGGGGAGGGTCGTGGCCGAGTGTGTTTGTTCGTACCCTTTGGCTCCTCCCTCACATCTTATTTTTGTTTCATATTCCCTTTCCTCCTTCTTTTTGTCTCCTTATTCTACTTTCTTTCTTTACTATATTTCGGGTTTTGGATTAGGGCGACAGGCACGCTGTTTGGAGGGTAGGCCGTAGCCTTCTGCAGGGGTGCGGGGTGGGACGGGTGGGCGGGGTCTTTCAGATGTTTTCTTTTTTGGTTCTATGGCCCTTTTCTATCCCTTTATAGAGGCGCCGCTTCTGTCCTCGCTTCTCTGGCATAGTGGGTTGGGGTCTGTTGCTCTGCCACTTTTATCAGTTTCGGTGTTTCCGTCGCGACTGCCGTACCCTACTTCTCGCCACCTCTCCACTTTCTTCTGTATTATTGGCCGCGGGACGCTTGGCCCGGGTGGCGCCCATCTTGCACGATTGTGTTTCTCCTTTTATATTTCTTTTTCTTTGTTTCTCCTTCTTCTCCTTTCCCTGTTCTTGCCCTTATTGGTTTCCTCCCCTCAGTCTCCCCCCTGTTTTTTCCCCCTTTCCCTCCACTCCCTCCCCCCCCCCTTTTTCCCCAAGCTAGTATGGCGAGTAGGTTTAGATCGTGCAGTTTATCCGCTCCCCTTGCATTTGTTAGCGTGTTAATGGGTGGGGGGCATGAGATGCTGGTAGTACTTGTATGCTTCTCTAATATATTTTGTGCTTGTTTTGTGCTACGATCGACTCGTGTCTTCACGTCCTCCTCCCCCCCCCCTTCCCATTTTGGCGTGGGTATATTTCTGTTTGTTGTTTTTTCCGTATTTCATGAGTCTGCCATGAGCCTTGTCCCCTTATTATAAAATGGACCTCACTGTTCCTGATATTGGGCCGTTGATGTCGCTTGTCCTTTCCTTAGCACTGTTTTGAATATGTTTGCCTGCCTGCCAGCTGGCCTTGTATTGCTTATTTTGACTTTTGATCATTTTTGACCTATGGCCGGCCGGATTGGTTGTGGGCCCACGCATGTATATCCTATTGATGCAAATAAAGGTTTTCAGTACCCCGGGTTGAAGTTCATCCAAGATCCCCCTCAGTCCAGAAATTAGGGATATTGTTATGTTTTAGATTTACCCCTTCTTCTTCCACCCTCGTAAAAAAGTCAGAATTGTACCATCGCACGTCCGACTGACACCCCTCCTTTACATCAGCTTGGATCATCATTTTCTAGATGTTGGAAGGCCCCACCGTGAGTATAATCACGACTGGACTAGTGTCCGACCAACTAAAAAAGGAGTAAGTGTTTTCGAAAACGAGGTTACCAACAAAAATTGTCTACTATTAGGAAGGAAGGAGAACAAAGAGCTCGACCCCCAAATGAATTAATTGGAATACTGAGAATACGCAACGCGTATGAAAAAGTCCCTTTGCCCAAAATAGCTCTGTGTTTTGTCTTAGGTTTCCGTACTTGATGTATGTAATGTCGCACCCTGTCTGGTATTTGTGTGTACGTAAACTATGAATTTATGTTTTCCCTCAGCTTGTGTTTTATACGTGAAACCGACCTGTACTGTTCTATATGTGTGTGCACTGAATAACCTATTATTATACACGTTTTTCTCTCTCTCTCTTTATGTTGTACGTGTACTAATAGCCTATTTGGTGGGCACGACGCTCTCTCCCTCTGAGGGCTCCCTTGCTCCCTTTTGAAAAAATGACGACACTGTACCTCGCCGGTACAGGTATAATTGGCTTTAGACACGACAGTGTTTGAACAAATTGATAGAAACAAAACGATCGTATTTTGCCATATTACTACCTCTCCTTTCTGTAAAATGTTGGAACTTAATTGGCTGAGAAAGAAAGGACAGGTAAGACGACTGATGTCCCCTAATCTGACCCTTAAAAGGGAACTATATGTCAGTGTTTTTTTGTTTTAATGCCTTAGTAACACCACCCTCATCATTTAGATTACCACCGCCCATTGCACAAAAGCGTACCGGGCGCTCCCCACGCAAAAAAACGAATTTTATTTTTTTTTATTTTTTGCCCCGTGGGGCCCTTTTAAAGCCTCCACATCAAACCTAGGGGGTCAGGGAGGATCTACTATGCCCCCTTATGGTCATTTCCCCCTTTGTTTTGACCTCCTCTTGTCTCTCGATCCTACCGAGAGACAAGATGGCGGCTGCTCCGGACTGTTTAGAATGTTGACAGACACCAGAGAGCCAATCAGCTTCGCTTCGCGAAGTTCCGTTATGCGTCAAGTACGCGAACCGGAGCGCTACCCGGAGCGCTGTTACAGATATATATATTTTTTTGAACGTTAATTTATCAAAATCCACTGGAGCACATATATTGAGACCTAGCAAAGGCACATCGGGCTAACAGTCCCTACAATTTTGCCAAGTTTCATGCAAATCCATTCAGCCGTTCGGGCTAAAAGTGAGGCCAACCGCCCTATGGAAATTAACTTGGGAAAAACGCGTTTTGGGACCCCCCTTTTTTCTCGGCCCCCCCTTGACGAACCCCCCCCAGATTTTCAGGGGCTGCTCAGAAACAAAATGTTCTATTTTCCTGAAAATTTCAGCCAATTCCGTCCACAAACGCCAAAGTTATTAGACATAGAATTTTCAAAAATCCCATAGAGAAAAAATCCTAACTACATATACCTACTGGCGACTGCCAGTAGGTAATATATATATATATATATATGTTCGCACACACCTACTATTCACTCGGATAAAACAGGCGGCACTCCAAGTCAGCGCTTACACCAGGATGGTTTATTTAGGCAGACCCCCCTGCCCCTCAAAAAAAAAAAAAAATATATATATATATATATATATCTATATATATATATATATATATATATATAGATATATATATATATATATCTCCTACTGGCGGTCGCCAGTAGGTAGTTATAGTTAGAACCTAGTTTCCGCAGGAAAAGCATTTTTCATTTGCTAACAGCTTTGCCATCATTTTTGACGAATGTTCATGAAATTCTCGAAAAAAAGACAACTACTCTCATTAAAGTGCTTTTACACCAGTGAAGCGTGTGCGACTCACCTTGCTCTTCCGAAGGGGAGAGCTCCTGTTCTCATATCCAGCGACTGTGTCCTGTCGCAGAGTGCCGCACCGACAGCAAGAGCGCCGAGTTTCCCGCATCACAAAGGACACACTTTTGAATACCCGGTCAAACGGCAAATGGGAAACTGGCTGCCGCCTTACACCAGAGTGGGGCATGTTTCCTCATCAGCCTTTGAAAATGAGGCTGCAACGAGGAGCTACACAACTGGATACTTCGGTTCCAGTGAGAGACAGTGAGTACACCGGCAGCAAACAAAAGGAAGACGGGGGAACTACACGCACCAGCATGCTGTGCAAGCACCAACAGGTGTCCACTAAAGGGCCAGCTACGCCACAAAAACAACTCTGCAATCCCCCACACAGCTTTTTCCTTTTGCTGGGCTGACCTCTGAGGAAGTTGACAGTCGTCAACGAAACGCGTCAGGACTACCCATTATTGTAACCTGCCTGCAACTACTCTCATTAAAGTGCTTTTACACCAGTGAAGCGTGTGCGACTCACCTTGCTCTCCCGAAGGGGAGAGCTCCTGTTCTCATATCCAGCGACATTTGAGATGTCATCAGTGATGTCATCAGTGATGTCATTTGAGATGTCATCAGTGATGTCATCAGTGATGTCACTGACCATGTCATGAATGATGTAATATGTGACATCATCAGCAGTGGATTGCGGGTGCGCGATATATAGTTAGTGCAACTAACTATATATGGAATTTCAATGGTTTTGTGTGAGTAAAATAGGGTTTTGTAAATGCTAATTCCTAACTATATATGGTCTATAACCCATGGTTTTTTCAGTGAATTTTCAAGGTTTTGTAAATGCTAATTCCTAACTATATATGGTCTATAACCTATGGGTTTTTCAGTGAATTTCAATGTTTTTTTATTAGCAAATATCAAAAGCTTTAAAATGTCAAGTACTTGGTAGGTAAAAACATTTTCGTGTTTATGCACGCTGATGTGCTTTGAACGCTGCCCCCCCCTCTTTTCTTTTAGGAGTATTCTCTCTTTGCAGATAGTGAAGGGTAGGTAACGCAGGCCTTTGCCCCCGTTGTAATCCGTCGTGCCTGCTTCCCTCTCCATTTGATTGATTGTTATCCAAGCATTTACTGTTTTGGAATTGCTTCTCTTTGGTTCATTCTCTATTTACAAACAAGCACAGAGTCGCAATACTCTGTTTAGTCTTTGCAGATAGTGAAAAATCGTTAGAAAAAACAAAAGGAATCGAGCAAAATCAGTAGGCCACTAATGGGATCTCTTTTTGACCTCGCTAAAATAGAAACATTAGGAACAACCCCTCATGAGAAATATGAAACTAGTGAGAGGAACCGAGCTCGACGCCATGATGGCTGCAAGACAGCTCGGCTCCGCCGCCCACCCCGCCCAAAATAACGACAAACCCTATGCAAATATTATAAATATATACAACACACCAGCAAAGTAACAGGGTAAAACGTTTTATTAAATAACTATTTACATGGCAGCCTGCTGCAACATCGATCCAAATACATGCCGCCGTTCCCGGGATTTCTCCCCGACTACTCTGCGGCCTACGAGATGGAGAGGCCGGGGCGTTGACTAGGCGGGGCCTCCGGCCGCAACCACAGCGCCAACGATCGCTGCTGACGGAGGGGAGCCTTGCCGGTGAGACCACTGATCTGAAGAACCGCTGCCTGCGGTGCCTCCCTGAACCGCTTGACGGAGGCCCCCGAGGGGCGGTGTGGTGGCGCGGACTCGGAGGGGGCGCTTGGCTCCTGCCCCCTCCCCAAGTCTTGTTGCCCTGGTGTGGCCTGAGATCGCCCCCGACATAGGCGGCCGGCTCCCGGGGTCCGGCGGAACTTTTTGCCTTTTGGTGACTCTTCCATTCTGGACCTTGTCCCACAATCCGTTTGACCTGAAGACACGTCCTGCGGTGCCCTGGTCCGACCATCACATATACCTGCACCAGGAGACGGCGTGGGGTGCACTGGAAGGGAGAGGCAGCGCGAACGAGCCTCCCCCACCTCCCCAGGTGGAGGTTTCTCAGCTGCACCCCAGCGCTTCACTCCGCCAGCTGAATTGCGCCCGCTCTTGTGGCACAGTGCCTTGCTCGGCCACCTGAGTTTCGCCTGCTCTTGCTATTACAGCGTCTCACCCGCCATCCGGCTGAATTGCACCCACTCTTGTGGTACAGCGACAGGCGGCTGCCACGGAGCTCATGAAATGGCGGTCGGCTCCACAGACTTGGGCCTGGCCTGCAAGGATGGCTCTGGGCAACCCTGGAACTCGGACGCTTGACTGCTAGGGCATGGGCCCCATTCCCAAAAGCGTCCCCTCAGCCTTGAAGATTCTACAAGAGTCACCGGGGCCCCCGACTCCCGCAGACTTCCGGTGGGGAGCGACTGCCATGATTGCTCGCGGAATGGCCACGACGTAGCCACGGGGTGCTCTCATGCTGACGCCAGCTTCAGTCTGAAACATCCAGAAACACTGTAGACTACCTATTCGATCAGTTCCGGTGGAGCCCCAACGTGACCCGGTAGAGAAGAACTTGCCCTCCCCTCTTTGACTGATGGTTCTTGTTGCCTGTCCCTTCTGTTGTCATTTAACGGAACTTTTTGGACTGCTGAAAGGGGTTCTGTTCCGACCGCTGGTTGGTGGAGACATTTTGACTATATTCTGGACCTGCCCGGCCTCGCCCAAAATGGCGTTGGTATAAATGAGACTCGCAACTCCTTGATGTGTACTGGTTGCTCAGTGCTCAGCCTTGATATCACGAGATATGTATGCAGTTTTGGAGCACATGGCGGGCGGGGACGGGTACTGATTGAACATTTGCACATCCCTTATGAAATTAAGTTCTGATGTATTATTCATTACTGTACTATTGAAAGTTCGAATTAACGTTACTCATGTAACTGGTCCTGTCGTACTTTCATTATAAAATTAACATCCACCGATTCCGCAACTGTTAGACACCTTAATTCCTGCAACCTAATGGCCCGCCCGTTACGTTTTTCTACAGTGTAAAGGTCCCCTCATCATATACGATTCCAGTTTGCTCCGTGGCCGGCCCACGTGGTTGTAGGCCCGTATTTGTATACTGACATTTTTGCAAAAAAAAAAGTTTTCGAAGGAAGTATGGAATCAGCGTCATAACAATCGTCTAGGTTGGTAGGATTTTAGAATAATGGCTGTTATTCCCAAACAATAGAAGACAGATAATGCAGACCCTTTGCCTGAGTTTTGGATTGATTGAAATTTGTATCCGTCACACCTGCCCTTTTTCCAGAATTGTTAGAAAATGGTCGACCGTAGCTTAAGGTATCTGCCGAATGTAAGGTGTGGTATTTTGTCCCATAAAATAAGACTAATTGAGAAACAAATACACGAAGAGGGAACTCGAACTTAGAGACAAACAAAATTAAACATTTTTTGGCATTATAAGAAGGGGAGGATATGTTACACAGAAAAATAATGCGAAAGGGATAGCCAAGATCTGTTGTATCACACGTTCCTGCAGCTAGTCTGATACATGGTAAGTAGAAGCTTTTTCGTGTTTGCGCGCGCTGACATCCTCTGAATGCTGTATCCCCCCCCTTTCTTTTCTCCTCTGTAGGTTACATCGGAGTTCCGACTGAAGAATGGAGTGGACATGGACCGCACCGTGCTCCATGTAGGGAAAGACATAGACAAGCGCTGTGAGATATTGCATGGAGTGCAGACCATCACTGTGAACGTGAAAAATTGTATGGTGTGACTGAGCGTATTTGCCCTGAAAGTATGGTATGAATGTGTATGTATTCCATATGCCCGGCCGATAAACGTTCTGTTTGCGCAACTGCCGCGTTAGAAAACAACCTCGTGACGTGTCGCGTAACCGCGACATATCGCGTTGTCGCGTAATGCGTCATATGACGAGCCGCGTTAGCGCACCCGGAAGTGCTCTGGTGCGCGAGGCGCGAATCGCAGCTTCCCGGAAGCGATCCGGGGCGCGGCGCGGAGCGCGTAACCTAAGCATAACAGGTCATGTGAATTGTTAATAAAGCTTTTCATTGGTTCATTTCACTTTTGGGTTCCTAATGATGTAAGGCTAGGTCATGTGACCTAAAAATAACACTTTTCATTGGTTTAGAACTATTTTTTGTCCCAAATGATGAAAACCCCTCCTTGTTTCCTCACTCTGACTTTCATCTTTGTGAGAGGAAGACCTTTTTTCATCACTTTTTTCAAACCACCACCACCACCACCTCCTAGGAAGAAAGTACCACCTCCTCAAGTGGTAGTTGAGCAAGAGGTGCCCCCCCCACCTTCTTGTTGCCTGATTCGGACAGCTCAATCGATCGAGCATGAGACTCTGTTGTGATCTGAAGAACCGCTGCCTGTGGTGCCTCCCAGAACCGCTTGACGGAGGCCCCCGAGGGGCGGTGTGGTGGCGCGGACTGGGAGAGGCGCTTGGCTCCTGCCCCCTCCCCAAGTCTCGCTCGGCCAGCTGAGTTTCGCCCACTCTTGCGGCCTACGACATGGAGAGGCCGGGGCGTTGACTAGGCGGGGCCTCCGGCCGCAACCACAGCGCCAACGATCGCTGCTGACGGAGGGGAGCCTTGCCGGTGAGAGCCACTGATCTGAAGAACCGCTGCCTGCGGTGCCTCCCTGAACCACTTGACGGAGGCCCCCGAGGGGCGGTGTGGTGGCGCGGACTGGGAGGGGGCGCTTGGCTCCTGCCCCCTCCCCAAGTCTCGCTCGGCCAGCTGAGTTCAGCCCGCTCTTGCGGCACAGTGCCTCACTCGGCCGGTTGAGTTTCGCCTACTCTTGCGGCTACAGCGTCTCACCCGCCATCCAGCTGAGTTGCGCCCACTCTTGCGGCCTACGACATGGAGAGGCCGGGGCGTTGACTAGGCGGGCCTCCGGCCGCAACCACAGCACCAACGATCGCTGCTGACGGAGGGGAGCCTTGCCGGTGAGAGCCACTGATCTGAAGAACCGCTGCCTGCGGTGCCTCCCTGAACCGCTTGACGGAGGCCCCCGAGGGGCGGTGTGGTGGCGCGGACTAGGAGGGGGCGCTTGGCTCCTGCCCCCTCCCCAAGTCTTGTTGCCCTGGTGTGGCCTGAGATCGCCCCGACATAGGCGGCCGGCTCCCGGGGTCGAGCGGAACTTTTTGCTTTTTGGTGACTCTTCATTCTGGACCTTGTCCCACAATCCGTTTGACCTGAAGACACGTCTTGCGGTGCCCTCGCAATGCGGCATGGTCCCTGAATGTGTGCAGGGGGACGGTATTGATTGGATCAAGATGGCGGCTTCACACAAAGCTGACTCAAGTGTTGCTGCTGATGCTATGCAGACAAAAACTGGTTTTCAGTTTGTACATTCTTCAGGATTTTTCCATCCAAGGCTGGTTGAGAGTTTGTAGAACGATGGCTTCAGATTTTCAACCTACTACTCTTCAACATTCTTCATAAATGTAACAATGTGAGACTCACTAGGAGAACGGCCGTTTATCTTTCCTTTCAAAATGCTGCCAAGAATATTTTCTGAATGGAAGACACCATCTTGTAGCATAAAGGGCTGCGTCAAGGGTGGTATTGCCCAGAATGTCTTGTTTTCTAGTGCTCGTAATGACGAAGCCAGAACTGCCGAAAGGGATTCTGGTCCTGCCGCTACTTATTGGAGACATTGAACTATACTCTGGACCTGCCTGGCCTCGACCAAAATGGCGCCAGTATGGGAGCGACTTGCAACTCCTTATGGCGTTCTAGTTACTTAGCCTTGACGTTATGGGGGATGTATGCGGTCTTTGTGCACATGGCGGGCGGGGAAGGGTACTGACTGGGAATACGGACAACCCTATTGATGTCGATTTTTCATTATTGATTATTGATTATTGTATTAATAAAGCTTCGAAGTAATGTTACCCATGATACTCGCCCATGGTGTGCGTATGGACGATTTTATTGTAACTGATCCTGTTATACTTTCAATTATAAAATCAACCTTCACTGATCCTGCAACCGTTTGTCACATTTAGTTTTTTCAATTAAATGGCTCGCTTGTTACATACTCCTATACCCCTGGCTTTTGAAAGACACCATCTTGTAGAATAAAGGGCTGCGTCAAGGGTGGTATTGCCCAGAATGTCTTGTTTTCTAGTGCTCGTAATGACGAAGCCAGAACTGCCGAAAGGGATTCTGGTCCTGCTGCTACTTATTGGAGACATTGAACTATACTCTGGATCTGCCTGGCCTCGACCAAAATGGCGCCAGTATGGGAGCGAATTGCAACTCCTTATGACGTTCTAGTTACTTAGCTTTGACGTTATGGGGGATGTATGCGGTCTTTGTGCACATGGCGGGCGGGGAAGGGTACTGACTGGGAATACGGACAACCCTATTGATGTCGATTTTTCATTATTGATTATTGTATTATTAAAGCTTCGAAGTAATGTTACCCTTGATACTCGCCCATGGTGTGCGTATGGACGATTTTATTGTAACTGATCCTGTTATACTTTCAATTAAAAAATCAACCTTCACTGATTCTGCAACCGTTTGTCACGTTTAGTTTTTTCAATTAAATGGCTCGCTTGTTACATACTCCTATACCCCTGGCTTTTGAAAGACACCATCTTGTAGAATAAAGGGCTGCGTCAAGGGTGGTATTGCCCAGAATGTCTTGTTTTCTAGTGCTCGTAATGACGAAGCCAGAACTGCCGAAAGGGATTCTGCTCCTGCCGCTACTTATTGGAAACATTGAACTATACTCTGGACCTGCCTGGCCTCGACCAAAATGGCGCCAGTATGGGAGCGACTTGCAACTCCTTATGACGTTCTAGTTACTTAGCCTTGACGTTATGGGGGATGTATGCGGTCTTTGTGCACATGGCGGGCGGGGAAGGGTACTGACTAGGAATACGGACAACCCTATTGATGTCGATTTTTCATTATTGATTATTGTATTAATAAAGCTTCGAAATAATGTTACCCATGATACTCGCCCATGGTGTGCGTATGGACGATTTTATTGTAACTGATCCTGTTATACTTTCAATTATAAAATCAACCTTCACTGATCCTGCAACCGTTTGTCACGTTTAGTTTTTTCAATTAAATGGCTCGCTTGTTACATACTCCTATACCCCTGGCTTTTGACCCTTTCCTATGCGCGGTCTGTACTACCGCCCTCGGGCGATCTATATAAAGAACAGACTACCATTGCCGAAACACAAGGGACTGCATCTCAGAGAGATAAGTCAAGTACGTGGTAGATAAAAACACTTTTCGTGTTTATGCACGCTGATGTGCTTTGAACGCTGCCCCCCCCCCTCATCATTTAGATTACCACCGCCCACTGCACAAAAGCGTACCAGGCGCTCCCCACGCAAAAAAAACGATATTTTTTTTTTTTGCCCCGCGGGGCCCTTTTAAAGCCTCCACATCAAACCTAGGGGGTCAGGGAGGATCTACTATGCCCCCTTACGGTCATTTCCCCCTTTGTTTTGACCTCCTCTTGTCTCTCGATCCTACCGAGAGACAAGATGGCGGCCGCTCCGGACTGTTTAGAATATTGACAGACACCGGAGAGCCAATCAGCTTCGCTTCGCGAAGTTCCGTTACGCGTCAAGTACGCGAACCGGAGCGCTACCCGGAGCGCTGTTACAGATATATATATTTTTTGGAAGGTTAATTTATCAAAATCCACTGGAGCACATATATTGAGACCTAGCAAAGGCACATCGGGCTACCAGTCCCTACAATTTTGCCAAGTTTCGTGCAAATCCATTCTGCCGTTCGAGCTAAAAGTGAGGCCAACCGCCCTATGGAAATTAACATGGGAAAAACGCGTTTTGGGACCCCCCTTTTTTCTCGGCCCCCCCTTGACGAAACCCCCCCAAATTTTCAGGGGCTGCTCAGAAAGTTTCAGCCAATTCCGTCCACAAACGCCAATGTTATTAGACATAGAATTTTCAAAAATCCCACAGAGAAAAAATCCTAACTATATATACCTACTGGCGACCGTCAGTAGGTAATATATATATATAGTTATAGTTATAAAGTTAAGGTAGTTATAGTTAGAACCTAGTTTCCGTAGGAAAAGCATTTTTCATTTGCTAACAGCTTTGCCATCATTTTTGACGAATGTTCATGAAATTCTCAAAAAAAAGGTCTATCCAGGTCAGCTCCTCTCCTGAAAGTTCGGGGGTGATTCGTCAAGCGGGGGCTGAGAAAAAAGGGGTGTGCCAAAAAGTGTTATCTCCAGGTTAATTTCCATTGGAAATTTTATTACAGGCTACAGCCTGAACTGCTGAATGGAATTACACCAAATTTGGCAAAAAGGTAGAGCTTGGTTCAGAAAGGGACCTTTTCTGGGGTTCTTGCCGCCGCGTTTTGAACTCCATGTCAACTCAGGGTTTCACTCTTATTCACCCCTAGTTACAGTGCATTGTCGTAGTACAGACTTCATAGAATGGAGGCCTGGAAGATCATTTGCTTGACTGGTGGGCCAAACAACCCAAGCAGCGGTTTAAGCCACCTGAGTATGACAAAGCAGGTCCCCGTGACTTTTTTGGTTTGGAGCTGAAAACTGAGACCCGAATCTACCCAGACTCCAAGATCTTTCACCACCATTTTAGGAATAGGTGCACATCCCAGTATGGCTCGCCACCACCAGTCTCCCCATAGCTCTTGATGGTTACCCACCAGCAGTATCTCTGACTTGCTGGAGTATAATTAGAGACAGTTGTCAGACATTCACTCGGCAACAGCTGTGAGATCTTCCTGAAACTTAAATGCTGGACTCCCAATATTTTTGGAGACGGCCACCACTCACTGTGAATCAACAGCATATGATACAATGGTCGGAACCTCTGCTTCTTGGCAGGGAATATATGATGTTATAGCGCAAACAAATACAATGCATGCTATTACAACATAACGTTTAAAAACGCAAGTACCATTATATCACAAGTTTTTGCAACGCTTACCATTACACCGCAAAAGTAGTCTACTAAATTGAATGATCCATTACAACACATACTGCAATAACGCACACATTTACAACGCAATATATATATTTTTTGTATAATAAACTCCTGAAGCGGGATGCAGGGAAAACAGGGGTTTTGGGTGGGGATGTGTATTATACCGTAAATATTAAAAATAAATACCCAATCATTAAGATTAATACTCGAGTTCCAAAATGTATACTCCAGCTAATATTAATAATACAAATAGTTACACTTATATCAAATTATTAAAATAATTAATGCAACACATACTATATTATATCACATTATGTAATAAGATTATCCAAGGCCTTGAAAAAATACCCGGGTAAAGGTTCTTTTTTCAAAAATATGTATTTTTTACTTTATACTTTTATCAAACATTTCCAAAATGCATAATAAACATATCAATTAAACATGAAAACTTAAATTAATCTAACCTAATTTATTTACGACATTTTAATACAACATACATTTAACCAACAATTTCAAAACGTTATTAAGTAACCACCAAAAAATACACAAACATTAAAAAAATACTTAATAACATGAATTAAACTACTATTAATAAATCGTAAATTTTAACATAACAAAAACAATATAATACACAACTAATACCAACAACAAAGAAAAAAAAATCTGTTTTAAATATACGAAAAAAAGAAGTCCTGCAACTCTTTCAATGAAATTACTTTGACCCGGAAATAGTCAAAATGGATGTTAAAAAACACTAAAATAAAAAGATATGAAAACTAACGTAACAAAATAATTATTTATATTGTCACACATCATTAAAAACACAAAGAGAAGTTAAATGGAAATCATATTTTACTTTCAAATAACATTCCAGACAACAAAACGTATAAAAGTAGCATTCCACCATTTTTAAAATGGTAGTTACCTGATTACCAGAGACTGCATGCGAGATTACACTTTGCAAAATCTACTTGTAGAAGAAAGCCAGCTAAAACTCGAATTACTCTTCCTACTCCAAAGGATGCTTACATTACCGAAAATGCTGGATAGTATTTACATAAAAAATATTACTCCAACTCCAAAAGGTTCTTGATTCAGAAAATGTGCAGGATAGTAGTATGTTAAAATTACTAATCCTACTCCAAAGGTTGTTTGCCTCACAGAAAATGCTGGATAGTGTTTAGGTTAAAAATATTATTCAAACTCCAAAAGTTTTTTGATTCAGAAAATGTGCAGGATAGTAGTATGGTAAAATTACTATTCCTACTCCAAAGGGTGGTTACCTCACAGAAATTGCTGGATAGTGTTTATGTTAAAATAACTATTCCTACTCCAACATAAGCTTGCCTAAGAGAAATTGCTAGATAATGCTTAGGTTAAAATTACTATTCCAACTCCAAAAAGTGATTGATTCAGAAAATGTGCAGGATAGTAGTCTGCTAAAATTACTATTCCTACTCCAAATGGTGTTTGCCTCACAGAAAATGCTGGATATTGTTTAGGTTAAAATAACTATTCCTACTCAAAATATACTTGGCTAAGAGAAAGTGCTGGATAGTGTTTAGGTTAAAATAACTATTCCTTCTCCATTAGATGCTTGTCTAAGAGATAGTGCTGGAGTGTTTAGGGTAAAATACCTATTCCAACTCCAAAATATGCTTGACTAAGAGAACGTGCTGAATATTGTTTAGGTTAAAATACCTATTCCAACTCCAAAAGGTGCTTGCCTAAGAGAAAATGCTGGATAGTGGTTAGGTTAAAATTACTATTCCAACTCCAAAAGATGCTTGACTAAGAGAAAGTGCTAGATATTGTTTAGGTTAAAAAACATATTCCAACTCCAAAAGGTGCTTGCCTAAGAGAAAATGCTGGATAGTGGTTAGTTTATAATTGCTATTCCAACTCCAAAAGGTGCTTGACTGAGAGAAAATGTGCTGGATAGTAGTATGTTAAAATTACTATTCCTACTCCAAGGGGTGTTTGCCTCACAGAAAATGCGGGACAGTGTTTAGGTTAAAATAACTATTCTTACTTCAAAGAATACTTGCTTAAGAGAAAGTGCTGGATAGTGTTTAGGTTAAAATAACTATTCCTACTCTATAAGATGCTTGCCTAAGAGAAAGTGCTGGATAGTGTTTAGGTTAAAATAACCATTCCTACTCCAAAAGATTATTTCCTAAGAGAAAGTGCTGGATAGTGCTTAGGTTAAAATAACTATTCCAACTCCAAAAGGTGTTTGACTGAGAGAAAATGTGCAGGATAGTAGTATGTTAAAATGACTATTCCTACTCCAAAGAGTGTTTGCCCCACAGAAAATGCTGTATAGTGTTTATGTTAAAATAACTATTCCTACTCCAAAAAATGCTTGCCTGAGATAAAATGTTGGATAGTATTCAGGTTAAAATAACTATTCCAACTCCAAAAGGTGTTCAATTCACAAAATGTGCATGATACTACTATATTTATATTACTATACCTACTCTAAAATATGATTAACTCAAACAAAATGCTGGATAGTGATGAGATTAAAATAAAGAATCTTACTCCAAAAGTTGCTTCTTCCAAAAGCTTGCATAATATTAAAAGGTTAAAACTACTATTCCTACTCTAATTTTCTTTTTCTATCGACAGATTACTACAATACAACATCAAAAGTCAACAACATCTCAACAAACAAATCTCAAAATCCACTGGACAACAGCAAAATCATATACCAAGGTAATTATCTCAAATATAACCAACTAAGGAAAATTAAATAAATGAAAAAACATACAAACACAAAATACATCGTCAACATAATATATTAACAGTGTTCAATTTTTTGTCCCAGCTTTCAAATCTTCAAACAATAGGAAAAAACAAAACAAAAGCAAGGTAATTTCCACATAAATAATTATTAACATTTTAAAACCGTACAGAAATTATTTTCCTGAAAATAATATCTTCTCTCCATCAATAACAGATAAATAAATATATTACATTTGAATATGATATGTTCATAGATAAACACAAATGTGAGTCTTAGCACAAAAAAGTTATTTTCATATAATGATAAAACATGATTGTATTGTTCCTTAACCAAACAAATGCTATTTTAGATAATACGTTAAAAAAATGTAATACACTAACATTAATTTTCTTTAATCCTTTCAGACCACAAAACAACTAAACATATTAAATTAAAGGAATAAACAACCGAAACTACTTTCTAAAGGTAAGATTACAAAAAAACAACTCATATAAACAACTATGTAATTCTCACCAGAGACTTCACCAATAAACTAGAGATACCTAATAACACTCTAGGGGGCACATTAGTATGGCGGGCGGACTTTGTCCACCCGCCATACCAGTGGGCGCATCCCGCATTTTTAACATTGCGGCAGGCGGTGCAGAAAGCACCGCCCACCGCAATGCTAAAAATGCATGTTGTGCTTTTCAATGCACAACGTGACAGGCACCGTGCAGTGGGAAACATCCTTTACAATGCAACTTTTACCACGCAGTGCCTTTACGATGCAACTTTTACAACGCAAACCATTACAACGCATTGCGCTGGGGGGCGCTCTAGGATAGAGAATATGTTTAATTTACTATCCAACACCTTCCCTACTATCCACGGGGACTGGAGTTGGAACAGTAAATTAAACTATTCACTATCCAGCGCCCCAAAGCACTATCCGTTGTAAAGGCATGCGTTGTAAAAACCGCGTTGTAAAGGCATGGGTGGTAAAAGCATGCGTTGTGATGTCATACATCCCCGTGCAGTGCCTGCCACGTTGTTCGTTGAAAGGCGGGGAGTACCATAGGTACCCCCTATGTGCTCCCCCAACCCCCGGAGACCATGGGGGCACGCAACGGGCCCCCAAGCAGACTCTGCATGCCTTTCCAAAAGGCATGTGAAAGGCCACATTGTATTACGCCTGGTGGTGTCTTTCAGACAACACAACCATAATAAACCCTTTTCCACCCGGTCGACTTCTCAACCGGGCGGATAAGCGGCGGACAGTCTTTCCATCCACCACCGACCTACCGCCATGGTAATATGGCAGTGGGGTCTTTGATGGGAGGATGGCAGGCAGGCAGATCAACCCCCGCCGGGTCGGCGGTGGCTACCGCCGGCCCAGTGGGGGCGATCCGCCCGCCATCCTAATGGGGCCCAAGATATTTTTTTTTTCCAGAAACACAGACAACAACAAATAATTTACCAACACCAAAGAACATTGTAACATCTAATTCAAAGGTAAGATAAATTCTTCTATTTTCCTATACAATTAATGTATTTTCCTTTCTCCCAATAAAGCAGGATTGTTCAAATACATCAAATTAAAAACAATAACAAAACATAGCAAATGCATACATTGTAAACTGTGAAAAAAAGAATATAATCATACTGTCATTTTTCCTCAAACCAGGTATATATCACTAAATTAAAAATAAATTACATACTTTTTTTTCTCTTTACAGCAAAACAATGGCAACACCATCCAAAGAAGCAAAATACATCCAAAGCAAAAGAGGAAACAGGCTGCTGAACCATAGTGGGTATGTTTATTGTAAGGAGAGACTATCTGAACCCAGATGTCATTGGAGGTGT
Source organism: Lissotriton helveticus (assembly GCF_964261635.1). NCBI lineage: Eukaryota > Metazoa > Chordata > Amphibia > Caudata > Salamandridae > Lissotriton > Lissotriton helveticus. The sequence goes on from NC_136061.1 coordinate 1,620,542,920, forward strand.
GTGCAATATCAATCCATTGCACAGGCAGTGTGGTTACTCTTGGTGACACTGTTTTAAAAACCACAGACCATACCACTCTGCCTCTGCAATGAAGATTGAAGTTTGTGAAAGAATAAATGAAATTAAAGATATTGCATCCGCCTCCAATGAACCCTGTGGTTCACTTTTAAGGGAGGTAGCACAACAAATACCCCCACATGTTGCATGTAGTATGCCCACAATACATAATTTGAGACAAATTATACAACGTCAAAAACAGACAAGTAACCCACAAAGAGTAACACATTAAACATACTCTGACATTTTAATTCCACCTGAACTCTCTGTTACTGCTTCTAAGGAACCTTTTCTATTGCATGATAATGAAAACACTCAAAATAGAATCTTAGGGGCCGATTACGATGGGGGATCGTTGGTGCAAAAGGCACCGCCCGCCATAGTTGCGGCGGTCCTGCAAAATGAATCAGGATGTGCCCGCCACACTGGCAGGTGCATCCTGAATGTTTACATTTTGGAGGGCGGCAGCACCCGCCACAATGTAATAATACATGCTTTGCATTTGCATGTACAACGTGGCAGGCAACATGCAGTGCCTGCCACCTTGTACATGCAAATGCAGGGAGGTATCATAGGTACCCCCCACGTGTAGCACCCCAACCCACCTGGGGGCCCACAACAGGCCTTCAAAGGCATTCTCTGCCTGGTTTTTTGTGGTGGGAACTCCGCCGCATAATGACCACGGCGATGCCTGCACGGCACCGCCTCCATTGCCTGATGACACGGGTCCCACAAGGCGGGCAGAAAGGACCGCCTTGCGGGACCACGGTGGACAGTCTTTCCATCCGCCACAGTACCATTCGCATTCCCACCGCCATCCCAATTTAGCGGTGGGAATATTGAGGTTGATGGCGGGAAGTCCACCACCGCCGGGCCGGTGGTCTTTACCGCCAGCCCGGTGGTGGCGGACTTCCCGCCATCTTAATCGGACCCTTTTTATTCAGCACACCACAACATTTAGTAGGGTTAGAAAATAGTGATATGTGAATGATGGATGGAACGTTTAAAAGCACGCCCCATCCAAATGTACACTATTCACGCATACATTAACACTACAGTAATTCCCTTAATATACAGTTTACTGCCTGATAAACAGTCCTCAACATACAATGAATTTTTATCAGTGATAAAATCTAAAGCATCTAACAAAAGCCCTAGAAATATAATAATTGACTTTGAAATATCTATGGTTAATACAAAAACCTATCCAGAAATCCAAATTCAAGGATATTTCTTTTACTTTTCTCGAACATGTTGGTGCAAACTGCAAAAAACATCCTTAATTGAGGATTATATAGAAGACAGTAAAACACAGTTTGAACTTAAATAACTAACCGCCTTAGCTTTGTTCCTCCTGAAAGTGAAGATGAGTACTACACCTCAATTACTGATCAGAATATTGTATATCAAATGAAGAAAAATTGGCACCTATACTACATTATTTTGAAGACACATGGATTGCCCATCTAAGCAGGTCAAGCCACAGAAGGAGACCACGTCTCCATGTGGACTGTTGGAACTGTTACTCAACCTTCTTAGAGGGAGGAGCAAAAACAAACAATGCCATAGAGGGTTGGCACAACTCCTTCAACAAAGCAATTGAAAACCTCATCCTAATTTCTATCATTTTTGGGAAATTTTGAAGAAGAGCAAAGTTTCCAAGAAATGAGAATAGTGCAATCATTAAAAGGTAGTCTGAACCCACGTATTTCTAACAGAACTCAGGAAATGTCAGAAAGAATATTGGGTGTAATGCAACAACTTTTGTTGCAAGTGGCTTCAGACTAACTTGATAATCTTGCGCACGTCCTACTCTTTTAAAACACATTTTTTGTACTTGTGTGTTTTACCCTTAAACAACTCCTGCAGATTCAATTGGCCATGTTCAACAAATATTACGTTTAAAAATTAAAGTCGGGTCTAAGCATCGGCGGATTTTGCGGATCCACGATTCGCGGATTTGCGTATTCACGGATCGTGGATCCGCAAAATCCGCAGATTATGCGGATTTGCGGATCGGCGGATTTGGGGCGGGGCTTCCATGCGAGTGCACATGCCTCTTGTGTGTATAAAAGGTCAGAGACCGATCAGAGCATCAGATGAAGATACAGAAGCTCCTGGCCACAGGAACAGCACGAGGATTGCGCTCGTGAAAGTCAAGGATGCAAAGGCCTCTGTCCAGCATCACAGCTGATTTTAGATGGTATATTTGGGAAGAAGGCACATCTGCTCAGCCTTGACAACGCTCACGATTGTTTTTTGGGCCGATGAATGAGTCACTGAATTTAAGCTTCAACTAGGGCACATGCTTAATTGATATCTGTAAGTGCTTCCGGTTGAGGTTTAATTTTTGTGCCAGGATCATCGTGCCAGAATGAACCCTGCCCTTCATATTTATTCAAGAAGACGCCACCGTTTTTTGCCTGTTGTAACTATTTTACGATGGCGCCGGCAAGCTGCCAGCGCCATCCTAAAATAGTTACTAAATTAGCTTCAACAGGAAGCTCTAATAGATAAAATAAAGCAGGTGCTCGAGCAGTGACATCACTGATGACATCACTGATGAAATCTCAAATGACATCACTGATGACATCACTGATGACATCTCAAATGACATCACTGAGGGGGCGACCAGAACAGCTGATCCCAAATATTCAGCCTGTTTTTAATGAGGCCTCAATCAAATGCAAACATTGTGATGCTCTACTTTGTTACGGGGAACAAAGTAATATGATCATTGTTCGAAGGGTCGTAGAAGTGACGCAGTGAAATCTATGAGATTTCACTGCACCACTTTTAGGACGCCGTTGCATCAAAATCTTGCGCCTGCCTCACAGCAGGCATAAGACTGACGCAGGCCCTTTCACATGGGGTTGGCTCCACGTAAAAAGATGTATTGCTGGAGTTGCACTTTTATGCTTACAGATACGTCAGAAATACTGACGTATCTGTAACTCCTTGCGAGAGGGGAGATACAGACTGGATAAAGGCAAGTGAGTGTGAGACAAGGTGAATAAGGGAGTGAAGAGACAGAGAAAGTGAAAGCAAAAGTGAGAGTAGAAGACTGAAGGCCTCATTACGAGGCCATGCGTCACTTTTATGCTGCCGGTGAGTCACTTTTTGTGACACACCAGTGGTGTAAAAAATGCACCTTCTTGAGTCATATTTACAAAGTGACGCATCTAGGTAGATGTGTCACTTTGTAAACCCCTGCGCCACATTATACCTGCGCCAGGTGTAATGTATGCAAAGGGGGTGTATTGACGCAAGGAAGGGTCGTAGAAGTGACGCAGTGAAATCTATGAGTTTTCACTGCGTCACTTTTAGGACACCGTTGTGTCAAAATCTTGCGCCTGCCTCACAGCAGGCGTAAGACTGATGCAGGCCCTTTCACATGGGGGTGGCCCCATGTGAAATGATGCATTGCTGGAGCTCCAGCAATGCATCACGTCAGAAATACTGATGTATCTGTAACTCCTTGCGACATAATGCGTCATACATTAAATATGACGCATCAGGAATGTCACAAGGAGAGCGCACTGAGAAGTGATGCATCGCTGCTTTCACACAGCAATGCGTCATTTCTCATAAATGAAGCCCTGAGTGAGAGAGAAAAGAAACATAAGTGAGGGAGTGTGGCTGTGTTATAGGGAGTGAGTGTGATGGAAGAGGAGTGACAGACTAAGGGGTCAGCGAGAATGAGGCTAACAGAGAGAGAATGAGGTAAGAGGAGTGTAGAAGTAAGAGGACAGAGGGAGTAAGAGAAGGAATTATGAAGTGGAGTAAGGACAGTAAGGGAAGGGAAAACAGTGAAAGAGCAAAGGATGGGAAGAGAGAGGAAGAAAAGAATAATGGCATAGATTCTTTCTCATTTCAGACCCATATTCTTGTACCTAACCGATTAAAATTGTTCCCACACAAATTCAAAACCAAACTGCACATTTTAATTGGTTGTACATTTCAAGACTTTGAAACTCACATAACATTCACCCATCCCCCCAGTGCTCATTCACCAAGTAACCATGGTAACTCCCTCTTAAACCAGCACACAGATCACAAGTTCATCATACTATGTTGCAAAAAAATCCATCAAGGCTGTTTGACCTCTCAATCTACTAGCTAATGAAATGCAATGTTTCTTAAAATGACTTTTTCTCAACCATTTAAATGACTTCTTACAGAAAAAAAAGCATGCAGCCTAATTTTCAGTGAAGATTTTTAAGAAAGCACCAATCATTTCTGGTTTTTCAACTGCACTGATTCCCAAGCACTTTTTTTCATAATCAAACTGCCATTTCATTTCCACAATTCATCTGACTAGAAGCACATCTACTTTCAACATGCAAAAAGTCTGGTTTGTGGGTCATACCTATGTCCACTGGAGTCAAAAATACGCAGCTAACAGAGGTATTTACAACCTTGATTTAACCTTGACCCCGCAAAAATTAAAAAAAAAAAAGTTTTTTTGCCCTTCAGGGTCCTTCTAGGCCCCCCTCAGAAAACCTAGGGGGTCAGAGGGTGTCTACTCTGCCCCCTTTTAATTATATCCCCCTTTCTTTTTTACCTCTTGTGTCTCGATTCTACCGAGACACAAGATGGCGGACTCTCCGGACTGTTTAGAATGTTGACAGACACCCGACAGCCAATCAGCTTTCCGCTCGCGCACTGCCGTAGCGCGCCGGGTGCGCTCCCCGGTACGCGTACCGGTGAGTGCTCGGAGCGTGCCTATAGATATATATGTGTTTTTGAAGTTAATTTTAACCACTGGAGCAATTTCCACCAAATATAGCAAAGGCACATCTACGTAGAAACTTTCAGGGAAGGAGCGGAGCGGAGATGGCCAAAATTTTGGAAAATTACACACAAATTCCTCAACCGGCGCCAGAGTTATTCTCAATAGAATGTTGCGGATTTCCTATGGTAGCCAATCCTAACTATAACTACCTACTGGCGACCGCCAGTAGGTAATATATATAATAATTAATATATATGTGTGTTTACCTTTTTTTAAATTAATTTTGTTATATTTATTAAAATGTATATTAAATCTAGTTTATTATTAACATATTTAATATTTATTATTTTATTTTATATATTTTATATATACCTGTATTTAGTACAACTAAATTTGTGACATCAATGTTTTTCCTCAATATTTCTGTAGTTATCATTATAAATAGAGGATATCTATATTTTTTACATCAATATTTATAACTCTGTATTGTGGTATGGGGATATTTTAGGTGTCGATATTCTGTCAACTTAGAGCCAATGTTTGAGGTATTTATGCATTTCTTAAAAGGCAATTCAGTGAAGACACAACACAAGAATAATCACAAACCAATTTAGAAAAAATAGAGGATATTTTAATAAATAAAGTTGCACCAAAATAATAACAATTAAATCAGTTGAATTGGAGTAATGAGTTTTTAAATTTTAAAGCAAAATAGCACCAAAAAGGGGTGAAGCGCCAATGGTGTGTATCTTGTTGTGTCAGACCAGGACAAAGTTACAAGTGCAGGCTGACCACAACGAAGCACAAGTCAGGTCGGGGACCAGGTGTTGCCTACTAGGAGGTGTCAGGTTTTACCTTGGTTGGGGGGCTCTGTGGTCCAGCAATGTGAGGGTCTAAGTCACATTGTGTCAAGCCTGTGAAGCTGAAATCTGGAATTGAACTGTGCTGCCATTCAAAGCCCTTGTGTCTTCCTGAGACACGTTTTGTTAAATCAAGTGAAGCTGCTGATCAGGAGTTGCGAGGTGCTGTGATGCAAGGTCTTGACTCGATCTGCGCCATGTTGCACCAGATGTGGTGAATTTGCAGATCAGTATATGTGAGGTTCTGCAATGCGAGGCCTTGCATTGATCTGTATTGCTTTGCACGGGATCCAGTGAAACTTTCTGTTGAGCTGGGAGGTGTACACTCTGACTCCAACCAAGGGTCCCGGACCTGAAGGACAGCACTTGCAGGCTGGGAATCGCTCCCACAGAGACCAGCAGTGGGAACAAGGTCAGGTCCAATGGGGTCTGGTCAGCTGGGAAGCATGAGAGGCTTTGGAAACTTGTGGTACTAGAGCCAAAACAGGGTGTCAGCCACTGATCTTTAAAGTTACTTTTGGGAATCCTGAGTTGCAGGCAAACAGGTCCAGTCTTCCTTCTTCAGTAAGGTGAGGCAGTCTTTCTTCTGAATCTTCCCCAGGTCCCGAAGTGTTCTGATGAGAAATTCTGAGTTTGCCAGTTTTTACCCAGTACCAGCTTGTATGTGGGGGTCCCTTTCTTTGCCTACCCCTAAACTGGTACTAGCCAGGTCTTCCCCTTGCCTGGGTTTGGCTCTAAATAGTCTAGGGAGACAAAGGGCAGTCAGGCTAAGAATGATCTGCATTTGCTAGAAGTTGAGCCTGCAGCTACAGAGGTCTGGAAGAGGGTGGCCACAGCCCTCACATTTCCTTTGGAGCTCAGGAAGGGATGAGTACAACCACAGGGTCATCCTGCTCAGAAGAGGAATACCCTGCCCCATACCCAAAGCCCCTTTTTACCCTGTCTGGAAGGAATACACATCGCACCACAGAAGAGGCATTACCAGTCATGTGACCCTGAACATAGGAGGAAAGGCAAATTAGCATAAAGCTGGAAGAGTCCTACGGCCAACATAAAACGGGCTCAGTAAAAATAGCATAAGTAATGCAAAAAGTCTGAGGGAATACCGCACAAAAGGTGTCATGTCTAGCAGTTACTCTAAAAATGAAAAGTACTTTAATGTACACATAGCTAGATATTGCTCACAAATTTAAAAATGCATGCAAAATTTCAGTGTGAATAAAAGTTAGGAATGACTCCTAAAGTACTGCATAGAAATGATGAAATGTAGTTAACTCCCCGAGAAACATGTCAGTTCTTGACACAATATCAGATGTGTGCTATTCCACCTTAATGTCAACTCCAGAATATCATACTAAAAAGATATAATGGCCAAGATATTGAGAACCAAAATAGTGACAAGGTAAATATATATAGGTAAATAAAAGTTTACCTTATTTAACTCAACATACATGCACTTTGCAAAAAATGGATATATCTTTAAAGTATTGTAGCTGCGAAGTTAAAAATAGTACATCTATACTTGCCTATCCGCACTTAGGGGTCCATTAAGATGTTGGGTGGTGCTGGCGGTGCGGAAAAATGCTTTTTTCCGCCCGCGAGCAGCGTTACTCACGTCTGCCATATTAATATGGGCAAACATAGCCCATTTCCAGTCTGCTGTGGTGCAACGCGTACCGCCATCAAAGTGCGCCCGCCACCGTGGTGGTGGGAGCCAATGGAGACTCACCGTCGTGCGGAATGACGTCCGCCCCGCTCCACAAATTATGATGCCCCAAACAAGCAGATGCACTGCAGCAGAGAAACCACCCAAATAAAGACGGCGGAAACTCGACAGCGGAGCGCGAAACCAGAGTCCCGGTCCACACCACCCATCACGGCAGCCATGGACCCTGCTCTACACGTTTTTTCGGTGACTTACCTTCTACATCACCAGCAACTCAAGAACTGACGCCGCCGCAGGTATGCAATTACACAAACATGATACACAACCACATCAGACAACCTGGTGGGGACAGGAACACATCCACAAGGGCACCCACACATGAGCCACCTGCCACCAAGTCACACCTCTGCATCCTGGACATACATCTTCTGCGACCATGCAGCAGTGTCCCGGTCATGTCACCACAGCGATGATAAAAAGGAAATACATGTGCACAATGCAGAAGGCAGGGCCAGTGCCAGACATGGGCAGGGCACAAAGACCACAGGGCCACACCTCCTCCCATCACACATTAGCACACCCCATGAAGGCACATGCCATGTGCCCCTCCTGTGCAACCCCATGCACATCAACAAGTCAGGTCAAACCACAACCTGCACCAGACAACAAACAACCAGGGAGACAGCCACTGCAGGAGTGGCTGCACAGGAACACACAGCACAGTAGCACCGGACCAGGGAAACACACACCCCACAACACCACCACACTCAAGGAAACAAAAATGAGTACAAGCACCAAATGAACACATACAAGGAACAAACATCCAAATGGAGACAGAGCCTGCATAGTCGCACATACATACCAAAGACTGACACACAGACACATACACACCCCAAAAGCCAACAGCAATGGAACACAACAAATAGGAAAGCCAACGTGGTATGCACACAAATGGAGACCATTGAGACACACAACAAGCATGTGTACATCAAATGCAAGACAAGGAACACAGAACACCCCTTCAGACCATCAAACCACACATGGCTGGTACAGGTAGTGAAGTCAAACCACAGACATCACAGTGCGACTACACAGGGAGACAGCAATGCAAACCATGTATAGGCACAAGGATGAAAGTAAGGCCCTGAAGTTGAACTGTGAACAGCCACTCGTGTATACAACTACTTCACAGAAGTTCACCAGCAGCACAACACACAGGGCCGATTGACACACTCCATGACTGCCAAACACCAGGAGGAATGCACATACATACCCCCCTCACACCAGCAGCACAAAACACCAGTGCCAAACACACTGAAGGCTGGCAATACTTGCCAGTCTATAAACACCCAAACAATCACACACCCTGGGGGTAGCCACAAACATCACACACACACACAGGGATGCCAGAACAAATGTCTGCATAAAAACAACAGACAAACACATAACCCAACTGAAACACACACAGCACCACAACAAAAAAAGACATGCCCTGTGCAGCCAAACTGTGGAAAGGCAATGGGAGCACAGACACAACAAGAGTGCACAACCTCATCGGTCAGGAACAATGCACAGACGACATACCACAACACACACAAGAAGTGCACCATCACAGAACAACACAGCCACATTAAATAAATAACAGATGCACAGAGCAAACATAGCAGGACATCAGGGGGTGCACACCAGGCAATGACTAGGCAAAATACAGACACAGCACTGCATGCACAACAAGCAGTGTGTGCACACCAAGCATACCAGCCACACAGAGACATGAGTGACACAACATCAACCCCCACAGCACAAATCAGCACAGCACACAGACTACAGCACACCCAGGAAGTGAAGCAATACCACAGCCAACACCCATACATTCAACACAACAACAGTAGACCCACAAGTCTGGGATACAAAGGAGGAATCAACTTGGCCAGAGGACTGGGCAGTACACACAGTTGAACAGCAGATGAGCAACCCTGACTGCCAAACAGCACGAGAACATCACAAACAATTGGGGAAATATCCTGAGTGACACAGTGCTCCTGGCCAGAGAACTGCATCACAAAGCACAGTGTCACAAATGAAGTGATGAGGAGGCACACACACATGTGAATCAAGGGGACAGCTGACGTCTAAGTGGAGTGTACTGCGTGTCAGTAGTGGACATGGCAGGAGTGCACCATACACAAATAAAGGGAGTGCAGACCCACAATGGGTAGGCATCTGAAGCACAGATAGGGGATGGCATGACACCACACACAACATGCCCCACTGGAGGCAAAAAGGCACCATGTGACCGCAATGCATGAGAAAACACAACCACAGTGGCAGTGTGGAGCAGCAGGTCTGCACAGTTTCCACAAACAGTTTCAAGACACAGGGATGATCAACAAAACACACTCTGCATACTCACAAGTGACAAAACAACAAGTAGGAGTCAGACAGAACTGCATGGACACACCAACACACTGCACAGTGCACAACAAACAACTCACACATGCATACAACCACATCCACAGGACTGAACAATACAAACAACAGGCACCCAAATCCTGGGTAGCAAATGTGTGTAGTTGACAATGCAGGGGCACACACACACATCAACACTCCCTACAATGTCACCCCCTGCACACTGTACACTGCTTGACTGCCCAAGAGCACACATCTAAAGTAGGCCATGGAACCAGGATGACTGGCCATCACAAGATGACCACACACATACACTGGCCAGCCTCCCTGCAAACCTGTGGATAGAATCACACTCTTTGCTGGCAGTGCCCCCCCAACCTGACGTGTGAAGAATACAGCTAACATTAACAAATAATGAAAATGACAACTGCATTACATATACAATTGACATCATAGACACCACAAGTATCAGGGTCAGGAAGAACTGAAGTCCCTGTCACCCCTGTAAAATAAAGAGTAAGTGAGCCAAGACATTGGCAATGTTGAAGTGGCACACAGAGCATGGGGCACAGTAAACCATTTACACACACCAAAATAACTGTATTCAGTAAGGACACTGACAAAACAGACAACAGGAGTATTTATCTTTATTCACATATTGCACAGATAGGCACCAAGAGTAGAGAAGACCAAGGCACAAAATGCCCATGAGAATCTGCACAGGCAAGGGCAAAACAGGAAGGCCAGTTGCCAGTGCAGGGAGCACAGCATGTCCATGAGAATCTGCACAGGGACTAGTTCAACACAGCAAAGAGCAACAAGGCTAATGGCCAAAACGAATTGCAGAGCATGTCCATGAGAAGCTGCACAGGCAAGGTCAAAACGGCAAGGCCAGTGGCCAGTCCAGAGTGCAGAGTGAGTAAATGAGAATCTGCACTGGCGAAGGCAAAACAGCAGTGATCAACAAGGCCAGTGTCCAGGGCAAAGTGCAGAGCAAGTACATGAGAAGCTGCTCAGGCAAGGGCAAAGCAGCAGTGATCAAAAAGGCCAGTGTCCAGGGCAAAGTGCAAAGCGAGTACATGAGAAGCTTCACAGGCAAGGGCAAAACAACAGTGAAGGACAAGGCCAGTGTCCAGGGCAAAGTGCAGAGTATGTCCATGAGACTCTGCACAGGCAAGGGCATAACAGCAAGGCCAGTGGCCAGCCCAGGGTGCAGAGCGAGTACATGGGAAGCTGCACAGACATGGGCAAAACAGCAGTGAGGGACAAGGCCAGTGGGCATGGCAAAGTGCAGAGTTAGTACATGAGAATCTGCACAGGCAAGGGCAAACAGCAGGGAACAACAAGGCCAGTGTCCATGGCAAAGTGCAAAGTGAGTACATGAGAAGCTGCACAGGCAAGGGCAAAACAGCAGAGATCAACAAGGCCAGTGTCCAGGGCAAAGTGCAGAGCGAGTACACGAGAAGCTGCACAGGCAAGGGCAAAACAGCAGAGATCAACAAGGTCAGTGTCCAGGGCAAGGTGCAGAGTGAATACATGAGAAGCTACACAGGCAAGGGAAAAACAGCAGAGAACAACAAGGCCAGTGTCTATGGCCAAGATCAGAGAGAGTACATGAGAAGCTGCATGGGGAATTTGTGCGACTGTACCTTTCCATGGTCAGCAACACATTCATGGGGTAACAATGGGCAGTACAGGCCCACCTGTGTGAGAGACAGGTATGTGAGGGTGACTACCACTCAGACTTGGCTGTCACGCAGACTGGGAGCTAGCTGTGTGTCGGGGACTGTTGGAGCACTTGACCGGCGAGAGTGGCCCAGCTGAGGTAGAGCTATCAGTGGTTTGGCAAGTTAGAGGGATGCTGGACCAGGTGATGTAGTGGCACGTGGAGATGGAGTCAAGCTGACATGAGACACAGTGTGACTGGGAGATTGTGGAGGGGTGCCTTTCCACTTCTTGGGGAGTCTAAATGGCCTCACTGTCTTGGTAGGAGTGGGCGGTGGGGCGGACACACCAGGCACCCTCTTCACCAAAGCTGCATCAGGTGCAGATGCTGGCACTCCCTCTGGGGATGTGCTGGATCCAGCGGAACGCTTTGCCTGGTTTCGCCTTTGCCCCTCCATCTCCTGTTTACCAGGTGTTACCCCTACAGTGCCCTCCTTCCCCTGCTTCACTGGGCTTGAAATGGGAGTCGTGGTGGTGGGTGGATCTGCCTTGGAGCCCTTCTTAGGTGTACCCTTGCCATGCACCATCTCCTCAGTGGGCACAGAAACAGTATGCTTCTCTTTGCAAGATGCTTTAGGGACAGGAGAGTCCTAAGCTGGGGATGCCTATGAGGCATGTGAGCCTGAGGTTTGCTTCTTTGCTTTTTGGGCTTTGCTGTCACCTGACCGGCTTTTGTCTTTGAGCTCTGCGGTGGCTTTGGTCTTCTGTGGGGATTGTGTCTGTGGCCAGGATTGGTTGGGTTGTTGCTGCTGTGTGCTTTGTGTGCTGTATCATAACTTTGAGGTCTGTGGAACTAGTTCACTATCATCAGCCCTGGCCACTACCAGGGCGGTGGACATAGGGATCGGAGTTGGGCTGGGAGTATGTGCCTGTTGAAGGGCAGATGTCACTGTGGAGGACAAAGCCTGGACAGTCCGGTGCAACCCACCCACGTCTGAATGTATGCCCTCCATGAAAGCAACCACCTGGGCCAATTGTTTGTCATGGTCAAAGAAGGCGTCTGGCCTACACACAGCCAGCGCAACAGGCATCAGGAGGGACAGGGGCAGGGGTAGCGGTGCCAGGAGTCAAGGAAACTCTTCCCCTCTTACTGAGGCAGACATGGGCAGCACCAGAGAAAGTGGCTGGGAGGATGGGCACTGGCCGCTGTGTGGTTGAAGATGATGCAGAGTCCCCGTTCCCGGTGCCCGCCAACATGGATGCATCCCCGCTGGCGTTTGATGATATGGTATTTTGTGTCTCAGGCTAGAATTCCTCCAGCAAACTCCTGTCCCCCTCTGAGGCGCTGGTGAAATCAGTGTCACTGGGCTCCTGTGCAGCTGTTGTGCTAGTTTCACACCCAGTGGTGTCCGGCTCCTGTCCCTCCGTGACCACAGGAGAGTCTGCCTGAGAGAGAGAGATGTAGGATCAGGTCAGTGGCAGCAACAGAACAAACATATGCAAGCAATGCATTACAAAAGATGACCAAATCTACATGTTGCACACCACCCTGTGCAATCACATCGCTGCAACTCACTATATAGACTCAAACAGTGCGTGCCTCTATTCACCCAGACACTCAACTAGCTCTGCGCACACCTAGGGACATTTTATGTGACAATTGTTTAATAAATTTGCAACAGATCTAATGTCAGTTAGTTTTTGTTATATTTAAATGTATTCTTACCGCTATATTTGGTTTAGGAGTATTCTGATCTCTGACACTAGAGCGAATGAAGGGTGTTTGCATTAATACATTATCACAAAAAAAATGTTTACACCTCCCAAGGAGCCTTTTTCTTTGTTGATTCCCCAGACTACCCCAATGCAGAAGAAACCTGAAGAGCACAACTCAGACTGCAACGGGAATGCACACCATGGAAAATTCCCTTTGTAGGTACAGGTAGGGCAAATGTGTACCACTGGCACCCAGCCCAGCATCCACTTACATGCCACTGCATCACACCACCAACATCACATCAGTATTTTCGCATTGCACTCCAGCTATGTGCCATCTCAGCAATGTAGATTGCATACAACCTGCCTCGAGTTGAGGAATTTCTATTTGTGAGTCCACGTCCCTCAATGTGACACCCATGACACAGATATCTATTCACAGGACAGGGACATTAAAGGCTGCGCAGTCTTGGACACAGTGAGTCCACCCCCAGACACAGGTTGACATGTGATGTATGTGTTGCTCAACTCATTAATAAACGGGATATGTGGGCAGGCCACATAGGGGTTTCAGTACTGGCATCCTGCATGTGTGTGAGATGTGCAGGGACTGTGTTCCCCCTCACAACTGCATGCATTTTCTTCAGCTTTTCCCATGCATGTCCCATGTGAGTTGTACTCTAGTCTCTGATAGACATATCATTGCATTTGTGATGAGTTTGTATCTTGCTGCTACATTGACAAATGTTGGTACATTACACTGTGTCACTGAAAATGTCCACCTCTTTTTTCCCATGCCTACAGCTCAAGGTACACCAGCGTAAGGCTGTGTGGAGGGCCATTGCAGCCAAGGTGTGAGCTCTGGGGGTCTCTAACCGACAGCACCCCCATTGCCACAAGAGGTGGGACGACATCAACCAGCTGGCAAAGAACGTGGCGGAGATGACCTTGGGGCTGCTTCCACGCACTGGGCGTTTGGCACGGCGCAGCATGATACCACTTATGGGGCACATCGTGGCGCTTACTCAGCCTGAGCTGGATGCACGTTTGAAGGAGCATCAGCAGCAAGCCAGGGGTGAGTATTTGGAGAGGGTGACTTTGGCTGGGAGTGGCTGCATGTGTTTAGAGCCTGTGCCGGCGCTGGCCCACGTGTTGTTTAATTGGGTCAAACCCTTAATATCACCGTGTAGAAGCAAAAGCAAGCAAGAGTTAGCTTTCACTCAACATCACTGTTGATAATTTGTTGTTTTTTGCACACTGAATATGTATGAACATGTGTGATCAGCATTTGTTTCTCATGAATGTATTGGTTACAATTCTCGAGAGCATCTGGATATATTACCGGTTGACATTATACTCATTTGTTTACACTGGTTGTATAGGCATTGTTGACCATTCTAAGATGGCCGCGAGTTTGACTTATAGATAGAGTGCACGCATTCCAGTTAAACGGATTATTTTTACACCAACAAGTAACTATTGCACACAGACACGTTGAATATATTGTTCTGCACGTTCGTTTGTTTAAACATTAGCCATACGAAGCGGATTAAGGTTCTTTACAACTTTCGGTGCTTCATGCCGATAAATGCACACCACGCGCGATACGTGCATGCGCGACTTTACTCTGACACGCCAGAGGCTGAGAGCGGCGATTTTTGAACTAGGTGTTCCCACAACCCGCTAACCGGTGAGTGTTTGCAAAATGATCCTTAGCGCCAAGAGCGGGCATAGAATTGCAATCTTCAGCTTGCTTTTGCTTCTACACGGTGATATTAAGGGTTTGACCCAATTAAACAACACGTGTAACTGACACAAAGCACCGTAGGAACAGCGCGTTCACCCCGCATTATTTACTTTTCATTGTTACTTGACTGTATCGTTATTGCACACTTCAATGGCACTTGAGGTAACTGTTGCACCGTTTTTTGGACCATGTTCACGAGATAAGCACTAATGTTATTTATCACACTGAGCACTCTGTTTTATCACACTGAGCACTCTGTTTTATGCGTTTATAGTCACTTTAAATGAATTGCAATGTTTGTTTAGCGCAGACTGTGACCTGCTTCTTCCCATCAACTTATTTCTGTTTTAATTACCCCACAGAAATGTATTTCCCCTGATGAAGTGCTTCCCAGCACGAAATGCATTGGGCATGTGGATGAATTATTTGTTGTGTACATTTTCAAAAAGGAGAATCTATGAGCTCTTATAAAGTTGTGAGACAACAACGTTACTTTACAAACTGAACCACAGTAAATAAACTTCAATGGATTAATTGAATGACTTTGGAATACTGTGTATACATCTATTGGCTAAAAATTTTGAATTTACTCGGTTTGAACCTTTGAAGAGGTCACTCTCCCAAAAGAGTGCGGTTGGCCAATCTGTCAATCCAGACAGCGGTTACTTTGCATTTCACTAACTCCCCACAGGGCAGAGGGAGCAGACCGTCCAGCACCTAAAAAAACAGACATTATTGAACCTTTGAATACCTTATGAGTGCCACGCCACCCCATATTTAGATATGATCATCTCCCACACATGTGCCAGATTCCCAGGCTCAGCCCATGACTTCTACATCCTGCGTAACAGCATTGTGCCCCAGCTAATGGCTATTCTGCTTCCCATGCGTCCATGGATTGTGGGTAAATATTCCTAGTCGTATAGCATGCTGGGTGTGTGACCTGCTGCTCTCTGCCTCAGCGACATTGCGATGTCTGTTTGTGTTTGTCATGCATAGGTGACTCTGCATATTCCAACCGTCCCTGGTTGCTGAGCCCACTGCGGAATCCCAGGAACCCGGCTGAAGTCCACTAAAATGATGCCCATGGAAGGACACGTTGTGTGGTGGAGCGTGCTTTTGGTCTGCTCAAGTAACGTTTCAGCTGCCTGGACAAGAGCGGAGGTGCACTTGCATACTCGCCCAGGAATGTATGTCAGATTGTAGTGGCATGCTGCATGCTCCACAACCGAGCCATTTGCAAGGAGATTCCCCTGCTCCTGGATGATGATGAGGACCCAAGACCCCCACCTGTAAACCAACCAGTGTCCAGTGATGAGGACAGTGGAGAGGAGGAAGGTGTTAACCTGCGTCAACAGCTTATCACCCGCTACTTCACTTAAAGGTGGGTGACAATGTACAACATACCCATTGTCTGATTATATTGCTGCTGTTGTGAAGGGGTATGTGAGAATTGTAACAGCAGCCAGTTGTAGACTCAGCAGTGGTTGGCAATGTTTCCCGGACATTTGAGGACATCTACAGGGCGTGTATGTTGACACTTGTTGCCCATTGTGACGTGTGCATGTTGGCTTATCTTGATGGGGGTGTTGTGAGTTGTCTGTGATGCCACACCCAGACCAGTGAATGTTGTTCTGTTGTGCTTCCCTAGGAGCCTTCAATCTCTCTTTGCCTACACCTACGTGCACTCCAGTCTCCTGGTACATTGTAATCACGGTGAAGACTGTACATCCTGGAATAATCACGGAGCTGACACAACATGTATATGTAAGGCGTGTTTATTTACAATGGGGACATGTAACAGGGGGTGGATATCTACACTAAGGGGATTGGTTAGGCAGTGAGTTGACAGTCATTTTACATGAGGTAATCAGGTAGTCATCACATGGATGTGGCGACCCAGTCCAACTGACAGATGCCATTTACAAGGTAGTGTGGGGAAGGACAGTCCAAAGAGTTAATGCAGTGGTGAAGAGGGTTGCCATCAGGGCTGGGTCTGTGACTGGCATGTGGCAGGTGCTTTGCCTGCAGATACTCCCAGGGTCTTCTAAGGATGGCCCCTTCGTCGCTTGGGCGGGGGGCCCTGCTGCAGGGCCAGTGGGGTCTGAGGACTCAATCCTCTCTGTAGGCGCAGGAGAGGATGGTGAACTGTCATCCTGCAGCCCACCAGAGGGAGGGGGAGGTGTTGTTTGTGGCACTGGACTGTCCCTCAGTACCGCCACTTGCTGGCCCAAAAGGTCCACAATTAGTCCCATGCGGGTGTCGGTGGACCTCATCAGCAGGTTGAGCTTGCGTAACAGTTCGTCCGACCGGCCCATTTGTCCCTGGGCCTGTTCATAAACGCCAAGGACTCTGGTGATGTGGTCCAGGGATTGGGTCCCAGCCTCCTGGTGTCTGTGGGTGACCCTGCCCATCCCACCTACCCTGCTGCCACGGACCTGTTGCCTCACCACTGTGTGCACCCGCAGCCTCTCCCTGCCATCCTCAGTCGGTGGTGTTGGGTGTTCCTCCTCTGGCACAGGGAAGGTGTGACAGCACTGGTGGTGGTTGTGGTAGCGGTGGACACAAGGGCCATAACAGCAGGGGTCTGCAGTGAAGTTGTTATTGCCGCAGATATGGTGGGGGGATGATGGGTTCCTTGGGTCTGTTGCTCCCTGGCACACCATATGGGCCGGCTTAGAGATCATTGTCATTAGAATCCTGGGAGTCAACATCCAAGAGTCCATGTACCGGGGGGAGACTGGCTTTGCAGGTTACTATTGTTGTCCTCTGCAGTGAGTTCTTGTTAACCTGTGGATCAGATGGGAAATGGCCATTGTAGTGCACCGCACAAGCTCTGTGTTAGCTCTGTGTTATTCACTGTTTGTATACTGCACAATTGACTGATTATCACATTGATTTCTCTGTTCACTACTCTGCCTCCTGACATGATGCAGTGGTACATGCATTACCTGTCCATGGTTTGAGGTGTCAATGCATACAATGCGACCCGTGCATGATTTATGATTACAGGGACCTGTTGCCATCTAGGGACTGGCATAAAATGTTTTTCATTGAGGACTCTGTAGATTAGTCTGAACTGGCAGACGTTTATATCTGGGCATGGACTGGCCATTGTCATCTCCTGCATATCTTTGTCATGTCATGTGCATATCTTGATTTGTACCACCACACATGCTTTCTTATTTTTTTATTGGTCCTTGTTTCTCTGGACTCAGGGCAATGCACATGTCAATGGGTGCTGTGCATGTTTGTGCCCAGACTTTATTCTATATCCTGCATTGGTGTGTGACACTTTAGTAGCTGTGACCATTTCCTTTGCCTAGCTGTGTGCACACTGTGCATGGCAATGGGCTAGGTGTGCATAGTTGTGCAATGAGAGGGCAGGTGTTGTCATCTGGCACCATTTCTTTTGTGACAAATGTCTGGGTGAACGTACTGGCTACTTACCTGTTACGTGCTCACATTTGTCTTTGTAATGTGACACATCTGTGTGTGCATGGTGGAAGCTTACATCCTGCTCAGTGGTTTCACAAGACAGAATGACATGTCTACATACCTATTAGTTTGTTTGAGGTGGGCCATGCTATGCCACATGCATCTTGGTGGTATGGAGTGCTCTATCCTGCTGGGCTGTGGGACAAGGGTGCATGGTGGGAGTGGTAGTACAGGCCTCCCACACCCAGCCATCCTCCCAGGGAAGATGGCTATCTACCTGTATGTTTTTTAGGTGTACTGCAATGGCTTCCATCTGCTTCTGGGTGGGGTGAGGTGAGTGATCCATCCTGCTGGGCTGTGGGACAAGGGTGCTTGGTGGGAGTAGTGACACAGGCACCCCACCTCCAGACACCCTCCCAGGGAAGATCGCTACCTACCTGTAAGTTTGTTAGGTGTAGTGCAATGGCTTCCAACTGCTTCTGAGTGGGGTGGGGGGAGTGCTCCGTCCTGCTGGGCTGTGGGACAAGGGTGCATGGTGGGAGTGGTAGTACAGGCCTCCCACACCCAGACACCCTCCCAGGGAAGCTGACTACCTACCTGTAAGTTTGTTAGGTGTACTGCAATGGCTTCCAACTGTTTCTGGGTGGGGTGGGGGAGTGTTCTATCTTGCTGGGCTGTGGGCCAGGGGGCAGGTGGGAGTGGTAGTACAAGCCTCCCACACCCAGCCCCCCCCCCTCGGGAAGATGCCTACCTAGCTTTTAGGCCAGGGTGAACAATACAATGGCTGCAGACTGCTTCTTGGTTGGTGTGGAGTGCTCTATCCTGCTGAGGTGTGGGGCAGGGGGCATGGTGGGAGTAGTTGTACAGGCCTCCAACACCCAGACACCCTCCCAGGGAAGATGGCTACCTACCTGTAAGTGTGTTAGGTGTACTGCAATGGCTTCCAACTGCTTCTGGGTGGGGTGGGGGCAGTGCTCCTTCCCGATGGGCTGTGGGACAAGGGTGCATGGTGGGAGTAGTAGTGCAGGCCTCCCTCTCCCAAATAGCCCTCCCAGGGAAGTTGGCTATCTAGCTGTTAGGTTAGGGTGAACAATGCAATGGATGCAGACTGCTTCTTGGTTGGTGTGCCGTGCTCCATCCTGCTGAGGTATGGGGCAGGGGGCATGGTGGGAGTAGTAGTACAGGCCTCCCACACGCAAAAACTCTCCCAGGATAGATGGCTACCTGCCTGTAAGTTTAATGAGGGTTGTGTAATGGCTCACACATGCTTCTGGGTGGGGTGGTGGGAGTGCTCCATCCTGCTAGGCTGTAGGACAAGGGTGAATGGTGGGAGTAGTAGTACAGGCCTCTCACACACGGACACCCACCTAGGAAAGATGGCTACCTACCTGTAAATTTGTTAGGTGTACTGCAATGGCTTCCAAATGTTTCTGGGTGGGGTGGGGGGAGTGCTCCATCTTACTGATACTGTGGGACTTGGGGGCATGATGGGATATTTAGTGCTGGCTGCCTGTACACATGCCCCCATGGTAATGTTGGTGGCTACGTTTGGGGTGATTGGAGTGGGTGAATATTGGATCTGTGAGACATGTTTTTGGGGGTGTGTGGTGCAGATGAATGGTATTTGTCCTAGGTAGTGTAGTTTTGTAGTTGAGCAAGACAGTACATATCAGTGTGGTGGTAGTTATTTGTTTGTACTTACCAGCCTCCACTCCCCCGGCTACTCCTGTGAGACTCTCTGGATGCAGTATGGCAAGCACCTTCTCCTCCCATGGTGTGAATGGTTTTGGTGGAATGGGAGGGCCCAGTCCTCTCAGCCAGCTCACGGTTCTTGCATCTCCTCTCTTTGACAACCCTCTTCAGATCCTGCCACCACATTATGATCTCCTTATTGGATCGCTGGGTGGTCCCTACTCCATTGACTCTTTGGACTATCCTTGCCCACATTTGTGTCCTTGTGGCTAATGGTGTCTGTTGAACCAGGCTACCAAACAGTTGTGATTCCACTCTGATGATCTCATTTACCATGACTGCCAACTCACTCTCTGTGAGTTTGGGCATTTTATGTGTTGACATGATGTGTGGTGTGCAAAGTGTTTGTCGGTGCAGGGGTGTGAGTGGTGGCTGTGGTAGTGATGTGTATGGTGTGTGATGTGCAAGGGGGCTGGTGGTGCAGGTGTGGAAGTGGTGGTGATGATGGTGATGTGTGTGGTGTGAGTAGTGCTGGTGTGTTGCTTTGCCTATGTTTTGTTGTGAGGGTTGGTGACCTTCAGTCTTGGAAAATTGGTAAAGGATTGTGGTCAGGGAAGGGGCTGGTTTTATATTCAGCTATGTGAGTGTGTCAAAATGGGTTATTGCTGTCAGGTGTGTTGTGTGTGTTGTCCTGGGAATTTTATTTTTATTTTTGCCATGTATTTGTGTCATTGGGATGTGTTTTGTGTATTCGGGGGCATGGCTAGTTTGCTGTGTGCACTTGTTGGCCTTATTGTGGGTCTTTGCTTTGTCTGCCAAATTTTCCATGGATCGTCCGCAGTGGTGGGTATGCTGCAGCTCTTCCCCTGGTTCTCCCATTCACTCCAGTGTTCGACTGTGGTGGTAGGAAACAGCGGAATGTACCCAGGACCATCGGGGATATCATAATTTCCCATGCGGTGTCTCCGCTATGGTTGCTGCGGGTTGGTGTTTTTCCACAGCAATATATCCGACCACCGCGGATGGATTTTGGCCATCACCGCCCGCTACAGGCAGTTTTTCTTGGCCCCATTCTACCGCAGTCGGTGTTTTTTGGCAGATGATCCTAATTTGGCCGCCGGTTTTTCCACGGTACCGGCAGGCGGCTGTTTTCCGCTTCCATTGAGGTCGGAGTGGTTTTCCGACCACCAACCTAATCGGCCCCTTACTTTCTCAACGTTTTGTCATCAAAATTGTACTCAAAGTATTTTGTAAGTATGATGTTTCTGAAATCAAAATTTTGATAAAGAATCCTGCCGTGCTAATATTGGTAAAAAAAAAAGGTAGCCTATGTAGGAAGTATGAATTAAAAAAATAATTAGGATGCATGGAAATGCCTTTGTGGGCTAGCCCATTACCAATAAAATATCAGGAAAATTGTCACTTTAAATTTGCAATACTACCTTGAACCTAGCACATCACATGAAAAACTCAGTCAATATAAAGGTAAGATCTAAAAGTGACTGACAAGCGAAACACTGGAGGAGATCAGATAGCAACTGGCCATTGATCAATTGTTAATGTGTCATATTGGTAAAGTTACAAAGGTTGGTAGTTCTTTGGCACGGGTAGTTCATGGACAAGGCCAGGAGTGGGTCAGCAAGCCACAATGGAAGCAACTAGTTAGTTGAAATTGGAGAAATTGTGAATTTATAAATTGAATTTCCCTGTCCTTAAAATACAATAGTTGACCTAAGCAAAAAACATTTCATAGTCAAAAGACCAAAGCTCATTTGCTATCATCAAATCATGCATGGAAGCTGTAGAAAATAGGAATGAATGAAAATCAAATTTGTACACAGCAAAGATAAAAGTTGGAAATCTGAGTAAGTTCAGTAGCTAGAGCCTTCTCAACAAAGGCAATATTAGGACTAACACAAGGAAGGCCCCACATATCTGGCCAGGAAGGAGTGAAAAATGGTAGATAAGCAGAAACAGATGGTTAATCAGCTAGCCCAGTTGAACATCATATGGAGGGTTTACACATGAAATCAATCCTCAGGGTATATACCAGCATTTGTAAAGCGCACACCTACCTCCGGAGAGGTGTCCCGGCGCAGAGGGCCGGCTGGAAGATTAAGCGAGCTATTGCCCAGAGTCACATGGTGCTGGGCTAACCTGCCACCAGCAATCGAACCGTGAGCCCTGTGGTCCGGAGTCAGGCACCCTGGCCGCCGCCCCACACCTGTTCATTCCAAGATAACAGAGAAATTTAGGAATTAACATACTAGCAGGGCTTCACGCGGTTAGAATGTAATACAGCAACAGTATGTTGCCAATGATTCACCAGTTAACAATTAGATATTAGATCAAAAGGCTCAACTGCCCTGATAATTTGTAGATCTTCTTGAAAAGTTACAGAAAACTCTTGCTTGTCTGCTTATCCCAAATTTATGCTAGTATCTGAAAAATTATTTTGATCCATAAAATAGGTGTGCTATCCCTACCAAATCGCACTTTGGATGGAGCATGAAAGTGGCACTCGTTCAATATTGCAATTTAGCATGCTATATGTCAATTGTTTGCTATCACATTTCCAGTCGCAAGCTATTGACCTCTCACAGACTTCCATATTAAATCTTGATCCTTTGAACTTTCTAACCTTTTAGAATTGGAGTGGCAGTCTCGGAGGAAGTACACAGTGGTCCTCTGCCTGCTCCTGCAGACAGTTCCAATGTGGAAAACATTTGCTAAGCATCACTGGTTCCTTAAATGAACACAGGCTGTTTTTGAAAAAGTTTCCTATTTGGAATGCCAAAATAGGGACAGTGGTCCGCTGTTCATTTGAGAACACCATCCCTGTATTTGCAGCTAATCACAGGGGGTGTACATTGTGACCTGCACATTGAATATTAATTAGGCATGGTAGCTAATATTTGCACTCAATTAACATAGTAGTCTTGATTGGAATGTTGATGGTCTAGAGCCTATGAAGAATGTTCAAGTTCAAATCATACCATGACCAGATAAACCCAAATACAGCAACACTACCAATCTATAGTGTTAGCTATTTTGTGAAGCAGATATGGAGTTACTTGCAATCCATGCAAACATTTAATTAGTTCAATATGATTTTTCAATAACAGCTTGTCATTTGACCCTGACTGAATTCCTAAAGTACATTAAGGATGAAGTTATTTTATCTCATCCTTACTGGTAGTATGAAGGTGGTCTAAAATGATTGTATTGTAATAGTGTCAGTCTTATTTTCAGACACATTCCCAAAATATTGTGTACAGCATACATTTATGTACTTAGTAAAACTTTAAGTCCGTGACAAAGATGACTATGCACTTACAAATCTGAAGAGGTGTTGTTACATTTCCAGTATTATTGTTTTACCTGAGAAGGAATATGCTACAGAAAAAAGCTGACCCATCTCCCATAACAATATCAGTAAAAATGGCATTGTTAGAAATTGAGTTGAAGCCCTAGTAAAGCAGCAACCACAGTCATAGTAGGGTAAGAAGTAGGTAAACCCTAATTTAATCCGCGTTCACCCTGATAGCTTTGCACCGAGCAGTCAGGCTTAACTTAGAGGTAACGTGTAAGGTATTTGTGCAACACTTCAAACAGTGAAACACCACACAAAGAGATTCCACACCAGGTTAGAACAACATCTCTTAATTTAATATATAAAAGAGAAACAAAAGGACAAAAATCTAATAAGTAGAGATTGAGATATGAATTTTTAAAGAATAAACTGCAAAATCGCACTTAGAAGCAATAAGCACTTACTTAGGATATCTGGTCATGCCGGACTGGGACAAAGTCAAAGGTTCAGACTAATTTCAACGGAGCATAGGCCAAATTCAGGGACCCAGTGAGACCCGCTGAACAAAAGTACCTTGATCCTGGCTGCGTTGACACTGAAGATGCTGGCCGCAGATGAAATGATGCATTGGTGTTGATCCAAACAGTGGGTCCGTGAGCTTGTCCTGATCCATGCTGTATCAACGATGTGCTGTCTTTGATGAGCAAAAAGGAGCAATGCGCTGGCTTTGATTCACACTACAGAAGCAATGCGCTTGTTCTGATTCATGCAACAGGGGAGATGCTCCAGTTCTGATCCATGCAACAGCATGATGCACAAGATCGACAGAGGTTGCATAGGTGTTGCTGAAGTAAGCCCCTTAGGCCTCACTTCCAAGGGTCCAGTACTGGATTTGCACCACTAGACAGGGCAGACTCACAGTTGCAGAAGCAGGTAGGTTGGAAGTATTTTATGTCCCTGAGACTTCAGATCAGGAGGCCAGCCAGCTAGTCCTTGGATTCATGCTTGATTCAAGTGATGCAGGTCAAATCCTTCTCACACAAGCAGAGGAGAAGCAGGGCAGCACGGCAAGGTACGAGTCCAACTATTCAGCAGTTCAGCACAATGACAGTCCTTCAGCAGCATAGCCATCCTTCTACATAGCAGAGTTTTCACAGGTCCAGAAGTGTACTGAAGTGGTGGAGTCAGAGGTGTCAAAGGTACCAAGTTGATCCTTTGAAGTGGGGGAGACTTCAAATACAGCTCTTTGAAGTGCAGAGGGGTTCTCCCTTTCTGTCATGGCCCCAGGCTACCTACAGGGGGCTTTGCACCCTTTTTGTGGGGAAAGGCACATCCTAACCAGGTGTAAGTGAGGCTGCATCCAGCCCCTCCCTTCAAAAAGTTCCCTTTGTGTGTGGCTGTCTAGGAAAAATACACAAAGACCAGCTGTCACCCAGCTGTCACTCATCCCAGACTGATCAGAGACAGGCAGTGGGCACCAAATGGCTAATGTAGAATTGGCATTTCCTCATTATAATTTAAAATCCAACTTCACCATATGTTAGTACTTTAAATTAGAATTTCATAGACACCAAACTCAAGGGTCTAATCTCTTCCCAATTGAAAAGTATGCTTATAAAATTTAATAAGGTAATGATAGTGTTATCCTAATGGACAGATAGGCCTTTTTAATAGTGAACAATGACTTTGGGAGTTTTACACTATCAGGACATGTAAAACTTAAAAGCACAAGCACTTTGGCACTGGTTAGCACTGGTAAAGGGCACAGAGTCCTAAAGCCAGCACAAACAAGGTCAGAAAAGTGATGGGGAAGGAAAAAAGCTGGGGGCAATACCACTTTAAGGCTGCCAGGTCTAACAGGCAAAATTTCATAGCTTGTTTAGTAAAAGATGACAAGGTGTGCTGGCATTTTGCTCAGAATAAAATGTTACATGTCAGGGAATATTAATTTCACTTGTATGAGGTCAATGACAATATAGTGTTTGCCAGTTTTTTTATGGGATAAGGTCTCTGAGCTTTTCTGTTAGGCAGTAGTTGAATATTTGAGATAAATTAATGAGTTTATGATTTCCAAAAGAAATATAGTGTCTGTTATATTTAGGAGTGGATGAAAATTCAAAGATTTGATAAAACATTGGGTCTTCTGGGAATTATTGATTTTACGTATGTTGTACATAGATGGTCATATTAATTAAAACTGTATGTTAGTTATGGTCTAAAAATAAAGGTGCGCAGGAAACCTGCTCAATTTATTGTTCATAAGTTTCTAAAGTCACAGAGTGAGAGCTGGTGAGCAACACAAACAGCCATGGGGAAAATCCAGTTTCACAATTCCTGTGAGACAATTTTTGTAGGAACAAAGTATCAGGTTTTGTGAACAGTATAAGAAAAAGAAAAAGAAAAACTGAAATTAAATGAAATACTGGTAACTCATCAATTGGGGTTTATTTACACTTATGCTTGCATAATAAAAAACAATTTCCGCTCTAGTTGTGTTATCTTATAAAAATATCCTTCATAAGGTGAAAATATACAACCAAAGGGTGACCTGGTGCTAAGGCTAACACAGATATAAACCGGGAGAAGGAAATGGCTAAAGAATAAGAACTAATCTGAGATATTTCCTGAACGACCATAATTTTCTCTTCTGCATTGGGTCTGATCTCTCTGGGAAAACCTCTGCACCTTATCCCGGTCCCCCAAAGATAGAACAATGTGCAAGGTGCTGATTTAGAGATTAACAGATGGGGTTCATTCTGTCAGGGTAGCAGAAGGCATTACCTCTTCCATCAGAAGCAGACTCTGTCCAGGGCCGGACTGGGAACCAAAACCGGCCCTGGTAAAGTTCTCGGCCAGTTCCCCCCCGGGGGGAGGTTGGGGTGCGACCGAGCTCTTTGCCGGAGCCGGCTTTCGGCGATTTTGTTACAGGGCCGATTTTGCAGCTCTGCTGCTAAAACGGCCCCAAGGGACCCAAAACCGGCCACCACCCTTGCTGCGCACCGGGGGATTGCCCAGTGCACGCAAAGGCCAGTCCGGCCCTGACTCTGTCTGTCAAACACCCAGGGCTCATCTCTGTACCTAGAAAGGAACCGCTGTCACAGCAGTTCATTTTAGTGTACAAAAAGTTTGGTGGACAGCTGCTGTCAGGGTTGGTGGCCAACACCCAAATGTTTAACTTTTTTTCTAACACCCACCCACCCACACACACATCCAGGCACTGATACAAATACTCAGGCAACCAATCGATAACCCATATAGACACTGATGTAGCGACTAACCGACCCATGCAGCAGCTTATACAACAACAGACAGACTGCTACAGACATTCATACAGTTTAGTCACTAACCCATGCATTAAGTAAGACATGTTTAATCACTCACTTAAACAGTCAGTCACTCACCTATTAAACCCTCCATTCAGACACTTATACACCCACACATTCTTCAATACACCTTGGCATATGTATAATACTTATTTAAACTTTAAAGAAAAACACAGTTACTGGATGATGAACCAGTGATGTCATCAGTGATTTCATTTGAGATGTCATCAGTGATGACGCTGACCATGTCATGAATGATGTAATATGTGATGTCATCAGCAGTGCCTTGCTGGGGCGCGAGTTATAGTTAGGTGAACTAACTATAAATGGGGAATGTCTATGGTTTTGTACGAGAGAAATGTCCAACTAAATATAACGTCCCTGAAACCTGTTTTTTTCAGTGAATACACATATATATATGTATATTTCTTTGTTATATTCGTATATAATTTTAAAATTATAAAATACATTAAAATCATTAGTATAGTAATTGTTTTAAAGTAAACATATATTCACTAAAAAAAACATAGGTTTCACAATCGTTATAGTTAGGAATTTGCATTTAAAAAACTTTTGAAATTCACTGAAAAAACCATAGGTTTCACACTCGTTATAGTTGGGAATTAGCATTTAAAAAAAGTAAACATATATTCACTAAAAAAAACATAGGTTTCACAATCGTTATAGTTAGGAATTAGCATTTAAAAAACCTTTGAAATTCACTGAAAAAACCATAGGTTTCACACTCGTTATAGTTAGGAATTAGCATTTAAAAAACCTTTCAAATTCACTGAAAAAACCATAGGTTTCACACCAGTTATAGTTAGCTGAACATTTTACTCATACAAAACCATTGAAATTCCTACGTTATAGTTAGTTGTACTCACTATAACTCACGCGCCCGCAATCCACTGCTGATGATGTCACATATTACATCATTCATGACATGGTCAGTGACATCACTGATGACATCACTGATGAAATCTCAAATGACATCACTGATGACATCACTGATGACATCACTGATGACATCACTGATGACATCTCAAATGACATCACTGAGGGGGCGACCAGAACAGCTGATCCCAAATATTCAGCCTGTTTTTAATAAGGCCTCAATCAAATGCAAACATTGTGATGCTCTACTTTGTTACGGGGAACAAAGTAATATGATCATTGTTCGAAGGGTCGTAGAAGTGACGCAGTGAAATCTATGAGATTTCACTGCGCCACTTTTAGGACGCCGTTGCGTCAAAATCTTGCGCCTGCCTCACAGCAGGCGTAAGACTGACGCAGGCCCTTTCACATGGGGTTGGCCCCATGTAAAAGGATGCATTGCTGGAGTTGCACTTTTGTGACACACTCCAGCAATGCATCACTTTTGTGCTTACAGATACTTCAGAAATACTGACGTATCTGTAACTCCTTGCGAGCGGGGAGATACAGACTGGATAAAGGCAAGTGAGTGTGAGACAAGGTGAGTAAGGGAGTGAAGAGACAGAGAAAGTGAAAGCAAAATTGAGAGTAGAAGACTGAAGGCCTCATTTACGAGGCCATGCGTCACTTTTACGCTGCCGGTGAGTCACTTTTTGTGACACACCAGTGGTGTAAAAAATGCACCTTCTTGAGTCATATTTACAAAGAGACTCATCTAGGTAGGTGTGTCACTTTGTA
Source organism: Lissotriton helveticus (assembly GCF_964261635.1). Taxonomy (NCBI): domain Eukaryota; kingdom Metazoa; phylum Chordata; class Amphibia; order Caudata; family Salamandridae; genus Lissotriton; species Lissotriton helveticus. The sequence goes on from NC_136061.1 coordinate 1,620,571,215, forward strand.
AACCCCTGCGCCACATTATACCTGCGCCAGGTGTAATGTATGCAAAGGGGGCGTATTGACGCAAGGAAGGGTCGTAGAAGTGACGCAGTGAAATCTATGAGATTTCACTGCGTCACTTTTAGGACACCGTTAAGTCAAAATCTTGCACCTGCCTCACAGCAGGCGTAAGACTGATGCAGGCCCTTTCACATGGGGTGGCCCCATGTGAAATGATGCATTGCTGGAGCTCCAGCAATGCATCACTTTTGCGCCTACAGATACGTCAGAAATACTGATGTATCTGTAACTTTTAGGACACCGTTGCGTCAAAATCTTGTGCTGGCCTCACAGCAGGCGTAAGACTGATGCAGGCCCTTTCACATGGGGGTGGCCCCATGTGAAATGATGCATTGCTGGAGTTGCGTCACTTTTGTGACATACTCCAGCAATGCATCGCTTTTGCGCCTACAGATACGTCAGAAATACTGACGTATCTGTAACTCCTTGCGACATAATGCGTCATACATTAAATATGACGCATCAGGAATGTCACAAGGAGAGCGCACTGAGAAGTGATGCATCGCTGCTTTCACACAGCAATGCGTCATTTCTCATAAATGAGGCCCTGAGTGAGAGAGGAAAGAAACACTCCTCTTCTATCACACTCACTCCCTATAACACAGCCACACTCCCTGTGTGGCTGTGTTATAGGGAGTGAGTGTGATAGAAGAGGAGTGACAGACTAAGGGGTCAGAGAGAATGAGGGTAACAGAGAGAGAATGAGGTAAGAGGAGTGTAGAAGTAAGAGGACAGAGGGAGTAAGAGAAGGAATTATGCAGTGGAGTAAGGACAGTAAGGGAAGGGAAAACAGTGAAAGAGCAAAGGATGGGAAGAGAGAGGAAGAAAAGAATAATGGCATAGATTCTTTCTCATTTCAGACCCATATTCTTGTACCTAACCGATTAAAATTGTTCCCACACAAATTCAAAACCAAACTGCACATTTTAATTGGTTGTACATTTCAAGACTTTGAAACTCACATAACATTCACCCATCCCCCCAGTGCTCATTCACCAAGTAACCATGGTAACTCCCTCTTAAACCAGCACACAGATCACAAGTTCATCATACTATGTTGCAAAAAAATCCATCAAGGCTGTTTGACCTCTCAATCTACTAGCTAATGAAATGCAATGCTTCTTTAAATGACTTTTTCTCAACCATTTAAATGACTTCTTACAGAAAAAAAGCATGCAGCCTAATTTTCAGTGAAGATTTTTAAGAAAGCACCAATCATTTCTGGTTTTTCAACTGCACTGATTCCCAAGCACTTTTTTTCATAATCAAACTGCCATTTCATTTCCACACTTCATCTGAATAGAAGCACATCTACCTTCAACATGCAAAAAGTCTGGTTTGTCGGTCATAGCTATGTCCACTGGAGTCAAAAATACGCAGCTAACAGAGGTATTTACAACCTAGATTTACCAAATGTGGACATTGTATGGATTTGACACAGAGGATTGAGAAGTCACCAATTGATACCATTGGTAAAATCCTTTATGCATTTACCACACCCTGACCTTATAATTGTGCACTGTGGTGGAAATGACCTAGGCACTTTGACTGGGGTAGGTCTGGAAATGCTTTTAAAGGACATCTTTGGGCAATTGATGTCACTTTTTCCAAGAACTGCCGTGGTATTTTCTAATATATGCCAAAGGCAAAAATGGAACTGGTCCAACCAATTTTGTCCACGGATTGAAAAAGCAAGGAAACATGTTAATAAATCAGTTTCTGCTTTCCTCAGAGACTATGGTATGGGTTCCATTTACCACAACAACTTGCGTTACAACATGCAAGGCATATATAGGAGAGATGGTGTGTATTTTACAGATGAGGGGAATAGAGTTTTCCTCTTGAATATAAGACTCTGCATTGGTACCTACTTGTAGGTACAAAAAACACCCACATAACACAACAGCTCTTTTCAGAGCTAACTTACCTCTAAACACTCTACTTTTTTTTTCACTCTATTTTTTTACACTGTTTTTCCCCTTGGTGCGCTCAGGGTGCGCCTATCAGAGAGCGTACCCAGGAACGCACCCAGCGCTTACCCCGCAAAAATTTAAAAAAAAAAGTTTTTTTGCCCTTCAGGGTCCTTCTAGGCCCTCCTCAGAAAACCTAGGGGGTCAGAGGGTGTCTACTCTGCCCCCTTTTAATTATATCCCCCTTTCTTTTTCACCTCTTGTGTCTCAATTCTACCGAGACACAAGATGGCGGACTCTCCAGACTGTTTAGAATGTTGACAGACACCCGACAGCCAATCAGCTTTCCGCTCGCGCACTCCCGTAGCGCGCCGGGTGCGCTCCCCGGTACGCGTACCGGTGAGTGCTCGGAGCGCGCCTATAGATATATATATGTTTTTGAAGTTAATTTTAACTACTGGAGCAATTTCCACCAAATATAGCAAAGGCACATCTGCGTAGAAACTTCCAGGGAAGGAGCGGAGCGGAGCTGGCCAAAATTTTGGAAAATTACACACAAATTCCTCAACCGGCGCCAGAGTTATTCTCAATAGAATGTTGCGGATTTCCTATGGTAGCCAATCCTAACTATAACTACCTACTGGCGACCGCCAGTAGGTAATATATATAATAATTAATATATATGTGTGTTTACCTTTTTTTTTTAAATTAAGTTTGTTATATTTATTAAAATGTATATTAAATCTAATTTATTATTAACATATTTAATATTTATTATTTTATTTTATATATGTATATACATATATATATATATATATATATATATATATATATATATATATATATATATATATATATATATATATATATATATATATATATATATATATATCTGTATTTAGTACAACTAAATTTATGACATCAATATTTTTCCTCAAAATTTCTGTACTTATCATTATAAATAGAGGATATCTATATTTTTGACATCAATATTTATAACTCTGTATTGTGGTATGGGGATATTTTAGGTGTCGATATTCTGTCAACTTAGAGCCAATGTTTGTGGTATTTATGCAGTTCTTAAAAGGCAATTCAGTGAAGACACAACACAAGAATAATCACAAACCAATTTAGAAAAAATAGAGGATATTTTAATAAATAAATTTGCACCAAAATAATAACAATTAAATCAGGCGAATTGGAGTAGAGTTTTTAAATTTTAAAGCAAAATAGCACCAAAAAGGGGTGAAGCGCCAATGGTGTGTATCTTGTTGTGTCAGACCAGGGCAAAGTTACAAGTTCAGGCTGACCACAACGAAGCACAAGTCAGGTCGGGGACCAGGTGTTGCCTACTAGGAGGTGTCAGGTTTTACCTTGGTTGGGGGGCTCTGTGGTCCAGCAATGTGAGGGTCTAAGTCACATTGTGTCAAGCCTGTGAAGCTGAAATCTGGAATTGAACTGTGCTGCCATTCAAAGCCCTTGTGTCTTCCTGAGACACGTTTTGTTAAATCAAGTGAAGCTGCTGATCAGGAGTTGCGAGGTGCTGTGATGCAAGGTCTTGACTCGATCTGCAGACGAAAAATAACAAGGACCCCCTGTTGATACAACTGAATATGTTATACAGGGAAAATAAACAATGTGAAAAATAACCATCAAGTATGATATCACCAGGGAGGTAACGACAACACAAGGCGCAACATACAAATTAAAAGTACAAAATTGTGCTTTATTATTAAGTATATGTACTCAGGATAAAACCATTGGGGTTCAAATATATAATCAATTTATACACTTGACCTATTCTAATTAAAAAACAACACTAATTGACAAACAAAATAAAAATATCAATGACACAATTAATAAATTCATAAAACAGTGGCAAACAATAACAATCTTCGACGCGCGTTTCGGCGTTTGAACAAGAACGCCTTCTTCAGGAGCCACAATTAAAGTCAGGAGATCGCGAGTTTTGACTTGTTTCCAAGTGATGGCTGGAACATAGGGGGACACTCTGTTTCTAAACGGGAGGGCAGTTGATGGACCCCAGTCCGTATCGATATATCCTACCAATCCAGCTAAAGTACTAGTATTAGTTAGCAAAATGTATTGCGGTCGCCCTGAATGGAGGCATCCAATCTTTAAAAGTGCTACAGAGTGTAACCCAAGAGGGTTGCTATTTTCAAAGCAGACGGCTCTTCATCGGTATAGCGCTCGTTACTTTGGGTAATTTCTTTTTTTAAAATAATAAAAACAGCAAAGGATCCAAAAGGATTATCTTTTCCAACGGCCGCGGGACGCCAGGAATCCATCGTTGGGAACGCCCGCGGGTTGATGTGAACGTTATATTCCTACTTATTCTCGATATCGTCAAGGGAACAGATCAACCGACTGTGGTCTCTTGTGACTTTTAATACCATCAACCCCTCTTACCATCTGCTGTTTTTATTATTTTAAAAAAAGAAATTACCCAAAGTAACGAGCGCTATACCGATGAAGAGCCGTCTGCTTTGAAAATAGCAACCCTCTTGGGTTACACTCTGTAGCACTTTTAAAGATTGGATGCCTCCATTCAGGGCGACCGCAATACATTTTGCTAACTAATACTAGTACTTTAGCTGGATTGGTAGGATATATCGATACGGACTGGGGTCCATCAACTGCCCTCCCGTTTAGAAACAGAGTGTCCCCCTATGTTCCAGCCATCACTTGGAAACAAGTCAAAACTCGCGATCTCCTGACTTTAATTGTGGCTCCTGAAGAAGGCGTTCTTGTTCAAACGCCGAAACGCGCGTCGAAGATTGTTATTGTTTGCCACTGTTTTATGAATTTATTAATTGTGTCATTGATATTTTTATTTTGTTTGTCAATTAGTGTTGTTTTTTAATTAGAATAGGTCAAGTGTATAAATTGATTATATATTTGAACCCCAATGGTTTTATCCTGAGTACATATACTTAATAATAAAGCACAATTTTGTACTTTTAATTTGTATGTTGCGCCTTGTGTTGTCGTTACCTCCCTGGTGATATCATACTTGATGGTTATTTTTCACCTTGACTCGATCTGCGCCATGTTGCCACAGCCCTCACATTTCCTTTGGAGCTCAGGAAGGGATGAGTACAACCACAGGGTCATCCTGCTCAGAAGAGGAATACCCTGCCCCATACCCAAAGCCCCTTTTTACCCTGTCTGGAAGGAATACACATCGCACCACAGAAGAGCTATTACCAGTCATGTGACCCTAAACATAGGAGGAAAGGCAAATTAGCATAAAGCTGGAAGAGTCTAACGGCCAACATAAAACGGGCTCAGTAAAAATAGCATAAGGAATGCAAAAAGTCCGAGGGAATACCGCACAAAAAGTGTCATGTATAGCAGTTACTCTAAAAATGAAAAGTACTTTAATGTACACATAGCTAGATATTGCTCACAAATTTAAAAATGCATGCAAAATTTCAGTGGGAATAAAAGTTAGGAATGACTCCTAAAGTACTGCATAGAAATGATGAGGATGCAACTAACGCATAAATTCTAATCACAAGGAGCAATGTTTTGCTGCGTTTTTTTTGGAGACATTAGTTAAATTATATGTTTTTTTAATATTAGAGCTTTAGTTATTTGTCAGTGTAGTTACCTCCCCGAGAAACATGTCAGTTCTTGACACAATATCAGATGTGTGCTATTCCACCTTAATGTCAACTCCAGAATATCATACTAAAAAGAAATAATGGCCAAGATATTGAGAACCAAAATAGTGACAAGGTAAATATATATAGGTAAATAAAAGTTTACCTTATTTAACTCAACATGCATGCACTTTGCAAAAAATGTATATATCTTTAAAGTATTGTAGCTGCGAAGTTAAAAATAGTACATCTATACTTACCTATCCGCACTTAGGGGTCCATTAAGATGTTGGGTGGTGCTGGCGGTGCGGAAAAATGCTTTTTTCCGCCCGCGAGCAGCGTTACTCACGTCTGCCATATTAATATGGGCAAACATAGCCCATTTCCCGTCCGCTGTGGTGCAATGCGTACCGCCATCAAAGTGCGCCCGCCACCGTGGTGGTGGCAGCCAATGGAGACTCACCGTCGTGCGGAATGACGCCCGCCCCGCTCCACAAATTATGATGCCCCAAACAAGCAGATGCACTGCAGCGGAGAAACCACCCAATCAAAGACGGCGGGAACTCGACAGCGGAGCACGAAACCAGAGTCCCAGTCCACACCACCCATCACGGCAGCCATGGACCCTGCTCTACACGTTTTTTCGGTAACGTACCTTCTACATCACCAGCAACTCAAGAACTGACGCCGCCGCAGGTATGCACTTACACAAACATGATACACAACCACATCAAACACCCTGGTGGGGACAGGAACACATCCACAAGGGCACCCACACATGAGCCACCTGCCACCAAGTCACATCTCTGCATCCTGGACATACATCTTCTGCGACCATGCAGCAGTGTCCCGGTCATGTCACCACAGCGATGATAAAAAGGAAATACATGTGCACAATGCAGAAGGCAGGGCCAGTGCCAGACATGGGCAGGGCACAAAGACCACATGGCCACACCTCCTCCCATCACACATTAGCACCTGTGCAACCCCATGCACATCAACAAGTCAGGTCAAACCACAACCTGCACCAGACAACAAATAACCAGGGAGACAGCCACTGCAGGAGTGGCTGCACATGAACACACAGCACAGTAGCACCGGGCCAGGGAAACACACACCCCACAACACCACCACACTCAAGGAAACAAAAATGAGTACAAGCACCAAATGAACACATACAAGGAACAAACATCCAAATGGAGACAGAGCCTGCATAGTCACACATACATACCACAGACTGACACACAGACACATACACACCCCAAAAGCCAACAGCAATGGAACACAACAAATAGGAAAGCCAACGTGGTATGCACACAAATGGAGACCATTGAGACACACAACAAGCATGTGTACATCAAATGCAAGACAAGGAACACAGAACACCCCTTCAGACCATCAAACCACACATGGCTGGTACAGGTAGTGAAGTCAAACCACAGACATCACAGTGCGACTACACAGGAAGACAGCAATGCAAACCATGTAAAATCCTTTATGCATTTACCACACCCTGACCTTATAATTGTGCACTGTGGTGGAAATGACCTAGGCACTTTGACTGGGGTAGGTCTGGAAATGCTTTTAAAGGACATCTTTGGGCAATTGATGTCACTTTTTCCAAGAACTGCCTTGGTATTTTCTAATATATGCCAAAGGCAAAAATGGAACTGGTCCAACCAATTTTGTCCACGGATTGAAAAAGCAAGGAAACATGTTAATAAATCAGTTTCTGCTTTCCTCAGAGACTATGGTATGGGTTCCATTTACCACAACAACTTGCGTTACAACATGCAAGGCATATATAGGAGAGATGGTGTGTATTTTACAGATGAGGGGAATAGAGTTTTCCTCTTGAATATAAGACTCTGCATTGGTACCTACTTGTAGGTACAAAAACACCCACATAACACAACAGCTCTTTTCAGAGCTAACTTACCTCTAAACACTCTACTTTTTTTTTACTCTATTTTTTTACACTGTTTTTCCCCTTGGTGCGCTCAGGGTGCGCCTATCAGAGAGCGTACCCAGGAACGCACCCAGCGCTTACCCCGCAAAAATTAAAAAAGAAAAAAAGTTTTTTTGCCCTTCAGGGTCCTTCTAGGCCCTCCTCAGAAAACCTAGGGGGTCAGAGGGTGTCTACTCTGCCCCCTTTTAATTATATCCCCCTTTCTTTTTCACCTCTTGTGTCTCGATTCTACCGAGACACAAGATGGCGGACTCTCCAGACTGTTTAGAATGTTGACAGACACCCGACAGCCAATCAGCTTTCTGCTGGCGCACTCCCGTAGCGCGCTGGGTGCACTCCCCGGTACGCGTACCGGTGAGTGCTCGGAGCGCGCCTATAGATATATATATGTTTTTGAAGTTAATTTTAACTACTGGAGCAATTTCCACCAAATATAGCAAAGGCACATCTGCGTAGAAACTTCCAGGGAAGGAGCGGAGCGGAGCTGGCCAAAATTTTGGAAAATTACACACAAATTCCTCAACCGGCGCCAGAGTTATTCTCAATAGAATGTTGCGGATTTCCTATGGTAGCCAATCCTAACTATAACTACCTACTGGCGACCGCCAGTAGGTAATATATATAATAATTAATATATATGTGTGTTTACTTTTTTTTAAATTAGGTTTGTTATATTTATTAAAATGTATATTAAATCTAATTTATTATTAACATATTTAATATTTATTATTTTATTTTATATATATATATATACATATATATATATATGTATATATATATATATACCTGTCTTTAGTACAACTAAATTTATGACATCAATATTTTTCCTCAAAATTTCTGTACTTATCATTATAAATAGAGGATATCTATATTTTTGACATCAATATTTATAACTCTGTATTGTGGTATGGGGATATTTTAGGTGTCGATATTCTGTCAACTTAGAGCCAATGTTTGTGGTATTTATGCAGTTCTTAAAAGGCAATTCAGTGAAGACACAACACAAGAATAATCACAAACCAATTTAGAAAAAATAGAGGATATTTTAATAAATAAATTTGCACCAAAATAATAACAATTAAATCAGGCGAATTGGAGTAATGAGTTTTTAAATTTTAAAGCAAAATAGCACCAAAAAGGGGTGAAGCGCCAATGGTGTGTATCTTGTTGTGTCAGACCAGGGCAAAGTTACAAGTTCAGGCTGACCACAACGAAGCACAAGTCAGGTCGGGGACCAGGTGTTGCCTACTAGGAGGTGTCAGGTTTTACCTTGGTTGGGGGGCTCTGTGGTCCTGCAATGTGAGGGTCTAAGTCACATTGTGTCAAGCCTGTGAAGCTGAAATCTGGAATTGAACTGTGCTGCCATTCAAAGCCCTTGTGTCTTCCTGAGACACGTTTTGTTAAATCAAGTGAAGCTGCTGATCAGGAGTTGCGAGGTGCTGTGATGCAAGGTCTTGACTCGATCTGCGCCATGTTGCCACAGCCCTCACATTTCCTTTGGAGCTCAGGAAGGGATGAGTACAACCACAGGGTCATCCTGCTCAGAAGAGGAATACCCTGCCCCATACCCAAAGCCCCTTTTTACCCTGTCTGGAAGGAATACACATCGCACCACAGAAGAGCTATTACCAGTCATGTGACCCTAAACATAGGAGGAAAGGCAAATTAGCATGAAGCTGGAAGAGTCTAACGGCCAACATAAAACGGGCTCAGTAAAAATAGCATAAGGAATGCAAAAAGTCCGAGGGAATACCGCACAAAAGGTGTCATGTATAGCAGTTACTCTAAAAATGAAAATTACTTTAATGTACACATAGCTAGATATTGCTCACAAATTTAAAAATGCATGCAAAATTTCAGTGGGAATAAAAGTTAGGAATGACTCCTAAAGTACTGCATAGAAATGATGAGGATGCAACTAACGCATAAATTCTAATCACACGGAGCAATGTTTTGCTGTGGTTTTTTTTGGAGACATTAGTTAAATTATATGTTTTTTTTATATTAGAGCTTTAGTTATTTGTCAGTGTAGTTACTTCCCGGAGAAACATGTCAGTTCTTGACACAATATCAGATGTGTGCTATTCCACCTTAATGTCAACTCCAGAATATCATACTAAAAAGATATAATGGCCAAGATATTGAGAACCAAAATAGTGACAAGGTAAATATATATAGGTAAATAAAAGTTTACCTTATTTAACTCAACATGCATGCACTTTGCAAAAAATGTATATATCTTTAAAGTATTGTAGCTGCGAAGTTAAAAATAGTACATCTATACTTACCTATCCTTACTTAGGGGTCCATTAAGATGTTGGGTGGTGCTGGCGGTGCGGAAAAATGCTGTTTTCCGCCCGCGAGCAGCGTTACTCACGTCTGCCATATTAATATGGGCAAACATAGCCCATTTCCCGTCCGCTGTGGTGCAATGCGTACCGCCATCAAAGTGCGCCCGCCACCGTGGTGGTGGCAGCCAATGGAGACTCACCGTCGTGCGGAATGACGCCCGCCCCGCTCCACAAATTATGATGCCCCAAACAAGCAGATGCACTGCAGCGGAGAAACCACCCAATCAAAGACGGCGGGAACTCGACAGCGGAGCACGAAACCAGAGTCCCAGTCCACACCACCCATCACGGCAGCCATGGACCCTGCTCTACACGTTTTTTCGGTAACGTACCTTCTACATCACCAGCAACTCAAGAACTGACGCCGCCGCAGGTATGCAATTACACAAACATTATACACAACCACATCAAACACCCTGGTGGGGACAGGAACACATCCACAAGGGCACCCACACATGAGCCACCTGCCACCAAGTCACACCTCTGCATCCTGGACATACATCTTCTGTGACCATGCAGCAGTGTCCCGGTCATGTCACCACAGCAATGATAAAAAGGAAATACATGTGCACAATGCAGAAGGCAGGGCCAGTGCCAGACATGGGCAGGGCACAAAGACCACATGGCCACACCTCCTCCCATCACACATTAGCACCTGTGCAACCCCATGCACATCAACAAGTCAGGTCAAACCACAACCTGCACCAGACAACAAACAACCAGGGAGACAGCCACTGCAGGAGTGGCTGCACATGAACACACAGCACAGTAGCACCGGGCCTGGGAAACACACACCCCACAACACCACCACACTCAAGGAAACAAAAATGAGTACAAGCACCAAATGAACACATACAAGGAACAAACATCCAAATGGAGACAGAGCCTGCATAGTCACACATAAATACCACAGACTGACACACAGACACATACACACCCCAAAAGCCAACAGCAATGGAACACAACAAATAGGAAAGCCAACGTGGTATGCACACAAATGGAGACCATTGAGACACACAACAAGCATGTGTACATCAAATGCAAGACAAGGAACACAGAACACCCCTTCAGACCATCAAACCACACATGGCTGGTACAGGTAGTGAAGTCAAACCACAGACATCACAGTGCGACTACACAGGAAGACAGCAATGCAAACCATGTAAAATCCTTTATGCATTTACCACACCCTGACCTTATAATTGTGCACTGTGGTGGAAATGACCTAGGCACTTTGACTGGGGTAGGTCTGGAAATGCTTTTAAAGGACATCTTTGGGCAATTGATGTCACTTTTTCCAAGAACTGCCTTGGTATTTTCTAATATATGCCAAAGGCAAAAATGGAACTGGTCCAACCAATTTTGTCCACGGATTGAAAAAGCAAGGAAACATGTTAATAAATCAGTTTCTGCTTTCCTCAGAGACTATGGTATGGGTTCCATTTACCACAACAACTTGCGTTACAACATGCAAGGCATATATAGGAGAGATGGTGTGTATTTTACAGATGAGGGGAATAGAGTTTTCCTCTTGAATATAAGACTCTGCATTGGTACCTACTTGTAGGTACAAAAAACACCCACATAACACAACAGCTCTTTTCAGAGCCAGCTTACCTCTAAACACTCTACTTTTTTTGTTTACTCTATTTTTTTACACTGTTTTTCCCCTTGGTGCGCTCAGGGTGCGCCTATCAGAGAGCGTACCCAGGAACGCACCCAGCGCTTACCCCGCAAAAATTTAAAAAAAAAAAAGTTTTTTTGCCCTTCAGGGTCCTTCTAGGCCCTCCTCAGAAAACCTAGGGGGTCAGAGGGTGTCTACTCTGCCCCCTTTTAATTATATCCCCCTTTCTTTTTCACCTCTTGTGTCTCGATTCTACCGAGACACAAGATGGCGGACTCTCCAGACTGTTTAGAATGTTGACAGACACCCGACAGCCAATCAGCTTTCCGCTCGCGCACTCCCGTAGCGCGCCGGGTGCGCTCCCCGGTACGCGTACCGGTGAGTGCTCGGAGCGCGCCTATAGATATATATATGTTTTTGAAGTTAATTTTAACTACTGGAGCAATTTCCACCAAATATAGCAAAGGCACATCTGCGTAGAAACTTCCAGGGAAGGAGCGGAGCGGAGCTGGCCAAAATTTTGGAAAATTACACACAAATTCCTCAACCGGCACCAGAGTTATTCTCAATAGAATGTTGCGGATTTCCTATGGTAGCCAATCCTAACTATAACTACCTACTGGCGACCGCCAGTAGGTAATATATATAATAATTAATATATATGTGTGTTTACCTTTTTTTTAAATTAAGTTTGTTATATTTATTAAAATGTATATTAAATCTAATTTATTATTAACATATTTAATATTTATTATTTTATTTTATATATATATATATACATATATATATATATATATATATATATATATATATATATATATATATATACCTGTATTTAGTACAACTAAATTTATGACATCAATATTTTTCCTCAAAATTTCTGTACTTATCATTATAAATAGAGGATATCTATATTTTTTACATCAATATTTATAACTCTGTATTGTGGTATGGGGATATTTTAGGTGTCGATATTCTGTCAACTTAGAGCCAATGTTTGTGGTATTTATGCAGTTCTTAAAAGGCAATTCAGTGAAGACACAACACAAGAATAATCACAAACCAATTTAGAAAAAATAGAGGATATTTTAATAAATAAATTTGCACCAAAATAATAACAATTAAATCAGGCGAATTGGAGTAATGAGTTTTTAAATTTTAAAGCAAAATAGCACCAAAAAGCGGTGAAGCGCCAATGGTGTGTATCTTGTTGTGTCAGACCAGGGCAAAGTTACAAGTTCAGGCTGACCACAACGAAGCACAAGTCAGGTCGGGGACCAGGTGTTGCCTACTAGGAGGTGTCAGGTTTTACCTTGGTTGGGGGGCTCTGTGGTCCAGCAATGTGAGGGTCTAAGTCACATTGTGTCAAGCCTGTGAAGCTGAAATCTGGAATTGAACTATGCTGCCATTCAAAGCCCTTGTGTCTTCCTGAGACACGTTTTGTTAAATCAAGTGAAGCTGCTGATCAGGAGTTGCGAGGTGCTGTGATGCAAGGTCTTGACTCGATCTGCGCCATGTTGCCATAGCCCTCACATTTCCTTTGGAGCTCAGGAAGGGATGAGTACAACCACAGGGTCATCCTGCTCAGAAGAGGAATACCCTGCCCCATACCCAAAGCCCCTTTTTACCCTGTCTGGAAGGAATACACATCGCACCACAGAAGAGCTATTACCAGTCATGTGACCCTAAACATAGGAGGAAAGGCAAATTACATAAAGCTGGAAGAGTCTAACGGCCAACATAAAACGGGCTCAGTAAAAATAGCATAAGGAATGCAAAAAGTCCGAGGGAATACCGCACAAAAGGTGTCATGTATAGCAGTTACTCTAAAAATGAAAAGTACTTTAATGTACACATAGCTAGATATTGCTCACAAATTTAAAAATGCATGCAAAATTTCAGTGGGAATAAAAGTTAGGAATGACTCCTAAAGTACTGCATAGAAATGATGAGGATGCAACTAACGCATAAATTCTAATCACAAGGAGCAATGTTTTGCTGTGGTTTTTTTGGAGACATTAGTTCAATTATATGTTTTTTTATATTAGAGCTTTAGTTATTTGTCAGTGTAGTTACCTCCCCGAGAAACATGTCAGTTCTTGACACAATATCAGATGTGTGCTATTCCACCTTAATGTCAACTCCAGAATATCATACTAAAAAGATATAATGGCCAAGATATTGAGAACCAAAATAGTGACAAGGTAAATATATATAGGTAAATAAAAGTTTACCTTATTTAACTCATCATGCATGCACTTTGCAAAAAATGTATATATCTTTAAAGTATTGTAGCTGCGAAGTTAAAAATAGTACATTTATACTTACCTATCCGCACTTAGGGGTCCATTAAGATGTTGGGTGGTACTGGCGGTGCGGAAAAATGCTTTTTTCCGCCCGCGAGCAGCGTTACTCACGTCTGCCATATTAATATGGGCAAACATAGCCCATTTCCCGTCCGCTGTGGTGCAATGCGTACCGCCATCAAAGTGCGCCCGCCACCGTGGTGGTGGCAGCCAATGGAGACTCACCGTCGTGCGGAATGACGCCCGCCCCGCTCCACAAATTATGATGCCCCAAACAAGCAGATGCACTGCAGCGGAGAAACCACCCAATCAAAGACGGCGGGAACTCGACAGCGGAGCACGAAACCAGAGTCCCAGTCCACACCACCCATCACGGCAGCCATGGACCCTGCTCTACACGTTTTTTCGGTAACGTACCTTCTACATCACCAGCAACTCAAGAACTGACGCCGCCGCAGGTATGCAATTACACAAACATGATACACAACCACATCAAACACCCTGGTGGGGACAGGAACACATCCACAAGGGCACCCACACATGAGCCACCTGCCACCAAGTCACACCTCTGCATCCTGGACATACATCTTCTGCGACCATGCAGCAGTGTCCCGGTCATGTCACCACAGCGATGATAAAAAGGAAATACATGTGCACAATGCAGAAGGCAGGGCCAGTGCCAGACATGGGCAGGGCACAAAGACCACATGGCCACACCTCCTCCCATCACACATTAGCACCTGTGCAACCCCATGCACATCAACAAGTCAGGTCAAACCACAACCTGCACCAGACAACAAACAACCAGGGAGACAGCCACTGCAGGAGTGGCTGCACATGAACACACAGCACAGTAGCACCGGGCCAGGGAAACACACACCCCACAACACCACCACACTCAAGGAAACAAAAATAAGTACAAGCACCAAATGAACACATACAAGGAACACACATCCAAATGGAGACAGAGCCTGCATAGTCACACATACATACCACAGACTGACACACAGACACATACACACCCCAAAAGCCAACAGCAATGGAACACAACAAATAGGAAAGCCAACGTGGTATGCACACAAATGGAGACCATTGAGACACACAACAAGCATGTGTACATCAAATGCAAGACAAGGAACACAGAACACCCCTTCAGACCATCAAACCACACATGGCTGGTACAGGTAGTGAAGTCAAACCACAGACATCACAGTGCGACTACACAGGAAGACAGCAATGCAAACCATGTATAGGCACAAGGATGAAAGTAAGGCCCTGAAGTTGAACTGTGAACAGCCACTTGTGTATACAACTACTTCACAGAAGTTCGCCAGCAGCACAACACACAGGGCCAATTGACACACTCCATGACTGCCAAACACCAGGAGGAATGCACACACATACCCCCCTCACACCAGCAGCACAAAACACCAGTGACACTGAAGGCTGGCAATACTTGCCAGTCTATAAACACCCAAACAATCACACACCCTGGGGGTAGCCACAAACATCACACACACACACAGGGATGCCAGAACAAATGTCTGCATAAAAACAACAGACAAACACATAACCCAACAGAATCACAAACAGCAACACAACAACAAAAAAGACATGCCCTGTGCAGCCAAACTGTGGAAAGGCAATGGGAGCACAGACACAACAAGAGTGCACAACCTCATCAGTCAGGAACAATGCACAGACGACATACCAAAACACACACAAGAAGTGCACCATCACAGAACAACACAGCCACATCAAATAAACATCAGATGCACAGAGCAAACATAGCAGGACATCAGGGGGTGCACACCAGGCAATGACTAGGCAAAATACAGACACAGCACTGCATGCACCATAAGCAGTGTGTGCACACCAAGCATACCAGCCACACAGAGACATGAGTGACACAACATCAACCCCCACAGCACAAATCAGCACAGCACACAGACTACAGCACACCCAGGAAGTGAAGCAATACCACAGCCAACACCCATACATTCAACACAACAACAGTAGACCCACAAGTCTGGGATACAAAGGAGGAATCAACTTGACCAGAGGACTGGGCAGCACACACAGTTGAACAGCAGATGAGCAACCCTGACTGCCAAACAGCACGACAACATCACAAACAATTGGGGAAATATCCTGAGTGACACAGTGCTCCTGGCCAGAGAACTGCATCACAAAGCACAGTGTCACAAATGAAGTGATGAGGAGGCACACACACATGTGAATCAAGGGGACAGCTGACGTCTAAGTGAAGTGTACTGCATGTCAGTAGTGGACATGGCAGGAGTGCACCATACACAAATAAAGGGAGTGCAGACCCACAATGGGTAGGCATCTGAAGCACAGATAGGGGATGGCATGACACCACACACAACATGCCCCACTGGAGGCAAAAAGGCACCATGTGACAGCAATGCATGAGAAAACACAACCACAGTGGTAGTGTGGAGCAGCAGGTCTGCACAGTTTCCACAAACAGTTTCAAGACACAGGGATGATCAACAAAACACACTCTTCATACTCACAAGTGACAAAACAACAAGTAGGAGTCAGACAGAACAGCATGGACACACCAACACACTGCACAGTGCACAACAAACAACTCACACATGCATACAACCACATCCACAGGACTGGACAATACAAACAACAGGCACCCAACTCCTGGGTAACAAATGTGTGTAGTTGACAATGCAGAGGCACACACACACATCAACACTCCCTACAATGTCACCCCCTGCACACTGTACACTTCTTGACTGCCCAAGAGCACACATCTAAAGTAGGGCATGGAACCAGGATGACTGGCCATCACAAGATGACCACACACATACACTGGCCAGCCTCCCTGCAAACCTGTGGATATAATCACACTCTTTGCTGGCAGTGCCCCCCAACCTGACATGTGAAGAATACAGCTAACATTAATAAATAATGAAAATGACAACTGCATTACATATACAATTGACATCATAGACACCACAAGTATCAGAGTCAGGAAGAACTGAAGTCCCTGTCACCCCTGTAAAATAAAGAGTAAGTGAGCCAAGACATTGGCAATGTTGAAGTGGCACACAGAGCATGGGGCACAGTAAACCATTTACACACACCAAAATAACTGTATTCAGTAAGGACACTGACAAAACAGACAACAGGAGTATTTATCTGTATTCACATATTGCACAGATAGGCACCAAGAGTAGAGAAGACCAAGGCACAAAATGCCCATGAGAATCTGCACAGGCAAGGGCAAAACAGGTAGACCAGTTGCCAATGCAGGGAGCACAGCATGTCCATGAGAATCTGCACAGGGACTAGTTCAACACAGCAAAGAGCAACAAGGCTAGTGGCCAAAACGAATTGCAGAGCATGTCCATGAGAAGCTGCACAGGCAAGGTCAAAACGGCAAGGCCAGTGGTCAGTCCAGAGTACAGAGTGAGTAAATGAGAATCTGCACTGGCAAGGGCAAAACAGCAGTGATCAACAAGGCCAGTGTCCAGAGCAAAGTGCAGAGCAAGTACATGAGAAGCTGCTCAGGCAAGGGCAAAACAGCAGTGATCAAAAAGGCCAGTGTCCAGGGCAAAGTGCAAAGCGAGTACATGAGAAGCTTCACAGGCAAGATCAAAACAACAGTGAAGGACAAGGCCAGTGTCCAGGACAAAGTGCAGAGTATGTCCATGAGACTCTGCACAGGCAAGGGCAGAACAGCAAGGCCAGTGGCTAGCCCAGGGCGCAGAGCGAGTACATGAGAAGCTGCACAGACAAGGGCAAAAAAGCAGTGAGGGACAAGGCCAGTGGGCATGGCAAAGTGCAGAGTGAGTACATGAGAATCTGCACAGGCAAGGGCAAACAGCAGGGAACAACAAGGCCAGTGTCCATGGCAAAGTGCAAAGTGAGTACACGAGAAGCTGCACAGGCAAGGGCAAAACAGCAGAGATCAACAAGGCCAGTGTCCAGGGCAAAGTGCAGAGCGAGTACACGAGAAGCTGCACAGGCATGGGCAAAACAGCAGAGATCAACAAGGTCAGTGTCCAGGGCAAGGTTCAGAGTGAGTACATGAGAAGCTACACAGGCAAGGGAAAAACAGCAGAGAACACCAAGGCCAGTGTCTATTGCCAAGTTCAGAGAGAGTACATGAGAAGCTGCATGGGGAATGTCTGCAACTGTACCTTTCCATGGTCAGCAACACAGCCAGGGGGTAACATTGGGCAGTACAGGCCCACCTGTATGAGAGACAGGTATGTGAGGGTGACTACCACTCAGACTTGGCTGTCACGCAGACTGGGAGCTAGCTGTGTGTCGAGGACTGTTGGAGCACTTGACCGGGGAGAGTGGCCCAGCTGAGGTAGAGCTATCAGTGGTTTCGCAAGTTAGAGGGATGCTGGACCAGGTGATGTAGTGGCACATGGAGATGGAGTCAAGCTGACATGAGACACAGTGTGACTGGGAGATTGTGGAGGGGTGCCTTTCCACTTCTTGGGGAGTCTAAATGGCCTCACTGTCTTAGTAGGAGTGGGAGGTGGGGCGGACACACCAGGCACACTCTTCCCCAAAGCTGCATCAGGTGCAGATGCTTGCACTCCCTCTGGGGATGTGCTGGATCCAGCAGAGCGCTTTGCCTTGTTTCG
Organism: Lissotriton helveticus; assembly: GCF_964261635.1. Lineage (NCBI taxonomy): Eukaryota > Metazoa > Chordata > Amphibia > Caudata > Salamandridae > Lissotriton > Lissotriton helveticus. The sequence continues at coordinate 1,620,589,701 of NC_136061.1, forward strand.
CCTTTGCCCCTCCATCTCCTGTTTACCAGGTGTTACCCCTACAGTGCCCTCCTTCCCCTGCTTCACTGGGCTTGAAATGGGAGTCGAGGTGGTGGGTGGATCTGCCTTGGAGCCCTTCTTAGGTGTACCCTTGCCATGCACCATCTCCTCAGTGGGCACAGAGACAGTATGCTTCTCTTTCAAGATGCTTTAGGGACAGGAGAGTCCTAAGCTGGGGATGCCTATGAGGCATGTGAGCCTGAGGTTTGCTTCTTTGCTTTTTGGGCTTTGCTGTCACCTGACCGGCTTTTGTCTTTGAGGTCTGCGGTGGGTTTGGTCTTCTGTGGGGATGGTGTCTGCGGCTAGGACTGGTTGGGTTGTTGCTGCTGTGTGCTTTGTGTGCTGTATCATAACTTTGAGGTCTGTGGAACGAGTTCACTATCATCAGCCCTGGCCACTACCAGGGCGGTGGACATAGGGACCGGAGTTGGGCTGGGAGTATGTGCCTGTTGAAGGGCAGATGTCACTGTGGAGGACACAGCCTGGACAGTCCGGTGCAACCCACCCACGTCTGAATGTATGCCCGCCATGAAAGCAACCACCTGGGCCAATTGTTTGTCATGGTCAAAGAAGGCATTGAGGAGAGACGTCTGGCCTACACACAGCCAGCGCAAAAGCTCCACAGGCATCAGGAGGGACAGGGGCAGGGGTAGCGGTGCCAGGAGTGAAGGAAACTCTTCCCCTCTTACTGAGGCAGACATGGGCAGCAACAGAGAAAGTGGCTGGGAGGATGGGCACTGGCCGCTGTGTGGTTGAAGATGATGCAGAGTCCCCGTTCCCGGTGCCCGCCAACATGGATGCATCCCCGCTGGTGTTTGATAATATGGTATTTTGTGTCTCAGGCTAGAATTCCTCCAGCACACTCCTGTCCCCCTCTGAGGCGCTGGTGAAATCAGTGTCACTGGGCTCCTGTGCAGCTGTTGTGCTAGTTTCACACCCACTGGTGTCCGGCTCCTGTCCCTCAGTGACCACAGGAGATTTTGCATGAGAGAGAGAGATGTAGGATCAGGTCAGTGGCAGCAACAGAACAAACATATGCAAGCAATGCATTACAAAAGATGACCAAATCTACATGTTGCACACCACCCTGTGCAATCACATCGCTGCAACTCACTATATAGACTCAAACAGTGCGTGCCTCTATTCACCCAGACACTCAACTAGCTCTGCGCACACCTAGGGACATTTTATGTGACAATTGTATAATAAATTTGCAACAGATCTAATGTCAGTTAGTTTTTGTTATATTTAAATGTATTCTTTCCGCTATATTTGGTTTAGGAGTATTCTGATCTCTGACACTAGAGCGAATGAAGGGTGTTTGCATTAATACATTATCACAAAAAAAATGTTAACACATCCCAAGGGGCCTTTTTCTTTGTTGATTCCCCAGACTACCCCAATGCAGAAGAAACCTGAAGAGCACAACTCAGACTGCAACGGGAATGCACACCATGGAAAATTCCCTTTGTAGGTACAGGTAGGGCAAATGTGTGCCACTGGCACCCAGCCCAGCATCCACTTACATGCCACTGCATCACACCACCAACATCACATAGGCCAGCGCCGGCACAGGCTCTAAACACATGCGGCCACTCCCAGCCAAAGTCACCCTCTCCAAATACTCGCCCCTGGCTTGCTGCTGATGCTCCTTCAAACGTGCATCCAGCTCAGGCTGAGTCAGCGCCACGATGCGGCCCATAAGGGGTATCATGCTTTACCGTGCCAAACGCCCAGTGCGAGGAAGCAGCCCCAAGGTCATCTCCGCCACGTTCTTTGCCAGCTGGTTGATGTTGTCCCACCTCTTGTGGCAATGGGGGTGCTGTCGGTTAGAGACCCCCAGAGCTCGCACCTTGGTTGCAATGGCCCTCCACACAGCCTTACGCTGGTGTACCTTGAGCTGTAGGCATGGGAAAAAAGAGGTGGACATTTTCAGTGACACAGTGTAATGTACCAACATTTGTCAATGTAGCAGCAAGATACAAACTCATCACAAATGCAATGATATGTCTATCAGAGACTAGAGTACAACTCACATGGGACATGCATGGGAAAAGCTGAAGAAAATGCATGCAGTTGTGAGGGGGAACACAGTCCCTGCACATATCACACACATGCCGGATGCCAGTACTGAAACCCCTATGTGGCCTGCCCACATATCCCGTTTATTAATGAGTTGAGCAACACATACATCACATGTCAACCTGTGTCTGGGGGTGGACTCACTGTGTCCGAGACTGCGCAGCCTTCAATGTCCCTGTCCTGTGAATAGATATCTGTGTCATGGGTGTCACATTGAGGGACGTGGACTCACAAATAGAAATTCCTCAACTCGAGACAGGTTGTATGCAATCTACATTGCTGAGATGGCACATAGCTGGAGTGCAATGAGAAAATACTGATGTAATACACTGTAAGTGAAGTGATGTGTCCTTGTCTCTGTGGGCGAGCACTGTGCTGGCCAGCTGGGCTCACACTGAGATGGACAACAGGGGCACACACAGCCATTCAGCCAAGCAATCACTGTCCTGACTCCTGCATGAACAACCTTCTGCATCACCTTATGGCTCACAACACGACACAACACAGGCCACTCATACCTACATCTACAGGCAGGGAAACCTGTGACATCGGGGGACACACCTTCACCCTGGAGACAGCATTTTTGGCAGTGCATGACACAACCCCACACTCTCAGGCACATACTGCATCAGTCCAACTACATGTGTCCCCCCCCTTGCGCTACACCTCCACTTTTGAGGACTTACCACAACATTTGGGGCACCATATAGCCTTGGATACTGTGTGAGCACCTCATCCACCAGGACCTCCAGCTCCTCGCTTGTGAATGGACTGGCACGGGTCTTCTTTGTCCTTGCGATCATTGTGGACATGGAACAACTGCGGCGGAATTGGGTGGTGATGGGTTTCTGGCAGCAGGCTCTGGAGGCAGTAGCAGCAGATGAGGGGTCTCAGGCAGCAGTCCCTAGAGGCAGCAGCAGATGAGCGGTTTCAGGCAGCAGGCTCTGGAGGAAGCAGCAGATGAGGGCTCACAGGCAGCAGGCTCTGGAGGCAGCAGCAGATGAGGGGTCTCAGACAGCTGTCCCTGGAGGCAGCAGCAGATGAGGGGTTTCAGGCAGCAGGCTCTGGGATCTGTGGAATTGTGAGGCTCCCTCCCACACATATATAGCCCCCTGGGGTAATTTTAAAGGTGGCAAGCTGCAGCAATTGGTGGCCCAGGTCTGCCTCTTTCAAATGCATCCAATGACCGCCTCCACGGTGACGAAGCACGCCTACGACAATTTTCAACATTGCATAATGCAACCGCAAACCACATTCCTATTGGTTGTAAGGGCATACTCCATGGTGGTGACACACCACAGGGGCCTGGGGCGCGCTACCAAGATGCGATGGTGCCTCTTTCAAATGCATCCAATGACCGCCTCCACAGTGGCAGAGCATGCCTACTGCGATTTTAAAAATTGCATCATGCCACCGCATTCCACGTTCCCATTGGCTGTTAGGACATGCTCCATGGCGGTGACACACCACAGGGGCCCGGTGCACGCTACAGCGATGGTGCTTCTTTCAAATGCATCTAATGACCGCCTCCACGGTGGCAGAGCATGCCTACTGCGATTTTAAAAATTGCATCATGCCAACGCAATCCACGTTCCCATTGGCTGTTAGGACATGCTCCATGGCGGTGACACACCGCAGGGGCCCGGTGAACGCTACCGCGATGGTGCATCTTTCAAATGCATCCAATGACCGCCATCACGGTGGCAGAGCACACCTACCGCCATTTTCAAAATTGCATCATGCCAACGCAATCCACGTTCCCATTGGCTGTTAGGACATGCTCCATGGCGGTGACACACCGCTGGGGCCAGGTGGTCGCTACCGCGATTTGGGGGGCGGAGCATGCCGGCCGCCATTTGGGCATATCTCCATGCCTATCACTACAGCACTTTTGTGAATGGGGGGTGCTGGTGACACACCGCCGGGGCTAGGTGGTCGCTACCACAATTTGGGTGGCGGAGCATGCCTGCCGCCATTTGGGCATATGTCCATGCCTATCACTACCGCACTTGTGTGAATGAAGGGTGCTGGTGATACACCGCTGGGGCCAGGCGGTAGCTACCGTGATTTGGGTGGCAGACCATGCCCGCCGCCATTTGGGTATGTCTCCACGCCTATCACTACCGCACTTGTGTGAATGGAGGGTGCTGGTGACACACCGCTGGAGCCAGGCATTTGCTACCGTAATTTGGGTGCCTTACAATGGCAATGGCCACCTGGCACATATCAACAGTGTACAGTGGCCACATGGTCAATGGCACATCATTGTGCACATGATGCCAATGTTCCATTTACTCAACTGATGACTACACATGCCATGTTTGTGTATGTGATACATAGATTGGCCTGTATTCCCTCACATGTCACTTATGAATTTGATGGTCGATGAGGCAGGACAGTGTTGTTCTGAACTATACAATGTGTACACATGTCAATGTGTTGAGGTGCAGTGACAATCACAGCAATGCTCATCTTAATGAATGATGTAGTTTTGTGCATGGCCTCTCATATCTCTCATGCACACAATCGTCATTTCTGCACCAACTGTAGTCATTGTGCTGTGGATGTGTGCCAGGTTGAATTGACGCATTAAGGGGTGACAGGTACAGCAGCTAGGTATGAGACAGCTAGGTATGATTTGTTACACATATGCTGGATGCTGTACTCCCAAGCGTGCCCATGTTTAATGTGGCCATATCCCTATGTGCAATTACATTGACCAAGGTGGTGTTTGAGGTACTTTTTTTGTGTAAATTGACAGGTGTGCCCTTTGTGAAGATGAAGGTGTCCTTTCATGTTAGCTGGTCTATAGCTCAATTTCGATGGCAGTCATTGTTGGCGTTGTTTCATCCAGAACGTGAGATGCTGTGCCCATCTCATGATGTATTGCATTGACATGTGTCCTCTTTCATTTCAACTAGGAGGAGCCTGCTTCTTGACAGTGCTGGAGGACATGGAGGATGTTGTGATCATCCTCAAATTCCATCTGGATGGAGCCACCCTAAAAACCCTTTGTGATATGTGGTAGCCCCACCTGCAGCCTCGCCAGACATATCCAACAGCTTTCCCCCCAATTTATAAGGTGTTGCCAGCCCTGCATTTTTTTGCCACTGGATCGTTCCAGTAGACAGTAGCCAGCGCTGGTGGGATGTCACAACCAATGTTCAGCATGGTGCTGCATGATTTTCTGTCCACCATGATGATATACAAGGACAGATATATCCATTTCCCCAAGGGTGCTGAATTGCCAGCAGTGAAGGGAGACTTCTATCCCCTTGGGCACATCCCCCATGTTGTTGGTACCATAGATTGCACGCATGTTCGTCTATGGCCACCACAGGCAAGTGAGCACATTTACAGGAATCGAAAACATTACCACTCCATAAATGCATAAGTGGTGTGCCTGGCAGATATGATCATCTCCCACACATGTGCCAGATTCCCAGGCTCAGCCCATGACTTCTACATCCTGCGTAACAGCATTGTGCCCCAGCTAATGGCTACTCTGCTTCCCATGCGTCCATGGATTGTGGGTAAGTATTCCTAGTCGTATAGCATGCTGGGTGTGTGACCTGCTGCTCTCTGCCTCAGCGACATTGCGATGTCTGTTTGTGTTTGTCATGCATAGGTGACTCTGCATATCCCAACCGTCCCTGGTTGCTGAGCCCACTGCGGAATCTCAGGAACCCGGCTGAAGTCCGCTAAAATGGTGCCCATGGAAGGACACGTTGTGTGGTGGAGCGTGCTTTTGGTCTGCTCAAGTAACGTTTCAGCTGCCTGGACAAGAGCGGAGGTGCACTTGCATACTCGCCCAGGAATGTATGTGAAATTGTAGTGGCATGCTGCATGCTCCACAACCTAGCAATTTGCAAGGAGATTCCCCTGCTCCTGGATGATGATGAGGACCGAAGGCCCCCACTTATAAAACAACCAGTGTCCAGTGATGAGGACAGTGGAGAGGAGGAAGGTGTTAACCTGCGTCAACAGCTTATCACCCGGTACTTCACTTAAAGGTGGGTGACAATGTACAACATAACCATTGTTTGATTATATTGCTGCTGTTGTGAAGGGGTATGTGAGAATTGTAACAGCAGCTAGTTGTAGACTGAGCAGTGGTTGGCAATGTTTCCCGGACATTTGAGGACATCTACAGGGCGTGTATGTTGACACTTGTTGCCCATTTTGACGTGTGCATGTTGGCTTATCTTGATGGGGGTGTTGTGAGTTGTCTGTGATGCCACACCCAGACCAGTGAATGTTGTTCTGTTGTGCTTCCCTTGGAGCCTTCAGTCTCCTGGTACATTGTAATCATGGTGAAGACTGTACATCCTGGAATAATCACGGAGCTGACACAACATGTATATGTAAGGCGTGTTTATTTACAATGGGGACATGTAACAGGGGGTGGATATCTACACTGAGGTGATTGGTTAGGCAAAGAGTTGACAGTCATTTTACATGAGGTAATCAGGTAGTCACCACATGGATGTGGCGACCCAGTCCAACTGACAGATGCCATTTACAAGGCAGTGTGGGGAAGGACAGTCCAAAGAGTTAATGCAGTGGTGAAGAGGGTTGCCATCAGGGCTGGGTCTGTGACTGGCGTGTGGCAGGTGCTTTGCCTCCAGATACTCCCAGGGACTTCTAAGGATGGCCCCTTCGTCGCTTGGGCGGGGGGCCCTGCTGCAGGGCCAGTGGGGTCTGAGGACTCAACCCTCTCTGTAGGCGCAGAAGAGGATGGTGAACTGTCATCCTGCAGCCCACCAGAGGGAGGGGGAGGTGTTGTTTGTGGCGCTGGACTGTCCCTCAGTACCGCCACTTGCTGGCCGAAAAGGTCCACAATTAGTCCCATGCGGGTGTCGGTGGACCTCATCAGCAGGTTGAGCTTGCTTAACAGTTCGTCCGACCGGCCCATTTGTCCCTGGGCCTGTTCATAAACGCCAAGGACTCTGGTGGTGTGGTCCAGGGATTGGGTACCAGCCTCCTGGTGTCTGTGGGTGACCCTGCCCATCCCACCTACCCTGCTGCCACGGACCTGTTGCCTCACCACTGTGTGCACCTGCAGCCTCTCCCTGGCATCCTCAGTCGGTGGTGTTGGGTGTTCCTCCTCTGGCACAGGGAAGGTGTGACAGCACTGGTGGTGGTTGTGGTAGCGGTGGACGCAAGGGCCATAACAGCAGGGGTCTGCAGTGAAGTTGTTATTGCTGCAGATATGGTGGGGGGATGATGGGGTCCTTGGGTCTGTTGCTCCCTGGCACACCATATGGGCCGGCTTAGAGATCATTGTCATTAGGATCCTGGGAGTCAACATCCAAGAGTCCTTGTACCGGGGGGAGACTGGCTTTGCAGGTTGCTAGTGTTGTCCTCTGCAGTGAGTTCTTGGTCACCTGTGGATCAGATGGGAAATGGCCATTGTAGTGCACCGCACAAGCTCTCTGTTAGCTCTGTGTTATTCACTGTTTGTATACTGCACAATTGACTGATTATCACATTGATTTCTCTGTTCACTACTCTGCCTCCTGACATGATGCAGTGGTACATGCATTACCTGTCCATGGTTTGAGGTGTCAATGCATACAATGCGACCCGTGCATGATTTATGATTACAGGGACCTGTTGCCATCTAGGGACTGGCACAAAATGTTTTTCATTGAGGACTCTGTAGATTAGTCTGAACTGGCAGACGTTTATATCTGGGCATGGACTGGCCATTGTCATCTCCTGCATATCTTTGTCATGTCATGTGCATATCTTGATTTGTACCACCACACATGCTTTCTTATTTTTTTATTGGTCCTTGTTTCTCTGGACTCAGGGCAATGCACATGTCAATGGGTGCTGTGCATGTTTGTGCCCAGACTTTATTCTATATCCTGCATTGGTGTGTGACACTTTAGTAGCTGTGACCGTTTCCTTTGCCTAGCTGTGTGCACACTGTGCATGGCAATGGGCTAGGTGTGCATAGTTGTGCAATGAGAGGGCAGGTGTTGTCATCAGGCACCATTTCTTTTGTGACAAATGTCTGGGTGAACGTACTGGCTACTTACCTGTTACGGGCTCACATTTGTCTTTGTAATGTGACACAACTGTGTGTGCATGGTGGAAGCTTACATCCTGCTCAGTGGTTTCACAAGACAGAATGACATGTCTACATACCTATTAGTTTGTTTGAGGTGGGCCATGCTATGCCACATGCATCTTGGTGGTATGGAGTGCTCCATCCTGCTGGGCTGTGGGACAAGGGTGCATGGTGGGAGTGGTAGTACAGGCCTCCCACACCCAGCTATCCTCCCAGGGAAGATGGCTATCTACCTGTATGTTTTTAGGTGTATTGCAATGGCTTCCATCTGCTTCTGGGTGGGGTGAGGTGAGTGCTCCATCCTGCTGGGCTGTGGGACAAGGGTGCTTGGTGGGAGTAGTGACACAGGCACCCCACCTCCAGACACCCTCCCAGGGAAGATAGCTACCTACCTGTAAGTTTGTTAGGTGTAGTGCAATGGCTCCCAACTGTTTCTGGGTGGGGTGGGGGAGTGTTCTATCTTGCTGGGCTGTGGGCCAGGGGGCAGGTGGGAGTGGTAGTACAGGCCTCCCACACCCAGCCCCCTCCCCCCCGGGAAGATGGCTACCTAGCTTTTAGGCCAGGGTGAACAATACAATGGCTGCAGACTGCTTCTTGGTTGGTGTGGAGTGCTCTATCCTGCTGAGGTGTGGGGCAGGGGGCATGGTGGGAGTAGTTGTACAGGCCTCCAACACCCAGACACCCTCCCAGGGAAGATGGCTACCTACCTGTAAGTGTGTTAGGTGTACTGCAATGGCTTCCAACTGCTTCTGGATGGGGTGGGGGGAGTGCTCCATCCCGATGGGCTGTGGGACAAGGGTGCACAGTGGGAGTAGAAGTGCAGGCCTCCCTCTCCCAAATAGCCCTCCCAGGGAAGTTGGCTATCTAGCTGTTAGGTCAGGGTGAACAATACAATGGACGCAGCCTGCTTCTTGGTTGGTGTGCAGTGCTCCATCCTGCTGAGGTATGGGGCAGGGGGCATGGTGGGAGTTGTAGTACAGGCCTCCCACACGCAAAAACTCTCCCAGGATAGATGGCTACCTGCCTGTAAGTTTAATGAGGGTTGTGTAATGGCTCACACATGCTTCTGGGTGGGGTGGTGGGAGTGCTCCATCCTGCTAGGCTGTAGGACATGGGTGAATGGTGGGAGTAGTGGTACAGGCCTCCCACACACAGACACCCACCTAGGAAAGATGGCTACCTACCTGTAAGTTTGTTAGGTGTGCTGCAATGGCTTCCAATTGTTTCTGGGTGGGGTGGGGGAGTGCTCCATCTTGCTGATACTGTGGGACTTGGGGCATGATGGGATATGTAGTGCTGGCTGCCTGTACACATGCCCCCATGGTAATGTTGGTGGCTACGTTTGGGGTGATTGGAGTGGGTGAATGTTGGATCTGTGAGACATGTTTTTGGGAGTGTGTGGTGCAGATAAATGGTATTTGTCCTAGGTAGTGTAGTTTTGTAGTTGAGCAAGACAGTACATATCAGTGTGGTGGTAGTCATTTGTTTGTACTTACCAGCCTCCACTCCCCCGGCTACTCCTGTGAGACTCTCTGGATGCAGTATGGCAAGCACCTTCTCCTCCCATGGTGTGAATGGTTTTGGTGGAATGGGAGGGCCCAGTCCTCTCAGCCAGCTCACAGTTCTTGCATCTCCTCTCTTTGACAACCCTCTTCAGATCCTGCTGATAGAGCGCGCGAGGCCACCCGACCAATAGTTTTCGCCGTTTCCGGCTTCAGGGCCCATATACTTTTCAAATCACCATATACATCGATCAGGTGACTTCACGAGCTCTACCAAGTTGGTGTGTGTGTGTTCCCTGCTACCAATTTTCGGTGCACCCGACTTACCATCCACCGATGCGGGTGCCTAATGACCACAATGAATCAGGGAGCTAGCTGTAAGGAAAGGCAGCAAAATACAAACCCAACCAATAACATTCAAGTACTGTTTAAATGACCACGGACAACTGGAAGTTTTAAAATGTTTATCTAAAGTTCATTATTTTCTTGCATGAGGTACAATAAAACAAGGCAATCAATAACCAAGATAACGTAAATCACATAGGCATAAAGAAATAATGACAGAGTAATCATCAAAGTACTAATAAAATGTAACGAGAAAAGATACTATGCAAGTCAGTATTATCTAAACAGGGATAGCCTAAGTGTGAGTGACTATAGGAGAGCTTATAATGAATAACACGCTTCACTTAAGGTGAAGGGGCCTTTGAACAATCTAGGCAACGAAGTTCTAGACCATATCAGGAAATGACACACTGCTATGCAAAATATAATTTCTAACAAATGAGAAGACATAGGAATAAACTTATGGAAAATATAAATGACTTTCAATAGTTGCAGAAAGGCATGGAAAATATCACATATGCAATGTTGAACTTTATTAAAGCAAAAGTTAGAAATTCAGAAGGTGCAAGAATTTCAAGAGGTTCAGAGCAATATTTACCTAGAAAGGTGTGGAAACCAAACCCTGGCCACGGGTCGGTTAAGGACAGGAAACCCTCAAGGAAGGATACCCCTCAAGGACGGCAGGTGCAGAATGGACACCCAGGACAGGACAGGATACCCTCGGAATAGGAATCAGGACAGGACCCTCAGGACAGGACAGCAAACCCTCAGGACAGGACCCTCTTCAGGACAGGACCCTCTTCAGGACAGGACCCTCTTCAGGACAGGACCCTCTTCAGGACAGGACCGGAACCCACAGTTCGGAAGCAACGCCTGCGCTCCACCCGCTCTGCAGCTATCGATCAAGACCCCGATTGGGTCAGCGAACTCCCAGCTAAGTGCTTTGCCAGCACTTTAAGGTTCAGTAGAACCTCAGTCTATGGTCAAATTCGGACAGAGTGCTTGCAGCGCTCTGTATCTTCAGTCACCTATTGAGTGCGTTGGGTCAGTGACAGGTCAGCTAAACCAGACAAGTCGGACGGTTCACTAGGTGAACCCAGGGTAGATATACAGTTTGGGGACAGTGTACCACCCCCCAATGTTGCAAAGTGTCAAAATCCCTCAATTTGGATTGGTCCTAAGGTAGGATTTGGGTAACACACCAATCAGAACAGTCTATTTGTATGCCACATTAACATTTTCTGGTACCGCCTATTGAGATAGGGGTTCCCATGAGAGACTACACGGCAAGCAGCAATACATTTACATTGTAACATATAATAAGCCACATTCGCTGTTCTCGCAGGGCAGAGGTGACTTTCTCAGGAGCATCTTGCCCATCACTGCCAACTGGCGGTGTTCCATCTGTCAAGGTCCCTCGTGCTGCCGAATGTCGCACAGGCGCAGAAGGGACCTCAAATATGGCTCTCCTCTCACTCAGACCCCCATTTCCCGCGGTACATGAAAAGTAAGCGAAAACAAATTAATACATAATAATGTCATTATGAAAACACATCACAGGGTTTGTACTTTTAACTCATCATCAAGAAATAAACTTATTGCATCTAAATGTTAGCTACATTGATACGGGCACAAGAGCAGTGGCACGAGCAGTACCACATGATAAGCACAGCTATGAATTACGCATGCGCATAACTTTCCCTCCACTTCTGCAGACGCGTCAGGACACGTGAGTGTGGCTGACGCATGCGCAGTAACTAAAATACAAGCGGCGGCCATATTAGAGGACACGGATTAAATTCATTAGAAATACACATAGGCAAGCTTCGGGAACTTTGCCTAAACAGAATAAATGTTAGTAAAACATACATTTTGTTACCTTATTACACATAAACGAGGTTCTTGACTTCGGCAAGCCGCAAAATATGCGAAGCTTTGCTTCATCAATCCCCTCTTTGATGATATTTACTATCATCACAAATTATAATGGAACCAGATGCCAACTTTCTTTCATACTTTATAAAGTTCTATTTCTTCCAGCAGCCGTTCTAACTTTTCTCTCTCAGTTTTAGCAGGGTGAGAAGTCTTCACCTTTTTGTATATCTGATCATTCACCTCCTCTAATTCAATCTCATCCACACTTCGTTTCACTCCTCTTGCATTTACCTCGTGCTTTTTGGTACGCTTGCGGTATTTACAGCATAAGAAAATGGAAAGTATAATAAGACCTATAATACCAATTGGCATCAGAATTTTGAATAATAAGCTTTTACCTATGCTAGCAAGCCAATGACCTACATTTGAGAGACCATCTACCAGTCTCTTCCAGGCACTATCAACCTCGAGTGGTTTGAGTTCCTTTGCCAAATTAGTAATGTTTTTCACATATCTTTTGATCTGTACACTTTTATCCGGAATATAAGTGCAACAATGTTGCGCCTTCAACATCCGGCAGACTCCGCCCTCTTTTGCTAATAAGGTGTCAAGAGCAAGTCGATTTTGTAAAACCATTGATCTGATCGCAACCATTTCGGTATTGACCAGCAGAAATCCATGAGCTGTTTCAGTAGACAGCACATCTACTATAGTAGACAATTTGCAAATTCTGTGAGTGTTCAGAACCACTCCCACTCCAGGTATCAGTGCACTGAAAATACTACCCATAATTTCACCTATACTTTCTCTTTTACTACGCACTAAGCCATTAGTATCTTCATTGCTTCCAGCTTTTCCATTCACATGGTATATTTTCGGGAAGACAATGCCAAAGTAGCAGCTTCCATACCAGTGATCCGGCAATTTGAAATAAGCCTTGTCCCCACAAATATAATAAATTCCAGGAAACACAGGCTCTGACCCATTTTTGAAACCCCAACCTCCAATTACCTTGTAATTATGTTCGCATTCACTGGAACCAATGAAAACATTATTATAATAGCTAGTCTTCTCGCGGTGAAGACATAGCTTGCCTTTCTTTTCAAAATCCAGCAACAGAGCAGGACCCGCTCCACCAGATGAGGTGCCTTCCATGTTCTCTGCCCACTTTGGCCTTTTCTGACTTTCGTCATTAGCCTTCTTTTGAATTTTAATTCTCCTTTTCTCTGCCATGTTCAGGAACATCTTTTCCTGCTCACGCAAAGAACAAGTCAAGTTATCTCTGTGTGCGTCTGCTATGTCAATGTTACCTATAGTCAGAAAGTAGTCTCCCATATATCTTATGGTGTCAGTTTTGGTATGTACAGGATTCAAGTTCCCACGTATAGGAAGTTCAGAAAAGATCACGTCATTGTTAGAGTAATAGTACTGTAACGGTCCTCTTTTATAGAATAAACTAGCTAAAATGCTACAGGAGATTCCATATGTCAATGGCAGATGATGGTATGTCACGCCCTCAGCCACCGAAGTAGGTAGCTTCATGCAGACATAGCAATCTTCAATTTCCATAGTCTCTACATAGTGTATTAACAAGTTTGCGAAAACATTTAAGTGTGTCCTGTTCTTCATTCCATGATAATGTAGTCCTCCCTCATCTGATGCTTCTAAGTTCTGCTTTGTTTGCCTCAAAGCTCTCTCATGTCGTGCTACACTCTGTGTTGTTAGCTCCTCATTATCGGTATTTACAACTTCAGTAGGGACTATGTTAGTATCTTTACTTACAGCAAAGGGAATGAAAATTGTTAATCCTATCCAGATAACTATCAGCACTACTATACTACATATACACACCTTGCAACACGTCTTAAAACGGCTGCAACTAGGTCTACCATTCACTGTTGAATCAGACATTTTGGCTCAGAAGGAGTCTCTCGAACCCCTCTTTTTGGCTTCACACAATTAGCTTACTTTGTGCAAATTCACGGTGGTTCGTCTTCCTCTTCAGCTGAGTACTCTGGGACGGGTTCTCCGTCGCTCACGTCAGTTATATCAAGATCTTCAAGTTCCTCCAAAACCAGTGTCCATTCAGGAGATTTGTACTTTTTGTTTTGTCTTTTTATTCGCTCACTCCTTCTTTTGGAAGAGTCTTCTTCTTGCTCTGCTATTCGAGCACTTCTTCTTGCTTCTGCACGTTTTTCTTCCACTGTCTTTATCCTTAGTCTCAATCTTTTTACAAACCTAGGCTCAAGGTTGTTTCTTTTCTTTAGTCTCTTAGTTGGTACTTGGACTTCACTTTCTTTTCTTATTCTCTTGTTCTCTTTATCTTGTGGTAATTCTTCTCCACTTTCTTCTCCTACTTCCCTTATCTGGCTAGTTCCAGGGCTAGCATCAAATTCTTCTGCCTGGTTGCTAATCTGGCCTTGTTCAGGAATATTTTGTTTTTGGCTTTCGATTGTCTCTATTACTGTTTCGGTTTCCTGACCCCGTTCTTTTAACCCTCTCTGATCCTGTTCAAGCACTTCGATCTCTTGATTTTCTTCTGCTCGAACTATCACTCTATTTCTAGTCTCTCCCTTATCTGCATCAGGTGTTAGCGGAGGTGTATCGAATACCTGCTCTGTCCCTGTCTGACCTTCTCCTTCCTCAGTTTTGATTTGAATCTCAAGCGGCTGAGGTTCTTCGCCTGTGCCTTGCTTTTCCTGACTAGTCCACTCTCTACCTTCACTAAGTCGTTCTCTTGTTCTGATAGGATCTTCGGTCAGATCAATCATCGGTATCCATTCTTCTGGCCATATGCTTGGCAGCTCGTCTTCAGCTACTCCTGGCTCAGTTTCCTGGACCTCTTCCACAGGCTGGTTTCTTGGCAGTTCGTAGTCAACTACTCCTGGGCCAACGTCTGCTGTTCCTGCAACCTGACTGGTGCTGGGCTGCTCGTTGTCAGTTGCTTCTGGTCTGGCTCCTTCAGGGTCCTCTGCTGGTTGCCCTTCTTCTTCAAATCCTTTGTCTGGCAATACCTTCTGGGTGTGTCCAGCGTGGATCCACTGGGGAACACCTGCGACCTTCACTGCAGTGGTTGTTACCAGGATTACTTGGCGTTTCTTTCCCCACCTTGGTGACAGACAGCTTGATCGAGTGTGCTTCTTTATTTTGACCCAGTCTCCTGGAACCAAGCTGTGGAGAGGAGTCGTTGGATTGAGGATGCCGTCGTCTCCAATCTGGCGAGAGATAGAACGCACTTGGTCACCCAATCTTCTGCAGTATTCAAGCACCAAATCATCAGTAATACTCAACAGTTTGCTTCCTGGCACCCATGCTTGTCTCATCACTCTTCCCATAATGATTTCATGGGGACTTAGGCCTGTCTTGCGGTCAGGAACACTTCTCAGTCCCATCAGGACCAGGGGCAGGGCCTTCACCCAGGTCATGCCCGTAGCATCTGTCAGCTTTGCTAGTCTGTTTTTGATAGTTCCATTTACTTGTTCCACTATTCCAGAAGCCTCTGGGTGGTATGCACAATGGAGTTTCTGCCTTATTCCAAAGGCCTTACACAGTTCAGCCAGTATTTCATTCTGGAAATGTCCACCCTTATCTGATTCAATAATGCATGGTATTCCGAATCTAGGTATCAGTTCTTTTAGTAAACACTTCGCTACTGTCAGTGCGTCACTTTGAGGAGTAGGGTAAGCTTCTACCCATTTTGAAAATACGCAAACAATGACAAGGACATATCGTTTCCCTTCACAACGGGGCATGGTGATGAAATCAATCTGTATCCTTATAAAGGGACCCCCTGATCTCCCAATCCTGCTCAGTTCAACCATTGTCCTCTTGCCTGGGTTCATCTGTTGACATGACAGGCACCTCTGGCAGAGGGACTCTGCTACCTTCCTGAACTTTTTACTGTACCAAGTCTGTTTAAATACCAGAATCATGGCATCCCTACCAATGTGTGATCCTTCATGTATTAATCTTGCCATTGTGCCAAGCAAGTGTCGGGGTAACACAGGCATACCAGTTGGGCCCAAAATCACACCATCCACACGTCTCGGTCTACACCCATCCTCCTTCCATTTCTCTCTTTCTTGCCAAGGAGCCGATTCCTGCCACTCTCTCACTTCATCCCACGTAGGCACTTCTTCAAACACCTGAAGCTGGCAGCTGGTTCCTGGCCCCCCTCGTTTTGGATTTACAATATACCGATCTTTGGCACACCATTGGGCCACTCGATCAGCATAATTGTTTCCCAGTGATACTCTGTCCATGCTCCTTTGATGAGCAGCACATTTTACCACTGCCAGTTCTTTGGGCAACTGGATGGCCTCTAAAAGGTCATGAACAACCTTTGCATTCCGAATGGGAGTACCTGAGGAAGTCATGAATTCCCTTTGTAGCCATAATTGGCCAAAGTCATGCACAACTCCATAACAGTACTGACTGTCAGTATACACTGTTATGCGTAAGTCCTTCCCAATTTTGCAAGCCTTTATCATGGCTATCAATTCGGCTACTTGTGCAGACTTGATGTTATATAGGTAACCTGCTTCTTCAATTTTGGTGAAAGACACTACTGCATAAGCAGCACTCAAGCCTCCTAGTTCATGTCTTAGACAGGAACCATCCACAAATAGTTCTTTATCATGCTCAGGCAATGGTACTTCTTTTATGTCTGGGCGTGGCTTAGTACTGAACTCTGTCAGGTCAATACAATCATGTTCATCATCATCCCCACCTTCTATTTCCAAGGGGTCGGGGAGTAAGGTGGCAGGGTTCAGAATACCGCACCTAACAATGCTTACATTTGCTGCACCCACAAGAATCCTCTCGTATTTAGTCAGCCGACTAGGGGTGAGATACTGTGTTTTAGTTCTGGTCAATAGAATTACCACTCCATGTGAAACATACACGGTCACAGGATGTCCCATGACAATGGACTCACTCTGTTCCAAACTTGCACAGGTAGCAGCTACTGCTTTCAGACAGCCTGGTAACCCAGCAGCTACTGGGTCCAATGTGGCAGAGAAATAAGCCACAGGCCTTCTGGTCGTGCCATGTTCTTGAGTCAGGACTGACAATGCGCAATTATCGCGAGTGTCACAGAAAAGGGCAAACTCTTTGGAATAATCTGGCATTCCCAACGCAGGGGCTGTACACAGACAGTTTTTCAGTCTTGTGAAAGCCATTAGACTTTCATCGTCCCACTCTACAACATCTGGCATTCCTCTCGTGGTCATTTTTATCAAGGGCCTGGCTAAGGCTGCAAATCCCAGAATCCACTGTCTGCAGTACCCTAATACCCCCAGGAACATTCTGACATCTTTTTGAGTACGGGGCAACTGCATCTTTTGAATTATTCTCACTCTTTCTGATGTGACTTTTCTGACACCCTTTTCTATCTGGTGTCCTAGATATTTCACTGATTTCGCACAGAACTGTAGTTTGTCAGGGGCCACTTTATGCCCTTTCTCACACAGATGATTTAGGAGGGCAATGGTGTCAACTACACAGTCCCTGTGACTTTTAGACGCCAGTAGAAGGTCGTCTATGTACTGTACTAACACAGAGTTCCCAGGTAAGATCAAAGTCTCTAGACATTTTTTCAAGATCTGATTAAAGATAGAGGGGCTCTCTGTATACCCTTGAGGGACCCGGTTCCAACAATACACGTGACCCTCGAAGGCAAATGAGAAAAGAAATTTGCTGTCGGGGTGCAGGGGTATCGAAAAGAATGCATGACATAAATCAATCACAGTGAACCATTCAGCATCCCAAGGAATCTGGTACAATATCACTGCAGGGTTTGGGACAATAGGGCAGCAAGGAACTACAATTTTGTTAACCTTTCTCAGGTCCTGCACTACCCTATACTTGCCACTAGGCTTTTTGATGCCCATAATCGGTGAGTTACATGGGCTGCTCATCACTTCCTGTATGATGTCTCCTTCTAATAATTTTTGTATTTCCAGAGTGACACCTGCTTTCACTTCAGCATTCATTCGGTAGGGCCTAGTGTTAGGATATACTGCATTGTCCTTGATGGCTATCTGTATGGGGTCCACATCTTTCATCAACCCCACATCTTTTCCAGTGAAATCCCACACCTCTGGCTTTACGGCTTCCTGGAGTTCTTGGGGCAAGTCCTGCAGGGTCAATCTTTTAATTTCTGAGTCAGGTCTAAGCAACAATAATTTATAAATGCCGTCTTCATCTGGGGTCTGTATTTCAACACCTTTTGGTGTGCAAAAGATGGTACAGTTCATTTTGCATAGCAAATCACGACCCAGTAGATTCACTGGACTGGTGTCACAGACGACAAATCTATGCATCTGTTTAAAATTTCCAATTGAAATCTCCATTGGTTCGGTAACAGGAGTACTAATCAATTGATTAGATACACCCACTACTTGGATATTTTCTCCCGAGAGGGGTAGGTTTGGAACGTCCACTGTTCTTACAGTAGAACGGGTAGCGCCAGTGTCCAACAGAAAGGTGACATCATTTCCGTCAACCTTTCCTTCAATATATGGTCCAGACTGGTCTACCGGCAAGGAACCGCCAAGTACGCACTCCTCGTCCTCCCCTCTCAGGCCCCGTCAGTCCTGATCATTACAAAGGAAGGTATCATTCAGCAGATACTGCGAAGTTGCTGTATTTCTGTTCTCCCCGCTTTCCCAAACCTCTATCTCTTCATCTTCTGCCTGTCTTCCCCTGTATACCTGCTTGGGTGCTCGAGGCACCTGAACTGTTTTTACCTGGGGTTGAGTCTTTCTTGGTCTTTCTTTCTGCGTCTGTGGAGTTAAATCAGGAGTTTTTTCATTAACATCGACTAATTGAGGACACTCGTTTCGCCAGTGTCCAATTTCGCCGCACTGATGGCAGGGAAATTTCTTCATAGCCTCTTCCCTGCTAAATTTGGGCCGGGGCTTTCCTCCACCCCCTCCCCCAGGACCTTTGTTCTCAGCATTTTTAACCATGTTACTCAATTGTTTTTCCTGCTGTTCTGCGAGCTTCACCTGAGCCCACATCACCTTTTCCTTAAGGGCCTTTTTCTTCTCTGCCATCTCGTCCTCGCAGTACTTAGCGTACCGCAGGACCTCATCCATTTTCTTAGTATGCCAACAGATTTTATTATCTTTTATCCACTGACAAATTTCAGGTCTTAAACCATTTACAAACCTGTAAATAAAGTGCGTCATATCCTTCAGGTCGATGTTATCAATACCGCTGTATGTTTTAAATACCTGCAATAACCTCTCATAGAAGGAGTGCACTGTCTCGTCCCTTTCCTGTGTTGTCCCATCTATTTTTGTCCAATCAGTTTCCTTTGCGGGCACCTTTTCTTTCAAATGCTGAATTACCTGCTCATATTTTCGCATGACATCCTTTGATGGCTCTCCAGTTTCCTTGTTTCTGGGGTACTCCTCACTCGGCCAGTCTATGTTTATTTTACACTGGGTCCATAAATCTACTGGAACCACAATGTCGAAAAACCCATCCAGGTCTTTCCACAGACATTTCTGTACCTTCACGAACCTTTCCACCTGCCTGTACCAGTCAACTGGTTTCTCTCGTAATTTTGGAAAATCGTTCGTGAAGGACACAATATCCTGCCTAGACCAGGGAACATGCACATATTTCCCTCCTGGAACTTCGCGCATGGGGCATAACTGCTCAGGTTTTTCTACCTCTCTTAAAGCAAACTCGGGAGTCACTTGTCGGGAGCGAACCTCTTCCCTCTTTTTCGCCCACCTGCTTCTCCATCTTTCCACATCTCCCCATTTCTGCAGTACCCCCATTAATTCTTTAATCTGCAACTTCTTCCCTGCCACATTCAGGTGTTCTATATCTTTGTCTGAGAAGTCTGCTCTGTACGGTTTCTGTAAGGGCTTGGATTTTGAGATATCTACCCCCATACTAACTGCTGTTTCGGTCAGTTTTTCGTGGAGCACTCTGGTGTTCCTTGTAAAGCTTTTACATATGAACGACAATTCTTCTTCAGAGTAGGTATTCAATCGATCCAACCCCACATTTCCTGCCATTAATTCTTCTATTTCGACCCTCAGCTTGTAGAGGTCTAAAGGTTTTGTTTGCGGAGTCTGCTTCTCTAATTCACGACTCCAACTCTCAATTTCATCCGGAGTTACCAGAGAGACATTCCTAGTACCTGTTGCTGTCTCTAACTTAATTTCTTTTGTATTAAAAGGGTTATGCCTCTGCTGTATTCCCTTTCCAGTCTGTTTGTTTGGCAATTCCAAAAACGCAACTTCAGACTCGCACTCACTGGACTGATCATCTATGATGATCGGTTCCTGTCTCGGGGTTGCCATGCCTGGGGTCATAACTGGAGTAATCGGATTTCCCTGACCATTTCCGTATAACGGGACCACCGGTCCAATAGTTACTGGAATAGTCAATGCCTCAGGACTGGTATTTAACTGGGAAATTTTCTGAATTATTTCTGTCCTTTGTCTAGCTAGAGCCTCTTGCTCCTTTTCCACTAGTACCCTTCTTAAAGTTGTGTCATGTAATATCTGTGGGGTCAACGGAGGAGTAAAACTCGGGGCAGTAGGATGCGTTTCACTTGGTCCCCCACCATAATTTGGTTTCGGGAATAAAGTTCCAGTATTAAAGGACCTGCGCTCTTCCCCATATGGAGGTTGAACAAAAGGCAGTCCTGAATTCGATGGTTTCTCTTCGCTTTCATACAAGGGTCTGGGAAAAAAGATTTTCGTACGTGAATATTTTTCTTCCTGGCTTGCGGGCACTTTGGGATATATATCCCTTGTTTCCGTCGGTTCGGGTTTTTCAGTATAGGGCAATACTTGACCACCCCCTCCCAGTCCCAGGGACCTGTCTTCTTCCTTTAGGAAGTGGCGTCGGGGAACATCTCCTACACTGGAAGGTCGGGTTCCCTCATTGTAAGGTGGCGGACTTCTGGTACAGATGTCATCTATTAGTTCATCATCTGAATCCCCCAGGGCCCCCCCAATGCTTACATTTTTCAGTACTTTTCTCACCCGCTCCAATGTTATGACATGCCGGCATCATGGGAAACAGACCCTCAACAATCATGCTCTGCCTCCACTGTTTCATCCTTTTATCCCTGGATTCCTGTTTCTGCCTGGGGTACCACTTGGTCAAACCCTTGTCCATTCGGGGTCTTTCTCTTTCAAAAGCCTCAATCTCCCATTCCTCTAATGCCTCATACTGCGTTAGTCTCGGTCTGGGATGCAGTTCATTCATTCGGGTTCTTAAATTAAATAAGATCCTACCATTGAAAGTACCATCTAACGGAAAAGCCAATACTCCGTCATCTTTTGTGTACTTCACCCAATTCTCCAGCCACACACAGGTATTGTACCCTCGGTCAAACATCATGAATGAGGCGGGAGTATTGGGTGCTGGGACAAGAACACCTTCCCTAGATTTAATCGGTTTGTCCGTTTTAAAATAATTTTTCACCTTACTTACAAGGGACATTTTTCTCTTGGTTCCGTACATAATATCGTATCTATTAGTCTTCCACTGATCCCTTTCAAACCCTAGGTGCCTTGGATCAGGTCGAGTTCCTGTAGTCTGCGAGTGCCACATACGACTTCTGCGCTAACTTTGTTTACAAACTACCTCCAATCAGAACGCGCTTCAGAAATTCGTGCAACCAATGGGTGCGTGACACTAAATAAGCTCCTCCAATGGGTGCGCGGCCCCTTCGTGGGACAGTTCCCACGCTCCGGCGCTCACCCCTCCTTTACAATTCCAGCTCCGCTACCCGCCCGCTGCTTCTACCAATCCCAGCGCGGCACAGAGTGACGTCAGAGGCGCTTCGCGACTGACTCCCTCCCTTCACAAGGTAACGGAAACTTTCTTTCTTTTAAAGTGCTCAGTGCTTGGTTAATTTACAACAAATACACATTCGCCACAGTGCTCAAGTGTCTAGACAGAGAAAGAATTGTTTTACTGCAAGTAAACTACTTCCATTTACTTTTCACTCGCTGCGGGCAGATCTCTTCTGCCTACCCTTCACTCTAGCATCGGTGAACCTGTTATTCCCCTAAACTCATCCACTTCTTTCCGGGATATATTCCGAGTTTAAGGTTTCTCAGCGGACCCCTCTGCTTTCACGCTAGCTCCGAGGAACCTGCTACTCTTCCGATGTGACCCTTACTAGGTTACGCCACTATGGGAATTTTGCCAATGAACCCCGTTACTGTCATTTATTCACACATGTATTCAGAAAACCCTAGTTAGTGCTTCCCGGTTATCCTAACCTGCACCTAACTTTCCTCGAACCTGTGACCTCAGGACAATGGATTCTATTCACCACTTGCCCTTTCAATTCCCCGGGGAGTTCGGACAACATACAACTAAACGATTGACAATTGCATGGATTAGTACATATAACAATATAAGAACAAGAATAATGGCAATACAGTAATTCATGAATTTCAGCAGCGTATTCACAAGAGAGTGATCAGTTCCCTCAGAACAGCCGCTCTTATAGCAGCATTAATATAATAGCAGCTTCCGACTTAACTAGTCCAACTAATCCCTGCCTTACTCTCAACTAGTCCCTAACCATCCTCTAGCTACCAGAAAACTGATAGAGCGCGCGAGGCCACCCGACCAATAGTTTTCGCCGTTTCCGGCTTCAGGGCCCATATACTTTTCAAATCACCATATACATCGATCAGGTGACTTCACGAGCTCTACCAAGTTGGTGTGTGTGTGTTCCCTGCTACCAATTTTCGGTGCACCCGACTTACCATCCACCGATGCGGGTGCCTAATGACCACAATGAATCAGGGAGCTAGCTGTAAGGAAAGGCAGCAAAATACAAACCCAACCAATAACATTCAAGTACTGTTTAAATGACCACGGACAACTGGAAGTTTTAAAATGTTTATCTAAAGTTCATTATTTTCTTGCATGAGGTACAATAAAACAAGGCAATCAATAACCAAGATAACGTAAATCACATAGGCATAAAGAAATAATGACAGAGTAATCATCAAAGTACTAATAAAATGTAACGAGAAAAGATACTATGCAAGTCAGTATTATCTAAACAGGGATAGCCTAAGTGTGAGTGACTATAGGAGAGCTTATAATGAATAACACGCTTCACTTAAGGTGAAGGGGCCTTTGAACAATCTAGGCAACGAAGTTCTAGACCATATCAGGAAATGACACACTGCTATGCAAAATATAATTTCTAACAAATGAGAAGACATAGGAATAAACTTATGGAAAATATAAATGACTTTCAATAGTTGCAGAAAGGCAAGGAAAATATCACATATGCAATGTTGAACTTTATTAAAGCAAAAGTTAGAAATTCAGAAGGTGCAAGAATTTCAAGAGGTTCAGAGCAATATTTACCTAGAAAGGTGTGGAAACCAAACCCTGGCCACGGGTCGGTTAAGGACAGGAAACCCTCAAGGAAGGATACCCCTCAAGGACGGCAGGTGCAGAATGGACACCCAGGACAGGACAGGATACCCTCGGAATAGGAATCAGGACAGGACCCTCAGGACAGGACAGCAAACCCTCAGGACAGGACCCTCTTCAGGACAGGACCCTCTTCAGGACAGGACCCTCTTCAGGACAGGACCCTCTTCAGGACAGGACCGGAACCCACAGTTCGGAAGCAACGCCTGCGCTCCACCCGCTCTGCAGCTATCGATCAAGACCCCGATTGGGTCAGCGAACTCCCAGCTAAGTGCTTTGCCAGCACTTTAAGGTTCAGTAGAACCTCAGTCTATGGTCAAATTCGGACAGAGTGCTTGCAGCGCTCTGTATCTTCAGTCACCTATTGAGTGCGTTGGGTCAGTGACAGGTCAGCTAAACCAGACAAGTCGGACGGTTCACTAGGTGAACCCAGGGTAGATATACAGTTTGGGGACAGTGTACCACCCCCCAATGTTGCAAAGTGTCAAAATCCCTCAATTTGGATTGGTCCTAAGGTAGGATTTGGGTAACACACCAATCAGAACAGTCTATTTGTATGCCACATTAACATTTTCTGGTACCGCCTATTGAGATAGGGGTTCCCATGAGAGACTACACGGCAAGCAGCAATACATTTACATTGTAACATATAATAAGCCACATTCGCTGTTCTCGCAGGGCAGAGGTGACTTTCTCAGGAGCATCTTGCCCATCACTGCCAACTGGCGGTGTTCCATCTGTCAAGGTCCCTCGTGCTGCCGAATGTCGCACAGGCGCAGAAGGGACCTCAAATATGGCTCTCCTCTCACTCAGACCCCCATTTCCCGCGGTACATGAAAAGTAAGCGAAAACAAATTAATACATAATAATGTCATTATGAAAACACATCACAGGGTTTGTACTTTTAACTCATCATCAAGAAATAAACTTATTGCATCTAAATGTTAGCTACATTGATACGGGCACAAGAGCAGTGGCACGAGCAGTACCACATGATAAGCACAGCTATGAATTACGCATGCGCATAACTTTCCCTCCACTTCTGCAGACGCGTCAGGACACGTGAGTGTGGCTGACGCATGCGCAGTAACTAAAATACAAGCGGCGGCCATATTAGAGGACACGGATTAAATTCATTAGAAATACACATAGGCAAGCTTCGGGAACTTTGCCTAAACAGAATAAATGTTAGTAAAACATACATTTTGTTACCTTATTACACATAAACGAGGTTCTTGACTTCGGCAAGCCGCAAAATATGCGAAGCTTTGCTTCATCACTGCCACCACATTATGATCTCCTTATTGGATCACTGGGTCGTCCCTACTCCATTGACTCTTTGGACTATCCTTGCCCACATTTGTGTCCTTGTGGCTAATGGTGTCTGTTGAACCAGGCTACCAAACAGTTGTGATTCCACTCTGACGATCTCATTTACCATGACTGTCAACTCACTCTCTGTGAGTTTGGGCATTTTATGTGTTGACATGGTGTGTGGTGTGCAAAGTGTTTGTCGGTGCAGGGGTGTGAGTGGTGGCTGTGGTAGTGATGTGTATGGTGTGTGATGTGCAAGGGGGCTGGTGGTACAGGTGTGGAAGTGGTGGTGATGATGGTGATGTGTGTGGTGTGAGTAGTGCTGGTGTGTTGCTTTGCCTATCTTTTGTTGTGAGGGTTGGGGACCTTCAGTCTTGGAAAATCGGTAAAGGATTGTGGTCAGGGAAGGGGCTGGTTTTATACTCAGCTATGTGAGTGTGTCAAAATGGGTTATTGCTGTCAGGTGTGTTGTGTGTGTTGTCCTGGGAATTGTATTTTTATTTTTGCCATGTATTTGTGTCATTGGGATGTGTTTTGTGTATTCGGGGGCATGGCTAGTTTGCTGTGTGCACTTTTTGGCCTTATTGTGGGTCTTTGCTTTGTCTGCCAAATTTTCCATGGATCGTCCGCAGTGGTGGGTATGCTGCAGCTCTTCCCCTGGTTCTCCCATTCACTCCAGTGTGCGACCGTGGTGGTAGGAAACAGCGGAATGTACCCAGGACCATCGGGGATATCATAATTTCCCGTGCGGTGTCTCCGCTATGGTTGCTGCGAGTTGGTGTTTTTCCACAGCAATATATCCGACCACCGCGGATGGATTTTGGCCATCACCGCCCGCTACAGGCAGTTTTTCTTGGCCCCATTCTACCGCGGTCGGTGTTTTTTGGCAGATGATCCTAATTTGGCCGCCGGTTTTTCCACGGTACCGGCAGGTGGCTGTTTTCCGCTTCCATTGAGGTCGGAGTGGTTTTCCGACCACCAACCTAATCGGCCCCTTACTTTCTCAACTTTTTGTCATCAAAATTGTACTCAAAATATTTTGTAAGTATGATGTTTCTGAAATCAAAATTTTGATAAAGAATCCTGCCGTGCTAATATTGGTAAAAAAAAGGTAGCCTATGTAGGAAGTATGAATTAAAAAAATAATTAGGATGCATGGAAATGCCTTTGTGGGCTAGCCCATTACCAATAAAATATCAGGAAAATTGTAACTTTAAATTTGCAATACTACCTTGAACCTAGCACATCACATGAAAAACTCAGTCAATAAAAAGGTAAGATCTAAAAGTGACTGACAAGCGAAACACTGGAGGAGATCAGATAGCAACTGGCCATTGATCAATTGTTAATGTGTCATATTGGTAAAGTTATATAAGTTGGCAGTTCTTTGGCACGGGTAGTTCATGGGCAAGGCCAGGAGTGGGTCAGCAAGCCACAATGGAAGCAACTAGTTAGTTGACATTGGAGAACTTGTGAATTTATAAATTGAATTTCCCTGTCCTTAAAATGCAATAGTTGACCTAAGCAAAAAACATTTCATAGTCAAAAGACCAAAGCTCATTTGCTATCATCAAATCATGCATGGAAGCTGTAAAAAATAGGAATGAATGAAAATCAAATTTGTACACAGCAAAGATAAAAGTTGGAAATCTGAGTAAGTTCAGTAGCTAGAGCCTTCTCAACAAAGGCAATATTAGGACTAACACAAGGAAGGCCCCACATATCTGGCCAGGAAGGAGTGAAAAATGGTAGATAAGCAGAAACAGATGGTTAATCAGTTAGCCCAGTTGAACATCATATGGAGGGTTTACACATGAAATCAATCCTCAGGGTATATACCAGCATTTGTAAAGCGCACAGCTACCTCCGGAGAGGTGTCCCGGCGCTGAGGGCCGGCGGGAAGATTAAGCGAGCTATTGCCCAGAGTCACATGGTGCTGGGCTAACCTGCCACCAGCAATCGAACCGTGAACCCTGTGGTCCGGAGTCAGGCACCCTGGCTGCTGCCCCACACCTGTTCATTCCAAGATAACAGAGAAATTTAGGAATTAACATACTAGCAGGGCTTCACACGGTTAGAATGTAATGCAGCAACAGTATGTTGCCAATGATTTACCAGTTAACAATTAGATATTAGATCAAAAGACTCAACTGCCCTGATAATTTGTAGATCTTCTTGAAAAGTTACAGAAAACTCTTGCTTGTCTGCTTATTCCAAATTTATGCTAGTATCTGAAAAATAATTTTGATCCATAAAATAGGTGTGCTATCCCTACCAAATCGCACTTTGGATGGAGCATGAAAGTGGCACTCGTTCAATATTGCAATTTAGCATGATATATGTCAATTGTTTGCTATCACATTTCCAGTTGCAAGCTATTGACCGCTCACTGACTTCCATATTAAATCTTGATCCTTTGAACTTTCTAACCTTTTAGAATTGGAGTGGCAGTCTCGGAGGAAGTACACAGTGGTCCTCTGCCTGCTCCTGCAGACAGTTCCAATGTGGAAAACATTTGCTAAGCATCACTGGTTCCTTAAATGAACACAGGCTGTTTTTGAAAAAGTTTCCTATTTGGAATGCCAAAATAGGGACAGTGGTCCACTGTTCGTTTGAGAACACCATCCCTGTATTTGCAGCGAATCACAGGGGGTGTAAATTGTGACCTGCACATTGATCCTCTGCCTGGTCGCAGGCCTGGTGGCCATCTGAACTCGGAGCAGTTCCCCTCCCAGCACTTTCTGTTAAGAATCTAGGAATATGGTTGGATGCGGAGCTTTCCTTCAAACAACAGATTAGCAAAATTACAGGCAAATGCTTTGGTATACTAAAAACACTCCGTAAAGTTCTTGATCTGCTTCCCATCAGTGCTAGGAAGACTCTTATTCATGCCCTAGTGACTCCTCATTTAGACTACGGCAACGCCCTCCTCTTGGGACTGAGCAGGAAAGGCTTACACCAATTACAATACGTCCAAAATGCTGCCGCCCGCATGGTACTCAATCTCCCGCGCAGGGCATCCGGCAAAACAGCACTCCGAAAACTTCATTGGCTCCCCATCGAGGAGCGCATTAAGTTTAAAGCACTCTGTTTCGCTCACCGCATTGCCCAGGGTAAAGGGCCAAGGTATCTGCGCAACCTTCTGACAATACATCGCCCTAACCGGGACCTTAGATCTGCTGGAGCAATGCTGTTTCAAATCCCTTGTGTACGCAGGAGCAGGATGGGAGGCAGTTCCTTCCGCTTTCTTGCGAGCAAGCACTGGAACAATCTCCCCCTTGACCTGCGCATGGAGCCTTCAGAAACAATATTCAGATCAAAACTAAAAACCTACCTCTTTCCAAGGGAATAATTGCTTCTGTAGCCCGGGACTCAGAACTTCCCCGGTCCTCGGCCTCTTCAGGGAGCTGTAGCATTTCTTAGCGCGGGGACACACTGTGTTAGTGTAACCAAGGGCTCTACAAGTGGTTTTATTATTATTATTATTAATATTAATTAGGCATGGTAGCTAATATTTGCACTCAATTAACATAGTAGTCTTGATTGGAATGTTGATGGTCTAGAGCCTATGAAGAATGTTCAAGTGCAAATCATACCATGACCAGATAAACCCAAATACAGCAACACTACCAATCTACATTGTTAGCTATTTTGTGAAGCAGGGATGGAGTTACTTGCAATCCATGCAAACATTTAATTAGTTCAATATGATTTTTCAATAACAGCTTGTCATTTGACCCTGACTGAATTCATAAAGTACATTAAGGATGAAGTTATTTTATCTCATCCTTACTGGTAGTATGAAGGTGGTCTAAAATGATTGTATTGTAATAGTGTCAGTCTTATTTTCAGACACATTCCCAAAATATTGTTTGAAAAGATTGTAACCAGCATACATTTATGTACTTAGTAAAACTTTAAGTCTGTGACAAAGATGACTATGCACTCACAAATCTGAAGAGGTGTTGTTACATTTCCAAGTTGAGAAATGCAGTATTATTGTTTTACCTGAGAAGGAATATGCTACAGAAAAAAGCTGACCCATCTCCCCTAACAATATCAGTAAAAATGGCATTGTTAGAAATTGAGTTGAAGCCCTAGTAAAGCAGCAACCACAGTCATAGTAGGGTAAGAAGTAGGTAAACCCTAATTTAATCCGCGTTCACCCTGATAGCTTTGCACCGAGCAGTCAGGCTTAATTTAGAGGTAACGTGTAAGGTATTTGTGCAACACTTCAAACAGTGAAACACCACACAAAGAGATTCCACACCAGGTTAGAACAACATCTCTTAATTTAATATATAAAAGAGAAACAAAAGGACAAAAATCTAATAAGTAGAGATTGAGATATGAATTTTTAAAGAATAAACTGCAAAATAGCACTTAGAAGCAATAAGCACTTACTTAGGATATCTGGTGATGCCGGACTGGGACAAAGTCAAAGGTTCAGACTAATCTCAACGGAGCATGGGCCAAATACAGGGACCCAGTGAGGCCCACTGAACAAAAGTACCTTGATCCTGGCTGTGTTGACACTGAAGATGCTGGCCGCAGATGAAATGATGCATTGGTGTTGATCCAAACAGTGGGTCAGTGAGCTTGTCCTGATCCATGCTGTATCAACGATGTGCTGTCTCTGATGAGCGAAAAGCTGCAATGCGAAGATTCATTATTGTTGTTGAGGATGTCATTGACAGAGATGCAGAGACCCTATCCAGTGGTGGTTCTCAAAATGATGTGTTGGGGTCAATCCACGCAGCAGAGGCGGTGAACCGTTCTAGTCACGTAACAGGAGCAATGCGCTGGCTTTGATTCACACTACAGAAGCAATGCGCTTGTTTTGATTCATGCAACAGGGGAGATGCTCCAGTTCTGATCCATGCAACAGCATGATGCACCAGATCGACAGAGGTTGCATGGGTGTTGCTGAAGTAAGCCCCTTAGGCCTCACTTCCAAGGGTCCAGTACTGGATTTGCACCACTAGACAGGGCAGACTCACAGTTGCAGAAGCAGGTAGGTTGGAAGTATTTTATGTCCCTGACACTTCAGATCAGGAGGCCAGCCAGCTAGTCCTTGGATTCACGCTTGATTCAAGTGATGCAGGTCAAATCCTTCTCACACAAGCAGAGGAGAAGCAGGGCAGCACGGCAAGGTAGGAGTCCAACTATTCAGCAGTCCAGCACAATGACAGTCCTTCAGCAGCATAGCCATCCTTCTACATAGCAGAGTTTTCACAGGTCCAGAAGTGTAATGAAGTGGTGGAGTCAGAGGTGTCAAAGGTACCAAGTTGATCCTTTGAAGTGGGGGAGACTTCAAATACAGCTCTTTGAAGGGCACAGGGGTTCTCCCTTTCTGTCATGGCCCCAGGGTACCTACAGGGGGCTTTGCACCCTTTTTGTGGGGAAAGGCACATCCTAACCAGGTGTAAGTGAGGCTGCATCCAGCCCCTCCCTTCAAAAAGTTCCCTTTGTGTGTGGCTGTCTAGGAGAAATACACAAAGCCCAGCTGTCACCCAGCTGTCACTCATCCCAGACTGATCAGAGACAGGCAGTGGGCACCAAATGGCTAATGTAGAATTGTGAGTAAATTCTTTATTGCGCGGTTAATTAAAACCATTACAATGTATAACATTCTGCAACATTAAAAACGACTTTTAAGGAAGGGGAAGGGATAGAAGTAGCAAGGGGAGGGGAAGAGAAAGTAAAAACGAAAGTGAAGCTATGTTATGGCCTCGTTTTTTTTTACAAAGCTGTCCAGAAATTTTACTGATCGGCAGATCAGTTGAGGGTCCACTGAACATAGAATCTGTATTATCGCTGATCGACAAGTGCGGACTCCTTGCTCGTTGAGTTTGTCCTTCAGCCAGTGCCTCCGATCTTGATACATGACAGGACAGATGCATACTATGTGCATAATGTCTTGTTTACCTGCACCACAGAGGTCGCATTCCGTTGATTCTTGCGGTCTCCATTTAGGTTGGTCTAATTTTGTTGGCAGAGTGCCCATCCGTAAATGGACAAATTTACGTTTAAGTGGCATCGAGAATGCGGTGTCAAGGTAAGCTGCTGGAGTAAGCCTTGTATACGAATTAATGGTCATCCAGGCGTGGGTTCGAGTGCTTAAAGTTATTTTGTCTGTAAGAAACAAGTGTTTCTTAGCAATCCTTTTAACCACCTGGTTGAACGAAGGAACAGACAATTTTGTTTCCCACAAAGTTCCCAGCTCAGTTGCTTCTAATGAAAGATTTAGATACTTTAAGTAGTCGGAGTTCGGACTAGACTGGATTGCTTCCCAAAGTGCGCTGTTTATTATGTTCTCATGGTTCATCCAGACATTATACCAGAATTTAATGGCTTCATATTTTTTCAGCAAAGCTTGAGATTGAAGTCCGAACTCAAGTCTAACTGGAGCTGGAGAAGAACTATTTGCTAGCAAAAAAACCCGTTTGAAGACTTTAGTTTGTATTTTGTCCAGGAGGGTGGCACTTTTTCCATGATGCAGGACGCTGCCATATGCTAATGTGGGCAGTAATTTTGCATTCATTGCGATTAGCAAAGGGGATACGAGAGGGCCCTTTAGCTCAGTTGCCAGTCTGACAAAGGCGTGCAGTAGGGTTACCCCCTTGTTTTCTATGGCTTTAAAGTGCTCTTGAAAGTTTAAGCGCTTGTCTAGGTATACCCCCAGATATTTATAGCTGTTCACGGCTTCCAGGTGATCATTATTTATTCAGAAAATTGGCAGATTTTTACGACGTCGTGTTATGAGCAATGTCTTTGTTTTCCTAATGTTTATTGTAAGTAGATTCCTTTTTGTGTAACTGGACAAGTCGTGTAGCAATCGTTGAAGGCCGATTCTTGTCTGGCTCAACAGTACCACGTCGTCCGCGTAGGATAGGTGCGTTAGACGAAGGGTACCTAGCCTAGGTGGATGTGCGTTGACCTTGTCTAAGCATTCTGTCAGATCACTCATAAATAGGTTGAATAAGTGTGGAGCCAAGACGCAGCCTTGCTTTAGTCCATTATCTGTGTAGATTTTCCTTGTCAGATGGTGCCCATTGTTGATTTTTACCTGCATCCACGTGCCGGTGTGTAGGTTGATAATGGGTAAAAGAATTGAGTCCGGTAGGCCCTGATGTTTTAATTTTGCCCAAAGCAATTGCCTATTGACACGGTCAAAGGCCGTCTTGAAGTCCACGAAGCACGTATAAAGTTCCTGGGAATTCTATAGACTTTTTTCAGCGATCAGGCATAGGGCCATAGCGTTCGTCATTGTACCCATGCCGTGGCGAAAACCGGTCTGGTTTGGTGGTATTTTGCTGTTCGTTTCAGACCATTCGATCAGATCAGCTAGTGTCGATGACGCGTAGTATTTTGATTCTGCGTCGAGGAGGGCGATCAGACGATAGTTGTTCGGATCCTTGTGGTCTCCTCCTTTATAGATAGGAGGTATGATCGCCCCCCTCCAGCTCTCGGGGATGCTGCCTGTGTTGGTTACCGATTGAAACAGTAAATTGAGTTTGTTAGCCCAGTACTGTGGATCCTCCTTATAAATGGCTTGCGGAACGCCGTTTGGTCCTGGGGCGCTATCTTGTCGACTTTTCCTGATTATTTTTGCAATGCTTTGTGCGTCAGCTTGCCTGAGGCTTAATGCGGTTGTTCCGGGAGCCTTTGCGCAATTCCCTTGGTGAGCTTGGGAGGTGTCTTCCTGCTCGTAGTTTTCTGTTGTTTCCGTGTTCAGTGCTACGGCTGGGCTCAAGTTGTTGATTGAGAAAGTTTCCGTTATATGATTGGTCCATTCAGACTCGGGTATACAGGCCATGCTTACAGGTTGGGCTGTCCGATTTAAGGAGTTGATTTGTAACCAGAAGGCCCGCGAGTCCGTTCTCTTTATGTTATGCAGTAGTTTGGACCAAAACTCATTCTGGAGTTTTTGTTTTTCAATCCATAGTAATTTCTTATATTGGGTCTTGGCCTCACGTACTGCTGCCCAGACGCTGGCATGTCGGGTTGTGCCTCGTGCTTGATATGTTAGTTTATTCAGGTGCCTTTTTAGTAGTAATACTGATCTGTTAAGTACGATGTTAAGTTTAAAAGGTAATTTTGTTTTATCAGTTAGGTTTGTCCTTGGAAGTTGCTTCAAGTAGTTGTTCCAGGCGTCTGGACTTAGGGCGTTTTCTGTCAGGAACTCTTCTAGTAAGTTTTTAGCGTCGTTTGCTATCCGAGGAAGAGATTCACTTGTCCACTTGAGCCGCTTCAGGTTGATTGTTGTGACATTACCTGGTAGCATAGGAGCAGGTGCGAATTTAGGTGTGTCCGTCATGATCTCAAAGTATTATTTAGAGTGGTCGCTGTCCAAGGAGCAGATGATGTGGAAGTCTTGTATTCGGGCGAGCAGGGGTAGTGTGACAAATGTGTAGTCCAGTACCGTGCAGGAGTTGTGGCCTATGTAAGTCATGGAAGGGGGGTGTCTTGGTTAATTATTCCGTTTAATGCTCTTAGGCCAAGGCTTTCAAGGTCCCGCATGAGTTATTTGCCCTCCTTGTCGGTCTTCCTTACCTGAGGGATCACCTGCGGCGAGACGTTCCAAGTTTCATTTGCGGCATTAATATTGACCTCATCCTCCGGTTCTTGTAGAAGGTTTGAATTGAAGTCACCCGTTAAAATAATCTCCCAGTCTGGGTGTTCCAAACGCATGTTTGAGATCACAGAAATAATACGTTGGAACAGTACTTTTTTGAAAAGTTTTTTTGGGTTTGCGTATGTGTTGATTAGAATCAGCGTTCTGGTGGTGGCCGTTGTTGTGCTCTCTAATTTTAAGATTTGCATGTCCGCAGTTGAGTCAGAAAGTTGTGTTGTTCTCAATTTTAAAGCTGTTGATATGTAAACGGAAAGGCCCCCACGGGCTCGCCCAAAACGCTGTAAGCGAGTCGCGCTTACGTGATGACACAAACGGCCTGGGATGTCGATTGGTTCTGTTTGCCACGTTTCCTGTAACGCTATTATTGCGTATGGGTCCCAGGTGGCAGCTTTGCCATTTTTGTTCATAATGTCTTTTGCGCCCGCAATGTTCCAGGAGAGGATTTTTATTACGTGGCTTTCGGTGTTGACAAGTCTGTCGGGAGTTCAATTTGGAAGTGATATTTGTAACTGTAGGGGCTCATAGGCTGGGATTTCAGCTCCTCTAGCTCCATGAAGGACCGAACGCGCTGGTTGGTTCCTCAGTACTAGGTTTACACTCTTGGTGTGCCTTCTTAGGAGCGGGGATGGGTATGCTGGCTTAGCCATTTCCTTCAGAAGAATTCCCCATTCCTTAAATTTAACAGTTTCTGAGAGGATGTGGGTTACTATCCCCGTCTCCCTCCAAGTCGTGACTGTACACTCTTTCTTTAGCTCATCATCCGTGGTTATAAACTCAACCGACAGGAGGTCAGCTGAAGTGAGATAGCCGAGGCTGGGGATAACAGATGTTAGACGAAGTATGTTCCTGCGATTTAGGTAATCCTGAGGGCCTTGTTGCTCATATTCAGGAATGAAAAGAAGTTTCCCCGCTTTGGGGGCACCCTCCTTGTCGATTGGTGGGTTGTCACAAGTTCTGACGATTTTGCGCTGGATCGTTCGATTATGTCTTCCAGAATCTTTCACGTTAACGATATGACTGTTCCCAAGAGGGGGGTAAACGCCGTTCAAAGGTTGAATTGGCATTTCCTCATTATAATTTAAAATCCAACTTCACCATATGTTAGTACTTTAAATTAGAATTTCATAGACACCAAACTCGAGGGTCTAATCTCTTCCCAATTGAAAAGTATGCTTATAAAATGTAATAAGGTAATGATAGTGTTATCCTAATGGACAGATAGGCCTTTCAATAGTGAACAATGACTTTGGGAGTTTTACACTATCAGGACATGTAAAACTTAAAAGCACAAGCACTTTGGCACTGGTTAGCACTGGTAAAGGGCACAGAGTCCTAAAGCCAGCACAAACAAGGTCAGAAAAGTGGTGGGGAAAGAAAAAAGCTGGGGGCAATACCACTCTAAGGCTACCAGGTCTAACAGGCACAATTTCATAGCTTGTTTAGTAAAAGATGACAAGGTGTGCTGGCATTTTGCTCAGAATAAAATGTTACATGTCAGGGAATATTAATTTCACTTGTATGAGGTCAATGACAATATAGTGTTTGCCAGTTTTTTTATGGGATAAGGTCTCTGAGCTTTTCTGTTAGGCAGTAGTTGAATATTTGAGATGAATGAATGATTTTATGATTTCCAAAAGAAATATAGTGTCTGTTATATTTAGGAGTGGATGAAAATTCAAACATTTGATAAAACATTGGGTCTTCTGGGAATTATTGATTTTACGTATGTTGTACATAGATGGTCATATTAATTAAAACTGTATGCTAGTTATGGTCTAAAAACAAAGGTGTGCAGGAAACCTGCTCAATTTATTGTTCATAAGTTTCTAAAGTCACAGAGTGAGAGCTAGTGAGCAACACATACAGCCATGGGGAAAATCCAGTTTCACAATTCCTTTGAGACAATTTTTGTAGGAACAAAGTATCAGGTTTTGTGAACAGTATAAGAAAAAGAAAAAGAAAAACTGAAATTAAATGAAATACTGGTAACTCATCAATTGGGGTTTATTTACACTTATGCTTGCATAATAAAAAATATGTTCCATTCTAGTTGTGTTATCTCATAAAAATATCCTTAATAAGGTGAAAATGTACAACCAAAGGGTGACCTGGTGCTAAGACTAACACAGATAGAAAACCGGGAGAAGGAAATGGCTAAAGAATAAGAACTAATCTGAGATATTTTGTGATGTATTCCTATAGGTTCTGCATCGATCCCCCTATTCCTGACCCTATTCTGGTTAACAAGTTAACTAGCAGCCATCCCGTGATGCAGAAAACCCCCATGATGCAGGAACCGTTATCTGATTAAGCCACGCTACGGCACAGAAACGTGTTATCTGATTAGGTCATAACGCTTGCCATCTAATTAGACAAGCGATATTCCTCCAGCCCCTGATAAGGCATACGGAGTTCTCAAAACAAATCAAACCTATGACAACCTGGGAAAAACCCTGCGGCCATTGTTTTGATTTCACCGAGAACTTCAGCAAAAGAATGTGCTAACGACCAGGTCGTATGACATCCTTATTGACGTATCTATGTCCATCCTTACGTCAATCTCGGCACCTTAAAGGTATAAATATTACCGATATTGCCCTATGCAAACACACGCGGTGGTGACGAGATCGGAGCAGCCAGACTTGCCGAAGCCCAGAGCAGAGCAGACCCCGCTGGCGCAGCCCCGCCTTCCTGACGCGCTGAGAACGAGACGCTGCTTTCTCCTGCCCAGAAATCCAGCTCCGGCGCTTCCGGGTAGCCCTCGCAGGCAGCCTGGAATATCGAGACCAGAGACGAGAGATACCATCCCTCATTCATCCTAGATTCCAGGTACAGAACTGAATAACCCCTTGCAGAGAATTCTTTAGTCAGTCACTTGGCAAAACAAACTTAACTTAAACTGCTACTTTCTACTCCCGCCCACGTATTAGGCTTAGGTCAGGTACATTTGGGGTAGGCGTAGTTAGAAACACCAGTTGAGTACGATTAGTCAAATGTATATGTGTATGTATCTATTTTATCCATTTTAAACCATCATATGGCTTAGAAACCATATCAATGTTTTTACAGTATTATTTTATACTTCTGCTTTTAATGTATGCACTTTACTTAACCATAAGTATTGCAATAATATCGATCCATTTCTCTTGTATGAGAAAAGAGACTGATCAATGAATAACATCTTTTATTGAACACGCCCGTCTCTTCCTTTTCTCTACAATCTGGTGAGACTAAGAATGCACGTACTGACTGAGTAAAATAAGTCGTCTTTTGTTTTCACACGACTCTAGAGATACACTCTTGATTAGGGGAGAGCAAAGTTGTCATGTTCTATGGTTGTCAGAAACTAAATCCCTTCTTGTCTATCCAGGGAGGTTCAACTCCTCCTTGCCTATTCGAGAAAGTTTCTAGTGAACTCTGAGCTAGCTGGCAAACCCAAAACTTTAAGTCTAATATCGACAGTAGTAGACCTAGTTAACGTCTGGTCTAGGCCTATACTATTGAAGGTATTATTCCAATGCGCAGAGCCTATTGGGATAATAGGAACTACACTACATGGCGCCCAACGCGTTTGGATAAGGCGATAAAACTAACGTAAGACATTTAGAGTAACTCAGTCGTGCTTTTTCACTTAGACCCCTTTTTTCCCATAATACTCCAAAGACGTCTGGAGTGGGTGAAAGGTAATATCCGCCAGACCTCGCAGGAGGAAACTCCTCTGTATGGTTCTTGGTTTAGTCAACGTTGAAGGATACACTGTTCCAAAATATTGTGCATCTAATCTTTGTTTCCATAAGAACTTGATCTGCAAACAAACAAAATAACCTTCTGGACAGTATAATGTCAGACAGTGAAGGAGAAAGAGAGGCAGTTAGAATAGCAACTGAACTCGTAGCAGCTGATACTGCTATGCAAGACGCTGACCCGGATATAATAATCATCCCGGTCAACACAAGAAAATCTATAACTTTAAAAATTATAGAAAATGGGGACTGACACCTAGAGGTGGCACAGTCATATTCGTAATTGAGGCACACGAATATCGGCAGACAGAGGTATTCTATTCATGGATACACTTTCCAGCAGCAAATGCTGTAACAAAGGTCTTCCACTATTACAAAACAGAGGAACCGCCTAATGAGTACACTCCTTTCGAGGAGGTGGAAGTACCACTTAAATTTCAAGAGCATCTGCTCTTATTTAATGGTGCACTAAAACATAATAATCACATCACCAGGCTCGGTCCACTAGGTAGACCAGGAGCAACGTGGCCGGTTCTAGCCGGATACACACCACATCCAGACATCGATGGGATGTCTGCAGCAGAGCTTTTACCACAGCTAAAACAATTAATAAAATTACATAGACAATTAGTCCAATATGTGATGCGGACTTCAACAATTCAACCAGCAATTAAAATTCCACAGCTGACCCCTCATCAGGGGAACACAAATAAAATTACACCACAGAACATACAATCCTGCCTAGGTAAAGTACCAGCTAAACGGGAACAAATACCATTCTGGTTAGCACAAAAAATCACCCAAATAGAGGCGGTGTTTCCAGACACCACCCCGTTAGAAAAACACAGGATTCTGACTATCTGTCTTCCAATGGGAATCGCACCACACGTGGAGGACTGTGACACTTGGGGTACAGTCTTTGCTTCCATCTACACAAAAACGCACGGTGTTCCATCCATTTCGGTAATACCAGATGTGCTAAAACAAATTCAAGACGAATACGGTCCAGAACCCGCTTTAACTCTTGGTATGAAATTACTGAAAGACTTCAAGCAGGTCTCGGCTATATTACTAGCCAACATAAAGGGAGAAGCAGCAAACGTGGCGATCCGCCAGAGGTTAAAAGAAACAGATATAGCAGACCAACCAGCTGAAATTGCCAGAATTATAGAAAAATCCTATGAGGAACTAGGTAGAGATAGTTTAGGTGGAATACCAGTAAAACCACAACTGATTGAAAGTCCTGAAAAAATATTTTTTAATAATAATTCAACATCACAAAAAAAGAGCTGGGATGGAAACAAACAATCCAATACTAAAGAAAAGAAATTCCAGTCCAGAGGAAGGTCTCCTCGGCGGAGAGAAAAATCTCCGAACCAAAGACACAGGTCACCCCAAAGTGACCCCTCTGGGAAAAGATATAACCTTAGAAATAGGGATAATATAAAGAAGCCTGATAGATATCAAGACATTGATACACGTCCCTCTCAATCTTTTCAGACTTCCTCGCAGAAATCGGAAAGAAGAGGACGATCAGAACAAAGAGAAGAGCACGCCAAGTCCAAAGACAAGGAATCTGCTCATCTAAAAAAGAAACTACAATTTCCAAAAAAGAAGGTAGCCAGTATCAAGGTAGTTAACAATGCCGAGAATACTGAGGACACAACTGAAAAACGGAGAATGGGCTCAGACAATGCTAGACAGCGCAGCAGAAGTGAGCATAGCTCGCAAAGTCCTTATGAATTTTCTGGAGACAGTGGACACGAATGAATATCTTCAAGTGGAAACTGCAGACACCAGAGTTAGCAAACCTCACAAAATATATGAAATAACATTACGTATAGAGGGGGATAAGACTAGAAAAATAAGGGGACTATTTTGGGATAATCTCTCCAAGGGCTATGACATCCTTCTAGCTGAAAAAGACTGGCCACCAGAGTTTGTCAGGGACTACCCTCATGGCGAAGAAATAATTATGCCTGCCTTCTCAAATCATATCCCAATTCATAAAAATACAAACTTGCTAGAAAGTGGGCAGTAGCTCAAGCTCCTGCTTTATATAAAAATCACGTAGGATGGGATGAGGATTCTCCTCCTCACAAAATCCAGTTAAAAACACAACCTACTGCACAAAGACAGTACCCAATTAAGCAAGAAGCTAAAAAACAGGTAAAAGAAATCCTAGATCAACTAGAATACCAGGGGGTGATTGAAACTTGCACCTCACAAATGAACAACCCTTTGTTTCCGGTCTCCAAACCAGACAATTCATATCGTCTAGTTTTGGATTACCGACACCTTAACTCATGTTGCAAAACTTTTGCAGTGCAAAACTCGCATAGTGCTGCACTAATGAATAACATAGTGCGCAAAAAATACAAAACAACATTAGACATCTCTAATGGATTCTTTTGTCAAAACATAGCACCAGAGAGCAGATATTTGTCTGCGTTTTCAATAAATGGCACTCAAAAACAATTCTGTCGGTTAGCCCAGGGGTACAAGAATAGCCCAGGGGTATTCCCAGCGAGAGTAACAGAATTACTACAAACATATGATGACGAAGCATTATCGTATGTCGACGACATATACTTAACAGATGATGACTTGGATACTCACTTGAAGAGAGTGAACACCATAATACTTGGGTTCGCAGCAGAGGGTTACAAATTCAACTTTAAAAAATCCAGAATTGCCCATCTAACAGTCCTGTTCTTAGGATATGAATTATCAAGTGAAGGCAAAAGCCTGGCTGACAATTTCCTAGAGAAATGTGCCGTACTCCAAGCACCTAGAACACTAAAAAACCTACAGTCAATTCTAGGCTTCCTAAATTTCGGAAGAACATACATTGCAAATTACGCAGAAAGGGTCAAACCCCTTTATGATCTAATAAAACCAGATTTTAAAAGAACCAATTGGACTCAAATACACACAGAAATTCTGAGATCCTTACAAACAGACATGTTAATAAAAACAAAATTAGAAACACGTGATAACACACGCAACCTTGTGATTCGAGTCATCCCAGGAAGATGCGGATTCACATACCTGACCTCTAATGAGGGAGAAAAGGTACCAATTGCATTCAAATCACACTTGTACACAGAAGCTGAAAAGAAATTCAGCATTAAAGAAAACATTGTTCATGCAGTTCAAACCACAATAGCTAGAGAAAAAGATAAAGCTGACGGTAGACATATCACAGTCAGAACAGCAGAATCAGCCTTTGAGGCATTAACAACACCGTGTAATTTACCAACAACATTGAATCCGGAATGGATACAATGGGTGAATTCAATTACAACGGACAAAGTATACTACTACTTTGATCCATAACTAGAGGAATCGACATTCTGCCCTTACGACAATACGCTTGTGTAATCTATACAGACGGACATGCTCAACCCTCCATTTGGGGAGAACAAGCATACAACCCCACATGTGAGATTACAAAAGAAGTGTGGCGCGGAGGTAATCTAAGACCTCTATTAACAAAAACACACTCAGTAGAAACTAATTCAGAACAACAGACTGAAATAATAGCATTGAAAATGGCGCTAGATAATGCGGATCGCAAATTCCCGACACTTATAGTGTCCGATTCATATTACTGCGTCAAATCATATAACAACGATTTGCAGACATGGATTCAAAACGGTTACAAAGATGACACAGGTGCAACAATAAAGCAAAAACTGCTTTGGGAACAAATAGTTCTGTTACAAAAAGAACTACCAAAGACTCACGTGATACATACACTGAGTCATCAGCGGGATGGCGTTCACGTTGCAGGGAATTCATTGGCTGAGACAGCCACAGCGGTAGCAACTAAATCGGCTTCCGTAGCTCGAAAAAAGCGTACAGTGAAGTATATTGACGGTGAAACAGTGCTGGCGGTGAAAACGTCATCAAAAGGCGACTGCTCAGCGCTACGGATCAACTATCCACTCAATTATACATACATAATCGATGCAAACTCCGTCCCTTTTGCTCGAATCCCTGGAGTGGGGGATAGAGTGATTCCAAACATGGACAGGAGAACCTTGTTAATAGCAGACGCACATATGGGCGAGGGTCTCAGACACCTCAAACTAAAAGATTCTCTTGGAAAGGGGCGACCGCTAGGTCCCCCCGAACGTATGGATGGGGGCCCGAACCTCCCGGGAAGCCATTTTGGGCGGGGGTGGGCGTGGCCCGGCTGGTATGCCCAAAGCGGCGTAGCCGGAGCGCGCCTTCCCCCCGCCCGAGAGGGGTTGTCCTAGACACCTTGAAGGAAGACCACACCCAGTAGGCGTATCGGGGACGGGTACACGCCCTCCCGCAGAAGGATAAAAGAGCGGGAACACCGAAGATCGTCCTCTTGTTCCTCGGATCGGAAGGCTGCACCCACTCGTTGCTCGTGAGCCCTCGACGGAACAAGCAGCAATTTTGAACGTGTCATTTTGTTTTTTCTCTTTCAGTTCCGACAAGGATTTCAGGACCTCGTGGATCGACCAAAGGCGGAGGACTCGAAACCATGCCTAGCAAGCAAGCAGGAAAGGGTTCCGAGACGGAAAAGATGTTGCGCCTATTGTCGAACCGGATGGCCTGTATGGACCGAAAGCTCGATCAAGTCCAATCGCTCGGTAGAGGTTTGGCGGAGGTGAAGAAGCAATTGGCGGCAATGAACGACCCAGGTCAGCCGAAAAAGGTAATAGGCCCGGCCTTGCCGGGAGTGGTTCCCGCGTTAAGAGGGAAGCGGGTCAAAGAGAGGGCAGTCTCGGGGGGGGGTCCCGGCACCGGAGGTGCCACCCATCGTCCCCCTAGTACCGGCTGGTATCCCGGTTCCGAAACCAGTGTTAGGCCAGCCTATCCCAGTGGTGATCACCTCGACCGAGGATGATGAAATGCCCCCAGAATTGACCGCACAGTTGACGGCATGGTTTAAAACAAAGGTGGGGGGCACAGCGACCCCGGGTGATCCGGCCGAAGAGGCCAGAGTATTAATCAAGCAGTTGCGGCAATCGAGAGATGTCGCGAAGGCGAGTGTTCCTCTTGTTCCCCCACAGGTGGCGCCAGGAGTATCGGCAGCTGGTCAAGAGAAGGCAGCGGCAACAATAGCCGAACCGGGTAAGCTCGCACTGCCAATGATGGGGGAGGGCTCGATACCCTCAAGGCGGGAAAAAGTTGCACAGCACGTTCCCTTGGCCACGAAGGAGTTAATATGGGGAGACAAGTATGTCAACATGTTTTCATTGTTAACGGACCATCGTGAGATGGAGTATGCTAAAACGCAGAAAGATTTGTGGCACCCTAGTGTATGGCGCGCCAAGATGGCCGAGTTCAGGGTGGAAGAGACAGTGACGAACTGGGTTAAGGCCTTCTCTATATTTACCGCAGTTTTGGTGGAACGTAAACCTGATGTTATGACTGAGTTGGTTTGCTATCAGAATCGCATTATGGATTTTTATTCAATGTATGAGGGGGAAGAATGGAAAGGCTATGACATGAAGTTCCGTAAAGCAAAAGAATTTGATTCTTCTCTGTCTTGGGATTGTTTGGACTCGGTGTCATGGCACAAGCAACTCCTGCCAGGGGCGACAGGTACGTCCTCGCCAGGCGGGAGCGGGTCCGGAGTTGTCCGCCAAAAGCCCGGGGTGCCCTTTCGAGCAGGCACAGGTGGGGGCTATCAGCCTAGAGTTGGCGGGAAGGGCGGACAAGGAGGGGTCTGTTGGGGCTTCAATCGAGGCAATTGTAACAGACCGCAGGGGACATGCAAGTTTAAGCATGTGTGTGCCGGGTGTGGGAATTCCTCACACCCGGAGAGTGCTTGTAGATCAAAGAATGTCGGGGCGGGTGGAAAAGGAGGACCTAAGCAGGAGTAAGGTGGACCTTTGTGACCGTATGCCTACACCCGTTGATCTAATGGTTATGATTCCGTGGTTAAACAAATACCCTGATCATGTGTCCGCTGGGACGTTGAGGAAGGGATTCTTACATGGCTTCCACATCCCAGTGGGGGAAGTTCGGGGGAACTCCTTTTGTAGAAATCAGTTATCGGTACGGCACAACCCAGGCGTGGCAGAGAGGAAAATAGCTAAAGAAGTCAGTTTAGGACGAGTGGCTGACCCCTTTCCCTGCCCGCCGGTGGCCGATTTCATATGTTCCCCGTTAGGGGTGGTCCCGAAGAAAGATCCGGGGGAGTTTAGACTCATACATAACCTTTCTGCTCCCAGGGGTTCCTCGGTGAATGAGGCCATAGACCCAGAAGTTTGTTCGGTACGATACGCATCGTTCGACGATGCCGTGGCCATTTTGAACCACCTAGGCCCCGGGGCGCTGATGGCGAAATGTGATATCGAATCAGCATTCCGGTTGCTTCCGGTGCACCCGCAGGATCAGCGCCTGCTAGGTTTTGCATTTCAGGGAAAGTATTACATGGATAAATGCATGCCCATGGGTTGTTCCATTTCATGTGCATATTTTGAGATGTTTAGCTGTTTTTTGGAATGGGCATTTACAGAGGCCACAGGGCATAGACATGTTATGCATTATTTGGATGATTTTCTGTTTTGGGGGCAGCCGATGATATGAATTGCGCACAGGCGCTGTATGATTTCTGCATCCTCATGAAAGAATTCGGTGTCCCATTGGCACCAGGTAAGACGGTTGGACCATCTACTTCACTGGAGTTTCTGGGTATTGAGCTCGATTCCGTGGAGGGGTGTTTCCGACTGCCAGTAGACAAAGTGACCAAGTTCCGGGCTTCCTTGATGCAATGCCTGAGTGGGGAGAAAGTGACCCTGCACCAGTTACAACGAACTGTGGGTCAGCTTAATTTTGCCCTGAGGGTGATTCCTATGGCCCGCCCATTTTTGCGCTCTATCGCGCAAGCTATGGGTGGTCTCAAAGAGGCTCACCACCGTACGAGACTGGCTGGAGAGGTTCGCCAGGATATGCGGATTTGGTTGGCAATTCTGGCGGACTTCAACGGTCGAGTCGTCTGGAGTTCCCCGCCAGAGTCTTCAGTGGAATCAGGTCTATGGACCGACTCGGCTGGGAGTGTGGGTTTTGGCGCCATCTTAGGTGATCGATGGTCGGCACAAACATGGCCAACATGGTGGCACT
Source organism: Lissotriton helveticus (assembly GCF_964261635.1). Taxonomy (NCBI): domain Eukaryota; kingdom Metazoa; phylum Chordata; class Amphibia; order Caudata; family Salamandridae; genus Lissotriton; species Lissotriton helveticus. The sequence goes on from NC_136061.1 coordinate 1,620,633,873, forward strand.
CCGACGGCCTCACAGGTAACATTGGGTTCCTGGAGTTATTCCCCATTTGGGTGGCTCTGATGACATGGGCTGATGAGTTCAGGGGCCGCTCAGTGGTGTTTTGGTCCGACAATATGACCATCGTGGATTGCATTAATCAACAGGCAGCATGCTGCAAAATGATTTTGAGATTGTTGAAAGAGATTGTGCTGCTGTGCATGAGGTTGAATGTACTGTTCAGGGCAAAACATGTGCCAGGTGTACTGAATCATGCGGCTGATGCACTCTCTCGTTCACATATGCAGGCATTCAGGGGTTATCTGCCCACAGCAAACTTAGACGATTCAGAAAAGGGGGTGGTGATGAACAGAGTGTCTGAATTAAGCAGACCACTCTTACCCAGTCCAAAGATCAGGGCTTGATCCATCACCGCTCAGAACCTGGCTATATGCAAATTGGTCTGTCCCTGGCCCAGTGCATCATGGGAACAGGGCAGACCAAACTACCAAGCCAATTCTTCACCAGAAAGGAGACAAGCTACCGGGGACCGGTTTCTGGCATTTCAGCCTCTTCGGCCCGGCTTGCTTGAATCCTGATGGAGCAGTGAGAAAGGGACTCATGTCTGAGTATACCCTGCCACACCTATAGTGGCCAAAAACGATTCAGAAAAGGGGGTGGTGATGAACAGAGTGTCTGAATTAAGCAGACCACTCTTACCCAGTCCAAAGATCAGGGCTTGATCCATCACCGTTATTTATCTCACTGCCCCATCCCAGCTCAGAACCTGGCTATATGCAAATTAGTCTGTCCCTGGCCCAGTGCATCATGGGAATAGGGCAGACCAAACTACCAAGACATTCTTCACCAGAAAGGAGACAAGCTACCGGGGACCGGTTTCTGGCATTTCAGCCTCTTCGGCCCGGCTTGCTTGAATCCTGATGGAGCAGTGAGAAAGGGACTCATGTCTGAGTATACCCTGCCACACCTATAGTGGCCAATAACGATTCAGAAAAGGGGGTGGTGATGAACAGAGTGTCTGAATTAAGCAGACCACTCTTACCCAGTCCAAAGATCAGGGCTTGATCCATCACCGTTATTTATCTCACTGCCCCATCCCAGCTCAGAACCTGGCTATATGCAAATTAGTCTGTCCCTGGCCCAGTGCATCATGGGAACAGGGCAGACCAAACTACCAAGCCAATTCTTCACCAGAAAGGAGACAAGCTACCGGGGACCGGTTTCTGGCATTTCAGCCTCTTCGGCCCGGCTTGCTTGAATCCTGATGGAGCAGTGAGAAAGGGACTCATGTCTGAGAATACCCTGCCACACCTATAGTGGCCAAAAACGATTCAGAAAAGGGGGTGGTGATGAACAGAGTGTCTGAATTAAGCAGACCACTCTTACCCAGTCCAAAGATCAGGGCTTGATCCATCACCGTTATTTAACTCACTGCCCCATCCCAGCTCAGAACCTGGCTATATGCAAATTAGTCTGTCCCTGGCCCAGTGCATCATGGGAACAGGGCAGACCAAACTACCAAGCCAATTCTTCACCAGAAAGAAGACAAGCTACCGGGGACCGGTTTCTGGCATTTCAGCCTCTTCGGCCCGGCTTGCTTGAATCCTGATGGAGCAGTGAGAAAGGGACTCATGTCTGAGTATACCCTGCCACACCTATAGTGGCCAAAAACGATTCAGAAAAGGGGGTGGTGATGAACAGAGTGTCTGAATTAAGCAGACCACTCTTACCCAGTCCAAAGATCAGGGCTTGATCCATCACCGTTATTTATCTCACTGCCCCATCCCAGCTCAGAACGTGGCTATATGCAAATTAGTCTGTCCCTGGCCCAGTGCATCATGGGAACAGGGCAGACCAAACTACCAAGCCAATTCTTCACCAGAAAGGAGACAAGCTACCGGGGACCGGTTTCTGGCATTTCAGCCTCTTCGGCCCGGCTTGCTTGAATCCTGATGGAGCAGTGAGAAAGGGACTCATGTCTGAGTGTACCCTGCCACACCTATAGTGGCCAAAAACGATTCAGAAAAGGGGGTGGTGATGAACAGAGTGTCAGAATTAAGCAGACCACTCTTACCCAGTCCAAAGATCAGGGCTTGATCCATCACCGTTATTTAACTCACTGCCCCATCCCAGCTCAGAACCTGGCTATATGCAAATTAGTCTGTCCCTGGCCCAGTGCATCATGGGAACAGGGCAGACCAAACTACCAAGCCAATTCTTCACCAGAAAGGAGACAAGCTACCGGGGACCGGTTTCTGGCATTTCAGCCTCTTCGGCCCGGCTTGCTTGAATCCTGATGGAGCAGTGAGAAAGGGACTCATGTCTGAGTATACCCTGCCACACCTATAGCGGCCAAAAACGATTCAGAAAAGGGGGTGGTGATGAACAGAGTGTCTGAATTAAGCAGACCACTCTTACCCAGTCCAAAGATCAGGGCTTGATCCATCACCGTTATTTAACTCACTGCCCCATCCCAGCTCAGAACCTGGCTATATGCAAATTAGTCTGTCCCTGGCCCAGTGCATCATGGGAACAGGGCAGACCAAACTACCAAGCCAATTCTTCACCAGAAAGGAGACAATCTACCGGGGACCGGTTTCTGGCATTTCAGCCTCTTCGGCCCGGCTTGCTTGAATCCTGATGGAGCAGTGAGAAAGGGACTCATGTCTGAGTATACCCTGCCACACCTATAGTGGCCAAAAACGATTCAGAAAAGGGGGTGGTGATGAACAGAGTGTCTGAATTAAGCAGACCACTCTTACCCAGTCCAAAGATCAGGGCTTGATCCATCACCGTTATTTAACTCACTGCCCCATCCCAGCTCAGAACCTGGCTATATGCAAATTAGCTTGTCCCTGGCCCAGTGCATCATGGGAACAGGGCAGACCAAACTACCAAGCCAATTCTTCACCAGAAAGGAGACAAGCTACCGGGGACCGGTTTCTGGCATTTCAGCCTCTTCGGCCCGGCTTGCTTGAATCCTGATGGAGCAGTGAGAAAGGGACTCATGTCTGAGTATACCCTGCCACACCTATAGTGGCCAAAAACGATTCAGAAAAGGGGGTGGTGATGAACAGAGTGTCTGAATTAAGCAGACCACTCTTACCCAGTCCAAAGATCAGGGCTTGATCCATCACCGTTATTTGGCTCACTGCCCCATCCCAGCTCCACCCTAAGCGTGGAAGGGTATACTCAGATGTGAGTCCCTTGCTCATTGCACCATCAGGATTCAAGCAAGCCGGGCCGAAGACGCCTGAAATGGCAGAAACCGGTCCCCGGAAGCTTGTTTCCTTCCCAGTGTAAGAATTGGCTTTTGTAGTCTGGTCTGCCCTGTTCCCATGATGCACTGGGCCAGGGACAGACTAATTTGCATACAGCCAGGTTCTGAAACTGGGATGGTGCAATGAGCTAAAAAACGGTGTTGGATCTAGCCCTGATCTCTTGACTGGGTGAGAGTACTCTGCTTAATTCAGAGACTCTGTCCATCACCACCCCTTGTTGTAAATAATTTTGTCCACCCTAAGCGTGGAAGCGTATACTCAGATGTGAGTCCCTTGCTCATTGCACCATCAGAATTCAAGCAAGCCGGGCCGAAGACGCCTGAAATGGCAGAAACCGGTCCCCGGAAGCTTGTTTCCTTCCCAGTGTAAGAATTGGCTTTTGTAGTCTGGTCTGCCCTGTTCCCATGATGCACTGGGCCAGGGACAGACTAATTTGCATACAGCCAGGTTCTGAAACTGGGATGGTGCAATGAGCTAAAAAACGGTGTTGGATCTAGCCCTGATCTCTTGACTGGGTGAGAGTACTCTGCTTAATTCAGAGACTCTGTCCATCACCACCCCTTGTTGTAAATAATTTTGTCCACCCTAAGCGTGGAAGGGTATACTCAGATGTGAGTCCCTTGCTCATTGCACCATCAGGATTCAAGCAAGCCGGGCCGAAGACGCCTGAAATGGCAGAAACCGGTCCCCGGAAGCTTGTTTCCTTCCCAGTGTAAGAATTGGCTTTTGTAGTCTGGTCTGCCCTGTTCCCATGATGCACTGGGCCAGGGACAGACTAATTTGCATACAGCCAGGTTCTGAAACTGGGATGGTGCAATGAGCTAAAAAACGGTGTTGGATCTAGCCCTGATCTCTTGACTGGGTGAGAGTACTCTGCTTAATTCAGAGACTCTGTCCATCACCACCCCTTGTTGTAAATAATTTTGTCCACCCTAAGCGTGGAAGGGTATACTCAGATGTGAGTCCCTTGCTCATTGCACCATCAGGATTCAAGCAAGCCGGGCCGAAGACGCCTGAAATGGCAGAAACCGGTCCCCGGAAGCTTGTTTCCTTCCCAGTGTAAGAATTGGCTTTTGTAGTCTGGTCTGCCCTGTTCCCATAATGCACTGGGCCAGGGACAGACTAATTTGCATACAGCCAGGTTCTGAAACTGGGATGGTGCAATGAGCTAAAAAACGGTGTTGGATCTAGCCCTGATCTCTTGACTGGGTGAGAGTACTCTGCTTAATTCAGAGACTCTGTCCATCACCACCCCTTGTTGTAAATAATTTTGTCCACCCTAAGCGTGGAAGGGTATACTCAGATGTGAGTCCCTTGCTCATTGCACCATCAGGATTCAAGCAAGCCGGGCCGAAGACGCCTGAAATGGCAGAAACCGGTCCCCGGAAGCTTGTTTCCTTCCCAGTGTAAGAATTGGCTTTTGTAGTCTGGTCTGCCCTGTTCCCATGATGCACTGGGCCAGGGATAGACTAATTTGCATACAGCCAGGTTCTGAAACTGGGATGGTGCAATGAGCTAAAAAACGGTGTTGGATCTAGCCCTGATCTCTTGACTGGGTGAGAGTACTCTGCTTAATTCAGAGACTCTGTCCATCACCACCCCTTGTTGTAAATAATTTTGTCCACCCTAAGCGTGGAAGGGTATACTCAGATGTGAGTCCCTTGCTCATTGCACCATCAGGATTCAAGCAAGCCGGGCCGAAGACGCCTGAAATGGCAGAAACCGGTCCCCGGAAGCTTGTTTCCTTCCCAGTGTAAGAATTGGCTTTTGTAGTCTGGTCTGCCCTGTTCCCATGATGCACTGGGCCAGGGACAGACTAATTTGCATACAGCCAGGTTCTGAAACTGGGATGGTGCAATGAGCTAAAAAACGGTGTTGGATCTAGCCCTGATCTCTTGACTGGGTGAGAGTACTCTGCTTAATTCAGAGACTCTGTCCATCACCACCCCTTGTTGTAAATAATTGTGTCCACCCTAAGCGTGGAAGGGTATACTCAGATGTGAGTCCCTTGCTCATTGCACCATCAGGATTCAAGCAAGCCGGGCCGAAGACGCCTGAAATGGCAGAAACCGGTCCCCGGAAGCTTGTTTCCTTCCCAGTGTAAGAATTGGCTTTTGTAGTCTGGTCTGCCCTGTTCCCATGATGCACTGGGCCAGGGACAGACTAATTTGCATACAGCCAGGTTCTGAAACTGGGATGGTGCAATGAGCTAAAAAACGGTGTTGGATCTAGCCCTGATCTCTTGACTGGGTGAGAGTACTCTGCTTAATTCAGAGACTCTGTCCATCACCGCCCCTTGTTGTAAATAATTTTGTCCACCCTAAGCGTGGAAGGGTATACTCAGATGTGAGTCCCTTGCTCATTGCACCATCAGGATTCAAGCAAGCCGGGCCGAAGACGCCTGAAATGGCAGAAACCGGTCCCCGGAAGCTTGTTTCCTTCCCAGTGTAAGAATTGGCTTTTGTAGTCTGGTCTGCCCTGTTCCCATGATGCACTGGGCCAGGGACAGACTAATTTGCATACAGCCAGGTTCTGAAACTGGGATGGTGCAATGAGCTAAAAAACGGTGTTGGATCTAGCCCTGATCTCTTGACTGGGTGAGAGTACTCTGCTTAATTCAGAGACTCTGTCCATCACCACCCCTTGTTGTAAATAATTTTGTCCACCCTAAGCGTGGAAGGGTATACTCAGATGTGAGTCCCTTGCTCATTGCACCATCAGGATTCAAGCAAGCCGGGCCGAAGACGCCTGAAATGGCAGAAACCGGTCCCCGGAAGCTTGTTTCCTTCCCAGTGTAAGAATTGGCTTTTGTAGTCTGGTCTGCCCTGTTCCCATGATGCACTGGGCCAGGGACAGACTAATTTGCATACAGCCAGGTTCTGAAACTGGGATGGTGCAATGAGCTAAAAAACTGTGTTGGATCTAGCCCTGATCTCTTGACTGGGTGAGAGTACTCTGCTTAATTCAGAGACTCTGTCCATCACCACCCCTTGTTGTAAATAATTTTGTCCACCCTAAGCGTGGAAGGGTATACTCAGATGTGAGTCCCTTGCTCATTGCACCATCAGGATTCAAGCAAGCCGGGCCGAAGACGCCTGAAATGGCAGAAACCGGTCCCCGGAAGCTTGTTTCCTTCCCAGTGTAAGAATTGGCTTTTGTAGTCTGGTCAGCCCTGTTCCCATGATGCACTGGGCCAGGGGCAGACTAATTTGCATACAGCCAGGTTCTGAAACTGGGATGGTGCAATGAGCTAAAAAACGGTGTTGGATCTAGCCCTGATCTCTTGACTGGGTGAGAGTACTCTGCTTAATTCAGAGACTCTGTCCATCACCACCCCTTGTTGTAAATAATTTTGTCCACCCTAAGCGTGGAAGGGTATACTCAGATGTGAGTCCCTTGCTCATTGCACCATCAGGATTCAAGCAAGCCGGGCCGAAGACGCCTGAAATGGCAGAAACCGGTCCCCGGAAGCTTGTTTCCTTCCCAGTGTAAGAATTGGCTTTTGTAATCTGGTCTGCCCTGTTCCCATGATGCACTGGGCCAGGGACAGACTAATTTGCATACAGCCAGGTTCTGAAACTGGGATGGTGCAATGAGCTAAAAAACGGTGTTGGATCTAGCCCTGATCTCTTGAATGGGTGAGAGTACTCTGCTTAATTCAGAGACTCTGTCCATCACCACCCCTTGTTGTAAATAATTTTGTCCACCCTAAGCGTGGAAGGGTATACTCAGATGTGAGTCCCTTGCTCATTGCACCATCAGGATTCAAGCAAGCCGGGCCGAAGACGCCTGAAATGGCAGAAACCGGTCCCCGGAAGCTTGTTTCCTTCCCAGTGTAAGAATTGGCTTTTGTAGTCTGGTCTGCCCTGTTCCCATGATGCACTGGGCCAGGGACAGACTAATTTGCATACAGCCAGGTTCTGAAACTGGGATGGTGCAATGAGCTAAAAAACGGTGTTGGATCTAGCCCTGATCTCTTGACTGGGTGAGAGTACTCTGCTTAATTCAGAGACTCTGTCCATCACCACCCCTTGTTGTAAACAAATTTGTCCACCCTAAGCGTGGAAGGGTATACTCAGATGTGAGTCCCTTGCTCATTGCACCATCAGGATTCAAGCAAGCCGGGCCGAAGACGCCTGAAATGGCAGAAACCGGTCCCCGGAAGCTTGTTTCCTTCCCAGTGTAAGAATTGGCTTTTGTAGTCTGGTCTGCCCTGTTCCCATGATGCACTGGGCCAGGGACAGACTAATTTGCATACAGCCAGGTTCTGAAACTGGGATGGTGCAATGAGCTAAAAAACGGTGTTGGATCTAGCCCTGATCTCTTGACTGGGTGAGAGTACTCTGCTTAATTCAGAGACTCTGTCCATCACCACCCCTTGTTGTAAATAATTTTGTCCACCCTAAGCGTGGAAGGGTATACTCAGATGTGAGTCCCTTGCTCATTGCACCATCAGGATTCAAGCAAGCCGGGTCGAAGACGCCTGAAATGGCAGAAACCGGTCCCCGGAAGCTTGTTTCCTTCCCAGTGTAAGAATTGGCTTTTGTAGTCTGGTCTGCCCTGTTCCCATGATGCACTGGGCCAGGGACAGACTAATTTGCATACAGCCAGGTTCTGAAACTGGGATGGTGCAATGAGCTAAAAAACGGTGTTGGATCTAGCCCTGATCTCTTGTCTGGGTGAGAGTACTCTGCTTAATTCAGAGACTCTGTCCATCACCACCCCTTGTTGTAAATAATTTTGTCCACCCTAAGCGTGGAAGGGTATACTCAGATGTGAGTCCCTTGCTCATTGCACCATCAGGATTCAAGCAAGCCGGGCCGAAGACGCCTGAAATGGCAGAAACCGGTCCCCGGAAGCTTGTTTCCTTCCCAGTGTAAGAATTGGCTTTTGTAGTCTGGTCTGCCCTGTTCCCATGATGCACTGGGCCAGGGACAGACTAATTTGCATACAGCCAGGTTCTGAAACTGGGATGGTGCAATGAGCTAAAAAACGGTGTTGGATCTAGCCCTGATCTCTTGACTGGGTGAGAGTACTCTGCTTAATTCAGAGACTCTGTCCATCACCACCCCTTGTTGTAAATAATTTTGTCCACCCTAAGCGTGGAAGGGTATACTCAGATGTGAGTCCCTTGCTCATTGCACCATCAGGATTCAAGCAAGCCGGGCCGAAGATGCCTGAAATGGCAGAAACCGGTCCCCGGAAGCTTGTTTCCTTCCCAGTGTAAGAATTGGCTTTTGTAGTCTGGTCTGAACTGTTCCCATGATGCACTGGGCCAGGGACAGACTAATTTGCATACAGCCAGGTTCTGAAACTGGGATGGTGCAATGAGCTAAAAAACGGTGTTGGATCTAGCCCTGATCTCTTGACTGGGTGAGAGTACTCTGCTTAATTCAGAGACTCTGTCCATCACCACCCCTTGTTGTAAATCACAGCAAACTTAGAGGCAGCACCATTCCCGGAAGCAATGTGGCTTATCGGTGCCTCGGATTACAAGACCTCGTGGCAGCGAGTCTAGCCCCCAGGACAAGGAAAGCATACGAAGGAACGTTTCGTTCTTATTGCACATATCTGGGTCCTGTAGGGAGTCTGCATTGGGGGCAGGAAGAGTCCTTCCTGGGGTACCTGGTTGCACTACACAGGGAGGGCCGATCAGTGGCTACGGCCGGTAGGCATAGGGCGGCCATTTCCTTCATGGCCCAAGTACACAGCATAAAAGATCCTACAGGTTCCTTTTTGGTGAAGAAAGCCCTTCGCGGCTGGCAGCGCCTTGAGGGTTGCAAAAGAGATACGAGGCACTCGATTGGCTTAGACAGACTGTCTCTGCTTTTAGCAAAGCTGGATGAGACGTGTTCCTCCCATTATGAAGCAGTTCTGTTCCGGGCAGCGTTCACATTGGCATTCCATGGGGCAATGAGGGTGAGCGAGCTTGTCGCAAGGAACAAGAGAGAGATGGAGGGAGGTTTGTGCAGGGATCACATCCAGATAAGGGGTGATTCGATGATAATCATGATAGCCAGGTCCAAGACCGACCAGGGGGCTATGGGAGATAGTGTGGTCGTACAGCGCAAGCGTGGGTCCCCCGTCTGTCCGTTGAAGTGTGTGGAAGACTATTTGGCGCTAAGAGTGGCCGCCTGGGGGGGAGCTTGCTCCGACACAAGGATGGCACCCCACTGACGAGATTTCAGTTTCAGAGGGTGCTGGCACTGGCAATCGCTGACGCAGGCATGGACCCGTGCGATTTTGGGACCCATTCCTTTAGGATAGGGGCTGCTACTGAGGCTACAGCCAGGGGTCAGAGTGCCGAGGAAGTGAAACAATTGGGCCGTTGGTCCTCGAATTGCTTCAAGAGGTATGTGCGATTGCACATGTTGTAAGTGATCAATTGACATGCACTCACGTTTTCTGTCTTTTGTTTACTTTGCAGTTTCGCGGGCCTGCCATGCAGGGCGGAATTGGAGGTCGACCCTACATCGAGAGACCAGCGGTCAGAGATCACCGACTGGGGAGAGGATGGTATGGGTCGTGGGCCACTCATACGTGAGGCGCGCCGGTGACGTATTCAAGGAAGGTGACGCGATTCACGCACCTGGGGAATACGGGTTCAGAGTGGCTTTCCATGGGAAAGGTGGGCTCGTTTTGATCAATTTGAGTCATTTTTCGAGGGACTTTTAGGGCGGCATAGGTCACCGCCATCTATAGTCATAGTACACCTGGGTGGCAACGATTTGGTGACACTGGGGAGACGAGTGTTACTTGAACAAATCTTGTCAACTGTTAGCTGGTTGGCTAAAAGAGTCCCGGGGTGCACGATTGCCTGGTCCCACATGATTCCTAGAAGGAGGTGGCAGGGGGGACTTTCGGTGTCAGCTCTGAACCATTCAGTTAAACGGGTCAATAATAAGATTGATAGACTGTTCCGTTCTGCACAGTTGCATGTCATTCCTCATGGGTGTATCCGGGGTGACCATATGTATCTGAACGATGGGGTTCACCTGTCCGGGGAGGGGAATGCTTTACTAATAGGAGATTTTGTAGCATGGCTGAGAGGTTTGAGGAAGCATGACCTATAGGAGGAGTTGGGGGGACCGGATAGTCGGTCAACTATCCGGTCTGTGGCGGTAAGGTCATGATCGGTGAGCAGTAATTTAAAGGTCCCTAGAGTGGGGCGCCACCCACAATGGATGGGAGCGCCCGGGGAAGACGGCCATTGGCCCCTTCCATGGGGAGGCGACACCCACTAAGGATGGGGCGCCTAGGGGGAGATGGCCATGGGCCCCTCCCAGGTGGGGAGGTGGTTAAATGCCCCTCCTGACGAATTTCCCCGGGGGCCGGATATCCGCGACGGCGGATAGAGAGTATGGGGTGGGGGGGAGAGTCCACGCTGTCCTTCCTACAGAGACCTCATACGGGAACTCGGACGATCCTTAAGATGGCGTCGAGTGGAAAGGGGGCCCCCACCACGACAAGGGAAGTTACAGTTGGCAATGAGGGTAGAGCCCTCTGCGCATGTGCCGCTCACACGGTGAGGGCGAGATTTTGGTAGTAGGGATCTGACACCGGTTAAGACCTTGCCGTTGGCCGTTAATGCTAGGATGTACAATTTGAATTAGAGTGCATGCATTTTCAGGATGTTAGCCAAAATTACATGACTGCATCGAAATGTAATAAATGTCAAATTGTACATAATGCATAATGATGAAACTTTTAATTTAATGTTTTAAATTTTGTTTAATATTTTAATAAATACGGCCGGGAGGGTGACTCCCTCCCGTCTTCCAAAAAAGTCAACTATTGTCCGACTTCCCATCCTTGGGGATGTGTGTTGGGAGGGGGTGGCGGGCATCCCGGCCATATGGAAAGGGGCGACCGCTAGGTCCCCCCGAACGTACGGATGGGGGCCCGAACCTCCCGGGAAGCCATTTTGGGCGGGGGTGGGCGTGGCCCGGCTGGTATGCCCAAAGCGGCGTAGCCGGAGCGCGCCTTCCCCCCGCCCGAGAGGGGTTGTCCTAGACACCTTGAAGGAAGACCACACCCAGTAGGCGTATCGGGGACGGGTACACGCCCTCCCGCAGAAGGATAAAAGAGCGGGAACCCCGAAGATCGTCCTCTTGTTCCTCGGATCGGAAGGCTGCACCCACTCGTTGCTCGTGAGCCCTCGACGGAACAAGCAGCAATTTTGACCCACCCACCAGCCCCTGATAGCAAATGTTTGGAGAAAATAAAGTTTTCTGAGTGATGAAAGTATAGGCCTTTCTTTTCCTTAGTAGAGTGAATAAAGGAATGTTGAAAGGGTAAATATGGTTTTCATTGGAGAAAGTTCTTCTTGCAGGAATGATCAGTAGAACAGTAAGATCAAGTGGAATTTTCTTTTTTAGTAGGTAAAACAACTGTCGTATTTATTTGTCGGGCGGTAAGGTCATGATCGGTGAGCAGTAATTTAAAGGTCCCTAGAGTGGGGCGCCACCCACAATGGATGGGAGCGCCCGGGGGAAGACGGCCATTGGCCCCTTCCATGGGGAGGCGACACCCACTAAGGATGGGGCGCCTAGGGGGAGATGGCCATGGGCCCCTCCCAGGTGGGGAGGCGGTTAAATGCCCCTCCTGACGAATTTCCCGGGGGCCGGATATCCGCGACGGCGGATAGAGAGTATGGGGTGGGGGGGAGAGTCCACGCTGTCCTTCCTACAGAGACCTCATACGGGAACTCGGACGATCCTTAAGATGGCGTCGAGTGGAAAGGGGGCCCCCACCACGACAAGGGTAGTTACAGTTGGCAATGAGGGTAGAGCCCTCTGCGCATGCGCCGCTCACACGGTGAGGGCGAGATTTTGGTAGTAGGGATCTGACACCGGTTAAGACCTTGCCGTTGGCCGTTAATGCTAGGATGTACAATTTGAATTAGAGTGTATGCATTTTCAGGATGTTAGCCAAAAGTACATGACTGCATCGAAATGTAATAAATGTCAAATTGTACATAATGCATAATGATGAAACTTTTAATTTAATGTTTTAAATTTTGTTTCATATTTTAATAAATACGGCCGGGAGGTTGACTCCCTCCCGTCTTCCAAAAAAGTCAACTATTGTCCGACTTCCCATCCTTGGGGATGTGTGTTGGGAGGGGGTGGCGGGCATCCCGGCCATAGGAAGAATTACAATCAAGGTACTGGTGGCCAGGCATGAGCCTGCATCATACCATGTTTGTAAAGAACTGCCCAAACTGTAACAGAAATCGCAGTGGTGAGAGAAACGGTGTAATACCGTGGCGTTTCACTCCAGAAAGAATCAACAGTAAAAAGCAAAGCGTCCGATTAACATATACAGGCTAGTTTCCGCTTATAATGTAGATCCTCAGCACTCGGCTGACGTCTGGACTGTTATACAAAGATTTGCGAGTCTAAATGGCATATACGCTAGGAGCATGCTACGTTTGAACATTGTTTTCACTTTAGCCATAAGCCTGAGGGGAAACATGGCCAAATGAGCATAGCATAGCGGGATTCTTCTCACTTCCTTCCTGAGGGATACGGGATGGTGTAAAGAAAAAACCAAGGCAGAAAGCAATCTATAACGGAAAGGATATTAGGTTCGGGAGCTGGGTGGGTCAAACATCTAATAAGTGTCCAACGTAGTCTAAATAACCTGCCAAGAAATAAATTCTCTGAAGGGATTCAGTCCGTACGAATTATTATTTGGAACTAGGATGTTAGTCTTAGACCTCGACAGTCAGACTTCAGTGGTGAAGGAAAAAAGCTTTGATATCAAAGATCGTTTGGCTATTTTGCAGGACTTAAACGAAACAAGAAAAGACCTGAGCAACATAAAGTTGAAACAGCAGCCAACAACCACTGAAGAACCACCACCTGTCCCAGCAAGACCTGTCTGGATTCCAAAAGTCGGGGATCTAGTCAGAGAAAAGATCGCGGTAAAGAAGGAATTTGGGCCTTCTTACAGAAAAGCAGTTCCTGTCTTGTCTGTCAACGGGACAAGATCAGTTGTACTACCGCCGCTTGCTGGTAAAAAGGAGAACCGAGTTGTATCCATCGACCTGGTAAAACCACAATCATGTGGCCGATAACAAATAGTAGGCCAAGTGGACTCCCGATAAGTAGCAGAGCACCAAGATTTGCTACAAACACAGAGGTTCAATCTAAGAGGCTAATCACATTCGAAACGCCTACAGAACTACAACAAGGACTATGCAACAATGCAATGGAACTTAGACCTCTGAAAACCCAAATAAAAACATTTAGCAGAGACACACCAAACTATAATGAAGTAACAAACGACTATACAAGAAACAGTAATCCTGAAGCAATTGGAACAATTGACAGAACTGCATCCGGCTACTTCATAAACTTCGATGATTCCTCTGAAGGCTTCACTGAATCAAAAACACAGCCATCAACAAAAACCTTTAAAGATAAAGTTAAAGTACTTTTGAAACAACTGAAAGAAACATATCTGATTTCTCCATGGATTGAATTTTGGGTGGGTTTTGGTGCATTTATCCTCATACTTTGGCTCATCATGGTACTAACTTTGGGACGCTTCATTGAGGGAAAATATGCTAAAATGGACACAGCAAGTCAGAAAATCAACTTGATCCTCAAACCACACACATCTTCACACGTCGAGAAAAGAGAACTTTCTTCAGTCAACTTCACAGCCAATCCTATACCGGGTGGGGTAGCATGGGACAACACTGATTACGAAATCTATGGTCCGGTTGAAATCCTGAAATATCCACACCAAATTAAGATCTCGTTGAGTGACTTTGTAAAACCAAGCTCTTTTGCTGATGATTGGGACTTTGAAAGTATAAATAATATGATGTCTGACTTAGTGATGTCTGCTAAATTTACCAAACATGATTATTTGCAGGGTTCGACAAATTATGAAAGTATGTACTGTTATAACCACTATGGTAACCATTTTCTACATAGATCTGCACAACCTAGAAATGTTTTAAATTATAATCAATGGGAACATTGTGCAACCCCTCCAAAAGAAAGCTCAAGAACCTTTTATGACAAATATTCATACTTCTCAGGTTTTAACACAAGTAATGCTGAAACATTTTATTTCAAATTGTCAAATAAGACAGGGACAAAGACCATGATAACAAACACGAAATTGACATATTCAGACTCATTCTTTGAACAAATGAATACTTTTGGTTTTGATTATTGGGACAAAAATGTTGAAGTAAAGAGTGTTTGGGGTACAAAAGAATGGCAAGTACAGGGTATAGAATCTTTGTTTAGAGCCTGCATGATCCCAGAACAAATTATATTTTTAAATGACACTGTTCAACAAACTACCTGTCTTGGCTTAGCCAAAATCAAAGACTTAAATAAACCGTCTATTCCAAAACCAACAATGAACAGCAATAGCTCTACAGATGAAGAGATAGACGTCAATTATGTATTAAACCAAAACAGAACACATCCTGATTGGAAAAAGTGGTTGATCTGGCCCACAGATACTAATAACTGTCAAGACAGATTCCTGAACAAAACACAGGGGTTCAAAATGACCAGGCCAGACCCTAGATATTCCCAAAGACAACAATCAGGGATAATAACCACCTACAGTGTGGGCAAATTATGCCTTCAGTGGCTACAAACTTCCACACTGGCAGAAATTAAGCAACACCTAACTTTACTTACTGATGGTGCTGACTTGCGTGATTTCATTATGGGACTGCGCAAACAGCGTCAGAAACGTTTCATAGCAGCCTCTGTATATGCAGCATACAAAGAGGCCTGGAAGGTGACTCAAATTGAGACAGCAGAAAGTATACGGGAAATTGACCGTATTAATTTGGAAAAATCACTTTCTGTAGTGGACAATGGGTTAATGACTCTGTCCTCCAGAATTTTTTCTCTGGACAGCATTGTGTCTTCAGCAATCGACATATTATCGCAAGACTTACTGTTGTTACAACACGGTCAGTCTCAATTGCGTTCTATTGTACAGCTTGGCTGGACGTTACAAAATCTGCGTTCAGGCTATGTGCCTTGGCGTTTAATCAACACAACGTCACTATTCAATATCTTTAACCTCACTGATAAACAAATCAGTATGGCACAAAAGGGTGCTGAATATACAATCCTGAGCATTGAGAAACTCGAGAGATTACCAGTGACAATGTCAGAACGACCTGTCAGTGAATGGATAATACATGGGATAATTAATATTCCAATATCAACCTTCAGGTTTCAATACTGCCAAAAATATATACAGGCTGGCATGTACGAAAAATTGGGAAAAGGGTACATTAAAACAACATGGAACTTGCCCTATTCACATGCATGTGTCAGTAATAAAGGACAGAAAGTGTTTCTTAGTGGCAATAATTGTGCAATGTCACTGAGCGGTACACTTCTGTGTAACGGAATTAGTTTGCATGGAGCCTGTGAAGGGAATTCATATAACCTTTCATGTCACCAGCTAGGCGCACCTGCAACAGAGATAGAACCTTTCTTTCAAAGACTCTATAATGGGAGTTACATTCTAATTGTAGATCGCAGATGTTGTAGTCTTATGCCCGGGACTCCTTATCTCATAACTACGACTGCGAAGGTCATGTGCTGTGGACACTCATTGTTCCCCAGCTCCTTTCCAGACAGGGAGGCAAGGGCATGGCCCAACTTGAAAATGACTTCTATTCGAGTAGATACTTTAAGCAGAATGAAAACAGTGCTTCTTCAGACGCCGACAAGGCTCACGTCATCAAAAGAAACGTATGATCTCCTAGTCGCAAGGACGACTGCAGAGATTCACTCATTGTTATCAACTAATTCCCCCATACATTTCGCAGAAATCCTGAATGAAATCTTAAATATTTCTGATACCAGTGGAGTCTCAAAAGTATTTAAGACAGTATTTTCGATGGCATTAACACCATTCAAAGCCATACTGGGTATTTTTCCAGATTTCGTCCATTCGATTTTTGGCGGACTTCCCCTCATTTTGGGACTAATTGCAGGAATCCTATTCTTAGTCCTTTTATTTCGTTATGGCAAACCATGTCACAGACAAAACACCTGCGACAAGGGAAGAAACAATCCTAGCCATTGGATACCGGGACCGGATATCAAAAATCCTGGGACTATCCCGGCTTAGAGACCTGAACATGACTTGGTTTCTTTCATTTCGACCAATGTGGCAACAATGTGTTTTACCTGTATTAAGGTGCTTGCTATGCGGAGAAGAATGCGTGTTAGACACCTGTCTGACGCTACAATCGGATGCGCCAATGGATGCAGAAACATTGTTGAGTCCAATAAAGGCTCATGCTTTGTGCTGCCCTCAACGGCTACCAATCCTGATGACGGCATTCGTGGAAGCTTCACCACTACGATTAAGGGGTAGTGAAGTTCAAGATGAAAGCAGCATTGATCAGGTACGACCTTCTGTCAGCAATACTAATCAAAACGTCAATGGAGACAATGATGCGCACGAATGCATGGTTACAGCTTTTTCCGAGTTAGTGGAACTCTCCCAGGAAGCTGTTGACAGCTTTTTTGACAGTCTAAATGATATGATGTTCTCACCAGAGCAGAAATAGAGACTTTTGAGCAAGCTCGTACACGGCGTTCCCTGAATTTGGCCTTCAACTAGAATAGCAAAATACCATGAACAGTTTTCCCTCCGGTTCACGGACAGCAATTTTTTCAGCAGCCCCAAAATATTTTTACGAATTTTTCGGGACACTTATCTTCTGCTTAAAGTAAGAACTATTCTTAGAGAACTAAAATTTCTATTTTTAGATACTTTATAGACATTAGCTGCCCGCTGGTATGTTCATAATTATTTTATTCTGTGATGGAATGGTCTTGAACCTTTTTTCTGTAATAAGAGCCATTTCATGTGTAAATTCTCATATACAAATTAGTGATAATGTATAGATATGCGTGATTACTTTAGCATTATTCTACAGCTTGATGCATATATTACATGTGACTGTTTTTTCCGTATATTTGATAATTTCAAAATGCATTTATGTATTTTGGGGTGGTAAGGTATACACGATACTCTACAGTATGTTTTACTATGCATAGATTCGTAAATATGTCCATAGTTAGCGTGGAGTGGGTGTGATGTATTCCTATAGGTTCTGTATCGATCCCCCTATTCCTGACCCTATTCTGGTTAACAAGTTAACTAGCAGCCATCCCGTGATGCAGAAAACCCCCATGATGCAGGAACCGTTATCTGATTAAGCCACACTACGGCACAGGAACGTGTTATCTGATTAGGTCATAACGCTTGCCATCTAATTAGACAAGCGATATTCCTCCAGCCCCTGATAAGGCATACGGAGTTCTCAAAACAAATAAAACCTATGACAACCTGGGAAAAACCCTGCGGCCATTGTTTTGATTTCACCGAGAACTTCAGCAAAAGAATGTGCTAACGACCAGGTCGTATGACATCCTTATTGACGTATCTATGTCCATCCTTACGTCAATCTCGGCACCTTAAAGGTATAAATATTACCGATATTGCCCTATGCAAACACACGCGGTGGTGACGAGATCGGAGCAGCCAAACTTGCCGAAGCCCAGAGCAGAGCAGAACCCGCTGGCGCAGCCCCGCCTTCCTGACGCGCTGAGAACGAGACGCTGCTTTCTCCTGCCGAGAAATCCAGCTCCGGCGCTTCCGGGTAGCCCTCGCAGGCAGCCTGGAATATCGAGACCAGAGACGAGAGATACCATCCCTCATTCATCCTAGATTCCAGGTACAGAACTGAATAACCCCTTGCAGAGAATTCTTTAGTCAGTCACTTGGCAAAACAAACTTAACTTAAACTGCTACTTTCTACTCCCGCCCACGTATTAGGCTTAGGTCAGGTACATTTGGGGTAGGCGTAGTTAGAAACACCAGTTGAGTACGATTAGTCAAATGTATATGTGTATGTATCTATTTTATCCATTTTAAACCATCATATGGCTTAGAAACCATATCAATGTTTTTACAGTATTATTTTATACTTCTGCTTTTAATGTATGCACTTTACTTAACCATAAGTATTGCAATAATATCGATCCATTTCTCTTGTATGAGAAAAGAGACTGATCAATAAATAACATCTTTTATTGAACAGGCCCGTCTCTTCCTTTTCTCTACAATCTGGTGAGACTAAGAATGCACGTAATGACTGAGTAAAATAAGTCGTCTTTTGTTTTCACACGACTCTAGAGATACACTCTTGATTAGGGGAGAGCAAAGTTGTCATGTTCTATGGTTGTCAGAAACTAAATCCCTTCTTGTCTATCCAGGGAGGTTCAACTCCTCCTTGCCTATTCGAGAAAGTTTCTAGTGAACTCTGAGCTAGCTGGCAAACCCAAAACTTTAAGTCTAATATCGACAGTAGTAGACCTAGTTAACGTCTGGTCTAGGCTTATACTATTGAAAGTATTATTCCAATGAGCAGAGCCTATTGGGATAATAGGAACTACACTACAATTTCCTGAACAACCATACTTTTCTCTTCTGCATTGGGTCTGACCTCTCTGGGAAAACCTCTGCACCTTATCCCGGTGCTGATTTAGAGATTAACAGATGGGGTACATTCTGTCAGGGTAGCAGAAGGCATTACCTCTTCCATCAGAAGCATACTCTGTCCAGGGCCGGACTGGGAACCAAAACCGGCCCTGGTAAAGTTCTCGGCCAGTTCCCCCCCCGGGGGGAGGTTGGGGTGCGACGGAGCTCTTTGCCGGAGCCGGCTTTCGGCGATTTTGTTACAGGGCCGACTTTGCAGCTCTGCTGCTAAAATGGCCCCAAGGGACCCAAAACCGGCCACCACCCTTGCTGCGCACCAGGGGATTGCCCAGTGCACGCAACTGCCAGTCCGGCCCTGACTCTGTCTGTCAAACACCCAGGGCTCATCTCTGTACCTAGAAAGGAACCGCTGTCACAGCAGTTCATTTTAGTGTACAAAAAGTTTGGTGGACAGCTGCTGTCAGGGTTGATGGCCAACACCCAAATGTTTACCTTTTTTTCTTATCTCTCTCTAAACAACTCCCCTACTTAGACTATTTAGTATAGGTCTCCTCTTTTTTGTTGAGGTCCCAACTGCTTCTCTCTGCAGCTGGTGCTGGTGCCTAGGGGCCTATAAGAGCCCAGAGAGTGAATGGCATCACCAAGTCAAAAGAGGTGCTATTAATACTGCCTTTTGATTCGCCAACCCTTTCTGTCCACTCTGAAATGTTGTGCTAAGTGGTCAGCTGCTAACAGCACCTCTAACTTCCTGGGTATAAAGGATAGGATATTGTCCTCTGGAGACCAAAGTTGCTAACTTTAGCCTGAAATGTGTATTGCAGTTGGGAGGAGTGGCAGAACTAGATCCAAGCCATTTTTAGGTCGAGCCTATAGCAGCAGCATGCATGCGCTGCTTGCTTTGCCTACAGCACACCTGTGCTCCTCGGAGAGGAGGCGGACCTCTGAGGGGCAGAGTTAAAAACAGCCTGGCTTAAAATGAGCCCTTTTATTCAGTGAAGCTGAATGCTGTAATAGGAGGTAGGGGACAGCTGGGCAGAACCTTCACCCAAACCTTACTATAAATAGACCCCCTGCATTCAGGATTGCCAGGCAGCACTAGGGCCCAGTTCGCTGTGGCCTGTGCCACCTTTGGTCACTGCCAGGCAGCCCTTGGTCGAGGCTCACTGTGTCCTGTGCCACCATCGGCCAGGCAGCCCTGTGCCGCAGCTCAATGTGTCTTTTGCCACCTTCAGTCACCGCCTGTCAGCCCTGGGCCATGGCTCACTATGTCTTGTGCGACTATCGGCCAGGCAGCCCTGGCACATGGCTCATTGTGCCACCCCTGGCCATCAGTCTGTGCGTGGACCTTTGCGCAGGGCGGAGTGGACCTCAGCTGTGTCCACTGGTAGGTCACAAGCAGACGCTCTTCCTGGTGCCCGGGTCCCTGCGTGTGCCTTGGCCCTTGGGTCCAGGGTGCAGCTTTACGAACTCGAGATCCGGTACACCGGGCTTTGGGAGAGCGCAGCTTGACCCTCGCCAGATCTGTAGGCGCCTCACAGGTCTTCGCCAGTGAGAGCCGTTCTTGCACCCCCCGCTCCTACCATAATGATTTCCCCCTCCACCTCAGCTCCCTGCTCCTGCAGCTTGCCAAGGTCCTCTGGTTTTCAGAGGTGTGCAGCCACATGGCCGACGGCAGGTGCGCGTCCAGAGCGCCGGTCACCAGAGACATTTTAAGGCATGGGCAAAGTGGGCTCTGGCCCAGGGCCTCTGCTTCTCAGGGGACCCCCTGAGAAAGTCGTGTCCTTATGCCCTGAAAAAATTCTTAAACAGATTTATTTAAATAACTTTACCTTTAATTGAATTTTAATGTGAGGAATGTATAAGAGTCTATTAAAAACGTTTTTAGACAAATATGTTTCTGTTTCATGCAACATCCATAAAAAAGTTTTTTTAGATCAAAACAGGACCTCGCATAAGAGAAATGGGAGAGGGTGACAGAGATTCTTTGCCATAATATTAGTGAGCTGCTGCTGTGTTATGATGGAGCGAGATTTTAAAATAAATTTGTTTTTGACTCGCAAAGTTAAACTCTCATAATAAAAATAATTGTATTAACGTGAATGGAGTGAATAATACTAAACCAACCTAGATTAAATTGCAAAACATTACATAAGGGACTAACATGTGTGCTCATATATGTGCTTTATGTTGCAAATGCTTGTACATGAAAAATAAATAAACTAACCTTGTCTATTGTCTTTGTCAGAATTAAATGCGGCTGTTTTATTAATGGCATGTGCTTATTTGCGTGTGCTCATGTTTTTTTTTTTTTTTGTCTTCATGTTGCACAATTCTGTTTGTTGCTGAAATGCTTTGGCTAGGTAACATTTATTAATGGGTTAATAATTAGCAAAGGTGGGTGGGTAACAGAACAAACTCTATTTCTTTCATTAATCAATGTTTTGGGTTTGTTTATACATTAGTTTTACTAATGGGCCTAAGAAAATGGCTGGCAGTGCTGCAGATTATGAAACTTGACTAGAGTGAAACTTTCTCTCATGCACAAACGAAAGAGTATTTTGCTGAGCTGACAACGTTTTATGCAGAAATAATTGTGGTCGAGCCGAATGTGTTCTTGGAGTCGTAGCCAAGGACAGGATGCTGAATGGCCTGCCAAGATTAGGAAGTGTAAAGTTTCTCCCCGGGAAAAAGTATCTTTTTGAGGAAGCAAAAAGGATGGTGAAACTAAGAACAATAAGGGCTATGATGAGGCCCCGGACTTGGTCAGGAGAGCATGACCTAACTGTGGACTGACATGGCTCAACCAATCAAGAGTTTGGATTCTCAGAAAAAATGTGCGATAAATATACTTTAGTTCGTCTTCCCGCTTTCCGAATCCTGTTAGGCGTGACGTGCTGACGGACTCTTTGGAGCACGTAAGGATCAAAAGGGTTAAATTACTTTTTACTTTTTATTCCTTTAGGCAAAGGGAGTTTTAGACAGGGAAAATAGGGCTTAGGTGATGGAAAAACTGTTTATTCTTCATTAAACATGCTATTTGATTTTGCTTGAAACTGACAGTCTAATTTGCAATTCCTCAAATAATGCAGCTTAAATAAAGAGAATCTAATAAAAATGCACTTTCTTTGAATAAATAGTTAATAAATAAGATTTTTGAAAAGACAAGCTGGTCTTGTTATTTCATGGTCTTGTTACCATCAGCAGATCCATTTGCCTAAGTGACTTAATTAAATGTAAAGCTTTACACAAAACATGGTGAATTCATTATACTGCAGTTGTATTTAAATGTGTATATATTTTGTGAATAGGTTTTATTAATTAGGTCACATGATTCAGTTGCTCAAAAATATGTCTCGTTAGTTTATGGGCCTTGTGAGTGATTTCTGATTAATGGTGAGTATTGTGGAGTTGGGTAGAGTTGCTATGACATATTTTCTAGAGGGGCCCTGGATCAATTCTCTGGTAGCAGAGTCCGGTTGCTATGGTAACTGACATGTTACATGGTAATTACATAGGATCCATGACTAAAACATGTTAAGTTTGTCAAAGTTGTTATATGTTGTCGAAAGGTTTTTTCCAGCAGTGTGAAAATTCCTAGTTATGCCGGCATATGAGTGGTGTGACAAGTGAAGTTGCACAGTGCATTTGTTCTGTTTCAAAATAGTGGTATTGTTATCACTAGTGTTGTGGACGTACGACACAAATTTAGGGATTTAAGGTGTGCTAGGTAGAATATATAGTGAGGATTGCCTATGAAATCGTAGCTTTTGAGTATAGGGACTTAGAGCCTGTTTTAAAATTCACTGCGAGAAGAGTAGTAGAATGTATCCAAACTTGAGTGAAGGGTAAGATAACGTCATTTATTTTACTGACGAATGTCGATTTCTATGGTTGGTTAAAGTCCTGCCAGGATTTCATGTCTGTATGGTTAGGGAAACTTTCCGTTTGAAAGTGCGTAAATGATTTTGTAAATTTGTTCGAGTCAAACTTTGAATTGCTACTTTATGTGCATTCAGAGGGAAACGAATTCGTTATTACCTGTTGGAAGGGTAGAGTAAAAGTTTACTTTATCGACGATTGTATATTCTGTGAGAGTAGCGTCGTCTATTCCACGCAAAAGAATACTTGAATGATTGTAAAAGCTATCACTTTATTTTAGCGAAACAGACGAATGATTTGTTTTTCTGTTGTTATTAACTGAAATTCATTGAAAAAGGTTTTTTTTTTAAATGGCGCTGTGAAAAGATTTTGTAAAGGAGGGGTGAGTTCTAAGAGCGAGATTGGCTAGCATAAGTCACAGCTAGCGCACTGATTGGTTCACGTGACTGAGTCAAGCTGTAAGCTGATTGGGTCTTCCAGAAAGCAGCAATTCTATTGGTTGAGCAAGGTGGTGACGTAGCTTAACCTGATTGGCTTGTTGGTGAGTTTCGCGCACGGATTGGCTGGTTTTACGGAACAACCAGGAAACATTTACGATCATTTTAAATTAAACAGATGTGATTAAAAACATGAGTTACTATTACAGAAAAGAGGAAAAGAAGCTTACATGGCTTCAGAAATTGAAAAATATATTTTCACCCGATAAGAAAATTGAAACGTGAGGTGGAAAATTACTTCATAAGTACAAAACACCTGCAGCCTATATGGAAGGTGAATATGGTTATTATACTTGCCTTTGGTTTGATAATTGGATGGATTATACCAGGACTGATGGTGTGTTAGCATGGCCAGAAGATGGTTCATTTAATATGAGGGTTTTGAAAAATTTGAGAGAAAAAATTATGGCTCTTGTGCCAAAGCCTAAACCTACACAATTTGAGGCTTTAGTTGAATGGGAGGATGAGATGTTTGAACTTCAACGAGAAGCAACGAGAGGTATAACAAGAGGTCCAAAATCAAACATTCATAAGGAAACGCATGAGGATAGAATGCGTCGATGGAGACAGGCAGACATGTGTGATGGTTTATACCCAGTGAGAGTAATGGTTACTGAAATACCAGGTCAAAAGAATACCCAAAAGAAAAATAATATTGAAGAAAGTGAATTAGAAGACCCAGTTTTAGAAGAGATTTATATTACAAATCAGAAACAGACTCCTTTTAAACCAGCTTGTTCATGGTCTACCCCGATGGTTTCTACAGGAACCACTCCAAGTGCACCTCCACTTAATGAGGAATCACCCAGATTATACCCGAATAATTCTGAAACTTTTGAAACTCCTGAAATAGTAGAAACGAGAACTAATTCTAGTGCATTTGGTGAAAACAGAAATTTTCCTGAAACTCCAGTTCCGAGAAATGAGACTTCCAGAAGTTTAATGGGAACTGGAAGAGATGAGGAAACTCCAAGTGCTTCAGAATATTTACGATCAAAAGAAGAATTAATTCGGCAATTAACTAATGGTATGGAAGCAGTAACAGTTCCAGTAACGATTGGTCCTGTTCAACCTGTATTTGATCAAGGAGAAATTAGACATCCAGGTTTGACTATTCCATTAAATGCAGAAATTCAGAAAGTGGCTGAAAAATTTTACTCAGAATTAACTGAAATACATCGAGTGAAAACAATGATGCCTGATTTAACTTTTAATCAAGGTTCAATATGCAGAACACCAATGCGTGCAGAGTCAGATACTGAATCTCCAGAAAAGAGTGTTGAGAAAACAGATTCAACCCCAAAGCTTGATGTCGCGAGACTTAAAGCAGATTTTGAGGAATTAATCATTGGCACAATTGATCCGAACAGTTTAAAGTATTATCAAGATGATGAATTGTTATTCATTTGCAAAAGCGTACAGTGGAAAACGAAAAATAAATATGAGCAGTTAGAAGAACTGGCTACAGAATTAGAGATTGACTTGAGCAAACAGAAAAATTTGGGAAAACATTACAGATTAGATTTTACTGAAAGAGACATTGAGAATTTCAATTCGATGGGAAGAATTCTGCATATAAAAGATTTGATTGTGTACATAAAAAGATTGGGTGATTTGAGTAAATGGAGAGTGAAATGGACAAAGAAAAGAGAGGAAGAAAGGAGAGAAAGAGGCATGGTGGCTAATCAGTACCCAATGAGAGAAATAGAAGGAGGTGGTTATGTGCATGTTCCTTGGTCGAGACAGGACATCTTGTTGTTCACAAATGATTTTCCTCGGTTGAGAGAAAAGCCAGTAGAATGGTATTGACAGGTGGACAGATTCATAAAGGTTACGAAAGTTCTGTGGATTGATCTAGATGGATTCTTTGACCTTGCTATCCCATTAGATCTTTGGACAGAATGTAAAATTGCTGTAAGTTGGCCAAAAGTGGAACCTGCTCGAGATGTTTCAACAGGTGCTATATCATCAGAAGTCATGTGACTGTATGATAAAGTGATTTATTGATTGAAAAATAAAATTCCCCCAAAAGAAGTTCATTGGGTCAAAATAGACAGAACAAATCAGGAGCCAAAAGAATCAGTACATTCATTCTATGAGAGACTACTGTTGGTTTTTAAACAGTACAGTGGCTATGAAAAATTAAGTGAAAAGGACATGAGCCACTTCATATACAGATTTGTTTATGGTTTGAGACCTGAAATTGGTGATATGATTAGAAATGGAATTGTCGGCTGGCAATCACTCTCAGTTGACGATATTCTGAGAAAAGCTAAATACTGCAGTGATGAGATAGATGCCAAGCAGAAGAAGCTAAAATAAAAGGCAATGTGGGCACAGGTAAAAGTAGCCTGATAGCAGATTGCAAATTTGGAAAACAAAAATGTCAATGTTAATCAGAATCAGGGTCAAGGAAAATTTAAGGGTAATTTTAATAAACCAAAATGTAATGTTAATATTGAAGAGCTAAAACAAAAGTGACCTTGTTTTAATTGCGGCGAAATTGGACACTGGAAGCGTGAATGTAAAAATCCGCCCAGAAATTTAAAAAACTGCATCATTAAATCCATAGATGCAGAATGATGTAAATCTGCAGCAACAGCTACAGCGACAGTTAAATGAGCTAAATCTTCAGCAACTGCTACAGCGACAGTTAGTGAATCAGCAGAGTCAGATTCCACAACCTCCACTTCCAAACTGTGCTAATGGTCAGAGGTATAATTCGGAAACAGGATTCTGCGGAGATGATCAGGTAATCAGACCACAAAGAGTGAATGTACCAAATGTTTCTAAACAATTTTTGATGACAGAAAATGGTGGAAGTGATTCTGAGGATTACTTATGACGGTGCCTGAGAGAGGGTGAAGAGTGTGTGCTTGGAACCACTCTTGAGGTTGACCAGTCTGGTCCATTTGTAAATGGCAAAGTGAATGATGTAGAAATCACTTTTCTTGTGGACACTGGTGCTACCTGTTCTACTGTTAGATCAGTGAAATGTAAATGTAAATGTACAGGAATTTATATAGCGCAAATCACCGAGCGGTTTCTAAGCGCTTGCTTAGGGAACCCGTCCTGGTATTCCCCTGTGAGATAGCCCCGGCAGGGTATCCACAAGGTGAAAGCCAGGCATCCGGCCGCGAGGGGCCGTTGTGGAGATTAAGCAAGCTATTGCCCAGAGTCGCAGAGTGTGAACCCGTGAATCGAGTAGGCGCCGGAGCGAGAAATGTGGAGTCCATGGACATTTTAGGACTCAAGACCCCGCCAAGCCGGGAATTGAACCCTGGTCCCGGGCTGACCTCTGCTTCCAGGTCTGCCTCCTCTAACCAGTGAGCCACACTTCTCCTTCAGTGGAAATAGAAAACCTGCCTCTCTCTGGTGAAAGCATCCAAGTAGTTGGTGTAGCTAATCAACAGATTAAAACAGATTTGACAGAGCCTGTTAAGGTAGAAATTGGCAAATTTAAAGACAAACACAGATTTGTAGTTTGCAACAGCATTCCTGTGAACTTGCTAGGAAGGCATATCTTAAGCAAGATGAATTGCAAAATATATTGCTCACCGGAGGGTATTGAGCTTCAGACACTAGAAGAAGATGGGCTTTACAAATTGACAATGCTAATGGTTGAAGCAGAGGAAAGTAAATTATTTTCTGCATTTGATAAAGACAATTTACCTGAAGAACTGAAAAAGACAGTCAAAGCTGAAATTTGGGACTTGTCAGGAAGTGAGATGGGCTTGATGAAAAATGTGGACCCAGTTAAAATCACAGTGAAACAGGGAATAGATTTTCCAAACATTCCACAGTACAAAATTAAAGCAGAGACAGTTGAAGGTGTCATTCCTGTAATTGACAAATTCATAAAACAAGGTGTTCTAAAAGAAATTGAAAGCAGTCCTTGTAATTCACCGATTATGGGGATCAAAAAGCCAAACGGAACGTACAGGATAGTTCAGGAGCTGAGAAAGGTTAACCAAATAGTTGTTCCATGTTGCCCAGTTGTTCTAAACCCAGCAGTGATCCTTTACCAGATTCCGCATGATGCAGAATGGTATACAGTCATTGACCTTTGCAATGCGTTCTTTACTGTTCCATTGCATCCAGACACCCAGCAAATTTTTGCGTTCCGGTTTCAAGACCGCACATTAGCATGGTGTCGCATTCCTCAAGGGTATACAGAGAGTCCATCTATCTTTAACCAATTACTAAAGAAATCTTTGGAGAATCTAGAGTTACCTGGAAAATCGACATTGGTTCAATACATAGATGATCTCCTTGTAGCAGCAAAAACCTGAGATAACTGTGTCACAGATACAATTGCTCTTTTGAATCACCTGGCAGATGAGGGACCTGCAAAATTACAGTTTTGCAAACAAGAGGTAAAATACCTTGGTCACAGAATTGCAAAAGGAATCAGACAAGTGACAATTGAGAGAATAAAAATGATTCAGGGAATGCAACCTCCAAAAACACAGAGACAGGTCAGGATGTTTCAAGGGATGGTTGGCTATTGTCGCCAATGGATTAGTGGATTTTCAGTAATTGCAAAACCACTGCAGAGACTAACAAAATCAGATATAAAAGATCCAATTGTTCTCACAGAAATTGAGATGGAAGCTTTCGAAAAACTAAAAAGAAGTTTATGTGAAGCTCCAGCTTTAGACATGGCAGATTATGAGAAGGATTTTGAGCTGTATTGCAGTGAAAGAGAAGGATGTGCATTGTCTGTTTTAATTCAGAGACATGGGAAACTGAGAAAGCCAATAGCGTATGTCTCAGCAGTACTTGATCCTGTTGCAAAAGCATTACCAGGCTGTTTAAAAGCAGCAGCTGCAACTAGTGTGAGCCTTGAGCAAAGTGAGGGAATTATAATGGGATTTCCTGTAAAAGTCTATGTACCTCATTCAGTAGAAATTCTTCTTACCAGAAGCAAAACGCAGCATTTAACAAGTAACAGACTCACAAAATACGAGAAAGTTATTCTGGGATCAGATAATGTCTCGATAGCAAGGTGTGTGAATTTAAATCCTTCCACATTATTGCCTGATGGTACTGTAACAGAAATCAGGAATGAAAACGACATTGATCATGAGTGCTTGGATGTTTTGGAATATTGCGCCAAGCCTAGGCAGGACATTAAAGATGTTCATTTGCCTGTGTCAGATTTTGTTTACTTTGTTGATTGTTCTTGCCTGAGAACAGAGGAGGGTTTTCTGAGAGCAGCATATTCCGTCTGTACAGTTGCTACTCTGATCGAAGCATCATGTCTCGAAGGAATTCGTTCAGCTCAAGTAGCAGAATTGATTGCTTTGATTCGTGCTTGTGAAAGAGCAAAAGAGTTAAAAATCACCATAGTGACTGACAGCCAATACGGATACAGAGTTGTGCATGATTATGGACAGCTCTGGTCTCAAAGAGGTTACTTAACATCTGCAGGTACTCCCATCAGAAATGCAACATTGATCAAAAGATTGATCGATGGCATTCAGTTACCAGAAAAGATTGCTGTTGTGAAATGTGCAGCTCATAAAAAAGGTGAAGATTTTATTACAAAAGGAAATGCCTATGCAGATGACATAGCGAGGTACTGTGCGAAAAACAATTGTTCAATTAATCTGGAAAAAGATGATGAACATGTCTTGAATTCACTTATGCTAACATCTGTAGTTGAAACATGGCAGGGAGTAAAAGATTTACAAGATGAGGCAAGTGATGAAGAAAAAGACACATGGTTAAAAGCAGGTTGCAGACAGCGAGAGGAAGAAGGGATTTGGGTATACAAAGATGACAGACCAGTTTTACCAAATAGCATGATTGCTGACATGGCTATGATGTACCATGGTGTTCTGCTCGATTTTCCCGGCCCTCTTTTGAGGAAAGGTGATTGATGGTGACTTCAGTCTCTTATCATTCCAGTGCAAGGGTCAGAGTAGTGGATAGAGCCTATTTACGAGGCACTTTGATGTAATTCTGCATCCTCCTCCCTAGATTAGAGCTTATACCTATAGGCTGGGGGATAGATTCGCTAGTATCAGGGATAATCCGTCCTTTAGTTAGGGTATTATTATACTTTCCATGGAGTTATGCTGAATTCGGGCCTGGTAGGCCTCAAACGGGAGAGACTCCATCTTTCTTTCTGCCCCGGCAGCTTGGGATGCTTCTAGGTCAAGTGTAATGTTTTAGTTACGAGGTGTTGTTCGCTTGGAGAGAACCGGTTCAGGCCGGCCCTTGTCGAAGGATTGTATTTTTCTTCATGCCGAAGACACAACATCAGGCCGGCCGGCTGGGAACGTGTCCTTGGTACGGGGAGGTACAAGAATTTGGTGGGCGGCAGGTTACTGGCTGGAATTTTCCATGAAGAAACACGCTTCTATATTAGTGAAAGCCCGAGATAGTTGTGCAGTCAGTTCGTAGGCGGCATCTAGCCGTTAGTAGCAAACCTATTACTTATTCCAGGGAAGACAGACACCATTCTAAAAGCGGAGAAGAATCGAGAGACAGATACTCTCCTAGCAGAACAGCCAGGGAAGGAGAGTAGCCGATGAGAGGAAGGTCCCAGGGGCTTGGAGAAGGGTGAAGGGAACAGCTCATAGCGGTGCAGCCGTGTACCCGTGATTGCGGAGGTGTGACTTCAAGACGAGCCAAGGCCCAGACGAGAGGGGAACCTAGATGACTGCTGAGTGTGGACTGCATATTAATAAGGTGATGTCGACCCTTTCTTATTAGAGCGTACAACCTAATCTTTTACTTTTCTTTGCAGGCTATGTGTTGTAGTATGGTGTTATATGTTTGTTTAGTATAATGGGAAATAAAGTACCCCAGTTCTTAGTGAACCGACATGTGCCGTGTGTTCTTGTATGAGAGGGTAACCTATTCTTCTAGTCAGATGCTGCTATGTGAACAGATGCTAACCCTGATCAGGTAAGTGGTAACTGAATAAGGGAGAGAGGAGCCCCTTGAATTAACTACCCCGCTGCACATTATCTAAATTGGCAACCGTTGTGTGATCCGGGACATTGTAGTTCTATAACCCTGATGAATAGTGAGATCGATCCCTCTATATAATGGTAATCATAGGATAAGCTGCCGTCTGGGTAGGTTGTCTGGGTCTGTATGAGACCGCGAGACCGCCGATTCTGATACTGCCGCCTGGGTAGAGAGATCTGGGTTCGTGTGGGACCGCGAGATCGCCGATTCTGATACTGCCGTCTGGGTAGAGAGATCTGGGTTCGTATGGGACCGCGAGATCGCCGATTCTGATACTGCCGTCTGGGTAGAGAGATCTGGGTTCGCGTGGGACCGCGAGATCGCCGATTCTGATACTACCGTCTGGGTAGAGAGATCTGGGTTCGTGTGGGACCGCGAGATCGCCGATTCTGATACTGCCGTCTGGGTAGAGAGATCTGGGTTCGTATGGGACCGCGAGATCGCCGATTCTGATACTGCCGTCTGGGTAGAGAGATCTGGGTTCGTGTGGGACCGCGAGATCGCCGATTCTGATACTGCCGTCTGGGTAGAGAGATCTGGGTTCATGTGGGACCGCGAGATCGCCGATTCTGATACTGCCGTCTGGGTAGAGAGGTCTGGGTTTGAATGGGACCGCGAGGCCGCCGATTCTGATACTGCCGTCTGGGTAGAGAGATCTGGGTTCGTGTGGGACCGCGAGATCACCGATTCTGATACTGCCGTCTGGGTAGAGAGGTCTGGGTTTGAATGGGACCGCGAGGCCGCCGATTCTGATACTGCCGTCTGGGTAGAGAGGTCTGGGTTCGTATGGGACCACGAGATCGCTGATTCTGATACTGCCGTCTGGGTAGAGAGGTCTGGGTTCGAATGGGACCGCGAGGCCACTGATTGCTAATATTATAGGAGGTACATGGTATGCATCTTAGGAATTCCCTGTCCTTAGGGGGTAGATACCTGTTGTGAATAGGTCCTAGGGAGGGGCAGAGGGTAACGTTCTGGCTGGGTTAGTAAGGCTCTGATGAGCTGGTTCTATCTAATCTGAGAACCCAAGCAGAACACATGGTCAGGGACATATTGGAAGAGATTCCATGATTAGGCTTTTCAGACAAACTTGGTATAACCCAAAGTTCAGAATTATTGCAGAATCCCTTTGCCAGAGGTGCTTGGTTTGCCAACAAATGAACCCCAACAGAAAAACAGTTGTGAGCATGGGAACCATAGGACCGGAGGTGGGTCCTTTCACCAGGTTACAAATGGATTTCATTGATAAGGCCACCACACAACAAGTTACGTTATGTCCTTGTAATAATCTGTTTGTTTTCAAGGTGGGTTGAAGTGTTTCCTACACGCCACAATGATTCTGTTACTGTTGCAAAATTACTTTTAAGGGAAATCATACCTAGGTATGGATTTCCGGTGACTGTGGAAACAGATCGTGGAACACATTTTGAAAACAGACTATTGCAAATGGTTTGTGAAGCTTTAAACATAGAACAGAAGCTACATTGTGCATACAGACCAGAAGCATCAGGTGTTGTTGAGCAAGTGAACGGAACTATTAAAAATAGGATTGGCAAAATGTGTCTAGCTACAGGTATGAAGTGGACGGATGCACTTCCACTTGTTTTGATGTCTTTGAGAAGTACCCCTGATAAAAAGACAGGTTTAAGCCCACATGACATTCTCATGGGCAGGGTCATGGGACAGGCATTTATACCAGTAGGAAAGTTGATGACTATTAATGATAGCGTCATTTTGGAGTACTGCAGGAACTTATCTGACGTTGTGACTTCTGTGTTCCATCAGGTGGGAACCGAAGTGCTAACTAGAGAAAAAGAGCAAGCACATGATCTGTTACCAGGTGACTGGGTGAGGACAAAAGTTCACCAAAGAAGAAACTGTCTGGTACCCAGGTGGCAGAAAGCAAGGCAAGTCATTCTTGTCACAACAAATGCAATGAAGTGCAAGGGTTTGAAGAGGTGGATCCACGCAAGCCACACAATTTGTGTACCTCCACTGGAAAACCTGACGAAAGTGACACCACAACTGATTCAGATTCCGAAGAAGAACCTGGGAAAAATCCAGATCCTGAAGCTCGACAGGAAAGTCGATATCTGGAAAGTTAAAATGCAAATCAAGCATCGAATGAAAAAGATTTGGAAATTGTGATACTAGACTCTGAAAATGATGAAGATGTGCTAGAAAAAGAAGCAGAAAAAGAGTCTGATGAAATTGTAATTCAAGACCAGGAGAGTATTGGAAAGCAGAAGAGAAGCTCTGAGAGCAGGAACAGAAAATCTGAAACTGGAAAGTTAGAGGTAATTGAAGAAGAAGACGAATTACCAAGTACCAGCTATAAAGATGAAGTTCCTAACGGAGTGAAGCTGCTGAGTAAAGAAAGTCCTAAATACAAATTTCAAGTATCAGATACAGAATCTGAAGAGAGTGATGAAGAATCTGATATAAAAAAATTCAGAAAAAGAGCTTGGAGAGCAGAGTGTAATGTGACTGAGCCAAAGAAGAAATTACCAAGAAAAGGTGATAACTGGCCAAGAAAAAATGAAGGCCTGAAATTCAAATTGGTAAATAGATCAAAGGAGCAAGTTAACGAAATATCAAGTCAAAAAGGTGATCCTGAAAAGAAAAGTGAAACAGGAAAGAAAATAGAAGTCATTAGTAGTAGGGCAAAGAGGATTTGTGAAACCAAACCAGAAGTACAAGTCCCCTGAATGGACTTACATTATCATTCCACCTGTGGTGGAAGTCAACAGTAGTAGTCAGGAAGAGATAGATGGCAATAGTGACAACGATTGAAGTGTCTTCTGTTAAAATTTTAGGTTTTTGTTTTTGGCATAAGGCTGAAGAAATTGTGTTAGGTGACACAAGGTCAAAGAAATTGTGTTAGCTGGAAAAACACATTGATGTAAGACGCAAGGTCGAAGAAAAGCTGTTAGAAGGTGGGGTTTTAATTTAATAAAAAAAATTAAAAATTAAAATAGGGGGTATAAGAAATTTTAGAAAAATTAGAAGAATTAGACATTTTTAATTTTTGATTTTTGTTTTCTTTGCAAGGCTTTGTTAGAAGAGTGAAAATGCCTTACACTTTTACTAATAGCAATTAAAGGTGTTCCATTTTAAGGAGATGCTGTAAAATGTCTTTGATTTGTGTGGTCCTAATAATCTTATTTATGTTAGTTTTAGCTGTCAATTTACCTTTTGGAATTGACAAGGAAATGTACAAGGCTAACATGACGAGTAAAGCTTCAGTTAAACAAGACAAACATCGTGCAACAGGCAAAACTAATAGAGTTATTGATCACAATCCAGAGATTCCCCAAGATGGATCTGTTGGTAATTTTTCTAGCAATACTCTTTCAAGGCTTTTGGCTGAGTATGTAAAGGTTATGGAAGTTAAAGATTGTTATATCTGTGTGAAATTGCCTGCTTCTGTTTCGGAGGGAGTTACTTATAATATGCTTCCTCTTACTTATGGCATAACCTGTAGTGTGATAGCTAGCTTATTTTATCAGACTGTTCGTTTAGAATATTACTATTCGAACCACAACGAAATCTTTGCAAACCTGAAAATTGAAAAAAGCCTAAATAAGCACAAACAAGCCAAACAGATGACGGAATTTTTCATCGTGACAAATGAACTCACCTATGAGTATGCTTTTAAAAACAATTTGACTTGTAAATTGAGATCTGAGGAAACATCTTTCCTGAATTTAGTTGAGGAGAGAAGAGCAATTTATAAAAGAAATGAGATGCTCAAAGAGACCAAATCTAAATTTTGGCAGTTAGAGGACAAAAAACGTAATGGTAAATCATTTGAAAATGTTTCTATTCACATTGACAAACCAATTAGTGGTAAATTTTGTATTATCAGAGACAATACATTGTTCAACAATTATTATGTAGGTGCAAGTCATTGTGAGGACACTTATCGAATCATGGGGGGTTGGAGATTCAAAGGTGGCAAGGATCCAATTTTCCCTGGAATGTATTTTGTATGCGGAGACAAAGCTTATTACAACCTCCCAGATCACTGGTATGGGACGTGTTTTGTTGGACTTGTTTTTCCAAAAATATTCCATGTTGACAGAAATGCAGAAGGTTCATTTGAAATCAGCAATCATATGAATAGATTTAAAAGAGAAAGTTTCTCAGAAATTTTGGGAGACATTTTTGAAGCAGTAATACCTTTAGTGGGTATAACCCTGAATGCAGGTAGAATCAGAAAATTGGCCACAATAGTTGACAGATTGTCAACTGATACAGCTAGTGGCTTTCAATTAGTGGATACTGAGCTCATTGCTATACGGTCCATGGTAATGCTGAATCGTCTTGCTTTAGACATTCTGCTAGCAAAAGAGGGAGGAGTTTGTGGTATTTTGCATGTTCAACACTGCTGCACCTATATTCCTGATCGAGTCAGAGTATTGAGATGTATATCAAAAATATCCCTGAGTTGCAATCAGAAATTGTACCCTTAGAAGAGGATGATTTTTCAGAACGTTTTAGCAAAAGATTTGCAGCAATCAAAACCTGGTTTCAAGAGATTGGTGGTTCAATTCTTGGCAAAATACTGACACCTTTATTAGTTATAGTCTTCGTGATACTGTTGTTAAAAATCAGTTGCACGTTACACAAGAGAAAGAAATACCTGAGGGGAAAGAAGAGAATATACAATCTCAGAAAGGAACAGGAGAGAGAGATAGAATTGGAAGAGTTTCGTAGAACTCAATATGAGAGTTGTAGACAAACAGCTGAGACAAGACTTTAGAAATACTAACACAGTGAAAATCAAAACATGTTCTTCTTTGGGATAACATTTTTGCTAAATTTTTGGGTGTAGTTTGGTGATTTTGAAATCACCAGATGAGGGAGTTGATGGAGCGAGATTTTAAAATAAATTTGTTTTTGACTCTCATAATAAAAATAATTGTATTAACGTGAATGGAGTGAATATTACTAAACCAACCTAGATTAAATTGCAAAACATTACATAAGGGACTAACATGTGTGCTCAAATATGTGCTTTATGTTGCAAATGCTTGTACGTGAAAAATAAATAAACTGACCTTGTCTATTGTCTTTGTCAGAATTAAATGCGGCTGTTTTATTAATGGCATGTGCTTATTTGCGTGTGTTCATGTTTTTTTTTTTGTCTTCATGTTGCACAATTCTGTTTGTTGCCGAAATGCTTTGGCTAGGTGACATTTATTAATCGGTTAATAATTAGCAAAGGTGGGTGGGTAACAGAACAAACTCTATTTCTTTCATTAATCAATGTTTTGTGTTTGTTTATACATTAGTTTTACGAATGGGCCTAAGAAAATGGCTGGCAGTGCTGCAGATTATGAAACTTGACCAGAGTGAAGCTTTCACTCATGCGCAGACGAAAGAGTATTTTGCTGAGCTGACAATGTTTTATGCAGAAATAATTGTGGTCGAGTCGAATGTGTTCTTGGAGTCGTAGCCAAGGACAGGATGCTGAATGGCCTGCCAAGATTAGGAAATGTAAAGTTTCTCCCCGGGAAAAAGTATCTTTTTGAGGAAGCAAAAAGGATGGTGAAACTAAGAACAATAAGGGCTATGATGAGGCCCCGGATTTGGTCAGGAGAGCATGACCTAACTGTGGACTGACATGGCTCAGCCAATCAAGAGTTTGGATTCTCAGAAAAAATGTGCGATAAAGATACTTTAGTTAGTTAGAAAAGGTATAAAAACTGTCCCCATGGGAGGGAGGGGGATCTTCGTCTTCCCGCTTTCCGAATCCTGTTAGGCGTGACGTGCTGACGGACTCTTTGGAGCACGTAAGGATCAATAGGGTTAAATGACTTTTTACCTTTTATTCCTTTAGGCAAAGTGAGTTTTAGACAGGGAAAATAGGGCTTAGGCGATAGAAAACTGTTTATTCTTCATTAAACATGATATTTGATTTTGCTTGACACTGACAGTCTAATTTGCAATTCCTCAAATAATGCTGCTTAAATAAAGAGAATCTAATAAAAATGCACTTTCTTTGAATAAATAGTTAATAAATAAGATTTTTGAAAAGACAAGCTGGTCTTGTTAGTTCATGGTCTTGTTACCATCAGCAGATCCATTTGCCTAAGTGACTTAATGAAATGCAAAGCTTTACAAAAACCATGGTGAATTCATTATACTGCAGTTGTATATAAATGTGTATATATTTTGTGAATAGGTTTTATTAATTAGGTCACATGATTCAGTTGCTCAAAAATATGTTTCGTTAGTTTATGGGCCTTGTGAGTGATTTATGATTAATGGTGAGTATTGTGGAGTTGGGTAGCGTTGCTATGACATATTTTCTATAGGGGCCCTGGATCAGTTACAATATTGAAAACACACATCCTTATCCCTGAATATTAGATGTAAACACCTTTACAATTTGGACCAGTGTGCCTGAGCACTGTCAGTGACCTGGCCAAAGAAGGCATGAATGAGCTGTCAAGCGCCTTGAGACCTTACGGTGATAAGTTGCGCTATACAAAAACCTTTGACATGACATTGACATGACATGACAACTGGGTCATAAATTCAAAGCTGTTCCAAACAGGGGCCCCCAAAATACCTTCCGCCCTGGCCCCCCAAAAAACTTCAGGTGTCCCTGCTGGTCACAGGTGGATGTTAACGAGAAGGCGACTTCATTCTGGGGTGGGTCCTCAGCCTGAGATCTAAAGTAAATTTAAAAGCCAAGCTCTTTGAAGAGGAGCCGACATTCCGGCCTTGTGAGGTGTGAGCAAGAATCCGATCTCTTCTTGTGTATAAACGCAAACTGTTAAATTGTTGTTTGAGAATATTGACAAAATACGTCAAAAATTCCATGGCATTTTCACAGTACAAATTCCCAGTAATTCTTATGATAACTGTTATAAAATATTTGTGTTTTCATCAGATGAACAAATAAAACATCAGTGGTTCATCTCATCGAGGGTAAGGCCCCCTCCTCGCTCGTCACTCCCACAATGGGGCTACACATGCCATGCATTCTTAGCAACTTTTGAACTATTTGATCTAGAAACGTCATTTTTTTGTTAAAATCTGTAGGTTCTGCAGCGAATGGTGGATCATGTAAAAAATGCAGCACATCGATAATTGTGCAAAAAAACTCAGCAGTCGCATAAGCACATAATTCCAGTGGCACTGACTATATAGAATACGGTTTTCCAAAACAATCTGTGACACATGCGGGGGTTACATGATGACTGTCCTGCCTTCAGTTCACTAATGACACAGTCACGAGCAGGAATTGTCCTAAATTCATTTTTTTAAACTATCACTTTTAATAAGTAAATCTCAGTGCATTGCTATTCTGTAAGATATTCATGAAAAAGCTTCCCCAGGTTAAACAAATACACATTTTTGTACTCTGAAGAGACTTCATCATATATTGAGTGATATTTGTTGTATGATTTACATGGCAGGCATTTCCATGGCTCGGCTTGTTCACGTCTCTGGAAGGCCCTTGGCTTGGCTCTGGCTGCTGGCTGCGCTCGCCCTGTTCATGTGCTGCTCGCCCACCTCTAGGCGTAGCTGTCTTTCCTACGACCTCTGCGGTGCCCAAGGCCCCGAGGCAGAAGCACTTCAAGATATGATTGTGGGTAAAACTGACAGAAAGGCATCGCCTATGAACCGAGGGGGTTCATTTTATTGTAACTCGTTGTTATAAAGTTTTCGTTTCACCTTTTCCAGTTAATGGAGAATGAAGAGTATAATAAGGAACAATTAAAAGTACATTACGGTGTGCACTCATCCCAGAATTCTCTTGTGCACTGTGACCTGCCAGACAAATGGTCGGTACTGCGTCCTTGGATGGATTGCTCCATCATTCGTTGAAAGTGAGCCTTTCCTTAACAAACAGTGATACTCTTTTGAAATGTATGTGTAATTTTAGGAGCTACCCTGGCCAAAGGCAGCAGAGTGCAAAGGTCCAAGACATTATTTATGTCTTCACACCTGTGCCGCATCATTGAGGGGCTTATTTACGAACATTTCACGCATTACAGTGCAGTTAGTGGTGTAGCTGCACTGTGCTGCGTGAGAGAGGAGAGCAGCACCAGATTTGTAAAGATATAATAGATTGGGATCGAAGGCTCTGACATTCAAGTTACAGCGTGAACCCTCACACCATCTCTTCACTCCACATTCAATCTCTTCCTCCGAGTTCCTTTTTAGGTCACAGCATCACTCAGTGCTACCTCAGCATCACTCTGTGCCATGACAGCAGCACTCAGTGCCAACTCAGCATCACTCAGCGTAACCACAGCATCACTCAGCACAATCACAGCATCACTCAGCTCCACCACAGCATCACTCAGTGACAGAACAGCATCACTCAGCGCCACCACAGCATCACTCAGCTCCACCTCAGCATCCCCCAATGCCACCACAGCATCTCTCAGCACCACTACAGCATCACTCAGTGGCACCTCAACATCACTCGGCGCCACCTCAATTCAACCTCATCATCGTTCAGTGATGCCACAGCATCAGTCAGCACCACCGCAGCATCACTCTGTGCCATGACAGCAGCCCTCAGCGCCACCTCAGCATCACTCAGCGTAACCACAGCATCACTCACCGTAACCATAGCATCACTCAGTGCCACAGCAGCATCACTCTGCACCACCGCAGCATCACTCAGCACCATCTCAGCATCACTCAGCGCCACCACAGCATCACTCAGTGACACAACAGCATCTCTCAGCGCCACCTCAGCATCACTCAGGGATACCTCAGCACCACTCAGTGCCACCTCAGCATCACTCAGCACCAGCTCAGCATCAATAAGCTCCACCTCAGCATCACTCAGTTTGACCACAGCATCAATCAGTGCTACAACAGCATCACTCAGCACCACCACAGCATCAGTCAGCGCCACCTCAGCATCACTCAGTGCTACCACAGTATCACCCAGCTCCTTCATAGCATCAATCAGCGCCACTTCAGCACCACCTCAGCATCACTTAGCCCCCACACATGATCACTCTGAATTATCACAGCATCACTCAATGCCACCTCTGCATTACTCAGCGCCACCTCAGCGCAACCTTAGCATCACTCAGCTTGACCACAGCATCACTCAGCGCCACCTCAGCATCCTTCATTGCTACCAAAGCATCTCTCAACAACACAACAGCATCACTCAGTGCCACTCAACATCACACAGAGCCACCACAATGCCACCTCAGCATCACTCAGTGCCACCTCAGCATCACTCAGCGACATCTCAGCACCTCACTCAGCACCACCTCAGCACAACCTCAGCATCACTCAGCTTGACCACAGCATCACTCAGCTTGATCACAGCATCACTCAGCTTGACCACATCGTCACTCAGCACCACCACAGCATCACTCAGTGTCACCACAGCATCCCTCATTGCCACCTCAACATCCCTCAGAGCCACCTCAACGCAACCTCACATCATTCAGTGATACCACAGCATCAGTCAGTGCCACGGCGTCATCACTCTGTGCCACATTAGCATCACTCAGTGTCACCTCAGCAGCACCACCTCAGAATCACTCAGCACCACCACAGCATCATTCAGTGCCACCACAGCATCACTTAGCCCCACCTCAGCATCAATCAGTGCCACAGCAGCATCATTCAGCACCTCCACAGCTTCACTCAGTGCCACCTCAGCACCAATTCAGCACCCATCAGCATCACCACACTATAATTCAGTGCCATCTCAGCATAACTCAGTGTCACAACAGCATCACTCAGCGCCACCACAACATCACTCAGCACCACCACATCACTCACTGCCACAATAGCAACACTCAGCGCCACCTCAGTATCACTCAGCGCCCCCACAGAATTACTCAGCTTCACCACAGCATCACTCAGTCCCACCACAGCATCACTCAGCGCCACCTCAGCTCCACCTCAGCATCACTCAGTGCCACCCCAACATCACTCAGCTCCACCACAGCATCACTCAGCACCACCATAGAATCGCTCAGCACCACCTCAGCATCACTCCTCACGACCACAGCATCACTCAGTGCCACCTCAGCATAATTCATTGCCACCACAGCATCACTCAGCACCACCAAAGCATCGCTCAGCACAACCTCAGCATCACTCAATGCCACCTCAACATCAGTCAGAGCCACCTCAACGCTACCTCAGCATCATTCAGTGATACCACAGCATCAGTCAGTGCCTCCTTGGCATCACTCTGTGCCACATCAGCATCACTCAGTACCAGCTCAGCACCACCTCAGAATCACGCAGCACCACCCCACCATCATTCAGCTCCACCACAGCATCACTCAGTACCACCACAACATCACTCAGCGCAACCTCAGCATCACTCAGTGCTACTACAGCATCACACCGCACCACCACAGCATCACTCAGTGCCACCTAAGCATCCCACAGCACTACCACAGCATAACTCAGCACCACTTTAGCATCACTCAGCACCAACACAGCATCACTCAGCATCACCACAGCATCACTCAGCATGACCAGAGCATCACTCAGCACCACCTCAGCTCCACTTCAGCTTCACTCAATACCTCCTCAGAATCACTCAGCGCTACCACAGCTTCAC
This sequence comes from Lissotriton helveticus, assembly GCF_964261635.1. NCBI lineage: Eukaryota > Metazoa > Chordata > Amphibia > Caudata > Salamandridae > Lissotriton > Lissotriton helveticus. The sequence continues at coordinate 1,620,674,603 of NC_136061.1, forward strand.
TCAGCGGCACCTCGGCATCATTCAGTGTGATATCAGTGCCACTTCTGCATCACTCAGTGCCACCACAGCGTCACTCAGCACATCCACAGCATCACTGAGCACCACCACAGCATCACTCAGCACCAAAACAGGATCACTCAGTGCCAACACAGCATTACCCAGTGCTAACACAGCATCGCTCAGCATCACCACCGCATCGCTCAGCACTACCACAGCATCACTCACTACTGCAACAACATCAGTCAGCACCCCCTCAGCACCAGCACAGCATCTTCTCAGCATCACTCAACACCACCTCAGTATCCGCACAGCACCACTTCAGCATCAGTGCACCAGCCCAGCAACAACTCAGCATCACCTGAGCTACATCAAACCTTCACTCAGCACAACATCAGCATCACTCAGCACCACATCCACACAGCACCAGTGCAGGACCACATCAGAACAAGCGCAGCATGACCTCAGCACCAACACAGCACCATCTCAGCAACAGCGCAACACCATCCCTGCAACAGCATCACTCAGTACCACCTGAGCTCTAGCCCTTAACCCCCTGAGCACCAGTGCAGCATCACCACCTCCGTATGACTCAGCACCAGAGCATCAGTCAGCACCACCTAGGCATCACTCAGCACCACCTCAGTATCACTCAGCATTGCCTCTGCACCAGGTCACCCCCACCTCTGCACCAATATACCACCACCTCAGCATGACTCAGCAAGACCTGAGTATCATTCAGTATCACCTGAGCATCAGCTCTGCACCTCTGCATTAGCCACCACCACCACCACCTACGCATTATTCAGCACCACCTCAGTCTGCCCTCGGAATCTGGCCTCTGTTGATTCTCCCTTAGCATCCGCCCACTGCTAGTGTTGTTATACAGGTCCTATTTCCAAACCTTCACCCTCCTGGTATTTATGCCCCCCCCATACCAAAAACACCATAACAAGCAACCATTGGAATAGGCAGATAGAAGTTGCCAACATTGCAAGGACAAAAAACAACTAAAGACAATATTTATTGTTAACACTTTTTTATTATGGTTGATCAGTTGTGCATAATGCTTTCTTGGTCATATATAAGGTAACAAAAACGCTTCTGGCACTTTTTTATTATAACTTTTCAGAATGCTGCACAATTCTCTGCAACACAGCTTAAAGACATAGGCAAAGTCAATATCTCTGGCTAAACACTTATAAGGTCCCAAAGGTGAGACCTATTGGCTATGCCAATGCTTGTTTACTCAAGCAGCACAACATACATTTTGGTAAATTTACTTTTCACCAAGATTATTAAAAATCTAATTTCACTATTAAATCAGATCTTAAATGTTAACAGGTGGTGAATAATGAACAATATCTGAAAAAACGTTTTAATTAAATAAATGTACTCAATATATTAAAAAACTTTTAAATTAAAAACAATACTACAGTCTAGGTCACAGCATCAAGGGGCACCCCACATGAATCACAGAATGTTTCCCAAACCATTGATTTTATGAGGAATATGTGTTATATGAGATCCTTAGATTCAGGGTTCCTTGGGTGAACTTGGCAATATTTTTGTAGCAATCCAGGCTCCACGTCTGGCCTTTAGTTTTTGGATGTTGTGAGATGTCTGATGGATAATGACAGCTGCAGCTCAAGACCACATTTTTATGATTTAATATGTGTTACTGGATGAGTGTAGCCTAATTATGTTGTGGTTTGGCTTAGGTTACACAAGGTAACAGACCCAACATTGGGGCGGAGACTTTTTTAAGAGAGAACCACTTTGCTACCCATTGCCCAGGCTCACACAATAACCATTCAATGAACAAGTGAATACAGCACAGAATATTGTGATCATTCAAATAGGGGTGATAATCGTGTGTTTCAATTGATGCAAATATGTATAAAGTCGTCTGCGTACAGAGAGCAAATCTGAATGAGGGTGCATCTTTAAACTTCGGTAAAGAATAAAGGATAATTAGATACTATGAAAAAGCAGTGATATCATGGGAGCTACACATCAACTTCTGTAATTTCTCTCTCCCGTTTTGGTCACTCAGATGTTTTATATTCTTGACAGCAATCCCTTTCTCTTCCTCTTTTTTACACAGAGGTATCTATTACTAAGGCATAGATGAGAGGGGAGAGAAGGAAAACCTGTCTGTGCCCTTGGAGAAGGGTAAATAATTTCTTTTGATGTGTACATAATAATCAATCTGACTGTTGGATCATTTATGTAACTTTAAAATTCTCCATTGCCTTGAACATAGTGGTCTATACTTACTGAGGGCCTAATTACAATGTTGGTCGGACTTGTCTTCGACCGACACCATTGCGGGAATGGAACCGCCCGACCATTAGTCAGCGTTTCTGAGATCCCAATTAGGATGCAACCGCACATATTGCATTTGGGAACTTACATTTTTCGATGGTAGCTTGTGCGGTTGCCTGAAAGCTCCCACAGCACAATCTCCCATCGAAAAATTGAAGTTTGTGAACATCCCTGCACAGTATGGCAGACACCTCATGGGGCCTGCCACACAGTGCCTAGCTGTTTAGGGAGGCATCATCGCTGCCCTCCAGGCCCAAATGTAGAGGCAGAGGGATGGGTGCCCTACTAGTGGCTCTCAATGTTGCTTTTCAACAGCCTTTCCATGTCAGAAAGGACGACATGTAATGGATGTCGGAAACCGACATCAAAATCCAGATGGTGGAAACGTCGTCCTTAAGGGATCATTGTGAATTCTGACTGACCGATGGGCTCACGCATGTACCGATGGATTTTGAAACATTCCCACATTTACTACAAGTAGTAATCGTGGGAATGCGTTAAATAGGTACGCCTTCCTGGGTAGATGCAACAAGGAGAAATAACAGTATTTTTACTCATTCTTTCTCCTTCTAATGGGCTACAATGCAGCACAGAGGAGAAAAGAAAAAAGGCTTCTGAGAACTATTTATGTGCTGTTTATCCTGCACAAAAACAATACTGCCTACAGCGCAGGTACTCTTGCACAATGATGCAATAAATTGATAGATTGTGAGACAAAAGCAACACATCCGATTCAGGTTCAATTACAAAGGAACCATTCCTCATATTCATGGGTGGTACCAAAACATTGTGTTAGACACAACAAATCACAACTCAACTATACCAATACAATTAAACACAAATCCAAACAAATGCTACTGCAGCACCACATTGGCATTAAAGCAACACAACAAAAAGCAACAATGCATCATGCACCAAAGTACAGAAAACAGCAGAACAACATATCACAATGTCAAAACACAGTACAAATATAATATAGCAAAACATAATGATATTACACGCACAACACAATAGCAACACAAAACAACAAAAAATTACGACAAAACACCTCACAAATATGCAACAACATGGTAGCATAAGCTTGTAGTATTCTGTTTAATTTTTTTCTTTGTGTTTGTATATTTGATGTTGTACTGTTGTTTTGTTGTGTGGTCTGTGCTCAAGTTCTTTGTGTCATGGCCCCAGATCTAATCTACAAATGTTCTAAGATAGGAAGTCGGTTAGGGCTGCTTTGCCCAATCATATGTAAACATGTATTTTGGTTTCCTGCAGTTTCATTCCTCTGTTATAATGGTGGCACTGGGCAGCAGACATTCATGTGCATTTCCTGTAACACTGTGCCCTTATATTCAATAAAGGCTACCTCTCAAGGAAAAGGGGCAGCTCATCAGTTATTAATCAATCAGGATGTACTAACAGAAGAAGCGAAGCATTATAAAACGTGCCTGATAGTTTGGTAATCTAACTCCAATTTGTTAAGATCATTTAATTAATTTGTGGTGATCCAGCCCATTAGTAACCTCAAGAAGCTGTTTACAAACATATGCGCTAATATTAATCAGAAAAAGTGTTCGGATGCGTGATTCATTAACAGAATCAATTACACGGCTGAAAAAAAGAACAGAGCCAGGGCCATGCATTCTCTAATCCGGCATGTTTGCTGGGTGAAGAAGCTGAGAAAATGGAAGCATTTTGAAATAAGAAAATCCAGCAGATGAATTCCTCAACAACACAGGACATTAATCAGAACACCACTGGCAATGGACGTCTTAGGGCTGACTGCAAAATAACATCTGCCGTTTATTAGCTGAGCGGCACTGGTTTTGGGCCCAGGCAAGCACTGGCGCTCTCGCATTCTGAGGTACAAAAGGGGGTGGTAATGGACGGAGCATCTGAACCAATCAAACACTCACACCCAGTCAAAAGATCTGGGTTTAATCCATCACCGTTCTTTAGCCCACTCTGCCACCCCAGTTCAGACATGGCTATATGCAAATCAGTCTGGCCCTGTGCCTCATGGGAACAGTCCAGCCCGAACTGCCAGGCCATTGCAAAAAACAACAAGTGATGGACTGAATGTGGATCAATGTCACACACTCCCCCAGTCAAAAGATCCGGGCCCAAATCCATCGTTTATTTGCACTCCACACCACCCTGGGTCAGATAATGGCTTTATGCAAATCAGCTCTGACCCTGTTGCCCCATGGGAACAGTCCAGTCCGAACTGCCAGGCCATGCCTTCCCTGGACCAGAAACAAGCTTCCGAGGACCGGTTTCTGGCATTACAGCCGTCTTCAGCCCGGCTTGCTTGAATCCAGTGGCAAAGTGAGCAGGGGACTCACGTCTGAGCATACCCTGCCACACTTATGGCGGCCAAAAGCGGTACAAAAGGGGGTGGTAATGGGCGCCATAGTGTAGCCACAAATTACAGTCTTCAAATACAACCGAAAATAGGTCTGACATTTTGTTAGGTGGTGTATTTGGTAACAGTCTGTCAACTTTTTTAATGTGTTGCCAACATCTGAGTTACAAACAAAATCTATCAACGAAGCAAAACTTTGAGGTACAGCAATATGGAAGCTGGAAGCAGGATTCCATTTGCTGGCCAGACTGTATTAGATGAGTTAAAATGTACAATCAAACAGGCAGGGGTGTAGCTATCAATGATTCAACAAGTGGAATGGTACATGAGGCTGAGAGTTCAGAGTGGTCCGTTGGCCTCAAATGATATCTGTTTTATACTAAACAAACACATTCCAGAAGGTCCATTTTCCTTGCTTCAATTAGGGACCATGGTCCCCTGGCTATCCCATTACAAACAAAAATGTTACAAACAGGCTATGCCATTACAAACAACAATGCTACAAACAGGAGTCAGAAGATAAAGTATGCTTTGTAAAAGGTGAAATTTAAAGCAAATACAGCAACCCATTACATAGCAGGCACTTTTGCTACACCACTAGTATTTTCTTTGGATCTTTAAGAAAGAGTGTGTGCAGGCATTCATTTACTTTGTTAAAAAAAGTGGTAATTAAAACATGTTTTCATTACAGCAAAGTAGAATGCATGAACACACACGGAAAATAAGTAAATAGTGCTATATCTTTATGAAAGGATATTGGATTGAAACAGCAAATTGGTCCAAACTAAATTTATTAATTAGCCAAAAATGACATCATGCCAGCAAAGTAAATAAATAAATCGAAGAAAATACTGTGGGAACCGGTTACAAACTAAGTGCCAGATTAAGATAGAGGTAGGTTGGACAGTTTTCCGCTATTGCTGTGGTCAGGAGAGCCCCCGACAAGCATGTGGTGGTCCGACTGCAGCATTTACATTTGACCACCGTGCTGGTGGTCGAAAATGTCTCAGTACCAAAGTGGGGGCATGCTGAGGCCAACAAGAAGGTCCGTAGCACATGTCGCCACCATGCAGTACCTCCGGAATGTCCATGCACTGTGTGCCTTGCACCATGTCGTGAATGGCTGATGGTGCAAGAAGGTGAGTGGGGGCACCACATGTGCTCCAGAGCCACTTTTTAGTTGTCCACAATGGGCAGTGGCCCTGTTTGGGGCCTTCCATATCCCTTTCTGACAACCTTTTCATGGCAGGTTTCTTGTCGGAAAGGACAGCACTGCCGCCATTCAGGGACGGTATTCCAACCACAGCCCCATTGTGATCTCTGATCCTGGCAGAGGCGGCCGTCTTATGTCCGACAGCTCTGAGTCTGCCCGCCTCATAATGCGGCAGTCAGACCGAATGGCTGTCAGACCGCCACTAGCGGTCTATCAGCAGTCCAAATGAACTCATCGTAATGCGGCCATAAATGTCATTTCAAGATTCAACGTCTCATAAATTGAATACTTTATGTCTCATCATCAAAACCCAATGAGAAAAGAAGTGGTATAGTGTAACGCTCCTTAAAATGCTCTGGCCTGAGAGATCGGCAACCCAAGCTATAGAAACCATGAACATTGACTCTCTCTCTCTCTTTAATATTCATGTCACGTATTTTTGAAGCTATTAGGCTGCCTAAACAGCTACAGGTCACTTGAAAAGACTCATGACGCAGTGGAAGTAGGTTTTATTATGCTCCAGGCTGTTGGTGTGCAACATTATAATTCAACAGGTAGAATTGCAATATTAATAGCTTATGTGCAAAAAGTCAATTTGCTACATTTTTGAGGTTTCTTCTTTTGTGTGAGCACCAAATATTTTATAGAATTTTCTGAAATTTGGAAAAAACTGTCTTGCAATTTTTCAAAGCTATAGCCATATGCAGAGTTGGCCCTTTTGTTGATTCTGCTTAGTCATGATGTTTGATTATGATATTTGTCTCTATCAAGAACTGGTGTGGGCTTTTCCAGGAAGATGGCTGATCTCACTAGAGTCATAGAGGGCCTTGGTGGCTCAGCTAAGCTAACTGGCAGAAGATGTTTGGCGATCAAGGAGTGCCCCCACTCTAAACTTTATCTAAACCCAATGATATTCTTCCGAAAAATGCAAAATAATCTCCTTGGAACAATTGTAAGCAATCAATTTCAAATAAACTTTCCACTGGTCTGAAGTACCAGACAGACCCAAGCAGTTAATAGTGAATTGTCTCTCTGTGGATCTATGCAGCATGGTAAAATGTGAACAACCATAAGCAGAATACTCATGAAGACTCAAGCAAAGGGAGTGGAGGGGTTGACCCAATTGTAATAGTGAATTTGCCTTGGGATAACAAAGTATTCCTGGAGAAGCAGAGGGTAAGAAGTTAGTGGCCATCAAAAACATGGGAGACAAGAGCCACCGATGATAGCCCTGAATGAACCCACCAAATAACTAAATAAGGGGACTAATAATCTCCTCTTTAGACAGTGTCAGTACAAGCACATGATAAAAGAACCCAAAGGAGGGCATTTTCAACTCACATCAAAGAAAAGTGCTGACTGGAAGACCAGTCAAGACAAGACTTTAAACAGAGGTAAAGGGTGAAGGGGGTGTGATTTAATGTGGCTCATGGTAAAGAGAAAAAGGAGGAAAAAGCTTCTAATACTTATAGGTGTGTTAAAAGGATTCATGAGAGGATGCCCACATCATATAAGGGTGAAAAGGTAGGCAAATCCAGAAGATAATTAGCTGAGGGAGGGAAAAAAAATCTATCTCCATTTCACAATGCATTACCCTGTGAGGACACAGTAACTAAATAAGGAAGCCTCTAAAGACAGTCAAAAAAGTTAACATCTAGATGCCACAGTATCTCAGTAAAATGCAGTATCATTACAATTGTCGCATTGTACCAACTCAAACATTTGTCAACCAAACATAAAGAATGCAGGTAACTATGTGACAAGAATGGACACAAGGCATACAAATAAATTAGATTCAATAGAATCACTAAAAGCCCCGGTAATAGTTTAAAGGAGCCCTGGCATCACAAAATGGATGCTGCAGCCACAGACATGAGTCTGGTCTCCTGCTGCTGGACAAAACTCCGGCAGGGGAGGCCTGGACAATGGGCTTCCTGTTACAGGGAGGTGTAACCACCTCCCAGACAGGCTTTAGTGTATTGGGGCTGGGTGGGTGCACTCTGAGAGTGCCTTAAAGTCTGCACTGGGGGCACATTTGCTGTCCCTGTGCATAGCCCTGTTCAAACCGGTTGCAGGGGCTACCAGCCCCTGCTCTGGTGCGAAATTGGACATGGAATGGGTGTAACCACCCCTCTTTCCAGACCATCCCATAGGTGGGCCCCCAGAGTATGTCCAACTGATTTCTTTAGTTTAAGTAAGGAACACCTTGCAACAGGACTTTAGATCACACCTGGATGAAACTGAATCCTGGAACTTCAACGCTCTACTAAAGACTAGAGGACGGAAGAATCTCCCTTGGGGTTAAGGAGTGACTCCCCTCTTAGCAGGCACCAACAAAGCATCTTGCCGGTCTACATTTCTGATGCTCCTGCCGGACTCTGAAGTATTTACAACACAGGAGGAGAGTTTCCAGATTTCTTCGAGGCCAACCCAAGTTCCCAGCAAAGCTGAGACCCACAGTCCTCGTGAGTGATGTGGAACCGGAACTCCTGGAAACCGTGCACATTTGCTAGTGATTGACTTCTCAACATCTCTTGAAGTTCTGCTTTGGGCTACTTGTATTCCAAGCCCCAAGCACCATCTGCACTGAAGATTGTGGGCCTACACTCTACATGTGTTCCGTGAGCCTACTTCTTGCATTTCTAGTGGGTCCCCACAAAGGCAACTATACTTTTCCTTGGAATTCCCTGGTTGCTGCAGATGTGCCCTGAATCTCCACCACGTGGTGAGTCCCTCAGACCTTGCTGGTCTGCATCAAAGCATTTCTTTGATTCCTGCATGGATTGCTGTTGCCAAGGCTTGTTCGGTCCAATCTGGGTACCGACACTGCAGCACTCGACATCCAGGAAGGGAAAGCTCGATTCCCGATCCTCGTTGTCATCGACACCTCCTGGTCCTCGTGGCTGAAGAGTCAAGCTCTGTTGCCTCTGCTTTCAGGTTCTTCTCATCTTTGATCCAGGCTTGGAGCCACCCAGACACGTTCCTCTTCACCGGCAGCAGCACTTTGCAGCAGATCATCATTGGAAACAACAACGGTTCCCGACACCAAAAGACACCTGTGCACCCGACTTCCCTGGGCTCCTGTGGGTGTTGGCCCTAGGACACCTTAAGTCTAAAGGGGTTTGCTCAAAGTCCTCTCCGAAGAGTCCCTTTTCTTTAAATTTCCAACCTGGACTTGAAGATAACCGCGATCCGCGGCTGTGTTTAGACACTGCAAACGTCCCCTGTGGGTACCCTATGTCACTACCTTGGGTGGTTCCTTGTGGCCCCAGCACTTCTCCAGGTTCTAGGCCTAGTGTCTAGTCAAGTCGTGGTTCTTATACCACTTTCTTAATGTATGGTTTGGTACGCCCCTTGGGCTCAATGTATATTGTGCTAATTTACTGGGTGCTATTAAGTTTTCCTTATGTACGTTGGCCTCTAGCCTCATAAAGAGACTAGAGGGATATGTTTAGAATAAATACATCGTTTTTGTATATTTTATATATACTTGGTGTGGTTCTCCTTTCATTTGGTCATTCACGAGATTATAGATTGGTAAAACAGGCTGCAATACATTCCTCCGAGACTTAGCCTGAAGGATGCGCTCCAAAGCTACCACTAGGACAGATTTCTATAAAGGTTGTCTCTAACCTACCATCAATAATGGTTGTTTGAACTGGTGCAAGGTGCCCACTAGAATAGTGGACAGCATATGCCAGGCCCACTTCTCACAGCTTCTGCATCCTAGTTCATTCATTCTTTATTCCTGACTATCATTACAAGCATTAGAAATGCAATAGGCCTCGGATTTGTTTGAGTTAGAGCTATTGGCATAGCTCAACAGCAATAAGCACTAGCGGCCTCATTTATGAGAAATGACGCATCGCTGCATGAAAGCAGCGATGCATCACTTCTCAGTGTGCCCTCCTTGCGACACACCTGATGCATCATATTTAATGTATGACGCATCATGTTGCAAGGAGTTACAGATACATCAGTGACGCATTGCTGGAGTGTGTCACAAAAGTGATTAAACTCCAGCAATGGGTCCTTTCACATGGTGCTAGTCCCATGTGATCGGGCCTGCGTCAGTCTTACGCCTGCTGTGAGGCAGGTGCAAAAAAGAACAAGTGATGGACTGAATGTGGATCAATGTCACACACTCCCCCAGTCAAAAGATCTGGGCCCAAATCCATCGTTTTTTTGCACTCCACACCACCCTGGGTCAGATAATGGCTTTATGCAAATCAGCTCTGACCCTGTTGCCCCATGGGAACAGTCCAGTCCGAACTACAACAGCCATATCTTTCCCAGACCGGAATCAAGCATCCGAGGACCGGACCGGTTTCGAGGTAACACCTCTCTTCAGCCCGGCTAGCTTGACTCCAAGTGGTGTGGAGTGCCTGGGACCCACGTCTGGGCATCCCCAGCGCACTTAGGGCGGCAATTGCAAAAAAGAACAAGTGATGGACTGAATGTGGATCAATGTCACACACTCCCCCAGTCAAAAGATCTGGGCCCAAATCCATCGTTTTTTTGCACTCCACACCACCCTGGGTCAGATAATGGCTTTATGCAAATCAGCTCTGACCCTGTTGCCCCATGGGAACAGTCCAGTCCGAACTACAACAGCCATATCTTTCCCAGACCGGAATCAAGCATCCGAGGACCGGACCGGTTTCGAGGTAACACCTCTCTTCAGCCCGGCTAGTGAGGCAGGTGCATGATTTTGACGCAACCGCGTCCTAGAACTGAAGCAGTGAAATCTCATAGATTTCACTGCGTCACTCCAACAAGGCTTTTTGTGGGGGAACGCCCCCCCCTACTTAAATTATACCTGACACAGGCATAATGTAGAGCAGGGGTTTACAAAGTGACGCATCAGTTTAGATGCGTCACTTTGTAAATAGTGCGCAACAGGAGGCATGTTTTACGCCACCGATGCGTCACAAAAAGTGACACATCGGAAGCGCAAAACTGATGCAAGTCCTCATAAATGAGGGGCTAGATTTTTTTCCTCCTGGTGATCTTTTAGAGTTATACAATAAAGCTTGCAATTTATGGATAAACATATAAAAACAGCAATGACAAATGTAAAAGTGATATTAGATATGATCATTACTTAAGCAGTCATGCCAATCTGCTGTGATTCATTATAGATGTTCTATGAATTGTCTGAAAGAGGAAAACAGATGAGATGTTTAGGTTAATGGCACATACAGTTTAAAGCTTTAATCCACCAAGATCATACAAATTTCCCACAGAACTTGGGAAAATCCAGCCAATTCTTTGATTAAATTTACTTAGGTCCCATGTAGCATATGTAAGAACCAAAGTGCATGAACACTCCATACATTTGGGTGGGGAATGCATTTACCACAAATTAAGGATTCTCTAATTTGGTCTTATACTCAGTTTTTTCAAGATAATTTCACGTTATTAATTAGCATGTATGTACCTCCAATGTATATACAAACATAGGAAAGATCATAATAAGTAGAGTTCATTGAGGCACTGGGACAAAACACTTCAAATCAATTTATGAAATTGATCTCTTCCACGCTTAGGCTTCCGAGGTCCATTGACCCATCCAAGGTCTATTGACCCATCTTTCCAGTTTCCTGCCAAAGAATTAAGACAGCCACTGTCATCCATGTACTAGTAAGGCTACCCAAAACTACAGGAAGGTCTAGTAAGTCAGACTCCCTCCTTCCTTACTTTGACAGCAAATGACAGTGAACTGAAGAGAACTAAAACACAGAGGGCATACATGCAGGCGCAGAAAGGGGAGAAGTTGCATAAACCTGTGAGCACTATATCTATATATGATTTTTCACAGGGCAGACCTCAAATTACTTTTGTTATTGAAGAGACACAAAAATATGTTTTATAACCCAGTACAAATCTTACATTTGGTGTATGCAGACTAAAATGTCAGTGACAGCTTTTGAACACTGTTGCCTGCAGCTTCAGGTGGTACGTTCACCTCTAGCTTTAATTACAAGCTTTTATATAAGGCAGGATGTAGTTGCCTCATTCTTGCTTCCTTGTTGGTTTTCGTTGAGCGTGCTACACTGGTTGAGGGAACAATGAAGGAATTTTGGACTTGCTCCACTTGATCCTCGACCGAATGTTCCAGTCCAGGACCATTAAAATATGTGGTAAAATATCGGGTGCTTGGCAAGTCTCTTTCTTAGACAGCAAAAGCTTTTGTTTTTTTGTTCTTCGTCTTCTGTTGTGCCATGCCTTGCGTTTGGCAATGCTGTTGATCATTAAAAGTAAACAATGGAGTGTAATCAACCAGCAAGCACATGAGAAAGGTTTGTTCAATTGCCTAACATTTTGCAAATACTTCAAGGACAAAAAATTAATTGCCAGAGCCAATATATCTGGGCTGTAACTAAAAGTGCCCCTTCAGCTAGTGGTGGGTGTGGGCACTCAGTAAAACACACATTTTGAGGCTTGTCCTTTCAATCATGCATCCATTCATACATCTACTGAATCACACTGGAAACTGCACAGTTCTGGCTTAAAAGGCGGCAGCAGCATATGAATCTTGCTTCTACGTTGCAATGCGTAGGGGATGCACAGGGTGATCAGTTTTTGGAACCCAAAAATGGTGACCTTTCATAAACATCAAAGTAGGACTCTGATTTTGAAGCGACTGAGAGGCACTGAATGACTTGACAGCACTCACCAATAGGCTCACTGTTAGAACTGGGATTTCTGGTTGGCTAAGGCTTGCGCCAAAGCCAGGCAGAAACCACCACTCTAGTCAGGGCAAGGGAGTTACATATCGAAGATAACCCCTGCTCACCCCCTTGGTAGCTTGACACGAGCAGTCAGGCTTATCCCGGAGGCAATGTGTAAAGCGTTTGCGCAACACACACACACAGCAGCAACACACTAGGCACACCACAAAAAGGAACTCCACACAAGGTTATGTATAAAAATAGCCTTTGTATTACCATAAACACATTAGATCATAATCACACCATTACACAGTGCCAACTGGCACTGGGCAGTATTTACAGAGGATTATATACACATGACAGGGCCACGTGGGCCACTGTCAGAATCAGCACTTAGTAGGAATAGCACTTCTAGAACATAGACTAATTGTAGCACAAAATAACAATTGTAGAACACAACCCGTTACCACTGGTAAAAGGTAGGTACACACTACGCAATACTAATCACCTTAGGCATAGATCACGCAGGTAGACCTAAACTCGCTAGCATAAACCATACTAGGCAAAACAACCTCCTAAGCATGAGAACACATTTATCACAGGCGGTAAAGAGACATAATATCGAAATTAAAAATTCGCAATTAAAATATCGATATACAATAATATCGATGTTTTAATTTCGATGGTATAGAATATCGATGTGCAAAATATCGAGACAGAATATCGATCTTGAAGTATGTATGTTACTAATATCGAAATTTTGTTTAGTGTTATGTATTTTATTATGTTGTTTATATGTTTGTTAAATATGTTTTTTAATGTATGTTTGGAAATTAGTAATTTTGTTTACATTTTGCGTTTTAGTATCAGAGCGGGTTGTGGGTTTATAGGGGAATAGGGTGGGAAGTAATTTAATTATAATTTTATTTTATATATTTGTTTAATTAATAAATATTTATTAATTAATATTTGATTGGTAATTAATGATTATTAATTAGTTAATTGAATGAATTAGAGTTAATGTAGTAGTATTTACTATTTTTTGTTATTTTTAATTAATAATTAATTGGTAATTAATTATTATTAATTAGTTAAATACATTAATTAGAGTTAATGTGCTAATATTTTTAATTTTTTGTTATTGTTAGTTAATAATTAATTGGTAATTAAGTAATATTAAGTGATTAAATGATGTAATTTATTTATTTGTAGTGGGTTGTGTGTTTATAGGGGAATAGGGTGTGATAGAATTAAATTAAATTAATTAAAGAAATTGTATTTATTTATTGGTATTTATTGTTAATTAATTGGTAATTAATATGTGTTAATTAGCTAATTTATAATTATATCAATTTAATAATATTAATTGTTATTAATTGATTAATTGATATTTATATTAATTGTGATTTTTTGTATGTTGTATGTGAAAGGGGGAGTAGTGTGGGAAGTAATTTTTACCCCCATGCTATCCAACCCTTTCCCTACTGTTGCACCTTCTGGAGTGGGAATAGTAATTTTTACCCCTACGCTATCGAACGCTTTCCCTACTGTTGCACCCTCTGGAGTGGGAATAGTAATTTTTACCCCTACGCTATCCAACGCTTTCCCTACTGTTGCACCCTCTGGAGTGGTAATAGTAATTTTTTCCGCTACGCTATCCAACGCTTTCCCTACTGTTACACCTTCTGGAGTGGGAATAGTAATTTTTACCCCTACGCTATCCAACACTTTCCCTACTGTTGAACCCTTTGGAGTGGGAATAGTAATTTTTACCCCTACACTATCCAAAGCTTTCCCTACTGTTGCACCCTTTGGAGTGGGAATAGTAGTTTTTACCCATACGCTATCCAACGCTTTACCTACTGTTGCACTCTCTGGAGTGGGAATAGTAATTTTTACCCATACGCTATCCAACGCTTTCCCTACTGTTGCACCCTCTGGAGTGGGAATAGTAATTTTTACCCCTACGCTATCCAACGCTTTCCCTACTGTTGCACCCTCTGGATTGGGAATAGTAATTTTTACCCCTACGCTAACCAACGCTTTCCCTACTGTTGCACCCTCTGGAGTGGGAATAGTAATTTTTACCCCTACGCTATCCAACGCTTTCCCTACTGTTGCACCCTCTGGATTGGGAATAGTAATTTTTACCCCTACGCTATCCAACGCTTTCCCTACTGTTGCACCCTCTGGAGTGGGAATAGTAATTTTTCCCCTACGCTATCCAACGCTTTCCCTACTGTTGCACCTTCTGGAGTGGGAATAGTCATTTTTACCCCTACGCTATCCAACGCTTTCGCTACTGTTGCACCCTTTGGAGTGGGAATAGTAATTTTTACCCCTACGCTATCCAACGCTTTCCCTACTGTTGCACCCTTTGGAGTGGGAATAGTAATTTTTACACCTACGCTATCCAACGCTTTACCTACTGTTGCACTCTCAGGAGTGGGAATAGTCATTTTTACCCCTACGCTATCCAACGCTTTCCCTACTGTTGCACCCTCTGGAGTGGGAATAGTAATTTTTCCCCTACGCTATCCAACGCTTTCCCTACTTTTGCACCTTCTGGAGTGGGAATAGTAATTTTTACCCCTACGCTATCGAACGCTTTCCCTACTGTTGCACCCTCTGGAGTGGGAATAGTAATTTTTACCCCTACGCTATCCAACGCTTTCCCTACTGTTGCACCCTCTGGAGTGGTAATAGTAATTTTTTCCCCTACGCTATCCAACGCTTTCCCTACTGTTACACCTTCTGGAGTGGGAATAGTAATTTTTACCCCTACGCTATCCAACGCTTTCCCTACTGTTGAACCCTTTGGAGTGGGAATAGTAATTTTTACCCCTACACTATCCAAAGCTTTCCCTACTGTTGCACCCTTTGGAGTGGGAATAGTAGTTTTTACCCCTACGCTATCCAACGCTTTACCTACTGTTGCACTCTCTGGAGTGGGAATAGTAATTTTTACCCATACGCTATCCAACGCTTTCCCTACTGTTGCACCCTCTGGAGTGGGAATAGTAATTTTTACCCCTACGCTATCCAACGCTTTCCCTACTGTTGCACCCTCTGGATTGGGAATAGTAATTTTTACCCCTACGCTATCCAACGCTTTCCCTACTGTTGCACCCTCTGGAGTGGGAATAGTAATTTTTCCCCTACGCTATCCAACGCTTTCCCTACTGTTGCACCTTCTGGAGTGGGAATAGTCATTTTTACCCCTACGCTATCCAACGCTTTCGCTACTGTTGCACCCTTTGGAGTGGGAATAGTAATTTTTACCCCTACGCTATCCAACGCTTTCCCTACTGTTGCACCCTTTGGAGTGGGAATAGTAATTTTTACACCTACGCTATCCAACGCTTTACCTACTGTTGCACTCTCAGGAGTGGGAATAGTCATTTTTACCCCTACGCTATCCAACGCTTTCCCTACTGTTGCACTCTCTGGAGTGGGAATAGTAATTTTTACCCCTACGCTATCCAACGCTTTCCCTACTGTTGCACTCTCCGGAATGGGAATAGTAATTTTTACCCCTACGCTATCCAACGCTTTCCCTACTGTTGCACCCTCCGGAGTGGGAATAGTAATTTTTACCCCTACGCTATCCAACGCTTTCCCTACTGTTGAACCCTTTGGAGTGGGAATAGTAATTTTTACCCCTACACTATCCAAAGCTTTCCCTACTGTTGCACCCTTTGGAGTGGGAATAGTAGTTTTTACCCCTACGCTATCCAACGCTTTACCTACTGTTGCACTCTCTGGAGTGGGAATAGTAATTTTTACCCCTACGCTATCCAACGCTTTCCCTACTGTTGCACTTTCTGGAGAGGGAATAGTAATTTTTACCCCTACGCTATCCAACGCTTTCCCTACTGTTGCACCCTCTGGAGTGGGAATAGTAATTTTTACCCCTACGCTATCCAACGCTTTCCCTACTGTTGCACCCTCTGGAGTGGGAATAGTAATTTTTACCCCTACGCTATCAAACGCTTTCCCTACTGTTGCACCCTCTGGAGTGGGAATAGTAATTTTTCCCCTACGCTATCCAACGCTTTCCCTACTGTTGCACCTTCTGGAGTGGGAATAGTAATTTTTACCCCTACGCTTTCCAACGCTTTCCCTACTGTTGCACCCTTTGGAGTGGGAATAGTAATTTTTACCCCTTCGCTATCCAACGCTTTCCCTACTGTTGCACCCTTTGGAGTGGGAATAGTAATTTTTACCCCTACGCTATCCAACGCTTTACCTACTGTTGCACTCTCAGGAGTGGGAATAGTCATTTTTACCCCTACGCTATCCAACGCTTTCCCTACTGTTGCACTCTCTGGAGTGGGAATAGTAATTTTTACCACTACGCTATCCAACGCTTTCCCTTCTGTTGCACTCTCCGGAATGGGAATAGTAATTTTTACCCCTACGCTATCCAACGCTTTCCCTACTGTTGCACCCTCCGGAGTGGGAATAGTAATTTTTACCCCTACGCTATCCAACGCTTTCCCTACTGTTGCACCCTCTGGAGTGGGAATAGTAATTTTTACCCCTACGCTAGCCAACGCTTTCCCTACTGTTGCACCCTCTGGAGTGGGAATAGTAATTTTTACCCCTACGCTATACAACGCTTTCCCTACTGTTGCACCCTCCGGAGTGGGAATAGTAATTTTTACCCTTACGCTATCCAACGCTTTCCCTACTGTTGCACCCTCTGGAGTGGGAATAGTAATTTTTACCCCTACGCTATGCAACGCTTTTCCTACAGTTGCACCCTCTGGAGAGGGAATAGTAAATTGTACCCCTACGCTATCCAATGCTTTCCCTACTGTTGCACCCTCTGGGGTGGGAATAGTAATTTTTACCCCTACGCTATCCAATGCTTTCCCTACTGTTGGACCCTCTGGAGTGGGAATAGTAATTTTTACCCCTACGCTATCCAACGCTTTCCCTACTGTTGCACCCTCTGGAGTGGGAATAGTAATTTTTACCCCTACGCTATCCAACGCTTTCCCTATTGTTGCACCCTCTGGAGTGGTAATAGTAATTTTTTCCCCTACGCTATCCAACGCTTTCCCTACTGTTGCACCTTCTGGAGTGGGAATAGTAATTTTTACCCCTACGCTATCCAACGCTTTCCCTACTGTTGAACCCTTTGGAGTGGGAATAGTAATTTTTACCCCCATGCTATCCAACCCTTTCCCTAATGTTGCACCTTCTGGAGTGGGAATAGTAATTTTTACCCCTACGCTTTCCAACGCTTTCCCTACTGTTGCACCCTCTGGAGTGGGAATAGTAATTTTTACCCCTACGCTATCCAACGCTTTACCTATTGTTGCACTCTCTGGAGTGGGAATAGTAATTTTTACCCCTACGCTATCCAACGCTTTCCCTACTGTTGCACCCTCTGGAGTGGGAATACTAAGTTTTTACCCCTACGCTATCCAACGCTTTCCCTACTGTTGCACCCTCTGGAGTGGGAATAGTAATTTTTCCCCTACGCTATCCAACGCTTTCCCTACTTTTGCACCTTCTGGAGTGGGAATAGTAATTTTTACCCCTACGCTATCCAACGCTTTCCCTACTGATGCACCCTTTGGAGTGGGAATAGTAATTTTTACCCCTACGCTATCCAACGCTTTACCTACTGTTGTACTCGTTGGAGTGGGAATAGTAATTTTTACCCCTACGCTATCCAACGCTTTCCCTACTGTTGCACTCTCTGGAGTTGGAAGAGTAATTTTTACCCCTACGCTATCCAACGCTTTCCCTACTGTTGCACTCTCCGGAGTGGGAATAGTAATTTTTACCCCTACGCTGTCCAACGCTTTCCCTACTGTTGCACCCTCTGGAGTGGGAATAGTAATTTTTACCCCTACGCTATCCAACGCTTTCCCTACTGTTGCACCCTCCGGAGTGGGAATAGGAATTTTTACCCCTACGCTAGCCAACGCTTTCCCTACTGTTGCACCCTCTGGAGTGGGAATAGTAATTTTTACCCCTACGCTATCCAACGCTTTCCCTACTGTTGCACCCTCTGGAGTGGGAATAGTTATTTTTACCCCTACGCTATCCAACGCTTTCCCTACTGTTGCACCCTCTGGAGTGGGAATAGTAATTTTTCCCCTACGCTATCCAACGCTTTCCCTACTTTTGCACCTTCTGGAGTGGGAATAGTAATTTTTACCCCTACGCTATCCAACGCTTTCCCTACTGTTTCACCCTTTGGAGTGGGAATAGTAATTTTTACCCCCACGCTATCCAACGCTTTCCCTACTGTTGCCCCCTTTGGAGTGGGAATAGTAATTTTTACCCCTACGCTATCCAACGCTTTACCTACTGTTGCACTCGTTGGAGTGGGAATAGTAATTTTTACCCCTACGCTATCCAACGCTTTCCCTACTGTTGCACTCTCTGGAGTTGGAAGAGTAATTTTTACCCCTACACTATCCAACGCTTTCCCTACTGTTGCACTCTCCGGAGTGGGAATAGTAATTTTTACCCCTACGCTGTCCAGCGCTTTCCCTACTGTTGCACCCTCTGGAGTGGGAATAGTAATTTTTACCCCTACGCCATCCAACGCTTTCCCTACTGTTGCACCCTCCGGAGTGGGAATAGGAATTTTTACCCCTACGCTAGCCAACGCTTTCCCTACTGTTGCACCCTCTGGAGTGGGAATAGTAATTTTTACCCCTACGCTATCCAACGCTTTTCCTACTGTTGCACCCTCTGGAGTTGGAATAGTAATTTTTACCCCTACACTATCCAACGCTTTCCCTACTGTTGCACCCTCTGGAGTGGGAATAGTAATTTTTACCCCTACGCTATCCAACGCTTTCCCTACTGTTGCACCCTTTGGAGTGGGAATAGTAATTTTTACCCCTACGCTATCCAACGCTTTCCCTACTGTTGCCCCCTTTGGAGTGGGAATAGTAATTTTTACCCCTACGCTATCCAACGCTTTACCTACTGTTGCACTCGTTGGAGTGGGAATAGTAATTTTTACCCCTACGCTATCCAACGCTTTCCCTACTGTTGCACTCTCTGGAGTTGGAATAGTAATTTTTACCCCTATGCTATCCAACACTTTCCCTACTGTTGCACTCTCCAGAGTGGGAATAGTAATTTGTACCCCTACGCTATCCAACGCTTTCCCTACTGTTGCAACCTCCGGAGTGGGAATAGTAATTTTTACCCCTACGCCAGCCAACGCTTTCCCTACTGTTGCACCCTCTGGAGTGGGAATAGTAATTTCTACCCCTACGCTATACAACGCTTTCCCTACTGTTGCACCCTCTGGAGTCGGAATAGTAATTTTTACCCCTACACTATCCAACGCTTTCCCTACTGTTGCACCCTCTGGAGTGGGAATAGTAATTTTTACCCCTACGCTATCCAACGCTTCTCCTACAGTTGCACCCTCTGGAGTGGGGATAGTAAATCTTACCCCTACGCTATCCAACGCTTTCCCTACTGTTGCACCCTCTGGAGTGGGAATAGTAATTTTTACCCCTACGATATCCAACGCTTTCCCTACTGTTGCACCCTCTGGAGTGGGAATAGTAATTTTTCCCCTACGCTATCCAACGCTTTCCCTACTTTTGCACCTTCTGGAGTGGGAAAAGTAATTTTTACCCCTACGCTATCCAACGCTTTCCCTACTGTTGCACCCTTTGGAGTGGGAATAGTAATTTTTACCCCTACGCTATCCAACGCTTTCCCTACTGTTGCCCCCTTTGGAGCTGGAATAGTCATTTTTACCCCTACGCTATCCAACGCTTTCCCTATTGTTGCACCCTCTGGAGTGGTAATAGTAATTTTTTCCCCTACGCCATCCAACGCTTTCCCTACTGTTGCACCTTCTGGAGTGGGAATAGTAATTTTTACCCCTACGCTATCCAACGCTTTCCCTACTGTTGAACCCTTTGGAGTGGGAATAGTAATTTTTACCCCCATGCTATCCAACCCTTTCCCTACTGTTGCACCTTCTGGAGTGGGAATAGTAATTTTTACCCCTACGCTATCCAACGCTTTCCCTACTGTTGCACCCTCTGGAGTGGGAATAGTATTTTTTACCCCTACGCTATCCAACGCTTTCCCTACTGTTGCACCCTCTGGAGTGGTAATAGTAATTTTTACCCCTACGCTATCCAACGCTTTCCCTACTGTTGAACCCTTTGGAGTGGGAATAGTAATTTTTACCCTACGCTATCCAATGCTTTCCCTACTGTTGCACCCTTTGGAGTGGGAATAGTAGTTTTTACCCCTACGCTATCCAACCCTTTACCTACTGTTGCACTCTCTGGAGTGGGAATAGTAATTTTTACCCATACGCTATCCAACGCTTTCCCTACTGTTGCACTCTCTGGTGTGGGAATAGTAATTTTTACCCCTACGCTATCCAACGCTTTCCCTACTGTTGCACCCTCTGGAGTGGGAATACTAATTTTTACCCCTACGCTATCCAACGCTTTCCCTACTGTTGCACCCTCTGGAGTGGGAATAGTAATTTTTACCCCTACGCTATCCAACGCTTTCCCTACTGTTGCACCCTCTGGAGTGGGAATAGTAATTTTTCCCCTACGCTATCCAACGCTTTCCCTACTGTTGCACCTTCTGGAGTGGGAATAGTAATGTTTACCCCTACGCTATCCAACGCTTTCCCTACTGTTGCACCCTTTGGAGTGGGAATAGTAATTTTTACCCCTACGCTATTCAACGCTTTCCCTACTGTTGCACTCTTTGGAGTGGGAATAGTAATTTTTACCCCTACACTATCCAACGCTTTCCCTACTGTTGCACCCTCTGGAGTGGGAATAGTAATTTTTACCCCTACGCTATCCAACGCTTTTCCTACAGTTGCACCCTCTGGAGTGGGAATAGTACATTTTACCCCTACGCTATCCAACGCTTTCCCTACTGTTCCACCCTCTGGGGTGGGAATAGTAATTTTTACCCCTACGCTATCCAATGCTTTCCCTACTGTTGGACCCTCTAGGGTGGGAATAGTAATTTTTACCCCTACGCTATCCAACGCTTTCCCTACTGTTGCACCCTCTGGAGTGGGAATAGTAATTTTTACCCCTTCGCTATCCAACGCTTTCCCTATTGTTGCACCCTCTGGAGTGGTAATAGTAATTTTTTCCCCAAGCTATCCAACGCTTTCCCTACTGTTGCACCTTCTGGAGTGGGAATAGTAATTTTTACACCTACGCTATCCAACGCTTTCCCTACTGTTGAACCCTTTGGAGTGGGAATAGTAATTTTTACCCCCATGCTATCCAACCCTTTCCCTACTGTTGCACCTTCTGGAGTGGGAATAGTAATTTTTACCCCTACGCTATCCAACGCTTTCCCTACTGTTGCACCCTCTGGAGAGGGAATAGTAATTTTTACCCTTACGCTATCCAACGCTTTCCCTACTGTTGCACCCTCTGGAGTGGTAATAGTAATTTTTCACCCTACGCTATCCAACGCTTTCCCTACTGTTGCTCCTTCTGGAGTGGGAATAGTAATTTTTACCCCTACGCTATCCAACGCTTTCCCTACTGTTGAACCCTTTGGAGTGAGAATAGTAATTTTTACCCCTACGCTATCCAACCCTTTCCCTACTGTTGCACCCTTTGGAGTGGGAATAGTAGTTTTTACCCCTACGCTATCCAACGCTTTACCTACTGTTGCACTCTCTGGAGTCGGAATAGTAATTTTTACCCCTACGCTATCCAACGCTTTCCCTACTGTTGCACTCTCTGGAGTGGGAATAGTAATTTTTACCCCTACACTATCCAAAGCTTTCCCTACTGTTGCACCCTCTGGAGTGGGAATACTAATTTTTACCCCTACGCTATCCAACGCTTTCCCTACTGTTGCACCCTCTGGAGAGGGAATAGTAATTTTTACCCCTACGCTATCCAACGCTTTCCCTACTGTTGCACCCTCTGGAGTGGGAATAGTAATTTTTCCCCTACGCTATCCAACGCTTTCTCTACTGTTGCACCTTCTGGAGTGGGAATAGTAATTTTTACCCCTACGCTATCCAATGCTTTCCCTACTGTTGCACCCTTTGGAGTGGGAATAGTAATTTGTACCCCTACGCTATCCAACGCTTTCCCTACTGTTGCACCCTTTGGAGTGGGAATAGTAATTTTTACCCCTACGCTATCCAACGCTTTACCTACTGTTGCACTCTCTGGAGTGGGAATAGTAATTTTTACCCCTACGCTATCCAACGCTTTCCCTACTGTTGCACTCTCCGGAGTGGGAATAGTAATTTTTACCCCTACGCTATCCAACGCTTTCCCTACTGTTGCACCCTCCGGAGTGGGAATAGTAATTTTTACCCCTACGCTATCCAACGCTTTCCCTACTGTTACACCCTCTGGAGTGGGAATAGTAATTTTTACCCCTACGCTAGCCAACGCTTTCCCTACTGTTGCACCCTCTGGAGTGGGAATAGTAATTTTTACCCCTATGCTATCCAACGATTTCCCTACTGTTGCACCCTCTGGAGTGGGAATAGTAATGTTTACCCCTACACTATCCAACGCTTTCCCTACTGTTGCACCCTCTGGAGTGGGAATAGTAATTTTTACCCCTACGCTATCCAACGCTTTTCCTACAGTTGCACCCTCTGGAGTGGGAATAGTAAATTTTACCCCTACGCTATCCAACGCTTTCCCTACTGTTGCACCCTCTGGAGTGGGAATAGTAATTTTTACCCCTACGCTATCCAACGCTTTTCCTACAGTTGCACCCTCTGGAGTGGCAATAGTACATTTTACCCCTACGCTATCCAACGCTTTCCCTACTGTTGCACCCTCTGGAGTGGGAATAGTAATGGTTACCCCTACGCTATCCAACGCTTTTTCTACTGTTGCAATATGTGGAGTAAGTATATTTATTAATTTATATGTAGAGTTTTTAATTTATTTTAAATGTATATGTATTAGTTATTATTTTTTAAATATGTTTTAATTTTTTTTATTTATAATTTGTTAAATTATATGTATTTTTAAATTATTTTTACATTATTATTAATACATTTAAAAAACGATATTTTTAACTTCAATATTTTTGTACTATGATATTTGTTTCCGATATTTTTTGAACTTACCTTTATGTAGATATAACTCCGATATTTTTGATGTCGATATTTTTGTGTCGATATTTTTGTGTGTCTATATTCTGTCTGTCGATATTATGTCATAGATTCATCACAGGCATAAAGGCATTGCACATTATGCATAAATCATATTAGGCATAACCAGTGTACCCCAAGCGAGGGCACTACACATGAGGACTGTCCCCCAGGGCAACTAGCCTTCCACAGGGGCTCCAATGCCCGATGTCCAGTATGTCGGGGCTGGCTGCGCATGCAGTGAAAGCAACACAGGAAAAGAGCAGCCTAAACATGGCAGCTGCCCACTACTTGCTGGGCAGCTGTATATAATCCCAAAGAACATGTCCCCAAAAAATGAAATGCCTAAACGGTGCAGCTGCCCACTATTTGCTGGGCAGCTGTAGAGATCACCAAGAGGGTCACGGGCATTCACTGTGCCCCCTGTATGAGACTGCACAACGTCGCAGCTGCCCTCTGCCAGGCCGGGCAGCTGTAGAATTGGGGCATGGACACCTCAATAGGGATCTGGGACTTTTGACTTCCTGGTTACTTCGATGAGGCCCGCCCACTTTCATGACGCCCCTGCTGACTGGGCAGCCACGTCGCGCTGCCTTTCTCTCTCCTCACCGGCGGAATGTGTGGGCATATGCCAGAGGGGATAGGCTCCCGCCTGCTTCTTGGTGGTTGCGGCCTCCCGCGGGTGATACCAGAACCGGCGGGGTGGGCTCCCGCTCCGGTTTACAACAGGTACACCCAAGGGGTAGGCTCCCTCTCTAAATTAAAAATAGAGAGCAGGGTAGGCACCCGCGAGGCACGAACAGAATGCGGGGTAAGCACCAGCTAATTACAAGGTGCCAGAGGCTGCAAAATCTCAGGGTGGGCACCCGTAATGCAAGTAGCCTCAGAAACCGGCAAAGATGTGGGGTGGGCACCCGTGCCGCAGATAACTCGGATGGCAAAGGAATCTCCCGCCGGGGATTCCCCAAGGCAGATGATCGCAGCTCGGCGCCGCAGGGAAAAAGCGCTGCTCCTCAGGAAAACAAAAAGCACTTCTCAGGATGAAAAACCAAGCGCTCCCAGGAGCTACAAAGCCCAAAGTCTCAAGTCCAGGGAAAGTCTCCTAGAATGCAGGAGGGGTGCAAAGGCTCGGCCCAGGGGCCAGCTCACAGGGTCCTCCAGCAGGCAGTCCCCTGTGCCGGTTCCTCCTGGTGCCCAGCAGCAGCAGCAGGCCTCCTTCAAGTTAGGATCAGGGAGAACAACATACATGGGCCCCTTCTTATACAGGCATTTCCTTTGTCTAAGGCTGTAGGTCAGGGGGAGAACCAGTTACAACTGGTTCTTGAGCACTTTGTTTTGCTCAGCCCCTCTCCCTATTCACAGGACAGGCTAGGGACATCAGACGCACCACAGGGGGTGGAGCCAGCACGGTGGAGGGAAGGCACAGCCCTATCACGTCCCAGGTGCACTCCTCCCTCCCATCTACATGCAGATCTCCCCATTCACCACCGGGCAGACCCATCCTGACTCCTGGAGCCAGGCACACCAGTCAGCCCGTCACTCACAAGCCAGACAGGCAATCCACATTCACTGCACACAGATATGCCAACTTCTAGAAGTGGTGCTTCTACACGAGTCACATTAAATCTGCGCACACCGTCGTGCAGCATTTAATCTCACGAGTTCGCACATACCAAACTCGCCCCAGCATTCTGTAGTATTCTCTGTGTTGTGCCTCTTTGGCATCTGTAGTTGGAACCTTGTTGGCCTCATGGTTCCAGGCTTTGTCTCAGAACGCTGTGCTTTGACAGTTGGTTTTCTGTCACTGCTCCCTGTCGCTGTGCTTCCTCTAAGCTCAATAAATACTTTAACTATTATACCGCTGGTGTATCCTGACCTCATTAATACAAATTTATTGGCGACGATGCTGCTTGGAGGAAGGTAAAGAACCCGCCTGTCTTACCTCGCACACCCTCGTGTAGCAACGAATGAAGCTCGAACTTTGGAGGAGTGAAAAAGGCACCCGCTCTGGACTGGAAGCGAGATAAGTGGATTTTGAGTACTTTTGGGGATAATCGACGTATTTTAAAAGGAAGAGGGAGAGCTTTAGCAGACTTTTTGGCAAGCGCTCGTGACGTCGGTTTTCTGTCACCGACAGTGCACGCTGAGCTGCTCGCGCTTCCTGAGAGGGGCGCACCTATTTAGTGACGTGAGCACGTCACCAACAACGTTTGCTGCTCGCGCCTCCCTGACAACTAAGCGTTTCCCTGACAACCAAGCTTCGCGTCTCAGAAAGGGCGCGCTTGGCTACACGTCTACGAAGCAGTCTTGTTCACAGCTAAGGCGAATGCGCTGAATGCGCTGAACAGTGTATTCTGGTGTCAATAGATACACATATTGAGTCCAGTTCAGCTCAAACATTATTGTTATATTTTTTTTTAACTCCTAAATACTATATGGATAATTTTATCCACAGCGACAGGGCACATAAATAAAATAAAAGCAAGAAAAAAACGAATAAGTACTTCAGTGGAATTCTAAAGAGATTTCACATTTCAAATAAAGATGCAGTCTGTGTCTCCTCCACCACCATTCCTGGAGACGCCGGGAAATCC
This sequence comes from Lissotriton helveticus, assembly GCF_964261635.1. NCBI lineage: Eukaryota > Metazoa > Chordata > Amphibia > Caudata > Salamandridae > Lissotriton > Lissotriton helveticus. The sequence continues at coordinate 1,620,700,899 of NC_136061.1, forward strand.
ACCCATTAGTTGGAAAAAATGGTTCGATGCCTTCGAGACCTATTTGGGTGCGATAGGCTCGTCAAGATATCGCGCAGAAAGGAAGAAGTGTCTTTTGCTACATTCTTTGGATTTTGAAGGGAGAGAGATCTATAAACATTTGCCCCCCTTGACTAGAAATAACGCAGAAGAGGATATAGACGAATATACCGAGACAAGGATGAAACTAGAACTGAGATTTGATGTTAAACCCAGCCTAGTAGTAATTAGACACAAAATCTTCAAAAGAGACCAGCTACCTGGAGAGGATGTTGAGACTTATATCTCTAGTTTAAGACTGCTGAGCGCAGAATGCGAATTTGAAGGTTTTAGAGAACAACTGATTAGAGATCAGTATGTTTGCAAATGTGTAGACAAGTCAATTCAACAGAAACTACTGACGTTGGGCAATCCAACTCTTGAGGAGACTATCCGTGTGGCCAAGAGTATAGAATTGTCTAAAAAAGAAGTGAAAGAACTTAAGAAGAAAACTGAAGAGACTGTTTCAGTAGTTAGAACTAAGGAGAACAAAGACAACAAAATGGCTTTTGGTCAGCAACGTTTTGAGAAGAGTAATTTCGCCAGTTCCCAACGTTTTGAAAAAAATGCTTTCTCTAGGAATGACATTTGCTATAGGTGTGGCAATCCCTCACATAACAAGAACAACAAATTTTGTCCTGCAAGAAATTCTACTTGTCGTAATTGTGGAAAGTTTGGACATTTTGCCAAAATCTGTCAAGTTTCCAAACAAGGGAGTTCGACTTTCAGTAATAAGTATCAAGGGCAGAACAATGTTAATGTGGTTGGAGATGTCACAGAATTATATGGTGGGACTGGGAGGGATCCTGATTCCATCAACTGCATTCAAGACGACCTTAGGGATATGGTCGTGGTGGTACGAGATGATGGTGATCCCATCAACTGTGTTCAAGACGACTTTAGGGATATGGTCGTAGTGGTTCGAGATGATGGTGTCATCATTGGGGATCCTTCGGAGTGTGTTGACCCTTATGAGGATTTTAGGGTTGGTGATAAAGTTATTTCTTCATTAGTGGATTCAGGCGCAAAAGTTACGATGATCACTCAAGAATTGTTTAATGAAACTTGGCCTGAAAGGGAACTATTGCCTCCAGATAGAGCCCCTGTTTCCTATGAGGGACACAGAATATCTCTTTATGGGTTTTTTGAAGATATTATTCAGTTCAGGGGTAGGAAAATTTTTGGGAAAGTTTATGTCTCCATTAAAGGCTTGAACATCTTGGGGTGGTTTCACCAAGGGTTATTTAAGATGATCCTAAGACCCGGCACTAAAGAACAGATCAGTATCGATGAGTCATCTGACTATTTTGAAAATCTTGCAGTGTTGGATTCTAATGAATACATTGAGAAATTAATTCTAGAGTTTCCTGCTGTTTTCGGGAACAGTCTTGGCATGATTAAGGGTTTCGACCACGAGATAAGGGTCAAGGATGGGGCTATTCCAGTTAAGCACAAGGTCAGGAGTGTTCCTTTCAGTGTGAGAGATGCCCTTGAGAAGGAGTTGAATGACTTGTGCAAGAGAGGGGTCATAGAGCCCATAGAGTCATCTTTGTGGTTGTCTCCTCTTGTGGTCACCAGGAAGAGGAATGGTGATTTGCGCGTCTGTGTGGACTTGCGCAGTGTCAATAAGAACATTTTGATTGATTCGCACCCTTTGCCAAAGATCACGGACTTGTTGTCTCTTACCAGGGGTGCAAGGTGGTTCACCAAGTTGGATCTGGCTTCCGCTTACCACCAGGTGGTGTTGAGTCAATCATCTAAACATCTGACTGCCTTCGTCTCTCCTTTTGGGAGTTTTCAATACTGCAGAATGCCGTTCGGCCTTGCTTCGGCGGCGGCAGTTTTCCAGAGACTAATGAATCAAATGTTTAAAGATGTCCCTGGGGTAATTGTGTTCCAGGATGATGTTTTGATCTTTGGGGAAGACAAAGGGGGTCATGATTTTTCTTTGAGTCAAGTTCTACAAATCATGCAAGACAAAGGTGTTGTACTGAAATCTGAGAAGTGTGTTTTCCTAAAGGAAAAAATGGAAATTCTAGGGCATGTAGTCTCACATAAGGGGGTTGAACCACGTCCTGGTCTGGTTAAAGCCATTGTAGATGCCACTCTACCTGTTGATAAATCTGGTTTGAAGTCCTTTATAGGGCTTAGTGAGTTTTACTCCAGGTTTATCAAAGACTATGCATCTAAGGTTCAGCCTCTCACAAATATGTTAAAGAAAAATTTGCCTTTTGTCTGGGACAAGAACTGTCAAGAAATATTCGAATGGATCAAGTCACAGCTGGTGAGTGAGAATGTGCTTAAACCCTTTGATCCCAATAAGGAGTGTGTTGTCACGGTGGATGCTAGTGGTTTTGGCCTTGGGGCTGTTCTCACTCAGAAAAATGGGCAGACTGACAATACTATCGCTTATGCTTCAAGAGTGTTGCGTGGGTCTGAGGTCAATTTCTCTGTCATCGAGAAAGAGCTTTTAGCTTGCTGGTGGGCAGTCAGGAAGTTCAATCCTTTTCTTTGGGGCAGCCATTTCACGATTCGAACGGATCATAGCCCTTTAGTTTCTATTCTGTCTGGGGAGAAAATCAAAGAACATACTCCCAGAATTGCGAGGTTGTCCACCAAACTACTACAGTATGACTTCAACATTGTGTATCTCCCTGGTTCGAAGAATGTCAGGGCGGATTATTTTTCACGCTTTCCCATAACTGAGAATGACTGTGAAATGCAAAAGGAGGATGATCTAGAGGATTGTTTTGTTGCTGCGGCTGATCTTGAAGGGATGTGTGCCGTCAATGAAGTTGAGTGGAAGGAGGAGTTGTTGAAGGATGAGGTTCTTGTTCAGGTTGCCAATTACCTGAAGTCTGGTTGGCCCAAGGAGAAGTATGTTTCTGGAGAATTCCAGACATATGTTAAGGTTGCCGATGAACATACGGTCGAAGATGGCATTCTTCTGAGGTGTGGCAGACTTATTCCTCCTGAGAGCTTGAGGAAACGTCTTGTTGAGGGTGCTCATGAAGGTCATTTGGGGAAAACGTTTACAAAGCGAAGGTTGAGGGATGTGTTCTGGTGGCCACAGATGGATGTTTGTGTCGATATTTTGATCGATAATTGCGTTATTTGTAAATCTTCTGACAAAAGTCACAAGGTAAGGACACCCCCTTTGGAGCCCATTCAACTTCCTGATAGAGCGTGGGAAAAGATTGGAGTTGATTTAGTTGGCCCTTTCTATCTTCTACCATCCTCTTCTCGCTTTGCCATTGTGGCCATTGATTATTACTCCAAGTGGCCGGAGATTCGGTTTGTCAAGGAGCCCACCTCTGCCAATGTCATTCTTTTCTTAAAGGATATTTTCTTGAGGGAGGGTTTTCCCTGTGTGGTCATGACAGACAATGGGGTGCAGTTTGTCAGTTCTGAATTTGAGTGTTTTCTGAAACAGGGTGGTGTTGGTCACAAGAAAAGTTCTTTGTATCATCCTCAGGCCAATGCCCTTGTGGAAAGGATGAATCGTGTGCTCAATAATTGTGTGCAGTGGGCCATCGCCAGCAAGTGTGTTGTTGAGAATGCTGTATGTTCCATGCTATGGTTTTACCGTACTACTGCGCATTCTTCCACTGGAGTTTCTCCTTTCGAACTTTTAAGGGGAAGGAAACCTTCTACGAAAATTTGTCCAGGTTGGATGTCTAAGTGGGTGAAGATGAATGTGATGGATGGCATTGATGGTGTGGTGAGGCACAATATTTTGGCAGCCCAGAGGAAACAGAAGACTTATTTTGATGAGAGGAAAAGATCTGTGCCTCATAATATTTCTGTTGGGGATGTCATTCGCATAAAGGATTCTGTTCATGTCACCAAAGGAAGTAGCAAGTTCTCTAAACCACTAGTGGTCGACAGGGTCTGTGGGAATGCTGTGCGTGTGAACAACAAGGATTGGTGGAACATTTGTAAAGTTGTAAAGATTAATAGTAGCGATGTGTTACCTAGTTCTGTTGATAAGAGGGGAAATGGTATTGTTGATGCAACTTTTGTGTCAGAGCCTCGCAGGAGTCTCAGAACTTGTAGGATTCCTGCCAGGTTCAGATAATTGCATTTTAACCTTGTTGTACCAGATTAGCGATAATTGCATTTTGACCTTGTCGTACCGGATTATTGCTATGCAACCTTATTGTTCTTTCTCTGCTCTCAGATGTGTTTTTTCACTTTATTCTTTATCTTTCATTTCTTTCTTTCTTTCTTGCTTTTGTTTCTTTTCTTCTTTTTCCCAACTATCATTTTCCATTTGTTTCTCATTTTATAGAAAAGAGGATAATGTAGTATTCTCTGTGTTGTGCCTCTTTGGCATCTGTAGTTGGAACCTTGTTGGCCTCATGGTTCCAGGCTTTGTCTCAGAACGCTGTGCGTTGACAGTTGGTTTTCTGTCACTGCTCCCTGTCGCTGTGCTTCCTCTAAGCTCAATAAATACTTTAACTATTATACCGCTGGTGTATCCTGACCTCATTACTACACATTCCTCACACATCAGGAACTACCATGGACACACATATCCCCCATGCATTTCTATGGGAGGGCAGGCCAATCTCACCACACGCACTCAGGCTGCACACACACTTTACACTGGGACACAGTGTTAAAGTGCGCAGAAGCCTAAAACAACTAACACCAAGTCATATTTAAAAGCAAAAAGTTTAGGGGTGAACCTGCCGAAAGGGCCAAGTCCAACACTCACCAATACAGAAAACACAGACAATTGCTTTCTAATAAGAGTTCGTAGCTAATCTTACACTGGAACACATGAAAAATTGACTCCCTGTGTTTTCGTTCAGCTCTCTTAACACCAAAACCTGAGATAACTTTACTGAAATCTGCCGGGACAGATAATCAAAACGAGGCCTGTCTCAGCAAACCCTGGACACCTCGTCACCCAAGTGATGCTCCAGAGAGGAACGCAAAGCAGATGCAAAACCAGTCATTGTGTCTCTCTTGGTCATTGCATGTATATTATGACCATTGTGCACTGACATATTTGAAAGTGCAGAAAAATTGGAAAGAATAAAACAATGTTATCACAGGTATAGAGAAAACCCTTTTGTAGGTATCTCTATTGTCCAATTAGAAGCATAACAGCCCTGCTGAGAAGTGTTGCTACAGTCATTTAAAAAAGTAGGAAGTAGAGATGAGTCACATGGACGTCAATTTAGGGCATCATGTGCAACCTTAACTTGCCTTTAGTTTCCATGGCACTGTGTTGGTACTCTTGGTCCCATGGGTTATGGGGGCAGTGGCAGAAAGAGGCATGTTTGCTTTTATAGTTTCCACTCCTTGCCCTTCCCCCAACCCTGCTGCAGCAAACAGATGGCTGTTGGGGAAATGAACAGGACATGAATGGAGTCAACCTGTGGTGTCATTGGTTGCCAAATGGTGTATGATGTCACTTCCGCTATCTCAGGCATTTTGCTGAACTGTGTGAGTGTAATTAAGAATCTGTGTCATGCGAAGCCACTGCTCTGGTGCTGGTCTGAGAGCTTACTACTCGAACACTGGTGCACAGTATACAACGCTAGCATGCTGTTCTTTTGCCACACTGAAGCAGCGCATGAAATGTCAGAATGTGGCAGGTTTTATCTTTCAATGACCATGAAAAATGCCTCTTGTGAAGCATGGGAAGTGTCAAAAAACAAACAAATAAACACACACTCACACACCCTCCCTTCCACCCCAGAGTGGTTGGTCACAAGCTGCAGGACAGCTGGCAACATGGTGTACCGTTGTCACCGCTGACACTAGTGGGAGCTGCAATGGAAGCAGATGGTGTCTGTCACAGGCGGAGAAAAACAATGAAGCATCAAGACTCAGCTCTGCGCCCTCGTGGTGCCATGCCCCGGGTTCTGTGGAGCCCCGCAGTGCCTTCAGGGAACAATCCAGTGTTTGAGCGGACCCCTCACCTACGCTGCGGGCGCTGTCCCTAGAAGTGACCTCATAGCTGTTTAATCACGTTGCACTCTCTCTGCAGGATCCCAGCAGTGGTAAAGCAAGGGGCCATCAAGGAATGCAAGCCATCCACTCCACAGGGGAGCTGAAACCACTGAGTCAACTTTAAAAGTTGAAGGTGAATAACTTAACCAATCCGTTCCTATGGGTTCTTTTTCATAAAACGGAAACATCTGTACCAGCTTGTGTCACACCTGAAAGCACATTTATCCGCGTAAATTCATTTCTCTTCCGTTCAACCACTAGCTAAAGCAAAAGTATACCGTTCTCACAACCCCCTGCGTGAGCACTGCAGTCAGTGCGCCCAGCTCTACAGATTGACACGTGCCTCTGACCAGCAAAGGGGAAACTATTTCAGAGCTGCACAGCGCAAGACCTGTTCGGAGGGGAAAGCGCACACTGAGTGCACTTGGCACCTCCCGTTCGCCACAGTTAGAGCGGATGCAATAAGGTAAACAACCGAGCAGATGATATGCTGTAATTATAACCTCTTTAACTCACAATGATTTGCATTCATGGACGAAAGTTTTTTGCCTGGAGGAGTTCCTGTGATGTCACTAAGACGTGAGAGGCAAACTAAGGTACAAAGTGCACTTTGCACTAGACGGGGAAGGGATTACATTTTAAACGCCCAGGATTTCACTTCCGGGCCTGTTGGCACTGCTGTTGGACGAATGCGTAACATAGCCGTGTGGACAGGTCAGGCAAAATAAAGCGTGAGGCTTAGCCAGCCAATCCCAGGAGAAAACAACCATTTACAAATGCAATAGGACTCGTATTACCCGAGACCTATTGCATTGTAAACAAAAGTGCGGGAGTTGAAAAAGGCATGAACGGGAGGGGGTGGAGGGGTGAAGGGGGTGAAAAGTGATGGACTGCGGGAGGTGAGGGGGGAAACCAGGAAAAAAAGCTTTACAGTAAAGCGGCTTATAGTCTCGGAAGTCTACAAATGACAACATGGACATGAAGACGAGGGACTAACAATGGGACAACCAATGAGAACACTGCATTTATGATGTAAGCCAATCAAAAAGATGGGCGGAGAGTGGGTGTATCTTCCCCCACTATACTGTATACAGCATCTCTCTGATGAGACAGCGCATGCGCTACCTAGTCCGAGACCTACAAAACAGTGGCAACATGGGTAGACCAGTCTTGGAACAGTGCTTCTTTAATTATAGGCAGGTTTATAGGCCTCGAAAATAGAGCAATATTGTTGGATTCACTCACTTTATCATTTTCACCAAGGTCTCTTTCTGCACACCTTTTCTCTTGTAATCATTGCTTGCTTGTAACAATGTGTTAAGCATTTATAACCTGTCTGACCCTGGAGCTTTTATGGAGGGCTTCTTTTAACTGTTTTGGTGCATTTGAACATATGTGATGAAAATTGCCATGTTGTTTCGCTTTATTATTCAAGGTTGGTTTTAGTAAACATGAATTCATTATAACCCACATATTGTTTAAAATGCCACAACAGTCTTCCAGGCCTCAACATCCTCATCCAAACAGATTGCAGGGTCAGAACTGTGCTTTTTTATGAGGGTACAAAGGAACTTTTCCTGGTGGACTCCAGCACACTTAATCCTGGGTTAATTTTCCTCTCCACTGCTATATTCACTGAATGTTTCATTATCAATGACCTGTTTAAGAGAAGTTGTAAAACTACCATTACAACATTATGATAACTCAAACCCATTGCTCTAACTTTTACATCAAGAACAGCTACAGTTGTACAAGAATAAGTTAGAATATGATCAATTGTGTTACACGCACCCTTGCCTGTGAATGTTGAAAGTATATTGGATGAGGCAGGACATGAGTCAGTGGGCATAAAAAGATTATTCTTGCTAATGGCATTTTTGAGTACATCACCATATTTGTAGTGTCTGAAATGACGTTGACCTAGGGCTTTGTTGTCCATTATCCTACAAACGTGTGATGATAATGGAAATGCACTAATATCAAAGTCGCCCACCAGCACTATAAAGATGTATCCCCTCCATTTGTTAACAAAATTATCCAAATCCTTCTCTAAGGCAATGATTACCGGTGGCCGTAAAAAGTCAAAGACCTCATTATGAAAATTAACACCCTCTTTTCAAAGCCAGTACCACGATTAGGTAATTAGTGGAGGTTAGAATAATTTTCATAGAAAGGAGAACAGAAATCTGGATAGGCAAGCCCCTTTCAATGCTGTCCGAACTTGCTCATAAGGCAGGAGTGGAATACGCTACAAAACCCTCTATGTAAATGTTTTATACTAACCACGTTTCCTGCATACATATAACATGACAATTGAAAAATGTTTTAATCCAATCTGTTTCATAGAATTTATTTGCAATACCAGCTACATTCCAGGATGCTAATCTTAAATATTTGTTAGCACTTGAGCATAGATGAGCACATGAAGCATTCTTTCTTCATGATGCCAACTTTCGATATTTTATTAGCATCCTTCCTGGCATTGAAGTTCCTCCCTCAATAGCCTCTTTTAGTCAGTCTAAGTCATTAAGTTAATCCAAGGGGACACATCTTTTATGTTTTGTAACACTGTACTGCAAGTGACTTGGAATGTGACTTGCATCATGTGTGTTAGGCCCCTGGTCCAGTTCTAGTACTTTGGCCTATAAAAACAGCCTAGCAGTAAAGCTTTACTTCTATTGTTAGAACTTTGAGTGTCCACACTCCTCTCAGGAACAACATGCCAACATTATGGGCTTTAAAGTTCACTACTATACAATCTCCCTTGCATATTGTTCTTAACCACCAAGATCAGTGCACCCTCCTTAGTGAGAGAATCCCTTGCAAAATTATTCTGTATTACTGCCACCATGCAAGTTCAAATGAACCGTTTTATTTTTCAAATCATGACATTCCTCCAGTTGAATGGCATTTAGAGATGGTACATCAGTTAAGATGATTATAAAAGGTGTAGGTTCTGTTGGCAATTGGAGGAAGACTAGAGGCCCAGTATCTCGAGAGGGAGGTGTATTATCCATGGAGTTGCCTCTGTTTACAAAACCAATCTCATTCCCTAACCCATATCTAGAAGTACGCTTCATGATGCCATCATGGGCCAAAGTCTGCCTGTCTGCCTTAATGAATTGCCCTTTCAGATTTGCACTTGTCTCTATATTGCTTTTTTTGGTCCTGCAGAACATATATGAAAATAACGACTATAAATCCAGCAGAGCGTGTGAAGAGCTTTTGCTAAAATTGCCACTTTGATGCAACAATCTACTAAAACAATAAGAATCATGCATTGAGGCATTCCTGCTTTTAGTTTTAGGAAAGGTACATGATATGCCATGTCAATTTCTATGCCCTCATCAGGTTCTTTGAAATGTATTAATATTGTTTCTTTGATTATCTCGTACTTTTCAAATGCCATTGTCTCTCTACTCCTTCTGCCATGGCAATAAATCCCAGATTCTGCCTGCTAGGCCTGCTCTCAAGTTCTTTGTTGTCTCTTTTGAGTTTTTTTATTTCTCTTGTATTAGATAATTTGCAATTTTTTTAGAGTTTTATATAACACGAACTAGAACCGAAGATATCGGGTATCAGAGCACTTTACATAGCACCAGTTTCATTACACAACAGCACATTCATTTTTGTTAGGCATGGGGAGATTAGGTGATTTCTCCAGAATCAAAGGATGTTGAGCGTCGTTGCCGAGACTCAAACCTGGTTCCCAGCTTCAAGGTCAACCACTCTAGCCATAAGGCTACATCCTCTTCCCAATCATGAAAAAATTGTTCAATGCAGCTTTCTACTGCTTTCTGTAATTGATGAGTAAAGATTTGAAGTCTTAGGTATTGTAGCTAACTTTGCTAATTTCTGATGTATCTATCACCATTCCACCTTCTTAATACACCTTATGGCTCCCTTTGTCTCAAATTCTGCTGAGGTTTTTGCTTAGCTACTCCTTGTGATTAAAAGTCATCTTCTATGTGGGAGAAGTTTGAGGGGAGGAGACAATATTATACTGATGTCATTTTCTCTGTCGAGTTGGATAAGACTTTTCCACCTTTACCCTGACTTAGCTATTATTAATTATGCAGTAGCTCCGCTATTAGGAGAGGTATCAATTCTTCTTGTAATTCTTTTAGTCATTCTATTGAATCAAATGTATTTTTATGCCTTGTGTCCATTCTTGTCTCATTGTTACTTGCATCCTTTATGTTTGGGTGACAAACGTTTGAGTTGGTACAATGTGACAATTGTAATGATACTGCATTTTACTGAGATACTGTGGCACCTAGATGTTAACTTCTTTGACTGTCTTTAGAGGCTTCCTTTTTTTGTTACTGTGTCCTCACATGGTAATGCGTTGTGAAAAGGGGATAGATTATTTTGCCCTCTCTCAGCTAATTATCTTCTGGGTTTGCCTACCTTTTCATCCATATGATGTGGGCATCCTCTCCTGAATCCTTTTAACAGGCCTATAATTATTAGAAGCTTTTTTCTCCTTTTTCTCTTTACAATGAGCCACATCAAATCACACTCCCTTCACACTTTACCTATGTGTAAGGTCTTGTCTTGACTGGTCCTCCAGTTCATCACTTTTCTTTGATGTGAGTTGAAAGTGCCCTCGTTTGGGTTCTTTTATTGTGTGCTTGTACTGACACTGTCTAAAGAGGAGGTTATTAGTCCCCTGATTAGTTCTTTGGTGGGTTGATTCAGGGTTAGCATCAGTGTCTCTCGTGTCTCTGGCACTCTCATGTTTTTGATGGCCACTAACTTCTTACCTTCTGCTTCTTCGGGAATACTTTGTTATCCCAAGGCCCATTCACTAATACAGTCTGGTCAGCCCCTCCACTTCTTTTGCTGGAGTCTTCACGAGTATCCTGCTTATGGTTGTTCACATTTTACCATGCAGCATAGATCCGCAGAAAGGCAATCCACTGTTAACTGCTTGGGTGTGCCTGGTACTTCAGACCAGTGGCACGTTTATTTAAAATTGATTGATTAAATGTGCTTCCATGTAGATTATTTTGCATTTTTGGAAGAATATCATTGGGTTTACATAAAGTTTAGAGTGGGGGCACTACTTGATCGCCAAACATCTTCTGCCAGTTAGCTTAGATTACCCACCAAGGCCCTCTATGACTCTTGCGAGAGCAGACATCTTCCTGGGAAAGTCCACACCAGTTCATGATAGAGACAAATATCATAATCAAACAACATGACTAAGCAGAATCAACAAAAGGGACAACTCTGCATATGGCTATAGCTTTGTAAAATTGCAAGACAGTTTTTACCAAATTTCAGGACATTCTATAAAATATTTACTGCTCACTCACAGCCAAAAGAAGAAATCTCAAAAATGTTATTGCAAGGATGCTACCCTGCAAATGTACATTTTACTGATTTTATTTACAGAAGAGATTAAATACCCTTAAATCTTTTGCAAATGGACTATTTGCACATAAACTATTACCACTGCAAAATGTCACTAGAGGCGAAATTAAAGAAATAAAGTGCAACTTTATTAACTTAGCTCAATTCTACAAGTTGTATTATAATTTTGCACACCAACAGCCTGGAGAACAATAAAAGCTTAGCTACTTCCACTGCATCATGAGTGTTTTCAAGTGACCTGTAGCTGTTTAGACGGCCTAATATCCTCAATGCGTCAAAAACATCTGACATTAATATTAAAGAGAGAGAGAGTCAATTTTCATGGTTTACCATTGCTTGGGATGCTGATCTCTCGAGGATGGTTAAATTATCCCACTTCTTTTCCAATTGGGTTTTGATGATGGGACATAAAGTATTCAATTTATGAGACTTTGAGTCTGAAATGACATTTATGGCCCCATTACGATGAGTTCAGTGGACCGCTGTGGGCGGTCTGACAGCCATTCGGTTTGACTGCCGCATTATGATGCTGGCGGTCAGACTCAGAGCTGTCGGACACAAGACGGCCGCCTCTGCCAGGATCAAAGTTCACAATGGGGCTGATGATGGAATAGCTTCCCTGAATGTGCAGTGCTGAGGTAGGCCCCGCCATCGGAATTTCTATATTCCTTTCAGACAAGAAACCTGCTATGAACATGTTGTCAGAAAGGGATATGGAAGGCCCCAAACAGGGCCCCTGCCCATCGTGGGCAACTAAAAAGTGGCCCTGGGGCACATGTGGTGCCCCCACTCACCTCCTTGCACCACCTGCCAATCACAACATGGTGCATGGCACACGGTGCATGGACATGCAGGAGGTGCTGCACGGTGGAGGCATGTGCTGAGGACCTTCTCGTTGGCCTCAGCAGGCCCCCACTGTGGTACAGAGCACTTTTCAACCACCATCACGGTGGTCAAATGGAAATGCGGCAGTCGAACCATCACATGTTTGTCAGGGGAAACATCCTTTACAACGAAACTTTTACAACGCACTACCATTACGATGCAACTTTTGCAACGCAAACCATTACAACGCATAGCACTGGGGGGCGCTCTAGGATAGGGAATGTATTTAATATACTATCCAACACCTTCCCTACTATCCACGGGGAGTTGGAATAGTAAATTAAATAAATCACTATCCAGCGCCTAAAAGCACTATGCGTTGTAATGGTATGCGATGTAAAAACCACGTTGTAAAGGGATGCGATGTAAAAGTATGCGTTGTAACGTCATACATCCGTTTGTCAGACGCTTTCCTGACCACAGAAATAGCGGACAACTGTCCAATCTACCTCCATCTTAATCAAGCCCTTAGTTTGTAACTGGCTCCCACAGAATGTTCTTTGATTTATTTATTTACTTTGCTGGCATGATGACATTTTTTGCTGATTAATGACTTTAGTTTAGAATGATTTGCTGTTTCAATGCAGCATCCTTTCATAAAGATATACCACTTTTACTTATTTTCCTCGTGTGTTCATGCAACTTGCATTGCTGTAATGAAAACATGTTGTAATTACCAATTTTTTGTTAACAAAGTAAAAACGTGCCTGTACAGACTCTTTCTTAAAGATCCAAAGAAAATACTAGTGGTGTAGAAAAAGTGCCTGCTATGTAATGTGTTGCTGTATTTGCCTTAAATTTCACCTTTTACAATGAAAACTTTAACTTCTGACTCCTGTTTGTAGCATTCTTGTTTGTAATGGCATAGCCTGTTTGTAACATTATTGTTTGTAATGGCATAGCTAGGGGACCATGGTCCCTATTTGAAGCAAGGAAAATTAACCTTCTGGAATGTGCTTGTTTAGTATAAAACAGATATCATTGGAGGCCAGCGGACCACTGTAAACCCTCAACCTCGTGTACTATTCCACTTGTTGCATCATTGATAGCTACAACCTTGCCTGTTTGATTGTACATTTTAACTGATCTAATACAGTCTGGCCAGCAAAAGGAATTCTGCTTCCAGCCTCAATATTGCTGTACTTCAAAGTTGTGCTTTGTTGATAGATGTTCTTTCTAACTCAGATGTTGGCAACAAATGAAAAAAGTTGACAGACTATTACCAAATACACCACCTAACTAAGGGGCATATTATCAAGGGGGTTTATCTCCACTTTTTTGGCTTTAAAAGCCAAGAAAGCGGAGATAAAATTATCTCCCTATTACCAAGCTGTTGCTAACACCAGTTAGCGACAGCTAATAGGAGATAGCGACCATCTTGGGCCCCGCTTTGCATGTCAGTGATATTTATCACTAATGATATGCAAAGTGGGCGTGCCAAGATGTTAGCGACTGGAAACAGTCGCTAACATTGCTATCTCCTATTACCAACTTTTGGAGATATTCGCGCTAAGCGCGAATATCTCCAAAAGCTAACACCTGCCCTGAGCAGTTCTTAGCCATGTTAACCAATGGGAGGTGGATAACATGGCTAAGAGCATTTGCTCGATAATGCATGAATATCGCTGACTTTTCAGCGATATTCATGCATTGCGGCCGTTTTTTATCGCATTTGCGATAAACCTTGCTAATAGCTAGGTTTATCTGCGATAAAAATCGCCGATGTGCGGCGATAATTTTTGTCTCTAAACAAGTTAGAGACAAAAATTATCTCTATTGGTTGGTAATATGCCCCTAAATGTCAGACCTATTTTCGGTTGTATATGAAGACTGTAATTTGTGGCTACTAAATATTTTAATGTTTTTTATGGAAGTCACTTTTAAAGTTATCTGACTCCCTGCTTTAAAAAGTGTGCAGGTATTCTGTGGTTTCCTTCCCTAAACTTCAACAGATCAATAAAGAACAATCCAGCACAGCAATGAAGCACAATCCAGGTCAGCAATGAAGAATGAAAAGGACTTTTCCTGTTCATCACCTCATATCAAGCCTGTTGCTCCATTTCTCCTCCCAGAATGGAATCCAGCAATCAACAAACCAATAATGCACCATATTTAACATTAAATGGCACATTCCTGTGCTTTCCCAGCACTGGCATACAATATGCTGCCTAGCGCCGGTGCCTGCGTTGTAAGCAGGATTGTTTTTGTACAGGAAGAAGTACCTAGCTGCACAAAAACATCCCCCTGAGGCAGTTTCCTTTTTCTATGTGCACAATGCAGCATACATAGGAAGAGGAAAAAACAAGGAGAAATAAACTTATATCTCCTTCTTACAACTCATCTGGGGAGGTGAAACAATTTTAGTGCATTCCCAGGTCTACTACTTATGGTAAATCTGGGAATGCATTAAAATTCATTGGTGTTGCCTGGGAACACCCACGCATTACCCAAGGAACGCCTCCCTGGTACAGAGTAAGGCAGCACAGTGATTTGCGCTGCGTTGTGTTAATTCAGATTTTTCAAACCCCTCAGGGACAAGCAAGGTGGCCTTGCGTGGCTTGATAAATCGCACTTACTAGTCGTGTGGTGCAAGTGCAACACAACTGCTTGACAAATGCGGCCCTTAATGTTTGTATGTCATGTCTGTCTGGTAATATGATGATTACAATAATTGCTTTCCACACCGAGCAATTATGAAATTATATTGAATTGAATTTAGCATTACAGTGGGAATAACAAGGGAACAGCGAATACCACTGTCTCTGTCCATGTTTAAAGGTCACATTTCACACCCTTTCCAACTAAATTTAAAGTAGTGTTTCATATTTGGCTCAAAAATATCACTTTTCTCTGAGTACAAAAAAATACATTGAAAACCCGTTTCCACACTTTCAGCACAGTTTTTTCCATCTCATCATGAACTCAGGTACCTATATATGAAAACTCAGCTCAAATACTTCCTCACGCGAGAGTAATGATGAATTACATGTCAGTGCTGTCGTCACAACAAGGCAACAGTAGGGACACAACTACACAGATGCTGCAGGTCTCCCATATATTAAAAGGATATTTTATAGGCTCCCTTGCACATGACAAAACAATGCAAACGGTCATATTTTTCCAGTATCTGGTTACATAACACTGTCATGAAGTAATGTATATTGACCAAATGTTAAGTAAGTAAAGTCTCCTGTTTGATTCTGGTTCACTTCCTGGATGAGAGCCCTATTATTATCATATTTGAATGATTTCCTTCATCACAGCCAAACGAGTTGCTGAATTATCCCGAACAATATAGATGTAATAAAAAGAAACACTAGCCCATATTTGAAAAATCTTGTCAGCACATAGAATCATGTAGAAGTGGCGGACATTTCACTTTTAACCCTTTGCAATTCAACGGGGTCTACACGATAAACTGGTTACTTCAGTGCGGCCCTTTTCCTCACATGGATTCATAATCTGCTTGATGTTGCTCTTGTAATACAAATGTGCTACATTGCAATCAGTAGGCAAGTGGCTCTTTAAGCAACGTCAATGTGCATTCTGAGGCTAACATTTGTCACAAACATGCCTATATCTCGCCATCTTGACTTGACTCACTTAGCCATGACTCAGAATGCGAGAGCGCCAGGGCTTGCCTGGGTCCAAAACCAGAGCCGCTCAGCTAATAAACGGCAGATGATATTTTTCAGTCAGCCCAAAGACGTCCATTGCCAGTGATGTTCTGATTAATGTCCTGTGTTGTTGAGGAATTCATCTGCTGGATTATTATATTTCAAAATGCTTCCATTTTCTCAGCTTTTTCACCCAGCAAAGATGCCGCATTAGAGAACGCATGGCCCAGGCTCTGTCCTTTTTTTTAACTGTGTAATTAATTCTGTTGGTGAATCACGCATCCGAACACTTTTTCTGATTAATATTAGAGCAACATTTTGGTAAACAGCTACTTGAGGTTACTAATGGGCTGGATCACCACAAATTAATTGAAGGATTTTAACAAATTGGGGTTAGATTAGCACTCTATCAGGCACGTTTTATAATGCTTCGCTTCTTCTGTTAGCACACCCTAATTGATAAATAACTTATGAGCTGACCCTTTTCCTTCAGAGATAGCATTTATTGAATGTATGGGCACTATGTTACAGGGCATGCACATGAATGTCTGCTGCCCAGTGCCACCATTATAACTGAGGAATGAAACTGCAGGAAACCAAATACATATTTACATATGATTGGGCAAAGCAGCCTTAACTGACTTCCTATTTTAAAACATTTGTAGATTAGATCGGGGGTGATGACACAAAAAACTTGGGCACAGAACACACAACAAAACAAAAGTACAACATAAAATATACAAACATAAACGAAAAACTGAAACAGAATACTACAAGCTTATGCTAACATGTTGTTTCATATTTGTGGGGGTGTGTTGTCCTAATTTTCGGTTGCTTTGTGTTGCTATTGTGTTGTGGGTGTAATATCATTATGTTTTGCTATATTATATTTGTACTGTGTTTTGACTTTGTGATATGTTGTGCTGCTGTTTTCTTTATTTTGGTGTATGATGCAGTGTTGCCTTTTGTTGTGTTGCTTTAATGTCACTGTGGTGTTGCAGTAGTATTTGTTTGGATTTGTGTTTAATTGTATTGGTATATGTGAGTTGTGATTTATAGTGTCTAACACAATGTTTTGGTACCACCCATCATTATGAGGAATGGTTTCTTTGAACTTGAACCTGAATCGGAAGTGATGCTTTTGTCTGACAATCTAGCAATTTATTGCATCATTGTGCAAGGGTGCCTGCACTGTAGGCACTATTGTTTATGTGCAGGAAGGGATGCCTTCCTGAGCAAAAACAATTCTTAGAAGCCTTTTTTCATTTCTCATCTGTGCTGCAGAATGTAGCCCATGTAGAAAGATCAAGAATGAGGAGAAATAAAGTTACTACTTGCAGAAAATCTGGGAATGTGGCAAAATCCATCGGTACATGCGTGTTGGTCAGTCAGAAACTCATAATAATAACTTAAGGACTTCATTTCCAACATCGGTATTATGATGTTGGTTTCCGACAACCAATCCATGATGGCGTTTCCGACATGGAAAAGCTGTTGAAAAGCAGCATTGGGGGCCACTAGCCAGGCACCCATCCCTTGGCCTCTGTATTTGGGCCTGGAGGGCACCGATTATGCCTCCGTAAACAGCCCAGCACTGTGTTGCAGGCCCCATGAGGTGTCTGCCATACGGTGCAGGGATGTTCACATACTTCCATTTTTCAATGGGAGCTCATGCTGTGGGTGTTTTGAGCCCACCGCACAAGCTTCCATCGAAAGATGTAAGGTCCCAACTGCAATATGTGCGGTTGCATCCTAATTGGGATCTCAGAATTGCTGTTCTATGTTCGGGCAGTTCATTTCCCCGCAATGGTGTAATTAGGCACTCAGTAAATATAGACCACTATGTTCAAGGCAATGGAGAATTTCAAAGTTACAGAAATGTTCCGTCTGTCAGCTTATTTATTATGTACACATTGAAAGAAATTATTTACCCTTCTCCCAGGGCACAGACAAGTTTGCCTTCTCTCCCCTCTCATGTATGCCTTAGTAATAGATCCCTCTGTGCAAAAAAGAGGAAGATAAAGGGATTGCTGTCAAGAACATAAAACATCTGAGTGACCAAAACGGGAGAGAGAAATTACAGAAGTTGATGTGTAGCTCACATGATATCACAGCTTTTTCATACTATCTAATTATCTTCTTGTATTCTTTACCAAAGTGTAAAGATGCACCCTCATTCAGGTTCGCTCCCTGTATGCAGACTACTTTATTCATATTTGCATCAATTGAAAAACACAATTATCACTCTATTTGAATGATACCAATATTCTGCGCTGTATTCACTTGTTCATTGAATAGTTATTGTCTGAGCCTGTGCAATGGGTAGCAAAGTGGGTCTCTCTTAAAAAGGCCCTGCCCCAATGTTGGGTCTCTTACCTTGCGTAACCTAAATCAAACCACAACATAATTAGGCTACACTCATCCAGTAACACATATTAAATCATAAAAATGTGGTCTTGAGCTGCAGCTGTCATTATCCCTTAGACATCTCACAACATCCAAAAACTATACGCCAGACGAGGAGGCTGGATTGCTACAAAAATATTGCCAAGTGCACCCAAGGAATCCTCAATCTAAGGATTTAACTTAACACATATTCCTCATAAAGTTCAATGGTTTGGGCAAAATTCTGTGATTCATGTGGGGGTTTCCCTGATGCTGTGACCTAGAATGTAGCATTTATTTTACTTAAAAAGATTTTTAATATATTGAGCATATATATTTAATTAAAATGTTTATTTGAGATATTCATCACCATTCACCACTTCTTGACATTTAAAATCTGATTTAATAGTAAAATTAGATTTTTAATAATTTTAGTGGAAAAGTAAATTTACCAAAATATATTTTGTGCTGCCTGAGTAAACAAGCATTGGCATAGCTAATAGGTTTTACCTTTGGGACCTTGTAAGTGTTTAGCCAGAGATATTGACTTTGCCTATGTATTTAAGCTGTGCTGTAGAGAAGTGTGCAGCACGCTAAAAAGTTATAATAAAGAAGTATCAAAAGCATTTTTGTTACCTTATATATGACCAAGAAAGCATTATGTACAGCTGAACAACCATATTAAAAAAGTATTAACAATAAATAATGTCTTGAGTGTTTTTGATACTTACAATGCTGGCAACTTCTAACTGCCTGTTCCAATAGTTGCTTGTTATGGTGTTTTTTGTTATGGGGGCATAAATACCAGGAGGGTGAAGGTTTGGAAATAGTACCTGTAGAAGAGAAGGATCTGCTTACTATGGTTACCCCCACTTTTTGCTGGTATTTTACTGTTTTTTTTACTTTAGTCTGGCTGGGGTCGTGCTATCCAGCATCCCACGCTAGCTGCTTCCTCACTAAATTGATTGCATGTACATTAGGGACACTCCAGATTGGTTACTGGGTTACCCTTGTGAGTCCCTAGTATATGGTACATTAGGTACCTTGTCAATCCTGAAGGCAGAGTGCTTGGTTTTGTGTGAGAGGGTGTTCATGCATTAGCAGGACCCCTCTACAGCTCTTGGAATCTATTCTCTGAAGCTGTTCTGTGATGCAGCCAGACCATAAACTCTTAAGTGCATTATAACCTCGCGGTAAATGCTAACTTTGGAATGGCTGCATGGAAACATGTTGTGTTTGGTGTCAAAGACTTTGGTATTCTACCCCCAACCCCCCCCCTCAGCAGTCCTGGCGGCGAGGGTAGAATTCCACCCTTCTAAAGAGAGAAGACATGTACATTCTGGTCTGCCCGATAATAGTTTAAACGAGCCCTGGCATCACAAAATGGATGCCACAGACACAGGTCTGACCTCCTGCTGCTGGACGAAACTCCAGCAGGGGAGGCCTGGACAATAGGTTTCCTGTCACAGGGAGTTGTAACCCCCTCCCAGATAGGCTTTAGAGTATTGGGGCTGGCTGGGTGCATTCAGAGAATGCTTTTCAGACTGTGCTTGGGGCACACTTGGTGTCCCTGTGCATACCCTATTTCAAACCAGTTGCAGGGGCACCCATACCCTGCTCTGGCGTGAAACTGGACAAAGGAAATGGGTGTAACCACCCCTCTTTCCTGACCCTCCCATTGTTGGGTCCCCAAAGTATGCCCAACCCCTTTTCTTAGTATAAGTAAGGGACCCCTGTCAAAGCCCAGCTCACCTGAGTTTCTGTTCAGTTCTGATGGAGGTTGAAGACAGTCCGACCCCACCCTGAAACTGCTTGTTCCAGCACACTAGTTTTAACCAGTGCACTAAGAACCAGAAGCTCAAGGGAAGGGGGGAAGTGGATAAAATAAAAAAAGAGAGACAACACCGTTCTTGCGTTTCCACTGTAGAAGTGCTGCTAAAATCTGCGGCCCTCTGTGACTTCTGTAGAAACTGGTGCCTAATGAAAAATAAACAAAGAACAGATAAGTGCAACCTATCCCTAAATGTGTTCCTGACTAACCCTTAATCTATTTAGAAATTCGGTTCTAAAAGTACCTCTTGGATCCTGGTCTTTAGCTTCCAGGTTTGGAATGTGTTACTGTTCTGAGATGTGCTTTCTATTACTGTAAAACCTTTGTAAAACCAAATGAATATCATTATCAGAATTACCAACATCTAACATTCACCTTAAGATAACTAAAGCCTAAATTCTTAATAGCAAACTCACTTTTCACACATTTCCAGACTTTTTATAAAACAAATACTGTACTTTTACATCAAAGTACAGCAGGTAATTTGTGCAAGTCCTTGATTTACTGTTTGCCTTGCTGTCAATGGTTTCCTCTGTTCGATTCTTAAAAAGTTCCATTTAAAACAATGTTTATTTCACTAAGTTCCACAAAGTATTCTTGTAACAAAGGGTTTGAACCGCAAAGTTTGTGGGAGATATCTTGTTCCAAATTGTCTATACATGAATCCAGAAATCGCCGACAAAGTTCTTTCAGGTAATAAAAAGCTTTGCACTTACTTGTTGCTGAAAAGGGATACTGATCAGTCTAACCTTGTCCTCTTTCTCTTTTGCAGGTTGATTGCAGTGGACAGAAGAGGGGCTGAGGCAAGAAGGAGCCGGAAACCGGAAGAAGGAAGAGCCAGCAGCCACGCCTGTTGAAGCCAATGAAGGTCTGGAGAGAACAGGAGTGCCAGTGCCGAAGGATCTGTTCTCAGGTAAGTGGAAGGTAGACGAGCACAAGCACTGGGTGAGGCTCAGGGGCTGCCTTTTATAGACAGGGCTGGGTGTGGTTTGAAGAGCTGGGCGTTGTTCGAAGAACTGGGTGTGGTTCTCACAATCAGGTGTGCAGAGCTTCAGTTATTATGCTAATGAGTAGACGTAACACATGGCCTAGGGAGGAGTGCTCTAAATAAGCCTTGGTAAAAGCAAGGTCCAATGTGCAAACAAGACAGCAATGTCCAAACTTGTGAATACATTGAGCAACATACACAGAAGTCTTAGGGAGGGGCTGCGATAACAAGAAAGGCTTTCAATAGTATGTTTAAAGAGAGCAACTACAGAGACCACCAGTGCAATGAGAGGGGACATGCTCGTTGCTGTGCACAAACCCTAACAACCCCTGGCAACAGGACTTTAGATCACACCTGGACGAAACTCTGAAACATATATCCTGGAACTTCGACATTCTACATGACTAGAAGACGGAAGAATCTCCCTTGAGGTCAAGGAGTGACTCCCCTGTTTCAACAGGCACAAAAGAAGCATCTTGCCGGTCTGCACTTCCGAAGCTCCTGCCGGACTCCGAAGTATTTTTGACACACGACATGGACTTCCAGACTTTGCAGAGGTAGACACAAGATCCCAGCAAAGCTGAGACCCGCAACCATCACGTGAGACGTGGGACTGGAACTCCTGAACACTGTGCACATTTGCTAGTGCATCAACTTCCCAAGATTTCCTGACAGTGAGCATTGGGTTACTTGTAGTCCAAGCCCCAAGCACCATGTGCACTGAAGACTGTGGGGCTACACTCCACGAGTGTTCTGTGAGCCCGCTTCTAGCATTTCTGCTTGAGGCCCCTTCATGATCCCTGGTCCGTTAACTGGTGGGTCCCCTCAAAGGTAACTCTACTTTTCTTTGGGCTTCCCTGGTTGCCCCAGATGTGCCCTGACTCCCTACCAAGTGGTGAATCATCCAGACCTTGCTGGTCTGCACCAAAGCATATCTCTGCTTTCTGCGTGGGTTGCTGTTGCCAAGGCTTGTTGGGTCCAATCCGGGCACCGACACAGCAGCACTTGACATCCTTTGTGGGACAGCATGAATCCAGCTCCTGGTTGTCATTGCCATCTCCGGGACCTCGTGGCTGAAGAGTCAAGCTTCACCTTCTTCACCTACAAGCACCAGACATCAGTGGGCATCCACTCATCACCTTCCTGATCACTGGGTAGTGACCCAGACTCTGTCCTCATGGCTTTCAGGTTCTTCACATCTTTGATCCAGGCTTGGATCCCTCCGGACACTTTCCTCGTGGACGCCAGCAGCACTTTGCAGCAGATCGCCATTCAAAACAACAACAAAAAACACCTATGCACCCAGCTTCCCTGGTTGAGGTAACTCGAGTACTTCGGTGCTCATGTAGGTGTTGACTCTAGAACCTCCTAGTTCTAAAGGGGTTTGCTCCAAGTCCTCTTCTAAGTGTTCACTATCTTTGAATTTCCGACCGCGACTTTCCCCATTGAAGTTAATGGTGATTTGCGGCTGTGTTTAGACACTACACGCGTCCCCCATGGAGTCCCCTGTGTCGCTACCTTGGGTGGTTCCTGGTGGTCCCAGCAGTTTTGAAGGCTCTATGCCTTGTAACTATGCAAGTTGTGGTTCTTATACCGCTTTATTGATTTATGGTATGGTACACCCCTAGGGCTCAAGGTATATTGTGCTAATTTACTGTGTGCTATTAAGTTTACTCAATGTACTTTTGCCTCTAGCCTCTTAAAGAGTGGGATGTGTTTAGAATAAATACATATATTTTATATATATAGCTGGTGTGGTTCTCCTTTCATTTGGTCAATCACGAGATTATAGACTCGTAAAATAAGCTGCTTTACATTCCTTCAAGACTTAGCTTGAAGTCTGCTCTCCAGAGCTACCACTAGGATAGCTTTCTATAAGGTTGTCTTTAACCTACCATCAATAAGGTGTAGTTTGGACTGGTGCAAGATGCCCACTAGAATAGTGGACAGCATATGCCGGGCCAACTTCTCACATTGGTGTGCAGCATGTGGGATTCCAGCTTGCCATTGTTTTACCAGATAAACTCAGTGATTGATCATTTGAAAACCACTAAAGGTACCAGAGGTACATATAATACAAGCTTAAATACAGTAAGTTGAACTGAACTAAGAGTTGTGTGTCAAGGACTTAGCACACCCTTTCTACAACTCAAGAGAGTTAAGTAGGTAACAACTAGAGTAGGTAGGTGCATACACCACACTTCGCTAGTAATGTCTTCAGTGCCAGGAACCAGTGTGTCCCTGCCAGATGTCAGCAAATTGCAAACATCCAAGTATGACACATTCCCTTTCTCTGAGTTAAGGGCTCTGTGTACTATGAGGGAACTGAAGACAGGCAAATGTGCCAACACCCAACGCCTCAGAGAGGTATTGCTGTTAGATGACCTGAGCAAAGCTTCAGGGCCTGAAAGGGTAGGCAGTGGGGGGGGAAGCAGCAGATGAGGAAGATCCCAGTGGTCCAATCCCACAGGAATCAGACTCTGATGCTGACCAGGGAGGTGACAATGACCTTGACCTGGAAAGTGTAACTCCTCCTGGAGATGGAGATGGAGGCCCATTGGGTCCCTTCTTTGTCCCCCCAGGAAGAGTTGGAGGTGTGCCTAGAAGGCCAAGATCTCCTTCACAGGAATCTAACCATTCTGACACATCTGTAGGGACCTTTGTCTCTTCTCATCGGAGGGACACCTCCCACGAAAAAAGAGAGAATCAGATGAGACTATAAGAGGCTCAACTGAGGATAAGGAGGCAGCAAGTAACCTTAGAAAGGGAGACCCTAGAGCTTGTAAAAGCTAGGAAAAAGATGGGACCAGAGTCCCATGGTGGCAGCAACTTCCCTAGTGGTAGAGAAACGTCTAATGTCCACAGGAATTTAAAAAGATTTTCCCTCCCTACCAGAGTGGGGATGACACCCACAAATAGATAAGTGCACTGGAAAGGGCCTGCAAAGTACAGAAAGTCTCCCAGGAGCAGTGGCAGTTATCTGGTGGCTCTCCTTTGCAGACAAAGGAAGAGACAAGCTCCTCACTGTAAGAGAAGAGGATGCTGATGATTATACAGTCCTGAAGAGTGCTCTGTTTGATGGGTTTGGCCTAACCACTGAGGAGTATAGAATGCAATTCAGAGATACCCAAAAGGCTCAGACTCAGGACTGGGTTGACTTTGTTGATTTTGCTACTAAGGCTCTGGAGGGCTGGTTACTGGGCAGTAAGGTGTGTTTATACAGGATTATACAACTTGATTATGAGGGAGCAAATCCTAAATAACTGTGAGAATCAGCTGTTGCATCAGCACCTGGTAGACTCTTGACCTCTCCCCAAGAATTGGGAAAGAAGACAGACAAATGGTTCAGAACCAGGGTGAAGCAGAATGTACAGAACCCAGGTGGTGAACCAAAGAAGAAAGATCCTAATCAGGGTGGGGAGAAGGGTAAAGACCAGAAGTCTTCACAAGGCCACCAAAAATCTTCTAATGGTGGGAATTCCCAATCTTCCAAAAAGACAGGCCAAAGAAACCATGGTATAAAGTCTGTAAACAGAACAGCCATTGGACTAATGATTGCATTAGAAATAAAGACTCCACTCCAGCCACCATTGCCCCTAGGGCAACTGTTACCCCTAGTTCAGCTCCAAGTGGTGGTACTCAGCAGAAGGATATAGTAGGGTTAACCCTGGGTTCTGAGATGGACTCTGGCCTAGTCAGAGTTCCAACTCAGGCTGTCTTGATCTGTGATGGACATTAGTAGTAATGGGTAACCCAGTAACCCTCAGAACCTGAGTGTGAAAGTTAAACAACAATAGCGGTTCTGTCAGGTAACACAATCAATTTGAAACCCTATACTTAATACATATGTATTAAGTAAAGCGTTTCACATTGATTGTGTTCCCCAACAGATCCACTATTATTGTTTAGTTTTATCTGTGATGGAGGCATAGATATGTCCCCCTGTGTGAGTCCCAGTGACATGGGAAAATACAGACAACAGCCTTTGATAAATGGAAAGGAGGCTTTAGCCTACAGGGATATATGGGCAAGTGTCACAATGGTGACACAAGACCTTGTGGACCCTGGACAGATCATACTTCGTGAACTCTAGCAAGTGACCAATGCTAGCAATGTCAGGACCAACAATGCCCTGACAGTTGTTAATTTCTCCTGGGGAGGGGTAACTGGCATCAGGAAAGTTGTAGTAAGTGCAGACCTCCGTGTTGGATGTTCCTCAGAAGAGGGTTGGCTACAGCGATATTTTTACTTCTGTTTGGGCATCCTGTAAGAGGGCCATTGTGTTTGGAGAAGGAGGGATGGGAGTTACCTCTCAAACCCCCTAAACAGGACATTGTGGACTATGTACTTGGTCTCTGCTTCAGGATGGCTGAATATATGAAAAAGGCAACTAAAAACCTTGAGGCTAGCCAGGAATTACAGAAATCCTGGCATGACCAAAAGGTGGTACTGACTGTTTACCAGCCAGGACAGAAAGTGTGGGTTTTGGCGCCTGTGGCCTCAGCAGCCCTCCAAGTCAAGTGGAGTGCCCCCCATACAATTGTTGAACAGAAGGCAGAGGTTACATATTTGGTAGACCTTGGACCTCCCTGTGTCCCCCAAAGGGTGCTTCATGTCAACAGACTGTAACTATATGTTGACAGGGCAGACATGGGCTTGCTCATGGCTACTGATGAGGGACAGGAGGAAGAGAGTGCTCCACTCCCTGACCTGCTCTCATAGAACCCTGATGATGGATCAGTAGATGGTGTAGCCTTAGCAGACAGCCTCACTGACCAGCAGCAAACTAATTGCAGACAGGTGCTCAATCAGTTCAGACATATGTTCTCTCTGACTCCAAGTCAGACCACCTAGTGCACTCATGAAGTGGACACTGGGGACAGTCTGCCTGTTAAAAATAAGGGTTACCGATAACCTGATCATGTCAGGGACTGTATCAGGACAGTAGTCCAGAAAATGTTGGATTTGGGAGTTATTGAACCCTCAGATAGCCCATGGGCTAGTCCAGTGGTCCTGGTACCAAAGCCTCACACCCAGGGTGATAAGAGAGAGATGACGTTTTGTGTTGACTACAGAGGTCTCAATGCAGTCACAAGGACTGATACCCATCCAATCCCAAGAGCAGTTGAACTTATAGATATGTTGGCCTCAGCTAAATTTCTGAGCACATTTGATCTTACAGCTGGCTACAGCTGGCTACTGGCATATCTGATTAGCTGATGATGCACAGTCAAATACAGCATTCTCAACCCCTAGTGGGCACTATCAATTTGTGGTAATGCCCTTTGGTCTGTAGAATGCACCTGCCACTTTTCAAAGGTTGGTGAACAAAGTCCTAACAGGCCTGGTAGACTATAGCACAGCATATCTAGATAATATTGCTGTTTTTAGCTCCACCTAGGAGGATCACCTGGTCTACCTGAGAAATGTTTTAGAGATCCTGCAGGAGGCAGGCCTAACTATCAAGGCGTCTAAGTGCAGGATAGGGCAGAATCAGGTTGTGTACCTGGACCACCTTGTAGGTGGAGGCCAGGTTCAACCATTACAGGGCAAACTCCAGACCATCATGGAATGGTTTGCTCCAACTACCCAGAATCAGGTCAGAGCTTTCTTGGGCCTGACTGGATACTGCAGAAGATTTGTCAAGGGGTATGGATCCATTGAGACACCCCTAAATGACTTAACTTCTAAGAGAATGCCAAAGAAAGTTCAGTGGACAATTAGCTGTCAAAAGGCATTTGGTGATCTGAAGCAGGCCATGTGCACTGCACTAATTCTGCAAATTCCTAACTACTCCAAAGAATTCATTGTCCAAACAGATTCATCTGAGTTGGGGGTAGGGGCTGTGCTGTCACAATTGAATGATGAAGTTCAGGACCAGCCAGTAGCTTTCATTAGCAGAAGGCTGACCCCTAGAGAGAAACTTTGGTCAGCTATTGAGAGGGAGGCCTTTGCTGAGGTTTGGGCTCTGAAGACGCTGAGGCCTTACTTGTTTGGCACTCACTTCACTGTTCAGACTGACCATAAGCCCCTCTTATGGCTAAAACAGATAACGGGTGAAAACCACAAACTTTTGAGATGGTCCATTTCCCTACAGGGGATGGACTATACAGTGGAACATAGACCTGTGAGTAACCATGCCTATGCAGAAGATTCAACTGGTCAAGTTTAGTTTAATGTCCCTGCATTGGGGGGGGAGGGGGTTGTAGGAGATCAGGATCTGCTTACTATGGTTACCCCCACCTTTTGCTGGTGTTTCACTGTTTTTCGACTTTAGTCTGGCTGGGGCCCTGCTAACCAGGACCCCAGCCTAGCTGCTTCCTCTCTAAAGTGATTGCATATACATTAGGTACACTCTAGATTGGTTACTGGGTTACCCTTGTGAGTCCCTAGTATATGGTACATTAGGTACTAGGGGCATAGGTACCCCAGAGGCCTACCAGGGGCTGAAGCATGTATTATGCCACTCCTGGGAAGCCTTCCAAAATGGCACCACAGGTCTGCTACTGTAGCCTGGGTAAGGTGGTGCATGCACCCTTTACTAAGATATAGGTTACCTATATCTACCTTTAATCACTGACACATATAAACGTATCAGTCACTCCTATGGCAGGCCTTATCAGTTTTGAAGGCAGAGTGCTTGGTTTTGTGTGAGAGGGTGCCCATGCATGAGCAGGAACCCTTTGCAACTTTTGGAATCTATTCTCTGAAGCTGTTCTGTGATGCAGCCAGACCATATACTCTTAAGTGCATTATAACCTCGCTGTAAATGGTAACTTTGGAATGGCAGCATGGAAACATGTTGGGTTTGGTGTCAAACACTTTGGAATCATACCCCCTGCCAGTTCTGGCAGCGGGGGTAGAATTTCACCCTTCTAGTGGGAGAAGACATGTACACACTGGTCTGCCCAATAATACTTTTAAAAAGCCCTGGCATTACAAAATGGATGCCACAGACATGGGTCTGACCTCCTACTGCTGGATAAAACTCCGGCAGGGGAGGCCTGGACAATAGGTTTCCTGTCACAGGGAGGTGTAACCACCTCCCCGACGGCTTTTGTGTATTGGGGCTGGGTGGGTGCATTCAGAGAATGCTTTTCAGATAGTGCTGGGGCACACTTGGTGTCCCTTTGCATACCTCACTTCAAACCAGTTGCAGGGGCACTCAGCCCCTGCTCTGGCGTGAAACTGGAAAAAAGGAAATGGGTGTAACCACCCCTCTTTCCTGACCCTCCCATAGGTGGATCCCCAGAGTATGTCCAACCCCTTTTCTTAGTATATGTAAGGGAGCCCTGGCAACAGGACTTTAGATCACACCTGGACGAAACTCTGAAAAATATATCTTGGAACTTCAACATTCTACACAACTAGAAGACTTGGGGTCAAGGAGTGACTCCCTTGTTCAAACAGGCACCAAAGAAGCATCTTGCCGTTCTGCACTTCTGAAGCACCCGCCAGACACCGAAGTATTTGCAACTCAGGACATGGACTTCCAGAATTCTTAGAGGCCGACACGAGAACCCAGCAAAGCTGAGACACGCAGCCCTCGCGAGAGACGTTGGACCGGAACTCCTGGAATCGTGCACATTTGCTAGTGCATCAACTTCCCGAGCTTTCCCGAAGTTGTGCATTGAGCTACTTGTAGTCCAAGCCCGAGCACCATCTGCACCTAAGATTGTGGGCCTACACTCCACGAGTGTTCCCTGAGCCCGCTTCTAGCATTTCTGCTCGAGGCCCCTTCGCGACCCCTGGTCTATCAACTGGTGGTCCCCTCGAAGGTAACTCTACTCCTCCTTGGGCTTCCCTGGTTGCTCCAGACGTGCCCTGACTCCCTACCAAGTGGTGAGTCACTCAGACCTTGCTGGTCTGCACCGAAGTCTATCTCTGCTTTCTGCGTGGGGTGCTGTTGCTAAGGCTTGTTGGGTCCAACCTGGGCACCGACACCGCAGCACTCGACATCCTTTCTGGGACAGCTCGAATCCAGCTCCTGGTTGTTGTCGACATCTCCGGGACCTCGTGGCTGAAGAGTCAAGCTTCACCTTCTTCACCTGCAAGCACCCGACATCGGTGGGCATCCGCTCATCGCCTTCCTGGTCACTGGCTAGTGACCCAGACTCTGTCCCCTCTGCTTTCAGGTTCTTCACATCTCTGATCCAGGCTTGGATCCCTCTGGTCACTTTCCTCTTGGATGCCAGCAGCACTTTGCTGCAGATCGCCATTGAAAAAGACGACGAAACCCGACACGAAAAGACACCTCTGCACCTGGCTTCCCTGGGTGAGGTAACTCGAGTACTCCGGTGCTCCCGTGGGTGTTGACTCTAGACCCTCCTAGTTCTAAAGGGTTTGCTCCAAGTCCTCTTCTAAGTGTTCTCTATCTTTGAATATCCAACCCATAGAAGTTAATGGTGATTAGTGGCTGTGTTTAGATACTGCATGTGTCCCACGTGGGTCTCCTGTATCCCTAACTTGGGTGGTTCCTCGTGGCCCCAGCGGTTCTGAAGGCTCTAGACCTTGTAACTATGCAAGTCGTGGTTCTTATACCAGTTTATTGATATATGATTTGGTACGCCCCTAGGGCTCAACGTATATTGTGCTAATTTACTGTGGGGTATTAAGTTTAATGAATATCTTTTGTCTCTAGCCTCATAAAGAGACTAGAGGGATGTGTTTAGAATAAATACATTTATTTTAAATATATACCTGTGTTGTTCTCCTTTCATTTGGTCATTCACAAGATTATAGACTGTGGTGCTGCGCTGATGCTGAGGTGGTGCTGTGGTGGTGCTGTGTGGATGTGGTGCTGAATGATGCTGATGTGATGCTGGGTGAAGGTTTGGATTATCCCAGGCAATCCTGAGTTGGTGCTGAGCTGGTGCACTGATGCTGAAGTGCTGCTGTGTGGATACTAAGGTGGTGTTGAGTGATGCTGAGAAGATTCTGTGCTTGTGCTGAGGGGATGCTGACTGATGCTGTTGCGGTAGTGAGTGATGCTGTGGTGGTGCTGAACGATGCTGTGGTGGTGCTGAGTGATGCTGTGGAGGCGCTGAGTGATGCTGTGGTGGCACTGAGTGATGCTGAAGTGGCACTAAGATCCCGCTGAGTGATCATGAGGTGCTGCTGAGTGTAGCTGTGGTGGTGCTGAGTGATGCTGTGTTTGCATGGAGTGATCCTGTGGTGGTGCTGAGTAATGCTGTGGTGGTGCTGAGTGATGCTGTGGAGGCGCTGAGTGATGCTGTGGTGGCACTGAGTGATGCTGAAGTGGCACTAAGATCCCGCTGAGTGATCCTGAGGTGCTGCTGAGTGTAGCTGTGGTGGTGCTGAGTGATGCTGAGGTGGCACTGAGTGAAGCTGAAGTTGCGCTGATGTGGTGCTGAGTGATGTACTGGTCACGCTGAGTGATGCTGTGGTAATGCTGAGTAATGCTGTGGTGGTGCCGAGTGATGCTGAAGTCGTTACAAAGAGGGGGGTTGAACCCATGCAGTCACGGGGACCTGGGCGCTATGTGATACATATAGAGGGGTCCCCGTAGATAGGGAAGGTGTATTGTGAGTTACATACACTGTAATTATTCAAAAGATACAAAAGCAAAAATTAAAGCAATTGTGAGATTGGCATATATTATTTAATAACCAATACTACGTGATTGCAAATAAAGTACAAAGTCATATAAATTGCAAGCCCCAAAAGGGGGGGGAGGGAGGAAGGGAGGGGTAGTGCTCAAGGAAGTGTAAGAAAGAAGTAACACAGTATCAAGAGGTAACAATACAGAATTAAAGACGGTTATCAAAACAATCACAATACAAAAGCCCAAATACAGGGCACAATTTTTCACATTTGATAGTTAAATTCAACGGTTACATCTGAACATTAGAGAAATAAGGGGTGTGCCGGAAAATCAACAAAAAGAAAACAGTCGACGTTTCGACCCCTATCTGTAGGCCAATTAAAGTCCTTTCACGGGTCTTCATCAGGACGTCACACAAGGGAAGGAAGGTGTGGGGCCATTCTGTGTAAAAAAATATGTATAAAGTGTTTAACTCTTAGTAGGGACGAAGATCATCATCCTATCTAAAATTTAGATACAGATTATTGTAATTATTAACAAAATTACCATGGTTTACGACCCAACTGGGTTCTGTACACGGACAGGAGAGCCACGCTGAACGTCGTGGTCAATCTGATGGGGTGGACGACTCAACTAAGGAGGAGACATACAATCAATAAGATTCAGAAAGAATCCGTACATTTATTGTAACCGCAGTTACATCCTCTGAGGATGAAAGCAGTTAATCTGAAAATCCAAAACATCAAAGGACCTACAAAACGGGATAACTTGAATATTGATGGAAATTGTTAGAAAAGACATAAAAACTGGCTGCATGGAGAATTAAGCAGTACCTCTAGGTCGCTGGAAATTAGACCTTCAAAGAATCAGAGGTTCTGGCGCAGTATATGAAAGGTTTCGGCTGCTGCGCTTAGTATACTGTGGTAAATCAGAGAAAAATGGGTAATGTTTACCAATTACGCGAGTTTAATGCAAATCCCAATTTGTAGCAATGACAGCAAGTTAATATATACTTACAGCTCACGGAACGTAACTGCGTCGTCTACAATGGGGCAGAGACCGTGGGATGAGTGGTTCACCATTAACGAACACACCAGGAAGGGATTTTCTATTTGATCCTACGATTGTAAATAAGGGGTGTTTTTGACCAAAGGCAGGATTGCAGAATGAGAAAGATCCAAAAGGGATCACAGTCTTACTTACAGAGGACAACCGGACCGCTTCGACTGCAACGCTCGAAGCGGAGGTTAAGTGGATGCGGGTGTCGCCTTTCTGTGTTGTAATCCTGCGGTAGATTAAAAAAGGGGGGTATCGTTTACCCAATTACAACACTCAATTGTCAAAGGTCAGGCCTGACTTCAAGATTACTTACAGGGAAGGAAGACGCAGCCACGTCTGCTCAGGTCATGATGTAGACTCAGGGCCGTTTTCGTATCGGGCGGTTGTTTAGTAGTCCTGCGGCAAAATGAGGATTCTTTACTAAATAGCGGGACTAAAGATTTAAATGTTTGAGCAGAGATAACTACAAAGTTACTTACAAGATAGGGCACAGGTACCGACGTCTACTCGGGTCCTGAAAGCGAAATCCGCAGTGTGTACAACGCGGAGTTTGGGGCGGAGCTAGATTAAAGCTCCTAGCAAGTAACATAGAAGAGTTACTGCCGCGAGCCTCTTGATCGAATTCAATGTAGGTGCTGTAGAATTGCGACTGTAATATAATTAATAGAGCAATGTGACTAGTAAGTTCCTAAGATTTATAAAGACCCCGGATCATACATTGGTCAGAATTCTTAACGCAAGATCAGCACTGACTGCAGTGCGGAGTTTGAAAACGGGGCTAGGTCAAGCCTCAAAGTAATTAAATGCAAAATTTATAAGAGAGTGTGGTTAGATGGAGGCACACTGGTAAAGATCAAAGATGGTATTAGATAAAATATGGTGCAGCTCTCACGCAGGAGGCTGAAAAACAGATTACACAATAATGCCGAAAATGTGTGTCATAATTCCGTGCGACTCTTATCGCAGAAGGTCGTAACTGGAAAAGGCATAGTTATATGGAGGCATTACTCACAAATATAAATTATTAAGAAATCATGATGGTATGCTTAGTTGGACATTCACTGTTGAAATACAGCAGTTATATTCAATTCACCGGTTATGTTAAATACAATCTGAATACGGAGGCTGACATTGCCGAAAAATGGCATATTATACTTTCCATAATCATCATTCTAGATAAACATGAAACTCGTGCACTTCTCAGACATGAGGGTGTAACGAGTCTGGCTGGAATTATTTGTGGAAGAAACCTTAAATCAAACATTTCATTAAAGCCAATATTTTTCTAACCGAGTGCTGCCAATTGTGCTATACTGCTGTCCTGCTCATTCAAACCATTCTTAATGGAGTCCAGAAGGGACATCCATTTGGACTCTCGTGTGTTTAGTATTGTGGGGAGATTACCACCTCTTCTGCCAAGGGATACTTTCTCAATGACAAACCAACGTAGGTCTGTTACAGCGTGTCCTGCTGTCCCCATATGCTTTTGGGCATGGACACATCACGCAGTATATTACATTATGAATGTTACAATTAGTGAATGCCTCATGTTTTACAAACTTGTTTCCATAGATGAACATTGAGACTTCTATTATCACAGGAGGAGCAATTGCTGCATCTCCGGTGTCCTTTGATGGGAGGTAGTGCGATTTGGCTGCGTGTTTTTTCTCTTGGATGTGTCGGCATGTACCAGTTTGTCCTTTAGACTTCTGTTTTTCTTCAATGCGAAGATCAGATGATCTTTCAGTAGTTTCAATGCTTTAACCGTGGATCAATTTTTACCCACTATTTTCTTCACATCATTGGTACACCCAGAGAATGTGGTTACGCATAGTAGGGGTACATTTTCATTTCTTTCTTTTGGTACAAGAAGTGTTTCCCTGGGGGTGTACCAGGCTCTTTTCTTAGCCCTCTTCGTGAGTTTTCATGGGTAGTTTCTTTCTGCGAGTTTCTCCATGAGTACTTTCGCATTCTCAAAATAATCCTCCTTTTTCATGCATTTGCGTCTCGTTCTTAAAATCTGGTTGAAAGGCAAGTTTTTGCGGAGGTTCCGTTGGTGAAAGCTTGAAAAATGGAGTATGGTGTTTCTGTCAGTTTCTTTCTTATAGAGAGTTGTGTACAGATGGCTTCCTTCGTGTTTGATCATTAAGTCGAAAAAGTTCATCTCAGTTTTGTTGTAGTTAA
Source organism: Lissotriton helveticus (assembly GCF_964261635.1). Lineage (NCBI taxonomy): Eukaryota > Metazoa > Chordata > Amphibia > Caudata > Salamandridae > Lissotriton > Lissotriton helveticus. Next base: position 1,620,734,816 of record NC_136061.1, read on the forward strand.
TCGTGAACTGGATGTCTCTATTTCTACTATTGACCCAGTTGAGGAATTCCACGAGTAGTTCTCTCGAGCCTCTCCATAGCATAAAAACATCATCAATATAACGGTACCACATTTTCATGTGTCTGTCATATGGATTGTTAGTGTAAATCCATCTGTTCTCAAATAACGCTATAAACAATATGGCCATTTCCGGCGCAAATGAACATCCCATCACGGCTCCTTTTATTTGTACAAATTGCGATCCGTATAAGTATAAAAAGTTATATTTTAGGCATATTTCAGCCATTTGTCATAAGAATGCAGTCGGTACATTATGAGGACGTCCCCATTTCTCCATGAAGAATTCAATAGCTTCCAGCCCTGCTTCTTGCTGGCCTGCATTGTGTCTTTTATGTAGCTGATGGTATCTCCTACTTAAGGTTTTAGAAAGGTATCTACGTATTTGGCAGGTCTTTCCAGGATGGACTTCACTCCTGAGATAATTGGTCTTCCAGGAGTGTTCTGGATATCTTTGTGGACTTTCGGGAGGACGTATATGATTGGCATCCTCGGATTATCATTAATCAAATATTGCGCTTCATTTTTAGACAGCCATCCTTCCGTTTCTCTAACACTTATCAGATTGATAAGCTTGTGTTTGATCAAGTTTGTGAAATCTTCATCTGAACCTTTGTAGTGTTCTTATTGGGACAACTGTCGTTCCACTTCAGAATCATATTTGTCTCGTTGTAGAATAACAATAGCACCACCCTTATCTGCAGGCTGTATTATAATGTCTAAATTCTCCATTAGTTTCTCCAAAGCTGTATTCTCATTTTTTGTCAAGTTCCATTTGGTATGGTGATGCTGAGATGGGGCTGAGTGATGCTGCCATGGCGCTGAGTGATGCTGCAGTGGCACTGAGTGATGTTGTGGTCTCGGTGATTGATGCTGTGGTTATGCAGAGTGATGATGAGGTGGCTCTGAGTGCTGCTGTCATGGCACAGAATGATGCTGAGGTAGCACTGAGTGATGCTGTGACCTAAAGAGGAAGAGATTGAATGTGGAGTGTAGAGATGGTGTGAGGGTTCACGCTGTAACTTGCATGTCAGAGCCTTCAATCCCAATCTATTATATCTTTACAAATCTGGTGCTGCCCTCCTCTTTCACGCAGCACAGTGCAGCTACACCACTAATTGCAGTGTAATGCATGAAATGTTAGTAAATATGTCCCTCAATGAGGTGGCACTGGTGTAAAGACATAAATGATGTCTCGGACCTTTGCACTCTGCTCCCTTTGGGCCAGGGTAGCTCCTGAAATTACACATACATTTCAACAGAGTATCACTGTTTGTTAAGGAAATGCTCATTTTCAACGAATCATGGAGCAATCCATCCAAGGACGCAGTACTGAGCATTTGTCTGGCAGGTCACAGTGCACAAGAGAATTCTGGGATTAGTGCACACCGTAATGTAATATTAATTGTTTCTTATTGTACTCTTCATTCTCCATTAACTGGAAAAGGTGAATGCTCCATATTTTCCTTGGAACAAAGATAGTAGCCAGAGGTAAGTGTACACATTCTCCCTGTTTTAAATTTGTCACAAGGTGGGAGGTGGGGTTGTGTTGGAACCAATAGAGGATTATTCAGTTCTCCATCGCCTTCACCCAGTGGAAATGTGGCCTTGAATAATGGAAAAACTCACACATTAAATCTCCACTTAAACCAATATGAATGCACTTCTCTTTACAATTGTATTAACACAGATATGGCTTTGTTTTGGGTCGCTAGCAATACCATGTCCTTATGTTTATAGAGAACATTTCCCACAGTCAATATTTTGCACTCAACTAATCCTGTGATGGAAAAGGCATGATATATGTTCTCATGAAAATAAGAAAAATGACCATGTCTCACAAAATGAGCAGACAACTATGTGGCATAGAACATGCAACTAATGCAGTTTTGGTCCATTTCCCCATGTTGACTTCTCAAACCTCTCGCCTCCCATGTCTCCTCAATAGTTGTGACCGTGCCTTTCTAAGCCATACTCCTCCAGGAGAGCTGGGGGTTGCGAGTCTTCAGTGGCATCCTGGCTCCCACTCATCATTCTTGCTTTGACAGCTTCCTTAGGGCTCTGTGTCTTCCTGCAAACGGAGCAATGGGACCTTCTCCTCCAGTCCAGCGTGAAGGTGTCTCTCCTTGGTGCGGGCACTGTCTCAGCGTCCTTCTATTGCTTCATTCTCCTCCTGTCTCAATTCCTGGTCTTCAATAGTCTGGTCGGGCATCATGTGTCATCCTCGAGGCCGTCCTAAATTGAAGTATGGACTGTTTATTACCAAGACCATTTCTTTTAACTTGGCTGGAGAACAGGGGTCATTTGGAGATTTTTATTTAACCTTAGATATTAACTCGTCCAATCAGAATTCGTCAATACCGGAGAAGTGGTTAGTACTGTACTATCGGGCTCATTCATAGGCTCCGCTGTGTAGGAGTGGGCAGTAATAATACTGGCTTTAATTTTCAGGATCTTTTTTGGGTTCCAGGATTAAACTAATGGCCTCTTTGTCACGAGACGTCGGGCTCGGCAGATCGTCAGAAAATATTCCACCCATCAGCTTAGCCAAAAACTGCATGTTTACCTTGGAGAGAGATTTAAAAAACTCGCTGGGAATACTGTTCAACATGGCGGAGCTGCCTCTGTTTAGCTTTTTAACAACCACCTTAACCTCCTCTAGAGTAATTTTCTGAGTAACTGTGCTGGATCGTCACTGAGCAAAGGCTGCGCTATACCATTAATGTAGTCTATTAACTGTGTCTCGGAGGCTGAAAGGTCATCCGTATGTAACTCTTGGAAGAAATCTGTGAATACTTGCTCTATTTCTGTATTGTCTGTGCAGCCCCTCCTGGATTTTTAGTTACGATATTATTAATTATATTTCTCGTACATTCAGTTTGGGACTTCCAGGCAAGAAGCTTCCCGAATACTTCACCATATTCACAATGGGCTAGTTACTGCCCTCCCACTTTTTCCTTATTATACCATCTAAGTCTGCTGAGGCCTGTCTTGCAATTTTAATTTCATTATCTTTTTTTAGCCTGGTCCTGCACTTCATGTTGCAAGAGTCTCTCACTCAAAGCCCTTAAGATGTCACTTTCCAGATGTTTTATCTTGTATATGGTCTGCTTATGTTTTTTGCTGTGGGACTGATTACTCTACCCCTAATATATGCCTTGTAAGCATCCCATATTATATGTGTTGGAGTTGAGGAGTTGTTTACTTAAAGAAATGTCATTGTATCGCTCTCCAACTGAGCTACTACTGTTGGATCTAATATTAGGGATCTATCAAATGTCCACCTCCTATGGACAGACCCCTTATATGGTTGTAACTTTAAGAGAACTGCTGAATGGTCTGAGAGGTGTCTTGGGAAATTTTCCACCTTCTTAACTCGATTAACCAACCTAGTATCAAACAAAAATAAATCAATTCTGGAAGCATGGACATGCCTTCTATTGTGGAAAGTAACATTTTCACTAACCCCTTTGGTTTTAACTTTCTATATATCTATTAATTCTAGATCTTCCATCATTGTCTTGATAAACCTTCTCATTTTTAAGGAAATGATAAACTCCCCTTTGGTAGATTTATTGAGATTAGGGTTCAGTAACACGTTAACATCACCTCCTAGAATTATTGGAGCTTAAGTAAAACCACTCTCTTACTACAACATGATTGGGTGGTGTGGATTGATTCTACAATCCACTTCTGTTTATCCAGGGTGGCCTTCGGTTCATTTTGCATTAAACGGGTCTCTTGCTAAATTATTATGTCATAGTCGACTTGTTACTGATATTGTTGGATTCTTCTTCTTCTTCCAGTAGCTACTCTGACCACATTAACATTCCATGTTAAAATGTTAAGAGATTCCCGTTCTATAGAATCTGGCATCCTGGCCATTTTTCTTTAGGGACATCTTTCAACTTGTCTCATACCCCACCTTTTCTACCTCCACCCTCTAGTTCTTGATACCTATGATTGAGGACTTTTAACTTTTTTCCCTTTTTTCCCAACTGCACCCCACCCAGTGAATTTCTAAACTTATCATCTCATTAGGTGAACTTCTTCCACCCCAGGGATCCCTCCCTAGAAATAAGACGGGCATGTTTGTTCTGATTCCCATTGGAGCTCTCGGCTCCCTCCTGTGTTTATCCTATATTCATCTGATGTGCCCTTATCGAATCAATGAAATTCCCTGCCTTCTTAGGGTCCCTAAAACTGTGCATTGTATTATTCCATATGACTTTCAGTGAAGCCGGGAATCTTATTTGTTTCATGGCACCTAATGATCTCAGCTCAGGTATAAATTCCCCTAGCTCCCTTTGTCTGTCCTGTGTAACCTTAGAAATATCTGAACGGACTTGAAACTACCACTCCCCTCTGGTGAAGCTGCCGGCTTTCAGTGCCTCCAGAAGAATTTGTTCTTGTAACATATACAATTTAAATGTAATCACGATTTTTCTTGGATTCTTCCTATTTAGATTCTTTAAGAAAGTGTTTCGATGAATCCTCTGAATGTCTGTCTCGTGCTCTGCAGCATCTATAGAGGGGATACATTCTTTAAGTAAACTTATAACGATTCTCTTGATATTAAACCCCCCAAAGCCCTCTGGGATATTGAGTACTCTGATATTATTACATCTGGCATTGTTCTCCAACCTCCTCATTATAGAACTCTGAAAAGGCTTCCATCAAACAAATTCTGTCAGTAATAGAAGAAATTCTTGCTTCTAGAGTCTCACAGGCCTCTTGAATTTTGATTTGGTTTCTCTCACATATAGCAAACTTACTTCTAATTTGGGTAGTTAAGCTATCTAGCATCTCTGACAAGCCTGGCTGCTGCTGACTACCATCATTTGTCTGAGGATTGTGCATTGAAATGAGTGGTCACTGTCCTGGGGCACCCTCTCTGTAGAGCTGACTTCACTGTCACCCAGCACCTCATATCTGTTAATGGTCGCAATGCCCACACATAGTGCCTCTCCTCCTTGTTTATTAGACACCATACTAGTTTAACTCTTCCCTTTATCGTCAGTCAGCCTACTCAATACACCAACAACAGGGATGGGGAGATATAATTTGTCTGGCCCTTTGGCCTGCACCTTAGCCTGTACTTTAAAGAAGGATCTTAATGAGGGGGTTATCTTAACTTGTTCCGTTTTTCTATTCGGTAAAGCAGAAGCAAAAGGATCTTTTACTGTGGATGAAGCAAGTGTGGGCAGCATGGTAGAATCAGTGTTGATATTTAATATGTGTGGGTCCCCTGTTTTCCTGCCTCTCTGCTTGCACTTAATTTTCTCCAATACAGGGCCTTGAGGGAGTGAGAAACCTATACTCTGGTAAAATATGTGTTTCTTAGTGCATACCTATTTGCCTGCTTCCCAATGTTCACACCAGTGAAACAAGTTAAGCCTCCCTCTCTTTCCTGTGCCTATTGCACTGACCTCTCTTTGGGTGGCTTCTTCTTCTCACCAGCTGCCGAAGATTTGGAGGAGTCACCAGACTCCTTACCTCTATACGTTTGGCTCGTCTCGGGCTCATACAGAAGGATCTCCCACTACGTTCCTTCTAAAACTCTGAGATCCTCCGAGATGAACTCAGCCAGGGTCCCCAGAATTTCTCGCGTTCGGGCTGGGGGAACCTCATTTGGGTTCCTCGGCGCCCAGGCCTGGAATGCGCTCCACGTGTCACTGAGCGTGATGAAGGATTAGGACACTTTCAGACAGCGTCTCAAAACTCTACTTTTTATCCAAAAATTGTGAGTAATTCTTCCCATGCCCTCTGGCTTTCTTTTTTTCTTCATTTGTCTGCATTTGTTGCCAATAGTAGGGGTCTACTCCAGGGGACTTTTGATGTGCCGGGACACTCTTCTGAGTAGCTGTACGCTCTATAAATGCCTTTATATTCATATTCATTTTCATGTATAAATGCAGATCCAAATCAGCATTGTGGCTCAGGGAGAACCAGTTGCTTGGTGTAGTCCCAGCTGGGGGCTTCTGAGCTTCAGGCAGAAACTGGGGCACCTAGCAGGAGCTGACCCTGCACAGAGTTCCCCAGAAGGAGACCCACAATGCGGCTCGCCTGTCGCAGCGTATCCTGACAGCCACCTGCAGCAACTGCCCTCCTGCGGCAAGACAGCGCATGACACGCACCAGCCAGCATTGCCCGGTGGCCAGGCACGTAGAGGCCAAAACCCAAAGTTGCCAGACCCCCCAAACCACTGCAAGCTCACAGGGGGGGGCAGAAGCAAAGGAGGATGTTCGGAGCAGAGCAGACAGGACAAGTGGAGCAGCTGTAGGAGCCAAAGTCAAATCATCAGAAGCATCGGCGGAGGAAGACTATGGAGCTCCCAGCTGGTAAGTCTAGCCAGCCACCATGTTCAGCCCACCCCAGGGCCAGATTTAGGGCAATGCGACCAGTGCGGCCTCACTGGATGATGACCTGTGGAGGTGGCACTGACCTAGGGGGCTTTGTTTAGCAATGACTTATGACTGGAGAGATGAATGGCACTTTTTCCTGATAGTGAAAGAATCCGAGGAGGTGGTCATGGGGCGTGGGGGGGCAAAAATGATTGTCACACTGGGTACCACCTGCCCTAAAGCTGGCCCGGCTCAACCCTAAAAATTGCGACTATAAAATAAATGCTCAAATTCTAGCAAAGAGGTTAGAACGAGTAATTGGTTCCCTGGTTCAAGTTGATCAGAAGGGTTTTATTAAAGGCTGGCAGTTGCATGTTTTAACCCATGATTTGATAGGCCATTGATCTGGCTATAAGGGGCAACTTACCTCTTTATGTTCTTACATTTGACTCAGCAAAGGCCTTTGATAGAGTAGGCTGGTCTTTCTTACTTCAAACTATACATACATTTGGTCTGAGTTAAAAGTTTGCTAAAGCTATCAGTGCCATATTTAGGAAGCTTGCTGTGTAGATTTTAGTTAATGGGATCCTCAATAAGTCAATTATGATTGAGGGATGGATAAGACAGAGGTGACCCTTATCTCCTCTGCTTTTTGATTATTATATTGAACCCTTCGCATGAAAAATTTGGACAAATCTAAATATCTTGCCGTTTGAGTGGAATGGGTGGGTAAAAATTGGTACTATACGCTGACGATTTGATGGTCTTCACAAGGGACTTTGCTTGTACCTTTCCTGTGCTAGGGTAAATTGTGATGCATTTTGGGGAGGCTTCTGGTCATCAAATCAAAACACACAAAAACGAGATCATTTCATGGAATACTCAATTAAATAAGCCCCTGATAAATAAAGGGACAAGGCATCTTGGGAAACATGCCAAAGGCCAATTTTGATGCAAACATTAGGGAGCCTAGAGTTCTGTTAAAGGACTTAGGGGTGTCAAATGCTCTCAATGATAGGCCAACCTGATTTGGTAAAAATGGTTATTTTACCAACATGTTTAATATGATTCAACTATAAAACTTTGCAAGGAGAAATTGCATGTTTTATTTTGTTCTGTAAGGGAGTGAGGATCACCTGGAAGAAACGTTGAAGTTCTACATTAGTGGGAGGCATTGCAAGGCCTGATTTTCATTTATACTGGTAGGCCTTCCAGCTAAAAAATATTAGACCTTTCTTTGTTAACCTGGCTTGTTTTTCTCCTTGAATTTAGACAATGACAAAAAACTTACCTTTTGGTGGTGATTTCTCTCTTTTTAAATGTGGTTACCCTAAATGTTTTAAGAAAGTTAAACTAAAGATACTAAAAGCGGCAAGTGAGCTCTGGGAGCAGATCAGAAGAATTTTGAAGATACCCTATTACAGTTTTGGTGCAACGATTTGGTATTCCCCAGGGGCTCCTACTTGTCTGCAGGAAAAACTGGCTGTCCCATTGTTGGAAGCTGGAAAAAATAAATGGGGGCAATTACTGTAGGAAAACAAAATAGTCCCTTGGGAGTCCTTAAACACCATCACAAACCAAAGTTTATCTAAGTTTCAGTTTTACCAATTATTGAGCTGGGCACACAGATTAGGTAAAGACGGGGAAGGAAACGAAGAATGATAAAACACACTGTAGTGGCCCCTTCATGAACGTAAAGAATTTTCCAAATTGTACTAGATGATGGTAAAGGGGAAAGATATGGTGTCAGCACCTCCAGGGGATACCTGGAAGAGAGACCTTCTGATGATAATAGACGTAACATATCTATGGCAAGCATTGATGCTCACTTTATGGTCGGTTGTTAAAGCTGCATCTCTCAGAAGAATTCAAGTTTTTTACTATTTACAGAGCATATTGAACCCCAAAAAGATTATCAAAACTGGGTGGCGAAGGAACCAAAGATTTCCTAAAGTGTTCCACGGGGAATGGAGACAATATAAAAATGTTCCTCAGATCCAGGTCTTCTGGCAAGATGTTGGTAAAGCTATCTCAGAAATTGTGGGAAAAGAGATCGAGGTAAGTCTTGGTTTGGCTATTTCGGCGGCCCTGGCAGGTGTCTTAAATTTATTGACAATAAGGGAAATCTGCTTGAAATGGGTATCTCCTTCACCACCAGTTTGTCTGGGTTGGGTCACGTCTGTAAACAGCCTAGGACGTAGCTGCTTTATCGAAAAAAAGAGCGGGAATCTGGGTGGCTTGGGAAGAGTGGATTAAAATTACCATTAGATAATATTTATTAAAGGTCAAATACATATAAAAAGAGTAAGACTATGTCAGGGAGGAGAAGTCATTCTCCTGTCGATAATAATCCTTTGTGCGCCTGGTTAACTTGAGGCTGGCTGTTTGGAAATTTGGGAGATGGCTGGAATTCCCTGAGTTGTTGAGCCCTTCTCTTACTGGAATTGCCTTTGAGCCCATTCCTCTCAAAGTCAAATTACTTATTTATGAATTAAAAAAAATATACGGCCTTTAATTATCTCTATTTTGTCAGTGAAGAAACTGTTGGGTTTGTCAAATAGATATGGAGTACAGGTTGTGAGCATTTTACTTTATTTGCTAAAATAAGATGTAAATATTACAGTATTGATAAGGCATTGCATAAAGCGACAGGTGTTCAAATTAGCAGTTTCATCAGTGGGATAGCTGTCAATTGTGTCGCAGGTGAAGTAGCAGTGTTGACAGGGTTTTCGATGGGCTCACCATATCCTAATTAAAGCTATTTTGTACTACCTGACCAGGCAATGGCAACCAATATTCCTTGCCGTACTACAGTGTCTTGTCTTTCTCAGTGAGAAAAGATACAAAACCTTTAGTTCAGAGCTGATTTCTAGAGAAAACATTTCTTTACCTACTCTGTAGCAGAAAGCTTGACTCCCAGCTTGTCTCACTGCTGAAAGTGAGACCTTTCGGATCAATGGGTATGCCTAATTCTGGCATTTCTTACTGAGATCCACTCATGACTAGGAGACGTTACATTCATCCAAAAGGGTTATCAGAACCATATTTGGCATTTCTAGCTCTTTGCCGTACTGATAGTTCTCAGCTCAACAAAATAAAAAATAATTTACATATGTTCATTTCGACTTTGGAGAGGAGATCAGTCCTAAACAGTTACCAATCAAATGAGTTTAATTTCTGGTGCATCCACCAAACATAATAACAGGAACTGTAAGGCTGGTGTTTATATACTCGGATCATTAATACAGACCCTTTTCCCTGCCTTTGACTGTTTACCTTTTAGTTTGTTGTTTTGAGGGTATCTTTTTGTCCAGAAGATGGACTGTGGGACTTATCTCTCCTGGGCCTTAAACATGCAAACCTGATTCAATAGTGTAGGCTTTATATGAGTCGCGCACTCATAAAAGACTCTTGAAAGACAATGCCCTTGAAACTCTGGGGTTTATTTATGAGCCGGTTTGCGTCCCCTATGAAGGTGTTGCATGGGCGTTCTGTGGGTGTTCCCACACACTTCTCATGGTTTTTGAAACATTCCCAGATTTACCAGAACTAGCAAACCTGTGAATGCACCCAAAAGATACGCTTTCTCAGGAGAGGAGTAACAAGGAGAAATATCTATATTTCTCCTCGTTACTTCCTCTATCTATGTGTGCTGCATTCAGCAGCACACATAAAAAGAGGAATATACCTCTCAGGATTGTTATCGTGCAGGAAGGTATCCTTTCTTGCGCAAAAACAATCCTGAATGCAACACAAGCACCCTTCCACCATGTTACAAGGGTGCCTGCATTGGCGCTAGATTGTAAAATAAGTGCCAGAGCAGAGGAAAAGTCAGGATTGTGCCGTTTTGCATTAAATATGGTGCATTCCTGTCCTTTTCTTTCCATGCAGTGCAGCACAGCAAGGTGACTTCCACATAAATAGGCCACTATATTTATATTGCTTACTGTGTGTGTTTTAATTACACCGTTTCCTCACTTCCCAACCTACCCTCTAGTACCTAGAATATGTCTACATGTATGAAATTTGTCTTACTTACATACTATAGATGTATTTATGGAACAAATCCTTTTATTAGTATTAAGAGACAATCCTGAGGCAATACACAGCTGTGTGCCTACAACCACATTGGCCGGCAGCTTGGAGTCAATGAGCGAGTCAGGTTTACACAGCTTCAATGCCTACAACCCGGGGGCTGGCAACAGTGTCTAGATTGTGTGGACAAACCTATCTACAATAAAACATCTAGTCTAGTAGCAACATATTGATGAATGAAAAGAAAAGAGAAAAAAAATCTCTCCCTCCCACCCTAGATGGAAAAGAAAAAGATCCTGCACCGGTTGGGGATTAACTCGCATTTATGCAGTACATCATGCACTATCAGACTTCTTTTAGGATCTGCCACACTACATGCAGGTATTTTTACAACTTTTACCTCAGGGATCAGGTGCAGTACTTGTAGATATTTAGGACATGTTACCTCCCTTGGTTCTTTTGACAGCATTTCTTGAAGGAAGTGAGCTGCCGAGAGGCCTTTGCTAGATACGTTGGGTAAGTGAGCCAGTCCCTAAGTTGCAGGTAGCCATTGGACTTGGGTAGATCATAATCTAATATCAGTTGTTCATAGGGGAGCCTGCCATCTACATCAAACAGCGAACCCACCCTTTTACACCCCACCTCTCGCCATCTCTGAAAGACCTCACATTTGCAGCCTGGTGGGAAGTCTGGATTGTCCACTATCGGTGACATTGAGGAGGGGAAAGTCATCAGGCCTCTTTTTAGTGCCACAGCATACCAAACTTTTAGCATTGCCGCAGTAACTGGGTAAGAGTAGGCACTTTGTTTACGCAGGAGCCAAGCCTCCCTCCACATATTTGCTCCAGCTACTGCCTGATCCCTAAAGTTTCAGTGTATCTCCGAGGGCGGACGGTGCCTCTCCACAATATACCAGAGGAGGGTGGGCTTGTAGATATCTGTGCACCAACGTAAGGCCAACTCCTCCGTCCTGCTTAGACTGAGTCATTTGGGATATGGGCAATTGCGCCTTATTCCCTCCCCAGACAAATTTGTTGATGTATAATTGTATAGCACGCATAGCTTTCGAAGGGGGGACCAGAGGTAGTATCTGGAAGATATATAGAATCAGCAGTAGCACTGTCATCTTTACCGCTTCTATATGCCCAAACCAAGCCAGTTTTAGTCTCAACCACCCGTCCAGGGCCTTTGACATTTGTTCCACCAGAGCTTAGTAATTCAGCCCTAGTGTCCGCTACAGAGTTGGAACCAGAAGGATTCACAGGTAAGTTATCCGTTGCTTAGCTGATTGCAGAGGGAATATCTCTTCATGTGCCTGGGGGAGGACAGGCTAAGAATCTGTGTCTTGCTTCGGTTTACTTTAAATCCTGAGACTTTCCCAAAGGCCTCTAGCTCAGTCAGAAGGGCGGGTGTGAGTGGTTCTCAGAGTGATAAAATTACATCACCCGCTTAGAGGATTATCTGATGGATATCGCCTCCAAATCGTAACCCCTGTATCTGTGGGTGGTACCGAATCTGGTGGGTAAAGGGCTTCATGTACAGAGCAAAGAGGAGGGGCAAAAGTGGGCACCCTTGCCTCGTGCCCCTTGCTTTTGGTAAGGGTTCCGAAGATACCCCATTCACTCTGATAAATGCCCAAAGCAACAGATTGTGTCTAATAGATAGCTCCACCGTACTCTGTTGAACACTTTCTCTGCGTCTATTGCCAGAAATAAGGCTTCCTTACGGGATCTATGTACACTATCCATAAGATGTAAGAGTCGCTTCATATTTTCTCCCCTCTGATGCGTGGGAATGAGCCCTGATTGTTCGGTTCAATCAGTCCGATCATCAGTCGGTCCAGTTTTCTGGAGAAGAGTTTTGTATCCAGGTTAAGCAGCGTTATTGGGCGTTATGAACCGCAAACACTGGGGTCTTTGTGAGGTTTGAGGATTACCGAGATCGCTGCTTCTGCAATGGAGTTAGTGACTGACCCACTCTCCAAAAAGGAGTTAAATAGCTGTGTCAGCAGAGGCACCAACTCCACACAGAAGGTTTTATAAAACAGAGCGATGGCCAAGATGACTTCCTCCGGGTGAATGGTCTCATCGAGTTGGCTCACTAGAGCCCCCGGGAGGCATATGAATTTACTTGCCTCTAGGTATACGCAAGTACCCTGCCCTGTGTGTTCTTCGGTATATTAAGATTGGTAAAACTGCCTAAAGGTTTCTAATATCTGAGAGTCCGAGTACACTACGTTGCCTGTCGGCTTCTTAATTGAGCAAGCAACCTCCCACATTTGTCGCTGCTCAGATAGAACTTGTGTGGTAGGGAGAGTAGGACGTATTCCACCCTATCCAGGTCTAGACACTTTAAGAAGAGCCATTTCTTCCCAATTTCTCTTCATACCCTAGGCACACCTGTGCACTTATGTATAGTCTCCAGCTCTCTCACCTCCTGGTCTATGTTCTGATGAGTTCCTGGCACCTTCTATTGTCAGTGGATTACACAGCCATGAATACCCCTCATTACCAATTTCAGAGTCTCCCAAATCGCAGCCAGTGATGTGCCCTCCCTAATATTATGTTATATGTATTCTACAATCTTTGCGCGTATCTCCTTCACTGTATTTGGTGACTGCAGCAGGCCCTCCCGTAGGTGCCATCTCGTGAATTTTTGTCTTGCCTTATTTGGTTGAATGGTGATTGTAATTAGTGCATGATACGACATGGATCTTGGCTCTATGGTTGTCTCCTTCACCCTAGGCAGCCAAGTAATGTGTGAAGTCTTGCGTTTCTGGGTGGCGTTAGCACCAGACATTATGCAGCCCATTGTCTTCGAACCTTCGTTTACCCTCCGGAGAGAGAGCCCCTATTGGTGCAAGCCTCTAGTAAGAGCAATCCTTGGCATTATCCATCACTAAATTGAGATCTCCTCCCACCAGAATCGCTGCACGAGGGGATGCTAACCCTTCTGAGAGGGTCCTAACAATGAAGAGCTCTTGATGCATATTTGGCGTGTAGATGTTGATTAAGGTGAAGTGAGTGGAACCCCATTGAATTCTAAGTGCAAAAACCCTCCCTTTCATCTCATAGAGAGGTGAGAGGACTTTTCTTTTGCTCAATCAGGATAGCCACTTCATTCTTCTTAGCAGCGCTCGAGGACTGTTAGACCTGGCACCTTGGCGTGAGTTTCCCTTCCACTTTTTGCTGATATGCCTCCGATGTTTTTGCTGGTGTCCGCTGCTCAGGGCACTGTGCCACGGCCAACCCGTGCCACAGTGCAAGTGCTCCCTATGTAAAGTGTAACTGTGATTGATATTCCTGATTAGTTCATTGGATTTACTGTCAGTCCCCAGTAAAGTGCACCAGGAGTGCCAGGGCTTGTAAATGCAATACTGCTAGTGGGCCTGCAGCGCTGGTTGCGCCACCCACAGAAGCAGCCTTTTAAAATGTGTCTAGGGTCTGCCATTGCAGAACCTGCGTGCAGTCTGGTACTGTCATGCTGGCTGGGCAAGTGCACACACTTGCCAGCCTCTAAACCTTCCCTTAACTTCATATTAGTCACCCCTATAGTAGGTCCAAGGGCAGGGTCCATTGTAAGTGTAAGGTAGGACATGCTCTGATGAGTGTGGCATGTCCTAATAGTGAATTACTGCCAAATTCGTTTTTCACTATTGTAAGGCTACCTGTTCTCTTAGGCCAAGATGAGCTGCTGGAGTTATTACACTATATAATCCCAACAGGCTCAGGGAACAAGGTAGAAAATAAAGTTTAGTATGCCTGAACTCAGAATAATAAAGTACTTCTTTTAGTAAAGTTTATTTTAATATCCTGTGTTTGCAAATGCTACTTTTAGAAAGTTAGCATTTGCTTGCCTAACCATTTCAGCCCGCCTCTGCTTGGATGTGTATCTGGCTGTCTGAGATATGTGAGTGACAGGGCTGGGGGATGACAGGTGTGAATGCAAGGATTACACCTTAGTGGGAAGTGGGAGTGCCCCTGGACTCTGAATAGGGCTGTGCTCTGCCACCACAATGTTGGCTCCGCCCCCTGGGGAGCGACTGATGACTCAGCCGGCACCTGGCCCAGGAAGGGCGAAGCACTGTCAACAAGGTCTCCTGGATGCCCCTGTCCACACAATGCTTGCTCCACCTCCTGTGGGGCGTCTGATGTGCCTGCCCCTCACACTGAAAGCAGAAACCAGAGTACACCCAACAAGTGCTCAGAGACTGAAAGAAGTTATGCAGAGGCCCCCCTAGCCTGTGAGAACAAAGAAAATGCAGTATAAAAGTAGGAGCCCTGCTCCTTGTAAATCATAATCCTGTTTCCCACAAAGAACCTCTGCCCAACTAGAAGGAGAAGAAGACGCTGGAAGGACTGGCCTGCTACTTGATTGCTGAGGAAGCAGAGGAAAAGACTTGATGAAGACTTTGCTGACTTGTGCTTTGAAACATTCTCCAAGGGCTTGATTGAGCTGGCCCCCTGAACTGAACCCCAGGACCAGTGGGTTCTCCTGTGCTTTGGCTCGTCTGCTATCTGAGGCCGAGAATTTCCTCCCGCCGGAGGTGAAGTCTGCCCCCTCTCGCCCCCTCCTAGGGCCGTGGTATCCGGGAGCCAGCCTGCCCTCTTGCCCTTGAGAGCCTCGCTGCGTTCGGAGTCGCTCTCTGCCCCCGGGCTAAGGCCGGCCGCTCCTCTACCCCCGCCTGCCTATTGGAGTCCCTGAGTGCGATTTCAGCCCCTCCTGCCGGAATCCCGGAGACGCGAGCTGCCTGCAGCCTGGACGGCCGCCCGTGCATTCAATTGCACCCGGCCGCCCCTCTTTGCTCTGTCACCCCAGGAGAGGCCACGCCGCATTGTGAAGGGACCCCCTCTCGGTACTGACTGTACTGAGGGCTCCCGTGCTGCGCCCCGCCTCCCGGAGATCCTCCGCCTCGTGAAGAGACCCCAAGGCGCTGACCGGACCGAGTCACGCTGCTCGTGCCGACTCGGCCCAACCCCGAAAGAAAAGAAGCATTCCTGAGGACAGTACACCGGGCTAGGGGCCCGCAATGTGTTATTTCCCCTTTTTCGCCTCAACCGCTCCGTGTGACAGTAAGTAGACTCTGCGTGTTGAGCTCTGAACGCTGCACCTGACTGGAGCGTTAGATCAGCTGTGCGCATCGGAGATCTCCCTGACTGCCTGTACGCCCCGCGTGTGAGGTAGTGGACAGAGCTCATCAGGGCAGAAAAGAGATTTGTGCGCCTCGCACCCGAGGCTGACAGTGGTACGCCTCCCTCTCCCCTGCCGAAGAGTACGCCGCGTACGGGTCCTCACACCAGATGCGTGAGCCTTGACAGAGTGCGCCGAGTTCTCCCGTCCCGAGCTCGTCGAAGCACTACGAAGCGCAGAACCCAGTCCCTGAGGCCCGAGAGGGGCAGAAAACTGAACTAGAAACCGAAGTAAAGGAACAGCTTGCAAAACAAAGAGAACTCTTGCCTATTACAAATCTTGTGGCATTTGAAAACTTTATTGGTCTTGTGATAAATCTGATCTATATATATATATATATTTTTACATAAAAGGAAAGTATTTTTATATATCTACAGCCTGGTGTCCATTTCTGGGGGGATTGGTACATTTTACTGTGTGTGTTATTACAAATGCTTAACTCAGAAACGCCTGAAGAATAGCCTTGGCTGCTCACGCCACGCACCTAGAGGATGAGCAAGGGTAATTCTAAGGGGTCATCCTTTGCCCTGACTTAGAGGAGAGGATCCCTGCTTGTCACAAGTGAATACTTGCGCCAACCAGAGACCCCCACTTCTAACATTGGACTCAGCGTTGAGGATTTGCGAATTTGCATTTGTATTTGACATACAGTGAATTGCTGATCACCACATAGCGAGAGCAGACCTATAGCGCAGCCACAGATTTCCATTTTATAATTTTGTTGAGACATCTGCCATTGTTGGAGCCATGCCTGGCTCACTCCCTGCTGGAAGAACACCCTCTGTGATTTCTGGAATTGAAGATGTGGATTGGGGACACAAAGGACTGGAAAGCTACTCAAGGGACCAGTTGAGAGACTACTGTGTCAAATTCAGAGTTGCACACACAGGGTGCACAAGGAAAGCCCAATACATCAAGGCGCTGAGAGCCTGGAAAGAGTCAAGAGAGCCACAGAAGGAGGAGGAGCTTCGCGGGCATCCAAGATGGTCGCGTGTGCACAGAGCTCCCCGGACCCGTGCCGCCCTTCACGGATATCCTGACTACATCCTGATTTTAAGGACGGGCTTTTGTTCGCACATCCTCGCTGATCTTCCTATCCTTCGAAAAATCGAATTCGGACGCTGGGGTCCACTTCTACATCGCTGCTACTTTTTGCGGCCCACCCCGTGGCAGACCGGGGACTCAGTTGCTTGGCAGGCCGGGGAGTAGTTGAACAACAACGGCTGGGGGGTCTCCCTCTGGTCGACCCCCTCTTGACTTTCGGTTTCGTTTTCTACTCCCGGCTCGGATTGACGGAAGCGCAGCCCTGATCCACCTTCGGCTGGCCTGGTGTCTCTCTGCTGTTTAGTGCTGGCCCTATTGAGTGCCCAAACTCCGACTTTCTTGGTGCCTATGCACATCTGATCTGGTCTTGTTGTCTGTCTGGCCACTCCACGACCGGCCATTTTTACCAGGTCGCGAGGATCCCTTCGGGGTACCTTCTCCAATATGGCCACCGGACCTGCTGCCGAGAGGCGCAAGAACAAAACACCTCTCCGTGGGGGCCAAACCCAGACGAACATTATGGACCAATATTCGCAGATAAAGGGCTACCCTGGCGGTTCTGGTCACACTTCAGACGATCCTAAGACTGTCTCTTCAGCGCCTTTGGAGATATCCTTGCAGGACGTCATGGGCGCCATTACCAACATGCAGGCCTCTATGGGACAGCAGTACGAGGCCCTTGCCTCTAAGATCGACACGGTGGCCGTCGACATCACGCTGATTAGAGCAGATCTGGCGAAGACCAACGAGAGGGTCAAGTCATTGGATTTGAAGACTTCGAGTCTCACCACGGATGTCACGGAGGCCCAGACTGAGAATGGTAATCTGCGTTCCTCACACGACCTGATGGCTCGTCGTCTCGAGGATTACGAAAACAGAGCCCGTCGCAATAACGTACGTCTTATTGGTGTCCCGGAGAATCCCGAGATGCTGGCGGTTGACCTTTTGGTGGAGGATCTGGTTACGAATTATCTTGCTCTCGCCGGACTTAGCAAATTCTTTGCTGCTGGCGGGAAGGCGAAGTCGGGTGCTATCCCGGGGCCCATTATTGCCAGATTATTCCACTTCAGGGATCGGGATGCTATTCTTCAGGCCTCTCGGGATAAGGGCCCAGTGAAATTCGAAAATGCCTCTGTTTCTTTTTATCCTGAATTTTCACCGCTTGTTCAGAGACAAAGACTTGGATTTCAGGGTGTGAAGAGACGATTGTGGGACTTGGGCCTCAAGTACGCCATGTTGTTCCCGACCAGGCTTCGGATTGAATATGGAGAACGTAAATTTTTCTTTGATCGTCCGGAAAATGTTAGTGACTGGCTTGACTCCTAGCCTAGAAGAGACGAACGTACTGAGCACCCCAGACGCGCGACGGGGGCGCGCCAGAGTGAAGGTTGCCCCGTGGATCCTGGCGTCTGAACTTTTCTACTTTTTCAGCTGTGTCCGGACTTGGGTCTTCTTTTTTAGGACTAGATTAGCCTGGGGGTTGCGGGGGGTAAATAGGGACTCTTCCTCCTCCTGGGTTCTTTGCGTAGCTTAATTTAATAATGGGGCGACAGGCACACTGCAAGTTTAGGTGGCTTATGAGTCGTACGCAGGGGTGCGGGGTGGGGGGTGTTGTAACATGTTCAAGTTGGGGGGTGGTGGGGGGGTGTGTATGTGTTTTCTTTTATTCACGAGGCATCGTATTGTTTTCTTCCTTTGCTCTGATCGTTGGGCCCTGTGTGGGCGCTGCTCTGCCTACTTCTCGGGGATGGGGGGTGGCGAGTTGAGACTGCTATCCTGGAATGTCAATGGATTGGGTGACAGAATTAAGCGTGGGATTGTGTTGCGGTTCCTTAGGCGTCATTCTCCCGACATTGTTCTACTGCAGGAGACGCAGCTAATAGGTAATGCATGTCAGGCTATGAACAGGCGCGGATATCGTCTGGTGGCCCACGTTGGGTTTACTTCTGGTTCCAGGGGGGGTCGGTATTCTTATCCTGTCCTCTCTCCCTTTCGAAGTTGATGAAGTAAGGCTTGATGACAGGGGGCGCTATGCGGCGCTCACTGGTAGATGGGAGGGGAAGACATTGTCCATACTCTCAGTGTATGTCCCCCCGGGCCTACAGACCTTGACCTACGCTGATCTCTGCAGGTCCTTTTGGAACTTCCTGAGGGCCTCCTGATCATGGGTGGGGATTTTAATTCGGTTGTCTCTGGCACCTCTGATCGTCATCCTCCTAGAGATTTGCCCAGGGCTCAAATGTGGCTAAGTTGTTTGTTTGAAACCTTCGGGCTGGTAGACGGCTGGAGATTACTGCACCCCACACAACTACAGTACACTTTCCACTCTGGGGCACATGGTAGTCTTTCAAGATTGGATTACTTCTTAATGCCATCGGTCCAATCCTCCTCCATTAGAGAGATTCGCCAGCTCCCTAGGGGTATTTCCGATCACTCCCCCTTGTGGCTTCGTTATGAGGTTGGGGCGGGCAGTGAGGGTAGGGTCGCCCCTATCAACCCCTGGTACTTCCGCAATCCTAAAACCCGCTCTGAACTTGTGAAAGCTATTGAACATTATTTTGTCGAAAATGTGGGGTCTGTTTCTTCTGCTGTTTCCTTGTGGGAGGCTTTCAAGACAGTTGTTCGTGGGCAGTCCCTGTCCTTGATTGCCGCTGCTAAGAAGGCTGCAAATGTGGAGGTGGCGCGATTGGAATCTGAGATAACCGCACTTGAGGACGATCTTCAGACAGGCGTCTCCAGTGTAAAGTTGCATTCCCTTGCCTTGAAACAAGCTGATTACAGGGCTCTTGTGGCGGACGTGGCGAGAATGATGTAAAGGGAGCAGCAGGGCAGGCTGTATGATGTGGGAGACAAGGCTGGTAAATTGCTTGCGTGGTTGGACAAGAAAGAGAGAGTGAATCGTGTTGTTCCTGTGATTGAACGGCCTGATGGAGAGTGTGTTACTGACCCAGTTGGGATCGTTCAGTGTTTCGCGGACCACTTTAGGACTGTGTACACCTTGGTTTGTGGTAGGGATGAGGAGGACTCTCGTTTGCTGCTGCGGGATATCGCTTTGCCTTGCCTTTCTGACGCTGACAGGGACCACATGGATGCTCCGCTCACAGTGGACGAAGTCGCTGTGGCTATTCGTTCCCTCCGTCCCGGTAAGGCGATGGGCCCCAATGGTTTGCCCATTGAATTGTACAAGCTGCGACCCGACAAAATGGCGCCCTACTTAAGGGACATGTTACTTGAGGCTTTGGAGTCTGGTTCCCTCCCCCTGGACCAACGACTTGCTACCATCGTAGTTATCCATAAGGAGGGTAAGCCGCGGGATTGTTGTACTTCGTACAGACCCATTTCCTTGCTCAATGCCGAACCTAAAATTTTGGCTAAATTATTGGCTAATCGCTTGATTACTGTGATCGGGGACTTGATCCATCCAGATCAATCCGGTTTTATCCCGCACCGCAATACTGCTCTGAATCTTCGCAGACTCTATGGAGTTCTCGCGAGAGCCGGGACGCTCACTGAACCGGCCATTTTGGCTTCCCTTGACGCTACTATGGCCTTCGACACCATCGAGTGGCCTTATCTTTGGGCGGCCCTCTCGAAGTTCGGGTTTGGGCCGGGATTCATTGCCTGGGTTAAACTTCTTTATGAGATGCCCCTGGCTCAGGTGGTAGTCAATGGGAAAGTGTCTTGCGTTTTTACGCTTGGGCGTGGTACCCGGCAGGGCTGTCCGCTGTCTCCATTGCTTTTCGCTCTCGCTCTGGAACCTCTGGCGGAGTGGCTCCGTTGGGAGCCTTCTATGCCGGGTATCCGATGGACTCACGACTTTGAGGATCGTGTCTCGCTATATGCGGATGACATCCTTTTCTATCTCACCTCCCCTCGGAAGTCCCTGAATGTACTTTTTGATGTTCTGACCTCCTTCGGAAAGAACTCGGGTCTCATTATTAATTGGGCTAAATCCTGCGTCTACGTTTTGGCGGGAGAGCTCCCTCCACTGCCTCGTAGATTTCCGATTCAAGTAACTGAGACCGGTTTTAAGTACCTGGGGATCTACGTCTCCCTGGACCCTTCTAGGCGATATGAGCGTAATTTGCTACCCCACCTTCAGCGGCTCAAACTGGATGTTGCGCGCTGGCGTAGGTTGCCGTTATCGCCCCTCGGTAGAGCGGCGCTTTTTAAAATGGTGTCGCTGCCTCGTTTTTTATACGCACTTCAGAACTCCTTTGACCCGATCGCCTGGGGCTATTTTCGTGAAGTGGAGAGCCTGCAGAGACAACTGGTCTGGGATGGGCGTGCCCGTATCGCTCTTTCTAAACTCACGCTTCCGTGGTATGATGGCGGTATTGCCCTCCCGGACATCAGGCGTTATTATTGGGCAACTCAGTTGAGTGCGATTAACCATGCGACCTACGCACGGGGCCCTACCCCGGCTTTCCCCATGGATAAATGTATTTTGCCAGGGGGGACCTTTAACAGAGCGTTGTACTCCGAGAGACTCCATGGAACACTGACTGGTCCCACCAAAATTGCTGTGAGGGTGTGGCGGGATGCGAATGCGGCATTGGGTTGGTGTGGCAGATTTATTTGGGCTACCCCTTTGTATGATTCTGAATGTTTGGGACATCTATGGAGAACGAAAGGCGAATTAGGATTTTTCTCAGTTTAGGAGTCCTAAAGTTAGGAGTCCTAACTTCACTACTATTAAATTGAAAAAAATCCTAATTTTAAGACTTACGGTATTCACAGAATGGATTTAGGAGTCCTAAAGTTAGGAGTCCTAACTTTACTACTACTAAATTGAGAAAAATCCTAATTTTAAGACTTACGGTATTCACAGAATGCATTTAGGAGTCCTAAAGTTAGGAGTCCTAACTTTACTACTACTAAATTGAGAAAATCCTAATGTTAAGACTTACGGTATTCGCAGAATGCATTTAGGAGTCCTTAAGTTAGGAGTCCTAACTTCTGTGAATACCGAAATGAGTAAGTGCCTTCTGTGAATACGAAAATGGTAGTAAGGTTAGGATTTTGTCTTAAGTTAGTTCTGTGAATCGGGCCCGCAGTCTCCCAGGAACCCTTTGAGGGTCCTACATGTTAACCGCCTTAAGCCCCACTTGGAGAGGTCCGAAGTGGGCATGTTGTTGGCAACTGATGATGGAATGGAGGAGGAGTCTGAGCCTCTTCCTGACCTCTTGGTAGCCTCTGAGAAAGATGGGTCAGTGGATGGAGTTAACCTCTCACCCACCCTGACGCCTGAGCAACAGGAAGACTGCCGCCAATTGCTGGGGCAGTTTCCAGATCTGTTCTCCCTGGTTCCTGGTGTCACAGATTGGTGCGTCCATGATGTGGACACAGGAGACAGCTTACCTGTGAGGCATAAGGCCTACAGAGTAACTGACAGGGTCAGGGCCTGCATCATGGAGGAGGTCTCCAAAATGCTTGCTCTTAGGGTGGTTGAGTCCTCCAGCAGTCCTTGGTCCAGCCCCGTGGTCTTGGTCCCAAAGGCTGCTGCGCCGGGAGCCACACCTGAACTCCGGTTCTGTGTGGACTACAGAGGACTCAATTCAGTCACCAAGACTGACGCGCACCCTATCCCCAGAGCTGATGAGCTCATTGATCGGCTGCCCGGTTCCTCAGCACGTTTGATTTAACGTCTGGGTACTGGCATATCGCCTTGACCGATGGGGCCAAAGAGAGGTCAGCATTCTCTACACCAGATGGGCATTTCCAGTTCCGGGTTATGCCATTTGGAATGAAGAATGCCCCTGCCACCTTTCAAAGGTTGGTCAACCAGGTGTTGGTTGGGGGGGATGAGTTCAGTGCCGCCTACCTGATGACATCGCAGTGTTCAGTGGCACCTGGCCAGAACACCTGCGACACCTCTGGGAAGTGTTGATGGCACTGAGCAAAGCAGGCCTCACAATCAAGGTGAGCAAGTGCCAGATTGGGCAGGGTTCAGTGGTGTACTTGGGACACCAAGTGGGGAGTGGCAAGGTGGCACCCTTGCAACCCAAAATTGAGACCATCCTGGCTTGGGAACCCCCCAAGACTCAGACTGCAGTGAGAGCCTTCCTGGGGCTCACTGGGTACTACAGGAGGTTTGTCAAGGGCACTATTGTGACCCCCTTGACAGAGCTGACTTCTAAGAAGCAGTCCAGGAATGTGATTTGGACTGACACCTGTCAGAAGGTTTTTGACACCCTGAAAACTGCCATGTGCATGGCGCCCGTGCTCTTGGCTCCTGATGTCTCCAAGGAATTTCTAGTGCAAAGGGCTGTTCTCTCACAGATGACTGAGGAGGGCTGGGACCAACCTGTAGCCTTCATCAGTAGGAGGGTACTTCCACGGGAACGTAGGTGGAGTGCAATAGAGCGAGAAGCATTTGCTGTGGTCTGGGCACTGAAGAAGCTAAGACCCTACTTGTTTGGGTCTCACTTCCGGGTTCAGACAGACCACAGGCCCCTCAGATGGTTGATGCAAATGAGGGGTGAGAACCCAAAACTGTTGAGGTGGTCCATCTCCCTACAGGGTATGGACTTCACGGTGGAACATCGCCCTGTCACAGATCACGCCAATGCTGACGGTCTGTCCACATTTTTCCGCCTTAGTGATGAGGAACTCCCTGGGGAAGGGTAGTTCCCCCCACATTTCAGCTGGAGGGGACCCGTGTTAGACCTGGCACCTTGGCGTGAGTTTCCCTTCCACTTTTTGCTGATGTGCCTCAGATGTTTTAGCTGGTGTCCGCTGCTCAGGGCACTGCGCCACGGCCAACCCGTGCCACAGTGCAAGTGCTCCCTATGTAAAGTGTAACTGTGATTGATATTCCTGATTGGTTCATTGGATTTACTGTCAGTCCCCAGTAAAGTGCACCAGGAGTGCCACGGCTTGTAAATGCCAATACTGCTAGTGGGCCTGCAGCGCTGGTTGCGCCACCCACAGAAGCAGCCTTTTAAAATGTGTCTAGGGTCTGCCATTGCAGAACCTGCGTGCAGTCTGGTACTGTCATGCTGGCTGGGCAAGTGCACACACTTGCCAGCCTCTAAACCTTCCCTTAACTTCATATTAGTCACCCCTATGGTAGGCCCAAGGGCAGGGTGCATTGTAAGTGTAAGGTAGGACATGCTCTGATGAGTGTGGCATGTCCTAATAGTGAATTACTGCCAAATTCGTTTTTCACTATTGTAAGGCTACCTGTTCTCTTAGGCCAAGATGAGCTGCTGGAATTATTACACTCTATAATCCCAAAAGGCTGAGGGAGCATGGTAGAAAATAAAGTTTAGTATGCCTGAACTCAGAATAATAAAATACTTCTTTTAGTAAAGTTTATTTTAATATCCTGTGTTTGCAAATGCTACTTTTAGAAATTTAGCATTTGCTTGCCTAACCATTTCAGCCCGCCTCTGCTTGGATGTGTATCTGGCTGTCTGGGATATGTGAGTGACAGGGCTGGGGGATGACAGGTGGTAAATGAAAGGATTACACCTTAGTGGGAGGTGGGAGTGCCCCTGGACTCTGAATAGGGCTGTGCTCTGCCACCACAATGCTAGCTCCGCCCCCTGGGGAGCGACTGATGACTCAGCGGGCACCTGGCCCAGGAAAGGGCGAAGCACTGTCAACAAGGTACTCCTGGCTGCCCCTGTCCACACAATGCTGGCTCCACCTCCTGTGGAGCGTCTGATGTGGCTGCCCCTCACACTGAAAGCAGAAACCAGAGTACACCCAACAAGTGCTCAGAGAGTGCTTGAGCTTGCCCCCTGAACTGAACCCCAGGACCAGTGGGTTTTCCTGTGCTTCGGCTTGTCTGCTATCTGAGGCTGAGTATTTCCTCCCGCCGGAGGTGAAGTCTGCCCCCTCTCGCCCCCTCCTAGGGCCGTGGTACCCGGGAGCCAGCTTGCCCTCTTGCCCTTGAGAGCCTCGCTCCTATCGGAGTCGCTCTCTGCCCCCGGGCTAAGGCCGGCCGCTCCTCTACCCCCGCCTGCTTATTGGAGTGCCTGAGTGCGATTTCAGCCCCTCCCGCCGGAATCCCGGAGACGCGAGCAGCCTGCAGCCTGGACGGCCGCCCGTGCATTCCATTGCACCCGGCCGCCCCGCTTTGCTCTGTCACCCTAGGAGAGGCCGCGCCGCATTGTGAAGGGACACCCTCTCGGTACTGTCTGTACTGAGGGCTCCCCTGCTGCGCCCCGCCTCCCGGAGATCCTCCGCCTCGTGAAGAGACCCCAAGGCGCTGACCGTACCGAGTCGCGCTGCTCATGCCAACTCGGCCCAACCCCGAAAGACAAGATGCATTCCTGAGGACCGTACACCGGGCTAGGGGCCCGCAAAGTGTTATTTCCCCTTTTTCGCCTCGACCGCTCCTTGTGACAGTAAGTAGACTGTGCGCGTTGAGCTCTGAACGATTCACCTGACCGGAGCGTTAGATCAGCTGTGCGCATCGGAGATCTCCCTGACTGCCTGTACGCCCCGCGTGTGAGGTAGTGGACGGAGCGCATCAGGGCAGAAAAGAGATCTGTGCACCTCGCACCCGAGGCTGACAGTGGTACGCCTCCCTCTCCCCTGCCGAAGAGTACGCCGCGTACGGGTGCTCACACCCGATGTGTGAGCCTTGACAGGGTGCGCCGAGTTCTCCCGTCCCGAGCTCGTCGAAGTGCGTCGAAGCGCAGAACACAGTCCCTGAGGCCCGAGAGGGGCAGGAAACTGAACTAGAAACCGAAGTAAAGAAACAGCTTGCAAAACAAAGAGAACTCTTGCCTATTACAAATCTTGTGGCATTTGAAAACGTTATTGGTCTTGTGATAAATCTGATCTGCATATATATATATATTTTTTTACATAAAAGGAATGTATTTTTATATATCTACAGCCTGGTGTCCATTTCTGGGGGGATTGGTACATTTTACTGTGTGTGTTATTACAAATGCTTAACTCAGAAACACCTGAAGAATAGCCTTGGCTGCTCACGCCACGCACCTAGAGGGTGAGCAAGGGTAATTCTAAGGGGTCATCCTTTGCCCTGACTTAGAGGAGAGGGTCCCTGCTTGTCACAAGTGAATACTTGCGCCAACCAGAGACTCCCAATTCTAACAAAGACCAATATTGGTGTGGGAATCTTTGTGTGCACATGCCGGCAGTGTCTCTAGATAATAGGTGGGTTTTCTGCAATGTGCAAATATCTCCGCTGACATTCTCCACCAAGGAGAGGATGGCAGAGCGTTTTACTGGGTGATTGAGGACCCGTACGTTGAGGCTTATAACCTTGAGATCTTTACCCATGGGCTTTAACCGATGTCAAGTGAAGCTGAGGGGCGGGCTCGCATTAGGGTGGACGAATAGGCGTGGGCTTGAGGATGTGTATCAATGCCTTCGCATTGCTAGCCTCCCAATGACCGGTGCAGGTTACACAAAAAAAATAACCCCAAATCATTTGAACATTATAATCTCTTCTATCAAACGGTATGGAACAAAAACTAGAACCCTTGAGACAAAAGTTTATCTGAGTAGAACTGTTTGAGGGGGCAAGAACCCAAGGCAGTCCTTCAAAGGGAGGTGAGGGTGGTCTCCAACTCTGCCCCAGGTTTGTGCTCATTGTGCGCTCTCTATGCGCTCAGTTGGGGGACGCCTGGACTGGGCTAGTGGTCAGTGAGGAAATGGCTGCCTCTTATTCCTTGACTATAGTTGCTGTGGAGGATTTCCCCACTTTCTGCCAGCTGCACTGGGTGTGTCTCAACCCCTCCAGGGACTTGCGTTGTACCTCCGGGGACAAGGGCTTTGCTATTCCCAGGACTTCCCTGGCACCCTGAAGTGAACGTATCGGTCCAATCTTGCCCTCATAGCAGTAGATGATCCGAAAGGATGCCACCAGGAATATGCTATTGCTTTCTCTTTCAGGTGCAGCGGTCGAAATTCACATCGTAAGAACAGGGTGGTAGCCGAACGGCCATGGAAAAATGTTGGAGAGTGACCTCGGAATTGTATCGGTGTGCGTCTCTCGCCTTTTTATTAATCAGTTCCTTCAATTGAAAATTATGCACACACACCACAATGTTGGCTGGCGGGGCCTTGCCACTTGGCAACCCCACCCAGTAAACCTGGTTAATCTGGATATCGGCCATGAGGTTGTCGTCTAACACCTGGCGAAAGAGGGCCAGAATAAACGCCCTAATGTGCTCTCCCTCTGCACCTGATTTCAAGCCTCTGATGCACACATTGTTGTGATGAGAGTGATTTACTAAGTCTTCTGAGTGACTTTGTAGCTCAATATGCTGCTCCTTGAGCTGGAGGATTTCTTGTTGCATCATTTCCAACTACTCGTCCCTTCTGGATTGGTGTTCTTCAAGATTCACTACATGGTCGCCTATTTGTGCTTTACTTCTCTAAGGTCAGCCGACAGTTGCCCCTTGAGTTCTTGTAGGACTGCACACAAGGATGTGAATTGTGCGGTCATGAAGGCTTTCATGGCTGGGGCATCAACTCCCTCCTATCCTCCCTGCAGCCCCTCCTCATCTTGGCCCGTATTCCTGATGGCACCCTGCGTGGACTGCTTCAGGAGCATCTCCTTAAAAAAACACTCTTTTTTCAGTAGGGCACTCACCATTTGTCCTGCTACAGCTTCACCCGTGTGTTGCAGGTCCTAGGTCACCATGTCCCAGGCACCGTTGATCCCTTGACCCTTGTCCAGGCTGTGTTGGCCTGATTTGAGTGATATCTCAGCATGTGTGTCCAGGCGTGAGCTCCTCGGGACGCCATACCTCAAGAGGCGCTGTCACCAATCAGATGTGACCCAGAGGGATGCCGCCCTCACCCACCAGTGCTTGGATCTTGAGGTGCGTGGAGAACGGCCTACTTCCGGTGAGGGGCCCTGTTCACTTTTTCTAGAGGGGGCTGGTGCCATGCTGTCGGGTGGACTGTGCGGTCAGGGTACTCCCGGGCAAGTCTGCACACTAGTGCTGTCCACTGGGCCTCCTCGTCGGGGTTCACTTTCCGGTAGCGGGGGTATCTCCTTCCCAAGTCAGTGTGCTCAGGCCTGAGCTGAGTCAGTGTGCTACGGGCTCCGGATGCATCCATGCGCTGCTGCTCTGCCTCCAGAGGCCCAGACTCCTCCCCGCCGCCGTAAGTGTTATATGCTGTCTGCCAAGTCTCAGCGCCAAGGGGACCCATGCCCCAGGGGTACTCCGTGGACTCATCCCCACGCACCACACTGACTGTCTGCTTACTCGCTTCCTCCGTGAGGCTGGTGCCAGGGGGAGCTGGTAATGTAGCCTTGCAAACCAAAATGCAGCGTAGACTGCGGCCATGAATTCGTCATATTTAGGAGCTCCAGCTCCCCTGCGCAGCAGGGCCAGTGCCATGGCCCCGCCGTCTGTGTTTTCCTGCAAAGTCAGGGGCCTCACTCAGGCACTGCTGGGGAGCTCCTCTCCTTGCTCCCTGGTTTCCTGTGTAGTGGGTGCCGGGGGGCTCCCCTATGGTCGTATTCAGCTCAAGGGTGTGCAGCACCCGGCTCCAGTATTCACAGTTTTGAGCGCCTCGGCTCCTCCTCCTTTGCAAGTCCGGCTACAGGCACCGGACGTCCGGGCCCCTCTTCACAGTTAGTGAGCTCGGGTCCGGCCTCCGCCACACTCACCAAGGGCTCCCTCTCGATCACTGCCGCCTCTTACCCTGCGGGAGTGGCTCCAGAGCAGGTTGGTCGATGGTCTCTCTCGCTGGCCGTTATGGCCCAGACAGTCGTGCTTCAGGTCGCCACCCATGCTTAACTCCTGGTAGGCCGCAACCCACTTGCCTCTTCTGGGCTCCACTACACTAGATCTTGAGGCTTTCTGCACCCCCAGAGGTTTTGACTGTGCTCCGGAGCCCAGTCCACACCCTTTTGAACTGTGGCTATAGCGTAAAGCGGGCTGTAACAGCGCTGGAGCCGGAGAGACCATTAAATACGTCTTATCTGGCTGCCATCTTGGCCACGTCCCCAATAGATGTATTTAAAAGAGATGTTATACGCAATATTCCAATGCAAACACAAAACAAGTTCTTTTCGTCGAATCATCCTTTTTAAGATACACCCTTCTTGGCATGCTTTACCCCAATAGCTACGTTCAGTAATGGGTTTCAGAAATGTCTTCTCCCATTCCTAAAAAAAAAACGACTAAGAAAATTAAACTAACCATATTCTTTCCTGATAATATTGCCTTTCTTTTATGAAAAGCGTCCAGCAGATTTGAAAGACATTCTACACAATTGCACCTCTATATCAACTTCTCATCCATCAAAGCCTTCACAACTTTCCAGAAGGAGTCTACTGAGCCCCTTCTGTAATTCAAGATACAACAATTTGCTCTCATGATTCCATTTGATATTATGCTATTTCCATAATCCTAGCAAGAAAGGTTAATTCGTCAATGTTAGGATGATATATTCATACTTTTAGATTGGCATTCCTCTTGTTAAAGAAATAATTTCTTCAGCTTGTGGATAGTTTGAAGAGAGTAATCACATTCATGCTTCAAGCTACTCCACCTTTTTGATGCATTGTTATTCCCCTGGATAGATTTACATCACAAATAAGCCCAGTCATGAATCTGGCACACTGGCTTTACCTTATTAGATGGGACTGCTTTAGATCTCATTTTTATATGCTGATGCTGTGCGTTAGTTCAACTGAATTTCTTATTGGTAATAAATTGCACACATGGGCGGAATACATATTTGCTACTTATTCAATCGTTTACAATTTCAAAGGCAATTCTTTTTTGTAACTCTGCTTTTATTGAAAATGTGCATAATACATCACAATTTATTAAATGAAAAAGAAAGACAAGGAGCTTAATGGGTAACGGGAGCCTCAGACAAGATGACTACAAAATATCCAACTGAGGCAGACAATGTGTTGCAAACTAAGTTTCCTTCAGACTGTCTGATGTCTGTGGAACAAAACACAAGCAATCTGCTTGGCGTAAACAATTGAAACAATAAGGCGTAGAGTTTTTTCAGAAAAGAAAAAGGATTTCTCAAGTAAAAAAAACATATCTGAGCTACTCTAAATACAACATATAGCTCTATGTCTGAATGCTAGTCCCCAGTTTTGTTACAAATGGACACATTCATTTTTTTGTTGGACACGGGGAGATTAAGTTAAGTGATTTGCCCAGAATCACAGGATGCTGAGCATTGTTGCAGAGACTCGAACCCGGCTCCTCATCTTCAAGGTTCTGATGGGCAGGAAGGTGTCCCTTCCTACACATATACAATCTTTAAATGTTGTCTTTGAGTGCTGCTTAATGCACCACACATAGAAGTTGGAAAACGTCACTTTTTGGACTGATGGTTTATGTGCAGGAAGGGCCACCCTGTGCAGGAAGGATCACCTTCTTGCACATAAACAATCAATGGAAGTTTGCTACTTATATGTGTGCTCCACAAAGCAAAACGAGGAAAATTGATACATTTCTCCTCTCTTCGTCTGTTTAAGCCCATGGTTTCCCTGGTCTTCATTTTGGTGCTGCTCCATATTTAAGCTGCGCTTGTAAATATGGGGCAACGTCAAAATCAATGGGTGTTGCAGTGAAACGCCCACTGCAACACCTATTGCCCACCCCTTTCACACTAAGGATAGCGTAAAAGCGGCCTTATTCACAAGGCGGCGTTAAGCCACGTTAAGTGACTTAAGGTTGCCTTGTGAATAAGACGAAGTCCATATCACCACCAAAAAGTCGGTGGCGATAGGAGTTTGTAAATATGTCCCTTCGTTTGGTGTCCAGGGAGAGAGGATATTACATTAAATACTGTGTTTAACATTGCTTCCTACCTATCAACCAATAACGAGGTATCATCAGATTTGGATTGCATTACTTCAGGCAAATCTGCGGTCATATTAGGGTGATCTCTCAAGTGCAACAGTTTAAAGTTTAAATTGATACTGCATACAAGTTTCTTATTAGGTTTTAATATTTAGGTAAACGCGTTTGAGTGTAACTTAAGGGAAGAGTGTTGGATATTCAGAGCAATTTTTTGTGAGTTACTTAGGGTCATGTTCTTCTCTTGTGATAATTTCGTACTTTTTGCAAAGGCTGCAATCCAAAAAATCTATTAGGGAAACATTCAGTTATGAATTTTGTTTTAGTGTTATTGATAAGCCATGTGTCCTATATGGCTCCGTTAAGTTGATTTGTGGGTAGCTGGTGGAAGTTAGCTCGGGTGTTAAAGACTGAAAAGGTCTTCAGAAATGGAGGTTACAAGATGCCAGAGTGTGGTAGAGCTTCTTGTCCGCTGCCTCTGCTGGCCTGAGGTGTACTGGATTTTTCGGGATGCTAGAGGTCACTCAGAAATCACTCAGAGACACACAACAGGTGAGATTGGGGACAACCAAACCACAAGGCTCAAGATGCAAGGTTTAATCCTCGGCCACAGTCTTGAGGCACTCTCAGACATGTGGGACTTTGCAACTGTAGTGTGCTGCGGCTCGCAATGCACCCCACCACACACACACAGAGCGTGGATTAATGTGGGGCTCCACTGCACCGAGATCAAAACCCATAGAAAGTGAGGGGTTAGTAGCAGTGGGGGAGGGAGTGGAGGTTGAGGTCAATTTGAATAGCCAAGGAATAGCAATGGTACGAAGAGCAGCAATATGCCGGGCCGCCACTGTCCGATCACTTCGACAGTAGCACATCGCCCGGAGCAAGTTGTGCACACTCCATAAAAATTCTGATAATCTCTAGACAATGCACCTGATATAGTTTGAAACACTTTGGGGCATATTTACGAGCCCATATCAACACAGGAACGTCACTTTTATCAACGATCCTGGGGTTATGGGGCTTTGCCTCATTCACAAGGGGGCGTTAAGCCACTTAATGCCACCTTGTGAATGAGGCACCCGTTCATGCTATACTTAGAGTGAAAGGGGGGAGCAATGGGTGTTGCGATGGGAGTTCTGCAACAACACCCATTGATTTTGACACTCACCCAGTGGCTTAAATATGGGTCGGCGCCAAAATTAGGACCAAGGAAAACCTGATCTTAAACATGCGAAATGAGGTGAAATCTTTTATTTATCCTTGTTTTTGCAGTTTCTATGTCGGCTGCATTGTGCAGCACACACAACACCAGCAAAACACCATGTATGATTGTTTGTGTGCAGGAAGGTGTCTCTTCCTGCACCCAAACAATCATTTTAAAAAGGACGAGCTGCCTCTTTTATGTGTTCTTCAAAAGCAGCACACATTGAAGTTACAAGTCACCATTTCTTATTGTTTATGTGCAGGAAGATACACCTTCCTTCACATAATCATTTCCCACAATGTAGACACTTTTGCACCATAGTGCAAGGGTGCCTGCTTTGGCGCTAGGCAGCTAAATGAAGCACCAGCACAGGGAGAAAAGCAGGGGTGCACCGTATTATTGTAAATACAGTGCAGCTTCAATAACCCTATTCACAACCACTTCCCCTGTATACAGATGTTATTTATAGCTTTCGTAGAGAGCCATTAGCGATAATGACTCTGTACTAAAACCAGTAATTCACTGCTATAACTAGCAACAATGTGTAAGAGAAGGTGTTAACGACTGTTGCAATGTTATAAAGGAATTATAAGCTGCTTTGGTTGAGCAGTATGAGAACCTGTCAGAGATGCACTGGATAGCAGAAAGCCATAGGAGGGAAAGGAAGGCACAGTGATTTGTGGAGATGAGTGATAGGGGGCCACACGTTTTTCTTTCATTTACATTTGGAACAGGGAGGAGATGTCATGTTATGTATGGCCCCACCATTACTCCTCTGCCACTTCAGCTGAAAACAAGGGCAGATATTTTCGGGCTATACAACACATAAAGATAACGATGGGTAAAAAGTGAACTACAGGTTTGTTTTTAATACTCTTGTTATCTTTTTGATGTCACTAAGAACCCCTAGGTGAAAAACATTCCCGCATTAATTTTGATCATATATATGCAATACCCATTGAACTGTGGTAGTCATATACCAAAATCTGCAAATTCATCCAGATCTTAAGCTAGAAATAATTCAGTTTCTTAATTCCTGGATTACCTATTTGACAATTTCGTCCAGTGGTTAATTTCTACTCCCATCTAAAATGTATGTACAAGGAGTTCCCTTTGCTTGACAGCTTTGTCCTGTTTTTTTGCATCTAGACGTTTGGATCTTTGGCATTTGCTGTGGCCATGGCCATGCTCAATAAGTATCACCCAAATAGCACGTTTTATTGCTTTCCAGCTCAGAACCCACTATGGTGGGACAGGCCTGATGTGTTGCAGGTCATGAGGCTAACAGTGTGAAATACTAAATTATGTGCAATCAATGCTAAGTCAGATTAGGCACAATAGCACATCATCAAAGCCCAGACACAGGGATGTCCAGTTGTGAGTGGTACTGTAGATGACAGTTATCTGCCTAACTTTTGAAATGTTATCAATAACTTTAGTCACATGTAGGCTGGGATCTAGGCTAAAACCTGCATTACTTTCGTAGTGCTTCTAATCTGTTGAGCAGGTGAGACTCGTCCACATATGTGATGACCATACAAACAAAAGATTTAATAAGACAAGTTGGAGGACATATGTCGTTATTTAACAACAAGAGAGGTAGGGTAGACTCCTTACAGACCCCACAGTTCATCATCTGCGCTGCAGAATAAAAAGGAGAAATGCTCCATAAACATGTAGCTTTTTAAAAATGAAGCAAACAACGCCAAAATAGATCCTTTAAGACTTAACATTTTATGAGGCGTTTCAAAAGGATGTGATGGTCCACGAATCACATGCAACAGATAGGTAAAGTAAAAGGCGAGTAGCAGAGTCTACCTGATCCACAAAGGATGTTAGGGCCAAGTTTCGAGCATTCCTGGACGGGTGCTCTGTCACAAATATATCCTGTGTGACTTAGTCTAAGTGCCATAGGGTACAATGCACTTGTAATAAGGAATACCCATGATGTTTGTGATGGAGTAACCCATCAGCAAACTCTAAATCAGGACCTTGGGCAAATGCAAGGGCAGTCCCGGTGCCTGTGCATGTGCGAAAGCTCAGT
Source organism: Lissotriton helveticus (assembly GCF_964261635.1). NCBI lineage: Eukaryota > Metazoa > Chordata > Amphibia > Caudata > Salamandridae > Lissotriton > Lissotriton helveticus. The sequence goes on from NC_136061.1 coordinate 1,620,768,512, forward strand.
TGTTGGAATCCAGATAATTAGAATATCCCAAATGATGTGCAAATTTGCTGAGTAATTTTACCCAGTGCTGGGAGAAGAGTAATAAGTCTATAATTATTTACCATAAAGCCATCTAAGCCATCTCTTCTAAAATTGATTTAACTATTCTTCACTACCCCTCATTAGACAGAATTAAATATATAGAGAGAAATTGATAATGTCAACCAGAATCAGAACAACCACTGAGAAATAAAACTGTAAAATGGACACTTAACAAAGATCATGAGTGGAATCAGATCTGAGCTTTATTAATATAGACCTATTTTTTCAAGGCTGGATGGTATAAAGGCAGGTACATTTGTAAGAGAGAGAGAAGAGAACACATGACAAAAGCTATACTTCAAAGAGACAATTGAGTTTTTATTTCCCACATAAATCTTTTCGATTTTAGGAGAGAAGTTCCTGATAAAAGAATTGCAATCATAAATAGCGTGCCATTTCTTTTCTCTTTGAATAGCACTATGGCAAACTTTTTTTGGGAGTCTATCTGACAAAGGAAAGATTTGAATATCGGGACTCTGGGCAGAGTCATTAGGCACCCAATTCTGATTTAAGTGTGTCCTTTATTATATGTGAATGCCTGTATGATTTGTGACAATCCATAAGTACTCTCCAGGTTAAAAACATGTTGTGCCATCAAGTCCTAGTTTTCGATATGCAAATTAAAGCCACCCAAAATGGTTAATCTTTGGCTAGGCCTGGGCGGTGTTTGCAGAGATCCACTATTCGGAACTCCGCACAGTGACCCAAAAACTGTGTTGCACTACACAGAGTACCGAAAGCTCCGGAGTGCATTAGGTTGTGCCGTTCACACTGAATTTTAGTGTTTAGTGTTCGTCCCATGCTGCGAAACCAGTGCAAATAGCACCATCCACAGTGCAGAGGGCACTGCTTCTTTCTTCCATTCGAGTAGATGTTTTACTTGAGTGGCAGCTTCCACACCGCGAACAGAAGGTTTCTCAATGCGAGCAGTATCAGCCATCCGCGCCCACCTGTGTTGAGAAATTTCAATGGAAGGTGGTCATGGGTACCATTTTCCACACTCCGCCAAATTCCGCAAGCGGCGGAGTGCATTAGGTCGCACCTTTCGCACTGATTTTTAGCATGAGGTGTTGTCCCACGCTGGAAAATCAGCACAAACAGCACCATGAGTAGCGCAAGAGGGCATTTCTTCTTTTTGTAGATGTTGTACATGAGTGGCAGCTTCCTCAACGCAAACAGAAGATCAATACGAGTAGTAGAAGCCATCTGTGACCGCCCACATTGAGAAATCTCAGTGGGAGGTAGCCTGGAGTACCATTTTCCTCTCTCTTGCTCACTAACTTAACATTGGTGAGAATGAATGAGGTAAAACTTTAGGAGCAGAGCGAAGCTGAGATTTTCGGAACTCTGCATGCTATGCAGAGCAAGGAGTGGGATAAAATCTGTGAGCGTGCAAGTTATATCTGACCTACATACAAAAATCAGGCAAGGAATTCAATCTCCATTTCAGCAGATGACAGAGCAACAATAAGAATCGTGAACATTCTGAAGATATTACCCAACTACACGTTAACGCTTCAGATTTTTCATAATGTAAAAATCAATTATCTAGTAGTCCTCATATGTCTCTTTGCTAAAGTATTTTGAGAGGATTTGACTAAATTACCTACTGGAGGTTAGGTAGATGGAAACACAGTCAATGTTCAATTTAATGTAGCTAAAGTTATCCAGTGTATTAGCCATTTGGACTCAACAAGTGTGGAAATGCTGGTAACTGGAGCATAGGTGAATGATATTATATGCATCTCCCAATATTATGGGTAGGTAGGAACCGCCACTTCTAAATCTCAGCACTGATGCTTGAGTTTTGTGGTTAGGGGCAGTAGCAGCATAATTCTGGCAGAACCCCAAGGCCCACCGGGGGGTTCTTGGGTCTTCAATCACAAGGCTCAATTTCATGGCTGCCAGCTCCAGTTGTCTGGTCTTTGGCAGACAATGAACAGTTAGTGTTTGGGTTGGCTGACACCTACTAGGGTCTTCGAATAATTTGCCCTGCTTAGATTTTGGAACCTTGTAGAGAGACTGTAAGACATATATCTTCTGAGCGGCTCCACACTCCACACTCCAGGCATATCAGCTCAAGCAATTTCTTCCTGCAGAATTAACCACTCCTTCCCCACTCTTAGCAGCTCATACTACAGGGGGATCCTCAGCTGTCCAACAAAATATGAAGTCCTTCATGTACTCTGTTGGGCGCTCCCTTCCTTGGTCATTGAAGAACTTGAAACTGGAACCAAGTGGAATAATTTGGGTCTACCTTAATGCACATTCTCCAGAGAGGGGATGTTAATCTCATTGTCAATGTCCAGTAATCAGTTTGGAGTGGTTCCTTTCCATTATTTATATTTAATTCTGCAGGGCAGTAGCAGTCTTTGTCATAGGTGATTGCTCTCACTGCTGGTAGTGACAATGCTGACTCCAATGAAAGCACCAAAAAACATTGCAAAATGAAGTGTGAAGATTCTGCTCTTGGTTGTGACCGGTATTCTGGAGCAGTACTCAGGGGAGAGACAAAAGAGGCAGGCCCAGCTAGAAGATTACTCCTCCTCCTTAACAACAGAATCCACTGACCTTCCTCCCCTCTTCACTTTCTACTCAGGAAGAGATAATTATAACACCCTTGCTTACAGGCCACTGTCTGTCACCACAGATTGGTATATGTGTTTTGGGGTATAGAGAGTAGTCCATGTCAACTAAAGTCCATGTTTGGTTAATCCCTCCAGATCACAGAGCTAGGTTCTGGATCTCACAACCATGATAACAATCCAGATAACCTAAAGCTGGGATCACCCCTTGCAGCAGTTCAAACATACAATACCATGCAGCAGAAAAATCCTTTCCGAAAAGTGCCTTGAGGAACAACAGGCATTAGTGCCAGCTTTTTGCACCCATGAGCACGTTGGTATTACTGAAGGGGCCACCACAACGTGCATGCAGCCTTCTATGATATCAATCCTGCCTGCACTGAGAAGGGGGCATTTGCTATTCTTTGTTGCAATTGGTCATACAGAGCATGGAGCCTTCTAGTATATCAATCATGCCTGCACTGAGAGGGGGGAATTTTCTATTATTTGTTGTAATTGGTCAAACAGATATATAATGTGCCACAGATCTTTCCCAATCTGTATAAGATTATACCAAATCAGCATAAAAAATTACTTTTTTCAATTTTCAAAGTTCAAAAATTGTATGCAAGAAATGTAAACATAATTGTATGCTGCTAAGTCTTCAATAAAGTATTTGGATCTGCAAAAATATGCAGACATTATAGGCCTGATGTATACATTGACGGACAGCTGTATGTTCCATCACCCTGGTGGACATGTCATCCACCAAAGTTAGAGATGTCTCCTAGCTACATCTCTTAACATTAGCAGGGACCACAGTCATGGCAGTTCCTGTCAAATGGTGTAAAACTTTGACTGATGGCTACATCAAACAGAAGAGTCCACCTTCAAGATTTTACACATTTTTACAAATTTTAGAAACAAAGGGGCATATTATCAAGGACAGGCGATACATTATCGCCGCTTTTATCGGCAGGAAACTGCCGATAAAGCGGCGATAATGGCCTTGATAATATGCTCTATGAATTCCAATCGAAGCCCATGTGTTCACATCTAACATGGGCTTCGATTGGAATTCATAGAGCATATTATCAAGGCCATTATCGCCGCTTTATCGGCAGTTTCCTGCAGATAAAAAGCGGCGATAATGTATCGCCTGTCCTTGATAATATGCCCCAAAGTTCCAATGCAGGAGTTTGTTACTTAAAAATTGAAAACTAATAGGCCACACCATGGGAGGTTTTTTCACATGATGCAGAGGCCATTATATTTTTTAACTGTTCCTCACATTCAGGTTTTACCTTGAGTTGACGGACAGCAAAAACAGCCACCCGACTATCCACTATAAATAGGGTGGGCAAGCGGCTGGCTAATCTCTGACAGCCCTTACTCCATCGGGCCATTGGAGGAGTATGTCATGACAGAGTCAGAGTAGGATCCATTGTTGACATACTTTTGGACCCCAAGCTGCTAAATGAGGAGGGAGGGCCAACAGTTTGGTGGTACATACTACTTTGTCACTCTTGCAACACAGTACCCTCCCTGCCAAACATTAAATCAGGGATTACATTGTTAACGTCTTGTTCCACTTTTACAATGATTCCCTCTCAATGTGGATTAATGAGTAAACTCAACCTCTTTAGTTGTGCCCCCAAATACATATTCGCAGACATACTAGACAGCAACATATCATCCTCTCGAAATTCTAGCACTGCATAACCTATTATTGACCTATGAAGTATGGTGAAGAAAGATTCAGATGTAAAGATGATCTGGAAATAGAACATAAAGAATTGTTGATAAAATATGACCCTAATTAGACTCTCCCTAGCAATGTGCAGAGAGTCCTAGCAGCAAGGTAGAGGACGAAAATCAAAGGGTACACACAATGATGTGAAATACCATACCAAGGGTGAATTACAGATAACGTGCTTTTCTTTGGTAGGCTTTAAACAGCTCACTGTTTCAAATGTATCTTACTGTGAATAGCAGGTTGCATACATTGTGGCAAAAGTGAGCAAATATAAAATACTTTTTGCTTTTGTATAAGGCAACCTTATTGTGGCACATTGATATTGGTACATTTCCTAAGACAGATCAAAGTGAAGTTGAAAGAATGTGCTTTGGGATTGGGTTGCTCCAATAAGCTACATATACTGGAAGTTAAAACTGAGCATAAAAAAGCAGATGCTGTGGATTTCAGAACTGGTGAAGGTAAACAAAAGTACTGGTGATAGGCTATCCTTGTTCGGGAAACAAGCCTGTCATGAACACAAGAGACCATCTATTAACTCAGAAGGATTCTTCAAGGGAGTGGGGAAGAATCTCTGGTCAACCGTCCACAGTTCTGAATTAGCATTTAGTGCCAGATGCTAGGGATGCAATCCCCATTCACACAGACGTGTCATGTTCTTTGCATTTCATAATTCCGGTAAAGAGTCGGACAATCAGACAAACCGTAAAGCAAAATTTCATATATCAACTATTTTCTTTATGTAATAAATGTACGATGTGAGGAAAAACTAAACTCATTTTGAGCCAAAACAGCTGTAAATGCAAGGAATGACAAAGTCTCAATGGTTTAACAATTCATGGAATATCAACATAATAAGATTTACACTAAGTGCTTAGTTCTTCAAAAAATAAAATATAATCAAAAAAGTTAAAAGTGGAAGATACATTTCTATTACATAACAAATTGATTGGCTATTGATAATGTTAACGTAAGATAGCATATAACTCATACAATACACACTAATGGGATCTGAGAGATAGTTTGACAATATAAGATCTGAGAGATAATATGGTAATAAAACTGTTGAGAAGTAATATTAAAAGAAGAGATTATTTGCCTTCTCATTTAAGAGTTAGCATATAGCATGGCGTAAAAGGAGCTTGTATTTAAAACACACTAAAAGGTTTCTTTATGCTTGTTTTTACTACATTTTGAATCTAAAACCAAACTGTCCCTTGACACAAATGTTTAATAGTTTATATCCCTGCAGCAATTTCCATCACCGAAAACAAGGTCAATGTGAGAAATGTGGTTGTTGGTTGTGGGCATAACCTCTCCTCTAGCAACAAACACAGTACTTGTCAGGGTAAAACAAAAGTCACTAAATTAACCTGTGCCTAATCCTCTGGTTGCTTGGCACCGAAACGGGCTTAATTTAAAGGTAATGTGTAAAATATGTATGCCAGTTTCAGGTTTCACTTGCACAACCTTGAGAGTTTATAAGTTTGTTAGTTGTAGCGTGCTCCAGAGTGTGTATTCCGTCATACTCTTGAAGAACAATGCTGGCTGCGCGCCCCTGAACCTGGGGTAACGTCCTCTGGTCACTGCCGTAGTCCCTGCAATAGGGTTTCAAATTTTTCTTCCTGTTGATGTTCCTAATTTTTATTTTTCGAAAACATGTTTTTTGTCGTCACAAATATTTTTCTTCATTTCTTATGTTATTCCAATGCATTTCGGCTTATATCCAAGCCTTCATCAGGGAATATATCTATAACAAAATATGGCCTTTAGTACACGAGGTAAAAATAATCATGTCAAAGTATATGGTTATACTCCTTAACATCTAACCGTGCTTAGTGCTCCATACACTGCCGTGACTTTATGCTGTCGGCTGTGAAAAAACGGCGGTACAAAAGGGGGTGGTGATGGACGGAGCATCTGAACCAATCAAACACTCACACCCAGTCAACAGATCTGGGTTTAATCTATCACCGTTCTTTATCCCACTCTGCCACTCCAGTTCAGACATGGCCATATGCAAATCAGTCTGACCCTGTGCCTCGTGGGAACAGTCCAGCCCATACTGCCAAGCCATGCCTTCCCTGGACCGGAAACAAGCTTACTAGGTCCGGTTGTTGGCATTTCAGCCGTCTTCAGCCAGGCTTGCTTGAATCCAGTGGCAAAGTGAGCAAGGGACTCACGTCTGAGCATACCCTACCAACTTATGGCAAACAAAGTGGTACAAAAGGGGGTGGTGATGGACGGAGCATCTCAACCAATCAAACACTCACACCCAGTCAACAGATCTGGGTTTTATCCATCACCGTTCTTTAGCCCACTCTGCCACCCCAGTTCAGACATGGCCATATGCAAATCAGTCTGACCCTGTGCCAAATGGGAACAGTCCAGCATGAACTGCCAAGCCATGCCTTCCCTGGACCGGAAACAAGCTTATTAGGACCGGTTTCTGGCATTTCAGCCATCTTCAGCCAGGCTTGCTTGAATCCAGTGGCAAAGTGAGCAAGGGACTCACGTCTGAGCATACCCTGCCAACTTATGGCGAACAAAGCGGTACAAAAGGGGGCGGTGATGGACGGCGCATCTCAACCAATCAAACACTCACACCCAATCAACAGATCTGGGTTTAATCCATCACCGTTCTTTAGCCCACTCTGCCACCCAAGTTCAGACATGGCTATATGCAAATCAGTCTGACCCTGTGCCTCATGGGAACAGTCCAGCCTGAACTGCCAAGCCATGCCTTCCCTGGACCGGAAACAAGCCTATTAGGACCGGTTTCTGGCATTTCAGCCGTCTTCAGCCAGGTTTGGTTGAATCCAGCAGCGGCTGCAGTAGTGACAAAAAAGTGGCTGTATCCAATGTTCAGTGAGTACTTGTGTGATTCTGGCTCATAGTGATAAAGTGATGTGCTGCAAACATCAAATTCAATACTGTAACTCTAGTCATAGTTATTGTAAGCTTGTTAGGGGAAACAAAACAGTTTGCGTATGCCAATGTGGGGTCAAATGTGAGATTAGTATCGAGTACACCCGTTATGTGTTACTCGTTAAGTGACTATTTAATTCTCTATCGCATCGGAGACTTGATGTTTAACCCGCACAAAGTGATGCGAATAAAACGCAAAAAGTAACGCAAAAAGAGACAAGTGTCCTATATACATTCTGGTTATCAATATTTCAAAATAAATCTAAATAAAATGTAACAACTTTGTCCATGCTGGTAATATGTATACCAGACTGTCAATATTTCAAAAATAGTAATAGATCAACTTTCACAATGCTGGTAATGTGTATACCAGTCATTATTAGAGAGATCAACCAGAACAGTTAGTTTTTATAAATAACAGCTAAATTCCACCTTATCATTCATTCCAAATGGTTTTAAAGTCTATAGGGTGTAAATCCAAAAATTCTCTCTTTGCATCAGCTGTTGTTTGTTGTCCTTCCCTTCCATTAAGGGGATGATCTCCAGAATGGTGAATCTGAATTGACTGACCTTATGAGCCATTTCAGTAAAGTGGCACGCAACACTGGATTTTGGAGATTTATTCCGAATGTTGGATTTATATTAACTTATTCTGGTTTGGATTTTTCGTTCAGTTTTTCCCACATAGCCATGGCCACAAGGGCATTTCAGTAAATAAATGGCATTCTTGTTGTCACATGTTGCTGATACCCTTAATTTGATGCTGTTTCCCTTTCTTGGATGTGTGATGGTAGCTCCTCTTAGGATGTTATTGCAATTACTGCAGTTATAACACAGAACTGTCCCATTGTAAGTTTCCGTGAATCGCACTCCTCTTGGCTCTTTGGTAGGCGAAAATTGGCGCCTCCGAGAAAATGTTATCAAAGTCCTTTTCTTGCACTAATATCGATCAGTGCCTTTTGATGATATTTTGAAATGTTTTATGATGTAAGTAACATATGAGACTTCTGGAAGCAGAAACCGGTGAGTGCTAAAATGTATTCATGGAACAGAGAAATGACATGCACCTCGCCAGCTGATCAGACTCCAACTGTCGAGTCTAGATTACAGCTAGGCTGAAGTAGAACATTAGAACATAGCTGAGATTCTGACAATCTTCTTAAAGGAGAAGACGAAGATGTAATCATGGTAATTACAAATTATTGAAGAATTAATAATTTACAACATTTTACTCTTGTCTGGTCTTCGTAGCACACACTCTAAACAGCGCCCTTAACTTAGACAAACTCGTGCATGGACTTCTCTGTACCGCATCCACTCGCACTAACCACCGACCCAAGCTCAGAGGATTACTATAAACAAAGCCCTCGCCTGACCTTCGGTACTCCGGGCAGTCATCCAAACCGTCTCGGGGAGGTGTTTTGCCACGGTAAGCACCATGTTTTATTTACAGGCATTTCTCTGTCATCCGGCGCATGATCACGTGATCGAGCCATGCGTCAGACAGGGACTCTGGATAATGTAGTAAGAAACGGATTCAGTCTCCGTTTAACGTTTAAGAACAAATCAGTCTTTCTGTCGGGAAGACGGTGATCTTCTCTGAGCTATTACGCCCACATTTGTGTGTATTCACGGTAATGTAGTCAGAACGCTGTACAGAGAAGTCCACACACAAGTTTGTCTAAGTAAAGGGGACTATTTAGATTGTGTCGTGGTTAGCAGTGCTTGCGGTACACTTGCGGGATATGGTAAAACACTCGCAGAGATAGTATCAGGCCAACTACGTATGCCATGATATTAAGAGAATAAGCATTTCACTATACTTTGCTCAATGCAGGCGATAATATAATTGAAGGTGAATGCCTGGGAATAGTAGGGAGAAAACGAGATTGAAACATGAGAACTAACATTGTGTGTGAAGCTTGATTTGAATAACATGTATATGGTGGTCAGAGCAGATGATAGTAAAGAGCTTGCTCCGACCAAGGAGTATGAAGATTGCGTGATCTGAAAACATAGCTGATGTGAGTTTGCAAGCAAACAAGTCTGGGCATTACAGGATAAGCAGGGGACTGTTCACAGGAGTCCTGTCTGTTTCTGATTTTTATAGAGCGGTGCTTCCTCTCCCTGAGTGAGCAGCAGCCAGGTGAGATGAGTTCCTATCCTCCTGCGTAATAGGTAAGCTTGGAGCAATAGTTCATTACTGTATAATGATGCATATGATGCTGAGATTCGCTAGTTCTAAAATAAATGGACATTATTCCATAATAGGATGTTTATAATTGTGAACATCTGTTAATATTAATAATCTGATTTGTTTATGTTACAGTGGTAAATCGTGCAAATCCACTCGCAGAGGATTTGTTGTACGCCTAGGATCCTAGGTGACATGGTTGTACCATTTTTATTTACTTAACCTTATAATTATTATTTGTGCAAATTGCAGTAGCAATTACATAGAGGTCCTGAGGAAGGCAGAGGATTATCTTTTCCTCATTTTTGCTGAAACATGTCGACCCCATTAACAATGATGACAGTTATTTGTTGGAAAATGTCTTTTTTTGCACTGTTTTTAGTCTTAGGCACTGAGCGATACTAATAAACATAATTTCTCTCTCATTTGCCCAATTTTAATTCACTTTTTGTAAATTAGTTTTGCACTGCAATATCGTTTTTTCCATCACAAGTGATAATCATTTCACATCTGTAGGTCATTTAGTGACTTGTGAGTTGGTGTGGGACACTATCAATAGGTCCTAGTTTCACCATCAACCATTCACTATGGAGATGCCAAGCGGAGACCCAGATGATGATTAAGGGTGGCACCGGTTGGTGACTGATGGGTATCTACACTTCTAATGAGGTTCTCCCTGATGTTTAGGATATAGAGTAGGTTTGATTTTGTAATTGATTTAGACCCGTGGACACTTGTGTGTAGTATATGTTGAATATGGGGATTATGTCCGCACCAGGTCTATAATCATTCCCTAAGACCCTTTTCCAATTGTTTGTGTTATTTAGTCTCTATCTTGCCTTTGAGGGATTGCACCTTGCCCCCACCCACCAGGAGCCCCTGGTACACAACAATATCCTCTTCTAACTGGAACTTGTTGGCCTTGAAAGTCAAGCCTGCCTGATGTTGAGCCCGAAGCACCTTCTGGAGTTGAAACAGATGTTCCAGCTGGCATTGAAGACAGCTATGTCATCCAGGTAAACATCACAGAATGCCTTCATCCCAGCCAAAATCCTGTTGACCAATCTCTAGAACGTGGCAGGTAAACAGCATTCATCAGGCAGGTCTTCCAAGCACAGTATTTGATCTTCCAGCCAAATAACTGAAGAGAGGGAACAGCTCTGAAAGACAAGAGTCTATGATTTTGCTTCCTTCATCTGTGTTACTAGTTTCTTTGTTTTTACATCGCTCCTTCTGCTGAAGTCCCCATCCTCTCTATTTCCAGCAAAGTCCCCTTACTCCTTTCCTTGGCACCCATTAGTATGGGCCTTTCCAATCAAGGCCATCATACTTTCTTTCCATGTATTAGGCACAGTAGGTAATCATCTGGATGTTTGGATAGGTTGTCCTTGTGTCTGCTTCGCTTTAACTGCTTCTGACCTTTTAGAGCTGGGACACTCACAGTGTCAGCTGGTACAGGTAAACGTGATGGGGTGGGGCAGGGGCCGAGCGGGGTGGGGGGTGGAAGTCAACATTTGACAGGATAGTGAAAATAAATAAATAAAAACACTTACCTTGCGCTTGCTACATTTCCGAGCAAAGTAATACATTTCAGGCCAGTCCATTTATAACAGGGACTGTAGTGGCATAATGAAAAATGATGGATCCCCCCTTCAGAAAGGAACGAGGTACCCCTCAGTTTCCTATATCAACAGAAATTCATTGACCTTAGGTTGAACTGGGGGCTGAGTCGGTGATGCGACGAGAGGTTTTATTTATTTATTTAATTTCACTATCCCGTCATATGTTGATTTCCAACCAACCGACCCCGCGCCGATCCACTGCCTCAATGTGCTTGCCTGTATGCGTCGCAACGGGCTTTTAGGAGTAGCAATGCACTCTATAAATCACACTTCCTTCATTTCATCTTCCTTTCCATGTTGCTCAACCATAGACGATGTTCTGCACTGGAAGACTAAATCCACCAAGGCAACCCGTTACTTTGACATAGGAGCTAGGTTCCTGCTTAAGAATTCTCAGAGCAGACACACCAGGGCATTTCCACAAACTGCAGTCTTGCACCATCTAATACAACCATGACACAACGAGAGAACTGAGGCTTGGCAGGGTCAGCGAGCTAACAGGTCCCAGTCTGCCAGCTCACCAGGACTGCGGATATGCTGCCCATGTGCTGCCAGGGCCCGGGCATGGCCTCCGGTGGGCCCTCGGGTGCGTCATTCTGCCACGGGGAGGCTCCGAACCTGCTTGGCTGGGGGCCCACACGCTGCCCACCACCTAAAGGCTCCACTCACGGACACTGACAGAAGTCATTTGATGAAAGGTGGGGGAACTCCCCTGCCCTCGAAGCCCAGAGGTGTCACTGCCGATAGTTGCCAGCCCTCCTACTAATTCCTTCTTTGCAAACCGACATTGCTGTACAGGTTTCTGTTTGTGTCTCCACATCTGTGATTGAGTGGCCTCTCAGCCTTTGCAGCTTAATGTCTTTCTACAACTGTGCAGTGTTTTAGTATGTAGCACTTGCTCGATATTAACAGCTAGATTTTAAATGCTGAAGTTTGCATTTTTTGGGTTGTAGAAGCCAAGGTCATATTCATATCCAAATGCAAAACTTAACCAATGGTGGAGTGGGTTATGTAAAAGTAGAGTTCATTACTTACCCTAGTATGCATTGTAGAGTATGCCCATTCTAGCCTGGCAAGGCTTCTCAGTTCCCCAACTTGATAGAGCATAGATCTTACACTTGGTCATGGAAACAGAAAAGATGCTTTCAACTATACTGAAAGTTCATAAACATAGATATCCTTTGTATCTGCATTAGCATTCCACTCACCATCCAACGGTTATTTATTCCCAAAGAGAGGTAATCAAAAGAAACCACAGTTTGAGGCAACAGTCCTCCTTCCAGTAGACTATATTGCCATTATCCATTACTGTGGGAACAGCAACCTAACCTAGGTTCTTGTACGCTTTTAGCATTCTGACTTGCAAGGTTGTCAATTCAAGCTTGTTATTATTAAGGTACATCTTGACTGGTGATGTTTTTCAGTCTTCTAAATGACCAATGTGGGTTTTCCCAAACATACTAACTTATTAAATGACCAATGTGGGATTGCTCTCACCTACATCTTGGAATAGTTTTGGCTTGTGCATTTGAAACCTTCAAAGTCAAACAAAAAAATGTATGGCGAGGAAATTCTTTCATGAATCTTTCCACAGACTGTTTTTCCTTATGCCTATTATATTTCTTAACACAATATTCTTAATAAGCTGACCTTTAAAGAACATCAGGATTATGATCTAGAATTTTATATTTTAAGAACAGTTCAAATATAAAGAAGTTAACAATTAGAGACTCATTTTGATTTAGTGGATGGGCAGCCAAACTGTTGTGGTGGCAATTTATGGATGGGGAGTACCAGAGTCTGAGTTTGCCCCAAGAGTCTCCTCAAAAATAGGGAGTTGCTACTGTAATTAGTAATAACATACCCAATTTCCAAGTCTTTCCACATTTCTTGGCACAAGCCCACCGGGAGATTTCATAGCTTTGAAAAATAGACAGGGGAACTATGTGTATGTAGCATTCCAGCATTCCTTGCGTGTTCTGATTCAGCCAAAAAAACTGTTGGGAATTGTGCAGACCTCCGAATGCAGAGCGTGGTAGTGCACAGCTATTCAACCTAAGGGCAAAGAATATCTGTAAGATATTGGAAACTGAGGGGACCCTCATTATATTCTGCAGGGTGGCTCCATCATTTTTTATTATGCCACTGCAGTCACTGTTATAATTGTACTGGCCTTACGTGCATCATTTGACTAGTTTGTCAATAAGTGGTATAAATGGCAATAAGTACTACACTGTAAATCAGCTGTAGTATTAGTAGTAGTAATAGTACAGATTATAATACCTACTACATTGTAAATCAGCTGTAGTAATAGAAGTACAGATTATAATAACTACTCACTGTACATTAGTTGTGGTAGTAGAAATACATATATAAATAACTACTATACTGTGCTTTTACTGTAGTGGTAGAACCCAAGATTATAATAGCTACTACACTGTACATTAGACGTAGTAGTAGTACAGTACGTTAGTCAGTAAAAGTGATGTGTGGCTTGTGCTGAAATGTAATTTATCCCCAGAGTCGTCTCTGATCTCTGTTTCTTAAAGGACTACATTGAAACAACAAGTAGCTGCATATCTCCTAAAATAAGTACTTGGCAATTTATTTATGTGTTTAGATGTATTGTGACTAAATCATACAAACCCGAAAATTGAATTTAGAAAGAGCTTTAATAATGTAAGATATAGGAAATTAGTTAGCTTTTTAGAGAATAGATGTGTTAAAAGGGATTATAACATTTTCTTTTTTCTTTTTTTTTTTGTTCTTACGCCCCTTGTCCAAATTTGTCTTTAGGACGGGAAAAGTATGCGTACCTGGTTTTTTACTGATGTCTGTATTATTTCTTGTCATTTGAATTTTTTTTCTTTGTGCTGTAATATGTAATGGATAACATGGAAAAAGAGTGAAAAATCTTAATTAAAAAAAAGGAAATTAGTTAGCTTTTCAGTTTTCCAGTCAGTGTGAATTAATAAACGTAAGAACATATACTAAGCAAGAGAGAAATATCATTAACTTATTCTAATAGGTGTGCTGTCTCCATCTCATCTGCATATAGTTTTTCATCCGTTGGTCTGATTCAGCTATGGCTCTCTGACTTACTACTGTGCTGGGAATTTCACCTGTGATCTGACAGTCATGGACTGTCTGTTTTCTTTTGATAGGATACCTATTTTCTAAGAATAGGGTTTAGGGCATGGAGAGAGCTCATTATTAGTGAGGTGGCCCTCTGCAGTCATGGCATTTTCTCAAAGTCCTTCTGGCAAGTTTCAAGTAACTTCACCTGCATTGTACCAACAGTAAAGTGGGAGCCATAAAAGTAGCTGCAAGATTAGAATTGGGTTTATAGCCCAATCAATGGCAAACTCTAGCTCAGTTTGCTTCTTCTCAGAACGGCACTTGCAGAGAAGAAAAGTATACTGCTGCTAGCTAGAAAGCATGTTCTTCCAGCTACAGTTAAATGTAAGGACCTGGTTTGCAATTTTCTCAAGTGTTAAGATCTAAATTCCCACAGAATATCCAGGCTGGGTTCACAAAGCTGTCTTCCAAGGCTGGGTATGTTTTTGTCTTGCAATTTCATCAATAAGACAACTAAGACAAGCTAAAACAGAGCAATTAACAAACATAGTTTGTCTATCAGGCCTGAAATTGAGTTTTGCTAAATACTAATATGAATATTCATTTAAATATACCCTTAGTGAGGTGAAGAAAGTATGAAAAAGCTACTTGATGTGGCTGTGTGCTGGTTTTCTAATCTAGGGTTCCACCCTTGTCAGCTTACCTCATTAGCGTCAGTGTTGGTGCCCCAGGAAACCTAGGGTGTTCCTTTGTGCCTCCTGTGTGGCTACAACAGAGAGCAATTGCTACATCTGTCAGTCTTAGTGTGGTCTTCCCCCAAACGTTTGCCTCTCTTCCTCTCTTTTGCTGAACTTATTTTTCTTAGCCTTAGGACTCTGTACACTTTACCACTGCTAACCAGTGCCAATGTGCTTGTGGACACGCCGCTAAAACATGGTTAAATTGGCTTATACCCAATTGGCGTATTCAATTTACTTATAAGTCCAATGTAGAGTGCTATACTATATATCCAGGGCCTGTAAGTGAAATGCTAGCAGTGGACCTGCAGCACTTATGCCACCCAAATAAGTAACTTATTAAAATATGTACTAGGCCTGATATGGCAGCCTGAATGCAGTTTTAAGCTGCCATGCCAGCTTAGGAAGAAAACACACTTTGCCAAGTCATACATTCCCCTATTAGTACATTTAAGCCACCAATAAGGTAAGCCCTTGGTAGGGTTGTAATTGAACGGTATCGGTAACGATACCATTCAATTACAAGAACAATAGGTATCAAATAAAACGATATCTTTCTGAAATAGACACCAGACACAGAATTTATTAGCAGAGTTTATTCATGTGTACATCTCTGATTTGTGGGTACTCATACTACCCTGTATTTCAGAAGGCATTTCTCAAAATGTCTTCTTTCTTACACACTGCCGTACATTTGGAAGTCACAAATTCAGAGACATAAAATTGGTAACAACAAATGTTCCACTGTTCTGTATTTTCACTTGTCTCCTAATAAAAAATGGTATCTCAGGTGTGTGGGTAGGCATAGTCCCTGACACAGGAAACAGCACTAAACAGAACATGGACACATCACTGGCCCCTTTTTTCAATGTGAGTAGATGTCAGTTTTGAGCCCTAGCTCAGCATGCACCCAGGGCAACCAAGCAAACCTATACATTTTTTAAAACTAGACACAAAGGAAAATTTAGGGTGGGCAGCTTGTGTGGCTCAACCTGGGTTTCTTACCCAGAAACCTTTGCAAACCTAACATTTTGACAAAACACACATTTTCCTCCCATTTCTGTTGGAAAAATATCTGCAATCTCCAGAGAACTACACATTTCCTACACCACAGCTCTTGCTAAAAATGTGGGTAGTGCTAGTGGCTGTGACAAGAACAACCTCAAAGTGCAACATGGACACATCACATTTTCCACTAAGAAAGTAACCATTTTTTAGCAATACAGCTAGCTGTGGATTTTGGACCCTAGCTGAGCTTATACCTAGGGTAATTTAGCAAACCTACACATATTAGAAAACTAAACACCCGAAGGAATCAAGGAAGGGGTGACTTGTGTGGCTCTCACCAGGTTTTCCTACCCAACAGCCCTTGCAAATCTTACATTTTGACTAAAAAACAATTGTTTCTCAAATTTTGTGATTGAAATTTCTGGGATAGTCAGGGAGTCACAAGTTTCCTACCACCTATCATTCCCCTACATCTCCGGATAAAAATAGTACCTCATTTGTGTGGGTAGGCCTACTGCTCATGACAGGAAAGTCCCTAAAGCACAACATGGACACTTCACATTTTTCCACTGAAAAGTAACCTTTTTTATGCAATGCAGCTAGCTGTGGACTTTGATTCCTAGCTCAGCCGGCACCTAGGGAAACTTAGCAAACCTGCACATTTTTTAAAGCTAGGCACCCGGGGGAATCTAGGATGGGGTGTCTTGTGTGTCTCTCACCAGGTTTTCGTACCCAAGAGCCCTTGCAAACCTCAAACTTTGACTAAAAGCACACATTTTCCTCACATTTCTTACTGAAAAGTTCTAGAATATACAGGGAGCAACACATTGCCTATTGACTTTCATTCTCCTACATCTCCCAGGAAAGATGGTACCTCACTTGTGTGAGTACGTCTAGTGTTGGCAATAGGAAAGGCCCCAAAACACAACATGGAAACATCACATTTTTCCACTGAAAACTGAACCTTCTTTGGCATGAAGCTAGCTGGAGTTTGGGTTCTAGCTCAGCAGGCACTAAGGGAAACCTAGCAAAACATGCACATTTTATAAAACTAGACACCCAGGAAATTTCAAGATGCATTGACTTGCGTGGCTCTCACCAGGTTTCCTTACCAAGCAGCCCTTGGGAACCTCAAACCATGAATAAAAAGCTAATTTTCCTCATATTTCTATGCTGGAAAGTTCCTACTACCTTTAATTCCCCTACATCTCCTGATAAAAACGGTACCTCATTCGTGTTTCTTGGCCCAGTGCCTGTGTCAGGAGAGGCCCAAAAGGACGACATGGACACATCACATTTATCCATTGAAAGGTATCCTGTTTTTTGCCATGAGGCTATCTGTGGATTTTGGACCCCAGCTCAGCAGTCACCTAGGTAAACTTAGTAAACCTGCACATTTTCAAAAAATAGACAACCAGGGTAATCTAGGATGGGGGACTTGTGTGACTTTCGCCAGGTTTTCTTACCCAGCAATCTTTGCAAACCTCACACTTTGACTTAAAAACATATTTTCTCCACATTTCTGTGCTAGAAAGTACTGGATTCGGCAAGGAGCCACTAAGTTCATACCACGTAAAATTTCCCAGGTCTCCCAATTAAAATGGCACATCAGTTGTGTGAGTAGGCCTACTGCCCACTGCAAGAAAACCCCCAAAATACAATGTGGAGACATCAACATTTCATGACAGAAAAATTACCTTATTTGGTAATGGGGGTAGCGAAGATTTTTTGGGCCAGGGATGGACGGCAATTAAGAGAAACCTCACAACTCAGACATTTCTGAAAATTAGAAACCTGATGAAGACTTGGGGAGGTTGCCTAGTGTGGTTTCCACAAAGTTTTCGTACCCATAATGCTCTGCAAACCTCTAAATTTGCCTAGAATTGCAAATTGTCCTTGCATTTCTGTAATCAGCAGGAATCCACAAAATTCCAACCACCCCAGCTCTCTCCCACTTGTCCTGATAACAATGCTACTTCACTTGTGTAGCACACTGTTGTAAGGTCTTTATTCCTCTGCCTACCCTCTTTCTCACATCCTTTCCTCGTTTTCTCTTCCCCTCCTTGTCCTCTTTATTATGGTTTTACCAGTCTTCCCTGCTGGTTTTGAACATTCCAGCCGTCAGTTGGAGGACAGTTGCCCCTGGTCTGTGTAACGGCTGTGGTGGTGGAGGCTGCCAGAGAATATTGGAAATTTTACTACCTATTCAGCTTTATGCTTCTCTTCAATACACACCATATTTGACTTCCCTGAGTGTTTAGTTTTCAGACATGCTAGTATTTGATAGGATATACCAGGTGGCACCTGACTCGAGCTCGAAAAGCTCAGCTATTCAGCAGAGAAGAAGAACGATATTGGGACTTAGAACAACTAGGCTAGCCATTTGCATCCAAAATCAAAATGTACCTTCTAGCCACAAAATGAAGGGGATTCTTTAGTCCCTATGGGGACAGAAAGATTGTTGGGAAATGTTAGAGATGGAGGCCAGGCCCGATATGTGGGCAGGCCACACCCACACATTTTAGAAAAAAAAGTCATAATGTCTCTTGGGCTTTCTGCCCCTCCCACGGGACATATTATATTGGACCCCTTATCTGCCCCCTTGGGGGGGACTGTTGCTGGTTATTTGAGTGGAGGGGCTAGGCCCAATGCTTAGGCAGGCTATTCCCACCCATTTCACCACCCAAAAAAAAATCCCTGGTATCTAGTAGGCTTAATGCCCCCTCTGGGGACAGATTGAAGAAAATCCTCCTGTCTGCCTCTAACGGAGGCAGAAAGACTGCTGGGGTTGTATGGGTGGGTGGGTAAGGGCTAGGCCAAATGCCTGGGAGGGCCACCCCACCAATGTTCCCTTTTAAAAACATCCCTGGTGTCTAGTGGTGTTTCGTCCCCCCTGGGGGGTCCACGAACGTGAGAACCTCCAAGTTACCCACTGCGGGCCAGAAAGGCTTTTTGGCCTGGGGGCAGGGAGAAAGCACTAGCCTATTACAAAGGGGCACCCCTCCAAAAAAAAAATAGTCCTAGTGGGTGGATCCCTGCTAGGGGATCGCCTTCCTGTGCCCATTAAAATTCAAGGTCAAAGTCTGAGAGGAACACTCTCTATCCAGATCTACCATCGACATCTCCTAATATGTGTCTTCCTGCAATGTTTAGTGCCTAGGACCTTTGACAACAAAATATTTTTTCTTTTTCCCCCCATATGCTCCCCAGCTCATGACCCAGTCCCATCCCAGAACCTCCACATCCCTAACCCTCTACCCCTCTCCCCTCCTGGGGAATATTCCTTATTCCTTTTTTTCAGGTAGGTCCTTGACACCCATCATAGCTACATCTCTAGTGCTATTTCATCTTATGTGCGGCCTTATCTGTTTTAAGAGGCTCTCTACTAAGCATGGGCGTAAAATCCGCTCCGCTCGCGGATTTTTCGGATTTTCGGCAAATTCGCAATCCGCGAACGCTCGCGAATTTGTCGAAAATCCGTGAATCCGCTCGCGGCGGATTTTTTGCTTGGTTGCGGCGCGCGGCGTGGTGCACGGCGTTCACTTTCCGTCATTTAGCGTTTGCCGAGTTGTTTTTCTCGATCATATTTTGAGAGTGCTGCGCCATTTTGGATCTTGCTGCGTGAATACGTAATCGCGGCTTGCCACCTTGCACAGCACATCTCGCGAGAGTTCGCAATTGCGAACACGTAGTTGCGGCGGAAAGGAACAATCTCGCACTTGCGAAGTAGAGATTTAGCAATTTCGCACAAGAAAATCACCAGCAAACAGGATAAACCTTCAGAAAATTATGATTTTTATCAGAATCACTCCTCAGGTTGACATTTGCATGGCCTTTCTTTTTGCAAGGAGTCCATTTTGGGGGGGGGGGGAGGAAGGAAGTGCCCCACAGTCTCCAACTTCCTGTTCCTGTCCAGCAGGCTCCTCCCAGTGCTTTGTCCATCTCCTGGTCACTTTCATTTGGATCTGGAGCTGGAAGGATTACTTTTTGTGGGTGCTGCTGGATATTTGGATTTGAGGCCTTTTTGACTGTCTTTGGATCACTTTTGGATTAGAAATCAACTTTCACAAGTAAGTTTGTTTGGGGCATTACAGTTGCTGCAAGTACAATTTTGGAACTTTTTCAGAACATTAAATAAATTATATTGTGGGTAGCCACAGTATCCAGTAGGACCAGGGTTGGTTATGGGTGCATGATACAACTGTTTTGTTGAATTTAAACACCATTGAGGCCATGGATGGGCTGGGATTGTGCTGATTTTTGTCGTTTTTTTGGGCCTGCTGGTGGGGCCCTTTGCCCAGGGGTGGTGAGTGTTGCATGGGCCTAGTCTTTCTGTGGGGTGTCTTCTTGAATTTAAACATAATTGAGGCCATGGATGGGCTGGGATTGTGCTTATTTTATTGTTTTTTGACGTTTTTGGGGGGCTGCTGGTGTGGCCTTTTGCTTGCCCAGGGGTGGTGGTGCATGGACTGAGTGTGCCTGTGGTGTGGTCTCACTCTCTTTGATGTAAACATCATGGATGGCATTGGATTGTGGTGATTTCTGGCTGTTTTTCTGTTTTTTGGGGGTGTACTGTACTGTTGATGTGGACTGGCCATGTGGGTGGTGGTGGTGGCCATCTTGAGTGCTGGCTGGTACAGGCAACATGTGCTTGGGGTGTAAGGGGGCCATTTTGAGGAGAGGCAGTGTCTGAGGCCTGCACTTATTTTGCCTACTTTTCATCCCTTATGCCCAGGGGTAGTGAGTGTTGCATGGGCCTAGTGTTTCTGAGGGGTGTCTTCTTGAATTTAAACACCATTGAGGCCATGGATGGGCTGGGATTGTGCAGATTTTATTGTTTTTTGTCGTTTTTTTGGGCCTGCTGGTGTGGCCCTTTGCCCAGGGGTGGTGAGTGTTGCATGGGCCTAGTCTTTCTGTGGGGTGTCTTCTTGAATTTAAACATAATTGAGGCCATGGATGGGCTGGGATTGTGCTTATTTTATTGTTTTTTGTCGTTTTTGGGGGGCTGCTGGTGTGGCCTTTTGCTTGCCCAGGGGTGGTGGTGGTGCATGGACTGAGTGTGCCTGTGGTGTGGTCTCACTCTCTTTGATGTAAACATCATGGATGGCATTGGATTGTGGTGATTTCTGGCTGTTTTTCTGTTTTTTGGGGGTGTACTGTTGATGTGGACTGGCCATGTGGGTGGTGGTGGTGGCCATCTTGAGTGCTGGCTGGTACAGGCAACATGTGCTTGGGGTGTAAGGGCGGGGGCCATTTTGAGGAGAGGCAGTGTCTGAGGCCTGCACTTATTTTGCCTACTTTTCATCCCTTATGCCCAGGGGTAGTGAGTGTTGCATGGGCCTAGTGTTTCTGAGGGGTGTCTTCTTGAATTTAAACTCTATTGAGGCCATGGATGGGCTGGGATTGTGCAGATTTTATTGTTTTTTGTCGTTTTTTTGGGCCTGCTGGTGTGGCCCTTTGCCCAGGGGTGGTGAGTGTTGCATGGGCCTAGTCTTTCTGTGGGGTGTCTTCTTGAATTTAAACATAATTGAGGCCATGGATGGGCTGGGATTGTGCTTATTTTATTGTTTTTTGTCGTTTTTGGGGGGCTGCTGGTGTGGCCTTTTGCTTGCCATGGGGTGGTGGTGGTCCATGGACTGAGTGTGCCTGTGGTGTGGTCTCACTCTCTTTGATGTAAACATCATGGATGGCATTGGATTGTGGTGATTTCTGGCAGTTTTTCAGTTTTTTGGGGGTGTACTGTTGATGTGGACTGGCCATGTGGGTGGTGGTGGTGGCCATCTTGAGTGCTGGCTGGTACAGGCAACATGTGCTTGGGGTGTAAGGGGCCATTTTGAGGAGAGGCAGTGTCTGGGGCCTGCACTTATTTTGCCTACTTTTCATCCATTATGCCCAGGGGTAGTGAGTGTTGCATGGGCCTAGTGTTTCTGAGGGGTGTCTTCTTGAATTTAAACACCATTGAGGCCATGGATGGGCTGGGATTGTGCTGATTTTATTGTTTTTTGTCGTTTTTTTGGGCCTGCTGGTGGGGCCCTTTGCCCAGGGGTGGTGAGTGTTGCATGGGCCTAGTCTTTCTGTGGGGTGTCTTCTTGAATTTAAACATAATTGAGGCCATGGATGGGCTGGGATTGTGCTTATTTTATTGTTTTTTGTAGTTTTTTTGGGCCTGCTGGTGGGGCCCTTTGCCCAGGGGTGGTGAGTGTTGCATGGGCCTAGTCTTTCTGTGGGGTGTCTTCTTGAATTTAAACATAATTGAGGCCATGGATGGGCTGGGATTGTGCTTATTTTATTGTTTTTTGTCGTTTTTGGGGGGCTGCTGGTGTGGCCTTTTGCCCAGGGGTGGTGGTGCATGGACTGAGTGTGCCTGTGGTGTGGTCTCACTCTCTTTAATGTAAACATCATGGATGGCATTGGATTGTGGTGATTTCTGGCTGTTTTTCTATTTTTTGGGGGTGTACTGTTGATGTGGACTGGCCATGTGGGTGGTGGTGGTGGCCATCTTGAGTGCTGGCTGGTACAGGCAACATGTGCTTGGGGTGTAAGGGGCCATTTTGAGGAGAGGCAGTGTCTGAGGCCTGCACGTATTTTGCCTACTTTTCATCCATTATGCCCAGGGGTAGTGAGTGTTGCATGGGCCTAGTGTTTCTGAGGGGTGTCTTCTTGAATTTAAACACCATTGAGGCCATGGATGGGCTGGGATTGTGCTGATTTTATTGTTTTTTGTCGTTTTTTTGGGCCTGCTGGTGTGGCCCTTTGCCCAGGGGTGGTGAGTGTTGCATGGGCCTAGTATTTCTGTGGGGTGTCTTCTTGAATTTAAACATAATTGAGGCCATGGATGGGCTGGGATTGTGCTTATTTTATTGTTTTTTGTCGTTTTTGGGGGGCTGCTGGTGTGGCCTTTTGCCCAGGGGTGGTGGTGCATGGACTGAGTGTGCCTGTGGTGTGGTCTCACTCTCTTGAATGTAAACATCATGGATGGCGTTGGATTGTGGTGATTTCTGGCTGTTTTTCTGTTTTTTGGGGGTGTACTGTTGATGTGGACTGGCCATGTGGGTGGTGGTGGTGGCCATCTTGAGTGCTGGCTGGTACAGGCAACATGTGCTTGGGGTGTAAGGGGCCATTTTGAGGAGAGGCAGTGTCTGAGGCCTGCACTTATTTTGCCTACTTTTCATCCATTATGCCCAGGGGTAGTGAGTGTTGCATACTTGCATGTCCGTAGTCTTTCTGTGGGGTGTCTTCAATGTAAACATCATGGATGGCATGGGATTGTGCTCATTTTTCTGTGTTTTGTCGATTTTTTGGGGTGTATAACTGAACTGATGTTCCTCTGTCTTCCATTGCTTTTAGGTGCACAAGAAGACTCAAGAGAACCACCAGTGCCAGGAAGAAGTCCTGCAGCGGTGTGTGCAGCATAACGTCACGCGACGTCACGTCTGGACACAGAACCCTCTGCAACTCGTGCAACTGCTGCCTGCTGACCTGCTCTGAAGAGGATGGCCCCAAAAAAAGTAACCCGTAGCTCCTCTAGCAAGAAAGGTGCAAGTAAGGAGCAGAAGAAGCAAGTTACCAAGGAGACTGGTGTGCCGCCCGCCCCTTTTTTTGGGAGTAAAAAAAAAAGTATGCCTGCAGCAGCAGCAGCGGGATCTGCTGGGGACCAAGCTGGCAGCAGCACCCCCGCTCCATTGGGCTCAGTGCCACCACCACCACCACGCCAACTTAAGTCCAAGCCCTTGAGTGCTGCAGAGGCAGCCAGTATAGTTCTTCAATCACCATCGACCAGTGATGTTGGCTCATCGCAAGAAAGCAGCAGCAATGTCCCTCAATCAACACAGGTTGTTGTAGCTCATCTGACGAGTGTTGAACAACCACAGCCGCAACAACAATCACATGTGCAAGTACAAGCCCAAGTACATGTGGAAGGAGAGGCAGCGCAAGGAGATGCGCAAGCAGAGGTGCATGGAGGGTCACAAGTGCCCACAATAGTTGTTCCTCCCGAAGTAGGGGCACATCAGGAAATCGACAATCAAGGCGAGGTATCATTTGAGGAAGCCACTCCTCCTGATGATCCTTCATTGTCTTCCACACCCCTAGCAAGGAAGAGATCAAGGGTGGTGTCTACATCCTCTTCAAGCACACCTCCTTCTGATGATATGGATCAAACTTGGGAACCAGCACCACAGCCGTCTGAGAGTGAGGCACACCATGATCCAACAAAGGTAGTTAAGCGTAAAAGGAAGCTCGTCCAAAGTCTCAGAGTTATGGAGTGTGATGAGGCTCAACAAGAAGTGGCGGATACTGCTGCTGATGAAGACTCTGCCAACGATGACCCAGTCATAATAAAGGTCACTGCAGCCCCAGCGGGCATGCAGCAAACAGACATTTTGACCCTAGCCCGAAGAGCTGCTGCGCGTGATGATGATGATGATGTTGTCGATGAGGAGGCAGTGGAAACACCACAATCATTGGAGTTAAGTAGTACACCAACTCGTCCCGCTTCCATATTTCTTTCTGGCAAGAAGAGACCTCCGTCAACCTCGACCTTAATTAGTGGCGGTGAAAGTGCAAAACGTACAAAAGTTGGGCAATCCAGATCCTCCACTTCATCTGGCATTAGCTTCATGACCACCACCACCAGTATCGCCGCCTCCTCCAGGTCCCACAGACACTTCAAGTCCCCAGTTTGGGACTTCTTTACTGTTTGTCCCAAAAATCCAAAGTTTGCCATTTGTACCCTTTGTAAGCTTGCAGTTAGTCGTGGTAAGTCAGGTACCAACTATGGTACCGGCGGCCAGAGTGGTCATCTTGAGAGAAAGCACGCTGTCAAATGGTTTGCGCACCTAGATGCGATCAAGAAAGGCCAAAATCAAGGAAACGTTGATGTTTCATCTGATGATGACGAGCAGGAAGAAGACGTGTCAAACACTTCCCTTACACCCAGTACCCCTGTCAGCAGCACACCCAATTTGAGGCACACTAAGAGTGTTGGAGCGAGTGAGACACCAACGCACAAAAGTTCACCAGCGAGCAAAATTGGGTCAACGAAGTCATTATCAGCCCGTAAATGCTTGGTCCAGGGCAACATTAGAACAATGCTTACTTCAGACGTGCCATATGAACGCAACCACCCACTGACGCGTCTGTATAACACTAAGCTGGCTAAAATGCTAGCTGTGGACCTTCTACCTTTTTCTTTTGTAGAAGCGGTAGGTTTTCTTGAATTAGTGGCAACGCTCTGCCCTAAATGGAAAGTTCCGAGCCGGTTCTATTTTGCCAGAGTTGCGGTTCCAGCACTACATGAAGATGTGCTGCAGGCGATTGGGGCAGCTTTGCAGAAGAGTGCTGTTCACACAATACATCTGACAACAGACATGTGGACCAGTGGCCCAGGCCATGATTACATGTGCATCACTGCACACTGGGTCTCTTTTTCAGGTGTTAAAGCAAAGCTAAACGCAGGTGTTGACCCGGACAAAGTTTTCAAAGCTGCTCGGAAACATGCAACACTAGCCATGTTTGGCTTGGAGAAAAGTCACACAGCAGAAAACCTTTTGCAAGAGTTTAACAAAAAGGTCTTGACAATGCTATCCCCCCTAAAACGCAAGATTGGTTATGTTTCCACGGATAATGGCGCCAATGTAGTTAAGGCCATGTCGGAGGGTGGCTATTTCAGAGTGCCATGTTTGGCGCACTGTATCAACCTGGTAGTTCAAAAATTCTTGAGTGATAGAGACAGTGCAGCGTTCGCGGTAATGGCCACCTGCCGCAAAATGTGCAACCATTTCAGCCATTCTTTTAAGGCCCAGAAGCATCTGCGGAGACTGCTACTTCAACGTAGAATGCCAGTGAAAGCACTCAACCTTCTACATGCTTGAGCGTCTGTATGAGCAGTATACGGTACTCGATCACTATATCTTCACAGAGGGTACATCTCAGAAGGAGGACCTGCGGATGAGTGCGGCGCAATGGGACATAGTTAAAAGCCTGACAGACATGCTTCGTCCTTTTGAGTTCTTCACGCGTGCAGTCAGCCAGGAGGACTGTAATTTGGGAAAAGCTATCCCATTGTTGTGCATGCTGGAGCACCAACTGATGGCGGTGTCTTCTGAGTTTGAAAAAGAAGATGAAGAAAAAAAAACCATTTCATTTTGTCAGAGAAATTATTAGAGCGCCTACGTGGTGATGAACGTCTTCAAAAGATCAAGTCAGATCAGCATTACATTTGTGCTACTATTCTGGATCCACGCTACAAAAAGGCGCTGGCAGGCGAAGCATTCTTTCCTTTTGCTGATGCAGATGTTCAAAAGTGCAAACATTGGTTATCCTGGTCAGCCAAGAGGTTTGAAAAAGAACGGCAGGTTATTGAAGGAGAAGCCAGTACATCAGCATCAGCATCAGCAGGCCATCCCCAGTCACAAGAATCCACTTCTGCACCTGTGGCTGGGGCACAAGTGACCTCTCAGCCGTTAAAGACACCGGCAACTGGATCATCTGCACCACACACAACAAAAACAGTGGCTGTTGTAGAGGATTGGCTAAGTTTGCTTGGGTATGGTTCTCGAAAAAATGTCACAGCCACAGCAAAAAGTAAGCAAAGTGGAGGAACCGTTGATGACCTTGAGTCGATGGTGCAGGACTATATGAATGACTCAACAGTGGTCTTTCTTAATGATGAGCCATTGCAGTATTGGCATGGCAAAAAACAATTGTGGCCACAGCTCTACAACCTGGCTATAAACTATTTGTCTTGCCCACTCGCAAGTGTGTCTTCTGAACGTGTTTTCAGTGCTGCTGGTGGCATTGTAACTCCCAAACGGAGCCGCCTCTCGCCCAAAAATGTGGAGCGGCTGACAATGATCAAGATGAATCAGCACCTCATACCACCAGATTACAAAGTACGAGAAAGCACGCCGCATGAAGACGAGGAGGACGGCAACGTAGATGAGGGGATTTTTTCTCTGTTCGGTGGCACTGACCTCATCCAGCCTGAATTCGCAGAGTATGATGACGAAATCTTGTTCTTATTCCCTGACACCGAGCCCTGAAAATTAGACAATCAATCAAGAACTTTCTTTTTCGTCCTTATTCACTTTTATTCCTGTGTGCTTTGTGTCTCTCTTTCTTTGTTTTGCACAGTTAATTTAATTCAAACTTTAATCACCTAATCCCAAAAACAAGACCATCATCAGAACTGTCTTCACTTGTTTGCTTATTGATTTGAAGGTGCCGCAGTCTACATTCCTCAGGTTCACAAGTTCTGAAGAACATGCTCCTCTATCCTCCTCCTCCAGACTGCGGTTTCCCTCCAAGCAGAGTGCTGGATTACGCCCAATGAAGAAAGACTCAGCACTTGTGGGGGTGTTGTACTTCTTTGCGGGTGAGTTGACGGATTTGGGCCCATTGCTGTGAAGCTCTAATAATGGACAAAAGTGTTTTGGACCAAATATGAGGTGGAAATTTCTTGCCGTTTTTGCTGACTTGCTTGCCTTTGAGGTGCTCTTTGGCGGGGTTCCGGGTGTTTGTGGGTAATTTTTGGTGTCTGTCGAAGCACTGCTGCGAGCCTGCGACAGTCTAATCTTGATTGCATTTGCTTTTCAGGAAATCCGTGGTGGAAAACAGGAGTTATGATGATTGATGATGATGATGACCTAGCTGCACAGCGCCGCGTTTGGACCGAAGGCCGAGAGACATTGTAAGTATGAGATTTAGCTTTTTCGCTGTTTGGGGGTGTTGTCGGGTGTTTTTTTGCGGGGGGGTTGGCGGGTCTTGCCTGGGGCATTCCTGGGAAGGTCTAATACCGGATAGAAGTGTTTTGGACAAAATCCATAAGGAACAGCCTTTTTTTTGCTATTTCTTCTGACATCTTGCTCAATGTAGCGTTTTGGGGGGCTTCCTGCTGTTCGTGGGTGGGTTGCGGCCGGGGTCTCTGTCGAAGCACTGCTGCGACAGTCTAATCTTGATTGCATTTGCTTTTCAGGAGATCCGTGGTGGAAAACAGGAGTTATGATGATTGATGATGATGATGATGATGATGACCTAGCTGCACAGCGCCGCGTTTGGACCGAAGGCCGAGAGACATTGTAAGTATGAGATTTAGCTTTTTCACTGTTTGGGGGTGTTGTCGGGTGTTTTTTTGCGGGGGGGTTGACTTGGCGGGTCTTGCCTGGGGCATTCCTGGGAAGGTCTAATACCGGATAGAAGTGTTTTGGACAAAATCCATAAGGAACAGCCTTTTTTTTTGCTATTTCTTCTGACATCTTGCTCAATGTAGCGTTTTGGGGGGCTTCCTGCTGTTCGTGGGTGGGTTGCGGCCGGGGTCTCTGTCGAAGCACTGCTGCGACAGTCTAATCTTGATTGCATTTGCTTTTCAGGAAATCCGTGGTGGAAAACAGGAGTTATGATGATTGATGATGATGATGATGATGATGACCTAGCTGCACAGCGCCGCGTTTGGACCGAAGGCCGAGAGACATTGTAAGTATGAGATTTAGCTTTTTCACTGTTTGGGGGTGTTGTCGGGTGTTTTTTTGCGGGTGGGTTGGTGGGTCTTGCCTGGGGCATTCCTGGGAAGGTCTAATACCGGCTAGAAGTTTGTTGGACAAAATCCATAAGGAAACACCAGTTTTGGCACTTTTTGTAAGTTAGGGTTCGTTAGGGTTAGCCCTAGCAGCAGGATTGCATGTGTTTCGGGGGGTTCTATTGCAACGCAGTTCTGTTGTTGTAGAGCACTGTTGGAGCGATGCTGGCTATGGATACTTTTGCTTGCTTGCAAGTGGTTTGAATACAATCCACGGTCTGTATTTGGGCCTACTGTTACTTTCAAAGTACGTTTTGTAACCATTTTTCCGCTAGGCATCGTTTTTGGAGATCTGATTGGGGTTCTTCTACATTTTTGCGACTGGCTTTAGTAAGGGTCTTGGTGGGAGCATTGCTGGGAAGGTCAAATTTTGTTCTAAAACACAGTAGTACACCTACCTTGAGGGGAAAGATCCGCTATAATATTTTGGCCATACTTATTGATCCTTAAAAAGGTGACTCAGACAGAGCACGCAATTTCAAAAATATTGTACTGTCTATTAGGGAAATCAAAGTGTCACTTTTTGAACCACACAACGTACATACCTTTTATTTATTTATCAGTGGTATTGTAATAGCACTTCCTGTTTTCCGTTCAATAATTACAGGCCGGGTTTCAGTCAACATCCGCCAGGCAGGCAGTGGACAGGGTGTCTTCTGTCAGTGGTCACCACATTGATGGACGAAGCGTCAGCTGGAATGGAGGAGTGCCGCCAATAAGAGGAATTGTTTGCTGCATGCAACTTACTTACCAAATTCAACAGGACAACTCCAACAACATACGCAATACAGATACAGTATCCATTGTTGTCTTTTATTCTATGAGTGTGACTGCATGTGCTTACCTTTAGTTTGTAACCAAAGATTGTCTGTATCTTCAATTATTGTTTGTCCATGCTCTGCTTTTTTTTTCTTCTCTCAACAAAACCTACCCAAAAAGAAACCCCCATTCCCATCCATTTTACAAACCCTAACCCTCTTCCCCCGGGCTGTGTTGTTTTGCTTGATGTCTGACTAAAATGACATCAATAATTCCACACACTTGCTGGGGAGGATAAGGTCATAGCAACAGGCTGGTGAAGGAATACGAGGATATCTTCTAGACTTACTCAGCTTCAGTACTATATCTTCTAGTAGTAGTAGCCAATGTCAAATAAATTCAACGCAAGTACTAGTTATACTTGCAAGCAAATACTTTACCATTTGTTAGGCTACATTATGGCACTGTTCTAGTGTACTGTCACCTGCTATTTTCTCGATCGTACCGTAACCGTTGTAATGCTACAGTAAGGAGGACAAACAAGGTTTTGTTTTCTTTTTTTCCATAGCAACTGCCACTGTGTCACACCACTAGTACCACCGCAATGAGGAAATGTCACCCGCCCAGGATTGACAACGTTAATCCCCATTTCACCTGGAGCCAGCCCTGGGCCTAGCCCTAATTTCTAACACAAATTACAGGTAAGATAAGCGTTTGGTGGGAGGTAGTATAATGGAGTATTATTTCGGAGTAGACAAGAGATTGACGGTTGTACTACTAAAGTCCTACGACTGTTCAGGAAAACAAAGTTACTGTTACACCCCCGCCCCCCACCCACCAGACTGAAAAGCAGTAAAAAACAGGTATGGTCAGATAAAGTTTAAAAATATATTTATTTAGCCCTAACAAAATAATCTCCCTCACCCACCCTAAACCCCAACGATTGTCTTTGAAACGTCCAAAAACGATCCCAACTCCCAAATCCCACCCCCCAAAAGTCTATAAAAAAAGGGCAAGGGACACTCCACTACTGGAGGGTGCTGGTGCTGGTGCATGATGCGGCATGGGCATCATACTCCTTGCGGAGGGTGGCAAGCTCGGAGCGGAGGCCCTTAACCAAGTTCTTATACTTCAGGACCTCCTGCTCCAGGTTGGACATGCGGACTCGTAGGCAGCGTTGGCGTTCCTTGCAGCTCCTGTGGGGGGCAGCTGGTATTTCGGTTGCTTGGCGGTGGCGGTCGTCTTTCTTAGCCCGGCTCGGTCCCGCTGGCTTAGTCACGGAGGAGGATGCAGTGGTCACAGTCGAGGATGTCGTTGTTGCCCCGCTCGACTGCGTGTCCTCCTCCTCCTCCAGGGCCACCAGCCGCCGATATTCGGCGACAGTGGCCTCCAGCCTCCGTTGCCGGGCCAATCTAGCCTGCTCCCTCCTTGTTGTTGATTTGGAAGGAGCAACTATATGAAGAAAGAAAGACATAGTCTGTAACCAATGCTCCTTATTAATAACACAAAGTGATTGAGCCGAAAGTTGGGTCACAGAGTACAAGTAGCAAATTGAAAGCACAGTACATAACTATTGAGGACAGTATCTATGTAACCTCCAGCTTCTGCATCCTTGCTCTAACATTAGTGGTAGTTTAATGAACAAATTCTACGACCACTATGGACTTCCATTACAGTCGACTATGACAGTACACCAGTCTTATTCTTCTTCTTCTCTCTTGTTTAGGGAAATTGGTACGTTATCTTATGCAAGCCGGCAGAATGACATGGACAGCACAGTGAACTTGCACCCGAGAAAAAAAGTTGCACACCATGATGAGTGAGACAGACTTGCGTTACTGTACCGGTCCAGTACATGCAGGTGGTGAAGCTATTACTTTTCTATTACGGGTGGCACTGAGAATACTCTGTTACAAGGGCTACTGCTTAATTAATTTACCTTTCACCCTACAGTGCAAATGAGTACTAGAAAAGGAAAATGAAGAAGCTAACTAATTTGATTATCTATCACTTCACATGAGACGTATTTAATGACAGATGAGATGACTTTAGGTGCTTTGCTTAATATTGAGTGAACAGTGATACACCCACACATGAATGACGTACTACAAGTAAACTAAAGTTATTAAGAGAGGTACGGAGTGTCCACCGTAATAACCAGATATATGCTGTGATTGCAAACGCAATACAAAGTACTGCTACTATTCATGGTAGTATTGGACACATTTACAATTTCTTTTCCTTGCCTTCCCTGCACTGGAATGGACGTGCGGGTGCGGTGGTACATGCTCTTCAAGGTAACACTTACTTCACCTGGCGACCATCTACTCTCTCTAGATACACATGTGCTATCTAAGAGTCAGAGAATACCATGCTCCAGGCATCCATTCAGTCAAAGTATACACACACATACAGTTTCTGTTTCACCCACCCAGGCTGCTGTCCTTCCACCCATCCTTGCTTCATCATTGACCCAGCCATGCACCATACCATATTCTTTCCTTCCCAGCCACCTCGGGGGCCAAGCAAACACATATCGTTCTTCTTTGCCAGCCATCATACAAGTTCACGTCCCACTTACTTACACCCTTCTTTCGCTTTTCGTTCATCCCATCCATCACGTTCGTCTAAGAACTTATTGGGATTCTTCTCACCAAAAACTTCACAGCTAAGTCGAAGTACATTTCAAGGAGGCTACTACCTGGTTGATTTGTAATTGTAATACACCCGTGCAGAAAGCACACTATGCAGTCTTCAATCTCAATAAGTAAGGAATATATAGCTTACCTGTTTCCGCCACCACCGTTTGATCCCCCACAGGACCGTCCGCCGGCTCTTGCACCGCCTCCTCCCCAGAGGCCTCCGAGTCCTCGCCCAACACAGCCACCTCCGCACTGGCCCCGTCACCAGATGTTACACCTACAAAGTACATTTAAGAATGTTATAATACACCACTCACTACTATATAATATTTGGTCTAGGAGAAATGTTAAAAAAACAGAATACAATGTAATAATTTGTGACTGTCTACTCCATAGTAAAAATGTCCCATTTTCCAGGGAAGGCTGTTGTCTTGCTGCACTTTTATGCACAACTGATGAATGCTTGCTTTTGATTTTTAACACGCACCACTTTTTCTCCTAACAGACAGAAGCTTGACTCCTAAGAACACGACCAGGATCAAGTTCAAACCAGGTGAGAGCTCGGCTCGACCACAAGAAATGTGTCCAATTAATCGTCAGCACTAACCACTTTTCCGTTTTCAGTTAAATAGTTTTATGACAAAGTAGATTTTAATAAATGTGTTTACTTTTAATAAAGCTTTTAAACTTAAATAGACTCTGTGGTTTTTGTTCCTCTAGACTAGAGTGGATAAGCTAAAGGTTTTGGAATTTTTGCAAGCATGAGTGCCTCTGACACTTCTTGACTGTGCTGTGACTCCGTACTACTCTCTTGTCCTGCGTACGATAATCTAGAGATCATTGGGGATCTATAATCGGTGACTTCGGGAGCTGAATGACTCTGCCACACTATCTAGTCAGTAAGGAGACAGTGCATAGAGGTATTGCTGAATATAATGGGAGTCCAATGGAATTGCCAAATGTCCAATCTTAGTTAGCTACACAGACAGACTAATAAGAATAGTCTAGTAATACCACAGGGAGTCATATTCGAGGCAGGATAAGAATTTATATCCAGTCTACAAGAAGATCAAAGACGATTTAGAAAAAATCGAATGAGGAACGCTAGGAAAAAATAGGTACTGTTTATTAAAATGTAAACTTACTGGGGCCAGCAAAGGAGCCCTCGCCTGCCCGATCCTGGCCTGCATCCTCAGCACCCTCCTCCTGTGTCCTCTTGCCCTTGGGGGGAGCTGATGTACAACATGAAAGAAAGAAAAACCAGAAAACATGGATGAGATTTTTCAACCAAATCAAACATTTCAAAAGAACAATAACAAAATATTTTGGAAAAATAGCAAATAGATAGACAACTATTCCACGGGATCTATCTCATGTGGTATACTACTACGTTATTCGTATTGCCTGATTTGCGGAACGTTGACTTAGAAAGTTCCTATGTAACTCAATAAACAGACTACTAAAGAGGTTTGCCTAGGCCTGGCACTGCAGGCAGCAGTGCGCAGCACGCGAAGTGACAGACAAAGTCCATCCTGCTTGCAGATCAGTGAATACTCAAACTATCAATCCACCCGCCACCACCGCCACTATTTCTTCTTATAGCCATGTGTCTAAAGGAAGGACTGGACTTCAGTCTGTTGGGGCTGATTTAGAAGTCCCTTGCGGAAGTTGCGGCTCATTTTCCTCCATTGTTGCGTGCCTTTTGTGACGCAGCGGCAGAACAAAAGACTCGCCATGGTGTTGGTGCGGCGTATATATTAAAAAAAAACACATATGGGCATATGGGCGATGCATCACGTTGTAAAGCCCTGCGCCATCAGGGGGCGTTCCGGCGCAAGGGAGGGCGTACCTGCGCAGGAACGAATCCTAAAAGTGGCCGAGGGAAATCTACAAGATGTCAATCAGTCACTTTCAGGACAATGATGCATGACTCAAACCCTGCGCGCTTGAAGCCGACGTACGGCTTGATGCAGCATTGGGGAGATAGGGTACCCCAGAGCATTGCTGGAGCTGCGCCATCGTTGGCACGCAACTCCAGCAATGCGCTGCCTTTACGGCACAGATGCGTAAGGCTTCTGTGACGTTTTGGGCCAATGGGTGGTGGTGGCATGGCACACAATTACTGCCGCATCCCTGCTACTTTGCCGGGATGCGCCGGTAATTGAAAATATGACCCTTACTGTCTAGCATTACGCAGTTCTTTTCTTTACACTACACTCATACATAATTTCTCAGGCCAATGAAATGCTTCTGAACACAACATACAAAACAAAGAAGCATAGTAGCAAGCAAGGCTACTGAGAAGGAGAGCAGTGCACCTGAAATGCATAGAAGATTTTGAAATATAATTTACCTCAATGTAATCGGCAGCATTATTGCTCTTGGTAAAGAACAAAGATTTGCAAATAACAGAGCAGGATAAAACAGAGTAGTAAATGTACTACTACTACTACTCACCAAGCCCGGGGACCTCTACGCCGAGCGCGTCCAGCAAGTCCCGCTCCCGGTCCATGACATCGGTCCAGCGGTGGGTGGCCTGGTTATATGTGCGCCGGACCCCAGAGATCTTGTACATGGCCCGGCACACCTTCTCCCACCGCTTGCGACGCTCCCGGATGCCATAGCCAGTCGCGATCTTGCCGCCTCCCAGGATCGTCTTGGGGAGGCGGCGCTGGACGTGGAAGATCAGTGCCGCCACTTCCTCCGCGCTGAAGATCTCCCTCGGGACCACTTGCTCCCCCCTTAAACGCCCGCACGGGAGCCGGGCACGGGGTGCGGGACCCTTCCCCTTCTCAGGGTGCTTCCCGGCTCCCTTTACCATGGTCTGGGCAGAAATAGAGTTAAATGATAAACAAGAAATAGAATAGTGAAGAAGAAAAGAAAAGAGTTTAAAAAAGTAGTTTAAAAGTAACTAAAAGCTGCAGAAAACACAAAAATATAGAGCTAGAAAAATAGAGGGATAGATAATAAGTAAAATTAGATCAAAAAAACTTCAAACAAGCAAAGGATGGCAGAGATTGAGAGAGGATAGAGAAAGCATGCCCAGAACCATAGCAATGAATGAGAAACAAGATGGCCGCGCCCGTTCACGACCGCGTGGGTAAGTTCGCGCGAGATTTTCCTTGCGAGTACGCGCGAAATTGTACTAGCGAGCAGCACACTTTGCGAGATTACACATAGCGGGCGGAAACGGAATTACGTCACGCCAACAAGATGGCCGCGCCCGTGTACGACCGAAAGGGTAACTTGGCAAACGTATAGCTAGAAGCGCCTCGCGAACACGCGCAAGATCACGCGAACATACACGTCGCAAAAAAAACAATTTTGTATTCGCACGTATTCGCGGCTTCCGAAATCGATCTCGCACGGATTCGCGCCCCAAAAAACGCGCGAAATTGCAGAAAAAAACGATTTTAGCTAAACTGAAAGCAATGAGCAGGTGCAAAAGTTCAAACTTAACATTAGTAACATTCAAGGTAGTGCTTCCTGATGGGCCCCTCCAGAGTTTGCAACTATTCTATGACCCTGCTATGACCCAAACAGCAGGCTCATAGAATAGCTACAAGTAGACCATAAAGGTCCTGTGAAAATTTTTTTTCACTGCAACAAAAAGCAAATTACAGTTAAGGAAGGAAGCAGGTGCCAGCCAGACTGGAACTTTCAAAATTACTGACACATTAATGAAACACAAATTAATTGATGGCAGTTGAAGAAGGGCAGGTGTGCTTGCTTTTTTCAACCACCATAATCTACAGTGATAAATAAACCTAATGGGTGGCAGTGAGGATGTACCAGAGGGTGGCATGGGTGTCCCAGAGGGTGGCAGTGGTGAAACAGAGGGTGCTGTGAACCTGTGATGATAAACCAGACGTAGAAACAACATAGTCGCGGCCGTTGCGAGCCGAAAAGTAAGTTCGCAATTGCGAACTTGTCCCAAAATCGGCGCGAACGCGCGCCAACACAAAAAACGGGAAAATCCGCAAATCCGCTAGAGTTCGCGGATCTTCGCGGATTGCGAATCCGTAAATCCGCAAGTTCGCGTACGCGAGATCCGCTAGATCCGCCCATGCTTACTCTCTACTTCTGCTGGCTTTCTTAGATTGTGCATGCTGTTATTCCACATAACCATTATGGTTGCTGGGAACTTAAGTTGTAAACTACAAAGAGTTCTGTCGAGTTAAACAATTCTTCACCAAGAATTGTAATCAATGATGACCATTTAATATTGATGAAAAAGGGTCACAAAATGATCCCTTTAACAGATAAGAATAAATTGTGTCTGAAATACGAAGATAAAAACCATAGTCACGACACAAGCAGCAGTTTGTAATTAAATATAATAATTATCTGAGGGACACAGGGAACCCCATTATATTTAATGTGAAAAGTGGCTCTGAGTTATCTTAGCTTTTGAATTAATTAACCCAACTCCCATTGCCATTCCTGATTGTTCCGTCAGACATCCAATCTTATCTGAAAGAATCAGTCGCCTACATGCAGTTTCCATCTCTTTAATGCTGCTGTCAAGATCTGTTTTTTAATGTAGTAGGTCTTAGTTTACTCTGATCTTTCTGGGGAATTTTTTATTTGGGTGTCAATGAAAAGGGTCCCAATGTGCTCTTTGGATATCGGAGTCCTAATCTTACAGTGAGTCCAGAGAGGGGATATACTTCCTAATATGATCTACCACAACTTTCCTCAGGTTGGCGCATCCTGCCCCCTCCAGAACATCTCCCAGCCTCAAATTATTTGTATAGTATTGTATTTTAGTGATTCCAGTTTTTTCTCAATTCTCCCTATCCCTCAAGCTCACTACCCAGATTTCTCCACTATTAGATTCAACCTTGCCCCTTAAATACACTAATGTATCTTCTGAGGCTTTTTTCTCTGCATACGCTTTTCTATCTTACCTTCCAGCATCATGCACGACCCTTGAATATTCTTTTGCTTATTCTCAGATATTTCAAATTTCCGTTTAACCTCCTTGCTAGAAAGTCATCCTTTTGCCCTGTTCAGTCCAATTTATTGCTGAATTATAATAGTGGTGACTGACTCTGACTGTACCCTGGGCTCTGCTAACCAGACCCGGGGCCAGTGCTATGTTAATAAAGGTACATGAAAAAGGGTACACTTACAATTTGCAATGACAAACCCACTAAGTCCCTAGTAGATAATAGTGACAGGGGATGCAATGTACCTATAAGTCCCCAGTATTTATTAGGGCATGGAGATTTAGAGTCCTTTCAGATTCCATGCACTTGTTTGTGTGTGCTGCTGTGTGCCTACTGTCCTTTGAAAGGCAGACCTGCCTTGCAGCCTGTCTTTAGAAATACATTCTCACAAGTGGTATTAACAGACCCTATAAGTCCCTAGTATATATTAGGGCTGGGGGGTTAAGCTACCTATAAGTCTCTAATATATAATAGGGCATGGAAGTTTAGAGGCCCAGCAGATTTCCTGCACTTGCAAGTGTGCACTGCTAAGTTCCTGCTGTCATTTTAAAACCAACCTGGCTTTGCAGGCTGTCTTTAAAAGTAAGTTGTTGATATGGGTACTTTAAAAGTGATAATCTACTTTCTTTTTTGCATCTTAGGCATCTCCGAGGTCTCCCCTAGTTGTCTCCCTATAAGCAGGGATCTCATAAATGATGAGTATTTAACTTTTAAGAAAGATTGATATTGATAAATTCAACAAATTGCCAATCTTGAATTTATCATAACAAGTTCGGAGGAGAAGTTATAGAACATTTCTTTCCGTAAGCCAAAATACACCCCTCTAGTGGTCTCTGCTGATTGGTCAGTCTTAACAGGCTTAGCCAGGCTGCTTTTATTAGTTGATAAGTGGCCTGGCCAGAGCAGAGGCTATCTGATAGAGCGAGCTCTGAAGCTGAGGAGGATGGGTCATGCAGGAATGCAAGGCCTGTCTACCCTCACATTCTGTTCCCCAGCCAGTTGGCAGGCTTAGGATAGGAATCTGCAGAGGTCAGGTGGAGGATAGTTAATGGAAATGAGCCACACTGTGGGATAGTTTAACCAACTTTGAATTCTCTGGAGAGAAATCATTCATGTTGGATTTGGAAGTGCAGTGCTTTGTGGAGCACGAAGATTAAAGGAGGTGTCATGCTTTTGGGCGGCACCTAGCATCTTATTGAACAGAGGTAACCTCTTCCTTGTCGCCCCAGGACTAGGGTTGGGCAAAATCTGTGAATTGATGCGGAGCAGAGTTTATTCTCTTGAGCGGCTCACCAATGTTAAGTTGGCGAGTGCTCGTAAGAGAAAATCATGCGCTAAACCTCCACCCAGCGAGATTTCTCAATTTGGGCAGTCGTGACCGTTCACATTGAGAAACCTGCCTCTCACATCGAGGAAGCTGCAACTCGAGTAGAAAGTATACTCGAGGGGCAGAAAGAAGCAGGGCCCTCTGGCGTGATGTACAGTGCCGTCCATGCTGATTTGACAGTGTGGGACAAACTACCGCTGCTAAAAATCAGTGGAGTATTGTGGAGTTTTTCTGGTCTTTCGCAGAGTTCCACAGAGTAAAACTCTGCAAACTCCACCCAGTCCTACCCGGAACACAATAAATATATGAGAGCTTCATAGTCTCCCAGATCTGATGTCTGCAACTACAAGGACTAAAATGACGCCCTGCTAGAATCTGGATCTCCATCCAAAGGCCTGCACTATGAATGACTGCAGCTGCTGTACCATTTGGTACCACAGCCCTGGGGACTGTGCCATGCTTCAAGAAAGGTAAAGGAGAGGACTCCCTCCAAACAAGTAACAGAGCCCACCTGCATCATCTTCACCAAAAGTCTACATCTTGGAGTGCGTACAGTGGACTTTTAGGGATTTGGCTAGGTGCATTGTGGGGATTGTAGTCCAGACATCCCAGAGACCATCTAGGAGATTCCAGACTTTGGATTGGTGTTTTGGACACTGTGAACCAACACGGAGACCTTCAGAAAGCACCTCCTGAAGTCTGGAGAACTTTTAAGAACAAACTCCATGAGGTGACCGACCCGATCTTAAGAATCATGCTCACTACCTTTAACTGTGACTCAGAAAAGATTTCAGGATCATCCCACCAAAAACTCTGGAGCTCCGGACTTCCAGGATTTGACAGGGGCCTTGCAGAAAATCTAGCTGGCAAAGCCTCACCAAATCTGGCCTGCTGTGGAGGGTCGAACGATGTTGGAAGAAAAAACTCCAGAAAACATTCTAAGTGTAAGGTAAAAGTTTGACCGAGGCCTTCAGCTTAGTGTATCCAACCAAGGCTTCATCGCAGTCGGTTTCAAACTTTGACTTATCCCAAAGTGGTGCTATATGATTTTAAGCACTATAAATTATTTAATATTTAGAAATTCTTATCTCTGGCTTCCTACATTGGATTTTTGTTGTTTTGGTGTCTATTTGTTCATACAAATATGACCTATTTTCATAAATTGGTGTGGGATTGTCATTGTGCGTTGTGACTTAGGTATTTGATGTATTGATGTTTTTAAATGGCTTACACTCCTGTTTCTGAAGTTAGGCCTGACTGCTCATTGTCAGCTACCATGGATTGAGCAACAAGTTAATTTAATAAGTTCCAGGTGCACACCAAAAAGGTAGCGGGCACCTGCTTCGGACTCTTACGGGGGCTGAGGCCTATCCTGGGGTTCTTCGATCCTGCCAACTAATCATCCAGGCGACTATTCTGTCGCGAATAGACTACGCCATCTCTTGGCAGCGAGTCCAAAATGCTGCCGCACGAGTCCTGCTCAAGCTCCCTAGAACTTGTTCTATGTCAGGCGCCATTAGACGCCTTCACTGGCTACCTGTTCCTAAAAGGATCGAATTTAAAGCACTTTGTCTTGCTTTTAAAATCCTCAAACTCTTGCCCCCCGAGATTCTATCCACTCTGTTCACCCATTATGTCCCCAAGCGTCAGTTACGTTCTGCTGATCATCTGTTGGCGGTGGACCCCCTTGTAAAACGGACTAGAGCTGGGGGCCGGTCTTTCCGCTATCTAGCTGCTAAGCTGTGGAATTCCCTCCCCGCTCAGACCCGCCGCTTGGATGGCCTATTTTCTTTCCGTAAGGCAATTAAAACCCATTTGTTCCCTGTGGGCTAGTCCTGCTGCCTTTTTGAGCCCGCTTTAAGTGCCGGGACGCCCCTTTGCTGGGACAGCTGCACGCTCTATAAAATTATATAACATAACATAAGACCTCTACTGGATCCTATACCGTGTTGATGATCTTATTACTAGTAGTAGGTGCATACTTACCCCTACCAATAAGCCACTTTCCAACACTCCTGCATCAGATTTGACACTAGACTTTTCACCTTGTTCTACATGACTCTGGGAGAGGGATCTTGGGTGCGGATGTTCCCACCATGTTTAGACATTAGATTTACTTTGCTCCCCTTCCCAGCCTCAAAATATCCTGACTAGGTCTCCTCCTGGATTTCCCCCGCTGAGGTCTCAGACAGCACTTTAAAATTGTTTATCTCATATATACTTTCAGCATCCTCCTCTCTCTCTCCTGGCCTTCAGAACCTCTCTCCTTGCTTCCATAACGTTCTCTACTGCCTGCCAATCTGCAGCTGCTCCAGAGATATGCTAGCTGCTAGAGGTAGCCCCTTTATGGATTGAATCCTCAAATACGATCTCTATGAGGGGGTAATTTTGCCTCTACCAGGGTTTATACCTGGGTTACCCGAGCCCAATGCAGGAGTGTAACTTATGCCCAACAAGTCGATTGCAGTGGGTGACACTAATGGCTTCTCAGGACAGGTGACGGTGTTTCTGGCATACTGTGATCCATTACACTGCCTACCAGAGAAGCTGTACCAATGCTTACTTTCTTCCTCCCCAAGTGCTTATAATGTTCCCCCTAGTCTGATACTGTTCTGCCACCTTTATTCAATACAGCTGTTCAATCTGCTTGCATCAGTCCATGTGCTCTCTGCTGAAGTCATTGACCTTTTCCCTGTGTTGCCTTCAAATAAAGCCACAGATCCTGCCAGCACCTTCCTACCTTTTCCACTTGACCTGCCTCTGGACTGCATGAGCCAGCTCTGCTACCACCTGCATACAATTAAGGGCAACACAGTTCTTAATCACGTTACCTTCCTGATTCCTTCACTCCTGAGATGCTGGAGACGGGATGGTTTGCTTGGTGCATTGTCACTTCAACTTGTTGAGTATTTTACTAACTTTGGCAGTGTTTTCGATAATACGTGTTCCACTGGCACCTCCTCATTGTTCAAATTAATGGTCTTTCAGCACACTATATCAGCATGGTCTGAGCTGTATCTTGAGGAGGCACAGTAGCTACCCAACTTGTATAATTGATCCAGCCTCAATTTAATACAGTGTATGAAATCTCTCTTCATCCTGTCGTGTTTTTTGTCTGTTCTATTTATCACTCATCATAACACTTTCAAGGTTGCCAGCATGTAAAATGTATGCATGCTATATGATTGGTATACAATGTTTGAGCTGACAATAGGATACAACACTGTTGTTCTTATGTTCCCCTGTTTTGTTTTGCTTTCATGTCGGCCCTTTAGGCAACTTTCAGAAGGTACAGCTGCATAGGGTATGTGGTGCTTGTATTACCGTATATTCCTTCTCAGGTTCCGAAAAGTATATCGATTAGAATCCTCCAGTCCTGATGAATTGCCCCTTGATCTTTATTGACTTATTTAGGGCAAGAAACATGTTGACCGTTTAAACTTTTCTGGCATCCAGAGATAGTTGTCTCTACTGGGAGCTTTCGCCTTTTTAATTGGACAAGCATTGTCTTATTAACATCCAATACAGAGAATTGCTTAGTCTATTTTAAATCACATTGTTTTTCATGCACACACACACTAAAATTCACCAGTATACACTCTGGGTCTTTCACTTCAGATACAGCATTAGTTTAAAAGATCTTATGGGTGCCTTGCAGGCATTGCAGTGCCAGCATGACAGCCATATAGGTGTGTGAGGGTCCTAGTTCCTAAAGGGACTGTCCCCCCACCCCTAGGTCTTCCTTCTCCAGCCTGACTATTTCACTCATTCTTTCCTTAAGGAACTGCATCTCCTGTATTGTTTGGTCTCTAATGATCCATCATAATATTCATACATTTTAAATGTGCCAAAATGTTCTTAACACATTCTCGTTCTGCGAATATGGAACTTCTTATGCTAACATCAAATAAGATAATGCTGATTGTATGTAACATTGACCTAACAAGTCTCTGCACATGGTTGCTTAATGGATATTTGTTATATTACTCTGATTATTTTCCTTTCTTCCCCCATTTTCTAAACAGCGACTCCTTTTGCCACCTTTTCTATACACTTCATGACTCTCCTACCTACACTAAGTTCACCGCCCCAGGCCTGTGCTTTGGGAAGGGTGAAACATGTGTTCTTGAAATCTGATTCAACGCTTGAAACAGTAAACCTTGTTCACTAATTAAGCAGTACAATTGAAATACTACAATGTTATTTGGATAAATAACTTTCTATTTAGAGTATAACCAAGGTTATTACAGAATCTGACTGGACCTCTAACTCCCTAAGTTTTACCTATTGTCCAGTGGGAAAGGAGATTCTCTCACTTACCAGTGACACCTGGAACAGTACCCATCGTCTCTCAATACATCCATCCTAGATTAGTAAATGTGCACTTCTCAAATTCTTCTACTGTCTTCAGTGTTGCTTATATTCGAGTGGAAACCATAAACATATGCCCTCAAAAGTCCAACACATTCCATACAGTGGTTTAGATTGCTGTGGGAATAGTAAATCAATTCAAATGTTTATTAAAGATTTGAAACTCATATGAGGTCCACTTAAAAGAGCATACAAATTGTTACAAAAAGGAATTAAACATAACACAACTCATTCCACATTTGGAGTTAACAGCAAACAGAATAAAGTGGCAAGGCATATCCTAAGAAATACAAAAATGTACGAGAAGCAATAGGTAGTAGCTAGTTCAGGTACTTGATAAAATCGAGAATTCATCCTCAGCAAAATGTTCAACTTTAGCAGCAAGAAAAGGGATCATAAAACATCGCCTAATATGTGCAAACAACAATTCAATAGCAGCAGTACATGTGCAAAACGCAATCCAGAAACACACTTTGGCTGAGTTTTTAACTTGACAGCAAAACAAAAGTGGGAAATTAATGCAGCATCTCCCTCTTGTGCAAATTGCAGCACAAAACAGCAATTAAAGTATATACAAATACTCCTTAAAGTAATTAAAAAGTTTTATACACACAGCTTCATATTTTGGACAAAGTAAAAAATCGCGGGCTGAAGCTACATTTTTAAGGCTATTGAGTAAGAACATTGGCCGAAGCTAACGACGGCGGCTCGAGGCCAATGCTGGACATGCAAATAAGACATGGTCCAAGGTCTGAGAACTAAGAGGCCTATTAGGATGGCAGACGGACCTGCGTCCGTCCGCCACCCCCGAGGTGGAGGGACCGTCCGCAGGGGCAGCGGCGGTCCCTCCATACCAATTAGGATGTGACTGCCACCCTGGCGGTCACATCCCGTATCTTTAACCGCAAGGTTAAAAATGCATGCTTTGCATTTACATGCACAAAGCGGCAGGCACTGCGCGGTTCCTGCCGCTTTGTGTATGTAAATGCAGGGGGGTACCATAGGTACCCCCCATGTGCCCCCCCTCACCCCCTCACCCCCTGACACCCGGGGGGCCCGCAACGGGCCCCCAAACGCAAAAGGCCACATGCTTTTCCACGGCGGAAAAGCCGCCGTGGAAAAGCATGTTTCAGCCTGCATCCTAATATGGCTGGCGGTGTCTTGCAGACACCGCCACCATCCACCGTGAATATCCACCTATCAAAGTTTAAAACTTTCCCCAATTTAGTCTTCATTGGAGTGGAAATAGTAAATGTACATCAATCAAAGTTCAACAAGTTCCTCAATATGGCTTCATTTGGAGGGGCAACAGTTAATATTCACTCTTCAAAGTAGAACACTGTCATGAATGCAGGTTAAATTGGGGTGGAAATACATAGTGAATATACTTTAGAATTCTTTTGTCTTTCTCTTGAATTTTATAGTTGTCTTTGTATAAAAAAGTATGCTAATAGTAGTTCAGTTTTAAATAATGACACATAGGTCTGCTACAATAATGTGTTTTTGCTCATTTTTTCAATCTTTTATTTTTTAGCTGTTATTTTAAATTTTGTAATACTTTTTTTTAATCATTCATTGACACCAATATTTGTGAACTATCACCTTACATTTGTTATACATATTTTCTATTTTGTAGATGTATCTTATTTTTTTCAACATATATTTTTATATTTTAAATATTGTAATATATTTTAAATCATTTGTTTATTATAAAATGTTGCTAAAGCAGAGCACATATTTTTAATGCATACATATTTTTGTTATGCGTTTTACAGTAATATACTCAAGTTATAAGTACCATATGTTTTAAGGTTTAATTGTCTTATGAACTTTTTAATATATTTTTCCAATTTTGAATAGGTACATTTTTAGAAAGGTAAAACTAAATTCTACAAATGTTTTCAAATTTTTGTAGGACAAAAGTATATTTAAACAATAAGTTGTTATTCTCTATTGTTGTCAATTAAGTTAAGGCCTTTTCTTTGTTCAATTAGCGCCCCCTTCATATACTGTTTTCTTAATTTATTAGTCTTTGTACCTCCTTTTAGGTACTTTGAGCTTGCATGTGGTTGCAGTTCCCCGTTCCTTCTCTTCAGGTCAGGTAAGAGTAATTACAAGTGCTTATTTGGAGCTTTTGTAATCAGGGGAATATATTTAGGGCTACTTTAGTTAGCATAGGGTAGTGTTTTATGATTGTTTATTAGTTAAATGGTAGGTTTCCATTTGTGGTAGTAAAGTGCAGTAGACTTTGTTTTATTATGTATGTTTTCATATAATATTTG
Source organism: Lissotriton helveticus (assembly GCF_964261635.1). NCBI lineage: Eukaryota > Metazoa > Chordata > Amphibia > Caudata > Salamandridae > Lissotriton > Lissotriton helveticus. Next base: position 1,620,813,387 of record NC_136061.1, read on the forward strand.
CTCTAAAGTTATGATATATTTCATGCACAGTCCACCACAGTTTGTGGTTTTTGGATTGGTGTCGGTGAGCAAAAAAGTACAGTTTGTCAAGTATAATGAGAGTAGTCCATTAAGGACTTAATATGTGTTCATGTGTTTGATAGTAGGGGGATTCTATTAATCGATTATTTATACACTATAGGAAGGTGCTCCAGGAAAAAAAAAAAAATTCAATGTAGATTTTCAGAATTCTTCTTTATTAACCCCTTCAGCGCGGCGCAAATTTTTGCGCTGTGCTGAAGGTTCTAATGAGCCTATGGGCTCATGACGGAACGGTTCCATCATGAGCACAGCTCAACCGACGCTCATGACGGAACCGATCCGTCATGAGCATGGAAGGGGTTAATATACTTCAATATAAACATTAAAATCCAGCCAATGCATTTTGTTCCATGCACTCCTGGAACGTATTCAGCGCTAAACATTTTATATAGTGAAGTCCTTCTGGAAATTGTTAACCAAATCATGTATCCATAGTAACTTAGATGAAAAGTCCTCCGCATTAGTTATCCCAATTGTTTGATGTCATAGTTTACAGCGGGCATCTTCTGGCCCCATACCTGATACCATACTCAGTACCCTTGTCCAAACGTCATGCGGTCTGTTTACAGGAGTATTTTGAAAATTTACACTGGATGTGGAGTTTTTTCCTGGTGCACCTTCCCATAGTGTATAAGTATCTCGATCTGGACAACAGTGTCACCACTACACAGCAGCAAGCGAAGGAAGAACTGTGCACAGGACATTTAATTTACTAAAATCTGAGTTTGAGGTGCAGCCTTAAACAGTTTATTATAGTGTTTGGCAACTCCAATCATGGGAACTTATGCCAGGGCAATCAATTTTATTTTTTAATTTCATGTGTGAATTCAGTGTTTTTTGAATATTCAATACACTTTTGTTAAAATGGAATTAAACCACTCAATAGTTGTATGTGGGCATATTTTTAAGATGATAGAAACTAATGCTTGAACAAAGTGAATGATTATTCTTGGCAGATACTAATCATTAGTTTTGAATGTTGTTTTCTTGCTACACGAGTAGACTAATAGTATACTGGCATTGTGGTACTCTCCGTGAATAGTGATGATTTGAATGAGTAATAGAGGGCATGATATTACCATGCCATTGATCATCCAAATCTTGCTCTAACTTAATATTGGTTGTTGTTAGTTGCATGCATGATTATTCTCCTTGCATTTTTGGTGTTGTCATATAAAAGGAAATGTTCATTGGTGTTTGCTGCAATTATGATTTTTGAGAATATTCCTATTCTGGAACCTTTGAGGAGCAGCAGGGGTTTCTGTGGTTGCTTTTCTAGCTTTACCTAGTCCTTTTAATATATATATTGTCATGAGTAGGTCTGAAGTGTAATCAAGAAAATTTGGTAGTGGTTTTTTTAATTGCTGCTGTACGCTCTTTTGCGACTGTACTAGCTTCTCTGAGGTCTTGAAGCCCATTTTTCACTTTCATTTCTGTAATGTTTGTGGGATAAATGTTCTCTCTTCAATCATTTAATTGTTTGTTGTAGCCCCTACATAACTTAGAATATTACTTTGTGCATTTTTAGTGCTTTTTCTCACAGTTTGTACTTTTTGAGAATTGATTTATGTGGCTATTTCTAGGATTTTACCTGCAAATTTTAGAATGATAAAATATTTGATAAGTGGCCTGCTCCACTCCACTCCTTCACTGAAAGTTTCTGGGTGATTCCTGAAGTGGGGGCCGAGAAAAAAGGGGGTTCCCAAAACGTGTTATCCCCATGCAATTTTCGACAGGGTTCTTTAAGTGAGGCCACAGCCCGAACTGCTGAACGGAATTACACCAAATTTGGCAAAAAGGTAGAGTTCGGTTCGCAGATTACGCTTTGTGTTAAATGGTGTAAATCTGTTCAGTAGTTCCTGAGAAAATCAAAAGTAAAATCATAGATATATCTATAGACGAAGTACCGTACGCGTACGGTAAGCGAACCGTAAAACGCACGATTATGAGCACGAGCTGCATGCTGATTGGCTGTCAACTGTCTGTCAACACTCGAAACCAGGAAATGTTGGCAGCCATCTTGTTCCTCGGTAGAACCAAGGCATAAGAAAGCAGTGAAAGAACCGCAAAAAACATGCCAGGGGGCCGGGTAGAAACATCCTGACCCCCTACGGCTGCTCAGGGTGTCCCACATGGACAACATTGTTTTTTAAAAATCGTGAGAGCAGCATGTAAGCTGCTCTCTCTGACGAAAAGCAATGCCGGCTCCCGAAGGACACGGGGAGCCGGCTGGGACCGTGGGGGCATTGGGGCTCCCCCCACGGTCCCCAATGTTATATTTCAGCACCGGGGATGGGGTCCCCTGGGATTATAAAAAATTAGTAATAGAGGCTATTTTTTTCGCTGTAGATTTAGCGTACGTGTACCATGCACGTACGTACGACGTACGGTGCAAAGTCTGTAAGTCATCACGTAAGTGCACTTAAGCAAGAAAAAAAAAAATATTTTTCAGATATTTATGGAGTGTATGTGTTTACATGTTGGGTGGCTCTTAAAAGAGCCCTTGTGTTTATTGGGAGATTTTAATACCTACACAAGTAAGGACCGATGCAGAGTCTGAAAGTCATGAGGAAGACTCTGTTCCCTACTTCTGTAAAATGTACACCATCTCTTCTATAGATGTCTTGCATATTGAAACGCAGATTGTTGTTGTAAATGGACCCCATTCTGTAGTCTCAGAGAAAAGCAGAAACAGATGTATTCACATGTTTCGTAGCTTTTTCAATTTGTGAACAAAACTGATTGGACCAGTTGCAATACTGCCTTTGGCATATATTAGAATAGACAAAGGTAGTTTGGGGGAAAAGTGACATCAGTTCAGTAAAGGTGTCCTTCATAAACATTTCCAGACCTACCCCAGTCAAAGTGCGTAGGTCATTGCCACCACAGTGCACAAATATGAGGTCAGGGTGTTGGAGATGCAAAAAGGATTTCACCAATGGCATCAATTTGTGCCACTTTAACCCTCTTTGTCCAAACCATTTAATGTCTACATTTCGTAAACCTAGGTCTTTGTGAATTCCTTTCTGTTCTGTGTACCTTTGACTCCTGAAAATATAGCTGTGTACCACAATCCACACTCTAAGCATCTTGGAGAGAGGTCTTGATGCACTCAGATGGTCTCTGTAAATGAAAGGGCAGTTTGAAGTTTTTTTTTCTAAAATGGTGGATAAGTGGAGTTTTGGTTGTTTAAAAACTTTGTATATAGAAAACTAGGGTGCAATTTTCAGTTTTTTAAAAGGCTGTTATTTATTGGTTAAGAAAAAGTGATAGAAAAGAACATTACTTAAGATAAGCTGTTTTGATTTGCAAAAATGTATGATGAATTTTCCACCTGTGTGCTCAGTTAGGTGTTCTCTGAAGTGTTTCTATGGTAACTGGCAGAATGTGGAATGGGGTAGGGTTGAAAGATTTGTTAGTTGGAAAGGGTTCAAAAGTTGAAGTAATAGAAATGTGTGTTTCGTTTTGATTTAATTTGGGAATAAATGTGATTTGTTTTTTATTTGTATATGTGTGTAGATTGAGTGCGTAGATTGTCAGGAAAAGTTTTCTATTTTCTGTTTGACTTACTGACCCCCTAGGGTTGTTTAGGGGGTTTCAGAATGATCCCCAAGGTCAAATTTCTTTATTTTTTTTTAAATCACAGAATACGCGTATGGTACGCGTACGCTGTGGAAAACAAAAAAAAACAATGAAGCCTACTTTATTTTTAATTATCCCCCGGAGGGGCCGGATCCCGGGGGCTATTTTTTTTTTTAAAACTGCCCCGGGGACCGCCACCCCCGGGACCTTAACTATATGTATGCGTGGGGGCTCATGGCCCCCCCGCAGCCCCAGGGACCACCACCACCCGGGGCTTCTTTTTATTAAAACACCTGTGTGGGGGGGATCAGGCCCCCCCACACACCCCAGGGACCGTCACCTCCCCGGGGTCTAATATAGGAAATAGGGGGGTCTGTGACGGACACCCCAGCCCCGGGGACCACCACTCCCTGGCGCTTTTGAATTGCGCAGCCCCCCTCTTGGAGCCTTTGATGGCCCTGGGGACCGCCACCCCCCAGCGCCGGCTCCTACAGTGTCCCGTGGCTCCCACCCTACCATAGCAAACTGCTTCCCTATTTGAAAGAGAGAGCAGGTTAAGCTGCTCTCTCTTTCAAGTAGGAAAGCAAATTGCTTTTCGCCAGGGGGAGCAGCATGTAAGCTGCTCTCTCTGACAAAAAGTAAGGCCGGCTCCCGAAGGACGCGGGGAGCTGGGTGGGACCGTGGGGGCATTGGGGCTCCCCCCACGGCCCCCAACACTATTTTATTTCAGCCCCGGGGATGGGGTCCCCGGGGATTATGAAAAATTAGTGATAGAGGCTATTTTTTTTACGGTAGATTTAGCGTACACGTACCATGCAAGGAATTATACTTGCCTCTTTTTCCATATTTTCCCCCTTTCTACTCACAGTCTCCCTCTCTCTCCTTATACTGTCCCCTCTCTTGTGATATTCTCCCTCTTTCCTTATTCTCACTTCTCTCTCCTCATAGTGCTCCTTGTCTTCATACACCCCCATGTCCTCACATTCCCCTCTCTGTCCTGTTAGTCCTCCATTTCTACTCATATTCCCCACTGTCCTCATAGTCCCCCTGTCTGTGCTCAAACTCACCTCTTTTTCCATATTTTCCCCTCTCTCTCTTCACACTCGCTCTCTCTCTCCTCATACTCTTTCTTCTCTCCTCATACTCCCCCTTTTTCCTGTTACTCGACCCTCTCTCCTCATTTGTCCCCTTTTCCTCATACTCCATCCTCTCATTATACTCCCTCATATTTTCTTATATTTCTCCCTCTTTCCTCATAGACATCCCTGTCTACATATACACATCTGTGTGTTTTTATACTCCTCTCTATTTCTTCATTCTCACTCCTCTCTCTTCATATTTCTTCTCTGTTTATTTACTGTTCGTGTGACCTCATATGCTGAAGCACTTATAAATTCAGTCAGGCACTCTCCTTACAGAAGTGTAATCTTTTAGTCAGTACTCAAGTATTGATGCAGTGAAGTAGGGCTTAGCAGATTAACTGTTGATTTTTTTTATAATGTTATATATATGTTTTATAACAGATTCTATTTATCGACAGTAAAAGAAATTCATCATGCCTTTAAAAAGTGAAAAGAGGAAACAACGTAATAAAGCTTATTATTTAAAGAGAAATCATCCACAAGATTTACCTGAACAACAATGTGTGAACAAAAAGAAAAAAAGTTCTGGTAAGAGAACGAAGATTTTTATGAAGAACTTATCAAGTACTAGGAGTAGTGTGCACAATATCAAAAATACAAATTGTGTATCTGCAACTAAAAAGAAAAGCAAGAGAAAAGAGAACAACCATGGGAATTTATCTTGTAAAAAAACAGTGTATAGTAAAAGGAGGAAGAATCAATTTCAGGAAATTAGAACAGAATGTTTTATAATAGAGTTTTGTTGAATTTGATCAAGGAAGTGAAGAAATGTAAAAAAAACAGCATTTTATAAGAAGAAGAAACATATAGAAAATGTAGTTGAGAAAGCTTTCGAATTGAAAAAAAAATGTTGATTTTAGTAATCAATAAAATTCGATCACTAGATAAGCCAATCCATTTAATGAAGGCCAAAAGTAAGTGGAGAAGAGTAATTAACAGAAGTAATTTTTCAGAGTTTTTTTTGGGTGAATGGAAACATAGTTCAAGTTCTGAGCCTTTTTTTAATGAAGAGAGTTATTTTCAGAGTAATGATTTGTTGCATGCAGTTGACACTAGTGGTCGTTCTTATGAGGTTAGAAATGGTTGTCCTGTTGAGAAAGAGAAAATTGTTCCTAGAAATGCAGAAGAGGTGTTAGCTGATGAAGTTTTAGGGAGATGTCCTAAAGCTCCTGTGTACACTTGGAATTGTAGTAGTAATTGTAGTGTACGGCAGGAATCTATTGATTTTTTACGCAATTTCTTACGTAACTATACTAAGAAAAGTGTTAAACAAAAGATTAAGATGTTGCAAGGACTAGACCCTTGCAGAGTGAGAGAAAATACTGGTTTGCAAGGTCATTCTCTGGCTTGTCTTTCTAAAAAAGTATGTCGAAGCGTTTTTCACAATTTCATGATTTAAGCAGTACATCATACTCAAATGAGGAAATTAGTCAGAAGATTGTATTATGCAAAAAGTCCAGCAGTAATGTTAAAAAAGTTGATCTTTTGCGTGGATCTGTATCAGATGTAATGAACGTTTGTGATGAAATTCAGGATAGTTACTTTGGTCCAGAGGAAGACAGTGCAGAAATTGATACATTAATAGAAGGAAATGTGGAAGAGAATGTACAACATTGTAGTACAGAAAAGTTTGAGCAATAAATTATAAAGTTTAAGGTGATTTCAGGTGAAAGGCCAAATTATTCTTGTATTTTTTGTGGACGAACTCATTAAAAAAATCAGACCAGGACTGTTGATCTTTATTTAAAAAGTGAAAAGGAAAATAATAATGAGTGGATCGAATTTGCAACTTATTTGTTGGTAGAGAATTGTTTTGATTTGAGTACTGATCAGCGTATTTGTAAATATTGTTATAACAAATTAGGTGAGAAAAAAATGCCTGCTAGAGCTGTGCATAATAATCTCGAGTTGGCAAACTGATGGATTTAAATACCTATTAGACTATTCTTATTCAATGTGTGCATCCATTTCAGGCTATTGTTCGTATGGAGCCTAAGACAGGAAAATTGCCTCCTTCAGATTTACAGAGAGGATTAAAGGGAAGAGTTTTATATTTGCCTCTAGATTTAAAGAAAAATATTGAAACAATTGGTGTAGAAAATGTAGAAGATGAACCTTTAGTTATTCTTGTTAATGGCGTTCCTACTAAGAGTAAGAAAATCTGGCAAGAATTAGTGGATGTTAGGAAAGTGAGAAAGGCAACGTTGTATCTGGTAAAAAATAATCAATATTATAAAAATGTGTATGTGAGAGAAAAAGAAATAACTGTAGAAGAAGATAGTGACTCGCCATCTGGACAAATTGAAATAGTGGATGTGTCCAGAACTGAAGAAATCTACTAACATAACAGTGTTCATCACTTCATTCTAAAGAAGTGATGGGGTATACTATAGAGTTATTCCAAATGAAAAATTAAAAGGGAAGTCCATTAGTGTATGGGAAAAAAGCTTGGAAGCTCGTTGTTTCCCTCAGTTGTTTCCCACAGGAATAGGAGGACGATATGATGAACGACCTGAGCAGATTCCTGCATCTGAATACCGGACATCAAGATTGTATGCAGGAGATCCAAGATTTCGACAATATATTGAAAACAGGTGTACATCTGCAAAATGTTTCGGCAAAGGAATTTATGGATAAAGTACAGCAGAAAGTTAATGTTTTGGAGTCTCAGCTAATTAATCTCATGGCATGTCAGCGTGGTACTAATGGGTACTGGTACCATTGTCATGGAGAACTAAAATGTATGCTAAGGAACTTAGGAACTCCTACATGGTTCCTTACTCTGAGCTGTGCTGAATATGCTTGGGATGATTTACTTCAATTTCTTCAAGAGGCAAATCCAAATATACTACATATTGAATACAAGACACCTGGAGAATTGTGCTCTTTGGATCCAGGTAATGTATGCAGGTATTTCAATCATAGATTTGAAGCTATGATGTCTTTTATCACCAATAAAAAAAATCCTCCTCTTGGAGAGGTTCTGGATTTCTTTTGGAGAAATGAGTATCAAGCGGGAGGTGTTGTCTTTTATTGAAGAATATGCTACATGTGATATACCCAAAAGTACACAAGATAAGGACTTAAGACAACTAGTGATAAGATTCCACAGCCATCGTTGTGGGAAATACTGTCGTTGAAAGTACAAATCTAAGGAGAAACTTTACACCAAATGTCGTTTTGGATTTCCACGTCCTGTAATATCGAAAGAAAGAGTGAACAGTTTTGTCATCTTTGCGACATACTATCACAAGAAAGTCTCCAAAAAATACCTACAACTTAAGAAGAAATGAAGAGGCAAAATACATAAATGACTACAACCCAGTCATTTTGTCCATGTGGACTGCTAACATGGATATTCAATATGTTGTGGACAATTCTATTGCTGTTGCTTGATATGTATCATCCTACATCACAAAATCAGAAAAGACGGAATTGATGGAAATGTGGGAAGAGATTTCCCACGAGAAGAGTCTAAGTAAAAAATTATATAGTTACAGTTTGAAGATGTTATCTCATCGAGAAATTGGAGCATATGAATGCTCGGATAGCTTATCATCTGCAAGTCTATACTCCAAATCTAGAAGAATAATTTGGGTGAGTCTAGGTCTTGCTGCAACACGAAATCGAGTGCCTAAATCTGTACAAGAAATTGAATATTTAGCTGAAAATGAGCCAGAAAGTCCAGATATTGTGAAAACTAATATGTTGGATACATATTATCCAAATAGAAGTCATCATCTTGAGAACATTTGTCTCTATGAAGTGCTGCAAAACTATATTTTTGAACGGAATATTACAGAAAACATCAATAATGGTATATATTCCGTGATTGGTTCAGAAGGATGTTTAGTAAAACAAAGAAAAGGACATTTGATTAATCACCGTAAACTGAGTTGCAAAACACCTGACAAAAGGGCATTTTACTATTTAGCTATTTGGCAACTTTTCAAGCAATGGCGTTCAGAATTGGAATTACTTGGAGATTTTTAGAGCTATGAAGATTCCTTCAACGCAAGTAAAGATACTATAGAATGTCCTGTTTTTGCTAATTATGTGAAAATGTTGAATGATGAAATTGAGCAAGAGGCTACAATTGCAGCTGAGATTGCTACAGACAGTTCTCAAGACAGTCAAACTTCTGCTCCGTTGAGTCAGGATCCACTAGGAGAACCAATTGTTCAAAATGAAGCAGCAACTGCTATGGAAGAGGTGGAAACAGCAATGTATCAAGCTCAAGAAGATGTAACAAACTTAGGAAACTTGGAAGAACAACTAATGTTGAGCAGAAACAAATATATGAGCAAGTGAGAGCACAGATTAACCATGGATTACTTCATGAAAAGAAAGAGTGCTCTTGCTCATCATTTCAATCTATCTGAATGTACGTGAGTGGACAAGCTGGAACAGGAAAACGTTTTTTAATTAAAGTAATTACAACTTATCTACAGAAAAAAACTGAGTCGCATTTGTCTTGTGTTGTCACTGCTCCAGCTGGGTTGGCGGCGCACAATATTAAAGGAATTACTTTACATAGTTTTTTAATGCTATCAGTAGAGCATGAAAACAAATTGGAATACCACAAGCTATCTGGAGAAGCTTGTTGTGAAGTTTCAAGAATGTTGAAGAAAATGAAACTTCTCTTTATTGATGAGGTAAGCATGGTATCAAACCTAATGCTTGCCTTTGTGCATTTAAGAATGCAGCAAATTCTTAAAACCGAATGACGTATTATTTGGAGGAAAACATGTCATAGTTTTTGTAGATCTACTACAACTTACTCCTGTAAAAAGTCAAACAGTGTTTAAAACACTGGCGCATGAAGATACCAGAAAGTCTTAGGGGAGCATTGGAAATGTTAACATTTGGTCATTTTTTGAATATAAGGAACTTATTACAAATATGCGACAGGCAAATGATGCAGATTATGGAAGTATTCTTCAAGATATAAGAATTGGAAAAGTGACAGAACATGGCAAACAAGCTTTACAGAGACAATTACTTTCCAATTTGTTTCTAAATGAAAATATTGTTCCTGAGAAAATATTTTTGAGAATTGCAGAAAACAAATCTGTGATCTGCTTAATGCCAACACTGCGTGAACGGTCTATATTCAATGAAGAAATTTTAAAGTTGGAAAAAGAAGAAATTATTCAATTGGAAGCTATTGATAAAATAGAACATGAAGGAATCACTATTATTTTGACCGAAAAGTTGAAGAGGAAATTGGATTCTTTAGAGAAATAAATAAGTAAAAATGCTTGTTTAGAAAAGAATTTATATGCATATGTAAACTGTAGGGTAATTTTACGACATCATTTGAATGTTGAAAAAGGTTTAGCAAATGGAACAATGGGTAAAATTGTTGATTTCGTTAATTAAGTAAATAGAGATGGTATTGAATTTTAGAAAATCAAATTTTATGAAATTGAATTTAGTCATTGTTCAGCTCGGTTTTTGCTTGTAAAAGATTTGTATGTTTGCAGAAAACAGTTTGCTATTTCTTTGGCGTATGCGGTGACCATTTATAAATCTCAAGGTTTAAGTGTAGATAGTGCTTTAGTGAATATTGGAAGTACCATGTTTAAAGAAGGTATGGCATATGTTGCTTTGTCTCGAGTGAGAACTTTATCTGGATTGTACTTGATTGATTTTCATGAGACAAAAATTAGTGCAGATACGAATTGTGTGAAAGGGTATAATAGATTAAGAAGAGAATATGCACCCAATTTTGGTCAATATTCAGTATTTGAAAAGCGTGTGGTAGGTAGAAAAACAAGATTTGAGAATATCTGTAGTGAAGCTGTAGAGAAAGAAATAAAACAAGATGAAATTGTGATTGCAAGCAAAAATAAAAAGGACAGTGTTGAAGACAATGTTTGTTATCAGTATGAAAATAGTTCTGATGTCAACTGCTATGCTAATGTAGTTGTTCATGTTGTTTTTTTCTTGAAAGTTTGCAACAGCAAATTGTTGAAAATCGGGAAGAAAGATTCTGTTTGTTGTTGTATTCTGTTTATGAGAAATGTAGTAGTGACAAAAATAAAATACAAAGTGTTTCTGATATTCAAAATATTTTGGACATATGTTCTGGTTGTATTCAATTTATGCGGAATATTCAGCAAGATTGTCAGGAATTTCTAATGTATATGCTTGTTGTATTAGAAGATGAAGGTATAGATATTGAAAACCTTTTTGGCCTTTCTTATAAATGGCAACATGACTGTGAAAATTGTTTGTTTACATGTAGCACTAACATAGACAGTGAAAGATTTCTATATTTGAGTTTACCAGACTGTGAATCAGTGTCTTTTAACAATCTAGTTAGAGGAGCAAGTCAAAATCTTGTCTCAGTTACAAAGTTGTCTAATATGCCATGGATAATGATCACATTAGTGTCACAAGAAACTTACATGAAAATACATATACAAATAAATAACTAATTGCGTGTTTGTAAGTGCAGAGGCATGTGACTTACATTTTATTTATTTGTTTATGTATTGTTATATACTTTTCTCATTCCGCCACGTTTTTATGCTTCCACAGTGCACACCTCCACCCCTTTACAATGCGAATGTAAAGAGGCAGGCCATGTAGTTCCCATTTTCCTGGTAATCAACAAAGTTAAAACCATGGTCTGTGTCCTTTCCTTTTTTAGTAGGGTAACTGCATTCTACAGGCTTACGCTGTAGTATTGAATGTACTGAAATTCATGAAGTCCAAGGAAGAAACTACGGTGTGTGTTGGACTTATGTATTTACCGGAGCAATAAAAACCAGGCATGTTAGATTAATGTCACGTAAATGCTGATTGCTTATGCTTTCTATTTTAAGTCTTCCTTTGTTGTATGGTTGCCACTAGAAAATGTAGGACTACGTATTAGGACAACTGGACTTCAGAATGCAAGAACTAAGCCCATCTGCACCATCAAAAACTGATGGCCCATTTCATAGCTAGATCACAGTGCCTCACTCAAACTCCTAATCCTTCTGGGGTAACAAATGAATAGGGCAACCTAGAACATGATACTCTGATACCCAAGGGAATCGTGGAAACAGATCTTATACTTTTTATTAGTTACTCATGCAAGCCCTTGATAAAACACTGGAAGAATATGAATAGAGTTTTCAATGCATTTATTGAAACAATCATAGTCTTTCATAGAAACAATGTGCTGTAATTATTAGGCGGATAAAACAAAGAGAAGCAACCAGCATTGTGAACATGGAGAAAAGTATAAACAGACCCACCTAGCAGTTTGATTTCTATAATTCTATATATTTCCACCTAGCTCTGCCCTTATTCTGAGACCATAGTGGGTGTACCCTCTGCTCAATCTCTTAGAATAGCTTGAGACCCCATACCCACAGTGACTTGAGCCTGATTTAGATGGGTTACTCTGTCACAAGGGTGGTGGATATACTGTCCGCTGAAATATAAACACCATAGGTTATAATGGGATAAACATTTCGGTGGACGGGATCTCCATCACCGCTGTGATGGAGTAACCCATCTGCTTAGCTCTAAATCAGGCTCAAAGTCTGGAATTGGATTAGCAATACATTTATGCAGGATCAGCATGGGAAGATCAGCATTGGCCAAGATGCATGTCAAATGCAACAGGTGTCCTAGGACCATTATGTCTGCAGTGCACCCTCTGAACCACTGAGAGACAGTGCACAGTTTATATGATAAAACCACTGTGTTAGTGATACAGCTCTGATGCAAAGATACGTCTAGATTTTAGTAGCTGTCTCTGAGCGGACAGTCCCACTTTATGCCTGCATGTTGATTATATGATGCAGGTTTTCAGACTCTGATTGTGCTCTGGGCTCTGCTAACCAGTCCCAGGGCCTGTGCTAAATAGGTATAATTACAATTGATCCTGACAACCTACCTGTAAGTCCTCGTATATGGTACAGAATGTAGTTAAGAGGCCCAGCAGATTTAATGCTCTTGAGTGTGCACTGCTGTGTTGCCTGATGTTATTTTAAAAGTCAGCTTTTCTTTACAGGCTGCTTTTAAATCAAAATGATATGCAAATTTGACTTTGGAATTAAAGGCACTTCCAAATTCTCAAACTACCTTTTTGTTACATATACATCACACCTACAGTCTGCCCCAGGTGCCTCAAAGGTAGGCTGCAATGTTACAGGGAGCAGGGACATTATAAACAATGTGTTAACTGCCCTGGTGAAGGACATATTGCCAATTGAATTTTTCCCCATTGTAGTATGTTGTCTTTAATTAACCCCGGGCAGGAATCTCCGCTCTGCTTGCAGAGTTTGTCGAATTTGGGCACTCCATGTTCTGTGGAGGAACACGGAATTCCTGAATTCCATCATTGAGGTACAAAGCGGAGTTTCTTCCGTTTGCATGCTCGAGTTTTCTTTTGGAGCTCAATCACGAGCACCAACACTCTCAGGCCCCTTGTGAGCATGCACAAGACTTCTCACACCGCTAGAGAGCTCCTGCGAGATATAACGTTCACTCGCACGACTTCTGGCCACAACGGCACCAATCTAGCATGTTAAGAGCCGATCATGATCGCAAGCTATTTTTTGCTTGACAATGCAGCTGAGAGGCATTTCAAGTGGATTTTCTTTTCAAACTGCCAATTTTTATTTTGTGTAAGGATCCATTTTTTGAAAACTTTCTATTTCAAATCAGAAGAAAGTGCCCCAGAGACTCCAAATTCCTGTTCCTGTCTAGCAGGGTCCTCCCCGTTCTTTGTTCCACTCCTGGTCACTTTTCTTTGGGATTTGGAGCTGGAAGGAGCCACTTTGTTGTTTATCTAGCCAGTTCAAAGTTTTTGTTTTTTGGCTGAAATGGCTCTGAATTATTTTATCCTTTATTGATGGCGCTTTTCTAAACGTGATTTGAGGATTCGGACCTATCAGGTTTACCATATCCCCATCTTGTTTGAGAATGGGCCAGTATTTTTGCACTGTTTGAACGTATTTTGTGGGACTCCTTGCTGTATGACAAGATTAATCTTGGAGTTTGTTGAGTTGTTCTTCTTCTTTTTGCTTCCTAGTTTTGTTAATTAGAATTTCTGTTCGTGAGATATTTTCAATTTTGTTTGTACATCTTTTTGGATCTCGCTCCCGGTATCCTCTTCCTCCTAATCTTTTGGTACTTTCTGCAATTTCTTTTTTAGCATTCTTTGCTTAAGAACAGTTACGTTTCATCCTCGCAAATTCCCCATATGGAATGCTCCGAATTACTGATTGGGGATGAAAACTTTCGGCATGTAGAATGCTGTTTGTCGCTGTTTTTTTCCTGTATAAAGTCGTTTGAATTTGATCTTGGTCTATGTAGACACAAATATCCAGGAAATCAATTTTTTGGCGGCTCATGTTGTACGTGAAGGACAGCCCGATGTTATTCTTATTTAATTGATCAAAATATTTGACAAAGTCCTCATTGGTACCATTCCAGATCAGAAACAGATCGTCTATGTTCTGGTCCATAGTACGATCTTGTCCAAAGCGTCGCCATATTCTGCGTTCCATGCTATCTCCTTCTCCCACCACCCCATGGTTAAATTAGCATAGTTGGGGGAGAAGGCCATGCCCATGGCACATCCACATAATTGATGGTAAATTTCATGATTGAAGAAAAAAATGTTGTTATTTAAGCACATTTGTATCAGGGTTAAGAACATGGCAGAATGTTCCAGTTCATTGATGTTTCTTTGTTTTAGGAAATATGGACATGCATTCAGGCCAAATGAGTGTTCTATGGACGTATATAACGACACTACGTCGATTGTAACCATTAAGTACGATGGATTCCATGATGCATTTGAAAGGGTTCGTAGGAAGTCTCCCGTGTCTTGGATGTATGAACTTAAGGTTGCCACCATTGGAGCCAAATAGTGATCAATATAGGATGCAATATTTTCATACACTGAATCTCATGAGGACAAAATAGGTCTTCCCGGAGGATTTATCATAGTCTTGTGCACTTTTGGCAAGAAATATATTTTCGGAATGGTGGGATTCTCCTTGAGCAAAAATTTGTATTCCTCTGTGTTTAGTAATTTGTGATTGTGCCATTCATCCAAATTTTTACGAATATCAAAAAGCATCTTATGTACTGGGTTGGACGCCATTTTTTTGTATTTGCTTGCATCCTGAAGTTGACGATAGGCCTCTTTTTTGTAGTCCTCTATATTTTGTATCACAATATTACCGACCTTGTCTGCGGGCTTTATTATGATTATGATGTTATTCGCAAGATCTTGAAGTGCTTTATTTTCACAAGTCAATAGATTTTCTCTGATTTTATTGGAGTTCCTCACTTTTTCCATTTTGCCTATCTCATCCATGACTGCGTCGGAAAAGGAATCACAAAAAATATAGGAACAATGGAAGTTCGCAAAGTAAAACGGGCACAGAAGGCTGCATCGATATTCTTGGCAAGAAGCGAGAGCCAAGCAGTGAAAAATACAGAAAGTGTGGAACAATTAACCCCAGATCCAAGCCTCAAACAGCTATATTTCCAGGTGGAAAAACAATACAAACGGGAAATAAACAAAAGCTGGGAAGTTCTGACCTTACAAAAATATTTGGAAGTGGATAGGGTTCCACGAGGACTGCGAATATTTATAATGCCAACACATCCAGATACAAGAATGGACTTACTGGAGGAGTGGGGAACAAATAATATGGAGTGCAGCAACAACATGATGCGTATCTTAATAAAACATTTGGAGAAGGACTTGGAAGAAATACATACTCTAATAAAAGAGATAGAAGAAAAAATAACATCCAAAAAAGAAAAAATGCAAGGAAATGGAAGACCGTTTAGAAAAGTATGAAGATGAAATTCAACAGCGGAAACAACGAAAAATTTTAAGGGATGAAGCAGATTATAAAGACGGCCAAATACTAACCTTTGCAAGGAGATTTGACGCCCTCAAAAGAAACTATGCAAAGGGACAGTCTCAAATTGAATCTGGAAGTGAATCGGATGTAAGTGTAATGGATGGCGACACTGCCAAAAGCCAAAAGGGAGGAACATAGATTCCAACTTCTACTTTTTCTTTTATAGAGGAGATGCATCTGGTCAATCTAGACCAGAATATATCACGAAACCGGGGACAAAACAGAGGCAGGGGCAGAGGCAGAGGATTTGGAACAAACGCTACAAAATCTTCAGAAGCCACCGGAAAAACCGAAGATCAATGCGCAAAAAGATTCTACCCTCTGAGAAATCGTACCAAGAGGACTTAATAACTGAGGATCTGGTAATAAACCTATCATATTATGTATTAACAGCAACAGAACATCGAGTACTGAACAAAGGCCTCTCTTTCTGCCCACAAAAACATTTCAATTATGCGGATACCAAAATTGACATCTATAAATATGTTCGCAAATTAAAACTTGCAAAAATTTATGCCAATAACAAATAAACATTAAGTACACAATTGGAAACAGCCTCAAAGGAACCAACAAAGGAAAATGTGGCTCTCACAATAGAAATGATACCACATCTAAAGAATCTGTATGATTTAGCAAATGAGCTATCGGATGATGAGAGCACAGAAATCACTGTATTGGAAGATCAAGGCATAAATACCAAAAAACATACAAGCTGCGGATGCAAAAAGAAATCGAAATATTGTCCACAACTTGCCCCAGGAAATAAAATTGATTCCTTTTCCGACGCAGTCATGGTTGAGATAGGCAAAATGGAAAAAGTGAGGAACTCCAATAAAATCAGAGAAAATCTATCGACTTGTGAAAATAAAGCACTTCAAGATCTTGCGAATAACATCAAAATCATAATAAAGCCACCGGACAAGGTCGGTAATATTGTGATACAAAATATAGAGGACTACAAAAAAGAGGCCTATCATCAACTTCAGGATGCAAGCAAATACAAAAAAATGGCGTCCAACCCAATACATACGATGCTTTTTGATATTCGTAAAAATTTGGATGAATGGCACAATCACAAATTACTAAACACAGAGGAATACAAATTTTTGCTCAAGGAGAATCCCACCATTCCGACAATATATTTCTTGCTAAAAGTGCACAAGACTATGATAAATCCTCCGGGAAGACCTATTTTGTCCTCATGAGATTCAGTGTATGAAAATATCGCATCCTATATTGATCACTATTTGGCTCCAATGGTGGCAACCTTAAGTTCATATATCCAAGACACGGGAGACTTCCTACAAACCCTTTCAAATGCATCATGGAATCCATCGTACTTAATGGTTACAATCGACGTAGTGTCGTTATATACGTCCATAGAACACTCAATTGGCCTGAATGCATGTGCATATTTCCTAAAACAAAGAAACATCAATGAACTGGAACATTCTGCCATGCTCTTAACCATGATACAAATGTGCTTAAATAACAACATTTTTTGTCTTCAATCATGAAATTTACCATCAATTATGTGGATGTGCCATGGGCATGGCCTTCTCCCCCAACTATGCTAATTTAACCATGGGGTGGTGGGAGAAGGAGATAGCATGGAACGCAGAATATGGCGACGCTTTGGACAAGATCGTACTATGGACCAGATACATAGACGATCTGTTTCTGATCTGGAATGGTACCAAGGAGGACTTTGTCAAATATTTTGACCAATTAAATAAGAATAACATCGGGCTGTCCTTCACGTACAACATGAGCCGCCAAAAAATCGATTTCCTTGATATTTGTGTCTACATAGACCAAGATCAAATTCAAACGACTTTATACAGGAAAACAACAGCAACAAACAGCATTCTACATGCCGAAAGTTTTCATCCCCAATCAGTAATTCGGAGCATTCCATATGGGGAATTTGTGAGGATGAAACGTAACTGTTCTGAAGAAAAGAATGCTAAAAAAGAAATTGCAGAAAGTACCAAAAGATTAAGAGGAAGAGGATACCGGGAGCGAGATCTAAAAAGATGTACAAACAAAATTGAAAACATTTCACAAACAGAAATTCTAATTAACAAAACTAGGAAGCAAAAAGAAGAAGAACAAACTCAACAAACTCCAAGATTAATCTTGTCATACAGCAAGGAGTCCCACAAAATACGTCAAACAGTGCAAAAATACTGGCCCATTCTCAAACAAGATGCGGATATGGTAAACCTGATAGGTCCGAATCCTCAAATCACGTTTAGAAAAGCGCCATCAATAAAGGATAAAATAATTCAGAGCCATTTCAGCCAAAAAAACAAAACTGTGAACTGGCTAGATAAACAACAAAGTGGCTTTACAAAATGCCATGTATGTAAGGCATGTAAGATTGGCGTAAACAAGAGGAATATTAAAGACCCAGAGGGAAGATTAATTGAAATTCACAAGAAGTTCACATGTTCAACGCAATTTGTGGTATATGCCATTCAATGCAACTGTGGAATGCTCTATATAGGCAGCACGGTCTGCAATCTGAAAAAGCAAATCTTGGAGCATATAAGGGCAGTCAAAAATAGAGACATGGCATACGCCACAGCAAAACACGTTTTATCATGTCAAAATGGAGACTGGCGCAAAATGACCTATTTTGCAATTGACACTGTGGAAGATCATGAGAGAATGGGAGATCGGAAAAAGAAACTCCGACAGCTGGAATCGAGATATATTGTAAGACTACGGACCAAAATTCCAAGAGGCATGAACTTCGATGAAGAACTTTATGTGCACTTAGAATAATTAAAACATTTGAGTCTTGGGGCCCCAATGACAAGCACTCTAGATGAGGACAAGAAAACGCGGCATGAAACTAAAGTATATATATACATATAAAAAATTGTATAAAAATATGGGTACCATACCATTCAAAAGGACATATACATATAAACCTTAAATAAGGACTAAAAACATTTCCAGTACTATACTTTGAAAATGTGCCAATTGAAAGTATAATTGATACAATTGTGATATGATCCCAGAATGAAATTTAATGACAATATTAAGATATATATTTTTAGAACATGTAGCGTATTCTATAAATGTACAGAATTTAACACATTGTTATGAAATGTATCCCACACGCTAACAAGAACACTGTCTAACAAAAGTGAATTCCTGTATGTTATCTAGAACTACATGTCCCAGAAGTCTATGGGAGTAGTAGAAACTAAAAAGAGTATAAACAGTTGCAGGAGAGTAATTGCACTCACCGTGAGCAAGGCCGTCAGGCTGAAACGCGTTGGTGTTAGACTGGGCACTGAAATAAATCTGTGAACTGAAGTTGCTGTGTGCGGCGTCCTTTGTACAAAAAATTGTTTTTGGCAATTGGTCTGGCCCAACGCCGGCACCCGCTGGAGAGCGATCCTGTTACAAGACCACATTGCACCAAAAAAAAATATATATATATATATATATATTTATATACATATATCACATCTTGCTAAGACATGCAGAGGAGACCAGGACTTCCCTGCTGACACACTGACCAGAGATGTTGAGGTTCCTGCATGCAGACACTCAAGCTCACAGAGGTCTAAACACATCCCTCACGGGGTGTTCAACTGAAGAACAGGACAGGGTCCCACAGTCTTTCACTTCAGGTAATGAGGTTGACTTTATCCTAGAGGGATTCTTGGCTTAACACCTACACACATGCTAGGTACACTTAGGTACATCTAGTTAGGGAGGCATCGTAGGAGTATGTATCTTTTATATCTTTTACTGTCTAACGATAGTTACAGCTCATCTGTTTTACACTAGAATAACAACTGTTCAATAAATACTTATTGAAAACGCCCAACCCTTTATATTCTGAGTATTTCTCTAAGACAGACTAAATAAGCACGAGTGACTGAGCAAAAAGTGGTATATTGTTCCCACGGTCCTGAGGGATCAGGGTTGTCATGTCCGATGGCTGCGAATAACTATTCTCTTCTTGGTAAGAGGAGATTATAGTGGCACTATGAGCTAGCTGATACAAGATGACAACATACCCGGAGGGGGTGTTCAGAATCAGTCTGACACCAATCCTACAGCATATGCTGTCCAAACATGCAGATCCTATATAATTTTGTAAAAACTACATGACAACCCAGAGTACTGCCAGACAGAAGGCCTCTGCACGACGTGATGCGTGACTGACTTAGCAACACGGTCATCTCTTCACTTTGTTGTGGAGCTAATTGCCACTGCCAACTGACAGCTTCAAGATGGACCCAAAGAAAGGTGCTGCCAAGAGAGTGGCAAGCAGAAGAAGCAGATTTCCACCACTGTCATGCCAACAGCAACCTTTTTCAGGAAAGTTGTGCCTGCTGCTCTCCTTCATCAAAAGCACCACCACCCCATCCAAAGCCCTGGACCATGTCTGTCAGTGAGGCAGCCAGTTCAATCATGTTAACACCAACGAGTTGCGATGTTGAATTGGATGTGTCCATTTTGCAAAGTAGTAAACAATCTTTTCACGAAACCCAAAGTGGACAGCAGCTGCAGCAAGCACTGGATTTATCTGATGTCGGAGCAGAACAGAAGGTTGAGCTTCCTTCAGAGCAAGAAGTTGAACCGTCTATTTTAGAACCATCTACAGCAAGAAAAAGGAAGGGTACTACAGCACCATCCTCTCAAAGCAGCACTTCTGATGATGATGATAGGGACATGGAGTGGATTCCGACAGACCCCAGGAGACAATAGGAGAGGCAAGGGAAAAGAAAAGTTCCAGAAAGACTTAGACTTACGGAAGGGGATGAAGAGGAGGATGACGAGGTATTAATGGTGAAGGTGACACAGAGGAATCTGACATTGCTATTCAACCATCTCTGTGGGATGTGGCACAGGTAGCACAACCACCAGCTCCCATATTTGCAAAGCCCCAGCTGAGACCTGCACCAACCCTGTCCTCAGAAGAAGCAGAGATGCAATTGACGACATGCCCACCTACCAGTACTCATGTAAGATCCCAGTAGCAGCTGAAAGAGTCACACTGAGGCAGATATGATGAAGAAAACTCAGGTTTATTCTTCAGCAAGAAGTAACCCATCTAGGTCCCAGCCAGCTCAGCAGAAACTGCAGTACTTTTCAAAGACAAACCATTCTATCACCAGGGAGTTCTCTGAGATTCTCTGGTAACCAAGACAGTGTGACATCAGAGGCAAGCATGCCTCAGATGCCACAACTCTTCCCTAGTTTGGGACTTTTTTACAGTTGGCAACAAGGGGGAGCAACAAATGTTTGTCGAGGTAAGCCTGGTACACATTTTTGTACTGGCTTCCAGATGACTCATATGAAAAAATACCATTCAATCAAGTGGGAGGATCACCCTAAAAAAAATTGCTGGCCATGGTTTTGGTGGTGGGGAGAGCCGGGGAACATCAGCTACAAGTCCAATCATGATGGTAGGTGATGATGAGGAAGACGAGGGTGACATCTTCACACAAAACAGCCCTGTCCCCAGGAGTGCACCAGCAGAATCACCCTCCTCAGCGACTTCAAAATGGCTCAAGAAGATTCAGAGATGATGAAGACACTGCGGCATACAGTGACTGTCCAACCACCACCACGCACATTGAGTTTCGCACTAGTTTCTACTTCTCAAAAGACGCCTGTGTCAGTGCCCCAAGAAAAGAAGAAAATTCAGGCTACAATTACAGGCATGTTTAGGCAGGAGGGGCCCTACGAGCAAAACCACTCAAACGCACATTTATACAATCGGAAACTGGCAAAAATGTTAGCGCTGGACCTCCTCCCTTTTTCATTTCTTGAAGGAGTGGGAGTTTTAGAATTTTACCCAAAATGGAAGGTACCTAGCAGGACCTAGTTTGCCAGACTTGCTGTTACAATGCTGCATAATGATGTGATGCAGTTGGTAGGACAAGCTTTGCAGGAAAGTGTTGTGCACACCGTCCACTTGACGACAGACAAGTGGACCAGTTGTCAGGCAACTTATTACATGTGCGTTTTACTGCACACTGGATCTCTCTCTTTTGCTGGGGTAAAGTAAAAGATATATTCTCTTCTTGGCCCTGAAGAATGTTTTAAGAGCATTTTGCAGCATGCAACAGTGAACATGTTTGCCATGGAGGAATCACATACAGCTGTAAACATCTTGGAGGAATTTAACAGAAAGGTGTATGAATGGCTGTGATCCAGAGGTTTTAGAATAGGACTTGTTGCCACAAATAATGGCAGTAATATAGTCAAGGCCATTTCAGATGGAGGCTATTTCAGGGTCCTGTGCTTGGTCCATTGCATCAACCTGGTGGTGCAAAACTTCCTCAAAAAAGAAGACCTACTCAGCAAAATACTGGCCACCAACAGAAGAATCTGCTCCCATTTCGGCCATTCTTTTAAAGCCCAGAAGCAGCTGTGGATTATTCATCATAATAACAGAGCACCAGTTGAAGGCCTGATACAGGGAGAGCCGACTCATTGGAACTCCACCTTTTATATGTTGCAAAGTCTGTTTAGGCAGTACAAACAGATGAAAGACTATGTCATTCAAAGTGGAGGAGATGCAGTTCGGAAAGCTATAACCATGGATGTGGACAAATGGGGCCTAGTCAAATGCCTGACACAGATGTTACTCCCTTTTGAGGCTTGCATGTGGGAAGTTAGCAAGGAGGACAGAACGATGGGCCAATCTATCCAGTTTCTGCATCTCCTACAATTCCAGGTAAAGAAGGTGTCTTAAAGTTTCGCCCCTGTAGCTGTGAAATAAAACAAGGAAGCACATGTCTTGGTTGAGTGCTTAGTCCTGCCCTTGGCTTCTAACATAAGGCTACAACATAACATCATCGAATCCAAAGAGTGCATATGTGCCACACTACTTGATCCACAGAACAAAACAATTCTGACCACTGTCATCCCTTTTTCTGGAGGTGATGTTTTAAAATACAAGAGGTGGATTGCAGAGCAAGCTGGAGACTTGAAAGAAGAACCCCTGGCACTTTGAGTCACACCCCGCTGTTCTGGGGTGACTCCTTCCACTTCCAGAGAGGGTATTCCTGTCTTACAGCAGCCAACATCATCAATCAGAACACTGGCAACAACAGTAAAAGAAGGACTGGACCCAACATCTGCATTGTATTGGTTTCAACAGACAGGGCTCAAGTCCAGTGCAGAGGCGATGGCAATACAGGTAGAGCAAGTAGCAGCACCAATGACCATCCACAAGATGTTCCAGGAGTATCTGGATGATACAAAAGATATCTATGTGGATGAAAATCCATTGATGTATTGGTATGGGAAGAGGCGCTAATGGCCAGAGCTCAACAGGCTAGCAATAAAGTACCTGGCTCATCCTGTCACAAGTGTGTCTGCTGAACATGTGTTTAGTACAGCTGGTGCAGTCGTCACAGTGAGAAGGACCAGTCTCCTGCCTTGAAATGTGGAGAGATTAACCAAGATCAAAATGAACCAATATTTTATGCCAACCAATTACTCTGTTCCTGAAAGAGCAGCACAGGCGGAATAAGAGGGTGATTGGTTCGAAATTGAATGAAATGTGCTAGCTGACCAACTTCTGGGTGGACCACCTGAGTTGGAGGACAATCTCTACTTCCCGGACTAAGTATGCCGGTGCCCCATAGAACTTTTAACATTTTCTTATTGAATTTAATTTATTCTTCGTAGAAAAATATATTTTTTTTTTAGATGGGAACATTAGTATTTTTGTGTCAGATTCATGCTGAGTCACATATATATTGCTGGATTGCAGTTGGACCAGTGTTTATTGAAGAATCCTCCACAATTCCTTCATGACATTGGGGAGAATGCCTACCCCCCTCGCATGCATATTGCCTAATGCTTATCCATTTTTGCATCACTTAGTACTAGAAAGGCTGCCCCCAAAAAATCATTTATTATGTACAGGCCTGCCTGCCAATACCAAATTCCACTGTGTTGCCTGCATCAAAGATAATTTCATACCGAATACCTGAACTACCCGTGCTTGCCTTGGAATGGATGAGATAACTGATTATTTAAGTTGATTGATGATTTAAAGTGGTGGCAGACACTCAAGGAGGGTGTGTGTTGAACTGTAGTATAGGACATTTCTTGAGAGGATTTTTGATTTGCATTGTTTGGGGCTTGAGCGATGGGAGCCTATTTTTTTCCCCTGTAGATGATGATCAGCCATTTCACACTTAGCCAGAATTCTGGTTCTTCAGACACCAGAACAGTGACTTTTATTTATTATTATTAATATTACTTTAGCTATAATAAATGAATGCAAAATACTGCAATTTTGTTGAATTCTCTACTTGTTCTTCAACAGCAGTGCAGTGCACTCCACATCTATCTTGCTGAGGCCCTCACGATTCATGATGATGACTAGTTTGGTTCTTGTATGGAGTTACTCAGAGTCACTAAGGACTGGAGGAGTACCATGGAAGAAGAACTTAAGGCAGGACTGGGAACTGCAGGACTACGTTATCAACACAGAAGAAGAAGCACGAAGTTATCGAGTATTGCCTTCAGTTCAGTTCTGCTCTGTGTGTGTGTGGGTTGGACTTGTGGTAAAAGTGAAACTCTGAGTGCCTCCTCTTGTTTTTTTTTTCTGCTTCTCAGTCTTTTTATCGTGATACATGGTCATGAAGCTTACCTTCCTTCTGTTCTTCTCATCAAATGTAAAATACAGTTTCTCTTTTACAGTCCAAAGGCCTTCTTCTAGTCTCCTTCATGCATGAAAGTTGAAATCTAGATGAGCTCAACAACAAATCTCCTGGTTACCTACCAGACCTGTGCAGAGAGGCCACAAAGAGTGGACATTCCCAAGGAGAATGCAGACGCACCACCCAATTTTGAAATACAGTCTAATTTTTCTTTTAACAATCATATTAACTAAGAGAAATTGGTGGGTTGGTGTGGGTTCCCTCCCTAACATAGGAGATAAAACATTTGGATGTATGGTAAATTGGGTCTCAGCCCGGGGTCGAAGGACAATTTACAATGCATGCATCTGTACTCTGTCATGCTCATTCCTTTGTTTCTTTCTAACAGGTATTCAGGTAAGACAACTAGTATGGATGTAATTTAACTTATTAAGAAATAAATTAACTGCTACTATTTTTTATCTAGATAGTTCAGAACCTAGGTCATCTACTCATGGCAGCATTCCACATAATGGTCAAGATAGTTAGAGTATAAGCCTAGAGTCTATAACTAAGCGATACAATATCTCTAGTCTTAAGTTACAAGCGCAAAATAGGCTGCGCAAAACTAATTGAAGGCAGCAGTGCAAAGTAAAAGTGAAATAAACTACTTCAAGGATAAATGTAAATTCTGAAAAATATTTACCCCTTTATGTATTTACAAGCATTCACCCTCACAACCCAAAAACATGACCACCCCTCTCCCAAACAAATCTGACCAAAGCCCCAAAACTCAAAATGTTCATCAAAGTCTCAAGAGTCCCAAGCCCAACTCCCTTCCCACCCTCTCCACCCAGACCCAACAAACAACAAATCCCTCCCACAAACAAAATATTTAAAAAAGGGTTAGAAGAGAGCATTATGGACGTGGATCCAGAGCTGGTCCATACCCAGCTCCATCGCGGTGAGGGGGCCCTCGATAGTGTCTAGCTGCTGCAGGATGCGGCGCAGCAAGGGCCTGTTGCCACTCTGGTGGGGGGGTGGCAGCAGTTAGCTGGTAGCAGCTCCGGCGATGGAATAGGTTGGGTCCTGGAGGCTGAGGGGGAACAGCTGCACTGGGGGGCCGGAGCTGAGAATTGACCTGCTCCTCTTCCAGGACCACCAGCCACCCCTTTCAAACTGGATATGCTCCAGCCTATGACGCTGAAAATGGGCCACTCTCTAATACCTGTCAGGTGGTCCGGCTGGACCAGAGGGAGCAGCTATATTGAGAAAAACAAAAAAGACAAATAGCAAATTATGCTTTTAGCAAATAAAATGTTTTTAATAACAGTGTGGCACAGTAGTAGTACATTGCTCGTGCCACTAGGGCCTTTGAAATTTATTTTATATGATGATTAGGATTAGGAAAATCATTCACAAGGCCAACTTAATGTTTTCGTTTACCCACATATGTTTCCAACATAAAAAAGCAGTGACTGTGTGGCAGAAAACTAACAGGCAGAAGGCAGAGAATAACATCACACAATTAAAAAACAATGATTAGATTATTTTTTGCTTCTAAAGGCTTTTCAAGTAACTATAATAAACAGAGTGATACACTTTGAGTTTCAAAATAAATGACTTCTCCTTGATGAGTACGGCATTATGCACTATCTTTAAGTTGTGTGTGGTGCTAAAATAATGATCCCCTGCTCATTGCTAGCCAGATACTTTGCTGGTTTGCTACTGGCTGCAGCTGTAGTTGACAAATATCTAGTTCCAATTGCCCTGCTCTTCGCTAAATGCATTTCTCTTTCGACCCTGTCTCCAAAGGGGACGATGAACAAGATAAGATAATAAATAAGATACTACATCAGTCAAATACCTCATGTATGAAATGTGGATATTAATATGTTATCCTGTCTGCCGCAAGTAGATGTTGAGGAAAATGAAAATACTGGACTGCACTACAGATAAAAGAACAGATTATCTAGATTTTCATTGCCACATTCGTCGCTGCATATCCCATATGCCGAATTTGATATAAAATCATGCACTTACTCCCACTTTACTCTCTGGCCTCACCCACCACCACGTTTTTCAATAAATGTATGTGCTGGGCAAGAACCAAGGAAAGGATACTTGATTTTCTCTACTACAGGGTGTAGGGTAGAGGGATTAGACAGGTGGGGTAGAACTTTTTTAATATATAATAGAGGGACCACTGCACTTATCATTGATTCATCATCGTTTGCTTATTCACTTATGGTTCAATTCAAAAGAGAAAGATCTGAACAAGTGTAAATTAATCTCTAATGGGAAACCATGATATATGTTCTAGAATCACTTCACATGGGTATTGCATGATTAAATGGGACACATGCCAAGAATGGCTCACCCCCTTTACTCATACACCATTTCCTTCCTTTTAAGTTGCCTTCTGTACTTTCATGTCTCCCTTTAGCCATCAAAGTGCATTATGTGAGCTTTTGCTGCATTTGCAGATAGAAGTGTCCTTAATAACTCAACCACCGCTGTGGCTGGTAAAGCTCGGGGATTTCACCTCACAGTCATTTTTGATGACTGTGATGAGCAACGCCATGGCAATAGCTAGTGAGCATAGTAATTGCAAGAAATATGTGACTTACCAATGACCGTCACTGCTGCCGTTTCTCCCTCTGCAAGAACCGAGACATTGCCATCTCCTACTGCAGCGGTACTGGAGCCAGCATGACTGATGTTCTGTGTGACTAGAATATAAAATATTACACATAATTTAGATCCCAGATACGCAACCCCAAATACAACAGCAATGCAGCACTACAGCTCAGTTTGAACTTATCTTCCAAATATCGCTCTGGGCATTTGATTGGCTTGTTCACAAAGTTAGACAAGCCAGGCATGGAATAATGCTCAATGAAAAACCTAAGGTGTTGGTTAAAAAATGCACTGTGAGTGGGACCTCATACTTTTTTTCAGCCTTGCTACACTGTCATTAGAAACTGGTGATGTACTGTAACAATAAAAGAACGGGACTGCAGGACACAACACTGAGGGGGGAGTGTGGTCCATGATGACCATGGCCACAGTCTTGTGAGCTGAACTGTTCTAGAGCTAGGCATAAGAACGAATAAGCAAGCCTTCTGAACAAACATACATGGTAATTTTTTTAATTTAAAATACTAGCTTACATGGGCCTGCTATCTGAATCTTCACAAATCATGATAGATAGCACCAACAAGCCAATAGACAAAATATACCCCAAGATTCTACAGTCAGTTCTACCCTAAGAAGTCCACAACTTTCATAAAAGGACTTACTGGAATCTGCAGAGCTCTCTGCAGCAGCACTGCAGGTTGGCACTGGCGGACCAGCTTGCCCCCGACTCTCCGAATCATCCCTCTTCTTCTCATTGGGTGCTGATGAAAGAAATAAAGAAGATAAATAAAAATAGGTTAGTGATTCTGATGATAATCTCCACAAAATGTTTTATGAAAAGCAAACGCAGTCGCTAAAAGAGATCACTTATAGTACTACTAGTTTCTTTCGAATCGAGTCTATCCATTGTCGTTAAATCCATATTAAAAATTTCATTAACAAAAACGGTTCACAGACAAAATATTTGTTAAAAATATAGAAGTAAAAAATATCTATGCAAAAATATAGAATGAAAAAATATCCACTCCCTATACTTAAACAGGTAAACAGGTAGGTACAAAAATATCTAGAAAAAAATATTGATGTCAAAATGTTGAATGTTTTATATATATATATATTCACTGAAAAAACCATAGGTTATAGACCATATATAGTTAGGAATTAGCATTTAAAAAACCTTATTTTACTCACACAAAACCATTGAAATTCCATATATAGTTAGTTGCACTAACTATATATCGCGCACCCGCAATCCACTGCTGATGATGTCACATATTACATCATTCATGACATGGTCAGTGACATCACTGATGACATCACTGATGACATCTCAAATGACATCACTGATGACATCACTGATGACATCTCAAATGACATCACTGATGACAACATCCAGTGATTATGTGTTTCTGTAAAGTTTAAATATGTTTTACATATTGAAGAATGAGTGGATGTATAAGTGTCTGAATGAAGGTTTTAGTAGGTGCGTGATTGACTGTATGAGTGAGTGATTAAATGCGTCTTACTAAATGCACGGGTTAGTGACTAAACTGTCTGAAAGTGTGCATCAGCATGTCTGTTGTTGTGCAAGCTGCTGCATGTGTTGATCAGTAGCTATATAAGTAGCTATATGGGTTATTGATTGGTTGCACAAGTATTTGTATGGGAGACTGAGTGTGTGTATGGCTGGCTGGGAGGTGTGTGACTCTGTGCAGATCAATGTGTACTTGTATCAGTGATTCTATAAGAGAGTAAGTATGTGTTAGTATATGTTTTAAAATGTAAGGTACTCTATGTTTAACTGTGTAGATTAGAAAATGGAACTGTGATTGATTCTTTACAGGACTGACTAGGTGTGTGAGTAACTCCATGGATGAGTGGCAGAGTGTGAGTGTCTGTATAGGTGTATGAGTGCATATGATAGTGTTGTAAAGATGAGTGATTGTATGTATGAATGATTGTATGGGTGAATGAGTGAATGTGTGTGTAGACGTAGGAATCAGTGAGTGCGTATGTAGTAACTAGTATTGGTGTGTCAATGGTTTCAAAAATTATACTCTGTATTTAACACTGGGTGTAACAGAGGTTATATTAAAGTGTGAGGAGATGCATTGTATTGTCACATTAATGATATCATCATTGATGTGACCATTGATGTCAAATGAGATATCATCAGTGATGTCATTTGAGATGTCATCAGTGATGTCATCAGTGATGTCACTGACCATGTCATGAATGATGTAATATGTGACATCATCAGCAGTGGATTGCGGGTGCGCGATATATAGTTAGTGCAACTAACTATATATGGAATTTCAATGGTTTTGTGTGAGTAAAATAAGGTTTTTTAAATGCTAATTCCTAACTATATATGGTCTATAACCTATGGTTTTTTCAGTGAATTTTCAAGGTTTTGTAAATGCTAATTCCTAACTATATATGGTCTATAACCTATGGTTTTTTCAGTGAATTTCAATGGTTTTTTAATAGCAAATATCATAAGCTGTCGAATGTCAAGTACGTGGTAAGTAAAAACATTTTCGTGTTTATGCACACTGATCTGCTTTGAATGCTACCCCCCACCCCTCATTTCTATTAGGAGTACTCTCTCTTTGCAGATAGTGAAGGGTAGTTAACGCAGCCCTTTGCCCCCTTTGTAATCCGTCGTGCCTGCTTCTCTCTCCATTTGATTGATTGTTCTCTTTGGTTCATTCTCTATTTACAAACAAGCACAGAGTCAAAATACTCTGTTTAGTCTTTGCAGATAGCAAAAAACCGTGTAAAAAAACAAAAGGAATCGAGCAAAATCAGTAGGCCACTAATGGGATCTCTTTTTGACCTCGCTAAAATAGAAACATTAGGAACAACCTGTTGAAAATAGCAATGCGTATGTACATAAGCGGCGTTCATTTGTGTTCACAGTACCCCTTGTTGATTGTTTGAATCGAGCATTGAATTGTTCGAAGTTGGTTCTCTTAAGGATCTTCTCTGCCTGCAAACGAGGAAGAATAGGAATATTCTCTCTCCCTTTGCAGATAGTGAAGGGTAGGTAACGCAAGCCTTTAACACGTCGTACCTATTTCATTCCTCATTGATTGATTGATTGTCCGAACATTGACTGTTTCGGAATTAGTTCTTTTTGGAGGTATTCCCTGTTTGCAAATAAACGTAGGAAAATCTTTGCAAGTAGTGAAAGGGTACGTAATGCGGACCTTTCTCCCCCGTTGTAATCTGTCATGCCTATCTACTCCCCACTGATTGATGCACCTGTTTCACCCGGACCATTTACTAGACATACGTCATCTGGCCCGACCAGAGAGCACCCCTAGTGAAAAAGACATATGCAATAATAACGAAGTGATCACTGTATCCTGTTAACAGAAACTTTAGCATGAAACAACCTGGAAAGAAAAGAATAGGAAATCGAAAATCAGTAGGCCACTGATGAACATGAACTTTTATTAAACAACGAACAAAGAAACGATAACATAACGTAATGATAAAACCTATTAATGTCCTAGAAACAAGAAAACGTTAGAAATATGCCAGTGGTGAGAGACCAGAAAAACAGTAAGAGAAACCAAATCACCCCTCGCTGTCCCACCGCCTGCCACGCCCAAAAAATCGATAGACTAGGGAAAATGCAAGTCAGTAGAACATCCGCCCCCACTCTGGAAACTTCCAAGGTGGGGCAGGGTTCCGGCTACGCCCAGCCGGGAGCAGCCCATATAAAGCAGGTCCTGCTGCCACGCCTCGGCCAGGAGATCCTAACGTAGGGTGTAGCCGGAGGAGAGGCCGAGACCAGCGGGACCCGGCCAGGGGATTGCCTTTACAACGCTGAACAGTTGCAGGGGGGGGGGAATGTCTCCTCGACCCTCCCCTCTCTCTCCCAGTCCGGCCGCGGTGGCCCTTGAGAGTTGCAGGTAGTCCCGCCACATGCTCTTCCGGTCCGGCCACCAACGGTCGGGGGGCCGAGGCCGACGGGATCCGGCTGCAGCCAATAAACCAAGAAACCCGTTAATGGGGCCAGAGCCAGGGGCGTCCGGCCGACATCTACCGGAAGCCCGGCCCGAAGACGGACGGGACACTTCTTCTTTCTTGAAAAATGGCTGCGACAACACTGGGGGGGGGATGTCTTGCACATGCCTCCGACCCCCCCCCCCTCGTCCTCATCGCCTGGTCCGGCCATAACAAATCTCAAGCGAGACGCCGTGGGGTGCACTGGGAGGGAGAGACGGTGCGAACAGGCCTCTCCCGCCTCCCCAGGTGGAGGCTTCCCAGCTGCACCCTCAGCGCTCCAGGCGCCCGGAAAAGGGTTCTTCCACTGTGGCTATGCTGCAACGTCTCGCCCGGCAGGGTGGAGCCCGTCCGCTCATTTGACCCCGCGATCGCCAGTAGCTACCGAACTCTCAAAATGGCGGTCGACCTGGCAAGAGCGGGCCCAGCATAAAGAAATGGCCCGGTCACTGGTTGACTCCACCACCGTAGTCCTCCACGACCTTGAAGATTCTAGAGGAGCCGCGGGAGTCTCCGACCCCCGATGGGGAATGACTGCCATGATCACCCGTGGAGTGACGAAACTGTATCCGCGGGACGTCGGCGCCAGCCTCACTTTGAATTACTAGAATCCTGCAGACCTCACTTCCGGTGAAAGCACAGTGTGACCCGGTAGGAAAAATTGTTGCACCCCCTCCCCTTTTTGACTGATAGTTCAAACCACCGATCCTTTCCTTTGCCCTTTTAACGGAACTTTGGACTGCCTCCCCCTCTTTTACATTTTCTAGAGAAAACAAAACATTAACCACTACAATAGCATAGCAGTTGACACCAGAACTGTTTTCAAATTGAAAACCAACAACATCTTCAACAGAATCCTTTTTGTTTCTGCTGTGACCCTGCTACAGCACAGGCATTGTCCCCAGCAGTAATTCTGCAATGCCGCTAAGAATAGCTGTGGTGCCTACTGGACTCACTCACCCCCGCGGCGCCCCACGCCGTTATTTGCTGGGCGGCAACTTGCTAGACATCACTTTCGTGCCATCTAGATTTCAGCGCGTTCTGCTGCCTTGGAACTATTCGCACAACAGACCGCTACTGACAACAATATTTCATTATTGGTGCTGTCAATTTCAATAAATCTATTGGATAATTCAAAAGAAATTGCCACGGTCTCTTCGTTGTTTAAATGTTTTTACTGTTTTTGTTTTGTTGTATATATTTATATGTTATTAAAGTTTTATATTCCTACTACTTTGTTGGAGTGCTATATATTTTTAATGTGACACATAATTGTAAAAACTTTGATGTACAAAGAGTCATTCCTGGAATCTTCCGCTTCAGGCTCTGTCCCCTCCCCAATCACAATACAGGATAGTTTTCAGATAGTAGGAACACGTGTGGTGTGACGGATCTCATCGGGTGTGGGCCTTGATCTACTATAACTCCTTTGAAGAGGGGTGATTCTTTACAGCTGGGGCCATAAACTACATCTGCAGGGCTAGCTGATAGCCTGGACAATCGGACACAGAGGAAGAGGAGTGTCAGAGGGTGCGGTAGTGAATAGGGCGAAAGGGAGGTGTCGGGCGGGCACAGTGTGATTCTCAGGGAAGAGCAGCGCAGATGGGGGGAGGTTTATTGCCCATGCATAAGACAGAGAGCGGGGGTGACCAGTGCCTGGGGAAGATGCTTGCGAGGGTGAGGAGCCATGCTACGAATCGACAGCGTGCAGAGAGTGGGTCTGGTCAAGACATCTAAAATGGCTGCCGTGCACGACAAAAGTGTGGCATTTCAAAAAAGGCAAGATGGCGCAGACAATGTTTTTCAACACTTCCTCATTTCCTTTGAATCGAACGTTAACAGACGTTGGGGCATATTACCAAAGTTAAGCGATATTTATCCCTAACGATGCTTACCAACGAATTTTTTACCGCTAAGCATCATCAGAAATTATCGAAGATAAACCTTGCTATTATCAAGGTTTATCACAAATGCGATAATAAACGGCCGCAATGCATGAATATCGCTAAAAACTCAGCGATATTCATACATTACCGAGCTAATGCTCTTAGCCATGTTATCCACCTCCCATTGGATAACATGGCTAAGAACTGCTCAGGGCAGGTGTTACTTTTTGGAGATATTCGCGCTTAGCGCGAATATCTCCAAAAGTTGGTAATAGGAGATAGATATCTTGCATGTTGTAATGCAAGTTATTGTGGTATATGGAACTCATACCATAATATCTCAGGAAAGCAGAAACTGATCCTTTTGGGACCGCCTAAAAAGGCCTAGGGGGTGAGGAGTACTCTACTTTGCCCCCTTTTCACGTTCCGAACTATTTTATTTTACTCTCTTCTGTAATTACACAAAATAGCAGCGATAAGATGCATCGGAGACACACAGTGAGAGAAAGGAGGCCGGAGATGAAGAAGAGATGTCAAATACACATTGGAGATAATATAGTGGCAGAAGGGAAGTAAATATGAGTAAACTTACCATGTAACATAAAAATGTTGCACTCTATACTATAAGTCTCATTTTATACTACAATCACTTCGCTACAACCTCATAAATTAAAAATAAAAATGAATAATGTCTCAAACAATTTTTGATTTCTAAATATACATTTATTCTTCAGAATTTTCTAAATTTGAAAGAACTAGTAACATGTCCTCATCAGCAATGTCCTCATGAAAAGTCTCCAATAATGATTCTTGTAACTCTATGGTCTCCAAACACTCGATAAATTCGCCATCAAGAGATTGATCAAAAAAATCATTCAAGTCATCTCCTCCTTCTGACAATATTTCATTATTGGTGCTGTCAATTTCAATCAATGTAGTGGAATCATTCAAGTCATCTCCTCGTGACAATATTTCATTATTGGTGCTCTCAATTTCAATCAATGTAGTGGAATCATTCAAGTCATCTCCTCCTTGTGACAATATTTCATTATTGGTGCTGTCCATTTCAATCAATCTAATGGAATCATACAAGTCATCTCCTCCTTGTGACAATATTTCATTATTGCTGCTCTCAATTTCAATCAACGTAGTGGAATCATTCAAGTCATCTCCTTGTGACAATATTTCATTCTTGGTGCTGTCCATTTCAATCAATCTAATGGAATCATACAAGTCATGTCCTCCTTGTGACAATATTTCATTATTGGTGCTCTCAATTTCAATCAATGTAGTGGACAATTCAAAAGAAATTGCCACGGTCTCTTCATTGTGAGCCATTTTATTTTGAAATTGCTTGCTGTAAATTGCAGAAAAAAATAATCACTTTCATTTATCGTTTTTAGTAATACATAATATAAAACTAACGTTATCAAGTATTTAGTATAACAGAAGGACTGCAAATAAATAACAGAAAACATTTTTCAAATTATCTTCAAGTGTACAACATAGTTCCCCTTACAAATTAACAACTCACCTTTTTAAAAGTAGGAAAAGTGTTAGTACTGTGTAAATCAAACACCAGAAATTCACCACCAAAAATTCCTCACAAATGTACCTCAGACAGTAGTATCACAAAATGGCTGTGGTTTCCTCTCATTTGACATATATACATAACCAATTAACTTTCATCACACACAAATACAAACCAAAGTAACATTTTAATTGGTTCTAAATTTCAACACTTTCAAATGTGTTTTCCCCATGCAATTTTCCATAGGACATTTACATACGTCTACAGCCTGAATGGCTGAACGGAATTACACCAAACTTGGCAAAATGGTACATCAAACCTAAGCGGTCAGGAAGGATCTACTATGCCCCCTTATGGTCATTTCCCCCTTCGCTTTGACCTCCTCTTGTCTCTCAATCCTACCGAGAGACAAGATGGCGGCCGCTACGGACTGTTTGGAATGTTGACAGACGCCGGAGAACCAATCAGCTTCGCAAAGCTCCGTAACGCGAAAAGTACGCGAAGCGGAGCGCTGTTACAGATATATATCTTTTTTTGAACGTTAATTTCTCAAAATCCACTGGAGCACATATATTGAGACCTAGCAAAGGCACATCGGGCTACCAGTCCCTAATATTTTACCAAGTTTCGTGCAAATCCATTCAGCCGTTCGATTATTATTATTATTTTTTTTTTTTGCCCCGCGGGGCCCTTTTAAAACCTCCACATCAAACCTAGGGGGTCAGCGAGGATCTACTATGCCCCCTTATGGTCATTTGCCCCTTCGCTTTGGCCTCCTCTTGTCTCTCGATCCTACCGAGAGACAAGATGGCGGCCGCTACGGACTGTTTGGAATGTTGACAGACGCCAGAGAACCAATCAGCTTCGCTTCACAAAGCTCCGTTGCGCGAAAAGTACGCGTCCTGGGCCGCTGCCCGGTCCGCTGTTACAGATATATATCTTTTTTTAAACGTTAATTTCTCAAAATCCACTGGAGCACATATATTGAAACCTACAAAAGGCACATCGGGCTACCAGTCCCTACAATTTTGCCAAGTTTCGTGCAAATCCATTCAGCCGTTCGGGCTAAAAGTGAGGCCAACCGCCCTATGGAAAACTCAATGTTAAAAACACGTTTTGGGACCCCCCTTTTTTCTCGGCCCCCCCTTGACGAACCCCCCCCAAATTTTCAAGGGCTGCTCAGAAACAAAATGTGCCATTTTCCTGAAAATTTCAGCCAATTCCGTCCACAAACGCCAAAGTTATTAGACATAGAATTTTCAAAAATCCCATAGAGAAAAAATCCTAACTATATATACCTACTGGCGACCGCCAGTAGGTAATATATATATATATATATATATATATATATATATATATATTTATATATATATTACCTACTGGCAGTCGCCAGTAGGTATATATAGTTAGGATTTTTTTGAATAGGAATTTCTGAAAATTCTATGTTGAATAACTTTGGCGTTGATGGACGCAATTGGCTGAAATTTTCAGGAAAATGGCACATTTTGTTTCTGAGCGTCCCCTAAAAGTTTGGGGGGCTTTCATCAAGCGGAGGCCGAGAAAAAATGAGGGTCCCAAAACGTGTTTTTAACATTGAGTTTTCCATAGGGCGGTTGGACTCACTTTTAGCTCGAACGGCTGAATGGATTTCTATGAAACTTGGCAAAATTGTAGAGACTGTTTGCCCGATGTGCCTTTGCTAGGTCTCAAGATATGTGCTCCAGTGGATTTTGAGAAATTAACGTTCCAAAAAATATATATATCTCTGACAGCGTCCCGGTTAGCGCCCCGGTTCGCGTACCAGACGCGTAACGGAACTTCGCGAGGAGAAGCAGATTGGCTCTCCGGTGACTGTCAACATTCTAAACAGTCCGCAGCGGCCGCCATCTTGTCTCTCGGTAGGATCGAGACAAGAGGTGGAAATAAACGAAGGGGGAAATGAATGAAAGGGGGCAAGGTAGACCCCTCCGGACCCCCTAGGATTGATGTGGGGGCTATTAAAGGGCCCCGCGGGGCAAAAAAATAAAATGAATTTTTTTTCGATTTTTCACGGTGGAAGCACTACTTGGTACGCGAACCGGGTAGCTCACCGGTAGCGTAACGGGAGTCCGCCATCTTGTGTTTCGGACGAATTTAGTCACAAGATGGAGGATAAACAATGTTGGGAATGGGTATAAGGGGGCACGGGAGACATCCTGACCCCCCTAGGTTTTCTGAGGGTGGCTGAGGAGGCCCATATATGTAAAAACAAAATTCGCACGGTTAGCGCCAAGTCCGCGCACCAGGTAGCGTTCCGGAAAGCGTAACAAGGGGAAAACCAAGGGAAATATTAAAATAATATTTTAGAGTGCTTTGAGGTAGGGTAGCTCTGAATAGAGCTGTTGTGTTGTGTGGGTGATGTAAGTACCAACATGTAGGTACCAATGAAGAGTCTAAAATTCAATGTACACCGTCTCCTCTGTAGATATTTTGTATGTTCTAATATGGGTTATTTAAATGTAAATGTGTGGAAAAGTACTTCATGCTTTAAAGCAATTGTATTTTTGAACTGATTGTTCTTTCCTCTTAGTCCTCTTTGTTATTTTTTTCCCCACACTCTTCTTCAGCATGATAGTTGATAAATTTGTTCCCTCCAAAAATCTATATACATAAAAAAATTATATTAAATACATATAAAATATATTTTTCCTTTAAAAGAAGAATACATTTTACAGCTTTTGATATTTGCTATTAAAAAACCATTGAAATTCACTGAAAAAACCACAGGTTATAGACCATATATAGTTAGGAATTAGCATTTACAAAACCTTATTTTACTCACACAAAACCATTGAAATTCGCATATATAGTTAGTTGCACTAACTATATATCGCGCACCCGCAATCCACTGCTGATCATGTCACATATTACATCATTCATGACATGGTCAGTGACATCACTGATGACATCACTGATGACATCTCAAATGACATCACTGATGACATCACTGATGACAACATCCAGTGACTGTATGTTTCTGTAAAGTTAAAATATATCTTACATATTGAAGAAGGAGTGGATGTATAAGTGTCTGGATGAAGGATTTAGTAGGTGCATGACTGACTGTATGAGTGAGTGATTAAATGTGTCCCACTGAGTGCATGGGTTAGTGACTAAACTGTCTTAATTTGTGCATCATTATGTCTGTTGTTCTGTAAACTGCTGCATGTGTTGATCAGTAGCTATATGAGTAACTATATGGGTTATTGATTGGTTGCCCAAGTATTTTTATGGGAGACTGAGTGAGTGTGTGGGTGGCTGGGAGGTGTATGACTCTGTGCATAGATGTGTGAGCAGTGTATTCACTAGATGTATGGGTTCAAAAGTGCATGTGGACACAGCTGTATGGGCGGTTGACTGTGTGCATGAGTGTATTGGTGAGTGAATGCATATCTCAGTGCTACATGTCAAAGTAAGTACATATGTAAAACACAGTACATGTGAGAGTTGACATATATAAATAACTGTGCATAAGAGCCAGTGAATGTGTGAGTGGCTGTATGGATCATTGTGAACTTGTATCAGGGATTGTATAAGAGAGTAAATATGTGTTAGTATATGTTTGAATAAGTAAGGTGTGTATAACTGTATAGTTGAGGAAATGGAGGTGTGATTGATTCTTTGCATGACTGACTAGGTGTGTGAGTAACTCCATGGATGAGTGACAGTCTGTGAGTGTCTGTTTACACTGAGTGTATCTAAGGTTATATTAGAGTCTGAAGAGGTTCATCGTATTATCACATGAATGATGTCAACAGTGATGAGATCAGTAATGTCAAATGAGATGTCATCAGTGATGTGATCAGTAATGTCAAATGAGATGTCATCAGTGATGTCATCAGTGATGTCATTTGAGATGTCATCAGTGATGTCATCAGTGATGTCATTTGAGATGTCATCAGTGATGTCATTTGAGATGTCATCAGTGATGTCATCAGTGATGTCACTGACCATGTCATGAATGATGTAATATGTGACATGATCAGCAGTGGATTGCGGGTGCGCGATATATAGTTAGTGCAACTAACTATATATGCGAATTTCAATGGTTTTGTGTGAGTAAAATAAGGATTTGTAAATGCTAATTCCTAACTATATATGATCTATAACCTATGGTTTTTTCAGTTAATATATATATATATATATATATATATATATATATATATATATATATATATATATATATATATATATATATATGAAACAAAGTTCTCACCCAGTTTGGAGAGATGAGGAGACGCACTCGGTACACAGGGTGCAGGCAGCAATTTTATTAGGCAGTATGAGGCACCTGACGTGTTTCGTTTTACTTAAAACTTTTTCAAAGGTCTTGCCTCAGTCCGTGAGAAATCAGGAATGGGCTACAGGTGTGATTTTTAACAGAAATGCCAGCCCTCTAGTGGACACCCTCATTGTGGTGGTTTGCTCGGCATCATGTTACCTTAAGTCCCACATATGTTGTTTAACTCGTGACTCTCATTTGACGCTTTTCAAAAGAGTTTTTCCTCAGTTTAGCAGAGTGCTGTGTGGATTGCAGTCAGAGTTGATTCCAGCGTTGCCCGTCCCCTCCATGAGCGGTTTACTCGGCATGCTGATTCTTGCAATTCTTCACTTGCTGTTTGCTGACTGGCTCTCTGCGCGGTGGTCGGTGAGGTCATCACTGTCTTGCCTGGAACATCCTCGTTTCAAGTTTCCAGGTCTGTGTAACTCCCTTGTTGCTTCCCAGACTTTTGTGGGACTGCGAGGGAACCATACCCGACTCCGGTGTCAGGCGGCAGCCTGTTTCCCCTTGACTTCGGTTTTGCAGAGATTGCAGTGTTGGTTCAGATCGGGGAAACTTCTTGGCGCTCTCACTGGTGGCGCGTATTCTCTGCGACAGAACCAGTCGCTATATATGAAACAAAGTTCTCACCCAGTTTGGAGAGATGAGGAGACGCACTCGGTACACAGGGTGCAGTCTGCAATTTTATTAGGCACTATGAGGCACCTGACGCGTTTCGTTTTACTTAAAACATTTTCAAAGGTCTTGCCTCAGTCCGTGATAAATCAGGAATGGGCTACAGGTGTGATTTTTAACAGAAATGCCAGCCCTCTAGTGGACACCCTCATTGTGGCGGTTTGCTTGGCATCATGGTACCTGAAGTCCCACATATGTTGTTTAACTCGTGACTCTCATTTGACGCTTTTCAAAAGAGTTTTTCTTCAGTTTAGCAGAGTGCCGTGTGGATTGCAGTCAGAGTTGATTCCAGCGTTGCCCGTCCCCTCCATGAGCGGTTGACTCGGCATGCTGATTCTTGCAATTCTTCACTTGCTGTTTGCTGTCTGGCTCTCTGCGCGGTGGTCGGTGAGGTCATCACTGTCTTGCCTGGAACATCCTCGTTTCAAGTTTCCAGGTCTGTGTAACTCCCTTGTTGCTTCCCAGACTTTTGTGGGACTGCGAGGGAACCATACCCGACTCCGGTGTCAGGCGGCAGCCTGTTTCCCCTTGACTTCGGTTTTGCCGAGATTGCAGTGTTGGTTCAGATCGGGAAACTTCTTGGCGCTCTCACTGGTGGTGCGTATTCTCTGCGACAGAACCAGTCGCTATATATGAAACAAAGTTCTCACCCAGTTTGGAGAGATGAGGAGACGCACTCGGTACACAGGGTGCAGGCAGCAATTTTATTAGGCAGTATGAGGCACCTGACGCGTTTAGTTTTACTTAAAACTTTTTCAAAGGTCTTGCCTCAGTCCGTGAGAAATCAGGAATGGGCTACAGTTGTGATTTTTAACAGAAATGCCAGCCCTCTAGTGGACACCCTCATTGTGGCGGTTTGCTCGGCATCATGGTACCTGAAGTCCCACATATGTTGTTTAACTCGTGACTCTCATTTGACGCTTTTCAAAAGAGTTTTTCCTCAGTTTAGCAGAGTGCCGTGTGGATTGCAGTCAGAGTTGATTCCAGCGTTGCCCGTCCCCTCCATGAGCGGTTGACTCGGCATGCTGATTCTTGCAATTCTTCACTTGCTGTTTGCTGACTGTCTCTCTGCGCGGTGGTCGGTGAGGTCATCACTGTCTCGCCTGGAACATCCTCGTTTCAAGTTTCCAGGTCTGTGTAACTCCCTTGTTGCTTCCCAGATTTTTGCGAGGGATATATATATATATATATAATATATATATATATATATATATATATATATATATATATATATATATATATATATATATATTCACAGAAAAAACCATAGGTTATAGACCATATATAGTTAGGAATTAGCATTTACAAAACCTTGAAAATTCACTGAAAAAACCATAGGTTATAGACCATATATAGTTAGGAATTAGCATTTAGAAAACCTTATTTTACTCACACAAAACCATTGAAATTCCATATATAGTTAGTTGCACTAACTATATATCGCGCACCCGCAATCCACTGCTGATGATGTCACATATTACATCATTCATGACATGGTCAGTGACATCACTGATGACATCACTGATGACATCTCAAATGACATCACTGATGACAACATCCAGTGACTGTATGTTTCTGTAAAGTTAAAATATGTCTTAGATATTGAAGAATGAGTGGATGTATAAGTGTCTGGATGAAGGATTTAGTAGGTGCGTGACTGACTGTATGAGTGAGTGATTAAATGTGTCTCACTGAATGCATGGGTTAGTGACTAAACTGTCTTAATTTGTGCATCATTATGTCTGTTGTGATGTAAACTGCTGCATGTGTTGATCATTAGCTATACGAGAGGCTATATGTGTTATTAATTGGTTGCCCAAGTATTTCTATGGGAGATTGAGTTTGTGTGGGGGTGGCTGGAAGGTGTGTGACTCTGTGCATAGATGTGTGAGCAGTTTATTCACTAGGTGTATGAGTTCAAGAGTGCATGTGGAAACAGCTACATGGGCAGTTGACTGTGTGCATGAGTGTATTGATGAGTGAATGGATATCTCAATGCTACATGTCATAGTAAGTACATATGTAAAACACAGTACATGTGAGAGTTGGCATATATAAATAACTGTGCATGAGAGCCACTGAGTGAGTGGTTGTATCGATCATTGTGAACTTGTATCAGGGATTGTATAAGAGAGTAAATATGTGTTAGTATATGTTTCAATAAGTAAGGTGTGTATAACTGTATAGTTGAAGAAATGGAGGTGAGATTGTTTCTTTGCATGACTGACTGGGTGTGTGAGTAACTCCATGGATGAGTGGCAGTGTGTGAGTGTCTGTATACACTGAGTGTATCTAAGGTTATATTAGAGTCTGAAGAGGTTTATCGTATTAGCACAAGAATGATGCCAAATGAGACGTCATCAGTGATGTCATCAGTGATGTCATTTGAGATGTCATCAGTGATGTCATCAGTGATGTCACTGACCATGTCATGAATGATGTAATATGTGACATCATCAGCAGTGGATTGCGGGTGCGCGATATATAGTTAGTGCAACTAACTATATATGGAATTTCAATGGTTTTGTGTGAGTAAAATAAGGTTTTCTAAATGCTAATTCCTAACTATATATGGTCTATAACCTATGGTTTTTTCAGTGAATTTTCAAGGTTTTGTAAATGCTAATTCCTAACTATATATGGTCTATAACCTATGGTTTTTTCTGTGAATTTCATTGGTTTTTTAACAGCTAATATCTGTAGCTGTAAAATGTATTCTTCTTTAAATCCAAAAATATATTTTATATGTTTATGAATAATTTTTTTTTTAAATATTTTTTTTTCTTCGTTCCCACTTCGCGAATCGGGAAGCTTCCCGTTAGCTGACCTTGATGCCGCGAAATAGACCGCGAGCCGGTAAACGTTTCTTTACCGCAAGTGCCGCGTTAGAAAACAACATCGTGACGCCTCCCGTCCGCATGACGTTTCACGTTGTCGCGTGATACGTCATATG
The DNA here is from genome assembly GCF_964261635.1 of Lissotriton helveticus. Taxonomy (NCBI): domain Eukaryota; kingdom Metazoa; phylum Chordata; class Amphibia; order Caudata; family Salamandridae; genus Lissotriton; species Lissotriton helveticus. Next base: position 1,620,855,743 of record NC_136061.1, read on the forward strand.
ACGTGCTATGTTAGCGAACTGGTACGCGAAGCGAGTCGCAAAGCGCAGGTTTCTGGAAGCAAACCGGGAGGCCCTGCAAAGCGCTTAACGTAAACACAGCAAGTCATGTGACTTGGTAATAACACTTTTCATTGGTTCATTTCACTTTTGGTTTCCTAATGATGTAAGACTAGGTCATATAATCTAAAATGAACACTTTTGATTGGTTGAGAACTCTTGTTTTTCCCAAATGATGAAAATCCCTCCTTCTTTCCTCACTCTGACTTTCATCATTGTGAGAGAAAGACCCTTTGTGATCACTGAGCAATGGCTTCTTTAGTAGCTTCAGCTGGTGCTTCCCCACCACCTCCACCACATCCAAGGAAGAGTGGACCACCTGCTCAAGTTCTAATTCAACAAGAAGAAGAAGAAGAGGAACAGGAGGACGAGCACGAAGAGAGGCAGTTTTTGCCTGAGCAGCCCAGGACGTCTCACCGGAAAGAAAACTTCATTTGGCAATTTTTTAAAATTCCCAAAGGTCAGAAAAAAGTAAATGCAAGATACGTAACTTGCCTTATATGTCAAGATAGACTGTCCAGAGGGACCGACAAAAAATACAGTTTCGGAAACTACACAATGCATCGCCATATGACTAGGTGGCATCCTAACAACTACAGTGCTGCACAGTTTCGGAACGACCTAGATAATCTCCCTATTATGGCCAGAAGATCTGTTGTACCGGAAGTAACGGGACCAGAGGGCAGGGAGATGGTGCCAAATATACAAATGAGATTTGGTGATGTAAAACACATCTGCGCATTTTGCGATGGATTCATTTCCTACGGAGAAAAAAGCATCACTCTGATCAACAGAGCTATTGACTATCATATGCAAGTTTGTCCGAAACGCCCAAAATAATAAATACTTCTTTTTTTTGTTTTGTTGCTCCTGTTGAGCCCTTTACAATGAATCGTTTTCATTGCCCCCTCCAAGAAAAACCCCAAAAAATATAAAACTGTTCCGAAAAATTCAAAAACAGTAAAAAAATGTTCAGAAAAATAAAAAAAAAAGTTCTTTTCAGAACTACCTCCCCGTTATTAAAAAATTGGTACAATATTTGGAATTGTGCCAACCTCTATTTCTCTTAGTTCGCTTCCTAGTTCGCTCGCTGGTACGCGAACCGGAAGCGAACCAAAAACAGTAAGTATAAGGGAAGGAAACAGACACTTATGTTAAAAGAAACACAGCTATAAGGGAGTAAACTAGAGATACCATTACCCGTAATCCACTGCTGATGATGTCACATATTACATCATTCATGACATGCTCAGTGACATCATCAGCAGAGGATTGCGGGTTTTTTGGCAACATGCCTTATCCACGGTTTAATAACGCTGCCTTTTGCTTTATATAAGTTTTCAAATTGTATGAAATATATACCAATAGGTCGTTATGAACCTTTAGGTAGTGCTTTTCTTCATGAGGTCTGGTCGCTTCCATACACATACAGATGTTTCAAAGATGATCAAGAAGTTTATCTGAATGGAGAGGAATGCACTGAGACGCCAGATCATTCACTAATGTGTAGGCACATACAGTTACACGGTTCATGCAACAAACACCGACCAAATATGGCTTGCCTGTTGCAAGGCACGCCAGTTCCTGCTATCATCCCCACGTTCAAGTTGTTGGAAAATGGTAGTTATTTGATGCTCAATAATGAAGATTGTTCTGAGTTAATTAAAAGTATTCCTTTTATCGTAACAGTAAGTGAACGGGTTATTTGCTGCAGAAATGTTCTATTTCCTCCCACACATGAACATAGGGAGTTTTCAATCTGGCCACAAATACCAACCTTGGGACACGTTTCAACGGCATGGCAAGAATAAGAGCTCTTTTGTCTCAGAGAGAGGTGGCCTTGAGTTCGGCCCGTGAAACTTTCGTACTTCACATAGCGAACACCCATACAGAGGTGCACACCCTTTTCAATTAAGATTTGCCTTTCAATTTCAGCAACATGTTTCTGACTATCTTTAACGCATCCTCCACAAAGTCCCTGGCACACTTTTTTAAAGTTGTTACCAGTGGTCTCGTGACTTCATTTGAGAAAATCTTTGGAGTCATCCCTGCTTCCTTTCATTGTATTTTCTGCACTCTGGTTCGTAGATTGGCATTTTTACTTGCATTACCAGCGGACGCTCTTGTGCTTTTTTACATTTTTAAATATGGATGTCCCTCCTATGCAACCTCCGACCCTGCAGCTGCTGACACTGTTCCGCAATCGCATGCTAGAATATTATGGCACAATGCCGTTGGCGATATTAAGCACGGCATATGGATTATCTTTTCGGTTCTCCTACTTCACCTGTGTCCAGCCTGTATTTCACTGCCTGACCTGTGATTTCGATTGGGCCATTGATTTGTGTCTCTGCGGACCGGTTTCTCCTGACGTCGACTTTAATCAGCTGATGACTCCTATCATTACTCACGAGTTGGTTTGTCCTGGCGAAAGGATTATGGCTGTGGCATTGATGCATGGACTACTTGGTCCCTGGAATTTACTGGCGGCAGCACAGTCTTTCTTGGAACAGAGCTTTCTTGAAAACCCACCGAGCTGTCCTCTGATGGTGATAGAGGATCCGGTGCTGGGAGAGCACGTATGTTCTTTTCCGCTTTTAAATTGGATGGCTGAACTGTTTTCGGATGAAGACGGTGACTTCCTATTGGAGGCTGTTGCAGCTTATTTTGCATACACAGTTATGTCATAGACCTTTTTCATGTTTGATATGCTGAGTACTAGCATTTCATTGACAATTCATTGACTTATTTGTCAAGTTTTTATTATTTACCTTGCCTATTGGCTTAAGACTCGATAAAGTACTTGGCTGTTTTATTTTTCTTTAGCATTAAATTTTCCTAGTTTTTAATGCTTTACCTTGCGGACCGTCCACATATAAACTTGCAATCTGCTCTCATGAGATGGCACTTCTATTATCTTATTCAGTTCGTTTCCGGATCATGAGGAGGTGTCATCTAGGTCCTGGATATCTTTACACCGTGTTAAGTTAGCATGGGCTCATTACCGGTTTAAACGCCATTTTTCCTTTTTTGCAACTTCTGCACACGACACTTAGTTGTTGCTTTAGCTTTCCACCTAGTAGTTCATCGTGGTTTACATGAGAATAATATGTTATTGGTCTACTATCTGCTTTACTTGTTAAACTATATCTGTACAGCGAGTGCTAAAGTTTCAAGAACAACACGATACAGAATTGTTATGAGGTCTGATCTCCACGACTTCATACTCATAACATAAGTGCAACTTCTGCCAATTCTGGGCATGAGGCGGGTTTTATATTGCTTTGCCGAACACACATACACAACAGTTGATGCGGTTCAGATGAAGAGAGAGCTGGTGTATGCTGATGTGATTCCTTCAAATCTAAGACACTAAAGTATGGGCACGCCCTAAACCAACACAAAGAGACCTTCTTAGCAAATAATATAATATGTGTATTAGGGAGGGTGAGATATAAGCAGCCGCGGGCCGTGGAGGGAGTTACGATGGGGCAGGGAGGCGGGGAGGGGGAGAAGCAGGGTGGAGCCCTCTCTACCTTGCCCCTCCCCCTCCCCGCCTCCCTGCCCCACCGTAACTCCCTCCACGGCCCGCGGCTGCTTATAAGTGTTGCTAACTCTTATTCATTTACAGCATGTTAACATACTGTCACCATTCGCTTTTTATGTACTAGTAACTATGCTGGTAATTTTGCTACTGATAATATGTGTACTTGTATTCTCCACCCTGCTTCTCCCCCTCCCCGCCTCCCTGCCTCACCGTAACTCCCTCCACGGCCCGCGGCTGCTTATAAGTGTTGCTAACTCTTATTCATTTACAGCATGTTAACATACTATCACCATTCACTTTTTATGTACTAGTAACTATGCTGGTAATTTTGCTACTGATAATATGTGTACTTTTATTATCTAAGGTACTACGCCTGAGAAGACGGCATTAGTAAATAAACATTTCAAATACACATCTGTTCTTCTTAACTCCATGTTCTGGTTTCTAAGAAATCTATAACGACCGACTGTTCATGAGTTCCACGTATCCTGAGGTACTATAAGTTCATATTCTGGATTGTCTAAACATTGAGAGTTTGTTATATCCAATGTGACACTGTACCTAGCTTGCTAAGGAGTTTTTGATTACTAACGTGAGTTTTGGGACACCCTAATTCGCCGAGGTTCCAATCCTCTGTCCACAGTTCTGTGTGAGAACAGAAACCCTGCGACAGGGGCACCCCCGACCCTTGCTGGAGCTTCATCACACTTGCGATACAACTCCAGCAATGCGCCACCTTTACGGCACAGATACATCACGCATCTGTGCTGTTTTTGCCCCATGATGCGCCGCATTGTAAATGCAGCACACCATAGGTGACGGAACAGCGGCACAAAATGACTAACACATCCCTGGTGATGCGCCAGTCATCATAAATGTATCCCTATGCTTCTTATCTTGTTAGAGATGAACCGCCATATGTATCATCAAAGTTATTTGCATTTCCTAAATAGCGAACTTTAAGGAATAAATAGCGATTCTTTACCATTCCTAGTTTGCGATGAGCTATTTGCTAATTAGCCGAATGTAGCCCAATGAAGCCCAATGTAGCCCAATGTAGCCCAAAGATGGCCGCCAGACACACAAAAAAACAAATGTAGCCCAAATATCAGCCAGATGTAGCCCAACTATAGCCCAGTGACAGAATGACCAATCAGCTTCGCAAACCTCCGTTACGCGAAGCGGAGCGCTGTTACAGATATATATCTTTTTTTGAACGTTAATTTCTCAAAATCCACTGGAGTACATATATTGAGACCTAGCAAAGGCACATCGGGCTACCAGTCCCTAATATTTTGCCAAGTTTCGTGCAAATCCATTCAGCCGTTCAATTATTATTATTATTTTTTTTTTTTGCCCCGCGGGGCCCTTTTAAAACCTCCACATCAAACCTAGGGGGTCAGCGAGGATCTACTATGCCCCCTTATAGTTATTTCCCCCTTTGTTTTGACCTCCTCTTGTCTCTCGATCCTACCGAGAGACAAGATGGCGGCCGCTACGGACTGTTTGGAATGTTGACAGACGCCGGAGAACCAATCAGCTTCGCTTCACAAAGCTCCGTTGCGCGAAAAGTCCGCGAACCAGTGCGCTGCCCGGTCCGCTGTTACAGATATATATCTTTTTTTAAACGTTAATTTCTCAAAATCCACTGGAGCACATATATTGAGACCTACAAAAGGCACATCGGGCTACCAGTCCCTACAATTTTGCCAAGTTTCGTGCAAATCCATTCAGCCGTTCGGGCTAAAAGTGAGGCCAACCGCCCTATGGAAAACTCAATGTTAAAAACACGTTTTGGGACCCCCCTTTTTTCTCGGCCCCCACTGGACGAACCCCCCCCACATTTTCAAGGGCTGCTCAGAAACAAAATGTGCCATTTTCCTGAAAATTTCAGCCAATTCCGTCCACAAACGCCAAAGTTATTAGACATAGAATTTTCAAAAAACCCATAGAGAAAAAATCCTAACTATATATACCTACTGGCGACCGCCAGTAGGTAATATATATATATATATATATATATATATATATATATGTAGTGCTTTTTGTTAAATGGTGTAATTCCGTTTAGTAGTTTCTGAGAAAATTGCAAGTAAAATCATAGCGATATCTAGAGACGGAGTTCAGCACGCGTACGGAAATCTGTTCAATTACGAGCGCGAGCTGCATGCTGATTGGCTGTGAACTGTCTGTCAACACTCAAAACCAGGAAGTGTTGGTGGCCATCTTGTGCCTCGCTAGAACCGAGTCACAAGAAAACAGTAAAACAAAGTTGAGAAATATGGGAAGGGGGTGGCTAGAGACATTCTGACCCTCTAGGCTTGCTCAGGGGGTCGTATATCGATGTTTAGGCTCAATTTTTTTATTTTTGAAAGAAAAATCACGGTGTACACGTATGGAAATACGTACAATTACGAGCAGGAGCTGGATGCTGATTGGCTGTCAATACCCCAAACCAGGAACTGTTGGCAGCCATCTTGTTTGTCGGGAGAGCAGAGTCACAAGAAAACCGTAAAAGAAAGTTGAGAAATAAGGAAAGGGGGCAGGGCAGAAACATTTTGACCCTATAGTGTTGGTCAGGGGGTGGTACATGGATCTTTAGGCTCAATTCTTTTTTTTTTTAAATAAAAAATGGTGGGGTACTCGTGCAGTACTTGTACGCAGTGGAAAAGGTGAAAACAAAGTAGAAGTTTGTTTTATTCATTAGGTCCCGGGGGGGCAAATTACGGGGACAATTTTTCTGCATAATGGGGGCTTGTAAGGTGCTCCGAGCACTGGGGAACGGCACTCCTCTGGTTTTATTTTGAAGTATGCGGGGGGGGGTTACGGTCCTACTCCCCGCAGTCTCGGTGAGCGGCACCCCTCGGGTCTTTTTAAAAAAAAATACATGTTTTGAGCTCTCTCTCTCTCCCTGTTCATGTCGCGGGGAACGCCACATTTCTGGGGCAGTGATATGTAAAATGACCTTCCAGCTCCGGGTACCTGCATTGTGTGGAGTTTTTTATTACTGTTGGGAGGGTGGACTTGATAATACGTCCTTGTAAATTCCCATAGAAGCATATGTTCTGGTGTTAACATGGGCTTCTAAGGCAAATAACAAGGCCGTATTATCAAGATCATTATCGCCGTTTTATCGGCAGTTTCCTGCCAATAAAACGGTGATAATTTCAACACCGGTCCTTGATAATATGCACCTAGGTTTATTGGTCAAAAAAAGAGCAATGGGCCATATTATCATCAAAAGGCGATACATTATTGTCGCTTTTATCTTCATGAAACTGCCGATAAAGTGGCGATAATGGGCTTGATAATATGCCCTTGTGAATAACCATAGCAGCCCTGGTTAACATCACAACTTGGGCTGCTATGGAAATTTACAAGGGCCTATTATGAAGCCCATTATCGCTGCTTTATCAGCAGTTACTGGCGATAAAAGCGGCGGTAATGTATCGCCTTTTGTTGATAATATGCCCCTTCATTTCTATGGTAGTATGTAAAACTTTCCTTTTTTTTGTGTAGCAGTTGTACTCTCTACGCATGCGCAGCCTCGTTTCGAAGTCGACGTTTTTTCTTTTTCTTCAAGTTCAACAAACAAGGCTTTCTTTATTTCAGGTATTAAATTTGGCGCTTTGTTTTCCCAGGTCGTGTGTGTCATCCGCTTTTGTACTTTTGTAATGTATTAATAATCGTATTTTATCTACATTTATTTGGAACGTAGTGTCGAGGCGCCAAAAGTTGATGAGGTACTCAGTTCACGGCCATTATAGTCATTTTTCACCGTTGTTTTTATTATATCTGTTACTTTCATTTTATCGTCCTCCTATTTTCTTTCTGACCGATGAGATTTCGAGGCACAGACACCACGGTGTTTGTCCTTAAACTCTGATGTTATCAGACTTGGTCACACGTATACCTAAAAACTAATTTGAAGGACGTAAGTCACAGCCATTACAAAGCGTGTTCGTCAACACAAAGACATTATTAAGATTATCGCCTCTTTTATCGGCAGGAAAATTGCCGATAAAGCGGTGAAACAGGGCTTGATAATAGGCCCTTGTGAATTCCCATAACAGCCCAAGTTAACACCAGAACCTGGGATGCTATGGGAATTTCCAAGGCCCTATTATCAAGCCCATTATCGCCGTTTTATTGGAGTTTTTCCTGCCAATAAAAGCAGAGATAATGTATCGCCTTTTGTTGATAATATGCCACTTCGTTTCGTGTCCTGCATCGCATTTTGCGATGCAGGGCGCAGGATACGAAATTCATTTTATTAAATTAATTGTTTACTTACCTGCAATCATCCACATTCCGCTGTTTATAACCCCCCATCCTGCCCCTCCCCCGCCCCACTTGCCTACCTCACCACAACTCCCTCCACAGGCCACGGCTGAGTCAGTTACTTGTACTTACCTTAAGCATAATAAATAATAAAAAAAAGTATATATTATAAAATTTTCACCTGTGGAAGATAGAAAAAAACACAGTTACTAGATATATTTGACAACAGAAAATAATTTGTAAAACATTTCATTTGCCTTTTTTGCTGTTCCCAGAATATATTGAATTTCACTACAAGCAGTGAGTTCAATAGTACTCATCACATAACAGCGGGCAAAAAAAAGACAATCCATAAGAATATCTTAAAAAAAAACAGTCAACATTCTCAATTACAATATAAAAAATAGAAATAAAACATATCTTAAATGTTATTTTCTAAATGCAATTTCTTACATAAATATAACGTATCTCAAACAATCATAAAATAACAATACATTCTGATTCATTTTCTTACACTGTAAATAATGTTACTTACAAATAGATGCTGACAAAAAACACAGCAAAAGTCCATAATGGTTTCGCACACTTTTCCTTACGGCCAAATAGTATGCATCAAGTCTTTTGTTTGGAAGTTGTTCAATAGTAATCCTGAACGTCCGCCTCCCAGCCTTCTGATCCAAAACCACCGACGTCATCTACGGGTCCCCCAAGACTCATCCATCAGTCCGACGCTGTTCAACATCTACATGGCCACCCTAACACAAGTAGCCCACCATCACAACTTCAACAACATCTCCTACACAAAGAACACCCAGCTCATCCTCTTTCTCACCAAGAAGCCACATACCACCAAAAGCAACCTCCACGACACAATGAAGGACGTCTCTAACTACATAAAGAGCAGCACTGTAAACACAAACTGGCAGAAGATGAAGATACTCATCCTCAGACCCACTCAATCAGCCTCAGACAACTCCTGCTACCTGACTACAGTGTGAAGAGTACCAACACCTACCAACCATGTGCACAACATATGATTCAACCTCAACTGCTCCCTCTCCATGTGTAAGCAAGTCTACACCGTGTCTCCGCACTGCTACAACACTCTCTACATGCTCCGCCACATTTACAAGTGGATCCTAACCAAAAGAAGAAGAACAGTGACACAGGCCCTCATCAGCAGCAGACTACACTGTGGTAAAACACTCTACACATGAATTCTAGCGAAACACCTACAACAACTACAACAAATCCAAAAGACCTCTACGTGACTGATCATCAATGTCCCCGGCTGCACCCACATCACCCACCACCTGATTCACCTACACTGCCTCAATATCAACAAAAGGATCACCTTCAAGCTCCCCACCCTCACTTACAAAATACTCTACAACACCAGACTAATGTACCTTAACAGCAGTAATCCTAAAGGGCAAATTTTGATCTTAAAATGTTGTCTTTAAAAATATTAGGTAAGAATATGGTAACTCTTTGGGCAAACGTTGCTTAAAAACTAATTGAGTATCATTACACTGCATCCAACCTTTCAGACATTTTAAATAAACAATGTAATGTCCAGATGTGGTAGAAGGTCCATCATGAAAAATAATAGCAACAGCTATAAAAGTTCTTCCTGATATTGAACATTGACCAGCTACAAATTTTTACTTAAAGTGTTCGATTGTGTTCCATCAGTTCTACAACGTTGCAGCATTAAAATAAGATACTGTCCATATCTTTGAATAAATAATGTTGATGACATTTCTGATTTACATTGGCTACACTCCATGTTTTGACTTGCTCCTCTAATTAGATTGTTAAAAGACACTGATTCACAGTCAGGTAAAGTCAAATATATGAATGTCTCAGTGTCTATGTCAATGCTACATGTAAACAAACAATTTCGACAGTCATGATGCCATTTAAAAGAAAGGCCAAAAAGGTTTTCAACATCTATACCTTCATCTTCCAGTACACCAAGCATAAACATTAAAAATTCCTGACAATCTTGCTGAATATTCTGTGTAAATTGACTAGAACCAGAACATATGTCCAAAACATTTCGAATATCAGAAACACTTTGTATTTTACTTTTATCATTAGTACATTTCTCATAAACAGAATTCAACAATGAACATAATCTTTTGTCCCGATTTGCTACAATTTGCTGTTGGAAACTTTGAAGAAAAAAAACATCATTAACAACTACATTAGCATAGCCGTTGACACCAGAACTTTTTTCAAACCGATAACCAACATTATCTTCAACACTGTCCTTTGTCTTTTTGCTTGGAGGCGCAACTTCATCTTGTTTTTTTTCTTTCTCTACAGTTTCAGAACAGATATTCTCAAATCTTCTTTTTCTACCTACCACACGCCTTTCAATCACTGGATATTGACCTAAATTGGGTGCATATTCTCTTCTTAACCTATTATACTCTTTCACACAGTTTGCATCTGCAGAAGCCTTTGTCTCATCAAAATCAATCAAGTACATTCCAGAGGAGGAGCTTGGCGGGCATCCGAGATGGCCGCGTGAGCACAGCGCTCCCCGGACCCCCGCCGCTCCCGGCTTAATATCCTGCTTTAATCCTGATTTTTTGCGAGGATTCATATAGAGGACGTTGGGCTGATCTAACTGGACTTTTCAGAAACTGATTTGGACATCGGGTGCTTGAATTATGTTCAATTGAACTTTTGGGCTCCGCCCTCGAAGTGCGCCCGGGACTGGGTGAGGTTCGGTGGCCGTCTTGGAGTTGAACAACAACGGCAGGGGGATTGGTCTTGTGGGTCCCCTTCTTAAGTTTCGGTTTCGTTTCTGCCTCAGACTGGGACATTGGTGAGAGGGTCGGGCCAGAGCTGCGGCCGGGACACGCGTAGGTTGTCTGGCCCTTGGCTGCACTGTTCCTTGAGTGGGCTGCCTTTATCCTAGTGATACCCCTCTTGTAGTCCTTTGGTCCCGGGGCCTCCATTTCTGGTGCCCGGTCCGTCGACCCTGGTGACTTTACTCGTGACGCATCTTCAAAATGTCGGGCAGAGGGGACCGAGAGACGCGCAAGACGAAGACACCTCTGCGCGGGGGTCCGGTTCAATCTAATGTTATGGATCGCTATACCCACTCTAAGGGGTCCCCCGGAGCTGCCCTGCCCGGTCCCATTGCGTCTGACCAAGTAGTGGATGCGTCGACGGAGCCCTCTTTGCAGGACATCATGGGCGCCATTTCTGGCATGAGGGAATCCATAGGCCAACAGTACGAAACCTTGGCCCACAAACTTGACACTGTGGCAATTGAGGTGAATTTGATTCGAGCCGATCTCTCCAAGACGAACGAAAAGGTGAAGTCGTTGGATATCAAATCATCCAGCCTCACGACGGACGTCTCTGATATTCAGACGGAGATTGGCAATCTCCGTAGGGTGAACGATTTCATGACCCGGCGCTTGGAGGATTTTGAGAACAGGGCACGTCGCTGTAATGTTCGCGTGGTTGGTGTGCCGGAGAATCCAGAACCCCACTCGGTTGATCTCCTGGTTGAAGACCTCATCCAGAACCACCTTTCTCCGTCTGGCCTTAGTAAATTTTTCACAGTGGAGCGCGCACATCGTGTTCCGGGGGGCCAGGGTAAGCCAGGCGCCCCGCCGAGACCTATTGTTGCAAAGCTTTTCCACTATAGGGATCGGGACGCTATCCTGCAGGCCTCGCGGGTGAAGGGCCCGGTGGCCTTTGAGAATGCCACGGTGAACTTTTATCCGGACTTTTCCCAACAGGTCCAGAAGCAGCGTATGGGATTTCGTGGTGCCAAGAAGCGTCTCAGGGACATGGGGATGCGTTACGCAATGCTCTTTCCGACCAGGCTGCGGGTGGAGTATAATGATCGAACTTTCTTCTTTGATCGGCCAGATGCTGTGAATGACTGGCTGGACTCCCTGCCTAATCGACCTCCTGAGACTGAGTCCGAAGCCCACCCGGGCGGTGCTGAAGGTGGTGTAGAGAGCTGAACGTTTCGTCTTTGACTGATGCCTTGTTTTGTATAACTTTTCCAGGGATGTAAGCCTATGTTCCTCTACCTCATGTGTGTTTTGATGTATGTTCTTTTTCTCGTCATTGGTTTGATCGGGGGGCGGGTGGGACGGAGCCTTTCCTCCTCCGGGGTCTTTGTGTAGAATAGGGGTTCTTGGGCGACAGGCACACTGCAGGTTGGGGTGGCTCTTTAGCTTTTTGCAGGGGTGCAGGGTGGGGGGTGTTTTCTTGTTACTTGGGGGGGGAGTGGTTGGGAAGTTCGTTGTTTGTGTGTTCTGTGTTCAAGGCGACTTTATTTTGTATTTGAATTGCTCTTTGTGGTCATGCTCATTAGTGGGGGGTTTGGGCTTTGTCGGGTGGGATGGGGGGTAGCGGGTTGAGATTTGTTTCGTGGAACGTTAACGGTCTGGGAGATCATATCAAACGAAGTGTGGTGTTGAAATGTATACGACGTTTATCTCCTGACATTGTTTTCCTGCAGGAGACTCATTTGATAGGCAATGTTTGTCATGCAATGAATAGGTGGGGCTATCGCCTCGTAGCACATTCGGGGTTTACCTCGGGTTCCAGGGGTGTGGGTATCCTTATTCGGGCTTCCCTCCCCCTGGCTACTGATGATGTTATTCAGGATGACCGGGGGCGGTTTGCTGTAGAATTTGTCCTTAGATTTGTACTTTCGACTATAGTATTTGCCACAACAATGGCTTTGGAATCGTAAGACTTTTTATCTTAAGTCCTTATCTTGTGTACTTTTGGGTACTTCACATGTAGCATATTCTTCAATGAAAGACAACACAGTATCATCTGAGTCTGTTCCAAATTTGGGAGCATCTTTGATCCATAATAGCATATGTATGTGAGGAGCACCTCTCGCTTGATACTCCTTTCTCCAAAAGAAATCCAGAACTTCTCCAAGAGGAGGATTTTTTTTATTGGTGATAAAAGACATCACAGCTTTGAATCTATGATTGAAATATCTGCATACATTAACAGGATCCAAAGAGCACAATTCTCCAGGTGTCTTGTATTCGATATTTGGTATATTTGGATTTGCCTCTCGAAGAAATTGAAGTAAATCATCCCAAGCATATTCAGCACAGCTTAGAGTAAGGAACCATGTAGGAGTTCCTAAGTTCCTTAGCATACATTTAAGTTCTCCATGACGACGGTACCAGTACTCATTAGTACCACGCTGACATGCCATCAGATTAATCAGCTGAGTTTCCAAAACATTATCTTTCTGCTGTACTTTATCCATAAATTCCTTTGCTGAAAGATTTCTTCAGTTCTGGACACATCCACTTTTTCAATTTGTCCAGATGCCAAGTCAGTATCTTCTTGTACATTTATTTCTTCTTCTCCCACATACACATTTTTTGTAATATTGATTATTTTTTACCAAATACAACGTTGCCTTTTTCATTTTCCTAACATCCACTAATTCTTGCCAGATTTTCTTACTCTGAGTAGGAACGCCATTAACAAGAATAACTAAAGGTTCATCCTCTACATTTTCTACACCAATAGTTTCAACATTTTTCTTTAAATCTAGAGGCAAATATACAACTCTTCCCTTTAATCCTCTTTGTAAATCAGAAGGAGGCAATGTTCCTGTCTTAGGCTCCATAAGAACAATAGCCTGAAATGGATGCACACATTGAATAAGAATAGACTCATAGGTATTTAAATCCATCAGTTCAGAAGGAATATTTACCAACTCAAGATACAAATAAGTTGCAAAATCCTTCCACTCATTATTATTTTCCTTTTCACTTTTTAAATACAGATCAACAGTCCTGGTCTGATTTTTATAATGAATTCGTCGACAACAGATACAAGAATAATTTGGCCTTTCACCTGAAATCACCTTAAACGGTATAATTTATTGCTAAAAATGTTCTACACTGCACTGTCCTACATTCTCTTCCACATTTTCTTGTATTAATCTCTCACTTTCTGCACTGTCTTCCTGAGGACCAAAGTAACTAATCTCAATTTCATCACAAACATTTGTTACATCTGATACAGATCCATGCAAAAGAGCACTGTTCAACTTTTTTAACATTAGTGCTGGACTTTTCGCGTAATACAATATTCTGACTAATTTCCTCATCTGAGTATGATTAACTGCTAACATCCTGAAATGGTGGAAAACACTTCGACATACTTTTTTAGAAACACAAGGTAGAGAATAACCTTGCAAACCAGTATTTTCTCTCACTCTGCAAGGGTCTAGTCCTTGTAACATCTTAATCTTTTGTTTAACACTTTTCTTGGTATAATTACGTAAGAAATTGCGTAAAAAATCAATAGATTCTTGGAGCACACTGCAAATACTAATACAATTTCAAGTGTACACTGGAGCTTTAGGACGTCTCCCTAAAACTTCACCAGCTAACACCTCTTCTGCATTTCTAGGAACAATTTTCTCTTTCTCAATAGGACAACCATTTCTAACCTCATAAGCACGACCAGTAGTGTCAACTGCATGCAACAAATCATTACTCTGAAGGTAACTTTCTTCATTTAAAAAAGGCTCAGAACTTGAACTATGTTTCCATTCACCCAAATAAAACTCACAAAAATTACTTCTGTTAATTAGTCTTCTCCACCTACTTTTGCCCTTCATTTCGTGGATTGGTTTATCTAGTGATCTAATTCTATTGATTACTAAAATAAACAGTTTTCTTTTCAATTCCAAAGCTTTCTCAACTACATTTTCTTCTTCTTATAAAATACAGTTTTTTTCCTATATACCTTAATTTATTTCATTAAATTTGATACCAATCTATTATAAAAAAAATTCCTAATTTCCATGAATTGCTTTTTCCTCCTTGTACTATACACAGTTTTGTCTCCACTTGATTTTCCATTATTTTTTTCTTTATTAGTAGTTTTTTTTTTCGTTGCTGATATACTAAAGACATTTTTCTTTTTCTGAACACTACTCTTAGTCTTTAATATTTTCCTCAAAAAAATGTTTCTGCTCTTACCGGGACTTTTTTTCTGTTTGTTAAGACATCTCTCTTCATGTAAATCTTTTTAGTGAGTTCTCTTCAAATACACACTTTTCTTTCGTTGCTTTCTCTTTTGGTACTTTGTTGGCATGATGCAGTATTTGTAGTATTGATAAACACAACCAATAATAAAAATATATATATAACATTACAACAAAAAATATATCAAATATTCTATTATATTACTTACAAGAACAGAGGGAGGAGTATGAGGACAAACCTCGGAGTATAAAAATAACAGGACTTACAATAAAAGGACAAGGAGTATTAAGCAAGGAAAATTTAATAAAAAATGAGAGTTTAAATAGACAGTATAATATAACGGAATATAGAGACTGCCGCGGACCGTGGAGGGAGTTGCGATGGGGCAGACAGGTGGGGCGGAGGAGGGGCAGGGTGAGGGGTGCTAAACAACGGTATCTGGGGGCATATTACCACCAAGTAGCGATATTTATTGCTAAATAGGGTTAGCTACAATTTTTTTTGCGCTGCCTATCGCTGGATATGTTAGCGGAGAAAACATGCTATTAGCAACGTTTTTCTCCATTGTGCTAAAATATCCAGCGATAGCGGCAAAATGCGTGAATATCGTTGAGAATACAGCGATATTTACGCATTAGAGACGAAATGGTCTTAGCCATATTATCCACCTGCAATTTGGATAACATGGCTAAGAACTGGTCTGGGCAGGTGTTAGTATTTGGAGATATTCGCGGTTAGCGCAAATATTTCCAAGGGTACACCTGCCTTGCTAATAGGCGATAGCGACGTTAGTGACTGCTTTCAGTCGCTAATTGGTTGGGTATGCCCAGTTTGCAGGTCATTAGCGATAAACATCGATGACATGCAAAGCGGGCTCCAAACTGCTCGCTATCGCCTAAAAGCTGTTCCTAACATCAGTTAGCGACAGGTTGCTAATAGGGCGATAGAATTATCGCCGCTTAGCGTCCGAAAACGGACGCTAAATCGGTGATAATTGCCTATCGTCCCCCTTGGTAACATGCCCCCTGGATCATTGCAGATAAGTAAACAATTAAATTAATAAAATGAATTGCGGGACATATCATCAACAAAAGGCGATAGATTATGGGCCACATTATCAATAAAGGACGATACATTATCGCCGCTTTTATCGACAGGAAACTGCCGGTTAAGCAGTGATAATGCTCTCGATAATATATCCTTGTGAATTCCCATAGAAACCCAGGTTATGGGGTTAACCTGGGCTTCTATGGAAATTCACAAGGATATATTATCCAGACCATTATCGCCGCTTTAGTGGCAGTTTCCTGCCAGTAAAAGCGGCGATAATGTATCGCCCTTTACTGATAATATGGCTCTGACTGGCATATTATTAAGGACCAGTGTTAAAATTATCGACGTTTTATGGACAGGAAACTGCCGATAAAAGGGCGAAAATGGGCTTGATAATAGGTTCCTGTAAATTGCTATAGAAGCCCAAGTTCTAGTGTTAACCTGGGCTGGTATGGGAATCCTCAAGAGCATATTATCAAGCTCATTATCGTCCTGCCGATAAAAACAACAATAATCCCTTAATGTACAGAGGCACAAAATGATATTAAAGAAAAAACATAACAGCATGCATTGTAGCAAAACACATTTACTACTATAAAAAGTTTAACAACAGATGCATATAGGAGAATATTATCAATACAGGCGATAACATTATCAACACTTTATCGGCAGTTTCCTGCAGATAAAGTGACGATAATTGTATCGCCGAGTCTTGATAATATACCCCATAATTTGTTAATGTACAAAGATACACCGCACACACGCACTCCCATACAACTTTTCAACTCACCTTTCAAATTGAATTCTAGATAACAAGAATACCACTCACACAGTGGATATTCTTCTACAAAATCTCTGGAGTTCAGTGTTTGCAGCACAGCCGTCAAGTTGAACATTTTCCCTCTCATTTTATGCATACATACATATAAATAACCAATTAAAATCCTGTACACATTAATTCAAAAGAAAACACACATTTCTATTGGTTTAACAATCCAAAGTTTCGAACTAATAAAACTTTAAACTCTTCCCCCGTTCCAGAATCTGCCAGTTACCATAGAAACACTTCAGGGAACCCCTAACTCAGCAAACAGGTGAAAAGTTCATCATACATTGTTCCAAATTAAAACAGCAAGTGTGCTTGACTGGAGAATATACCAGCTTATCTTATGTAACGTTCTTTTTTATCACATTTTCTTAACCAATAAAAATAAGGCTTTTAAAAAACAGAAACATGGAACCTAGTTTTCTGTAAAATGTTGTCAAACAACCAATCATTTCTTTTCTTTTTTTGAAGCTGCATGTTGTCCACCATTCTAGAAAAAACATACTTTTGAAACTAGCATTTCATTTACAGATGCCATCAGAGGGCATCCAGACCTCTCTTCAAAATGCTTACAGTGTGGATTGTGGGACACAGTTATATTTTCTGGAGTCAAAGGTACGCACAACAGAAAAGAATTCACAAGGACCTATGTTTACCAAATGTAGACATTAAATGGATTGGACAGAGAGGATTAAAGTTGTACCAATTGATGCCATTGGTGAAATCCTTTATGCATCTCAAACACCCTGAGCTCATAATTGTGCACTGTGGTGGCAATGACCTAGGCACTTTGACTGGGGTAGCTCGGGAAATGCTCATGAAGGACACTTTTGCCCAATTGATGACACTGTTCCCCAAAACTTTCTTTGTATATTCTAATGTATGCCAAAGGCAGAGATGGAAGTGGTCCAGCCATTATTGTCCACAGTTTGAAAAAGCTAGGAAACATGTGAATAAATCTGTTTCTGCCTTTTTCCGAGACTACCGAATGGGGTCCATTTACAACAATAATCTGCGTTTCAATATGCATGGCATCTATAGGAGAGATGGTGTACATTTTACAGATGAGGGGAACAGAGTGTTCCTTATAAACTTAAGACTCTGCATCGGTACTTACTTTTGGGTACTAAAATCTCGTAATAAAGACAACGGCGCTTTTTAGAGCCACACAACACATAAACAAATACACTTCATAAATTTCTGAAATTATTTTTAGTCTTCTTGCTTACGTACGCTTACGTGACGGCTTGCAACATTACAGCTGTACACCGTCCATACGTGGTTGGTACCCGTACAATATATCTACCACCCCCTGAGCAAAACTATAGGTTCAGAATGTTTCTATCCTGCCCCCTTTCCTTATTTGTCAACTTTGTTTTACTGTTTCCTTGTGACTTGGCTGCCGTGACAAATAAGATGGCTTGCAACACTTCCTGGTTTGGAGTATTGACAGCCAATCAGCAGGCAGCTCCTGCTCATAATTGTACATATTTCTGTAGGCGTACACTGCGATTTTTCTTTAAAAAAAAAAAAGAGCCTAAAGATGCATGTACGACCCCCTAACCACGCGTGATCATCACCACGAAGCCATTAGCATGCATTTCGGGTCATATTATCAACAAAATGAGATGGATTATCACCGCTTTATCTGCACTTTCCTGCTGATAAAAGTGGGGATAATGTGTCGCCTTTTGTTGAAATCGCATTTTGTTGATAATATGGCCAGATATTTGTTTTATTAAAGTAATTGTTTAGTTACCTGCAATCATGCAGATTCCGTTGTTTATCACCCCTCACCCTGCCCCTCCCACGCCCGCCCTGCCTGCCCCATCGCAAGTCCCTGCACGGGACGCGGCTGAGACGCGGTTGCGATCTAGTCATTTACCACAGAGTTGTGGGGAATCCTTGGTGAGGTGCGCGCTCACTAACGTGTGCGCACTTCACCGAAGACGTTTCGGATTTCAGACACGTTTTTAGTTGCTCTTTAGACATTCGTGAAGAAAAAGTGGAAATATTTCTGTGAGAGTTAAAGGACGTTGTTTGAGTGAGTTGTTTGAGTCAGTAAGTAAACTTACCTGACATAATAGACAATATTGAATGTACTCAGTCGATGTATTTTATCTAACTTAAAAGCAGAAACGATAAAATTCGTGTTAAGCAAGGTCTTAAGGGAAAAGAACACATTGAGTTAGGAATAGTAGAAGGAACATTAATGAAAAACACAAGAGATTGAAGGATTGACAGAATAGATAACAAGCAACTGCATAAAGAAAAGTCAGTAGAAGAACAGAAGGAAATTAATAATATACAAATTAGACAATAAACTGAGAGGCCTAGGTTAATGAATGTTAGGTAATTATAGGTTAAAAGCAGTGAGAAAAATAAAGAACCGTAAGCTACAAGGTTGCAGACAAATACTAGAGGAGAGGCTAGTTCGAAATTGGAAGGGGTAGGTAATTAGTAGGGTTAGACTAAGTTATAGATGAGGAATTGAGATAGAGTAAACACATGAAGGATTCAAAAAGTAGTGTGATAATGATGTCTAAATATACACAGACACACAGTGTTGTTCAGGACAATGAATAGTACATTTTTCATTATAGTAAAACACATTTACTATTTTGGAAAGGGTAAGGTGAATAGACATATTCTACATTTTTTAGTAGTGTATTTTTCTATAACAGCCTGAGTCTTTTCCTATAGTCATAAGGAGTGACTGATTTCAAAATTTAAGAAAAGCTAAGAACAGGATATACTTATAAGTAATTGTAGTTGTATAATTTTGCAAAGGACTAAAAGTCTACTAATGGAATGTTATTAGATAATGGTATTTATATAGTATTTATTGTAGGCCAAAATAGGTGAAAACGGTAGTTATGTATTATATAGTACGAAAAGTGATAAAATTTACTGTTTATATTTTTATACAAGGAGCAAGAACATAAAGGAAAAATTATGGAAAGAGAACAGCCTCATACTCAGGAGATTTTGGATATTACCTTGAGTGTAATTGAAGAACTAATCGTATCTCAACCCCGACAAGACCGAGTTGGTCTTGGTCGGTGGTGCCTCCAATCCTTGGAATTCAAATTTTTGGCCTTCTTGCTTTGGTTCCCCCCTTTGCCCTGTCAACTCAGCAAAAAGCCTAGGAGTCATTATTAGCAAGGACCTTTCCATGAAGCCCCAGATCAGCGCTGTGGTATCCTCTTGTTTTTTTCCATCTCCGAAAAATCCGTAAGATCTCCCGTTTTTTAACCACGGAGGCTCTGACCCTGGCTCTCCTGGCCCTGGTAGTCTCTAGGATTGACTACGCAAATTCACTTTATGTTGGCTTTCCTGCGTACCAGCTAAATCAATTACAGCTGGTACAGAACCAGGCCGCGAGACTAATCTTCCATCAGCCTAGACATCGTCATGTTCGCCCTTTGCTTAAAGCTCTTCACTGGCTCCCAGTGGCTAAACGCAGTGAATTCAAACTAGGCTGCATTATTTTTAAAGCCCTGGCCAGCCTTGGTCCGGTCTTCATCTCCTCCCTCCTCCACCACTACCTCCCTGGCCCTACTCACAATTCCCACTTTTAACCGCAAAAGACACGGTGGTCTCAGATTTTCTTTCCTCGCCCCCTCCTTCTGGAATGCACTTCCTTTAGAGCTGAGACTCACCACTTCCTACCCCTGTTTTAGATCCCTCCTGAAAACGCTACTGTTCCGCCAAGCTTATGGATAGTCACACTCTCTTCCTAATACCTACACTGCTGAATGTTTGTTCTCCCTATGCTCACAGCGCCATGAAACCGTTGGGTGTAAGTGCGCTTTAAAAGTATTTTTAACATAACATAACATCTGTCACAGGCAATGAGAGTGAAGAAGGGGAAATTAGTGCTGCAGACATGAATTGTGATTTTGAAGATGAAAGGTTTGATGCAGATTTCGTTGAAGTTTTAAATTATATTGAAATTTTAGAACACATTAAATCAGAACCTGCTGATGAGGAAATTGATCTGAATGACATATCTGATGAAATTGTATTGGAATGTCTGTTAAATTATGAGATGTTACAAGAATACATTTTTTGTTGAAAAATAATAAAGGTTTGAGCACTATCTACTAATGTATTTATTGTACTAAAAGTGAAGCAGTTATAGATTCAGTTATATATTCTTCAAATGTTTGTATTGATTTAAAATATGCAAAGTGGGTTTGAGGGTATCGATTGCTTAAAATCTGTATGGAGTATACATGCAGTCTTGTATGCAGGTGCAAACTTGTTTTTTATGCCATCAACTTCCCTGTCTGTATCCTTAGACTTCCACCAAACACACTGACACTGCTGTTTTAGTATTGTAGTGAGCCACTCAGCAGTATGTTCTTTTTGATTGTACGGTGGTAAAACTGAAGCTGTAATAAATTTAGTGAGGAACTTTATTTGCAGAAGTGTAATGATCCAGTCAGTATCTAGATAGTCCTGGATTGAAAGAGGACCTAGTGCATAGGATGTTTCAATCCTCTATGGACTGTGGATGCACTGTTCTATGCACCAGTAAACTTATGTTTTATACGTTCAATTCCAAAATGTGTATCCTAATACTTCCAGCAAACATTCTCACACTACTGTTTCAATATTGTAGTGAGCCATTCAGCAGTACGTGTTTATCTGTATACTGTGGTACAACTGAGGCTGTTATAAATTCAATCAGGTTCTTTCCTTGTCTTGTAATCATCCACCCACTATCTAAGTACTCATCGTTTAAAAAAGGCCTTAGGGCATAGACTGCTTCAAAACCCTTATAGACGATGTATGCAGTCTTCAATGTACTTGCAAATTTGTGTTTTATACGTACAATTTACTAGTTTGTATCGTTACACTTCCAGCAAACACTTTGTCACTGTTGTTTTAGTTTTGCAGTGACTCATTCATCGGTATGTAGTAATCCTATCACTACATTAAAACACGAATGGGCACATATACAATAACTGGCATATCCCCAGGAATATGTCAGTTATTGTGCTCCGTGACACTACCATCATGGATAAGCCGTATTTACAATGCGGTGTACTATGGGACAAAAATGGCACATATATGTGATGTATCTGTGCTGTAAAGGTGGTGCATTGTTTGAGTTATGTTGGAAGTGCAACGTATCTCTAGCAATGGTCTGGGGGCCCTATGCTCAGACTGCTGTGTCAATCCTTACACCTGCTTCAAGGTAGTGCAGGGTTTTGACACAAAATGAGTGCAAAAGTGACAAAGTGAAATCTTGTAGATTTTAGTGAGCCACTTTTAGGAGGAGTTCCTGCGCTGGAACGCCCCCCCTTACCCCCCTCATGTAGGAATGTCTCCTTCTGGTACAGGGATTTACAATGTGACGCACCTCCCACATACGTCACATTCTAAATACCACATACCATGGCGCATCATTTGCACCAAGAATCCACCCTAAAGGAGAAGTGTTCACACTGTGGTGTGGAGCACTTAGTGTTCTTTAAAATACCCCTCACACACCATGTTATATGTTCTGTATGTCTGGTATTTGTCTTCTTTTTTTACAGGGTAAAATCTTCAATGATTATTTTAAGCCCTCATACATTTTTTCCCTAGGTGATTGCACCTGTTAAAATTGTTTCTGTGAGGTTTACTAATGTTTCTTTCCTCCATTTTCCCAGATAAGGCAAATGGCATTTTTCAGAGACATACCGCTGTAGGTACATTGTAACCTATACTGCAGGCACATATATAGATATAATTTTCACTTTTGTAAATACATACCACTGTTTTTACATTTGGAACACGTGAGTAAGGTGGGGAAGTTGTGCACCCTGTCCTGAAGAAGGAGCTCAGCCTCCGAAACATGTTGATGCACACAAGAGGTTCTGTCCATAATTAAGGCAACATACCTCGCACTTCACTTCTTTTATTAGTACCAGCCCGGGGACCGAATTAAAGTTTTTTCTAGAGTTCCACGAGCCAGGGACTTTTTAAATCTCACCCATCCCACACTGCACTGTATAAATACCCTCACATGCACCATACATAGTCTACCACTGTAAGTGCTCCCGCGTAGTCGTAGGTCGTAGCACGCCGCATCCCGTAGAGGGGTGCGAAGACCCCAATGATGAAGCATGACACCAATGGTCCTTTTGGTGTGTGAGGGGTATTTTAAAGAACACTAAGTGCTCCACACCACAGTGCGAACACTTCTCCTTTAGGGTGGATTCTTGTTGTTTATGTAATCTGACTAGGGAGTACAAATCCATCAGTGAAACTCTCTTTCCCTCCCTCTGTTTTTTTCGCATCTTTTCCACCACCACTTTATCAGAAAAGTGATGCAACGGTGGTGTAAAAGAGGCACAAGGGTGTTGTAAATCTACCCCTAACAAACACTCACAAATTCACCCAGGCAGTTTCACTAGCAGTGCATTCTTTTTTAATTTACTTTTGTTATTATTTTACATTAAAAATATGAAATGTAACTTTAAAAATAAAATAAATATCAGTATTTATAATAAAAATGTAGGCAATTACTATAAAAAGAAAGAAATATAATAATTAGTATATTTCAGAATTATCATTTACAAAACCTTTGAAATTCACTGAAAAAAACATAGGTTTCACATATGTTATAGTTAGGAATTAGTATTTAAAAACCATAGAAATTCACTGAAAAAAACATAGGTTTCACCCATGTTATAGTTAGCTGGACACTTCTCTCATACGAAACCTTTAAAATTCCTCCGTTATAGTTAGCTCAGCTTACTATAACGTGCGCGCCCGCGATGCACTGCTGATGACGTCACATATTACATCACTCATGACATGGTAAGTGACATTACTCATGACATCACTGATGACATCTCAAATGACATCCCTGACTTCCTATATACAGTAATTTAACACAAGGAAGGAACCAAAGCTTGTGCCAGATACTTGAAAGGAAGAAACATATGTTACCTGGAACATACAACTATGATTCTATATATGATCATGTTTTGTCTTATGAATAATTTTTTCATTTTTAATGATGAGATCTATGTACAAACGTGTGGTACAGCGATGGTAACATGTTTCGCGCCCAGTATTGCGAATTTGTTTATGGGGGCGTGGGAGAATGACATCAGGGCCTGTAGCACTTTTCACAATGACTTTGCCAAAGTCAATGTATGGCAACGCTATATAGACAACATTTTTGTTGTCTGGAGAGGCACCAAAGAGTAAGCATTAGACTTTATATCCAGATTAAACCAGAATCAGATGAACATCGCTCTGACATGTAACATACGTGAAAAGGAAGTAGAATATCTGGATACCAAGGTACAGATTAGGAACAATTTACTTCACACTGTCCTCTACAACAAACGCACAGTGGGGAATACACTGCTACGCGGCCTGAGCAGCCACTCGGAGAATCTCAAATGGAGTATTCCTTATGGTGAGCTGCTCAGAACCAAAAGAAACTGCAGTACCGAAGCAGATTTTATCAAAGAACAGAACATTATGACACAGAGATTCTTGAAAGGGGATATCCAGGATGGGTAATCAAGAGAGTCACTGACAAAGTCAAATTGGTGAAACGTGAAGCCTTATTCAGTAACACCTTAACTACGCATGGGTAATCAAGAGAACACTGACATATCCCAGACCCGTATCATACTCAACTACAATGGCAATTCCAATCAAATTCGGAAATGCATAAATATAAACTTGAGTATCCTCAAAGGGGAACCAATCATTGGGGCTACACTACCTAACCGCCCTATTATAACTTACAAACGTGGTCGCAACCTGAAAGACACACTAGTACGAAATACCATTGGTATTAGGAGTCTTAACAGAGGGGTTAATCTCCATGGTTTCTATCCGTGTGGACATTGCAAAGCCTGTAAAAACAGCCATTTGGTTCAAAGAATACTGGAATCCCAGCACCAGTGAGAGAGAGAGAGAACTCTGTTTATTTAGACCATAGTCTTTAAACTCCAAGATCTTATAAATACATAAAACTATACAATACCAATCAATAACAAGAAAAAACACATTAACATTTAAAATCACACAGTTACTTTCCGGACAGCTTTGCTTAATACATCTGTAATAAAACCGTATCAACCATCGCCCCTAACAGCCTCTATATTTCCAATTTTATAGACTCAGTTAAAAAGTTAAAAACCTCATAAAACATAATGAAAAAAATGATAACATAGATCCTAAGATTAAAAGTTACTTTACCGACATCATTGTTTCTTAGCAGTGATAAATTAAAATCATTTGGTCTACAATTCCCTTTGGTCTTAAGCCTTTATCTACTGAGTGGAAGGGTTTGAAGATAAATGAATCATAGTCCTTGCTTAAGTTTTTCCCTAGCAAAACAGTTTACACCTCTCATATAATTTCCTAGTGCAATTGCGATATCCAGATTTTTCATTTCTATCAGTAATACAATGGCTTGAGCTTGTGACCTTATTCTGTATTTTACAAATAGTGGCCGTAAAAACAGTTTTCTCACCTCTAAAACCATAAGGCAACAGTATGTGCAGTACTTCACACTTGGTCCCAAGCCTGCATTTGCATAATCGATCAGGATATAGTATTTCTGCCTTTAGTTTCCCAACCATTAGCCATGGGTTAGTGCCAATTCGTATCTTCAAGATTTCGCATCTAAGTCCGTGGTTTGGCTGGGTTTCTAGATACGGGTACCAAGCATAGTTTTTTCCACGCTTTTATCATGCATCGGACCGATTTTTTCTTTCTCAAGTATTCTAGGTCCTGATTCGTTGATTGCTCCATACCTTGGGCCCTAAGTAAACTCATGGTAAAAGCTACATCTAAGAGATTCTGGTTTGCTCTCACCTTTAGACTCCCAGTTATCGCGTTTATTTTCCTTCTTGCTTCCTTTGCCCATTTTAGGCTGCTATGCCGGATTTCCTCACTACACCAATGTGAAACCTTCTATGCGCTCCCTTGGGACGGACGTTTCCAGAATCTTGCCAGGGCCATTTGGGCCTGACTATTCCATGCTATTGTTCCTGTCTCTAATCTAATTGCCTGTATCATGGCTGAATTAGGTAGGGACAATAGCATTTTTAGGGGCTTACCTTCCTCCCGATCCCACGCTCCTTCGCCACTTAACCCCTTCAGTGCTAATGACAAGGGTAACTCGTCATGGAGTTTCCATTGACTTCAATGGAAATTACATTGAGGGGCCAGAGGTGCCTTAGCATCCAAGTGGTTAAAGGGAGAACTTCCACCTCATACAATACTTGGGGCAGGATCATAGCTTCATAAGCGTTTAACGTTTGTTTATGTGACATGTGCCCATAGTCTTTATAAAAAAAATTCAGTCCACAGATGGAGGACGATGCTTTTGATTTTTGGGCTTCCAAGTGTGTACCCCATTTTAAGGAGCTTTCAAACCATAGGCCTAGGTATTTATATTCCTTTACAATTTCCAATTTTGTTTGACCTAGATACCAGCTAAAACTTTTGGACCTTTTACCAAAGCATAAAATCTTTGATTTGTCCACATTTACCACTAAACGTTTAGCCACACAGTAGTCTCTAAAAGCATTTAAATTTCTCTATAGCCCTAGCTCCGTCTGATCAATTATCACTAGGTTGTCCACATATAGCAGGCTTGCTACTTTCCTACCGCTCATTCTAGGGCTTGCGCTTCTTTCTACTTCAAGTGCTGCTGGTAGGTCTGCTTAAAAATTTTTAAAGAGGAGAGGGGCCAGGACGCAGCCGTGTCTTAGCCCATTTCCTATGGCTATTTTCTTTGTCAGTGCCCCTTGAGTGTCCCTAATTACTTGGGCCCAGTTTCCTTTGTGCAATTCTTTTAGAATTGCCATTAGGCCTACTGGGATATCATATTTGATCAAGCACTCCCATAAGCTCCTGCGGACCACCAAATCAAAGGCCGCCCGGAAGTCGACGAAGTAACAGTACATTTTCCCCTTTTGTTCTATCGACTTCCGGGCAAGTGCCCAAAGGGCATAGCAATGGTCTTCTGTGGAGTGCCCTTCTTTAAATCCCCCCTGTTCTACTGGAGCATTTGAATTCTGTTCTACCCAATTTTTTAGTTTGCCTAACACAATTTTTGCAAATATCTTCTCCCTAATATCTAACAGATTGATTAATCTGTAGTTTTTTGGGGTATGCATATCACCTTTCTTGTGTATGGGCCTTATTATTGCCCCTTTCCAGTTGTTGGGGAACCTCCCAGTATCTAAAATAACTCGTAAGATTTTGGCAAAAAATTCAGCCCACCAGTCTGTCTGGGTTTTAATTTTCAAGGCCGGGAGGTTATCTGGGCCCACTGCTCTTGTTAAATTCAGAATTTTTATCGGGCTTTTCACTTCAGGGACCGAAAAGTCGTGTTTTATATCTGCTACCAGACCGCCCCAATCTGGATGTTGATTCTCTTCTCGGTTTCTCCTGGGGCCATACAAGTCCTGCAAATATTCCTCCCAGGCTGCGTCTTCCACTACACAGTTCATTACTGACGTCTGGCTATCCGCTGCCGAATGAACTAGTTTCCAGAACTGGCGTAGGTTCCTTGACTCAATTGCCTCAAGTAATTTTAACCAACAGCCTTCTTTATATTCTCTTTTTGCCTTCCTAATTAACATTTTATATTCTCTTTTTAGAATCACGAGGGCATTTCCACTACCCTGCCCGCGCTTTATAAATTGGCGAGGTGCCATTCTCCTCACTTCTCTCTTCTTTTCCAGACATTGCTTTGTGAACCACCATCCTAGTATCTCCAACTTTGAATGGTTTGATTTGTCATTTATTTGACCTTTTCTCAATCCATCACTAAAGGTTTGGACCACTTCCTCAATTTTACCCACGTATCAATCTAAACCCTGGTCACTTACTGTGCCCAGGTCTATGTTCTGTTGTAACTTTACTAGCCTGGCCACATATTCTTTTGTTAACCTAGCTGTACACCGCCTGCGGTATTCCACCTGTTGTTTAATGACTTGGGTACAGGGGCTCAATTGTACATCAGGGAGCTCCAGAACTAGAATGTTATGGTCACTCCCTTCTCTATTTGAAATCCTGAACCCTTTAATTAGTTGGAAGCTCCAGGGGGTCGTAAAAATATAATCGATTGGACAGTTTTGGGCACCTAACTTAAACATTTTCTTAGTTGGGCAATCTAAGGAGGATCTTCCATTTAGGCAAAAGATGTTTTTAGTTCCCAAAAAGTTTCCCAACTGGATGTCATTAACAGTTGTTATACATTCTGGGAAAGTTGCTTGTGTTATATCGTAGGCCTCTAATATTTCTTGAAACCAGCAGTCTACTTTCTTGGGGTGTAATTTATTATTAAAATCTCCCATTAACATAATCAAATCCCTGCCATACTTTTCACAAATTGTATCCATATCTTCTTTAAAATATCCCATTTCTGCTGCATATTCCTCTGTGGAATCCCATTGCATATATACATTTATAAGCATTATCATTTTCATTTTTGCAAAATCAGATAGCATTATCCTACAAGCAAGCAGCCATTTACACTTTACAGTTATTTAAGTCACCTTCTTCACTATTTTAGTTGACACCAGAGTCATTATTCCCCCGACTGGGCGGCCAAATCTATGTTTCTTTGCTAATCGGTTTAGCTGGGAGAAGCCGTCGAATGTCGGGGTCTTGCCACGTAGCCAAGTCTCCTGGATACACATAATCTCTGTGTTTTCTCCTAATTCCTGTTTTTTTAGTTTGGCTCCATCTCCAAGGCCATTTATATTCCAGGAGGCTATTCTTATTCTATGTGGCGTACCCTTTACCTATTCAACATCATCTAGCCAGCCATCTTCCCCATGCCCTTCAGAGACTCTAGTTGAGGGACCTTCATGGCCTATATCCTTGCACCAGTTAGTTTCCCCACCAATTTTCCGCATTTGAATTATTTGCTACTTTTTTAATATTTTCCAGGGGGGCTCCTTCATCTTCTCTGGGTCACATATCCTTACCTGTCTCTTTCTTAATCTTGCATGAAACCTTAGGAAATGTTTTCCTTGCCACCCCTTCCACTTCTGATAGTACATCCTCTTCGGCTAATAGCCGTATTCCCTCTTTCTGTAGCTCACTTGCTGCTTTCTCAACCATACTTTTTACCAGATTCGAGTACATAATTACTCTGGTCACATCCTTCCCTTATTTATTTTGATTAAAACCCACTTGTCTTAGATCATTTGATCCTATATCTTTCAGATAATGGCATTTGGCAAACCCTTGCAGAAGTTGTGACCTATTTAGGGTCAACCGCTTTCCTAACTTCTTACCACCTTTCCTTAATGGGATTGGTTCAAAGTATAGCCAAATATTCTCACTCCCCTCTTTCTTTATCCCGTTTAGTGTCAGGTGTTTTGTCGTATTGGCCTTATTTATCTGAGTGTTAGGCCTGCTACCTCGCACCTCCCGGGTGATCCATGGTTGCAAACTTCCTTCATAGACACAACCTGGCTGTCACCCAGGCTCCTTGGGCTCTGATGTGATTTTATTCAGAGCATAATTCTTCTGTGGGCCAGAGATGTTATGTAAGTACGCATTTTTTTCCTGCTTTTTTAAGGTTTTCTTCTTTATTGTATTCATAGAAGGGTTTGGTAACTTTGATTCATACCCCTTTTCACCCATCACCTTCTCCCCCCTTGGGCCTTTCTCTATAATTTCACTCCCTTTCTTTTGTGATTTCCTTCCTACACACCTCACTCTATTTGTTTGTCCACATCTAGTCAACTCTCCTCTTCTTATTACCCTCATTGGCCACTTTGAGATATACACCTCAGGGCTTTCTTTGGGTGGTTCGGCAGTTTCCACCTGTACCTCTACCCGGGGCTGAGGGTCGGGGTCAGGGATTTGTCTTACCATAGATGGCATGTGGCATCTGATCCCCAGCAACTCCCCCTCTATTTTAGCTAAATACATTTTTTGAGTGTTTAAGATATCATTATTTGACAATGTCACTTCTAGAAGTTCTTGAAGGGTTCTTTGTAATATTAGCATTAGATCCAACATTGATATTGCGGAAATTTCCGAAAGTTCCCGGTTTGTATCAGGGGTTAAGTTTAGTTCCGTGCATTGTTCTAGATTGGCATTCCGAATTTCAGGTGGACATTTCTTTCCACTTCTTCTCTGGTTTACTTTACTATTCGATATACTTTCCTCTTCTCTCTCTGTGTCCTCTTTTAAGATTGGGCTATCCTGGGGACCTATCTCCGGGTCATAGGAGAAAAGACCTCGTGGTGAAGATGACAACCGTGGTGACGCTAATCCCCTGTGGTCCAGTAACAGCTGCAGAGACTGATTAGCCAGGGTTAGGGATTCAGTTGTATGTACTTCCAAGGATAGGGAGATATACCCATCCTCTTCCCTACCGAGACTCACATTTTGCAGTGCTGACTCAATTATCTCAATGTCTTGATCTTTTGCAGGTGGGAATACTTTTTTAAAATGTTTCCCCACAAATTCCTTTATTGATTTTGAGGCAAAGCTACCCTGGTTTTTATTTACAGCTGTGTTCCTTTTTGCTCCTTTCTTCCTTCCTTTCACAGGTGTCTGCTCTGGGCTCCCTCTGCTTTCTTCCAATATGCCCGATTTTTCTGGGTGTGCTGGATTTAATCTTGGCCTCAAATTATGTTCCAGGGTGTTTTTGACTTTCTTGGGGGCCATCTCTGGTGTTTTACTCAAGGGTTACCAGCTCCACGGATGCTAGATTAAACTTTGACCCTTTTAAGGGTTTTGGGTGATCTGCTACTGTTTACACAATGGGCCCAGACGGGCAATCACCAAATCTCTTTGGGGCTCCCTCTAGGGACGCCTGGCTCCAAAAACGCTGAGTTTAACCTACTACTTATGTGGGTTCAAGGAGATCGGCCGGTGTTTAATTAATGTCCCAGGTGGTCAATCTCAAAATCTCAATGAGGCTTTAATAGCGCCTCTCCGCTTCACCACTTACCTCTGTTGTGCATGCGAGACAAGCCGCTTCCGCGCCCAGGCCCGTGCCCCTGTCGCTCCAATTCACGGTGGGCTGTTACATTCGACACAATCAGCGCTTTTAAGCCGCTACCAGCCGGCTCGGCACACCGCTTTTGCTTCTCTCCTTCCGCTTCCCACTTTGTCCGTGTTGGCGTCGGCGCGGCACTCAACTGGTCCTGACGCTTGACGTATGGGCGTGGGGGCAGGACTACTGCTGGGTGTAGCGTCTGACGGGCCAGCCCCAACAGTATGAACAAAATAAATCAATTCTTGACCTGCACCAGTGCCTTTGTAATATATGTGTTAGTATGCCCATGTGACCTTAAGTACGTGGGCAGTACAATGCAAATGGCCAAGAAACGCATTCTCGAACACGCCTGCGCCATAAGCCAGAACGACAAAAAATACCCCATAGCCCGTCACTTTGAGGCATATCACTTTTCAGACCAAACCAAACTTTCAGTTTTCATTGTAGAACAGGTAAATCTGGATCAGAGGGGTGGCAACCGTATTTTGATACTCAGACAGAAATAATCCAGATATATAATAAACATGTGCACTCAATACCCCAAAGGGCACAATATGGATGCAGAGATGGCTATACATTTGCAAAATGAATGAACCAACTCAGTTACATCTTTTTCCCCTGTACCCGATTCTACAATGTCAGTGCCAGTACGTTGTTATGTCAGCATATGGGCACAATTATGGGCTTGCATACACAAGGGAGCAGCCAGCACACTTAGAGCAGGTCATTTCTGACATTGTTGTTTTTCAGGAAAATTTAGGACATGACGCACTGAGCACCATACTGTTTGTTCTAAACATTGAATACGCGTGACAGTGATTGAAATTCTTCTAATATAGATGTCTTAATTTCCTTTTTTTCTCTCTCTCACAGGAAGGCAGGGAGAGACGTTGTCTCAGACTTGAGGCACCTGTACCCTAAACCTTTCTCCGTGACTCATCTTCTATCTTCTCCTCATTGTGTTGAGTATATATTCTATGGAATGTTTATGGTTTTAAAATGTATTATCAAGTGCACATTCTTATATTGTTTATGATAATGAGATTGATATTTATGTTCGTCCTTTAAGATGGAGGGTACTACATGTTGCACACAGGCATGTACCACAGTATGCTCACCTAGGGTCATAAGGCACACATTAGCCGCAAATATTGACCCCTGCAGCACAGTAATTTAGAGTCACAAGGCACTAACCAGCCACAAGTCTAAGGCACTAACCAGCCGTATATGAAGACTCTTGTAATTGCACATACTCTAGGGTCACAAGGCACTAACCAGGCGCAATCCCAGGCCCATGCGTATTAATGCACTATTATTTCATTTGTATACATCGTGCAAGTGAGCATATCTGCAGTACACTATACTTTATATGAACTCTAAGACAGTCACTAATACTGTTTACACGCTTGCCCTCTCTTCCATCCAATGCACCGTTGAAGACATGCAAAACATTCCATGATGCGGGTAGACTGTCTTCCACCTAGCGCATATATACTAAGAGTCCCATGATGCACCCTAGAGGTCATTATATTTAACCAACACAACGTTTCTGCACATACAGCAGATACAACTCAACAACGAAACATAGCGCATTAGCCACTTGATCTCACTAGCGAATAGGCGCATATATGGTACAGTTGTTGATATATCGATTGTTATTATCATTGAATTCAATGTTAAATGCATTTTCACAGTCAAAGATGGCGCTTATGAGTGGGTGACGCTAGAGTCCACTTTCTATGCTGGTGACTGTATCAAGTTGGAAGTCTTTTTAAAGCACGAACTTTATTGACTCATGTGTGCTCTGTGGAGCGCGAAATGCGTCACAACTGGTTTATGCTGTTAATAAACCTCTCTATTTTGGCTTATAGAAATGGACCCTGTCGTCTTTGTATGGACCTGAGTGCTCACTGGAACTCATGTTTGCATTTACACACACACACGCACACACACACACACACACACATATATATATATATATATATATATATATATATATATATATATATATATATATATATATATATATATATATATATATATATATATATATATATGTATATATATATATATACATATATATATATATATATATATTCACTGAAAAAACCATAGGTTATAGACCATATATAGTTAGGAATTAGCATTTAGAAAACCTTATTTTACTCACGCAAAACCATTGAAATTCCATATATAGTTAGTTGCACTAACTATATATCGCGCACCCGCAATCAACTGCTGATGATGTCACATATTACATCATTCATGACATGGTCAGTGACATCACTGATGACATCACTGATGACATCATCTAGTGTCTGTGTGTTTTTGTAAAGTTTAAATACGTTTTACATATTGAAGAATGACTGGATGGATGGAAGACTGAGTGTGTGTGTGGCTGGCTGGGAGGTGTGTGACGGTGTGCATATCAATGTGTACTTGTATCAGTGATTGTATAAGAGAGTAAGTATGTGTTAGTATATGTGTGAAAAGTATGGTGTTCTGTGTTTAACTATAGATGAGGAAATCGAAGTGTGATTGATTCTTCACAGGACTGACTAGGTGTATGAGTGCATATGATAGTGTTCTAATAATAACTGACTGTATGTATGAGTAATTGTATGGGTGAATGAGTGAATGTGTGTGTAGACGTACGAATCAGTGAGTGCGTATGTAGTAACTGGTATTGGTGTGTCATGATGTCATCAGTGATGTCATTTGAGATGTCATCAGTGATGTCATTTCAGATGTCATTAGTGATGTCATCAGTGATGTCACTGAAGTATGGTGTTCTGTGTTTAACTGTATAGATGAAGAAATGGAAGTGTGATTGATTCTTTACAGGACTGACTTGGTGTGTGAGTAACTCCATGGATGAGTGGCAGTGTGTGACTGTCTGCATAGGTGTATGAGTGCATATGATAGTGTTGTAATAATGAGTGACTGTATGTATGAGTGATTGTATGGGTGAATGAGTGCATGTGTGTGTAGACGTAGGAATCAGTGAGTGCGTATGTAGTAACTGGTATTGGTGTGTCATGATGTCATCAGTGATGTCATTTGAGATGTCATCAGTGATGTCATCAGTGATGTCATTTGAGATGTCATCAGTGATGTCATCAGTGATGTCATTTGAGATGTCATCAGTGATGTCATCAGTGATGTCACTGACCATGTCATGAATGATGTAATATGTGACATCATCAGCAGTGGATTGTGGGTGCGCGATATATAGTTAGTGCAACTAACTATATATGGAATTTCAATGGTTTTGTGTGAGTAAAATAAGGTTTTCTAAATGCTAATTCCTAACTATATATGGTCTATAACCTATGGTTTTTTCAGTGAATTTTCAAGGTTTTGTAAATGCTAATTCCTAACTATATATGGTCTATAACCTATGGTTTTTTCAGTGAATTTCATTGGTTTTTTAACAGCTAATATCTGTAGCTGTAAAATGTATTCTTCTTTAAATCCAAAAATATATTTTATATGTTTATTAATAATTTATTTTTTTAATATTTTTTTTTCTTCGTTCCCGCTTCGCGAATCGGGAAGCTTCCCGTTAGCTGACCTTGATGCCGCGAAATAGACCGCGAGCCGGTAAACGTTTCTTTACCGCAACTGCCGCGTTAGAAAACAACATCGTGACGCCTCCCGTCCGCATGACGTTTCGCGTTGTCGCGTGATACGTCATATGACGTGCTACGTTAGCGAACTGGTACGCTTACCGAGTCGCAAAGCACAGGTTTCTGGAAGCAAACCGGGAGGCCCTGCAAAGCGCTTAACGTAAACACAGCAGGTCATGTGACTTGGTAATAACACTTTTCATTGGTTCATTTCACTTTTGGTTTCCTAATGATGTAAGACCAGGTCATATAATCTAAAATGAACACTTTTCATTGGTTGAGAACTATTGTTTTTCCCAAATGATGAAAATCCCTCCTTCTTTCCTCACTCTGACTTTCATCATTGTGAGAGAAAGACCCTTTGTTACCAGTGAGCAATGGCTTCTTTAGTAGCTTCAGCTGGTGCTTCCCCACCACCTCCACCACATCCAAGGAAGAGTGGACCACCTGCTCAAGTTATAATTCAGCAAGAAGAGGAAGAAGAGGAACAGGACGACGAGCACGAAGAGAGGCACTTTTTGCCTGAGGAGCCCAGGAAGTCTCACCGGAAAGAAAACTTCATTTGGCAATTTTTTTAAATTCCCAAAGGTCAGAAAAAAGTAAATGCAAGATACGTAACTTGCCTTATATGTCAAGATAGACTGTCCAGAGGGACCGACAAAAAATACAGTTTCGGAAACTACACAATGCATCGCCATATGACTAGGTGGCATCCTAACAACTACAGTGCTGCACAGTTTCGTAACGACCTAGATAATCTCCCTATTATGGCCAGAAGATCTGTTGTACCGGAAGTAACGGGACCAGAGGGCAGGGAGATGGTGCCAAATATTCAAACGAGATTTCATGAAGTAAAACACGTCTGCGTACATTGCAATGGATTCATTTGCTACGGAGAAAGAAGCATCACTCTGATCAACAGAGCTATTAACTATCATATGCAAGTTTGTACGAAACGCCCCAAATAATAAATACTTTTTTTTTGTTTTGTTGCTCCTGTTGAGCCCTTTACAATGAATCGTTTTCATTGCCCCCTGCAAGAAAAACCCCAAAAAATATAAAACTGTTCAGAAAAATTCAAAAAAAGTAAAAAAATGTTCAGAAAAATAATAAAAAAAATATAAAACAACAAAAACAATAAAAAAAAGTTCTTTTCAGAACTACCTCCCCGTTATTAAAAAATTGGTACAATATTTGGAACTGTGCCAACCTCTATTTCTCGTAGTTCGCTTCCCAGTTCGCTCGCCGGTACGCGAACCGGAAGTGAACCAAAAATTAAAAAAAAACAAAAAAACAGTAAGTATAAGGGAAGGAAACAGACACTTATGTTAAAAGAAAGACAGCTATAGGGGAGTAAACTAGAGATACTATTACCCGTAATCCACTGCTGATGATGTCACATATTACATCATTCATGACATGCTCAGTGACATCATCAGCAGAGGATTGCGGGTTTTTTGGCAACGTGCCTTATCCACGGTTTAATAACGCTGCCTTTTGCTTTATATAAGTTTTCAAATTGTATGAAATATATACCAATAGGTCATTATGAACCTTTAGGTAGTGCTTTTCTTCATGAGGTCTGGTCGCTTCCATACACATACAGATGTTTCAAAGATGATCAAGAAGTTTATCTGAATGGAGAGGAATGCACTGAGACGCCAGATCATTCACTAATGTGTAGGCACATACAGTTACACGGTTCATGCAACAAACACCGACCAAATATGGCTTGCGTGTTGCAAGGCACGCCAGTTCCTGCTATCATCCCCACGTTCAAGTTGTTGGAAAATGGTAGTTATTTGATGCTCAATAATGAAGATTGTTCTGGGTTAATTAAAAGTATTCCTTTTATCGTAACAGTAAGTGAACGGGTTATTTGCTGCAGACATGTTCTATTTCCTCCCACACATGAACATAGGGAGTTTTCAATCTGGCCACAAATACCAACCTTGGGAGCACATTTCAAAGGCATGGCAAGAATAAGAGCTCTTTTGTCTCAGAGAGAGGTGGCCTTGAGTTCGGCCCGTGAAACTTTCGTGCTGCACATAGCGAACACCCGTACAGAGGTGCAGACCCTTTTAAATACTGATTCACCTTTGCATTTCAGCGACATGGTTCGGACTATCTTTAACGCGTCCTCCACAAAGGCCCTGGCGCACTTTTTTAAAGTTGTTACCAGTGGTCTCGTGACTTCATTTGAGAAAATCTTTGGAGTCATCCCTGCTTTCTTTCATTCTATTTTTTCCACTCTGCTTCGTGGATTCCCATTTTCACTTGCATTACCAGCGGACGCTCTTGTGCTTTTTTACATTTTTAAATATGGATGTCCCTCCTGTGCAAGCTCCCGCCCTGCAGCTGCTGACACTGTTCCGCAATCGCATGCTAGAATATTATGGCACAATGCCGTTGGCGATATTAAGCACGGCATATGGATTATCTTTTCGATTCTCCTACTTCACCTGTGTCCAGCCTGTATTTCACTGCCTGACCAGTGATTTCGATTGGGCCATTGATTTGTGTCTCTGCGGACCGGTTTCTCCTGACGTCGACTTTAATCAGCTGATGACTCCTATCATTACTCACGAGTTGGTTTGTCCTGGCGAAAGGATTATGGCTGTGGCATTGATGCATGGACTAATTGGTCCCTGGAATTTACTGGCGGCAACACAGTCTTTCTTGGAACAGAGCTTTCTTGAAAACCCACCGAGCTGTCCTCTGATGGTGATAGAGGATCCGGTGCTGGGAGAGCACGTATGTTCTTTTCCGCTTTTAAATTGGATGGCTGAACTCTTTTCGGATGAAGACGGTGACTTCCTATTGGAGGCTGTTGCAGCTTATTTTGCATACACAGTTATGTCATAGACCTTTTTCATGTTTGATATGCTGAGTACTAGCATTTCATTGACAATTCATTGACTTATTTGTCAAGTTTTTAATTATTTAGCTTGCCTATTGGCTTAAGACTCGATAAAGTACTTGGCTGTTTTATTTTTCTTTAGCATTAAATTTTCCTAGTTTTTAATGTTTTACCTTGCGGACCGTCCACATATAAAGTTGCAATCTGCTCTCATGAGATGGCACTTCTATTATCTTATTCAGTTCGTTTCCGGATCATGGGGAGGTGTCATCTAGGTCCTGGATATCTTTACACCGTGTTAAGTTAGCATGGGCTCATTACCGGTTTAAACGCCATTTTTCCTTTTTTGCAACTTCTGCACACGACACTTAGTTGTTGCTTTAGCTTTCAACCTAGTAGTTCATCGTGGTTTACATGAGAATAATATGTTATTGCTCTACTATCTGCTTTGCTTGTTAAACTATATCTGTACAGCGAGTGCTGAAGTTTCAAGAACAACACGATACAGAATTGTTATGAGGTCTGATCTCCACGACTTCATACTCATAACATAAGTGCAGCTTCTGCCAATTCTGGGCATGAGGCGGGTTTTATATTGCTTTGCCGAACACACATACACAACAGTTGATGCGGTTCACATGAAGAGAGAGCTGGTGTATGCTGATGTGATTCCTTCAAATCTAAGACACTAAAGTATGGGCACGCCCTAAACCAACACAAACAGACCTTCTTAGCAAATAATATAATATGTGTATTAGGGAGGGTGAGATATAAGCAGCCGCGGGCCGTGGAGGGAGTTACGGTGGGGCAGGGAGGCGGGGAGGGGGAGGGGCAGGGTGGAGCCCTCTCCACCCTGCCCCTCCCCCTCCCCGCCTCCCTGCCCCACGGTAACTCCCTCCACGGCCCGTGGCTGCTTATAAGTGTTGCTAACTCTTATTCATTTACAGCATGTTAACATACTGTCACCATTCGCTTTTTATGTACTAGTAACTATGCTGGTAATTTTGCTACTGATAATATGTGTACTTGTATTATCTAAGATACTACGCCTGAGAAGACGGCATTAGTAAATAAACATTTCAAATACACATGTGTTCTTCTTAACTCCATGTTCTGGTTTCTAAGAAATATATAACGACCGACTGTTCATGAGTTCCACGTATCCTGAGGTACTATAAGTTCATATTCTGGATTGTCTAAACATTGAGAGTTTGTTATATCCAATGTGACACTGTACCTAGCTTGCTAAGGGGTTTTTGATTACTAAGGTGAGTTTTGGGGCACCCTAATTCGCCGAGGTTCCAATCCTCTGTCCACAGTTCTGTGTGAGAACAGAAACCCTGCGACAGGGGCACCCCCGACCCTTGCTGGAGCTTCATCACACTTGCGATACAACTCCAGCAATGCGCCACCTTTACGCCACAGATACATCACGCATCTGTGCTGTTTTTGCCCCATGATGCGCCGCATTGTAAATGCAGCACACCATAGGTGACGGAACAGCGGCACAGAATGACTAACACATCCCTGGTGATGCGCCAGTCATCATAAATCTATCCCTATGCTTCTTATCTTGTTAGAGATGAACCGCCATATGTATCATCAAAGTTTTTTGCATTTCCTAAATAGCGAACTTTAAGGAATAAATAGCGATTCTTTACCATTCCTAGTTTGCGATGAGCTATTTGCTAATTACAAATTACCCATTCATTTCCTTCATTTCCATAGGGCGGTTGGACTCACTTTTAGCTCGAACGGCTGAATGGATTTCCACGAAACTTGGCAAAATTGTAGGGACTGGTAGCCCGATGTGCCTTTGCTATGTCTCAAGATATATGCTCCAGTGGTTTTTACGAAAATTAACTTTGAAAAATATATATTGGGCTACATTGGCCTATATATATGTTGGAGCCCAAATGTAGCCCAATGTAGCCCAATGAAGCCCAATGAAGCCCAATGTAGCCCAATGTAGCCCAAAGATGGCCGCCAGAGACGAAAAAAACCAAATGTAGCCCAAATATCAGCCAGATGTAGCCCAACTATAGCCCAGTGACAGAATGACCAATCAGCTTCGCAAACCTCCGTTACGCGAAGCGGAGCGCTGTTACAGATATATATCTTTTTTTGAACGTTAATTTCTCAAAATCCACTGGAGCACATATATTGAGACCTAGCAAAGGCACATCGGGCTACCAGTCCCTAATATTTTACCAAGTTTCGTGCAAATCCATTCAGCCGTTCGATTATTATTATTATTTTTTTTTTTTGCCCCGCGGGGCCCTTTTAAAACCTCCACATCAAACCTAGGGGGTCAGCGAGGATCTACTATGCCCCCTTATGGTCATTTGCCCCTTCGCTTTGGCCTCCTCTTGTCTCTCGATCCTACCGAGAGACAAGATGGCGGCCGCTACGGACTGTTTGGAATGTTTACAGACGCCGGAGAACCAATCAGCTTCGCTTCACAAAGCTCCGTTGCGCGAAAAGTACGCGTACTGGAGCGCTGCCCGGTCCGCTGTTACAGATATATATCTTTTTTTAAACGTTAATTTCTCAAAATCCACTGTAGCACATATATTGAGACCTACAAAAGGCACATCGGGCTACCAGTCCCTACAATTTTGCCAAGTTTCGTGCAAATCCATTCAGCCGTTCGGGCTAAAAGTGAGGCCAACCGCCCTATGGAAAACTCAATGTTAAAAACACGTTTTGGGACCCCCCTTTTTTCTCAACCCCCCCTGGACGAACCCCCCCCCCAATTTTCAGGGGCTGCTCAGAAACAAAATGTGCCATTTTCCTGAAAATTTCAGCCAATTCCGTCCACAAACGCCAAAGTTATTAGACATAGAATTTTCAAAAATCCCATAGAGAAAAAATCCTAACTATATATACCTACTGGCGACCGCCAGTAGGTAATATATATATATATATATATATATATATATATTACGCTCAAAGAACTTCTCCGTGATGTGAAAGAAGAGAGCAGCACTCAGGAGAATTACTAGCAGCGTGCAGTTTATTTAGCACAGACAAACGTTTCGGCAAAAAGCCTTCGTCGGTGTCACAACCCATAATTCAAAACACACCTTAAATAAAATCATGTGGTTAATCATAGACATCAACAAGGGACTAAACCCTCAGCAATACCATAGGCGCCATCTTTAGAATGGTTTTCTAAGAATCAAAACCATACAGATCTAAACCATGAATTGGTTAAATCAAATAGGCAGAGGGCAAGGTTCAATAATGCATTCCAATAATTATACAAAAGAAGTATAGCCGTGGATCGGCAAGGGTCCCTTGAATGAAGAGAATAAACAAATTCATGACCACATACAATAAGGTGCTAAAAATTATACATAAATATGTGCAAAAAGGAAGTGGCCTACTTCATATCAGCAGTCAAAGTGAATAGTGTTAGGTGCTATAATTCAACCATAATTGAATAATATAGAAAAAGTGATTAGTTAATCAGTCCTGCACCACAGAAAAACAAACAGCCAAACGTCCGTCTGGCGGGAGATAAGCACAAAGCTATATACAAATGATCATAACTATACAATGGAGAATGGTCATATTCATAGGATCCATCCAATCAAAATTTGATTAATGTAGAGAATGATCTAAGTCAGAGTACATACACAAACATACAGATACTAGCACAGTCTAAGAGGAGTGAGATTCGATACGAGATGTATGGTATAGGTACACACAGTATGCTATTAGTTATAGGAAAATATATATGTGTGTATGTATATGCACACAATACTTTACAGAAACTGTTGATCAGCCTGAGTATATAATATAACCATATAATCTGAGCATAGTATGTACATTATATACATATTTACATTTTCATAAGTTGACCATGCTTTCAAATAGATATGCAAGATGTTCTACCATACAGATGGTATAGAGGCAAGACGGAATATCGCATAATAATGACTACATACTTTTATTCTGCCCTATCATTTTCCCAGATATATATATATATATATGAAGAAAGCAGTCCCAATTCCGTCAAGTAACGGCGGAATAATATAGTAGGTCTGGACCTCAGAAATCTCACACAATGCAGCAAAATATAGCCAGCAAAATAATCACTACTCGAAATGAGTTAGCAGGAAGACGGTTTATTCCATAAAAGATGACACGTTTCGCTCCACAAGGGAGCTTGTTCACATAGCGGGCCCAAAACACTAAGAAACTTATATAATGACAATAAAGGTAAGACAATACAAAAAAGTGTGTAAACGCCTTCTCTGCATTACAGCATAGAAATA
This sequence comes from Lissotriton helveticus, assembly GCF_964261635.1. Lineage (NCBI taxonomy): Eukaryota > Metazoa > Chordata > Amphibia > Caudata > Salamandridae > Lissotriton > Lissotriton helveticus. The sequence continues at coordinate 1,620,897,303 of NC_136061.1, forward strand.
GTGAAAAGATTGATTGACTTTACAAGTGTCAGATTTTTTTTTGATGCAAACCAGACTAGTATTTATAAAATCAATACAATACAAATGTATAGTAATATAAATAATGTGATCACAAAAATCTATGCATTAATAAACACAGAATGTAAAGAGCATTATAAGAAAATAATGAATGCATTATTGATCAAAGTTCATTCTTGTACATAAATGTAATTGATCCAATTGTTACATTGTGAAAAAAATGAATAGAAAGAATCATCCATAGAAATAACGACATAGTGCCATAAAATGAAAAAAGTCATAAATATTCACAAAGGCACAATAAAAATGCAAAACCCATATTATGACCTTGTGTCAATAATCGAATTTCATAAGTGATCACATTATGATGATAACATTAGATAGTGTTGTCTGCACAACAGAATTATATAGCCTGGACAAAGAGAAAGAGCTATAGTGTTTTAAAATATTGAAAAGAAAAGTGCATAAATAAAAGAACGGCCACAGCCGAGAGAATGACAGATTGACAGATAGTCTCATATTATAAAACAGCAGTCAGGGAAAATCGTTATCTGACACATTGATACCAATTGGTATATATTAAAGATAATCACCAGACGGAACTGAATCAACAAAATGGAACCACCATGCGGCCAACCAAGAGGTGAAAACGAAGTGATAGAAGACAAAAAATAAAAGAAATCTTAAATAAAGCAAGAACTAGAGAACATTATTGAAATTGATAAGGATCAGGTACACAGTAGTCATAAACAGGTCATAGGAAATTGCTCAGGTCTTCTGTTAAATTTAGCCCATTAGGGGACTTAGTGTCTAACAACAGTATTAGATGAGATTCTTTCTGCCTGAGTAGCTTCATACGGTCCCCACCCCAGCCGGGATGAGGTACCGAACACAGAACCGTGTATTCAAAGTCTTTGAGCTTTTTATCATGCACTGAGCGGAAATGCCTAGCAACAGGGTAGCTGTTATCACTATTCACAATCGCACGAATGTGCTGCAAAATGCGTTGGTGTACGGGAAGCTTAGTACTTCCAATGTACTCAAGATTACAGGTACATTTCAATTTATATACCACAAACTCAGACCTACAAGTGAGGTATTCACGAATGGGAATAGGTGTAGTACTAAATGCTGTGACATAGTGTGTACTGTTTTTGGCAAAAGTGCAAGCCCGACACGAGGTGCATTTGAAAAAACCTGTTTTATGGACAAGACTCTTTTTGGTAGGACACTCTGGCATAGGTCTGTCAAGTGCGTCACGCATGGAGGGCGCCCTTCTGAATGTTGGGTTAGGTGAATTAGGAAGCAATGGCCCAAGGATGACATCCGTCAGAATTATGGGCCATTCCGTGCAAATAATGCGTCTAATCTTTCTTTCCTGTGAGCTAAAGTTAGTTATAAGCCTCACAGTGCATTCAGAGATGGAGGTGTTGGGAATCTTTGGCACTAGTAGTGACTTGCGATCAAATGAGCAAGCTTTTTGAAGGGCTCTTTCCAAAATGTGGTCAGAGTAACCTCTATAGATGAAGCGTTGTTTGGACTCATGGAGACATATGTTAAGGGAATCTTTATCACTACAAATCCTGCAAATGCGTATAAATTCCCCGTAGGGGATACTGCTGATAGTGTGAGCAGGATGAGCGCTATGGGCATGCAAGATTGCATTACCCGCTGTAGTCTTACGATATAGACTTGTTTCAATTTTGTTGTCCTTGATGAAAATGTGTACATCCAAAAATTCTGCTGTCTCTGTTGTGATAGTGGATGTAAACCTTAGATTGAATTCATTGGCATTCAAATCGTTGACAAATGCATTAGCTTCCACTATTGACCCCTTCCAAATTATACAAACATCGTCGATATACCGCCAGTAATGTACAATGTTTGGTGACCATCGTTGGTGCGTGGTCCTGAGCTCGTGCTCCTCCCACCAGCCCACATGTAAACATGAGTAACTGGGGGAGAAACACGAGCCCATTGCCACACCACGCAACTGTTGGTATATCCGGCCCTGAAAATGGAAAAAGTTAGTGGTGAGACAGATTTTAATCACTTCCATTAGCATTGCATTTTGATCCCGAAAACAGATGTCTCGCTTGCCCAGATAATGGTCGCAAGCAAACATTCCTTGTTGGTGGTGAATCGAGGTGTAAAGCGACTCAATGTCCATGACCAAAACAGATAATTATCGCACCATTCGACCTCCATGATCTTATTCAAAAAGTCTGTGGTGTCTTTCAAAAATGATGGAAGATTGGTCATATGGGGCTGCAAGAAATAGTCCACATATTTAGAGAGATTTTCATTCATGCTCCCAATGGCAGCGATGATTGGGCGTCCTGGAGTAGGAGTCTGTTGCTTATGCACTTTAGGGAGGAAATAAAGGACTGGCGTGATAGGATGTTCTTTAGTGAGGAAATTACATTCATCTTTTGTTAACAAGCCTTGTCTTTTCCATGTTTGAATTTTTTTACGGGTTGTATCATGGCTCTTATACATGGCAAATTGAGTAGACAACAGATAACATGATGTGTCGAATAAATGTCTTTCTGCCTCGATGATGTAGTCTTTAGTTTGCCATATGACCGTATTTCCTCCTTTGTCAGCGTTTTTAATGATGACATCCTTATTTTTTTGCAATCTGCTGACAAGTCGGTGGTATTGATTGTCATTGTAGTTGGTTTGTTTCTTTTGATTCATGATCTCTCTATTGAGTGCTTTCAATTCCATAATCACCCTATCGCTGAAGGTATCCACCGCATCATGTGGCATGATAGGTATGAAGGTGGACTTGGGACGAAAAGGCGTAACAGCTGGATGCCTAACATCAATGTTTTGGCTCACATTGGGAATAGGTTGTGAATCATTGTCATAAGCCAAATCTAACAAGTTCTGCAAACCCATAATGTCGCGTACCTGGAGAGAAGATGTTGACGCCTCATCAGTATCCGCAGTATTAGTTTTGTTCCATTTGGATTCCAACTTGAAGTATTTAATCAGTTTGATTTTGCGGATAAACTTGTAAATATCAATACGTGTCTGGTTGTAAGAGAACCTGTTTGGTGGACAATAGGAAAGCCCAAGTGAAAGCAGTTGTTGTTCAGCTGTGGTCAAAGTGAGATTAGAGAGATTAATGACAGTATTTTCTTCCATACTTATTTTCTTCTCTAATTCCTGTTTGTTTTTCCTCGCGAGGAACTTGCGTTTGAAGATTCGCCTCCTTGAGCGCCTGCGCTGGCTGATTGATTGCCTGGTTTTATTTGAGGTTGCCGGGAGCGCAGGGAATAACGCCGGTCCTCGCTTACAAAATTTAGCTCCTCAATTAGTGAAAAATTCTCTCGAACAGCAATCCCTGCGGTGGATCTCACTGATATATTATCATCATCACTTGCAGAGGTGAGAGAGTTAGTTGACAGATTATCGCTGTTATCTGTGAGTAGAGTGCTGGTAGACGATGATGGTTGGATGTTGCTTGGAGTGCCACTATTTGCTGTTGCTTTACGTTTTAGATTGTCATACTTTCGAGAAAAGGTGAAAATCCTGCCAGTGGCATAGTCGTTTTTATCACGTGCAAATTTAGTGATCTTCCTCTCAATAATCGTTTCCTCCAACTTTTTTATGCGAACGTCAATTTCTGCTTTAGTTTTGGTGATGAGATCAGTTTCTCCTGAGGTTTCAAGAAGACCATTAATACGATCAATCTCGATTAATAGTTTGTTTCGGTCCGATTCTGCATTTAAGTTGTTATCGGTCCATTCTTGAAGCATCTGGGGATCTGGGTTATCATAAGTAGGAACAATGAGAACCCGCAGACCGCGTAGTATCCTGTCAGCGTCCCTGTATTTTTCAAGGGATTTTTTCTCCCACTATTTTGAAATTTCACCACGTAGAAGTTTCTCTAGTGCTTTCAAAAGTGCTTTCACATCGCTGTCGGCAGCAATGGATGTCGTGTTGGTAGAACCTGAAGTGATTGTAGGAAGACTGTCAAAGCGAGCCTCAGCTGTGGCTTCTCTGTTTCTGAGCGCGTCACTTGATATCATGATGAAGAGTGTAAATACAGTTTTTTAACCGTCTGGCTTGGACGAAATAAACTCCAAGAAACCTGCAGAAGTGTGTAATGACTCGCTGCATGTACAATGATAGAGACAGTCCCGTAACCCGCTACTGCTAAGTTGAGCAATCTGACACACGGAAGAAAGGGAAAGGGGAAATGTCTTACCGGAATCGGTGCGGGGTTGCCTACCAGTCAGCCGACCGGTTAACCTCACCGCCACCTCCTTAGCGTGTGGCTTACGATGTAGAATCCTAAGCACGAGCGGGGGCACAGCAAAAGCCGATTCAAAGCGAATCCAAATCCAAAATGCGCCGGAAGCGCCGATAGCCACGCCAGCGCCGTGCCTCATCAAACGGGAGGGTCCAGAAGCCGGAAGCAGCCAATCCCAGCTGAAATGAATGAAGAAAGCAGTCCCAATTCCGTCAAGTAACGGCGGAATATAGTAGGTCTGGACCTCAGAAATCTCACACAATGCAGCAAAATATAGCCAGCAAAATAATCATAAGAAGACGGTTTATTCCATAAAAGATGACGCATTTCGCTCCACAAGGGAGCTTGTTCACATAGCGCGCCCAAAACACTAAGAAACTTATATAATGACAATAAAGGTAGGACAATACAAAAAAGTGTGTAAACACCTTCTCTGCATTGCAGCATAGAAATAGTGAAAAGACTGATTGACTTTACAAGTGTCAAAAAAAATTTGATGCAAACCAGACTAGTATTTATAAAATCAATACAATACAATGTATAGTAATATAAATAATGTGATCACAAAAATCTATGCATTAATAAACACAGAATGTAAAGTGAATTATAAGAAAATAATGAATGCATTATTGATCAAAGTTCATTCTTGTACATAAATGTAATTGATCCAATTGTTACATTGTGAAAAAAATGAATAGAAAGAATCATCATATACATATATATTAATGCTTCACAATACTTTTATCATTTCAAAGGAAGACAGCACTCTCAGGACTTCGTTTTAGCAGTGTTTTAGTCTTGCTATCGACAGACGCGTTTCGGAAGCAATCGCTTTGTCAGTGTCAACAAGCGGCACATAGCGCTGCGCCATTTTTAAAGCATGAAAACATTTCATCATTGAAACAAACAAGGGCTGGCCAAAACGCCACATTGCGCGCGCCATCTTTGAAGTATATACTTCGCACACATTTCCTACATATATACAGTTGGAATTTACCTTTTTTATGGTATAAAATTAACCATTGTCAAATTCATACTTGATTTATAAATTACCCCAACTGTGAATTATTTGTTAATAATCTCGCCGTGGATCGGCAATGGCAACCTCTCATAAGAGATTGCATAGATCCCCTGCCCTAGTTCCATCTTTGAAATAGCCATATATTGTTATTCCATTAAATACCTTCCATTTTAGAATAACAAAAACAAAAACAAATTGAATATTTTCTACAGACATTCGTCTAACATGACAATCATTAGTTGAGGAGACCACAGAGAGTTAGTTCCCCAAATGAACGGCCAATTCTTTCCCACTATTTAATCCATTAGGGGACTTGGTCTGCAAATCTACAATGAAGCGAGACTCCAGTCTCCTTAATTTCAATACTCTGTCACCTCCTCGTATATTCTACAGTACACAATCTACGGAGAAAAACTGCAGCAGATCCCTGTTGCTATTGTGTTTAATTGCGAAATGTCGTGCCACAGGATAATTAAAATCTTTTTTCACAATTGCCCGCATATGCCCTAATATCCTCAATTTTACACTGTTGATCGTACTCGCTATGCATCTAAAACCACAAGGATATGTAAGACAGTACACCGCGTACGGGGTCTGACAGGTCATGAATTTGTTAATGATTTTACCTTCCTTCATTCCCTTAACCTCATATGATAATACTCTCCTGCTGAAGGCACACGCCTTGCACCTTCCGCAGGGGTAGAATCCTCTCATTTCCTGCAATGTTCCTTGTTTTGCTGGGATAGCATCTAAATGGCTATGCACAAGCCTGTCTTTCAGTGTTCAGGTCCTTTTAAAGGTGATGAGTGGGTTAGTAGGGATGTCAGTGCCAATAATAGTATCGGTTTTTAGCTCATGCCAATTTTTTAGCAATATGTTCCTTAATGTGTTGGCATCTTGGGTAAAGGTAGTTATCAGCCGAAACTTACCATTTTCTTTTTTTCCTTCTGATGTCTTGTGTTTCAATATCTCATCTCTAGATAGTTGTTTCACTCTTTTGAGGGTGCCTTCTAATAGATTCAGATTATATCCTCTTGCCATGAATCTTTTTACGCTGTCTTTGGCTGCTAAATCAAAATCGCTATCTCTAGAGCAGTTCCGCCTCAACCTAAGAAGTTTCCCATAGGAGATACTATTCTTTAGTCTTTGCGGGTGACTGCTTGACGCGTGTAGTGTGCTATTTCCTGCAGTTAACTTTCTGAATAAGGCAGTAGTGACTTTTCCTTCTTTAATCTCAATTTTCAGGGCCAGATAATTAGCTGCCTCTGCGCAAATTTCTCCTGTAAATTGTAAATTCATTTGATTGTTATTTAGGACTGGCACATATTCCTCTGCCTGACTTATTGACCATCCCAGACTAGGAAAAGGTCGTTTATGTATCTATACCATGACACTATATTAGTGGTTCTATCTCTGTTATTGGGTGCCCAGGCCACCTGCTCCTCCCACCAGCCAACGAATAAATTCGCATAACTGGGGGCGAAGCAGGTGCCCATGGCTGTCCCAGTAACCTGCCTGTAAAGATCTCCCTGAAAGAGAAAAATGTTATTAAACAGGAAGAATTAAATTAACTCCAGTAGCATGCTGTTATGTGTTGCAAATTTCAGAGATCGTTTCTGTAAAAAGTATTGTACTGCATGTAGTCCTTGCCGATGCTCAATGCAAGTGTATAGGCTTGTAATATCCAATACTATCAAGCAGTAGGAGGGCTGCCATTCTAATGCCAATATTCGACCAATGAAATCAGATGAATCTTTAATATATGATTTCAAGCCTAGCACAGCTTCAAACAAGAAGTGATCTAAAAACCTAGAGAGATTCTCAGTAAGGCTGCCCATTGAAGAAACTATTGGTCGTCCAGGTGGCCTATTTCTATCTTTATGCACCTTGGGTAGATGATAAAAAGTCGGCAAGATGAGATTCGTGGTTCTCAAAAACAAATACTCGTCCAAATCTAACATTTGTCTTTCATGCCATTTCTTTATTAGTACATGGAGTCGTTGAATACTGTCTTGGTATCTCTCTGTTGTAGTTAATTCGTAACAGTCTTGATTCGTTAACTGTCTCAATGAATTTTCCACGTAATGCTCCCAGGATAGTAAGACAATATCTCCCCCTTTATCTGAGGGTTTACAAATGATGGATTTGTCCCCTTCTAGATTCCTTATGGCCATTCTCTGAGCGCTGGTGAGATTGTCTTGTTGACGCCGCAAGGTCTTCTGTCCTCTCAATTCAATCAGATCTTTGACCACTAAATCTGAGAAGGTGTCTGTAGCATCTAGAGGCATTTGTGGGAGAAATTGGGATGGTGATTTTAATCCACTTGTGGGTGCTTCTTGTCCCACATCTACTCGCCTGGTTAGTTTACTCAATGTTACAGGTTGTTCAAATGTCTCCATTGTATTCTCCTGGCGTAGGTCTTCCAATGTTTCTAGAGCTGTCAAATCGTTGACAGTAAGTAGATCTGTGTCCTTGCTCTGCAATTTGAGCAATCTCGCTTCCTTTGTAGTGGGTCTCAACTTAAAGAATTTGTGTAATTTTAACTTACGAATCAACTTAAACAGATCGATCCTTGTTTGGGTATACTCCATGTTACTGTGTGGGCAGAAAGTAAGTCCTAGTCTTAATACTGATTCTTCAGTAGGAGTTAAGACTTTTGAGCAGAGGTTAATTATAGTTAGTTGGTCATCTTCTGTTACCATCTCCCTCCACGTTTGCTCCGAGTTACCCTGGTTGTCTGAATGGGCTTTGCCCTTCCTTTTCCGGCCATCCCTTCTGGTTTTTCTCCTTCCTCTGGTGGCTTGCTCTTGCCCCCTCTTAGCCACAATTGGCAGATGATGTTGAACTCCTGCTGAAAAGGAGTCTTCCGTTGTCTTCCAGAGGGGCCTGCCGTTTCATCACCAGATTGTTCATTTTCTGTCACGTCTGATTCTGAGGTTTCTGCCCTCATGCTTGATCATTGGTGGATGTTTTGCTCTTATTTCCCAGTTCTTTGCGTGGTTGATCAAACATTTTCGCAAAAGTGAGCCCTCTGCCCATCGCGTAGTCTCTCTCGTCTCGGTCAAATTTCTCCTGTTTACGCTGTTTAATTTTAATTTCGTTTTTGGCAAGCCGTTTCTTCATGGTTTCTCTCAGTTGTTCTTGCTGTTCTTTATCGGCATTTGACTTTAATTCTTCTTCCAAAGTCTCAATCTCTTTAAGGGCTTTGTCTCTATCACTCCATGCAAATTGCACAAGGATCTCTAACATTTCCTTGCAAGAGAGTGCTGTGTGTGCCGCCCATGCCTCTAAAAGCAGAGGATCCGGATTTTCATACGCTGGCACCGTGTATATTCATAGGCCCCTGGGAATCCTTTCCACCTCTATGTAGCTTTGCTGCGAGGTTGCCTCCCACCACTTGCGGACTTCTCTTTCATAAACTCTCTCCAACTTAGTGTAACATGTTGTCAATGAATTTGAGATATCACTCGTACCTTTCATATCAATTTGTTTCCTCTCTGTATTGTTTTTTTTTAACATATCGGCTGCCGCCTCTCGGCACTCTGTTACGTTGAACATAGCATGATTTATTCAAAGTGCAGCCCCGATCCCGGGATGCACTTACCTCTACACCGCCTTTTATAAGACCCTCACCCTATCTTAGACTCAGTTCAAAATAGCCCGTTACAGTTGTTAGGGCTTACCGGCAGACTCGTGGTTCGCCCTCAGCACTAGCCGATCGCTTTTTCCAATGGTGGCAGGGTTCCACCAATGCCTTCTCCTTTGTCCAAGACGGTGCACTCGCCAAATATATCCAGCTCCTGTTGCACCACACGGCGGGAGTCACTCTACGGGCGGATGCCGTTTTGCGGTGGTACCCCGCAAAAATATTACTGCTTCACAATCCTTTTATCCTTTCGAAGGAAGACAGCACTCTCGGGACTTCGTTTTAGCAGTGTTTTAATCTTGCTATCGACAGACGTGTTTCAGAAGCAATTCCTTCATCAGTGTCAACAAGCGGCACATAGCGCGGCGCCATTTTAAAAGCATGAAAACATTTCATCATTGAAACAAAGAAGGGCTGGCCAAAACGCCACATCGCGCGCGCCATCTTTGAAGTATATACTTCGCACACATTGCCTACATATACACAGTTGGAATTTACCTTTTTCATGGTATAAAATTAACCAATGTCAAATCATACTTGATTTATAAATTACCCCAACTGTGAATTATTTGTTAATAATCTCGCCGTGGATCGGCATTGGCAACCTCTCATAAGAGATTGCATAGATCCCCTGCCCTAGTTCCATATTCAAAGATGGCACGCGCGATGTTGCGTTTTGGGCAGCCCAATATATATATATATACCTACAGAGTCCACCACCCAGCAAAGGAAGAAGTATGACGGTGATGATGCCCCAGTGCACCACCTCGGGCAGGCTGGATTTCCACGACTTGCCCCCGCCAGTTTTTCAGACTTTGCAGTACATTTCTTCCTCCCCACTCTACTCCTGCGATACCTACCAGAGCTTTGCAGTTGCATGCTGGATCTTGTAGGCGCTTTACACCTTACTCACACCCGTCCGCACAAGCACATGCACCTGGCGCTGAAGAGGCAGAGACTGCCGAAATGCATCCGCCATAGAAGGAGAAAGCACTCCTCTTTGTTTGTGCAGCCTATTATAGCGCTTCCAACATGTTCCTCAGTTGTGGCCTTACTCTTTCTTGGAAGGAGACGTTGTGTGATATATTCCAGCGCGATTTCCAGTGTCGCGCTTCTAAGGCTCCCGCTTTCTCAAGAGACTCTGTTTACGCTGGAACACTGCTTGCAGTTCTTCTCTTCTCCGCGGTACCGGAACCTACAGAGTCCACCACCCAGCAAAGGAAGAAGTATGACGGTGATGATGCCCCAGTGCACCACGTCGGGCAGTCTGGATTTCCACGACTTGCCCCCGCCAGAAAGGATTCCTGAGCTGAGGAGGTTTAAGCGGTATGGGAACTGGAGGAAGCGCCGCTGCACAAATGTGCTTTCGGACATTGGGACGTTTTTCAGACTTTGCAGTACATTTCTCCCTCCCCACTCTACTCCTGCAATACCTACCAGAGCTTTGCAGTTGCATGCTGGATCTTGTAGGCGCTGTCCATGAAGCGGACTACAAGAGGTGTTTGCACCGTGATGTCAATGAAGTGGGAGGAGCTGTGGCCTGTCAATGAGAAGGCAGGTCATTTAAACCTTACTCACACCCGTCCGCACAAGCACATGCACCTGGCGCTGAAGAGGCAAAGAACGCCGAAATGCATCCGCCATAGAAGGAGAAATGACTCCTCTTTGTTTGTGCAGCCTATTAAAGCGCTTCCAACATGTTCCTCAGTTGTGGCCTTACTCTTTCTTGGAAGGAGACGTTGTGTGATATATTCCAGCGCGATTTCCAGTGTCGCGCTTCTAAGGCTCCTGCTTTCTCAAGAGACTCTGTTTACGCTGGAACACTGCTTGCAGTTCTTCTCTTCTCTGGGGTACCGGAACCTACAGAGTCCACCACCCAGCAAAGGAAGAAGTATGACGGTGATGATGCCCCAGTGCACCACGTCGGGCAGGCTGGATTTCCACGACTTGCCTCCGCCAGAAAGGATTCCTGAGCTGAGGAGGTTTAAGCGGTATGGGGACTGGAGGAAGCGCCGCTGCGCAAGTGTGCTTTCGGACATTGGGACGTTTCTCAGACTTTGCAGTACATTTCTCCCTCCCCACTCTACTCCTGCGATACCTACTAGAGCTTTGCAGTTGCATGCTGGATCTTGTAGGCGCTGTCCATGAAGCGGACTACAAGAGGTGTATGCACCGTGATGTTAATGAAGTGGGAGGAGCTGCGGCCTGTCAATGAGAAGGCAGGTCATTTAAACCTTACTCACACCCGTCCGCACAAGCACATGCACCTGGCGCTGAAGAGGCAGAGAACGCCGAAATGCATCCGCCATGGAAGGAGAAAGCACTCCTCTTTGTTTGTGCAGCCTATTAAAGCGCTTCCAACATGTTCCTCAGTTGTGGCCTTACTCTTTCTTGGAAGGAGACGTTGTGTGATATATAAGCACAAAAGGTGTTCTAAAATGTGCGTAAATTCTGCTTTTTTATTGTCACCACGATCAATGTGTATATATATTCCAGTCACTTTCAATGTTATTACAAACACCAATTGAAAATTGTGAAATGGCGAAGTATTTTGTTTATGTTCTTATCACGTGACATAGTTTTTAACTTTATTATCAACACTGTAATGCACAAAGTTTGCCCGTGATGAAGGAGTAGGCTTACTCCGAAACACGCATCTGCATTAAACTGCACCATTTACTGAGGCCACGGCTCCTGTGTTGTTCTTTCTGATATCACTAGAAGGAAGACGCTGGTGGATTGTGTTGAATGTATATATATATATATATATATATATATATATATATATATATATATATATATATATATTGTAGCTCCGTTACGCCAGGAACCGGGTCACTCGCAGACGGGTGCCTCTTCGTGGTGGCGCACCACGTCACAGACTGCAGCTCAAATAATCTCTCGTAGTTTCAGAAACAAAATTCGGCACTCGCAAGGGAAGTGTTCACGTTGGTTTATTTCATGCAAAACACTCAGCAGACAAACGCGTTTCGGTTTTCCTTCGTCAGTGTCTACCATTGACACGGAGGAAGCGGATATAAAAGCATTTCCTCATGTTTTGGCATGTATGTAGAAAGAGGACTGACGTTAAGCCCCGTGAGAGAATTATTTACACAGTACATTACTTTTTCTATTGCATATTGTGATACATGATAAATGGCATTATGGATGAAAAATATATTATACGTTTTCATACCACAGTTTCAGATAAATTAAATACATTATTTCTGAAATTATTTACAATATATGTACAATTTGTTAAGTTGCCCTTTATCATGTTATAAATGCTATCAGGCAAGTAAATAATTCTCTCACGGGGCTTAACGTCAGTCCTCTTTCTACATACATGCCAAAACACGAGGAAATGCTTTTATATCCGCTTCCTCCGTGTCAATGGTATACACTGACGAAGGAAAACCGAAACGCGTTTGTCTGCTGAGTGTTTTGCATGAAATAAACCAACGTGAACACTTCCCTTGCGAGTGCCGAATTTTCTTTCTGAAACTACGAGAGATTATTTGAGCTGCAGTCTGTGACGTGGTGCGCCACCACGAAGAGGCACCCGTCTGCGAGTGACCCGGTTCCTGGCGTAACGGAGCTACAATATTAAACGGGGCACCGCGCTCACCAAATCGAGGACACACCAAAGACCACGCCGAGAGGAGCAACCCAGGACGAGTGAGGCTTCACTACCGGGTAAGCTCGAGTGCGTGTAGGTGTGCCGAATGTAAGTGTGAGAGGCAAGACGAAGGGGGAGTGAATCAAGTGTCGCCAGCCCAGACGAAAATCATGGATGATGAAATGTTTGGCGATAAGGCTCGGCAGGAAGCAGCAATGGGCATGTTTCAAAAACGTTCAAAAGAGGCAGAGGGCGCAAAACCAAATGAGAAGAGGAATAGCAGTGGCAAAGACACGCTGAATAATCTTTTCACTCGATTGGAGAGACTGCGGGACAGAGAGATTAGAAAGTGGTGGGAAGCCACCTCTCTAACAAATTATGTGGATGTTGGAAGAGTGCCGAGGGGACTCAGAATATACACTGTCCCGGCATACGAAAATCCAGATCCCTGACTGTTGGAAATATGGGCAGAACATACAGCCCTATCCAGTCGAGGCATGTTGAAATTGTTGATACAGTTCGCATGGAGCGACAGGGAGAAAGCAATCAATGAGATCAAATCATTGGAAGAAGAAATTGAAAAAGAGACGAATACAGCAAGAAAGGATGAATTAAGATCGGAAATGAGAAAACGGTTGGAGAAATATGAGTTGAAAATTCGCCAAAGGAAGCAAGAGAAATTCGAGAGGGACGAAAGGGATTATTCCCTAGGAAGAATATTGACATTCGCCAAAAAATTTGACGCTCCTCGGAAAGAGATGAATAAGAAGAAAGCCTCTCACATAGCCACGCCAACAGTAGAAACTTCGGAATCGGAAGTGACCGAAAATGAATTATCTGGAGATGAGGCGGCAGGCACATCACAAACAAAAACCCCTTTTCACATGGAATACGACCTAGTCCGAGCAAATTGGCTCAGGGGAGGAAAGAGCAAACCCCCGGAAGCAACCGAAGAACCAGAAGAGGGGGCTGGAAGGGGCCGAGGCAGAGGCGGAGGGAGAGGTCAGATCAACATCACTCCCAGGATCACGAGGAGCAAAAGAGGTGCGAAATGGTAGATAATCTAATGATAATAAACCTAACAAACAGAACTTTGTCATCATTAGAAGAAGAAACTCTGAAATTAGGTTTATCGTATTGCCCTAATGAAAGACTCGAATTTACCCAAACTAGAATTGACCTCTTTACCTTTGTGCGAAAAATGAAATTATATAAATATTTCAAACTGAAACCAACGATGAAAGAAAATAGACAACTAAAAACAAGAGAGACTGATATCCTTACGACAGATGACATCTCAACTTGGGAAATTCTGGAGGAGTTGAGAATTGAGGAAAATGTCAATGAAGTAGAACTGGAGTCTGTCACACAGAAAACTCGAAGGATAGGTGTTGAACAAGAAGCACCGACAACACATTTCAAACCTCCGTCATCATTCGTACCAATAATGCCCTATGATGCGATCGATGCTTTCTCAGAGGCTGTGATAAAGGACCTGATAACATTCAGGACACGACAAAATCGATTGAGGAATAAAACACCGAACATGACAAAGGAACAAAGAAATATTCTGAAAACTCTAGACAATGACCAAGACATCATCTGCAAGCCATCAGATAAAGGTGGCAACATCGTGGTGATGTCCAGAGAACAATACTGTCGAGAAGCACTTAGACAATTGGAAGACCAAACATCGTATGAAAAAACAACCAAACAGACATATGATGAAAGTATTACAAAGTTCCAAACATTGATAAATAAATGGCACAATGACAACATGCTGGACACTGACGAGTATTTCTTTCTAAAAAACAATAACCCAACTGTGCCCACCTTCTACCAGTTACCAAAAATACATAAAGACAATAAAAATCCCCCGGGGAGGCCAATAGTCTCCTCCATAGGGAGTATATCTGAAAATATGTCCGTATACATAGACCATTTCCTCTTTCAAAGCGTGTTACAACTGCAGTCCTATATTAGAGACAAGAAAGACTTTGTAAATAAAATTGGGAATGTGGACTGTAATTCATCATGTATACTAATAACAATTGACATTACAAGCTTATATACAAGCATAAACCATTACCAGGGACTGTCAGCCATCAAGTACTTCCTTGATGAAAGACCAATGAAATTTGCACAACACAGTCAAATGTTGTTAGAATTTATAGAATATTGTTTATTTAACAATATATTCTTGTTCCAAGGACAACTGTACAGACAAGTCACTGGTACGGTGATGGGAACCTGCTTCGCCCCAACTACGCGAATTTATTCGTGGGCTGGTGGGAGGAGCAGGTGACCAGAAGCCCGGGTTTCAAAAAATGGGTCGGAAACCTGAAAGTTTGGTATAGGTATATCGACGACCTCTTCCTAGTCTGGGAAGGGTCAGTAACTTCAGCAGAAGAGTTTGTGGCCTACCTAAACACCAATGAACTAAATCTGAATTTCACAGCTGATATCAATGCCTCATCTGTAAATTATCTGGATTTGAAAGTAAATCTGATGGGTACCAAAATAGAAACTGAACTGTTTAGGAAAATAACAGCTGGCAATTCAGTTCTGCACGCTGAAAGTAGCCACCCCCAACCCTGATCAGAAGCATCCCTTATGGAGAGCTTCTGAGAATTAAAAGAAATTGCTCTAAGGATTCCGACTTTGCAAGAGCAGCAAGAGACAGCATCAGCAGGTTTCGAGCGAGAGGTTATAACAAAAACCTCCTAGAAAACACCTTAAAAAGAGTAGAGAAGATACCTCGAGATCAATTGTTAAAAGATAAGATCAAGAAAACTGAGCTGAATATGAAAAATGAGGGAAAATTCAGATTGATTACCACTTTCTCGGATGACTCTAATCATCTAAGAAAAATTCTGAAGAGGAGCTGGCATATCCTAAAAACAGATCAGATTATAGGAAAAGAAATTCCTGCATCTCCTCTAATCACATTCAAGAAAGGAAGGTCTATCAAAGATAAAATTGTTCATAGCCATCTTCCTGATAGAATAACAGTGCCAGGGAGGATCAGAGACATGCCAGGATTTTTCCCATGCGGAAAGTGCAAAGCCTGTGAAAAAAGTAAAAAGAAAACATCATTTGAAATACCAGGGTTGAAAAAGACAAGAAAAATATCTAAGTTTCTTACTTGTACTACTACCCATGTTGTGTACTGTCTATTATGTCCGTGCGGACTGAAATATATAGGGAGTACAGTAAAGAATGTCAAGCTACGCATATTAGAGCACCAACGCGCTATTATGAATAAAGACTTTAACTATCCCGTAGCTAAACACTTTGCCCTCAAGCATAATAGCAACAGAGAACTCCTACAGTATTATGCTTTAGACCATATACCAGTAGACCCAAGAGATGGAGATAGATTACGGAGACTAAGAAGGCTAGAGTCCCGTTATATAATAGATCTTCAGACAAAGGCCCCTCTGGGATTGAATAAGAACGAGGAATTAGCTTCTCATTTGGGAAATGCATAGACCCTTGTAACTGTACTGAATTATGAACTCAATGAGTATTTCTCACCCCGTGAGCATTGCCGATCCACGGCTTGATAGCATTTATAACATGATAAAGGGCAACTTAACAAATTGTACATATATTGTAAATAATTTCAGAAATAATGTATTTAATTTATCTGAAACTGTGGTATGAAAACGTATAATATATTTTTCATCCATAATGCCATTTATCATGTATCACAATATGTAATAGAAAAAGTAATGTACTGTGTAAATAATTCTCTCACGGGGCTTAACGTCAGTCCTCTTTCTACATACATGCCAAAACACGAGGAAATGCTTTTATATCCGCTTCCTCCGTGTCAATGGTAGACACTGACGAAGGAAAACCGAAACGCGTTTGTCTGCTGAGTGTTTTGCATGAAATAAACCAACGTGAACACTTCCCTTGCGAGTGCCGAATTTTCTTTCTGAAACTACGAGAGATTATTTGAGCTGCAATATATATATATATATATATATATACATATATATATATATATATATATATATATATATATAAATAAAATATAACATATTTAATATGCTAAATAATAATATTCATATTAAACATAAAGTAGATTTAATATACATTGAAGATATATATTGAATGAACTTAAAGAAAGCTACATAATAGATCATATATATTTAAGTTTTTACTTTAAAACAATTAAACTATTAATTTGAATGTATTTAATAATTTGTAACATACATATATATACCAATAAAATAACATCTGAAAAAACTCCAGTGAGTGCAAAAGTAAGGAAAGTGTTTGATAGCGGAGGAGTAGAAATTACAATGCCCACTCCAGTGAGTGTAACAGTAGGGAATTGTTGGACAGCGGAGGAGTAAAAATTACTATTCCCACTCCAGTGAGTGCACCAGTAGGGAAAGTGTTGGACAGACGAGGGGTAGAAATTACTATTCCCACTGCAGTGAGTGCAACAGTAGGGAAAGTGTTGGATAGTCGAAGGGTAACAATTAATATTCCCACTCCAGTGAGAGCAACAGTAGGGAAAGTGTTGGATAGGAGAGGGGTAAAAATCACTAGTCCCACTCCTGTGAGTGCAACAGTAGAGAAAGTGTTGTATAGTGGGGGGATAACATTTACTTTTCCCACTACAATAATTGTAAAAGTAGAGAAAGTGTTGGATAGCGGAGGTGTAGAAATTACTATTCACAGTCCAGTGAGTACAACAGTAGTGAAAGTGTTGGATTTCAGAGGAGTAACAATTAATATTCTGACTCCAGTCAGTTCAAAATTAAAAACGAAGACAATTTTAACAACAATAAAAATATTTAAAAAACAAAATAAATAAAGAAGTATATAAATATGTTAAAATTTCAAATACAAATATATGTAATATTAAAACAATATTACATATTATAATTTGAAATACATATAACAAATACCTAAGAATATTATATTAAATGAAATAAAATTAAATTCGAAACAAATAAATATTACATACATTTAATTTGTTTGTTTCCTACCCTGTAACACCATACAATTAACAACCCATATCTAAATTAAATATAAATGTACTCCCTCAACTAAAATAATACATTATCAATTAAAGAATTAGTATTAATTAAAAAACAAATTAAAATTCATAACATTATTTAACTTCCCCCACTCTACCCTAGTTAACAATAAGACCCACCCACAAAAAAATAAACAAATACCCTAATTACATTTAAATTAATTAATATTACTAATCAGCTCATTTTTATTACAAAAAAAGTGTACTTTCTACACTTTACCCCTATAAACTCCACAACCCACAGCTAAAATAATTACACAGATTCCATATTTAATTTTCAACTAATTCATTAATATAGCCGTATAGCCCGCCGTAGAGGGCTATACCGGCTATTAAAGGCCCTCTCCAGCGTTAAGGGAGAGGGACTTTAATAGCTGGTATAGCCCAGCTACGAAGGTCTATAAGGCTATCAGAACATTCTGGCACTAGAGGGTAGAATGTTCTAACAAAAAAGAACAATGCCTTAAGGGAGCGTGAGGGGATTGGAATCCCCTTAGGCTCCTTGAAGCCTTTGTTCATAGCCAGAGCTCTGAACAAAGAAACATTGGAATGTTGGAGCTCCAGGCTTATACCAGCCATTATAAGCCCGGAGCACTCCATTGTTTTCAATGGAGCTCCCAACATTCCAATGTTCTAATTAATATTAGCCATTGTTTCCCCAAGGGTATGAGTCAGAGGGCCCCGGGTGAAGGGGAGCCTGCTACGAGCCCCCAAAGACCGATTCTGGCAGCATTTTCGATCCAGGCAAAAGGAATCATAAAGGCTGTCCGAACCTTTCATCGTACTTGCTCGCTTGGAGACCTACTCCATAAACCTGTACGATTTTCTCTGGAGGGCTCTATCTCTCAGTATGCCTTCCGGAAATGGTTTGGTCAGTGCTAAGGCTTTCCAGGCATCGTACTTGGTTATTTGGAGTTGGGAATGAGACGGCCGGAAACAAGGGCTCCGGATCGGTTTAGGTACAACCAAATCCAATTCTGAACCCTTCCAAGCGAGATCAGAATTGGGCCCTAAGACGGGAAAGGAAGGGAAAGTAAAGAAGAAAGAAAGAAGGAAAGAAGTGGGGGGAAATATACTAAGTCAAAAAGTCACAATGTAAAATACACAAGCATAAAGACACACACTATTGTAAAAAGTAAATAAAGTAGAAGGATAACAAAGATTAACAAGAGATAACAAATTTGGCCAAGCACTATAACAGAGAGCAGAAAAACAAGATTGCCATGCCCATGCAGATCATGTGGTGATGTTCGCGCATGATTTACGCGAGCACACTTCAGGACTGCTCAGCGAACAAACAGGCACGCCAGCAGACTCTGCTGGACGACAAAACTCCATGTAGCATGGTAGAGTTTTTTTTGCGACTCTGTGGAATTCCTTGTAGTGGGACTCTGCAAACTCTGCCCACACCTAGCTTTAATAAAGTAAAACAACTGACAGGAGTGAGTTAAAAATTAACTTCAAAGTATTAATATGATAGCTAGAATAAATCCAACAACTTGTCAAGGTTAGATTTACTCTAACTACTGCAGAAAAGAAGTTATAGAACTTGCTTTTCTGATGTACCAAAATCTGACCTTCCAGCAGCCTCCCCTGATTGGCAAGCCTTTGTAAGCAGAGCCAAACTGCTTTAATGAGGTGCTTAGTGGCCTGCATAGAGACAAGACAAAGGATGTCTGGTAGGAGGAGACTGGAGCTGCTGAGAAAAAGGAAGGATGGGAATAGAGTAGTCAAACTGGTCTTCAAAGAAGGAATGACATTTAGGATAGGACACTGGCTCACTCCCAGATCCGGAAATCCCAGACAGACAGGAGCCCCCGTAATTGAACTAGCAGAGGGGCAGGAAGTGGCATGTTAGGGAAACAGCCTTGCCAGTTGGTTGGCTTCGCCAGATCTTAACCTCCAGGAGAGAATTTTTCCATTTTGGATTTTAAAAGACAGTGCGTTCTCGGACAAAAAATATATCACACTTTAGAGTAAGCTGACATACTTCTGGGTAGCACCCTGTGCCCCGATGGTCAGGGGTGTCCCCCTGCTTGTCACCCGAGAGCACTGGATAGACATAGGAAAGCTGTCCAGCAACTGAGATCCATGCCTTGAAACTTCAAGCAGAAGAACGACTACCCTGCTGGACCCCTGTATTTCACAAGAGAGCACAGCATTCATAAGGACTACACATGCAGCACACTTTTGTCTTCAGCCCCAAAAAGACTTTGCCTTGCTCTGAAATTTGAAGGAATGGATTCCCTGAAAGCAGCAGGTTAAAAGAGCTCCACCGGCATCATCTTCACCAAGAAGGACCCAGATGGATCGTGCTCAGTGGACTTTTAAAGATTTGGCATGTGTATTGTGGGTCTTGTAGTCCCAACTTCCCAAGGAGCATCTCAGAAATTCTGGAACCTCAGATTTGTGTTGTGGAACCTCAAAGACCTAAAATAAACATCTGGAGAAGAACAACCTGCTGGACACTTGGACTACACAAGAGAAGACTGCACTCACGACGACTGGCCCTGCTGCACTCACAAGGCTTCACAACAAAAGGACTTTGCTTGTCTTAAAGAAAAAGGGTTGAACTCAATGATCAGCAACAGGTAGAAACATCCTGGAAGGGCTACCTGCAACATCAACAACAAAGACAAATCCAGCTGACAAGCTTCACCTGGATTTTACTTGGGATGACCAGGAGCATTGTGGGAGGTGTGGTCCCAGATCCCAGGAGGCAAATCAGAGCTTCTGAACCCTTGGCGTGCTGTGGACCACTTTACTGCTTCAAGGAACACACTTGAAAGTAGGTGTAAAGGTGTTACATCACGGGCAGCCTGGACTCTTGACTTTGTCCCAGTGCAGCACCTTTTTTAACCCTTTGAGCTCTATTTGCTTCTTAGCGCTAGTTGTACTTTTAATCTTTAAACACTCATATCTCTTGTTACCTACATTGGATCTTGTTTATCTTGGTGTTACTTTATTCATAAAAGCACAACTTATTTATGTAAATTGGTGTGGGATTTGTATTGTGTAAAGGGTCTTACTTATTTACTGTATTTCTGTCTTTAAATGCTTTACACACCTGTCTCCTAAGTTAAGCCTGTCTGCTCGCAGCCAAGCTACCAAGGGTTGAGCTAGGACTAATTTATTGAGAAATTGACTGGACCTTATTTTCTATTGTGGTGTTATTACTAGGTGTAACTACCTACGTGAACCTCATTATTATACCACCTTCCAACAGATGGGATATCTCATTCTATTTTTTTATTCTTGAACAAAGAGTACAGAATGTATAGCAGAAAACGCTTTCAAAAAACATGTGCAGCATTACTTAGAATCTTATAGTGAAAATAAAATATGTAATGGTAACAGGGCTCAGACGAAGTCTGCTAAAATGTGTAAAATGTAAAATTGAAGGAGAACCAAAGCTGGCCCAAGAGGGCTTCACCACACCTTTAGAAATGTAGTGACCTTGGCCATCAATGAGGCGAGCTCCTCCTGTGGGGTAGATCTGAAATCTGGTCATAAAAATACTGCTACTATCTCTAGGGTTTTTATTCCTGTCGTAGGAGTTTCCAACCCCTCAACGGAGTCAATGAGGTTTGCAAAATCTAAAGCTGGGCAGATATTTCCACTCGCAAATGGTGAATCCCTGCAAGGCAGAGGTCTCTGCCCAGACGAAGGCAGAAACCTAAAAGTGCAGAGATCTTGCAACCAGATTTCAATTTGCGAATCGAGCCCCTTGTATTGGGAGCATTTGCTTGGTGGTTGTATATCAGTTATTTTTTGTGCCGGCCTTTTGCCTCTCCACTGGCGTTTAAATGGAAAACCCAATTGGGCCTTATTTATGAAGGCCTTGCGCCACGGGCGCGTCACCTTTAAAATGGGAAAAAGTGACGCACCGCTGGCGCAAGGCCTTCATAAATGAGGCCCAATAGCTTCAGGGCTGCTTATGAGTTGTCAGTTCAGTTCAGTTCAAAAGACCTTTATTCGAATTTCATAAAATTCATACAAGTAGCACGATAAAAACATTTACACAGCAAAAATCAAATTTACAAAATTCATGAATTGTTAAAATCGAATACATTTCTCATAAGACTATTTTCAGGGGTTTTCCATCATTTTACGTACACATATTGTAAGTCTCAAAAAAGTGCTAGTGCAGTAAATTAATTCAACTGTATCCAGGGAGAGTAACATTGAGTAGGACTCCCCTAACGAAAGAGGTTTATGTTTCCTAAAATACGGAGTTAAAAACCACTTAATATATTTTAAATAAAATTTACAGAAAAATAGAAAGTGCAAATCATTCTGTTTACTAATACCGTCACACGGGCATGGGTTATAATCTGTTGAGTGCTGATAGCCCAGGGGAAAGCCCAACAAAAATTGTATTGAGCCCGCCCTTAACCGAAACAGCAGTGATCTCTCCCAGTTGGTCATGTGTAAGGTGAGGTATTGTGCGAGGTTTCTCCTACTTAAATCATTTCTCTGGTAAGTCACAACAGTTGATTTGAGAATTTCCCTTTCCATTCGTTCTGAACTATAAAGTGCATACAGTGCTTGTTTGACCTCAGTTTTATCTTTAAGTTCAATGTTACTAGGATCGGAGAAAAGTTCTTCCCTGTTCACGTTGCTCAGTGTTTTTAAAACTCCCGCGAGCCAGGGGATCAACATGCCATGACCACATTTAAGACAGTCTTTTATGATGTTTTGTGTTAAACTGGCTGACTTGTTCCTCCAGATCCTAATCCAGAAGAGAGCTGGTCTGGATCTAATAAAATCACATACGTAGGGGAGGTTAAGTTCCTCATGGCAGATCAATTTGGAGGATGAGCTTGGGGCACCCAGTATTCTCCTACAGAATCGACCTTCTTCTCGCTGAATACTGGGGCTTTTCCTCAAACCCCAAACCTCGGCTCCGTATGTGGCTACTAGTAAGCACTGTAGGTTAAAAAAATTTAAAATATCTCTGGTGGCACCTATTTTCTTTGGTCGGGACAAGCTCAAAATAGAGTTGTTGGCTTTAGAGAACTTGCCCATGGCGTGGGCCATATGCCCACTCCATGAGCCGTTCGCAGCGAAAACCAAACCAAGATACGGGAATGTGGATACAGATTCTAATTTATCTGTCCTTATATGTATAGTATTGAACTTGCGTTTCCCAGGGCCACGCGGCATAATAAAATATTTTTTAAAGTTGACGCGCAGGTCTAAGCCCTCCATGTGTTGAACAAAACCTTTAACAAGTAGGCAAAGGGCATTTGGTGTTCGTCCCATCAAGACCGCATCGTCAGCGTATAATAAAACTGGCAATGGTTGCCCCTGGATAGTTGGTTTGTCACTAGTCACTTGTTTTAGAGCTTTAGCCATACCATTAATGTAGATGATAAACAGCAGGGGTGCTAAAACGCACCCCTGTCTTACCCCTCTGCCGATGTTAATGGGTCCAGATACTTCTCCACCGGCCCCAATCCTGACTTGTGCTTTGAGGTCAGTGTGGAGGTATGCCAGGAAATTAACAAGAGCCTCATCCAGTCTGTAATTCAAAAGAATTGCCCAAAGTTTGGATCTGTTCACTAGATCGAAAGCGGATGAGAGATCCATGAACGCAAGGTAGATAGGGGACGATCGTGCGATGCTATACTTGTCAATGATCAGTTTCAGATTCAAGCATTGCTCGACCGTCCCCACCCTGCTTCTGAATCCCATCTGGCACGGGTCCAGTAGACCCGTATCTTCAGTCCTCTCTACCACCCTATTATATATTATTCGCCCCAAGATTTTTAAGGTATTATCCAAAAGAGAAATGGGACGATAGTTCACTGGGTCCGATCTCTCACCCTTTTTAAAAATTGGGACTATGGTGCTGGTAGCCCAAGTAGTGGGCATGGGAACTGTGGGGAGGCTGTTAAAAACATTGAGGAGGATTGGTGCCCATAGGCCCGGGCTATGCTTAATTATATCTATCGGTATCGGTAGGCCGTCAGGGCCTGGCGCCTTGTTTCCAAGGCTTTCTTTAATGGCTGTCTCCACCTCACAGAGGCCTATTTCTAAGCCTTGAAGCTGACCACGGGGAAGGCTAGATGATTCTTCAGGTGGGGCGGCATATATTTTGGAGAAATGGGCCTCCCAAGAGTTGCTGGTTATGTTGCAACTGATTGGGGTTAGTTGTTTGCCCATTTCGCGCGTTTTTCTGACAGCTGCCCAAAAAGGGCCGTTGTTTTTCAATTTAGCGCTCCCAACCAGCGACTCCCATTGTTCTGTTAGTAATGCAGCCTTCCTTTCGGCTATCTTAAATTTGTAGAATTTCCTGGCTGCCTGAACCTCTACTAAGCACCTTGGTTTAGTGGTTAATGCCCTGCGCAGTTCCCTATTTGCTAGTGAACAGGCAGTGTCAAACCACCTGGGTTCTTTCCGCTCTTTTGGTAATGGGACTGACAGAGAGGTTTTTATTGCTGAGCACAGTTTACCAAAATCATCAATTAACCTGTGACAGTTCCCATCCGTAGTTAGGCAAGAAATAAATAGCTTAGGATGTTCCCTATTTACGCTTTCTAGTATGGCCCCGCTGTCGACTCCCCTCCATTTCAGGCGCAAGCCGTCACCTGTGGGTGTAATATCTCTTGCCCCGTTTAAGTTGGCATATACCTGATTAGGACCTAATTTTAACGGCACAGTGAGGGGATTATGATCACCAAACGAGGTTTCTACCACTGTAGATTTTATCACACAGTCTAATAAATGGGGAGACATAAAAATAAAATCAATTGTGGAGGAACAGTCCCGCCCTCTGAACGTAGGAGCATGAGGTACACTGGGGATGTGGCTTGTGTCCATAGCGTTACTGAGAGTGTACTCAGTTAGTATATTAGCAAGTTCAATACCCCTTCGTTCAGCTTGATCTGGGTGGTTTCTGTCCTCAATTCTGCGATTCTTAGAAATGTTTGCATTAAAATCCCCCCCAATAAGAAACCCTGTTTCCTCCCCAGTTTCAGAACTGGTTTCCTGGTTTCGTAAATTCTTAGAGAGTGCTTCAAAGTTTTTATTAGGTGCAGAAGAATAGTCATTATTATAAAAATGGATTAAATAAATCCGGGTCTTTCGCTTGAACTCTAAAATCTGTATATTCGGATTTCCTCTTGAAAGGTCTGTGATTGTGCCACCGGCCAGTATCTTAATGCCAATGAACAAGCCTCCCACTGCACGTCCTGAGTCAGGCTTGGGAGCTGTCACGCTGAAGCAATGGTAGCCCTCAATATATAAATTCTCCACAGCCCAAGTATCCGGGAACATGATAATGTCTTTACCATCCAGTAACTGAGCCCATTCTGGGTTTCACAGTCTTGACTCCAGCCCTGCCACATTCCAGCTAAGAATTGATAGGTCACAGTGGTTACTATGTCTAATTGGTTTACTTCTAACATTCTTAACTGTGTTCTGCGTGAGGTTGGTTGGTGTGGGAAATATAACCTCCTGTGTGGTTGCAGATGTGGTAATATGGCATTGTGCTGATGTCTCCTGGGATGAAATAATTGATACCGAGGGTGAATGTTCCTCATTATCAATGCTTTCATCTTCCCTTTATCCCCAGTCAGTCCTGGTCTTCTAAATTTGAGAAGGTCTTATTCAAACCAATTATAGGTTGGGATGTTGTATGTAGGCCTCAACTCATTGTGACCAAAATTTAAGTTACAATTGGGGCTGAAATATGGCCTTTCATTGTGATTATGCAAAGGCATAGTGGGGAAATATGGGTATGTCGTAGGGTGTCCCATGAATTTAGCCTGATGGCGCTGGGCTGGGCCGTTCATGTGGTCAAAATCTTGGTTCATTTGGTGAGATGGATAAGTCCCTGATTTCAAGATTTTGCTCCTGAAGTCGTGCGGCTGGGTTAGACATGGAATTAGGGGTTGGGGCTAGGTGTCTATAAAAATAACCCAGGGGGAGTAAAGTCGTGTTAAATTCCCATGGTGAGGGTAGTGGCGCGTTAGCAAGGGTTTTTTGAGCCCAGTGAGGTGACCTGAAGTTTATGACTACACAGTCTCCCTCAAACTTTTTTCTCAGTGGGCCCACCCACCCGACTCTTTGTGTCTGAATGATTTCCCTTGCTCCTTCCATTGGGAAATTACAATTTGAGGATAACCAGTGGAGAATCCTGTTTTTGAGAGTTATGTGATTTTCCTCTTCGTCATTCTTTAGTTTAGGCGCATTTATCAAAATCAGCACATATGCCCCGCATTCAGGCGGCAGGTTGATGCGGGTGGGGATCTCCCTCGTATTGGTTGCCATATTGAGTTCAGATTGAACTTTAGGGCGATTTTGGGAGTCATTTTTAGGTTGATTAGTTAGGGCCCTTTTGCTTTTATCAGCGTTAGGGTCCGTCCTTGCCACACTGGCTGCCTTGGTCGTATTTAAATTTGGAGCATGTTTTGCTCAGTGTTGGGTTTTACTTGTACTAGGTACGGGCTTAGTTGGAGTTGGTTTATGGTCACCAGCTGTTTTTGGAATAGTATTGGCACCGCTAATATTAGCCTTAGTGCCACCTAGTGTCCCAACTTTAGGTTTGCTTATTAAGGTCTGCCCTATGCCCAATTTTAATATGTGATGAACCATCACTCTCAACCTCTTATCCAAATTTAGGATTTGTTGGTTAATTGGTCCTAAAAGGGTAGACAGTAGTATCTCCATTCTCCCCCAGAACACTTAATTTCCCGATGCTGCACTAACATCTACGGGAGGAGTTTTAGTTGCCATAACTTCGTCTTCTCCCTTATCCCTTTTCCGCTCTACAGGAGCGGGAGCCCTTCGATTACGCTTGCGCCCTCCCTTAGATCTATGTGTTTTAGATGGTGACTCAGTGTCTAAATGCTTCAATTTTCTTTTAGCTTTTTGGCCCCGGGTTCGCACAGGGATGCTATCGCTTTTATCTCCCTCAGTGTTTGATGTGTCAGGATCCACATAGGAATCATTACCATCTAAGTGTAGGTGATCATTTATCAAAGGTGCGCAGGAATCTTGACTGATATTCATGTCAGGCCTGAGCAGGGTGGGTGTTGATGATAACCTACTACCTGAGGTAAATTGTACCAATGGGGCCGTGTCCACAATTATACAGTTCTCGTTGGAGTCTGTACCTGGTAGTCCAGCAAAGGAAGCAACAAGTGAGGAGTCCAATGAGTTGTCGTGGTTCAAAAGAAGAGGGGGCAGGCTTGATGGGAGTGAAAAGCGCCTTTCAGTATTCTGAATTGCAGTAGCAACAACATCAATTGTCTTCTGGAGCATTTTGTCAATGGCGGTCAATGTTGGCCGCGGGGTGGTGGTAGTTGATGGCTTCGCCGAGTTGTGCACATCTTTTGGCCTGGGTACTGCCGGTGTCCTTTTCCCCATGATGCTAAACTGTTTTTTAATCGGTAAAGTGATAGAATATACTTTATCACTGACCTGATGTAGGTCCCAGGAAGAAGGGACTGCCAAGGGGGGTGGCCCAGCCCACCCTCTTCTGGCCTCTGACGGCCACAGACGGCCCGCCCTCTGCCCGGGCTTCGCAGGCGCGCGTCCCGCGACGCGGAGGGGGTGTCCTGGTTAAGTAGCGCCTCCGGGCGCGCTGTGGCAGGAAGCAGGAAGTGGCCGCAAGGCTCCCTGGGAGCAGTAGTCTCCAGCCGCGAGGTGGTATGATGCGGCAGCGGCGAGACCACAGCGTTTGGGCCCCAGGAGCGAGCGTCTGGCCAGCAGGTAGGGTGTCCTGTCACTGATGTTGCCCAATAGCCCCCGCTCCACCGAGGGAGCTTCCTGGTTAAGTAGCGCCTCCGGGCGCGCTGTGGCAGGAAGCAGGAAGTGGCCGCAAGGCTCCCTGGGAGCTGTAGTCTCCAGCCGCGAGGTGGTACGATGCGGCAGCGGCGAGACCACAGCGTTTGGGTCCCAGGAGCGAGCGTCTGGCCAGCAAGTAGGGTGTCCTGTCACTGATGTTGCCCAATAGCCCCCGCTCCACCAAGGGAGCGTCCTGGTTAAGTAGCGCTTCCCGGCGCGCTGTGGCAGAAAGCAGGAAGTGGCCGCAAGGCTCCCTGGGAGCTGTAGTCTCCAGCCGCGAGGTGGTACGATGCGACAGCCGCGAGACCACAGCGTTTGGGCCCCAAGAGCGAGCGTCTGGCCAGCAAGTAGGGTGTCCTGTCACTGATGTTGCCCAATAGCCCCCGCTCCACCGAGGGAGCGTCCTGGTTAAGTAGCGCCTCCGGGCGCGCTGTGGCAGGAAGCAGGAAGTGGCCGCAAGGCTCCCTGGGAGCTGTAGTCTCCAGCCGCGAGGTGGTACGATGCGGCAGCGGCGAGACCACAGCGTTTGGGCCCCAGGAGTGAGCGTCTGGCCAGCAGGTAGGGTGTCCTGTCACTGATGTTGCCCAATAGTTGTCAGTGGTTCCCTGCCTCTATATTTTATGTTCAGTCTGTAACACAACGGCGATGAATGTAATGCTCCTATTTCTGCCATTTGATGAGGAATGCATATTATACTGAACATCAGCTTTCACAAATCAATTGATATGCGACAAATATACATTGCAGGCAGAAAGAGTACAATTTAAGTGGACTAGTTCACTTCTTTTGCAATAACGTGCAGAAAATACTTCTCTGAGTGACTGAAATTGTTCGCATTTGCAATGTGTGTGGGCTAAACGTTAACAAAAATTTGGTAAAAAAATAAAACTTTTAAGCAGTTTTCTCAAAGCATTTATTTAGCTATTTCAAAAGTAAAAACCATATCTTCAAAATTTCTCCACAAAGATACCAGCTTCCTGATGTTTATGAGTTTGCTGTTTTATTGTGTCTGCCTGGCATTCTGCCATCCCAAATCCACAGCATGCGTAGGCGATAGAGATTGCTAAATTACAGCCTCTGTAGCATTGAGGGCATCAGGACGCGCCAACTTTCCAAACACACTGCAAACGGTCAACTCCATAGTAGAGACGATTGTTTGCACATTGTAGCAATCAGTCTTGCTCTTGTCATTACCAATTAGAGGGACTTTCATTAGCCAAGCAGCTAGCAAGTGGGCTTCTTTCCCATCCAATAAAACAGAGGACAGGCAGGTGTAGAGCTGCCCAGTGTGTTAAAAAATAGGATTGATTAGATCTTTGACATAGGTGAAGGTGACCTTGCTGGTTCTGCTACTGGTTGCACCACATCCAAGCTGTTTGTCTGACTGAATGTATTCTGAGAAACAAAACATATATCATGTAAAACAAATATGTTTGAATTGCCACAAGTGTGCTGCTTTGTGACGGAACACATTTTAAAAAACACAAACACATCAAGGCCAGATCTACGTAAGTTTCACTTAGCGATTTCCAAATAACAATTCCATTCGATTCGCTATTAGGGATTTGCTAATGGAAATGTATGACCTTGCACAATTAGCAATTCAGTAAGAGTCACATTCGCTATTTTGCAAATTCCTAATAGGGAATCGATACTAGAAAATCGCAAATTGGAAAATTCAGTTTTTGGGAACAGAATTTTGGCATCATTATGAGGAAGTGCTCAAATGCATGCCCATCCTAATGTTCTGTAACACAGAGTAAGTGTGTGCTGTTGCAGGAGTACATCTGTGGACCCTTCTGGAAATCTTTGGCTGCAAACATATATCAATATGTCCTTTGATCCTATAATCATGCATTTTATATACTAATTATTATAGGATTTTTGGAAATTTGGATGATATGTATGTTGATTGTTTGTTATCTTGTTATTGTTTCCCTATACCCCCTTCCCAATAGGTTTGCCTGTGTGTCCCACACCACTTATTTATTTACCGCCCTCATGAAGGTGTAGCACCTCCTGGGCCTGACACCGAAACGTGCGTTGGCGCGAATCACCTCGTGTAGTTGGAATCTGCCTCTATCTATTATTTGGGAGGACAAACAAGAGTCAACGATAGCCATATCATCTGGCTGCATAGCATCCTTCATTGTTTTTAACTATATGTGTGATTGTTAGAATGTTTCAGATTGGGAGTGAGGAATGAATGTGTATGTCACTTTGGAACTTTGAATGAGTGTTGTTCTAATTAAATGTAGTGTGTGGAACACACACACTTATATATATAAAAAATCATCCGATCCTGCCAGCATTCTATTTAATTCCAAAAGTGCACAAAGGAATTAATCCTTTACAAGGACGACCTATTATTTCAGCGATAAATAGCACTTTTGAAAATACCTCAAAATATGTAGACTACTTTCTGCAAGAATTTGTAACCAAATTACCATTGTACCTGCAGGACTCGCGAGATTTCTTGGCAAAGCTAAATACAATACAATGGGAAGATAATTACATGTTACTGACTTTGGTCATTGCTTCCTTGTACACATGTATCAAACACTCGGACGGTCTCCAGTGGACTATTATTTGAAGCAAAGAAACATTGAACTGTACCGTCATAACACAATGTTACTACATATGATACATTGGTGTTTACACAATAATTTGTTTATGTTTGATGGCAGAGTGTATAGGCAAACACAAGGTATGGCCATGGGGGCATGCTTCTCCCCCAGCTATGCATGTTTACATGTAGGCTGGTGGGAGGAGCATGTCCTCAGGGGGGAACACCAAGCACTGTTCGAAAAACATGTGATACAACTATGGAGATATATTGATGATATTTTCATCATTTGGAGAGGGTCAGAGGAGGAGGCAATTAACTTTGTAGATAAAATTAATACCAACAAACTTAACCTCAGTTTTACCTACCACATTGACCCCCTTTCCATTAGCTTTTTGGATATCCTGGTATCCATACAAGCAGGGAAAATTGAAACCAGTCTCTACAAAACACCCACGGCAGGAAATGCATTGCTCCATGCAGCAGCTTTCATCCACATCATACGATCGCCAGTTTACCATACGACAAATTATTTCGTATCCGTAGGGCCTGTAGCACAGAATGCGCGTTGAAGGAAGCACAAAGTTTAGCTAAAGGCAAAATGATGGAACGAGGTTACAAAGAAAAGAAACTAGATCTAGCCATTCGAAAGGCGAATCAAAAAGACAGAATTTCCCTTATTCAACCTAAATCTACAGTGAGTGTAAGTTCAGAGATCTCTAACGAGATGGCAGGTGTCACTGACCAAACATCTAGCACTGATAACTCCTGTAGATTCATATCCACTTTCAGTAGACAATCCCAGAGGATTAAGAAGATCATAAATAGAGAATGGCCAATTGTGCTCACTGACAGTGTTTTAAATGAAGTATACACATCTAGACCCAATTTTACATTTCGTAAGGCCCACTCGATGAGAACAGATTTGGTTAAAACTAGCCCTGAGCTCTCTAGCAAAGAAAGTTGGCTTCCCACTAAAAAAGGCTTTTATAAATGCAGTACTTGCAGGGCCTGTAAATTTGAGATTAACACCACCACATATACCAACGCATTTTCAGAAATCCAGATTAAAATCAAGGGGCACTACACGTGCAAAACTGAATACGCCGTGTATGTGTTAAAATGTATATGCGGCCTCCGATATGTAGGCAGTACAAAACTGCAAGTACTTGCCAGAATACTGCAACATCTTAGGGCCACGGTCAATTCTGACCCCACCTACCCAGTGGCGAGACACGTTAAAAATGAACATAATAACAACTTAAACGTGTTACAATAATTTGTGATAGACAGTATTCAAGTCAACAAGAGGGAAGGCGATTGTGAAAAACAACTACGCCAACTAGAAACTAAATACATACTAGAGCTCGATACTAAAACCCCGACCTGCACCATTATCTGTAAATAGTATTTGCACTTTATGTTTATGCACAGTCTTCATATCATGGAGTTAGGGCCTAAATCAATATCATAACATGTATTTATTATCTTAAAACTTATTTATTAAACAATATGTTTTTAAAGACATTAACGATTTTATGTAGGCCTTGGTCTTTTGAAGTGGTATTCTGATCGATATGTGGTTTGACATGAGCCCATCGGTTCGGAGTGCTGTGTCATCCTGACATTGATTAGTGCCATGGCAATGGATTTTTGACCACGTGAATTGAGTATTCCAATAGGGTTCTAGATGCTCATTATAAATACCTCTGTTCTTCCCTATAACCTCCCCTGGATCAATCCTAAGAACCCACCACTCAGTATTAGTACAGATATAATAGAACATTATTAATACACAGATATCTATTTCTGCCCGGATACCCTGCCCCTTTCCTTTTAACTACTCTACGAGTTAAAATCAGAACTCCCAGCTGGAGTTCATTTTGCACTTTAATAATGGCACTCTAGCACAAGCACTTTTATTGTGGTCTTCTCACTAAGACGACTAACGTAGGCCAATCGATAGGTATTAGGTAACCAGACGTACTTTAATGCTTAATGAATGACTAAGAACGATACCAATGTATTAGAACAGTTATAAAGGTCAAAATCTAGGTATTATGTATATATTTTGATCGAATATATATGTGTAGGTATTTTAGAAAAAAGACTGTCATTTAGTACCTTGTGATAAGCATTTTTATATCAATGAAATGTATACGGTAAACTAGTCTGTCTTTCCATTCAACCTTACCTTAAAGAAGCTATAGTCTGATATCTATGTTTATGTTTAAACTAGAATGAGATGACCACATGTGATCGGTGTAAAAAAAATTCAAATGTGAAGGGGAAATCAGCACAATTTACCAGCGAGCAAGGCGACAGGGATCGCCGAAACGCGTTTGGTGTCCACAGCAATGCACTATTAAATTGAAAAAATAAATACCGGCTGTTGATGAAATTTGAAGAGTCCGTTTCTCTTGTTTGTTGCTGATTGGCAGCGTGGAGTGTGGAAACTTGATATATATATCTCCAGTGTGTCAATGTGTTTTTCCCGGAATACGCCTCCTGAAGAAAGGCTGTTCTGCCTGTGGATGGCGTCCTGTGGTTTCGCTGATAACAGTGTTGCGACCTCCTATTCAGCACTGTCAATGTGCTCTTTTGAATACCAGATCCCTTGTTAGACACTCCACGGACATTTGGAATCTTCTTGATGACTCTAACATATCCTGCCTGTTTTTAACAGAGACTTGGTTAGGGGAAGGCTCAGGACCTGATTTGGCCTGTGCCTTACCTCCGAACTATACCATCTTAAGAAAGGATAGAGTTGGGGGCAGGGGAGGTGGAGTGGCCCTTATAGTGGACAAAGCCCTAGTGTGCACTTCATTTCCTGTTGAGAACATCGCAGGCTGTGAAGCCTTAGGCTTTACACTTGGCCTCTCGGCTTCTCAGTCGTGCACGGGGATCCTCGTTTATAGACCGCCCGGGCCTATTGGCTCGTTCTTTGATGATCTGCAGGCTGCACTTTCTACACCTTGTATGCGATCGGAGCACTGTGTTTTGTTGGGGGATTTGAATCTGCATATGGACATAACAGCAGACCCCGACGCGGCTAAACTGCGGGATATTACTGCATTGCTTGGGCTTGCTCCCTACATTGAAAGACCCACCCATATTAAAGGCCATACTCTTGATTTAATTATTTCTACGAGGCAGATCGTCGTGTCCCCGCCACTCCCAGTATTATGGTCGGATCATTTTTTAATACATTTTGGTATCCCTTATGGGACCACGATCGGCCAGAGAGCACAGAAGGGCGCGATCCGACAATCAAGGTCTTTTCACCTAGTCACAGCGGAAATGTTGTCGGATGCCGTCTGCCGGTATCCCTGTGATCTTACAGGTGATCTCGATTCTGACCTGGATCTGGTTCAGAAGTGGCTGAAAACAAGATTTGAGGAGTTAGCTCCAGCCAAACCAGCCAAATCAGCCCTCAGCCATGTGTCCGCCCCTTGGTTCACCCCTGCACTACGGAAAATGCGCCAAGATTGTAAAAAGGCTGAAAGATTGTGGCGGCGCAAATACGAGTCAGATGAGAAAATAAAATATCGTGACGCTATTAAAATTTACCATAAACTTATTTCCGAAGGTAAAAAAGAATATCTTGAGCGTCAAATTGATGCAGCGGATAACATCAGTGGGGAGCTTTTTAGAATAGTAAAGGAGTTTGCTTCTCCAGCTGCTTGTTCTCCCACTCACTCTCATACAGAAGAGTGGATCAGGCAGCTTGCGGACTTTTTTGTACTTAAAATCAAGGCTATTCAGGAGTCCTTCCCCACTGTTGATGCCGATGCGTTGGCATTTAAGCTGAGCTCGGTACCGTCACTAGGGGAAGAGACAGGGCCCATACTATCGGCCTTTCCACCGATGTCCTGTGCCACATCCCACGATTTGCTGTCCCGGCTTCAGTCTGGCTCACCGCTGGATTCATGTCCGGCAAAATGTTTGGGTAGAGATCCCCTGGTGCATGCTAACTATAGACCAATCTCCCTGCTTCCTGCTCTGGCTAAGGTGGTTGAGAAACATGTACAGCATACGATTACCAACTTTATCGAGTGCAACAACATCCTTCATGATTCTCAATCTGATTTCCGTGCTAATTATAGCACGGAGACAGCCCTCCTGGAGGTAACCGAAGCTATCAGAGAAACTCTCGATCTCGGGGGGAAGGCTATGTTAGTCATGCTGGACCTATTGGCGGCTTTCGACACCGTCCCACATGACGGTCTCCTTTTTAGACTCTGGGAGATCGGACTACGTGGGACGGTGTTGGATTGGTTTCAATCCTTTCTATCGGGTCGTCAACAGGTGATCTGGGCACCTCCGTTCTCCGCTGAAATGCCACCGCTAGAGGTAGGGGTTCCTCAAGGGTCCATTCTGAGCCCCACCCTTTTTAATATCTATATGGCCCCTCTGGCGGAGGTAGCGGAGGCTTTTGGTGCCCAGGTCATATCCTACGCTGATGACACCCAGCTCCTGTTCACTTGCAGGAAGGGAGAGGTTTTTGACGGCGACAGGATCAAAGGCTGTCTGAGTGCGGTCTTTGCGTGGTTTCAGCGGCACAGCCTGAAATGCAACTCAGAGAAGTCTGAGTTGCTTTTCTTTGGTTGTGCCCCCGATCCCTGTTGGAAATCGTGGTGGCCCCAGGACATGTTCCCACCGGAGAAGGCATCGTCCCAAGCTAAGAACCTTGGGGTAGTGTGCGACGACGACCTCTCTTTTAGACCCCACATCATTGGGTTGTCAGGGAAATGTTTCGGCATCCTAAAGATGCTCAGAAAATTTCTCCCACTGCTCTCCTTGCAGTATAAAAAAATTACGGTCCTGGCGTTAGTAGGCTCCCGACTCGACTACGCCAATGCGCTATATGCAGGATTGCACAAATATTTGTTGGCCAGACTGCAAATAGTGCAGAATTCTGCGGCAAGAGCCATCTTTGGCCTGCCACGGAGAGCAAGAGCCTCAGAGCTGCTAAAAAGGCTGCATTGGCTGCCCATCTCTAAAAGAATTATCTTTAAAATCCTTACTCTGGCTTTTAAAGCTCTTCATTTAGTGGGCCCGAACTACATCAGGAAGCGCATGGTTTTTTATGTGCCGCGGAGGATGTTGCGATAAGCTGAATTGGCTAAAGCGGATGTACCGTCTATTAGACATGCTCGGATGGGAGGACGGTCCTTCCAGTATTTGGCGGCATGCCGCTGGAATGAGCTTCCTATCACTCTTCGTAAAGCCAATAGTCTCCTTTCTTTTAGAAAGGAGCTAAAGACTATGCTCTTTTCGTCATAATTTCCAAGATCACTGTGAGGTGCTGTATTGTATTTTTTTGGTCTTGAGGCCTCTTTGCCAAAGCGCCGGGACACCCTTCGGGGTAGCCGTGCGCTATAAAAGAGTGGTATATAACATAACATATATATATATATATATATATATATATATATATATATATATATATATATATATATATATATATATATATTCACTGAAAAAACCGTAGGTTTCACAAACGTTATAGTTAAAAATTAGCATTTAAAAAACCATAGAAATTCACTGAAAAAACCATAGGTTTCACACATGTTATAGTTAGCTGGACATTTTACTATAACTCGTTGTTTACCTATAGTATACTGTAGTACCTCCGAAGCACTTGAATGTAACATATGTATATAAATATGTTACAAGTCTATGCTTCAATTTGCACTATTGGTGAAACTGCGTGGATGAATTTGTATGTATTAAGGGCGGTTTTACAACCCCCTTGTACCTCTTTAACACTACCGTTGCATCACATTTGTGATGCAGCGGTGGTGCAAAAGATGTACCATGATGTATGCTATTTAAAATCTG
This sequence comes from Lissotriton helveticus, assembly GCF_964261635.1. Classification (NCBI taxonomy): domain Eukaryota; kingdom Metazoa; phylum Chordata; class Amphibia; order Caudata; family Salamandridae; genus Lissotriton; species Lissotriton helveticus. Next base: position 1,620,933,135 of record NC_136061.1, read on the forward strand.
ACGTAATTGGAAGGTACGTCACGTTGTAAATCTGTGCGCCAAAAAGAAGCTTTTCTGCATAGATGGGGGATGTTCTGGTTCCCGGAACACCTCCTAAAAGTGACTACGTGAAAATTAGAAGATTTCATTCAGTCACTTTTGGGCTTATACTGCGTCAAAACCCTGCACATGTTTGAAACAGGTGTAAGGATTGACACAGCATTATGAGCATAGGGCCCAAAAAGCATTGCTGCAGCTGCATTTTTCTTGCAATGCAAATCAAGCAATGCACCAGATACATCACATATCTGTACCACTTTTGCCTCATAGTGCATCACATTGTAAATATGGTGCATCCGTGATGGTGATGTCACAGTGCACAATAACTGTCATATCTCTAGGGATCTACCAGTTATTCTACATCTACTAATTACTGTTTTAATGTAGTGAATGCCTTACTACACACTCTTCAATGAGTCACTAGAAAAGTATACCAAGAGTAACAGAGTGTTTACTGGAAGTGAAAAGATAGAAACTGCGAAATTCAACATAAAAAAGGCAAATATGCAGGTGCATACAACAATGTATGCACAGTCTTTAGGGGTTTGAAGCACTCTATGCCCTTAGGCCTACTTTGCACCATGAGTACTTGACTACTCACATATGTAAATGTAAATGTGGGATACTTGTAAAGCGCACTGTTACTCTACCCAAGTGTCCTGGCGCTGTAGACCGCTGGGGAACCCGTCCTGGTTTTCCCTGTGAGATGGTCCCTTTCTGGGTATCTCCAGGGTGAAACCAGGCATCCCCGGCGTCTATGGGGGGCCGTTGTAGAGATGAGGCAAGCTTAATGCCCAGAGTTACCGAGTGTGTACCCTGGTTAGAGTAGGCACTGAGGCGAGAATTATCGAGTCCGTTGACCCTGGTCCAAGACCCTGCCGCGCCGGGAATTGAACCCTGGTCCCGGGCCGTTCTCTGCTTACAGGTCTGCCGCCTCTAACCAGTGAGCCACACCTCTCCACCTCTCCTATGCCTCATTTATGAGATTTTGCCGTAGGACAGTGCAGCAGGCCTTCCTGCTACGCTTCCCTATGGCAAAAGAAAAAGAAAGGAATGTGCCATATCTATAAGATACAGCATATTTCTATCCTTTCCCCTTGCGCCAGTGCACAATGGTCTGCCTGCACCAATACACAAACCTTAGCACAATGGAGCAAGGGTGTCTGCGTTACAAGGACGATTATTTTTGTAGAGGTAGGGAAACCTTTCTGTACAAAAATAATCTCAATAGACTTTTCCTTTTTCTACGTATGATGCAGAAAGCAGCACACATAGAGAAAAAAAAAGCGGGGAGAAATAAAACTATTTTCCCCCATTGCCTTTCCTTATGCCTCTCCTGGGGAGGCATGAGTTTTTCGCAGTGCCTCAGATTTACATTTTCTTGTAAATGTAGAGCAGTGTCAAAAGGCCATGGGTGTTGCTAGAAACACCCCCAGCAACACCCATTGCACACCCCTTAAACGCAGCACACTGCATTAAAAGGTCTGATATTTAATAGGCAACAGTACACCAAAAAAAGTGCATTAGTGCTGCCTGATAAATATTATGCTGACAGCTGTGCCAAAGAACATCACAAAAAGTGACTAGAAACCTTCCTCAGAAAATCATAAGTAAAATCATAAGTATATCTATAGAAGCTTACCGTACTCTGTACTGTACTCTGTACAGTATGTGTACAGTACGCGTACCTTCCTGAGCACAAGCTGCATTCTGATTGGATGTGAACTGTCTGGTTGAATGTATAACATCTTCACTTTTAGAATATAGACTTATAGCTCACCGTAGAGGGCTATACCGGCTATTAAAGGCCCTCTCCAGCATCAAAGGGCCGCATCGAAGGTGAGGGCCTTTAACAAGGGAGAGGGACTTTAATAGCCGGTATAGCCCAGCTACAAAGGGCTATAAGTCTATTAGAACATTCAACCATTAGAAGGCAGAATCTTCTAACAAAAAAGAACAAAGCCTTCAGGGAGTGCGAGTGGATTGGAATCCCCTCAGGCTCCCTGAAGCCTTTATTCACAGCCAGAGCAGTGAATAAAGTAACATTGGAATGTTGGAGCGCCACGCTTATACCAGAGCACTCCATTGTTATCAGTGGAGCACCCAACATTCCAATGTTCTAATAGTTTATAGATAAGCACATGGTGCTGTATGGCTCAATACAATACTGAAACAGTAGAGTGAGAGTGATTGCTGAAAGTGTAATAATACAGATTGGAGAATTCAATATAGAAAACACTAGTTTGTAGGTACATAGAAGACAGAAAGGATAGTCTATGCAGGTTTAAAGCAGTCCACAGTCTAAAACGTACTGTCCTCCATGAATATTTGGATACTGACTAGATGATTACAGTTCTGCAAGCAGACTGCCTACTGATTTTTAAATAACTTCATTTTTAGCACAGTGCATACTGAAGGATATTCTTTTGAATAGCTCTGTACAATACTGAATCACCAATCACAGAGACTTTGCTGTAAGTCAAAGGAAATACACCTGAAATTAAAACTATAAAACGCAAGTTTGCTGGTGCATAGAGCAGTACATACATAATCTATAAAGGTTTGAAGCAGTCCATGCCCTAAGACCCAGTATGTACCATGAGAACTTGGATACTAGCTGAATGATTACAATTCTGCAAGAAGAGTCTCTCAAACCATTTTTAATTTTTAATCATACATTTATTTTTGTAACTTTTCCTAATTTAATAGAACTTCCAGCATGATTTTGTCTGAAATTTCGTTTTCGAAATCATGAATTTCAAAAGTCATATCATGAAACTCAATGTCTTTAACGCTTCAAGAAAGTCCTCGTCCAAAGTTTCATCTAAAAAATCGCAGGTAATATCTCCTGCACCAATACTTTCTTCTTCATTCTCACTCTCCATAAAAGGTATATTCAACTCTTCTATCAGAGTGTTAGTAATTTCAAAACTCTGTTCCATATTCTTCTGCTCCTCTTCCATAGTGAATTTTATTATGTTGTTGTTCCTTGCAGAAAAACATAAACACTTCATTTTATCATTTTCCCTAATACATAATACAAAATTAGCTTTATCAACTATTTTGCTCTTTAAAAAATAATGTGCGAAAACCATTCTCAACTACTTTATATGATTATATCTATAAAATTTGGTTATATGACGTTTTAGTTATAAAATTTCCTTACATTTTCAAACCAGTCACTCTTTATCACTATAAAAAAATCTAAGGCTATTATAATAAAATGCAGTACTAAAAAAAGTAAAAAAAATATCTATTCAGCTTACCAGTTCCAAAGCAGTTGATGTGTTGTAGTAAAATACAAAGAACACAGGTACACTCACTATATATTTTTTTTAATTTCTTCAAATGTGTTTCAAAGATACAAACTGTCTTTACAAACTTTTGTACACCATGGACGTTCTGTTACTTCACCTCTGTAGAAGTGCATCCCATCAATTATTTTTGACAGTTAGTTATACTTACCTTCAAAATAACAAATTAAAAAAATATATATATTACACATTTAGCATCTGTAGAAGACAAAAAAATGGTTACAATTTATCTTTTACAACACAAAATCATTTCTAAAGCATTTCATTTGCCATTTTTGCTGTTCTCAGAATATATTGAATTTCAGTAGAAACAGTGAGTTCAATAGTACTCATCACATAACAGCGGGCAATAAAAAGACAATCAAGAAGATTATCTTAAAAAAACCCAAACAACAATCTCAATTAGAAACTAAAAAATAGAAATAAAACATATCTTAAATGTTTTTTTCTAACACCAATTTCTTTCGTAACTATGAGGTATGTCAAACAATCCTGAAATAACAAAAAACACCATCATTAATTTTATTCCATTATAAATAATGTTACTTACAAATATATGCTGACAACATTTGGAACAAAAAGTTGTTAAAGGTTACACATACTTTTCCCCATGGCCAAATAGTATGTGTGAAATTGCTAGTTTGAAAGTTGTTCAATACTATTTCTGAACATCTGCCTTCCAGCCTTCTGATCCAAAACCACTAATATCATTTGCACCGTCCCCCAGTGCTGATCTCTCAGCCCAACGCTATTCAACATCTTCATGGCCACCCTCACACAAATAGCCGGCCATCTCAACCACAACATCAGCTCTTACGTCGACGACACCCAGCTCATTCTCTTGCTCACCAAGGAGCCACATACCATTAAAAACAACCTCCACAACGTAATTAAGGATGTCACCAAGTGGATAAAGAGCAGCTCTCTAAATCTGAACTCATACAACATGAAGATACTCATCCTCAGACCCACCCCCTCACCTTCAGATGACACCTGCTGGCCAACTACATTGTGAACAGTACTTACACCTACTGTCCATATAGACAACCTACAATTCATCCTCAACTCCTCCCTGTACACGTGTAAACAAGTCTACAGCATTTTTTCATACTGCTATAACACCCGCCACATTCTGCACATCGTTTACAAGTACATCCTAAAGAAAACAAGAAGAAATAGACTACTCTGTGACAACGCACTCTACACAGGAATTCCAGCCAAACAACTATAACGACTACAACCAATCCAAACTACCTCCACCTGACTGATCTTCATAGTCCCCTGCTACAGCCACATCACCCACAACATGATACAGCTACACTGCCTCAACATCAACAATAGGATTTCCTTCAAGCTCCTCACCCTCAATTTCAAAATACTCTACAACACCAGACTAATCTACCTTTACAGCAGTAATCCTGAAAGGCCACATTTTGATCTTAAAATGTTGGCTTTAAAAATATTAGGTAAGAATTTGGTAACTCTTTAGGCAGACGTTGCTTAAAAACTAATTGACTCTGATTACAATGTATCCAACCTTTCAGACATTTTAAATAAACAGTGTAATGTCCTGATGTTGTGGAAGGTCCATCATGAAAAATAATTGCAATAGCTACAAAAGATCTTCCTGATATTGAAAGTTGACCAGCTACAACATTTTTAATTAAAGTTTATATCAGCTCTACAACTTTGCAGCATTAAAATAACATACTGTCCATATCTTTGTATGCATAATGTTGATGACATTTCTTATTTACTTTGGCTACACTCCATGTGTTGACTAGCTCCTCTAACTAGATTGTTAAAAGACACTGATTCACAGTCTGGTACAGTCAAATATATTAATCTTTCTGTGTCTATGTTAGTGCTACATGTAAACAAACAATTTTGACAGTCATGTTGCCATTTATAAGAAAGGCCAAAAATATGTTCAATATCTATACCTTCATCTTCCAGTACATTAAGCATAAACATTAAATATTCCTGACAATCTTGCTGAATATTCTGTGTAAATTAAGTAGAACCAGAACATATGTCCAAAACATTTCAAATATCAGAAACACTTTGTATTTTACTTTTATCACTACTACATTTATCATAAACAGAATACAACAACGAACAGAATCTTTCGTCCCGATATTCAACAATTTGCTGTTGCAAACTTTCAAGAAATAAAACAACATTAACAACTAAATTAGCATGATCTCTGGCGGAGAACATGGCGGCAGACGGCTGAGCTGCCGTGGTGCTCCAGGAATCAAGCTCCCGCTTACCCCCTAATGACTGAGGAGTTCGCTTAATTGCGTTTTTTTTTTTACCGAGCACATTCCTGCTACAATTCTTGTACTTCCTGGACATTCTTGGGGGCTGGAAACTCGATATTGAGCTTGTTGACTCAGTACATCATTACACCGTCTCACCGAAGGTCTTTCTTCCATGTCCACGACGGGTTTCTACAGCAGCGTTTTCGGCTCTGGAGGAGGCTGCAGCGGAGGTTGCAGCGGAGCGGTCACGGTTTGCATTACTTCTGAGCCCGCTGGTATCCCGCTGGTTTTGGTCCTCGGCCGCCCTGGAGTTAAGGCGCGGAAAGAAGGCATGCAGCCTGTTGCACGCTTCATGCTGCGGACCAGCGAGGGCTCGGTATCACGAGTCTGCCTCCCTCGAGACAGTGGAGGGGGAAGAGGTTGCTGAGAAATCCGGTAAGGAGGGTCTCGTGGAGAGTGTGACAGGAGACTCCTTGGAAACATCTCGGATTCCCCAGCACCCTAAAGGTAAGGGGAGAGGTGGCCGCAGAAGGGGGAAGACGTTGTCAAAAGCGCAGTTGAGCCCGCCCGCTGTAAGCCCATCTGCAAACAGTACTACACCCCCTGGAGGTAAGAAAGCCTCTTCTTATCTCTCAACTGAAGTCAAATCTAAATGCATACGGTCTAACACCATCAGAGGCAAAGCCAAACTTAAAAAGAACCTTAGCACTGCGTTGGATGTAGGTTCAAAAATAACTCCATCTCTACGCTCCTATTTCAAGGCAATACCCCAGGTGCTTCACCTCTCAGAGGCTCAGGGCATGTCTACTACTTTGATTGAGCCTGAATCTGTTGTCCAAGATATTACAATCCTGGTTCCAGATCTTCCTGAACCTCCGGATGGGGGTCCGGACCCTGTTTTGGTTCCCCCGCTGAGCTCTGATTGTGTTACTGATTGGGTTACTACAACTGCGCCTGCTATGTCTTTGCCTGTAATTTTGACTACTGTAGGGATTACATCTCCCTCGGGCCTGGCTACATCTTCGTTAGAAGAATCACAGCTTGTCAGAGTCAGACGCGATAGTCTGTCAGTGGAAAATTGCTATGAGGCAGGGGCACAGAAAGTAGTAGGGGACGGGGCTGGGGGGGTTGTCGGTCCCACTGCCCCAGTGGAAACAGGGTTGGGGGACGAGGTTGAGGACGGGTTCCCTCAAGACCCTGCTCAAGCATTGGGCTCCGCTTCAAATATTGACGCAGGTGATACAATGGCTAGTATTCCAGTCACCTCTTTGCTGGCAATGTTTTCTACTTTATCCCGGGACATAAAAAGGGGTTTTGAGGAGTCCGCTGCTAATCAGTTGGAGATTCGGAACTATTGTGAATCCCTTGATAATAAGATCGATGGGCTAACCTCAAGGATGGGGAAATTGGAGGAGTCTGTAGCAGTGATGTCGATACATTTGGATAAAGCTGAGGAGGATATTGTTAAGCTTAAGAAAGAGGATCAGGCCCTTCTAGATCGTATGGAGTTGTTGGAGAATAAAGCCAGAAGAAGTAACATCTGTATTCTTAATGTGCCCAAAGGATCAGAAGGTTCTGATGTTAAGCAGTTTGTTACCCACTTACTGAAGGACTCGTTATGTTTGGATCAATCTCTGGAGGAGTTGGCCATTGATATCCAAAGGGTTCACAGAGATCCATTTAGGCGGAACCCGCAAAGGTCCAAACCTCGCAAAATCCTTGTTAACTTTCATACTTATGCCCTTAAAGAGCAGATTCTTAACTTAGCCTTGAAGCAGAAGTCTCTATCTGGCAAGGGGTTTACCTTCCTTATCAGGTCAGATCTTGCTAGAGTCACGTTGGAGAAGCAGTGGGAGTTCGGCAGGCGGCTGGAGGCCTTCAGAAAGTTGGGTGCGACCGCCCAACTCATGTTTCCAGCGGCATTAAAGGTGATGCACAATAACAAGATGTTTAACATTAGGACAGTGCAAGCTGCTGATGAGCTCCTATTAGATTTGGGTAACAAAGTTTCGGATAAATAGGATATGTTTCTCAAAGCGAACTAGGGCGACCAGCACCAACTAGTTGATCTCTATTATTGGAAACCTAATTTGTGAATATTAGTCTATTTAGAGATGTGTATAATCATCATCATCAGATCAAAAAGGGAAAGTAAAAAAAAGTAAATATATTACCTACTGGCGGTCGCCAGTAGGTATATATAGTTAGGATTTTTTCCCTATGGGATTTTTGAAAATTCTATGTCTAATAACTTTGGCGTTTGTGGACGGAATTGGCTGAAATTTTCAGGAAAATGGCACATTTCGTTTCTGAGCAGCCCCTGAAAATTTTGGGGGGGTTCGTCAAGGGGGGGCTGAGAAAAAAGGGGGGTCCCAAAACGCGTTTTTCCCATGTTAATTTCCATAGGGCGGTTGGCCTCACTTTTAGCCCGAACGGCTGAATGGATTTGCACGAAACTTGGCAAAATTGTAGGGACTGGTAGCCCGATGTGCCTTTTGTAGGTCTCAATATATGTGCTCCAGTGGATTTTGAGAAATTAACGTTTAAAAAAAGATATATATCTGTAACAGCGGACCTGGCAGCGTCCCAGGACGCGTACTTTTCGCGCAACGGAGCTTTGTGAAGCGAAGCTGATTGGTTCTCCGGCGTCTGTCAACATTCCAAAAAGTCCGTAGCGGCCGCCATCTTGTCTCTCGGTAGGATCGAGAGACAAGAGGAGGCCAAAGCGAAGGGGCAAATGACCATAAGGGGGCATAGTACATTGTCGCTGACCCCCTAGGTTTGATGTGGAGGTTTTAAAAGGGCCCCGCGGGGCAAAAAAAAATTAAAATAATAATAATCGAACAGCTGAATGGATTTGCACGAAACTTGGCAAAATTGTAGGGACTGGTAGCCCGATGTGCCTTTGCTAGATCTCAATATATGTGCTCCAGTGGATTTTGAGAAATTAACGTTCAAAAAAAGATATATATCTGTAACAGCGCACCGCTTCGCGTACTTTTCGCGTTACGGAGCTTTGCGAAGCGAAGCTGATTGGCTCTCCGGTGTCTGTAAACATTCCAAACAGTCCGTAGCGGCCGCCATCTTGTCTCTCGGTAGGATCGAACAGCTGAATGGATTTGCACGAAACTTGGCAAAATTGTAGGGACTGGTAGCCCGATGTGCCTTTGCTAGGTCTCAATATATGTGCTTCAGTGCATTTTGAGAAATTAACGTTCAGAAACAAGATATATATCTGTAACAGCGCTCCGCTTCGCGGAGATAAAATTATATGTGTATTACCTAGCTGTTGCTAACACCAGTTAGCGACGGCTAGTAGAAGATAGCGACCATCTTGGGCCCCACTTTGCATGTGAGTGATATTTATCACTAATGACATGCAAAGTGGGCATGCCAAGATGTTAGCGACTGGAAACAGTCGCTAACATCGCTATCTCCTATTATCAACTTTTGGAAATATTCGAGATAAGCGCGAATATCTCCAAAAGCTACCACCTGCCCTGAGCAGTTCTTAGCCATGTTATCCAATGGGAGGTGGATAACATGGCTAAGAGCATTAGCTCGGTAATGCATGAATATCGCTGAGTTTTCAGCGATATTAATGCATTGCGGTCGTTTTTTATCGTATTTCCGATAAACCTTGATAATAGCAAGGTTTATCTGCGATAATTTCTGACGGTAAAAAAATCGTTGCTAAGCATCGTTAGGGATAAATATCGCTTAACTTTGGTAATATGCCCCAACGTCTGTTAACGTTCGATTCGAAGGAAATCAGGAAGTGTTGAAAAACATTGTCTGCGCCATCTTGTCTTTTTTCAAATGCCACACTTTTGTCGTGCACGGCAGCCATTTTAGATGCCTTGACCAGACCCACTCTGTGCACGCTGTCGATCCTTAGCATGGCTCCCCACCCTCGCAAGCATCTCCCCCAGGCAGTGGTCACCCCCGCTCTCTGTCTTATGCATGGGTAATAAACCTCCCCCCATCTGCGCTGCTCTTCCCTGAGAATCACACCCTGTGCCCGCCCGACACCTCCCTTTCGCCCTATTCACTACCGCACCCTCTGACACTCCTTTTCCTCTGTGTCCGATTGTCCAGGCTGGTCCTAGGGTATCAGCTAGCCCTGCAGATGTAGTTTATGGCCACAGCTGTAAAGAATCACCCCTCTTCAAAGGAGTTATAGTAGATCAAGGCCCACACTCGATGAGATCCGTCACAGCAGAAGCGTTGCTATTATCTGAAAACCATCCTGTATTGTGATTGGGGAGGGGACCGAGCCTGAAGCGGAAGATTCCAGGGATGACTCTTTGTACATCAAAGTTTTTACAATTATGTGTCACATTAAAAATATATAGCACTCCGACAAAGTAGTAAGATTATAAAACTTTAATAATTTATAAATATATACAAGAAAACAAAAATAGTAATAACATATAAACATTTTTAGGGAAAAACAACGAAGTAGCGGTCGGCTGTGCGAATAGTCCCAACGCAGCACAACGTCCAGATTTCCGGCGTGGGGCGTCGCGGGGGGTGGGTCATCAGTAGCAAACTGTTGTGCGAATAGTTCCAAGGCAGCAGAACGTGCTGAAATCTAGATGACACGAAAGTGATGTCTAGTAAGTTGCCACCCAGCAAATAACGGCATGGGGCGTCGCGGGGGGTGGGTCATCAGTAGCAAACTGTTGCGCGAATAGTTCCAAGGCAGCAGAACGATGGCACCAAGGTGATGTCCAGTAAGTTGCCGCACTGGTTTTGGTATCCTACAATGCTGCTCCGAATAACGGCGTGGGGCGCCCCGGGGGAGGCGGCGTGAACGGGCCTCTCCAGGTGGAGTGTCATCTGTTGTAGTGGGGCGCCCCTTTACCGTTTCAGTTGCCATTCCGTCCGTTTTTGGTCCACTGTGTCAAAAGCCGCAATTCAGCTGAGTTGCGCCCACTCTTGCGGTGCAGCGATAGGCGGCTGTCACAGGACTCTCAAAATGGCGGCAGGCTGTTTCCTTTTTGGGCCTGGTCCACTGAAATGGCCCTGGGACACCTTGGAAATCGGACGCTTGTCTGCTAGGTCTTGGACCCCATTCTCGAAAGCGTCCCCTCCGCCTTGAGAATTCATCAAAAGTTTTGGGGGCTCCGACTCCTGCATGCTTCTGGTGGGGAGCGGCTGCCATGATTGCTCGCGGAATGACCACGACTGAGCTACGAGATGGTGGTGCTCTCATGCTGACGCCAGCTTCAGTCTGAAACATCCAGAAACAAGGTGGGGCTTTCATCGTTTGGGAAAAAAAAAAAGTTTTCATCCAATGAAAAGTGTTGTTTTTAGGTAACATGATCAAGCCTTCCATCATTAGGAAACCAAAAGTAAAATGAACCAATGAAACGTTTTATAAACAAGTCACATGACCTGTTATGCGGCATAGGGTGTAAAATGCGGAGAAAATACGTTGGCACGTGAGGCGAGACGCGCCAAGATCCGGATGGCACCGAGGTGGTGTCTAGTAAGTTGCCGCACTGGTGTGGCCATCCAACAATGCTGAAAGTCGGCGTGGGGCGCCCCGTTGGCCTGTGAGTTTGCGTCAGTAGCGGACCGATGTGCGAATAGGCCGAAGGCAGCACAACGCGCCAAGATCCGGATGGCACCGAGGTGGTGTCTAGTAAGTTGCCGCACTGGTGTGGCCATCCTACAATGCTGAAAGTCGGCGTGGGGCGCCCCGTTGGACTGTGAGATGGCGTCAGTAGCGGACCGATGTGTGAATGGGGCCGAAGGCAGCGCAACAATATTTTCGGAATAGAAGACACCACTAGGCGCTGAGATGCCAAGATCCGGATGGCACCGAGGTGGTGTGTAGCAAGTTGCTGCACTGGTGTGGCCATCCTACAATGCTGAAAGTCGGCGTGGGGTGCCCCGTTGGCCTGTGAGTTTGCGTCAGTAGCGGACCGATGTGCGAATAGGCCGAAGGCAGCACAACGCGCCAAGATCCGGATGGCACCGAGGTGGTGTCTAGTAAGTTGTCGCACTTCTGTGGCCATCCTACAATGTTGAAAGTCGGCGTGGGGCGCCCCGTTGGCCTGTGAGATGGCGTCAGTAGCGGACCGATGTGCGAATGGGGCCAAAGGCAGCGCAACAATATTTTCTGATTTGAAGACACCACAAGGCGCTGAGATGCCAAGATCCGGATGGCACCGAGGTGGTGTCTAGCAAGTTGTGGCACTGGTGTGGCCATCGTACAATGGTAAAAGTCGGCGTGGGGCGCCCTGTTGGCCTGTGAGATGGTGTCAGTAGCGGACTGATGTGTGAATGGGGCCAAAGGCAGCGCAACAATATTTTCTACAATATTTTCGGAGTAGAAGACACCACAAGGCGCTGAGATGCCAAGATCCGGATGGCAACGAGGTGATGTCTAAGTTGCGGACCGATGTGCGAATGGGGCCAAAGGCAGCGCAACAATATTTTCTGAAGAGAATACACCACAAGGCGCTGAGATGCCAAGATCCGGATGGCACCGAGGTGATGTCTAAGTTGCGGACCGATGTGCGAATGGGGCCAAAGGTAGCGTAACAAGATTTTCTGTATGGAAGATACCACTAGGCGTTGAGATGCCAAGATTCGGATGGCACCGAGGTGATGTCTAGCAAGTTGGTGTGGTCATCCTACAATGCTGAAACTCGGCGTGGGTCACCCCATTAGCCTGTGAGATGGCGTCAGTAGCGGACCGATGTGCGAATAGGCCGAAGGCAGCACAACGCGCCAAGATCCGGATGTCACCGTGGTGGTTTCATAGTTGAGAGGCACTTCATCTGCAGTGGGGCGCCGAGATCCGGATGGCACCGAGGTGATGTCTAGCAAGTTGCTGTACTGGTGTGGTCATCCTACAATGCTGAAATGTAGTGGGGCGCCCATTTACCGTTTCAGTTGCCATTCAGCTGAGTTTCGGCTGCTCTTGATGCTACAGCGACAGGCGGCTGCAAGAGGACTCTCTAAATGGCGGCCTGTTCTTTGGATTTGGGCCTGGTCCACTAAAATGGCCCTGGGACACCTTAGAACTCAGACGCTCGATTTTTTTTCCTTTCCTGTACATGCAAAAAAAGGTAAATGCCCGGTACGTTACACGCTTCATCTGCCACGATGAACTCTCCAGAGGAACCGAAAAAAAATATAGTTGTGGTAACTATACCATGCATCGTCATATGGAGAGGTGGCACCAATTAATTATAGTGCTGCATAAAAGAGAGATTTGGAGGAGAACCCCTGACCTGCTAGTACATTCATCAAAGAAGTGGCACTGACAGCTTCAGAGGCAAGGGAAACGGTCCCAAATATTTAGAAGAACTTTGGAAAGATTAAAATGACATGTTTAGATTGTGGTAAATTAATTTCATGTGGACAGATGAGTGTTACTCTAATAAATACAGCATATGAACATCATCATAGTCGATGGTTGGTAGAGACATTTTGACTATATCCTGGACCTGCCCGTCCTCGCCCAAAATGGCGCCGGAATAAATGGGACTCGTAACTCCTTGTTGTGTACTGGTTGCAGAACCTTGAAATCACGAGATACGTATGCAGTTTTGAAGCACATGGCGGGCGGGGACGAGAATTGATTGAATATTTCGACATCCCTATTGATATTAAGTTCTGATGTGTTATTGATTACTGTACTGTTGAAAATTCGAATTAACGTCACCCATGGTACTTGCCCGCAAATGTATATCTAGATAATTTTATTGTAACTGGCCCTGTCGTATTTTAATTATAAAATGTACGTCCACCGATTCCGTAACTGTTAGACACCTTAGTTCTTGCAACCTAATGGCCCGCCCGTTACGTTCCTCTACAGTGTAAATGTCTATTCATCATATACGATTACAGTTTGCTCCGTGGCAGGCCCACGTGGTTATAGGCTCGTATTTGTATAATGAAATTTTCACAATAAAGGTTTTTAAAAGAAAACATGGTAGTAGTATATACATTGGTAAAGTTTTTAATAATAGTCACTGTTTTAGAATCATTAAAAGGCAAGTGAAATAAAGCAGACCAATTACATGAAGGGTAAAAGGTATAATACGAAGGAACGCAGTAAAGATAAATGGTCAAGGGCTGTTGTGTTTTCTATTCCTGTGGAGTGCAAAAAAACGATGGATTTGGGCCCAGATCTTTTGACTGGGGGAGTGTGTGACATTGATCCACATTCAGTCCATCACTTGTTGTTTTTTGCAATTGCCGCCCTTAGTGCGCTGGGGATGCCCAGACGTGGGTCCCAGGCACTCCACACCACTTGGAGTCAAGCTAGCCGGGCTGAAGAGAGGTGTTACCTCGAAACCGGTCCGGTCCTCGGATGCTTGATTCCGGTCTGGGAAAGATATGGCTGTTGTAGTTCGGACTGGACTGTTCCCATGGGGCAACAGGGTCAGAGCTGATTTGCATAAAGCCATTATCTGACCCAGGGTGGTGTGGAGTGCAAAAAAACGATGGATTTGGGCCCAGATCTTTTGACTGGGGGAGTGTGTGACATTGATCCACATTCAGTCCATCACTTGTTGTTTTTTGCAATTGCCGCCCTTAGTGCGCTGGGGATGCCCAGACGTGGGTCCCAGGCACTCCACACCACTTGGAGTCAAGCTAGCCGGGCTGAAGAGAGGTGTTACCTCGAAACCGGTCCGGTCCTCGGATGCTTGATTCCGGTCTGGGAAAGATATGGCTGTTGTAGTTCGGACTGGACTGTTCCCATGGGGCAACAGGGTCAGAGCTGATTTGCATAAAGCCATTATCTGACCCAGGGTGGTGTGGAGTGCAAAAAAACGATGGATTTGGGCCCAGATCTTTTGACTGGGGGAGTGTGTGACATTGATCCACATTCAGTCCATCACTTGTTGTTTTTTGCAATTGCCGCCCTTAGTGCGCTGGGGATGCCCAGACGTGGGTCCCAGGCACTCCACACCACTTGGAGTCAAGCTAGCCGGGCTGAAGAGAGGTGTTACCTCGAAACCGGTCCGGTCCTCGGATGCTTGATTCCGGTCTGGGAAAGATATGGCTGTTGTAGTTCGGACTGGACTGTTCCCATGGGGCAACAGGGTCAGAGCTGATTTGCATAAAGCCATTATCTGACCCAGGGTGGTGTGGAGTGCAAAAAAACGATGGATTTGGGCCAGATCTTTTGACTGGGGTAGTGTGTGACATTGATCCACATTCAGTCCATCACTTGTTGTTTTTTGCAATTGCCGCCCTTAGTGCGCTGGGGATGCCCAGACGTGGGTCCCAGGCACTCCACACCACTTGGAGTCAAGCTAGCCCGGCTGAAGAGAGGTGTTACCTCGAAACCGGTCCGGTCCTCGGATGCTTGATTCCGGTCTGGGAAAGATATGGCTGTTGTAGTTCGGACTGGACTGTTCCCATGGGGCAACAGGGTCAGAGCTGATTTGCATAAAGCCATTATCTGACCCAGGGTGGTGTGGAGTGCAAAAAAACGATGGATTTGGGCCCAGATCTTTTGACTGGGGGAGTGTGTGACATTGATCCACATTCAGTCCATCACTTGTTGTTTTTTGTGTTTTCTATTCCTGCAACATAAAGTGATCGATAAGAATCTCATATTCAGGCGTATCGGCGACTAAGACAGCAGGTCGACCCTCTTTTGCTCAACGGCTCCGTCATGGGACGAAGAAACGCTCTTTTTCTCGAAAAAAGAATATATTTTACTTGCAGGACAGTTGTAAAATTTCCGGGAAAGTACATTAGCCTGGAACATTATAACATATATTTAAGAAAAAATAATGTTCGGAAGTAATTAAAAGCGTAATTTTTAGGTGATATGACCAAGGCTTTCATCATTAGAATAAGAAAAGTAAAATGAACCAATGAAAAGTTTTATTAACAAGTCACATGACTTGTTATGCTTACGTTACGCGCTGCGCGCCCCGGATGACTTCCGGATGCGCTAACGCGGCGCGTCATATGACGCATTACGCGACAACGCAGGTCCAGAATATAGTCAAAATGTCTCCACCAACCAGCGGTCGAAACGCAACCCCTTTCAGCAGGCTAAATAGTTCTGTTAAATGACAACAGAAGGGACAGGCAACAAGAACCATCAGTCAAAGAGGGGAGGGCTAGTTCTTCTCTACCGGGTTACATTGGGGCGCTCCCGGAACTGATCGAATTGGTAGTCTACAGTGTTTCTGGATGTTTCAGACTGAAGCTGGGGTTAGCATGAGAGCACCACCATTTCGTAGCTCCGTTGTGGCCATTCCGCAACCAATCATGGCAGCCGGTCTTTATCGTTATTTTGGGCGGGGTGGGTGGCGGAGCCGAGCTGTTTTGCAGCCATCATTGTGTGGAGTTCAGTTCATCTCACTAGTTTTGTATTTGTCATGAGGGGTTGTTCCTAATGTTTCTATTTTAGCGAGGTCAAAAAGAGATCCCATTAGTGGCCTACTGATTTTACTCGATTCCTTTTCTTTTTTTTTTACACGATTTTTCGTTATCTGCAAAGACTAAACAGAGTATTGCGACTCTGTGTTTGTTTGTAAATAGAGAATAAACCAAAGAGAACCAATTCTAAAACAGTAAATGCTTGGATAACAATCAATCAAATGGAGAGAGAAGCAGGCACGATGTATTACAACGGGGGCAAAGGCCTGCGTTAACTACCTTTCACTATCTGCAAAGAGAGAGTACTCCTAATAGAAATGAGGGGGGGGGGGGCAGCATTCAAAGCAGATCAGTGTGCATAAACACGAAAATGTTTTTACTTACCACGTATTTGACATTCGACAGCTTATGATATTTGCTATTAAAAAACCATTGAAATTCACTGAAAAAACCATAGGTTATAGACCATATATAGTTAGGAATTAGCATTTACAAAACCTTGAAAATTCACTGAAAAAACCATAGGTTATAGACCATATATAGTTAGGAATTAGCATTTACAAAACCTTGAAAATTCACTGAAAAAACCATAGGTTATAGACCATATATCGTTAGGAATCAGCATTTAAAAAACCTTATTTTACTCACACAAAACCATTGAAATTCCATATATAGTTAGTTGCACTAACTATATATCGCGCACCCGCAATCCACTGCTGATGATGTCACATATTACATCATTCATGACATGGTCAGTGACATCACTGATGACATCACTGATGACATCTCAAATGACATCACTGATGACATCACTGATGACATCTCATTTGACATCAATGATCACATCACTGATGATATCATTCATGTGATAATACAATGCATCTCCTCACACTCTAATATAACCTCCGTTACACCCAGTGTTAAATACAGAGTATAATTTTTGAAACCATTGACACACCAATACTAGTTACTACATACGCACTCACTGATTCCTATGTCTACACACACATTCACTCATTCACCCATACAATCATTCATACATACAATCACTCATCTTTACAACACTATCATATGCACTCATACACCTATACAGACACTCACACTCTGCCACTCATCCATGGATTTACTCACACACCTAGTCAGTCCTGTAAAGAATCAATCACACTTCCATTTTCTAATCTATACAGTTAAACATAGAGCACCTTACATTTTCAAACATATACTAACACATACTTACTCTCTTATACAATCATTGATACAAGTACACATTGATCTGCACAGAGTCATACACCTCCCAGCCAGCCACACACACACTCAGTCTCCCATACAAATACTTGGGCAATCAATCAATAACCCATATAGTTACTCATATAGCTACTGATCAACACATGCAGCAGTTTACAGAACAACAGACATAATGATGCACAAATTAAGACAGTTTAGTCACTAACCATGCACTCAGTGAGACACATTTAATCACTCACTCATACATTCAGTCATGCACCTACTAAATCCTTCGTCCAGACACTTATACAGCCACTCATTCTTCAATATGTAAGACATATTTTAACTTTACAGAAACATACAGTCACTGGATGTTGTCATCAGTGATGTCATCAGTGATGTCATTTGAGATGTCATCAGTGATGTCATCAGTGATGTCACTGACCATGTCATGAATGATGTAATATGTGACATCATCAGCAGTGGATTGCGGGTGCGCGATATATAGTTAGTGCAACTAACTATATATGGAATTTCAATGGTTTTGTGTGAGTAAAATAAGGTTTTTTAAATGCTGATTCCTAACGATATATGGTCTATAACCTATGGTTTTTTCAGTGAATTTTCAAGGTTTTGTAAATGCTAATTCCTAACTATATATGGTCTATAACCTATGGTTTTTTCAGTGAATTTTCAAGGTTTTGTAAATGCTAATTCCTAACTATATATGGTCTATAACCTATGGTTTTTTCAGTGAATATATATATATATATATATATATATATATATATTACCTACTGGCGGTCGCCAGTAGGTATATATAGTTAGGATTTTTTCTCTATGGGTTTTTTGAAAATTCTATGTCTAATAACTTTGGCGTTTGTGGACGGAATTGGCTGAAATTTTCAGGAAAATGGCACATTTTGTTTCTGAGCAGCCCCTTAAAATTGGGGGGGGTTTCGTCCAGGGGGGGTCGAGAAAAAAGGGGGGTCCCAAAACGTGTTTTTAACATTGAGTTTTCCATAGGGCGGTTGGCCTCACTTTTAGCCCGAACGGCTGAATGGATTTGCACGAAACTTGGCAAAATTGTAGGGACTGGTAGCCCGATATGCCTTATGTAGGTCTCAATATATGTGCTCCAGTGGATTTTGAGAAATTAACGTTTAAAAAAAGATATATATCTGTAACAGCGGACCGGGCAGCGGCCCAGGACGCGTACTTTTCGCGCAACGGAGCTTTGTGAAGCGAAGCTGATTGGTTCTCCGGCGTCTGTCAACATTCCAAACAGTCCGTAGCGGCCGCCATCTTGTCTCTCGGTAGGATCGAGAGACAAGAGGAGGCGAAAGCGAAGGGGCAAATGACCATAAGGGGGAATAGTAGATCCTCGCTGACCCCCTAGGTTTGATGTGGAGGTTTTAAAAGGGCCCCACGGGGCAAAAAAAAATAATAATAATAATAATCGAACGGCTGAATGGATTTGCACGAAACTTGGTAAAATATTAGGGACTGGTAGCCTGATGTGCCTTTGCTAGGTCTCAATATATGTGCTCCAGTGGATTTTGAGAAATTAACGTTCAAAAAAAGATATATATCTGTAACAGCGCTCCGCTTCTCGTACTTTTCGCGTTACGGAGCTTTGCGAAGCTGATTGGTTCTCCGGCGTCTGTCAACATTCCAAACAGTCCGTAGCGCCCGCCATCTTGTCTCTCGGTAGGATTGAGAGACAAGAGGAGGCCAAAGCGAAGGGGGAAATGACCATAAGGGGGCATAGTAGATCCTTCCTGACCTCTTAGGTTTGATGTACCATTTTGCCAAGTTTGGTGTAATTCCGTTCAGCCATTCAGGCTTTAGACGTATGTAAATGTCCTATGGAAAATTGCATGGGGAAAACACATTTGAAAGTGTTGAAATTTAGAACCAATTAAAATGTTACTTTGGTTTTGTATTTGTGTGTGATGAAAGTTAATTGGTTATGTATATATGTCAAATGAGAGGAAACCACAGCCATTTTGTGATACTACTGTCTGAGGTACATTTGTGAGGAATTTTTGGTGGTGAATTTCTGGTGTTTGATTTACACAGTACTAACACTTTTCCTACTTTTAAAAAGGTGAGTTGTTAATTTGTAAGGGGAACTATGTTGTACACTTGAAGATAATTTGAAAAATGTTTTCTGTTATTTATTTGCAGTCCTTCTGTTATACTAAATACTTGATAAAGTTAGTTTTATATTATGTATTACTAAAAACGATAAATGAAAGTGATTATTTTTTTCTGCAATTTACAGCAAGCAATTTCAAAATAAAATGGCTCACAATGAAGAGACCGTGGCAATTTCTTTTGAATTGTCCACTACATTGATTGAAATTGAGAGCACCAATAATGAAACATTGTCACAAGGAGGACATGACTTGTATGATTCCATTAGATTGATTGAAATGGACAGCACCAAGAATGAAATATTGTCACAAGGAGATGACTTGAATGATTCCACTACGTTGATTGAAATTGAGAGCAGCAATAATGAAATATTGTCACAAGGAGGAGATGACTTGTATGATTCCATTAGATTGATTGAAATGGACAGCACCAATAATGAAATATTGTCACAAGGAGGAGATGACTTGAATGATTCCACTACATTGATTGAAATTGAGAGCACCAATAATGAAATATTGTCACGAGGAGATGACTTGAATGATTCCACTACATTGATTGAAATTGACAGCACCAATAATGAAATATTGTCAGAAGGAGGAGATGACTTGAATGATTTTTTTGATCAATCTCTTGATGGCGAATTTATCGAGTGTTTGGAGACCATAGAGTTACAAGAATCATTATTGCAGACTTTTCATGAGGACATTGCTGATGAGGACATGTTACTAGTTCTTTCAAATTTAGAAAATTCTGAAGAATAAATTTATATTTAGAAATCAAAAATTGTTTGAGACATTATTCATTTTTATTTTTAATTTATGAGGTTGTAGCGAAGTGATTGTAGTATAAAATGAGACTTATAGTATAGAGTGCAACATTTTTATGTTACATGGTAAGTTTACTCATATTTACTTCCCTTCTGCCACTATATTATCTCCAATGTGTATTTGACATCTCTTCTTCATCTCCGGCCTCCTTTCTCTAACTGTGTGTCTCCGATGCATCTTATCGCTGCTATTTTGTGTAATTACAGAAGAGAGTAAAATAAAATAGTTCGGAACGTGAAAAGGGGGCAAAGTAGAGTACTCCTCACCCCCTAGGCCTTTTTAGGCGGTCCCAAAAGGATCAGTTTCTGCTTTCCTGAGAGATTATGGTATGAGTTCCATATGCCACAATAACTTGCATTACAACATGCAAGATATCTATCTCCTATTACCAACTTTTGGAGATATTCGCGCTAAGCGCGAATATCTCCAAAAAGTAACACCTGCCCTGAGCAGTTCTTAGCCATGTTATCCAATGGGAGGTGGATAACATGGCTAAGAGCATTAGCTCGGTAATGTATGAATATCGCTGAGTTTTTAGCGATATTCATGCATTGCGGCCGTTTATTATCGCATTTGTGATAAACCTTGATAATAGCAAGGTTTATCTTCGATAATTTCTGACGATGCTTAGCGGTAAAAAATTCATTGGTAAGCATCGTTAGCGATAAATATCGCTTAACTTTGGTAATATGCCCCAACGTCTGTTAACGTTCGATTCGAAGGAAATGAGGAAGTGTTGAAAAACATTGTCTGCGCCATCTTGCCTTTTTTGAAATGCCACACTTTTGTCGTGCACGGCAGCCATTTTAGATGTCTTGACCAGACCCACTCTCTGCACGCTGTCGATTGGTAGTATGGCTCCTCACCCTCGCAAGCATCTTCCCCAGGCACTGGTCACCCCCGCTCTCTGTCTTATGCATGGGCAATAAACCTCCCCCCATCTGCGCTGCTCTTCCCTGAGAATCACACTCTGTGCCCGCCCGACACCTCCCTTTCGCCCTATTCACTACCGCACCCTCTGACACTCCTCTTCCTCTGTGTCCGATTGTCGAGGCTATCAGCTAGCCCTGCAGATGTAGTTTATGGCCCCAGCTGTAAAGAATCACCCCTCTTCAAAGGAGTTATAGTAGATCAAGGCCCACACCCGATGAGATCCGTCACACCACACGTGTTCCTACTATCTGAAAACTATCCTGTATTGTGATTGGGGAGGGGACCGAGCCTGAAGCGGAAGATTCCAGGAATGACTCTTTGTACATCAAAGTTTTTACAATTATGTGTCACATTAAAAATATATAGCACTCCAACAAAGTAGTAGGAATATAAAACTTTAATAACATATAAATATATACAACAAAACAAAAACAGTAAAAACATTTAAACAACGAAGAGACCGTGGCAATTTCTTTTGAATTATCCAATAGATTTATTGAAATTGACAGCACCAATAATGAAATATTCTTGTCAGTAGCGGTCTGTTGTGCGAATAGTTCCAAGGCAGCAGAACGCGCTGAAATCTAGATGGCACGAAAGTGATGTCTAGCAAGTTGCCGCCCAGCACATAACGGCGTGGGGCGCCGCGGGGGTGAGTGAGTCCAGTAGGCACCACAGCTATTCTTACCGGCATTGCAGAATTACTGCTGGGGACAATGCCTGTGCTGTAGCAGGGTCACAGCAGAAACAAAAAGGATTCTGTTGAAGATGTTGTTGGTTTTCAATTTGAAAACAGTTCTGGTGTCAACTGCTATGCTAATGTAGTGGTTAATGTTTTGTTTTCTCTAGAAAATGTAAAAGAGGGGGAGGCAGTCCAAAGTTCCGTTAAAAGGGCAAAGGAAAGGATCGGTGGTTTGAACTATCAGTCAAGAAGGGGAGGGGGTGCAACAATTTTTCCTACCGGGTCACACTGTGCTTTCACCGGAAGTGAGGTCTGCAGGATTCTAGTAATTCAAAGTGAGGCTGGCGCCGACGTCCCGCGGATACAGTTCCGTCACTCCACGGGTGATCATGGCAGTCATTCCCCATCGGGGGTCGGAGACTCCCGCGGCTCCTCTAGAATCTTCAAGGTCGTGGAGGACTACGGTGGTGGAGTCAACCAGTGACCGGGCCATTTCTTTATGCTGGGCCCGCTCTTGCCAGGTCGACCGCCATTTTGAGAGTTCGGTAGCTACTGGCGATCGCGGGGTCAAATGAGCGGACGGGCTCCACCCTGCCGGGCGAGACGTTGCAGCATGGCCACAGTGGAAGAACTCTTTTCCGGGCGCCTGGAGCGCTGAGGGTGCAGCTGGGAAGCCTCCACTGGGGAGGCGGGAGAGGCCTGTTCGCACCGTCTCTCCCTCCCAGTGCACCCCACGGCGTCTCGCTTGATATTTGTTATGGCCGGACCAGGCGATGAGGACGAGGGGGGGGGTCGGAGGCATATGCAAGACATCCCCCCCCAGGGTTGTTGCAGCAATTATACAAGAAAGAAGAAGTGACCCATCCGTCTTCGGGCCGGGCTTCCGGTAGATGTCGGCCGGACGCCCCTGGCTCTGGCCCCATGAACGGGTTTCTTGGTTTATCGGCTGCAGCCGGATCCCGTCGGCCTCGGCCCCCCGACCGTTGGTGGCCGGACCGGAAGAGCATGTGGCGGGACTACCTGCAACTCTCAAGGGCCACCGCGGCCGGACTGGGAGAGAGAGGGGAGGGTCGAGGAGACATTCCCCCCCCCTGCAACTGTTCAGCGTTGTAAAGGCAATCCCCTGGCCGGGTCCCGCTGGTCTCGGCCTCTCCTCCGGCTACACCCTACGTTAGGATCTCCTGGCCGAGGCGTGGCAGCAGGACCTGCCTTATATGGGCTGCTCCCGGCTGGGCGTAGCCGGAACACTGCCCCACCTTGGAAGTTTCCAGAGTGGGGGCGGATGTTCTACTGACTTGCATTTTCCCTAGTCTATCGATTTTTTTGGCGTGGCAGGCGGTGGGACAGCGAGGGGTGATTTGGTTTCTCTTACTGTTTTTCTGGTCTCTCACCAATGGCATATTTTAACGTTTTCTTGTTTCTAGGACATTAATAGGTTTTATCATTACGTTATGTTATCGTTTCTTTGTTCGTTGTTTAATAAAAGTTCATGTTCATCAGTGGCCTACTGATTTTCGTTTTCCTATTCTTTTCTTTCCAGGTTGTTTCATGCTAAAGTTTCTGTTAACAGGATACAGTGATCACTTCGTTATTATTGCATATGTCCTTTTCACTAGGGGTGCTCTCTGGTCGGGCCAGATGACGTATGTCTAGTAAATGGTCCGGGTGAAACAGGTGCATCAATCAGTGGGGAGTAGATAGGCATGACAGATTACAACGGGGGAGAAAGGTCCGCATTACGTACCCTTTCACTACTTGCAAAGATTTTCCTACGTTTATTTGCAAACAGGGAATACCTCCAAAAAGAACTAATTCCCAAACAGTCAATGTTCGGACAATCAATCAATCAATGAGGAATGAAATAGGTACGACGTGTTAAAGGCTTGCGTTACCTACCCTTCACTATCTGCAAAGGGAGAGAGAATATTCCTATTCTTCCTCGTTTGCAGGCAGAGAAGATCCTTAAGAGAACCAACTTCGAACAATTCAATGCTCGATTCAAACAATCAACAAGGGGTACTGTGAACACAAATGAACGCCGCTTATGTACATACGCATTGCTATTTTCAACAGGTTGTTCCTAATGTTTCTATTTTAGCGAGGTCAAAAAGAGATCCCATTAGTGGCCTACTGATTTTGCTCGATTCCTTTTGTTTTTTTACACGGTTTTTCGCTATCTGCAAAGACTAAACAGAGTATTGCGACTCTGTGCTTGTTTGTAAATAGAGAATGAACCAAAGAGAACAATCAATCAAATGGAGAGAGAAGCAGGCACGACGGATTACAAAGGGGGCAAAGGGCTGTGTTAACTACCCTTCACTATCTGCAAAGAGAGAGTACTCCTAATAGAAATGAGGGGTGGGGGGCAGCATTCAAAGCAGATCAGTGTGCATAAACACGAAAATGTTTTTACTTACCACGTACTTGACATTCGACAGCTTATGATATTTGCTATTAAAAAACCATTGAAATTCACTGAAAAAACCATAGGTTATAGACCATATATAGTTAGGAATTAACATTTACAAAACCTTGAAAATTCACTGAAAAAACCATAGGTTATAGACCATATATAGTTAGGAATTAGCATTTACAAAACCTTGAAAATTCACTGCAAAAACCATAGGTTAGAGACCATATATAGTTAGCTGGACATTTTATTGACATAAAACCAATGAAATTCCATATATAGTTAGTTGCACTAACTATATATCGCGCACCCGCAATCCACTGCTGATGATGTCACATATTACATCATTCATGACATGGTCAGTGACATCACTGATGACATCACTGATGACATCTCAAATGACATCACTGATGACATCACTGATGACATCTCATTTGACATCAATGACCACATCACTGATGATATCATTCATGTGACAATACAATGCATCTCCTCACATTTTAATATAACCTCTGTTTCACCCAGTGTTAAAAAGAGTATATTTTTTGAAACCATTGACACACCAATACTAGTTACTACATACGCACTCACTGATTGCTACGTCTACACACACCTTCACTCATTCACCCATACAATCATTCATACATACAATCACTCATCTTTACAACACTATCATATGCACTCATACACCTATACAGACACTCACAGTCTGCCACTCATCCATGGAGTTACTTACACACCTAGTCAGTCCTGTAAAGAATCAATGAGACTTCCATTTTCTTGTCTATACAGTTAAACATAGAGCACCTTACATTTTCAAACATGTACTAACACATACTTACTTTCTTATACAATCATTGATACAAGTACAGATTGATCTGCACAGAGTCACACACCTCCCAGCTAGCCACACACACACTCAGTCTCCCATACAAATACTTGGGCAATCAATCAATAACCCATATAGTTACTCATATAGCTACTGATCAACACATGCAGCAGTTTACAGAACAACAGACATAATGATGCACAAATTAAGACAGTTTAGTCACTAACCCATGCACTCAGTGAGACACATTTAATCAGTCACTCATACATTCAGTCATGCACCTACTAAATCCTTCGTCCAGACACTTATACATCCACTCATTGTTCAATATGTAAGACATATTTTAACTTTACAGAATTATACAGTCACTGGATGTTGTCATCAGTGATGTCATCAGTGATGTCATTTGAGATGTCATCAGTGATGTCATCAGTGATGTCATTTGAGATGTCATCAGTGATGTCACTGACCATGTCATGAATGATGTAATATGTGACATCATCAGCAGTGGATTGCGGGTGCGCGATATATAGTTAGTGCAACTAACTATATATGGAATTTCATTGGTTTTATGTCAATAAAATGTCCAGCTAACTATATATGGTCTCTAACCTATGGTTTTTGCAGTGAATTTTCAAGGTTTTGTAAATGCTAATTCCTAACTATATATGGTCTATAACCTATGTTTTTTTCAGTGAATTTTCAAGGTTTTGTAAATGCTAATTCCTAACTATATATGGTCTATAACCTATGGTTTTTTCAGTGAATATATATATATATAATAAAAATAAAAAAAATAAAAATAACAAAATAACATAAAAATAACATAAAATCTTAAAAATAGGAATCCACGCATTGTTCTCTTTTTTGGCATAGTCAGGTTATTCGGGCAGGAAATTTGGTTTAAGGGTTGGGTGGATTAGCGGGAGCTTGAGGTGGGGTGCCATCTACTGGACTTGATCCCGTTAGATACACCAAGGGTTCTCCATGGGAGGGGGGGGGGAAGGGGGGAGCACGGGGTTAGAGGGGGGCCTAGGGGGGAGAAAATCACATAAAAAATTCCTCACTTGCCATTTTTGTGGTTTACTGGTTCATGTTGATTATTGGATCTTCTATGTTGTGTTGCCTTGCCTCTTTTGTTTAGGACAGGATAAAGGTACTGTTTGCTTCCAGTTGAGGTTGGGAGGTTATTGGGTCAGTGATTATGGGTAACTTAAAAATAATATCCTGGAACGTTAATGGCCTGCGCACTAAACCCAGGGCCAGAAAGTTGTTGCAATATCTTCACGACTCGGATGCTCAGGTCATCATCCTCCAGGAGACGCA
Source organism: Lissotriton helveticus (assembly GCF_964261635.1). Lineage (NCBI taxonomy): Eukaryota > Metazoa > Chordata > Amphibia > Caudata > Salamandridae > Lissotriton > Lissotriton helveticus. The sequence continues at coordinate 1,620,959,511 of NC_136061.1, forward strand.
TTTGATCCAGGACGAAATCGATGCATTGGTGAAGGGGAACAAGTGGATTGATTTTGAAATCTCCACCTCTCAGTCCATATCTTCTAGGGGGGTATCTCTCATCTTTATGAGAAAGCTTAAAGCTAGGGTGCTAGATTCTAAGGTAGACCCAGGTGGCAGACGGGTTATCGCATCCCTTTCTATTTTTGGCACTCAACTGACTATTGTTGGGTATTATGGCCCTAATCAGGACGATCCATCATCCCTGGAGGTTATCTTCTCCCATCTTTTGTCCTTTCCCGAGCCAGTAATTTTTGCTGGTGATTTCAACATTGTGATGGACCCAGCTTGGATAAGTCTCACACTAATCGGTCCTTGAACGCCTCGAAATCGAGGTCCTTTCTGTTAAATTCAATGAAACAGTATGGGTATGTGGACATTTGGAGACTAAGGGCAGGTAATCAGCAGGGCGTCTACTTTAGGAACTACAAATACCATCATCAGTAGAGAATTGACTTTGTATTAATTAATCAGAGGCTAGTTGACTTTGTTAAGGACATTAAATATCTTCCATTACATTTATCCGATCACTCTGCCGTAGTTTTGGAGCTTACAACCCCTCTTAATGTTCCTGTTAGGACCTGGTCTTTTGACCGCTCGCTACTATCCCACCCTGATGATGTCCTGTTCCTTAAAACCGAAGTCATACATTTCTTGAGGCTAAATGTGGGGTCGGCTGGTAATGGAGTGGTGTGGGACTCTCTTAAAGCTTTTTTGAGAGGTCTCATCACAGGCAAAGTGTCGCATAGATGGAAGGAGTACAGGGAGGCTGTAACCTCAGTGGAGGCGGACATAGCTAAGACCCAACTTGACATCGACACTAATTCTGCCTCCACGGATGCTGTTCTGTCACCCCTGTATGACAGGTTACTTTCCTTAAAAGGCCATTTAGCTTCAATTCTAAATCAGCGTACACAAGTAAGGTGGGAGGCTAGTAAGATTGCGCACTTTCAGTATGGTGAGGGAGCGGGGAAGCTACTGGCATGGAAAGCCAAAACAGACCAAGTCCGTAATAACATCGATTCGATTGTTGTAAATAATGTTTCACTTTCCCTAGATGCCGATATTAGACTGGCCTTTAGAGATTATTTCCACACCATTTATCACGAGGACAAGATCACCGATACTGAGTTTATTAAGGTCTGGCTTAGTAGAATCTGTCTTCCAACTCTTTCTACTGAACAGTGATATGCTTGAAAGGGAAATCCCGATAGAGGAAGTCAGGAAAGCAATTCGTAATGCCAAAGGCGTCGGGGCCTGATGGCCTACCTGCTGAAATCTATAAAGTACTGGAGCAAGAACTAGTCTCTTTCCTGGTAGTATTATTTAACCACATTCTAATGGATGGTGTGCGTCCTCCAGCTTCATGGGATAGTGCGTCGATATCACTAATTTTAAAACCAGGGAAGCCTACTACAGCATGCGGGTTGTACAGACCTATATCAATCTTGAACGTGGATTATAAAATATTTGCCACAATTCTTGCTAATAGGTTGGCTCTAGTGGCCCCCGAAATTTTGCACCCGGATCAAAAGGGGTTTGTGAAGGGTCGGCAGCTATATGAGCTAACCTTTCATTTGATGGGGGCTATCGATCTGGCTGCTCTGGAGTCCCTCCCCTTGGCGGTTCTTACGTTGGATGCCACCAAGGCCTTCAACAGGGTCAACTGGTTGTACCTGTCGGAGGCCTTGGCAAGGTTTAACTTTGGAGGGGGGTTTCGTCGGGCAATTAGCCTTTTATATCAGAATCCTAGTGCCTGCGTTCTGGTCAATGGAGTTCCATCCGATCCTTTTAATATCTCGAGGAGTACACGGCAGGGCTGCCCACTCTCCCCACTGTTATTCGATATATATGTTGAACCGTTTGCCCAATGTCTAAGGGATAATGTTAATATTAAGTCGTTCACGTACAGAGGTTGGGAGAGGAAGGTGGCCCTGTATGCGGACGATATCCTCATCTATACGTCTGAGGCTCATATGGCCCTTCCTGCAATACTTAAGATGGCCTCTGAATTTGGGGAGGTATCCGGATATGAGATCAACGCCTCAAAGACCGAGATGATGGCATGGAATATTGACCAGAACTTATTTAACTTTAATATTCGTCCGGGCTGTAAGATGAGGTATCTAGGCCTTACCATTGTAGGTAACATCGACCAGATTGCCACAACAAATTTTACTATGGTTGCTAAGGACTGTCGTAAGCTACTACAATCATGGGCACACCTCCCTCTATCACTATAGGGAAGGGTCAACCTGGCTAAAATGTCCATTTTGCCCAAGATTTCATTTTTATTTAATACTATTCCCTCATATATTGACCCATCTCTTATTAAAAAGTTACAGGCCGAAATCAGTACTTTTATCTGGAATAAACATCTTCCAAGGATTTCTTGGAAAAAGCTTAGGAGGCGTAGAGAAAAGGGGGGGCTTGCAGCTCCAGACCTCCAGGCATATGCCTGGGCGTTCCAGTTATCTCATGCCAGGATGTTATTAAAAAAACCTTTTGAATATGGGGTGGGGATCCTGTTCTCCACTTTGCTCAAGGGTGAGGGTGAAAGTCAGTTAGGCTTTCTTTTTAAATTTGGTGACCCCAAGTTCTTTATAAAAATTAAACTGAAGATCCTGCAGGGAATGGCAAAAATATGGGCCCAGTTAACAAAGTCTGTTGGAATAGGCTATTATGGTAGCAAGACACCTTTATGGGATCTTCCTGATAGCCGCCTTGGCTGGAGATTTCGTCCTGGTACAATTTGATCTTGGAGGAAATGGATGGTGCGTTCCTATTACCAGATGAGCTTTGGGCGCCACATGTGAGCAACAGCAATTTGCAAGATCTTTGGAGCTCATCGTTTAGGATGTTGTGGGAAGTGGCTAAACCGGCGTGGCTTTGCAGGAACCACCTTTTTACCATTCACAGAGCTTACTATTCTCCCCTTCGACCCTCAAAATTTACATCAGGGAATATGGTGGCCTGTCCGAAGTGTGGGCTGGAGGCTGCCTCGGACGCCCACATGTTCCTCGAGTGCCCCCACTTGTCCCTATTTTGGGATGGCATAAGTAAGACTCTTTCGTCATCTGTAGGCTCCAACATCGTCTTGGACTTATCTCTGGTGATTTTTGGAATGTTAGAAGGGGTTTCCACTTCGGCGAGGAAGTTAATCTTTTATGCTATTCTGCTTGCTAGAAGGGCAGAAGATGGAAGGACCCCTTACCTCCTTCACTAATTGACTGGTACGCCTCTGCGCTGCAAGTCTCTAGGTTGGACTTGCTTAGATCTGGAAACCCAGATAAAAGAGCTTTTTGGCATCTATTGAAGTGGGTTCATTGAGTGACCGGGGTTTTTTTTTTTTCCCCCGGGTCTGATGATTAAGCCATCAAACCCACTCTTGGACATAGCCGCGTGCTGGTGGTCAAACCAATGGCATCCTGGCTTTAAGTTGCACCCTCCTCATGGTTTTATTTTGGTGAGCATTATTGGTTGGAGCATTATTGCTGAGGGATGAGGTCTGCACTCCAATTCTGTCCCAGCCACCATAAAAACCTAGGTGGCGAATGAGGACAAAAACAAAAAAAGAAGAAAATATTAACAACTAAATTAGCATAGCAGTTGACACCACAACTGTTTTCAAACTGATAACCAACATTCTTTTCAACACTTTCCTTTTTCTTTTTGCTTGCAGACACAGCTTCATCTTGTTTTTTTTCTTTCTCTACAGTTTCACTACAAACATTCTCAAATCTTCTTTTTCTACCTACCATACGCTTTTCAAATACTGGATTTTGACCTAAATTGGGAGCATATTCTCTTCTTATTCTATTGTACTATTTGACACAATTTGCATCTGCACTAACCTTTGTCTCATCAAAATCAATCAAGTACAATCCAGATAAAGTTCTGACTCAGGACAAAGCAACATATGCCATACCCTCTTTAAACACAGTACTTCCAATATTTACCAAAGCACTATCTACACTTAAACCTTGAGATTTATGAATTGTCACTGCATATGCCAAAGAAATAGGAAACTGTTTTCTGCGAACATACAAATCTTTTACAAGCAAAAACCGAGCTGAACAACGACTAAATTGTTGCATTTCTGCAATTTCATCAAATTTGATCTTCAATAATTCAATCCCAAATCTATTTACATAATTAACAAAATCAACAATTTTACCCATTGCTCCATTTACTAAACCTTTTTCCACATTCAAATTACGGCGTAAAATCACCCTACAGTTTACACATGCATACAAATTCTTTTCTAAACCAGCAGTTTTACTTATCACCTTCTCTAAAGAATCCAATTTCTTCTTCAACTTTTCAGTCAAAATAATAGTGATTCCTTCATGTTCGATTTTGTCAATAGCTTCCAATTTTATAATTTCTTCATTTTCCACCTTTAACATTTCTTCATTGAATACAGAACAACACAGTGTTGGCATTAAGCAAATTACAGACTTGTTTTCTGGAATTTTCATATATATTTTCTCTGGAACAATATTTTCATTTGGAAACAAATTGGGAAGTAATTGTCTCTGTAAAGCTTGTTTGTCATGTTCTGTCACTTTTCCTATTCTTCTATCTTGAAGAATAGTTCGATAATCAGCATCATTTGCCTATCGCATATTTGTAATAAGTTCCTTATATTGAAAAAATGACCAAATGTTAACATTTCCAATACTCCCCAAAGACTTCCTGGTATCTTCATGTGCCAGTGTTCTAAACACTGGTTGTCCTTTTACAGGAGTAAGTTGTGGTAGATCTCCAAAAACGATGAAGTGTTTTCCTCCAAATAATACGTCATACTCTGTTTTAAGAATTTGCTGCATTCTCAAATGCACAAAGGCAAGCATTAAGTTTGATACCTTGCTTACCTCATCAATAATGAGAAGTTTCATTTTCTTCAAGACTCTTGAAACTTCAAAATAAGCTTCTCCAGATAGCTTGTGGTATTCTAATTTATTTTCACGCTCCACTGGTAGCATTAATAAACGATGTAAAGTAATTCCTTTAATATTGTGTGCTGCCAACCCAGTTGGAGCAGTGACAACACAAGACACATGTGAGTCAGTTGTTTTCTGTAGATAAGTTGAAATTACTTTAATTAAAAAACTTTTTCCTGTCCCAGTTGTCCACTCACGTACAATCGGATAGTTTGAAACGATGAGCAAGAGCACTTTTTCTTATCATGAAGTAATCCATGGTTAATCCGCTCTCTCACTTGCTCATATATTTGTTTCTGCTCAACATTTAATTGTTCTTCTAAGTTTCCTAAGTTTCTTACATCTTCTTCAGCTTGATACACTGCTGTTTCCACCTCTTCCATAGCAATTGCTGCTTAATTTTGAACAATTGGTTCTCCTAGTGGGTCCTGACTCAACAAAGCAGAAGTTTGACTGTCTTGAGAACTATCTCTAGCAATTTTCAGCTGCAATTGTAGCTTCTTGCTCAATTTCATCGTTCAACATGTTCACATAATTTGCAAAAACAGGACATTTTATAGTATCTTTAGTTGCATTGAAGGAATCTTCATAGCTCTCGAAATCTCCAAGTAATTCGAATTCTGAACACCATGGCTTTAAAAGTTGCAAAAGAGCTAAATAGTAAAATTCCCTTTTGTCAGGTGTTTCGCAACTCAGTTTACGGTGATTAATCAAATGTCCTCTTCTTTGTTTCACCAGACATCATTCAGAACCAAACACGGCATATATACCATTATTGATATTTTCTGTAATATTCCGTTTAAAAATATAGTTTTGCAGCACTTCACAGAGACACATGTTCTAAAGATGATGACTTCTGTTTGGATAATATCTATCCAACATATTTGTTTTCACAATATCTGTACTTTCAGGCTCCTTTTCAACTAAATATTCAATTTCCTGTACAGGTTTAAGTACTCGGTTTTGTGTTGCAGCAAGACCTAGACTCACCCAAATGATTCTTCTAGATTTGGAGTATAGAATTGCAGATGATAATTGATCAGAGCATTCATACGCTCCAATTTTTCGATGAGATAACATCTTTAAACTGTGAGTATATCATTTCTTACTTAGACTCTTCTCGTGGGAAATCTCTTCTGACATTTCCTTCAATTCTGTCTTTTCTGATTTCGTTATGTACGATGTTACATATCAAGCAACAGCAATGGAATTGTCTGCAACATATTGAATATCCATATTAGCATTCCACATGGACAAAATGACTGGGTTATAGTCATTTATTTATTTTGTATCTTCATTTCTTATTAAATTGTAGGTATTTTTAGGAGACTTTCTTGTCATAGTATGTCACATATATGACATAAAACTGTTCACTCTTCCTTTCGATATTACTGGACATGGAAATCCAAAATGACATTTGGTGTAGAATTTGTCCTTAGATTTTTACTTTCGACGACAGTGTTTCCCACAACCATGGCTTTGGAATCGTAAGACTTGTTGTCTTAAGTCCCTATCCTGTGTGCTTTTCGGTATATCACATGTAGCATATTCTTCAATAAAAGACAACACAGTATCATCTGAGTCTGTTCCAAATTTGGGAGCATCTTTGATCCATATTAGCATATGTATGTGAGGAGCACCTCTTGCATGATACTCCTTTCTCCAAAAGAAGTCCACAACCTCTCCAAGAGGAGGATTTTTTTATTGGTGCTAAAAGACATGATAGCTTCAAATCTATGATTGAAATATCTGCATACATTAACTGGATCCAAAGCGCACAATTCTCCAGGTGTCTTGTATTCAATATTTAGAAATCAAAGAAATTGAAGTAAATCTTCCCAAGCATGTTCAGCACAGCTTAGAGTAAGGAACCATGTAGGAGTTCCTAAATTCCTTAGCATACATTTAAGTTCTCCATGACGACGGTACCAGTACTCACTAGTACCACGCTGACATGCCATGAGATTAATTAGCTGAGATTCAAAAACATTATCTTTCTGGTGTACTTTATCCATAAATTCCTTTGCCGAAACATTTTGCAGATGTACATCTGTTTTCAATATATGGTTTACTGCATAAGAAAGTCCAGACAAATCACTCTCAAACAAAAGATGAAACAAATACGGAATACATTGTCAAAATCTTAGATCTTCTGCATACAATCTTAATGTCCGGTATTCAGATGCAGGAATCCGCACAGGTCGGTTATCATATCGTCCTCCTTTTCCTGTGGGAAACAAATGAAGGAAACAACGAGTTTCCAAGCTTTTTTCCCATACACTAATGGGACTTCCCTTTGCTTTTTTCATTTGGAATAACTCTATAGTATTCCCCATCACTTCTTTGGAATGCAGTGGATGAACACTGTAATGTTCGTCGATTTCTTCAGTTCTGGACACATCCACTTTTTCAATTTGTCAAGATGGCAAGTCATTATCTTGTTCAACACTTATTTCTTCTTCACTCATAAACACATCTTTATAATATTGATTATTTTTTATCAGCTACAACGTTGCCTTTTTCACTTTCCTAACATCCACTAATTCCTGCCAGATTTTCTTACTCTTAGTTGGAACACCATTAACAAGAATAACTAAAGGTTCATCTTCTACATTTTCTACAACAACTGTTTCAAGATTTTTCTTTAAATATAATGGCAAATACACAACTGTACCCTTTAATCCTCTCCGTAAATCTGAAGGAGGCAATTTCCCTGTCTTAGGCCCCATACGAACTAAAGCCTGAAAAGAATGCACACATTGAATAAGAATAGACTCATAAGTATTTAAATCCACCAGTTCAGAAGGAATTTTTACCAACTCAAAATGATTATGCACAGCTCTAGCAGGCATTTTATTCTCGTCTAATTTGTTATAACAATATTTACAAATACGCTGACCACACCCCAAATCAAAAGTATTCTCAACCAACAAATAAGTTACAAATTCCATCCACTCCTTATTATTTTCCTTTTCACATTTTAAATACAGATCAACAGCCCTAGTCTGATTTTTATAATGAGTACGAGGACAACAAATACAAGAATAATTTGGTGTTTCACCTAAAACCACCTTAAACTTTGTAATTTCTTGCTCAGATTTTTCTGTACTGCAATGTTGTACATTTTCTTCTACATTTCTTTCTACTAACATATCAATTTCTGCACTATCTTCTTCTTAACTAACATGAATTTCATCACAAACGTTCTTTTGCATCTGACACAGATCCATGCAAAAGAGCACTGTTCAACTTCTTTAACATTAGAGCTGGACTTTTTGCATAATACAACATTCTGACTAATTTCCTCATTTTAGTATGATGTACTGCCAAAATCCTGAAATGGTGAAAAACACTTCTACATACTTTTTTAGAAAGACAAGCCAAGCCAGCCAAGAATGTCCTTGCAAACCAGTATTTTCTCTCACTCTGCAAGGGTCTAATCCTTGCAACATCTTAATCTTTTGTTTAACACTTTTCTTAGTATAGTTACGTAAGAAATTGCATAAAAAATCAATAGATTCCTGCCGTACACTACAAATACTACTGCAATTCCAAGTGTACACTGGAGCATTAGGCCTTTTCCCTAATACCTCATCAGCTAATACCTCTTCTGCATTTCTAGGAACAATTTTCTCTTTCTCAATAAGGCAACCATTTTTACCCTCATAAGCACGACCTGTAGTGTCAACTGCATGCAACAAGTCATTATTCTGAAGATAACTCTCCTCATTAAGAAGAGGCTCAGATCTTGAACTATGTTTTCATTCACCCAAAAAAAACTTCAGAAAAATGTGTTCTGTTAATTACTCTTCTCCACTTACTGTTACTCTTTATTAAATGGATTGGCTTATCTAGTGATCAAATTCTATTGATTATTAAAACAAAAAGGGTTTTTTTTAATTCAAAAGCTTTCTCAACAACATTTTCAATACATTTCCTCTTCTTATAAAATGTGGTTTTCTTCTTTCAATTCTTTATTAACTTACTCAAATTTAACAAAATTCTTTTATAAAACATCTTCCTTCTTATGTCGTAAAATTGATTGATCCTCCTTTTACTATATACATTTTTTTCTGAGGTTGTTCCATGACTCTTGTTTTTTTTCTTAGTTGCAGAAACAGTCACAGTATTGTTTACTTTGCACACAACACTGTTAGCAGTTGTCAATCTTCGCAGAAAAGTCTTAGTTTTCTTACCAGGACTTTTTTTCTTTTTTTTACTACATTGATCTTCAGGTAAATGTTGTAGATGAGTCCTCTTTAAATAAAATGCTTTCTTCCGTCCTTTCTTCTTCTCCGTTTTAGAAGGCATGATGATTTTTTTCAGTGGTCACAAAAAGAATCTATAATAAATATATATCACTTTAGAAGAATAAATTATATCAAATAAACTATTATATTACTCATAAGAAGACAGGAGAGATTATGACAACAAACATAAGAATTTGAAAATAGAAGGACTTACAACAAGAGAAAGAGGACTCCAAGACAATATGAAATAGAAATAGAAAAGAGGATATAATCAGACAGTGCAGTATAAGGGGATAAATAGAGTATGAAAAGACTGGAAAATATGAAGAGATAAAAAGGATTATGAGGAGAAAGGTAGCAGTATGAGGAGAGAAGGGAGAGTATAAGAAAAAAGATACAGAGTATGAGAAGACAGGGGACAGTATAAAAAGAGGTTAGACAAAAGAAGTGTGACTATTAGGAGACAGACGAGACAATGAGGACAGAGAGACACTAATGGGCCCATTAGGATGATGGGCAGATTGCCCACGCCAGGCTGGCAATACCCACCGCCAGCCTGTTGAGGGCAATCCACCTGCAATCCCAACCAGAATGACCCCGAACCAGAATGAACCCCCGCCATGACTGAGAGCTCCACAGCAGTGGGAAAGACCGTCCACCGCTTTTCTGCCCCGGTCTCTTTACGACCGGGGCGGAGAGGGTTTAACATGGTAGTGGTGTCTAATACACACCGCCAGCAATATCATAATGGGCCTCTAGAGATGCCTTTCCGTAGCAGCAATACCGTCACGGAAATGCATGCGGTCTTTCTGTGGGGTCCCCTTGTACGCCCCCAGAGTAAAAGTGTAATTGACAGTGCACATGGGAGGAACCTGTGGTATCTCCCAACATTCACATACACAAAGCAGAGATGATGCACACAGAGGTAGTGATGATACAGGAGGAGGGGAGATGGTGCAGACACAGGGGGAGATGATGCAGGCAGAGAGAGAGATGGTGCAGGCAGATGGTGAGATAGTGCAGGCAGAGAGGGACATGGTACAGGCAAAGGGTGAGATGGTGCAGGTTGAGGGGGAGATGGTGCAGGCAGAGGGGAGATGGTGCAGGCACAGGGAGAGATGGTGCAGGCAGAGAGAGAGATGATGCAGGCAGGAGGGAGATAGTGTGGACAAAGAGAAAGATAGTGCAGACCGAGGAGAGAACGTGCAGGCAGAGGGAGGAATAATGAGAGAGAGAGGATTAAAAGATCAGACTATAAAAGATCAGATTATAAAAAGAAGGGGTACTATTAAGAGAAAGAGGAGACAATGAGCACACTAAGAGTACAGAAGAGACTATGAGAACAAGCAGCACTATAACGAAAGACAAGTGAAAATAAAGAAAGAGTCAAAATATCACAAAACAGGAGACAGTATGAGCAGAGAGAGGTAGACTGTCAGCAGAAACTGTGAAGATTATGGAAAAGGCTGCAACTATAATTCCTTAATTTACACAGATGTTCAGTCTGATTCTAGACAAATTATTTAAAACCATACATTTTAGCAAAACACATTTCCCACACTAATACAATTAAGTGACTAAACACATTACATGTATATGACCACTACATTTCAGTGGACAATCCTGACTCAATTTCCAAATACATTTCAAATTTGCTGCATTATTTTTTTGCCAGCATTACACCCAAAAGTGAGACACAATGGTACAAGAAACAGGCCCAAAGAGCTTGTCAGTGGCATCACTAGAGGGGTGCAGAGGGTGCAGTCCGCACCGGGTGATACCCTCACATGCAGTGACACCATCTGCTTACGCTATGTATGTAACACAGCTCTGCAGCCTCGCCTCTACTCTGTGTCTATTTAAACTTAATTCAACAGTGCATGCACTAATTCAATGCACATTTCATATATGACTTTAAGAAAATCCAAGAACTGTGAGGGACAAACTATGGGGTAGGAGGGTGGAGAACGTGATGTGAAAACAGTTAAAATAGCAGCAGGCGGAAGAGGGAGTGCAGATGTAGGGGAAGGGATGGTGCAGACAGAGAGGGAGATGGTGCAGGCAGAGAGTGAGATGGTGCAGGCAGAGGATAGAGGGTGCAGGGCTGCAGGCAGAAGGAGAGATGGTGCAGGCAGAGGGAAGATGGTGCAGAGACAGGGTGAGATGGTTCAGGCAGAGAGACAGATGTTGCAGGCAGAGAGAGAGATGATGCACACAGGGGGTGAGATGGTGCAGCAGAGAGGAAATGGTGCAAACAGAGGGACAAATCTTACATGCAGAGGGGAGATGGAGCACACAGAGGGGGGAATGGTGCAGACAGAGAGGGAGATGGTTCAGGCAGAGGGTGAGATGCTACACACAGAGAGGGAAAGGATTTAACATGGTAGCGGTGTCTAATACACCACCAGTCATATCATAATACGCCTCTGCAGATGCCTTTAAGTAGCAGCAATACCGCCACAGAAAGGTATGCGGTCTTTAGTATGTGGGACCCTTGCACACCCCCAGAGTAAAAGTGTAATTGGGAGTGCACATGAGAGGTACCTGTGGTATCTCCCAGCATTCACATACACAAAGCAGAAATGATGCACACAGAGGTAGTGATGTTACAGGACGAGGGGCGATGGTGCAGACAGATGGGGAGATGATGCAGGCAGAGAGAGAGATGGTACACGCAGAGGGTGAATGGTGCAGCAGAGAGGAAATGGAGCACACAGAGGGAGAACTCGAACATGCAGAGAGGAGATGGAGCACACAAAGGAAGAGATGGTGCAGACCGACAGGAAGATGGTACAGACAGCGAATGAGATGCTACAGGCAGAGAAGGAGATGGTGCACGTGGAGGGAGAGATAGTGCAGACATACAGAGACATATTGCAGGCAGAGGGAGAGATGGTGCAGGCTGAGGAAGAGATGGTGCGTGCAGAGGGGAGATAGTGTGGACAAAAGGAGAGATGATGCAGGCAGAGCGGAGATGGTGCATGCAGAAACTGTGAAGATTATGGAAAAAGGTGCAACTATAAATCCTTAATTTACACAGATGCTCAGTGTGATTCTATACGAATCATTTAAAACCATACATTTTACCAAAACACATTTCCCACACTAAAATCTTTAACTGGCTGAAAACATTCTTTGTATATAACCACTACATTTCAGTTGAGAATCCAGACACATTTTCCAAATACATTGCCAATTTGCTGCATTATTATTTTACCAACATTACACCCAAAAAGTGAGACACACTCAAACAAGAAACATGCCCAAGGGGCTTGTAAATCTGCCCAAGACTGTATACAGCAGTCTATGTATACTGACTGGGGAATTCTTAAAAGGGAAGTATGATGAGAGACGGTGGATTAAAAAGGTCAGAGGAGCCAGTATAAAAAGAAGGGAGACTATTAAGAAACAAAGGAGACAATAAGGACAGAGAGACACTACGACTACAGAAGGGACGATGAGAACAAGCAGCACTATAAGGAAAGACAAGTAAAAATAAAGAAAGACAGAAAATATCACAAGAGAGCAGACAGTATAAGCAGAGAGAGGTAGACTGTGAGGAAAAATAGCGGAGATTATGGAAAAGGGTGCAACTATAAATTCTTAATTTACACAGATGCTCAGTGTGATTCTAGACAAATGACTTACAACCATACATTTTACCAAAACACATTTCCCACACTAAAATGTTTAACTGACTGAAAACATTTTACGTATATAACCACAACATTTCAGTTGGCATTTCTGACACAGTTTCCCAAAAACATTTCCAATTTGCAGCATTATTTTTTTACCAACATTACACCTAAAAGTGAGACACAATAAAACAAGAAACAGGCCCAATGGGCTTGTAAATCTGCCTAAGACTGTATGCAGCAGTCTATGTATTCTGACTGAGGAATTCTTTTTTTTTATTTTATTTTTTTATTTTTTATTATTAATATTTAAAACCATACATTTTACCAAAACGCATTTACCAAACTAAAACATTTAACTGACTGCATACATTCTACATTTTTAGTACTGCACTTTATTGCAAAAACTTGACTCACTAACCACATTAATTTACCAAATGATTTTTATCACAATACTTATCCAAATGCAGTCAAACTCAAAATACAATTCTACAAACTTTAAGATTAAACACATTACTTTTACTACAAATAAAATGCACCACATACATTCCCTTACAACTTTTAAACTCACCTCTCAAACTGATTGGTAGATTAAGAAGAATGCCACTCACACAGCAGATAGCCTTATACAGAATCTCTCTGCTCCAGTGCTTGCAGCAGAACCAAAGAAATGGCACATGTTCCCTCTCAATTTACACATATATACACATTACTAACAAATCAAATTCCTTCAATACAATAATTGAAAACCAAAGACATATTTCTATTGGTTCAACAATTCAAACCTTGCCAACTGACATAACTTTCCACCCCACCCCCAACTGTAAACTGTCACCAGAGGTCAAAAGTTCACCACTCTATAAAACACTGCTTCTTAACATATATTGACTATACATAAGTACTTACTTATAAGTACCAATAAAAAGAAAAGCTCAAATTAGAATCAACCAACACATAAACACATACACTTCAAACATATCTCTAAAATATATTTTTTCAAATGATTTTTTCATGCTTAGGTACGCTTAGGGGACGACTTACGAACTTCGCATCGTACGTCGTACGTAATTCGTACCGTACGCGTATGGTAAATCTATCGTGAAAAAATATAGCATCTATTAAAACATTTTTATAATCCCCGGGGACCCCATCCCCCGGGGCTAATAAAAAACGTTGGGGACCGTGGCGGGAGCCCAAATGCCCCCACGGTCCCAGCCGGCTCCCCACGTTCTTTGGGAGCCGTCATTGCTTTTTGTCAGAGAGAGCAGCTAACATGCTACTCTCTCTGATGAAAAGCAGTTTGCTGTGGTAGGGTGGGAGCCGCGAGGCTCTGCCCTACCACAGCAAACAGCAGTGTCCCGGGGGTGGGCACCCCGGGACATTGCAGGAGCCTGCTCTGGAGGGTGGCGGTCCCCAGGGCAATCGAGGGCTCCAGGAGGGGGGCCGAGCGGCCTCCCCAACATCGAAAAGCGAAAAGTGGTGGTCCCCGGGGCTGGCGGGGGAGGCAAACACTCCTCCCGCACACATATACAATAAGCCCCGGGGTATGGGGTCCCCGGGATTATAAAAAATTAATAATAGAGACTTTTTTTTTTACGATAGATTTACCTTATGCATACGGTGTGAATTACGTAAGTCATCCCGTAAGCGTACAAAACTAAATTTATTTTAAAAACTGAACATTGGGGATCATTGTAAAACCCCCTAACTAACCCAAGGGAGTCAGAAAGTCCTATAGCAAACAGAAAACATTTCCTGTCAATCTACACATTCAATCCACACACATACAAATAATTACAAATCACATTTATTCACACATTAAATTAAAATGAAACACACTTTTAAATTGCTTGAACTTTTGAACCCTTTCCAACTGACAACCCTTTCAACCCTTCCCCCAACCACATTCTGCCAGTTACCTTAGAAACACTTCAGGAAACAACAAACTGACAACACCGGTGAAAAGTTCATCATACATTGTTTCAAAACAAAACAGCAAGTCTGCTTGACAAGTCATTATATTAGCATATCTTAAGTAATGTTCTTTTCTACCACTTTTTCTTAACCAATAAATGACTGACTTTTAAAAAACAGAAAATTGCACCCTACTTTTGTAGCTAGTAACATTTCAAACAACCGATCACTTCTTTGCTTTTTTTAAACCTTCACTTATGCACCATTTAAAAAAAAAAATCTTTAAACTGCCTTTCATTTACAGAGAGACCATCTGAGTGCATCAAGACCTCTCTTCAAGATGCTTACAGTGTGGATTGTGGGACACAGCTATATTTTCTAGAGCGAAAGGTACGCACAACAGAAAGAAATTCACAAAGACCTAAGTTTACCAAATGTAGACATTACATAGATTGGACAGAGAGTATTAAAGTGGCACCAATTGACGCCATTGGTGAAATCCTTTATGCATCTCCAACACCCTCACCTCATAATTGTGCACTGTGGTGGCAATGACCTAGGCACTTTGACTGGGGTAGGTCTGGAAATGTTTATGAAGGACACCACTACAGAACTGATGTCACTTTTCCCCCAAACTGCCTTTGTCTATTCGAATATATGTCAAAGGCAGAAATGGAACTGGTCCAATCTATTTTGTCCACAAATTGAAAAAGCTAGGGTACATGTGAATAAATCTGTTTCTGCGTTCCTCCGAGACTATAGAATGGGGTCCATTTACAACAACAATTTGTGTTTCACTATGCAAGGCATCTATAGGAGAGATGGTGTACATTTCACAGATGAAGGGAACAGAGTCTTCCTCATAAACTTTAGACTCTGCATTGGTACTTACTTTACTAGGTACTAAAATCTCCCAATAAACACAAGGGCTCTTTTTAGAGCCACCAAACATCTAAACACATACACTTCATAAATATTTAAAAATATGTTACTTTTTCTTGCTTAGTTATGCTTACGGGATGACTTAAGAACTCCGCACTGTACGTAGTACGTAATTAATACCGAACTCGTACGGTAAATCTATCGTAAAAAAATAGCGTCTATTACAAATTTTTTATAATCCCCAGGGACCCCATCCCCCGGGGCTAAAAAAAACATTGGGGACCGTGGGGGGAGCCCAAATGCCCCCATGGTCCCAGCCGGCTCCCCACGTTCTTTGGGAGCCAGCATTGCTTTTCGTCAGAGAGAGCAGCTAACATGCTGCTCTCTCTGACGAAAAGCAGTGTGCTGTGGTAGGGTGGGAGCCTCGAGGGTCTGCCCTACCACAGCAAACAGCAGTGTCCCGGGATTAGGCACCCCGGGACACTGCAGGAGCTGGCCCTGGGGAGTGGCGGTCCCCAGGGCCATCGAGGGCTCCAGGAGGGGGGCCGCGCGGCCCCTCCCAACATCAACAAAGCCCCAGGGGTGGTGGTCACGGACCCCCCTATTTTACATATAAGTGCCCCGGGGAGGTGGCGGTCTCCAGGGTTGCGGGGGGGCCATGAGCCCCCCCACATACTTAAAAAGAAAGCCCCGGGGGTGGTGGTCCACAGGGTTCGGGGGCCTTAGAGGCCCCCAATCACTAATATTAAAGCCCCAGGGGGTGGTGGTCCCCAGGCCTGCGGGGGGCTCTATGCCCCCCGCTAGCATAATAACTTTGCCCCGGGGGTGGCGGTCCCCGGAGCAGTGTGGGGAGGATTGGGAGGCCCCCACACTTTTTGGGAAATTTGCCCCCAGGATTTGGTCCCCCGGAGGCTAATTAAAAAAAAAGCAGACCAGGATTTTTTCTTTTTTTCACATTGGACGCGTACGTACACGTACCACGTGATTTTAAAAAAGTATATATAATTTTTTGGGGCCTTGGGGGTCCTTGTGGGACCCCCTGAGCAGGCCTAGGGGGTCAGGGTGGGTCTACCCTGCCCCCTTTGTGCGTTTTGCGCATTTGTTTTCTACTTTCTTGTGCCTCGGTTCTACTGAGGCACAAGATGGCTGCCAACACTTCCTGGTTTGGAGTGTTGACAGACAGTTGACATCTAATTAGCGTGCTCCAGAAGGTACGCGTACCATACGCGTACCGTAAAGACTACAGTACAGTGTATGGTAAGCTTCTATAGATATACTTACTCTACTCCTCTGCCAAATCTTGTGTAATTACGTTCAGCCGTTCGGGCTGTAGCCATGGCTAAAGGTCCTATGGAAAATTGCATGGGGAAAACAAGTTTTGGGACCCCCTTTTTCTCGGCCCTTGTTTCACGAATCACCCCCAAACTTTCAGGGAAGGAGCGGAGCGGAACAGGCCATTTTCTTGGAGAAATTTACGAAGATTCGGCCACTGGCGCCAAAGTTATACCAAATAGAATGTTGCGGATTTCCTATGGAAACTAGGTGATGAGATGTCATCAGTGATGTCATGAGTGATGTCACTGACCATGTCATGAGTGATGTAATATGTGACGTCATCAGCAGAGCATTGCGGGCGCGCGAGTTATAGTTAGCTGAATTAACTATAACGGGGGAATTTCAATGGTTTTGTATGAGTGAAATGTCCAGCTAACTATAACATGTGTGAAACCTATGTTTTTTTCTGTGAATTTCTAAGGTTTTTTAAATGCTAATTCCTAACTATAACATGTGTGAAACCTATGGTGTTTTCAGTGAATTTCTAAGGTTTTTTAAATGCTAATTTTTAACTATAACATGGCTGAAACCTATGACTTTCTCAGTGAATCTCTAAGGTTTTTTAAATGCTAATTTTTTACTATAACGTGGCTGAAACCTATGTTTTTTTCAGTGAATTTCAAAGGTTTTGTATGTGATAATTTTTAAATGTATTAATTGTTATATTTTTTTATACTGATTTACTGCATTATTTTAAACTATTTATTTTTAGATATTTTATTTTTAAATTACATTACACATTTTTAATATAAATTGAAAAAACATATTTTGAAAAATATTGAAATTGTAATATTTGTTTTTTTTATTTAATATTTTTTTAATTTATATATATTTTATATAGCAGGCAATGATATCCTATGGAAGGAAATTCAAGTTACTGGTAAGTATAGTTAAATTTACTTTTCAGGAATAGTAGTGAGCTAGATTGGGGAATTAATTCCTCTTCAATCCTGAAGTCCCCTGTGAGCCAACTAGCCCACCAAATACCTCCAGTATGCGCCAGGCAGCTGCGTTGCAGAGAGTCGTTCGAAGGGCACGCCTCCTTTTTACAACACGCTGCAACACAGCTCTGTGGCGCTTACTGGAGATACCTGTTGGACTAGGTGTCCCCTAGGGGACCTCTGGATAGAACAGGAATAAATTCCCCAACTTAAAACGCGCCTCAGGGCATGTTTGGACTCACATCACCTCAAGCCCCGCCCCCTACCTTCACCACTGTGCTAACGCGCCCTGTAGAGTGTTCTAAGTTGGGGGATTAAGTCCCCTTGCATACTGGGGTCCCTGGGGGCCAACTAGCACACCGGGCACCTCCAGTATGCGTCAGGAAGCTGCGTTGCAGAGACGTGTAATAAGGCCACGCCCCTTTTTACACCTCTCTGCAACGCAGCCCCCGGGCGCTTTTGCAGAGGAGGAACTAATTCCCCTTGCATACTGGGGGTCCCTGGGGCCAACTAGCCCACCAGGAATCTCCAGTATGCGCCAGGGGGCTGCATTGCAGAGAGGTGTAATGAGGCCATGCCCCTTTTTACACCTCTTTGCTATGCAGCCCCCGGGCACATTTGCAGAGGGGGAACTAATTCCCCTTGCATACTGGGGGTCCATGGGGGCCAACTAGCCCATCAGGAACCTCCAGTGTGAGCCAGGGGGCTGCATTGCAGAGAGGTGTAATGAGGCCACCCTCCTTTTTACACCTCTCTGCAATGCAGCCCCCGGGCCCATTTGTAGAGGGGAAACTAATTCCCCTTGTATACGGGGGGTCCCTGGGGGCCAACTAGCCCACCTGGAACCTACAGTATGCGCCAGGGGCTGTGTTGCTTTGCCCCGGGGGGTGGTGGTACCCGGGGCAAATGGCCCCCACACTTCTTTTTCACTATGCCCCCGGAATTTGGTCCCCCGGGGGGTAATTTGAAAAAAAGCAGACCGGGTTTAAAAAAAAAAATTGGGGGCCTTGGGGGTCCTTGTGGGACCACCTGAGCAGTCCTAGGGGGTCAAGCTGTTTCTACCCTGCCCCCTTTTTGCATACTACACTTTTGTTTTCTGCTTTCTTGTGCCTCGGTCTTCCGAGCACAGGATGGCTGCCAACTTTTCCTGGTTTTCAGTGTTCACAGCCAATGAGCATGCAGCTCGTACTCGGAAAGGTACGCGTACGGTACTCGTTCGGTACTCGTACAGTACTCGTACCCCGCGATTTTTGTCACAAAAAAAATTGGGGGGGCCTTGAAGGTCCTTGTGGGACCCCCTGAGCAGGCCTAGGGGGTCAGGGTGTTTCTAGACTCCCCTTAATGGAGCATGCATTCTTTTGTACCAGTTGCCCCACTAGTGCTAACTTTGCTGATCTAAAGGTGCAACCCTATTCCTAAGAATCATATCTCTGGTGCCATAACACAACTATAAAGGTTAGATTCCATCAGATTAATAGAAAAGAAAGTCATTGAAACTCAAATGGTGCATGTAACCAGATACGGACAACAAATAGCTCCAAAGTTGCTTCGCTTATTTTGAAAATGTGACTCATGTACCATATATTCATAATGTGCACTACCCATAAGTCAAGCATGAAGTCTTTCCTCCATATTAGACAATAGATGGTTGTATATCTAGTCCCCAAATGTTGCCACAGGAGGAAAATCCACCTTATAATTGAAAACTGTTGATGTAAATTAAATAATGCTTGTAAAATGACATGCTCTCTAAGTGTAGAGCTATCAACCATATCACTCAAAACGGTTGCTTTAATTCAGATAAGGAATACAAACAAAAATAGACAATGAGTAGGTTGCTTCATACATACAAACACACAAAATCATTGCTATATTTGTAAATACCTAAAGCAGTATTGTTTTTGAGACCTGAAATTTCAATAGCATTTTGAAATTGAGACTCGTAGGGCTGCCATCTTGACAAATGATGCAGAGCATCCAAACTAGTGGGGGCCCATCTATGGGAGAGGTGGGCCTCACAAAATTGAAACATTTATTTGAAAGTTTTTCACTACCGGGACATATGAAACTTAAAAGTACATGTCTCACTTTTTAATTGCAAGGCATCCTGCCCTATGGGCTAACTAGGGCCTACCTTAAGGGTAACGGGTAACTTATAAGTAATAATAAGAGAGTTTTAGACTTGGCAAGGGGGCTGGGACACGTTTTACAGAGCTGCTTAAAATGAGTTACACAATAAGTGCTGCAGACCCACAAGCAGCATTTGATTTTCAGGCACTGGATATATGATATACCATCTTATTAGAGAATTAAGTAAATTAACTATGCCAATCAGGTTTAAGCCAAATTTGCCATGTTTTAGGGAGTGAGCACAAATACTTTAGCACTGGTAAGCAGTTGTAAAATGCAGAGTGCCCTAAAGCCAACAAAAACAAATTCAGAGGATTAGGGAGTTGAAGGCAAAAGGTTTGGGGAAATACCACCCTAAGGCTGACTAGTTTAACAGGGTTTATTTACAAAGGCATTTTGGACTATATACTCTTTACAAACTCTTACAAACTCTTGCATGCCTTTTTTGAATTATCCTCAAAGTGTCTGAAATGGGAACTAACTAGGAATATGTGCATACAATTACCACAAATAGAAGGAACTGTGCATTCCTTGCGCTTTTACTATTAGAGAGTTGGAGATTGTAGGCATATTTACAAAGTTGTATGAGTACCTTAAAAAAGTACTTCTGTAGTACTGAGTCTATTGATGATAAATTATTTTGAGAGTTGGCCCTCAATACAGTGGCATAGCAAGCAAGCAATAGGAAGTAGTGCAAGAAAGGTAATTGGCTCTTTGACTGTGGTTGAGGTAGTAAAATAAAAAATTATTAGGGTTCAGTAGGCCACTTAGGGCTCTGGGCCCAGGTGCCACAGCACATGCTGAACCAATGGTAACTGTGCTCCTACCCAAAGAATTCAACACAGGCAATTATGTTTTCAAAGCAACAACTTTCAATCTAAAAAAAATCAGAAAAACATAAAAAGGTTGTTGGAGCAATATATGCATATGGGTGGATGCGTCCCCTGAATATCGAAGACAGAATCTCATGGTATGGAAATATGGAGGACAAAATATCGAAACTGAAATATGTAATAGTAAGTAAGTGCAGATGTTCTATATCTAACTCCTCATATATATACATTGAAAATGTATGTATCTTCAAGTTGTATTGATATTGATTTAGAAAAAGCAAATCTATTTCCTCCTCTCTATGCACTTACAATAACATATTTTGTCAACAATATTCTTATATAATGATATATCTATGTTTGGTATTCATTTGTACATTCCTATGTTTGTATAAAATCCTAGCCGAGTGTTCTCCATAGTATAGTGAACTGGACAATTCCAGGAGTTCAAAATTTAGTTGGGGGTAATTCAAGAATGTGAATTGTATTTCATAGTTGTTCCTTGGGGGCAGAAGGAGCTAGGAGTTTTTTGTCCCAAGTGGCAATGAGGAGCTAATTAGAGGCATGGAGCCTTATTCACAAATTACAATGCCAAACTTAATCATTGCATATGTTAATGAAGGTAACTGAAAGGCGTTATTGACAATTACAAAGTTGAGAATGAATTATTGCATATCTTATTGAAGGTCAGTGAAATGTTTTGTTGACAATCACAAAGTTAACGGTGAGTCATTACGTGCCCTAAGCAATGTCCTTGAAAGATGGTACCATCCTTCGTGATTTTAATGGTATACCAGTGTTTGATTGTGACATAACTCTTATTTGATTAATGTTGTGTCACCTTGAAAATGTCAGAAGGCCTGCCTTTTGATAACCGCACCCATTATATTGTTTCTTGATTAGGTGTGAGTGTTGGGGTTAATGGCCTCAAAGTTCACTAGGGGAGTGAACTGTTTGGAGGATGTCACCATACATTTTTCGACATGTCTTTGTATAGGTATATATATGTGTAACTAAATGGTTAGTATTCAGTAGTGTATGCGTAAAAAATAACTTTTCCTTTTTATAAGTCTGGAGAATAATATATGGGGTGCTGTTTGTTGTGTGTCTGTGTCAACACCACCATCCCCCCAAGTACGCCTTGGACTGCTCTGCCTCGCTAACCTGGTAGAGTCATTTGATACCACGGTATAGTTGGTTATTCGATGTGTCTTTTTTTAAGCTAAAAGTAGTATCTGTGTAAGATGTATGTGTGAGTGTTTGTATAGCACACAACTAGCTGGGAAGTAATGGAGTGCTGATTAATGAATGAAACCCAGTGGTGCAAATAAAGATTGTTCACAGAGAGATAGGTTGTTGTGTGATTCTATTGCATGTGAGAACAGTGTCCCATTAAGATCTGATTCTACAGTTTCTTTATGAATTATAGAATGATGTCAGCAGTTCAGATATTGGTGTGGATGTTGTTTCATATTTTGTGAGCAAAGGTGAAGAAGGCTTGAGTTCTGGATTATCATTTCGTCAATATTTTAATTTACAATCTGTCAGTGGCCGGGCTTGTAATGTGGTGCTGTCTGATTGATGAGGTTAGTTACTTTGCCAAGTATTTTTATCTTTTTCATGGTCTAGTAGGTGATCCAATTGGCTTTGAAGATAATATGCATACAGAAGGGGAGCCAGTGTAATTTCTTCAAATTGTTGTGATATCGCTTACATTCTGCATGTCCTTAATGAGCAATTCCATAGGATATAGCATGCCTACCAGCAGGGGTGGGGGAATCATATCGCCCGACGCCCGAGCCATGTTGTTTTTTGTGACGGGCAAGAAGATTTATTGTCTCTTTTGTCCGATGGACAAGTAGACATTAAATCACGTAAGTAATACAGTTCCAGAGTACCCACAGCCAATCAGAAAGGCTGGAAGAGAGCCAGAGACCCGTTAGAGGCCTCTGATTGGCTAGCAGCCCATGACTGGGCACGAGCCTAGCCAGTGATTGGCTGGGAGAGTGAAACGTCAGTCTCACTCAGAAAGTGGTAGTTTGCAGCCGGCCACCACCGTGAGGCTTATGTTTCGCTATATTAAAAATTGGCACTTCCATAGTGAGCGCTGGGAATGTGTTTCTTCTAGGAACCAACTCGCTCTAAACATGAATAGAAAGTCACTGCCTGCTGTGATGGAAAGCGTCGAGTGATGCGTCCTTGTGGCTGCAGGGCAGGCAAATATTGATGAAATCGCTGCAATTGGAGCAGTGCCTTAACCGTGCTGGCTGCACCTTTTAATTGGTCGACGCAGAGCAGATTCAAACACCCCTTCGCGGCAGGCGTGCTGAAACAATCTTGACGAAAGGAAGGCTGAGACGCTTCCTTTGAGCAGGTCGGTGTGCAGTGCTTTGCCCGGTGTCATGGTGACTGACTGCAGCACTTAATAGGAGCAGCAGAGGAAGACCGGCAGTGTGTGTGTGTGTAAACTACAAACATCGCCAGCCTGTGTCCAGCACCTTAGGCATCTCCTCAGCAGTGGGATGTCCTGCCTGTGCGTCACGTCATTAGTGCTTTTCAGAGCCGTTCTTAAATGAAGGTACACAAGACTTTTAAGTTGAATGTATGTCGGTGCGGGGGTTATCTCCCTCGCTGTATATGCACTTGCCCCTCCCCTGCCCCCACTGTTTACTAAGAGGACTCCTGCCTCGTCACCCACCTTCGCCACCCCTCTCCTCCGTAATGGAATATCTTCCATTACGGAGGAGAGGGGTGGCGAAGGTGACCTGTCACCCCGTAACCTATAGACCTGAAAAGCAGTAAAGCTGACATCACACACAGCAGTGGTGATTAGCAACACAGCGGCATCCCCGGGGGCTAATTACTGCAAGCCAGTGGTGGCAAAATGCAAAGCTCACAAATGGGCACCAAAGCCTGGCCGAGGATCGACTTCCGCCCACACCTCAGTGGTTAAACCCAGCACAGGATCGGGTGGGGTAGTAAATACTCTCTGATAATAAATGTAGACTTTTTTACACAAATTATGAAATAAAAAAACACAATGCCATACTCTATTGTGGTTTTGCAGCTGAAGTGATCTGGTATCTATTTTGTTTCCTAGAGCTGTGTTGTATTCTTCAAAGCGCTACACCAAAAAGAAAGAATTCTGAAATACTAAAAGTACATTGTTCTCAAGAGGTGAACATTACCCAGTGAGTCCGACTCCACTATGGTGTTATCTCTACTACTTCCCACCAGAGGCCAGGCCTGTGCTGCCTGGAGGGCATAAGAAGGCCTCAGTCACTGCACACTATGTGACTGTGTTGATATGTGTTGTGCATGCATGGGTGATTCATTTGGGTGCGTGTCTTGCGCAGATAGGTCATGGTTTCACGAGAGCATCAGTGACTTGTACTTAACTCGCCATTGTCAGGATTCGCATTACTCTTCCCTTGCTTACCTTGTAAAGCTTTAAGGGAGTGTTATGTACTGCCAGAAATATCATATTGCTCGCTGGTGTG
The DNA here is from genome assembly GCF_964261635.1 of Lissotriton helveticus. Taxonomy (NCBI): domain Eukaryota; kingdom Metazoa; phylum Chordata; class Amphibia; order Caudata; family Salamandridae; genus Lissotriton; species Lissotriton helveticus. The sequence continues at coordinate 1,620,983,913 of NC_136061.1, forward strand.
CTAAACTCTGAAGCAGAAATGTATGTGGCCCACAAGTCATTTGAATGTTTGTAGATATTCTGGCTTATCTATTTATCCTTCCTCGCACAAAAACCGACAGACTTCAGCAGCCAGTTTGCTAAAAGGGTCTCCCACTTCAAATATGAAAATATGGGGATTTGTGGCTATATCATTCTTTTACTTTCTGGTGCCTTTTTAAGGATTCCCCTTCCCCAGTAGTCGAGGCCCTCCCGTAAACAGGTCAGTTTGGTGTGCGTGGCCTGTTTATCAGGGACGAGTGCTGAAGGCTCAATAAATGGAATTGTTGTGCCGCCGTGGAGATGTAGCGGTGTTGCTATTCTTGTTCTGAGCCGCATCCTCTGACTTTTCCATGCCAAAATTCCTAGTAAGTAAGAGGGTTTCCATCCGGATGGATTAATTTGAAGAAGGAACAGGTAGAAGCACCCCCATACCAGAACAAAGCTAGAGCCCTCAGATAATAGAACTCCCAGCCAGCCTTGTTGTAAATGACCTGCAGAATCCAGGGAGTGGAAGGACTAGATGAGTTATGGTAGCGCTGGGATAAATAACTGAACTACCGAAAAAAGTGACCTTGTGTCATGTTCTCTCCCTGAGCAGAAGCCGTTATCATGGATACAAAAACTATGACATTTGCACAAACTGTGTTCACTTCTTGCCTGTCAAGAGCCTTAGAATTACGTCCCAGCATTCCTGCGTCTCCCATCTCTAGGTCGATTCATAGTTAGAAGGCTGGCCACAGACTTCCGTGTAGTGTGCCCTGCCTAACCAACACCAGTGGAAGTAACACCTTTCACACTTCTGCTCTTTTAGCAGCAATACATGCTACAGGAATGTGGTAAAACCGGAGGATAAGTGCAGAAACTGGCAGATGCTTTTATAACCTGAATTTAATGTTCATTAAAGTGGTCCGTTATAGTACTACTTGAAGGTGAATATATTTTGTTTTTTTTTGCTACTGCTTTGACCACACCCCCAGACTCAAATTTTACCCTGCATCCTTTTGGTGAAGCATAACAGTTCCCATTCTTTTATAATGCACTTCTTCGACCACTGAGCATATAGCACCTCCTTCTCCAGCCTCACATACCGTGCCTGCCTCAACTACTGCGCTCACACTGCCCCTGCTAACACCGCTGCGCTCACACTGCCCTCTACATACAGTATTCAGAACAGGGCATGAGAAGGGGTAGGGCCAGGGCCTCCTGTCACGGATTTAAGACTGGGCAAAAGGAGCAAATAGCCACCTACTGTGAAAAGAGAGTGGGGCTGCTTCACCATATTACCAACCACCATCCATATGCCATTCACACACACATACATCAATATTGTCAATGTGAATGTTAGAGCAGCCTGTCATGCAAGATCATTTATTGTTGTATTTCTATACAATTTCTATGTTTGGATAAAAGGGATAATTTTGCTTGTTAAGTTTTACTTTAGCATTATTGCAAAGCGTTTAATTGTGTATTGATTAATATATCAAAAATATATTAAATGTTTCTCTGTCAGCCCTTACAATTGATGTAGGGACGGAGTAGGTGGGACAAGTAGATTTTACAGGACATGTAGATCTCAGTGGCATTTTGTCCCTTGGCCAAGTAGATTATTTTAAAATTGCCACACCCCTGTACTACCAAGATGGGCTGCTGTGAAGGCACTTCCTCATTCATGGTGTGATAAAGCCAAGCTGTACACAATAATTCTGAACTCGGATAGAAGGAAGATTGGTCTTAATTTTTATTTTGTCATTAGAAAGTTTTGCCTTCCTGTTGATGTGTTTTTTTAAAGTCTGTCCTGTGTCAAGGGCATAGCCAAGTGACTTTGCAATTTGATTAAAGCTGTTGGTGAATGGAGGAACTCCATTTATGTTGGGTTGAGCATAAATTAGTTGCTTGCAGCTAATATCCAGTATCTGGATTAGCTCAAGGAAGATTTTGAGTTGAAGAATGTCATCGGTCAATGAAAGTTTATGGTAGAGTTGAATGTCATTGGTGCATTGAAAAATCTTAATGTTGTTTTTGATGAGTAGATATCAAAGTGTTTCATGTAGAGAGTGGACATGTTGAGAGATCCATGGAGTATTCCTTAGGAGAGGAGGAGTATTTTCGGGATGGTGTGGTTTTTATCTATATGTACTACTGGTGATTGATGAGGTAGAACATGGACTACTACAGGACTGTGTCTGGGAAGTCCGGTAACCATTTTCAGGTAGTAAATCTTTTTTTAACGATCAAGTGTGTTAAAAGTTGCGTTGAAATTAAGCATGATTAAGAGGATGTGCTCTGTAATATTTTTGATAAGGAGAAAGTTGTTGCCTGAATTGAACCTGTAAAAACTATTCTTGATTATTTTTGTCTGTATGGCAATGACTGCTTTCTCTATTATTTTTCATATGATCGGTAGTCTGATGATTGAGCAGAAGATGACACTGTTGTCTGTGTCCAGGGTCAGTTTTGTTTCTGCATAAGGAGTTAAAATAATTGGGCTATTAGTTGAGAGGGGTGGAAGCCCCACTCAAATTATAAACACAATCCTTGTCACAGTGAACCACAAAAGCCACTAAATTAACCAGTACTTAACCCTCTCACAGCAGCCAGGCACAACTTAGAGGGAATATGTAAAGTATTTATAAAACACGGACTGTAAGATAGTGAACACCCAACACAAGAAAAGTCTGCAACTAATTTGGAACAATAGAGTAATTTTTGTTTAAATAATATGAAAACAAAATAACTACAATCCAATCAAATATGTTCTTTTTTTTAAGTTTTAGGTAAAAATAGCACCAAGAAGCAGAAGGTGTCACTCAAGGTTATCAGATCGCACTTGACCAGGGAGAAGTCACAAGTTTAGGCTGATCATGATCTGGAGAACAGGTCATATAGAGGGAACAGGTTAGTCCCGCCGAAGAGTTGCGTTCTCATGTCTGGCACAAAGGTTCGTCTGTTGGTCGAGGGGCCCGTAAGGAGGAGCCTTTTTGCCCGAGGAGCAGGTTGAGCATAGTGGACCATCATTCATGTAGTGAGAAGAGCCAGTCATTGCTGGAGCTCTGTTGGTTGGTTGTCATGGGCATTCACCTTGGCCACGAATTGCAGGTTTCACGTTGCCAGTCGCTGTGGATGGTTGCTGTCGGCATGAAGAGCAGGTCAGCTGGAGTTTTGCATTGGAGGTAATCACTGCAAATGAATTCACAGGGCAAAGAAGTCACTTTGCAGTCGTGAGGCGCACTGATTACAGGATTTTCACCTTTTCTTGAGGATGAGTCCCAATTGATGCCAGGCAAGGGTCCAAGACTACTGTATACTTCTGGGAATTAGGACTTACCCCTGCAATGGCCAGCAGCACAGTCCAGGCAGGTCAGGTCAGCGCTGGACAGCTGGGAGGCCTCTGGTAGTTTGTTGTGTCACTATAGCTCACACAGGAGGTCAGCCAAATGACCCTTGGAGTCACTCTATGCAGCCTGGGGTCAAGGGAAGCAGGTCCAATCGTCCTTCATCAGACAGCAGGGCTGTTCTTCGAGCAGCAGGTCAGATCTTCTGGAAGCAGGGTAGACCTTCTTCTGAATCTTTTACTGGTCAAGTAGTGTTCTGTTGAGATGTTCTGAAGGTCCACATTTATTTACCCAGTGCCAGCCTATTTGTGGGGGAACTCACTGACCTACACCCAAAACTGGTTCTGGTCTGTTCTTCCTGTTTCCCTGAGTCTGGCTCCAAAACGCCTATGGTGACATAGGCAGGACAGGCCTGGTGAAGTGGTCCTTTGCATGTGATGCAGCCAGAGCCCTCTGAAGTTTAAGGAGGAGACAGGATAACTCCTTGCCAGCATCAAGATGGAAGACCATATCTCCTCAAACCCAGGCTTCCTTTGTCTCACTGTCTGGAAGCAAGACACAACTGAGAATGAATGAATGAATGAAATAATTTTATAGAGTGAGTAATACCCATCGTGTCTTAGCACCAGATGGATCAAAAACCAGGAAAACCTTCTGTCTAAGGACACACCTCTGGCGTAGCTCAATAACCTATTGAGAAAACAACCAGGTCTTCCACTGGTTTCTGAATAGCTGCATGACAGGTTGTGAGTGTAAGGCAAAAGGAAAGGAATTCCACAGTTTCCCTCTTTGGTACAAGAGTATTCTTGTGCCCCATTTTGTTTTTCTTATTCTTGGGACCTTGAATGCGATCTAAGGTTCCTACAGGGAATATACCAGGAGAACCAATCCTGAAAAAAGGATGGACCGGCTCAGTAGAGGGTTTTTTGGATTATACACAGAGCCTTAAATTAAATCCTCTTTTCCACTGGCAACCAATGGAGGCCATGAATTAGATAAGAGTTTGGTCCAATTTTGGGGACCTTCAATAACATTCTTGCTGCAGCGTTCTGCAAGGACTGTAGTTTTTTTATCAGATATTATCAGATATTCAGAAGTGCCTAGATAACGGGCATCGCAGTAATCCATGTTCGAGAAGGTGAGTGCCATCAAAAGCATCTTCTGTAAATCATACAGAATGAGATGGAGAATTTTTTTGAGAACCCTCAGTATGAAAAAACCTGCTGAAGACGCAGCATTGATTTGTTCAGAGAATAATAGTTTGGTGTCAAAGATGCCCCCCAGATTTCTTGCCTTCTGCACTGGCCTTGATAAAGCGCCCAGATCCGAGGGCCACTAAGATGCATCCCAAAATGATATCTCCTTTCCAAAAAGTAGAACCACCATTTTATCCAAGTTCAGCTCGAGACAGTTTCTCTGCACCCAGCCTTCAACTTGGGCCATGTATCTGCAGAAATTGTTTGCATCCTTTTCCACCTGCGATGAAATAGATACCACTATCTGTGCATAATCAGCTTAGGAGAATACAGCCTGGCCAAAACTGAGAATAAGATTAACAAGGGAAGTGATATACACATTAAATAAGGTGGGGCTAAGAGCAAACACCTGAGGTACCCCATAGGAGAAGAGAGAAAGATCTGGAACTTGCATCTCCCATCTCTACCCACTGTTGTCTATCCTTAAGAAACCAACTCAACAATCAGAGGATCCAGTAAGGTTAATTCAGCTCTGCCACCCTTGTCCACTACTTTTAATTCCTCTGATGCTGCCATTAGCGCTGATTCAGTACAATGGTTTGCATTAAAACTGTATTGAGAAGAATCAAGCAACTGGTTGGTATCTAAAAAGGATAGTATTTCCTTGTTCATAGTCTTCTCTAAAATCTTGGCAGGAAACGGAGATGGGAAAGGGGTCTATAACTTTCCATCTGCTTAGGGTCCGGGGGGGGGTTCGTCAGAGGGAGGATGGAAGCTCTTTTCCAAATAATTCTGTATTGTCCAGAGCTAAGTGTCTCATTTAGTAGATCCATAAGTGGTCCGGCCACCGCACTGGCTGCCCAATTGATGCCCAAAGAAGACAGGGGTCTAAAGGGGCCCTAGATTTAATGGCGCTTATGAGACCAATTGTTTTTTTCCGGGTAAGTGGTGAGAACCTTTCGAATCTGGGTGTTTCACAAGGCCCAGAGGTTAGTCCAGGGTTCAAGACCTCATCCTGACCTGAAACTGCATCTACAATTTGTGTATTTGAGGAGAAAGAAAATGCCTGAAATATAGAATTGACTTTCATTTGGAAAAAAAAGGCAACTGATTGCAAAAGGATTCATCAGGAATGAAGATGTTACTATTATTCCATGTGGACAGGGATGTGACTGTTTTGAAAAGTTCCCTGGTAGAGTTTGTTGCTAATCCAATTTTTCCAGAGAAATTTTTGTCTTTTCTGCTTAAATTAACTCTTTATACTGAGAAAGTAATTTTTTGTACTTGATTTTTTATTCAGAATAATATTCTTTCCTTCATTTATGCTCCTGAAGTCTGCACTTCAGTTGTGCAGTTTAAATTCTTGAGAGAACCATGGGGCTGATGGATTTTTCATGTAGCTCTTAATTTTTTTTTTCTGAACCACTCTTTGGCATGCTGCGTCTAACCAGTGTGTATAATCAATTGCTGCATTATTGACATTATTGTCTGGAGCGGGAACTGTGTGTCCTGCAGAGCCTCCACATTAAGATTTCTAAATGGCCTGTATTTAATTGTTCTAACTGTATTTTTCAGTGATGCTCTGTTACAGGGAGTTGTAATTGAGAAAAATATTGCCTTGTGGTCTGTCCACAGAAGTGGCAAAATGTTATCTCTTTCCATTTCTTGATTGTTTATGAAAACTCCATCCAGCATATGATTGGACAGATAAGTGGGTACTTCAATTAATTGTTGTAATTTGAAGCACTTAAGCGTATCAACTAAGTGATCCGTATTCACATTGGAATAAATTTCAAGATGAAAATTAAAGTAATCTACTAACGCAAAATTCTAATAATCTAAACAACATTCAGTCATGTGACCCAGGAAACTGGAATAAAGGCACAGTTGTCTTGGACAAGAAAATCACAACGTTCTAAAAGTGGCATTTTCAGAATTGTAACCTTAACTCAATTTTCACCATAGAATAAAATTTCAAATAATAGTACATTTAAGAATTAAAAGCATATCTCTATCTGCCCTGATCTGAATTTAGCGATTATTAAATGTATTAAGGTAATCCAGTGTTGGCCGAAGGGAGAGATGGGCCTTACAACAGTGAAAAATGACTTTATGAGATTTTTTCTGCCAGTATGTGTAAAACATACACCCACATGTCCTACCTTTTACATACAATGCACTTTGCCCGAGTGATCATGAGGGCCTATGTTAAAGGTGACTTGTGGGTATTAAAAAGCAATGTTTAGGCCTAGCAAAAGATGTATTTGGCACTTGAAATAGCAGTTTAAAACTGCACTACAGGTTGCAGATTTACATGTGAGATGTTTTACAGTGAAACTTTATTGGGTGACACAAGGAGGGCTGCTGACCACTAGTATAATTTAATTTACAGGCCATGGTTACAGATAGTACCATTTACTATGGACTTACAAGCAAATCATTATGGCAATTAGGTGTAGGCTTATTTTACCATGCTTTAAGGAAAGAGCACAACCATTTTAGCACTGGTTATCAAGTGTAAAGAGCACAGAGTCCTAATGAGAAAAAACAAGTTCAGCAATTCAAGAGGTGAAAGTGAAAAGATTGAGGCAATACCAATCCAAGGATATCAGCGCTAACAAGGAGCATCCATCCAGTTTTTAGGTTGTCCAGAAACTTTTACTACATACAAGTGTAGAATTTTATCTTCATATGAGATTTCCTTGAGTAAGTTCAGAATACTGGTGCATTCGGTTAGAAATGGGTGTTATAGGGTGCCCACTTCAGCGTGAAGTGAGTGGGAATTAGAGAAAGTGTAAGAGTTGTCCATGTAAACCCTGTTATTTTTATCTTGTCAATGAATGAAGACGTATTTGGCGTTTTGGGACTTTTCACTCAACAGAGATGTGTTGATGTAGTGTTTGATGATAAATTAAGTGTATTTGTAAAGTGCACTATCACTGAGCAGGTGTGCCTAGTCCTGTCTATAGTATGTTGGTGACTTAAAAAGCTAGGTATTCCGCTTCTTGTGGAATTCAGGAAGAGATGATTAGGCTCTGACATGGAAAGGCAGGTTGTTCCATGCTTTAGAAGTGCTGTAAGAGAACGCCCATCATCCTTTTTCTGGTTCTGTATATGCGTGTGATGTGTGCGAGTAAGACTCCTGCTGAGCTGAGCTCTCTAGATGGTTGATGGAAGGACATATGACTGTTCACGTAGGTGGGGGCCTCAGTTGTGTAGGTGAATATGTGTTGAAGGAGTTTGATATAAGCATATTTGTGTATCAGGAGGAGGGACTGGAACTCCATGAGGTATGGTGTGATGTGGGTTCTGTCTGGGAGGTTGAGAATGAGTCTGACTGCCAAGTTCTCAATGGTGTGTAGTATTCTAGTGAGTTGCTTGGTGGTCCCGGCATGAAGGGTGTTCCCATAGCCCAACTTATTGCAAACTAGTTCATGAGTGACAGTTTTTCTAGTGCATATGAGAGACATTTAAAGACCTCCCTCAGCATTTTCCAGATGTGGAAGCAAGATGCAGTCATGGTGTTGACTTGTTCAGTCAAGTCCAGTTTGCTGTTGATGATTACTCAGAGGCTCCTGGCATGGTTTCACATTGTTCTCCAGCCACAGTTTGGATTCACATGGTGAGGTGTTCTTACTGAAGATCACTACTTCTGTCTTCCGGGTGTTGAGCTTGAGACAGTTGGCTTTGATTCAGTTTGGGGCTTCGGTCTTGCAGGCAGTGCACCTATTTCTTTTGTTCAAGGTTGTGTCTGAGAGGGAGAGTGTGAGCTACATGTCTTTGGAATAGGAGAGAATGTTGTGTGCGTGGATGATGGTCAGAGGGATCGTGTATTCATTGAAGGCGGTAGAGTTGAGCGATGAACCTTGAGGCACTCTGCAGATGGATTTTCAGGTTTCTAAGGAGGAAGGTTCTAGGCTAACAGCTGCGTTCTATTAGTTCAGAAGAGACAGATCCAGCGGAGAGCGGGTCCTTGGTTGCCAGTCTTGTGCAGGTGTCTGATAGGATGGGTGTAAGCATGCCTGGGCTGGTCCCTGGAAGTGGTGGTGTGAGTTACGGAGACCCCCATCCACTCTTGCAGGGGTCATGCTCACAAACTGCCCTCAGAATTTTATATCATAAGAGGTAGGAAGTAGCTCCTGACCACTGGTTGGTATATCTAAGAATGAAATGCCTAGGTGTAGCATAGAAGCCAGGCAAGGCTGGGATGGGTAACTGTGTTGGGGTGGTTAGGCAGGGCAGTGGTCGGAAGTGGACAAATGACGGCATAGTGAAAGTAAAGCAAAAAATATAAAACCACTTATCTTGGGAAGGGGTTTTCTTTTTTATTTTACAGTCCCATCATCTGTCCACTTGCCCCCCTCCTGCACCGCCCCACCGTGGTTACCTGTGATGGACGCATCTGATAGGGGCTAAGGGGGCATGTTATAAATTAATACAAAATGTTAGGTGTTATGATTACAGAAATCAAGGGCTGACCACTGATTGGGTACAAGGAGGTGGAGATGCTTGGTGTTGGAGTTGGATATAGCACTATTGCTGCTTGAGTGCATTGCATCCTCTGACATCAAACACTAGGGCACAGATTTACTAAAAAGTCATGCAAACCTTCCCAGCAAAGAAATATGCTGTGCTGTGTTGTCTGACAGGGAGAAAGCAGAAAAGTGCCATATTTCCAAAGTTATGACACATTTGTGCAGTCTTCCTGCACTGGCACACCTTGTGTAGCCTAGCCTCAACACATAGACCTTTGCGCCATGGTGCAAGGGTGCCTACATTATGAGCAGGATTGTTTTTGTGAAGGAAGGGATACCTGTAAAGGTATATTCTACTTTTGATGTGTTTTGCAGAATGCAGCACTCATGTAAATGCGGAAGTAACAAGAAGAAACAAAGATATTTCCCCTTGTTACACCTGGGTCTTGGAAGTACACCGTGTTGACACAATCCCAGATTTACTGAACTTAGTACCTCTGGGACTGCGTAAAAATCCATGGGTGGATACATGTGAAAGCCCATCCTCCACCCATGGAACACCTCCTTAATGCAAGGTAATGCAGGGCATTGACTGCCCAGAATACCCCCAATTTACTAAACCACATAGAGCAACCCAAGGAGGCTTTGCTTGGCTTAGTAAATGGCAGTTAAGGCCTTGCATTGATGAGCATTCCATAGTAAATCTGGAACTTGAAATGTTGAACTATCCTTATATTGGGTAGTGGATTATGAATGCTAATTAATTGGATGGTACATGGATATTCCCGGGCCCGTATTAGAGAAGTACCCCGGGAATGCAACAGGGGTTAACAACTGCTTTCAACACTCCTGGTCACTTTGAGATTACAGAAGTAGCCGCACAAGCATCTATGGCCTCTTCTGTAATCCTAAAATGTGCGCTTGTGCGGCCCCTTCTATTATACAGATAGTGCTGGTACACAAGTAGCTCTTTCGAGAGAGGGGGCATGGCACCAAGTAAATTAGGGACCCTCTCTGCATCTGAGCAGGCACCTTATTACCGACATGGACATAGAGTCAAACATGCATTTAGGAGGTGGAGTGAAAGTGTGCCACAAAAAGGAGGCACACTGTAAGGGAGCCTCCTAAAGACTACCCTCTGGGGCCTTGAAAAGGGGTCCCTTGACCCCCTGGACAACCTCTTGCAGGCAGGTGCAGTCACTCACTGCTCACGCCTGCAGGGGGATTCCTACTTCCTCAAAGTGTTGGCGGGTTGGCTCCTTTGCAGAGAAACACAGAGCAGCTTTTACACAGCTGCTTCATATTTCCCTTTAATGCGATGCCCTGTGGACAGCGTGAGCTTGCAGCTGCCCTGAGAGCAGCATATTCAACATTATAGGGTGAACTTTACCTGTTTGCACCCAACATCACTGTTTAAAGGTACGCTGTGGTGCAAACAGGAAAAGTGTGCCCTATCTGTAATAGGTGTAGCACTGGGGCAGCTGTGGTGCATTACAGCTTCTAATTGGATATTTTAAACTGTTCTGATGGTGGGCAGATGATTCTGACTGCTGACTGAATCATCTCAGATGACATGCCCAGTGTTAAATTTGTAAAAGAATGAGTATCAGAAACTATTTTAAATACTTCATCAAAGGAAGAGAAGTAAATCAACAGCCAACATCTCATTTTCTTTGCATAAGCTTTGGGAGTGTCTCCTCTGGTATTTCATTTGGCGTTTAGGGGATTGATTATTGCATGAACGCTGCTCGCCTCTGCATGGTGAGTTTTCATTAACCTGGGTATTAGCTGCTAAAAGGAGGTAGAATATCTTGGTGAACTACCAGGTACAAAACGCAGTGGCTGCCAGCATGACTTGCGGGTGGCGGGGCAGTGTGGTGATCGTGTGGATGGGTTAAACAGCAGGGGGGTTGCACATGGTGCAAATATAAAAAAGGAACAGGAAGCAGACCCCACTGACCAATAACAACGCTGCAATCCAGTGTTGTGGTTGGTAAGCACCCAGGCTCTCCTGATCGGTTTTGTGCATCCTGGTTCGACACTTAACCAGGAAATGGAGGCCTGGGCATGTTCTCCATGCAGGCTGTAATGCAAGGAAAGTGGTCATGTCTGTTATGGGTGGTCCAAGAGGGCAGACTAAACAGTAATTGCACACTTAGGAGTGCGCAAATCACTCCTCCCCGGCTCATCTCCAAGGGTAGAGCAGCCCTGCCCACCCACCGCCGGCAAAGCAGCACGAAGCATAAAATGATAAGAACTCAAAGTTATTATCATTTTATGTTTCTGATTCGGACTGCTTAAAAGTAGTGGAGTGACACTCCTCTGCCCCAGCGTAGCAGCTGCCAATGGCAAAATGATAAATAATGATGAGAATAGGGATTGGAATTTGATTCACCTGGAAATGTCTCTGTTCTAAGAGGCTCCTCAAGGTCCCAATTGTAATCTCAGATCGCTGGGCCCTTGTGATTTACAGGAGACAATTATTATGGTGCTGGAGCTAATGGGTAGGATAGAGAAAGGAAGGCCTCTTAATAAAGCCTGAGGCATTTATTTTGAAGTATATCTTTACAGAACCATTTTTTAGTAATAAATATTGACGCATGCAAGAAAAATAGTTACACAGATTCCATTGTAAACATGGATGATCTGGAATGGAAAACTTTGCAAACTATGCAATTTTACAAAGTTTTTAATACAGCTTCATAGAAAATGAAAGAAAAACTCAATCCTCTGTGACCTTCACACCAGGCACCATTGTAGTGCATTGCATAGCTAACAAGGTACACTCTGTGAAAATTATTGTTGGGTACTCATTACCGCCACCTCATGTTCAATTGCACATTTAGGCTGCATGTCCACTTTATACTAATACACATGCACAGAAAAACATACTGGAAAAGAGAGTCTTCACTCAGTGGGACAATATTTTTGTAAACAATATTCAGACCAGAAGATATTGCTTTACACAATATTCTGACAGCCATCATCAAACACACCACAAACGTTTTGTGGAACTTCATGTGAGATATGTAACATTCTGTAAGTAAATTGGCCAATTAGACTTTTTGGACCTGCTCTGCAAATGCAAAAAAATGGCAACTGCTGATGTTTCTGTGTTAGGGGTAGGTTGTGTGTCAGTGACAGAATACCCTCATTATGGCCTAAGGGAGTGCATTTGCCTTTCCATTGGTTTGGTCACATTGTCCTGTCTACTTTTAGACATCACAATTGGTCAGGCTTGCTGACTTCTGAGGAAGCAATGGTGGGGTTAGTGGAAGCTATGCCAAACAATAACGTTCTGTATGCTGGTTCTCTTGCTGTTTTAATGATAAAAATCCCTTTATTGGGTCCCCAAATATATAAGCACTGTTGTTAATGTTTTTTATAGTCTGTTTCTTCTTTGTGTACTGTGGAAAGGCATCTGGTAGATGCAAAAGAGGGGGGAAGATTGTTGTTTAATCCTATGATCTTGCTTGCTTTTAGCAGGGGTGTATGTTGACTGGATTGGCAGCTTCAGAATGCCTTCTGTTGTGTTATTTTCAGCAATATCTTCCAGTAAAGACATTTAAGCGCTCATTGGCTGCAGGGGATTTGCTTCATGGATATCGAGGAGGAGTGCTCTATGGCTCCTAAAAAGTTAAAAGCTTATTTTACTGCAATGAAGCAGAAAAGATCATTCTGTCATGGGCCCACTGACATTTTAAGCACTATCTGGAGACAAATACATAATACAGGGTCCTCCTGAATTAGGCAGCAAAGACTGACACCTGTCACTGGTGCTAGCTGGGACTGATCTGACATCCAATACAGACGTCCTAGTTCACACACTACAAGGAAACTATTGTCACAGGTACAAAAGTGAAAACTTCATTTCAAGGACCAATCACTCGGTGTCAATAATTTCAAGACATATAATTAACCTTTTAGTGTGACATTTTACCACCTCACCTTATTTACATTTACGGACCCCATACATCCACAGCTACCTACATTGTCAAGGATCTGTCCTCCTTCCTCCGGGCTTTGCTGTTAGTCAGTCTCTGAGAACATTTAAATCTGTCAGCACCTGCCTTTTGTGTTTTTATTTGGATCTGCCGACTGCTTGTAACAGCAGACATCAGCTGCCAGTCTGCAGGTTTTCTAAAGATAACACTGAGGGGTGATGCCCTCCAAGTACACTCCAAGTGTTAATCATCTTTTCTTGCAACCTTGATGTTCTTATTTCTATGAATACTAAATTACAAATACAATTATTGTACTGACATTGCATCTTGTTTTTGGACATTGCCGTAGTTTCTCGAGGATCACACGTGTGTCCAACTTTGCCCCACAATTTTGTTTCACACAGCCCAGAATTGTCCCTTTGGTGAACCACTGCTGCTTGTGAAAATAGCACCGTAGTTGTCGAAGGGGAGGAGACGCCTGCTTGGATGGAAACTGAAGCATTGAGATGTTCGGGAGCAGGGTGCTTGTTTGTATAGAGTAGAAACTGAGTGGGTGTAGCAAATGTAAATTGTTTAGCTTATGTTAGGCCTGGATGTCAGACAAAATTTGCGGCATTTAAAAGTCATGGAGCTCGCGAACTTCGCCACAAAAGATACTTTCCTGTGCAAAAATGATTATTTGAATGAGAAAGTTGTAGCTTGTAATGTGATGAGCCCTGCTTCCCTAGTGGATAGGTTGTTCACAGGTTCAAATTTCATCAAAATTCGCAAAAATGCATTTCTTTAACTTGTGGAAGCTTTGACATTAATTGTTGTTAAACATAAACTTAGAACCATTGCAGCCTCCACCATGGTGACAGTGCCATTAGTAAACTAAGGGACACGACATGGGAACCCCGTATATGGCCCAGATTCATATAGCTAGAGAAACATTATAGCCTATTAAATCACATTTTATATGTTTGGGTACAGATGACAGTATTTAAAGGTGTTTTTGAATGTGACAGTGAGGAAAAAATAAGATCTGTAAAATTATGTTGTTGCCTAAAATCACCCAATTTGGTTAAACAGGGAAGCTGAGATTAATCCATGATTTCTGGTTTCACTTTGTACAAATCAGTCACTAAATGGGTATTTGTTTGACTCTCCTTTTTAGCTCAGATGTCAATGCGTTGCTTTTATCTCTTTGTGCATTAGGGTTAAATGAAGATGACAGACAGAGGCCACATGAAATCTTGGCTCGTTATGAGCTCGAGGTTCTGACAGGACCTCGACCTGAGCCAGGCTTCAGACTCAAGCCCAACTTGTACTTTCGGTTGCAAGCCCACCTCTAGGCTGGCTCACTGTTAATAAGAGTGTATAATATATAAAATGCACCAAGCCAGCCTGCAAGGTCAAATGCATTAAGTGACTTTTGTACATGGATTTGAAAAAAAACCAATGCACTGTTCTGATATGTGGATCATAAAATACACAGAATGACACAAATAAACATAATTACAGTTAATGGTTGTAAACTTATTGCATAAAAGGAAAAGGTAAAATGTTTGACATAGGCGTAAGAAGTTACTTACCTACCATTCTATATCATGTGCACTAAGGGATACCAGCACTTGTATTTGGTGCATTATACTTATTTGCAAATTAATGTGACACCAGAATGTCATTTGGGGTGAACATTCTATGAGTGAGCTATTGAGGCCTGGAGCTGATTACCAGTTTTTTTTTTTTTAAGTTTGAAAAAAACAGTGATACAAAACACTGCAATACAAGATAAAAACCATATCAAACGAATGGTTAATATAAAGAAGAAGAGAAAGCTATTTTAAATGTGTAAGGGAATAAGGGGAGGGAGGGGAAAAAGAAGGAAAAAGAGGGAGGAGAGGAAGTTAAATATTCCAAAACTGATAAAATGAGACACTGCATCTTATTTCAGAATAAGAGAGAATATGATAATCTAGCTAATATATATAGTAAGTCAAAAACCATAGAAAGCGAGGAACAAAGAAAGTAGATATTCAAGGAGGTTTAACATTTTCAGCATTTACATGAGAATTATATGTTAATACTAAATGATCTAAATACGTAGTAAGAGGTAACCATAAGTGATCTCTATTGACCAATGGTTTACAGGAGGAGGTAAAAGCAATATAAAGTCGGTGCATATGACAAAGACTGTTCCACCAGTGTTGGATGGAGAGTTTCGTGAGGGTTTTCCAATTGAGAGTGATGTGTTGGAAAGCTAAAGGGAGCATAAGGTCGAAGATACCACCTGTGTGAGGAAGAAGATCTAAGGAATCAGAGAGACTTTCAGAGAAAGAATGGGAATGGAATAGGCAAAAGAAATATTAAATAGACGAGAAATATAGGACCAATCTTTCTCACAGAAAGTATAGACTGAGGGGCAAAGGAAAAGAAGGTGAAGAAGCTTGCATTAGAGGAGCCACAGGTCCAACAGTTTGTATTATTGGAGGGAGAACTTTTGCGATAGAGGAGGGAGTAAGATTAAGCCTAAGATAGAGAAAGAACATAGATTGAGTAAGAGAAGCAGAGTGAGAAATTTTTCAGAGCACTGGATCAAAGTTTGTCCCCGAAAATGATAGACCGTTCACATCCCAGGTCAGATTCCCATGAAAGTTCAGACGAGAAATATAGGACAAAACCTTCTCACAGAAAGTATAGACGGAGGGGCAAAGGAAGAGAAGGTGAAGAAGCTTGCATTAGAGGAGCCACAGGTCCAACAGTTTGTATTAGTGGAGTGAGAACATTTTGCGATAGAGGAGGGAGTAAGATAAAGCCTAAGATAGAGAAAGAACATAGATTGAGTAAGAGAAGCAGAGCGAGAAATTTTTCAGAGCACTGGACCAAAGTTTGTCCCCGAAAATGATAGACCGTTCACATCCCAGGTCAGATTCCCATGAAAGTTCCAATTTAGTTTTAATATGTTCTGGATTAGGAGCTGAGAAGTATTTATATATAGGAGAAGCATTAGGCAGCAAGAGAAGAATCTTGAGAAGAGAATTAGGAACAGGGGGAGGAGGTGAGGATGGGAGAGAATAGAAAATATCAAGAAAGACCATCATTACAGTGGTTAATTTCTGTAGGAAGGAGCGAGGACATTGAAAAGTGGTCTGAAATTGGGGAAATAGGCAAGGTGACAGACCATCAAAGAGGTCCTTGAACCAGGTTATGCCCCATGATCTCCAGGAGCTCCAGAAGATGGTTCTGCCATTAATTGTAATAAGGTGAATTATGCCAAATAGGAGAATCTAAAAAGGATTCTCTAGAAATAGGTTTGGGGTGTAACAAAGGTTTCAATAGGGAACAAGTGTGTTTAAAGAAGTGGAGGGAGGTAAGAGGTGTTTTGGCAGAAAAGGCTAACATTTATTTTAAAGAGAAAGATAATGATAAGCTACATTCAATGGAGAGCAACAGGGGAGTAAAAGGGGAAAGGTCAGAGAGGAGCCAATTGGAGGCCTGGCGAAGACAAAATGATTTATCATACAAGTGAAAATTAGGGAAATTTACACCTCCATTAGGTTTTGCCCTACAAAAGAGAAGCGAGAGCGATTCAGTTTTTTTTATTCTGCCCAAAAAATGTAGAAAGAGAGAAACAATTTGTTTAAAATAACAGGCAGGAATGTGGACAGGAAGCATAGAAATAGAATAAATCAAAATAGGAGTAACCATCATCTTAATTGAGTCCAATCTACCCCGCCACGAAAGAAAAAGAGGATTGCAAGAGGAAAGTAATTTGTCATTCCGAGACAGGATCGAGGTCATATTTAATTTAATAGAAGAGGCAATAGAGTTGGAGAATCATATACCTAGATATTTGATTTTAGAGTTATTCCATGCAAGCCCAGTGGAAGAAAAGGAATGTGGAAGACAACATTTAATGAGAGGGGGAATTTCTGTTTTATCAGAATTGATTTTTTATCCAGAAACAAGGGAAAATGAAGTAAATTCATGTAATAAAGGGGGACTGGATGTTTCGGGATCAGAAATAAAGAGTAGGATGTCATCTGCGTAAGCAGAGAGTTTTACATGTTGGTCACCATACAAAAAAACAGAAATGGAAACATTATTACGGATTGAGGATAGGAAGGGTTCAAGAGCAAGAACAAAAAGAAGAGGAGAGAGAAGGCAATCATGACGTACTCCACGTTGGAGGTGAAAGTAGGATGAAATACAACCGTTAACTAGTACTGATGCTCTGGGGGCAGAATATAATAAATATATAAAAGAAGTAAATTTGGGACCAAAACCATGCCATTTCAAAGATGCAAATAAAAAGGGCCAATCTATTAAATGGCATCTAAGGATGTGGAGAGGGAAGGAACTTTGTTTAAAACATTAAGAAAGAGACGAGAAGTATTCAAGGTCAACCCGCCCTTACCAACTAAATGAGGTAAATTATGATCTGAACATAAAGCAAGTGTTTTTGCAAAAAGTTTAAAAACAACATTAACCAGGGAAATCAGCCTATAATTTTTGCAAAACATAGGATATCGTCCCTCTTTATGGATGAGGCAAAAAGTGGTTTCTTGAAAAGTTTTACCAGAGAGAAAGAAGGAGTGAAAAAGATTTAAGAGCTTAGGAAGGAGTAAGTTAGAAAAATGCAAATAAAATTCTACTGAAAACCATCTGGGACCGTAGTTTTCCCTTTCTTTAAAGCAGTTAAAGCAGAGGATAGTTTATTGAGGGATAGGTCAACATCAAGATCTAGAAAGATTAAGATGAAAGTTGGAGGGGGATGGTAAATTACCAAGATATGATTGAATGAGAGAACTAGAGGGAGGGGACTCCGGGATGTAAAGATCTTTATAGAATAGTCTAAATTCGTTAAGAATATCTTGATCCTTATGAAGAAGAGAACCATCCAAAGAATAAATAGAGTCAATCAACTTATGGTCTTTACGGTATTTAAGATAATTTGCTAAAAGTTTTCCAACCATATTACGACCTCCGTAACAATAAGCACTACTATAAAGAATTATGGAATAGGCGTTATCAGTCGAAGTTCTATTGAATGCCAATTTAGCGCGAATCAGAGCAGGCAGGACCTCGTCATCCGATGAAGTATAGAATTTTTGCTCTAAAGCTTTGATGTGGGCCAGGGTAGCTTTATGTTGTTGAAGAAAACAATTCTTTTTTTTTAGACAATGTCTACAATGAAACCCCTTGCAGTAGATTTAAAGGCATCTCAAATTATGTAGGGGGAGGAGCTAGAATCATTATTTAGGTAAAGAGAATTCATTAGCAAAGGGGATGAAAGAAGAAGAGAAAAGTGGGTCAAGTAAAAGAGAGTTGTTGAAACACCAATGGGAGGACCTGAGATGTGGTGGAAGTACGTCAAGGTCAGTTATAATTGGGGCTCGATCAGAGATAACAATAGGTTGAATAGAGGAGGATAACAAGTTTTGAGATAAAGATGGAGAGAGAAAAATATAGTCTAAACGAGAGAGGGAATTGTGAGGAGGAAAGAAGAAAGAAAAGGCAAGAGAATCGGGATGAGAAAGTCTCCAAGAGTCAACAAGATGTGTTTGGGAAATAGTGTTTAGAAAATGTTTATGAGATTCATGAGGGTTGAAGGGTGTCTGTGATTGGCGATCAAGAAAAGGTTCAACAACTTAGTTGAAGTCCCCTCCAAAACTAAAGTAATCATCTCTAAATTGAGTAAATTTTTGTGTGATCAGAGGCCAAAAGAAAAAGGAACAATGAGGATGAGTGGGACCATAAACATTATAAACAGTCAAGGAAATATTATTAATTAACAACTTAGCTAACAACCATCTACCTTCTGTATCAATTTCTTGTGAAATAATTGTACAATTCAGTTTCCTATGGCATAGAATTATAACACCATTTTTCTTATTAGAAGTCGGAGAGAATAATACTGATCCCACCCAATCTCTCTTCAATTTTAATGCCTCAATTTCTGTTAAATGGGTCTCTTGTAGAAGGACCAAGTCAGGGTTATAAGAGGGAAGGTGTGATATAATTTTCTGTCTCTTAATAGGATTAAAGAAACCTTTCACATGCCAAGAGATAACTCTGAATGTAAAACAACATAAACAAAACATGTAATATTAACAAAGATACAATGAATACTACAATCAAACTTACAAGTCATACATAAGTACAACATTAGAGAAAAGGAGGGAAAGAGGAGGAAGGAGGAAGAAAGGGGAGAATGACAGAAAACTGAGAAGAGAGAAAAAAGAGATAATAAGAGAAGATAGCACATGACAACCACTAAAGGCAATATAGGAATGCAAATTGAGAAAATAAGGGGGATGACGACTGTGATATGTACCTTTTACGGGAAGACAAAAAGAAGTGCAGGGGTTGGTGACACAAGGAAGACGGCACAACCAACCAGGAAGGGAGCACCACAGCGGGAAACAGATGCGATAAACAGGAAACAGGGAAAGAAATACGTTAGAAGATAAGAAAATGACCTAGAAAAATAGAAGGGTATAACAGAAAAAGAAGAGATCAAAACAAAATGATACAATACAGTGATACAATGCAATTATGGACAATAACCTGCAAAGATAAAAAGCATTTTAGTAAAACAAAGCGAAATAAATCTGAAGCAAAGGAGAAGAAAGTGAAGGTATGGAGGATGTAGAAGAGAGAGAACCAGAGACATCAATCGATGATGAGGAATGTGAATGAATGAATTTTCTCAACTCTGCCAGTTCCTCAAAAGTGGAAGTCTTGTTTTGGTAAGTAACCTTGAATGAACATGGGTAAAAAAGTCTATATCGAGCTCCAAGTGTGTGCAAAGATGGATGAAGATCTAAAAATTCTCTCTGCCGTTGAGCCATTGCAGAGGAAACATCTTGAGAGATGAATAACTTAGTACCTGACCAGACAAGCAGTTTTTTTGTGTTTAGCCGCATTTAAAACCAATAACAAGTCTGAAAATGTAAACAATAGAAACATCACACATTGTGGCTTGGAAGGGGCAGCTAATGAAGACAGACTGGTGCTTAGCCTATGGGCTCTCTGAATATTTAGATTTGTAGACACAGGGAGTTCTAGAAGTTTTATGAGAAAGTTGTTGAAGAAGGGAACTGGATCATCACCTTCTAAATTCTCTGGAAGACCATATAAGTGTAGATTATTGTGCCTATTCCTGTTTTCAAGGTCCTCTGCTGATTTCTTCTACCAAAGGACCTCCTTCTCAAGGGCAACTCATTTTGTGAAACATTTTGAAGAGCATCAATTTGCTGTTCCTCTGTGGAAATGTGAGAATCCATAGAAACCCATTTGGCGTCCATAGTCTGTAAGCTGGGGGTGGGCGGAATTTGCATAATCGCGTTACGCAAATCTCCGCAAAACTGTAAAATTCTACGCGAACACGCAGAAATTCTGCGAACATGCAGAATTGCTTGTTCACAATGCTTTTTTACTGTTTGCAATCGCTGTTTGTGTGCTCGGGGAGAAATATCTCAAAAACACGCATTTGGGAACGCGAGCAAGCAAAAAATTTCGCGAACTCGCGGAACTCAGAATTTTGGGAAATTTTGCGTTCTCCGCGGAACGCGAAACTACCCACATTCTTCAAATTCCGTGAGCGGAATGGAATTTGCCGCCCAGGCCTACTGTAAGGGGGATTTAGTCTCTTCAATAAAAGGGCACAAAGCGCACATTTCCTCAAAAATGGTGTCCAGAGATCTCGGCGAGACAGACTTTGGTAGAGAAGGACAGTCCTGTTTAAGGCGTTTGTTAGCAGAAGCTGGAGTTTGCGTTTAATTGACGAGGGCGCGCAAAATTGCTGACATTGAAGAACTGAATTGCGCCAGATACAGGAGCAGAAGAAGAAGATACTAACACTGGAGAATGAGCTTTAGATCTTTTTTGTGTAAGTAATAATTTCTTGCTCCTGCCCATAGAGCAGGGAAGGAAAAACTGTGAGAGCGAAGAAAATCATCAGTAAAAAACTGCAATATCTCACAGTGTGTGAGGTAGGCTCCACAATTAATTGCGCAAGCAGTTCAAAACACAAAGAATCCTCCTAATAAAATAAAAAATAGGTCTGGTCAGGCATAGAATAACAGGAAAATAGTAAGTACTGTCAAAAATCAGGAATGCAGCATAATATCTGAGGCAAGAAGCCAGGAAAGCCTCAGAGAGAAAAACAAAATGGTGGTTGCAAAGGAGTCAGATCAAGTAAAAGAGGTTTTACCTAAAAAAAACAGCAAATACACCCATAGCAGACATATGAGGGTGTTCAGGAGCAATTTTGATGCATGAAACTCTCTAGTTCAATGTCCAAAGAGAGTTTTGATTTGTGAAAATCACCGAAACATTTCACTCGCAATGCAAAGCTCTGCGGCTATGCGGCCATCTTGTTTGGTGCCGCGCGTGCTTCCTCCTGATTACCAGAATATTGAAAAATGTTTTGAGGGCTACGATTAAGTGAATTATCAGTTAAAGGGATGCGAGTTCTCACCAAGAAAAAATATCACAATTCGGTGCCAGGTTCAGTAAGGTCTCAATGAAATTATGTAAACATGAGCTCACCCTTTGGTAGCTGTAAAATAGAAAAGTCAGGCTTTACTGAGAAGAAATGTGTAAAGCATTTATAAGTACAAAAACATTTAACAGTAGAAAACACAACACAATAGAAATACCTCTCGAATTTATAAAAAATAGTGTAAAATATAATACACCAAAATAACAAAAACCGGATGTAGGTAACCAGAGATGTGATTTTTAGTAAGCATGGTCTGAAAATTCGTTCCGCTCGCGGAATTTGCGGATTTTCTGCGATTTCGGGATCCGCGAATCTCGCGAAATCGCGGTAAAATCCGCGAATCAGCAGGGACGAATTTTCAGCCAAGCACTTACAGGGTTACAGCAGCATGTGCAAAAGTTGAAGCTAATTTTTTGTAACCTTTTACGAAAGGGTTACAAAGAAATTAACTTCAACTTGGGCACCTGCTGCTGTAAGCCTGTAAGTGCTTCCTGGCGCCTCGTTGCCTACTTGCAACTATTCTCTGACCCTGCTCTGACCCTTGAAGCAGGGTCAGAGAATAGTTACAAGTAGGCAATGAGGCGCCTGTCATGAAAATGAAACCTCAACAGGAAGCACTGACAGATATAAAAACAAGCATTTGCAATTCAATAGGTCTCGCATTAGGAAAGTTTGAGCTATTGGTCTTGTAAATGACAATTTTTTTTATTTATGTGTTGGTTTTGAAAATAGTTAAATTAATAGCTTTGTCATTTACAATGCCAATAGTTATAACTTTTGCAAATGTGACACCTATAGCATTTGTAATGCAACATATTTCGTATTTACGTGACTTAGCTGTATTTATATTACAAATTACAATGGCTTTTAATTTTTTTAAATAATTAATACTTAAATAAAAGTGATTTTAATTTATAATGGCAATAGCTTAAACTTTTGTAAATAACTTTTGTGAAGATTATGTTCAGTGTATTTTATTGTGACGAAAATCCAATAACAGAAGTGAAATATTAACATCTTTTTGTGACATTTGTAATAAAGTTTGAAACATTGAGAGAACATATTTGAACCAGTTGTTGTTGAATGGTTGTGCAGATTGATGCTGGGGTGGCGCTGAGTGGTGCTGTGGTAGTGCTGAGTGGTGCTGTGGTGATGCTGAGTGGTGCTGTGGTGGTGCTGATTGATACTGGGATGGTGCTGAGTGATGCTGGGGTGGTGCTGAGTGTTGCTGTGGTGGTGCTGAGTGATGCTGTTGTGGTACTGAGTGATGCTGTGGTGGTGCTGAGTGGTGCTGTGGTAGTGCTGAGTGATAATGTGGTGGTGCTGAGTGATGCTGTGGTGGTGCTGAGTGATGCTGTGGTGGCACTGAGTGGTGCTGTGGTGGTGCTGATTGGTGCTGCGGTGGTGCTGAGTGATGCTGTGGTGATGCTGAGTGATGCTGTGGTGGTGCTGAGTGGTGCTGTGGTGGTGCTGAGTGATACGGTGGTGGCGCTGAGTGATGCTGTGGTGTCGCTGAGTGATGCTGTGGTGGCGCTGAGTGGTGCTGTGGTGGTGCTGAGTGATAATGTGGTGGTACTGAGTGATAATGTGGTGGTGCTGAGTGATGCTGGGGTAGCGCTGAGTGATGATGTGGTGATGCAGAGGGCAGAAAGGCACAAAAAGCAGTCTAACAAAGGGCAGAAGGCCAGAAAAACAAGGGAAAAACTAGTCTAACAGAGGGCAGAAGGGCACAAAAAACGAGTCTAACAGAGGGCAGGATGGCACAAAAACAAGGGAATAACAGAGGGCAGAAGGGCCTAAAAAACGAGTCTAACAGGGCAGAAGGGCAGAAAAACAAGGGAAAAACGAGTCTAACAGAGGGCAGAAGGGCACAAAAACAAGGGAAAAACAAGTCTAACAGAGGGCAGAAGGGCACAAAAAACGAGTCTAACAGGGGGCAGAATGAATCCCGCCCTGCGTGTTTGTCCACGAAGATGCCACCTTTTTGTGCAATACCTCTACTCAACTGGAGTACTTTCTACTGTCTAATCAGTAAGTGCTCCCTCGTTGGCTAAATGTATAGGGGCAGATTTACAATACCTGGCACATCCCCAGGGATGCGCCAGTTATTGTGCGCCGCAGCTCCGCCACCCATGGTGCGCCGCATTTACAATGCCACAATGCCAGAAACCGGTCTTCGGAAGCTTGTTTCCGGTGCAGGGAAGGCATGGCTTGGCAATTCGGGCTGGACTGTTCCCATGAGGCACAGGGTCAGACTGATTTGCATATAGCCATATCTGAACTGGGGTGGCAGAGTGGGCTAAAGAACGGTGATGGATTAAACCCAGATCTTTTGACTGGGTGTGAGTGTTTGATTGATTCAGATGCCCCGTCCAACACCACCCCCTTTTGTACCGCATTTACAATGCGGCGCACCATGTGGCAAAAACGGCACAGATGCGTCACCCATCTGTGCCGTAAAAGCAGCGCACTTTGGGGGGCCCTATCTCCCCAATGCTGCATCAAGCCTTGCGCCTGCTTCAAGCAGGCGCAGGGTTTTGACGCAGCATTGGCCTAAAAGTGACTGAGTGAATTCTTGAAGATTTCACTCAGCCACTTTTAGGAGGCGTTCCTGCTCAGGAATGCCCTCCCCTGCGCCGGAACTCCTCCTGATGGCGCAGGGCTTTACAACGTGACGCAACTCTCAGATGCGTCACGTTGTTAATATCCAGCACCATGGCGCATCTTTTGTGCTGCCGCTGCGTCACAAAAGGTCTCGGTAGAGGGTGGCAGTGGTGAACCAGAAGGTGGCAGTGATGAACCAGAGGGTGACAGTGATGAACCAGAGGGTGGCAGGGGTGAACCAGGGGGTGACAGTGCTGAACCAGAGGGTGGCAGTGCTGAACCAGAGGGTGGCAGGGGTGAACCAGAGGGGGGCAGTGATGAACCAGATGGTGGCAGGGGTGAACCAGAGGGTGGCAGTGGTGAACCAGAGGGTGGCATGGGTGAACCAGAGGGTAGTAGTGGTGAACCAGAGAGTGGCAGTGGTGAACCAGAGGGTGGCAGTGCTGAACCAGAGGGTGACAGTGGTTAACCAGAGGGTGGCAGTGGTGAACCAGAGGTGCTGTGATGAACCAGAGGGTGGCAGTCGTGAACCGGAGGGTGGCAGTGGTGAACCAGAGGGTGACAGTGCTGTACCAGAGGGTGGCAGGGGTGAACCAGAGGGTGCTGTGATGAACCAGAGGGTGGCAGTGGTGAACCAGAGGATGGCAGGGGTGAACCAGAGAGTGGCAGGGGTGAACCAGAGGGTGGCAGTGGTGAACCAGAGGGTGGCAGTTCTGAACCAGAGGGTGACAGTGGTTAACCAGAGGGTGGCAGTGGTGAACCAGAGGTGCTGTGATGAACCAGAGGGTGGCAGCCGTGAACCAGAGGGTGGCAGGGGTGAACCAGAGGGTGACAATGCTGTACCAGAGGGTGGCAGGGGTGAACCAGAGGGTGCTGTGATGAACCAGAGGGTGGCAGTGGTGAACCAGACGGTGGCAGGGGTGAACCAGAGGGTGGCAGTGGTGAACCAGAGGGTGGCAGTGCTGAACCAGAGGGTAACAGTGGTTAACCAGAGGGTGGCAGTGGTGAACCAGAGGGTGGCAGTGGTGAACCAGAGGGTGACAGTGCTGAACCAGAGGGTGGCAGGGGTGAACCAGAGAGTGGCAGTGCTGAACCAGAGGGTGGCAGTGGTGAACCAGAGGGTGGCAGGGATGAACCAGAGGGTGGCAGGGGTGAACCAGAGGGTGGCAGTGGTGAACCAGAGGGTGGCAGTGATGAACCAGAGGGTGGCAGTGGTGAACCAGAGGGTGCTGTGATGAACCAGAGGGTGGCAGTGGTGAACCAGACGGTGGCAGGGGTGAACCAGAGGGTGGCAGTGGTGAACCAGAGGGTGGCAGTGCTGAACCAGAGGGTGACTGTGATGAACCAGAGGGTGGCAGTCGTGAACCAGAGGGTGGCAGTGGTGAACCAGAGGGTGACAGTGCTGAACCAGAGGGTGGCAGGGGTGAACCAGAGAGTGGCAGTGCTGAACCAGAGGGTGGCAGTGGTGAACCAGAGGGTGGCAGGGATGAACCAGAGGGTGGCAGGGGTGAACCAGAGGGTGGCAGTGGTGAACCAGAGGGTGGCAGTGATGAACCAGAGGGTGGCAGTGGTGAACCAGAGGGTGCTGTGCCCATACATGACCGCATGGGTAACTTCGCCATGCAAGTGGCCCGCGAACACGCAAAAAGCCCCTCGAACACACAAAAAACCCCGCCAACACGCAAAAAACCCCGCGAATACGCAAAAACCTAAGAAATCCGCAAATTTGCACGAATTTGCAGATTTTTCGGATTGTGAATTCGATTTCGCGCGAATTCGCAAATTTTGCCCATACTTAATTTTTAGCTGTCTTACGTCAAAATAGCACGTGAAAGAACAAAGTGCCAATTGTGATTACATGTTTGCCTGACCAGCTCCAAATCAAACGTTAAGGCTAACTGCAAGCTTAAATCAGTCAAGTACAGGTACCAGGTCAGTCAAGTACAGGTACCAGGTTTGTTCTGTTTGAAAGTTTACCTTCTGACTTAGGACATTTTCTGAAAAAAGTCCTCAGCAATGGAATAGAAGTGGGAGAGAGTATTAAAGAGAAAGACGTCATCCTGTGACACCATCTTGGTCAGAAGCTACAAGGTCCTTCGCTTTGATCCCTGTCCCATAACATGTCAAATGAGACTTATTATATTAAAAAAATTAAAAATAATTTTCATATACCTATTTTTAATTAGAAGTTGTTTATAAACAAAAACATTAATTATTACATAAATGCAATACTTTTTTTACCCTATAACACCACTCAATTCACAACAAACATTTACATTTTAAAAAACATGTACCTCCATAAAATAACATAATTACCTGTCAATTAAAGAAATATTATTAATTAAGATCCCAACTAAAACAGATAAAAAATAATTTACTCCCCAAAAATTACACCTATAAAACCAAAGGATACACAAAAAAAAACAAATAATAATCAACTAATTATTAATTATTTAAACATAAATTACTTTCCACCCTCTACCACTATAAACCCCAAAGCTCACACCTAAAAATCATTACACAGTTCCCATAATGAATTTAAAATAATAAATTAATATCAATTAACAACTACTTAATGATTCATTAAAAATAAATTACTTCCCACCGTTTACCACTATAAACCCCACAACTCACATCTAAAATGAATTACACAATTGCCATATTTATAATTTAATTATTTAATTAGCATTAATAAAAAAATACAAAATAATTAAAAATAAATTACTTCCTACCCTTTACCCCTATAAATCCCACAACTGCTCCTCAACAAATGACACAATTAACATCATTAATTACCAATTAAATAATTATTAATAATTAACAACCAACTAATAATTACTTAATATGTAATTATTTCCTACAATTTGCACAATTAAATAAATATTATTACATTTTAAAACATCATACATTTTTGATAATTAAATTACTTCTCACCCTTTACCCCTATAAACGCCACAACACACTCCTAAAAAAATAACATGATTACCAATTAATTATTTAATATTAATTGACATCCAAATAATCAATAATTAAATTGTTATTACAAGTATCTTGGAAATTCTAAAGGGGCCAGTTGAGGAATTACTGGCTGCTTTGGGAAACACTCCAAATGCTTCATAACTGCACATGATATTCCAGAGTGTGTTAATTCTGCATCCTTTATGGAGACCGATTCACTGGATCATAATTGAAGTACTTTGTATCGGGGGGGGGAAGCTGAAATTATGGGTTTAAATACAGAGATTAGTGTAAAAAAGATTCCTACCTGCTATTCTTTATCGTATACTGAGCAACAGATGATAGGCTTGTGATTCCACAATACTGAGAACATTTCTTAGTTTTTATCTGTAATACCGGGGGTATTACCAACCTTTAAATTGGAGCCAACCATAATGTCTTCCTAGGACTGGTGGTCATGGCGTCATCGTAAATATCGTGCATTATTAAAAAAATATATTTTGGACAAATATTTTGGACACATAACTTGTGACACTTACACCCCTATTTCTCAAATATGCAGTCAGAGTACCTCCACTCTGACCTCATATGTTAGCTTTTTCAGAAATGTTCAGCCCTGGGAACCTTTCCCAAGCAATAAAGTGGCAGCCGCAATTTTCTGAACAGGTTTTGTCCAGCCAATAAGAGCATTCCCATTGGTATGTGCATTAGAGATTAATCGCAAAACCACCACAAAATATACACAGCCAGAGATATCATTATAATTTTAAACTTACATTTGTTAAAACCACTGAATGTATTTACACCAAGCAAGCAAAAGGCACTTTCTTGAACCAACTTTTACCTCCCTACCAAATTTGGCATAATTCCGTTTAGTTGTTCAGGCTGTAGCTGTGGCTAAAGGTTCCTATGGGAATTAACATTACAAATGCAACCTTATTTCTCAGTCCCCACGGATAACCCCCAAACCTTTCCATGACAACCAAAACCTACCTTGACACTTTTTTGGAAGATTTCATTCAAATTGGTCAAACAACGTCAAAGTTATAGGCAAGTCCATAGAAAAGTCCTATGGAAACTATATCCTAACTATAACTTTGAACTGGCAATCGCTCAGGATTCAGGCCCGGCCCCCTCCCTGGACCACTGTGCAAATGCAACCCGTGGTGCGTTTTAAGTTGGGGGAATAATTCCCCTTCAATCCTGAGGGTCCCAGGGGGCCAACTAGCCCACCAGGAAATTCCAATAAGTGGAACAGAGTTGCATTGCAGAGAGGTGCAAAAAGTGGTGAGGTGTTGGACCATCTCTCTGCAACACAGCCCTGTGGAGCTTACTGGAGGTACCTGATGGGCTAGTTGGCCCCCAGTGACCCTCAGGATTCAAGTGGACTTAATCCCGCAACTTAAAATGTGCCACAGGCATGTTTGCATACTTGTCACATCAGGTCCCACCCCCTCCCTTCACCACTGTGCAAACGTGTAAGTTGGGTATTAACTACCCTTGAATTCTGAGGGTCCCTGGGGTTCAACTAGCCCACCAGGTACCTCCAGTAAGTGCCACGGAGCTGTGTAGCAGAGAGGTGTAAAAAGGGGCATGGTCTTGGACCTCCTCTGTGGCACTTACTGGAGGTACCTGGGGGGTTAGTTGGCCCACAGGGACCCTCAGGATTCAAGGGAACTTAATCCCCCAACATACAACATGCTAGGGAGCGTGTTTGCACAGTGGTGCAGGGAGGGGGCAGGCCCTGATTTAGGAACTTAGCAATCCAGCTGTGTGGGGCTTACTGGTGGTAATAAAAGGGGTAGTTGGCCCCCCAATTTGATGTTGGGGGCTAACTGCTTCTCCTGTTACCTCTAGTAAATCCCACACAGTGGGATTGCTAAGAGGTGATGAAGGCCACACTCACTTTTCTCCACCACTCTGCAACTGCGACTGCTATATTATAGTCAGAAATTAGCATTTAAAAAACCTTTGAAATTCACCGAAAAAAACATAAGTTTAAGGGACGTTATGGTTAGTTGGACATTTCACTCGTACAAAACCAGAGAAATAATTCCGCTGTTATAGTTAGTTCAGCTAACTATAACTCTCGCCCCTGCAATGCATTGCTGATGATGTCACATATTACATCATTCATGACATGGTCAGTGACATCACTGATGACATCTCAAATGAAATTACTGATAACATCACTGATGACATCATCCAAGTGAAAAGCTGATGCACCTTCTCACACTCTAATATAACCTTTGACACACCCACTGTAAAATACAGACTACCATTTTTGAAACCATCGACACACCAATAACAGTTACTACATACACTGATTCCTAGGTCTACACACACATCAACTCATTCACTCATTAAAACACTCATACATTCAGTCACTCTTCTATATAACAATATCATATGCTCTCATACACCTATACAGACACTCACACACTGCGACTCATCCATTGAGTTACTCACACACCTAGTCAGACATGCAAAGAATCAATCACACTCCCATGTACTTACCTATACAGTTATACACACACCACCTCACTTATTCATACAGATACTAACGCATACGTACTCTCTTATATAATCACTGATAGTACAAACTCATCTATATAGCCACTCTCACAATCACTGACTTGAGGTGTCATGAGTGATGTCATGAGTGATGTCACTAACCATGTTATGAGTGATGTAATATGTGACGTCATCAGCAGTGCATTGCGGGCGCGTGAGTTATAGTTAGCTGAACTAACTATAACGAGGGAATTTCAATGGTTTTGTATGAGTGAAACATCCAGCTAGCTATAACATGTGTGAAACCTATGGTTTTTTCTGTGAATTTCTAAGATTTTTTAAATGCTAATTTCTAACTATAACAAGGCGAAAACCTATGTTTTTTTCAGTGAATTTGCAAGGTTTTTAAATACTAATTTCTAACTATAAGATGCCTAAAACCTAAGTTTTTTCAGTGAATATATATATATATATATATATATATATATATATATATTTATATATATATATATATATATATATATATATATATATATCCAAAGTAAATTCAAGTAATGAATGTCTTGCGCTCTCAGGCAAAAAGGCAGCAGGGGATCCAAAGTATCAAGAAAGCAGTTTAATACACAACGCGTTTCACCAAAAAGGCTTGTTCACGTGTACCTGCACACAGGAACACCAACTATTAAATAAAGTTTCCATGCTACAACCCAATGGTAAACATGAAGGTCGGACTACCAGAGAATACATGGCAGACATCTTGAAATGGTATACAATGCATAGTTCTTCACTGCGCAAAACACAAAACATAAAACACAAGTGATTGCCTGTATTTGTTGAATGTCACAAACGGGCTTCCCAAGTAAATAATATTTCATATTTCATAAATGATTCTCATAGGGCAAATTGATTAACCAATATATACAACATCTAAGTAATGTCACTATTTCAGGCTGACATGTTGAAGCGGTAGGAATACACGACTAGTAATTTAGAGCCAGCGAACCAGGGACAGACCAGTGCCTTGGGGCTCTAAATTACTAGTCGTGTATTCCTACCGCTTCAACATGTCAGCCTGAAATAGTGACATTACTTAGATGTTGTATATATTGGTTAATCAATTTGCCCTATGAGAATCATTTATGAAATATGAAATATTATTTACTTGGGAAGCCCGTTTGTGACATTCAACAAATACAGGCAATCACTTGTGTTTTATGTTTTGTGTTTTGCGCAGTGAAGAACTATGCATTGTATACCATTTCAAGATGTCTGCCATGTATTCTCTGGTAGTCCGACCTTCATGTTTACCATTGGGTTGTAGCATGGAAACTTTATTTAATAGTTGGTGTTCCTGTGTGCAGGTACACGTGAACAAGCCTTTTTGGTGAAACGCGTTGTGTATTAAACTGCTTTCTTGATACTTTGGATCCCCTGCTGCCTTTTTGCCTGAGAGCGCAAGACATTCATTACTTGAATTTACTTTGGATATAATATTGACCCGGACTGCTTCGCCGGTATCTGCGCCAACTTCCATTGGGTGACAGCACTCCGGAAGAAGCGTTTCTTTCTCTACCAGATTCACGGATGAGTGCACTGAACCGGCCCAGCCAAGTGAAACACATCCACACCGAAGATTACTCCGTGGGACCCTCTCGAGGTAAGTCGAGTCACTGGTGGTCCGTCCCTTGTGCGGAGAATTGCGTGGCTTCTGGTCGGCGGACCCGAGCCAGGCTGATCTCCCCGGGGCAGCGGCTGCGTGTGCAAACGACTACCGTCCTGAGAGGTGTCACCACAATAACTTTACCGCTACTCGTCGATTGGAGAGGAGAACGGTATTTGCCCTTGGACTGTTTTAGGGCTTATTACACATTTTTGTTGGCATTGTGGCAGAAGTAACTTCCCATTGAGGGAAGGGGCGTCTTGGCAGAGGGGATCAGTGACTATACCACAACATCTGCAGTTTAACTCGAGCATAATTATATCATGTCAGAAGAGGAATCATTACGAAGGGCGGCTGCTCTGGCTTTGTTCTCCAGGAAACCTGGGGGTACATCTAACGCTGATAACACCAAAGCAATAGAACCTAAAAATCAGCCAATTGATTTAAAAATCAAAAAATTGGAAAAACTCAAACGAGCTGAAATTGGTAAATGGTGGGAAGCAATTTCCCTCCAAAACTATGTTGATCAATCCATGGTACCTCGTGGTTTGCGAATCTTCATTACCCCTACTTATGAGGCACCCAATCCACTGATGTTAAAAGCTTGGTCAGAACACTCGGCGGCAAGCTCAAAGGGCATGTTGGAGATTCTAATCCAATATGCCTGGATTGACAGGGAGAGTCTTTTGAAAGAAATTGGGGATATAATCATAGACCTAACAGCTCTCATGGACGAAGAAATCTTGAAAAAAACATTAGACGCCATGAAAGAAAGACTCACAAAACATGAAGAAGAGATTAAATTACGTAAACAACGCAAAATGAATCGCGATTACGCTGATTATGACTGTGGGCGAATACTTACCTTCAGCCGGAAATATGACCATCTATATAAAAAAGATGATGCCTCCAGAAGTTCTGGAAACACTAGTGGAGCCTTAGAAGAACATCCTTCCATCAGTGACACTGAATCCGATGTAACGATGGGAAGTGTGTCTAGTGAAGAAGTTGTACGCCGAAAGAATTTTTTAGACGAGTTTCGGGTGATGAAGGAGAATCGTCACAAGGAAAAACACAACCAGATGGAATACTCATCTCCCAAACCGAGAGGACGTGGACGCGGAAGGGGCAGAGGCCGAGGAAGAGGAGAAACCGGAAGAAAAGACTCAGACAACGGTGGGAACATCGACAAAACAAAGGGCGCAGTGGGAACCAGAAAGACACGCTCCAACAAGAACTACTAATGGATGCACAAACGGTAAACAAAACTGTAGTTAATCTTTCTAAAAGATCCCTGTCTGACATTGATAAAAAGACACTGTGTTTAGGCCTCTCTTTCTGCCCCACGACTAGACTTAATTTCATTGACACCCGCATAGAGGTTTTCAAATTTGCACGAAAATTAAAACTAAGAAAATGGCATAAACTTAAAAGATTGGGCCAATCCTACACCAATGGTAACAGGGATAATATTGTCTCTTCCAACTTAATCATTGGAGATGCTGACACTTTAGCAGTTATGTCTGATTTAAATGAGATCCAGGACATTTCCAGTGAGGACCAATCCATCCCCATTACCCAATGCCTTGATGACATGAATCTCACACAAGATGCACATGCAAAAAGTAATTTTAGAGTAAAATCAACTTTTATGCCTGCACTCCCACACGACTGCATAGACACCTTTCATGACTGCATTGTGCAAGGGCTGGTTAGCCTAAGGAAACAAAGTAAATCCAAACGTAAGAGGGGGTTTAGAAACAATCTAACTTTTTCTCAAAGAAAGGCACTTAAGGCACTCTATGATGACACCAATATAGTGATCCGTCCTGCCGATAAAGGTGGAAACATTGTTGTCTTGGATCGAGAGAACTATATTAGTGAGGCAATGAAACAACTCAGTGATACTAAGTTTTACACCCCAGTTAAAATTGATGCCTACAACGTAAGTATTACTGATATTTGGGAAAAGCTGGAAACATGGAAAGACAAGGGGCTCCTTGTCTGGGAAGAATATCGCTATCTGAAAAAGGACTTCCCAAAACTACCCATCTTATACTTACTACCTAAACTCCACAAAAATGCCACTGATCCACCAGGACGCCCTATAGTGTCCTCCATCGGTAGCATCAGTGAAAACATTTCTAAATATGTGGACCATTTCCTTCGAGACTTTGTTATCCAATTACCCAGCTATATAAAAGATACGAAAGACTTTCTTTGTCAGATCGAAAATATAGTATGGGAACCTGAATTCATGTTTATTGTGTTAGATGTCCAATCTTTGTACACTGTCATCAACCACCAACATGGTATTGAAGCCTGTGAACATTTTCTGAAAAATAGACCTCTATGTTATCGAGAACACTCGAAAATGATAATGGAGATGATGTTTTTCTGCCTGACTAATAACATTTTTTCCTTTGACGGCGCCCTCTACAGGCAAATCAGTGGTACTGCCATGGGTTCTTGCTTTGCTCCCAGTTTAGCGAATCTATTCATGGGTTACTGGGAGCAGGAAATCCATGACAGTGCCACCTTGAGGGAAGACTTTGAGAAGGTCGTCGTGTGGCTACGCTACATCGACGACCTTTTTATTGTCTGGAAAGGCACTAAAGTTGAAGCACAAGACTTCATCACTAAACTGAACTGCAACAGTTACAATATCTACCTATCAGGCAACATTAGCAACAGCCAAACTGAATTTTTAGATGTCAAATTAGAGATCAAAGAACAAAAAATCTGCACCTCATTGTATCGCAAGGCCACAGCAGGGAACAGCGTTTTGCATGCTCTAAGTAGCCACCCTGAGGCTCTCAAATGGAGCATCCCCTACGGAGAACTTCTGAGGGCGAAACGTAATTGCAACACCGATGATTCTTTTCTTAGGGAGCAGGAAACCATCATGAACAGGTTCAAAAGTAGAGGTTACCCCAGTTGGGTTCTCAAAAAAGCCAAGGAAAGAGCAGAGAGAATAGAAAGATCAGAGACACTGGGAAACAATCGAGTGCCTGACACCACTGAAAATGATGAATCGACCAGACTCATCTTGACTTTCAGTTCTGAATCTCAACAAGTTAAAAAACTTCTTGCTAAAAATTGGGAGATTCTCAAGACCGATTCTGTTTTAGGTAATACCATCCCAGATCGACCCATGATTACTTACAAGAGAGGTAGGAACATACGTGATCTAGTGGTCAGAAATGACATCACCCAATATACTAAGAAAGACACAGATCATGGTCTAGCAGGTTTCTATCCCTGCGGCCACTGCAAAGCCTGCAAACATAGCAAATACAGAGGATCTGTGGAATACAACAACATTACCAAAAACTTGACCTCTTTCCTTACTTGCAGTACCACTTTTGTTATATATGCCATTGAATGCTCCTGCAAACTTTGGTATATTGGCAGCACTAGTTGTGCTGCTAAAAAAATAAAAAAAGAATCCTGGAACATCTCAGGGCCATTACGAACAAAGACCCCAAATACCCGGTGGCACGTCATTTCGAACAACAACATTTTTCCAATATTGCTGATTTAAATTTCTTCATATTGGAACAGGTCCCCAGGCATCCGAGAGGGGGTGACAGGTTACTCAATCTGAGGCAACGTGAGTCTAAACTCATAATTGAATTTCAAACCAGATTCCCGGGAGGCCTCAATATTGATGAGGAATTAGCGATTCATTTAAGAGAATAATCTATGTTACTGACTAGCATTTGAGATCTGCAATAATCATTCTCTAATTGTGTATACATCCTTTTTTGACATTGTATTTTCAAGTTTTGCATTTTTTCTTATAATTATTTTTCAATTTGTGTGAATCTTAACTCATGTTTTATCTTATTCTGTTGTTTTCCGTAGGAGGAAAGGAGGGGGCCCATCACTGGATTTCACCTGCAGGGGCGTACCCAACCTTTGCACTCCAGGAATCACTGCTCGTGGTTATATCACACTTTGAGACACCAACTTATAAGGTCAGACCTTCCCAATTTTGG
The DNA here is from genome assembly GCF_964261635.1 of Lissotriton helveticus. Classification (NCBI taxonomy): domain Eukaryota; kingdom Metazoa; phylum Chordata; class Amphibia; order Caudata; family Salamandridae; genus Lissotriton; species Lissotriton helveticus. The sequence goes on from NC_136061.1 coordinate 1,621,019,108, forward strand.
AACTTTCCTAGTATGATAGCCCACGCCTGACATGGCACTCTTGACTCAATCGGGCAGTAACTAGATTGTTACTGGCTTCTCACTATGAGAACTATCATTGGTATACTTGCTCTTGATTTGCCACCTTCCAGTCATATGACATTTGCAGCAATGAACTATGTCGTCCCTGCTCCTGCATTATGCATTTTTGTGTGTTCTCCTTTAGGCTGCATGCATAACTGTGCTTATTATTTTATGCCTACACCGGTTTAATAACACCGTCGGAGAGTCTGTCGTATATTGATATAGACACTACACGCCGCACTGGGCGACTGATTATATGCAATAATACCTAACAATGTTATAATGTACATTCCATGTCATATCTTGTTTCACAATATTTTTAGCATGAAGCACGATTACATTTATCATTTAATTGTTAGAATTTGCGCAAACGTCAAACTCTTTTTTCTGAGCCATTGCATGTCACATTTTGTCTCGTAATATTTTTAGCATGTACCACGAAAACAGTTTTCATTTAACTGTTTGAATTTGCCTATACGATAAATTCGTCATACACTGTGTTCCATTGCCGGGCGAACCAGGGACAGGCCAGTGCCTTGGGGCTCTAAATTACTAGTCGTGTATTCCTACCGCTTCAACATGTCAGCCTGAAATAGTGACATTACTTAGATGTTGTATATATTGGTTAATCAATTTGCCCTATGAGAATCATTTATGAAATATGAAATATTATTTACTTGGGAAGCCCGTTTGTGACATTCAACAAATACAGGCAATCACTTGTGTTTTATGTTTTGTGTTTTGCGCAGTGAAGAACTATGCATTGTATACCATTTCAAGATGTCTGCCATGTATTCTCTGGTAGTCCGACCTTCATGTTTACCATTGGGTTGTAGCATGGAAACTTTATTTAATAGTTGGTGTTCCTGTGTGCAGGTACACGTGAACAAGCCTTTTTGGTGAAACGCGTTGTGTATTAAACTGCTTTCTTGATACTTTGGATCCCCTGCTGCCTTTTTGCCTGAGAGCGCAAGACATTCATTACTTGAATTTACTTTGGATATAATATTGACCCGGACTGCTTCGCCGGTATCTGCGCCAACTTCCATTGGGTGACAGCACTCCGGAAGAAGCGTTTCTTTCTCTACCATATATATATATATATATATTACCTACTGGCGGTCGCCAGTAGGTAGTTATAGTTAGGATCGTTTTCCATAGGAAATCCGCAACATTCTATTGGGAATACCTTTGGCGCCAAATGAGGGGTCTGCCTGTAATTTTCCTTAGCTTTGCCTCGCTGCGCTCCGCGCCTTCCCTGAAAGTTTCGGGGGGATCCATCAAGCGGGGGCCTAGATAAAAGGGGGGTCCCAAAACATGTTTTCCCCATGTTAATTTCCATAGGGCGGTTGGACTCACTTTTAGCCCGAACGGCTGAATGGATTTCCACCAAACTTGGCAAAATTGTAGGGACTGGTATCCCGATGTGCCTTTGCTATGTCTCAAGATATATGCTCCAGTGGTTTTTACGAAAATTAACTTTGAAAAAATATATATTGGGCTACATTGGGCTATATATATGTTAGAGCCCAAATGTAGCCCAATGTAGCCCAATGTAGCCCAAAGATGGCCACCAGAGACAAAAAAAAACCAAATGTAGCCCAAATATCAGCCAAATGTAGCCCAACTATAGCCCAATGACAGAATGCCCCAGAGTGTTCTAGAGAACAACTAGAGCGCTAACAGTCTTACTTATGCCAAAAGTATGGCACACCTGAAGTCATCTTGATTGGAATAAAGTGTTAACACTTAAAACATTTAATTTGCAAAGGAACAAAATGAGGGGGTTCATTTTGCCATAGAAATTATGATTAGTGCTGAAGAAAGAAAAATTAGGGCACATTTTGAGTGACTTCTCAAATCCTCTTATATTTCATTAAAACAATTCTGATATGCAGTCTCCCAAGATGGCCACCAGAGACAAAAGAGCCCAAATGTAGCCCAAATATCAGCCAGATGTAGCCCAACTATAGCCCAATGACAGAATGTCCCAGAGTGTTCTAAAGAACAACTAGAACGCTAACAGTCTTACTTATGACAAAAGTATGGCACACCTGAAGTCATCTTGATTGGAATAAAGTGGTAACACTTAATACATTTAATTTGAAAAGGAACAAAATGAGGGGTTTCATTTTGCCATAGAAATTTTATATATATATATATATATATATATATATATCACTTCGTTTCTTCTTACCACAATTCCTTATGGATGAAGTCACAGCACTGCAACAGGTTAGTTTGAAGATATATTTTATTTACACACCATGTGCAAATTAAAGTGCATCAAATAACGGTCTACGCGTTTCGGCTACTCCTAGCCTTCTACTGGACCATAGAGTCCTGTGGTCTAGACCCCATTTTTAAAGTGCTAAGTGCTAAGTACCCTTTTCCCTTTTCTTTGTCATCTAGACCGTCAACCCTGCACAGTTGATTGACAGCATATTTTTACAGCCATTTTGGTAGTTCATATCCTTGTAAAGTACTCTATTCATAGTCAGATTTTGTAAAAAAAAAATGTTTTCAATTACTATTTACAAGTTTATAGCTTTACAGTCATTCCGTTTTGATCATTATAGAATTTTCATTCCTGATCACCCGTGTGATTGCTCTTTATATATAGGATAGGTGTTATATATATATACTCTGTAAAGTACATTTTTGAGATAAGGTTTCTGAAAAAGGTCATGCTCAAGTGCTTTTGTACACCCCTCATCCTCCCCCAACAATTTAATTTATAATATACATATGTACACTACTTACACTATTTTACACTTTATATAGGACGGTTTTTATGAAATTGTGTACATATTAATCATTATTAACTATTGGGATGGTGGTATTATCAGAATGGGTGTTATTATTAACCCTTGAGTGTTCATGTAAAGTACAAAATTTAGAATTCTTACGATCATATCTTAATCACTCATTGTCCATAATCCTTACTCCCACATAGCGACAGTTCCATTAATTCCTATAAAGAGCCTCAAAGAAAATGTTCTAAACGGAAAGTTAAACCAATTTTCTCTTAGTGCGACAATTATCTGGCTGACCTCCTCTTGAAATTCCCAAATTCCCCCACATTCATTTACAATATTTACAGTGCTCCTTCTCTGTTTCGTGAATCAGAATACTCAGTCCCCATCCTGAACATATTTATCCAAGCTGTACGTAAAGTTCTGCATCCAGATTATGCCCAAACGGGACCTCTGTGCCCATGTCCAAAATCATTCGTGATTCCAGTTTCCGGAGTTGGAGAGTTCGATCCCCCCCTCTTTCAGAAATTTTGCTTAATCTGATCCCAGAATATTTCAATAGGGCCTGGTTGCTTTGATGATATTTCGCAAAGTGTGTAGCCATCGGGTAGTTTGGGTCTTTGTTCTTAATTGCCCTCAGGTGTTGTAGTATTCTAAGTTTTAGTTTATTGATCGTACTCCCGATGTACAGTTTGTCACATGGACATTGTAATTTGTAAACCACACATTTGGATTCACATGTGATGTGTTCCTTTATTTTCTCTGTTTGGCCATTTTTGAGTTTGCACTCTTTGATGTTTACGCCGTGTTCACAGGCTTTGCACTTATAACACTTCCAAAACCCAGGCGATGTTAGCCAATTTTGTTTCACTGGTTCTCTCACCTCCAGATGACTTTGGGTTAGGATGTTTCTCAAAGAGGGTTTTTTTCGATACGTGATGCTTGGAAAAGATGTTAACTTCTCTTTTAAGGTGTTATCCAGAAGCAATACTTTCCAATGTTTTTGTAAAGCTTTTTTTATTTCTTTACTTTGGTTGTCAAAGTCCATGATCAATCTCGTCACTTCCTTGTCCTGATCAAATTTATTACTGAAATCACTTTCAAACCTTCGATTGTTAGGTATGAGCAATTCCATTCTTTTCTTTGTCATCATTCTGGAATTTGCGGCAGATATTACCTCCTCCGGGTAACCCCTTTCAAGGAAACGAGAACTCATTTTCCTTATTTCCTCATCTAGGTCCGCTTGTTCGGAGCAGTTTCTCTTAGCTCGAAGCATTTGACCATAGGGAATGCTCCACTTCAATTTGACAGGATGTCCGCTGTTTGCGTGGAGAATGCTATTGCACGCCGTGGGTTTCCTGTGAATCCTGGAACATAATTTTCCATCCTTCACAAATATTTCCACATCCAAAAAGATTAGTTGGGTGGAGCTAATATTTGAAGTAAAGTGTAGATTGTAATCATTGACTTCCAGGGATTCAATAAATTGTTCTAGTGAACTGTTGTCACCATCCCATAGGACAAACAAGTCGTCTATAAAACGACACCAAAGTTTAATCCTGGAACCATTCGGATTTTTCTCCTCTTCTTTCACCACCTCGCTTTCCCAAGCCCCCATCAGAAGGTTGGCATAGGTGGGCGCAAAAGATGTCCCCATCGCGGTGCCCTGTTTTTGGAGATACATTTTCCCCAAAAACAAAAAGATATTGTGAGTCAGACAGTAGCGGAGCATCTCCATTAGCATTGTCGTATGTTCCAGGAAATTCACTGATCGATTCCCTAGTGCATTTTTTATGGCTTTTAGGCCATCCTCGTGGCGTATAGAAGTATAAAGTGAAGCAACATCAATGGTTGCCATCAGATAAGTTGGTTTCCATTCACTTTCAGAGAGTCTTTAAAGGAAATCCATTGTATCCCTCAGAAAAGAGGGTAAACCAATCACATAGTTCATTAAAAAAATGTCAATGAATCTTGATGTTGATTCTAACAGTGACACTATGGAACTTACAATTGGTCTTCCTGGAGGTCGTATAAGGGATTTATGCACCTTGGGCAGGAAGTATATTGTAGCCACAATTGGATTCTCTGTTTTCAGATAACAGTACTCTTCAAAGTCGAGTAAGCCCTTTTCTTTCCATTCCAATAATAGAGTATGGTATTCATTTGTCCATTCATCCATCGGACTCGTTGTCAATTGCTCATAGTGTTCCTGGTTATGGAGTTGCCTGTTTGCCTCCTCGATATAGGATGAGACATCCTGTACCACTAGGTTGCCACCTTTATCAGATGATTTTATAATAATGGTCGTGTCGTTTTTTAGTTCAGATATAGCAGCATATTCTTGTGGTGAGAGATTCTGTTTCTTTTTCTTAACAGATTTATCTGTAATTTTAGTTATCTCTTCTACCATTATCTCGTGGAACAGGTCCACCTTATTTCCAGGTGGAAGTTGCAGACAGAATCGTGAACTTCTTTTCAGACCACTTTCTCCTCCAACATTTGTTGGTATACCTAGTGTGTCACAGAATTCCACCTCCATTTGTGATGAGATAGTGTTATCTTCCTGGCTAGTTGAGGGTGTTTCCTTAATGGATGCCAAGGTTATCATAGCTGGTAGGTCCTTCTGTGTTATAGTCGACGTCGGTGTTTTTGTTTTAGGGATGTTAGATTTCCTATGTTCTTTCTCTGCAAAATATTTCTTTAATTTTACTTTACGGCAAAATTTATATAGATCAATGCGTGCATTGGGTAAGTTCATATTTCTTGTAGGGCAAAAGGAAAGTCCTTTATTTAGCAATTTCAATTGTGCATCCGATAATTTCTTGCTTGAAAGGTTTATTACTATATTACCAGATGTCTTCATTTTTCTTATTGCTACCTTTGCTTTCCTTTGCCTCTTTTTGGTTGTTTGGCTCCTTTTTCCACCCCTTCTTGTTCTTGGTTTGCCTGGGGTTTCTTTGGTGGTTTTTGTGTTCTCCCCCACGCATTTGTTCTGCCTCTCCCTCTCTGTCGCGTGACCATGTGTGCCAGCTGTATCTCCCCCCGAAAATCCAAAGGTGTTGCACTGGATTCTCCTTCTATTGAGCTCACTTCAGAGCTGTCCACTTCTTCAGCGGGTTCCGTGGTCGAGTCTATGTTTTTATCCATGGCCACATGACTTCTCATGGTGTCATATTTACGTGCGAACGTGTATATTCGCCCATTCATGTAGTCTAACCGATCTCTGGTGAACTTATTCGCCTTTCGTTTTTCTACCTCCAATTCATGTTTGGATACCTTTTTTTCCATGTTCTCAATGATTGCCTTATTCTCTTCTGATGTGGGGATGTCCGCGAGTTCATTTTCTAATGCCGTTACAGTACTCGTGATTTTCTCAAGTTTCCTTTCGGCATGTATTATTAGAGTTCTCATTAACTTGAAGGAACATTCATTCGTATCGGTCTGCCACAATTTAATGAGATCCACATCTAGGTCATTTAGGGTGTGCATTATCAGAATTCTCAAGCCCCGTGGGACTCTTTTGTATTCGATATATTTCTCCAGAGTTGTTTTCTCCCACCATTTATTGATTTCTTGGATGCGTTGATATTGCAATTCCCTCACTATCATCAAGACCGTTCTGTCCTTCGCTGATTCCTCACCATTTGTTTTCGATCTTTCCGATACGGTGGGTAGGTTGTCATCATTCAGTAACTCGCTCGCCCTTATTTGGCGATTTCTAGATTTGTCTGCCATTCTTTACTGTGCAGGGTTGACTTGTAATTTAACTTGTTGATGTTACTTTATTTTCGCCTGGTGTGTTGTGTAACAATTTCTGGGGTCAGTCTCTTCGCTTTCCGAAGTTTCCTGGCTCCACATATGCCTGTTGCTCCTTTTAGACACCCTGTGTCATTTGGTTTTCGATATGCTGCTCTGTCCCTTTAAGGAATTCTAGGTTTTGAATTACTTCAATCGTTTTTTCTCTTTTTCCAGTTCCCTCGTAGGTGTCAATTATTCACTGCATCGTTCGTGCGTTGTATCGTGGTTTTCGATTTCTGGGTCATGGGGTCTCGCTTTGCGGTATATTTTTGGATATTTTACACACAGCCGCTCGGCTCCCATTAACTCCCCGGCTACTCTACCCTTCGGTTCGCTCACCGGCGGGAGGCTGTCGTCTCACCCCGCCCCAGCGCCACCTCCGCCGCGCTACACGGCGAAGCGAGAACAGACACACCCCCCAGCCAGTTTACTCACCCCCGGGTTCTTCGCCATTTCAATCTTCCACAGTCTTGTTCCGCGGCGAATTCTCAGCCGCTTTCGTGTGGAGCCACGGTACTTGCAGCAGAGGTATCGGTCGTTTATTCTCCAACTCGCACGTACTGGATTCGTTTGTTCTGACCGCTCCTCCTCACTCGAGAGTGCTCGTGATGCGCGCTCCAGTCATCGCGCTAAATTTCACTTCGTTTCTTCTTACCACAATTCCTTATGGATGAAGTCACAGCACTGCAACAGGTTAGTTTGAAGATATATTTTATTTACACACCATGTGCAAATTAAAGTGCATCAAATAACGGTCTACGCGTTTCGGCTACTCCTAGCCTTCTACTGGACCATAGAGTCCTGTGGTCTAGACCCCATTTTTAAAGTGCTCAGTGCTAAGTACCCTTTTCCCTTTTCTTTGTCATCTAGACCGTCAACCCTGCACAGTTGATTGACAGCATATTTTTACAGCCATTTTGGTAGTTCATATCCTTGTAAAGTACTCTATTCATAGTCAGATTTTGTCCCCCAAAAATTTTTTCAATTACTATTTACAAGTTTATAGCTTTACAGTCATTCCGTTTTGATCATTATAGAATTTTCATTCCTGATCACCCGTGTGATTGCTCTTTATATATAGGATAGGTGTTATATGAAAAATTCTGATATGCAGTCTTCCAAGATGGCCACCAGAGACAAAAGAGCCCAAATGTAGCCCAAATATCAGCCAGATGTAGCCCAACTATAGCCCAATGACAGAATGTCCCAGAGTGTTCTAAAGAACAACTAGAACGCTAACAGTCTTACTTATGACAAAAGTATGGCACACCTGAAGTCATCTTGATTGGAATAAAGTGGTAACACTTAATACATTTAATTTGAAAAGGAACAAAATGAGGGGTTTCATTTTGCCATAGAAATTTTATATATTACCTACTGGCGGTCGCCAGTAGGTATATATAGTTAGGATTTTTTCCCTATGGGATTTTTGAAAATTCTATGTCTAATAACTTTGGCGTTTGTGGACGGAATTGGCTGAAATTTTCAGGAAAATGGCACATTTTGTTTCTGAGAAGCCCCTGAAAATTGTGGGGGGGTTCGTCAAGGGGGGGCCGAGAAAAAAGGGGGGTCCCAAAACGCGTTTTTCCCATGTTAATTTCCATAGGGCGGTTGGCCTCACTTTTAGCCCGAACGGCTGAATGGATTTGCACGAAACTTGGCAAAATTGTAGGGACTGGTAGCCCCATGTGCCTTTTGTAGGTCTCAATATATGTGCTCCAGTGGATTTTGAGAAATTAACGTTTAAAAAAAGATATATATCTGTAACAGCGGACCTGGCAGCGTCCCAGGACGCGTACCTTTCGCGCAACGGAGCTTTGTGAAGCGAAGCTGATTGGTTCTCCGGCGTCTGTCAACATTCCAAAAAGTCCGTAGCGGCCGCCATCTTGTCTCTCGGTAGGATCGAGAGACAAGAGGAGGTCAAAACAAAGGGGGAAATAACTATAAGGGGGCATAGTAGATCCTCGCTGACCCCCTAGGCTTGATGTGGAGGTTTTAAAAGGGCCCCGCGGGGCAAAAAAAAATAATAATAATAATAATCGAACGGCTGAATGGATTTGCACGAAACTTGGCAAAATATTAGGGACTGGTAGCCCGATGTGCCTTTGCTAGGTCTCAATATATGTGCTCCAGTGGATTTTGAGAAATTAACGTTCAAAAAAAGATATATATCTGTAACAGCGCTCCGCTTCGCGTAACGGAGGTTTGCGAAGCTGATTGGTCATTCTGTCACTGGGCTATAGTTGGGCTACATCTGGCTGATATTTGGGCTACATTTGTTTTTTTGTGTGTCTGGCGGCCATCTTTGGGCTACATTGGGCTACATTGGGCTTCATTGGGCTACATTGGGCTACATTTGGGCTCCAACATATATATAGGCCAATGTAGCCCAATATATATTTTTCAAAGTTAATTTTCGTAAAAACCACTGGAGCATATATCTTGAGACATAGCAAAGGCACATCGGGCTACCAGTCCCTACAATTTTGCCAAGTTTCGTGGAAATCCATTCAGCCGTTCGAGCTAAAAGTGAGTCCAACCGCCCTATGGAAATGAAGGAAATGAATGGGTAATTTGTAATTAGCAAATAGCTAATCGCAAACTAGGAATGGTAAAGAATCGCTATTTATTCCTTAAAGTTCGCTATTTAGGAAATGCAAAAAACTTTGATGATACATATGGCGGTTTATCTCTAACAAGATAAGAAGCATAGGGATACATTTATGATGACTGGCGCATCACCAGGGATGTGTTAGTCATTCTGTGCCGCTGTTCCGTCACCTATGGTGTGCTGCATTTACAATGCGGCGCATCATGGGGCAAAAACAGCACAGATGCGTGATGTATCTGTGCCGTAAAGGTGGCGCATTGCTGGAGTTGTATCGCAAGTGTGATGAAGCTCCAGCAAGGGTCGGGGGTGCCCCTGTCGCAGGGTTTCTGTTCTCACACAGAACTGTGGACAGAGGATTGAAACCTCGGCGAATTAGGGTGTCCCAAAACTCACGTTAGTAATCAAAAACTCCTTAGCAAGCTAGGTACAGTGTCACATTGGATATAACAAACTCTCAATGTTTAGACAATCCAGAATATGAACTTATAGTACCTCAGGATACGTGGAACTCATGAACAGTCGGTCGTTATATATTTCTTAGAAACCAGAACATGGAGTTAAGAAGAACACATGTGTATTTGAAATGTTTATTTACTAATGCCGTCTTCTCAGGCGTAGTATCTTAGATAATACAAGTACACATATTATCAGTAGCAAAATTACCAGCATAGTTACTAGTACATAAAAAGCGAATGGTGATAGTATGTTAACATGCTGTAAATGAATAAGAGTTAGCAACACTTATAAGCAGCCGCGGGCCGTGGAGGGAGTTACGGTGGGGCAGGGAGGCGGGGAGGGGGAGGGGCAAGGTAGAGAGGGCTCCACCCTGCTTCTCCCCCTCCCCACCTCCCTGCCTCACCGTAACTCCCTCCACGGCCCGCGGCTGCTTATATCTCACCCTCCCTAATACACATATTATATTATTTGCTAAGAAGGTCTCTTTGTGTTGGTTTAGGGCGTGCCCATACTTTAGTGTCTTAGATTTGAAGGAATCACATCAGCATACACCAGCTCTCTCTTCATGTGAACCGCATCAACTGTTGTGTATGTGTGTTCGGCAAAGCAATATAAAACCCGCCTCATGCCCAGAATTGGCAGAAGTTGCACTTATGTTATGAGTATGAAGTCGTGGAGATCAGACCTCATAACAATTCTGTATCGTGTTGTTCTTGAACCTTTAGCACTCGCTGTACAGATATAGTTTAACAAGCAAAGCAGATAGTAGAGCAATAACATATTATTCTCATGTAAACCACGATGAACTACTAGGTGGAAAGCTAAAGCAACAACTAAGTGTCGTGTGCAGAAGTTGCAAAAAAGGAAAAATGGCGTTTAAACCGGTAATGAGCCCATGCTAACTTAACACGGTGTAAAGATATCCAGGACCTAGATGACACCTCCCCATGATCCGGAAACAAACTGAATAAGATAATAGAAGTGCCATCTCATGAGAGCAGATTGCAAGTTTATATGTGGACGGTCCGCAAGGTAAAGCATTAAAAACTAGGAAAATTTAATGCTAAAGAAAAATAAAACAGCCAAGTACTTTATCGAGTCTTAAGCCAATAGGCAAGGTAAATAATAAAAACTTGACAAATAAGTCAATGAATTGTCAATGAAATGCTAGTACTCAGCATATCAAACATGAAAAAGGTCTATGACATAACTGTGTATGCAAAATAAGCTGCAACAGCCTCCAATAGGAAGTCACCGTCTTCATCCGAAAACAGTTCAGCCATCCAATTTAAAAGCGGAAAAGAACATACGTGCTCTCCCAGCACCGGATCCTCTATCACCATCAGAGGACAGCTCGGTGGGTTTTCAAGAAAGCTCTGTTCCAAGAAAGACTGTGCTGCCGCCAGTAAATTCCAGGGACCAAGTAGTCCATGCATCAATGCCACAGCCATAATCCTTTCGCCAGGACAAACCAACTCGTGAGTAATGATAGGAGTCATCAGCTGATTAAAGTCGACGTCAGGAGAAACCGGTCCGCAGAGACACAAATCAATGGCCCAATCGAAATCACAGGTCAGGCAGTGAAATACAGGCTGGACACAGGTGAAGTAGGAGAATCGAAAAGATAATCCATATGCTGTGCTTAATATCGCCAACGGCATTGTGCCATAATATTCTAGCATGCGATTGCGGAACAGTGTTAGCAGCTGCAGGGTAGGAGGTTGCATAGGAGGGACATCCATATTTAAAAATGTAAAAAAGCACAAGAGCGTCCGCTGGTAATGCAAGTAAAAATGCCAATCCACGAACCAGAGTGGAGAAAATAGAATGAAAGGAAGCAGGGATGACTCCAAAGATTTTCTCAAATGAAGTCACGAGACCACTGGTAACAACTTTAAAAAAGTGCGCCAGGGCCTTTGTGGAGGATGCGTTAAAGATAGTCGGAACCATCTTGCTGAAATTGAAAGGCAAATCTGAATTGAAAAGGGTGTGCACCTCTGTACGGGTGTTCGCTATGTGAAGCACGAAAGTTTCACAGGCCGAACTCAAGGCCACCTCTCTGTGAGACAAAAGAGCTCTTATTCTTGCCATGCCGTTGAAATCTGTCCCAAGGTTGGTATTTGTGGCCAGATTGAAAACTCCCTATGTTCATGTGTGGGAGGAAATAGAACATTTCTGCAGCAAATAACCCGTTCACTTACTGTTACGATAAAAGGAATACTTTTAATTAACTCAGAACAATCTTCATTATTGAGCATCAAATAACTACCATTTTCCAACAACTTGAACGTGGGGATGATAGCAGGAACTGGCGTGCCTTGCAACATGCAAGCCATATTTGGTCGGTGTTTGTTGCATGAACCGTGTAACTGTATGTGCCTACACATTAGTGAATGATCTGGCGTCTCAGTGCATTCCTCTCCATTCAGATAAACTTCTTGATCATCTTTGAAACATCTGTATGTGTATGGAAGCGACCAGACCTCATGAAGAAAAGCACTACCTAAAGGTTCATAACGATCTATTGGTATATATTTCATACAATTTGAAAACTTATATAAAGCAAAAGGCAGCGTTATTAAACCGTGGATAAGGCACGTTGCCAAAAAACCCGCAATCCTCTGCTGATGATGTCACTGAGCATGTCATGAATGATGTAATATGTGACATCATCAGCAGTGGATTACGGGTAATAGTATCTCTAGTTTACTCCCCTATAGCTGTCTTTCTTTTAACATAAGTGTCTGTTTCCTTCCCTTATACTTACTGTTTTTGGTTCGCTTCCGGTTCGCGTACCGGCGAGCGAACTGGGAAGCGAACAAAGAGAAATAGAGGTTGGCACAGTTCCAAATATTGTACCAATTTTTTAATAACGGGGAGGTAGTTCTGAAAAGAACTTTTTTTGTAATTGTTTTTGTTGTTTTATATTTTTTTTATTATTTTTCGGAACATTTTTTTACTTTTTTTGAATTTTTCTGAACAGTTTTAGATTTTTTTCGGTTTTTCTTGGAGGGGGCAATGAAAACGATTCATTGTAAAGGGCTCAACAGGAGCAACAAAACAAAAAAAGAAGTATTTATTATTTTGGGCGTTTCGTACAAACTTGCATATGATAGTCAATAGCTCTGTTGATCAGAGTGATGCTTTTTTCTCCGTAGGAAATGAATCCATCGCAAAATACGCAGATGTGTTTTACATCACCAAATCTCATTTGTATATTTGGCACCATCTCCCTGCCCTCTGGTCCCGATACTTCCGGTACAACAGATCTTCTGGCCATAATAGGGAGATTATCTAGGTCGTTCCGAAACTGTGCAGCACTGTAGTTGTTAGGATGCCACCTAGTCATATGGCGATGCATTGTGTAGTTTCCGAAACTGTATTTTTTGTCGGTCCCTCTGGACAGTCTATCTTGACATATAAGGCAAGTTACGTATCTTGCATTTACTTTTTTCTGACCTTTGGGAATTTAAAAAAATTGCCAAATGAAGTTTTCTTTCCGGTGAGACGTCCTGGGCTGCTCAGGCAAAAACTGCCTCTCTTCGTGCTCGTCGTCCTGTTCCTCTTCTTCCTCTTCTTGTTGAATTATAACTTGAGCAGGTGGTCCACTCTTCCTTGGATGTGGTGGAGGTGGTGGGGAAGCACCAGCTGAAGCTACTAAAGAAGCCATTGCTCAGTGATCACAAAGGGTCTTTCTCTCACAATGATGAAAGTCAGAGTGAGGAAAGAAGGAGGGATTTTCATCATTTGGGAAAAACAAGAGTTCTCAACCAATCAAAAGTGTTCATTTTAGATTATATGACCTAGTCTTACATCATTAGGAAACCAAAAGTGAAATGAACCAATGAAAAGTGTTATTACCAAGTCACATGACTTGCTGTGTTTACGTTAAGCGCTTTGCAGGGCCTCCCGGTTTGCTTCCAGAAACCTGCGCTTTGCGACTCGGTTCGCGTACCAGTTCGCTAACGTAGCACGTCATATGACGTATCACGCGACAACGTGAAACGTCATGCGGACGGGAGGCGTCACGATGTTGTTTTCTAACGCGGCACTTGCGGTAAAGAAACGTTTACCGGCTCGCGGTCTATTTCGCGGCATCAAGGTCAGCTAACGGGAAGCTTCCCGATTCGCGAAGCGGGAACGAAGAAAAAAAAATATTTAAAAAAAAAATTATTCATAAACATATAAAATATATTTTTGGATTTAAAGAAGAATACATTTTACAGCTACAGATATTAGCTGTTAAAAAACCAATGAAATTCACAGAAAAAACCATAGGTTATAGACCATATATAGTTAGGAATTAGCATTTACAAAACCTTGAAAATTCACTGAAAAAACCATAGGTTATAGACCATATATAGTTAGGAATTAGCATTTAGAAAACCTTATTTTACTCACACAAAACCATTGAAATTCCATATATAGTTAGTTGCACTAACTATATATCGCGCACCCGCAATCCACTGCTGATGATGTCACATATTACATCATTCATGACATGGTCAGTGACATCACTGATGACATCACTGATGACATCTCAAATGACATCACTGATGACATCACTGATGACATCTCAAATGACATCACTGATGACATCATGACACACCAATACCAGTTACTACATACGCACTCACTGATTCCTACGTCTACACACACATTCACTCATTCACCCATACAATCACTCATACATACAGTTCACTCATTATTACAACACTATCATATGCACTCATACACCTATGCAGACAGTCACACACTGCCACTCATCCATGGAGTTACTCACACACCAAGTCAGTCCTGTAAAGAATCAATCACACTTCCATTTCTTCATCTATACAGTTAAACACAGAACACTATACTTCAGTGACATCACTGATGACATCACTAATGACATCTGAAATGACATCACTGATGACATCTCAAATGACATCACTGATGACATCATGACACACCAATACCAGTTACTACATACGCACTCACTGATTCCTACGTCTACACACACATTCACTCATTCACCCATACAATTACTCATACATACAGTCAGTTATTATTAGAACACTATCATATGCACTCATACACCTAGTCAGTCCTGTGAAGAATCAATCACACTTCGATTTCCTCATCTATAGTTAAACACAGAACACCATACTTTTCACACATATACTAACACATACTTACTCTCTTATACAATCACTGATACAAGTACACATTGATATGCACAGAGTCACACACCTCCCAGACAGCCACACACACACTCAGTCTTCCATACATCCACTCATTCTTCAATATGTAAAACGTATTTAAACTTTACAAAAACACACAGACACTAGATGATGTCATCAGTGATGTCATTTGAGATGTCATCAGTGATGTCATCAGTGATGTCACTGACCATGTCATGAATGATGTAATATGTGACATCATCAGCAGTGGATTGCGGGTGCGCGATATATAGTTAGTGCAACTAACTATATATGGAATTTCAATGGTTTTGTGTGAGTAAAATAAGGTTTTCTAAATGCTAATTCCTAACTATATATGGTCTATAACCTATGGTTTTTTCAGTGAATTTTCAAGGTTTTGTAAATGCTAATTCCTAACTATATATGGTCTATAACCTATGGTTTTTTCTGTGAATATATATATATATATATATATATATATATATATATATATATATTCACTGAAAAAACCATAGGTTTCACACCAGTTATAGTTAGGAATTAGCATTTAAAAAACCTATTAAATTCACTGAAAAAACCATAGGTTTCACACCAGTTATAGTTAGGTGGAAATTTTACTCGCATAAAACCATTGAAATTCCCATGTTATAGTTAGTTGGACTCACTATAACTTGCGCGTGCAATGCACTGCTGATGACGTCACATATTACATCACTCATGACATGGTCAGTGACATCACTCATGACATCACTGATGACATCTTAAATGACATAACTGATGACATCATCCAGTGAATGTGTATCTTTCTGAAAAATAAATATTTTTTATATATGTATATCTAAAGGTTGATGGAAGAATACATGGGTAAACAAATGTCTAAATGGATGTTTTTTTGTGTAAAATTGGTTAACTGACTTATTAAATGTATCTTAGTGAATACATATATTAGCGAGTAATGTTTAAATATTTAAATATCTGTATCTGTGTCTCACTTTGTGTATTTGTGGCTGCATGGGTTGGTGAGTATCTACATGAGTGTGTATATGGGTTATTAGTTGTTTTTTTGAGTATCAGTATCAGTGTCTGTATGGTTCGGTGGGGGATATTACTTAGAGCACAGATGCATGAATGAGTGACTCACTATTTGTATGTATTTTGAAGACAGCATGTGTGCAAGACTGTATGGGTGGATGATTGTGTGTATGGGTGGGTTAGTGAGTATGTGTTTTTATAATTGATTGTTTAAGAGAGTAAATATGTTTCCGTTTCTGTAGAAGTATGTGTAGTGGTGTGTATATAGCAGTATAATCAAGTAAATGGTTTTTGCATGTGTGAATTTGTGTGTGAGTAACTATATGGATGAGTATTAGTGTGTAACAGGATGTATAGGTGTATGAGTACATATGATGAGTAAGTACATGCATGAGTGACTATATAGAACTGTTGGTGAATGAGTGGGTGTGTATGTAGATGTTGGAATTACCTAATAAGTTGTTGTAATTGGTATTGGTTTCTCCTTTTTTAAGAAAATGTTAGTTTCTATTTTTGAATGTGTGTGTCAAAGGTTATTTTATGCTGATAGGAGATCTGCCACTTTGTCACAAGGATGTTGTCATCAGTGATTTCATTAGAGATGTCATTAGTGATGTCATGAGTGATGTCACTGACCATGTCATGAGTGATGTAATATGTGACGTCATCAGCAGTGCATTGCACGCGCAAGTTATAGTGAGTCCAACTAACTATAACGTGGGAATTTCAATGGTTTTATGCGAGTAAAATTTCCACCTAACTATATCTGGTGTGAAACCTATGGTTTTTTCAGTGAATTTAAGAGGTTTTTTAAATGCTAATTTTTAACTATTACTGGTGTGAAACCTATGGTTTTTTCAGTGATATATATATATATATATATATATATATATATATATCTATATATATATATATATAGATATATATATATATATATATATATATATATATATAGATATATATATATGCCACGAAAAGTTCCTGAGTAAAAAGAACGAAGGAGACACAGCGGGGAATCCGGGAAAGGGTTTTAATTTTTGCATGCAAGAGCGTCGGCATGACGCGTTTCGGACTGTGCCTTTATCAAATGCCTGCTCCAACACATTACACACAGAAGTTCCCTTTAAATATTGTCAGTCACTCTGCCATGTGGTCGTCATCCAGAAGGGCGGAGTTCATGGTCACAAACGGACTCGCAGCTGCGTCGGCAAAACTGCGAATCCCAGCATCCACCTCTCACGGAATGCCAGGTGAGTCACTGTTCTCCGCTCTTATATGTCCCTCTTTGGGTACCGGAATGCACTTAAAGAGCGCTGATGGGATCCGTAGTGAAATATGCTGTGCAAAATACATCCCTCTCCCGGGTCCCCAGATGCCTTCAACCACACTGAACACGACCCGCTGAGCCTGGTTACCATGGATGTACTAGTCCAAGTCCCTCCGTGCAGTCACGGACTGCAAGTTGCAGCGGCTCATCTGATGACCGTGGGTGGGGTGGGTCAGAGTCGAACCATTACCATGGAAGTCAAAAAAAAGTTGCCGAAGCTGCCAAGCTTGCTCTTTCCTCTTTGTGAAGGCGGGTCTCCTTAAGCGCGCCCAAGGCTTAGCACGCATATTATGCCACGAAAGGTTCCTGAGTAAAAAGAACGAAGGAGACACAGCGGGGAATCCGGGAAAGGGTTTTAATTTTTGCATGCAAGAGCGTCGGCATGACGCGTTTTGGACTGTGCCTTTATCAAATGCCTGCTCCAACACATTACACACAGAAGTTCCCTTTAAATATTGTCAGTCACTCTGCCATGTGGTCGTCATCCAGAAGGGCGGAGTTTATGGTCACAAACGGACTCGCAGCTGCGTCGGCAAAACTGCGAATCCCAGCATCCACCTCTCACGGAATGCCAGGTGAGTCACTGTTCTCCGCTCTTATATGTCCCTCTTTGGGTACCGGAATGCACTTAAAGAGCGCTGATGGGATCCGTAGTGAAATATGCTGTGCAAAATACATCCCTCTCCCGGGTCCCCAGACGCCTTCAACCACACTGAACACGACCCGCTGAGCCTGGTTACCATGGATGTACTAGTCCAAGTCCCTCCGTGCAGTCACGGACTGCAAGTTGCAGCGGCTCATCTGATGACCGTGGGTGGGGTGGGTCAGAGTCGAACCATTACCAAGGAAGTAAAAGAAAAGTTGCCGAAGCTGCCGAGCTTGCTCTTTCCTCTTTGTGAAGGCGGGTCTCCTTAAGCGCGCCCAAGGCTTAGCACGCATATTATGCCACGAAAAGTTCCTGAGTAAAAAGAACGATGGAGACACAGCGGGGAATCCGGGAAAGGGTTTTAATTTTTGCATGCAAGAGCGTCGGCATGACGCGTTTCGGACTGTGCCTTTATCAAATGCCTGCTCCAACACATTACACACAGAAGTTCCCTTTAAATATTGTCAGTCACTCTGCCATGTGGTCGTCATTCAGAAGGGCGGAGTTTATGGTCACAAACGGACTCGCAGCTGCGTCGGCAAAACTGCGAATCCCAGCATCCACCTCTCACGGAATGCCAGGTGAGTCACTGTTCTCCGCTCTTATATGTCCCTCTTTGGGTACCGGAATGCACTTAAAGAGCGCTGATGGGATCCGTAGTGAAATATGCTGTGCAAAATACATCCCTCTCCCGGGTCCCCAGACGCCTTCAACCACACTGAACACGACCCGCTGAGCCTGGTTACCATGGATGTACTAGTCCAAGTCCCTCCGTGCAGTCACGGACTGCAAGTTGCAGCGGCCCATCTGATGACCGTGGGTGGGGTGGGTCAGAGTCGAACCATTACCATGGAAGTCAAAAAAAAGTTGCCAAAGCTGCCGAGCACGCTCTTTCCTCTTTGTGAAGGCGGCTCTCCTTAAGCGCGCCCAAGGCTTAGCACGCATATTATGCCACGAAAAGTTCCTGAGTAAAAAGAACGAAGGAGACACAGCGGGGAATCCGGGAAAGGGTTTTAATTTTTGCATGCAAGAGCGTCGGCATGACGCGTTTCGGACTGTGCCTTTATCAAATGCCTGCTCCAACACATTACACACAGAAGTTCCCTTTAAATATTGTCAGTCACTCTGCCATGTGGTCGTCATCCAGAAGGGCGGAGTTCATGGTCACAAACGGACTCGCAGCTGCATCGGCAAAACTGCGAATCCCAGCATCCACCTCTCACGGAATGCCAGGTGAGTCACTGTTCTCCGCTCTTATATGTCCCTCTTTGGGTACCGGAATGCACTTAAAGAGCGCTGATGGGATCCGTAGTGAAATATGCTGTGCAAAATACATCCCTCTCCCGGGTCCCCAGACGCCTTCAACCACACTGAACACGACCCGCTGAGCCTGGTTACCATGGATGTACTAGTCCAAGTCCCTCCGTGCAGTCACGGACTGCAAGTTGCAGCGGCTCATCTGATGACCGTGGGTGGGGTGGGTCAGAGTCGAACCATTACCATGGAAGTCAAAAAAAAGTTGCCGAAGCTGCCAAGCTTGCTCTTTCCTCTTTGTGAAGGCGGGTCTCCTTAAGCGCGCCCAAGGCTTAGCACGCATATTATGCCACGAAAGGTTCCTGAGTAAAAAGAACGAAGGAGACACAGCGGGGAATCCGGGAAGGGGTTTTAATTTTTGCATGCAAGAGCGTCGGCATGACGCGTTTTGGACTGTGCCTTTATCAAATGCCTGCTCCAACACATTACACACAGAAGTTCCCTTTAAATATTGTCAGTCACTCTGCCATGTGGTCGTCATCCAGAAGGGCGGAGTTTATGGTCACAAACGGACTCGCAGCTGCGTCGGCAAAACTGCGAATCCCAGCATCCACCTCTCACGGAATGCCAGGTGAGTCACTGTTCTCCGCTCTTATATGTCCCTCTTTGGGTACCGGAATGCACTTAAAGAGCGCTGATGGGATCCGTAGTGAAATATGCTGTGCAAAATACATCCCTCTCCCGGGTCCCCAGACGCCTTCAACCACACTGAACACGACCCGCTGAGCCTGGTTACCATGGATGTACTAGTCCAAGTCCCTCCGTGCAGTCACGGACTGCAAGTTGCAGCGGCTCATCTGATGACCGTGGGTGGGGTGGGTCAGAGTCGAACCATTACCAAGGAAGTAAAAGAAAAGTTGCTGAAGCTGCCGAGCTTGCTCTTTCCTCTTTGTGAAGGCGGGTCTCCTTAAGCGCGCCCAAGGCTTAGCACGCATATTATGCCACGAAAAGTTCCTGAGTAAAAAGAACGATGGAGACACAGCGGGGAATCCGGGAAAGGGTTTTAATTTTTGCATGCAAGAGCGTCGGCATGACGCGTTTCGGACTGTGCCTTTATCAAATGCCTGCTCCAACACATTACACACAGAAGTTCCCTTTAAATATTGTCAGTCACTCTGCCATGTGGTCGTCATTCAGAAGGGCGGAGTTTATGGTCACAAACGGACTCGCAGCTGCGTCGGCAAAACTGCGAATCCCAGCATCCACCTCTCACGGAATGCCAGGTGAGTCACTGTTCTCCGCTCTTATATGTCCCTCTTTGGGTACCGGAATGCACTTAAAGAGCGCTGATGGGATCCGTAGTGAAATATGCTGTGCAAAATACATCCCTCTCCCGGGTCCCCAGACGCCTTCAACCACACTGAACACGACCCGCTGAGCCTGGTTACCATGGATGTACTAGTCCAAGTCCCTCCGTGCAGTCACGGACTGCAAGTTGCAGCGGCCCATCTGATGACCATGGGTGGGGTGGGTCAGAGTCGAACCATTACCATGGAAGTCAAAAAAAAGTTGCCAAAGCTGCCGAGCGCGCTCTTTCCTCTTTGTGAAGGCGGCTCTCCTTAAGCGCGCCCAAGGCTTAGCACGCATATTATGCCACGAAAAGTTCCTGAGTAAAAAGAACGAAGGAGACACAGCGGGGAATCCGGGAAAGGGTTTTAATTTTTGCATGCAAGAGCGTCGGCATGACGCGTTTCGGACTGTGCCTTTATCAAATGCCTGCTCCAACACATTACACACAGAAGTTCCCTTTAAATATTGTCAGTCACTCTGCCATGTGGTCGTCATCCAGAAGGGCGGAGTTCATGGTCACAAACGGACTCGCAGCTGCATCGGCAAAACTGCGAATCCCAGCATCCACCTCTCACGGAATGCCAGGTGAGTCACTGTTCTCCGCTCTTATATGTCCCTCTTTGGGTACCGGAATGCACTTAAAGAGCGCTGATGGGATCCGTAGTGAAATATGCTGTGCAAAATACATCCCTCTCCCGGGTCCCCAGACGCCTTCAACCACACTGAACACGACCCGCTGAGCCTGGTTACCATGGATGTACTAGTCCAAGTCCCTCCGTGCAGTCACGGACTGCAAGTTGCAGCGGCTCATCTGATGACCGTGGGTGGGGTGGGTCAGAGTCGAACCATTACCATGGAAGTAAAAAAAAAGTTGCCGAAGCTGCCGAGCTTGCTCTTTCCTCTTTGTGAAGGCGGGTCTCCTTAAGCGCGCCCAAGGCTTAGCACGCATATTATGCCACGAAAAGTTCCTGAGTAAAAAGAACGAAGGAGACACAGCGGGGAATCCGGGAAAGGGTTTTAATTTTTGCATGCAAGAGCGTCGGGATGACGCGTTTCGGACTGTGCCTTTATCAAATGCCTGCTCCAACACATTACACACAGAAGTTCCCTTTAAATATTGTCAGTCACTCTGCCATGTGGTCGTCATCCAGAAGGGCGGAGTTCATGGTCACAAACGGACTCGCAGCTGCGTCGGCAAAACTGTGAATCCCAGCATCCACCTCTCACGGAATGCCAGGTGAGTCACTGTTCTCCGCTCTTATATGTCCCTCTTTGGGTACCGGAATGCACTTAAAGAGCGCTGATGGGATCCGTAGTGAAATATGCTGTGCAAAATACATCCCTCTCCCGGGTCCCCAGACGCCTTCAACCAACACTGAACACGACCCGCTGAGCCTGGTTACCATGGATGTACTAGTCCAAGTCCCTCCGTGCAGTCACGGACTGCAAGTTGCAGCGGCCCATCTGATGACCGTGGGTGGGGTGGCTCAGAGTCGAACCATTACCATGGAAGTCAGAAAAAAAGTTGCCAAAGCTGCCGAGCTCGCTCTTTCCTCTTTGTGAAGGCGGCTCTCCTTAAGCGCGCCCAAGGCTTAGCACGCATATTATGCCACGAAAAGTTCCTGAGTAAAAAGAACGAAGGAGACACAGCGGGGAATCTGGGAAAGGGTTTTAATTTTTGCATGCAAGAGCGTCGGCATGACGCGTTTCGGACTGTGCCTTTATCAAATGCCTGCTCCAACACATTACACACAGAAGTTCCCTTTAAATATTGTCAGTCACTCTGCCATGTGGTCGTCATCCAGAAGGGCGGAGTTCATGGTCACAAACGGACTCGCAGCTGCGTCGGCAAAACTGCGAATCCCAGCATCCACCTCTCACGGACTGCCAGGTGAGTCACTGTTCTCCGCTCTTATATGTCCCTCTTTGGGTACCGGAATGCACTTAAAGAGCGCTGATGGGATCCGTAGTGAAATATGCTGTGCAAAATACATCCCTCTCCCGGGTCCCCAGACGCCTTCAACCACACTGAACACGACCCGCTGAGCCTGGTTACCATGGATGTACTAGTCCAAGTCCCTCCGTGCAGTCACGGACTGCAAGTTGCAGCGGCTCATCTGATGACCGTGGGTGGGGTGGGTCAGAGTCGAACCATTACCATGGAAGTAAAAAAAAAGTTGCCGAAGCTGCCGAGCTTGCTCTTTCCTCTTTGTGAAGGCGGGTCTCCTTAAGCGCGCCCAAGGCTTAGCACGCATATTATGCCACGAAAGTGATGTCATCAGTGATGTCACTGACCATGTCATGAATGATGTAATATGTGACATCATCAGCAGTGGATTGCGGGTGCGCGAAATATAGTTTGTCCAACTAACTATATAGGAGCAATTTCAATGGTTTTGTATGAGTAAAATGTCCAGCTAACTATAACACCACTAAAACTTATAGTTTTTTGAGTGAATTTCAATGGTTTTTTAAATGCTAATACCTAACTATATATGACCTGAAACCTATGGTTTTTTCAGTGAATTTCCAAGGTTTTTTAAATGCTAATACCTAACTATATATGACCTGAAACCTATGGTTTTTTCAGTGAATTTCAAAGTTTTTTTAAATGCTAATTCTATTAGCGGATAATGTTTAAATATATTAATATCCTAGTGGGACCACCTGAGCAGCCCTAAGGGGTCAGGGTGTTTCTACCCTGCCCCATTTTTGTGTTCTACATGTTTGTTTTTCTGCTTTCTTGTGCCTAATTCCTAACTATATATGGCCTGAAACCTATGTTTTTTTCAGTGAATTGGCAAGGTTTTTTAAATGCTAATTCCTAACTATATAAGGCCTGAAACCTATGGTTTTTTCAGTGAATTTGCAAGGTTTTTTAAATGCTAATTCTATTAGCGGATAACGTTTTTATATATTCAGACATTTTTTTAATGCTAATTCCTAACTATATAAGGCCTGAAACCTATGGTTTTTTCAGTGAATTTCAAAGGTTTTTTAAATGCTAATTCCTAACTATATAAGGCCTGAAACCTATGGTTTTTTCAGTGAATTTGCAAGGTTTTTTAAATGCTAATTCCTAACTATATAAGGCCTGAAACCTATGGTTTTTTCAGTGAATTTGCAAGGTTTTTTAAATGCTAATTCTATTAGCGGATAACGTTTTTATATATTCAGACGTTTTTTTAATGCTAATTCCTAACTATATAAAGCCTGAAACCTATGGTTTTTTCAGTGAATTTCAAAGGTTTTTTAAATGCTAATTCCTAACTATATAAGGCCTGAAACCTATGGTTTTTTCAGTGAATTTGCAAGGTTTTTTAAATGTTAATTCCTAACTATATAAGGCCTGAAACCTATAGTTTTTTCAGTGAATTTCAAAGGTTTTTTAAATGCTAATTCCTAACTATATATGGCCTGAAACCTATGGTTTTTTCAGTGAATTTCAAAGGTTTTTTAAATGCTAATTCTATTAGCGGATAACGTTTAAATATATTAATAGCCTAGTGGGACCACCTGAGCACCCTAAGGGGTCAGGGTGTTGCTACCCTGCCCCCTTTTTGTGTTCCACACGTTTGTTTTTCTGCTTTTTTGTGCCTCAGTCTATTAAGACCCAAGATGGATGCCAACACTTCCTGGTTAGAAGTGTTGACAGCCAATGATCATGCAGCTTTCTCGGGAAGGCATGCTGATTGGCTGTCACTGTCTGTCAACACTAGCACAAGATAGATGCCAACACCTCCTGGTTAGAAGTGTTGACAGCCAATGACCATGCAGCTTTCTCGGGAAGGCATGCTGATTGGCTGCCACTGTCTGTCAACACTCAAAACCAGTAAGTGTTGGCAGCCATCTTGTGCCTTGTTAGAACCAAGGCACAAGATAGCAGTGAAACAACGGTGTGCAACTCGCAAAGGGGCCAGAGTAGAATCACCCCGACCCCCTAGGCCTGCTCGGGGGTCCCACAAAGACCCCAAAGGCAAAAAAAAAATGTCGGGGTACGCGTACCGTGCGCGTACCCCGCGTCCTTGTGGGACCCCCTGAGCAGGTCTAGGGGGTTGGGGTGCTTCTACCCTGCCCCTTTTTTGAGTTCTACACGTTTGTTTTTCTGCTTTCCTGTGCCTCAGTCTACCTAGGCACAAGATGGCTGCCAACAGTTTCTGTTTTGGAGTGTTGACAGACATTGGCAGCCAATCAGAATGCATCTCGAGCTCAAAAGGTAAGCTTACAGTAACTTTACAGTAAGCTTACACGTAAGCTGCTATAGATATATACATTTTTTTTAACCTAAATTACTCAAAATCCACTGGAGCACATATCTTGAGACATAGCAAAGGCACATCGGGCTACCAGTCCCCACAATTTTGCCAAGTTTGGTGAAAATCCATTCAGCCGTTCGAGCTAAAAGTGCGACCGACCGCCCTATGGAAATTAACATGGGGAAAACACGTTTTGGGACCCCCCTTTTATCTCGGCCCCCGCTTGACGGATCCCCCCCAAACTTTTAGGGAAGGACCGTAGCGCTGCGAGGCAAAGTTGCTGAAAGATTCAGGCAGATTCCTCAACCGGCGCCAAAGTTATTCCCAATAGAATGTTGCGATTTCCCTTTGGAAATCAATCCTAACTATATAGACCTACTGGCTATCGCCAGTAGGTAATATATATATATATATATATATATATATATACACACACTCCTGGTCGATATTCTCCATGAAAAACCAGAGTCGGAGCCCAAATATATTACGGTGCTGTCAGTTTATTTCAGCAGAGAAACCCAACGCGTTTCGAGATCCGCCGATCTCTTGCTCACGGGTGGAGCTTTGCTAGTACTGACATTCATTTAAAGAGACATACTGTTTACAGAGTTACTGCACGTGATTATAGACATAAAGGAAATATATCAGTTCGAGCTATGTCTGTTAAATTAGAAACAATGTTTCAAATAAACAATTGTATCAGTTCCAAAACAGAAAACAAATTGGAATTGTTTGGGAGCCACACTCGTAGCTTCAGATTTAGACTTTTCAAATTATATAAACAATGTTCATAATTGTGGAACAGTTCTAGAATCATTTGGACTGTCCAGTTTGAAGTGCGCCTGATATATCCGGCATCATCTGTGGTACTGTGTTAATTTCACACGAATACACAAAGTCGTTGTTTATGAGTTGTACTACCCAAGTGGGCCAAAGTCAATCAGTTAATCACTTTTGGGTGACCTCCAGTATTGCCCATGTGGGCGATGTTATATTTGAAACATTGCCATATATATATATGGACTGGAAAACTAAACACCAACTTCCCTTACAAAGAAATGGAAAGTCATTGTAGGTTCCCCTTCACTATATTCATTTTTTCTACTACATTTAACCACGTTCTCCTAGGCCCAGGTTTTCGGCCTTAAAACATATTGGGGCTGCCATCTATAATTGATGTCCCCAATGGGAATTAAGTTGGTTTCCCATACATATATATATATATATATATATATATATGGACTGGAAAACTAAACACCAACTTCCTTTACAAAGAAATGGAAAGTTTGCATCTCTGCAGCCTCTCTTATTTTTCACCTTATTCCTTTTCCGCTCAATCAACACATCATCCACAAATACACACACCTACTTACTGCCTTTCTTGGCTGGGCTTATCAATTATTCTTCTGTAATACAAATTCAAAGTGCAGGCCCTTTATTCAGCCTTCTTCGTAACTACTACCCATCAATAGCAGTGGGTCATTTCCACACTTCCGTCATTTCTTGCGTCCTTACTACCGCACATTATGTGTACTTTATGCCCTAGCTTGCTTCCTTAGATGTGCTACTCGTGTCTCTTGCTCCCACTGCAGAATCCAACACCCTATCTGTGTAATGAGCTGGAAATCCAAATATTCTCTTCACTGACAAGGCAGTGGGTAGTTTGTGTTTCTCCAGCCTCTCTTATTTTTCACCTTTTTTATCTTCCACTCAATCAACCCATCATCCACACATACACACAACTACTTGCTGCATACCTTAGCTGTGATTATCAACTATTCTTCTATTTCATAATCATATTCAAAGTGCAGGCCTTTATCCAATATTTTTATTGTAACAAGTACCCCAGCCGAAGACATTGTAAATTTGCACACTTGCTCCCTTTCTTTGCTGGGGTTATCAATTATTCTTCAATTTCATATTCTGATTCATACTCAAGGCCGTTTATCGAGCCTTTTTGTTTTAACCACTGTTGCAGGCATTCTGCTCCTACACAGAACTGTGCCTAAAGACTTAGGACCTCAATGGGCTGATTGGTCAAGTGAGGGCCGAGAAAAAAGAGGGGTCCCAAAGCGTGTTTCCCCATGCAATTTCCCATGGGACCTTTAGCCATAGCTACAGCCCGAACGTCTGAATGAAATTACGCCAAATTTGGCAAAGAGGTAGTCCTCAGTTCTGACTTGTACTTTTTGCTTATATGGTGTCAATCTGTTCAGTAGTTCCTGAGAAAATTACAGTTAAAGTCATTTATATATCAATGGGCGCGGTGGATCCGCGGAGGATGCGGGGATTGTCATCGTACCATAAGCGCACCGTCCCGATTACACGCTGAATTCTGATTGACTGTCAAGTGGTTGTAAACATTTGAAACCAGGAACTGTTGGCAGCCATTTTATGCGTCGGTAGAAGCGAGGCTGAGGAAGTCAGTGGAATATGTATGCAAAACAGAGAAAGGGGGCAGGGTAGAAATATTTTTACCCTCTAGACCTGCTTAGGGGGTCCCAGAAGGACCCCCAGGGCCCACATTTTTTTTTAAACCCGGCAGGTTCGTGTAGGGTGCGTGGACTGTGCCTTAAAATAAATAAAATAAAACAGAGTTTTTAAAAAAAATTAGTCTCTGGGGGTTAAATACCGGGGGCAAAATTATTACATTTTATGTGGGGCCAGAGGGGCCCCCAGCCTCAGGGATCGTCACCCCCGGGGCTAAAAATAATAAAATGGTGGGGGGAATTGTCGAAGGTCCTCAAAGCCATGGGGTCCATCACCCCTCTGGGCATTATGTATTGTGGGAGGGGGACTACGTGGCCCCCCTCCTGAAGCACTTGAGGGCCCCGTTACCCCCCCGGGGCTACAAAAAAAATCATGGCTTGGGTGGGGGGCTGTAAGGTCTCTAAAGCCCTGGGGACCACCACTCCCCGGGGCTTTATGTATTGTTGGAGGGCCGGTGGACCGTGGGGGGAGCCACAATGCTCCCATGGACAAGCCGTCTTCCAGCGTTCTTCGGGAGCCGGCATTGTTTTCGGCAAGGGGAGAAGCTAACTTGCATGTGGAAATGCAATCTGCTTTGGATTTTTAAAGTAAGAACAGATTTCACTGCTCTGTCTTTCAAAATGCAAACTAAGTTTGCTATTGTAGGGCAGAAGGTGAGAGACTCTCACCCTCTCATAGAAAACAGCAGTATCCCGGGGGTAGGCACCCAAGGACACTGCAGGAGCCGGCCCTGGGGCTTGGTGGTCCCCAGGGCCCTCGAGGACTCCAGGCGGAGGGCCACGCAGACTGCCTCCTACAATAGACAAATCCCCGGGGAGGTGGTTAGCAGGCTTGAGGGGTGTCGTTGAGGCACACACACTTCTAATTTTGTAGGTGGGCCTTGGACGCGAAAGTGGTGCAAATGGGTTGTAAATCTGGTACACAGTGTTTTGATTTACTTTGCTTTCCTTTCTGCCATGTAGAAGAACCAGTATAAATATAATGGTTTTTGTACAGCCAGTACCTTTCAACCCCAAAACAAGCTTTCTGCCTGTGACCATAGTAACAGTTCACGGAACACTTACATGAGCACAGAGGTTAGAAGTTCACCACACTGCGGGGGTCATTAGTACCGTCCGCCATCCTGTCGTGGGCAGGGACCGTCCGCCATAAGGGCGGAGGTCCCGTGCCTCAAATTAGAATATACCCGCCACAGTGGCGGGTGCATCACGCATTTTTAACATTGCGGCGGGCGGTGCTGAACTGAACGCCGCAATGCCAAAAATGCATGTTGTGCGTTTCAAAGCACAACATGACAGGCACCGCGCGGTGCCTGCCATGTTGTACTTTGAAACGCAGGGGGGTACCATAGGACCCCCCCATGTGCACCCCCCAAGCCCCCTTCACCATGGGGGCCCACAACGGGCCCCCAAAGCAAAGGCCGTATGCCGCCACAGAAAGGGATTCCCTAAAGCACATCCTAATATGGCTGGTGGTGTCCGATAGACACCGCCACCATATTAGCCCTGTTCCACCACGGTCGCAAGGCGACCGCGGCGGGAAAGCCGCGGACGGTCTTCCCGTCCGCCGCGGACCCCACAGCCATCCTAATGTGGCGGGGGGCATGTAGCAGCACACATGTAAGTTACAAAATGGCATTTAAGCGTTGTTTATGTGCAAAAAGGAACACCTTCCCGTACATAAACAAACCTTCCCTGCCTGCGCTGGCGTTAAGTTTTAAAACTTATCGCCATCGCAGGGGGAAATGCTAGGCTGCACCACATCCTTGGTAATATGGTGCAGCCTAGCGTTTCTGAAGTGGCGAAGAGAGGCGTTAAGCCAAGGCGGCTAACAGCTCTCTTCGCCACTTTTTTGGTAATATGCCCCTAAGTTTTTCGGGTGTCCGTTTTGTAGTGCTGATGTCACCCGGGTCTTAAAAGTAAATGTGTCATTATATTTTTAAAGTTCCAAAACTTGGCCAACATGGAAGGTACGGGGTATCACTGACTCTATATTCGTTCATAGTTGCATACATAAAATATGGTAGACATGACGTATTTCTACGATTATGAATGTTTATTGTACATTCAGTGGAGTGTTGTAGCTGTAGTAATACATGGCTGTGAAAGGTTTAAGTTGTATTTTTTGGCACATGTAGGGCAGCATATATATATACGTATGTGGTCATTCAGGTACACTGTACAACTTGATGCTGGAAATCAGTGATTGAGTCTCTGTTGCGTGCACATCCTGTTATTGTAGAGTAATTACATAATGTACGCGTGCCTGAAATGTTTTGTAACTATGTTGCTCATGTAAATAGCTGGTATAGTTTTGGGTTGATTTTGCGCTATATAAATATACTTTTTTTTTTTAAAAGAGAACTAGCCCACACTGACTGTCACAGGAAAGTTGGTTGCATATGCTATTTATAGCACAATATAATGTGGTAGGGCAGAGGAGCAGTATATTACAAACACAATAAATACACAGACACAGATAGATAGTTGAAGTGGGTACGGGCATGTGTGCTCAACTCCAATTTATTACGTTGTTGTTGGTAACAAGTAGAATAGTAATCATGATATCATATACAGATATTTAATCATAACGGTTTATGACTTCTGTTGTACAAAGGTAGGAACATTCTATGTGGAAAAATATACAGAACATTCTATCATAAAGGGTTCATCAGTTGTGGCGCACTGAAGGGTAAACAACCATCATCACAAATCTTTTCTCCCGCATCCCATCACCCCGCATACCTTGACAAACGCATCTACCATGACTCCGCAATGCCATTACAATGCATGGCATTACATTTTACATGCTTTTACCACGCATGCTTTTACAACAAAATTCGTTGTAAATGCATGAATGATAAAAGCATATGTTTTTTAAATGTAAGTATAAGGTATAGGGTTTGGGGTTGGGGTGTAGGGGTATATGTTATGGGCGTTCAGGGATAATTTTAGGGTTATGTGTATGTTTGGGTTTTGGGGTGCTGGGGTATTTTTAGGGTGGGTTTAGGTTTTCGGGTGCTGGGGTAATTTTAGGGGTCAGGGTAGTTTAGCGTTTTAGGGTGTAGAGGGTAATTTTAGGGTTCAGGGTGCGTTTTGGTTTTGGGGTACTGGTGTATTTTTAAGGGTCAGGGTGAGTTAGGATTTTGGGCTATAGGGGGTCTTTTTAGGGTTCCGGGTGCGTTTAAGGTTTTGGGGTGCAGGGGTATTTTTGGGGTTCAGGATGTGTTTGAGGTTTTGGGGTGCAGGGGTATTTTTGGGGTTCAGGGTGTGTTTAGGTTTAGGGGTGCTAGGGTAATTTTAGGGATCAAGGTGGGTTAGCGTTTTGGAGTTCAGGGATATTTTTAGGATTCAGGGTGCGTTTAGGTTTTTGGGGTGCTGGGGTAATTTTAGGGATCAGGGTGGGTTAGGGTTTTGGGGTGTAGGGGGTAATTTTAGGGTTCAGGGGATGTTTTGGTTTTTGGGTACTGGGGTATTTTTAGGGGTCAGGGTGGGTTAGGGTTTTGGGGTGTAGGGAGTATTGTTAGGGTCCAGGGTGCGTTTATGGTTTTGGGGTGCAAGGGTATTTTTGAGGTTCAGGGTGTGTTTAAAGTTTTGGGGTGCAAGGGTATTTCTTGGGTTTAGGGTGCATTTAGGGAAATTGCTGGGGCAATTTTAGGGATCAAGGTGGGTTAGGGTTTTGGGGTACAAGGGTATTTTTGGGGTTCAGGGTTCGTTTAAGGTTTTGGGGTGCAGGGGTATTTTTGGTGTTCAGTGTGCATTTAGATTTTGGGGTACAGGGGTAATTTTAGGGGTCAGGGTGGTTTATGGTTTTGAGGTGTAGGGTGAATTTTTAGGGTTCAGGGTACGTCTAAGGTTTTGGGGTTCAGGTGCATTAGGGTTTTGGGGTGGTGGGGTATTTTTGGGGTTCAGGGTGGGTTTAGTTTTTTTATTATATATATATATATATCCATAAAATATATTTTAAAAAAACAAAATTGGGTTGCAGTATTGGGGGAACTTGTGCCTGTTTGTATCGGAACACCCCCACTTGGGAATATACAGGCAGACGGAGCCCACTGGGGTATGGATTACAAGGCAGACTACAATAACCAAGATGCAACATCAGACACGCCCACGGGGGCAGGACATTTGAACTTGGTTTGTGGCGCACTTTCCATTTTCTGCTGTCCTTGAGTGCATGCCAGTGAACAAGAGCTTTTGTGCTCGAAACGCGTCTGGTGCTCATTGTGTTTTGAAGGACTGGTGGCAGGTTCCTGCAATTTCCAAATAAAAGGTGAAAGCTCCAAGTGTGTGGCTTCTTCGTGTTGGGGCAACTCTTCTGTTTTGGATATATATATATATATTCACTGAAAAAACCATAGGTTATAGACCATATATAGTTAGGAATTAGCATTTACAAAACCTTGAAAATTCACTGAAAAAACCATAGGTTATAGACCATATATAGTTAGGAATTAGCATTTAGAAAACCTTATTTTACTCACACAAAACCATTGAAATTCCATATATAGTTAGTTGCACTAACTATATATCGCGCACCCGCAATCCACTGCTGATGATGTCACATATTACATCATTCATGACATGGTCAGTGACATCACTGATGACATCACTGATGACATCTCAAATGACATCACTGATGACATCATCTAGTGTCTGTGTGTTTTTGTAAAGTTTAAATACGTTTTACATATTGAAGAATGAGTGGATGTATGGAAGACTGAGTGTGTGTGTGGCTGGCTGGGAGGTGTGTGACTGTGCATATCAATGTGTACTTGTATCAGTGATTGTATAAGAGAGTAAGTATGTGTTAGTATATGTGTGAAAAGTATGATGTTCTGTGTTTAATTATACATGAGGAAATCGAAGTGTGATTGATTCTTCACAGGACTGACTAGGTGTATGAGTGCATATGATAGTGTTGTAATAATGAGTGACTGTATTTATGAGTGATTGTATGGGTGAATGAGTGAATGTGTGTGTAGACGTAGGAATCAGTGAGTGCGTATGTAGTAACTGGTATTGGTGTGTCATGATGTCATCAGTGATGTCATTTGAGATGTCATCAGTGATGTCATTTGAGATGTCATCAGTGATGTCATCAGTGATGTCACTGAAGTATGGTGTTCTGTCTTTAACTGTATAGATGAGGAAATGGAAGTGTGATTGATTCTTTACAGGACTGACTTGGTGTGTGAGTAACTCCATGGATGAGTGGCAGTGTGTGAGTGTCTGCATAGGTGTATGAGTGCATATGATAGTGTTGTAATAATGAGTGACTGTATGTATGAGTGATTGTATGGGTGAATGAGTGAATGTGTGTGTAGACGTAGGAATCAGTGAGTGCGTATGTAGTAACTGGTATTGGTGTGTCATGATGTCATCAGTGATGTCATTTGAGATGTCATCAGTGATGTCATCAGTGATGTCATTTGAGATGTCATCAGTGATGTCATCAGTGATGTCACTGACCATGTCATGAATGATGTAATATGTGACATCATCAGCAGTGGATTGCGGGTGCGCGATATATAGTTAGTGCAACTAACTATATATGGAATTTCAATGGTTTTGTGTGAGTAAAATAAGGTTTTCTAAATGCTAATTCCTAACTATATATGGTCTATAACCTATGTTTTTTTCAGTGAATTTTCAAGGTTTTGTAAATGCTAATTCCTAACTATATATGGTCTATAACCTATGGTTTTTTTCAGTGAATTTCATTGGTTTTTTAACAGCTAATATCTGTAGCTGAAAAATGTATTCTTCTTTAAATCCCAAAATATATTTTATATGTTTATTAATAATTTTTTTTTTAAATATTTTTTTTCTTCGCTCCCGCTTCGCGAATCGGGAAGCTTCCCGTTAGCTGACCTTGATGCCGCGAAATAGACCGCGAGCCGGTAAACGTTCCTTTACCGCAACTGCCGCGGTAGAAAACAACATCGTGACGCCTCGCGTCCGCATGACGTTTCGCGTTGTCGCGTGATACGTCATATGACGTGCTACGTTAGCGAACTGGTACGCGAACCGAGGCCCGAAGCGCACGTTCCTGGAAGCAAACCGGGAGGCGGCGCAAAGCGCGTAACGTAAACACAGCAGGTCATGTGACTTGGTAATAACACTTTTCATTGGTTCATTTCACTTTTGGTTTCCTAATGATGTAAGACTAGGTCATATAATCTAAAATGAACACTTTTCATTGGTTGAGAACTATTGTTTTTCCCAAATGATGAAAATCCCTCCTTCTTTCCTCACTCTGACTTTCATCATTGTGAGAGAAAGACCCTTTGTTACCAGTGAGCAATGGCTTCTTTAGTAGCTTCAGCTGGTGCTTCCCCACCACCTCCACCACATCCAAGGAAGAGAGGACCACCTGCTGAAGTTATAATTCAGCAAGAAGAGGAAGAAGAGGAAGAGGAAGAAGAGCAAGAAGAGAGGCAGTTTTTGCCTGAGGAGCCCAGAACGTCTCACCGGAAAGAAAACTTCATTTGGCAATTTTTTCAATTTCCCAAAGGTCAGAAAAAAGTAAATGCAAGATACGTAACTTGCCTTATATGTCAAGATAGACTGTCCAGAGGGACCGAGAAAAAATACAGTTACGGAAACT
Organism: Lissotriton helveticus; assembly: GCF_964261635.1. Taxonomy (NCBI): domain Eukaryota; kingdom Metazoa; phylum Chordata; class Amphibia; order Caudata; family Salamandridae; genus Lissotriton; species Lissotriton helveticus. The sequence goes on from NC_136061.1 coordinate 1,621,052,942, forward strand.
ACACAATGCATCGCCATATGACTAGGTGGCATCCTAACAACTACAGTGCTGCACAGTATCGTAACGACCTAGATAATCTCCCTATTATGGCCAGAAGATCTGTTGTACCGGAAGTGACGGGACCAGAGGGCAGGGAGATGGTGCCAAATATACAAATGAGATTTGGTGAAGTAAAACAAGTCTGCGTACATTGCAGTGGATTCATTTGCTACAGAGAAAGTAGCATCACTCTGATCAACAGAGCTATTGACAATCATATGCAAGTTGGTACGAAACGCCCCAAACAATAAATTCTTTTTTTTTTTTTGTTGCTCCAGTTGAGCCCTTTACAATGAATCGTTTTCGTTCCCCCCCCCGAAAAAAACCCCAAAAAAATATAAAACCGTTCAGAAAAATTCAAAAAAAGTAAAAAATGTTCAGAAAAATAATTAAAAAAAATATAAAACAACAAAAACAATAAAAAAAAAAGTTCTTTTCAGAACTACCTCCCCGTTATTAAAAAATTGGTACAATATTTGGAACTGTGCCAACCTCTATTTCTCTTAGTTCGCTTCCAAGTTCGCTCGCCGGTACGCGAACCGGGAGCGAACCAAAATTTTTTATTTTTTAAAAAGAACAGTAAGTATAAGGGAAGGAAACAGACAGTTATGTTAAAAGAAAGACAGCTATAGGGGAGTAAACTAGAGATACTATTTCCCGTAATCCACTGCTGATGATGTCACATATTACATCATTCATGACATGGTCAGTGACATCATCAGCAGAGGATTGCGGGTAACAGTATCCCTAGTTTACTCCCTATAGCTGTCTTTCTTTTAACATAACTGTCTGTTTCCTTCCCTTATACTTACTGTTCTTTTAAAAAAAATAAAATTTAGATCAGTCAGAAACAGTGAAAGTAATGAAATATAAAAGACTACGTAGAATATGAGCACTGTATGCAACAACTTTGACACTTACAGAAGCCTCACCTTCTCCATGCCTCCTACACAGTTCTACATGTACATCATAAATGCAAACAGAACAGAATTAATTATACATGTTAAATGGTTTATTTTTGCTGTTCTCAGAATGTATCAAATTTCACTAAAACAGTGACTTGAAGGTATTCATCATATAACAGCGGGGAAAAAAAACACAATCAAAATGATTGTGTTTAAAAAACCCATACAACATAGCAAATCAGAATTCAGAACTCCTTAAAGTTAACTTACTTTCCATGACGGCGAAGGATGTCCTATGAACAGCTTACACTCTGTTGTGCTGTTATTACTTTCAACCCGCCACTTTCTGAAAGAAAACCTCCATCGTTTTCAAAAACATGTTACATACAATAAATGACTTCTCGCTCTCTACCACACGTTTCCACAAGGCCAAATCGTGTCTGAGCCATTTATAACTCTTAGAATTCTTGTAAGCCAATCCCGTCATGTTGTATTTCCGCAACTTTCACAATTAAAATTTTGAAGATCATTTTCACAATCCTGGACTAGTAATATCTTCCCCTTCTTGCTCAATCATGTTCTACATTTCCTATGACACTGATACTGCTTACTATGAAGCAGACTTACACTACCTTTATGACTAGTACAAATATTTAATTCTCTACATCACTTTTAATCACAAAGCAATGTAAAACAGTAGACAGCATTGCAGACTTACATTCCCTCTACTCCATGTTTTGATTGGCTGCTTCAATTAGCTTATAAAAAGAAACAGTTTTTCTGAACTCATTCAAAGTGCACGTATTTCTCCATGACGTCCAGTGTTATGGTAAGAAGTTATGTCTCTGTACTACACTTATCCTCAAGGCCAAATCGTGTAGGACCCATTAGAACTTCTTGAAATTCCTCAGAGCACATCCCGAGATTCTTTCCCTAAAATTTTGGTTTTAAAAACACCAGGTAAGAGTTTTTAAGGTCATACGGCAATTTGTTTTTGAAAATTAAAACAGAATCATTGCAGAATGACCAGCCATTTCTACACTTTAAATAAGCTGTGTAATGTCCTGATGTTATTGAAGGACCAACATGATATATAATTGCTACAGTTACAAAAGTCCTTCCTGATATTGACAACTGTGAAGCCACAAAATTTTTTATTAAAGTTGTCAATTTTGTTCCATCAGGCCTACATCGTTGGAACATTAAAATGACATACTGGCCATATGTTCGTATAAATAATGTGGACATCATTTCAGATTTACATTGGCTACACTCCATGTTGTGATCAGCTGCTTTTACTAGCTTATTAAAAGAGACTGATTTACTGTCTGGCAAAGTTAAATATATAAATCTTTCTGAGTCTACACTAGTAGTACTTGATACCCTACAGTTCTCGCAGTCATGCTGCCATTGATAAGAAAGCCCAAACAGGTGATCTACATCTACACCTTCATCATGCAATACATCAAGCATATACATTAAAAACTCCTGACAATCTTGCTGACTATTTTGAGAGAATTGTGTTTGGCCTGAACATCTGTCTAACAGATTTCGAATTTCAGACACACTTTCTATGTTTGTTCTATCAGTGCTACATTTCTCTAACACAGAATTTAACAAACTGCAAAATCTTTGATCAGAATTGACCACAATCTCTTCTTTTACATTTTCTAGAGAAAACAAAACATTAACCACTACATTAGCATAGCAGTTGACACCAGAACTGTTTTCAAATTGAAAACCAACAACATCTTCAACAGAATCCTTTTTGTTTCTGCTTATAATTTCAGGTTCATCGACTTTTCGTCTTTTTGCTACAACCTCCCCAGTATTGGTCACATTTCTTCGTTTCCGGCCTACCACACGTTTCTCAAACAAAGGATACTGAGGCAAATGTGGTGCATACTCTCTTCTTAACCTATTGTATTCCTTAACACAATCTAGATCCGCACAAATGTTCGTGACATCACACTCAATCAAGTACAATCCCGATAAAGTTCTAACTCGTGACAATCCCACATATGCCATACCCTCCTTGAACACAGAACTGCCAATATTCACCAATGCACAGTCTACACTTAAACCTTGCGATTTATGGATTGTCACCGCATATGCCAAGCAAACAGGAAACTGCTTACGACGAACATATAAGTCTTTTACAAGCAAAAATCTAGCAGAACAACGACCAATTAGCTGTACTTCCTCAATGCCATCAAATTTAATTTTTAAAAATTCAGTTCCATCTCTATTTCTGTATTTTACAAAATCAACAACATTACCCATTGATCCATTTACCAGACCTCTTTCAACATGTAAATTCCTTCTTAAAATTATACGGCAGTTCAAGCACACATTCAGAGTCTTTTCAAAACCTGCAGTTTTAGATATACTCTTCTCTAATGAATCCAATTTTGTTTTCAGATTCTCAGACAAAATAATTGTTGATCCCATATGCTCTTCTCTGTCAATAGCTTCCAGTTTCACAATCTCTTGCTTTTCTAAATGCAACATTTTGTTGTTGAATTTGGCACATTCTGCAAGAGTTGGCATCAAACATATTCCAGATTTTTTCTCAGTAATTTTCTGAAAAATATTCTCAGGCACAACATCTTGGTCTGGATATAAATTTGTCAGTAATCGTGCATGTAAAGCTTCTTTCCCATGCTCGGTCACTTTTCCAATTCTAACATCTTGTAGAATAGTCTTGTAAACTTCATCCTTTGCCTGACGCATATTTTCATGCAGTTCAACATAATTGAAATTTAACCATATATTGACGTTGCCAATGCTCCCTAAGCACTTCCTGGTATCTTCATGCGTGAGCATTTTGAACACAGGTTGCCCTTTCACTGGTGTCAGCTGCAGAAGATCTCCGAAAACAATGATGTGTTTGCCACCAAATAACACATCATACTCTATTTTGAGAACTTCTTGCATTCTCAAATGCACAAAGGCAAGCATGACATTGGAAACCATGCTTACTTCGTCAATGATAAGAAGTTTCATTTTCCTCAAGACTCTTGAAACTTCAAAACAAGCATCTCCAGATAGCTTGTGATATTCTAATTTGTTGTCATGCTCCACTGGCAGCATCAGTAAACGATGTAAAGTAATCCCTTTAATGTTATGTGCTGCCAGTCCAGTTGGAGCGGTGACAACACAAGACAGCGATGACTCTGTCCTTTCCTGCAAATAACATGAAATTGCTTTAATAAGGAAACTTTTTCCAGTTCCCGCTTCTCCACTCACATACAGTCGGACAGGCTTCAACGACGTACATGAGCACTCTTTCTTGTCATGACTTAATCCATGATCAATTTGCATGGTAACTTCGTCATATATTTTCCTCTGCTCAACGTTGAGTTGTCTTTCCAACTCTTCTAAGTTAACCGCATCCTCCTGAGCATGTGCCATGGCTCTTTCCACTTCATTCATAGCAGTGGCAGCTTCATTTTCGATAACAGGTCCTCCTAGTGGATCCTGACTCAATGAAGCAGAACTCTGACTGTCCTGAGAACTGTCTCTGGCAATCTCGGCTGCAATCGTTGCTTCCTGATCAATTTCCACATTCAACATTTCTACATATTTGGGAAAAGCAGGACATTCTATGGTCTCCTTGGCAGCATTGAAAGAGTCTTCGTAACAAAGGAAATCTCCAAGCAGTTCCTCTTCTGCACGCCAAGGCTTAAAAAGTTGCAAAAGTGCTAAATAGAAAAACTCCTTTTTTTCAGGAGATTCGCCACTCAATTTTCGATGGTTTATCAAGTGGCATTTTCTTTGCTTGACCAGACATCCCTCACTTCCTATTACAGCATACACTCCTTTCTCAGTATCTTCTTTGATGTTCCTCTTGAATATGTAATTTTGCAGAACCTCATACAGACAAACATTCTCGAGGTGACTGCTTCGATTTGGATAATATGTATCCAACATGTTGGTCTTCAAAATGTCGGTACTGTTTGGCTCCTTTTCCGCCAAATACTCAATTTCCCGCACAGGTTTGAGAACTCGATTACGCGTTGCAGCAAGACCACCACTCGCCCAAACGATACTCCTGGACTTGGCATAGAGACTTGCTGAAGACAACCGGTCAGAACATTCGTAAGCTCCGATTTCTCGATGCGACAACATCTTCAGACTGAAACTGTACAACTTCTTGCTGAGGCTCTTTTCATGGGAAATGTCCTCCCACATATCGTTCAATTCTGTCTTCTCTTTTTTGGTGATGTAAGATGTCACATACCGAGCCACAGCCATACAGTTATCAGCCACAAACTGTATATCCATGTTAGCATTCCACATGGACAAAATCACCGGGTTGTAGTCGTTGATGTACTTAGACTCTTCGTTCCTCTTCAAATTGTATGTGTTTTTAGGTGATTTCTTCATCACATTATGTCGCAGCGAAGACATCAAACTGTTCACTCTTCCTTTAGAAATCACCGGTCGTGGAAAGCCGAAACGACATTTGGTGTAGAACTTGTCTTTGTTCCGGAATTTACGACGACAGTACTTTCCACATCGATGGCTTTGGAAACGTAGAACTTTTTCTCTTAGGCTTTTTTTCTCCTTTGCGTTTGGAGCAGCACACGTAGAATACTGTTCTATGAAACTCATCACTGAGTCTTCTGCATCCGTTCCAAATTTAGGTGCATCCTTGATCCACAGCAACATATGTATATGAGGAGCACCTCTTGCTTGGTACTCCTTCCTCCAGAAGAAGTCCAACACCTTCCCAAGAGGTGGATTCTTCTTATTCATGATGAAAGACATCATACCTTCAAATCTATGATTGAAGTACCTACATACATTGACTGGATCCAAAGAGCACAGTTCTCCGGGTGTCTTGAATTCGATGTTTTCTACGTTAGCATTTGCCTCTCGTAGAAATTCAAGTAAGTCTTCCCAGCCATACTCAGCACAGCTCAGAGTGAGGAACCATGTGGGAGTTCCTAAGTTCCTCAGCATACATTTTAAATCACCATGACGATGGTACCAGTACTCATTAGTACCACGCTGACACGCCATGAGATTAATCAGGTGAGAATCCAAAATACTGTCTTGGACATTGACTTTATCCATAAAGTCACTTGCCGAGATGTTTTGCATGTGTATACCACTTTTCAAGATGTGGTTCACTGCATATGACAGTCCAGACAGATCGCTTTCAAACAGGAGATGAAACAAATAAGGAATGCATTGTCGAAACCTAGGATCTTTTGCATACAATCGCAAAGTCCGGTATTCAGAAGCAGGAATTTGATGAGGTCGCTCATCACATCTTCCTCCCTGACCTGTTGGAAAAAGCTGTGGGAAACACGAGCTTCCAAACTTTCCTCCCAAACACTAATGGGACTCCCTTTCGCTTGTTTCATTTGAAACAACTCAATAGCATTCCCCATGACTTCCTTGGAATGCAAAGGATGAACACTATAATGTTCATATATTTCTTCACTAGTACAGGGTTCTACTTTCTCAATTTGACCAGCACACAAATCGCTATCCTCTTCCTCACTTACTTCCTCTTCTGCAACATATACATTTTTATAGTATTTATTATTTTTTTTCAAATACAATGTTGCCCTTTTGACTTTCCTAACATCTACAAAATCTTGCCATATTTTCTTATTCTTTGTCGGAACCCCATTAACTAAGATAACAAGAGGTTCCTCTTCCACTTTTTCTACTCCAATTGTGTTAATGTTTTTCTTCAAATCTAGAGGCAAATAAACAACTCTTCCCTTTAATCCTCTCTGTAAATCTTACAATAGCCTGAAAGGGATGGATACTTTGAATCAAAATAGATTCATAAGTATTTAAATCCTTCAATTCAGAAGGAATCTCAACCAATTCCAGATTATTATGAACTGCTCTAGCAGGCATCTGGTTTTAATTTAATTTGTTACAACAATAAGTACACACACGTTGATCCAATCCCAAATCAAAACAATTTTCTACCATCAAGTATGTTGTAAAATCCTTCCATTCACTATTATTTTCCCTTTCACTTTTTCCATATAAATCCACTAACTTAGTCTGATTCTTATAATAAGTGCGTCGACAACACACACAAGTGAAATTTGGACTCTCACTTGATTTCACCTCAAACGTCGCAATTTCCCTCTGGAAATTATCTGTACTGGAAACCTGTACACTATCTTCCACATTACTCTCTTCTTCTTGGTCAATTTCAACATTCTCCTCTTTACTTCCAAAGTAACAAAACTCAATTTCTTCACATATATTCTTCACATCTATTTCAGAACCATGCAAAAGAGCAGCGCATAATTGTTTAAGCATAATTGCTGGACTCTTAGCATAATACAACATTCTAACTAATTTCCTCACTTTATTATGATGCACTGCTAGCATCCTGAAATGATGAAAAACACTCTGGCATACTCTCCTGGAAAGACAAGCCAGTGAATGACCATGCAAACCTATCACTTCTCTCACTCTGCAAGGATCTAATTCTTGCAACAACTTCATTTTCTGCTTCAAACTTTTCTTATTAAATGACCGTATAAAATCACAAAGCAAATTGATGGAATCCTGTCGTACACTGCAAATACTACTACACTTCCAGGTGTACACAGGACCCTTGGGACGTCTCCCTAAAACCTCATTACCTAACACCTCTTCTATCTCTGTTGTCACAAGTTTTTCTTTTTCAACTGGACAACCATCTTTCACTTCATAAGCTCGACCACTGGTGTCAACTGCATGCACCAAATCATTATCCTGGAAATAACTCTCCTCATTAAAAAATGCCTCAGAGCTTGAACTATGCATCCATTCTCCAGAAAAAACTTCACAAAAATTACTACGATTAACTATTCTCTTCCATCTACTATTTCTTTTGAAATCATAAATTGCCTTGTTTAGCTTCCTAATTCTATTGATTGTCAAAATAAATAACTTACGTTTAATTTCAAATGCCTGATCAATAACTTTCTCAACTATTTTTTTTCTCTTATAAAAAAACACTTTCTGTTGACCTTTCTTAATATTTTTTAACAAATTGCCGATTATCCTGTTGCGGAACATTCGTTTAAGAATGATCCATAAACTGTTGTTTCCTTCTTCTTTCATGCATAGAGTTATCTCTATTACTCTAGCAGTAACATTTTTCATTGGCCTTTCCTTACCGTTTGAATTGCTTCTCCTTTTCTGGACTGAAACATTTTCTGTAGTAATATTTTTTTTACTACAAATATTTCTTATGAATGTTTTTGTACTCTTACCCGGTGCTTTCTTGGTGACTTGACAAATCTTTTTGTTAGAGGACTGCTGCTTTTTTTCATTCACCTGCTGTCTTTGACGTTTTGCAGCCTTTCTCACTCTTTCTTTGGTTGGCATGCTGAAATCTTGAAATGATCTGCAGTTGAATCTGTGGTAAAATATAATAAAAAATGTTATTAAGCACTATTACCCAACAGTAAATTAATAACAGTCATCAAAAACTTAACACACTACTTAACATTTTTACATAGAAGATTTTTTTGTACATGGCAAATTTAGAATACAGAAATAGCAGAAAAGAAATGGAATTTATATTCATTTTACCTGTGCTGTTTTATATATGAATCTGATCTAATTTTATGACCATATTTTAATATTTTATTGAAGACACTACACATAACCTGTTTTTGAAGGTGTCTTTATTTTTAAATTAAACGGTTTAAATTTTTACTATTTATTTATTATAAATTTATAAAATAAATGTTTATAGTTCCATAGGCTCAAGCACGTCAGCTTCCCATCCTATGTCATACAATTCTGACAAATCTGCATCCTCATCACGTTCTTCTTCATCCTCAGGATTTAAATCATCCAAGGGATCAACATCCACTGATGTTTCAATTACGAGTTCAATGATGAGGTCGAAATCAACTGATTACTGATTGTCGCTCATGTTGATGTTGTCTTTATCTTTAAAGAAAGATAACAACAATGAGATGTTGCAGAGTAAGAGACAAATCTCAGAGATTATAATAGTAAAATTGTTTAACAAGAGTAACATTTTGCAGCTATTATTTAACCATGTCCAGCGATGCTGAGGAGCGGAGGTGAAGCCTATGTCCAATTTTTCACTGAACAGGACTCATCTCTTCTTTACCTTGGATAAACCTCACCGACTCTGTGTCCCCTGCACATAATTAAAGGTAAAGGGGCAGATTTATATTAACTAGCACATCCCCAGGGATGCACCAGTTAACGTGCACCGCTGCTCTGCCACCCACGGTGTGCCGCATTTACAATCAGATAGGACAAAGCTGATTCAAAACCCTGCGCCTGCTTGAAGCAGGCATAGATCTTGACGCAGGTAGGCTGAAAGCTAAAGCAACAACTAAGTGTCGTGTGCAGAAGTTGCAAAAAAGGAAAAATGGCGTTTAAACCAGTAATGAGCCCATGCTAACTTAACACAGTGTAAAGATATCCAGGATCTACATCAGTTTGGGGTTCACGAACCTGGCAGGTACAAGGCACTGAGGCTTTGCACCGTGCATGTCTCATCCCAAATCATATCTTGTTTGTGAATGAAACAATTTCCCAGACCAAATGCTTTGGATTGGCTACTTCTAAAAAATTAAACACCCCTACTATCCCGGAGTTAGAGGAATATGATGGTTGGAGTAATTTTACTCGGTTGTCCATTAGTGATTTACAGGCCCTACTCCGTAATTCTTCCTTTAACATTTCCAGTATAAATCCAAAAGGTTGGCTGCTTTGGCAACGTGCCTTATCCACGGTTTAATAACGCTGCCTTTTGCTTTATATAAGTTTTCAAATTGTATGTAATATATACCAATAGGTCGTTATGAACCTTTAGGTAGTGGTTTTCTTCATGAGGTCTGGTCGCTTCCATACACATACAGATGTTTCAAAGATGATCAAGAAGTTTATCTGAATGGAGAGGAATGCCCTGAGACGCCAGATCATTCACTAATGTGTAGGCACATACAGTTACACGGTTCATGCAACAAAGACCGACCAAATATGGCTTGCGTGTTGCAAGGCACACCAGTTCCTGCTATCATCCCCACGTTCAGTTGTTGGAAAATGGTAGTTATTTGATGCTCAATAATGAAGATTGTTCTGGGTTAATTAAAAGTATTCCTTTTATCGTAACAGTAAGTGAACGAGTTATTTGCTGCAGAAATGTTCTATTTCCTCCCACACATGAACATAGGGAGTTTTCAATCTGGCCACAAATACCAACCTTGGGAGCAGATTTCAACGGCATGGCAAGAATAAGGGCTCTTTTGTCTCAGAGAGAGGTGGCCTTGAGTTCGGCCCATGAAACTTTCGTGCTTCACATAGCGAACACCCGTACAGAGGTGCAGACCCTTTTAAATACTGATTCGCCTTTCCATTTCAGCAAGATGGTTCGGACTATCTTTAACGCGTCCTCCACAAAGGGCCTGGCGCATTTTTTTAAAGTTGTTACCAGTGGTCTCGTGACTTCATTTGAGAAAATCTTTGGAGTCATCCCTGCTTTCTTTCATTCTATTTTTTCCACTGTGCTTGGTGGATTCCCATTTTTACTTGCATTAGCAGCGGACGCTCTTGTGCTTTTTTACATTTTTAAATATGGATGTCTCTCCTGTGCAAGGTCCCGCCCTGCAGCTGCTGACTCTGTTCCGCAATCGCATGCTTGAATATTATGGCACAATGCCGTTGGCGATATTAAGCACGGCATATGGATTATCTATTCGATTCTCCTACTTCACCTGTGTCCAGCCTGTATTTCACTGCCTGACCTGTGATTTCGATTGGGCCATTGATTTGTGTCTCTGCGGACCGGTTTCTCCTGACGTCGACTTTAATCAGCTGATGAGTCCTATCATTACTCACGAGTTGGTTTGTCCTGGCGAAAGGATTATGGCTGTGGCATTGATGCATGGACTAATTGGTCCCTGGAATTTACTGGCGGCAACACAGTCTTTCTTGGAACAGAGCTTTCTTGAAAACCCACCGAGCTGTCCTCTGATGGTGATAGAGGATCCGGTGCTGGGAGAGCAGGTATGTTCTTTTCCGCTTTTAAATTGGATAGCTGAACTCTTTTCGGATGAAGACGGTGACTTCCTATTGGAGGCTGTTGCAGCTTATTTTGCATACACAGTTATGTCATAGAGCTTTTTCATGTTTGATATGCTGAGTACTAGCATTTCATTGACAATTCATTGACTTATTTGTCAAGTTTTTATTATTTAGCTTGCCTATTGGTTTAAGCCTCGATAAAGTAGTTGGCTGTTTTATTTTTCTTTAGCATTAAATTTTCCTAGTTTTTAATGTTTTACCTTGCGGACCGTCCACATATAAAGTTGCAATCTGCTCTCATGAGATGGCACTTCTATTATCTTATTCAGTTCGTTTCTGGATCATGGGGAGGTGTCATCTAGATCCTGGATATCTTTACACCGTGTTAAGTTAGCATGGGCTCATTACCGGTTTAAACGCCATTTTTCCTTTTTTGCAACTTCTGCACACGACACTTAGTTGTTGCTTTAGCTTTCAACCTAGTAGTTCATCGTGGTTTACATGAGAATAATATGTTATTGCTCTACTATCTGCTTTGCTTGTTAAACTATATCTGTACAGCGAGTGCTGAAGTTTCAAGAACAACACGATACAGAATTGTTATGAGGTCTGATCTCCACGACTTCATACTCATAACATAAGTGCAGCTTCTGCCAATTCTGGGCATGAGGCGGGTTTTATATTGCTTTGCCGAACACACATACACAACACTTGATGCGGTTCACATGAAGAGAGAGCTGGTGTATGATGATGTGATTCCTTCAAATCTAAGACACTAAAGTATGGGCACGCCCTAAACCAACACAAAGAGACCAGCCGCGGGCCATGGAGGGAGTTACAGTGCAGCAGGGAGGCGGGGAGGGGGAGGGGCAGGGTGTAGAGGGCTAAAAAACGGCACCTGGATAATTACAGCTAAGTAAACGAATTTCGTAGCGCGCACTGCATCGCAAAATGCGATGCAGTGCGCGCTACGAAATTCGTTTTATTATTTAAATTGTTTACTTAGCTGTAATTATCCAGGTGCCGTTTTTTAGCCCTCTCCACCCTGCCCCTCCCCCTCCCCGCCTCCCTGCCGCACCGTAACTCCCTCCACGGCCCGCGGCTGGTCTCTTTGTGTTGGTTTAGGGCGTGCCCATACTTTAGTGTCTTAGATTTGAAGGAATCACATCAGCATACACCAGCTCTCTCTTCATGTGAACCGCATCAAGTGTTGTGTATGTGTGTTCGGCAAAGCAATATAAAACCCGCCTCATGCCCAGAATTGGCAGAAGCTGCACTTATGTTATGAGTATGAAGTCGTGGAGATCAGACCTCATAACAATTCTGTATCGTGTTGTTCTTGAAACTTCAGCACTCGCTGTACAGATATAGTTTAACAAGCAAAGCAGATAGTAGAGCAATAACATATTATTCTCATGTAAACCACGATGAACTACTAGGTTGAAAGCTAAAGCAACAACTAAGTGTCGTGTGCAGAAGTTGCAAAAAAGGAAAAATGGCGTTTAAACCGGTAATGAGCCCATGCTAACTTAACACGGTGTAAAGATATCCAGGATCTAGATGACACCTCCCCATGATCCGGAAACGAACTGAATAAGATAATAGAAGTGCCATCTCATGAGAGCAGATTGCAACTTTATATGTGGACGGTCCGCAAGGTAAAACATTGAAAACTAGGAAAATTTAATGCTAAAGAAAAATAAAACAGCCAACTACTTTATCGAGGCTTAAGCCAATAGGCAAGCTAAATAATAAAAACTTGACAAATAAGTCAATGAATTGTCAATGAAATGCAAGTACTCAGCATATCAAACATGAAAAAGGTCTATGACATAACTGTGTATGCAAAATAAGCTGCAACAGCCTCCAATAGGAAGTCACCGTTTTCATCCGAAAAGAGTTCAGCTATCCAATTTAAAAGCGGAAAAGAACATACGTGCTCTCCCAGCACCGGATCCTCTATCACCATCAGAGGACAGCTAGGTGGGTTTTCAAGAAAGCTCTGTTCCAAGAAAGACTGTGTTGCCGCCAGTAAATTCCAGGGACCAATTAGTCCATGCATCAATGCCACAGCCATAATCCTTTCGCCAGGACAAACCAACTCGTGAGTAATGATAGGACTCATCAGCTGATTAAAGTCGACGTCAGGAGAAACCGGTCCGCAGAGACACAAATCAATGGCCCAATCGAAATCACAGGTCAGGCAGTGAAATACAGGCTGGACACAGGTGAAATAGGAGAATCGAAAAGATAATCCATATGCCATGCTTAATATCCCCTACGGCATTGTGCCATAATATTCAAGCATGCGATTGCGGAACAGCGTCAGCAGCTGCAGGGCGGGACCTTGCACAGGAGGGACATCCATATTTAAAAATGTAAAAAAGCACAAGAGCGTCCGCTGCTAATGCAAGTAAAAATGGGAATCCACCAAGCACAGTGGAAAAAATAGAATGAAAGAAAGCAGGGATGACTCCAAAGATTTTCTCAAATGAAGTCACGAGACCACTGGTAACAACTTTAAAAAAATGCGCCAGGCCCTTTGTGGAGGACGCGTTACAGATAGTCCGAACCATCTTGCTGAAATGGAAAGGCGAATCAGTATTTAAAAGGGTCTGCACCTCTGTACGGGTGTTCGCTATGTGAAGCACGAAAGTTTCACGGGCCGAACTCAAGGCCACCTCTCTCTGAGACAAAAGACCCCTTATTCTTGCCATGCCGTTGAAATCTGCTCCCAAGGTTGGTATTTGTGGCCAGATTGAAAACTCCCTATGTTCATGTGTGGGATGAAATAGAACATTTCTGCAGCAAATAACTCGTTCACTTACTGTTACGATAAAAGGAATACTTTTAATTAACCCAGAACAATCTTCATTATTGAGCATCAAATAACTACCATTTTCCAACAACTGAACGTGGGGATGATAGCAGGAACTGGTGTGCCTTGCAACACGCAAGCCATATTTGGTCGGTCTTTGTTGCATGAACCGTGTAACTGTATGTGCCTACACATTAGTGAATGATCTGGCGTCTCAGTGCATTCCTCTCCATTCAGATAAACTTCTTGATCATCTTTGAAACATCTGTATGTGTATGGAAGCGACCAGACCTCATGAAGAAAACCACTACCTAAAGGTTCATAACGACCTATTGGTATATATTTCATACAATTTGAAAACTTATATAAAGCAAAAGGCAGCATTATTAAACCGTGGATAAGGCACGTTGCCAAAGCAGCCAACCTTTTGGATTTATACTGGAAATGTTAAAGGAAGAATTACGGAGTAGGGCCTGTAAATCACTAATGGACAACCGAGTAAAATTACTCCAACCATCATATTCCTCTAACTCCGGGATAGTAGGGGTGTTCAATTTTTTAGAAGTAGCCAATCCAAAGCATTTGGTCTGGGAAATTGTTTCATTCACAAACAAGATATGATTTGGGATGAGACAGGCACGGTGCAAAGCCTCAGTGCCTTGTACCTGCCAGGTTCGTGAACCCCAAACTGATGTAGATCCTGGATATCTTTACACTGTGTTAAGTTAGCATGGGCTCATTACTGGTTTAAACGCCATTTTTCCTTTTTTGCAACTTCTGCACACGACACTTAGTTGTTGCTTTAGCTTTCAGCCTACCTGCGTCAAGATCTATGCCTGCTTCAAGCAGGCGCAGGGTTTTGATGCAGCTTTGTCCTATCTGATTGTAAATGCGGCACACTGTGGGTGGCAGAGCAGCGGTGCACGTTAACTGGTGCATCCCTGGGGATGTGCTAGTTAATATAAATCTGCCCCTTTACATTTAATTATGTGCAGGGGACACAGAGTCGGTGAGGTTTATCCAAGGTAAAGAAGAGATGAGTCCTGTTCAGTGAAAAATTGGACATAGGCTTCACCTCCGCTCCTCAGCATCGCTGGACATGGTTAAATAATAGCTGCAAAATGTTACTTTTGTTAAACAATTTTACTATTATAATCTCTGAGATTTGTCTCTTACTCTGCAACATCTCATTGTTGTTATCTTTCTTTAAAGATAAAGACAACATCAACATGAGCGACAATCAGTAATCAGTTGATTTCGACCTCATCATTGAACTCGTAATTGAAACATCAGTGGATGTTGATCCCTTGGATGATTTAAATCCTGAGGATGAAGAAGAACGTGATGAGGATGCAGATTTGTCAGAATTGTATGACATAGGATGGGAAGCTGACGTGCTTGAGCCTATGGAACTATAAACATTTATTTGATAAATTTATAATAAATAAATAGTAAAAATGTAAACCGTTTAATTTAAAAATAAAGACACCTTCAAAAACAGGTTATGTGTAGTGTCTTCAATAAAATATTAAAATATGGTCATAAAATTAGATCAGATTCATATATAAAACAGCACAGGTAAAATGAATATAAATTCCATTTCTTTTCTGCTATTTCTGTATTCTAAATTTGCCATGTACAAAAAAATCTTCTATGTAAAAATGTTAAGTAGTGTGTTAAGTTTTTGATGACTGTTATTAATTTACTGTTGGGTAATAGTGCTTAATAACATTTTTTATTATATTTTACCACATATTCAACTGCAGATCATTTCAAGATTTCAGCATGCCAACCAAAGAAAGAGTGAGAAAGGCTGCAAAACGTCAAAGACAGCAGGTGAATGAAAAAAAGCAGCAGTCCTCTAACAAAAAGATTTGTCAAGTCACCAAGAAAGCGCCGGGTAAGAGTACAAAAACATTCATAAGAAATATCTGTAGTAAAAAAAATATTACTACAGAAAATGTTTCAGTCCAGAAAAGGAGAAGCAATTCAAACGGTAAGGAAAGGCCAATGAAAAATGTTACTGCTAGAGTAAGAGATAACTCTATGCATGAAAGTAGAAGGAAACAACAGTTTAGGGACATTCGTAAACGAATGTTCCGCAACAGGATAATTGGCAATTTGTTAAAAAATATTAAGAAAGGTCAACAGAAAGTGGTTTTTTATAAGAGAAAAAAAATAGTTGAGAAAGTTATTGATCAGGCATTTGAAATTAAACGTAAGTTATTTATTTTGACAATCAATAGAATTAGGAAGCTAAACAAGGCAATTTATGATTTCAAAAGAAATAGTAGATGGAAGAGAATAGTTAATCGTAGTAATTTTTGTGAAGTTTTTTCTGGAGAATGGATGCATAGTTCAAGCTCTGAGGCATTTTTTAATGAGGAGAGTTATTTCCAGGATAATGATTTGGTGCATGCAGTTGACACCAGTGGTCGAGCTTATGAAGTGAAAGATGGTTGTCCAGTTGAAAAAGAAAAACTTGTGACAACAGAGATAGAAGAGGTGTTAGGTAATGAGGTTTTAGGGAGACGTCCTAAGGGTCCTGTGTACACCTGGAAGTGTAGTAGTATTTGCAGTGTACGACAGGATTCCATCAATTTGCTTTGTGATTTTATACAGTCATTTAATAAGAAAAGTTTGAAGCAGAAAATGAAGTTGTTGCAAGAATTAGATCCTTGCAGAGTGAGAGAAGTGATAGGTTTGCATGGTCATTCACTGGCTTGTCTTTCCAGAAGAGTATGCCAGAGTGTTTTTCATCATTTCAGGATGCTAGCAGTGCATCATAATAAAGTGAGGAAATTAGTTAGAATGTTGTATTATGCTAAGAGTCCAGCAATTATGCTTAAACAATTATGCGCTGCTCTTTTGCATGGTTCTGAAATAGATGTGAAGAATATATGTGAAGAAATTGAGTTTTGTTACTTTGGAAGTAAAGAGGAGAATGTTGAAATTGACCAAGAAGAAGAGAGTAATGTGGAAGATAGTGTACAGGTTTCCAGTACAGATAATTTCCAGAGGGAAATTGCGACGTTTGAGGTGAAATCAAGTGAGAGGCCAAATTTCACTTGTGTGTGTTGTCGACGCACTTATTATAAGAATCAGACTAAGTTAGTGGATTTATATGGAAAAAGTGAAAGGGAAAATAATAGTGAATGGAAGGATTTTACAACATACTTGATGGTAGAAAATTGTTTTGATTTGGGATTGGATCAACGTGTGTGTACTTATTGTTGTAACAAATTAAATCAAAACCAGATGCCTGCTAGAGCAGTTCATAATAATCTGGAATTGGTTGAGATTCCTTCTGAATTGAAGGATTTAAATACTTATGAATCTATTTTGATTCAAAGTATCCATCCCTTTCAGGCTATTGTAAGAATGGAGCCAAAGACAGGGAAATTGCCTCCATCAGATTTACAGAGAGGATTAAAGGGAAGAGTTGTTTATTTGCCTCTAGATTTGAAGAAAAACATTAACACAATTGGAGTAGAAAAAGTGGAAGAGGAACCTCTTGTTATCTTAGTTAATGGGGTTCCGACAAAGAATAAGAAAATATGGCAAGATTTTGTAGATGTTAGGAAAGTCAAAAGGGCAACATTGTATTTGAAAAAAAAAAAAAAAATACTATAAAAATGTATATGTTGCAGAAGAGGAAGTAAGTGAGGAAGAGGATAGCGATTTGTGTGCTGGTCAAATTGAGAAAGTAGAACCCTGTACTAGTGAAGAAATATATGAACATTATAGTGTTCATCCTTTGCATTCCAAGGAAGTCATGGGGAATGCTATTGAGTTGTTTCAAATGAAACAAGCGAAAGGGAGTCCCATTAGTGTTTGGGAGGAAAGTTTGGAAGCTCGGTGTTTCCCACAGCTTTTTCCAACAGGTCAGGGAGGAAGATATGATGAGCGACCTCATCAAATTCCTGCTTCTGAATACCGGACTTTGCGATTGTATGCAGGAGATCCTAGGTTTCGACAATGCATTCCTTATTTGTTTCATCTCCTGTTTGAAAGCGATCTGTCTGGACTGTCATATGCAGTGAACCACATCTTGAAAAGTGGTATACACATGCAAAACATCTCGGCAAGTGACTTTATGGATAAAGTCAATGTCCAAGACAGTATTTTGGATTCTCACCTGATTAATCTCATGGCGTGTCAGCGTGGTACTAATGAGTACTGGTACCGTCGTCATGGTGATTTAAAATGTATGCTGAGGAACTTAGGAACTCCCACATGGTTCCTCACTCTGAGCTGTGCTGAATATGGCTGGGAAGACTTACTTGAATTTCTACGAGAGGCAAATGCTAACGTAGAAAACATCGAATTCAAGACACCCGGAGAACTGTGCTCCTTGGATCCAGTCAATGTATGTAGGTACTTGGAGAGGTGTTGGATTTCTTCTGGAGGAAGGAGTACCAAGCAAGAGGTGCTCCTCATATACATATGTTGCTGTGGATCAAGGATGCACCTAAATTTGGAACGGATGCAGAAGACTCAGTGATGAGTTTCATAGAACAGTATTCTACGTGTGCTGTTCCAAACGCAAAGGAGAAAAAAAGCCTAAGAGAAAAAGTTCTACGTTTCCAAAGCCATCGATGTGGAAAGTACTGTCGTCGTAAATTCCGGAACAAAGACAAGTTCTACACCAAATGTCGTTTCGGCTTTCCACGACCCGTGATTTCTAAAGGAAGAGTGAACAGTTTGATGTCTTCGCTGCGACATAATGTGATGAAGAAATCACCTAAAAACACATACAATTTGAAGAGGAACGAAGAGTCTAAGTACATCAACGACTACAACCCGGTGATTTTGTCCATGTGGAATGCTAACATGGATATACAGTTTGTGGCTGATAACTGTATGGCTGTGGCTCGGTATGTGACATCTTACATCACCAAAAAAGAGAAGACAGAATTGAAGGATATGTGGGAGGACATTTCCCATGAAAAGAGCCTCAGCAAGAAGTTGTACAGTTTCAGTCTGAAGATGTTGTCGCATCGAGAAATCGGAGCTTACGAATGTTCTGACCGGTTGTCTTCAGCAAGTCTCTATGCCAAGTCCAGGAGTATCGTTTGGGCGAGTGTTGGTCTTGCTGCAACGCGTAATCGAGTTCTCAAACCTGTGCGGGAAATTGAGTATTTGGCGGAAAAGGAGCCAAACAGTACCGACATTTTGAAGACCAACATGTTGGATACATATTATCCAAATCGAAGCAGTCACCTCGAGAATGTTTGTCTGTATGAGGTTCTGCAAAATTACATATTCAAGAGGAACATCAAAGAAGATACTGAGAAAGGAGTGTATGCTGTAATAGGAAGCGAGGGATGTCTGGTCAAGCAAAGAAAATGCCACTTGATAAACCATCGAAAATTGAGTGGCGAATCTCCTGAAAAAAAGGAGTTTTTCTATTTAGCACTTTTTTAACTTTTTAAGCCTTGGCGTGCAGAAGAGGAACTGCTTGGAGATTTCCTTCGTTACGAAGACTCTTTCAATGCTGCCAAGGAGACCATAGAATGTCCTGCTTTTCCCAAATATGTAGAAATGTTGAATGTGGAAATTGAGCAGGAAGCAACGATTGCAGCCGAGATTGCCAGAGACAGTTCTCAGGACAGTCAGAGTTCTGCTTCATTGAGTCAGGATCCACTAGGAGGACCTGTTATCGAAAATGAAGCTGCCACTGCTATGAATGAAGTGGAAAGAGCCATGGCACATGCTCAGGAGGATGCGGTTAACTTAGAAGAGTTGGAAAGACAACTCAACGTTGAGCAGAGGAAAATATATGACGAAGTTACCATGCAAATTGATCATGGATTAAGTCATGACAAGAAAGAGTGCTCATGTACGTCGTTGAAGCCTGTCCGACTGTACGTGAGTGGAGAAGCGGGAACTGGAAAAAGTTTCCTTATTAGAGCAATTTCATGTTATTTGCAGGAAAGGACAGAGTCATCGCTGTCTTGTGTTGTCACCGCTCCAACTGGACTGGCAGCACATAACATTAAAGGGATTACTTTACATCGTTTACTGATGCTGCCAGTGGAGCATGACAACAAATTAGAATATCACAAGCTATCTGGAGATGCTTGTTTTGAAGTTTCAAGAGTCTTGAGGAAAATGAAACTTCTTATCATTGACGAAGTAAGCATGGTTTCCAATGTCATGCTTGCCTTTGTGCATTTGAGAATGCAAGAAGTTCTCAAAACAGAGTATGATGTGTTATTTGGTGGCAAACACATCATTGTTTTCGGAGATCTTCTGCAGCTGACACCAGTGAAAGGGCAACCTGTGTTCAAAATGCTCACGCATGAAGATACCAGGAAGGGCTTAGGGAGCATTGGCAACGTCAATATATGGTTAAATTTCAATTATGTTGAACTGCATGAAAATATGCGTCAGGCAAAGGATGAAGTTTACAAGACTATTCTACAAGATGTTAGAATTGGAAAAGTGACCGAGCATGGGAAAGAAGCTTTACATGCACGATTACTGACAAATTTATATCCAGACCAAGATGTTGTGCCTGAGAATATTTTTCAGAAAATTACTGAGAAAAAATCTGGAATATGTTTGATGCCAACTCTTGCAGAATGTGCCAAATTCAACAACAAAATGTTGCATTTAGAAAAGCAAGAGATTGTGAAACTGGAAGCTATTGACAGAGTAGAGCATATGGGATCAACAATTATTTTGTCTGAGAATCTGAAAACAAAATTGGATTCATTAGAGAAGAGTATATCTAAAACTGCAGGTTTTGAAAAGACTCTGAATGTGTGCTTGAACTGCCGCATCATTTTAAGAAGGAATTTACATGTTGAAAGAGGTCTGGTAAATGGATCAATGGGTATTGTTGTTGATTTTGTGAAATACAGAAATAGAGATGGAATTGAATTTTTAAAAATTAAATTTGATGGCATTGAGGAAGTACAGCTAATTGGTCGTTGTTCTGCTAGATTTTTGCTTGTAAAAGACTTATATGTTCGTCGTAAGCAGTTTCCTGTTTGCTTGGCATATGCGGTGACAATCCATAAATCGCAAGGTTTAAGTGTAGACTGTGCATTGGTGAATATTGGCAGTTCTGTGTTCAAGGAGGGTATGGCATATGTGGCATTGTCACGAGTTAGAACTTTATCGGGATTGTACTTGATTGAGTGTGATGTCACAAACATTTGTGCGGATCTAGATTGTGTTAAGGAATACAATAGGTTAAGAAGAGAGTATGCGCCACATTTGCCTCAGTATCCTTTGTTTGAGAAATGTGTGGTAGGCCGGAAACGAAGAAATGTGACCAATACTGGGGAGGTTGTAGCAAAAAGACGAAAAGTCGATGAACCTGAAATTATAAGCAGAAACAAAAAGGATTCTGTTGAAGATGTTGTTGGTTTTCAATTTGAAAACAGTTCTGGTGTCAACTGCTATGCTAATGTAGTGGTTAATGTTTTGTTTTCTCTAGAAAATGTAAAAGAAGAGATTGTGGTCAATTCTGATCAAAGATTTTTCAGTTTGTTAAATTCTGTGTTAGAGAAATGTAGCACTGATAGAACAAACATAGAAAGTGTGTCTGAAATTCGAAATCTGTTAGACAGATGTTCAGGCCAAACACAATTCTCTCAAAATAGTCAGCAAGATTGTCAGGCGTTTTTAATGTATATGCTTGATGTATTGCATGATGAAGGTGTAGATGTAGATCACCTGTTTGGGCTTTCTTATCAATGGCAGCATGACTGCGAGAACTGTAGGGTATCAAGTACTACTAGTGTAGACTCAGAAAGATTTATATATTTAACTTTGCCAGACAGTAAATCAGTCTCTTTTAATAAGCTAGTAAAAGCAGCTGATCACAACATGGAGTGTAGCCAATGTAAATCTGAAATGATGTCCACATTATTTATACGAACATATGGCCAGTATGTCATTTTAATGTTCCAACGATGTAGGCCTGATGGAACAAAATTGACAACTTTAATTAAAAATGTTGTGGCTTCACAGTTGTCAATATCAGGAAGGACTTTTGTAACTGTAGCAATTATATATCATGTTGGTCCTTCAATAACATCAGGACATTACACAGCTTATTTAAAGTGTAGAAATGGCTGGTCATTCTGCAATGATTCTGTTTTCATTTTCAAAAAAAAATTGCCGTATGACCTTAAAAACTCTTACCTGGTGTTTTTAAAACCAAAATTTTAGGGAAAGAATCTCGGGATGTGCTCTGAGGAATTTCAAGAAGTTCTAATGGGTCCTACACGATTTGGCCTTGAGGATAAGTGTAGTACAGAGACATAACTTCTTACCATAACACTGGACGTCATGGAGAAATACGTGCACTTTGAATGAGTTCAGAAAAACTGTTTCTTTTTATAAGCTAATTGAAGCAGCCAATCAAAACATGGAGTAGAGGGAATGTAAGTCTGCAATGCTGTCTACTGTTTTACATTGCTTTGTGATTAAAAGTGATGTAGAGAATTAAATAATTGTACTAGTCATAAAGGTAGTGTAAGTCTGCTTCATAGTAGGCAGTATCAGTGTGATAGGAAATGTAGAACATGATTGAGCAAGAAGGGGAAGATATTACTAGTCCAGGATTGTGAAAATGATCTTCAACATTTTAATTGTGAAAGTTGCGGAAATACAACATGACGGGATTGGCTTACAAGAATTCTAAGAGTTATAAATGGCTCAGACACGATTTGGCCTTGTGGAAACGTGTGGTAGAGAGCGAGAAGTCATTTATTGTATGTAACATGTTTTTGAAAACGATGGAGGTTTTCTTTCAGAAAGTGGCGGGTTGAAAGTAATAACAGCACAACAGAGTGTAAGCTGTTCAAAGGACATCCTTCGCCGTCATGGAAAGTAAGTTAACTTTAAGGAGTTCTGAATTCTGATTTGTTATGTTGTATGGGTTTTTTAAACACAATCATTTTGATTGTGTTTTTTTTTCCCCGCTGTTATATGATGAATACCTTCAAGTCACTGTTTTAGTGAAATTTGATACATTCTGAGAACAGCAAAAATAAACCATTTAACATGTATAATTAATTCTGTTCTGTTTGCATTTATGATGTACATGTAGAACTGTGTAGGAGGCATGGAGAAGGTGAGGCTTCTGTAAGTGTCAAAGTTGTTGCATGCAGTGCTCATATTCTACGTAGTCTTTTATATTTCATTACTTTCACTGTTTCTGACTGATCTAAAACATTTTTTTTAAAAAGAACAGTAAGTATAAGGGAAGGAAACAGACAGTTATGTTAAAAGAAAGACAGCTATAGGGAGTAAACTAGGGATACTGTTACCCGCAATCCTCTGCTGATGATGTCACTGACCATGTCATGAATGATGTAATATGTGACATCATCAGCAGTGGATTACGGGTAATAGTATCTCTAGTTTACTCCCCTATAGCTGTCTTTCTTTTAACATAACTGTCTGTTTCCTTCCCTTATACTTACTGTTCTTTTTTTTTTAAAAATGTTTTTGGTTCGCTCCCGGTTCGTGTACCGGCGAGCGAACTGGGAAGCGAACTAAGAGAAATAGAGGTTGGCACAGTTCCAAATATTGTACCAATTTTTTTAATAACGGGGAGGTAGTTCTGAAAAGAACTTTTTTTTTTATTGTTTTTGTTGTTTTATATTTTTTTTATTATTTTTCTGAACATTTTTTTACTTTTTTTGAATTTTTCTGAACGGTTTTATATATTTTTTGGGTTTTTTTCGGGGGGGGAACGAAAACGATTCATTGTAAAGGGCTCAACAGGAGCAACAAAAAAAAAAAGAATTTATTGTTTGGGGCGTTTCGTACAAACTTGCATATGATTGTCAATAGCTCTGTTGATCAGAGTAATGCTACTTTCTCTGTAGCAAATGAATATACTGCAATGTACGCAGACTTGTTTTACTTCACCAAATCTCATTTGTATATTTGGCACCATCTCCCTGCCCTCTGGTCCCGTCACTTCCGGTACAACAGATCTTCTGGCCATAATAGGGAGATTATCTAGGTCGTTACGAAACTGTGCAGCACTGTAGTTGTTAGGATGCCACCTAGTCATATGGCGATGCATTGTGTAGTTTCCGTAACTGTATTTTTTCTCGGTCCCTCTGGACAGTCTATCTTGACATATAAGGCAAGTTACGTATCTTGCATTTACTTTTTTCTGACCTTTGGGAAATTAAAAAAATTGCCAAATTAAGTTTTCTTTCCGGTGAGACGTCCTGGGCTCCTCAGGCAAAAACTGCCTCTCTTCTTGCTCTTCTTCCTCTTCCTCTTCTTCCTCTTCTTGCTGAATTATAACTTCAGCAGGTGGTCCTCTCTTCCTTGGATGTGGTGGAGGTGGTGGGGAAGCACCAGCTGAAGCTGCTAAAGAAGCCATTGCTCACTGGTAACAAAGGGTCTTTCTCTCACAATGATGAAAGTCAGAGTGAGGAAAGAAGGAGGGATTTTCATCATTTGGGAAAAACAATAGTTCTCAACCAATGAAAAGTGTTCATTTTAGATTATATGACCTAGTCTTACATCATTAGGAAACCAAAAGTGAAATGAACCAATGAAAAGTGTTATTACCAAGTCACATGACCTGCTGTGCTTACGTTACGCGCTTTGCGCCGCCTCCCGGTTTGCTTCCAGGAACGTGCGCTTCGGGCCTCGGTTCGCGTACCAGTTCGCTAACGTAGCACGTCATATGACGTATCACGCGACAACGCGAAACGTCATGCGGACGCGAGGCGTCACGATGTTGTTTTCTACCGCGGCAGTTGCGGTAAAGGAACGTTTACCGGCTCGCGGTCTATTTCGCGGCATCAAGGTCAGCTAACGGGAAGCTTCCCGATTCGCGAAGCGGGAGCGAAGAAAAAAAAATATTAAAAAAAAAATTATTAATAAACATATAAAATATATTTTTGGATTTAAAGAAGAATACATTTTACAGCTACAGATATTAGCTGTTAAAAAACCAATGAAATTCACTGAAAAAACCATAGGTTATAGACCATATATAGTTAGGAATTAGCATTTACAAAACCTTGAAAATTCACTGAAAAAACCATAGGTTATAGACCATATATAGTTAGGAATTAGCATTTAGAAAACCTTATTTTACTCACACAAAACCATTGAAATTCCATATATAGTTAGTTGCACTAACTATATATCGCGCACCCGCAATCCACTGCTGATGATGTCACATATTACATCATTCATGACATGGTCAGTGACATCACTGATGACATCACTGATGACATCTCAAATGACATCACTGATGACATCACTGATGACATCTCAAATGACATCACTGATGACATCATGACACACCAATACCAGTTACTACATACGCACTCACTGATTCCTACGTCTACACACACATTCACTCATTCACCCATACAATCACTCATACATACAGTCACTCATTATTACAACACTATCATATGCACTCATACACCTATGCAGACACTCACACACTGCCACTCATCCATGGAGTTCCTCACACACCAAGTCAGTCCTGTAAAGAATCAATCACACTTCCATTTCCTCATCTATACAGTTAAAGACAGAACACCATACTTCAGTGACATCACTGATGACATCACTGATGACATCTCAAATGACATCACTGATGACATCTCAAATGACATCACTGATGACATCATGACACACCAATACCAGTTACTACATACGCACTCACTGATTCCTACGTCTACACACACATTCACTCATTCACCCATACAATCACTCATAAATACAGTCACTCATTATTACAACACTATCATATGCACTCATACACCTAGTCAGTCCTGTGAAGAATCAATCACACTTCGATTTCCTCATCTATAGTTAAACACAGAACACCATACTTTTCACACATATACTAACACATACTTACTCTCTTATACAATCACTGATACAAGTACACATTGATATGCACAGAGTCACACACCTCCCAGCCAGCCACACACACACTCAGTCTTCCATACATCCACTCATTCTTCAATATGTAAAACGTATTTAAACTTTACAAAAACACACAGACACTAGATGATGTCATCAGTGATGTCATTTGAGATGTCATCAGTGATGTCATCAGTGATGTCACTGACCATGTCATGAATGATGTAATATGTGACATCATCAGCAGTGGATTGCGGGTGCGCGATATATAGTTAGTGCAACTAACTATATATGGAATTTCAATGGTTTTGTGTGAGTAAAATAAGGTTTTCTAAATGCTAATTCCTAACTATATATGGTCTATAACCTATGGTTTTTTCAGTGAATTTTCAAGGTTTTGTAAATGCTAATTCCTAACTATATATGGTCTATAACCTATGGTTTTTTCAGTGAATATATATATATATATATATATATATATATATATATATATATATATATATATATATTTATATGAAGGTAAAGCACTTTTACACAGTTTATGACTTCACCACGCATGCATTTGCATTGTAAAGGCACGCATGGCAAAGTCATATGAGGAGTGAAAGTTTGCGGGGTAATGGTATCATGAAGCAATTGCATTTTCGGTTTCAGAAATGTGGAGTAATGGTATGCGGGAAGAAAGTATGAAAGTATGCGGGATAACATCGTATATTCGCACTGAAGTAGGTGCGGTTTGTGTGGAGCCTGCGGTGATGCGTGGTTCAGGCAGACCGCACTGGTAACAATGTGTTTTGACTATTGAATTTTGCATTAACAAGGGCACGTGGCGAATATTTACGGTGCACTGAGTTAGTGGTATGTGTGGTGTTTATTGTGTGCTCACCCTGCGATGATGCGTGGTCTAAGCGGGCTGCACTTAAACCATTCACTGTTGCATACTGGCCTATATGAACTTTGAGGAGGGAAAAAAACTAGCATCGATGGTTATCAATTGCTCTGTAAACTATGTCTACTGATTGACCCCATAACAAATTAAACGATTGCATTTCACGTAGTGCATTCTAACTTTCTAAAAATGGGGACATATGTCTGGTGGTGATGTTGAAGGTGATGTCCCAGAAGTACTTGATATTGCCGGTGGTGGAGGAACATTTTGCTGCAATTTTCTACATTCTTTGTTATCATAGTTCACAGAATGCAACGATTGAAGGTGCTTACGCATACTAGTAGTGCAACAGCACTATTTTTTTCTCTGCTTTAAATTAATCAAGGCTGAATTTAATGCTGTCTGTAGTGTAGATGAAAAGGTAAATTCAAGTTGTGAACCCTACTGTGCATAGTGTACATGGAAGCTAGTAGTCAGTACAGTTATAGAACAATGCTTTTTTCACCTATTTTAACAAAATCTGAATACATACAGTATAATTCTCTCTTCATTAAATAAATCAAGGTTGAATTTCCTACTGTCTATAGTGTACATGCAAAGGTGAATTCAAGTTGTAAATCCTGCTGTCCGCAGTGTACATCTTAGGGAGGAGTGCATCATCTGCAGTTATGATTGAAGTGGAAGATACAACATTTATGCAGCGTGTATTTTATTATTGAACTAAATCTATAAGTGATATAAAATAAGTTTTTCAAGGAAGCATAATAAAGGGATATTGTGTAGGGTTTTATAGGTGTAATACTTAGTTTGGTTTACACTGAGTTAGTGGATTCCAAAACAAGAAGGTTCTGTGGAGCCTGCGATGATGCGTGGTCCGGGCAGGCCGTACTGATATTAATGTTTTTTGTGTTGTGAATGGTGCCTTAGTAGGGGGACGTGATAATCATTTTTGATGCACTGAGTTACTAGTACCTTTGGTGTTTAGCGTGTACATATTCTGCGATGATGCGTGGTCTGGGGGGCACAGTAATTGAAGTAATGTCTTTTGCCGATTGGATTCTGCATGAATTCCACTTAAAAGTGATAGTATGCCTCATTGCTGACATAAAAGTGTTCAGTCTTCTTTCCGATGATTTATGGTGCACTGAGTTAGTAGTATCTTTGGTGCTGAGCTTGTACGTACCCTGCGACAATGCGTAATGCAGGGGGGCTGTACTGGGAGCAATGTTTTTTGTCTAGTGAATACTGCTTTAATAAGGCTACGGGAAAATGTCGTGTGGTGCAGTGAGTTAGTGGCACCGAAAGAACTCAGCGTGTGTGTGCCCTGTGATGATTCGTGGTTCGGGGGGGTCGCAGTGGTATAATGTCTCTTGTCTACTGGAATGCGTCATGTAAAATAGTCATTCTATCTGAAAAAATCTAAACACATACAATACAATTGTCTCTGCATTAAATTAATCAAGGTTGAATTCCTTATTATCCGTAGTATATATGCAAAGGTAACTTCAAGTTGTGAACCCTGCTGTCCACAGAGTACATCGAAGGCTGTAGTTGACACAGACATCGAGGAATGCTTTTTGTTGTTACATACTTTAACAATATCTGACGACACATTAGTATTTCTCTGCCTTAAATAAATCCAGACTGAATTGTATGTTGTCTGTATTGCTTATGCGCCAGTAGTATCAAGCCACAAACTCTTTTGATCGCACTGTACATTTGAAAATAGAACTCACTACAGTCATTGAGGAAGGTTTTTTGTGGCATCCTTTAACAAAATAATCTTTGCCTTACATAAATCAAGTATATCTTGAATGCTGTCTGTAGTGTAGATGGAAAGCTGAATTCAAGTTGTGAACCCTGTTGTACGCAGTGTAGATTTAAGGCAGTAGTCAACAGAAAGATTGATGAATGCTATTTTGTCACAGTTAACAGAATCTGAGGACACAGTACAATTGTCTCTGCCTTAAATAAAGCAAGGCTGGATTCAATGCTGTCCGTAGTGTTGATGCAGAGCTGAATTCAAGTTGTGAACCCTGTTGTATGCAGTGTAGATTGAAGGCAGTAGTCGACAGAAAGATTGATGAATGCTATTTTGTGACAGTTAACAGAATCTGAGGACACAGTACAATTGTCTCTGCCTTAAATAAAGCAAGGCTGGATTCAATGCTATCCATTGTGTTGATGCAATGTTGAATTCAAAATGTGAACCCTGTTGTACGCAGTGTAGATTTAAGGCAGTAGTCAACACAAAGATCGATGAATGGTATTTTGTCACAGTGAACACAATCTGAGGACACAGTACAATTGTCTCTGCCTTAAATCAAGCAAGGCTGGATTCAATGCTGTCCGTAGTGTTGATGCAAAGCTGAATTCAAGTTGTGAACCCTGATGTATGCAGTGTAGATTGAAGGCTGTAGTCAGCACAGTTATAGATGAATGCTTTTTGCCACATCCTTTTACAAAGTCGGAAGACATAGAATCCAATTGTCTCTACCTTAAATAAAGCAAGGCTGGATTCAACGCTGTCTGAAGTACAGATGCAAATCTGAATTCAAGTTGTGAACCCTGCTGTCCGCAATGGAGATCGAAGGCAGATGTCGATACAGACATAATTCTGCAGTGCTGTGGCGTTGAGTTCGGAATGGGCCTGTATCGAGGAGGCACGTGCTCATGGTGGCAGCCACATGGCAGGGTGAGGACCTTCGCTGGGGCAGAGACTCTTCTCTTTGCCGAATTGAACCATGCCCAAGGCGTAGCCTAATTATTTATACTTGTACGTTGACGTTGTTTACGTTGGACTAGCCCACTACACTTCTGTTTCAAAGGGGGGGTGAACACAGCTACAAGAGCAAAATATTCCCCAGTGTCTGAGATAATATGGTTGTGTCCACTATTCAGTACACTACACGTATCAATGGTATATGTACACATTGAAAAGTTTTTGATTTGTATAGTGAATTGTGTACAGTATTTCACCTGTAGTGTTAGCGTTGTGTACATTATTGTTGATGTTCAAGTTCTTTCCCTTATACATACTTTGTTGCCACATCTCTGTACATTAAGGTAGTGTACTGTTGATGGGATATATTGTTTTGGAAAGGTTTGTTGTCCTGTTTTGCGCTGCCTCTGAGGTAGTGGGGGGAGGGGTCCATGGGGGTGGTTGTGGTGGTTGTGGCGCTGAGTATTGTGATTTTGTTGGGTGTGGGAAGTGTATAATTAGAAACGCTATCACATATTGCTCTTGAAAGATGGGTGTGAGTTGAATGTAATTCACGTAGTACATGTTCAACGTTCTTACAGTAGTTAAATGTTGATGTTAATTTGTAACTGGAAAGTGGAACTATTGCCTGATTTTTTAGGTAGCATTGCAGATTTAGTTTCTTGTTGAAAATATGGGGAAGTGGTCAACATAATAAGTAGAAATTGTCATTTAAAGAAACCTTTGACATTCACTGAAAAACCATAGGTTTCAAGCAGGTTATAGTTAGGAATTATCATTTGAAAACCCTTTGAAATTCACGGAAAAAAACATAGGTTTCAGACATGTTATAGTTAGGAATTAGCATTTAAAAAATCTTAGAAATTCACTGAAAAAACCATAGGTTTTAGGGGTGTTATAATTTGCTAGACATTTCACCCGTACAAAACCATTGAAAATCCCCCGTTAGAGTTAGTTGTACTAACTATAACTCGCACGCCCGCATTCCACTGCTGATGATGTCACATATTACATCTTTCATGACATGGTCAGTGACATCACTGATGACATCTCAAAGGATATCACTGATGACATCACTAATGACATCGTCCATGTGACAATCTAATACACCTCATCATACAGTAGCAAAATCTTTTGACACTCATTATAAAATATGGAGTACCATGTTTGAATTATTAACAAACAGGGATATTGGTAGGCTAAAGAAGAAATTACAGTTGCAAAAAACTGTCTTGTATATGTATCGTCATGATATACATAACATGGAAAAGAGAACCCCTCAGCCCACCCAGTGGCGGAGCATCATCATCTGGGATTTTGTAGGAAAACTGGTATCTCTTACATGTATCTCACTAGTTGTTTTCGTGAGATATCCTAGTATGGATCCACCAGTGATGTAAAACAGCCACAATGAAGATGCAGTGGTGCTGAGAAACAAAATGCAATGTTGAAAAGTGTAAGAACGCAAAACTTGAAACTAAAATTAACTATTATGATGCCAAAGAACCAATTTATTGAAAGGTCATTATAATGTCAAGGTTAAAAATAGTTTTAGATAGTATGAATAAATGGTAACTATCTTGTGATGATTAGGGAGGTCAACATGTTTCAGCCAAACGAGGACGATAGATCGTCATGTGGCTTTCTTCAGGACCAAATATGTAACACTACTGCAAAGTTCAGTACAAAAACAGTCATCATAAATAAACAATCAGAGATACATCCTACCATATGTGAGGTTCCAGATTCTGGAAATGATGTCTCTGTAATGCGATTCTTTTCCTGAAAGATAACACATATATACACATATGCAGACGCAGACAAATTATTGTTAGCCACTGTAATAACAAGTAAATAGCCACATAGCAACATGCTGCGGCTACTCTATTCCATCAGCATTAGTCATTGGTATCCATTTGGTATATCAACTAGACTCACCCAGGAAAGTCTTGGGATCAGACCTCACCTCTCCTGGCACTCGCTCAGGCAATGAGACCCCGCTCTAAAGATATGCATAGAAAAGAGGGGAAGAATAGCAAGATAACATGTATTATCATGCCGTTTTTATATTAGCAGTCAATCAACCTTGGTAATTGGTGGAAACACGAGTAGGCAGTCCTTAACAAGCCCTCTAATTCTCGATGATAATATTATTTTAAAAAAAAATGTTTTTTGTGTATCTTATTATGTTATAAGCAACCTAAATCACATTATAGGACATCAAAGTGATGCCTCAATATAAGCAGGCTGTTGTTTAAATACCAGTATATGTGGACAAACCAGTATATATAAACTAAACTATGTAAGTTGGACAATAGTCATAAAGCTCATAAGAATGCTCTTTATAGAACCCCGAGTCAAGCGAGGGTTTGCAGGAAGAAATGGTAATTCACGAGTCCTGTTTTCAAGAAAGTTCATGTGACAAAGAGCAATGCGGTGAAAAAATTAACAATGCGGTGAAAAAAACACCAGAGGAACGCTTCTTCATGACGCCATCAGAGAATCTTGCGGTCCTACCTGTCCGTCCGTACCTCGGGCTTTGTCCTAAGCCGAGGGCGAGGTACCCGACGGAACAGGAAGGACGCTAATATTATCCTGCTTGTCAACATTCTAATTACGATGTGCGGACCAGAATGGCAGCTACTAGCAGGCCGGACTGGTATGCAGCTTACGTTCTGATTGGGTAGTTCCAGAGCGCAATGTTATAAAACTGTGTAGGACAAGATAGGGAGCTGCATTGTACTACCCAACCGGAAACAGACTCTATATCCGGTATGCGCACCCTCGAGAAAGAGCTAGTACGTCAGTGCGACATTCTAGCAGAGACCGGAAAGTATTCCAAGTTCGTGCTCTATCCCCATTGCTTGTTGGTCCCTTTAATTCTGGCCTAAAGGAAAACAGTGTGCACGATTATCCGAACCCTGTTCAAAGAAAAGCGGAATGCCTCTTTGTACACGTAATGCAGACCTGAATGTAAATCATGTTTCTGACTGAAAACGGTGTCTGGTCAGAACACCGTACAATGGAGGCATGTCCTTCGGTCTTAATACATATGTGTAGATCGTATCTAAGTGAGCTTTCCAGAGTAACCTACTCAACAGTTAATGCTCCAAACGAGGATAACAATGAAAAAGGTGCAGCGGTTGGAGTAGCTGCTCGTTATCATCTAGATATGTCATTAATCATAGACTGCCCAAGTATCGCAGAATGTTCGCGGGGGGCCGTAAAAGTAATCATTGAGAGCCCTAATGTCGCAAGATCATTTTAAAGTAAAGCTTGCTTATAGATGTAAATCTGCTCTACTGACATATAGGCATATTTCTGTTGGCATCAAAATCTCCATATGACAGTTCCGTAAGTGATAGCTTCTCTTATCTACAAAATGTACCTTATTGACATTCCCAACTTCAGGTTATTGCAGAAGTGAAGCTTGCTTGTAGATGTAAATCTGCTCTACTGACATATAGGCATATTTCTGTTAGCATCAAAATCTACATATGACAGTTCCGTAAGTGATAGCTAAAAATGTACCTTCTTGACAATCCCAAATTCAGTTATTGCAGAAGTAAATCAGATTGTAACCCAAGGTATGTCATCATTTAGGCCTTCTATGTCATTTTTCAACTTGAACACCCATTGTTGTTATCTGATAAATAAGTACTGTGCGATGTCGCTGACATGGTGGGGAATGAAGGGTTGTTCTAGTACAACCCATTTCATCTCTTCAGCTTTATGTTTTTTAATCAGGCAGTGGCTTGTAAGACGCGTGGCTTGTTTATTGCATCGTAAGGTGCTTTTGTGTTCATTGATTCTAAGCTTCACTTTCCTGGTTGTCATCCCCACATATCTTAGAGAGCATGGGCATGTGACCATGTAAATGACTTTCTCGCTATTGCAATTTGTGTGTTTCTTAAGTATCCATGGTCTATTAGTGCCTATATGCACCGTCAGTGTCTTTTGTGTTTGGGGACAAGCAGTACAGGAGCCACAAGGGTAGTGACCCTGGACAGACGGAAGGCCCCAGAGTGTGGTTGCCGATTCCTGTTGAAGGAATCTGGGTCTAGTATGTATCAGGCCATCTCGTAGGCTCTGTGCTCTTTTAAAAGAGAAAAGTGGGAGAGGTATGGTAATTCCTGCTGTGTTCAGAATGCGCCAGTTCTTCCGAACCGACTTCTGTACTTGAGTGGACAAAGTACTGAAAGTCGTGACGAAGGTGAGTCTTTCCAAAGGTGGTTTTGTGACTGGGGTGTCTAAGAGGGCTTCTCGATGGTTATTCAAGGCTCTCTTCCGAGTTTTTCATACCAGATGGGTTGGATAGCCGCGTTGTTTCAGTTTTGTAGAAAGATCTTTTGATTGAATTTCAAAATCTGCTCTTTCCGAACAGTTACGTCGAACCCTCAAAAATTGGCCAAACGGCAGGTTTTCTAAAAGAGACCGAGGATGATGACTATTAAAAGAAAGCAAGGAATTCCTAGACATGGGTTTCCTATAAAGCTTGCTCTCTATTTTACCGTCTTTTGGGAAGATGAGTAAGTCCAAAAATGCAAGTTCAGACTTGCTGTATTCAACAGTGAATTTTAAGAACTGGTTCTTCGTGTTTAGCCAGGTTTGAAACTCAAAGATAGAGGTGGCATCTCCACGCCAAATGACCAGGATATCGTCAATGTACTTTTTCCACAGCAACACCTGATGGAAAAATGGGTTGCTGTGGTCGAGTACGTATCCCGTCACGAAGAGATAGACATATAAATTAGCCAAACTTGGGGCAAAGACACTGCCCATGGATGTCCCCGAGATCTGAGGAAAGAAAGACTCTTCGAACTTGAAAAAGTTTTCAGTCAAGGCTAATCTAGCACATTCAATTATGAAGTTGATAGGTGTTATGCTGTCATGGTCACATGTTTCAAGTAGGCCCTTGATTGCCTGTAAGGTTTCTTCCTGCGGAATGCAGGTATATAGAGATTCAACGTCGAAGCTGACTAGGAAGTCAGTCTCGACGTTGAAATCTAACTCAGGAAGCAGCCTGAGGATATCTTTTGTGTCCTGAAGGTATGTGGGCATGTCTTTGACCAAGGGTCTTAGAAAAAGTCCACAAAGGTGGACAGTGGTTCCAGTATAGAACCAATCCCTGATATAATTGGTCGCCCCGGGGGAGGTCTAGTTGCCTTGTGAATTTTGGGCAGGATATAAAAATATGGGGTTACTGGATGTGGTGTGACCAGAAATTGTGCCTCCTTAGCAGTGATCCATCCCTCTGCACTAGCTTCTTCCACCAGATGGCCAATCCCCGTGGCCAAACGGTTCGTAGGGTCAGTAGTCAGGGGCTGGTATGATTTAATGTCATTAATCTGTCTCAGACACTCAGTGCGATAGGCTGTGGTGTCCATAATCACTATGGCCCCACCCTTATCGGCTGGTTTTATCGTGATGGTCATATCCCTGGATAGACCATCAGCCGCCGCTTTTTCAATATTAAAGAGATTCTGGAATGCTGCTGATTTAGAAGCATCGATAGACATAATGTCATGGGCTACCGCTTTCTCAAACGCCCCTACCATGGGGGGTACCTGTTGAAGAAGCGGTGTAAAGGTTGATGGTCTCTTGAGACCTGTGTTTTCATCTCTCAGACCTCTTTCATTGTCTTTTGCACTGTTCAAGAAAAAGAAATGGAGTCGTATTTTTCGAAAGAACTTCTCGAGTTCACAGCGTAGGAGAAATGGGTCTCCATGGTTTGTGGGAACAAGTCCCAAACCTTTATTCAGAACTGCGTGCTCAGTCTCAGTCAGTGTACGGGTACTCAAATTCACTACGAGACCCTCCCCTCTGAGCTCATCCCTGCTTTTTGTTGCTGTTTCATCTGCTGTCCCCTCCTGCTGCGTGTATTCGGGAAAGTCTGTTAGTCTTCCCATTGTACCTGGGGCGGACCTCTCCGTCTGCCTCTTCTCCGGCCTCGGCCCTGCCCTAAAACAGTCTGATTATCAAAGAACTGGGGTTGGGGCGGAAACTGTGGCATCGTGTGTGGATAATGAGGTTGTGGATAGCCCCAATGAGCAGGTGGCTACCAGGGGCCTTGTTGGTAGAAATTACCCTGGGTGCTTCTTCTACGATTAGATCTACGATATTGGCCTCTGCCTAACCCCTGTGGTGTATGGTTGGATCCAGAATCTTAATTGTTTGAATCCTCGTCAGATGAAGAGTAATTCGACCCATACCTTCTACCTTTTTTGTTGAATTCAGGAGTGTAATTGGTACTAGTGTATAGATAGATTTTTTCTAAAGAGAACCGTGCCAAATCCTTTTTAAATTTCTCAATCTTTGTGAGTAGGATGGACTCTTTGTACTCTTAGTTAGATTTATTTGGCTCGTCCATGTTCTTAGTAAACAGTTTACTGGACAATAAGGTCTTAATTTGGCCCTCTAGAACTTGTATTTCAATGAGGATGGCGTCCGCCACCCTCTTGGCTGTAGTAATAATTAGGATTAACCAATCGCGGGTACATCGCCATGCGATTAGGGACCAGTCTTTCATAAAGATCTTATCAGTTAGAAAGAGTCTAGGGGCATTAGTTACTATTAGCCCCGTTGGTGTGCATTTTCCATGCAGGTATTCGGCCATGACTTGTCCGTGTATGCATGTCCGTGAATGTGACTTCCTAAGATTAAGGATGGTGTTCAAGTTCTCTTTTCCATGTTATGTATATCATGAAGATACATATACAAGACAGTTTTTTTGCCACTGTAATTTCTTCTTCAGCCTCTTTTGACCACTAATTTCCCTGTTTGTTATTAATATAGTTAGATTGGGGGATAGGATATTAGAGGGTCG
Source organism: Lissotriton helveticus (assembly GCF_964261635.1). NCBI lineage: Eukaryota > Metazoa > Chordata > Amphibia > Caudata > Salamandridae > Lissotriton > Lissotriton helveticus. The sequence goes on from NC_136061.1 coordinate 1,621,089,062, forward strand.
GTAATCTCATTTCCCTTCGGACCCTTTACCTAAGTTTATGTTTACATGTACCATGTTTGAAACCATTGACACACCAATACAAGTTTGTAAAAACCCACTAAGTGATTCCTACATCTACACACAAATCTAAACACTTACCTATAAATTCACTCATGCATGCTAACAAAGATCAATAGAATATTATCAAATATACTTATACACCTACATCAACATTACACACCAGCACACATCCTACACACTTATGTAGTCATCCTACACACTTATGCAAACAATTGATCATACTTACATTTACTAAGCTACACACGTATAAAAAACTACTTTATTTATTCATATATACAGTAACTTATACTTAGTGTGTTATAAAATCACTATTACAGGTATATAGTTTTCAATACAGTCACTCATACAATCACTGAGTCTTATGTATACTTATTTATAAACAAGTGTCACATACACTGCCTTTTATTTTTCAACTTTGTTGGATATGTATCATTGAGACATATATTTACTCATCACCACACCCATAAACAGATTCACTCACCCAAACGAGTGTTTCCATGTGCAGTATTAAACTCATATAACTACTAAATAAACTATTTTCACATTTTTGGACAGTCACACACCTCCCACCCAACCATAAATACATTCACTATCCCATACTGATACTCACTTAACTAATTAATAGTAATATAGACTTTGAGGTAGAAATTAACTTATGTAGTAGTTTACACAACAAGAGATACAGAGAAACAGATATTTACACAGTTTAATCAGTATCCCATATATTTAGTGAGACACTTTAATATAGTCACTTAGATAGTCAATCACAGTGCTACTAAATGCTCCATCGAGACACTTATACATCCACTCATTCTTCAATGCAGATTGCTATATATATAATACATATTTAAATATCAAACCAAACCACATTCACTGGATGATGTCATTAGTGGTGTCATCAGTGATGTCATTTGAGATGTCATCAGTGATGTCATCAGTGATGTCACTGACCATATCATGAATGATGTAATATGTGACATCATCAGCAGTGGATTGCGGGCGCGCGAGTTATAGTTAGTACAACTAACTATGGTTTTGTACGAGTGAAATGTCTAGCTAACTATAACACCCCTAAAACCTATGTTTTTTTCAGTGAATATATATACACATACAGAGAGATAGACAGATAGATAGATAGAAATATTTCTATATATTATATATTCAAAAGTACTGGGACGTTATAGTTAGAAAAAAGAAAGTTTAATAAACCTTACAAACGTACTGAAAAAAGCAGAGGTTACAGGGATTTTATAGTTAGGCTCAGATTTCACTTGTACAAAACCAGTGAAATGATGCTGGTATAGTTACTTGAGCTGTTGGGAAATCCATGTAAGCCGCACCTCCATGGACTCCCACGGTTGACTAGTTTTCAGAAATGTCTTGGTTTGGTAGGTTTCCCTAGATGACCGCTGAGTCCGGGGTCAAAAATGCAGGTGCCCCCGCTTGCAAAACCAGGTCATTTTGTGATAGATAATTTTGATGTCTCCAAAATATGTATTGGGCCCTTCCCTGTCACAGGCACTTTGCCCACCCACACAGGTGAGGTAGCAGTTGTGTTGGGAGATCTGGAGGAATGCTGAGTGGTAGGAAATTTGTGGTGGCCTAGTGATCCCATAACTGTCTCACACAGAAATATGTGGAATATGTGACATTTTAGTTACATTTTATGTGTGCAGGGTATTTGTGTTAAGAAAAAGAATACATTGGTGGACCCATGCAGGCTACACCTTACTGGACTCCTCCATGTGTCTAATTTTTAGAAATGTCTGGGTTTGGTAGGATTCCCTAGATGACCGCTGAGTCCGGGACCAAAAACGCAGGTGCCCCCTTTACAAAACCAAGGGTCAAATGTACCAAAGTTTTTTGCATGCATAAATAGGTTTTAGACCCGTTTGCGACCGTAAAAAACATGTGGCCCATGTACAAATCCTATTTTGTGATTCGCAAATCAATTTGAAACTCGTAAAATAGAATTAGCGACTTGCTCGTAGGAAGGGGCATTTCAAAGGCCTCCCTTCCTAATAGCGACTTCTGAAGGTCTATATGACTGTTTTGCGACCGCAATCGCGGTTGCAAAACAGTCGCAGTTTACCACCCTTCACAGAAGGGTGGTAAACCACTTGCAAATGGGATGGGATCCCCAGAGGACCCCTTCCCTAATGTGAGTAGCTCTAAAAATATGTTTTAAGTGCAGGCAGTGGTCCCAGGGACCACTGCCTGCCCTTAAAAAATTGAAACTGAAAAGTTTCATTTTTATTTTAAATTGCTTCTCGTTTTCCGAATCACTGACAAAATATCGAAGGTCAGAATATCGTCCTACAGAAATATTGCATCTACATTATGGTAAGTACAAAAATATCAAAAATAAAATATCGATGTCAAAAATATTGTTAAAAATATCGTTTTTTTAGTAAAAAAAAATTGTAAAATAAAGTACATAATACATATAATTAAAATCAACATACTTAAAAATATTTTTAATTGTTTAAAAAGTACAAATAATATATATATATATATATATATATATATATATATATATATATATATATATATATATAATTAAAAATGTATATTAAACATATCCATATAATATATAATGTATATATATATATATACACCTACTTTTTAATATGTTTTAATAATTATTTTAATTACCTATTAATTGTTTAAAAAAGTCTTATACATTATAAATACATCTATACACATAAAAGATTAATACAAATACTAAATAAATAAATAAATGTAAAACATTACAAAATATTAGATAGCGGAAGGAATAGAATTACTATTCCAACTCCAAACAGTGCACCAGTAGTGAAAATGTTGGATAGCACAGGGGTTAAAATTACTATTCCCATTTCAGGGAGTGCAACAGTAGGGAAAGTGTTGGATAGCATAGGGATAAACATTACTATTCCCACTCCAGTGAGTGCAACAGTAGGGAAAGTGTTGGATAGCATAGGGGTAACAATTACTGTTCCCACTCCAGTGAGCGCAACAGTAGGGAAAGTGTTGGATAGAGTAGGGGTAAAAATGACTATTCCCACTCCAGTGAGTGCAACAGTAGGGAAAGTGTTGGATAGCACCGGGGTAACAATTACTATTCCCACTCTAGTAAGTGCAACAGTGAGGAATGTGTTGGATAAGTAGGGGTAAAAATTACTATTCGAACTCCAATTAGTGTAATGGTGTGGAAAATGTAGGGATAGCGTAGGGGTTAAATTAACATGCTTATCAATTAAATAATGTTTGTAAAATAAATAACATAATAATTAATTAAAAAAAAATAATTAATAAATATCAATACAATTTAATTAATATTTACTTAAATAACATTAAATTACTTCCCACACTATTCCCCCATTAACACATAACACACTACACATAAAAAAACACAATTAATGTAATTATCAAATAACCAATTAACCAAAATTATTTAGCAAGAAAAATAATTAACTATAAAGGAATAGTCAATAATAATACATAAAAACATATTCATTAATTCATTTAATTTAATTACTTCCCACACTATTCCCCTATAAACACACAACCCACAAGACATAAAACATCACATAATTAATATAATTAACAATTAATGACTTAACACAAATTAATTACCAATTAATAATGAATCAATAATACATCAATTAAAATACATAAGCATAAGAATATATTAAATATAAATAATATAATTATAAATTAACCAATTAATAAAAATGAATTACCAATTAATAATGAATTACCAATTAATTAATAATCAATAACAATACTTAAAAATCATATTAAATGATTAATTATAATTAAATTACTTCCCACCCTATTCCCCTATAAATCCTCAACCCGCTCTAATACGAAAACGCAAAATGTATGTTAAAAAAATTACTAATTTCTAAACATTTATTAAATATATTTAACTATTTATGAAAATACATTTAAAAAAATGTTAAACATACATTTGAAATATATACTAAAATACATAACATGAAAAAAAATTATATTATTGACTACTATATTTTTGCTAACAGTATTACTTACTTCGATATTACTTACTTTGATATTACAAAAAAATATATTACTTACCTTATTGTCGATATTCTGGTCAACGATATACTTGACTTCGATATTTTTTCCCTTTGATAATAAAATCTCAATATTAAGGTAGGTCGATATTTAAAATTTTGACTGTGCAACACGTTTTCCTTTTAGGAAAATGGGCTGCATTTAAAAAAACTGCTTTATTTAAAAGCAGTACCAGACATGGTGGTCTGCTGACCCCAGCAGGCCACCATCCCCGGGATTGCCATCCATTCCCAATGGGGTCACAAACTGCAACAGCCTCATTATTATGCATGAGGCTTGCAATGTGTGACCCCATTGGGAATCGCTTACAGTGGCTCAGACACTGTTGTGCATCCCAAATTGCGAGTCGCAAATGCAACACAATTTTTCGACTTCCAAATTGGTGGGTCATACATCTGGCCCAAGTGTATTGTGATAGATAGTTTTGATCTCTTCACAATTTGTTTTGGGCCCTTTGCAGTTGCAGGCACTTTGTCCACACACACAAGTGAGGCACCTATGAAAGTAAAAATGTTCTTTTCTAGGCAAAGGAGGAACTTTGCATGGGATTCTGGATAGAAAATCTGCTGAAACTTCTCAGACACTCACCCCCAGTCACTGATCTGGGTTGAATCCATCATCATTTTTTAGCTCACTTTGCCTCCTCAGTTCATACCCAGCTGCATGCAAATCAGTCTTGACACTGTGCCTCATGGAAACAGTCCAGCACAAACTGCCAAGCCAGTTCTTCCCTGAACCGGAAACAAGCATCCTGGGACCGGTTTCTGGGTAACACCCTTCATCAGCCAGGCTTACTTGAATCCAGTGGCAAAGTGAGAAAGGGACTCATGTCTGGGCATACCCTGCCAACATAGGGCGAATAAAGCAAACACAAGAAGATGATTGACGAAGCACTGAAACTTTTCCGACACTCACCCTCAGTCACAGATCTGGGTTAAATTCATCATCATTCTTTAGCTCACTTTGCCACCTCAGTTCATACCCAGCTATATGCAAATCAGTATTGACCCTGTGCCTCATGGGAACAGTCCAGCCCGAGCTGCCAAGCCAGGTCTTCCCTGAACTGGAAACAAGCATCCTGGGACCGGTTTCTGGGTAATACCCTTCATCAGCCAGGCTAGCCTGAATGCAATGGCAAAGTGAGCAAGGGACCCACGTTATGTTATACCCTGCCAAATTAGGGCGAACAAAGCAAGCACAAGGAGATAATGGACGGAGCACTGAAACTTTACAGACACTCACCCCCAGTTACAGATCTGGGTTGAATCCATCATCATTCTTTAGCTCACTTCGCCACCTCAGATCAGACCCAGCTATAGGCAAATCAGTCTTGACCCTGTGCCTCATGGAAACAGTCCAGACCGAACTGCCAAGCCAGGTCCTCCCGGATCCGGAAACAAGCATCCTGGGACTGGTTTCTGGGTAAAACCCTTCATCAGCCAGGCTATCTTGAATGCAGTGGGAAAGTGAGCAAGAGACCCACATCTGGGCATATCCTGTCAACTTAGGGCGAACACAGCAAACACAACGAGATGATGGATGGACCGCTGAAACTTTTGAGACACTCATCCCCAGTCACAGATCTGAGTTAAATCCATGATCATTCTTTAGCTCACATCGCCACCTCAGTTCAGACCCAGCTATATCAATCAATCAATCAATCACAGAAATTTGTATAGCGCGCTACTCACCCGTAAGGGTCTCAAGGCGCTGAGGGGGGGGTCGCTACTGTTTGAACAGCCAGGTCTTGAGTTGTTTCCTGAAGGAGAGGTGATCCCGAGTCAGCCGTAGGTGAGTGGGGAGGGAGTTCCATGTCTTGGCTGCCAGGTAGGAAAAGGATCTTCCTCCGACGGTGGATTTCCGAATTCTTGGGACGGAGGCGAGGGCGAGGCTGGCGGATCGGAGCTGGCGGGAGGGTGTGTAGAAACTGAGGCGGCTGCTGAGGTACTTCGGGCCCATGTCATGGAGAGCCTTGTGTGCGTGGGTGAGGAGTCTGAACGTGATCCTCTTGTTGACGGGGAGCCAGTGCAGGTCTTTCAGGTGGGGAGAGATGTGGATGCAGCGCGGGATGTCCAGGATGAGTCGTGCCGAGGCGTTTTGAATGCGCTGGAGTCTTTTCTGGAGTTTGGCTGTGGTTCCAGCGTAGAGGGTGTTCCTGTAGTCCAGGCGGCTGGTGACGAGGGCCTGGGTGACCGTCTTCCTGGTCTCGGTGGGGATCCATCGGAAGATATTTCGGAGCATGCGCAGGGTGTTGAAGCAGGATGATGAGACTGTGTTCACTTGCTTGGTCATCGTGAGGGAGGAGTCCAGGATGACGCCTAGGTTGCGTGCATGGTCCGTTGGTTTGGGTGCGCGGCCAGGGCAGGGGGCCACCAGGAGTCGCCCCAGGCGGAAGGGGATGGTCCTAGGATGAGGACTTCCGTCTTGTCTGAGTTCAGTTTCAGACGGCTGATCTTCATCCATGCCGCGACGTCTTTCATTCCTTCCTGGAGGTTGGCTTTGGCGGTGGTGGGGTCGTTGGTGAGGGAGAGGATCAGTTGGGTGTCGTCGGCGTAGGAGATGATGTTGAGGTTGTGTTGGCGGGCGATGGCTGCGAGGGGGCCCATGTAGACGTTGAAGAGGGTGGGGCTGAGTGAGGATCCTTGCGGGACGCCGCAGATGACTTCGGTGGCCGCGGATCGGAACGGGGGAGGCGGACTCTCTGGGTTCTTCCGGCGAGGAACGAGATGATCCACTCCAGGGCCGCTACTTGGATTCCGGTGTTGCTGAGGCGCTGTATCAGGGTGCGGTGGCATACAGTGTCGAAGGCTGCTGAGAGCAGCCGTTTCCCCATTGTCGAGCAGTGACCTGATGTTGTCGGTGGCTGCGATGAGGGCGGTCTCGGTGCTGTGGTTTGCTCGGAAGCCGGACTGTGAGGGGTCGGGGGACCCGTTGGTCTCGAGGAAGGCGGAGAGTTGTCTGTTGACGGTCTTCTCGATGACTTTGGCTGGAAAGGGGAGGAGTGAGATGGGGCGGAAGTTCTTCAGGTCCGTGGGGTCCGCGGTGGGTTTCTTGAGGAGGGCGCTCAGCTCGGCATGTTTCCAGCTCTCCGGGAAGGTGGCGGATGCAAAGGAGCTGTTGATGATGTTCCGGAGTTGGGGTGCAATGGTGGAGTCGGCTTTGTTGAAGATGTGGTGTGGGCAGGGGTCAGTGGGGGAGCCGGAGTGGATGGTGTTCATCATGCGGGTGGTGTCTTTGGTGCTGACAGGGGTCCAGGTGCAGAGGGTGGTGGTTGGGGGCACTGGTTCGGCGGTTTGGTGCGTGGTTTTTGCGCCAAAGCTGTTGTGAATGTCTGCGATCTTGCGGTGGAAGAACGAGGCGAGCGAGTCGCAGAGGTCTTGCGAGGGAGTGATGTCGGTGTTGCAGGCGCTGGGATTTGAGAGCTCTTTGACGATGTTGAAGAGCTTCTTGCTGTTGTGGGTGTTGTTGTCCAGTCTTTCTTTGAATGCTGTCTTCTTGGTGCTTCGGATCAGCTGGTGGTGTTTGCGGGTGGCGTTCTTGAGGGCGGTCATGTTTTCTGTTGTCTGGTCGTGGCGCCAGGCTTTCTCGAGGGTGCGGCAGGTTTTCTTGGAGTTTTTGAGGTCGATGGTAAACCACGAGGCTTTCCTGCTGCCGGGTCTGCTGGGGGGTTTCTTCAGTGGTGCGAGTTGGTCGGCGCAGTCGGTGAGCCACTGGGTGAGGTTGCAGGCTGCTTCGTTGGTGTCCGTCGTGTTGGTGGGTGGGTTCTGGCTGAGGGCGGTGGTGAGCTGGTCGGCGGTGATCTTGCTCCAGCTTCTGCGGGGAACCTGTTGTGGGTGGTGGTGGGTCGTGGTTCTCTTGAAGTTGAAGTGTACACAGCTGTGGTCTGTCCAGTGTAGTCCGGTGGAGTGGCTGAAGGAGATGTGCTTGCTGGAGGAGAACACGGGGTCAAGCGTGTGGCCGGCGTAGTGGGTGGCGGTGTTAACCAGTTGCTTGAGTCCGAGGTTGGCGAGGTTGTCCAACAGGGCGGCGGTGTTGAAGTCCTTGTTGTTCTCCAGGTGGAAGTTGAGGTCCCCTAGGAGGATGTAGTCTGTGGAGGCGAGGGCGTGTGGACTGATGAAGTCTGCGATGGCTTTGCTGAATTGTGTGCGTGGTCCAGGGGGTCTGTAGATGAGGGTGCCTCTGAGGGTGGTCTTGGGGTCGGTGTGAATCTGGATGTGAAGGTGCTCGGCGGCGGTGAGGGTGTCGTCGGAGTTGGTCGTGATGCGGATGGTGTTCCTGTGGACGATGGCGATGCCTCCTCCGGTTTGGTTGATGCGGTCCCTCCGGGTGATCTTGTAGCCGTCCGGGATGGCTATGGCGATGTCCGGGGCTGAGGAGGCGTTTATCCAGGTTTCCGTGAAGAAGGCGACGTCTGGTGAGGTTGTGTCGAGGAGGTTCCAGAGTTCCACGGCGTGCCTGTGGACGGAGCGGGTGTTGAGCAGGATGCACTTGAGGTGGTTGTTGCTGGTGCTTGGCTTGGTGGGTGCGGTGCAGGTCCGGAGGCAGGTGAATCATCAGGCTTGGCAGGAGAAGGGTCCGTGGGTGCGTTTTGGGGTGGCTCGGTAGCAGGCGGGGTTCCGGCCGGCATTGAGTGCGTGGAGGGTGGCGGCATCATAGGTTCGTCGGGTGCGCTGGCATCGTCGGAGATCAGGGGCCCAGGCGCGGACGGGCGCAGACGGGCTTGCCTTTGGCGCACAATCGGCGCGCCCGCTGCGCGTGACCCCTGCGCGTACGCGCGGACTCCGCCATAAATGGCGAAGTGGGAGAGAGGAGCAGCTGGGAGGCGGGAGCGGGGCGGCAAATGGGGGTACAGAAGGCAAAAGGGGCGGGGCCACAGGGGCTCAGCAGCGAGGAGCGGGGGAGAAAAGAGCACGAAAAACGGGCGAGGTGGCAGGACACAGGACAGAGAACGGGCAGAACAGTGGGCACAGAGACAGGGTCAAATACAAACAGAATACAATACTTGGCAACAAAATGCAATGCTAGGCAACAGATACAATACTTTGCAGGCGAGGCGCAAAAACACAGGGGCGGAAAACCGGCACAGGAAAAACTAAGAGCTCAGCTGCGGGCAGCGGCGAAACTCGAGGCAGCAGCTGGGGGAGCCTGGCACACTCCTGGGGAGTCGCGCGGTGTGTGGAGCGACCGGCCCTGAGCAGGGTCAAGGGTCACAGCTCACCACCGCGCGGTCTCCGCCATAAATGGCCAAGTGGGAGGGAGGAGCAGCTGGGAGGCGGGAGCGGGGCGGCGAATGGGGGTACAAATGGCAAAAGGGGTGGGGCCACAGGGGCTCAGCGGCGAGGAGCAAATCAATCTTGACCCTGTGCCTCATGGGAACAGTCCATCCCGAACTGCCAAGTCAGGTCTTCCCTGAACCGGAAACAAGCATCCTGGCACCAGTTTCTGTGTAATACCCTTCATAAGCCAGGCTAGCTTGATTCCAGTGGCAAAGTGAGCAAGGGACCCACATCTGGGCACACCCTGCCAACTTAGGGCGAGCAAAGCAAAGACAAGGAGATGATGAACGGAGCGCTGAATCTTTTCAGAGACTCCGCCCCCAGTCACAGATCTGGGTTGAATGCATCATCATGTTTTAGCTCACTTTGCCACCTCAGTTCAGACCCAGCTTTATGCAAATCAGTCTTGACCCTGTGCCTCATGGGAACAGTCCAGCTGGGTTCAAACTGGAATGGCAGGGTGAGCAACAAATGATGGATTTAGGCCCAGATCTCTGTAATGGGGTGAATATATGACATTGTTCTGCATTCTGTCCATCAATTGTGGTTTTTACATTTGTCACCCCGAGTGGGACGGGTATGCTCAGACGTAAGTCCCGTGCTCTCCATGCCACCAGAATCAAGCTATCCTGGCTGATGAGGGCTGAAACCCGAAACTGGACCTAGTATGCTTGTTTCCAGTCCAGGGAGGACCTGGCTTGTTATTTCGGGCTGGACTGTTCCCATGGGGCACTGGGTCAAGACTGATTTGCATATTGCTGGGTTCAAACTTGAATGGCATGCTGAGCAAAAAACAATGGATTTAGGCCTAGATCTCTGTACTGGGGTGAATGTATGGCATTGTTCTGCATTCTGTCCATCAACTGTTGTTTTGGCCCAGATCTCTGTACTGGGGTGAATGTATGACATTGTTCTGCATTCTGTCCATCAACTGTTGTTTTTGCATGTGTCACCCCGAATTGGACGGGTATGCTCAGACGTGAGTCCCATGCTCTCCATGCCACCAGAATCAAGCTATCTTGGCTGATGAGGGCTGAAACACGAAACTGGACCTAGTATGATTGTTTCCAGTCCAGGGATGACCTGGCTTGTTAATTCAGCCTGGACTGTTCCCATGGGGCACAGGGTCAATAATGATTTGTATATGGCGGGTTCAAACTCTAATGGGATGGTGAGCAAAAAACAATGGATTTTAGGCCCATATCCCTGTGCTGTGGTGAATGTATAACATTGTTCTGCTTTTTGTCCATCAACTGTTGTTTTTAAAATATGACGCCTCCTTGGTCACATTTTGGGGTGTTTTGTGTCGCACAAAGCCCAGCCACAGGAAACAGCGTTTACATGGCATCCGCTACAACGCATGCGGCTACAACGCGGTTGTTACAATAACTGTGTTGTTACAACGCAAGCCGTTACATCGCAAGTCATTTCTACGACTTGCTGGTGGGGGCACGCTAAACTAAGGAATAGAATAATTCACTATTCCAACACCTTCCCTACTGTTGCACACGCTGGAGTCGGAATAGTAAATTATACTATTCCTAAGCCCAGCCTGCCCCCGACAGCAAGTCGTAGAAAAGACTTGCTATGTAATGACTTGTGTTGTAACAATGTGGTTGTTGTAATGACCGCGTTGTATTTGCATGCTTTGTAGCGCATGCGATGTAACATCGCATATTCACCAGCCACACAAGTGTGGTACCATTTAATAGGGAAACATGTGGGAATGCAGAATAGTAGAACATTTGTTATTACTAATACATTTCTCTGCGTTTGTGCCTTTCGAATGTAAGCAAGTGTGTAACACAGAAGACATTTTACAAAATGGTCTCTGAAACACATGCCAGTAAGGGTACCCATTAATTCAGAGATGTACAAACAACCACTGCTCCTAAACTCCCTATCTGGTATACATTTCAGAAATACAGATTTTTCCTTCATACCATTTTTCCTTTCGTTGAAATGTACCATCTGAATTGCTTTATAGTCAGCACACAATAAAATCTATTGTAAGGTGTAGCTTGGTTGTTGGCTCTTGGTGTCTAGCTACAGGCCCTATATATCTCTGCAACCAGAGGGTCTAGCAGACATAACAGTACCTTGTTGTTGAAAATCTGCCATAGTAAGACGAGGTTACAGATGAAATAGAAGACACAAATGGCTGATTCTTCAACGCAATTTAAATATTTTCTATTTCAGCTGTTATTTTTTTATAGGACACCCTTGAAGGATCTACTCAATAGACCCCTTGCTTAATTTAGAATTTTGTTTAGATTTCATAAATGTATTTCTTTACAGGATCCCCAAAGAGTGAGAAATGTGTGTGCTATCTCCCAGTAAAATGTCAAAACTTGGTTAAAAAATTTGCTTTTCTGATTCGAATCTGCCTGTTCCTGTAAGCTGGAACGATGATTAATTTAGCACTGCAAACTCTTTGTTGATGACATTTGCAGGGAAAAATATAGACATTTTCGACCGCAGCATATTTTTCCCATTTAAAAAAGAAAAAAAAACATTTGCTAAATGTTGGCTACTTTTTCAAGCCCCCTAAAGGGGAATATTCAAGCCCTGGGTACCTTTAGACTCAACAGGATGTTGAAAAAAAGGACACAAATTTGGCGTTAATACCTTATGTGCAGAAAAATGTATGGAGCCCTATGGGTGAACCACCACAAAGAGCCAGAAATGCGCTCTGCAATGCGGGGGAAGGCCCAGCAGCAGGGGTTAAAAGATTCTGTTTAAAAAAAACAGCAAAGGAATTCACTAGTTATCATTATGTCAGGTAATAACTTGTGCCCTGAAGTGATTATAGCTCATGCCCTCGCGACGTACCGTTAATTACCTCCAATATTATATCACTCATTACATGTTTTTGACACCATTGATAGTTATCACTGCAACATCTGAAATTACATCATTGATGACAACACTGTCCATGATGGGGTGCAACATTGCATATTAAAGTATATCTTTAAGTGCTTCCTATAAATTAAAAAACATAACTTATTTTAAAAAACACATTTTATTTACATGTACTTAATATTAATTACAAATAAAAACGCCAGTGAGGGTGAGATTTCTTTTGTGTACAAATTATTATTTAGATATTTATTTAATCTTTTTAAATTATTTGATAATTTTATAAACACTTACTTTCAAGAGTTAATGTGCTGTAATATTTTATTTTATAAGTTGTATATCAAACACAATTATTTAAAATAAAGATATAATTATATTTTACATTAAAAGATTTGCAATATTCTTGTTTAAACATTAATAGATTATTTTTCATTTTCCCTATACTGTCCCAAACAGGTGATCCACCTATGCATTAAAATGTACCAGCAATAACATTACACTTAGAAATTCAGTTGGAGACATCTTCACTCCTAAACTTAGGGGATGGAGACATGCAAATGTGCACATGGAAATGCTGAATAATAAAAAGGGAAGATTTATACTGTTGCAGGGTAGTGATCTACCCCTTGGCAAATTTACATATGTAAGTGTACTTTTGTTGGTAGGCTCTTTGAGCTTGACCTAGTGAGGATAAGGAGGAAAAGTACCTACAAAAAGTCATGGGGCATATTAACCCGAACAGAGTAGTGGGAGAAGTGCATTGGTCAATGAGTGATTATAAAAGGAACAGTTGGGCTTGTAATTCAAAGAGAATCTGGTTAATACCATCAAAATTGAAGAAATGAGGTTGGTGTGCAGTTTTTAAAGCATGCAGTCATCTTGACTGATGCAAATATTTAGGGGTCTATTAGGATGGCGGGCGGACCACCCTAGCACTGCTGGGACTGGCCACCAGTGGTGCGGCGGTCCCGCACCGGCAATTAGGATGCCACTGCCATGGTGGTGGTAGCTTTGCCATCTACAACATTGTGGCGAGCAGTGCTCACAGCAACGCCCTCCACAACACTGTGGATGCACCATGTACATTTGCATGCACAACGTGGCAGGTATCGCGCGGTGCCTGCCACGTTGTGCATGCAAATGAAGGGGGGTACCATAGGTACCCCCCATGTGCACCCCCACCCCCCAAAGGGCCCACACACTCAGATACCGGATGAAAGGCACATTAACGCCTGAATTGTAATATGGATGGCAGTGTCTTGCAGACACCGCCACCATATTCAGCCCCTTTTCCACCCGCCGGGGCCCCCCGCCATTGTAGTTTGGCAGGGGAAATAGGAGACGGGTGGTAGATAATGGCAGGCAGATGGCCACCGCCATACCCGTGGTGGCGAGCCGCCCGCTATTATAACAGACTCCTTAGTGTGAGGTCATATTGAATGAGAAGGCTGAATAGTGGTCTTGGGAGTAAACAGGTAATGCTTTTGTGTGGAAAACAGGATGTTAAGGGCACCTATCTATAAGTTTGATCAGAAGATGAAATTACATTTCAGCAACATCAAGTAGATCTTTAATCATGAAAATATGTTTATCAGGGAGAATGAACGTTTGCTCCATCACCTCTTCTGAGCGGGAACAGCAACGCTAAAGGTGTTTTAGAAGCTTAAACGAAAGAAGTCTCATTCGAAACACAAAGAATCGCTAGTCTGCAGTAATATCTCCTCATAATGTGGATATGCTGGAGACAACTAGGGATGACTTGATCTTTGCATTTTAAGGAATCATAGGATTGTACTTGCATGAATTCCAGATGCTTTTGGATGTTAACAACTTAAACGCTAACTGCTGACTTCTCCTGCTATTGGCATTTTACAAGCTAGATCCATGCAGGGTCAGTTTAACATTCCATCCAGTATGTGGATTTAGAATCATTACAGCGGTTGATGATAACCCTGATATTCAGAACGTTTAGGGATCGCAGATGTGTGGTATCAGGATATTAATGCAATTATTAGTGTAAGAAATCAGGGGGCATATTATCAAGGATGAGCGATACATTATCGCCGCTTTTATCGGCAGGAAACTGCCGATAAAGCGGCGATAATGGGCTTGATGATATGCTCTATTGAATTCCTATCAAAGCCCATGTTAGATGTGAAGACATCTAACATGGGCTTCAATAGGAATTCTATAGAGCATATTATCAAGCCCATTATCGCCGCTTTATCGGCAGTTTCCTGCCCATAAAAGCGGCGATAATGTATCGCCCGTCCTTGATAATATGCCCCAAGATGACTCTGTAAGTGAACTTTTGTTCCCGGGAGCAGGTAATGGACCACGCCACACATGGAGCTCTCATTTGCACGTCTTTATTCTTTAGCATGCAGCCGTTAACTGAACGCTCTGTGTCACAAAGTTTATTATCACACCCAGCCACATCCATCAGATTGTGTAATACTTGTAAGGGGTCTGCCGAGGACCACAATGGATCTCCATGCACAGAACACAGGACACGAAAGTTACTATAAAAAAATAATACTAATGCTGTGGTACCTATATTTATGAGTGGTCACATCACTGATCATGACCAGGAGTACCCGAGAAGGGCTAGATTATTTAGCTATATGCAGCAGGGCATGTAAAAATATATTTCCTAAAATTTGTTTGAAATGCGCACATTCAGCCGCGGCCGGTAGTGGGAATACCGGCCGGGTGGTGACGTGGGGAGGGGGAGAGGCAGGGAGGGGGGTAGTAATGTATGGATTACGGACTTTAACAGGTAAGTAAACATAAAAATAAATAAAACAAATTTCGTTGCTTGCACTGCATCACCAAATGCGATGAGGTGCGCGCAACGAAATTCGTTTTATTTATTTTTATGTTTACTTACCTGTTAAAGTCCGTAATCCATACATTAATACCCCCACCCTGCCCCTCCCCCTCCCCACATCACCGCCCGGCAGGTACTCCCACTATCGGCCGCGGCTGCGCACATTTTCTCTAAATTAGTGCACATAGGTTTGCTACTAGCCTCCATAGTGCAATTTACATATCTCCAAGTTGAAGGAGCTGCTTCGCCTTGTGAACTTAATTACCCTAGAAACATATTTTTCAATATATTTTGAAGATTTTTGAAATAATTAGGTGAACTCTGACGTTTGCGGTTTATGGGTACTCATTATTTTACTGGGCTAATTAAGACATCAACCACAAGCCGAAGCCTTTCTCTACCTTGCTTATAACTACTGCCACCATAAACTTTGTGTATCGCTAGATTAATATACACATACTTATCTGAGAATAATGCGGCAAAGCACATCATAAAACTAATTAGTAATTTTCAATTCCAGTGATGTGTGAAACATTTGGTTCCTTATATCATTTTGATCATTAAAAATATCTGGTTAAAAGTAATGTCTAAAAATTCAGGTTTTTTTTAAGACTAATAAGGTCATCTCTTATAAATACAGCCCAGGAAATGTATTTTACTTTAGGTTCAATGCGAGAGAAAAGGAGCGTTTGGGCTACAGTGTGGGATATTTGCAATAATTAAATATATCAGATGAGTAAATGTAGTTGTAATAAGGCTGGGTTAAGTGAGAGAATATTATGCTGCAGTTGCATATTGTACAGTACTACATGAAAATAAAAGAACTGGCAAAGCCAGGAGGTAAGGTTGCTTTATAACTAAAAGTGCTTCTTCATTGATTGTTAAGATTCTGTGAGCAGTTGTATGAATGAGTGAATTAGAGTATGGATAGTTAATTGCCAATCGAGTGCATGGGTGGATGAGTGATATACTTTGTTAAGAAAATGCAAGTGATAAACCAGGGACTGATTGGATGGCTGGACGAATGGGAGAGCATGATAGGTGAGTGAGTTCATGGATGGTTTCTTCATCAGTCGTCTTTGCATGTATATTAATATAGTGAAAGAAGTGGGGGTTCTCTAAAAGGGGCGTATTTATGAATCCTTTAAAATAGGTGTGGCCTATGTAATTGAGGGGGGCTTAAAGCATGTAAACTTAAATCCTGCGTTTTCCATAAACTTTCATCCGACCAGTACTTTATAATCTTTCTGTTTTTTGCATTCAAACATATGACACAATAACAGACGTACCTAAAATAAACGAGACCTTTTGGTTTTGCCAGTGCTTCTTAGCGATAACAGAACAAATGAGTAACATTGAAGATTTGTTTGTGACTATTTAGAATTTGTATTTAGAATTTGAGTAAACTTTTTTGAGCTCTGTGGAAATGGTACTGGTCTTCAGCATTTTTCCTGCGTGCTCCCCATGCACACCACTTGCTTCTGTAGACCCTCTGTGAGGCACCTTTTCTCCCCACATCTTTCTGAAATTCTTAGAGGTGGTAAACGAGTGCTTGCAGGGGAACATGTAAGGCATGTACTGCTTTTGCCTGGAAATATAGCAGCATAAATTGACATATCTAAAGTAAGCAATACAAAAACACAATGCCATACACGGAGCAATATAAAAACACAGATAAACATAGCATACATTATCAAAAGAAAATAGTCAAAACAGAATGCAACACAACTGTAGTACAAGACAACAACATTACATTGCAGTAATTCAGCACACAGAAGGGCAGCAAAAAAAGACAGAACACATCACCGCCCAAACAAAATTCCACATACCAAATGCATGCCACACACTACCATGTCCAGGTCCAGTTTCTTAAAACAATGCCAAATGGCGCTTGGAGAAAGCACATTAGCTTTAAATCAAGGATGTGAAATAGCCTCGTCAACAATGTTGCAATATGGCCCATTGAATTTGAAGGAAAAAAGGACCATCATTGCACCAGGAAGGCACCAGTAGGTGTCTGCAATACTGCCTCACTGTGTGCAGATCTATAAGACACACATCTGGAGAAAAACGAGAAACAAACCTGGAAAGTAAGGTATCTGGACAGTAGTCAAAGAAAGGAACTCTGAGTGAGAAGAGTTCACAATAAACAAACAAGCAGTGGCAAATTCAGTAGGTCTGGCCTCAGCAACCCGGAGCATGGGTATTTTTATTTGTGCATGCACATTCATTAAAAAAGGAGGAAAAAATAACACACTATTGTCTAAACATGGCAATCATGTGCTTCCAATAAAAAATGCTACGTTTGAAAAACTCCTAACACATATAATTTTAAGAGAATAGTACAGCAGCTTGCTGGGAGACAGGTGTACTTAGAACAATTATACAAACCGTATTACAATTAAATACACATCCCAGAAAAATATTATTCTTATTGCCACAATTTGCTTTCATTGTTTTTGAATTATTATTACATGAAAACATTCTTTAAAGATGTAAGGGGGATCAAGAAAACTAAAAAAGTGATCAAGAATGTAAAGAAAATCATTGGCAAGAGTAAATACTGGCCTACTAGTGCTCAGATCCAAGTAAACGATGTCAGTAGGCATGGGAGAGATTTTAATTATGACAGAGTAATTTCAGTAATTATGCATTATTCTTGAGATGTGGAATTTCTGAAATTACGCAATTACACGAGCTTGAGTAAGTCAGAGTATTTTGGGCCAAAAATCCTATTGCAAGAGCACAGGAACAAAAAACTAAGAGAGAACGGGCAGCTGCTAGCTACTGCTGTTCTTGTTTTGTAGTATTTAGTGCTCTCTTCTTAGCACAAAATGCATCCTTATGCTTATTTTGGATGCAAGGATACATTTTGCACTAAGAAACTGCATTAAATGCCGAATTACACTTCTCACACAGTTATGCAGAATTAAGAGTCATTTCGCAGTAATTATGAGTAATTGCGTTAAAGAGAATTAAATTAGAACGATAACATAGTGCCTGTGTGTATTTAAGTCTCCCTGAATGGAGTCGACAATACAACTAAAACAAATCTGGAACTGCAGTGGCCAAGGACAGAGCTGATGCCCTTGGCATTGAAAGACCAGGGCCCAGATTCTGAACACTATCATGCAACTCAGCACAGCTTCCAAAGAGGCAGAGAGAGGGGGGAGAGAGCAGGCCAGTGCCATATTCAGAGAATCAGAATCAGAAAAATGCTTTATTCGATTTTAGCAGGAACATAAAATCATAAAAGCAACAATTATATGTGGACCATTTCAAAGAGGTATAACAAGAAAACATTAAAACATTAAAATAAGATAAAATTGTTACAATTAACAGGCTAAAACCTTTCCTTAGTACAGTTAACAAGTTATAAAATTCTGTTTCCTTAGGATACTTTTGAAAAAGTCAGTCATAATCATAATGCAGTATTCGTTTACCATTTGTTTTAAAAATAAGTACGCTGGCCGGCATTGCCACCAAGAACCCTGCTTTAGATACTGTCTGATCCACCTTTTACGTTCATTCTCATAATATTTACAAAATAAAACCACGTGAAATGTGGATTTCAATGATAGGTTATCACATGGGCAGAACTCCAAATTCCTTGACCAGTCATTTTTAGCTGGAAATGTTACCAGGTGATGGAATATTTCAAATCTAAACCTGGTCAAAATAAATCGATCGAAACCCTTGATACAAAGAAGTAAGTAAGGTTGGATCGCATAGCAGGACAAGGTCATTTGATGTTGAATTACTGATATTTTAGTTATTTCGCCCGATGATCTAAGCAGTTCAAAATGGTTCAGACATAAAATATTCACAGAGAAATGGTGCTCTCCTCCCCTCTCCCTGACGCCGGCGCTCATTTCAGCTGCCGAGCGCTGGACATTCAACTTAGCGCCGAGGGACTAGGGTGCGTGCCCGAGTCTAGGATGGGTCCTGTAACAAATACTATGCCTAGACATGTCCAAAAACATTTCCTACTTTGTAAGTGTGCTGCACAGTGCAACACACAGGCAAAGTTGGAAAGGCACGGAGAAATGTTAACATTTCTCTGTTTAATGCCTGTTTTTCAGCAGCATTCATTTATTATGCTACACCCTTTCCACTAATGCTAGTGAATCGTGTTTAGCATCAAAAGCATGGTTGGTTTCATGGGAACGATCATGTACCACCCATGAAACACTCCTTAACACAACCGGACTGGCTACCAGTCGTTTCTGTGTGCTGCCGAGCTGGGGGCTAATTTCTCTGTGGTGGGGGCTTATTTTGTTGATGGGGATCTGCGTGCGCTTTGAAATAAAAAAAAGCAAAACTAATTTTGTTTTGCACACGCAGGTTCACATCAACGAAATCAGCCCCCAGCTCGGCAGCACACACTACTGCCCGGTAGCCAGTCCCGGCCCTAAAAGTAATGCAAAGTAGCGTATCGAGTTGCTTTGCGTTACTCTTCTGGATAAATCAACGCAAATATTTATTTGTGCTGGTTTGTGAATCCCAAAACGGGTTGTTACCTGGAGACCTTTGCATAGAAGGTCCCTCTGCAAATATTTGTCACAGAAAGCTGTAAAGTGGGAAAGGGAATTAAACATTTGGAGATGGGGTTGGAACCACAAATCAACCATTCATTAACAGACACTATTAGCTTGCTTAGACAACACGTTATCCAGGGAATTTCGGAGGAATGCATCCGCCATCTTGAAAGTGCTAAGAATGAGAAGAAGGCATTCAAGGATGTGCACCCATGCGTGGGAAGGCACGCTCACACAAACTGAAGGCTTTTGTCTTAGTCTTTATCATTCTCTACTATTCCAAAATCGCCTGTATGTTGAAGGAATCAAGATGGTCATTTTGGAACGTGATGAATTTTAGAGATTGGGAAAATGCATGGCTTTCAAAAACAAAGTCCGTGCCAGAGGCTGCAGCGAATGGCTCGGTAGCTGTGTGCACGTAGGTGGCAGGCTCTGGCAAAAGGGAAAATAAATAATGATGTTTATGAAAACGGGTCGTGATGAACTTTTTTATTTATAAATAGGCTATTTATTCATGAATCAATCAATATCAGCCAAGATACTAAATGGGACTACTTTTAATGGAGATGTGCACATTGTCAAAGTCTGAGGCACCAGTGGCTAAAGTTGGCTGATCCATTGACCCATTCTGTATGCTATGGTAGGTAGAAACAAAACTTGAATGCCATTTAAACAGAACACGTTGAAGATCTCTGTGCAACTGTTTCCCAGACATGTCACTTCACACTGTGACACTGAATGACTTCATCATAAGAAAAATTGGTTTGAATGTCATCTTGGCTATTTTTCAGCCTTGTTCAACTGAAGCACCAGCAATCTTGATACGGGATTGACTTGTTTTTCTGAATTGCTCGTGTCAACGACAAATCCCTAACACTGACTGCAATGCTTTAGAACCCTGTGCTCCTGATACTGTCAAATGGTAACCTTTACACTTCTCCGTTATTTGGCTGTTCTAGAGCACCAGTACCTTGCACAATACACTCCTCCACAAATAGCAGCAAACAGATGTCTGTGGAGTTCAGCAGAATGGTGTGTGATGTGCTAGTGTAGCTGGGTCATTGCTCATGGTTTGGTGCAGTATATTCCTTGGGTCTCAGGCAGCTAAGTAATGCATCTTGATGGAAGCGAGGATTTTTAAATCTCAAACGTTTGGTGCAAACGTCATACAAACCCTGCCAGAGGCCATTATGAATCTTTTCTCATCAATGTTGGGTGAGAATTTGGAGCAATAAATTGCATACATGTCCATAAAAAGTGAAGACCAATTTAGCATCACAGGAAACGACAAAGAGAATTATAATAAGTGACAAAGGATTTACTGATACATTTTTGAGGCCCAGATCATTAATTCAGTAAGCATTCAGGTTTTTAGCAACATAATTACAAGTGTTAATGGTCCATGAGCCGATATTTCAAGATAGGTAAAAATAGAACATTAACAAAAACTATGCAAAGAATACAAAATGTGCAAAAAGTACATTCCATAAAACAAACCCCTAATCAAAATTAAGCAAGTATTGGTCAGGAAAGGGGTCAAGCAAATAAGGTAGGGCCTATTAGCAAGAAATAGCGATATTTATCGCTAAACGTGGTTACCGACTTTTTTTTTTTATCGCTGGATATTTTAGCGGAGAAACCATGCTATTAGCAACATTTTTCTCCATTGTGCTAAAATATCCAGCGATTGCGGCGAAATGCGAGAATATCGCTGGAAATTCAGTGATATTCTGGCATTAATGCCAATGGGGGCTTAATCTGATAATCCATCCCCTAGTGGCTATACAGATAAGTAAACTTTTTAGCAGGCGTTAGTTTATAGCGATGCTCGCGCTTAGCGCAATTGTTTTTTATTGCTTCGCCTGCCTTGCTAATAGTCGATAGCTGTGTTAGCGACTGTTTTCTGTCGCTAACAGTTTGGGTACGCCCACTTTGCATGTCATTAGCGATAAACATCACTGACATGCAAAGCGGGCCCCAAACCAGTAGCTATCGCCTAAAAGCTGTCGCTAACTGCTGTTAGCGACAGCTTGCTATTAGGCGATAAAAATATCGCCGCTTTAGCGGGAAAAAGTCCCGCTAAAGCGACGATATTGCCCTTGCTAATATACCCATAATGTGTCAGCTTCATACAACCATATAAAGGGAGCCTTTCATTTTACTCCAGATTCTGGGAGCGTGTAACCTTCTCTCTTTCTCAAGGCCACCCAATGGTCCATGCATGGCTATATTCTTGAATTGTTACACTGCACAGGCTGTCGGGTCATCTCTTCCCACAAGTCACTTTCCCATTAGGGCACCTTTTTCTTTCAATGAGGACCTGTATATCAATTGTCTAATACATAACAGTAAACTATTAACTAACAGGGAAAAGACATCTGGAAAAATGCAGCATCTGTAGTGGAAGAACACATGGGCCTCCATTAGGATGGCAGGCGGACTTTGCCCGCCCCCATTCTCCCGGTACAAGGGACCGCCCGCCATAAAGGCGGAGGTCCCATGGGGGGAATTAGGATGCGCCCATAATGTGCAAAACAACGGAAAATAAATGTGCAGCCTTCTTAGCCTTAAACATATAAAATGCAACATTCAAAATGACAATAAAATATGGCTAACCTTGAGTTACACAGCATGTTTACTCAGGTGAGAATTAAAATGGATAAATGTGGTTACCTACTACAAATTATATGATTAATATACATATGTTAATTAGCATTGTAAATCACCCTTTGCAAATACATGTGTTTAATTAATGTAAATGTAAAATTATGCTCCTTCAATGTTGTAATAGAAGAGTAGGGTGAATTTCAGTTTTTCTACAACACTACTGGAGATGCAGAGTTTGCATCACCTCTGTGAGGGATATATTATATCACTCACTCTCTCCAAGGCTAACAGAGTGTATGCACCAGTGATTTCTTTTCAATTGAAAAATGAGGATGGAAGTCACAGTGGCGTTGATGAAGATGTTATGTTCACTGACAGCACACCTCTCCTGTTTCCTTCTTTTCATTGAAGTGTTTCAAATAGTGTGATATAAGCATCATTGAGCAATTGGATGAGAATTGGTCTCGCCCAGGTGTGTGAGCAGTTTCTACAGTTACAATTCGTGCTGTTGAATTTGCTAACTGTTCTCTGTCAGACAGGGATTCCCTAAAACATAGGGATGCCTTCTGCATCTGCTTAGATGGATACGGATCACTGAAACAATATCGACATCAAGAATATCGAGTTCCAAAAATATCGAGGTAAAAATATAGAATTCCAAAATATCGACCTCCTATCTCCAAACAGGTAAGTACAAAAATATCGAATCGAAAATATCGATGTAAAAAATATAGGGGCATATTATCAACAAATAGCGATAGTTATCGCTAAGTAGGGTTTGAGACAATTTTTTTATCGCTAAGTATCGCTAAGCATCGCCTATTTTTATCGCTTAGGAACCTTGCTATTATCAAGGTTTATCTCCTAAGCGATAAAAATCGGCCGAAATGCATGAATATCGCTGAAAAGTCAGCGATATTCATGCATTATCGAGCTAATGCTCTTAGCCATGTTATCCACCTCCCATTGGATAACATGGCTAAGAACTGCTCAGGGGCAGGTGTTAGCTTTTGGAGATATTCGCGCTTAGCGCGAATATCTCCAAAAGTTGGTAATAGGAGATAGCAATGTTAGCGACTGTTTCCAGTCGCTAACATCTTGGCACGCCCACTTTGCATGTCATTAGTGATAAATATCACTGACATGCAAAGTGGGGCCCAAGATGGTCGCTATCTCCTACTAGCTGTCGCTAACTGGTGTTAGCGACAGCTTGGTAATAGGGAGATAATTCTATCTCCGCTTTCTTGGCTTTTAAAGCCAAAAAAGCGGAGATAAACCCCCTTGATAATATGCCCCATAGTTAGTCAAAATATCGAATTTTTTAAAATGCTTTAAATTAATTAAAAATTAATGAAATAATAACTATAATTAACTTAAACATACTTAAAATTCTTAACCTTAAAATTAATAAATAATAAATGTAAGTAAAAAAAAAATACAAATTGATTTGTTAATACATATATATATATATATATATATCTTGAGAAAACCAAACGAACTATGAAAGCACGCTCTCAGGACAAATAAAGAGGTAAACACCGGAAGGTCCGAAAGTGCTGTTTATTCCACAACGCGTTTCACCGTAAAACGGCTTTTACGTGAAACGCGTTTTACGGTGAAACGCGTTGTGGAATAAACAGCACTTTCGGACCTTCCGGTGTTTACCTCTTTATTTGTCCTGAGAGCGTGCTTTCATAGTTCGTTTGGTTTTCTCAAGATTCAAATTGGTCGGCTTTACTCCGCCGGCGTGCACGCCACCTTTCACGGGTCGCGGAGATCCAGAAGGAGTTGCTTTCGTTGTATGGATATATATATATATATATATATATATATATAATTAATATTAATAAAATATTTACAATAATTTTACCGTAGGATAGCGGAAAGGGTAGAATTTACTATTACCACTCCAGTGAGTGCAACAGTAGGGAAAGTGTTGGATAGCGTAGGGGTAAAAATGACTATTCCCACTCCAGAGAGTGCAACAGTAGAGAAAACGTTGGATAGCGTAGGGGTAAAAATTACTATTCCAACTCCAGAGAGTACAACAGTAGGGAAAATGTTGGATCGCGGCAGGGTAAAATGTACTATTCCCACTCCAAAGAGTGCAACAGTAAGGAAAGCATTGGTTAGCGTAGGGGTAAAAATTACTATTCCCACTCCAGAGAATGCAACAGTAGGGAAAGCATTGGATAGCGTAGGAGTAAAAATTACTATTCCCACTCCAGAGAGTGTAACAGTAGGGAAAGCGTTGGATAGCGTTGGAGTAAAAATTACTATTCCCCCTCCAGAGAGTGCAACAGTAGGGAAAGCGTTGGATAGCGGGAGAAATAAAATTACTATTCCCACTCCAAAGAGTGCAACAGTAGGGAAAGCATTGGATAGCGTAGGGGTAAAAATTACTATTCCCACTCCAGAAAGTGCAACTGTAGGGAAAGCATTGGGTAGCGGGAGGGTTAAAATTACTATTCCCACTCCAGAGAGTGCAACAGTAGGGAAAGTGTTGGATAGCGAAGGAGTAAAAATTACTATTCCCACTCCAGTGAGTGCAACACTAGAGAAAGCGTTGGATAGCGTAGGGGTAAAAATTATTATCCCCACTCCAGAGAGTGCAACAGTAGGGAAAGCGGTGGATAGCGGGACAGTTAAAATTACTATTCCCACTCCAAAGAGTGCAACAGTAGGGAAAGCGTTGGATAGCGTAGAGGTAAAAATGACTATTCCCACTCCATTGAGTGCAACAGTAGGGAAAGAGTTGGATAACATAGGGGTAAAAAATACTATTCCCACTCCAAAGAGTGCAAAAGAAGGGAAAGCGTTGGATAGCGGGAGAGTTAAAATTACTATTCCCACTCCAAAGAGTGCAACAGTAGGGAAAGCATTGGATAGCGTAGGGGTAAAAATTACTATTACCCCTCCAGAAAGTGCAGCAGTAGGGAAAGCGTTGGATAGCGTCAGGGTTAAAATTACTATTCCCACTCCAAAGAGTGCAACAGTAGGGAAAGTGTTGGATTGCCTAGGGGTAAACATTACTATTCCCACTCCATTGAGTGCAACAGTAGGGAAAGCGTTGGATAACATAGGGGTAAAAATTACTATTCCCCCTCCAAAGAGTGCAACAGTAGGGAAAGCGTTGGATAGCAGGAGAGTTAAGATTACTATTCCCACTCCAAAGAGTGCAACAGTAGGGAAAGCATTGGATAGCGTAGGGGTAAATATTACTATTCCCACTCCTGTGAGTGCAACAGTAGGGAAAGCGTTGGATAGCGTAGGGGTAAAAATGACTATTCCCACTCCAAAGAGTGCAACAGTAGGTAAAGTGTTGGATAGCGTAGAGGTAAAAATTACTATTCACACTCCAGAGAGTGCAACAGTAGAGAAAGTAAATACTTCATATATGAATACAAATAAATTACATATTAATCCCAAATACAAATAATTATAAGTAATTAATAATTTTATATAATATAATAATTAATCATTTAAAAATAAAAAATAAATAATTATTACGAATAATTACCAATTAATACAAATTATTTACCCATTAAAAATTAATTAATTAACAATTAAAACATTATTAAAAATTACAACAAAACAAAACCAATAAATAAATAACATTTAATTATTTACAATTAAATTACTTCCCACCCTATTCCCTTATAAACCCACAACCCGCTACAGAAAATACATTAATAACTTTTACATAATTGTCAATTAATCAATAATTAAAATGAATTACCAATTATATTTAAGTTAATTGCCAATTAAAAATGTAAATATCAATTAATTAAAAATAAATACCAATAAACATGTTTAAAAATTAAAATAATTATATTTAAATTACTTCTCACCCTATTCTCCTATAAACACACAACCCCGAACAGAAAATACATTAAGAAATGTAACATAATTATCAATTAATCAATTAATTAGAATAATTACCAATTATATTTTAGTTAATTACCAATTAATTATTAATTAACAATTAATTCAAAATAAACACCAATAAATAAATTAACATATTTATTAAATTATAATTAAATTACTTCCCACCCTATTCCCCTATAAACCCAGAACCCGCTACAGAATTATATTACGCTAAAATTAAATACCATAAAATTAATTAATTAAAATAAATTATAAAATAAATATACACTTTTCACACATATACTAACATAAAAATACTTTAAAAAATTTATATTATCTTAATTACCTCAAATTCGATATTTTTGTTGTCTATATTCTGTCCATTCTATATTTTTGTTGTCTATATTCCGTCATTCTATATTTTTGTTGTCTATATTCTGTCCATTCAATATTTTGTCCATTCTATATTTTTGATTCAATATTAATGCTATTCTATTCGATATTTTTGTAGTCTATATTTTGTCCATTCGATATTGTGTCCATTCTATATTTTTAACTCGATATTAATGTAACTCGATATTAAAGACTCGATATTTTGAGTGTATACCGTATAATTTGACACGAAAAGAGTTCACAGCTCATAAAAAGTAAACTCCAGCGTCGCTTACGAAAACAGTAAAATATCAATTAGCATGTGCAAAATACAATTACAGTACATAGACAGATGCCAAAAATGGTGTATGTGGCTGGTATTTTGCATACCGTCATAATACCAATGAGTGGGTGAACCTTCCTCCTGAGTATCAACATAGAACCAAGGAACTTGGCAACAGGAATGGCGTACGTTAAATGACTATCTGTTGTCAGGATGTGAAGAGCAATAGAATGGTTGCACACACCTATCTGCCTGCAGATAGGTGCTAGCCAGGTTCTGCGGGGACACTTAAAATCTGGGCAGGCAAAGAGAACACGCAAGACACTCTCTACTAAGTAATTACGGGCAGGACAAAAGACAACTCCCTCACTGGACGATTTTGAAGTGAACGATCTCAGGGGTAGAGCGCCCACTCTGAACTGGAGTATAGCATTCTGTCCATGGTGATGATTACCTGATCCCCAAAAACCCATAAGCATAGAGAAACTTAAATTCAATAAATTCACTTGACAACTTGGAAGGAGAAGCCTTTCTAGAGTGATTGGCCGTTGTGATTGCCAAGTATAGCTGCTTCGTTGAGTCCATGGATGGGAACCAGGTGACAGCTGGATGCGATGCTCCCATAATTCTGCTAAATAACGGTGATGGATCAAGCCCTGATCTTTGGACTGGGTAAGAGTGGTCTGCTTAATTCAGACACTCTGTTCATCACCACCCCCTTTTCTGAATCGTTTTTGTCCACTATAGGTGTGGCAGGGTATACTCAGACATGAGTCCCTAGCTCACTGCTCCATCAGGATTCAAGCAAGCCGGGCCGACGAGGCTGAAATGCCAGAAACCGGTCCCCGGTAGCTTGTCTCCTTTCTGGTGAAGAATTGGCTTGGTAGTTTGGTCTGCCCTGTTCCCATGATGCACTGGGCCAGGGACAGACTAATTTGCATATAGCCAGGTTCTGAGCTGGGATGGGGCAGTGAGCTAAATAACGGTGATGGATCAAGCCCTGATCTTTGGACTGGGTAAGAGTGGTCTGCTTAATTCAGACACTCTGTTCATCACCACCCCCTTTTCTGAATCGTTTTTGGCCACTATAGGTGTGGCAGGGTATACTCAGACATGGGTCCCTTGCTCACTGCTCCATCAAGATTCAAGCAAGCCGGGCCGACGAGGCTGAAATGCCAGAAACCGGTCCCCGGTCGCTTGTCTCCTTTCTGGTGAAGAATTGGCTTGGTAGTTTGGTCTGCCCTATTCCCATGATGCACTGGGCCAGGGACAGACTAATTTGCATATAGCCAGGTTCTGAGCTGGGATGGGGCAGTGAGCTAAATAACGGTGATGGATCAAGCCCTGATCTTTGGACTGGGTAAGAGTGGTCTGCTTAATTCAGACACTCTGTTCATCACCACCCCCTTTTCTGAATCGTTTTTGGCCACTATAGGTGTGGCAGGGTATACTCAGACATGAGTCCCTTGCTCACTGCTCCATCAGGTTTCAAGCAAGCCGGGCCGACGAGGCTGAAATGCCAGAAACCGGTCCCCGGTAGCTTGTCTCCTTTCTGGTGAAGAATTGGCTTGGTAGTTTGGTCTGCCCTGTTCCCATGATGCACTGGGCCAGGGACAGACTAATTTGCATATAGCCAGGTTCTGAGCTGGGATGGGGCAGTGAGCTAAATAACGGTGATGGATCAAGCCCTGATCTTTGGACTGGGTAAGAGTGGTCTGCTTAATTCAGACACTCTGTTCATCACCACCCCCTTTCTTTTCTGAATCGTTTTTGGCCACTATAGGTGTGGCAGGGTATACTCAGACATGAGTCCCTTGCTCACTGCTCCATCAGGATTCAAGCAAGCCGGGCCGACGAGGCTGAAATGCCAGAAACCGGTCCCCGGTAGCTTGTCTCCTTTCTGGTGAAGAATTGGCTTGGTAGTTTGGTCTGCCCTGTTCCCATGATGCACTGGGCCAGGGACAGACTAATTTGCATATAGCCAGGTTCTGAGCTGGGATGGGGCAGTGAGCTAAATAATGGTGATGGATCAAGCCCTGATCTTTGGACTGGGTAAGAGTGGTCTGCTTAATTCAGACACTCTGTTCATCACCACCCCCTTTTCTGAATCGTTTTTGGCCACTATAGGTGTGGCAGGGTATACTCAGACATGAGTCCCTTGCTCACTGCTCCATCAGGATTCAAGCAAGCCGGGCCGACGAGGCTGAAATGCCAGAAACCGGTCCCCGGTAGCTTGTCTCCTTTCTGGTGAAGAATTGGCTTGGTAGTTTGGTCTGCCCTGTTCCCATAATGCACTGGGCCAGGAACAGACTAATTTGCATATAGCCAGGTTCTGAGCTGGGATGGGGCAGTGAGCTAAATAACGGTGATGGATCAAGCCCTGATCTTTGGACTGGGTAAGAGTGGTCTGCTTAATTCAGACACTCTGTTCATCACCACCCCCTTTTCTGAATCGTTTTTGGCCACTATAGGTGTGGCAGGGTATACTCAGACATGAGTCCCTTGCTCACTGCTCCATCAGGATTCAAGCAAGCCGGGCCGACGAGGCTGAAATGCCAGAAACTGGTCCCCGGTAGCTTGTCTCCTTTCTGGTGAAGAATTGGCTTGGTAGTTTGGTCTGCCCTGTTCCCATGATGCACTGGGCCAGGGACAGACTAATTTGCATATAGCCAGGTTCTGAGCTGGGATGGGGCAGTGAGCTAAATAACGGTGATGGATCAAGCCCTGATCTTTGGACTGGGTAAGAGTGGTCTGCTTAATTCAGACACTCTGTTCATCACCACCCCCTTTTCTGAATCGTTTTTGGCCACTATAGGTGTGGCAGGGTATACTCAGACATGAGTCCCTTGCTCACTGCTCCATCAGGATTCAAGCAAGCCGGGCCGACGAGGCTGAAATGCCAGAAACCGGTCCCCGGTAGCTTGTCTCCTTTCTGGTGAAGAATTGGCTTGGTAGTTTGGTCTGCCCTATTCCCATGATGCACTGGGCAAGGGACAGACTAATTTGCATATAGCCAGGTTCTGAGATGGGATGGGGCAGTGAGCTAAATAACAGTGATGGATCAAGCCCTGATCTTTGGACTGGGTAAGAGTGGTCTGCTTAATTCAGACACTCTGTTCATCACCACCCCCTTTTCTGAATCGTTTTTGGCCACTATAGGTGTGGCAGGGTATACTCAGACATGAGTCCCTTGCTCACTGCTCCATCAGGTTTCAAGCAAGCCGGGCCGACGAGGCTGAAATGCCAGAAACCGGTCCCCGGTAGCTTGTCTCCTTTCTGGTGAAGAATTGGCTTGGTAGTTTGGTCCGCCCTGTTCCCATGATGCACTGGGCCAGGGACAGAGTAATTTGCATATAGCCAGGTTCTGAGCTGGGATGGGGCAGTGAGCTAAATAATGGTGATGGATCAAGCCCTGATCTTTGGACTGGGTAAGAGTGGTCTGCTTAATTCAGACACTCTGTTCATCACCACCCCCTTTTCTGAATCGTTTTTGGCCACTATAGGTGTGGCAGGGTATACTCAGACATGAGTCCCTTGCTCACTGCTCCATCAGGATTCAAGCAAGCCGGGCCGACGAGGCTGAAATGCCAGAAACCGGTCCCCGGTAGCTTGTCTCCTTTCTGGTGAAGAATTAGCTTGGTAGTTTGGTCTGCCCTGTTCCCATAATGCACTGGGCCAGGGACAGACTAATTTGCATATAGCCAGGTTCTGAGCTGGGATGGGGCAGTGGGCTAAATAACGGTGATGGATCAAGCCCTGATCTTTGGACTGGGTAAGAGTGGTCTGCTTAATTCAGACACTCTGTTCATCACCACCCCCTTTTCTGAATCGTTTTTGGCCACTATAGGTGTGGCAGGGTATACTCAGACATGAGTCCCTTGCTCACTGCTCCATCAGGATTCAAGCAAGCCGGGCCGACGAGGCTGAAATGCCAGAAACTGGTCCCCGGTAGCTTGTCTCCTTTCTGGTGAAGAATTGGCTTGGTAGTTTGGTCTGCCCTGTTCCCATGATGCACTGGGCCAGGGACAGACTAATTTGCATATAGCCAGGTTCTGAGCTGGGATGGGGCAGTGAGCTAAATAACGGTGATGGATCAAGCCCTGATCTTTGGACTGGGTAAGAGTGGTCTGCTTAATTCAGACACTCTGTTCATCACCACCCCCTTTTCTGAATCGTTTTTGGCCACTATAGGTGTGGCAGGGTATACTCAGACATGAGTCCCTTGCTCACTGCTCCATCAGGATTCAAGCAAGCCGGGCCGACGAGGCTGAAATGCCAGAAACCGGTCCCCGGTAGCTTGTCTCCTTTCTGGTGAAGAATTGGCTTGGTAGTTTGGTCTGCCCTATTCCCATGATGCACTGGGCCAGGGACAGACTAATTTGCATATAGCCAGGTTCTGAGCTGGGATGGGGCAGTGAGCTAAATAACAGTGATGGATCAAGCCCTGATCTTTGGACTGGGTAAGAGTGGTCTGCTTAATTCAGACACTCTGTTCATCACCACCCCCTTTTCTGAATCGTTTTTGGCCACTATAGGTGTGGCAGGGTATACTCAGACATGAGTCCCTTGCTCACTGCTCCATCAGGTTTCAAGCAAGCCGGGCCGACGAGGCTGAAATGCCAGAAACCGGTCCCCGGTAGCTTGTCTCCTTTCTGGTGAAGAATTGGCTTGGTAGTTTGGTCTGCCCTGTTCCCATGATGCACTGGGCCAGGGACAGACTAATTTGCATATAGCCAGGTTCTGAGCTGGGATGGGGCAGTGAGCTAAATAACGGTGATGGATCAAGCCCTGATCTTTGGACTGGGTAAGAGTGGTCTGCTTAATTCAGACACTCTGTTCATCACCACCCCCTTTTCTGAATCGTTTTTGGCCTCTATAGGTGTGGCAGGGTATACTCAGACATGAGTCCCTTGCTCACTGCTCCATCAGGATTCAAGCAAGCCGGGCCGACGAGGCTGAAATGCCAGAAACCGGTCCCCGGTAGCTTGTCTCCTTTCTGGTGAAGAATTGGCTTGGTAGTTTGGTCTGCCCTGTTCCCATGATGCACTGGGCCAGGGACAGACTAATTTGCATATAGCCAGGTTCTGAGCTGGGATGGGGCAGTGAGCTAAATAATGGTGATGGATCAAGCCCTGAACTTTGGACTGGGTAAGAGTGGTCTGCTTAATTCAGACACTCTGTTCATCACCACCCCCTTTTCTGAATCGTTTTTGGCCACTATAGGTGTGGCAGGGTATACTCAGACATGAGTCCCTTGCTCACTGCTCCATCAGGATTCAATCAAGCCGGGCCGACGAGGCTGAAATGCCAGAAACCGGTCCCCGGTAGCTTGTCTCCTTTCTGGTGAAGAATTGGCTTGGTAGTTTGGTCTGCCCTGTTCCCATGATGCACTGGGCCAGGGACAGACTAATTTGCATATAGCCAGGTTCTGAGCTGGGTTGGGGCAGTGAGCTAAATAACAGTGATGGATCAAGCCCTGATCTTTGGACTGGGTAAGAGTGGTCTGCTTAATTCAGACACTCTGCTCATCACCACCCCCTTTTCTGAATCGTTTTTGGCCACTATAGGTGTGGCAGGGTATACTCAGACATGAGTCCCTTGCTCACTGCTCCATCAGGATTCAAGCAAGCCGGGCCGACGAGGCTGAAATGCCAGATACTGGTCCCCGGTAGCTTGTCTCCTTTCTGGTGAAGAATTGGCTTGGTAGTTTGGTCTGCCCTGTTCCCATGATGCACTGGGCCAGGGACAGACTAATTTGCATATAGCCAGGTTCTGAGCTGGGATGGGTCAGTGAGCTAAATAACGGTGATGGATCAAGCCCTGATCTTCGGACTGGGTAAGAGTGGTCTGCTTAATTCAGACACTCTGTTCATCACCACCCCCTTTTCTGAATCGTTTTTGGCCACTATAGGTGTGGCAGGGTATACTCAGACATGAGTCCCTTGCTCACTGCTCCATCAGGATTCAAGCAAGCCGGGCCGACGAGGCTGAAATGCCAGAAACCGGTCCCCGGTAGCTTGTCTCCTTTCTGGTGAAGAATTGGCTTGGTAGTTTGGTCTGCCCTGTTCCCATGATGCACTGGGCCAGGGACAGACTAATTTGCATATAGCCAGGTTCTGAGCTGGGATGGGGCAGTGAGCTAAATAACGGTGATGGATCAAGCCCTGATCTTTGGACTGGGTAAGAGTGGTCTGCTTAATTCAGACACTCTGTTCATCACCACCCCCTTTTCTGAATCGTTTTTGGCCACTATAGGTGTGGCAGGGTATACTCAGACATGAGTCCCTTGCTCACTGCTCCATCAGGTTTCAAGCAAGCCGGGCCGACGAGGCTGAAATGCCAGAAACCGGTCCCCGGTAGCTTGTCTCCTTTCTGGTGAAGAATTGGCTTGGTAGTTTGGTCTGCCCTGTTCCCATGATGCACTGGGCCAGGGACAGACTAATTTGCATATAGCCAGGTTCTGAGCTGGGATGGGGCAGTGAGCTAAATAACGGTGATGGATCAAGCCCTGATCTTTGGACTGGGTAAGAGTGGTCTGCTTAATTCAGACACTCTGTTCATCACCACCCCCTTTTCTGAATCGTTTTTGGCCACTATAGGTGTGGCAGGGTATACTCAGACATGAGTCCCTTGCTCACTGCTCCATCAGGATTCAAGCAAGCCGGGCCGACGAGGCTGAAATGCCAGAAACCGGTCCCCGGTAGCTTGTCTCCTTTCTGGTGAAGAATTGGCTTGGTAGTTTGGTCTGCCCTGTTCCCATGATGCACTGGGCCAGGGACAGACTAATTTGCATATAGCCAGGTTCTGAGCTGGGATGGGGCAGTGAGCTAAATAATGGTGATGGATCAAGCCCTGATCTTTGGACTGGGTAAGAGTGGTCTGCTTAATTCAGACACTCTGTTCATCACCACCCCCTTTTTTGAATCGTTTTTGGCCACTGTAGGTGTGGCAGGGTATACTCAGACATGTGTCCCCTGCTCACTGCTCCATCAGGATTCAAGCAAGCCGGGCCGACAAGGCTGAAATGCCAGAAACCGGTCCCCGGTAGCTTGTCTCCTTTCTGGTGAAGAATTGGCTTGGTAGTTTGGTCTGCCCTGTTCCCATGATGCACTGGGCCAGGGACAGACTAATTTGCATGGATTGGTGTCACTACAACGCGGTTTTTTACAACGCATTCCATTACATCGGAATTTTTACAACGCAGGATCCATTACATCGGATGGCATTACAACGCATGGCATTACATCGCAGATGCTATTACAACGCATGGCATTACATCGTAAGTATAGGTAAGTATACCTTTTATAAAAAATGTAATTAAGTTAATTTAATGAATTTAATTAATTTAAATAAAATACATTTTAAAATAGTAATTAATTTAATTTAATAGATTTAAATCTAATATAATGAATTTAATTTAATTTCAATATTTTTAAAATTGTAATTAAATTAAATTAATTAAAAAAAATTATTTAATTTAATTAAATTAATTAAAAAATGTAATTAATATAATATAATTAATTTTATTTAATAAATATATTTTAATTAATTTATAAATGGTAAATATAATTTAATTAGCCCTAAGCACAAACCCAACCCTGAACCCTAAAACACCCCTGTACCCCAAAACCCAAACCCTACCCTGAAACCTAAAAACACCCCTGTACCCCAAAACCCAAACCCTACCCTGAAACCTAAAAACACCCCTGTACCCCAAAACCCAAACCCTACCCTGAAACCTAAAAACACCCCTGTACCCCAAAACCCAAACCCTGCCCTGAAACCTAAAAACACCCCTGTACCCCAAAACCCAAACCCTACCCTGAAACCTAAAAACACCCCTGTACCCCAAAACCCAAACCCTACCCTGAAACCTAAAAACACCCCTGTACCCCGAAACCCAAACCCTACCCTGAAACCTAAAAACACCCCTGTACCCCAAAACCCAAACCCTACCCTGAAACCTAAAAACACCCCTGTACCCCGAAACCCAAACCCTACCCTGAAACCTAAAAACACCCCTGTATCCCGAAACCCAAACCCTACCCTGAAACCTAAAAACACCCCTGTACCCCAAAACCCAAACCCTACCCTGAAACCTAAAAACACCCCTGTACCCCAAAACCCAAACCCTACCCTGAAACCTAAAAACACCCCTGTACACCTGTATTTATTTTAAAAATTACTTTAATTAATATAATAAATAATAAATTAATAATAATAAAAAACATAAATAAATATATTTATATTATAATTAATATTAATAAAATTAAAAAAAATTAAATACTTACCTATACTTACGATGTAATGCCATGCGTTGTAATAGCATCTGCGATGTAATGCCATGCGTTGTAATGGCATCCGATGTAATGGATCCTGCGTTGTAAAAGTTCCGTTGTAAAAGCCTCCCGTTGTAAAAGTTGCGATGTAATGGTGCATCACCAATTTGCATATAGCCAGGTTCTGAGCTGGGATGGGGCAGTGAGCTAAATAACGGTGATGGATCAAGCCCTGATCTTTGGACTGGGTAAGAGTGGTCTGCTTAATTCAGACACTCTGTTCATCACCACCCCCTTTTCTGAATCGTTTTTGGCCACAATAGGTGTGGCAGGGTATACTCAGACATGAGTCCCTTGCTCACTGCTCCATCAGGATTCAAGCAAGCCGGGCCGACGAGGCTGAAATGCCAGAAACTGGTCCCCGGTAGCTTGTCTCCTTTCTGGTGAAGAATTGGCTTGGTAGTTTGGTCTGCCCTGTTCCCATGATGCACTGGGCCAGGGACAGACTAATTTGCATATAGCCAGGTTCTGAGCTGGGATGGGGCAGTGAGCTAAATAACGGTGATGGATCAAGCCCTGATCTTTGGACTGGGTAAGAGTGGTCTGCTTAATTCAGACACTCTGTTCATCACCACCCCCTTTTCTGAATCGTTTTTGGCCACTATAGGTGTGGCAGGGTATACTCAGACATGAGTCCCTTGCTCACTGCTCCATCAGGATTCAAGCAAGCCGGGCCGACGAGGCTGAAATGCCAGAAACCGGTCCCCGGTAGCTTGTCTCCTTTCTGGTGAAGAATTGGCTTGGTAGTTTGGTCTGCCCTGTTCCCATGATGCACTGGGCCAGGGACAGACTAATTTGCATATAGCCAGGTTCTGAGCTGGGATGGGGCAGTGAGCTAAATAACGGTGATGGATCAAGCCCTGATCTTTGGACTGGGTAAGAGTGGTCTGCTTAATTCAGACACTCTGTTCATCACCACCCCCTTTTCTGAATCGTTTTTGGCCACTATAGGTGTGGCAGGGTATACTCAGACATGAGTCCCTTGCTCACTGCTCCATCAGGATTCAAGCAAGCCGGGCCGACGAGGCTGAAATGCCAGAAACTGGTCCCCGGTAGCTTGTCTCCTTTCTGGTGAAGAATTGGCTTGGTAGTTTGGTCTGCCCTGTTCCCATGATGCACTGGGCCAGGGACAGACTAATTTGCATATAGCCAGGTTCTGAGCTGGGATGGGGCAGTGAGCTAAATAACGGTGATGGATCAAGCCCTGATCTTTGGACTGGGTAAGAGTGGTCTGCTTAATTCAGACACTCTGTTCATCACCACCCCCTTTTCTGAATCGTTTTTGGCCACTATAGGTGTGGCAGGGTATACTCAGACATGAGTCCCTTGCTCACTGCTCCATCAGGATTCAAGCAAGCCGGGCCGACGAGGCTGAAATGCCAGAAACCGGTCCCCGGTAGCTTGTCTCCTTTCTGGTGAAGAATTGGCTTGGTAGTTTGGTCTGCCCTGTTCCCATGATGCACTGGGCCAGGGACAGACTAATTTGCATATAGCCAGGTTCTGAGCTGGGATGGGGCAGTGAGCTAAATAACGGTGATGGATCAAGCCCTGATCTTTGGACTGGGTAAGGGTGGTCTGCTTAATTCAGACACTCTGTTCATCACCACCCCCCTTTTCTGAATCGCTCCCATAATTCCGACAGCCCAAGCGAGTAAAGCATCTCTTTGATGTTCAGAAGCCAAGAACGTTGAAAAACTGTTCAGCTTTCATTATGTCCTGTGAGGCAGTAACGTAGTGGGATAGTTCTGGAGTAGTCCTTAATCACCTCCAATACAGGAGAGGACGTAATCTAGCTTTGCCTGCTAGCCCTCTTACTCCCATATCAATGAAAAAAAGATACAAAGGGGTACTGAGGGGGAAGAAGGAAAGATTTCTCAAAAATGTGTTTTCCGCTCTGGTTAGTAACTCAGTATTGGAGAATACCCAACGTTCCACCCCATAAAAAACCTTGATCCCCATGCCTCATAAATGTAGAGCAAAGTTGAAATGGGTTTAGTGTAGGAGGCACAGTACTTTTTAAGTATAGCCCCGAAATTTGTTAAAGCTTTAAGGCCGCTCTGTTGACTTGGGATTGCCAAGACATACAGCCACTAAATGTCACACCCAAGTTAGTGAAGGAGTCCACCTTCACAAGTTGTACCCCCCCTTAAAGCTGTGCTCTTTTGTGGGATTTGTGAGGGTTAAACAACATCAATTTAGTTTTAGTAGAGTTGATCCTCAAGCCACGAGCGAGGCAAACTATGCGAATGAGTCCGAAGTGTCATCAGCAATCTAAGGGATCAGGGTTTTACCATGGCCAATGAGGAAGCATTTGCATCAACCTGGATTAAAAAAGCACAATTTTATTGATGTATAACAAAAAAGTGTAGGAGCCAGTACGCAACTCTGTTGAATCTCTGAGGAATGTTATCCTGCCAGTCAACTGACCCTGTTACCCCACCTAATACATGAAAAATTATTCTCATGAAGGTGTATCACAAGCAACAAGATATCCAGGGGCATATTTATGTCAATAAAAGCCTGCCAGAGGGTAGGGAGTGGGACCAAATCAAAAGAGAACTTTTAATTGACAAAGGCAAAATTAGTTTCCCCTTGGCAATTATTACGGTCCTCCAATACCGCAATAAAAAATGGAAGGCCTGATCAAAAGTGGAGACTTTTCTCTGAAAGCCTGATTGTGAGGGGCTAGGGATGCCTTTTTCAAGAATCCATCCCTGAATTTTTGGCAACAAGCAGCAACTAAAAGCTCTTTGGAGCACTCTATTAGACCGATGTGTCTGCAGTTGCTTGGTTGAGATGTCTTATTTTTTTGTGGCTAGGCAATACTGTAGCACCCTTCCAAGTATTGGGGGTGGGAGAGTCCTTTGCAATAGCATTAGCTATAGTTAAAATATAGCTGGCCTAACCTCCAGATCAGATAAGAAAGCATCAGCTGGGATTCCATCCCGTCTAGCGGCCCTTCCCGTTGTGACAGCTGATATAGATTGATCAACATCGGAGATATGAACATTTTTTGAAGAATGGGAAAAGCTAGGTGGAACCAATGGGGTATCCTGAGTAATACTTAAAGGGTCATCGGGTATAGTTTATGGAAGTAATAAACCCAGTCAGAGTGAGCAACAGTATTTGTAGATTCCATTGCAGAAGAAGTGCCACCCTGAGAAACAAGTTGCCAAAATCTAGAAAAATCTCTATGAGTACAAACGCGCTTGAGAGCACGCCACTTCTGCTCATTCCAGTTTTTTTTGGCATTAATAATGCCCCCTTATGAGAATTTCTGGACAGAGGGATACCAGCCATGTCCTTAGTTTTGATGGCTTTGGTTAAAGAGCGAT
The DNA here is from genome assembly GCF_964261635.1 of Lissotriton helveticus. Taxonomy (NCBI): domain Eukaryota; kingdom Metazoa; phylum Chordata; class Amphibia; order Caudata; family Salamandridae; genus Lissotriton; species Lissotriton helveticus. Next base: position 1,621,127,508 of record NC_136061.1, read on the forward strand.
TGAGCTTGCAGCATTCTTTGTTGAACCAGGGGCAGTTCTTAGTGGTACAGTTCCTAGTTAAATACGCAACCATATGCTAAAAATAATGCTTCATGGGTAGGAGTCAATTGGTCAGAAATGTCAAGTTGGTCGCCGTCAATTTGTGCAAAAACTTCTTTATTATCAGGATTTGTAATGAATAAAATATCAGGACGAGCTAACACTTGGTTCCACATGTGTCTCATGTCAGATGTCAATACAATATCCCTGGTGTGAGAAATCAGGAAAGGGATGGGAAGAATCTTCTCACAGACAGCCTAAATAGACAAGGAGAGAGGATTATGATCATGTTCTTACCTTTCTAGTACAGCCCTGTCAATGACAGATGACCACAACCTTAGATCGATGAAGTTATAATCTATTCTTCTTGTGCGGTGTGGTGTGTTGCATGAATGAGCTCCTTTCAAGTCAGATTTTGTTCTGCCATTGACATTCCTAAGACCAAGCTCGATAGTTAGGGCCTTTAGTTGAAGAGCTACTTTTGACCATCTGTTAATTGGCAGAAAAGCAAGAAGGGAGCCAGCCCAAGCAGCATCCTCGTGGTTTGTTAAATGAACATCAGTGTTGTCAAGGGGCTCAAATGTTGTATTAAAATCACCAGCCAAGATATGATACTGTTTGTGGGAACACTATTTGAGAAATATTTCTGTCACTTAAAGGGTGCGAAATACCACACCTCTTAAAGCCCCTCTAATATAGACATTAATATTAGCAAACCTCGGGTTCGTCCAACTATTGAGCTGAAAGACCAGAATAACTGGCTAATCGATATTACGTTAATGTATTTGGCAGTTGAGTAAAGCTCTAACCCACGTGACTAGGCCACCAGAGGCTCTAGCCCTCTCCCTTGGAATTGCAGGAATGAAAAAGTTAAGCTAGCTAGGCCTGTGAATGGAGTCCAGAGACCAAGGGGCAAGGCCAAGAAATAGCGATATTTATCGCTAAACGTGGTTAGCGACTTTTTTTTATCGCTGGCTATTGCTGGATATTTTAGCGGAGAAAACATGCTATTAGCAACGTTTTTCTCTATTGTGCGAAAATACCCAGCGATTGAGGCAAAATGCGAGAATATCGCTGGAAATCCAGCAATATCTTCGCATTAACGCCAATGGGGGCTTAATCTGGTAATCCACCCCCCATTGACTATACAGGTAAGTCAACTTTTTAGCAGCCGTTAGTTTATAGCGATAATCGCGTTTGTGCAATTTTTTTTATCGCTTCGCCTGCCTTGCTAATAGGCGATAGATGTGTTAGCGACTGTTTTCAGTCGCTAACAGTTTGGGTATGCCCACTTTGCATGTCATTAGCGATAAATATCGCTGACAAGAAAAGCAGGTCCCAAACCTGTAGCTATCCCCTAGAAGCTGTCGCTAACTGCTGTTAGCGACAGCTTGCTTATAGGGCGATAAAAATATTGCCGCTTTAGCGGGAAAAAGTCCTGCTAAGGAGGCGATATTCCCTTGCTAATATGCCCCCAAGTCTCTTGGAGTAAATAAATGTCATGATTTTCCATAGATGCGTTCCAATCAGGCAGCGCTAACTTGGACCTAAGTCCGGCCACATTCAAGGAGACAAGAGACAACTTACAGGACTCTGGTCTTATGAGTACCTCTTTTATAGCACTGGTCTGGAATGCCTCATTTGCAGTATGCGAGGTAGCGCTGGTGGGGAAATGAAGGCCAGAAATATTTGAAGTAATACATTTAGGCTCATCAGTGGGCAGAGAATTTGTGTTATGTTTGAGAAGGGCCTCAGAAAAGCTAAAAAACTGTTTAGAGAAAAAAACACCCCATGACTCTGATAAAGAAAACTGAATAAAATTCGGTAATAAAGGCAACAACAGATTGAAGAATACACCAGTTACCCTACAACTCAATCATTTTCACTGAGGAGTGAGGAAGGCTGTCTATCACTGAGCTAGGTTGCTTGTCGGGATAGTAGGCTGACCTAGAATACTTTAATTAGATGTTTGAGTGGCTAGGCAGACAACTCCTAGCATTAAGGGCCGCCAGGTTGTCAACCATGTCCATGTTCCTAAACGTTATCTCAACCATATTGGAGTTGGAGTTGGAGTTGGAGTTGGAATGCATTATCCTGTTGGTGCTGGTGATGTTGTCTCGGATAACTGAACGACAAACCCTAACGTGCCGTATCCTGTATATCGCTTTGTTTTTGATGGAATCCTTCCCTTTGTTACTAGGATGAGGGCTCAGTTTAGGTGCATTGATCATCACAATGGGATCAGCAGTATGGTGCCTGTTCCTACTGGGACACAAAGAAGGTTTGTAAATAGGACCACAGATTGCCCCATGAGCTAAAGTACTATCGGGTTTGATGCAATTATCATAATGCTAGAAAACTGAGTACTAGGTTTGTTGATAGTTTCTGTACTCTGAGCGTTCCACTGTGCCATAGGCCAAGGAAAGCGCCGTTCATGGTTCACAAAGGGAGGGGACCCGGATTAGAAGAGGTCATCTGTGGACTGGATTGATTGATAAGAGACCTAACAATAGGGGATCGAAGAAGATACCATTGACTTTAACACTCCTACCTCAGTCTTCAGAACCAGTATGTTAGTCTGGTTAGAAATAGAAGAATCAGACATAGCAGATGCCACAGGAATACACACAGAGTTGTTATTGTCAGAAGAAGAAACCTGCTCATCTGATGTCTCACACAAGGGTGCAAAGCGGTTACTACATAGAACTCCATCAGGCGAGACTAAAGTTGGAGGAGCAGAGTCAGATGGCACAAATGAGCATGATGACAATGAATCTGTTTGGTCAATGGTAGCGGACTTGTGGCCTTTTTTTCTAGGTTATTTAAACATCCCAGGGATTTTCTTTTGGTTTATGGGGGGGTTGGGGATGCATGAAAGAGAGGTGTTCGGTGCAGGAGCAAATATGTCCTCACATTCGACCAGGAGGTGTTTCTATCTAAAAGACAACTGTCCCCACTAGTGTTTTGAGTTTTTTTAGATTTCTTTGTTTTCACTAAGCCGGTCCCTCCCTCCATGGCCTTCCTATTCCCCATGAAAAGATACAAATAACCCAGGGACCAAGTTGCAGTTAGTGCTACTAACAACAAGCTACTTGTTAAAGCAAATAGATGCACATAAAATCAATGACATGCAGTTCCTTTCAAACACCTGAGGAAAAAAGTGTGTATTAGATTCAAATGTTTATTTATGCTTTTCAACAGTCTCTTTAGGTGAAGAAAAGGCACTAGAGGGGTGGCCCAGACCAGCCTCCTCCGTGCTCTACTGGTATGTCCAGCACGCAAGCATTCTGCGCAACATACTGGACCACAGCGTACAATTATAGCTCAGGCAAAAAAGGATAATGAGGGCAGTGTTGATGGGAACTGTAATACCCAGTGGCCCAGGTGTCGACTGCCTAACCCCCAGTAAGTGTGTGCCTCGGTATAAGTAGTGCACACCAGCAGTGCTCCAGTTCCAGTGCTGGGATGGTAAAGAACAGGCCCCGAAAGCAGCGGGACCACAGTGCGCTTTTATAACACAGGCAGGAATTGATATTGCAGGCAGTGTTGATTGGACTTCTAGTCCCTAGTGGCTCAGGCATTGTCGGCTTAACCCTCAGTAAGCTAGTCCCTCAGTGTCAGTAGCACGCTTTAGCAGTGCCCTGGTTCGAATGATGGGATGATAAAGATCAGTCTTGACATTACTCAAATTGAACTGCCAAGCCAGGTCCTCACTGAACTGAAACACAAGCAACCCAGGACTGGTTTCACCCTTGTAATGGGCTCATTAGTTGGGTATACCTTGTGACAGGGTGCCTATGAAGTGACCTATGTTTGGGCATGCCACCCAATAAAGTGCACAAAAGGTGATAGATAGAATGCTTGAATTAATCCCAGCCATTGGTAATTTTTCGGGGGCTGCAACCCGGTACATCATTATTTTGCACACCGTGCCACCTCAGTTGTGTATACTTTAGCATATTACTCTCTCCTGCACATGCTGCAGATCTCAGCATCACCGTAGTGCCGAACACATGGGTCCTGAGCTTACTGTGTCTGCTTTGTTGGCGGATGGAAATTGACACATTCTCCCTTGTCAATCACCAGTACAAAATGTACTTGTCTTCAAAATGCAGTGGGCTTATCCATAATGTGTGGGACATTTCAAATATTCAGTGTCTCAATAGGACTCATCAAAAAGTCAATGGCTGATGGAGGCTGGACCAAAGTCCAATCCCTGTGTATTGTTTGTGACAAAAGATTTTAGTTGTACCAGACCTTTAAAACAAAATATCACATTAGTTGATAATGTGAATAGTGTCCTAAAACATATTGGGGTATATTTACGAAGAAGTGGCGGAGTGAGGTGTCAGCCGTCATGGCTTAACGCCTCACTCCGCCACTTCAGAAACGCAAGGCTGCACCACATTTACAAGGATATGGTGCAGACTTGCATTTCCCCCTGTGGTGGTGCTACACTAAGCAGTGTAGCTCCTAAGCAGGCACCCTTGCACTATAGTGCAAGGGTGCCTGCGTGTAGGGGAGGATGGTTTATGTGTAGGAAGATTACCCTTCCTGCACTTAAACAATCCTGAAATGCCATTTTGTCCCTTCTAGGGGGTCGATTCCGATCCGGTAAAAAGCGCTCCGAATCGTCGTACGGAGCGTTTTTTCCCCGTACGAATCGTACCTGTAAACGTCCCGTACGTACGATGAAGTACCATTCGTACCAGGAGCCGTACTCCGTATGAGTCATACAAGACACCGTACGACTCTAATCTCTGTACGATTCTCCCTCGGAACCCGCTGTACGCAACATCTGTACGGTTCGCGGCTGGTTTTTACGACCAAGCAAGTACGATACGTGTCGGGTACGCACCGTACAACCCTTTTTCTACCGGAGCTGAAAACAGCCGTAAAAGCAGAGTTCGTGCCGAAACAGGTATGAAAACGGCCCCCCCGGGTACGGTGCATACCCCCCATTATCGCAGGGATACACACCATACCCCTGCGATCATGGGGTGTATGAGCCGTATCCCCATTGTACGATCGGTGTACGAGCCGTACCCCCATTGTACGATCGGTGTACGAGGTGTACCCCATGTACGATCGGTGTACGGCTCGTACACCGATCGTACATGGGGTACGGCTCGTACACCGATCGTACATGGGGTACGGCTCGTACACCGATCGTACATGGGGTACGGCTCGTACACCGATCGTACAATGGGGGTACGGCTCGTGCATCGATCGTACAATGGGGGTATGGCTCGTACACCGATCGTACAATGGGGGTACAGCTCGTACACCGATCGTACAATGGGGGTACGGCTCATACACCGATCGTACATGGGGTACGGCTTGTACACCGATCGTACAATGGGGGTACGGCTCGTACACTGATCGTACAATGGGGGATGGCTCGTACACCCCATGATCGCAGGGGTACGGTGTGTACCCCTGCGATTATGGGGGTACGGACCGTACGGTGTGTATGTGTTTGTGTGCTTTTCCGTACGACTCGCCCTTACCTGACGTGGACCGTACGAATCGCGTCCTCATACCCCGATCCGGATCGTACTCGCCGGGTCGTACGGCATGTGTACGAGTCGTACGGTTTGTGTACGAGTCGTACGGTTCACGGATTTAGCCTTGCAATACGTACGGATCGCGACGATTCAGACAGATTCACCGAATACGGATTGTACTTCGCGACTCGGATGGACGGGTACGATTCGTACGGAGAGGGCTCCGGATACAAATCGTACGGACGTTTTTTTCCCCGAATCGGAATCGACCCCTATGTGTGCTACTTAATGAAGCACACATGGAAGTCACAAAATGTTATTTAATTTTACGGATTGTTTATGTGCAGGAAGGGACACCTTCCTACACATAAACAATCTAAGGCGTTTTGCATTTTTCCAAGCGCGAATATCGCCAGAACCTAACGCCTGCTCAGACCAGGACTTAACCTGTATATCCGATGCAAGATGGATATTCGGGTTAAGTCCCCAATAGCGTTAATGCCTGAATATCACTGGATTTCAAGCAATATTCATGCATTGAGCCGCTATCGCAGGATATTTTATCGCTTTAGAGATAAACGTTGCTAATAGCACATTATATCTGCGATAATATCTGGCGATAGGCGGCGATAAAAAAAAATGCGCTAAGCGCATTTAGCGATAATTATCGCTATTTGTTGCTAATATGCCCCTGAATTCACAGTAAAGGTACAGCCACAGATATCACATATAACAACAATATGAATAGGAAGCAGATATAAAGCACTGTAACAATTATAGGTACAAAGCATTCAGGTTCTAATATAAAACAACATGTATAAACACTGTGAAGAACTCTGTGTACTGATAATTCCTGTAATAGATGTAGAATACTGTTCATGGGGAAAGTGTCTAGTACAAGGAGGTTAAGCAAGGGGGACCAGATAATACCCTCACACGTGTGCATTATCTGATGTCCACCGAATAAGGTGTCATACATAGCTGCATTAAGCCCCTTCTTGTGTCTTAACACCGCTTTTGAAATAAAGCCCCTTCACATGCATCATTTAGCATGAAAGGGGCACGCATTGGGGAATATGTAAAAGTGAAGTGTCAGAGTGAGAAGTTAGCCCTAAAATGCCATTTTGTCACTTTTATGTGTGCTGATTCATGCAGCACACATGAAAGCCTCAAAATGGAATTCTTTTTTTACAGATTGTTTATGTACAGAAAGGGGGACCTTCCTGTACATAAACAATCTATAGTACAAGGCAGCACATGTAAAGGATACACGATGATTCTGCAGGAGCGTCAGGAATCCGAAGTACAATCCACAGCCTTCCCCTGCAGCCTTCCGACTCTATCAAGCACTAGAGCACAGGAGGCAAGCCAGGGGAAAACAGGGAGACAAAACAAGGAAAGGTTGGGGGTAACAATTGGGTGTTGAGGGTCTTCAGACTGGTCGTCTCAACCTTCGTGTGGGCTTGGCAATCAAGAGAGACTGTAATGCAAAGAGTTATATTCTTAAATCTGAAGAGGACAATCACATTCCCAATTACACAACATAACCTTACATACCTAGCTGATTGTATGTTGATGTCCCTGAATGGATATGGGTGAACCTCTGGAAAGGGATATAACTGGAGCTGCAGTGAAGAAGACAATACCCTCATAAGTCTAATGACCCAATGTATACTTGTGTATTGAGTGACTAACAATATATCCTGCTCACTCTGATCTTTTGTCTTAACTGCCACGAAGCACACCCCAAAGGATTCTTTGAATACAAGAAATCGGTTGCCAATATCCTTGATAGTGGGAACAAACTACAATAAACAAAACAAGGAGTCAAACACTTCAATACAGTATTACTGATACCAATTATAATGTGCAGCGCAAGAATGCGCTGTTACCGTGTTTCTGGAACATGTAGCTGTATCCCAATCCTCACTGGTCCACGCAAGATATCAAGTCCAAACCGGTGAAGTAATCACCAGAGCTGAATAACCCCCAAGAGTAATTGGTGAAAGAAGGGATAAGGAAAAAGCCCTAGCTAACTAAGGTCAGCACACCGGTAACAACCCGGCCGCCAGCGGAGCAGAACCCGGCTGGCAGCGGAGCAACCCGGTGAGGTAAGAAAAAAGGAAGGGTGAAGGTGTGCCCGGCCCGTCAGCGGAGCAAAACCCGGCTGACAAGCGGAGCGGGAAACGAGGCCAACAGCAGAGGGAGGATGCCCGGCCCGTCAGCGGAGCAAAACCCGGCTGACAAGCGGAGCTGTACTGAGGCAAAGGGTAGGGAAAGGAAATCCCGCCGGATGGCGGAGTCAAACCCGGCCGCCGGGCGGGACACCAGAACACTGCAAGGCAGCTAAATCGGGAAACGACACGGAACGTGTCAAATTGCACAAGCGCGGTGGAGAGGCACTGTGCAAATGAGAGAGACGGCCTGTAAAGGCTCCCAAACGAACCAACAGAGCCGAAGACACTCTCTCTTCGGTAGAACGCCAGGACGAAGAAAAACAGGAAGTCAGGCACAGGAAGTCAGGCACAGAAACGAACCCAACGGAGCTAGACGCTAGAACGTGAAGCGTCGCTCCCTGGGTCAAGGACACTTATATAGTGCACAATTAAAGGGCTAGCGCACTGGGAGGGGGCTTGAGGCATGACAGCACACATGGAAAAAGCAAAAGCGAGGAGAAATAATGCATTTCTCCTAGTTTGTCCAAGTAAAGACCAGGTTAAGTGACTTAACGCTACCTTGTAAATAAGGCTAAGCCCCTATAGCCACCACAATGTCGTTAAACGTAACGCTGTGGTGGCGAAAGAGACTTGTACACATGCCCGATTGTGTGTTGCCTTGGGAGTTCCACTGCAACACCCATTGCCGTAGAGACTGCCAAAGATTTACAAGGAGGTGTAAATCTGAGGCAGCACCAAATACAAACTTCATGCAAGAGCAAGCATTACAATAGGGAAACCAGGAGTAATACCTTTATTTTAGCTTTTTCTATGTGTGCTGCAGACAGCAAAATGCCATTAGTTATTATTTATGTGCAGGAAGGTGTTCCGTCCTTCACATAAACAATAATTAAATAATGATGATTTGCTAATCCTACGTTTGCTGCATTGTGCAGCAAGAATAGAAGTAACAAATCACCATCAGTGATTGTATATGTGCAGGACGAGATACCTTCCCTGCACATTAACATCATTCTCTGCAATGCAGGAACCCTTGTACTAATTGCAAAGGTGCCTGCATTGGCGCAGTCAGCTAAATTTATCGCCAGCTTTAGGGAAACACAGGGGTGTGCTGTATTCAAGTGAATATGGTGCATCCTAGCGTTTTGAAAATATCGGAGCCCAGCACTGCCAAATTTGGTGTAGCTCCTTGCTCCAAAATTTTCTTGTAAATATGCCCCTAAGAGTTTTCTGTAGATTTGCAACAAATTCACATGGCAATGTTCAACGTGGGCATTTATTGTACCAAGTAACCTCAGTAACAAAGTAAAGTACTTTTACCAGAATCTGTGTTGCATTTGCCATTGGGTAATAACTGTTGATCAGTTTTAAAAAGAAAAATTGTTGTATGAAATGAAACAGGCAGAAAGTATTATGCAGTCTGCACTGCTGTGGAGGACAGGAACCTAGGGCCATATTAGCAAGGACTTGCGATGGTTATCGCAAAGCGCGCTTAGCGCTGTATTTTTTATCGCCGGCTATCGCTAGTTTACATTACCGAGATAATGCGTTATTATCAACGTTTATCTCCAAGGCGATAATAAACCAGCAATTCTCCAGCAATAACGCGGGAATTCCACAGATGAATTCCCATCGCTAAGGAAAAGGTGGGAGAAAAGTCATTCAAAGGTCTTGTTGTGCCCCAGATGTCCAGCTAAAGGAACATCATGAGCCAAACCCAGTAGGAAGGCTCTGAAGCGCTGGGGTACCACCAGCACACGGGCTGACCCAGGCTCAGCAACCTTAGGCTCGCTATACAGGAGACAATTCTCCAAGTAGATCCAATGTGATCCAGACTGATAACCTGCTGCCTGGTTTGTGGCCTGTTGCCTCAAACCCACAAAAGAAGAGCACTTCTGCTGCTCTTCACAAAATTCCTCCCTGGAGGGACCTCCTTCTTGCTGCCAGTGGGTCAGCACAGGTAGGTTCCCCAGTTTAGAAACATGCTCCCCTGTAGGTTCCAGGGCATCCCCCTCAAGGTCTGCCTCCTCTTGGACCGTGGGAACAATGGGGGCTGGTTTCCCGCGCCCCCTACCTCTTCTCCTTAAGGCAGGTCCCTGGGCCATAATTTCAGACTCCAGGGTCTCTTGAACACCCTTAGCTGCCATAGACCGAGTGGTCACACACGCCCACTCAGGCAGATCCAACATCTCCAAATGAGCCTTCCTCTCCACCATAACCCATCGGAAGCTTACCAAATCATTACCTAACAGACAATCAACAGGGATGGCTGGCTTCACAGCTACTTGAAGAGTACCAGAGACCCCCCCCCCACTCAAAGGGAACTTGAGCCACCTTGCAATGGCTTTCTGTGTTGTCTGCTGCAACAACTGGGAAGAATGCATTGGGGACCACCTGCTCTTCAGACACCAAGTGACACTTGACAGCTGTCACACTGGCTCCAGTGACTCTCAGAGCCTCCACTCTACGGCCATTGATGGTCACCCACTGCCTGTATTTTTTGTGTTATCAGGCAGCTGAGTTCTAAGGACCATCTCAAAGTCTCCTAATGAGACAAGGGACATTTCTGCGGGACCCCACACACCTTGGGCACCCATCTCCTCCCCACCCAGGGCTACACTGGCCATCTGATGTGGTGGTGCATGGGGTGGCACATACTGACCCTTTTGGGGACAATGGGCATCATACCAATGGTGTCCCACCTGATTACACTGAAAGCAGGTAACATGCCCCTATGATCAGGTTTACCTGTCGGGGGTCCTGACTTCTTCTCAGGGGTAAGCTGGGAACCCTTACCTTGGTTCTCTTGGGAATTACTTTGGGAACCTTTCTGGAACTCCCTCTGTTTACCCTTGTCCCCCCCACTCTTCTGCTGGGGACCCTGCCCACCCTTGGTGGAGTCTGCCACAAGACCCATGTGGACCCTAGTACTGACCCAGCGGTCCTCCTCTTCAGCAAGCTTTCTAGGGTTAGTCGACTTGCTATCAATAAGGTGCTGGCGTAGCTCCATAAAACAATTAGCAGACAAGTACTTCCTAGCTAACTAATCATAGAGCGCTTGAAAATTATCCACATTGCTACCCCTCACCCAACCATCCATAGCACTGAAAAGGAAAGACACATATTCTACCCAAGGGGTTCCCTCCAACTTCTTTCAATTCCTGAACCTCTGTCTATAGAGTTCTGGAGTTAAACCATACCTTGTCATCTGTGCTTCTTTCATGTGGATGTAAGACATCCTATGATCACTGGGCAGATCTAAAAAAGTATCCCTACCTTCAGTTAAAAAGAGGCCCCACAACCCCACTTCCCAATCCTTCTCAGGGACCCGGTGGGCCAACATTGCTATCTCATAGGCTGCAAACCACAGTCCAATATCTTTTGTGGAAATCATTGATGACATCCTTGGGAATATGTATCCTGCCTTCTGAAGGCACAGATGGTGCACTGCCACCAGAGGGACTGTTTTCTAAGCCCTTGGTCTTGATTTCTAACTCCCTCAAAATCCTCTCATGTTCCATTCTCATTCTCTCCCTTTCCAAAGACAATCTGTAATTCTCTGTTTCCCTCGGACTCTCCATCTTAAGCTTAGCCAACTCCAGCTTGAGTGCCCTATTTCTCTCACTGTCTTCCAGCTCTCTGGGGTACAGGTCTTTGGAAGAGATGCTGCTGCCAGGTGGAGAGAGTCCCCCTGCCCTGGCTGAAAACACTGGCCTATTTATTGGCCCATTTGCATCTCCAACTGGCTCCGCTACAAGATCAGGGGCATTTCTTGTTAGCCTCTATCCAGGTCCTCAGCGCCTTTTGGTAGTCATCCTTTTTAGCAATGCATGGTGTAGCAACTTTCAATTTCTTGCAGAGATGCTTGAGCTGTTTCAAAGTGTAGGTTTCCAACCTCTCTTCCTCAAATTCAAGACCCATAGATGCAACATATGCTGGTTTACTCATGGTAGTAAGAATTGGGAGTTTTAAGGAAAAACTAACAGTCCAAGAAAAAGATTCTATCAAAACGAAGTATGTGGTTGCGTTTGGTCTGCACTCACTAGTAGTGTACACCAATCACTGTATATGAAACACAAATGCAAAGTCCAAATCCTCTCCGCTGACCACCAATGTTAGACACTCCTTAATAACACTTGCTCATCCTCTTGGTAGCTCGGCACGAGCAGACAGGCTTAGCTCAGAGGCAGTGTGTTAAGCATGGTGAATATATACAGTAATACGCTGAAAACACTACAGATGGTCACAACAGATATTTTATAAAAACAAGTATTCTTTATATAGTCTTAACACAAGACCACAAACGAGAAAAATCCACAATACTAAGATTGCTTTAAAGATGATAAAAGTTACTTAGCTCAAGTTGATGATGAATGCGACAAAGTTCTCAACAAAGGACCGGGATGCGTAATGCAAAGTAAACAAAAGGCTCGCAAAAGGGGAGATGCATCGGTTCCGTGATCCCGAGGAGATGATGCGTTGTGCCTCAATGCTTGCGCAGAGTAGGGGATGCATCGTAACCCTTACCGTTGTGGAGGTGATGCGTAGATTCTCCGCCTGCGGGCCCGTTGCGGTGCGCAAGAAGGCGCCTTGATGCAATGCGATGACCCAATTGCGATGCGAGAAGATGGCTCCCTTGATGCGTCGATGCGATGACGCTGTGATGATGATGCGTAGGCACCCTGGCAGCCTTGCAATGACTCTGTACTTTGGAGCCGCGACAGGCCCTGCGGCACGCTTCTCCGGTGATGCGATGGCGACCCTCTCCATGGCGTCACGCTTCTCCGGTGATGCGACAGCAGGCAGCTTCGATGAACACACGCTGCCAGGGAGATGCGGCGAAGGCTCGCTTAACCGGCAATGCGACGATTTCAGCTGCAGCGGCGACGTGCTTCATCTCAATGCGTCGCCCTTCCAGCTCCCAGCGCCACGCAAATGTCTGTAGATAGAATTCCCAGCAAGGAAATTCACAGGGGGAGTTGGAGATTAAGTCTGTTGTCCCTCAGACTTCAGCAGGAGGCAAGCACAGTTCAAGCCCTTGGAGAATATTCTGTAGATGATAAAAGTCCTTAAAAAGTTCCTTCTCCTTTCCTTGGCAATGAAGCAAACAGCACACTGGCAGAGGGGCAGTCAAACTCCTGCAGCTTCATTGGTTATTCTCCTTTGCAAATTGTTTCTTGTTCCAGAAGTGATCTAATTTCTTGGGATCAGGGACCCAATATTTATACCGCCAAATCCTTTGTTCTCTGAAGGCAGAGAGGTCTCTGCCTAGTCAAAACCAGTTCCTGAGTACTTTGTTTACATGACTCTCCCCTTCCTTTCACTGTGCAGGGCAGAGACATCAGCAGCCCCACAGGAGTTGGAGCCAGCACAGGGGAGGGAAGGCACAGCTCTGGAGCACTATGTTGACAAGATTCCTTCTCTCCTTTTACAGTGCAGGGCAGAGACATCAGACAAGCTACAGGAGGTGGGGCCAGCATTGAAGAGGGAAGGCCCAGCCCTATTCAGGTCCCAGGTGCAACTCCTCCCTCCAATCTAGATGCAGATCTCTCTATTTACCACTGGGCTGCCCCAGCCTGTCTCCTGGAATCCCCCAGCCCTGTCACTCACAAACCCAGACAAGGAATACACAACATAGCAGAGGCATGCATGGACAGTTAGGCAAGAAAATACCTACTTTCTAAAAGTGTTATTTTCAAAAACAGAATATTAAAACCAACTTTACTAAAATTTGCATTTTATCATTCTGAGGACAGGCATATTAAATTCGAATTTCTATCATGTACCCTGAGTCAGTTAGGATTATAAGAATGTGATAATCTAACTGCCCATTCTAGCCTATGGAGAACAGGTAGCCTTGCAATAGTGAAAAATGAAAATGGCTGTAATTCACTATGAGGACATGTTACTCACGTGAGCATGTACACACCAGAGCATGTCCTACCTTAAACTTACAATGCACCCTGCCCTTGGGCCTACAATAGGGTTGTTTAAAATGAAGCAAAGGGAAGGTTTAGGGACTGGCAAGTGGGTGCACTTACCTACCAAGTCGACATGGCAGTACTAGACTGCACACATGCCTTGCAATGGCAGGCCTTAGACACACTTTAGAAGCTGCTTCTGTGGGTGGCACAACCAGTGCTGCAAGCCCACCAGCAGCATTTGCTTTACAAGCCCTGGGCACACATGGTGTACTGTACTAGGGGCTGACAGGTAAATCAAATAACCCAATCATGGAATCATTAATCTTTACATGAATTTAACATAGGGAGCACTTGCACTGTGGCACTGAATAGCAGTGGCACAGTACCCAAAGCATATAACCAGCAAAACATATCAAAACAGAGGAGGCAATCCGTCAAAATGGAAGGGAGACTCACGCCAATGATGCCAGGTCAAATAGATATAGTAACAAAAATATAAAATAGATTATCAGCGCAGTTAGGTGCTACGCTCTTTGCACAGCACTTTACATGTATTATGCATGAATTGTCACCATGTACTGTATAATTGAGTCCGTCACATCTGTGGACTTTAGTCCTGTATTTCCAAGAGCCTGAATGATGATCAAGAGCCAACTGAATTCTAAACACTAAAAATGCCTGACCCTGTTAGTACAATGTTTGTGGTAGGAGGATCGTTAGTACAGCAGGTTCACAATAAAAAGGTCATTAGTAGACTGAAGCTTCCAGTGAACAATTATACATTAGTAGAGTTTCCTTGCATTGGGTACCTTTTACTTTGTTGTCCTTCTCTTGCTCAGTGGCTTCATATAGTTTGCTTGGTTGTCTAAGGTGGGCTGAGTGGCATTACTCATATGTGCTTTGTTGTTTCTTACAGGCGGGGCAGAGAAATGTTAGAGAGCGGGACGATCAACGAGATGCAGGAGAAGGCGGCATCTAGCAATGCGGTGTCTAAGGAGTTCAGCAAGTAAGTTCTCTATGGGTTGCAAGCTGCAGAATCTCTGGGTGCTGGACAAGTTCTAAGGTGAAGTGTTGCCTCAATGGTTTCCTCTAGGCAAAGTGCGTTCTGGGACTCAGGCGTGGTTTAAATAACCGGACCAGGCCTTAAAGGACCCCCAGTATTTGCAGCTATCTCAGAGATCACTACAAACACCACTGTAAGGCTAGGTTGCAGTTCCCAACCAAAGAGAGTGTTGGTAACTGTGATTGAGCAACATCACCTGGTGATGGGGCCTGAGATCACGGGGCAAGGCTAATGACAATAACAGGTACTCAGTGTCAATGCAGAAAGTAGAAAACCTAACGCTGATATAAACTGACACGCAGTGCCAGTGAACCTTGGCACAGTTGTGCACAATCATTATACAATATACTGGTGCTGGGTGCACAGGTTGGTGGGTGAGTTTCTATAACACTCTTAAGCAATCTGGGAACTCTGGAAAATGTGACATTGCAACATGAATTGAAATGCTGCCTTCTCCATTGTAGGAAATGGGGGCTCGGTCACAGTGTCCTGAAATGTTTTTCAAAAGTAAAGTATAAAGAGTACTAGGTAGGGGTACCCTGAAACCCTAGACCATAGAGAAGGGTCCAAAAGAGAAACACCCTGCCAGTTGGCTGCCCACTGGGGGATTGCTGTGGTTTGCTGTGATAGGTTGCTGTCAAAGTTTCAATATTAAGTGGAGCATTTCTTCTCTTCAAGTTCTATATAGGGCTTTCTCTGATTTAGCTGTTTTCATTAAACAGCAGCATGACATACATGCCAATATTTTAGAAGAGGAGAGTGGAAGATTAAAAAAAATAGATAATTGTATAACCCTGGGCAAAGTACTACGCTATGCTCGCGTAGTTTGCGAAGTTTGCGCTACTGCGCACTACGCAAATTGCACGTACCACAGTGCAAACATGCACAGCGTAGCGTAGCATAGTGCAGCGGTCATTTTTTGCTTGCTTACGGTCCTCAAAGGGCAAGTTCAAGACCGCGAGCAAGCAAAATGACATCTCGGCGAGACTTTTTCCTCGTTCGCGATCAGCAACATCAAGTTGCCGATCGAGAGCGTGGAAAATAAACCTCCTGGTGAGATTCTCAACGCGGGGAGGTCAGGTTTCTCATTGGGAGTGATCGCGTATGCTCGCGACCGCTCACGATGAGAAACTACCAGTCCACATTGAGAAAACTGCAGCTCGAGTACAAATCTAATCGAGCGGCAGAAAACGACTGCTTGCACTGTGCAAGATGCGGTTTTGCCCTGATTGCACAGTGCGGACAAGCATCCGGCACTGTGCAATCAGTGCAAACAGATTTTTGCACAGTGCACAACGCAGTTCGCGTAGCTACGCATAGCTCGCTTAGTGCGAAGCGCACTTCACGTAGTTACGCGTAGCGCTACCAGGCCTATAATCGAGAGAATGTATATCTCCCATTGACTTCCATTGAAGGAGAGGCAATTTCAGGCAGGAGGCAGCCATAATAAAGCCACTTCTTGCTTCAATAATCGGGTGTCCCCAGCCTGTTTTGGGTCTATTGGCATGTATGCCATGAGCACATGGATCAAAAGTGGAAATTGGGATGGCCCATTGCCTAAATTCATAAGAGAGTCTGGTATTTACTGCATGTCACAAAGATTTCTTCCTATAGCAACCTGTAGTGGTCTCACTTGCTTTCTTCCTGCTCGAACTTCTCATTCTGATCGCAAACAAAGAAGATGGAAATGGAACGCATGTGGGATCTCAGAATGTCAGCCCCAGAGGAAAGTGAGGGTCTCAGAACAGTCTTCCCCCAAGGTGCTTGGAGCGGGGCCATAGGACTGGGTGGGGATAGGGTAGTTCAAGGGGAAGGGTGAGGTTTTCAGTGGGATATATAGGCAGCGGGGGAGGCACAGCCAGCCTCTTCTGATGCCTAAAAACCCCAGTGCAGGGTCATTTGATTCAGGGGTCCCAGGTTAGGCCAGGGGGTATACTTTCAGAGAGAAGTGGAGAGGAAGGTTTGCAAGGGATAAAATCTTACTGGCGTGGTCAGGAGGCCCAGAGTCGGCAGTATCAACATGGGATCTCCAAATAGTGAGACTGTCCGGACTGCACTCTTGATGCTTGGGACGGTGAGGAGAGCTGACCTCCTTAGGCCTGGTCTCCTTGACCAGGCAAAGGTGGGTATCGAGAGCACAACTCACTTTCCGTCAGGTGGAGTTACTGCAGCAGTAGAAGCATGTCAGGTGGAGCCACTGCCACCAAGAAACAAGGCACGGAATGCAGCAGGAGTGCAAACTACGCTCCTGCTGCTTCCAAGCGCAGGGGCAAATGGAAAAGCCTTCCGGTTTGTCTCACCCCATGGAAGATAATGATGCAGCTGGAGCAGGTGGAGGGCCGGGACCTAGTGTACTGAAGGGCCGCAGATGCATGTCCCTTCCCCTGCACAGGATTACATGGCAGAGCAGGCAGGGGGTGGCCAGGCCACTAGGTATATAATCTAGGCCCCCTTTGTAGGTACTAAGGAGGGGATGGCTGGGCCTGCAGGCCGGCCTTTAAGAAATCACAACTTGGTTGCATGGGACTCAGTACGGGTGGGCCCTGAGGGCACCAGCAGGGCTGCAAGGCACAGCATCCCCAGGGGGCATAGGGGGTCCTCGAGACACCAGAATTGGACAGCAGAGCAAGTAGCAGGGGGTAGGCTTGAAGGTGTGCATCAGAGAACAGCACCTTCATGTTCAAGAAACTGAGGTGTTGGGCCATGATGTACAAAGCCAGGGAGAGGGTTGCTGCTCCCCCTCTGGTAGACCTGGAGGTAGCTCAGTTAGGTTTGTGAACCAGGCCTCACCGCCAGTAGGGTGCCAGTCAGGGAGGCCAGTGGGTGTGGGTTCCTGAGGTTAGTAGTCAAGGGGCTAGCCAGGTCGGAGCTCAGGTTGCTCAAGGGGCTGGTGGTGTGAAGGACCCTCTAGGATGGAGCAGCCTAGAAGGGGCAGTAAGCGCAAGCCCAGCAGTTGGGGCTGAGAGAAAGTGGGAGGTGCTGGCGGGTGCAACTTGGCCCCTGGATGCTGGCACAAAGCAGTAGGGGGGTCCGTGGCAGCCTGGCCTCAATTGAGAGATCGTGCTCTGGGGGTTTGGCAGGAGACACGTTGCTGCAGCAGGGAGTGCCGTACAGAGTTTTAAGAGAATGGAGTGAGAGAACGCTTGTGACGCGAATGTGGGTGAGGATGACCTGGTCCTAGATTACAGTGTTGAAATGAGTGGGAGGAAGGGGATTTTTTGTGTGATGATGAGGACATGCCTTAGGGGAGGCCTGGGGATCAGAGAAGGCAAAAGGTGACGTTGGTGTTTTGCAGGTGTCTGGTGTGGACAAAGGGAGGTCCAAGGCAAAGGGACAATGGAGGAAAGTAGTTGGACAAGGCAGTGGGCGGAGCTGTATCAACAAGTAAAAGCGAGTGAAGGGCAGCATTGGACATTGGGGACTCCAGGGATGGGGGTAAGTCTTGTAGGTCAGTGAGAGTGGGGGATGGTGTTGTGGATGATTCAAGGGCCACGCTGATGGATGTGGTGGTGGCCTCTGTGGTGACATCCCAGGTGGGCAACACTAAGCAAGGGGTATATACGGGAGGCCAGACAGATGAGAAAAGCGACAAGTGCAAAGAGGACAGCAAAGCGGGAGCCGAAGACGATAAACATCATCAAAAACTTCCTTACCTGGGGCTAGCGATTTCACTGGGGTCCTATTTGTTGGAAAAACTAAGAACAGGATATGGAATCACAAATATGTCGAAGTGTTCAAGCTCCTTCACAGGGAAATTCAGGCGAGAGAGGGATCCTAAGAGGTGGAGTGGTAACTGACTCGGAGGCCGAGGGTCCCGATAAATGTGGAAAATTGGACCTCCGCCTTTCTGATTTACTCTAGCATTTAGTTCCAGTTGGATAGGGCAATTGCTTTTTTGAAGTACATGGACATTAGTCAAAAAGCCCAGATGTACTTTAGGGATTATGCCTGGCAGAGATACGATGAGGAGTTTCGGGAAAGGGTCAGAGTTAACCTTGATAAGCCATGGGGAGAGGTAGATTCAGAACAATGGCTGCAGTGGATGTCGTCCACTCAACCCTCTGCTTCCACACATACAGCCAGTGATCTACTGGTCCTTTTAGCCCCATCCTGCTCCATAGTGAGTGGGTTAATTTTTGAAGCCCGCATAACCCACCACTGGGGCGTGCTGGAACTTCAACTTACTGCTCGTGGCATCCCTGGAAATGTAAGCATGAATGCTCCAAGTGTGGGGGCCGACATCCCATCATACAGTGTTTTACACTCAACACCCTGCAGAACAATGTAAGGTCTCTAGAGGCCGAGGCAACCTGAACCTAAGGGCCCATACCCTAATTAAGGTGGAGGCCTTGTTACCTTGGCTCTCTTTGTTCCCCGACAGGGAGGCAGCTCTGGAGTTAAAAAGGGGATTTACTGAATGTTTTTGGCTGGGGTATCAAGGTACTAGGTCTTGTCTGTGGGTGGAAAAATTTATGTTAGTCAAAGAACTTTCCCGGGTTGTTGCAGCAAAATTGGACAAGGAGGTGGTGGAAGGCAGAGTGCCAGGTTCATTTTTTTAATGGCCTCTGCTGAACTTGATTGTTTCTCCACTGGGGGTAGTGCCCAAAAAGGGAGTAGGGGATCATAGAATGATTCACTATTTGTCCGGGTCAGAGGGTGGATCTGTCAACCATGTTATGGCTGAATAAGATACCAGAGTACTATGCGCCTCTGTGGATAGTGCAATTCGTTTGGTCCAGAAATGTGGGAGGGAGGTTGAAATGGCAAATTGTGATGTTGAATGCGCCTTTTGCTTGCTGCCTATTCATGCTACTGATTTATTTCTGCTAGGTATGCAATTTGGGGGAGCCATCTATGTGGATAAGGTGCTACCAATGGGGTGTGCCATTTCTTGAACCCTTTTTGAACATTGTAGCTCCTTCTTGCAATGGGTTTTGCCAAGAGCAGTGGCCACTGGGAAGTGTCTCACTACCTGGATGATTTTCTGTTTGTCAAAGGTGCAAGTTACAGGGATCTGTGGGCGAATGATACACATTTTTTAGGTTTTAGCATCGAAGATCGGTATGCCTTTGGCTCCCGAGAAGACAGAGGGGCCCAGTGTGGTTTTGACCTTCCAGGGAATTGAGATGGACTCTGTGCAGTTGGTAGCTTGTTTACCAAGGGACAAGGTAGTGGACATTCAGGGATTTCTGACACAGGTGATTGGGAGGAGGAAGATTTAGTTGGGGGCGTTGCAGAAACTACTTGGTATTTTGAACATTGCATGAAAAATTGTGAGAGAGGGGAGGACGTTTTGTAGTCGTCTGGGCATGGCCATGTCGGGGCGGTTCTGCCACACCACGGGTGAATGAGTTCAATGGAGTGTTGTTGGATTTCTTGGAAAAGAACACAGTATAGTAGATCCAAATCATCTTGAATGTGGTCCGAGCACTGGGTTTTGGCCTTTTCTGGGATGGCAGATGGTGTGCGGAAGAATGACCAGGTTTTTCCTTTGCAAGAATGCAGCAGGAGTGGCAGGGCACTGAGCAAGGAGTGTTGAGTTTTATTTTGTTCTGTATTGACAAAGGTTTGTCGCCTACGACTATGGCGGGCAAGCTATCTAGAACATCTATCTATGGCAAGCTGTATTTGGGGTTTGATCCTGCTAAGGATGATATTTTGAGCTGGGTTCTGAAAGGGTGGGGCTGGGAGAGGGGTGTGGGGAGGGTGAAGTTGCGAGAAGCTATTACGTTTGAGCTGTTGGAGGATGTGTTGGGAGTGTAGCCTGTTTATTGCTATGATGCGGATGAGGTGGCCGTGTATCGCCTGTGTACAGTTTGGATGTTTTTTGGGGCTTTCTGGGTTACGGAGTTGTTGGGTATGATTTGACACAGTGGGGTGTTTTCTGGGGAGGTCCGTTTAGAACAAGGGAGATTAAGTATTTGCTTACAGCAGTCTGAGACTGGTTAAACTCACATGGTGGAAGGGGTATGGTTGTGTGAGGGTGGTGGGAGTGAAATGTGCCCAGTCCAGGAATGGCGTATTTCCCAGTTGTGGACTAACTGGTGTTTAACAGAAGCTTTTTCCCATGTGGATGGCAGTAGAGTTACTGCCTTTCAGTTGTTGGCAGTGTTGCACATAGCCCTGCGCTGGCTGGGTAGAGACCCTTCCACTTTTGATACGCATTCCTTCTGGATTGGGGGAGTGACAGGGGCTGCTCGCTTGAAGTGGTCATGGTGGAGGATTCAGCAGATTGGCAGGTGGAAGTTGTGCTGCTGTGAGCGCTATGTGTGAAAGTAGGGGACTAAGTCCACAAGGGTACAAGGAAGAAGGGGAGTGGGGGTGAGTTTTCTGAGCTATTTCTTTTTTCTGCTTCAGGCTGCATGAGCGGTTCAGGGGCCAAGACATTTACCTGGATTGTGGGACATTCTTTTGTGCACTGGGAAGTGAAGTATGCTGACCAGCAAGTATATGGAAGAAACCTGGGCTTGTGGAGCAGCTACCACAAGGTGCTTTGGTGGGGTAAGGGGAGATGTCTTGGGGTGCCTTGTTACATTGGCTAACTAAGTTGGATCCGCAGAGATGCTGCCCGGATATGCTTCTGATCCATCTCAGGGAAAATGACTTAATCCGGGTATCAGGACTGTCCCTACTCCAGCATAGACATAGGGTTCTGGAGGCAATCAAGAGGAATGTCTCAGGAACATGTTTATTTTGCACTGAGCTATTGACATGCAGGATTTGGAGAGGGGCATTGAAACATGTGGCAAATGACAAGGTTGGGGGAAAGCTGAACAGGTCAATGAGGTTTTTTTGCCAGGCCTATGACATTAAAGTGAATAAGCATAGAGGGCTGAAGGAAGAAGAGCCGGCGCTTTTTGGGCACAATGGGGTGCACCTGTCACAGCTTGGAATTGGTAACTACATGAGGGAAATGCAGGCTGTGGAAAGGGCACTGTGAAACGAGACCATTTGGTGCTGCAAATTGTATTATTGAACAGCGCAAGCTGCACTTGTGTTTGGGCAGTAAACGGTCCTACGGGGTTTTCATGGTTATCGCTCCTTTGGGGATTGGTGAGTCACATGTGAGCATATCCACCCCTCGGGGAGGGGAGGAAGGGGGCACAGGTGACAGAAGAAGGTGCGCAGGATGCGACGACCAAGGGAAAGGTCTTCAAGGGAGGATGTCTTGGAGGGCAAGTGAAAAAACAACTGTGTATATGGAACGAGGTCAGTGAGCAAGAGGGGGAGGAATGAAAGACAGGATATGGATTATCTAGGCAATTGAAAGCAGGTGTGAATGGTGGGGGGAGAATGTAATGTTTGGGTACATGTCAAGATGTGCAAAGTCAAATTATTTTTGATGTTTATAAAGTTTAATAGAATGTTAGCAACGCTGTCCTAATAAAATGACTTTTTATGCAAATAGAGCAATGTGGAGTGTGGTTATTGCATGATGCAGTTTCTTAAAGGGAAGCCTGTGACTGCTTCTTTTTTCCAAAACAAACATCTTGAAGCCAAAATGTTAATCTCAAACACAAAGGCAAGATGAAAGGCCTGAGGGTAATGGGATTATTGAGACCTTTGCATATGATACTAGAGCATGGGAAGCATAACATTCAAATGCAAATCAAGCTCTGAGCAAATAAGTTAAGACGAAAGGACCTAAATGTACCAGACATGAAATAATAGGACTATCACTGCCACAGCCATACTTTCAGGATCAGTAGGTAGCAATTAATCAAAAATCAATGATACTTGTACCCCTTCTGGAAAGATATATTCACCTTCACTGGGCCACACCCATAAAGAAAATCGAAGGGATACATTTTCTAAATTATATCACCTTGTAGGGCATAAATCAAAGTTGCTGTGCTACTTTTCTCTAGATGGAGATTTCAGCGCAGAGCCAAATGTATTAAATATGGGCTGCTGATGCTCTGTTCCCATGTGCTGGTACACAAACAGGCTGCCTAGTGCCACGCACACAACCTTTGAACCATAATTCCAAGTTTTGTGCATGATATCTAGGCTACCTTTCCAGTACAATATACTGTGCCTAGACAAACTTTAAAACATTTCACAAAATGAGTGTGTTCTGTACAGTACACCAATCATTCAATATGTAAAATGGTAGAAGAAATAAATAGATTTCTACTACTTTGTGTCTGGCTCAAGGATGTGTAATCTTTTGACGCAAATCCCAGTCTAACAAATTTAGTGGATATGGCTTTGCATAAAAAATCATGGGTGGCTGCATGGGAACAATAATGCACCAGCTATCTGTTTTAAACAAAGGACACTTTTACATGGGAGAAAATACCCCATTAAGACTATGAACTGTTTTGCATGCCTTTGAGTGACTTTGTGGTAGTGCAAAGTCTTGGTAAATCACCCCCCTAAATGAGAAAAGCCTGGAAGAATTAAATGAAGGAGGCTTCACATTATTGCCAAATCCTTCATCAATGATACTTGATTTTCATTGGTTCCTATTGCTTGTAATTCATTGAGGTGTGTGCCTTCAGTCAAATTACTTTCACATATTATTTTTAGAGCAAAATCGTGCCGAGCAACTGTGTAGTTGATTTTACTGTATTCAATTCAATTTTCATCATTCACTATTACTTTCAATTGTTATACTTATGCTGGTTGGTCTATTGGTCATTTCATTACATCTTTCTCTGTTCAGAAGCCAAAATAGTTTGCGTGCCACAGAAACACTACATGTCCTCTCAAAGCTTAATTGAGCGTTAAAAAGTTAATTAGCTGTCCAGAGATGTGCAGTTTAATTTGCAATCCTGCACTAATTTGTTCTGCAGGATAATCTTATCTCACGTACAGAATGCCTTTTCCCTGTGGTTTTCACTGCTGCTGCAGGGCACAAAAAGCTGACAATGCTTTCTATTAAATGTTACAACTGTACGTATTCATAATCTTTTGAGTTTCACAGCAGATTTAATTGAAAGCTGCAATTGAAGAGGAAGCAGTTGCTTACGTATCTCTAGCTCAGTTCAGTTCAGTTCTACTTTCTGTTACAACTGAAAACAAATGATTATTGGACAACGTGGTCAGATTAAAATGCAAAACCTATTACAATCCGAAAAATGTAATCGACTGAGAGAATTGATTGGAGTCCATTGTCTGTCTCAGAAGGAATGATGAATTAGGCTGCAGGCTGTGTGCAAATGAAGAGCAGTCTCATCGAAATATTCTGGACTACATTAAGAGTGTGACAAACAGATTACTACACTATTATCCATTCCCGTGACTTAAAGTGGCATTACAATATTTCTGAAACAAGCTACACCGCTGTGTGTCAGGAAAACCAAATAAATCTACACAGCTGAAAGAAGGGTGTAAACAACTCAGCTTTACATCCCAAAACAAAGTGGCAACACAATTACCAAAATTACCAGTATGTATTCCCAAAATGTGTAGACAATTCAGAATCAGTAGCTGCATCAAAAAGGTATGTGTCAATGGCATAGGTCACAGCTGTGTGCATGTTGTTATGCAATTTAAATTCTGAGCGCATGCACTTAATCCAGAGTTTTATTTCGAGCTAGTACACGAGCTGCAACAGGAGAACTCGGAACCAGAGAGAGGCTTCATTGCTCACTGTTTCAAACTGTGTGTCTCTATCTCATGTACCCTCTCGGAATAGTTATGGGGCATATTTACAAGGAGCTTACGCATTCTCTGCTCCATATTTCCCCATATTTAAAAACTAACAGTTTTTTGCAGGCCTGCGTCACTTTATACCTGTGCTGTAACCGGCTGCGTCACACAGTGTATAGTATATGATGGGTAGCCGTTCCCTCGTAAAAACTCACCTAGAACTGACGCAGTGAAATTTGCACGTTTTCACTGCGTCACTCTAAGCGACTGATCATGATCTCGCCGGGAAAGCATTCCTACCGAATCGGTCCCGGAATCCTTTCCGGACTACTCGGATCGGGTGAATTCGACCGAGCGATTTGGATGTATCTGGATACGATTCGGAGACACAAGCCTGTGTTCCAAACATAAACACAGGCTCCCACTGAAAAAAGGGATGGCTGGGGAAAATAGTGCACCCTGTAGTAGGCACCCATGGTGCCTGGTGCATTGTGCATGGTTGGAAAAGAGGGTCCCTTGGGTGCCCCCACGGGCCCAATTCAGAAGGACCAGGGTGAAGGTGGCCTATTACGGGTCCTCAAAGACAGATCCTGGCAGACGTTTTTTCCAGAGAAACCAATTAGGAACAGCTGTCCGAATCAGTCATTGCAATCACTCACATTTGGAAAACAAGTCCATAGAGCTGTATGATGCGGCTCCGAAAGATGCGCCCTATCCGAATGCCTTTTGGAACCGATTCGGACAGCCCTTGCGAACGAGATCATAATCCGCCCCTAAACTTGTAATGCATAAAAATTCCTAAACCTCCTTAAGCCAGGCATAGGAATTGACACTGTGGTCTTACCATGAGACTCACCTCTGTGTTTTGATGCATAATTGTAGTTGCATCAGTCTTATGACCAACTACAGCAATGTGCCACTTTTGGGCCCACAGATGCGTCAGTATTTCTGAAACATCCATGGATCCTTGTGCCATGTATTGTAAATACTGAGCATACATGGCGTTATAAGGTTTTTTGACTAAGGCACAATAAATTTGACTAATCACTGCTGCAATGCAGTGATGGGTCAGTTCTTGTAAATATGCTCGTAAGTGTACATGCGTTGCGTAAAAGCAGGTGCACAATTGTGCTCTGGTGAACGTGCACTTCCATGATACGGCCCTCAGGGGTTTTATCAAACATCATGAATGTGCCAATGTAATCGCAAAATTAAGGGTACTGTTTATGTTTTCCTGTGATTCACAGTTCTAGATGCTCTCATTAGATATTGTTCAAAACGCTGCTGTTGTGCATCCCGGTTGGGTTACCTCAGAACCAAACTGACCTATGGGGCAATCAGACAGTTCCAGAAGAGCTGGTCTGATCGTTAAGTGTGGAGGCAGTTTTTCAGCTTTTTGTGGACCTGTTTTATGGTCTAGTGGGCCGGCTTTTACTGTTGCCACAAATATTGCCTGCAGCAAGCACAAATGCACCCAGCTTTCATAGCTTGCAAGCAACCTACACAGTATGTCTTTACAAGTTCAAAAAAGCAAGATTTGCAAATTTGGCCAGCTTTTTTAGCTATCTTATTCAGTAATGGACACCACTTTTATTTTGGTACCAGGACCTATTGTCTCCCTGGTATGGTGCTGGGTCCCCCCATACACTTTTCTAGACCCAACAAAAAGAATGATGCATTACTGAAATCCTAGAGCTATTATCCTAGAGCTGTTTCCATAGAAGCATAGCATTCCACATTGATTGGCATTCTACAAATGACAAGGGCGAGGGGAGTTGGAAAAGCTTCAGCTCGCCTCTATGGCCCAGATTTACAAAACTCTCATGCCATGCAGTGCAACACCCAACATTGCTTCTCTGCGTTGCATCAGAGGGACAGAGAGGGAATGCACCATATCTAATAAGATATGGCACTATCCTGCTCTCTCGCTTGTGCGGGCACTTAATCAGGTTCCTGGGCACCACACTCTCCTCTGCACAACGTAAAGGTGTTTCTGTAAGTCTAGTCTAGCAAAGGGAGTTGACAGACGACAGAATAGGTGAAATTAAATATAGTAAATAAAGCCTATTCCGTTGTCTGTCGACTCCTCCCCCTCTTCACCACCCCTCCGCGCTTACCTGCACTGGCCTTGACTGGGTTTTGCACTCGAAGGCTAGTCTTTGAATACAAAATACCATGTCTAGACAAATGTTAAACATATTCCCACTTCTGATGTGTGCTGTACAGTACAGCACACATGCATAGCAGAAATGTTTGAAAACATAAAAGCATTTCTGCTCTTTAACTCCTACTTCAAAGGAACCTCATTGTTTTGTTGCAAAACCCTTTCTACTAATGTTAGTTGATAGGGTATTGTGTCAGAAATAATGGATGGTTGCATGTGAACATCCATGTACAGTCCATGCTGCAACCTTGACGCACAGCATTACTTTGAGTCAATTTTCCAACTCAAAACAGATTTTGCACGGGAAAGGAAATAAAAAATATTTAGTGCTGGTTTGCATCACTTGTTTTGTAAATCTGGGCCAATATGTGTGATTTGCTCACACATGATCACACTACAGCATTCTATAAGGGCCTGATTCATAGAAACAGTCCACATTTACTCCCATATATTTATGCCTACATCTTTCAAATATTTCCAAATTCTAAGAGAGCATTTGGTAAGCTGGGATAGTCACAGCTTTCCAGCTCGACCTATGGAATTATTTTGTTAATTCCAGGTTACACTCATGTGAAATAATGTATGCACTTGTAAATGTGGTTATTTGTATTTCAATTTCAATTTTATTTATTATGTTTTGGCTCTCAACGAGGGCCACATAAAAATCAAATGCAAATTACATAAAAAAGGGAGCGTTCAAACAACACACAAAAAACAAAATGCAGCCATTGACAAATACACAAGAATGAACAATGTCAGTCCTCACCAAAGCATCTAATAAATTGCTAAAAAACCCTTAAAGAAGTTAAAAATATGAAAGCAAAACATTTCATTTGGAGGACAGTACAAATATTGTAGGAAAATGTTCACATTAGAAATACCCAGTTGGAGGCATATTGGTTTTAACCATTTAAGCCGCAATGGGCGAAGTGCGGGGCAAACCAACAAGACATGCATACAATTCTGGGTGCTTAGGTTACAGAAGTTACACAACGGAGAGGTTCCATGCCACTTAGACAGAAGAAGATTTAAGGGCAAGAGATCATAACGTAAAAGGAACCAGAATCTACGCACACCGTGTGGCATATTCCATATGGCGTAAGGTTGGGCCAACTTCATAGCATAAGAATTAAGGAGGAGATCACCACCCTTTTTTCCTAGTATTGTATTCTTATCTGTTTGGAAACACAGTTCCCACGATGCCTGTTTTAACAAGAATTTTAGGTGTGAAGGTGAATGTAAAAACAGTCCACTTTCATCTACCTTTAAGAGAGACACAGCCCATCTAAAATTCTTTACTAATCGAGAGAACTCTTTAAAGTTGCCCAACAATTCCTTTTTGAGGAGAGCTCTCATTGTCCCCAACTCTGCTCTTGCCAAGCAGGCCACCCATCTTACTAGGGCACATAGTCCCTGGACCCAACTGCTCCTAAGGCCGAGATCAAGCCTACATGCGGCCAAAGAGCAGGCTGTGTTCAGAGTGGATAGGGATCTTAAGAGTTTCCCCTCAATGCTATGACAAAAAACCCAGTGCTTCAGATCAATGAGTTCTATGCCGTACAATAGCGTAGCGGGAATCTTAGCCCTATACACCTCTAGCAGGCAGGCAAAGTGTCTTTTTCCAGTGGAAAGATAAAGAGAATTTAAACCCTTGCCATGTGCCAGGGCTTTGCGAGAACTATGCTCAATATGGGGCCTCTCACTCAAATTAGCCGTTACAATTTTACCCAGAAAGGTATAAGATTTAACAACCTCTAATTTCTGATCTCCAATACACCAACCAAAATTTTCAGAGCGGCACTTCTTTTTCCCAGTGATACACATAATTTTGCTTTTGGAAATGTTAATCTTCATATGATGAGACTCAGCAAAAACATGTAAAGCTTGTAGCCGGTTGGCAAGACCTTTCGGAGTCAGATCTAATACAAGAATGTCATCCGCATACATCAGACAAGAAATAGGGGATCCCCCTACCACCGGGGCTATCCCGGCACTAGCTGTCAAGAACGCAGGAAGATCTACAGTATATAAGGAAAACAATAGTGGGGCCAGGAGGCAACCCTGTTTGAGACCGTTTGCAGATGGAATTCTATGCGAAAGGCCCCTTTCGCCCCCTTGGAGGATGCTACACCACGTATCCGTATGGAGGGCACGTAACAGGTCCAAAAGGTAAGAGGGTAAACCCAGGGCAGCTAGCTTTCTCCACAGTGTTCGACGGTCGACTCTATCGAAGGCCGTGGAGAAATCAATGAACGCCGCGAACACCACCCCCCCTCTCACACGTGTATATTTATCGGTAATCACATGGAGAGTGGTGAGGTTATCTAGTGTACTGTGCCCCCTGCCGAAACCAGTTTGTTCGAGTGGTAAAATATTATTCTCCTCGATCCAGTTGTCAAGTAAAATTAAAATACACTTAGCAAAGACCTTACCAACTGAGTCGAGGAGAGCAATCAAACGGTAGTTCATAGGATTATCCCAAGCTCCCTTCTTAAAAATAGGGACCAGTATACTTCCCTTCCACGAGGCGGGGACACTTTTTGTGTCAAAGCAGGACTTGAACAATGGATAGAGAATCTTACTCCATAACAGTGGTTCCTGCTTTAAGACCGTCATAGGTATTTCATCTGGTCCCATTGCGCCAGAAGAGCGCATGTTCTTAATAGCCATTTCTATTATTTTCTCTGTCGGATAAGTGGCCGGAGTCTCAGATGTTACATACAGGTCACTATCAGTCGAAAATGTTATATTCCCTGAATACAGCTCCTGGATGTATGAGGACCATACTTCTTCAGGGATAGGGATGGGGAGAGGACTCACTCTGGTACCACATCCCTTCCCAACTATGGACCAAAATTCTCTGGATTTACCATATGTAACAGCTTCCCGCAAATTTATCCATACTGAGTCTTCCTTTTCCTTTTTTAATCTCGTTTTTAATCTAGTTCTCCTTCTTTTTAACCTCGATATTTCCTTAGCTAAGTCATCTGATCTACCTAAAAATTGGTCACGCACTAATTTATTTATTTCCTTATTCAGGATGCGCAGTGCGCTAGGAAGAAAGACCTTTTTCCTAGAGCAAGTAACCTTTTTTACATTTAGAATGACCCTTCTCATAAATTTTTCAAAGTTATCAATTTCGGACCCGTGCCAGTCACTAAATTCTAATATAGTTTTGCATAAGATATCATGCAGACTTGCAATGGCGGCAGGGTTCCAGAAACATCTACCCGAGGATCCATGGAAAGTGACATTATTACTATTAAGGGACCAAGACTCAGCAGGCAGGGGTTTTAAAGAGAGAGTTATAGTGATTATGCTATGGTCACTCAAGGCTGATGGAGCAATCTCAATATCCCGAATACGAGAGACAATATCATAGTCTGAAATCACATAGTCAAGAATTGAGACGCTAAAAGGAGATCTATGAGTGAATTTCGCAGGCACATCAGAGGGAAATCTTCCATTTACAATAATCCCCTCAATCGCTGATAATTCCTGCAATAAAATCTTCCCTCTTTTGTTGGTTATTATTTTATCAGGAAAGATAGATTGAGGGATGGCATATGCCTCTTCTTTGGGCTTATTTCTAAATAAATGTAAACTGGCATTGGATATTTTACAGTTTAAATCTCCAACTAAGATAACTTCGGGTGGCGTTGGAACATTTTTAATCTGTCCAATATACTGAAATACCTGCTTCAATAAAGTGTTAAAACTCTCTTCGGGAGGGATATACACGTTGATAATTACAATAGGATACTTAATTCCAGAACTAGATAGATTTGCAATAGTTATGGCTTGAAAAAGATTACTTGGGGCAATGTAGTGCGAGAATCTCCAATCCATTTTGTTAGATAGAAAACAAGCAATTCCCCCTTTGGCGTGACCTTTCCTGGATGGAGCAGCCGGCGCTTCCAAAACATAGTAATCCTTCCCTACATGTAAATTATTGGAACACCATGTTTCTTGGATACAGATTACATTTGCTCCTAACGAGAATAGGAAATCAAGTTTCTCTGGACTGTTATGTATCCCAGCTGCATTCCAGGAAATAATTTTCAATTGATTATTAAAGATGATGGAATAGTTTGGAATTATCTACGCTCTTGGTAGACAAGGCACTATGCAGCCAATCCCACCTATAATTATCCTCTGATGGCAAAGAGTTCTGAATTGGTGGAGGGGGCGCTGCCTGTGATACCGACCGTTTCCCCTTGGAGACCCAAATCTTTAGGTCTGCAAAAGGAAAGGATACCCCATCTTGTCCATCACCCTTACAGGGCATCCTGTGGGGTGGCAAGAGTTTGCCAGAGCTGAAAATAGGCAAAACATCAATACCTCTGCATTAAAAATTCTCCGCTTGCTGAATTATCAAATGTACAATTATTTTGGAATAAAATTTAACCCTTATACTTGATACAATGTCTCCACCTAACAAAGTAACAAGCTCAATATCACTTGATTGGATTAGCTGAAGGCTTTCCAAATCACTAAAACATTTGAGCAACCAGGATCTATTTAAGGGCAAATTTACATCGAATAAGGGAAGAAAGTCCAAAACCAAAGTATCCACATAAGACATTGGTGATTTAACATGGGAAGAAAGAGGTGGACATACATCGACCCCATCCGTGGGAGCGAAGGAAGGCGCCAAAGGATTAAGAGCCCCCAGTTCCACCGGCAAAGTGATTCTAGTCTCTACCAATGGGTGGGCCGTCTGGCCATGCACAACGTTCTGGAATAGCGTTTCCACGTTCGCAGGTGGAGTATTACAACTAGGCACTGGAAGACAAGGCACCATGTTCAATTTTGTGGTCACCATATTCAAATCAGCGGCATTATCTTCATTGTCAGATAAGATAATTGAATTTTGGAAACAAATCCGTCTTTGTCTTTTCTTCTTATATTTACGGACCGGTTTCCTTTTTTTTCCTTTATTCTTTTTGTAGAGACAAGATCTTTCTTTTATTTCTTGAGCGTCATCTTGGTACCCTTTTTTTTCCGGAATAAAGATTGGGAATAATTCCTGTACTACTTTGCAATCTGAAGAGGACAAATTTTCTTCCTCTATTTCCAGGATGGAGTTCTTTATACAATTAGACGCTGCAGGAACAACCTGGGTCGTAGCGGATTTTTCTTGCATTATTCCAGAAGGCATACTACCAGATATCACTGTTGGAACGTTTGCACTCCCTGTTGCCATGCAATTTTCGGCTACAGTTAATGGGACACTCCTCATTTCCGGAGCCTTTTGCAGCATTGTATTCAATATTTTGGTGACAGAATCCAGAATACAATCAGAACTGCCCACAAATTTGCCCAAAAGGCGAAGAATAGAAGATAGCAAATGTTCCAGGGCAATCAGAGATTCCGATATAGGTTTTTCGCCCACGGTACCAGAAGGGCAGATTCCAGATAGGTTAAGGTCCGGGGTCAATGAAGCATTTAGCAGCTCAGACATGTCCTGCGCATTTATTGAAGGAGTGCTGCTATAAAGCAATAACCCAGATGCAGTGGCACCCACTGATGGCTTGATGGCATCTGAAGGTTTCACACAACTTGAGTTCATATAGCGACCACAGAGTTCAAGGTCGATGGATGATAGAGAGAGCTCTCCACCCGACCTAACATACATTGTAGGTGCAAGTGGCGCAGAAGGATTAATAATTTGTTTTTCTTCCGAATGGTGCACTTGAGACTCAGAAACACCATCAACCTCAAGAAGTGCGTGCCTGGACCTCGCCGTGGATTCAATTTGAAGAGGGTCTGGCATTAATGAAGGGGGAGCCGACACGCCAACCACTTGTGCAGGAGCCACAAGTGTACCAGATAGAATATCGTCTTTTTCATCAACAGATACTTTCTTATCCAAGGATTGATTCCACAGGTCAAAGAGCTGACATTGACCCTTTAATAATGGATTGTTCACTGATTTATTTCTTAGGGGGTTGGATTTTGTTTTAGCACAAGTCCTTCCCCCCACTAGTCTCCCAGAGCGAAGTTTCTTAGTCATCCTTTAAGATAATTTTCCGAGGGATGTCAAGAATAAAAGTGTATATCCTCGAATATGATTAGGAATTTAATAAAACGAACATAGGGTTTAGGTGAGGAGGGGGGTAGACAAGTGCCCTCTAGTAGGTGACGGTGGAGCACCAAACAAATATCATACAGCAACTTCGCAGAGTAATACCTCGTGTACAATATAACCTGAATATTTATGCACCAATTGGAAATAACCGGGCCCAGCCCAGCCTACCTCAGGCCTCTGAGGGCCACAGAGGGCCCGCCCTTTGCCCGGGCTTAGCCCGGCGTCCCGCACGCGTCCCGCTTAGCGTGGAGGGTGTGTCTTAAATAGGAGGAGCAGGGGGCGGGAAGAGACTCCAGGTGCGCTCCGGTCTTCCTGCGCTGAACCCTGGGTCTCGCAGTCCCGGCCCCTGTCAAACAGCCTCCGATGCGGACAAGAGTGCAATCTTTCTCCTTAGCTTCACGGGACAGCAGGCAAGGGGAAAACAGCCAAAGTCACGGGATTCAAGAACAGCTGCGAGCGGCACCCGCGGAGCGGGGGCCGCGAGATGTAAGTAGTGCAGGCAGCCAATCAAGGCGGAGCAGGGGCGGGAAGAGACTCCAGGTGCGCTCCGGTCTTCCTGCGCTGAACCCTGGGTCTCGCAGTCCCGGCCCCTGTCAAACAGCCTCCGACGCGGACAAGAGTGCAATCTTTCTCCTTAGCTTCACGGGACAGCAGGCAAGGGGAAAACAGCCAAAGTCACGGGATTCAAGAACAGCTGCGAGCGGCTCCCGCGGAGCGGGGGCCGCGAGCTGTAAGTAGTGCAGGCAGCCAATCAAGGCGGAGCAGGGGCGGGAAGAGACTCCAGGTGCGCTCCGGTCTTCCTGCGCTGAACCCTGGGTCTCGCAGTCCCGGCCCCTGTCAAACAGCCTCCGACGCGGACAAGAGTGCAATCTTTCTCCTTAGCTTCACGGGACAGCAGGCAAGGGGAAAACAGCCAAAGTCACGGGATTCAAGAACAGCTGCGAGCGGCTCCCGCGGAGCGGGGGCCGCGAGCTGTAAGTAGTGCAGGCAGCCAATCAAGGCGGAGCAGGGGCGGGAAGAGACTCCAGGTGCGCTCCGGTCTTCCTGCACTGAACCCTGGGTCTCGCAGTCCCGGCCCCTGTCAAACAGCCTCCGACGCGGACAAGAGTGCAATCTTTCTCCTTAGCTTCACGGGACAGCAGGCAAGGGGAAAACAGCCAAAGTCACGGGATTCAAGAACAGCTGCGAGCGGCGCCCGCAGAGCGGGGGCCGCGAGCTGTAAGTAGTGCAGGCAGCCAATCAAGGCGGAGCAGGGGCGGGAAGAGACTCCAGGTGCGCTCCGGTCTTCCTGCGCTGAACCCTGGGTCTCGCAGTCCCGGCCCCTGTCAAACAGCCTCCGATGCGGACAAGAGTGCAATCTTTCTCCTTAGCTTCACGGGACAGCAGGCAAGGGGAAAACAGCCAAAGTCACGGGATTCAAGAACAGCTGCGAGCCCAACTTCAATAATATTTGCAAAATATTTTTCTCGGATCATTGACATAATATCGAATACATAATTATAGAATTACCAAAATATTGAAGAAAAATATAGAATGCAAAAATATCGAATTCCTATCTACAAACAGGTAAGTACAAAAATATCGAATCAAAAATATAGTTTTAACAAGTTACTCTGCGCATGCGCAGCGCTGACGCGCCCGCTCACGCGGTGAAAACTGCAAAGCGCGTGTCAGATTGGTGTCCTCAAAACTACAGACGGGCAGCATTAGGTCTGAAGCAGACACCTCAATGCTCACGCATTGAGCGTACGTCTGCTCGACCTAAAAAATATAGGCCCAGATGCATGAAGCTAAAAACCACTTGCAAAGGGGCATATTCTCAGAATCTGCCCCTTTGGGACCGGTATTTTTGCGTTTGGGATGCATCATCCCAATGGCAGAAATAGCTAATTAGGAATTCGCTAAATTGCGATTAATTGCATTTAAGGAATCTCAAATTGAGATTCCTTAAATGCAATGCATGAAAATTTAAAAAATAGCGATTTCGCTAATAGGGCTCGCAAATTACCTCTCGGCCCCTGGGTGCATCAACTATAGCTTTAAGCACTCAAAAGGGTCAGATAGCTGACTGTTCCCCTTCCCCATTTTTAGACAGCAATAATCTGTCTGATCAGAGCAATAGAATCGGGGAACTGCAGAGGGAAGAATCATGGGAGCCAGATAAGCTGGTAGGAGGGAAATATGGGGAAAGGCTGTCAATAATGGGGGTCCAACTAAGGATAGATAAGGGACAACTCCAGGCATTATCAAATGTATGCTACTAAATGTCCGCTCCATGGGAAAACATAAATACGAAGGGGAGGATATGATTTATGTATCCTCCCCAGACATACTATTCCTGACGGAAACAAGGTCGGACAATACTTCCGCTCCCGACTGGAATATCACAGTGCCAGAGGGATATGCCATCCTATCACAAGATAGAAAAGAGGGCCGTGGTGGGGGAATAGCTATTATACACCGGGAGCATTTTAAGATACGGACTGAAGTCATATCAGTCTTGCCGGCAGAAGCATTACGTTTTTGCATTAAAGTAAACAATGCTACCTCATTCCAGGGTTACCTAGTATACCGCCCGCCGGGGGCAAGGCAAGCTTTTATGCATGTCCTGCAGATACTGTTAGAGTCCTGCATCGACGCCTTGCCTCTCACCTTCTTGGGAGATTTTAATTATCACCTAGAATCGATAGATAATTTAGAATACTCCACATTGTTAGACACTTTGGAGGCGTACGGTTTTAGTTAACTAGTTACTGGACTGACTCATAAGGCAGGCCATACCTTAGATGGTATTTCCACTAACAACCCTGATCTTGAGCCTGGGGATGTAAGGCCTTTGATCTGGACGGACCACAAGGCTATCTATTTCACTTTCAGAGCCAAAAATCCTGTCCGAGAGCCTGCTACCTAGTCTGGTAAAATTAATGTTCGGGGCTGGAAAAAGGTTCAGGGCAGTGTTTTCGAGACAGCTTTGAATATGGGCCCTGACTTACCCACGTCAGACAATGATGCTGCTGCATCCGTTTTCAATGAATGGATTGAAGCGGCGGCCAAGCAGGTAGCCCCTGAGAAAGAGATAACCATGAGGAAGCCAAGGATATCCTCTCCTTGGTATAGTCCTCAGCTCAAGGCTCTAAAGATTGAATGCAGGAGAGCGGGAAGCAGGTGGAGACAAGATTATAGTGAGAGTAGTAAAACAAAGTATAACCTTGCATTGCAGAAATACAAGTATGAGATAATCACCGCCAAAGAGCAATACTTTACCATCAAAACCATAGATGCGGCTAACTCTAATAAAGAACTTTTTAGAGTAGTTAATTCTTTGGCAAAACCTCAGCAGAAAAATGCTTTTAAGGCAGACCAGAAGATGTGTAACAACTTGGCCCTTTTCTTTCAAAACAAGGTGCAAGTGATAAATGAAGATCTTCTAAATGCACAGGGACTCCAGGTTGCCACCATACATAATGAAGAGGATGATCGGCCATTGGCGCAATGCAAGCTATCCTGCTTCCCAGAATTGGCAAAGGAGGAGGTGCAAAAGCTGCTCCTCTCCATAAAGTCAGGCTCTCTGAGAGATCCCTGCCCCCCTGCTATTATGCATCTAGCCCCCAAGAAGATTTGTGAAAAGTTGACGCCCCTCATTAACCAAGTTCTGACAACAGGATCATATCCGGCTCGGTGGAAACATGTGGCCATCAGGCCTCTACTTAAAAAACCCAACCTGAACATGGAAATACTAAAGAACTACCGCCCGAATGCAGGATTACCTATGGTGGCGAAGGTCATTGAGAAATCACTGAACAAAGTGCTGAGTGACTATTTAAACTCTAACAAGCTATTAGACTCAACCCAACATGGCTTTCGCGCCTGTCATTCCACCGAATCAGCCTTGGTTGTAGCAACTGAGGAAATTCAGTGGGTGGTTGACGAAGGGGGCAGGGCGGTCCTCATACTCCTAGACCTATCGGCAGCATTTGACACCGTGAACCACATGGTGTTAGTGCAGCGGCTGAAGGATCTAGGGGTTGAGGACACCGCCCTTGCCTTGCTTGCTTCCTTTTTGGAGGGGAGGGAACAAAAGCTGGTTTGGGACAGACTGGAATCAAAGAGCTTTCATCTCCCATGCGGGGTCCCACAGGAATCATCTTTATCCCCAACACTGTTCAACATATATGTTACCCCGTTAGCAAGGCTCATCAGAAGACATGGTTTTGTGTTGGTATCTTACGCTGATGACTCACAGCTTGTTATTTCCATCTGTAAACAGCCTGAGGTCACAGCTGCCAAATTCCACACCTGTCTATCCGAAATCATTATCTGGATGAACCATAATTTTTTGAAGATCAATACAGACAAAACGGAGGTGATAGAATTTGGAGGGGGATCCCCCGTATGGAATGACTCATGGTGGCCAGTTGAGGCTGGGAAATGTCCGGTTCCTATCTCCAAGGTTAGGAACTTGGGGGTCATCTTTGATGATAAGTTACATTTTTCAGCCCAGGTCAATAGTCTGACATCGTCCTGTTTCTTTCTCTTAAAAACCTTAAGAAAGATCTTCCCATTCATTTTGCGCGATCTACAGAAGACGGTGATGTGAGCCTTTTTCTCTCTAAATTAGATTACTGCAACGCCCTGTGTATGGGCATAGACACAACGCAGATGGGAAAGCTTCAGTCCCTTCAGAATGCGGCAGCCAGGTTGCTTCTGAACATTCCCAGGGGTTGTTCAACCTCAGCAGGCATTAAATCAATGCATTGGCTACCAGTGCAGCAGCAGCTTGATTTTAAGGCCTTGTGCCTGGTTCATAAGGCACTTTATGAGGGGGTGCTGATGAAGTCTCTAAATTATTCACACCTTATGTTCCCTTACGTCTTTTGAGATCTACTAATCTAGGGCTCCTCAAGACTTTCAGGGTTAAACAGGCTAGATGGGGAGGTAGGACACTATCCACCAGGGCAGCAAACCTGTGGACAGACTACCTCTGGATATTAGATTCCAACCAGATAGGAGGCTGTTTAGGAAGAGCCTGAAGACGCTGCTTTTTGCAACTTAGGCTGGCACAAGCTATGTTTTTTTGGGATCCGGCTCACACACACTAGCGCCAAGACGTCACGGCAATCGAGCGCTTTACAAACCTTAACAATAGAAATAGAAATAGAAATGAAGTTCAACTTCATAGTGATTCGCAAATTGAGAATGACTTCCCATTCATTCCTATGGGCCTATGGGCCCATAGGAATGAATGGGGAGGTATTCCTTAATTGCGACTCGCAATTTGCGAGTCACAATTAAGGAATTTTAAGAAATCGCTATTTTGAAAGTGATTTCTTCTTGCATAGCATTTTGCTATTCCTTATTAGCGATTCCTTATTTTTCGCTAATAAGGAATCGCAAAATGAAATCTTGATGCATCTGGGGGTAAGTTAGTCAAAATATTGAATTTTTTTAAACATCTTAAAAGTAATTTAAAATTAATGAAATAATAAATATAACATTTACTATTACCTCTCCAGTGAGTGCAACAGTAGAGAAAGCGTTGGATAGCGTAGGGGTAAAAATTACTATTCCCACTCCAGTGAGTGCAACA
This sequence comes from Lissotriton helveticus, assembly GCF_964261635.1. Taxonomy (NCBI): domain Eukaryota; kingdom Metazoa; phylum Chordata; class Amphibia; order Caudata; family Salamandridae; genus Lissotriton; species Lissotriton helveticus. Next base: position 1,621,165,657 of record NC_136061.1, read on the forward strand.
GTAGGGAAAGCGTTGGATAGTGTAGGGGTAGAAATTACTATTCCCACTCCAAAGAGTGCAACAGTAGGGCAAGCGATGGATAGCATAGGGGTAAAAATTACTATTCGATATTAAGTTACTCACCTTCGATATTTTACACGACTATATTCTGTCCATTCGATATTTTGGTAATTCTATATTTTGACTTCGATATTTTGGTAATTCTATATTTTGAATTCTATATTTTGTCTTGTTACCATTTTTCTCCATGCCAAAAATGTTTTTCTGCTTGGACGAACCCCCAGCTCCACACATTTGTGGGAAGTTTCCTATTCATTTCCCCGTTGTACATGGATTTACTTGAATACATGTTGGAACATATACAGTTAGTTAATAAGCTTACAAAGGTTTACAGCTATCCATCCACACACATTTGTCGGTGTTTTCTAATGTAGGCTGGCATTGTCACTCAGGAAATGCTCACAACCCTCATCTGGGAGCGGATTTGACTACATATAATATTATACCATATTCATGTACTATTGGGTTTGAGCAAAATAACTTATAAATGTAAATTCTGAATAAAACTGTAACTTTAAATGTAAATGAATGAATGCCTGTCCATAGGTGAAATTTCTCAACCCTTTTATATTTTGACTTAATAGATCCCAAGGATTTGAAACAATCCACACTATTTTAATGGGATAATGTGTCATTTTTCAGTAAGAATTTTTTACAGTACTGAGGCCCTGCAAGATCATTCTTCTCTTTTCCACAGTGGAAACAATTCTATAAAGTTAGTCAGCATACATATCTGAAGAGCGGAACGCCACAATTAAAAGAATGTAACTTTTACCTTCATGCTCATGGCACAAGTGTGCCTGTCACAGCTTGTATGGCATTTGAGTCTATGGGTGAGAGATTTAAAATCTGTAATGTGAGCTGTGACAGAGCTCTCACATTTCCAAATAATCCGACCCGCAATGAGCACCTGGGTTCTCAGAGGAATCTCTGGCTCACCTTTGGAAGCTTAGATCATACATTGAAAAAATATGAACTTTAAAGGCCCAAAACGAGTTACCTAAAAAGATGCAGGTTTACGAGTTACCTAAAAAGATGCAGGTTTAGGAAGAAATATGTCAGAAAAATAAAGAAATTGAGATGTTGGTTTCAAAAAGCAAAATCCACCGCACAGGAAAATGTAGGAAAAGGTGGCGAAAGAAATATGTCAAACTGTAAAAAGTAAGGGAAAAGACAGTCCCTTACTTGTGACCTTACTTGTGAATTCCCATAGCAGCCCAGGTTAACACCAGAACCTGGGCTGCTATGGGAATTCACAAGAGCATATTATCAAGGCCATTAGCGCTACTTTAGTGGCAGTTTCCTGCTGCTAAAGCGCCGTTCTGATAAAATGCCCCTTTGTTTTAAAAATGTGTACTTGCTGACAGTACCGCCAAGTGCTACTGACCTCGCTGTCCCTGTCTGTAAGAGCGGGGCCGCAGTGAGTTCAAAGTCAGCATTCTAGTTGTTTCAGCCAGGGGATAAAAGGCACGCTGGCGCCTCCGCGCTGCGGCTGCATGGCAGGCGCGCCAACGGTGCGCCAAAGGCATGCCCGTCTGTGCCCGGAGTGCGTCCAGAGCGCACCTAGCGCCAGAACCCCTGGTAGTTTTGGTTCCCAATTTCTTAACAGGGCACAGATTATGACACTCAGGAGAGGTGAATACTGCATGCCAAAAATGTGCCTCATAGAGGAGGGCTGGGATGACTTCACGTGTACTTGCTGTGGCTTTCGGTTCTCCAAACACCCAGACAGTAACATTGTTGAGGAGGGCGTCAACACAGAGGGGAAAGGGGAGGTCGAGAAGGCAAGGATGGAATCTTCCTCTTTAGACAAGAGCAATGCAACCGTTAGCTATAATCATCTAGGCTGCAATGTGGGGATGAGGCAGGAACCGCAGTTTTCTGCTTAACATTAGATCCATGGGCAAGCATAAGTATTATCTAGAATCCCTTCTCCAGGTCTCTGCGCCAGACCTAGTTTTCCTGACAGAGACATGGACCAACCAGGCCTCTGACCCAGATTGGAATAGTGCTCTTCCGGCAGAATATTCTGTGGTTAGTCAAGACAAGAAAGGCAGTAAAGGAGGGGGGTAGCAAAAATCCATTGCAACCACTTGAAGGTCCATAACACAGTTACCTGCGGAGGCAATGCGCTTTGTACTGAAAATTAACAGCACTTCCACCTTACATGGAATAATTCTCTGTAGGCCGCCGGGCCCTAGAGCCCCTTTTTCTCAGGCTCTACAGACCTTGTTGAATCTTGTATAGATTCCAATTTACTCATTAGTTTGGGTGATTTTAATTACCTTCTGGAACTCAACAACAACCCCAATACTATCTGTCTTCTTGAGACTATAGCAGGTTATGGTTTTCACCAAAAGATGGTGGGCCCACACATTCTGCTGGCCATACACTTAACGATGGATTATACCCAGATCTGTGACTGGGGGTGAATGTTTGACAATGTTCAACATTCAGTCCATCATCTTTTTGTGTTGCATTGGGCCATACACTTGATGACATTTTTGCCGCTAATTCTGATGTTACGCTGATCAATACAGTCCCTCTCCCATGGACTGACCATACGGCGATCTATTTTAACATTACGTTTTCACCACCCGCTCAGCCTGGTATAAATAAACCAGCTAGCATAAAAATTAGACGTTGGAATAAAATCCAAGGAACTGAACTAGAGCAGGGTCTTAACAGCTGTCCCCCAATACAGGTTCCTGATAACAATGAGGGGGCCAGCCAGTTTAATAACTGGATAGCCACGGCTGTAAACAAGGTGGCTCCAGAGAAAGTTATCAAACTAAGAAAATAGCGGGCGTCATCGCCATGGTTTGGCCCGGAGCTGAAAAAACTGAAAGTTATGTGTAGGAAAGCTGAACGTGGATGGAGAACTTAGTATAGTAGGGAGCATAAGACATCTTACAATATAGCGTTACCACAATATAAAGAAGCTATCTTAGAAGCAAAAACTACTTATTACTCAGTAAAAATAGAGGAGGCCAGGAACTTTTAAAAAATATTGAAGTGTTATCAAAACCACGCCAGAACACCCTTTCAGTCCAGATTCCGCTTTTTGGAATAAAATGGCAATTTTTTTTCAAATTAAGATCCAAAAGATCTATGATGACCTTCGGAATAACAGGCAGGTAAACAATAACGGTCTAATTACCACAATGAAGGATAAGACACCGCAATGTCATTTCAACACGTTCAGCATACTTACTCCTTTTGAGGTAAATAAAATCCTGCTATATACCAAGTCAGGATCTCCGAGGGATCCATGTCCACCGACTGTTATACATGTGGTTTCTGGGTCTATTAGTAGACATTTAACTCCCATTTTAAATCAAGTGACAGAATCGGGGAGTTATTTGTCTGTCTTGAAATAATCCTGCATCAGATCAATATTGAAAAAGCCGGCGCTTGATCCATTGGAGGTCAAAAATAATCGACCTATCTCGTGTATGCTGATTGCAGCCAAAATTCTTGAGAGGTTGATAAACCAGGAGCTGACGACTTATTTAGATGGTAACAACCTGCTGAATTCAAGTCAGCATGGCTTTCAGTCGTGCCATTCGACTGAGACTGCGTTAGTCATGGCAACAGTGGAGATTCGGAGACAGGTGGATGGCGGGGAGAGCAATCCTCATCATCCTTGACCTATCAGCAGCATTCGACACCATGAATCACACGGTCTTCGTGTGAAGAACATAGAAACCTTCTCAGGGGTCTCACTGATACTTGGTCCTTTTAAACCAACAAGGAAGAAATTGTCACAGAAGCTGAAATATAAAAAGAATTCATTTATTCACCTCAGATGAGGGAGACTACGTCACACAGAAGCCTTAGCAACTCAATCACGCATTCTAAGGAGTACAGAAAACAGGGGCCTTATATATGCTTAGGGTTACATAGTAAGCATAAGACGAAGGGGAGGTCCTGGCTCATGAAAGCATGCAAAATGCTTAATATGGGCATACAAGATCTGCTTGATAAAGAGGGGGTTGGCCTAACGGCTAAGGCGCTCAACCTCGGACCTGGGGATCTGGGTTCGAGTCTCGGTAACGACGCCAAAAACCCCCTGTGATTCTGGGCAAATCACGTAATCTCCCCGTGCCTAAAATGAAAGTGTGTCCTCGTGTAACGTAACTGGTGCTATGTAAAGCGCTCTGATAACTGATTCGGTTCGGTTCTAATTTGCTCTATATAAAACTCAGCAAAAAAAAAAAAAAAGTGGGAGGAGAGTTACAGCAGCAAAAATAGCCTGACAGTTGTATGGGAGAAGCAGGTGCATTCTACTAGCTAGGCCCTTCTGAACATGTGCAAGGCTCTGAAGAGGGAAACAGCACATGGCGAGCACATGGCTAACTAAAATGGCTGCCAAAATACAAAATGGCTTTCAGCTCATGCTAACAAATCCCTCCAATCTTTAACAAGTGCAGCAGCTGAAGGCGGCAGGGATTGGGGAGGCGGCTCTGTCTCTCCTCTCTTCATTCTTAGAGGATAGGGAACAAACTCTACATTGGGAAAATGTACAATCTGAAGCCTTCCTTCTGCCATGTGGAGTCTCACATGGATAGGACCTGACACCGACTCTGTTCAACATTTATGCCACCCCACTCGCCAGTCTCATCAGACAGCATGGTTTCTTGTTTGTGTCTTACACAGACGATAAACAGATTATCATCTCTGTATCAAAACAGTCAGAACCTTTTGCTGCGAATTTCCATGCGTGTCTGACTCACATCATGAGCTGGATGAGCAACAACTATCTTAAAATAAATACGGATAAGACGGAGGTGATGGAGTTTGGTGGTGGTCCGTCCCGGTGGAACCACCGTCCCGGTGGCCGATAGAGGCTGGCGTATGTCCAACACCATCCTCTAAAGTTAAGAACTTGGGGATCATTTTTGATGACCAACTGGGCTTTTCGGCCCAGATTAACCATGTAACCTCCACTTGTTTTTATATACTGAAGCTTCTCAGGAAGGTGTGGTAGTGGCCTTAGTCTTATCCTACCTAGATTACTGTAATGCTCCATTCATAGGGATTGACAAGGCACAGAAGACCGAATTGCAGTCTAAACAAAATGCTGCTGCGCAGATATTATTGAATATCTCAAAAGGTCACCCCACATCTTCTGTCATTAAATTGTTGCACTGGCTTCCAATACTACAACATCTGGAATTCAAGGCCTTTTGCCTGGTTCATAAGACACTATATGGCGGAGGGGCAGCTGATCTTCGAAAAATCTGACACTGCACTACACGTAGCGCTCCTGTGGAGGAGGCGGTGCCTGCTTGAACTGCGAGCGAGCGAGCTGCAAAACTGCAACGTGATACTGTGAGCCGCAAGGAACCGCTGCAAGGGGCGCGAGCTGCCGCCAGTCCGCCGAGATTCCCGCCTGGTTGCTGGGTCTGCTGGGCCGGTTCCCTGGGTGCCTGGTTGCTTGAAACTGACGTTCGGTGGGCGTCCTGCTGAAGCAGAGCTGGCAGCTTGAGTAGGTGAGGGGAAGCGGGAAGCAGAGCGGAGTGGTGCGCAAAAGGAGCGGGACAAATTCAGAGCAATTCAGGCATAGAGGTGTTCCTCGCTCTCGCACCTACCTCGCCCCTACTGCCACCTCACCCCTACCCCTTAAGCAGGTTGTTTTTCAAACAAAGAACTGTGCTGAGGACTCTGCAAGTGCACCTAGAAGCCTAGAGGAAGGCCTGCTCTGAAGAGCACAGATAGCACAGAAGGACTCCAGTCCGGGACTTGCGACTTGCTGCTTGACGCTGCGTGTGAGATTGCGAACAGCAGCAGGCGGGCGGAGGTGGGGAACACCGCTGCTCCTCGCCTGCTTTTACCTGTTCCTTTTACTTTTACCTTCGCCCAAAAACGCCAATCCCCTTAAGGTACTGCCTAATTCTGTTGCAAGAGGCAGAGGCTTTTCGTTCACTTGGGCTCCCGTGACTTCGCAGCGACTCACAGGCTTCTTTCTGCTCCAGATGCCGTTGCAGCCGGGGATTTGGAGCAGCTTGTGCCGCTGGAATGTGCCTGGTCCCAGGTGCCAGGTGCTGAGGAACAGGAGGAGAGCAGAGGAGCCTGGAGCTGTATGCATAAGGTTGGGGGCGTCGTTCCACTCCTCCCTAAATTTACTATACCAATATTGATTCCCCCAACCGCCCAACCACCTGACAGCTAGCCCTGACTCCCTTATCCTGATTACTGATTACCGGTGTACCGGGTACATCGGTTTGATTCGGTGAACAGCCTTTACAACAAAACTTTTACAACGCACTACCTTTACAACGCAACTTTTACAACGCAAACTATTCCAACGCATTGCTCTGGGGGGCGCTCTAGGATAGGGAATAGGTTAATTTACTATCCAATAACCTTCCCTAGTGTCCACGGGGACTGGAGTTGGAATAGTAAATTAAACTATTCACTATCCAGCACCCCAAAGCACTATGCGTTGTAATGGACTGCTTTGTAATACTTACGTTGTAAAGGCATGCGATGTAAATGTATGCGTTGTAATGTCATACATCCATTTGATTCGTGTACAGTCCATCTGTGTGAGAGAGTCTAGAGAATCCAGAGGTTCCAGACTGGAATTTCCTGCGCACTCTGGAAGCAAGAGCGGCTTCGCAGCGCGGTACGGGCACGGACTGTGGACCTCTAATCTGTGGGACTGTTCGGGACTGTTCTTCCTCTTGAATCAACGAAGCGTTGCAAGGCGCCGCAAATTCAATTCAGCACAAACTCAAGGGACTCAGGGATTGGGTTCCTTCCTGCCCCCATTACCGGCTTCTTTCTGCCCCAGACCAAAGGAACTTAAGGCAGACCCTACCCTATTGCCTTGCAAGCTTGTGTTTGCCAACAGTAGGGAGCTGGGGGTGCAGGGAATTTAAAGCAGCTGTTCTTAGCTTGGTTAACCTGCATGCTTGAGCCAGCATCCTATGAGAAGCGGCCTGGAGGCCTGGATGCTGGAGGCTCCAGAGTCGGTCCGCAGCAGCATCTGGAACTCGCCAGTTGCTGCGCCTGTCTGGTGCTCTCATCTTTGGGTCTTTACAGTCATTTGTAAGGTAAGAATCTTTGACTGTAAGCCCTACAATCCTGTTACACCTGAGGTTTCTGGGCTCTCTCTTTTGTTCTTTCTGTTCTGTTTCACCTCTGTCCTGCTGCTGGGACTGCTGCCTCCATTCTTAGTAGGCTGATTGGAGAGAGGAAGCCATAGCTGGAGATTATTTTCCAGCGAGCAATCCGAGTGGAGGCGAGAGCCTGCTCCCTTTCGTCATTCAAGTACACCGGTGTGAGATGTCTGCAAAAAATTGCACTCTGCTGTGTACACTCCTCATCTCCAAGGCACACAAGTAGATTAAGGAGATTGTATAGTGGGTCCAGACATATACAGCATCTCTGTTATAAAGCTCAACCAGCCATTACTGGCTACTTCCACAAAACTTCCCGGTACGCTCCTGTGGAGGCAATACTGGGTCAAGAAGGCTTGCTACTTAAGCCCATCTTAATACCATCACCTTAATTATCCTCGGGGGAAGCACAGAGGACTCCTTGTGGCCTCACGGGGTCATAAAAGGCGCTGCGAAGGGGCCACGACCCAGACAAATTTAGGACTAGGGATGGCTCAAGTGGGCAGCTATCGGATCCAACTCTATGTACAAATACGTTTCCCGGTTCACGTGTCCGCCACTCAACTCAACAGAGCCAGCAGAGTAAACAGCATATCTCTTTTAATTAAACTTTGAGCATCTGTCATTGACTTTTATGCAAAACTGGACCCGGAACATCCCTTTACCCAGCAGAGTCATCAACACATTACTGTGAAGAGGGAAAAATCTAATAGTATGATCGTGGCTGAATCTGTTGCATCTTCGGATCAGGGTGGCGCTGACAAGGGATCAGGCATTGACTGTGCACTTGTGCATACCAGAGGCCCCCGGGAGGTCTCAGGTGGGAATGTTCTGGTAACGGATGAGAAGGCATCTGCATGCAGAAAACCCGATCAAAGGGAAGACTTTACTCTCCCAGACATTGATATAGAAGTACTATCAAGGGGTTGGGAAGTCCCTTATGACCAAGTTGACAAAGATGGCTATTTTAGGACCTGACTCAGGGAGAAGAATATCACGATAGTAATCTCTTCCCCCAGATGACTCTTGTTGCCCTTCTTATATTGCAGCTCGAGTCATCTGTCTGGTACTTCCGTAGAGTCTGACCGTGATTCACTTGTTGTACATGATGTTTTCTTGCCTTTTTCTCAAGTGAAGCTGGGAAATGAAAATAAGAAGCATGATGTGCCCTCAGAATATCTGGTCTGCATTGAAAGAAAACTAGGTTCCATTCTATCTTTACTGGAGAAATCTGTATTGAGTTCAGACCATATGCTTGAAATGATCTCTGTAATGTTGTTCGAAGTGCAAAAGTTAATAAAAACTGTCATCATTACCCACTCGCCTACGACATGTACTCAAATCAGAGAACAGACTGATGCTAGGCCTCTTTCTCCTGCTCCACAGAGAGCTGAGTGATGCGTCTGTTCAAGCAGGAATACCTCTTTTTCTATTACCCCCCATTGAATCTTTGTGCAATCTTGACTAGGAAGGCTTTGTTTAAACTCTCTCTTCACGGAACCCGTAGTGGGCCCTCCTCTGGGAAATGTCACATTAAAACCTTACCCCTTGTTTATAAAGGAGAAAAACAAGAAAGATGAAAAAATCAGGAGCAATGTGGTGCAAAAAGGTAGGGGAGAGATGGAGGGGGAGGTCCCACCCCCATCCACCTCTCAGGGTCAACCCTCTACTTCATTAGGGAAATGGGGGTTAAAAGCTAGGAAGAAAGGAGGTCTCACAATAGCTCCTAAAGGGGTTAATATGAAAAAGAAACATAAAAAGAAAAGACGATTCCCTAAACGTAAAATGGCAACATTAAATTTACCACGGACTCCCCATTGTCAAAGTGAACCCCAAATTACAATGGTGAAGGGAGGTCCAAAATTGTCAATTGAGGAGGGCGCTTCCAGAGACACGACTATAGTACATTTTATATCAGGCAGGAGTATGGGGGCGACAGGAATGGCAGATATTCCATCAAGCCAAGTGTTGCAGTCTCGACAACTACCTGATCCCCCCCAGACCAGTGAGTTGTCCGCCCCCTCGAGTAGGGGATTTGTAAAGGAAGGTGGGGCTGTTATACCTCAAAAACGACCTAGAGCATCGGGGGCCAGAGTAGATGCAAGCTTAATGGTGGGGTCTCATGCACTGGGTAACTCAAAGATGGGATATAATAGAATTTTCACAGGGACAACAACATCGTATAATAGAAAATCAGATCTTCCTATCACCACAACAGTATCACATCTAACTACTCAGTTTAATGAGGAGGCACAAGCTGTCAGTTTTTGCAATAGATTGCCTCTATGGATCCCCCCAAAAGGCACCGTAAAAAAAGATAATGGGGTGCAGAAGGTCTCCTCTTCCATCGTGGATTTTATCTGGCTATTCGACAGTGAATCTTGCCTGGTAAATAGAGGATTCATTTTCAAGCTCTTCTCTGAGATAAAGACACTAAAGTTGGTGGAAAGTAGGGACATCTCATCTGTGAAGATCAACTTGCATGAGAGCTTCTTTTATTCCAGGGTCGTTTTTAGCTCTCTGATTGTGGCAAATTTGATCCTGCAAAACTGCAAACATTTTTTAAAACGTGGGCTGGATTTAATGCCTGTATTAGACTCTAAGGAATATTACTCTTTGTGCCCTACACTTCAGTACCCAAAAGTACAGAGGCCCGGTAATCCTGTGGTGTTAGAGGCTTTGGGCCCCGACTCCATCGGGTAACAATCTAAACATTAAGGTATCATTAGATAAAAGGGGTCATTCATTAAACTCGGTGTCAGATACCTTTGGCACCTATCAGGACACAGACATAGATGATGATTTGGCTCAGTGGAGTTGGGTCGCAAAATCCTTGAATACCAACTGCCCGGTGGTATAAAGAAGTGGTTCATTGAGGTAGCCAGGGGGGTGGGGTACCTCTGTCTTGGAATATGGCCGGTTTAGGTCATAAAGATGAGAACTGAATTTTCTAAAATCCTTGAATCCCTCAATTATATGTTTACAGGAAACCTGGGCATGTAAAGATTTCGGTTGTGATGGCTTCTTTGTTTTTTCTTGTCATGCCAAGCACTCCGAAAGGGGTCATAGTAGCGGGGGGTACCCATTTTGCCTAACAACACAACAAACTGGAATCAGAAAGTCTTCCAACATCCAACAAATCTTTGTATCTGCCTCAAGCTGTCATGTTTGGTAAAATCTGGTAGCCTTATTTTCTTTCTGGTGGCAAATCTATATATATCCCCCCAAGGAGAAACTTTGACCATATGTTAAGTACACTTTTCTCTTATAGTCATGAGATAGCTACCATGGAAGAATGCCACTTGGTTGTTTTAATGGGAGATCTGAATGCGAACATTTTGAATTCTGCACTGGAGATCTATGCCGATCCAGATAAAGAGGAGATTTGGCAAATCCTAGATTCTCTTCTACCTCATAAAATAAAAATGGACAAACGGGGTCTACTTTTGCTTGACAATACCAGAAGCATGGACTTGGTCTTTTTAAATGGTAGGCTTCCGCTTGATAAAATAGCAGATTTCACTTTCAACTCCCACCATACACAAAGCTTATTGGACTACGTGGTTGTCTCCTACCAAATGTTTGGGGTCTGTGAAAACTTAATGGTATCTCCCTCAATATGAAGTGACCACAGTGTACTGGGTTTGACAATTGCTTTCAATTCACCTGCATTGAACCAAGGGAACCTTGACTTTAATAAAGCTAATGGCCGCTCCTTTTGGACCCCAAAGTTACCTTAGGTAGGTGCAATGGTAAAGAAAGGTTACAAAAAATGGCAGGGTTCTGATGCTCTAAACATTTTACAGTTTTTTGAGGCACAAATGAGGGAGATAAAAAAATGTAAGTACTGACTCAACTGGCCCCGTGTTGTAAACCAGGGTTTCCCATTGCTGACAGTTTTAAATCAAGAAATTAACTGTTTAATCAGAAAGCAACATTTACAATTCTCCATTGGTAAACAACAAGAAATCAACCGCCTTAAGCGAGCGAGAAATCGTTATAAATTTAGAGAAAAGAGAAAGGAGTTTGATGCCAAATGGATCAGGTTAAGGGAAGCTGCTACAGCCAAAAACTCAAAAAAATCCTGGCATCTGATCGCAGAATACTGCGATTCAAGACAGAGGGCTCTGCCTATTCCAATCAAAGATAAGGAGTGGGTGGTCTATATCTCACTATTATATAAAAATAATGGTACAGAAGTTTTTTGATGCCCTCTATAGAGGAATTTTCTCTTCTGGAATATGGTCCTCCATCAAGGGATGAAGTAGTGGGTTACATAAAGAATAGTAGATCCTCTGGCGCACAAGGGCCGGATGGAATTCCGATTGTGTTAATTAAAAAGGAGCCAGCAGCTTGGGGAGCTGTTTTAGCAGCTCTGTTTGATTTCTGCTTCCGAAATACTAGTATCCCCTCCTCCTGGAAGGGTAGCATTATAGTGCGTTTGTATAAAAAGGGCCCAAAAGTCATCCTACTAGTTTTGGACAGATTGCGTTGTTGGACGCTACAGGCAAATTATTTGTAAAAAGCATACTCTGTCACCTGCAGCAATAGGCCAATGTTCAGAACATCTTACCACCAGAACAGGTGGGTTTTAGAAAGAATCATGGAACCCTGGACAATATTGCGGCTGTCCAGACCATTGTCGAGAAATATACTTTCTCGCGAAGCATGCCAGTCTATAGAAGCTTTCAATGATTTCTCCACGTCGTTTGATACAGTGGATCATCAAACGCTCTGGAGAAAGCTTCATCATCTCGGAATGCCACACCATCTCTTGGGCCTCTTGATAGAATTACATACAGACAATGGTGCCAAGTGATGATGGGAGGCCAGCAAGGTCTATCCTGCAGAATTGAGACAGATAAAGGGCTGAAGCAGGGCTGCCTGTTGGCTCCTCTTCTGTTTTCGCTCTATATATATGATCTTCCAGGCACATTAAATTCAGTGAGTGGAGATGCCCCTAGAATTGGTTCATTGTCCATAGCTTCCCTATTTTATGCAGACGATGTTGCACTCTGTGATTTAAATCCCATCGGCTTGCAACGTCGGCTCAATGTCCTAACTAAATATGTGGAGGGTCATTTTTTGAAAATTAATATTTCCTAAAGCAAAATCTTAATCTTCCGCAAGAAAGGTCATAGAATAAAGAAAGAGTATAAGTGGTTGTTAGGGCATGAAGATCTAGAATTGGTCGACTCATATTTGTATCTGGGAAAGATCTTTGCAAAAACGGGCGATACTCAGGACATATTAAATTATGTGTTGGTAAGGCTGCCTTCCAGGCTGGAGCTCTGAATAGATTTAATAAAATTTGTGAGAGACGTCATTTTAGTCAAAATTCCGCCCTCATTAACTTATGCTGCAGAAGTATTGGATAGTAATTACTGGCTCACCTTTGATAAGGCTGAAGGGCGGTTATTCCGCCAAATTTGTAATCTAAATGCTCTCACCGTCCCACATGTTTTACGCTTGGAATTTGGTTTAGTCTCCTCTTTTATTTTAGCTTTGTCTGCAGTCCTGGGGTGGGGGAATGCTCTCCTTTGGGGAGTTGAGGGCTCCCTCAACTGCCCTGAGAGTGGAAATTTTTGAAGAGCTAAAGGATCATTAAGCATTTCTTAGACCATTTGCTTATGCAAATGACTTATTTGGGCTCAGCTTAAATAGTAAATCACCTATGCCAAAATCGGCATTGAAGCTTTTTATAAAGAGGTCTGCAAGCTCTATTAGCATGGCAAGATACATTGCCCTAAGTAAATCTAAGTACCAAAATGAGTTGGTTTGTAGTAGTGCCTTGGGGAACAGGCCAGAACCTTGTTTGATTTGGAATCAACCACATAGGATTAGAAGACTTATGCTTCTTTTGAGAATTAATCTGTTGCCCTTAAGAGATGTTACTGGCATAGGGGACAAAATCCCGAAAAAAGAGAGAATTTGCGTGTCAGGAGTTACAAAGGGCAAGGAGTCTGTATTTAAGACCATCATTTATTACATTTAATATCCATTCAGCCCAGGAAGCCAGAATCTTTGTTTTATCCCCACCAAATGAAATGGTATGTTAGAGGGTATTCCAAATTTTAAACTTTTTTAAATTTTTCTGGCTATTTATTAGGGATTATTTAAAATGTTGCTATTAGTTGCAATTACCGTATAAAAAGCACATTTACCCTTTTACCCCACATTTAATCTATTGTTGTATTTTAGGAAAAAAGGAAATATCCTTTGTATTGTATAAAATTGTCTCTTTTATTGTATTGATGTATTTTGTAGTCCTCCGTAGGAGTTCCTAAACAAATAAAACTTTTGACTTTGACTTTCACTGGTATATTCCCACTAGAAGTCTCAGATCAGCTAACTCTGGTTTCCTCTGCTCCACTAAAGTCTGTAGAGCCAGATGGGGTGGAAAGAGACTATCGCACTGTGCGTTTAGGCTGTGGAACCAAATGCCTATCACAGTGAGACTCCAACCAAATCGGATAGTGTTTAGGAAGCTGATAAAAACGTGGCTGTTACCCAGAGCAAAAATCGGCTGGCACTGCTGTTGCTCTACCTCCTTCTTCTCACTTCAGCGCCAAGATGCCTCAGCATTCGAGCGCTCTATAAATCTTAATCCTATCCTATCCTACTTCTGGCTAGGACACAAATACATATGGCAGCCAATACCCAAGTGAAAAGAGTGTCTAGCACCTTCTTACTTGGATACATTTTATTCAGGAAAAATATGTCCAGTGGATCAAACCTAAAGCTATGTCAGATGCAGGCTCCACAAGGGTATATATAACAGTTGACTGGTCAATCCTGCTATGGCATCAAATATCGCAGAAAAAGTTCATAGTAGGAGCAATGGGAAAGTTGTGCTTTTCAGGATCACTTCTTTTACAGAGAGAGTTTTCAGACTTTACTGTTGTTTTGCAGTTGAAGTATTCAAAAACGTAAGCATTGTCAGCAAGTTGTGGTACAGTAGTGCATACAAAAACACTTCAACTGATTTGGATTGGCTTTTAAGGAATACCCAGTTGATGTTTTTAAAATGTGAAACCTTTTCAGCAAGCTCTGGTAGGAGTAGTACTTTGAAACAAAATTCTTCAAATCTTCAGGATTGATATTTAAGGAACCAGGCTATGTGTTTCAGTTGCACACAGTCCCTACGAACCAGTATTTGGTTTCGTCCTGTACTACCTAAACAATTTACTGAGCACCTGGCTGAATGAACCCTCCCTCCTAAAGGTGGAAGTTTCCCTTAGACAGGAAGGGTTCAATGTCAGAATCTAGATTACTTTAGACCACTGTGTCAATAAGATACAGCTAACACAAGTCATGGAGCAAATATTCAGGCACAGAAGGAATCAACCCTATTAAACAGGTGAACTTTCTGCCAGTTGTGCAGTTTTAAACAACCATTTCAGCCTGTCAAAATAAACGTTTTGGAAGGGCTAAACCTTACTTTTTAATACTTACATGTTATTTCTAAGATATGCCTTAACTGCCCGTACTGCAGGGTGCATGGTATTTAAAATATCTCATATGTATTTAAGGTAAATTCGTTTTAGTGTCATTCAGTGAGTATAGGCCTAATTATGACTACGGTGGTCTGATGGATCACCGTAGTCATGATGGCAGTGCGGGCACCGCCTCACCAGCGCTCCGACTGCCCTATTACAGGTTGGGCAGTCAGACCACTATGAGACCACCGCAACCAAAAGGGATCAGAGATCACTGGCATTGTTGCTGAGGTCTTGAGGGCACAATATGCGTGGAGGTGCCGCTGTGGTACTGCAAAGCATATTACGAGTTTCCTCTCCACCACGGTTTTCATGGCAGTGAGCCCTCCATGAAAGCTGTGATGGAGAGGAATCTAAGGGGGCCCTACATGGCCATCTGTTGCCTCACGGTCATGGGGGGCATGCAGTGGGGCTTGGACAGAGTATCCCCATCTTAAAAGACTATAGACATTTCCTTCATTTCCTCTCTGAATTCCTCCAGCTCTTCTTGCGTGTTTATACTACATACCCTTCCTACAACCTTGGTGCTAGAATTGCACCACACAAGGATTAAAGACTTGAGCTCTGTGTTTCTCTTATGAACAGTAGTGCCTAGTGAAAGAACTTGTGATATATGTATGGACCTTGTACCAAAATCTGTATTTCAAGTTATTCCTAGGAGTGCCTCCCTCAAATCTATGATTTTGGTTATTCTGCTCTCATGCAAAGCTGCTAGGGAAACCTGTACGTTTGTGACACTGAATTTAATGCATATTCATTGTATGTAGAGACTTTTTGGTGTACTCATGGTAACTGCAGCCTCTTGTTATTTGCAGTGCATTGGTTCTGGTTCTGGTCCTGGGCACATCCACCTCACTAACGTAGAAGATATCAGAAGTGATAGATCCTGTTATGCAGCGTCACATAGCTGCAGAGCAGATCCAGTACCACAGGTCTCTCTTTTCTTTTTTTATCCAAAGCCACCTTCCCCCAAAAGGCCACGCTTTGCTTAAGGAGTTTCTATCCTCTTAACGGGCTAGGCCCTGAGAGGGATATGAGGTCCAGCATCGGAACCAGTGTTGTCTCTCCAGTTGCAACCAGGTGAGTGTATGACAATTACCACCATCCAGGGGCAAGAGTCCCAGTCAACAGTTCTGAGGTCACCGCTTGAGAGTTCATATCTCACTCCTTCAAAGTTACAGCTAAGCATGAATCGATCTCTGATGTGTTCTTCTAGAGTTACTCCAAGCACTGAACAAGTAGACGTTTGTTTGTGTTCCTTGAAAACTACTTTTACTGCTAGCTCCGGTTTCCAGAGAGTACACCGTTGCTGGCAGTCAAACCACTCTGAATTTCTTGATGCCCGTCACACACCTCGTGACTCCATAAAATAAGTCATCACACTTCAATCAGTGGAAAATGTGCCACATGCCTTGTGCCTGGTAAGCCGTTCATCTCATCCCTGCAGCAGATTAGAAAGTTTGAATTGCAGTCAGCAGGTAAATGCAGCACACACCTCACACCTGACCTCATTTCGAGTGCTGACTCAAACTGTTACATTCGTTGAATGATAATAACTGACTTTGATATTCCTAAACATCCAGAAAGATGCCAATTTCTGTTATTTGCATGCCTCCCGAAAGATGCTTAGTTCCGTACAGAACTAAATAATGACTGTCTCACTTTTATTGCTCAGGCATAGCAGAGGAAAGTCAAGGCAACTGAAATGCCCATTGAATATTTTGTATCAACCAAACGCTTCACCAGTTCGGTGAAGTAGGTTATCCCAAATACTCATTAGGGAGGCACACAAAGATGGAGCCTCACGTTTTTTTAATTGAGTTTATTCACTTAATACCTCAGTCAGCAAACAGCTAATTACTCCTCTCTACGGTTTCCCTGTGATCTCTCTCCCCATACAGTTTCATTATATGATAAAATTCTCTATGAATGTTCTAACATGCAATTTTTATACTTAAGATAATGCACCCTTATTTGAGGTAACTGAACCAGGAGACAGGATATCATACACCATTTAAATTGTATTTTTTGATTGGAGATTTACAACCACCTTAGAATATGTCCCTTTTTTGTCCTCATTTGGTCTGCTCCAGTTGTTTCTCTCTCATTGTTTTGCCCTTCAAATCTGTTTAATGCCTAATCATTCTACTTCCCAGGGATTCTTCTTGAATATATCGAAGCTTGGTAGTTTTTTCTGCCTTAATTGGCTTAAATCAACAGTCTGAGACCCTTCTTAGGAGGTACTTGCCACTTCCTCACATACTATATCCATGTCATATGAAATGACCACAAGGAACAATCACCCCTATCTCTGATAGGTTGCAAAATGTTGGGATTAAGGAAGATAACACCAAGCCTTTGACAAGAGGACTGACAACTGTTTGAAGGGAAAGATATGGCAGTAAGATTGACACAAATAATTTTTCAGCTGCTCGGAATACGTAAGCATGTCTCCATCACTTCTTAATGGTGGTTCCTCTGTTTAGCATATTTCAGGCCACTTCCATAGGCAATGTATCTCTTTCTCACAACAGCGACATTGACCTAGTTCAAGACTTAATGCCAAATCATAAAAAGAGCATGACATTCTCCATTTGAGATAATAGTAAAGAGGACATAAGCAGAGGTACCTTATGGATTCAAGAAAAAAGAAAATGTCCGAGGCTGCCCAATGAGAGAGGGAGCATGAGAACTCAAACTACAGATGAGTTGTCATAAATGAATGGTGCTTATGTTGCAAAGCAAATAGGAACATGGTGCTACCTGCACTCTTTATTCTCTGTGTGAACCTCTAATGGAAACTTTATATCGATTTCTGTTCTGGGAGGCGTGGACTTACAACAAATCTGTGGATGCAAGGCACAATGTCAAACCAATATTTTAAAATGCTCTACGTTCAATTAGACAACATACTGAATAGATTGTATATATTACTGTGGTGATTGAAACAAGCTTGTAGGGCACAGCTGATACTATAGGACACATGTTTTCTAAGACAACACTTTATTCACTTTTGGTCGTATTTGTTAATCATGACAATTGAGACAGATGTTCATTCTACATGGTCCCCTGAAATTTACGGTCTCATATGGGTAGTCTAAAAACACAGGTTGATCGACAGATGACTTAAGTCCAGATAAGACCCGTAGATTGAAGCATTGGGTCAACCTTTGGTTGTATTTTGATTGTTTTCAGTCGAGACCTGGCAACTTTTACAGGAACCCACTATGGTATAAACCACCTTAGGTGTATTGGTGTACCTCATGTTGACTTTATATGCTCACTGTGCTTGAGCACTGTGCCGTCTGCAATTGTTAATCAATTGTTTACTCTGTGCTATATGATTACAGACATTGATTTCTTCCAAAAAAGAAAGGCTCATGTGTACGATTTTGTGAGTTGTGTTTACATATGCTACTTAGTTCAGAAAGGTTTGAGATTTTCACAAAGACTGTTTCTAATCAGTCCCAAATGACGATTGCACCATGTTTCTATATTTTACCCTGGTACTTTAGTCCTGTTTTTGGTACACTATGTTGCACACTAAAGCAATATAAATAGACAGGGCTAAATTATTATTATAGAAGCACAAAAAAGAGGGTGAAAGAGGGGTCCTAGGGAAATAATTTAAAGACCTGCGAGAAGGAATTCCCCAATTAATTATAATCATACCACACAACTTATCGGGTTTATCATCAGGTGCGATTCAATTAGAAGGTAAAGAAGTAATTGTGTCTCAGAGCAAAGCCCCCAATGGGGAGCAATTCCTTTTAGGATGAATGCCCTCACTCACCATAGATGACATGCTTGATCATATGGGCTTCTCCTCCCAATGGGAAACCCTAGTTCCACTGAGGGCTACAACTCCCTCACTGTGAGGTAGGAGCTCTGGGATGTTTTTTGGTAGTTTCCTAAGATAGCAAAGGATCCTAAAGTCCCATATGTGGGCGTGTTGAGTGGCAAGAGTGCAGCGCTGGATATGAAACAAAAAAAGGTTAGTGTGAATCTAAAACTGCCTAGTTGACTTGTCCCAGCTGACAGGATTAAAAAGCAGTGCAAAGCAGTGTGGATTAGACTTCTAAGATGGATAGGTTGGTCGACATGTTTCAGTCTATCAGGTCTATAAGAGTGTCCAGGCTTTCATCAGGACCATGCAACCCC
Organism: Lissotriton helveticus; assembly: GCF_964261635.1. NCBI lineage: Eukaryota > Metazoa > Chordata > Amphibia > Caudata > Salamandridae > Lissotriton > Lissotriton helveticus. The sequence goes on from NC_136061.1 coordinate 1,621,184,504, forward strand.
TGCCACTCATGTTACCGGCTGGCCATTGCTTCTGTGCGGCAAGGGGTTGTAGGCCAGAAGCTGCCTTTGACTGCCGTGGCCCCCTGTGAATGAGATCCAGAACTGTGCCATCAAGAGTGTCCACATGTTGAGCTGAAGATCCCTGTTGCCAGTGAGAGGGACAGCGGAACATTCTCTGGGACGCGGCTGTGAGCACTACACAGGGGTCCTTGCAATGACCGGGCAGATGGGTGGCACCCAAGAGGGGGCACGGGGCACCTGTGCACGGAATCGGCCGGGCTAGGCATGGTGCAGCTTGGGTGCAGAGTGCCTCTGGGCCTGTCTTCCCGCCCTGTGGCTGTGCGGCGAGGGTTTGGGCGCCCCATCGCGTGTCTGCTGGGGCTGTAGATCTGAGACTAAACCCACCCAGTGGCACCATACCCTCTGTTTCTGGGCCCTTACCTACTCACCTGCAACACAATGATCAGGGTCTAAATATCGAAGCAGAGCACCCTGTATTGCTGTGCAGGCCCTGTGCACATGCACCGGAGACGTCGAGCCAAACCCCAGATAGTGCAGCTTTGATGGCGGCGATAACCCAGTCCCGGAAGGCACTTGAGGCCAAGATCGGAGAGGTGGCATCGGAAGTTGCCCTTATCCTTCAAGATTTGCGTAAAGTAGTGGATAGAATTATTGAGGCAGAAACAACCATTGCCACTGTGGAGGACATGACTACATCTCTCCAGGCGCGAGTGATCTCACTGGAAACCACCACGAAGGGGCTGGCAATCAGGGCGGAGGATGGCGAGGGACGAGCATGGCGGAACAACCTTCGATTTGTAGGCTTTCCGGAGGCGTGCGAGTGGCAACAACATGGAGTGGTTCCTCGCAGAATGGATCGCGAACTGATCCCCCAGACAGCATTATCTCAGTGCGTCATCATCAAGCGTGCACATTGGACCATGATGCAAAAAACACTGCCGGTAGTCCGGCAGTAGCCGATCATTGCAAGACTTTTGAACTTTCATGACCGCAATGCTGTTCTGGCTCAGGCCGGGTTGGCCGGCAAACTACACTTCTAGTCTCACCATATCCTAATCTTTACGGACTATACACGCCTAGTGCAATAACAACGCCAGTCTTTTACTGCTGCCAAAGCCAGATTGTGGAACCTAAAGATCCAATATGCCTCGCTTTTTCCGGCGAGGTTGAGAGTCATCTACAAGTCATGCACCCTTTTTTCGATACCCGGGACGAGGTCTTTGCCTGGACAGATGAGAAACAGTGCCAGAAGCCGCATACACCACCGTGATTTGATTCCAAATCATTGTCCGGAGAGACTACACGGCAGACGGCCAAGCCTAAGGCAAAACCAACTCGCAGATCGTGATTGCAATGATGTTCCAAGTCATGGAGCGGGTCTGAATCAAGAATAGCTGAGGGTGGATGAGCCTCATCGCCAACATGACTGGAGACTGGAGGACCTTCATCATAATGGTTGCAGTGCATGATATCTGCCTTGTCACGGGCCTATGAGAGGTCTACCGCCCATAATTCTTTTCTCAGTAACTGAGAACTATATCTATGTTTGGGGGCAGTTTGTTTGGGACTTCTTGGAATGGGGTTGGGCCCTGCTCCCATTGGGGCAGTGGCGTGACACATACCGCAACAGATGCTTCAGCTTTTATGAGGTATTGGGTAGGGTGGGTGGGGGTGGGGTTTAGTTTGTTCAAAATTTTTGATTGCACTGTGTCTTGCTTGCTTTTTACTGTGGTCTGTATGCCACAGAACATCCCAAACGCTCCCATATTCTTCTATGCCCTGTCCTGTAACAGACTTGGCGGGTAGTCTCCAGTTGGTTAGTTGAAATGTATGTGGGGCATTAAATAGGAGCAAATGGGAGTGCGGTCCTACGGCAGGCCAAGCGCGCATCGTCGATGTTGTCCTACTACAGGAGACCCATCTTATGGGTACTAAGGTGCTGTGCCTTGCTCGCTTTGGCTATGTACAAGTATATCATGCAGGATTTGCTAGGGGTTCCAGAGGGGTGGCCTTCCTAATTCACCGCCAAGTGTCTTATATACACTCTAAAACGTGGACTGACCTCCAAGGCAGATACATTTTCATGTTAGAGACATTACACAGAGTGGCCATTCTCGTGGCCATCATATTCGCACCCCCTTCAGACTCGTTTGTAGAGCGACTGATGACATTACTATTAGAAATGCCTATAGGCTCTCTATCATAGGTGGAGACTGGAATGATGTGGCAAATGTGGCGCAGGACAGGTGGCGGTCACGCACGGCACCCGAGGTACCTTGGAATATGCGGCTGCATACACTAGTGGAGGATATGGGTTGGTTGGACAAATGGAGGCATCTGCATCCAGACACATATGGCTACACTTATTATTCGGCCGTCCATGACTCTTTCTCCAGGTTAGATTATATATTCATACCGCACCCCTATTATTCCCGAATTGCTGCGACTGACATCCTACCTATAGATCTATTGGACCACTCTCCAGTGGCCTTAACACTGCACCTAGAGGTGACGCGCCCTCCTTTTCAATGCCACCAGTCTCCGTGACATCCCCATGACCCGCAATACACGTCGCACCTCCATCAGGCACTCACAAAACATTTTGCTGAAAATTCGGGGAAGGTGGACTCTCCGGCCACGCTCTGGGAGGCTTTGAAGCCCACCATCAGGGGGGTGGATATTGCATATTGTGCCGCTCAATGGAAAAAACACAGGGAGGCCCTGCTCCAGACTGAGGCCCAGATCGTACTATTGGATCAGACATGTAGGGGTGAGCACGTTGATTCCAACTGCTGCCAGCTGCTTTTGCTTTAACAAACCTATGCGGACACACTACACAACGAGGCCAGACAGGCTTGGCTGGCATCCCGCAGTAGAATTTATCAATGGCATGACAAATCCAGCTTTCTTCTGCACCGCTTGTGCCAACGCGCTCTCCACCCAGTGAGTGTACCGGGGATTCTAGATGGGGATGGCAGATGCCTACGGACCCTACCCAAATTGCTTCTAGCTTTGCAACACACTATACAGAGCTCTATGCACCTAGCGACGCTCTTCCGGAACCCTTGATTCAGAAATACCTTGACGATTTGCCTCCCATGGCCATCTTTGACGCTGTGAGGGGGACTTGGATGCTCCACTGATGGTAGATGAGTTGAGTGCGGCACTGGTCGACCTACGGTCCGGGAAGGTGCGGGCCCAAATGGCTTCCCCTGTAAAAATTTTTAATCATTTCAGACTCAATTCCTCCCTCACTACTTGGGAGCACTACATGAGGACCTTGACAATAGGAAGCTTCCTCCGGATTAGAGGGGGACTTGGGGGATTATAAAACTGCAAAGATTTACCAAACACTAGTGACAAATTGCACCACAACACTCGATCCCCTTTGTGAGAAATGGAAGACAGACTTGGGTACCCTGGACAGTGACGACTGGAGAGAAGCCATGGTTTCCCTGAGATATGCAACAATTGCATCTCGTCTTAGACGTATTCAATTCAAGTATTTACACTGCACCTATTTCACTAGATGGATGCATGACGTTACAACGAAGGCTATTACAACGCCTGCCTTTACAACGCGGTTTTTACATTGCATACCATTACAACGCATAGCGCTTTTGGGTGCTGGATAGTGAATAGTTTAATTGACTATTCCAACTCCAGTCCCCGTGGACACTAGGGAAGGTGTTGGATAGTAAATTAAACGCATTCCCTATCCTAGAGCGCCCCCCAGCGCAATGCGTTGTAATAGTTTGCGTTGTAATGACCGCGTTGTAATGGTAGTGCGTTGTTTACCTCACTAGATACCGGCTTTGGGGAGCGGGACTAATTAACTCCCCTAGATGCCTAAGATGTGATGACGATGAGGGTACACTCTTGCATTGCATTTTGATGTTTGAAGCTGGGGTTCACTAGGTCGGTTCTGGAGGGGGGGTTCTTCGATGTTTATCTGAGGTGTTGGGCTGGGTTATACCTCATTTGCCTAGGTTGGTTCTCCTGCATATTACAGACGAAATTGGGGGCAACATCTATAAGGCATTTATTGTTCTTGGGTCTTACCCTGGCCGGGAGCGCTATTGCGAAAGCGTGGAAGGATTCGACTCCACACAAATTGTATGCCTGGAGAGTGGGTCTCGACTGGTGTATGGGGCAGGAACATCCCATCTTTAAAGCGTGAGGGTGCCCTCAGAAACACTTTAAAATATAGAAAAGATGTGCGGAATATAGGGGCCTTATATTGGAACCACCTCCGCCACACCCAGCTGAAATTGAAAATATATTGAGACGCAACATAGGGCAGTTAGGATGTACAGTTAGATATGATGCGGGTGCAAGGGCTGGGGGGGCTTGACCAGTATATTGTATTGCAGTATACGATACAGGGCTTTGAAATGTTTAGGGCTGTTGTTAATGCGCCCGAATGGTTCCATTTTTTGTTTACTACCAGCATGTAATAGTCACCTGCTCAATACTCGATACATGGGTACTTGTGTACTATACTGATTTTGTAATGTCTACAATTACTATATTGGCTGACATAATAAATAGAGTTTTGAAAAAAAAATAGATTTCCTGGACCAGATGCTATGCTTTATCAAATGGGACCAATAGGAGGGGCGGACTTTAGTGCTAAGAGGCACAAATTAGAGATCAATCCCCTGTCATGTGCAACCAGAAGCCTCCTTTGCCTGGACCTCATTTTTTACCTCATTTCGTGGAAAGTGATCTCTCCCCCAAGAGAGTTTTTCTTTAGTTGCAACCTGTGGTTTAAGGTGAGAAATGGCATCACTATTGAGCAAGTAACCTTCAGAAAAAAGCAGAGGATGCTAGTGCAGCATTTTCCCGACTAGTGCTGAACATTAAATCAATACAAAGTTTCATACTTATTTTCAGATTGTGCTGCAGACAACATTTGAACAAACAGAACAATGTTCCCTCTGGAGACACTGAAAAACACACAGTTCCTTGTTCTGATGTTGTCTGTGAGAAGCATCAGGTTCAAGTACTGAATCATCATGACAAGTATCGGATAAGAACATCAAACGGTCCTATGGTGAAGTAAAATAACTCAGTTTATTGCAGTCAGTTAGGTAGTTCTTTGGGTGGTTTATTAAGCACACTATAACTTACTCTTCTTTGGGTGCATCGGATTATACAAAGTATCATAACTTGTTTAAAATGCACGGTGTCACTTAATGTACATCATGTCATTTTAACATAGTTAGCTACAGGGATCACAAGTTTCTGTAAACTTTAAGGCAAAATATCAGGTTAACAAGCATGAAATATGAGTGAAATCGAATATATGTGAATGTTTGTGGCCAACCTGTAACCTATCCTTTATTAAGCTGCAGGAAAGCTCTAGCAAGGTCATTAATGGTCTAATAGAGCAAAAGTAATAATGTAACAAAGGTTATATCCTAAGAGAGGCTGGGCCATATGACTTTAAGTGACCACTGGGAGTAATAAGTTATGAGTTATGACACCATCGCTGCCACAGTTTTGAGTTGACTGGCGTCTTATAAAGTGAAGGAAATGGAGCAGTGCTATTTTACCCCCTTAGAGAGTAGTAAGGGTGGGATTTCTCAGGATGTTTCAGGGCCTGACTAGTGTCGAGCAATAAGATGCTATTTAATGGCATCTCATAAACAACTATACTCCATGGTATGTTATATATCAGGTGTAATACATTGCGCCTATTGCGACTTTTAGGAGAAAACATGCAGATTTTGGTGTTTATTGCACCACGATCTGCATGGTACGGTAAATACCGTTCACAATTCCCCTGGTAAATGTTGGCAGGTTTGACCTGCTGTAATTTACAGATGGTCACACTGCAGTTATGGAGCACAACAGAGCACTCAACGCCCACAATGAAATGCTACACAACAACTGTGCAGAAAAAATCTTGTCACACATTACTACCTCCAGAATCCTATTTTCATAAATGGTATTTGTAACAAGCAATGATTTAATTTGCCACCAAGGGCATGAAATAGCATGAGTCTACAATGGTTTGTGATCTCGCCTTCATGTCACCAAAAAATGCAAGCATGGAGTCTAGAGGAAGGAAAAGAAGAAAGGCATGTTTACCTTTAGGTTCTGCTGAATGTGGAGGTGAAATTCATGACAATCATCACCAATAGTTGTTAGATTTTGGAAGACTGGTTAAGTAAAAGTATCAAAAGGTATCAAAAGTGGTCAATCACAAGTATCTAAGAAGCAAGAAAGAGACGGTAACGGGATGAGTGTAACATCTAAGCTCAAAGAGAGACCATATCAACATTCAAAATTAACTCACTGATAGGCAAGAAGGTTCGTGGCAAAGTGAATCAACCGAATGCAAAGTGTTCAAAATCGATGACAAAGCTCCAACGAACCTGATGTTAATGACAATGAGAGAAAACAATCCGTCTGGTTCTCTATATCATGTGTGCATTTATACTGTGCTATATCCACAGAGTTATACGTGTTAAAATTCCAAATATTAAAGATTCAAAGAACCCATCTTCTAACTGCACAAAAGAATTATGTGTGCATGAGTTGTCGAAAAAGTATCCCAAAGTTTACTAAAAGCCTGTCCCCAAAAAATTGTCTATGTATATTATGGTTCATGTAAACATTTAGAAAGAAAATAGCAGTGCAAGCTACCTCATCTCAAGAAGTGTGATACTTATCAAAACGCAAATGCCAGTGACACCAGTTAATACAAAGCGCGAAAGCATGTTTTTTTGCTAAACCCATAGACTGCTTCGTTATATGCGGCGTACTCGCATTGGCAAAATAAACTAATAGTGGTCATTTGTCTACACTTAAAAACTGTAGCGATGTAAAGATTTGTATAGTTTACAATAAAGCATGACAGCTTAAAAACCGTCACGCAGATAGAGCAAAGTCATGTGACATATAACAGAGCCCAAGGCGAGATACGAAATTTAAGGAAAGCCCCCAATACCAAAGGCAACCCCAATGTTGATTTCTAAGAGTCAAAACGTGTAATTAAACATTTTAATATTGACCCTACCTATCTCCTGAGCAGGCCCGCCATTGCGGGCCGCTCCAACATGTGTGGGACTATTGAATTAAGAGACCCCAGTGTGGGACCCTGAGTCAGAGCGGCCCCATCAGTCAGTGGGCCGCTCCTACGGGGCCATAATTGTTTAGAGGGCCAGAGGGGCCCTTGTCCTTCGCCCCCATCCATCCCCAGCTGCCCAGCTAGTAGTGGGCAGCTGCCAGGTTTAGGCCCAAACTCTTGCGCACCTTTGCTTTCGCTGTCTAGGCAGCCAGCCCTGACACTGTTGGACAATGGGCATTTTAGGCCCATAGAAAGCCAGTTGGCCTGGGGTCAGTGCCTAATGTGTTTTATGCGTAATGTATTTATGCATCCTGCTTTATACCTCTACAAGTGTTTTATGATTAGGAGGTTGTTTTGCATAGTATGGTTTATGCTAGGGAGTTTATGTTCCACTGCGTGATTTATGCCTAAGGTGATTAGTATTGCGTAATATGTTCCTAACTTTTACCAGTAGTTACTGGTTGTGCCCTACAAGTAGTATTTTGTGCTTCAGTTATTCTACGTTCTACATCTACTATTTCTACTAAGTGCTGATTCTGACAGTGGTCCACGTGGCCCTGTCATGTGTATATAATCCCCTGTAGATACGGCCCAGTGCCGGTTGGCACAGTGTATATGTGTGATTATGATCTAATGTGTTTATGGTAATACAAAGGCTGTTTTTATATTTAACCTTGTATGGAGTATCTTTTTTGGTGTGTCTAGTGTGTTGCTGCTGTGTGTGTCCTGCACAAACGCTTTACACATTGCCTCCGGGATAAGCCTGACTGCTCGTGCCAAGCTACCGAGGGGGTGAGCAGGGGTTATCTTGGCGTGTAACTCCCTTGCCCTGACTAGAGTGGTTGTCTCTGCCTGGCTTTGCGCAAGCCTTAGCCAACCAGCGATCCCATTTCTAACATTGGTGATCAGCGGTGGGATAAGGACTTGTGTTTGTGCAGTACCACAGCGACAACTGGTTGCACTAAAACTCTGCATTTAGATAATCACGTATTTGGGGTTTATTGTTTCTGAGTTTTATTTTATTGTTTCTCCTAATAGTGTCATTTTTAGATTGTGTACTCTTGCTTCAGCTGAGACAGCTAGGTCCCCTGTGTTGCACGTTACTCTGAGCGTCCTGCCAAAATGGAGTCTGCTATTAATTTCTGTGGTCTGTTTAGACACAGTAGGTATGAGTTGGTAGAATTCTGTGATGAGAGAGAAATAGCAGTGAATGGGTCAGACACCCAGTCCAAGCTTAGGGAAAACCTAATCCAATGGCAGAAGGATGACTGGTAACGTGAGTGCAGTGAGGAGGAGAGGGCCCGGGACGCACGCCAAGAGGGTGGTGGGTCTGAGGGGAGCCCTGAGGAGTCTGAAGAGGAGGAAGAAAATAACAGGACAGGGTCGCCAGTAGATAGTGAGGACCCCATGGATAGGGAGTCCCTTGCTGGGACCAGTGTCGGGGGCAGTGCCCCATCCATTTTCCTGTCCCCAGAGGAATGGGTAGATAGGAGGGAAGAAACAGAACACCAGCTGGCTTTGGAGAAGCTCAGGTTAGAGCATGCCAAGGAGATAGCACAGCTGGGTGTGGAGGAGAAAAAGTTTGAGACTGAGAGGATGGTGGAGGCTGAGAGGGCCTTCCCAGAGAGAAATTAGCTCTGGAGGGTAGATTATCCCCTGAGTGCAGTTGTAGTTTTCTGGATTTCCCAGTGAGGGTGTAGTCCAGTGGTGGCAGCAATATAGAGTCCAGTGCAGGAAGTCCCATTCCCAGTTACCAATGCATGGTACCTTGTTCCCCAGAAGAGGAGTACAGGTTGAAGTTCAGGGGCAGTAAGAAACTGTCTCATCAGTCTTGAGGGGATTTTGCAATTGTATTTAATGATGAACTGGCTGATTGGGTGATGGTTAACACGGAAGAGGATTTTGAAGGAATGTTTAATCTGGTTAACAAAGAGCAGATGCTCAGGCGTTGTTTTCCGGAGTTGCACCAATACCTGTTGGAGTGTGGGTTTGCTAATCCATGGGACCTTGCAGAAGAAGCAGACCTCTGGGAAAATGCCAGAGGTTCTAAAGGGGCATTGGGGAGTCATCCCAAAAGTAGTGGTTCAGGTATCTTCCAGCCCGGAGTGGTGGAAGAGGTTCAGAGTAGCCCAGCTAGGTCCCAGTGTAGTGAGAGGGGTGTAGGGGCCCATGTCCTGTCTCAGTGGAGTAGGAGTGAGTGTGGGACTGAGTGTTCCCAGGTGCCTGAATCCCAGTCTCGGAACCTGGATGGTTTCTCTGGGAACACCAGGTTGGGGGCCTAGGCTGTCCTGTTAGTCCATTTGAGGAGGATCTCCTAGTGTCTATAGAACCTGGAGCGTCTATAAGCAGAGCTCCAGTGATTCTGGTGTCTGGCAGTGCCTCTCCAGTAGGGGGAGTGCAGAAGTCCGAAGTGAGGGGTGAATGGGGGATGTGTTCCCCAGTGGAAGAACCAGTGGGTCAGGGACCAGCCAGTTGGGCTGAGTTCCCTTGGAGTGACCATGGTGACACCATTTCTGTTCTGGGCACTGTCAGGTGGACAGGGGATAGGAGATCTGCACCAGACAGACTGCTACACAACATATGAGTGATGTGTTACCCTCGGGGGTGGTGTGTGAGTCCCCAGAAGTCCTGGGGTGCCAGGCAAGTACTCCGCCGGAGGGTTTAGACCCAAGGTTGGGAGGCCAGGTTCAGGATATACCTGACCTGGAGGGAAGGACATCTGTAACCAGTGTCCTGACTGGCTCATCTTCCAGGGGTACTGCTCCGGTTGGGAGGGGGAAGAACTCTTGAAGGAGGTACAGAGGGAGGGAGTCCTCGCCTCTCACCCCAGTGCAGCCTGAGGGGTTAAACCCTAGGTTGGGAGACCAGTTATGGGAGAGAGGTCCTGAACTGGTGGGAGAGTGGGGTTCTACGGGTACCTTTCAAAGGAGGGGAGGGCAGAACCCTAGAAAGTGAGATAGGGGGAGGAGAGCCTCCCCAATGACTTCTGGTCAGCCTGAGGGTGCCGACCCTAGGCTGGAGGATCAGTGGCAGTCTAGACCTGCCCTGATGAGGGGAAGAGTGAAGAATGGCTACTATGTGCCAGGGGTTTCTACCCTCACTCTGTGAATGGGCAAGAGCCAGTGGCATCTAGGTGGCCTAGGGCCTGGTCCTGGCCACGGACAGCTAGGGAGTACCAGTGGGGTAGCTTAGTTGCTCCGGACAGCTTTTTCAGAAGGGACCACATGGGTTAACAGTGGCGTAGAACAGGAGGGTGTTTCTGCAGTTGCGGGCCCGTGTCTGTGTTCTATCGCCCCAAGCAGGGAAGCCCATCACAGTGGTGATCGGTCTGCCCTGCGGTTTGGCTGGAAAGGGGGTTGTGTTGGACTTGGCCCTTTTGGCAGGTTCACCCCTAAACCTTTTGTCTTTTAAGGTGACCTGATACTAGTAGTTTTTGGCTTCTGCACACTTTAGCACTGTGTCGCAGTGTAAAGTGCCTGCGGTGGGTGGTGGTGTGTGGTGGGATTGGCCTGCCCTCCCAAAAGAATGCATGGGGGATGTGTGTGTCCATGGTAATTCCTGGTGTAAGTGGAGTGCAGGGGCAAGTTTGGTATGTGTTAACTTGTGAGAATAAATGCTGCGCAATGGTGTGCGCAGATTTATTGTGACTGGTGGAGAAGTGCCACATTTAGAAGTTGACACTACTGTGTGCTGTGTGTCTGCCTGCCTGATGTGGAGTGCAAGTCTGGCTTGTGATTGACAGGGGCAGAATGGTGTGCTTGGCTCCAGGAGCCAGGATGCATCTAGTCAGTGGTGAATAGGGAGATCTGCATGTAGATGGGAGGGAGGAGCACCTGGGACCTGAATAGGACTGTGTCTTCCCTCCACAATGCTGGCTCCACCCCCTGTGGTGCGTCTGAGCACCTAGCCCCCACCTGAGAATGGAGAGAGGTGCTAAGCACAACAAAGTGCTTCAAAGCTCCCCCAAACCAGTTGCACCTGGTTGTCCCCCAGCCCTGTGCTGTGTATCAAAGGGGGATATGTGTAGAAAAGAAGGGGCTGTGACCCCATGAAAGTTGTTCACTGTGTTCCTGACTTGAGGGGGCCTGTTGCTGCTGCTGGGTGCCAGGAGGAACCACCACTGGGGACTCCCTCCCTGCTGGAGGGCCCTGTGAGCTGGCCTGCCTGGGCCCAGCCTTTGCACCCCTTCCTTCCACAAGACTTTCTTTGGACTTTGCATCTGGGAAGCGCTGTAGCTTTATTTTGCAGAGGAGTGCTTGGTTTTCCTTTCCTAAAGAAGCACTTTATTGTCCAGATGAGCACTTGGTTGTGCCTTGCTCACAAAGTGCTTTATTTGTCCTGAGGAGCAGCAAGTGTACATTCAACTGCTGCACGAAGCTGCGAGCCTTCTTGAAAAGGGAATCCCCGGAGTGGAGATTCCCCCGCAAGTTCCCTTATTTACGGCGCGGGAGCCCACCCCGCCGCATTGTGGAGAATACGGGTGACTATCCCACGTATGTGCTGTTTTTATTACCCCTAGCGGGTGCCTACCTCACCAGGGGCCTTGTGCTGTGTTAAATACCCGAGCAGGTGCCCACCCCGCCACGGACTTTGTGTTAATGTTAATGTTAATGATAATGTTAAAGATATTTGTAGAGCGCACTGTTGCCCAAGGGCGTCCTGGCGCTATAGATGATGATCCCCTGCAGGCATAGTTGAAATGCCAAGACTTTATGTGTAGAACAACCAGGTTTTTAGGGCTTTTCTAAAAACAAGCAACTCCGTTGTATCTCTAAGTGAGATTGGGAGGACATTCCATGCCTTGGCCGCGCCCAAAAAGAAACTTCTACCACCCCAGTTAGCTTTCTTTGCCAATGGAATCCGAATCAATTTGGCACCTGAGGAACGTAGAGATCTGGACGGGACATACCATTTTGTATTTTGGATCAGGTGTTTAGGACCCAAACCATGTAGTGCTTTATGGGTTATGCATAGGGCTTTGAACAACACACATTTCCTAACCGGCAGCCAGTGTAGCTTTTTAATTTCTGCCGAGATGGGTTTGTGTTTTGACGTGCCCGATAGCAGTCTAGCAGCAGCATTTTGTAAGAGTTGCAGTTTCCTAATGAGACCTTCTTGTACATTGACAAATAGGCCATTACAATAGTCCAGCCTGGACATTGCTAGTGCTGTGACCACCGTATTTTGACTATCTACGGGGAGAAAGTCCAATATTTTTCTACAAGATTTGAGGATGTATGACGTTGTAGCAACAACTGAGTTGATTTGATCTTTATGGGTTAATTTATTATCAATAACGAAACCCAGATTCCTCACTTTTCTCACTGGTGTAGGAAGCAAGCCCAGAGAATCTGGCCACTAATCTGGGCTCCAAAATTGTGGATTATTTCCAAAAAGAATCACCTCCGTTTTTGCCGAATTAAGTTTTGGGCCATCCAACCTCCTACAGCTGTCATACAATCATGAAACCGCCTTCCTGGCTCCTGAGTTTCCTTAGGAAGTACAGAGACTACTATCTGGGTATCATCAGCGTATGAGGTCAATTTGAGTCCAAAAGAGCCAATGAGGGGAGCAAGCTTTGAAACATAAACATTAAAGATTGTGGGGCTCATAGATGATCCCTGAGGGACTCTACAGGGAAGAGAAAAAGGATTGCCACAAAAACTTCCAAGCGAGACTGTCTGCTCTCTATCGGTTAGAAACGATTTAATCAATTTCCACTCCTGCCAGTGACACCAATCTCATGGAGCCGGTCCATCAATACATTATGATGGACCATGTCAAATGCAGCAGAGAGGTCCAACATAATCAGGGATCCATTCCCTCCTTGGTCGAGAGTGGCCCTTATTTCTTCCGTTGATTTAATGAGGGCCGATTCGGTTCTATGGCTCCCTCTGAAGCCATACTGCGTGGGATCCAATTTATTACCCTCCTCTAAAAATCTACTCAGTTGGATGTTTATAAGTTTTCAGTGATTTTTGCGGGAAGGGGTAGTCTCGAGATAGGTCTGAAGGAATTGGCATCCATGGGGTCAAGTTTTGGTTTCTTGAGCAGAGGTAAAATTGATGCCCTTTTCCAAACTTTCGGGAAGTATCCCTCTGAGAGAGACTTATTGATAATCTTGGTCAGAGTGTATATAACTGGTTCTGATCCCAGTACGGAGGGGGGACAGGGGTCTGTTGGGGATCCTGATTTGATTTTCATCAGAATGGCATGGACATCCACCTCTGTAGTAGGTGTAAATTGGAATAGCTGAAATACAGTGTACCCCAACTCTTCCTCTTTAGCCACTTTTAGTTGAGGAATGTAGTTGACATCCACTGGTAAAGTGCTGTAGTTGTCATACATTTTTTGAGGAAGAAATTGGCTATTGTATCACACAGTTCTTGGCTAGCAGCCACGGGATTTGATGGAGAATGTGCTAGGGTTGTGACTGTCTTAAATAGTTCCTTAGTGGAGTTTTTTGCCAACTGTATTTTCTTTACAAAGAAATTTTGTTTTGCTTTATGTAGTAGTTTTTTATAATCTGATCAACAGGATTTATATTTATCCTTTTCCTCTACATTATAATCCCTCCTGCACCTCCTCTCTTGTTGTTTACAGAGGAGTTTACTATTCCTACGGTCTTGTGAGTACCATGGTGCACTACGTCGTTCCCTGTTGCTACGAACTGTTTTCATAGGAGCTAATTTGTTGGTAGCTCCTTCCAGCCAGGTAGTATATGCCCATGTGGCCTTGTCTAGATCCTCTGGAATCAAAGGAGACGTGGAGGCCAATTGATTCTGCCATTCAATGACATTCATTTTGCTCCATGCTCTGGTAGTTATTTCCTTTTGCCCTGATCCCCGGATACCTTGGACTGGCGCTGTGATCTCAAAAAACACTACCCTGTGGTCAGACCATACCACCGGGAGCGTATATGTAAACCTCAGATGGCTGTTATTAGAAAATATGCCATCGAGTATGTGTCCTGCTGAGTATGTGGTCTCTACAACTAATTGAGCCAGATCTAGTGAGTTCATTAGTTCTAGCAAGTTACAAGTTTCAGGATCATCATTTCTTTCTAAGTGAAAGTTAAAATCCCCTAAAATGTTATGGGAAGTAGCACAAATCCCTCTTTCTAACCATGAATCAGCTTGCAGTAAAAATTGATTCCTGGGCCCAGGCGGTCTGTATATCAGGATGCCTTTAAATGTGGAATGGTGATCCAGCCGGAAGCTAAAATTCAGTGCCACGCAATCTGTACTTGGCGACAGACTGTAGTTATCTTTTAGCATCTGCCGATAGATTACTGCTAGTCCCCCTCCCCTTTTACCATGCCTGTTTAATGTGTGGCTGGCATAGCCTTCGGGTGTAGCTTTTATTAGGTCAGGCCTGACCCCTCATCTGTCCAAGACTCAGTAATAAATGCGATCAGTATTTTTTTCTCCTGAATTAGCTCCGCTATCTCAATGCTGTGTTTAATTAGAGATCTAGCATTTAGGAGTGCGCATATGAATTGGTTTCCTCCCAGGTGACTAGCTTTGCCCTTAACCGACTGGGGGGAACTATCCTCCTGGACAATTATGTTGTGTGAAACATTGTATTTGCAAACTGGGCAGTTGTCTAGTCTTGATTGGGAGAATTGTAGGGGCCTCATGATAGTGCATCCTTGGGTATGTTTCCTAGGATTCAGGCTATGTAATAGTTTACTGGAATACACATGGGTACCAGAATTTCCTTTGGATGGACTGGCAGCATGGCTGGCGCTGTGCGCTGATCGTGCGCGGACGGGCGCAGACAGGCTTGCGCCAGCTTCCGGCTTTGTGTCCAGTGAGCAGTCAAAGACTAGCCCGGTGCTCCAATTCCCTCCCAAGATGGCGGTCGCGAGAGGCTGTTACCGACCCTTGGTTCGGGGAAGAGGTAGCCCAGGTAAGTGCAATCAGCAGAAGTTTAAAAATTGGTAAACGATCCCTCTAAATGTTAAAAACAAGTAGCAGCAACACACAGTAAAAATGAGCATCGCAACGCTTGTCCACCCGGCTCACGCCTCAGGGGACATCAAGTGTGCGCCTGCGCCAGCTTCTGGCTTTGTAGCCAGTGAGCAGTCAAAGACTAGCCCAGTGCCCCAACTCTCTCCCATGATGGCGGTCGCGAGAGGCTGTTACCGACCCTTGGTTCGGAGAAGAGGTAGCCCAGGTAAGTGCAATTAGCAGAAGTTTAAAAATTGGTAAAGGATCCCTCCAAATGTTAAAAACAAGTAGCAGCAACACACAGTAAAAATTAGCAGTGCAGCGCTTGTCC
Organism: Lissotriton helveticus; assembly: GCF_964261635.1. Classification (NCBI taxonomy): domain Eukaryota; kingdom Metazoa; phylum Chordata; class Amphibia; order Caudata; family Salamandridae; genus Lissotriton; species Lissotriton helveticus. The sequence continues at coordinate 1,621,199,886 of NC_136061.1, forward strand.
ACCCGGCTCACGCCTCAGGCGACATCCAATGTTGAAACAACAGAAGCCTACCCCGCATCACCGCCGCTGACCCAGGAGTCTCCCCCCTTGCTGCCTCACAGTGCCCCTGACATCAGGAGCTCACCCCGCTTTCATTGGTCCCAACCGCGGGCGTTGCCTGGCAATGGAGGGGCTCGACCGGCGGAAGCCACTTAGAGCGGAGGAGGCACTGGGCGTTGCACCCTCAGCGCTCCTCACGTACGCCGCCAAGCCTGCTCCCGGAGATCTGAGCAGTGAAGGAAAGAAGCCGCTGGATTCTTCAGACCGGCAATGAAAGGAGCGGAGTCTCCCGAGAGCCGCCCGGTAAGTTGAAATGGACTGGAGGGCTTCGTGGGTGCAGTATTGTCGCAGGGAAGGGCAGAGTGACCCTGCCTATCTCCTAAGCGGGCCCACCATTGTGGGCCACTCCAACGTGTGGGGGACTATTGAATTAAGAGACCCCAGTGTGGGGCCCTGAGTCAGAGCGGCCCCGTCAGTCAGTGGGCCGCTCCTACGAGGCCATAATTGTTTAGAGGGCCAGAGAAGCCCATCCCTCGCCCAGTGCTGTGCCCTACAGTGCTTAGGGGCCTTAGTTATCTGCAGTTATCTCCATGACTCTCAAGCAGGTTTCCGCCCGGAGCTCGGGATGGAAGCTGCCATTTTGGCAGTGACAGAATCAGCTCGGAGGTATCTGGACCAAAGCGGCACTACAGCAATCATTTTGCTGGATATTAGTGCCACCTTCGACACAGTGGATCATAATATCCTGCTCTCACGTATAAGACACCTCGGAGTCACAGGGCTAGCTCTCACCTGGCTGCAATCCTTCTTGGAAGATCGGGTGTTCCAGGTCTCGGAGGGTGCCACTCAATCCAAACCATGGCCCCTCAATTGCGGGGTCCCTCATGGGTCTTCCCTAAGTCCCACCCGTTTTTAATATTTATATGGAGCCCTTAGCGGAGATAGCGCGCCTTTCGGCATCGAAATTGACACCTAGCAGACGACACCCAACTGGTGGTTGCTTTCAACCACCTCTAGGGCTCGTCTAGCACTCTGGGTAGCTGCCTTGAAGCAGTAGCCAACTGGATGGCACTCTCCCATCTAAAATTAAATGGGGACAAGACGGAACTGATGTTCCTGGGTAAAACCCCATCTCCCAGAGCAGCCATTGACTGGCCGACCTGTATGGGCACTTTACCAGAACCCAAAGACCAGATCAAAAGTCTTGGAGTATGGCTAAACAGCACCTTAGGTTTCAACCATCAAGCCACCAAGCTCTCCGCTACTTGCTTCGGCCTGATGAGGATGCAGAGGAAAATTCTGTCTCTCCTCCCCTTTCAGGCCTGTAGAATCATGGTGCAGGCTATTATCCTGTCCCGCCTCGATTAGGGAAACGCCCTGTACTTAGGCGCTCCGGCGAGCTCCATCAAAAAACTTCAGGTAACTCAGAATTCTGCAGCACGCCTATTGTTGGGACTGCCTCGGAGACACTCAGGGTCAGCTGCCTTGAAAAAAATCCATTGGCTACCTATACAGGCCAGGATCCAATTCAAGGCGATGTGCAAAGCCCATAAAGCTATGTGGCACGCAGGCCCTGCATTGATCTGTTCCTTAGTCACCCCCTACCACCCTCCAAGAAATCTACGCTCCAGTACCACCTTCCTGGCAGTAACTCAGAAAATTAAACGAGCTAGATGGGGGGGACGTTCTTTCTCATGGAACGCCACCTCCTGCTGGAACTCCATGCCCCTTACCCTAGGTAGGGAAGCAGACCTACTTAAGTTTCGCAAACTTTTGAAAACCTTCCTCTTCCACTAACTGCACAGTCTGATGGCTGTCTCCTACCACCCGTCCTAAGCACTACGAGGCCTCAGGGTAGAAGTGCACATTTGTTTTGATGGCCACTGGGAGCCCGGGCCTCCCTTAAGCATTTCCAGCTGCCCAGCAAATAGTGGGCAGCAGCATCGTGTAGGCGCACAGTTCTTTGGGGGGCAGGATTGAAGGTAGGAGTGAGCCGCACTTCTTTGCCCCATCCATCCCCAGCTGCCCAGCAAGTAGTGGGCAGCTGCCACTTTTAGGCCCAAACTCTTGCGCACCTTTGCTTTCGCTGCCTAGGCAGCCAGCCCTGACACTGTTGGACAAAGGGCATTTGAGCCCCATGGAAGGCCAGTTGGCCTGGGGTCAGAGCCTAAAGTGATTTATGCGTAATGTATTTATGCATCCTGCTTTGTACCTATACCAATGTTTTATGATTAGGAGGTTGTTTTGCATAGTATGGTTTATGCTAGGGAGTTTATGTTTCACTGCGTGATTTATGCCTAATGTGATTAGTATTGCGTAATATATTACTAACTTTTACCAGTATTTACTGGTTGTGCCCTACAAGTAGCATTTTGTGCTTCACTTATTCTATGTTCTACATCTACTATTTCTACTAAGTGCTGATTCTGACAGTGGTCCATGTGGCCCTGTCATGTGTATATAATCCCCTGTAGATACTGCCCAGTGCAAGTTGGCACAGTGTATATGTGTAATTTTGATCTAATGTGTTTATGGTAATACAAAGGCTATTTCTATATATAACCTTGTGTGGAGTTCCTTTTTGTGGTGTGCCTAGTGTGTTGCTGCTGTGTGTGTGTTGCACAAACGCTTTACACATTGCCTCCGGGATAAGCCTGAAAACTCGTGCCAAGCTACTGAGGGGGTGAGCAGGGGTTATCTTGGAGTGTAACTCCCTTGCCCTGACTAGAGTGGTGGTGTCTGCCTGGCTTTGGCGCAAGCCTTAGCCAACCAGAGATCCCATTTCTAACACCTTCTTATTGTGAAAAGTTATGACAACGACAGCATGCCTGCCTTATTTGTTGTGAAAACCCTATTTTAAAGCAGACATGTCTCTAAAGCTTATCTTTACTTGGATTCATCATTTAACATATCTCAAGAAAAATCCTCATGAAAGTCATTTCACAATAGTTATCACTGTGCAGAATGTGAGCATACATTTAATACAGTCAATTGGTTATTGTTCTTTTTATTCATTAGATCTTCAGACAGCCGACACGTTTTCCATCGCTTACAAGTGAAATCATCCCGCAACTTTATCAAGGCTATGTCTTCTTCGTGTGTATGCCTTAAATTGTGGTGATAATTCCAACCCACAAAAGAGGTTTCAATTTCTAGCGACATCAAATATAGTCGAATGTGTATCCAAATGTCCAAGTGTAACGCAACAGTTCCAGATTCGTGAGTTTCAATGAGAACTTCCGGGATGTCGCTAACTGCGTTGATCCGAGTATTGCATCTGAGTTCCGCACTCTTATTATATTACTACTAGTACATTGTGATACAACCTCCAGGCAGCTTTTTTGTGGCAAGAATTCTCCCGGCTTACCATAGGAGTCAATGTGTTGGCGTTTCTTACCCCATCGGACAAACCTTGGAGTAGGAAGACTTGCATTGTTTAGACACTAGAAAATGCTGTATAGTGTTTAGTTCAAAGTTATTTTTAACATATTTGCCATTTGAAGACTATGCCTGAAATTGCCTTGAGGAAATGTATATTCTCTATAAATTTGGCCTGAATTTGCTGTAACAAGTCAATGATAAAAGGTTCTTGGCCTTACTGGTAAATAGGGAAAAGTTAAGTCAGATTCCATAGGCCTAATCTGTTTATTATGTAAGGTCTGGTTATTATGAAAGGTATGACAAAGGCAGTAAGACTGACTAATTTGTGGTGGAAAAAATATGTGGAAGCCAACAGGCCTATAAGGAGGGATTGACATTATACTGTGGAAAAGCCTATGGATAGTTTTTTCTAACATTATGGAATCTTACAGAATACTCCCAGTATACCAGGGAAACATCCATTACAAAAAATTCAGGACCGTACATTCCACTAGAACACATGCCATTACAATGCAACTACCATCAAATCCCAATGCCATTGCAACGCATGACATTACAATGCATATGTCTATAGCACACATGCCTTTACCACACATTTCGTTCTAAAGGCATAAATATTAAAGGCATATATGTGTTACATGTAAGTATAAGGTAAGTATAAGGTTCAGGGTGGGTATGGGTCTTGGGGTGTAGGGATAATTTTAGGGTTCAGGGTAAGTTTGGGTTTTGGGGTGCCAAGGATAATTTTAGTGTTCAGGGTATTATGGATTTTGGGGTGTAGGGGCAATTTTAGGGTTCAGGGTGGGTATGGGTTTTGGAGTGTAGAGGGTATTTTAGCATTCAGTGTTGGGTTTTGGGGTGCTAAGGGTAATTTCAGGGTTCAGGGTGGGTATGGGTTCTGGGGTGTAGGGGTGATTTTAGGGTTCAGGGTGGGTATGGGTTTTGGACCACCACCTTCCCAGGCCACAATTAAATATAGATGTGAGCGGGCATGTATACGCCCTGGGGACCACCACCTCCCCTGGGCAGAGAATGGGACATTAATACAGGGTGTCCAGTATGACCGTCCCGCAGTCCTGGGGACCACCATGTCCCTGGGCCTTTACAGCATTTGAATGTGAGGGGCCACAATGGAATGCAGGGGCGCAGACCACCCTGTAGCCCTGGGGCAACCATGTACCTGGGGCTTTCAACAATGGAATGCAGGGGGTCCGAGGACCACCCCTGCAACCCTGGGAACAACCATCTCCGCGGGGCTTTGTTTAAATTTAATATGGGGCCATGCCACCCCATGGGCTTTGTACAATGGAATGTGGGGTGCCGTTTGGACCCCCTTGCAGCCCCAGGGACCACCACCTCCTTTGGGCTTTCTATAATGGAGTACAGTGAGTGTGCATATCCCCCTGCACCCCTGGGGACCACCATCCCTGGGCTTTGTTCAAATTTATTGTGGGGTGGTTGTGCAGACCCCCCGCAGCTCCAGGGACCCCATCCCCCCAGGGTAGTTTCAAATTTGTATACAGTTGGGCCCACTGGGTCCCCGTGCCCCAGGGGCCAACACCTCCCCGGGACAAAATACAACAAAGAAGGGGGCTACATGACCCCCCTCCTGGAGCCATACATGGGGACTGGGGACTGCCAATGCCCTAGGCTGGCTCCTGCTATGTCCCAGGGTGTCCACCCTGAGACATAGCACTTTTCTCTGACTTTGCAGGAGCTTTGATAGCTCCTGCCAAGTGACAGCAAACTCTCTGCTGTCACCAAGTGGGTATTGCAATATGTTTCTGCTTTGCTGAGAGCTGTGGTGTTGTCTGTTTCATGGCCGCGGAGATGCGAGCACGTAAACAGAGACAATTGCTTTGACACATAGGGAGTTGCATATCTAGCAGCTCACTGTGCATCAAAGCAATGCTGGCTCCCAAAGGAGGTGGGGAGACAGCAGTTACCATGGGAGCCTTGAGGCTCCCCCGCAGTCGCAGTTTCCAACTGTGGTAATTGGGTGTCTTGGGTGGAAACAGGGGACCCAGAATAAAAAGGCCAGAATTGGGGTCCCCTGGTCCAAAACCAGTCCTGGGAGCCCCCTCACTCATTTGCATATGGCCTGGCCCCTGGGGTTTTGGGTCCCCCTTTGGTCTGGAATAAACCTGGGCAGGAGGGCGCAACAGCCACACCCCAATACAACAAAAATAAAAGAAAAAGAGACTGGCCCCTGGGAATGGGGTCCCTGGGCCAGAATTGACCTGGGCAAGTGTGGCCCCTTCCTAATAAAATAAAAAATAAAGAAAAGGCTATCCCAGGAAGTCACCGGAGGCCCACCCCCTTTCACCACCACTCTGCAAATACACTTCTTGGTGCACTGCTGATTGGAGGATGACAACCCCTTGGCTGGGGGTGGTCATAGGGGGCCAAGCACTCCTCCTGTCTGTGATTGCTGAGAACTGATCAGAGACCCCAACCCCTTTCTCCACCACTCTGTAAATGCACCTCCTGGTACACTACTGCTTGGGGGGGAAAGTCCTATTGAATACTGAGGGTCCTTGGGGGCCAAAAGACCCCCTGTTACCTCCAGCATGTCATACACAGCTAGGATCCTGAGAGCAGGTTAGAGGCCCCACCCTCATTCTCCACCACTCTGCAAATGTGACAACTAGTTAAAAAAAGACATAGAAATTCACTTAAAAAACCAAAGGTTGCAGAGATGTTGTAGTAAGGAAATATATATATTTTTTAAATCCTTAGAAATTCACTGGATAAAACCCACAGGTTACAGGGACATTATAGTTAGGCTCAGATTTCATGCATATCAAACCATAGAAATTCTGCAGTTATAGTTGCTGAGCTAACTAAAACCCCCTCAAAGCACTGCTTATGACCTCACATAATACATCACCCCTGACATGGTCAGTAACATCTCCGATAACAAAATGCCATCTTATCTACCACCCCCAGGAAGTTCTCCTGCCTTCAGTGACCAAATCTCAGACCTACTAACACAGTGCTCCCTAGCAAACTCCGACAACATCATCCTGGGTGACTTCAACCTCCATTGGAATAACGAAAAAGATATTGTTATACAGTCACTAAATGAACTCCTTCACACAAATGAGCTCACCCAACACTGTAAGGGTCAACCCCACAACAAGGGCTCTACCTTAGATGCAATCATAGCCAAAACGAAATTATAACCATCAATAACATTCTCCGAATCGACTGAACAGACAACACTATAACATTATTTTCAGCATCCATCAAACAGTAGCTCCACCAAACAAAACACAAATTACCCATCAAAGGAGCAGAAACTTCAAAGACATCCCCCTCCCTGCCCTTCAAGAAACCATAACATCACTGCTTCCAACTTGTACAGACAACCTCAACATGGTTGAGCTCACTACACTGTACAACAGGACAATGACAACTCTTCTTGACCAACTAGCCCCCCTAAAACTTAAAAGAGTCAGAGACAACCCCTCCCGAGCCTGGTTCAATAATGACCTCATCTCTGAACAAAGTAAAGTAAGGGCCGCTGAGTAAGTCTGGAGAGGGAACCCATCCACAACCAACATCTCCCAATTCAGGAAAGAACGCAGTAACTACAAAAAATACATATTCAAGGAGAAAGCCTCTTTCTTCCAGAATGCACTAGACAAAGCTAAAAACCGCCCAAAGAACTTTTCACCATCATCCAGAAACAGACCTCCAAGCCCACCAAAGCTAACCCCCCTGCCTCAAAACTTCAGTGTAACAAGCTGGCCAAATTCTTCAATGACAAAATCTACAATATTGAGCTCTCCCTAGACCCCCACCCTCAATCCCAGCACAGCAAATCCTCACCCTTAATAAAAGCTTACTCCTCCCCAGCTCACAACATGCTCCCGGACGCTGAGACCGCTCCTCTTTCGACCCCCAAAATCACCCCTCAGCCTGGTCCCCCATCCTCCCCCAAGCGGTAGAAAGACTTCAATCTTCTCTCCGAAGAGGACATTTCCAATGTGATTCCCAACTCCAAACCCTCAAACCAAAAGGCAGACCTTCTGCCCACCTCCTTAGCTAAGAACCTCAACCTTACCCTCACCCCACTGTGGACAAAGATTATCAACATTTCCCTTATCAATGGACTGATCCCCGACTGCTTCAAACAAGGCCAAGTCACCCCCTTCTAAAAAAAAACTGATGCTGACCAAAATGACCTAAAAAACTTTAGGCCCATCACCAACCTTCCTTTCCTAGCCAAAATCCTGAAGAAATGTGTTCTCTCCCAACTGAATCAACACCTGGAATCTAACAACCTGCTTGACACACACCAATCCGGGTTCAGAAAGGGATGCAACACAGAAACCACTATACTGAGCATTACCGACAACATTCACAACTCCCTTGACTCCAACAGAGGCTGCCTACTTGTCCTCATCGACCTATAAGCTGCTTTTGACACTGTTGATCACAACCTACTCTTAGACAGCCTACAAAAACGTGTCAGAGCAGATGGCAATGTCCTAAAATGGTTCTCTTCATTTCTACACGCCTCCCCCTCAACTCGAGGTATCCCTCAAGGGTCAGTTCTCTCCCCCACACTCTTCAACATTTACATGGAACCGCTCACTACCATTCTAAAACAAGCAAGCATCGCCTACCACCTCTATGCTGAAGACACCCAACTGTACCTCGAGATCTCCTCCCTCAATGACATCCTCCGTCTAAACTCCACTCTTTCAAAAGTAGAAAACTGGCTAACTCTCAACCACCTCAAACTCAACCAAGAAAAAAACAAAATCCTTGTCTTCTCCAATCACAAACAACCCCCTCAGATCCAAGAATGGATATACCACCTTGACTCCCTAAACTTCAAACTCACTCCAGCAAACTCAGTTAAATCACTAGGGATCTTTCTAGACCCAAGTCTCAACATGAGCTCCCACATCAAATCCACAGCAAAAGGCGTCCTCTGCAACCTAAAACTCCACAACAAAATCAAACCTTTCATACCCCCCAATGACCTAAAAATTGCAACCCAATCTCTAGTTCTGTCGTCCAGACTTGGCTATGGTAATGCCATACTAACGGGGACAGCTAAAACACACACTGCCCCCATGAGAGCCACCCTAAACGCAGCAGCAAGAATGGTCACAGGTATCAACAAATACGACCACATCACCCCTGCATTACAGGCCCTAAAATGGATACCCATCGAAGCATGCTGTGCCTTCAAAACTGCCTGGCTCACCCATAAAGCCTTATACACAGGCAAAACGGACTACCTCGCTGCCAAACTCACAAAAGCTGGGCAATCAAGAAACCTAAGAAGCTCCAACTCGCTCCTCTTAATCCCCCCAAAAAGACATAAACAAAAAGCCCTCTTGCTCTCTTTCTCTGGGAATGCATCAAAAATCTGGAACTCTCTCCCTACCCACATCAGGACTAATCCCTCCTTCACGATCTTCAAGAGATAACTAAAAGAATTTCTCCTCAACCGTCACCTCTGTGCATCTGCCCAATGACCACAATCTTTTTGGCCTCCAGTATTCTAGATAATACTCACTGTAATCTAATGTGTTAATGTTTTCTATTCATGTAAGCTGTCAAGCGCTTTGATACCCTGGGATCTTGTAAGCACTATATAAAACTCCAAAAATAAAAATACAAATAAATCTTAAATGACGTCACTGATGACATCATCCAATAAGTGTGTTTTCTAAAAGTTTATGGGTGTTAACCAGATATGCTAAGCTACAACGAAAGTTAAATTAGTATAATTTGTGTACTACTAATGAATGATACTATTTCTAGCATAAATTATGTGAGTGGCTGTGTGATTGTGTGTATCTGTGTGTGAGTGGGTCTGTAAGTGGGTGTGTGGATGGTTGTGTGAGTTGTTGTATGGGTGAATAAGTGGGTGTGTGAGTAGCTGTCTGGGTGAATAAGTGAGTGTCAGAATAGTTCTTTGGGTGAGTGAGTGGCTCTGTGATTCGCTGTATGGATAGATGAGAAGCTACATGAGTGGCTCTATGGGTCAGTGACTGAGTGTATAAGAGGCTGTATGGGTCAGTTAGTGGCTGTTTGAGTGGGTGTTTGGTTACCTGAGTAAGAGTCGGAATGGCTGTATTGAAGAGTGACTGTATGAGTGGCTGTATGGGTAAATGAGTAGACGAATGAGTACTGGCATGGATGTGTGAATTGATATGTAACTGGTTGTCTGTGAGTAGATCTGGTGAGAGGCTGTATTAGTGAGTGACTGTGTGTGTGAGCGGATGCATGGGTGAATAATTTGGAGTGGGAGTAGCTGTATAGGAGAGTGAGTGTATAAGTGAGTACATGGCTGTGTGAGTAGGTGTAGAAGTAAGTGAGTGGCTGTGTGTGTGAGTGAGTGGGTGTGTGAGTGGCTCTGTTGATGAGTAAGTGGATGTGTGGGTGATTGTATGGGCATCTCAGTGGCAATATCAATGGCTCTATGGGGTGTAAGTGGGTGTGTTAGTGGTTCTGTGGATGATGTCAGTAATGATGCCATCAGTGATGTCATTTGTGATGTTATCAATGACATCACTGACCATGTTGCGAGTGAAGCAATAAGTGAGGTCATAAGCAGTACATTGCGGTGCATAAGTTATAGTTAGCTCAGGTAACTATAACTGCTGAATTTCACTGGTTTTGTACAAGTAAAATGTGAGCCTAACTCTAATGCCCCTGTAACCTTTGTTTTTTTCTAGTGAATTTCTAAGGTTATTTGTATTCCTAACTAAAACATCCCCATAATCTATGGTTTTATCTGTGAATTTTTAAGGTTTTTAAAATGTTATTTCCTAACTATAATGTCCCCATAACCTTTGTTTTTCTACGTTTTTTTTAAAACCAAATGTCAACAACTGCAACCTGTAATGCTTCAGAATGGTTGTGTGAGCACATGTGTGGGTCTGTTAGTGAGTGTTTTAGTGGCTGTTGGGGCGTGAGTGGCAGTGACTATCTCTGGCAATGTGGTAGTGCGTGAGTAGGTCTGTGAGTGACTGTGCGAATGTCTGTTTGGCTTTGTCACACGTTGTATCATAGCCTGTGTGTAACTGTGAGTGGTACTACAAGTGCTGTTTTGGATCTTTCAGTGTGTAGGATAGTGAGTTTATGGGTGTACAATTGGTTACGGAAGCAATGCTATTGATTTTGTGCATTTCCACACTCAGGACCTAATTACAATTCTGGCGGTCCTCAGACTCATGGTGGGATGGCGGTGGTGGTCTTCCAACTGCCATTTTACGACCTTGGCGGTCATGCTGCCCTGGGACCGCTGCTGCTGCCAGGAAACTGCCATTCCCAGTTGGTGGCATGATGGTCTTGAGGCAGTAATATGCTTAGCAGGACCGCCGCGATCCTGCCAATCATATTACGACTATCATCACCACCATTGATTTCATGGAGGTCTTTCCTCTATGGAAACTGTGGTAGTAAGGAAATAAAGGGTGCACACAGGGGTGTAGACCGAATGCCAGACCTTAAAAATATGTTTGACATTATGTATGAAAAGGAGGATGATGCAATGACGGAACAAGAAATTTTGGAATCATTGGAAATTGAAACTAATAAAAGAACGGACACTGGATTTAAAAAGAAATCTAGATATTGCCCCGCTCTGTCACCAGGCAATAAAATTGATTTATTCTCTGACGCAATAATAGATGAACTCGAAAGACTGCCTAAACAACGAAGTATTAATCAAAGGGAACATTTAACAACAAAAGAAAGAGCGGTAGTCAAGAAATTGATGGGAAATGAACATATTATGATAAAACTCGCCGACAAAGGGGGAAATATCGTAATAATGGATACGAGTGATTATGTCAGAGAAGCTTTAAGACAACTAAATGATGTGAAAAAGACTTAAAAGAGAAAATACAGGGTTGGTATGAAGAACAACTAATCAATGATGATGAATGTAAATTTTTGACAACCGAATTTCCAGTCACACCCTGTATTTATTTTCTCCCGAAAATACATAAGTCCATGATTAATCCACCGAAGAGAGCCATAGTATCTTCCTGCAACTCTTTGTATGAAAATCTATCAAAATATGTGGATACATTTCTAGCTCCAATTGCTCAAAGTATGAGCTCATACCTGAAAGCCACAGGAGATTTTTTAAGGATACTAACGGGTATAACGTGGAATCCGGACTTTCTCCTGGTTACTATCGATGTTGTATCGTTATACACATCTATCAGACATGACATTAGAATGACAGCATGCAAATATTTATTGAAACAACGGAGTATCACATTACTGAATCACACCAAAATGCTTCTTAACATGATTAACATCTGTCTTACAAACAATGTCTTCTTATTCAACACAGAATTGTTTAAACAGCTGTGCGGAACAGCTATGGGAATTTCATTTTCCCCTAACTATGCCAACATCACCATGGGGTGGTGGGAACGAACCATTGCTTGGGACACTAAAAATCAATTAGAGATGGACAAGTTAATCTTATGGGTACGTTATATCGACGACCTATTCCTTATCTGGAATGGAACAGAAAAAGAATTCCAAACATATTTTGCTAAACTGAACCGAAATGATGTGGGTTTACAGTTTACATGTACTACAAGCAAGAAACAGATTGATTTTCTGGATATTAAGATCTATATAGATAATGGCAAAATGGAATCTACCTTGTTCAGAAAGAAAACTGCGACAAATAGTATCCTACATGGGACAAGTTTCCACCCCAGGCAGCTAGTGAACAGTATCCCCAATGGGGAGTTCATTCGAATGAAGAGGAACTGCTCAAAAGCAACGGATGCGGAAGACAAGATTCAAGAAAGCAAAAATAGATTCAAAGTACGAGGAAACAATGAACGAACACTCAATAAGTGCAAGAAAAGAGCTGATCAAAAAAACAGAACTGAAATGCTAATGGAAAAACCGAAGGACACGGCAGAAACAAATCCTCCACGATTCATAACAACCTACAGTGAAGAGAGTGGAAGCATTGTAAGTAAGATGAGGAAATATTTGCAACTCATCTCAGGGGACCCTAATATTGGAGAACTTGTAGGCAAAAAACCAACGGTAACCTACCGAAAGAACACATCCTTAAAGGATATGCTAGTGAAAAGCCATTTTCAAACTAAACCAAAGACAGAGTGGCTAACGAACCACCAAAACGGATTCAAAGCATGCAAATCGTGTAAGGCCTGCAAAATAGGCAAGAATATGGCAAATATTCAGGAACCAAATGGTAAAACTATGATAATTGAAGAAAACGTAACCTGAACATCAAAATTTGTCATTTACATGATAGAATGCAAGTGCGGTAAGAAATATATTGGAAGCACAACATGCACTCTCCAAAAACGTATACTCGAACATATACGTGCAGTGAAGAATGCGAACATGGCATATGCAACAGCCAAACATATCCTTACATGCCAAAAAGGCGATTGAAGAGAGATGTGCTTCTACGGGATCAAAATTGTACCCGAAAGTAATCGAGGAGGCGACTGTGTCCATAGGCTACGCCAAGCTGAATCAAGACTCATCATAAAATTCAGGACTAAACAGCCGGGGGGCATTAATAATGACGAGGAACTTTATGTCCATTTGGAATAATTGCTCTTATAACCTGAAGTGCAACCTATCAGAATGGAACTTCACTATGGATACTATACCATCACTGAAGTATAGAAACCATATAATGGAAGTATGATGCTGGGTACTAACCCTGAATACTCCTAAGAATGAAGGTTATTTAACTCATCAAAAAAGCGCAATTGTCTTTCTGTTTATGTGTAAAGTTTTGAAAAAATGTAATCACGAAACTACATATCCCACAATGCCACTTAAGGGCAGAAGTGGGTATAAAAGTAGAAAAGGAAGAAGGACTTACTGACCGTGAGCAAAGCCTTGGTGGCTGAAACTCGTTGGTGGGGGAGAGCTTGTTCATAAAATGAGCAAATACCATTCGGTGTGCCGCATCCTTTGTCCCAAAAAAATACACATATATATATATGCATATATATGCATATGCATTTATATATATGTATGTGTATATATATATCTATATATACACATACATATATAAACATATATAATCTGCATATCTATATAAATACAAATATAAATGCATGCATACATATACATATATGCATACATATGCATGCTATTTACATGAAAGTTTATAAAACACTAATAAAACCAAAGCTAAAAAGCCACCTCATTACAAACAGAATGGCTTTAACTTAAACGAGGGTGAGATCTATTGCATTTTCAATGCTTGTTTACTTTGGTTCCATCAAGAAGGCATTGGGATGTGTCACACATTTGCCATACATTCTGAATGTTAGCACTCTAGTTGCTCATTAGATCACTGTAGTAAAGCTACTGCTAACCAGGGAAGTCTGCTGCTGGTATTCAAATTGCATGTTTCAGTCTGCATGTCAGAATTTTTTTAATGAAATAGAAGAGGATTTGAGAAGTCAAAATGTGCCCTAATTTTTCTTTCTTCAGCACTAATCATAATTTCTATGGCAAAATGAACCCCCTCATTTTGTTCCTTTGCAAATTAAAAAAATTAAAGTGTTACCACTTTATTCCAATCAAGATGACTTCAGGTGTGCCATACTTTTGTCATAAGTAAGACTGTTAGAGCTCTAGTTGTTCTTTAGAACACTCTGGGACATTCTGTCATTGGGCTATACTTGGGCTACATCTGGGGGATTTTTGTGCTACATTTGGGCTCTTTTGTCTCGAGTGGCCATCTTGGGAGACTTATTTGTTATGAAGTTTCCTAATTTCATCATTTACTACAGTCTCCTCAGTAGGTAATACTTTCAGTTTTCTACTTTGATTCCATCAAGAAGGCCTTCAGATGTGACACACATTTGCCATAAATTCAAAATGTTAGCACGCTAGTTGCTTATTAGATCACTGTAGTAAAGCTGCTGCTCACCAGGGAAGTCTGCTGCTGGTATAGAAAGTGCATGTTTCAGTCTGCATGTCAGAATTTTTTAATGAAATAGAAGAGGATTTGAGAAGTCACTCAAAATGTGCCCTCATTTTTCTTTCTGAAGCACTAATCATACTTTCTATGGCAAAATGAACCCCCTCAATTTGTTCCTTTTTAAATTAAATGTTTTCAGACTTACCACTTCATTCCAATCAAGATGGCTTCTGGTGTGCCATACTTTTGTCATAAGTAAGACTGTTGGCGCTCTAGTTGTTCTTTAGAACACGCTGGGACATTCTGTCATTGGGCTATACTTGGGCTACATCTGGGTGATATTTGGGCTACATTTGGGCTCTTTTGTCTCTGGTGGCCAACTTGGGAGACTGCATGTCAGAATTTTTTAATGAAATAGAAGAGGATTTGAGAAGTCACTCAAAATGTGCCCTAATTTTTCTTTCTGCAGCACTAATCATACTTTCTATAGCAAAATATACCCCCTCATTTTGTTACTTTTTAAATTAAATCTTTTAAGAGTTACCACTTTATTCCAATCAAGATGGCTTCAGGTGTGCCATTCCTTTGTAATAAGTAGGACTGTTAGCGCTCTAGTTGTCCTTTAGAACACTCTGGGAAGCTGCAGCAGAACACAAAGGAATCAACTGACAGTCTCTGACCTTGTTGGATGTACATGTTTTACTGAGAATGTCAGACTTCATTCTCACATGACTGAGAAAGATAATGTGAATTTACAGAAAATATGCTTTCAGTTTAGCTTATAGATCCCCTTCCAAACCACTGTGGGAAAAGCATGAGATAATAGTTTTCTTTCAAACATGATTCATGATATCCCAGCAGAAGGCTTTTTCACATGGTAAAATCACCTTAGAGCACACCACAATTCCTAAAATGAGTATGGTAGCATCAACAAATGATTTATAATGTAACTAAAGTCCTAAAACCTTCTATTAACTGCAATGCTTTTTAATGAGGTGCTATCATGTATATTGGTCCCAAGATGGCTGCCAACACTTCTTGGATGAAGTGCTGACAGCCAATCAAATCTCACGATGAGATGTGTGGTTAGGCTCCGCCCAGATATATATATGTTTTTTCTTTTGATTTTCTCAGGAACTACTGGAAGGATTTACCCCATTTAAGCAAAAGGGTGATCTGCGTACCAGACCCTACCATTTTACCAAATTTGGTGTAATTCCGTTCAGTGGTTCTGGCTGTAGCCGTGTCTAATCGTCCTATGGAAATTAACATGGGGAAAACATGTTTTGGGACCCCCTTTTTTCTCGGCCCCCGCTTGACGAATCTTCCCAAGACTTTCAGGGAAGGAGCGGAGCAGAGCGGGCCATCTTCTTTGAGAAATTCGCGAAGATTCAATAACCGGCGCCAAAGTTATTCCCAATAGAATGTTGCGGATTTCCTATGGAAACTAGGTCCTAACTATAACTACCTACTGGCGACCACCAGTAGGTAAGATATATATATATATATATATATATATATATCTTACCTACTGGCGGTCACCAGTAGGTAGGTAGAGTTAGAACCTAGTTTCCATAGGAAAAGCATTTTTTGATTTGCTAATAACTTTTTGCGTTGTTTGATGAATCTTCGCGAAATTATCCAAAAAAAAAAGTCAATCCAGGTCAGCTCCTATCCTAAAAGTTTTGGGGTGATTCGTCAAGCGGGGGCTGAGAAAAATGGGGCTACAGCCAGAACTGCTGAACAGAATTACCCCAAATTTCGGCAAAAAGGTAGAGCTTGGTTCAGAAAGCAACCTTTTTTTAAATAGTGTAAATCGGTTCAGTAGTTGCTGTGAAATTCCAAAAATAAGAGTAAAAAAAATCAATTTCCCATGGGAAACTTTGCGTAAGGCTACAGCCTGAACTGCTGAACGGAATTACACCAAATGTGTCAAAATGGTAGTGCTTGGTTCAGAAAATAAATGGTGCAAATTCATTCAGTAGTTGCTGAGAAATTCAAACAATAAAAATATTGTCATCTAGAGGCACGATAGATCTGCGCACCCTCCCGACCACAAGCTTTATTCTGATTGGCTGTCAACACTCCAAACCAGGAAGTGTTGGCAGCCATCTTGTGACTCGGTAGAACCGAGTCACAAGAAAAGAGAAAAACATATGTGAAAAACAAGAAAAGGGGGCAGGGTCGAAACACCCTGACCCCCCTAGGCTTGCTCAGTGTATCCCACAAGGACCCCCAGGACCCAAAAAAGCATTTTTATTTTAAATTGGCCGAATTTGCGCTGGGTGCGCAAATCCGGCTGAGAAGATGAAAACAAAATGAAGCACAGGCTCTTGCGCTCCGTTGTTTTGAAGCCCCCGGGTGGGCCAGGTCCCCGGGGCTCAAAAGAAATGTGTGGGGGGGCTCCAATGCCCCCCACTGACCCGGGGACCGCCACCTCCCCGAAAGGAAAAAGCATTGGCAAATAAAGTGTTGGCCCCCAGCCCTGGGACTGAAGTAACTTCTGGTTAGGCCGATGTGCACCTGTGGTCTGACAAACTGCAGTCAGTGCAAGAGAGCCATGGCTGAATGGTGGTGACCCACCGACCTAGGCTGCAAAAGGTTCATTACAGCAGTAGAACAGACCAAAGGTTCAAAGGTGACCCCGCAAAGTCCCCTATGTCTGCTATTTATGTTTTTTAATTACATGAGGCTATTAAAACATAGAAAGATGTCTCTAAGCCAGGCTTACAATTTCATTTCATTAGAGGAGGCGTGTCAGTGAAACAGCTAAATATGGATCAACCTTGCGCTTTAAACTTCACAAGTCACAGTGTAACGTGCCATATAAATTACTTTTAATCGTGTAACATGCCACATAACTTGCTTCTGTTGTGCGGCATAATTTAGCTATGGATAGGGCATAACCTAGTTCCCCATTACGACAAATATTCACTAGGCTTGATCACAGGAAGAGGCGACGCACAACTCCTTGCACATTATGTCAGGAATTTCTCACATCAATCTGCCTTCGGACAGACGGCCGCTCTGTATAGCCATGCCCACTTTATTCACAGCCTGCTGGGTTCTGCTTTTAGTCACTCCTATGAGCTTTTGGTTCCACGTAAAGTTACCCACACTGGATGATCACATCTTGCACTCAAAAATGTGTTTTATTTTTATCAGCGCCAATGGTTAAAAAAAGGCGAAGCAATATAAAAAACTGAGCAGTGCAAGTGAACTAGCGTCATTGCTGGGGACAGGGTAATACCATTTGACCTCTTCGGAAGGGCAGGGTACACCTGTGGGTGTGGAGGACTGGGGGCGGGGGTAGGAGAGAAGGCAGCCACCGTGAGAACGAGACTGCTCATGCCAGTGCAACCACCAACCCTACTGCAGAGGCGGACTGGCACCGGGGAATTCACTGGAGGGCCAACACTCAGTTAGTAAATGTGGAAAGACATACCAGGGTCCATCTGGGCCGCTACAACCCTGCTGCAGTGTAGGAAGAGTTGAAGTTTCACCCCTCTAAAGACACAGGAACTGGCCACTTTTGACCCAGCAGACAGGTAGAGAGCGCCCTTACCACTTGCTGACTATCACCCTGTACAGCGCCCGCTGCCTTTTGGCTAGGTTGGCGCTATACAAATACCACGTACAAACATATATTAATTCCTTATCAGACCCTCTGCTCATGGGTTACTGAGTCACTTTAATAGAGTGACACCTGTTGCATAGGTAGCTCAGTAAGTCAATGCACTTGCTGCAGGTCACCCCCATGGGGCCTACTGTGCCCTGCATCCTGCCAGTGTTCGTGATCATTGGATGACATTTGAGCCAGTGCCCCTAGGCCTGCTCAGGGTGTCCCATAAAGACCCCCAGGGTCCAAAAAAACATTGTTTTAATAAAATTAATTAGCCGAATTTGTGCTGGGTGCGCGAAACCGGACAAGAACATTTAAAAAAAACGAATCGCAGGCTCCCGGGCTTCGTTGTATTGAAGCCCCCGGGTGGGCCAGGTCCCCGGGGCACAAAAAAAATGTGTGGGGGTCCCAATCCACCCCACACTGCCCAGGGGACCGCCACCTCCCTGGGGCTTGATACACACAAGGATGGCTACAAGTAAAAAGAATAAAGAACAGAAAGTAAAAAGCATTGGCAAATAAAGTGTTGGCCCCCAGCCCTGGGACTGAAGTAACTTCTGTTTAGGCCGATGTGCACCTGAGGTCTGACAAACTGCAGTCATTGCAAGAGAGCCATGGCTGAAGTGTGCTGACCCGCCGACCCAGGCTGCAAAAGGTTCATTACAGCAGTAGAACAGACCAAAGGTTTAAAGGTGACCCCTAAAGTCCCCCATGTCTGCCATTTATGTTTTAGTTACATGTGGCTAGTGAAACATTGAAAGCTGTCTCTAAGCCAGACCTAAAAATTGTATTTCATCAGAGAAGGCGTGGCCATGAAACAGCTAAATATGGATCAATCTTGCGCTTTAAACTTCACAAGTCACAGTATAACGTGCCATATAATTTACTTTTAATAGCGTAACATGCCACAGAAATTGCTTCCATTGTGCTGCATAATCTAGTTATGGCTAGGACATAACCTTGGGGCATATTACCAAGCAATAGGGATAATTATCGCTATGCATGGTTAGCGGCTAAAATTATATCGCTGCGCCCGACGATTTTTACCGCTGAGATACCTTGATATTATCAAGGTTTATCTCAAAAGCGGTAAAAATCGGCCGACATGCATGAATATCACTGAAACATCAGCGATATTCATGCATTACCGAGCTAATGCTCTTAGCCATGTTATCCACCTACCATTGGATAACATGGCTAAGAACTGCTCTGGGCAGGCGTTAGCTTTTGGAGATTGTTAGGAATCGGTGAGGCTGGCGGGAAAACTTGACATGTGTGCTTGTGCAGGAATCCTCATCCCGTTATTTGTCCCTATCCCTAACCACTGCGAAGATAGGTGTTTTTAGACGCTCCCTAGCGCGCGTAAAGAGGCGCGTCGGAACGTAGCCGTTGCTTGGCTTACTGTTCCAGTACCAAGCCCCCTTCCTACTTCCTGGTTTCCAGAAACGCGATTGCCGCAGCGTGTGTGCAGCTCCCTCTTGCCGTTCCGTGACCATTCTGGTCTGCATCCTGTTGCCTGTAGCTTACGCTGTGCCCCGCTACCCCCGAGTTCTTTTGACGAAGTACTAGCTGGGCGACGGCATCTCTCCTTCGAAGCTCCCTGCAGGCGCTGGCCACACTCCCTACCTTTTCCCACGCATTTTGAGGGCGTCTTGCTACCTGTGACTTTAGCCCCCAACTCTGTGGCAAACGGAAGTTACTCTTTTCCTCCACTTTACGTATTCCTTCTGAGAGTGAGCGCTCCGCCCTGGTTCTCCCTCGGGGCCGGGTGTCTCTCCTCCTGAGTGTGTGACTGCTCCGCTGTTCTTGCCCCTGCACAGCCGGTCGGTACACCTCACTCCTTATCCATTTTATTTGTTCCCTTTTGTTTGTTTGGATGTGTGAGTCCGTTGTGAGTTCTGCCCTTCCTGGCCTGATTGGGTCTACTGGATTACCTCTTGAGCTTCAGAACTCATCTTTACAGCGACCACGATCTTCACTTGGGGTAAGAATTCCTGGTGACAACAACGCATGTCAATGTTTTGAGTATTCCATGTATGCTTAGAGTATATGATATATGTAGTGCATCCTGTTCTTTTTCCTAGCCCGGACCACCACTTGAAGTACGTCCTCCTGTATGCTGACCCCCTCTTATGAGGAGAGTGGTGGACACTCCTTGGGTTTTTTCCCTCATACTTTTAGGGGACAGTGGACAGGAGTGTGTTCCCTATCACATTCCTGCTTCTGTGTCCTGGAGGTAGTGGGATTGTTCTTCGTTCCCGTGGAAACTGGCAAATTCGATAACAGAAAGCCAAGCCCACGAAATATATTCCCCCTGAACGAAGATGAATCCCGACCCGGCTCTAGGTGCTACTGACCTTAACCTCCAGGCCCATACCATGGAGGACTTGGCAGCCGCTTTAGTAACCCTTCAGTCAGAGGTAGGGAGATTAGGTGCCGAAAATCAGAGGCTGCAAGCAGAGGTTCATTATTGGACCTGGGGTTTCCAGACCACATAGGGTAGCCTGGCACAGAGTAGGAAGGTCAAACCTAAACGCAAAAGTGTTAAGCTTGCATCACACCCTACAGTAACTCAGCGTCCATCCATTCAAAAATAACGCTACACCAGTTTAGGAAAATACGGTTCACTTTTATAAAAATATTTGTATACTCTCGCTTATTTCATCTGACTGTTTTGTCACTTCTCACATTAGGTATTTCTCCCCCAATCAATTCAGCAATACATTGTTTCATAACTCAATGGGTTCAACATAGCATTAAGTATCCTATAATAAAGGCATTTTCTTGGTTAAGCTGACTTGGCACATTAGAAAA
Source organism: Lissotriton helveticus (assembly GCF_964261635.1). Taxonomy (NCBI): domain Eukaryota; kingdom Metazoa; phylum Chordata; class Amphibia; order Caudata; family Salamandridae; genus Lissotriton; species Lissotriton helveticus. Next base: position 1,621,220,666 of record NC_136061.1, read on the forward strand.
CAGAGTCTGTCACCTGTAAAGGAACAAGGGAATATCCAATTGGGTCCAGATGGTAAATTAATTACTAAAACCTACTTAACTAAATTATATCAGGTGAATGACAAAGGGAAGTCAGAGTAATTTCTCCCTTCCCCCTCCCTGAAAAAGAAAGGTTAAGCAACAAACTCAGGCAATGTCAGCATTAAAATGGGTTCAATGTTCTTTTTATTTTCCCCGCTTTGACACCCTACTTTACTTTACTCGTTCCCTTTTTCCCGAGTCCCGATGGCTTCCTAGACTCAATCTTCCCTGTCTTGCCAACTCAGTGCTTCCAGAAAATAAATGAGGGGGGGGTTCCCTTCCGGGACCTTCGGATATCAATCCCCGGACCCACAACAGCCCCCAGTTCCCTCCTTACTTGAAGCCTGACGTTTTGGGTTATTTCAGCCATTACCGCGCAGTTGCAGCAGACAAGTACTTGCCACCAGACCCTCTCCCTCCCCAGCGGCGTCTCCCCCGCTGGCCAGGCCGAGTGACAACCACGCCGGCACCGAGGGGGACGCACTGGGTAAGCCGCTCCGCTGGTTTCTTCTCCGTTGAGCTCCTCCTCGAGTCGTCTCTATCGACTCCTCAGCAAACGACGTCACCGAGCAGGCGCGGGAGAGTAGTGGCTCCAGTCAGCTACCGCCCACTTCTCCTCAGGCAACCTGAGGCCCTCCTCCGGACCTGCGCGCTGGCAGACACTTCCTCGTTAATACTCCGCCCCCCCCCCCCCTCGGGGTTAGTGATTATCACACCGGGCCTGCGCAGAGTCGCGCCACCTCAGCCTCACCCGGTCACTCGCTCCGCCACGCTATCTCAGCAGCCCCTGACTGTTCCTTGTCACGCAATCAGAACCGGGCTGCGGGACAGGTGAGACACATCCCAGTGGTCACGTTTCTTTCCGCCAGGATTACCAAGAGCGAGGGGAAGGATTCCCCGGCTGCGCTTCTAAGTATAGGTAAGAGGAGACTTGGTGGGCCAAGCGCAGGCGGCAGGCGGACACAAAGAGAGAGAGGGGGGGAAGGTAGCCAATTCCCTCAATCCTCTCACCAGCCCTGCAAAGCTCCTCAAGGTTCTAGCCAATTCTCAGATACTGGACAGTGGGACGGATCTCCACACAACTCCGCTCCTCCAGAAGTCCCTCAAGCCCACCTCAGGCTAGGGGCTAGTCCTTTTTAGCTCGAACGAACTCCCTGTCCAGGGTCAACAGGAACGCAGTCTAACAGGGACAGGTCTTCAGGAAGAGGGGCAGTGTTTACAGTAAGGAGGCAACCCTTAAAAAGAAGTCCACCCTCTGAATGTCCTACCCCACCTTGCGCCACAGCCTGTACTCCAGCTGACCCTCTCTGAATGACAAAATGGCAGCCATACAGTTGGCCTTTTATACCCCTAGCCCCTAGTGTCCAGAACAGGCCAGAAGGTTCTAGATTCCCCATATGTGTCTATGGGCCAGTCCCTGAGGTAATCAGTTTTGGCAGTTACCAGCCACCATTTTGTGTAACTAAACTTGCCCTTAGAAAAGGAGGGACTTCTAGGCCTATGAGGAATTTAGAGGGTCAAGGACGCACCTAACCCCCACGACAACACCAAAAAGTCAAGTGGACATAAAAATGAAAGGAATTGAGGGGCAGAAGGGGGACAAAAATAAATAAATAATAGGAGCGACCACCCAAAGGGCTGACAGGTCTAACACGTGTCCCCCCCCAGCTGAAAGTGGGGAGAGCTACCCAACCCCTTGGGAGTTCTCATCACTAAGGCGGAAATACCTGGAGAGACCGTCTGCATTGGCGTGGTCCACTCCTGGCCGATATTCCACCCGGAAGTCCATTCCCTGTAGGGAGATGGACCATCTCAACAGCTTGGGATTCTCCCCCTTCATTTGCATCAGCCAACGAAGGGGTCGATGGTCGGTCTGAACCAGGAAGTGCGAGCTAAACAGGTATGGCCGCAACTTCTTCAGAGCCCATACCACTGCAAAGGCTTCCCGCTCAATTGCACTCCACTTCTGTTCCCAGGGAAGCAGTCTCCTGGATAGGAAGACAACCGGTTGATCCAGACCCTCTTCATTGAGTTGCGATAGCACCGCACCAATGCCATGCTCTGATGCGTCTGTCTGACCAATGAACTCTTAGGACCGGTGCTGCACACATTGCTTGTTTCAACTTATCAAAGGCTTGCTGACAAGCCTCCGTCCAGACTACCCGTCGAGGTTGCTTCTTGGATGTGAGCTCAGTCAGCGGTGCCACAATAGTGCCATACCCCTTCACAACGCGACGGTAGTAACTTGTGAGGCCCAGGAAGGCTCGGACCTCAGTTTGGGTCTTGGGGGGCTCCCAGGCCATGATAGCCTCAATCTTTGCCTGGAGGGGCTGCACCGTTCCCCTGCCCACCAAGTGGCCTAGGTACACAACCGACCCCTGCCCGATCTGACATTTACTGGCCTTGATTGTCAAGCTAGCCTGTTTCAGGGCCTGAAGAACAGCTTGTAAGTGACACAAATGGTCCTCCCAACTGCTGCTGAAGACGGCAATGTCATCCAGATAAGCAGCGGAGAAAGCCTCCATCCCAGAGAGGACCTGGTTCACCAGCCGCTGAAAGGTGGCAGGGGCGTTCTTGAGCCCAAAGGGCATTACGCAGAACTGGTAGTGGCCCTCAGGCGTGGAGAAGGCTGACCTTTCCTTTGCTCCATCTGTAAGGGAGATCTGCCAGTACCCTGAAGTAAGGTCAAAGGTACTCAAGTATTGGGCAGCTCCCAGCGGGTGAATAAGTTAATCCGCCCTAGGGATCGGATGTGCATCAGTTTTGGTCACTGAATTCAGTCCCCGGTAATCCACACAGAACCTTAGTTCTGGAGTGGTGCCCGGTGGGGCAGCTTTTGGTACCAAATCCACCGGACTGGACCAGGGGCTACTAGAAGGTTCAATTACTCCTAGCTCCAGCATCTTAGTGACTTCACTGTGGATGCTGGCCTTCACCTTGTCTGACAGCCGGTAGGTCTTGGACTTCACAGGTGGGCTGTCTCCTGTGTCCACATCATGGGTACACAAGTGGGTCCTTCCCGGGACAAGGGAGAACAGTGAGGAGTACTGCTCCAGGACCTGGCGGCAGTCCCTCTGCTGTTCAGGAGTCAGGAGTGGTGAGAGAATCACTCCTTCCACGACTCATCTTTTTCCTGAGACGAAAAGAGATCAGGGAGAGGCTCGCTTTCCACTTCCTCTGCTCCATCAGTCACCATCATTAAGATTACCTCGGGCCTCTCATGGTGGGGTTTGAGACAATTGGCATGCAGCACCCGTAGGGGTTGTCGAGGGGTCTTAAGGTCCACCAAGTAAGTGACCTTACCCTTCTTGCCATCACCTCAAAGGGGCCTGTCCAGCGATCCTGGAGGGCACTTAGCTCTCCAGGTTCCATCACCCAAACTTTCTGGCCAGGCTCCAACTCCACAGGGTGAGCGTTGTGGTCATACCACTCCTTCATCACTGCTTGGCTGGCTTCCAAGTTGTCTGAAGCTTGCTTCCACAACTTAGTCATTTGGCTCCGGAAGGCCAGCATTTAGCTTCCCACATCCTGGGGAAGCTTCCTGGGAGACTGTTCCCATCCGTCTTTCACCAGGCTGAGAGTTCCACACACAGGGTGCCTGTACAGAAGCTCGAAGGGGCTGAAGCCCACTCCCTTCTGTGGCACTTCCCTGTAGGAAAACAACAAACAGGGTAGGAGGACGTCCCATTTCCTCCGCAGGCTCTCAGGCAGACTTCTTATCATGCCTTTCAAGGTCTTGTTGAACCTTTCCACCAGACCATTGGTCTGTGGGTGATAAGGAGTGGTGAACCGGAAGGTAACTCCACACTCCTTCCACATAGCCCGCATGTATGCTGACATGAAGTTGGTCCCCCTGTCGGATACAACCTCCTTGTGGAAACCCACTCGGGTAAAGATCCCCATCAGGGCCCTAGCCACTGCAGGTGCAGTAAATGTCCTCAGGGGCATTGCCTCTGGGTACTGGGTGGCGTGATCCACCAGAACCAGGATAAACCTGTGACCAGCTCAAGTTGGTGGATCCAATGGCCCCACAATGTCGATGCCCACCCTTTCAAAGGGGGTGCTAACGACAGGAAGTGGTTCCAGGGGAGCTTTCAGCTTCACCCCTGTTTTCCCACTGGCTTGGCAAGTCACACATGTTCGACAGTACGTGTCGGACGCCACCCTCATCTGAGGCCAATAAAAGTGGGGGACAAGCCGGGCAAAGGTCTTGTCCTGCCCTAAGTGTCCTGCCAAGGGTATCTCATGAGCCAACTCTAAAAGGAAGGCTCGGTAACGTTGAGGGACAACCAAGGCCCGTGATGAACTGTGCACGGGTGCCTTAGGCTCACTGTAGAGGAGTCCATCCTCCCAGTAAATATGGTAATTCCCACTAACGTTCCCTGCTGCCTGGGCTTCGGCCTGTCGCCTCAGTCCCTCAAGGGTAGGGCACTCCTTCTGGCCCTTACAAAACTCCTCCCTGGTAGGCCCTCCTTCCACATGCCACTCAGCAGGGATAGGTAAGTTCTCCAGGGAGACAATATCCCCCTCTGTGGATTCCTGGTCCACCACCGCAGGTGGCCTATCTGTCTCATGGGGCGTGGATGCCGAGGAAGGCTTCTCCTGTCCTCGGTTCCTTCCCATTTGGCAGCTGGCTGTGCCTTTGTTCCAGGTTCCAGCCCAAGCGAACTCCCCCTCCGGGTAGTCGCAGACCTTGTGCTAGCACAGGCCCAGTCAGGTGTACCCAGCATCTCAGAATGAGTCCGGTATTCCACCTCCTTCCAAGCATTGTGCTCCATATCATTCCCCAGCAGACAATCAACTGGCACGGCAGGGCTTACGGCAACTCGAAGTGAACCTGCAACCCCTTCCCACTCAAATGGAACCTCGGCCACAGGGTAGTGGCCCAATCTGCCGTCAGCCATCGTGGCGGGGTGGAGTACATGTGGAATCACCTGCTCTGGAGACACCAGTTGACTCCTTACCATAGTCATACTGGCTCCTGTGTCTCTCAGAGCCTCCCCTCTTTGGCCATTGATGGTGACCCATTGCCAATACTTTGTAGTATTTGAGGGCACATGGATCTTAGGAACCATCTCCCGATCTCCCAGGGACAATAAGGTGACACCCGCCCACTCCCCCCCCTTATCTAAGGGCAACTCCTCCCCGAGCACTACACTAGCTACTCCCGGGGCTTTTCCTCCAGTGGGAGGGGGTGGTCTCTTTGGGCACTTGACATCTCCCTTATAGTGTCCAACGCCACCACACTCAAAGCAGTGGACAACCCTTGGCTGCTGACTTTGGCCAAGATGAGGTTTTCTGGGCGGGTTAGCCCTAGGGGTGAATCCTGTTCCTTTTCCTTGGAAAATGTTTTGTGGGCCTTTTGAGAACTCCCTCTTTTTATCTCCCCCCCTCTTTCTTCTGGCGGGTGCCCTGTCCGGTCCTTTGGGAATCCCCTCCAGTCCCCTTTGAGGACACCCGGGTACTAGCTCAGATGTCCGCCTCCTCAGCAAGCTTCCGGGGATTTGTCAGCTTGCTGTCCACCAGGTGTTGTCGCAGCTCGGGAAAACATTTCTCGAGTAGGTGCTCCTTGAAAATAATGTCATACAACCCCTCATAGTCCATCATCTCGCTGCCTTGTACCCAACCCTCTAATGCCTTAATTGCGTAGTCCAAGAAATCCACCCAATTCTGTGTGCCTAGTTTGTGACTACCCCTAAACTTCTGTCAGTATTTTTCTGGAGTCAGTCCAAACTTTCTTATCAGCGCCACTTTCATGGTGGGGTAGTGGGTATGCTCTCCCTGCTCTAGGGCCAATAGTGTATCTCTTCCTGCAGGAGGCATGTATTTATACAAGCCACCGCCCCAGTGTTTCTCCAGTATCCCATGAGCTCTTAAGTAGACCTCATAGGCAGCCAGCCACTTAGCAATGTCATCCCCTGCGCTGTAGCTGGCGACTACGTCCTTTGGTAAATAGGGTCTGGGTTCCCTGTTTGTATCTCTGGATTCACTGCCACCATTAGGAGTACTGGGAGTCCCTGCTTGTAGGGCCTTGAGATCTTACTCTCTGAGTTTCAACTCATGAGCCATCCTCTGCTCCTCCCTCTCCTTTTCCAACCTGGCTAACTCCCACTTCAGCAGTCTTTTCTCTCTCCGGTCAGCTAATTCAGCTTCGGTCAAGCTTCTTCCAGAGACACTGCTGCCCTCCCTTGAAAGTGTCCTAGGACCCGTTAGTAGGTTCCCCACTTCAGGTTGGTACAATCCATCCACCCCGATGACAGTGTCCAGATACCCCTCTTCTTCCTCCTTCCCATCTGGGTGCGCTGCCACCCATGCTCTCAAGCTGGTTTGGACTTCCCCCTTTTTAGCACCACGCTTGAAGTACACTCCCATATTTTGGCAAAATTCTCTAAGTTGGGCCACAGTATAGGTCTCCAATTCTTCCAGAGCAAATTCCATTTTGCCAATGAGAGTCAGGGACAGCCACTTGGAAGAAATTAGTTAGGAGGGTAATTAGAAGCTACTTCCACCCACCACCAGGAGTAAATTTGGAAAAACAAAAATATAATTAGGGAGTCCGCTAGGAGAAAACTCCAGGTGTAGGTCTGTGGAGTACACTACGTTACTATTGAGTGGACGCAAGCACAAGCTCTATCCCACCACTAGACACCAATTATGTTGGACCTGGGGTTTCCAGACCACATAGGGTAGCCTGGACAGAGTAGGAAGGTCAAACCTAAAGGCAAAAGTGTTAAGCTTGCATCACACCCTACAGTAACTCAGCGTCCATCCATTCAAAAATAACGCTACACCAGTTTAGGAAAATACGGTTCACTTTTATAAAAAATATTTGTATGCTCTCGCTTATTTCATCTGACTGTTTTGTCACTTCTCACATTAGGTATTTCTCCCCCAATCAATTCAGCAATACATTGTTTCATAACTCAATGGGTTCAACATAGCATTAAGTATCCTATAATAAAGGCATTTTCTTGGTTAAGCTGACTTGGCACATTCGAAAACAGAGTCTGTCACCTGTAAAGGAACAAGGGAATATCCAATTGGGTCCAGATGGTAAATTAATTACTAAAACCTACTTAACTAAATTATATCAGGTGAATGACAAAGGGAAGTCAGAGTAATTTCTCCCTTCCCCCTCCCTGAAAAAGAAAGGTTAAGCAACAGACTCAGGCAATGTCAGCATTAAAATGGGTTCAATGTTCTTTTTCTTTTCCCCGCTTTGACACCCTACTTTACTTTACTCGTTCCCTTTTTCCCGAGTCCCGATGGCTTCCTGGACTCAATCTTCCCTGTCTTGCCAACTCAGTGCTTCCAGAAAATAAATGAGGGGGGGTTTCCCTTCCGGGACCTTCGGATATCAATCCCCGGACCCACAACAGCCATCAGTTCCCTCCTTACTTGAAGCCAGAGGTTTTGGGTTATTTCAGCCGTTACCGCGCAGTTGCAGCAGACAAGTACTTGCCACCAGACCCTCTCCCTCCCCAGCGGTGCCTCCCCCACTGGCCAGGCCGAGTGACAACCACGCCGGCACCGAGGGGGACGCACTGGGTAAGCCGCTCCGCTGGTTTCTTCTCCGTTGAGCTCCTCCTCAAGTCGTCTCTATCGACTCCTCAGCAAACGACGTCACCGAGCAGGCGCGGGAGAGTAGTGGCTCCAGTCAGCTGCCGCCCACTTCTTCTCAGGCAACCAGAGGCCCTCCTCCGGACCTGCGCGCTGGCAGACACTTCCTCGTTAATACTTCGCCCCCTCGGGGTTAGTGATTATCACACCGGGCCTGCGCAGAGTCGTGCCACCTCAGCCTCACCCGGTCACTCGCTCCGCCACGCTATCTCAGCAGCCCCTGACTGTTCCTTGTCACGCAATCAGAACCGGGCTGCGGAACAGGTGAGACACATCCCAGTGGTCGCGTTTCTTTCTGCCAGGATTACCAAGAGCGGGGGGAAGGATTCCCCGGCTGTGCTTCTAAGTATAGGTAAGGGGAGACTTGGTGGGCCAAGCGCAGGTGGCAGGCGGACACGAAGAGAGAGAGGGGGGAAGGTAGCCAATTCCCTCAATCCTCTCGCCAGCCCTGCAGAGCTCCTCAAGGTTCTAGCCAATTCTCAGATACTGGACAGTGGGACGGATCTCCACACACCTCCACTCCTCAAGAAGTCCCTCAAGCCCACCCCAGGCTAGGGGCTAGTCCTTTTAAGCTCGAACCAACTCCCTGTCCAGGGTCAACAGGAACGCAGTCTAACAGGGTCAGGTCTGCAGGAAGAGGGGCGGTGTTTACAGTAAGGAGGCAACCCTTAAAAAGAAGTCCACCCTCTTAATGTCCTACCCCACCTTGCGCCACAGCCTGTACTCCAGCTGACCCTCTCTGAATGACAAAATGGCCACCATACAGTTGGCCTTTTATACCCCTAGCCCCTAGTGTCCAGAACAGGCCAGAAGGTTCTAGATTCCCCATATGTGTCTATGGGCCAGTCCCTGAGGTACCCAGTTTTGGCAGTTTCCAGCCACCATTTTGTGTAACTACACTTGCCCGTACAAAAGGAGGGACTTCTAAGCCTATGAGGAATTTAGAGGGTCAAGGACGCACCTAACCCCCAGGACAACACCAAAAAGTCAAGTGGACATAAAAATGAAAGGAATTGAGGGGCAGAAAGGGGACAAAAATAAATAAATAATAGGAGGAACCACCCAAAGGGCTGACAGGTCTAACATTCATCAATTAAGGACAGTTGAACACATGACACACAGAGAAACTGGGACTATCCCTAAATCCCGCAAGAATTACATACAACCAGCCAGATTCACTATGCGTGCCGTAGATGTTGATAAAGGGACTAGTGGCGATTCTACTATACCTCCTGTACAAGTTACAGTTCATACTCCTAGTCCGGTTCCCCTAGCAATGCCAGAAAGATTTACAGGGGATAGTACCAGGTACAATGTATTCATGAATCAATGCCAGTTACAGTTCTTATGTAAGGCAGCAGCATTTCCTGATGATTCCGCAAAAGTGACCTTCATCATTTCCTACCTTGCAGGAAATGTGGCTGAATGGGCTGTACCATTGGTGCAAAACAACGATCCTTTGTTATATGATCTCTCCCTGTTCCAAGAGAAAATGAGAAGTCTGTTCACCAAACACACCAACATGCAAGCCAGCGATACCGCCCTACTAAACCTTAGACAAGGATCCAAAGACCTCCTGACTTATATCACCAGTTTTAATCGCCTGGTTTCAGAAACACATTGGCCTGAAGACAAAAGAACTTCCTTGTTTTACCGTGGGTTGTGCGACGAATTAAAAGATTTGCTCTCACAAATAGTAAACCCCCCTGAAGACTGTGCCTCTTTTATTGATCTAGCCGTGAAGTTAGATCATTGACTGCATGAGAGAAAAGGGGAGAACAGTCGCAGTAGTGCACCTAGATACGTCTTGACTCGTCCTGAGAAACCAATAATAAAAGACACCTCTGAACCCATGCAAATAGGGGGGGATAAGAGGCCCTTTATCCACTGAAGAAAAGGATAAGAGAATAAAGCTTAACTTATGCTTGTATTGTGGAAAAGGGGGACATTATGCTAAGAACTGTCCAGTTCGTCCCAAAAATACAAGACTAACAGCTAGTAGCATTTCCAGTTCAGAAAACTAGGAAGCTTGAAGAACAGAGAGATCGATTCTTCAAGCTACAAACCCCAGCAGATCTCTACAAACAAATAACTACCACATAAAGTAGTAAAACACTTCATTGTACCCATCACACTAACTTACATGACTCAGAAGCAGTACAACATGTCTATTCTATTGGATTCCGGGGCTATAGGAAACTTTTTTGATCTACAGCTCGCTAGAAAACTTGGACTATCCTTTATCCCTAAGGAACGATCTGAATCTATATGGGCTATGGACGGTTCCGAGTTATCCTCTGGGTTGATAACCTATCAAACCCCGCCTATGATCATAGTCTTTAGCAATGGGCATTCTGAGAGCATTACTTTTGATTTAATAGATGCTCCCAATTTTGGCGCCATCTTAGGGGTCCCGTGGTTACAAGTACACAACCCCTTAATCGATTGGGTTAAAAGGACGGTCACTTTGATTTCCCCGTATTGCCGGTCCCATTGTTACCAGGAAGCCAGAGAACAAGGACTCCCATTATACTGTGCAGTTCAAACTGGGGTTGAACTGAGAGTACCTGAACAATACCATGACTTTCAGGGAGTTTTTAGCGAACAAGAAGCCACCAAGTTGCCTCCACACAGGAGCTACGACTGTCGCTTCGATTTAATACCTGGGGCAGACCTGCCCTGCAGTCGCATTTACGCCTTGAACCCCTCAGAGACTGATTATCTGAAGGAATATTTGGACGACATGCTTAACAAAGGTTTTATTCGGCCCTCTACTTCGCCTGTGTCATCCCCTCTGTTTTTCATAGATAAGAAGGAAGGCGGGCTCAGAGCATGCTTGGACTACAGGTCATTGAACAAAATCACCATAAAAATTAAATACCCACTTCCTCTCATTCCTGTCCTCCTTGATCAAATAAAAGGGGCGAAAATCTTCACCAAGATCGATCTAAGGTGTGCTTACCATCTGATACGCATCAAACAAGGTGACGAATGGAAAACAGCTTATCGCACCAAGTTTGGCCTCTATGAATATTGCGTCATGCCGTTTGGTTTGTGTAATGCGCCTGCGGCGTTTCAATATTTTATCAATGACATTTTAAGGGAATATATCGATATATTCGTCATAGTCTATATCGATGACATCCTCATATTCTCTCAGAATGAACAAGATCATGTGGAGCATATCCGAAAAATCTTGAACAAACTGCAAGAAAACCACTTGTTTGCCAAGTTGGATAAAAGTGTCTTCCACACTACGGAAGTTGACTTCTTGGGTTTCATAATCAAGCCCGACGGCATCCAGATGGATCCTAAGAAGGTGGAAGCCTTGGTTCAGTGGGCGAGCCCTACCTCAATCAAAGAAATACAGTCTTTTCTAGGCTTCGCCAATTTTTATCGGCCATTTGTCAATCATTTTTCTGAAACTGTCTCCCCGATTACAAAACTATTAAAAAAAGGGGTACCTTTTGTTTGGTCTGAAGAAGCAGAACGGGCCTTCTGTGCTCTAAAAGACAAGTTCACCACAGCTCCAATCCTGCACCACGCTGTTAACACACAACCATTTTTTGTGGAAGCAGATGCTTCCCAGTATGCTGTAGGGGGAATCCTTTCACAGAGAGACCAGAACACAGGCCACATGCATCCCATAGCATATTTCTCGAAAACCTTACTGCCAGATGAGAGGAACTACACTATAGGCAAAAGAGAACTGTTGGCCATCAAATTATCCTTTCAGGAATGGAGACATCATCTACTAGGGTCCCCCCATGAAGTCACCATTTATTCAGACCACAAAAATCTCCAGTTTTTTAAGTCAGCAAGAGCACTCACACCAAGGCAAATGAGGTGGCTGTCATTCTTTGGCGGATATGATTTTCTTATCACCTATAGACCAGGGCCGCAGCAGGGAAAGGCAGATGCCTTGTCACGTTTAGGACATGAGAAAGACACAGACAAAGAACAACCCCTTCCTATTATTCCTGATAACAAAATACTGGGAGTGGGAGGGAGATAAAGATTTCAAACTCCTGGAGGACATAAAGGAACGTCTCCTCTCCATGTCATCTGTAGACTGGTTACAAAACCCCTTAAACGCCACTAGAGAAGGGTTGTATTACCATGAAGATAAACTTTATGTACCTACTCCCGCTCTTCAACAAACGATCATAGAGTGGTGTCATAGCAGTACCTTAGCGGGACATCCCGGCAGTCATAAAACGAATGAAATATGCCACAGGTGGTTCTGGTGGGAATCTATGTCAAAAGATGTCTTAGCCTACGTGCAATCCTGCTCCACGTGTGCACAACAGAAGGCTTCGCATTGTGCGCCTAAAGGGCTACTAAGAAACCTAGCCATCCCACCATCACCTTGGCACACTTCATGACCGACCTTCCCTCCTGCCAAGGATACAACACTAACTACGTAGTAGTGGATCTTCTGTTGAAAATGGCCCATTTTATCCCATTGAAAAAGCTACCTTCCTCTTAAGACCTAGCATTTGTCTTCTTGGATAATATAGTGAAACTGCATGGGTTACCCTAAGTCATCATATCAGATAGAGGTCCCCAGTTTGTCTCCAAATTCTGGCGAGGTTTGTGTTCCATTCTGGGTATCGATCACAGACTTTCTACCTCTTATCACCCCTAAACTGATGGGCAAACAGAAAGGACCAATCAGACCTTAGAACAGTTTCTGCGTTGTTTATTGACATCCATTCCCTCTACTTGGGTTCAAGCTCTTCCCTTAGCAGAATTTGCTTACAACAATTCTAGTCACTCAGCTACAGACGTTTCCCCTTTCTTCTTTTTGCATGCACTACACCCTAGAATTATTCCTATTGTGTTGGAGCAGAATGAAAATACGGTGCCGGCGCTAGAAGAACACCATGCACACATTCAAGAAGTATGGGAATCAGCTAAGACAGAGCTAGGCAAAGCCAAAGTAGCCATGAAGAAACAAGCTGACAAACACAGAAAAACAGAGCCCATGTACACTGTAGGAGAGAAGGTATGGCTATCCACTAGAAACCTTAGGATGGAAGGATCTAGAAAATTCCAACCCAGATTCTTAGGGCCCTTTCCTATTGAGAAAATCATAACCCCTGTCACTCTGAAATTGCAGTTACCCCATGCATGAAAATACATCCTGTATTCCACAGTTCATTGATTAAAAAATACCTGCCCTCAGTTGTCCCTGAAATTCCTCCCCCACCCGTACAAATCAATGGAGAAGCAGAATATGAAGTGCGAAAAATCCTAAATTCCCGGAGATATAGAGGCAGACTCCAATACCTCATAGATTGGGTAGGATACCCCCCGGAAGACAGATCTTGGGAACCTGCAGAGAACATTCATGCAGCCAGATTAGTCAGACAATTCCACAGACTCCATCCCTCTAAGCCTGGTCCCGGGAGTAGGCCTTTGGGGAGGGTTACTGTTAGGAATCAGTGAGGCTGGCGGGAAAACTTGACATATGTGCTTGTGCAGGAATCCCCATCCCGTTATTTGTCCCTATCCCTAACCACTGTGAAGATAGGTGTTTTTAGACGCTCCCTAGCGCGCGTAAAGAGGCGCGTCGGAACGTAGCCGTTGCTTCAATCAATCAATCAATCAATGCATTTATATAGCGCACTACTCACCCAGAGGGTCTCAAGGCGCTAGGGGGGGTCCGCTACTGCTCGAACAGCCAGGTCTTGAGTTGCTTCCTGAAGGCGAGGTGGTCCTGGGTCAGGCGGAGGTGGTTCGGGAGGGAGTTCCATGTCTTGGCGGCGAGGTAGGAGAAGGACCGTCCCCCTGTGGTGGCTCTTCGGATGCGGGGGACGGCGGCGAGGGCGTGGCTGGTCGATCGAAGCTGGCGTTTGGGAGCGTAGAAGTTGAGGCGGCTGTTGAGGTATCCTGGGCCCTGGTTGTGTAGGGCTTTGTGTGCGTGGGTGAGGAGTCGGAAGGTGATTCTCTTGTTGACCGGGAGCCAGTGCAGGTCTCTCAGGTGTCCGGAGATGTGGCTGCGACGGGGGATGTCCAGGATGAGTCGCGCTGAGGCGTTCTGGATCCGCTGGAGTCTCTTCTGGAGTTTGGCGGTGGTTCCGGCGTAGAGGGAGTTGCCGTAGTCCAGACGGCTGGTAAAGAGGGCCTGGGTGACCGTCTTCCTGGTCTCGGTGGGGATCCACCGGAAGATCTTGCGTAGGATGTTGAAGCACGACGAGGAGACGGCGTTGACTTGTCTGGTCATGGAGAGGGAGGAGTCCAGGATGAAGCCCAGGTTGCGTGCGTGGTCTGTTGGTTTGGGTGCGCTGCCTAGGGCGGGGGGCCACCAGGAGTCGTCCCAGGCGGAGGGTGAGGATCCCAGGATGAGGACTTCCGTCTTGTCCGAGTTCAGCTTCAGGCGGCTGTTCTTCATCCATTCGGCTACCTCTTTCATCCCTTTGTGAAGGTTGGCTCTGGCGGTGGCGGGGTCGTTGGTGAGGGAGAGAATCAGCTGGGTGTCGTCGGTGTAGGAGATGATGTTGAGGTTGTGCTGGCATGCGATGTCTGCGAGGGGGCTCATGTAGACGTTGAAGAGGGTTGGACTGAGCGAGGAGCCTTGAGGGATGCCGCAGATGACTTTGGTGGCTTCAGATCTGAACGGGGGGAGGCGGACTCTCTGTGTCCTTCCGGCGAGGAAGGAGATGATCCACTCCAGTGCCTTCTCCTGAATTCCGACGTTGCTGAGTCGCTCCACTAGTGTTCGGTGGCAGACGGTGTCGAAGGCCGCGGAGAGGTCTAGGAGGATGAGGGCTGCTGTTTCTCCGTTGTCAAGCAGTGCTCGGATGTCATCGGTGGCTGCGATCAGGGCGGTCTCGGTGCTGTGGTTGGCCCGGAAGCCAGACTGCGAGATGTCGAGGGATCCGTTCGTCTCGAGGAAGGCGGCCAGCTGCTTGTTGACGGTCTTCTCGATGACTTTTGCAGGAAACGGGAGCAGCGAGATGGGGCGGTAGTTCTTGAGGTCGGTGGGGTCGGCTGATGGCTTTTTTAGTAGAGCGCTGAGTTCGGCGTGCTTCCAGCTCTCCGGGAAGATATCGGTGTCGAAGGAGGTGTTGATGATGTCAGCCTTGTTGAAGACATGGTGATGGCAGGGGTCAGTAGGAGATCCGGAGTGGATTGAGTTCATCATGCGGACAGTGTCTTCGGTGCTGATCGGGGTCCAGGCGCGGAAGGTGGTTGTGGGGGGCGGTGGTTCTGTCGTGGCGAGCGTCGGTTGAGTGCTGAGCTGTTGTGTATGTCCGCGATCTTGTTGTGGAAGTAGGAGGCGAGGGAGTTGCAGAGGTCTTGTGAAGGGGTGATGTCGTTGTTTCCGGAGTTGGGGTTGGAGAGCTCTTTAACGATGTTGAAGAGTTCCTTGCTGTTGTGTGCGTTGTTGTCCAGTCGTTCCTTGAATGCGGTTTTCTTGGTGGCGTGGATGAATTGGTGGTGTTTTCGGGTGGCGAGCTTGAGGGCAGTCATGTTGTCCGGTGTTGGGTCTCTGCGCCAGATTCTCTCGAGGGCTCTGCAGTTCTTCTTGGAGCTCTTGAGTTCGTTGGTGAACCATGGGGCTTTCTTGCTACCGGATCTGCTGGGCGGGGTCTTCAGGGGGGCGAGGTCGTCTGCGCAGATGCTGATCCACTTCGCGAGGTTGGTGGCCGCCTGGCTTGGGTTCGTTGCGCTGGTGGCAGGGTTCATGCTCAGGGAGGTTCACTTACTGTTCCAGTACCACGCCCCCTTCCTACTTCCTGGTTTCCAGAAACGCGATTGCCGCAGCGTGTTTGCAGCTCCCTCTTGCCGTTCCGTGACCATTCTGGTCTGCATCCTGTTGCCGGTAGCTTACGCTGTGCCCCACTACCCCCGAGTTCTTTTGACGAAGTACTAGCTGGGTGACGGCATCTCTCCTTCGAAGCTCCCTGCAGGCGCTGGCCACACTCCCTACCTTTTCCCACGCATTTTGAGGGCGTCTTGCTACCTGTGACTTTAGCCCCCAACTCTGTGGCAAACGGAAGTTACTCTTTTCCTCCACTTTACGTATTCCTTCTGGGAGTGAGCGCTCCGCCCTGGTTCTCCCTCGGGGCCGGGTGTCTCTCCTCCTGAGTGTGTGACTGCTCCGCTGTTCTTGCCCCTGCACAGCCGGTCGGTACACCTCACTCCTTATCCATTTTATTTGTTCCCTTTTGTTTGTTTGGATGTGTGAGTCCGTTGTGAGTTCTGCCCTTCCTGGCCTGATTGGGTCTACTGGATTACCTCTTGAGCTTCAGAACTCATCTTTACAGCGACCACGATCTTCACTTGGGGTAAGAATTCCTGGTGACAACAAAGCATGTCAATGTTTTGAGTATTCCATGTATGCTTAGAGTATATGATATATGTAGTGCATCCTGTTCTTTTTCCTAGCCCGGACCACCACTTGAAGTACGTCCTCCTGTATGCTGACCCCCTCGTTTGAGGAGAGTGGTGGACACTCCTTGGGTTTTTTCTCTCATACTTTTAGGGGACAGTGGACAGGAGTTTGTTCCCTATCACATTCCTGCTTCTGTGTCCTGGAGGTAGTGGGATTCTTCTTCGTTCCCGTGGAAACTGGCGAATTCGATAACAGAGATAATCGCGCTTAGCGCGATTATTTCCAAAAGTAGGTATTAGGAGATAGCAATGTTAGCGACTGTTTCCAGGCGCTAACATCTTGGCACGCCCACTTTTCATGTCATTAGCGATAAATATCGCTGACATGCAAAGTGGGCCCCAAGATGATCGCTATCTCCCTCTAGCTGTCGCTAACTGGTGTTAGCGACAGTTAGGTAATAGGGCGATAAAATTATCGCCGCTTTAGCGGGAAAAATTCCCGCTAAAGCGGCGATAAGCCCCTTGGTAATATGCTTCTCACATCAATCTGCCTTCGGACAGACGGCCGCGCTGTAAAGCCAAGCTCACTTTACTCACACCCGGCTGGGTCCTGCTTTTAGTCACTACTATGTGCTTTCGGTTCCACGTAAAGTTACCCATACTGGAAGATCACATTGTGCACTCATAAATTAGTTTTTTTCTATTAGCACTAAAGGTTTAGACAAAGGCGAAGCAATATAAGAAAGTGAGCAGTGCAAGTGAACTAGCGTCATTGCTGGGGACAGGGTAATACCATTCGGCCTCTTCAGAAGGGCAGGGCACAGCTGTGGGTGTGGAGGACTGGGGGGCTGGGAGTAGGAGAGAAGGCAGCCCCCATGAGAAAAGACAGCTCATGCTAGCGCACCCAGAAACCCTACTGCAGAGGCGGACTGGCCTCTGGGGACACCGGGGAATTCACAGTAAGGCCAACATTCAGTTAGTAAATGTGGAAAGACATCCCAGGGTCCATCTGGGCTGCTCCAACCCTGCTGCGGTGTAGGAAGAATTGAAGATTCACCCCTTTAAAGACAGTGGAACTGACTACTTCTGACCCAGCAGACAGGCAGAGAGCGCCCTTACCACTTGTTGACTGTGACACTGTACAGCGCCCGCTGCCTTTTGTCAAGGTTGCCGCTATACAAATACCACGTACAAACATATAATAATTCCTTATCAGACCCTCTGCTCAAGGGTTACTGAGTAACTTTATCAGAGTAAAACCGGTTGCATATGTAGCTCAGTAAGTCAATGCACTTGCTACAGATCACCTCCATGGGGTCTACTGTGCCCTCCATCCCGCCAGTGTTCGTGATCATTGGATGACATTTGAGCCAGTGTTTGTCGCAGGCTGTAGACGTGTGCTAGGTGACAGCACGTGTTACTCACGGGACCTCAGAGTCACGTCTAGCATGGGTGCATGTCTGGGGTGTCTGTACTTGGGGAGAGGGGGAATGCCTCTCAGCGGGTGAATGCCCGGAAGCTGTCAGGGTCTGTCTGTCAGGAGGCAACTGGGTGCCGACGGGTGAATATCTGTCTCTGTGGACCTCAAGTGTCTGCGCCTTTAAGGAGGTGAATGTATCTGTCGGAGGCGGCATCTGTTGCTCTGTCTAGTACTTCGATGTCTGTCTGGGGCTTCGAGGCCCTTCCCCTGTTAGTCGTATGTTTATCTACGAGTTGATGTTCTGCCTATCTGAGGCTGTATGTCTGTCTACAGATGGACCTTAAAATGTTTGAAGGACATCTCAGGCAGTTGAACGCTCACTGCTGACAGTTGCGGTGAGCTTTAGGTATTAAGTCTGAATCCTAGCAAGGCCAACTCCGCCTACAATCCTTCCATGGCCAGTAAATTAAGACAACCATCCCATTGGATGCTGATAATACCTCTCACTTACAGCACAGAGAGATTCAAAACCGAGCTGTACTCGAAATTAATGTATCAATATGGGGGTTAGGCGATTTATGTCAGTCTGGGAGTGAATGTCTGTCTGTCTGAAGTAAAGTATGTGCATGCCTGCAGTAAACTGAATGTCTGTCTGTGTGAACTATAAGTATGTCTACCTGTGGGTGTGGGTGGGTGGTGTTAAGGCATGCCTAGAGTTATGTACGCCTGCCAGTACGGGAGATGGATGTCTGTCTGTCTGAAGGGGTATGTACGCCTGCCAGTACGGGAGATGGTTGGTATGCACGCCTGTCTGTATGGGGGTTGGCTGCTTTTCTATCTGAAGTCAGGTATATGTGCGATTGGCTGTGAGGGAGTTGAGTGTCTGATTATCTGAAGATGCACACAGAAACGTCTGCCTGTATAGGAGATTGAACTGATGTTAATTATAGGCTCATATACAGAAATTATGCAATCCTGCAGCTCCAGCATTTTCTGCATGATTATGTCCCCCCTTCCTTGCCACATAATTCATCACTTGCTCTACAATTTGCAGATTTTAGCACATAAAAAATGTGTTTGTATCTCAAATGGATCATAAGTTACTAAAAATGCTGCACCTGGTGTTGCCACGCACCAATGACCCTCTGCAAATATGAACGGCTCTTCTCTCGGTTCGGGATTGCTGTATGTGGATGTCAAGCTGATACCATTGAAGGGAAAGATTTGCCAGGATAGTGATAACACGTACAAAAATGATACAATTGTGAAGCAATACTGCCACAAAACATGCTGTATTATGCCACAAAGTGTGCCTTTAATTGCCACATAATTTAGTCTACAACACCACACAACTTGGTTCCTCCCTGCCGCATTCATCCAGTGACCCTGATTACTGGGGGGCCTGCCTGAGGGTGCGTCTCTGCCTCGGGCTCTATGTTTCGCGCCCTGCCTAGGGGTGGGAGTCTGCCCATGGTTCTAATGTCTGTCTGTCCAGGGCCCCAAATAATTTAAAAGGAGGGGGGCCACACAGCCTTCCTTGATTACAAAATAAATATATAAAAAAGCTGGCATTGCGGCAGGGGCCACACCCCCTAACAGCAGCACTCAGCAAACGTGCCCCCTGGCGCATTGAAGGTGGGGGAATTAAGAACCCTCCAATACTGAGGGTCCCTGGGGGCCAACTAGCCCATGAGTTACCTCCAGTGTGCACCAGGCAGCTGTGTTGCAGAGAGGTGTTCAGAGGCAACGTCCCTTTTTACACCTCACTGCAACGCAGCTCTGTGATGCTTCCTGGAGGTACCTGGTGGGCCACCTGGCCACCAGTGACCCTCAGGACACAAGGGGAATTAATCCCCCAATTTACAATGTGCCAGTGGTTGCATTTGCACAGTGGTGCAAGGAGGGGGCGGGGCCTGACATACCAAGTGTGCAATTGCACCGCCCGGCACATTGTAAATTGGGGGATTAGATCCCGTTCAATTCTGAGGCTCCATGGGGGCCAACTAGCCCACCAGGTACCTCCAGAAAGCGCCAAAGAGCTGCGTTGCAGAGAAGTGTAAAATGGGGCATGGCCTCGGAACACCTTTGTGCAAGACAGCTTCCTGGTGCATACCGGAGGAACCTGGTTGGCTAGTTGGTCCCCAGGAACCCTCAGGATTCAAGGGGACTTAATCCCCTAACTTAAAATGAGCCACAGGGTGTATTTGCACACTTGTCCCATCAGGCTCTGCCCCCTCACTGCACCACTGTGCAAACGCGCCCGTGGCCCGTTTTAAGTTGGGGACTAAAGTCCCCTTGAATCTTGAGGGTCCTTGGGGGCCAACTAGCCCACCAGGTACGTCCAGTAAGCGCCACAGAGTTGTGTTGCAGAGAGGTGTTAAAAGCAGCGTGGCCTCGCACCACCTCTCTGCAATGCAGCTCTGTGGCGCTTACTGGAGGTACATGGTGGGCTAGTTGGCCCCCAGGGACCCTTAAGGTTCAAGGGGAATTAATACCCCAAATAAAACCCGCCTGGGGCGTGTTTGTACAGTGGTGAAGGGAGGGGGCGGGGCCTGATATGTCATGTGTGCACTTATGCAATCACTCCACCAAAAGCCAAGCACTTATAAATTCACCATGCACTCTCTTTGCAGCACTCTAGTGCAGCACTCTAATCATTCAGTCACTACCCATGCACTCATGCAATTCCCCATGCACTAACTCATGCACCGCTACAATACCCTGAGCAGTACCCATGCAGTCCAGCCATTGCACTGTCACTACCCATTCACACCTCCAATCACCCAGCGAGCACCATGTACTTTTACACTCACTCTGCCAAAACCCAGGCAATTATAAATTCACCATGCACTCTCCTTGCAGCACTCTAATCATCCAGTCACTACCCATGTACTCATGCAATGACCCAGGCACTAACTCATGGCAAATACAGAGGAGGTCATGCTTGTTACAGGGCACCCCAACGCATAGGGTTTCCTAGTGTATCTAAGTGTTTCCACTGTATTACAAGTGTCTTTTAGCATAGCACTGGCTCCGGTCCTGGTTAGTCAAAGTTAGTTACCACCAGTACCAGCCACTAAAAAGTTGGGGGCACAGGAGGACTTTTTGCTCCTCTGTTGGTTCTTTCTGCACATCTCTTGCTTCTTCCTGCACTTTTCTTCTTCTTTCTGGACTTCTGTTGCCTCTTTCTGCATTTCTCTTGCTTCTTTCTGTGCATTTCTCCCTCTTTCTTCACGTGTCCTACCTTTGTAGGCATAGTTAGAAATTAGCATTTAAAAAACCATTGATTTTCACTGATAAAGCCATAGGTTTCAGGCACGTTAGTTAGAAATTAGCATTTAAAAACCATTGAAATTTACTGAAAAAAAACATAGGTTTCAGGCACGTTATAGTTGGAATTAGCATTTAAAAAACCTTAGAAATTCTCTGAAAAAACCATAGGTTTCAGGGACGTTATAGTTAGTTGGACATTTTACTAATGTTACACAGACATTATAGCTAGGTTCCGTTTTTGCACACACAAAACCATAGAAATTTACAGTTACAGTTAACTCAAGTATGTATAACTCATGACCCAACGTAAGCATTACTCGCCTCTGCCATGAACAGTTTGCAGTGATATTATCAGTTACAATGATGTCATAGAAGATGTCTAGATTGATATAACATGTTGGGTAATTAGCAGTGCATGGCGAGGGTGCGAGTTATAAATACCATAGGGCATGAGTGAGTGGGTGTGCTAGTGGTTGAGTGAGTGTATAAGTGTGTGTCACTTGCTGTATAAATGTCTTCATGGGTGTCTGAGTGCATGTGTGAGTGCCTCTGTGGATCTGTAAGTGGATGTATGAGTGGTTCTTTGGGCCCCCAAAGGGGTGTGTGAGTGGTTTTTAAGAGTGTGTAAATGGGTGGGTGAGTAATTTCTGGGTCTCTGACTGGGTGAGTGAGTGGCTGCATGGTTTTCTGAGTGGATTTGTGAGTAGTTTTCTGGGGCTCTGAGCGGGTGGGTGAGTGGCTGTATGGATGTGTAAGTGGTTCGGTGAGTGGTTGTGTGGGTGTGTAAGTGGGTGCCTGGGTGTGTGTGGGGGGTGTTTATGAGTGACTATGTTTGTCTGTGAGTGGGTGTGGGAGTGGTTCTCTGGGTGTCTGAGTGTATAGTTGTTCGAGTGAGTGTGTGAGTGGCTGTAGGGATGTGTGACTGTGTGTGAGTGGTTATGTGGGTGTTTGAGAAAGTTTGTGAGTTGGTCTGTGAGTGGGTTATGTGTTTTTTTTAACTAGGGTCTAAATCCGTTGATCTGTCACGGATTGACATTGGGGGCTGAGGTGAGCACCGGGGTAGAATCACAGTTCCTGAGGGGGCGTGGCTATGGCGCCACACAGGATGGACGCCTAGCGGTGAAGCTCTGCTGCACCGGACCTGCAATTTGGCATTTTCTGCAGTCCTACGGCGTTCTTCGGCTTCTTGCGGACCCTTTCTCGTCACTTTTTCTATCAGCGTGGTGCCTATTACCGATCTCGGCGTTTCGGGGTCGGCGACGGCTGCCATTTTGGATTCCGAATCACAGAGCGCTGCAGCTTTTTGCCTGATGTTGGACATTTCCTCCT
The DNA here is from genome assembly GCF_964261635.1 of Lissotriton helveticus. Taxonomy (NCBI): domain Eukaryota; kingdom Metazoa; phylum Chordata; class Amphibia; order Caudata; family Salamandridae; genus Lissotriton; species Lissotriton helveticus. Next base: position 1,621,242,711 of record NC_136061.1, read on the forward strand.
CATATCCTGCTCTTCTTCATATCTGCACCTCCTGACTTGTAAGTGGAGTGTGTGAATATATGTTTTGCAGCTTTTTTCCGCAACTTTTCAATTATTGATCTTTTTCCTCACATGGCATGGTAGGATAATGACTCCTTGAAGTATTTATGGTCTTTATCTTTATCGGGCACTGTTTTTTCTTCTCAAGACTCAAAATACACATACCATGAAGCTGATTACTGCCTATTTTGTTGCTTTTCCAGAGGCTTTAACCACTTGTATGGCTCCACATTCTTTGTGCCTGGCTGTTCTTTTATGAATGGTTATTTCATTTAACCTTTGATGCCATACTTGTTGCTCTGCAATTTTGTTTTCAGCCTCACTACAACTCTCTATCAACACTCTGGGAAGCTGTGTTTTATTGCAATTGTTTGTTCTATATGCGCCATTTTGTTTTTGAGGTCACTGCAATTTTCACAACTGTTTTTGAGGTCACTGCCATTTTCACAACTCTTTGAAGAATCCTATATTCCTTGCTTTACTGTGGACACGGCAGTAGTTCTTCGCATAATGGCAAATTGCGCAAGCCTAAATTTGTTTTCACCTCTTCTAAACCTACTCAGGAGACGCTCATCCCAACCTCTACCAGTTTGCCTGTAACAGTTGATCAAATGGCTGGTTTAGCGCTGCATCCTTCCTCCTCAACTCAATCAACACCAACTAAGACTTCTCCTCCTAATGTTTCTTCTAAACGCTTGAAACAAGACCCTCCATCACCGGATAAATCATCCTCTCCAATCTCCATGGAGTTACTTCTTGAGGAGATACGCGCTCTCCGCCCTTTTGTTGAGGAGACTAGCAAAGACATGCAACTCTTGAAAGATAACTGGGCATCCATGGATGCCAGTAGCACATCTGTGAAATAACAAGTTTTGTTGGTACAGTCCAGTTCTCAACGCATCTCTTCTCTGGAGAAGTCGGTCCTCGCTCTTCAGCAGCATACTGAGGATTTGGAAAACAGGAATAGACGGAACAACCTTCGTATTTATGGTTTGCCGGAATCTTTGGAAGGGGATGACCCTGTGAAACTTTTTACTTCCTTAATCCCAAAATTGCTAGATATGCCTCCTTCCACTTCCATTAGTATTCAAAGAGCTCTTAGACTTGGTCCACGTTCATCTGATTCCCCGAAACCAAGAGGTGTTATTATTCTCCTCTTGAAATTTACGGATCTCCTTTCAGTCCTTTCTGCGGCTAGATCCAAACGTCAAAATTCCTGGTTGGGTCAGAGAGTATTTTTATCTCAGGATGTGTCCAACGTCACGGCGTCCAGGAGGAAAGAGTTACTGAATCTTCGTACACCTCTACGATCTCTCCAAGCAAGATATGGCTTATTTCATCCTTGTATCTTCAAAGTTACCTACCAAAATAAAACATGGACCTTTCAAGATCCCGAAGAACTTAAGAACTTTATTCATCTCCAATCAGGTGGTGCCATGGATACCTCGACTTTTTCTTCTCCTAGTGGCTGATTGTATCACCATTCAGTTTTGCTTATGTTTATTCCTCACTTCATGGAATTTCTGACATTGTTCCTCAGCTAATTTATCTTTTAATATTCTGAATGTTCTCTTATATTTTTTCTTGTTCCCCATTCTTCTTTTCTTAACTATATTATTTGTCATATTGCATTTCTTACTCTATACACTCCCTCCATTGTTATTTCCCAATTGTTATTTGTTTTTTGTTTTTTCTCCTTGCATAGGTCCCTGATGATCGTCCTTGAGTCCATGTTTGTCAATTTGTCAATTTTCCAATTTGTTTTTCGTCCTGGTGCGGTTTGGAGTTTCTCCCTTTGCCAGATCCATCTTGTAGAGTGCTGTCACTTTCCCACTCTCCTTGTGTTTATCTCTTTCAGGTACGTTCTCTTCAGTCATCCTTTGGATATGTACTGTCTCTTCTTCTACCTTATTTGTCCTTCCTTTCTCTCCTTTCCTTTCCCCTCTTCCTATTCATTGGATCCTATTTTTACTTCTTTGTTTTCTTACTTGTTTCTTGTTTTGGCTTTCTGCTGTTTCCATACTTTTTTGCAATTTTTGATGTTAATATATTTATCTTGTTTATACATTTAGCGTTATTTCTTGGAATGTAAAAGGTTTTATCAACCCCATTAAACGGCAGAGAGTACTTTCTCATTTATCTTCCTACACCCCCGATATTGTTCTTCTACAAGAGACTCACCTTAATCATCTTGAATCCCCTAAATTAAAAAGGAACTGGGTTGGTACAGTTTTATTTTCCCCATCTGCCAACAAAAAAATTGAGTTGCTATTTTAATTCATAAAAAATTGAAATGTAAGATTTTATTAGAGGAAGGATTCTGATGGGAGATGGATTTTGGTTAAACTATTAATTAATTCAATTTCTTTAACTGTTTTTAATATCTATGGACCTACTCACCCGGATTGTTCCTTTTGGCCCTTAATTACTAGCACATGTATCCAACACACAGATGATTTATTTCTTTTAGGAGGAGATTGTAATCAGATTATAGATCCATTCCTTGATCGCAAATCCACTGTTCGTTTTATTCCTCACAAACCCCACAAACAATTCTTGAACACCATACAACAAACACATCTTTCTGACTCTTGGAGACTCACGCATCCAGACACTTTGGATTACTCCTTTTTCTCACACCCTCACGCTTCTTCTTCTTGACTAGATTATATCTTTCATTCTCCATCTTTAACTCAAAATGTACTATCCTCTTCTATTGAGCCCATTGTTATCTCAGATCATGGCCCCATTATTATGGATCTTGATTTACTTCCACCCCATCCTAAACCTTCTCGTTGGCGCTTTAATTGTGCACTTCTTTCTGACTCTAACTTTTCTTCCTCTTTCCGATCTTTCACTACTGATTTCTTTCATTTTAATTCCGATCCAGATACTTCTTCTTATATTCTCTGGGATTCCTTTAGGGCTACTGCAAGAGGATTTATTATTAATTTTGTTTCTAGGAAGAAGAAGCAATTTCTTCAGAAACGTAAGTCCTCCCTTGCACATATTAAAAAATTGGAATATCAATTCTACACATCTTCTGATAAATGTATGTCACCAGAACTTCTGCGTGCGAAAATTTCTTTCAACAAGCTTGCCACTGATAATGCCTCTTCAATTCTTCTTCGTAGTAGTGCGCGTTACTATGGTGGTCACAACAAGTCTGGAAAACTCTTAGCCAATTACCTTAACTATCGTAAGGAACGTACTTCCATCGAATCCATCTTTTCTTCTGACAATACTCTTCTGCATACAGATAAAGACATTTTTGACCAATTTCAAATCTTCTATCAACAGTTGTATACTCCGGAATCTCCTCCTACTCCTTCTTTGATTCATTCCTATTTTGAAAAATTACCCAAACCCTCTACCTCTCATCTTAACTTTCCAGACCTTGAACTTGACCTTTCCTTGCATGAACTCTCTCCAGCTTTACTTTCCCTCACTAAGGGTAAAACCCCTGGTCCCAATGGTTTCCCGGTTGAATTTTACTTACATTTTTCTGATCTTTTATTACCAAAAATTCTATTGTTATTCCAATCTTTTTATTCCTCTGGCAAAGCTGAAGGGACCTTTCAGGATGCCACCATTTGTCTCATCCCTAAAGATGGCCGTGACCCCAAATTTCGTCAAAATTAACGCCCCATCTCATTAGTTAATGTTGACTATAAACTCTTTGCTAAATTAATTGCTTTACGTTTGGATCCACTCATGCCACATCTTATTGGTAAGGAACAGTGTGGTTTTATTAAAGGAAGGCTCACTTCTGACAATTCTCATCTCTTCCTAAATGTCCTAAATAAGGCTCCATCTCTTTCAATAACTCTGGCTGCTATTTCTGTCGATGCGGAAAAGGCCTTTGATAGAGTAGATTGGGATGGGATGGCTTTGGTTCCAAATTTATCTCTCTTATTTCATTATTATAGTCTTCACCTAAAGTTTCTGTTCTCGTTAATGGTCAGCTTTCTTCATCCTTCACCCTTCAAAGAGGAGTACTTCAAGGCTGTCCTCTCTCCCCACTTCTTTTTGTTTTAGCTCGTGAACCTTTTTTATCATCCATTCGGTATAATACTTCCATTTCCGGTTTCCCTTATGGTGATAATCAATTAAAGCTTTCTGCATACGCTGATGACATCCTTTTGTTCATCTCAAACCCAGAACTTTCTATCCCTCCTTTAATATCTGAATTCAAAGCATTCTCTCTTCTCTCAGGTTATAAGATTAATTCAGATAAGACAGAAATTCTCCCTCTCACTAAATTTTGTTTCCCTCATCTTTTTTCTTCAACTGGCTTCGGCTGGAATTGCACAAAGATTAAATACCTTGGTATTTGATTCTCCAATTCTATTTCCTCTTCCGTTAAATTAAATATGACCGCAGTTATGTCTCGAATTGATCTGTTGTTTTCTTCTTGGAATCCTCTTTTTCTATCCTGGTGGGGTCGCCTTGACTCTATTAAAATGATGATCGCCCCTATTTTTATTTACATCTTTTCTATGTTACTCGTACATATTCCTGCCCTGTATTTCAAACGTATTGATTCCTCTCTCTTCAAATTTCTCTGGAAAAATAAAAAATCTAGAATTTCTCTCCTTGCCCTTCGTAAGCCTAAATTAAACGGTGGTGTTAACTTTCCAGACTTCCGTCTTTATCACAAGTCCTTTTCTCTCGGTCAAGCATCACGGTGGCTCTCGTCAGAAACTTCCCCCTTTTCTCCTCTTTGGCTCCACATTGAACAAACTTTCTTATCACCCTTCTCTTTCGAGGAGGTATTGCGTTTCTCCTCTAAATCTCCTTAAGACTCCCTTCCTTTATTTAGACATACTTCCTCTCTCCTTAAACCTTTGCTCTCTCCGTTGGTCATTTCGCGCGAATCCTTTCTACATTTAGCCATCTGGTCTAATTCACTTATTCTTTTCAATAATAGACCTATTTATTGGGCCTCTTGGAGACAAAAAGGTATTATATGGGTTAACCATCTCTTTGATGGTGTATCGCCTTGTTCTTTTCCCAATTTTCAACTTCAATTTCACTGTCCTCGCTCTTTTCTACAGAAATATACCTCTCTTATGGAACTCATTCTTGAAAGTTATTATTCACTTCCTTCTTCGACCTCCCTCAATATTACTCCTCACCTTCTTCTTGGGATACTCTCTACTCTCCCTAAAGCATCTCTTATTTATAGATTTTTTTCTTCTCCTAACCCTGACCGTGTCAAGTCCAAATTGGAACTTTCCGGGGAAACAGATTTGGGATGCACTTGGCCCATCTCTCTTTGGGACAAACTCTGGTACAAAACCTTAAAAATCTCTTGATCTGCATCTCCTACTCAATCTTTATTTTTTCTATATCACAGACTTTACCTTTCTCCTGCTGCTTTATCTCGTTTCACATCTTCCTCTGATTCTAACTGTTGGACTTGTAAAATCCCCAATGCTGATCTTCTACATATGTTCTTTCTCTGTCCTACGGTTTCTGCTTTTTGGAAACAAGTCTGGTCTTACATTTCTCAAATGTTCACACTTTCCATCCCTTACTCACCCTCCGTCTTTTTCTTGGTAGACTTTCCGATTCCCTATCTCTTTCCCCACATTCACAAGGTCTTTTTGACCTCATGCTTGCACTTGCATTTCAACATATTTCTTCTAACTGGAAATCTCTCACAAATATTTCCATACAAACTTGGTGGAATTCTCTATGTCATTTTCATAAACTTGATGTCTCCTTTGCCTCCTCCTGTAAACATTGTAATGTAGACCTTTATTGGCTACCTCTTACCACATACCTAGATCAATTAGCCCAAAAGAAACTTGTTCTTATTAATTCCGAACATTTTAAACCTCCTTGAAAGATTTTACTCTCTTCTTCTTGTGTTTTTTAATACAGTTTGCAGTTCTTCTTTATTGCAATCTTTCACATATACTAAACAGTTTTGATTGTTGCTTGTACCATTTCTTTCTTAGCCGTTACTCTTTGTTGCATAGTTTTGTTATAACATATTTTTGTATCACCTCCCTTCCCCCTTTTCCCTTGAAAACCCTATAAAATGCTTTTATTGTTTTGTTTGACATTAGCAATGTTATGACTTTGTTCTGATTCATTATATATATTAATCCTCTTTTGCTGATGTCAATTTGCTGTTATTATATTATTCTTAATAAAGCTTTTGAAACACAAGAATCACAGTTCCTTGCACAGCAAAAAAATACAAAATGTGGACACATTCTTGCCCACAAGGGGTATCTTACTGACCCCTTAATGAGTCTCATGGAATCAGGATTCCGCTATCATGACCCCTTATACCCCCCAGTAGAATGTCCTGATAAGCAAAATTGTTGGGGCAAATGTTCTCTCAGGTGGCGCCCAGCCAATCACGCCATTGCTGTTGGTGAATGGATCTGCGTCTAGATATATATAAATCTTTTTTCTTTAATAACTTCAAAACTACTGAGCAGATTTACACCAAATTCAAAAAACACTCTTTCTGAAACAATTATGCTATAATTCTGTTCAATGGTTCGGCTTTAGTTGTGTTTAAAATCTCTATGGGAAATAGATGAAGCGACTGGCACACTAAAGGGCTTATTTACAGGCCCTGTATGCCGCACAAAGCTCACTTTTTATGAAGTTCTGGTGCTGCACAGCTATTAGCTATATCTACAAGGCCACGTAAAGCCACTCTGCATGGCTTTTTATTGCCTTCTAGATATGGAGTAAGGCAAAGCAGCGCAAGTCACTTCCTTGCCTTTCTCTGCGTTAAAGAGACTTTCCTTAGGTGTTGTGGTGGATGTTCCGTTGCAACACCCATGGGCTTTGACACTTCCATAGATTTACAACATCTCTTAAACCTGGGGCAGCACCAAAACGTTCTACCTCCCTAAAGCAGGTGTAACGAGGAGAAGTGTTTAGATTTCTCCTTGTCCTAACTTTACTACTCCTAAACTGAGAAAAATCCTAACTTTAAGACTTTTAGTATTCACAGAAGGCATTAAGGAGTCCTAAAGTAAGGACTCCTAACTTCTGTGAATACCGAAATGAGTAAGTGCCTTCTGTGATACCAAACTGAGTAAGTGCCTTCTGTGAATACCAAAATGGTAGTAAGTTTAGGATTTTGTCTTAAGTTAGTTCTGTGAATCGGGCCCTATATAGTAACTTTTCTTTATACGTCCATATCATTCCCTTTAATATGACATCACCACTGTATTTTCCCGTTGCAAGATTTCTTATGCCACCCAATGCGTTTCCCTCCCACAGGGAGTCCTGTCGCTAGACTTGGATTCTAGTTTTTGTAAGTTTTTTTAGCTTGCGGGGGGTCATTCCTCCCCCGGCCCCCAGGATGCGGTGACATCTGGCACGTTCCTGGCTAGCACACCGTTTTCCACATATTGCTCTTTCCCATTTATGCTAATGCTAAAAGAGGCAACGACTTCACAGGCGTTAGCATCTTATTAGTCACTTCCGCTCCGACCACACATCATGACGCAACCCCATATTTGAAAAATTGGGTCATATTATCAATAAAGGGCGATACATTTTTGCCGCTTTTATCGGCAGGAAACTACTGCTAAATCGGCGATAATGGGCTTGATAATATGCCCTTGTGAATTCTCATAGAAGCCCAGGTTAACACCAGAACCTGGGCTTCTTTGGGAATTCAAAAGGGCATATTATCAACCCCATTATCGCCGCTTTAGCTGCAGTTTCCTGCCAATAAAAGTGGTGATAATGTATCGCCCTTTCTTGATAATATGGCCCATTGTTTTTACAAAAGTATATGGGGCAGTTTTTGGGAATCCTTTCCCCTGGAAATACAATTCTGCAGTGAAGACTGCATTTAGCTGATATGAATTTAATCTACCCTTGTTCGCTGTAAGATAAGAGAAGCAAACAATATAAAAAACCTATTGTAAGTTCATCCAATGAAAGCGCCTGAAAAATGTAAGTATGCTATTAAAAAACAACTTGAATGGCTAGCTAATCGCCATATATTATAAACTGCTTTACAAAATATAGAAAAGAAGGCAGAGATGTTTACATTTTTCAATATATCTGTGTAAAGTGTAATACAACACTTCAAATTCTCTTGATACGATTCAGCAAGTAAAAAAAAGGGAAAATGCATTCCAGCCAGTCTTTGATTTATACTGTGGAAGGGACAAGTACTAGAGTGACAAAGTCGAAGTTATTGAATTTTGAAATGTTGTTACCCGAGTGTCTACATTTCAATGTATTAACTCTTGCCTTCAGTGCAGCAAACACTTGTATCAGTCATTGAGAGAGGCTTCTGAACTGCAATAAGATTCCTATTGATGGCGATTCAGAGTTCTGCCAACTCTATCCCAGTCGTCTACATTTCTGGCTGCTGTAAAAGGACAAGTCATGATCGAATAAATCAATATGACTTTGTAGGACAGAGCCACGTACTTTCTTCTGAAAAAAAGCCTCTTTCAATCTTTACTGCTGTGTAGCAGTGGGACAGCAAATAGATTAATGAACCTTCTAGTAGAATTTATTTTCGCAGGTGTAGCTGACTCCTACTGGCATAGTTTGGGAAACACTTGCAACTCACAGAATCTTTTTTTTAAAAAACATACAGATTGTTTAGACTAAAATTAAAAAACCAGATATACTGAACGGAATTTGTATTACCATTATTATTATTTATGTTGATAATAATAGTATTATTATAATTATTACTACTTGCCATGGCATAGCATTTTAGAACCTCAAATTCTAATTTTTTTAGTTTTAATTAGGCTTGCTTGAAACGTCAGAACATATTGAATTCATATTTATAATCATTGAGCTTAGGCTCATTTTTCACTTGTGCAGGATCATTCTTCAAGGGGTATTTGAAATGCAAGACAGATGAAAGATAAAAGACAACCTCTTTTGCATCTAAGCACATGCAGACCTTCTTCCAACTAATGGGTTAAATGCCTGGTGCAGGAACACAAGAGGAACAATAGGAGAAATACTAAGACGGTTATAAAAATAAATAGAGAGGTGAGGTTTGTGAATCTCACTTTTTATAGATAAGATGAAGCCAAAGATGGCTTCAGGGACAGAGTTGAGACCATATTTGAATTGTCCACTAGACCACAGATATTGCCAGTGAGTGCCATGCCGCCTGTTCCCCATGTTTTTTCTCCATTAGGGTTGATGGCAGAAGTAATTGTTCATAGCCTGTCAAAAGGAAGATATGGCAAGGAGAGAACTCCTCAGTGGCTGCTCGCCGAGGGAGTGCTGCAGGGCAGGGGGAGTGGTAGGGTGGGGGGGTACTGGACTCTGACTTACAGCTGAACAAAGTTTTGCATATTCCTCCCTCAGAAAGCATAATCTTTTCAAAATTCGGCATGGAGGACATTTCTCCAAAGGGGCTAGATCATGCTACCGCAACCTACTGGTGTGGCAAATTTTCCTAAACACTCCGGGGCAGATTTACATGGAACTGACACATCTGCGTAGATGGGTCAGATTCCTTGTGACAGCGCAAAGTGACCTTGCACCACCATGGATGCACTCCATTTACAATACAGTGCTCTATGGTGCAAGGATTAACAAATGTTTTAGAAATTCTGACGCATCTGTTGGCCCATAAGTGATGCATTGCTGGAGTTGCTCATGAAAGTGACGCAACTCCAGCAATGCACCTCAACAGATAGGTGAGTCCCATTCAAAAAGCCCTATGTCATTCCTTAGGCCTGGTCTGAGCAGACTCAGTAAAGGCATAGAGTGACGCAGTGAAATGTTGTCAAATTCACTGCGTCCGTTCTACAAGGTTTTTTATGTGGGAATTCCCACCCTGCATAAATTATGCCTGATGCAGGTATAATGTGACGCAAGGCTTTACAATGTGACACATTTCCCTAGATGCGTCAATTGTAAATTGTTTGCATTGTTTGCGCAAGAGTTGCATCAAAAATAATGACGCAATGGCAGCGCAAGGAGGCGCAAGGGGCTTGTAAATCTGCCTTTCCCTTTCTAGCCCACTCCCTAATCTAATTACAGCGGCTCCTGTGTGGGTGAACAATCAGGATGTGGGGGTGAACCTGTGCTGTCCTAAAGTGACATTCTCTCCTTGAAGATGAGTTTGGCTACCCCTCAACCCTTCCTGCCATCTGCTCTGCAGCTTTTTCTACTCCGCCAACAGGAAACCTATTGTGTACTCTGACAGAACACTTCACACCTAATCAGGCAGCACTAGCACAGCTTGGGACCAGGCTGGCCAATCAGGAGAGAGCTGCTGGAAAGCTGGACTTTGGCTTACACAAAAGAAAGTTTAATAACTTTTTTCCTGTAATAGATATTACAAATCCCACAGTAGTAAGGTCTTGGATTTATCTCAACTATTAATTTGTTATCTTGAAATATATTTTGAAATGGCTCCTAACAATAGTTAGACTTCAATAAAAATACTACAATGTTAACTTATGGAGTCATTCGCTACAATGAGGGGTAAACAAAATTACAAGGCATCCTGTACATGGAGCACCTACAGGGGCTTTAGGGGTGTCTTATGTGTAAAAATAAGGTAGTCTAGTCTTTGGAAGTACCTTTAAATCCAAACTCGAATTTGCATATAATGTAATTTTAAAGACAGTGTGCAAAGCAGAGTTGCCTTTAAAATGACAGAAGACAACACAGCAGTGTTCACACTAGTGCATAAAATCTACTGGGCCTCTAATCCTATTTGTCCTATTATATACTGGGGACTTATAGGTAATTTGAATCCCCCTAGCCCTATTATCCACTAGGGACGAACAGGGTCTGTCAGTGCCAATTGTAATTAGACCATATAATTTTACAGCAGAGCACTGGCCCTCAGCCTGGTAAGCAGAGACCAGGGCACAGTACAGGTTAGTTACCATCACTACCAAGTGAAAAATGGGGGTGAACATTGCAAATAGGATAACTTTCTCATAGTCACAAAATGACTTGTCTAATGAATGCTAATCATACAGGTCATATTTTGTGTACCTTCCGTATTTGGCTGCCAATGCAGGGATGGAGACTTGCTAGGCACAGCCGACCATCATCATTGCATTTGCTTTGTAAAATGGAACGCATTTTCTTTTAGAGGCAGCCCAGGTTCCTTAAAAGAACGAATGTGTGTTTTTTTTAACACAAGTTTTTTTTCTTCAAGGGAAGCAAGTCATGTTCCTCTGGATTACTCTCTGCAGTCTAACAGTTGTTAATTCTAGGTTTGAGACTTTACCATTCGATGTCTTTACATAGAATCAAGGTAGGTGCCTGTCCTGAACCCTAGGTTTAAGGTTCAGCTGAGTTGGGTAAAGCCAGCACTCTTGTTCATGCGTGTTGCAGGGCTGAAAAAGAGGAGTAGCATATCTTTGCGTGATGCTGGACTTGTCTGCCAGTTCTCAAGACTGTCCTATTTAATCTTGGACAGCCTTCCTGAAAATGCAGACCTCTTTTTTTGTAAAGTTCCCCATGCCTTTTTGTGATCATGTATAATGAACATTATTTCAACTGGTGGTAAGAACCAGCATACAGGCACACCTCAAATGAAGTACAGATATGTTCCTTTCATGTGTTTTTCTGATCTACTGAAATTTCATACAATAGGTGCTGCAAGTAAGTGTGGTTTCTGAGCTTCCTTGGGTGAGCAAAAGAATGAACCCAACTAACTTCTTCAGTTTTTGTTTCTAGTTACTCCTACAGAGGCATTAACAGCACAGCTAACTAAAGGCTCCACCTGAGTAGATGTTCCACTGGTGCCTTGACTGATCTTCCTGATGACTGGCATTATCTGTTAAGTTATGACCACGTGGACTACCCTATACCCACTGGGACCCGGGTAATTGAAAAATGTGTAGCAAAAGCCCCATGTAATTAATTTGTAATGGTACCTTTTAAAATAAAATCGACCTGGAATAAATTCTTATGGATTGTCAGAACAACAGTAAGTATATGCTAATTGTGCATATAACACTGATGTAATCAATTGTTTCCTACACACTATATTAGTAAGACCCTTTCCAAATGTTTTTAAGATTTTCATGAAAAGCAAATCAATTTGCAAACTCGGGTGTTCTATTGAAGTTTTGAACCAATAACATAACGATTCACTATGTCAGGTCCAAGGCAAGCTCCATTATGATAGACTTCGTTTAAAAGTAATTCTCATTTTGAGCCATGAACTGAATATTTTGTGAATGGAATGTCTGTCAATTTCAAATTGAATTCAATGGGGGTCATTATTGACTCTGCTACTTAAGGTGAGCACGTTTTATATTGTCTCAAGGACAGCTTTTAGTGGGATTCTTGAAATATTTCCATAGGGGGATTCTACACCCAAAATTACCAATATATCCTGCTCATGATTGAAGTAGTCCTATCTTTACTGTTTATGAAACTTATATCGTCTTTTATATAGAATGCAATTTTCGGCAATCTGGATACATCAAGAAATCCATATATTTGCATAATAGTTCCAAAGCCTAGCTACATCCTGAGATAATGGATGGATCTGGTGGCTTATGTACTTTGGGAAGGGTATATATCACAGGTGTTCTAGGATGTGGTTGTTTGAGGATAGCATAATCCTTTTCATGAATCCATCCTCCACCTAGACCTTTGTCAGTGTTTATAAGGATTTCATTTTGTTATTCGTGTAACAAATTTACCAGTGGCTTTTTATAGTGTGCAACATTGCTTAGTTGTCCGAGGATCTAATGTTCATACTTCACCATTTTTTGGATTATAATAGCTCTCACTTTATCAGTAGGTTTTATGGTAAAGTTTATATCATGGCTTAGTGTCAATAGGGCAGTTCGTTCTGCTGTGAATATGTTATTGGGTCATTAACTTGTTTGAGGACTATATGTTTTCGAAATTCATAATTTCATTAAGCATGAGATTTGAAGGAAGCTAGATTGCAGAGTTGAGGGCCAAACCAGCATCTGTTAAAGTCCAACTTTCCTGCCAACATCAAAGCCAGATATGATGCAAGGTAGAAGGTGCCCCACTAATGAAACTCTACTCAGAGGCTGGACACACCACAGATAAAATCAAATGGCAATTAGTGTAAGTATTAAGGCTTGACTCTAGAAGAGGAAATATTGCCTCCATATTGCCTAGCCAAAGAATACAAATGGATGGATCTATACAGACCACATCAAGGAGTAGTGAATGATGTCTATCAGCTACAAAGCCTGGCGACCCTTAATATATGAAGTGCTTGGCTTTGGTTTTGTATTGCAAACCATAACTTTGCTCCATAGCTATGAAAAGTCAAGAGAGAACATTGTGTGATGATGACAAAATGCATATGTACACTGTCTGGGAGTGTTATAGGCATTACTCACATGCACTAGTGATAGGTCATTGATGCAAGCCTAGTAAAAGAACTTAATGTACAGACATAACATCAAGGGAATGTTATGAGATTGGGCCGCGCTGTTTCATCATTTACTTCCAGTACCCTATGTACGTGATATTTACATTCAAATCATACATGCCCTTTCATGCCCACTAATGATAACTAGATTGGGGCGTGTGCCTCATATACACAATTTTGGTCCAGCTTTCCTCACCTTTTGTGAGACTTTGAATACAGCTGAACCTACAACTGAGCAGTCAGTTTCTTGTTGCCTTCCAAATGAAGTGCCAGGTCACTACTCACTGGGTCATCATCCTGTGCTCATATGTGCTTCGGACAAGACACCAGTAAACACTGAGCTGTGCAAGTCTGGTATCAGGAAGACAGGCACTCATTCAGTGAATGTAAATGCTGCTAATTGAATCTGTTGCATCAGTTTTCATTAGGGTGAATACCTTCACTTTGCTTTTATTTTCTAGCTTAGTGAAGTTACAAAGTAGCAATTGTTATGCCATATTTAAGCAATCCACGGAGGTAAGCTAGATCCTCAGTTCAAGTAAGTCACAAAAAAACATCATTTTGTTTGATTTAAAGTATGCTTTTAGTAATTGGAATAAAGTTGACAACCTGGTTCTCTTTTATCTCTATTTTCCCAGTAGTCCTGAATAATATGCAGGAGCTTGGACAATGATCAAAGCATGCTGGCTTTTAGATAACAAGAATTGAGAGTGAGCACTTACAGACAGACCCCTGCATCCATTATGGGTCATTGGGAACTGTCCTCGCCTTGTTCAAAATTGTATAAACCTGTGCAAAAATCTGCTGAATATTATTAATTTAATAGTTAGTAACAGTGAGATTTTGATGGTTAATATTTGGGAAACTGGCTGCTCATAAATTCTTTGTTAATACATAATACTGATTCATTATATATAATAATCCTCTTTTGCTGATGTCAATTTGCTGTGATTATATTATTCTTAATAAAGCTTTTCAAACACAAGAATCACAGTTCCTTGCACAGCAAAAAAATAAAATTTTTTGACACATTCTTCCCCACAAGGGGTATCTTACAGACCCCTTAATGAGTCTCATGGAGTCAGGATTCCGCTATCCTGACCCCTTTTACACCCCAGTAGAATGTCCTGATAAGCAAAATTGTGGGCACAAATGTTCTCTCAGGTGGCGCCCAGCCAATCACGCCATTGCTGTTGGTGAATGGATCTGCGTCTACATAAATATAAATCTTTTTTCTTTAATAACTTCAAAACTACTGAGCAGATTTACACCAAATTTAAAAAACACTCTTTCTGAAACAATTATGCTATAATTCTGTTCAATGGTTCGGCTGTAGTTGTGTCTAAAATCCCTATGGGAAATAGCCTGGGGAAAATGTGTTTTAGCACCCCTGAAACTTTCCATATAGCAGATGAAGTGACTGGCACACTAAAGGACTTATTTACCAGCCCTGTATGCTGCACAAAGCTCACTTTTTATGAAGTTCTGGTGCTGCACAGCTATTAGCTATATCTACAAGGCCACGTAAAGCCACTCTACATGGCTTTTTATGGCCTTCTAGATATGGAGTAAGGCAAAGCAGCGCAAGTCACTTCCTTGCCTTTCTCTGCGTTGAAGAGACTTTCCTTAGGTGTTGTGGTGGATGTTCCGTTGCAACACCCATGGGCTTTGACACTGCCATAGATTTACAACATCTCTTAAACCTGGGGCAGCACCAAAACTTTCTACCTCCCTAAAGCAGGTGTAACGAGGAGAAGTGTTTAGATTTCTCCTTGTCCTAACTTTACTACTCCTAAACTGAGAAAAATCCTAACTTTAAGACTTTTGGTATTCACAGAAGGCATTAAGGAGTCCTAAAGTTAGGACTCCTAACTTCTGTGAATACCGAAATGAGTAAGTGCCTTCTGTGATACCAAACTTAGTAAGTGCCTTCTGTGAATACCAAAATGGTAGTAAGTTTAGGATTTTGTCTTAAGTTAGTTCTGTGAATCGGGCCCTATATAGTACCTTTTCTTTCTTTATACGTCCATATCATTCCCTTTAAGACGACATCACCACTGTATTTTCCCGTTGCAAGATTTCTTATGCCACCCAATGCGTTTCCCTCCCACAGGGTGCGGTGACATCTGGCACGTTCCTGGCTAGCACACCGTTTTCCACATATTGCTCTTTCCCTTTTATGCTAATGCTATAAGAGGCGACGACTTCACAGGCGTTAGCATCTTTTGTAGTCACTTCCGCTCCGACCACACATCATGATGCAACCCCATATTTGAAAAAGTGGGCCATAATATCAATAAAGGGCGATATATTATTGCTGCTTTTATCGGCAGGAAACTGCCACTAAAGCGGCGATAATGGGCTTGATAATATGCCCTTTTGAATTCCCATAGAAGCCCAGGTTAACACCAGAACCTGGGTTTCTATGGGAATTCAAAAGGGCATATTATCAACCCCATTATCGCCGCTTTAGCTGCAGTTTCCTGCCAATAAATGTAGTGATAACGTATCGCCCTTTCTTGATAATATGGCCCATTGTTTATACAAAGGTATATGGAGCAGTTTTTGGGAATCCTTTCCCCTGGAAATACAATTCTGCAGTGAAGACTGCATTTAGCTGATATGAATTTAATCTACCTTTGTTCGCTGTAAGATGAGAGAAACAAACAATATAAAAAACCTATTGTAAGTTTATCCAATGAAAGCGTCGGAAAAATGTAAGTATGCTATTAAAAAAAAACTTGCATAGCTAACTAATCGCCATTTATTATAAACAGTTTAACAAAATATAGAAATGAAGGCAGAGATGTTTACAATTTTCAATATATCTGTGTAAACTTCAAATTCTCTTGATACGATTCAGCAAGTTAAAAAAAGGGAAAATGCATTCCAGCCAGCATTTGATGTATACTGTGGAAGGGACAAGTACTAGAGTGACAAAGTCGAAGTTATTGAATTTTGAAATGTTGTTACCCGAGTGTCTACATTTCAATGTATTAACTCTTGCCTTCAGTGCAGCAAACACTTGTATCAGTCATTAAGAGAGGCTTCTGAACTGCTATAAGATTCCTATTGATGGCGATTCAGAGTTCTGCCAACTCTATCCCAGTCGTCTACATTTCTGGCTGCTGTAAAAGGACAAGTCATGATCAAATAAATCAATATGACTTTGTAGGACAGAGCCACGTACTTTCTTCTGAAAAAAGCCTCTTTCAATCTTTACTGCTGTGTAGCAGTGGGACAGCAAATAGATTAATGAACCTTCTAGTAGAATTTATTTTAGCAGGTGTAGCTCACGCCTACAGGCATAGTTTGGGAAACACATGCAACTCACTGAATCTTTTTTTTAAAAAACATACAGATTGTTTAGACTAAAATTAAAAAGCAGATATACTGAACGGAATTTGTATTACCATTATTAATATTTATGTTGATAATATTTTAATTATTACTACTTGCCATGGCATAGCATTTTAGAACCTCAAATTCTGATGTTTTTTGTTTTAATTAGGCTTGTTTGAAATGTCAGAACATATTGAATTCATATTTATAATCATTGAGCTTAGGCTAATTTTTCACTTGTGCAGGATCATTCTTCAAGGGGTATTTGAAATGCAAGACAGATGAAAGATAAAAGACAACCTCGTTTGCATCTAAGCACATGCAGACCTTCTTCCAACTAATGGGCGAAATGCCTGGTGCAGGAACACAAGAGGAACAATAGGAGAAATACTAAGACGGTTATAAAAATACATAGAGAGGTGAGGTTTGTGAATCTCACTTTTTATAGATAAGATGACGCCAAAGATGGCTTCAGGGACAGTGTTGAGACCATATTTGAATTGTCCACTAGACCACAGATATTGCCAGTGAGTGCCCTGCCGCCTGTTCCCAATGTTTTTTCTCCATTGCGGTTGATGGCAGAAGTAATTGTTCATAGCCAGTCAAAAGGAAGATATGGCAAGGAGAGAACTCCTCAGTGGCTGCTCGCCGCGGGAGTGCTGCAGGGCAGGGGGAGAGGTAGGGTTGGGGGGTACTGGACTCTGACTTACGGCGGAACAAAGTGAAGTAAGTAAAATCATGAATAAAACAATTAAATCAATAAAACAATTTTAACATTGCCTGCGCTGCATTGCGAAATCGGCGATGCAGCACGCGCAAAGTATATTGTTTTATTTATTTAGGCCAGGGAGTCAGCAGGGCAGTCCGTCTTCTTGTCTCTTCAGGTAGCTAATCTGAGGAGCTTTGCAGCTCTCCCATATTTATCCATAATTTCTAGTCATCAGTTAAGCGTGGCACCCCAGCCAATTGGATGCAGGGTGCCACCCAGGTGTATGACCACTTCCTCCAAAGTTTTGCATATTCCTGCCCCAGAAAGCATAATTTTTTCAAAATCCGGCATGGAGGACATTTCTCCAAAGGGGCTAGATCATGCTAACGCAAGCTACTGGTGTGGCAAATTTTCCTAAACACTCCGGGGCAGATTTACATGGAACTGAGACATCTGCGTAGATGGGTCAGGTTCCTTGTGACAGCGCAAAGTGACCTTGCGCCACCATGGATGCACTCCATTTACAATACAGTGCTCTATGGTGCAAGGATTAACAGATGTTTTAGAAATTCTGACGCATTTGTTGGCCCATAAGTGATGCATTGCTGGAGTTGCTCATGAAAGTGACGCAACTCCAGCAATGCACCTCAACAGATAGTTGAGTCCCATTCAAAAGGCCCTATGTCATTCCTTACGCCTGGTCTGAGCAGGCGTAGGGATCTTGACTCAGTAAAGGCATAGAGTGACGCAGTGAAATGTTGTCAAATTCACTGCGTCCGTTCTACAAGGTTTTTTATGTGGGAATGCCCACCCTGCATAAAGGTATAATGTGACGCAAGGCGTTACAATGTGACACATTTCCCTAGATGCGTCAATTGTAAATTGTTTGCATTCTTTGCGCAAGAGTTGAATCAAAAATAATGACGCAATGGCAGCACAAGGAGGCGAAAGGGGCTTGTAAATCTGCCTTTCCCTTTCCAACCCACTCCCTAATCTAATTACAGCGGCTCCTGTGTGGGTGAACAATCAGGATGTGGGGGTGAGCTTGTGCTGTCCTAAAGTGACATTCTCTCTTTGAAGATGAGTTTGGCTACCCCTCAACCCTTCCTGCCATCTGCTCTGCAGCTTTTACTACTCCGCCAACAGGAAACCTATTGTGTACTCTGACAGAACACTTCACACCTAATCAGGCAGCACTGGCACAGCTTGGGACCAGGCTGGCCAATCAGGAGAGAGATTCTGTAAAGCTGGACTTTGGCTCACACAGAAGAAAGTTTAATAACTTTTTTCCTGTAATAGATATTACAAATCCCACAGTGGTAAGGTCTTGGATTTATCTCAACTATTAATTTGTTATCATGAAATATATTTTGAAATGGCTCCTAACAATAGTTAGACTTCAATAAAAATACTACAATGTTAACTTATGGAGTTAGCTCAGATACTCTGTCCATCACCACCCCCTTTTTGAAATTATTTTGGCCACCATGAGTGTGGAAGGGTATGCTCAGACATGAGTCCCTTGCTCATTGCACCATCAGGATTCAAGCAAGCCGGGCCGAAGACGGCTGTAATGTCAGAAACCGGTCCCCGGAAGCTTGTTTCCTTTCCAGTGAAGAATTGGCTTGGTAGTTTGGTCTGTCCTGTTCCCATGATGCACTGGGCCAGGGACAGACTAATTTGCATATAGCCAGGTTCTGAACTGGGATGGTGCAGTGAGCTAAAAAACGGTGATGGATCAAGCCCTGATCTGTTGACTGGGTAGGAGTGTTCTGATTAACTCAGATACTCTGTCCATCACCACCCCCTTTTTGAAATTATTTTGGCCACCCTGAGTGTGGAAGGGTATGCTCAGACATGAGTCCCTTGCTCATTGCACCATCAGGATTCAAGCAAGCCGGGCTGAAGACGGCTGTAATGCCAGAAACCAGTCCCCGGAAGCTTGTTTTCTTTCCAGTGAAGAATTGGCTTGGTAGTTTGGTCTGTCCTGTTCCCATGATGCACTGGGCCAGGGACAGACTAATTTGCATATAGCCAGGTTCTGAACTGGGATGGTGCAGTGAGCTAAAAAACGCTGATGGATCAAGCCCTGATCTGTTGACTGGGTAGGAGTGTTCTGATTAACTCAGATACTCTGTCCATCACCACCCCCTTTTTGAAATTATTTTGGCCACCATGAGTGTGGAAGGGTATACTCAGACATGAGTCCCTTGCTCATTGCACCATCAGGATTCAAGCAAGCCGGGCCGAAGACGGCTGTAATGGGGCACATATAGAATTACAAGGCATCCTGTACATGGGGCACCTATAGGGGCTTTAGAGGTGTCTTATGTGTAAAAATAAGGTAGTCTAGACTTTGGAAGTACCTTTAAATCCAAACTCGAATTTGCATATAATGTATTTTTAAAGACAGTGTGCAAAGCAGAGCTGCCTTTAAAATGACTTCAAAAAGGGGGTGGTGATGGACAGAGTATCTGAGTTAATCAGAACACTCCTACCCAGTCAACAGATCAGGGCTTGATCCATCACCGTTTTTTAGCTCACTGCACCATCCCAGTTCAGAACCTGGCTATATGCAAATTAGTCTGTCCCTGGCCCAGTGCATCATGGGAACAGGACAGACCAAACTACCAAGCCGATTCTTCACTGGAAAGGAAACAAGCTTCCGGGGACCGGTTTCTGGCATTACAGACGTCTTCAGCCCGGCTTGCTTGAATCCTGATGGTGCAATGAGCAAGGGACTCATGTCTGAGCATACCCTTCCACACTCATGGTGGCCAAAATAATTTCAAAAACGGGGTGGTGATGGACAGAGTATCTGAGTTAATCAGAACACTCCTACCCAGTCAACAGATCAGGGCTTGATCCATCAGCGTTTTTTAACTCACTGCACCATTCCAGTTCAGAACCTGGCTATATGCAAATTAGTCTGTCTCTGGCCCAGTGCATCATGGGAACAGGACAGACCAAACTACCAAGCCAATTCTTCACTGGAAAGGAAACAAGCTTCCGGGGACCGGTTTCTGGCATTACAGCCGTCTTCGGCCCGGCTTGCTTGAATCCTGATGGTGCAATGAGCAAGGGACTCATGTCTGAGCATACCCTTCCACACTCATGGTGGCCAAAATAATTTCAAAAAGGGGGTGGTGATGGACAGAGTATCTGAGTTAATCAGAACACTCCTACCCAGTCAACAGATCAGGGCTTGATCCATCACCGTTTTTTAGCTCACTGCACCATCCCAGTTCAGAACCTGGCTATATGCAAATTAGTCTGTCCCTGGCCCAGTGCATCATGGGAACAGGACAGACCAAACTACCAAGCCAATTCTTCACTGGAAAGGATCAAGCTTCCGGGGACCGGTTTCTGGCATTACAGCCGTCTTCGGCCCGGCTTGCTTGAATCCTGATGGTGCAATGAGCAAGGGACTCATGTCTGAGCATACCCTTCCACACTCATGGTGGCCAAAATAATTTCAAAAAGGGGGTGGTGATGGACAGAGTATCTGAGTTAATCAGAACACTCCTACCCAGTCAACAGATCAGTGCTTGATCGATCACCGTTTTTTAGCTCACTGCACCATCCCAGTTCAGAACCTGGCTATATGCAAATTAGTCTGTCCCTGGCCCAGTGCATCATGGGAACAGGACAGACCAAACTACCAAGCCAATTCTTCACTGGAAAGGAAACAAGCTTCCGGGGACCGGTTTCTGGCATTACAGCCGTCTTCGGCCCGGCTTGCTTGAATCCTGATGGTGCAATGAGCAAGGGACTCATGTCTGAGCATACCCTTCCACACTCATGGTGACCAAAATAATTTCAAAAAGGGGGTGGTGATGGACAGAGTATCTGAGTTAATCTGAACACTCCTACCCAGTCAACAGATCAGGGCTTGATCCATCACCGTTTTTTAGCTCACTGCACCATCCCAGTTCAGAACCTGGCTATATGCAAATTTGTCTGTCCCTGGCCCAGTGCATCATGGGAACAGGACAGACCAAACTACCAAGCCAATTCTTCACTGGAAAGGAAACAAGCTTCCGGGGACCGGTTTCTGGCATTACAGCCGTCTTCGGCCCGGCTTGCTTGAATCCTGATGGTGCAATGAGCAAGGGACTCATGTCTAAGCATACCCTTCCACACTCATGGTGGCCAAAATAATTTCAAAAAGGGGGTGGTGATGGACAGAGTATCTGAGTTAATCAGAACACTCCTACCCAGTCAACAGATCAGGGCTTGATCCATCAGCTCACTGCACCATCCCAGCTCAGAACCTGGCTATATGCAAATTAGTCTGTCCCTGGCCCAGTGCATCATGGGAACAGGACAGACCAAACTACCAAGCCAATTCTTCACTGGAAAGGAAACAAGCTTCCGGGGACCGGTTTCTGGCATTGCAGCCGTCTTCGGCCCGGCTTGCTTGAATCCTGATGGTGCAATGAGCAAGGGACTCATGTCTGAGCATACCCTTCCACACTCATGGTGGCCAAAATAATTTCAAAAAGGGGGTGGTGATGGACAGAGTATCTGAGTTAATCAGAACACTCCTACCCAGTCAACAGATCAGGGCTTGATCCATCACCGTTTTTTAGCTCACTGCACCATCCCAGCTCAGAACTTGGCTATATGCAAATTAGTCTGTCCCTGGCCCAGTGCATCATGGGAACAGGACAGACAAAACTACCAAGCCAATTCTTCACTGGAAAGGAAACAAGCTTCCGGGGACCGGTTTCTGGCATTACAGCCGTCTTCGGCCCGGCTTGCTTGAATCCTGATGGTGCAATGAGCAAGGGACTCATGTCTGAGCATACCCTTCCACACTCATGGTGGCCAAAATAATTTCAAAAAGGGGGTGGTGATGGACAGAGTATCTGAGTTAATCAGAACACTCCTACCCAGTCAACAGATCAGGGCTTGATCCATCACCGTTTTTTAGCTCACTGCACCATCCCAGTTCAGAACTTGGCTATATGCAAATTAGTCTGTCCCTGGCCCAGTGCATCATGGGAACAGGACAGACAAAACTACCAAGCCAATTCTTCACTGGAAAGGAAACAAGCTTCCGGGGACCGGTTTCTGGCATTACAGCCGTCTTCGGCCCGGCTTGCTTGAATCCTGATGGTGCAATGAGCAAGGGACTCATGTCTGAGCATACCCTTCCACACTCATGGTGACCAAAATAATTTCAAAAAGGGGGTGGTGATGGACAGAGTATCTGAGTTAATCTGAACACTCCTACCCAGTCAACAGATCAGGGCTTGATCCATCACCGTTTTTTAGCTCACTGCACCATCCCAGTTCAGAACCTGGATATATGCAAATTAGTCTGTCCCTGGCCCAGTGCATCATGGGAAATAGACAGACCAAACTACCAAGCCAATTCTTCACTGGAAAGGAAACAAGCTTCCGGGGACCGGTTTCTGGCATTACAACTGGCTTCGGCCCGGATTGCTTGAATCCTGATGGTGCAATGAGCAAGTGACTCATGGTGGCCAAAATAATTTCAAAAAGGGGGTGGTGATGGACAGAGTATCTGAATTAATCAGAACACTCCTACCCAGTCAACAGATCAGGGCTTGATCCATCACCGTTTTTTAGCTCACTGCACCATCCCAGTTCAGAACCTGGCTATATGCAAATTAGTCTGTCCCTGGCCCAGTGCATCATGGGAACAGGACAGACCAAACTACCAAGCCAATTCTTCACTGGAAAGGAAACAAGCTTCCGGGGACCGGTTTCTGGCATTACAGCCGTCTTCGGCCCAGCTTGCTTGAATCCTGATGGTGCAATGAGCAAGGGACTCATGTCTGAGCATACCCTTCCACACTCATGGTGGCCAAAATAATTTCAAAAAGGGGGTGGTGATGGACAGAGTATCTGAGTTAATCAGAACACTCCTACCCAGTCAACAGATCAGGGCTTGATCCATCACCGTTTTTTAGCTCACTGCACCATCCCAGTTCAGAATCTGGCTACATGCAAATTAGTCTGACCCTGGCCCAGTGCATCATGGGAACAGGGCAGACCAAACTACCAAGCCAATTCTTTACTGGAAAGGAAACAAGCTTCTGGGGACCGGTTTCTGGCATTACAGCCGTCACACTGGGGGCGGCACACCCCCGGAGCCCATACCCTATACTGATTGGGAGGAAAAGGTGCTGGGCATACTGCACCCAGAGAGCATGGAAGGAATTGAGGAAGGAGAAGAGGCTGGTAAGTACAAACCAAGCACCACGAGCACATAGACATGGCCTGCCTCACACCACTGAGAAGAAAAAGCTCCCAGGCTCCAACCCATGCATGTGGGCTACATACTCACCAAAATGTAAAGGACTCCCAACAGGCCCCCCCATGTCCACAGGGAGGGTGGTGGTGGGTGGGGTGTGTGAGAGAGGTCACAACTACAACTCCAAAACAGACCCCCATGTCCACAGGGAGGGTGGTGGTGTGTGGGGTGTGTGAGAGGGGTCACAACTACAACTCCCAACAGGCCCCCATGTCCACAGGGAGGTTGGTGGTGGGTGGGGTGTGTGAGAGAGGTCACAACTACAACTCCCAACAGGCCCCCATGTCCACAGGGAGGGTGGTGGTGGGTGGGGTGTGTGAGAGACCAGCACTACAACTCCCAACAGGCCCCCATGTCCACAGGGAGGGTGGTGGTGGGTGGGGTATGTGAGAGAGGTCACAACTACAACTCCCAACAGGCCCCCATGTCCACAGGGAGGGTGGTGGTGGGTGGGGTGTGTGAGAGACCAGCACTACAACTCCCAACAGGCCCCCATGTCCACAGGGAGGGTGGTGGTGGGTGGGGTGTGTGAGAGAGGTCACAACTACAACTTCCAACATGCCCCCATGTCCACAGGGAGGGTGGTGGTGTGTGGGGTGTGTGAGAGAGGTCACAACTACAACTCCCAACAGGCCCCCATGTCCACAGGGAGGGTGGTGGTGGGTGGGGTGTGTGAGAGAGGTCACAACTACAACTCCCAACAGGCCCCCATGTCCACAGGGAGGGTGGTGATGGGTGGGGTGTGTGAGAGAGGTCACAACTACAACTCCCAACAGGCCCCTATGTCCACAGGGAGGCCATGTCCTCAGGGAGGGTGGCGGTGGGTGGGATGTGTGAGAGAGGTCACAACTACAACTCCCAACAGGCCCCCATGTCCACAGGGAGGGTGGTGGTGGGTGGGGTGTGTGAGAGACCAGCACTACAACTCCCAACAGGCCCCCATGTCCACAGGGAGGGTGGTGGTGGGTGGGGTGTGTGAGAGACCAGCACTACAACTCCCAACAGGCCCCCATGTCCACAGGGAGGGTGGTGGTGGGTGGGGTGTGTGAGAGAGGTCACAACTACAACTCCCAACAGGCCCCCATGTCCACAGGGAGGGTGGTGGTGGGTGGGGTGTGTGAGAGACCAGCACTACAACTCCCAACAGGCCCCCATGTCCACAGGGAGGGTGGTGGTGGGTGGGGTGTGTGAGAGAGGTCACAACTACAACTCCCAACAGGCCCCCATGTCCACAGGGAGGGTGGTGATGGGTGGGGTGTGTGAGAGAGGTCACAACTACAACTCGCAACAGGCCCCCATGTCCACAGGGAGGGTGGCGGTGGGTGGGATGTGTGAGAGAGGTCACAACTACAACTCCCAACAGGCCCCCATGTCCACAGGGAGGGCAGTGGTGGGTGCGGTGGGTGAGAGACCAGCACTACAACTCCCAACAGGCCCCCATGTCCACAGGGAGGGTGGTGGTGGGTGGGGTGTGTGAGAGAGGTCACAACTACAACTCCCAACAGGCCCCCATGTCCACAGGGAGGGTGGTGGTGGGTGGGGTGTGTGAGAGACCAGCACTACAACTCCCAACAGGCCCCCATGTCCACAGGGAGGGTGGTGGTGGGTGGGGTGTGTGAGAGAGGTCACAACTACAACTCCTAACAGGCCCCCATGTCCACAGGGAGGGTGGTGGTGGGTGGGGTGTGTCAGAGACCAGCACTACAACTCCAACAGGCCCCCATGTCCACAGGGAGGGTGGTGGTGGGTGGGGTGTGTGAGAGAGGTCACAACTACAACTCCCAACAGGCCCCCATGTCCACAGGGAGGGTGGTGGTGGGTGGTGTGTGTGAGAGACCAGCACTACAACTCCCAACAGGCCCCCATGTCCACAGGGAGGGTGGTGGTGGGTGGGGTGTGTGAGAGAGGTCACAACTACAACTCCCAACAGGCCCCCATGTCCACAGGGAGGGTGGTGGTGGGTGGGGTGTGTGAGAGACCAGCACTACAACTCCCAACAGGCCCCCATGTCCACAGGGAGGGTGGTGGTGGGTGGGATGTGTGCGAGAGGACACTGAAAAGTAATGTATGTCAATCAAAACATATCATGTCCAAAGTATTGATCATCAAAATCTTTTCCCACAGGTGATCGCAATTTGACTGGTGAAACCAGCAACCCGCCGCCACACTCTCCTCACTCACATCCAGGACTCTCTTGTGACGATGCCACAGCCAGCTCCGGTGCGGAGGAGGGAGCGGGCCAATGCACACCGCCAGGGCCATCTGGCTCACTGGAAATCCCTGCCTCAACAACCGTGGCCTGTGCCACTCCTGCAACACCTTCCACAGTGAGCTGTAGACCCACTACCACCACCACCTCCACCACCACCATTACCACCACTCCTGCCTGTGCCACCCTGCCTGACCCACCGCAAGACGCAGGGCCATCAACATCCCAGGCAAGCAGGGAGAGTGGACGGGAAAGGAGAGAGCCGAGACAACATCCCCGAAGCAGGATCACCTCACACCGGCGAGCTGGGGAAGGACACCCACCCCATCCTGCCGCTGAGACACTGGAAGCCCTCGGCAGAGTCCAGGTTTCCTATGACCGTGGGCAGGGACATGCTGATCGTGCCCACCAGGACTCGGTTGATAACACCAATGTGTTGCGGTCCATTGACAGCCGCCTTGGCCAAATAGTGGATCTCCTGGGCCAGCACACATCACTGTGGAGGGCATGGTTAGACCGCAACACCCCCCCGCGCCCCCTCAACCAAGTGTCCAGCCTCCAAGGTCTGCAAAACCACCGCCACCGCCACCTGTGCCCCTGGACATGGATGTGGCCCCTGAGCAACCTGCCCCACAAGCTGACTCCGTAGCGCCTCCAAGACGGAGGGGCCGTCCGCGGCTGGATGGAGCTGAGAGTAGTGGGGATGCTCCATCTACACGCTCAAAGAGGGGCCGACAATGACAGTAACACTGCCTGAGGCTGCCATCCACCCGCAAACTATCCTGTCCCACTACGCCAAGTATTGGCACAGGTCTGCTGGACTAGCGGGACATCACCCAATGTGGTGTCAGCACGGACATTTCATCTACCATGACCTTCAACTCACACTCCCCCACCCAACACTTAGTTGTATATATCCACCAGCACCAATGCACAACCTGTAAATAAATTTCACTTACACACTCAATGATGTGTTGCCTCCATGTTTATTCACATGATTGTCTCTGAAACAGACCTGACCAGGTGCAGGGAACCATGTCGTACAGGATCCTGCTGCTGTGGGAGTGACCTAGGGAAAATCAGAGACAGCAAACACACGTCAGGTAAGTGAATCACACCCATCACAACACACAGCAGTGCAAAATTCCACAAACCACACACATCACAAATTCAGTAGATGAGAGGACACACATCATGGAGACTTGCATGTCCTGAGAAATAAACACACATACATGCAAACATAACATACCAGAACAGGCAGCTGATGGACACCACATCCACACACCAGCAGCAAACATACATAACGCATTGTCAACCGTCACAGGAGGTAGTCACTCACATTCAAGGGAAATAGCGATCAATGAGCTGACGCCTCTGGTCCACACCTTCCTCCTCACCACTATCCTCATCAGTCAACATGGGTGGGATGGGAGGCCGAGGAACTTGTTGGTCTTCAGGGTCCAAGATCAGTTCAATGTTATTGCGCACTGCCAGGTTGTGGAGCATGCAGCAGGCAATCACGATCCTGCATACTTTGCCTGGTGAGTAAGGCAGGGCCCCTCCGGTCTTATCCAGGCACCGAAACCTGGATTTTAGCAGTCCAAAAATACGTTCCACCACTCTACGTGTCCTTCCATGGGCATCATTGTATCGCATTTCACCCGCTGTAGTAGGATTACGTATGGGACTCAGGAGCCAGGGCCGGTTTGGGTACGCCGAGTCGCCTGTGTAGGGGGATGACAGACCCAAATATCACAACCAGAATTGGTGGGTACCCCATGCCACACATAAATCACAAATGTCCCCACAGCATACTCACCAACAAGCCACGCGTGTCCTGGACGCAGATTTGCCATCAGTTGGGGAACAATGCTGCTCCGCATGATGTGGGAGTCATGTGCGGAGCCTGGAAATCTTGCACACACATGGGAGATGATGTTGTCGGCCAGGAACACCACCTGCACGTTGAGCGAATGAAAGTGCTTGCGATTCCTATATACCGGCTCACGTGCCCGTGGTGGAATGAGACCGATATGTGTGCCATCAATGGAACCCACTGCGTGTGGTATCTGACCCAGTGCATAGAAGTCTGCTTTGACAGCTGCCAACTCTGCCGGCCGTGGGAAATGGATGTAGTCATCCTTGTACAGCATCATGGCTTTTAGAACATCCCGAAGTACCATGCTGAACATGAACTGTGACATCCCCCCGGCATGTCCAACTGTGTACTGAAAGGTGCCAGTAGCAAAAAAGTGTAGTGCCGCCATCACCTTAGTTGTGGGTGTAATGGAACCAGGATACGTCCTTCGTGGCTGCAGATGAGGAGACAATTGGGCTACAAGCTCCATCAATCGACGTCGATCTAGCCGGAATTTCCTGATCACATCCTCGTCAACCATATCCTCCAGCACAGTGTATGGGCGATGGACATTTGGAGCCCTCCTGTTTGGGAGTAGATGTAATATAAGTCAACTTACAAACAACGCATGTCTTTGCAACTCCATCACATGTAAGCCAACACTAGCAAGAAGATAAATGTTGTGGACAATAGTCATATGTGTGACATCTCAGAAAGTAACGACAATACCGAGTGCCCTATGAACAATGTGCAGCCACTAGCAACATGAAGTGTGTCAACATGTACAATGCAACTTAGTCTCATGTCAACATTACTGCCAACACGACATGTGTAAGGACCCAAATGTGTACAAGCCTCATCACTGACACACATGCACGTGCAGACACTAAACGATTCTGCTACACACACTCCATATCATCATGCACCAATGGCAACACTGACAATGGTGAGCATCCGCTCATAACATGCATGGTCAAACAACAGGCAACACACATACACAGAATGCATGTGTACCCCCACCATTGTAATTAGCACACATAAACTACACACTGTCAACAGATTCTGACTGTGGCGAGACAGGCCTGATGTACAGTGTAGATGTGAAGTATTTGAAACGTGTGTAGGGAAATACAAGACGTCAACACGTCGACATGCACATGTGTAGCACATTGTGTGCACATCAATGGGCATAGTATGAACACACATGATATAGTGCATTACATATGCAGTGTCGCCAGCACGGTCACAACCCTCATAACGCATTAGCGGACTAGACAGCACAGTGCATCGGTCCAAATAATAACATCATTGGCGCCGCCATGGCGGTGCACTGTTTCCGCGATTTTAAAATGGGCATACGCGGCCCGCGTTCCCTCTTCCCATTGGCTGCATGTGCACGGACCGTCACGGACACACATCGGCAACCGCAAGTGCACACTTCCGCGACGGTTGCATCATTTGCAACAATGTTCAATCAGTGGCGCCACCATGGCGGTGCACGCCTTCCACGGGTCACGGCATGTCACCCACCGCCGTGCAAGGCATGTCACCCACCGCCGGGCCAGGCCCGGTGCACAACCGCCGTGCAAGGCACGTCACCCACCGCCGTGCAAGGCATGTCACCCACCGCCGGGCCTGGCCCGGTGCACAACCGCCGTGCAAGGCATGTCACCAACCGCCGGGCCAGGCCTGGCGGTGGGTGACATGCCTTGCACGGCGGTGGGTGACATGCCTTGCACGGCGGTGGGTGACATGCCTGGCTCGGCAGTGGGTGACATGCCTTGCACGGCGGTGGGTGACATGCCTTGCACGGTGGTTGTGCACCGGGCCAGGCCCGGCGGTGGGTGACATGCCTTGCACGGCAGTGGGTGACATGCCTGGCCCGGCAGTGGGTGACATGCCTTGCACGGCGGTGGGTGACATGCCTGGCACGGCGGTGGGTGACATGCCTTGCACGGCGGTGGGTGACATGCCTTGCACGGCGGTTGTGCACCGGGCCTGGCCCGGCGGTGGGTGACATGCCTGGCTCGGCGGTGGGTGACATGCCTAGCACGGCGGTGGATGACATGCCTGGCTCGGCGGTGGGTGACATGCCTTGCACGGCAGTGGGTGACATGCCTGGCACGGCGGTTGTGCACCAGGCCTGCCACGGCCGGTGTACGGTGGATGATGCAACGTGACTGTAAGGGGGGTCATGACCTGCCATTTCGATATCCATAATTACAAATATGTGTTGGCCTGCACGTCCCCCGCGGAAGGCGTGCACCGCCATGGTGGCGCCACTGATTGAACATTGTTGCAAATGATGCAACCGTCGCGGAAGTGCGCACTTGCGGTTGCCGATGTGTGTCCGTGACGGTCCGTGCACATGCAGCCAATGGGAAGAGGGAACGCGGGCCGCGTATGCGCCATCGACAATGGTGGAAACAGTGCACCGCCACACCAGGGCCTGTCATTGGGCCTTTTCGAATGAGGCTTCCAGGGGGAACCAAAAAATGGCCACGTGTGCCACTGACATGGGCTCGGGGCCCTATATATGTGTGACTTTCACAAGCACACATTCACTGCTTTGATCCAGTGCTGCCTGTGACCATCACCTCGACCTGCTGCTGCTGAGCTGACCACCGGATGCTGCCTGTGACCATCACCTCGACCTGCTGCTGCTGAGCAGACCAACGGCTGCTGCCTGTGACCATCACCTCGACCTGCTGCTGCTGAGCTGACCAATGGCTGCTGCCTGTGACCATCACCTCGACCTGCTGCTGCTGAGCTGACCACCGGCTGCTGCCTGTGACCATCACCTCGACCTGCTGCTGCTGACCTGACCAACGGCTGCTGCTGTTGTGCCACTGTCCAGGACCTTGTCATGCAGGGAGTGCGAGAGACCCGGTCGCGTCCCTTCACCGCAGCGGAGCTGGATGTCCTTGTGGACGGTGTGCTCAGCCACTACCAACGGCTCTACGGTGCACCCGGACAGATGGTAAGTACAGTGGTGTACATGTTGTTGGTCATGAGGTGTTCAGTGGCTCCTGTCTCCTGCAGGCCTGGCGGTGTGCTGTGGGACCTTCACATGTGTAGTGCTGAGCATGGCTGCATGTAGAAACGTGTTACTACGATGTTTGTGCATGTCATACTGTCCACTTACGTTACCCTCTTGTCTCCCATCATGGCAGGTAAAGCTGCACGTTTGCAAGGCCGTGTGGAGGACGATAGCATGTGATGTACGGGCAGTGGAGGGGTTCAATAGATGACACACACACTGCCACAAGTGCTGGGACGACATCTCCAGGCTCAGTAAGAATGTGGCGGAGGTGACACTGGGGATGATTCCAAGATCTACACGTCTGGCCCGCCGCACCATGACCCCTCTTATGCACAGTATCATTGCTGTGACGCATCCTGACCTGTCCGCCCAGCTGAGTGGGGAACAGCAGCACACTAGCGGTAAGCAGATTGTATGTGTATGTTACTTGGGCCTGCAATGCATGTATTGCTGCTCGGACACAGTAGTGGCTTCCGTGGTGCGTGTGTTTATCTGAAATACCATGCTGGTGCCATTAGCGGAGTAGGCGTTGGCATCCATGTCCGCCAGGTGGACAACCCACTTGCATGGAAGTTGAGGGTTCCAGGACATGCCGTTGAGGTCTGTGGTCCCATGGCATGACATGTGTGCAGATAGTAGGGGTGGGACGTGTGCAGGATGTGTGCTACATGTACAATGTATGTAATGGAATCCTAGATCTATTGTCCTTCAGTACGTGAGTGTGGCACTTACTCACACCGCGTTTCTCTATATTTCAGCTTTGGCAGAGGGCACTGACCCACAGACAACAGAGATGAGTGGTGGCAATGCTTCTGATTCAGAGGTCACGCACACGCAGACTGACACTGAAGGGGGCAGCCCCGGAGAGGGTGACAGGACCGTCCCTGAGGACTCGCATGTGAAACACCATCGCCCTCATCCTCAGAAAGTGTTGGTGAGTCCGCACTGTTGGCACAGACAGGGAGTGGGCAATCGACACCTTCAGTCGGGACACAGCACACAGGGCCCAGACTGCCACCCACTGCAACATGTACTGCTCGGGCTCGCCAGAGGAGGGGGAGCAGAGTTGCCTTAGGTGCAGGAACCGCCCCCCCTGCCCCAGTGACACAAAGTGCACTTTGTGCAGTGGCTGTTGATCTGCTGCGACAGCTGTGTGTAGGGCAGACCAACATGATCAATGCATTCCAAGACCACGATAGGAAGTTGGGGCAGGTGGTGGCATTCATGGAGGGGATGCATGGCGATGTTGCTGGTCTCCACAGAACAGTTCAGTCATTGGCAAACACTGTGTCCTCAACCATTATACAGTCGCATACACAGGCTGCTACTTCTGTACAACCATCCACACCACTTGATGTTACAGGGGAGAGTGAGTCTTCAGACCAGGCCTCTTATTCTGGTTATTACACTAGGAGCAGCCACAGGCAGCAAGGAAGGGCACAGAGGGCACAGACACCATCCCCTAAGCCTGTGTTCTCTTTATCCGAAGACGACGTGTCCAACACTGGAGTTGACAGACAGGATCATGTAGGGGTGTGTATGGAAATGGATTCACATGCTACACAGCCATCCCCCACCAACGTGACTCCGAAGCCAAGGCCACCTCCCAAGAGCAGGGACACTCCCAAGGACAAGGACAGTAACAAGGAAAGGGCACCTCCCAAGAGCAGGGACACTCCCAAGGACAGTAACAAGGAAAGGGCACCTCCCAAGAGCAGGGACACTCCCAAGGACAAGGACAGGACCAAGGAAAGGGCACCTCCCAAGAGCAGGGACACTCCCAAGGACAAGGACAGTACCAAGGAAAGGGCACCACCCAAGAGCAGGGACACTCCCAAGGACAAGGACAGTACCAAGGAAAGGGCACCTCCCAAGAGCAGGGTGACACCCAAGGACAAGGACAGTACCAAGGTAAGGGCACCTCCCAAGAGCAGGGTAGCTTCAAAGGAGAGGGACACTACAATGGACATGTCTGCACCCAGGGACAGGGCACCGGCAAGGGAACAGGGCCATTCCAGGGACAGGACACCTCCAACGTCCAAGGCACATCCCATGGCCAAGGGTTCTCCCATGGACACGAGCACCATCAAGGACAGGCATATTTCACCCCTGGCTGCACTGAGGATGATGTTTAAGGAACGTACAACACATGTATCAGCGGTGGAGTCTCCCCATACCTCAACTCCCATCCAGGCCCCGCTAAAGCAGAGGAAGGAGTACACAGTTGTTGCATCCCCCATTACACATGATGCAGAGGGCAGAAGGCAGGCACACAGCAAACGGCAGGCAGGGTCCAGCACGTCCCCAGAGAGCAGACCACCACAAGCACATGATACACCTTTGATGTCTGATGATGCCACTCCACTTACCAGTCCAGGCATGTCCGGGGTGCCCCCACGTTTCACAAAGAAACGGAGACGCACACCAGTGAGACCTGAACACCCCAATGTCGCTCCAGTACAGCTGTCCCCAGCTCCCAGAGCCACCCTGCCTCCTGGCCCATACAGCCCTGTGGCTCAACATTTCAGTGGTCCTAGTGGCTCAGCTGCTGTTCACTCACATGTGTCAGGTGCAGGCATGGTATTTGTTGGTCAGTGTACAGGGACATGTCCGGCCAGTGTGTCTGGGTCTCTGGCACATGTGTCAGTCAGTATATCGGTGGCTGTGTCTCACACTCCTGTTGCTGGTGCTGGCGGTGTGTCTGGGTCTCTGGCACATGTGTCAGTCAGTAGATCGGTGGCTGTGTCTCACACTCCTGTTGCTGGTGCTGGCGGTGTGTCTGGGTCTATGGCACATGTGTCAGTCACCACAGCAGTGGCTGTGTCTCACACTCCTGTTTCTGGTGCTGGCGGCGTGTCTGGGTCTAGGGCTCATGTGTCAGTCAGTAGATCGGTGGCTGTGTCTCACATTGCTGTTGCTGGTGCTGGCGGTGTGTCTGGGTCTATGGCTCATGTGTCAGTCAGTAGATCTGTGGCTGTGTCTCACACTCCTGGTGCTGGTGCTGGCGGTGTGTCTGGGTCTCTGGCACATGTGTCAGTCAGTAGATCGGTGGCTGTGTCTCACACTCCTGTTGCTGGTGCTGGCGGTGTGTCCGAGGCGAGTTGTTCAAGCAGTCCACCTGATTCTGTGGTGTGAGGTCTAGTTGCCATCAGTCACATCTCATTTAAGTTTGTGGGTAGATAGCGTATGTAACCACCTATGTTTTATTAGTCTCCTTGTGACGGGTCGCTTGACACACGTACTTGGCTAGCCAATGATGTACCTGCTCTGTTGTCCACATAGCCCTGTTGCTGTTCTGATAATGCATTCTGCCCTCTCACGTGCTGCCAATGATGTACTTGCTCTGTTGGGCACAATGCCCTGTTGCTGTTCTGATGATGCATTCTGCCCTCTCACGTGCTGCCTCTGATGTACCTGCTCTGTTGGGCACAATGCCCATGCTCTTGGTTTTTCTGATATTATGCACCTATTATGTTGAATAAAGCTAATGTATCATGTGTAGTAGTTTGTCGCTGTCATTCCTGGTTATGTACTTCTATTGTGTATATTTTGGTGAGTTCGTCAATGTATTTCCTGTGACATGACACTACCCCTTCCAACGTCACAGCCCTGGCAGGTACTCCCCTTCCGACAGCAATTGGTGAGTTTGTGTACCTGCGTCGTCGTCGATGATGGTCCATGACTTGCTGGTGGAGGATCGTGAAGAGTATCGGAAAAGCGTGTAGTGCTGGGTCCATGTGGGCGAGCTGCTTGTGGTGGGTATCTTCGCAATGTGTGGTTTGTTAGCTGTGGGGAATCTGCCGTGTTCAGGCAGGTTGTCTTTCCGCAGCGGTGTTATGTGTGTTTTCCGCCATCGTGATTTGTGACACGGTCGGAGACGTCATTCCGTACGGCGGTGTCTCTGGATTGGTTACGTCCGCCGCGGGGTCGGGTGTAATTCCACGGCGGTGCGTTCTCTTCCGCCGCGTACGGTGTTGTGACAGTTTTACCCATCCTAATATGGCGGTCGGACTGTCCGCGGCAAGTGGACGGAAAAGGGCTTTTTCCGCCTTATCCAGGACGGCGGACGTCCTTCCGTCCGCCATCCTAATGAGCCCCTATATTAGTAAGACATTTTCCAAATGTTTTTAAGATTTTCATGAAAAGCAAATCAATTTGCAAACTCGGGTGTGCTGTTGAAGTTTTGAACCAATAACATAACGATTCACTATGTCAGGTCCAAGGCAAGCTCCATTATGATAGACTTCGTTTAAAAGTAATTCTCATTTTGAACCATGAACTGAATATTTTGTGAATGGAATGTCAGTCAATTTCAAATTGAATTCAATGGGGGTCATTATTGACTCTGCTACTTAAGTTGAGCACGTTTTATATTGTCTCAAGGACAGCTTTTAGTGGGATTCTTGAGATATTTCCATAGGGGGATTCTACACCCAAAATTACCAATATATGCTGCTCATGATTGAAGTAATCCTATCTTTACTGTTTATGAAACTTATATCGTCTTTTATATAGAATGCAATTTTCGGCAATCTGGATACATCAAGAAATCCACATATTTGCATAATAGTTCCAACGCGTAGCTACATCCTGAGATAATGGATCGACCTGGTGGCTTATGTACTTTGGGAAGGGTATATATCACAGGTGTTCTAGGATGTGGTTGTTTGAGGAAAGCATAATCCTCGAACCAGAGCTGGCAGTAGCACCTAATATTGCTGCTGAGGTATGGGAAGAACACTTTGCTAGACTGTACGAGGAGGATACTCCTAGTACGAATATCTCCTTGCCTGATGTAGCGAGCACTCTTGTCTCTGTCTCGTTGGAGCTTAGGTTCACCTTAGGTGAGGTCCGGGCGGCTATAGCTAAGCTCCCCGCGGGAAAAGCCCCAGGGCTGGATAAGGTCCCGGGGGACCTCTATAAACAGGAACCCGAGATATGGGCCCCCTATCTCCTAAAATTTTTTTATGCAGTTCTTGGGGGAATGGCACTTCCAAATACTTGGCTGGGAGCTGAGTTGGTCCCTGTCTTCAAGAAGGGGTCGCCTCTGCTCCCAGCCAACTACAGGCCAATCAGCCTAATAGATGTATCTCAGAAACTTTTTACTAGGCTGATTCTGGATCGCCTCTTGGATTGGGTTGAGGACTCCGAAATTTTAAGTGACTATCAAGCAGGCTTCAGAAGGAATGTATCCACCACCGACCAGATTTTCAGATTAAACATGCTTTTCTGGAAAATGGTCAAAGTGGAGGGCGGTTCGCTTTACACTGTTTTCGTCGACCTTCGTGCGGCCTTTGACTTGGTTCCACGAAGGAAAATCTGGAGTGCATTGGGGGATTTAGGTATCCCAACCCCCCTTTTAAATATCCTAATACACCTCCACTCGCAGAATTTTGCAAGGGTCAGGTGTGGGAGACAAGGCAATCTGTCAGCTAGCTTCTCCGTTGGCAGGGGGTAAGGCAGGGTTGCGTTTTGGCGCCAACCCTGTTTTGCCTCTATGTCAATGGAGTAATCACCCACCTGAATACGGTCCCCAACAGAGACACCCCAAGGCTCGCTGGTGCAGGGATCTCTGCGATTATGTTCGCAGATGATACCCTGTTGCTGGCAAAGACTCCGATGGGCATACAGCGAGTCTTGGATGGCTTTGTCTCATTTTGTCAAGATCGGGGACTAGAAATAAATACATCCAAAACGAAATTCATGATCTTTAATCCACCGAAAACATCTCGCCCAAACCCTGCTATAGGTGGTGTTCGTTTGGAAAGAGTGCAACGTTTGAATACTTGGGATTAACTCTTAATGAGAATATGACTTGGGTACAACATCAGACTAAAACCCAATTAAAGCTCTCGCAAAAAGCAGGGGGGATTCTTAAACTCCTAAAACAAACTACGTCAAAACCTATTTGCCCACCTCTTGAAATCTATAAAATGCAGGCACGGGGAGCGGTGATCTATGGTGGAGAACTGTGGGGCCACAGTTGTCACCCAGAAATTACCGTTACGGAAAATAGGTTTCTTAGGCAGTTGGTATCCCTGCCCACTAACATCTAACCTGGGCTTCGATTGAAATTCGAGTCGCATATTATCAAGCCCATTATCGCCGCTTTATCGGCAGTTTCCTGCCGGGAAAGCGGCGATAAACTACCGCACCTTCCTTGATAATATGGCCCAGTGTGCCCAAGAAATGGAGCAAAAATGCAAACACAGAGGCCCCCAGACTTACTGTAAATCGGGAAAGATAAATGCCTAGGGTGCAATCGGGATATAGCGTGAAACGCATACAACTGATAAAAATATCCAGACAAGCAACGTGGGCTGGTGGCTTAAGTAAAATAAACAAGAGGCTTCATCCGGATGGAAACACAGAAACTACTGGTTCCAAAGGCTAAGTAATAGAGAAAAAAACTGAAAATAGAAATAAACACTAACAGAAAAAGACATCGCTCCACATGGCATAGAAAGACATCCGGCCATAGCGGTTCTCATTTTACCTTGAAGATGACGAATTCCTGGACCACAGCAAAGTGAGCGCAGAGGCTCCTAGTTCGATTCAGGATGTAGGACCCCAAGCACAAATCAAGTATGGGGGCTCAGAAATGAAGTCATGTAGGTTTGAGAAATCTGACAGAAAAATAGAGACAGAATAATAAAATGAAACAAGGGAAAGCCTAAATCACTGGGCCTAAAAGATGACCAGCGAGACTAAATCTGGCACACATCATAGAAAACTAAACAACGGGCCATTAAAGTGATAGGAGACCTCAAGACCTAAAAACACGCTATCGCACTCAAGGAGAGCGAGACTAGACCTGGCCCATATAATAGAAAACTAAACAATGGGCCACTAAAGTGATAGGTGGTCGCAAAAAATAAAAGACATGCTAACACACTAAAAGAGAGCTGGAGGTCCAGTGGTAACGAGACGAGATGCTACACCAGGTGAACGTACACTAGCCGGCACCATTTCAACACAAGCAATGACACGTTTGACAACTACCACTCCGCCTGTGCTCCTTGCTCTGACTGAAACCAGGGTCAGCTCCTCCATGTAAGCGGAGGAGAGTTGCACCACTGCTTTCTCACAGTGCGAGAAGCAGAAACATAAAATGGGATTATAAATACCATTTTATGTATCTGCTTCACACACTGTGAGATAGCAGAAAGGTTTGGTTGGGGGCGGGCGGGTGGGCGGTTTTGCTCCAGGCAGGTGAGGAGTGGCTTGCCCACTGTTGTGGGCGCGGACCGTTTGGTTGGCCCTGGGGCCAGTCATAGGCACTCTCCCGTCTTCTCCATGTAGGCTGCATGCAGCCTGCATGGAGAAAACGGCGTCCCCATAGACGCCTGTGTGGTCAACGTCCCAGCCAATCACAATGCTGCAATTGCAGTGCTGTGATTGGCTTACGGGAGGAGAGGGAGGCTGCCTGCTTCCTAGGATTGGGAGCAGAGAGAGGAGACGCTACATGGGATCTGAGGCAAAGGTAAGTTTTAATTTTTTTTTATTAACCCCCCTCTCCTCGTGACCCCCTCCCAGAGGGACCCATCTGCAAGCCACCCTCGAGTCATACCGACCGCGACTGACTGAAACATTTTCAAAATCACGGTTGCAATGTGTGTTAAATAGGCCCACTGTAATGTGTCATGAATATAAAGGATTCTGTGTCTTGTGTATGCCCTGTCATGTCAGCATTCATGCATAGCCCATTCCAATTATGCACAATGAGCCAAACTCAAAGTATTGCCATTAAGATCATAAGTCCTTTACCCCTGAGGAAGCTGGAACCCTTTTATCAGCAGTAAAGTCAAGCACATTTGTATTGCTCGATTAATTAAAATCATTATAATACAGTACAGACCCATATTCAAATGCAGCACACCATAACTTCAATAGGAAAATGTAAATCTGTGCATCAACCTTTAACAATTTACACACCAAATTTCCATTTCAGCAGTATTAATGGCAGTTTAATACAGTGAATCAAAACATTAAAACATTTAAAATGCCAATTAAAGCTTCAAAGGTGTTTTATCTTCCATTAATCCAGCATACACTGTTAACTAAACATACCTTCCACAGCCAAACAATGCAACATTGCCTACTTACAACAACTCACACATAGTTAAAGCCAATAGATTTTTAGAAATTGCTTTTATTCCAACTCCAGCCCTTTACAAATACAAAAAGTTCCTCAGGTATTCATGTCTAAAGTAACAGGACATGCAGGTTTTTATTTACTCCCATCATCTGGTACCTTGATCCCCTTCAGCCAACTAATGCAAGTTAGAAAAGTCGGATCCTCCTGCATTTCTACTCTTCTGTTCTATAGATGGCAGGTTATAAATACCATTGTTGACCGTCAGAGAGTATAAAGGTGAACAAAATTCACAATATATCTTTTTGCACTCCTGAATACACCTAGCCACCCAAGAGGGTGGGTGCCCGATAAAGAATACAAAGGTAAACAGTGCACTCTTGTAAAAAATGTTAACGCTGTTGGAGGTCAAATTACCGCCCATTGCGAAGATAGCACTTAGAAAGGCCCAGAGGGTGTACTATGAAGCTATTAAGGAGGCTAAAAGCCTTTTCTTCGCAGAGCGCATTGCTGGCTCTAGAAATAACTTGAAGAAAATATTTGCCATTGTACAGAGTTTCCTCAATCCCAGTGCAGAGCGGATGGACTTGCCTGTCTCGGCAGAGTGGTGTGAGAAATTGTCAGACTTTTTTATTGATAAAATCCCGGCAATACAGGATTCTTTAGGGTCGAATTGCACAGGGCAGGCCGATGCCCACACCTCGAGCCCGCCAGTTCCCTCTCTGCCCGCTTCTCCACTGATGGCTTTTTTGCCAATTACTTTGAAGGATTCTCTATCTATCCTTTCATCCCTCAAATCTGGATCTCTCTCCGATCCGTGTCATGCTAGGCTGCTTGCTGGGGTTGCTGAGGTAGTTAATCCGGAGGTGAATGCTATTATAAATCTATCACTTCAGACCGGCATTGTACCCAAGGTTTGGAAGGAGGCTAAACTTATACCTCTCCTGAAGAAGCCCTCCTTAGATCCAGACATACCTGCCAGCTACCGCCCTATTTCTCTTCTTCCTGCGGTGGCCAAGATATGTGAGAAAGCAGTCTTTAGGCAGCTATCCACTTTTGTTGAGTCATCAGGTGCTCTCCGTCTGGCTCAATCTGGATTTAGAGCCTCGTATAGCACTGAGACTGCTCTTGTGGAAATATCAGAAGCCATAAGGGAGTGTTTGGATGGGGGCCGCAGAGC
This sequence comes from Lissotriton helveticus, assembly GCF_964261635.1. Classification (NCBI taxonomy): domain Eukaryota; kingdom Metazoa; phylum Chordata; class Amphibia; order Caudata; family Salamandridae; genus Lissotriton; species Lissotriton helveticus. Next base: position 1,621,282,835 of record NC_136061.1, read on the forward strand.
GGCCCTGATTTTATTGGACCTCTCTGCCGCCTTCGATACGGTCTCTCACCAACAACTTCTCTCTAGGCTTTCTCACATTGGCGTGTCTGGGCAGGCCTGGAAGTGGCTTGAATCCTTCCTAGAAGATCGCACACAGCAGGTCTGGATGCCTCCTTTTTCCTCTACCCCCCGGAAAGGGGCTACTGGCATTCCGCAGGTCTTGACTCTGAGCCCCCTGCTCTTTAACATTTATCTCACACCCCTGATCTTCCTTGCAGAGGAGCTGGGTGCAAAAGTCATAGCATATGCGGATGACACTCAGCTCCTCTTTACTTGAAAGGAAGGTGAAATGTCCCCTTCAGCAGCCCAGCGCTGCCTTGCAGCGGTCTTTGGTTGGCTGGCCCGGGCACAGCTGAAGTGTAAAGAGGGTAAGTCGGAGGTTCTCCTCTATGGCTCCTTCCCTCTGTCCTTTAGAGAGACTCTGTGGCCCCCCGAGTACCCCCAGCCTCTGTCATCTGGCAACCCTGCTAAAAATTTGGGGATCTGGTTTGGGGAAGATCCCAGATTTACTGCTCAGATAAAGCGACTGGCAGGGGTGTGCCTCAGTATTCTAAAATCTCTCAGGAAGTTATTCCCCTTGTTACCTAGATCTGCCAGGGAAATGGTCACTCGGGCACTTATCTTGTCCCGTATCGACTATGCCAATGGCTTATATATTGGACTCCCGGGGTATCAGTCAAAGAAATTGCAAGTAATTCAGAATGGGGCTGCTAGGCTTCTGTTGCAAATCCCTGGGCGCGCAAGTATGAAACAGCACTTACAAGCCTGTGGTCCACCGCATCCAGTTTAAGGCCCTTACGCTGGCTCATAGAGCCCTGCATGGTCTAGGCCCGGTTTATCTCCAGAGGCGTTTTTCCTTCTACACGCCTCGCAGAAATCTCCGCTCTACCACCCTGCGCCTGACTGCCTTTCCCCGCTTTCGCAGGGTTCGACTAGGGGGTAGCTCCCTTTCTGTTAAGGCTGCGGAGGCCTGGAATTCAATCCCTCTGGAGCTGCGTAACATCTAGGACACCATGCTATTTAAGAAACAGTTAAAGACCTTCCTTTATAACCAACCCATCTAAATATGCTGCCCGTTGTTATTTTTCACCACCGCTCCGGACACTCTTGAGTATCCGTGCGCGATATAAATGTTTTATAACATAACATAACATAACATAACATAACAGATGCATCCAAATTTGTTGGTGCATTCTTGACTGAGGTAACTCAAAGAATACAATGGCAAGTGGCCAAGACTTGGATGCACCTCCGAACTAAGCCCCTGGGGGAATGTTGTTCAGCATTCCTTGCTGTAAAACAAACTTTTAAAGAGGCTTCTTAATACAGGGTTTGGGTCAGATTCAATTACTGGCACAGTTGTGTCTGTGGATTGGCTTGCGGTACCCAAAGAGTGAGCAGAATATTTTGAAATGCAACTATTACAAGGTATCGGCCGTAGTACTGGTAGAAACTTTACTGTAATTACAGTGTAAATATAATTTTATTGTTGAGCTTGTGAGAATTCACTAAATATCTCATATTCCATGGGTGACCTTACATGACTTATTTTTTAGGAAGGTAATCCTAATGAAATGCTCCATTTTCATTATAGCAAAATCACAAATAACAATATCTGGCCAAATTTGTATTCTTTTTGGAATGACCAATCATCCATATTTACCCTAAGCCCAGTTTTGCTGCTAAGCTATTCAGACTATAATAGGACTCTGTGGTAGTAATAGGTCTGGGCTGTCCAATCCAAGACCTATTATCAAATAGCATCCTGTGTATACAACTTAACTTAGGAGGAATGACCTTGCTTCCAACAGATCTTGCCTCAATTCGGCTGCGTATCAATTCAAAAGCAGGAGTGCAAGAGAGCACCTCTGTCTGACGCCTTGATTTGTAAAAAAAATATTTAAAATCTATGGGGCATTTATCAAGACAGGCGATAAAATTATCGCCTTTTTAGCGGCAGAAAACTGCAACTGAAACGGCGATAATGGGCTTGATAATATGCTCTATGGAATTCCAATTGAAGTCGATGTTAGATGTCCTTTACATTTAACATGGGCTTCAATTGGAATTCCATAGAGCATATTAGCAAGCCCATTATCGCCTGTCTTGATAATATGCCCCTATGTTCTAGACATTCTGGCTCACAAGGTGCAACTCCGTTTCACACAACATCGGCTCCCTGCACACAGTCTCCTGGTGAAGAGCTAGTTTCACACAGTGAATCACAAAGTAAGCTGGAAACCCCTGCACGAAGTGGGTTTCTAGTTCCTGTTCAGAGGCTCTGCAAAGCCATTGTCTATTCTTGGGTAGGAAGCCTCCCCAGGACATCGAATGCAGCCTCATAGGGGTTGTGTGTGTTTTTTGTCGTAGGAAGGAGACACGGCGAGTAGCAGTGCCTCAGGTTGTGCTCAGCACAAAGTTGTATTACAAAAAACAGGGGTCCCTAGTAGTTCAGGGATCTTTCGCAAAAATGATAGACATACGCTCAATAGTATGTATGACCTTTGTCCAGCCGGACAGGAATTTTAATTAAAGTGATAAGCAAGAATATAGAGGATTTTTTTACACAGTGGGTGCAGCCAGCAAACCACAGGGGACAAGACAAAACAAGAGGTTGGGGTTAGAACGAACAAGGCGGTCTGTATACTAGTAGTTCAGTGAACAGACAAAAATACATTTTAGAAGCATCATTGTATACAATTTATACTTTTCATTTTACATATGACGCTAAAATGTCGACGACGTTTCGATGCCTATTGTGAAATGAGTGGCATCATCTTCAGGACAGAGAATAAAAAGGTTTGTCTTGAAAATCTTTAGGCAATTTTTTACCTACACATATATATTCATACAAATTTTCTGAAAAACGGGGGAGGAAAAATGAAAACAAGGGTAAGTACTAGCATTAGCATGTAACATATCTGACCATCTAAAACAAAAGTGTGTTTTCCATGTGGAACAGAACTACTAGTATGCAGACCACCTTGTTCGTTCTAACCCCATCCCCTTGTTTTGTCTTGTCCCCTGTGGGTTGCTGGCTGCACCCACTGTGTAAAAAAATCCTCTTTATTCTTGCTTATCACTTTAATTAAAATTCCTGTCCGGCTGGACAAAGGTCATACATACTATTGAGCGTATGTCTATCATTTTTGCGAAAGATCCCTGAACTACTAGGGACCCCTGTTTTTTGTAATACGTTACTGCCCAAGGTCCCTAGTGCTATACCTTTGGGTTCCCTTGTTTTGTATAAAATAAAACAGCACAAAGTTGTACCCTCCAAAGTCCCATCTCCTCCCTACGCTGTGAACAGTTTTCAGAACTTGGCAGGTGGTGTTCTTCATCCTCCAGCTTGAAGTGTCAGTGATCATTTCCACTGTCGCAGAGAAATATGAGTTCCTGTTGCCTTCCTTTTTTTAATAATGACTGCAACAGTATACCTCCATTTAATGTCATATAAACCTACTCTGATTTACTTTCACAATATATTATCCACTGATGAACAATTTGAGGAATATTCTGTGTAATATTATAGAATTAGCATATGCTCTGCAACCTAATTTACCAGTTCTCAGAGGAATGTATATACCTACCATTTTAAATCACATCTAGAAGCAAAATCAATCTATATGTACCCCTCACTCATTTGGGTCTTTCTTATGCAGCTGATGAATAACATTAAATTATTGGCCTTCCCAATCACAATTCGGATATTCCGAACCATGAGCTAATTTTCAGTATTGGTTATTCTGATGGGGGGAGCAAAATAACTGGCCAAATTCGAGGCTATTTGATATAAGGACCTTAGTGGGCATAGCTTAGGTCCAAGTTTAAAGCCTTTTATTCAAGAGGTGATGAGCTTGCAGTTCTTTGCAGAGCTGCATTTTGGCTCTGATGATGCTTTCAATCATGTCCCTGTTGAGTTTTCACATATTCATTATTATTAATTTTATTTAAAATGCTATGAAAGTAAGAATTTTCAGAGTTTAACAGCTATACCATTATTAACTTACTTAACCATATCTAATAAAGGAATAATTTATCCTAATAAGAAAATTAAGACTTCTTAAATGTTGTGTGTGAGAACACACTGAAGCATCATTACCTCTAAAAAATGATGCAATTTGTTTCAGGATAAGGCGCCAGATGAACGACTTTTTTTAGCAGTCGCAAACAGAAAATCGGACCATTTGTAACCACTAAAATGGGTTGTAGTATGCACAAAGCCTAGTTTGCGAGATAGTAACCTATTACCGAATCGCAATATAGGGTTTGTGAGTCACTATTAGGAAGAGGTGTGCCCAGTGCGTTCCTTCCTAATAGTGAGGCGCACTGTTATATACAATTGTTTTGTGTTAGAAATGAGATTTCTGGTTGGCCAGGGCATGCGCATAAGCCAGGCAGAAACCAACACTCTAGTTAGGGCAAGAGAGTTACACGCTGAAGATAACCCCTGCTCACCCCCTTTGTAGCTTGGCAGAGCAGTCAGGTTTATCCCAGAGGAAATGTGTAAAGCGTTTGTGCAACACACTCACACAGCAGTGACACACTAGGTACATCACAAAGAAACTCCACACAAGGTTATATCAAAAATAGCCTTTGTATTATCCATAAAACACATTAGAACATAATCACATTTATACACTATGACACATGGTATGACTTTACAGGTAATATATACACCGATAGGCCAATCGGGCCACTGTCATAATCACCTACACCACAGTTAGGCATGGCAGCAGTCAATACAGGTAAGGTTACACTTAGCATATGGGGAACATAATCAGCAGTAGTGCACTAGAGTAAATGCTAATAACCGGCACACACTATGAATGCATCAGGCATTAGGCATAACACAGTACAGTATGCATAACATCGCAGTAGGCCAATTGGGCCACTGTTATAAGTATCACAATTAGTACCACCCAGTCACTATGAATGCAATCCGCAGCCCATTTACATCAGGGCATTGTAGTGTTTTATGTAGGAAACCTGAATCGATATTCCTATTTTATGCCCTTGTCCAGCTATAATCAATAATATCCATACAACTGCATAATAACCATATCCATAATTCAGTCGTAGCACATGCTGTCACATTAAGCAAGGCTACTTCTCCGGCCCCCTAGTAAGCACACCGAGTTCTCTAAACAAAACCAAGCCTCCAGCAACCTGGGAAATCCCCCTTGCTTTTGTTTTGATTTCGTCCTAGAACTCCTGTAAAGCACTGTAAGATCGGCCAGTTCTTAGTGACATCTTTATTGACGTCTTATGTCCAACCTTACGTCAAACCCAGGCACCTTTCAGGTATAAATATACCAACGTTGCCTTAAGCAAACACACAGTGGTGATGCTGGAGCAGAGCAGCTATCTACTTGCCCGAAAGCCCAGCTGATGCGAGAGCCCACGGACGCTGCCCCTCCTCTTTGATGCACTGAGAAAGACGCTGTCTTTTCTCTTGCCGAGAAATCCAGCTCCGGCGTTTCCAGCCTACCCTTGCGGGTTGCTGGGATATCGAGTCCTGAGAGAGATACCAGACCTCCTGCTTTCTATTACCCAGTTACGGAACTGACTAAACCCTTACTGAGAATTCTTGAGTCAGATTCTTGGCAAAACAAACTTAACTTAAACTGCTACTTACTTACTCCCTCCCATGTATTAGGCTTAGGTCAGGTACACCGGGGTAGGCGTATTTCGAAGCACCAGTTGAGTACGATTAGTCAATGTATATATGTATGTATATATTTTATCTATTTTAAAGTATCATATGGCTAAGAAACCATATCAATGCTTTTACAGTATTATTTTATAATCCTCCTTTTACTGTACGCACTTTACTTTACCATGAGCATTACAATCGTGGCAATTCATTTCTCTTGTATGAGGAAGAAGACTGCTCAATAAATAACACCTTTTATTGAAAACACCCGTCTCTCTTTTCTCTGCATTCTGGTGAAACTAAGTACGCACATTTGACTGAGTGAAATAGCTGTCTTTTGTTTTCACACGACTCTAGAGATACACTCTTATTCAGGGAGAGCAAAGTTGTCATGTTTTATGGTTGTCAGAAGCTAATCCCTTCTTGTCTATCCAGGGAGGTTAAACTCCTCCTCGTTTAGTCGAGAAAGTTTCTAGTGACCTCTGAGCTAGCTGGCAAACCTTAAGTCTAATATAGTCAGTAGAGACCTAGATAACCTCAGTCCTACGTCTACACTGCTGAATATATTATTCCAATGCGCAGAGCCTATTGGGAATATAGGAACTACACTACATGGCGCCCAACGTTTGGTAAGGCAATAAATCTAACGCAAGACGTTAGAGTAACTCATTCGTGCGTTTTCACACAGACCCTTTTCCCGTAAATACTCCAAAAGACGTCTGGAGTGGGTAAAAGGTTAAAAATCCACCGGAACTTAGTAGGAAGAGATTTCTATGTATAGTTTTTGGTTTAGTCAACGTTGAAGGATACAGTGTTCCAAAAATATTGTGCATCTAATCTTTGTTTCCTTGAAACCTGATCTGCAACAAAAACCTTTCTGTCAGTAAAAATGACAGAAAGTGAAGAAGAAAGGGAGACAGCTAGAATAGCAGCTTGACTCCTAGAGGATGACAATAGTCTCCTGCAGACCGACCCGAATGCAATACTCACTCCGGTCAATATAAGAAAAACTATAACTCTTAAACTAATAGAAAATGGACTAACATCGAGAGGTGGTATAGTCGTATTCGTAATTGAGGCACATGAGTATCGGCAGACAGAGGTATTCTATTCATGGATAAACTTTCCAGCAGCAAACGCTGTCACACACGAATTCCACTATTACAAAATAGAGGAACCTCCGGAAGAGCACACTCCTTTCGAGGAGGTGGAAATCCCATTAAAATACCAAGAGCACCTGCTCTGGTTTAAAGGCGCCCTAAAACATAATAATCACATCACCAGGCTCGGTCCACTAGGTAGACCAGGAGCAACGTGGCCGGTTCTAGCCAGCTACACACCACATCCAGACATTGAAAAAATGTCAATACCAGAACTTTTAGCACAGCTAAAACAACTGATTCAAATTCATAGACAATTAGTCCAATATGTAATGCTGACTTCAACAGTCCAACCAGCTATTAACATTCCACAGCTGACCCCTCATCAGGGGAACACAAACAAAATTACACCACAGAACATACAATCATGTCTGGGTAAAGTACCAATAAAACGGGAACAAATTACATTCTGGTTAGCACAAAAAATCACTCAAATAGAGGCGGTATTTCCGGATACTACCCCTACTGAGAAACACAGAATTCTGACTATCTGCCTTCCAATGGGGATCGCACCACATGTGGAGGACTGTGACACTTGGGGCACAGTCTTTGCTTCCATTTACAGAAAAACACATGGTGTTCCGTCCATGGCGGTAATACCCGATGTGCTAAGACAGATTCAAAACGAATACGGTCCAGAACCTGCTTTAACTCTGGGTATGAAATTACTAAAAGACTTTAAGCAGGTCTCGGCTATATTATTAGCCAACATAAAAGGGGAAGCAGCATCTGTGGCGATCCGCCAGAAATTGAAAGAAACAGATATAGCAGAACAACCGTTTGAACTTGCCAGAATCATAGAAAAATCCTATGAAAAACTAGGAAGAAATAGTTTGGGTGGGAAACCCGTAAAACCCCAACTAACTGAAAATCCTGAAAAGATATTTATAACAAATAATCTAAACACTCCAAAAAAGAGCTGGGATGGAAATAAACAATCCACTCCCAAAGAAAAAAGATTCCAGTACAGAGGAAGGTCTCCTCGGCGGAGAGAAAGATCTCCGGACCCTAGGACACAAGTCTCCCCAGAGGGAGCCCTCTGAGAAAAGATACAACCTTAGAAATAGGGATAATCTAAAGAAACCTGATAGATATCAAGATATTGATACACGTCCCTCTCGATCTTTTCAGACTTCCTCGCAGAAATCGGAAAGAAGAGGACGATCAGAACAATGGGAAGAGCACGTCAAGTCCAAAGACAAAGAACCTGCTCATCAAAGTAAAAAATTACAATTTCCAAGAAAGAAGGTAGCCAGCATTAAAATAGTCAAACATGCCGAGGATACTGAGGACACAGATGAAAAACGGAGAGTGGGCCCAGACAGTGCTAGACAGCGCAGCAGAAGTGACCATAGCTCGCAAGATCCTGATGAATCATCTGGAGACAGTGGACATGAATGAATATATTCAAGTGGAAACTGCAGACAGCAGAGTTAGAAAACCTCATAAAATATACGAGATGACATTACGTATAGAGGGAGATAAGACTAGGAAAGTAAGGGGTCTATTTTGGGATAACCTTTCCAAAGGCTATGACATCCTTTTAGCTGAAAAGGACTGGCCACCAGAGTTTGTCAGGGTGTGCCCTCATGGCGAAGAAATGATTATGCCTGCCTTCTCAAATCACATTCCAATTCATAAAAAATATACACTTGCAAGAAAGTGGGCAGTAGCCCAAGCTCCTGCATTATATAAAAATCATGTAGGATGGGATGAGGACTCTCCTCCTCACAAAATCCAATTAAAATGTCAACCAACTGCACAAAGGCAGTACCCAATTAAGCAAGAAGCTAAAAAACAGGTCAGGGAGATCTTAGATCAACTTGAATACCAGGGGGTGATTGAAACATGCACCTCACAAATGAACAATCCTTTGTTTCCTGTCTCCAAGCCAGACGATTCATATCGCCTAGTTTTGGACTACAGACACCTTAACTCATGTTGCAAGACATTTGCAGTACAAAACTCACACAGTGCAGCACTAATGAATAACATCGTGCGCATAAAATACAAAACAACATTAGACATCTCTAATGGATTCTTTTGTCAAAACATTGCACCTGAAAGCAGGTATTTGACCGCTTTCTCAATAATGGGCTCGCAGAAAATTTCTGTCGACTCCCACAGGGATTCAAGAATAGCCCAGGATTATTCTCAGCAAGGGTAACAGAGTTACTACAAATGTATGATGATGAGGCATTATCTTATGTCGATGACATCTATCTAACAGATGATGACTTGGATACTCACTTGAAAAGAGTGAACACCATAATACTTGGGTTCGCAGCAGAGGGTTACAAATTCAACTTTAAAAAGTCACGAATTGCCCATCTAACTGTCCTGTTTTTAGGATATGAATTATCAAGTGAAGGCAAGAGCCTACCAGACAATTTCTTAGAAAAGTATGCTGTACTCCAAGCACCAAAAACGCTGAGGAACTTACAATCAATACTAGGTTTCCTGAATTTCCGAAGAACATACATTCTAAATTATGCACAGAGGGTTAAACCTCTCTATGAATTAATAAAACCTGATTTTAAACCAATCAATTGGACTCAAAAACACACAGAAATTTTGAGATCATTGCAAACAGACATGTTAGCAAAAACAAAATTGCAAACTCGCGACAATACACGCAACCTTGTAATCCGAGTCATCCCAGGAAGATGCGGATTCACGTACCTGACCTCTAATGAGGGAGAAAAGGTACCAATAGCATACAAATCACACTTGTACTCACAAGCTGAAAAAACATTCAGTCTTGCGAAAAATGTTGTAAATGCGGTTCAAACAGCTGTAGCAAAAGAAAGAGCCCAGGCCCAAGGCAGACAGATTACTGTTTTAACAGCAGAATCAGCCTTCGAGGCATTAACAAGCCCATGTAATTTAACTACCGTGGCATTAGATCCAAAATGGATACAATGGGAAAATTCTCTTGCTACAGAAAAAGTGAAATACTATTTTGACCCGGAAATGAAAAAACTGAAATATCTAACATATGAAAAAGAATATCCTCTGCCTGACGACATTCTGCCCATACAACTTTACGCCTGCGTAATATACACAAACAGTTATGCAGAACCCTCAGTTTGGGGAAAACAAGCTTATAACGCTACGTGCGAGGTTGTCAAATGCCGGTGGCGCGGAGGTAAATTGAGACCACTGGTAACAATGTCACAATCTGTAAAAGACAATTCAGGTCAACAAACTGAATTAATAGCTTTAAATATGGCGCTCGACATTGCCGTTCGCGAATTCCCGACACTAATAGTGTGCGATTCGCATTCCTGCGTCAAATCATACAATGAAGACTTGCAGAAATGGGTTGAAAACGGTTACAAAGATGACACAGGTGCCACAATTAAGCAAAAATCGCTTTGGGAACAAGTAGTTCTAGTAAAGAAAGAACTACAAAAGACTCACGTGATACATACACTGAGTCATCAGCGTGATGGCGTTCACGCTGCAGGGAATTCATTGGCTGAAACAGCCACAGCGGAAGCAACTAATCCGGCTTCCGTAGCCACAAAACAACGTTCAGAAAAATACATAGACGGGGAAACCATGCTGGCGGTAAAAACGTCTTCAAAAGGCGACTGTGCAGCATTACCCGTGAATTATCCACTCAATTATACATACATAATCGATGCAAACTCTGTTCCTTTTGCTCGAATCCCTGGAGTGGGGGATAGAGTGATTCCAAACACGAACAGGAGAGTCTTGCTCACAGCAGACGCACACATGGGTGAAGGTCTAGGGCACCGAAGGATCAAGGAATCTCTGACAGAATTACAATCAGAATACTGGTGGCCGGGAATGAGCTTGGATAATCACAAATTTGCAAAAAATTGTGAAAACTGCAACAGAGATAGCAGTGGGGAACTGGCTGAAGTAGTGCCAGAACACCTAATAGAAAGCATAAGGCGATCTATACGCATGATTAAACAAGAAACATGCGTCCCAATGTATATTATTTAAGACTAGATTCACTTAAAATGTAGACACCAGCGCTCGGCTGACGCCAGAACTGTTATAAAAGATTTGCGAGTCTATATCGGCACATACGCAATTGGCATGCTACATTCTGACCATGGTCCTGCTTTTAGCTCTCGAGCTTATAAGGAGGCCATGACCAGCATGGGCATTTCATTGCGGTACTCTTGTCCCTTCCATCCTGAGGGAAACGGGATTGTGGAAAGAAAAAACCGAGACCATAAAGCAATCTATAACGGCGAGGGTATTAGGTACGGGTGATGGGTGGGTCCAACATTTAACAAGTGTCCAACGTAGTCTTAACAATCTGCCAAGAAATTCTCTAAAAGGTTTCAGTCCGTATGAACTATTGTTCGGTACTAGAATGCATATTCAGGACTTAGATAGTCAGACTTCAGTGGTTGAAGAAAAATGCTTTGATATCAAAGATCGTTTGGCTATTTTACAGGACTTAAATGAAACAAGAAAAGACCTGAGCAACGTAAAGCTAAAACACCAGCCAACAGTACCTGTCTTAGCTGTCAACGGAACAAGATCAGTTTGACTACCGCCCCTTGCTGGTAAAAAGGAGAACCGAGTTGTATCAATCGACCTGGTAAAATCACAATCATGTGGCCGATAATAAGTAGTAGGCCCAGTGGACTCCCAAGAAATAGCAGAAGACCAAATCTTGCTACAATCCAAGAGGTTTAAACTGAGAGACTAATCACATTTGAAAAACCTGCAGTGATTAAAAAAGGACTATGCAATAATGCCATGGAACTTGTGCCTCTTGAAGCCCAAATTGAAACAGTTCATCAAGATGCATCTGTCTACAACGATGTAGTCACAGACTATGCTAATGAAACAAGGAAAATTCCAAAAGCAAATAAAAATCCGGAAGCGGTTCCAACAATTGATAGAACTGCATCTGGCTACTTCATCAATTTCGCTGACTTTTCTGAGGATCCAAGCTTGTCTGAAGAACAGCCAACAACAAAAACTTTTAAAGACAAAGTAACAGAACTCCTTCATCAACTCAAAGAAACCTATCTGATTTCTCCATGGATTGAATTTTGGATTGTGTTAGGTGTACTTTTCCTCCTGCTTTGGCTCATCATGGTTCTTTGTTTGGGAAAATTCATTGAGGGAAAATATAGTACAATGGACCCAGCAAGTCAGAACATCAACTTGGTCCTAAAGCCACACAAGTCATCTCACATCGAGAAAAGAGAACTATCATCCGTGAATGTCCCAGCCAATCCAATACCCGGTGGGGTAGCTTGGGACAAAACAGATTACGATATTTATGGCCCGGTGGAGCATCTGAAGTATCTACACCAGTTCAAGATTTCATTGAGTGACTTTGTAAAACCGAGCACATTCTCTGATGATTGGGACTTTGAAAGTATTAATGATAAGATGTCAGATTTAGTAATATCAGCAAAATCTACAGAACATGAGTACTTGCAGGGTTCATCTAATTATGAAGAATTGTACTGCTACAACCATTTTGCACATCACTATTTGCATAAATCTGCTCAACCTAGAAATGTTTTCAAATTATAATCAATGGGAACATTGTGCAACTCCCCCAAAAGGCAGTTCAAAAACATTTTATGAAAAATTCCCATACTTCTCAGGGTTTAACACAAGTGAAGCAGAAGCCTTTTATCTCAAAATGTTAAATAAGACAGGAATGAAAACAATGCTGACAAACACTAAATTAATCTATTCAGAAGCATTTTATGAACAAATGACTACATTTGTTTTTGATTTTTGGAAAAACAATATTGAAACAAAAACCATCTGGGGTACCAAAGATTGGCAGGTCCAAGGTATAGAATCATTATTTAGAGCCTGCATGATCCCAGAACAAATTATATTCTTGAATGATACCATCCAACAGACAACCTGTCTTGGTCTAGCCAAAATTAAAGACTTAAACAAACCGTCTATTCCAAAGCTAACACCAGACAGTAATAGCACTACAGATGTTGAGATAGACGTATCCCATATTTTTAACCAAAACAGAACACATCCTGATTGGAAAAAATGGTTGATCTGGCCCACAGACACAAATAACTGTCAAGATAGATTCCTGAACAAAATACAGGGGTTCAAATTTACCAGGCCAGACCCTAGATACTCCCAGAGACAACATCCAGGGATAGTTACAACATACAGTGTAGGAAAACTCTGCCTCGAATGGCTACAGAAATCCACACTGGCAGAAATTAAGCAACACTTGACTTTACTTAAAGATGGTGCTGACTTGCGTGAATTCATAATGGGACCACGCAAACAGCGTCAAAAACGTTTCATAGCGGCCGGTATATATGCAGCTTACAACGAAGCTTGGAAAATAATGCAAATTGAAACAGCAGAAAAAATACGGGAAATTGACCGTATTAATTTGGAAAAATCACTTTCTGTTGTGGACAATGGGTTAATGACTCTGTCTTCCAGAATATATTCACTGGACAGTATTGTATCATCTGCTATAGATATAATAGAGCAGGACTTGCTTATGTTACAACACAGTCAGTCCCAATTACGTTCTATTGTACAGCTTGGCTGGACGTTACAAAATCTGCATTCAGGCTACGTGCCTTGGCGTTTAATCAACACAACGTCATTATTCTCTATCTTTAACCTTACTGATACACAAATCAGCTTGGCACAGAAAGGAGCAGAATATACAATTCTGAGCATTGAAAAACTTGAGAGATTATCATTGACAATGTCAAGACGACCTGTCATTGAATGAATAATACACGGAATAATAACTATTCCGATAACTACTTTCAAATTTAAATTCTGTCAAGAATATATACCAGCAGCCAGTATGAAAGGTTGGGTAAAGGATACATTAAGTCATCATGGAAATTACCTTACACACACACACATGTTATAGTGAAAAGGAACAGAATGTATTTCTTAGTGGTAATAATTGTAAAAGATCACTAAGTGGTATACTTCTGTGTCAAGGTATTAACTTGCATGGGGCCTGTGAGGGGACTTCAAATAACCTTTCATGTCACCAGCATGGCACACCTGCAACTCAAATAGAGCCATTCTTTAGACAGCTTTCTAACGGGAGCTATATTCTAATAGTGGACCACAGATGTTGTGGCATGGTGCCAGGAAAAGCTTATCTAGTTAGCGTTAGTTCCATGGTCACTTGCAGTATGCAAGTAATGTTACCAAACAGCAGTCCAGACAGGGAGGCAAATATTTGGCCATTTTTGAATATCTCTTCTATTCGAATTGATACTTTAAGCAGAATGAAGTCTGTCCTTTTGCAGACAACTGTGCCCTTGACGTCATCAAAAGAAATGTATGATCTGCAAGTCGCAAGGACAACGGCAGAGATACCTAGCCTTTTATCAGCAAATTGCCCCCTACTTTTCGCAGAAATGTTAAGCCAAATCCTAAATATGTCCGATACTGGCGGTATCCCACATATATTTAAGGCAGTTTTTTCGGGACTGTTAACACCCTTCACAACAGTTCTGGGCATTTTTCCTAATTTTGTCCATTCTGTCTTTGGCGGCCTACCACTCCTGTTGGGACTCGTAGCAGGCATTCTATTTTGGATACTTCTGCTTCGTTCTGGCAAGCCAAAACGCAGACAAGACTCCTGCAACAATGGAAGAAACAATCCTAGCTATATGCTATCAGGACCGCATAACTAAAGTCCTTTGATTAGCCCGGCTAAGAGATCTGAATATGACCTGGTTTCTTTCATTCAGACCCATCTGTCAGAATTGTATCTTACCTGTGCTTCGATGTATGCTATGCGGAGAAGAATGCGTGTTGGACGTCTGTCTTACACTACAATCAGCAGTACCATTGGATACAGATACTTTGCTAAGTCCGGTAACGGCTCATGCATCGTGTTGTCCCAAGCGGTTACCAATCCTGATGACGGCATTCGTTGAGACTTCACCACTGCGATTAAAGGGTAGTGAAGTACAAGATGAGAGCAACATCACCCAGGTACGACCTTCTGTGAGCACTGCTGATCCTGTCATCGATGATAGCAACCATGCTCACGACTGCACAGTTGCGGCATTTTCCAACTTGGTCGAACTTTCACCTGAAGCGGTAAACCACTTTTTTGAAAGTCTGTTTGAAATGATGTTTTCCCCCGAACAGAAAGAATAACTTTTAAGCAAACTAGTACACAGCGTTCCCTGAACTCTGAATTCGGCCTTCGGCTTTGTTAAACAAAAGCTACTGAACATATTTGGAACTATATTTTTTCTCTCTCCACTGAAAGCGAAACATTTTTTTTTCCCGATTCCAAAATATTTACCTTTTTTTTTGGCACATGTACTCTGCTTGAAGTAGAACTATTCTTACAGAACAGAGCTTCTATTTTAGGAACTCTAAAGACAATATGTCACGTCAGCGTCTAGCACTTTTAGAGCAACTGTATTTATATGTGATGGAATGGTCTCAATTTTTTTTTCCGTATTAAGAGCCATTTCATGTGTAAATTTCGCAAATCATTCATGCGGATATATATATGCATCCTTTTTAGTGAATGATTACACTGCTTGAAAAGCGTACAGTACCTATAATCATTTTCATGTATTTCGCATACACCATTTCAAATGCAAAAATGTATTTTGGGGTGGGTTGGTATACAAATGCACCTTTTATGTTTACTATTGCTTAGTTTTTAGTAATGATGGACATTAATTCGTGGAGTGGGTGTAGTGTTTTATCTAGGAAACCTGAATCGATATTCCTATTTTATGCCCTTGTCCGGCTATAATCAATAATATCCATACAACAGCATAATAACCATATCCATAATTCAGTCGTAGCACATGCTGTCACATTAAGCAAGGCTACTTCTCCGGCCCCCTAGTAAGCACACCGAGTTCTCTAAACAAAACCAAGCCTCCAGCAACCTGGGAAATCCCCCTTGCTTTTGTTTTGATTTCGTCCCAGAACTCCTGTAAAGCACTGTAAGAATGGCCAGTTCTTAGTGACATCTTTATTGACGTCTTATGTCCAACCTTACGTCAAACCCAGGCACCTTTCAGGTATAAATATACCAACGTTGCCTTAAGCAAACACACGGTGGTGATTCTGGAGCAGAGCAGCTATCTACTTGCCCGAAAGCCCAGCTGATGCGAGAGCCCACGGACGCTGCCCCTCCTCTTTGACGCGTTGAGAAAGACGCTGTATTTTCTCTTGCCGAGAAATCCAGCTCCGGCGTTTCCAGCCTACCCTTGCGGGTTGCTGGGATATCGAGTCCTGAGAGAGAGATACCAGACCTCCTGCTTTCTATTACCCAGGTATGGAACTGACTAAACCCTTACTGAGAATTCTTGAGTCAGATTCTTGGCAAAACAAACTTAACTTAAACTGCTACTTACTTACTCCCTCCCATGTATTAGGCTTAGGTCAGGTACACCGGGGTAAGTGTATTTAGCAACACCAGTTGAGTACGATTAGTCAATGTATATATGAATGTATATATTTTATCTATTTTAAAGTATCATATGGCTAAGAAACCATATCAATGCTTTTACAGTATTATTTTATAATCCTCCTTTTACTGTACGCACTTTACTTTACCATGAGCATTACAATCATGGCAATTCATTTCTCTTGTATGAGGAAGAAGACTGCTCAATAAATAACACCTTTTATTGAAAACGCCCGTCTCTCTTTTCTCTGCATTCTGGTGAAACTAAGTACGCACATTTGACTGAGTGAAATAGCTGTCTTTTGTTTTCACACGACTCTAGAGATACACTCTTATTCAGGGAGAGCAAAGTTTTCATGTTTTATGGTTGTCAGAAGCTAATCCCTTCTTGTCTATCCAGGGAGGTTAAACTCCTCCTCGTTTAGTCGAGAAAGTTTCTAGTGACCTCTGAGCTAGCTGGCAAACCTTAAGTCTAATATAGTCAGCAGAGACCTAGATAACCTCAGTCCTACGTCTACACTGCTGAATATATTATTCCAATGCGCAGAGCCTATTGGGAATATAGGAACTACACTAAGGCATGACACATCAGGTATGCAAGTAATTCACAGTGCATCCTAGTAATAACCAGCCAGGTACAGTAGCTCTGAATTGCCATGAACCCTCCTGGTCGTGCATTTACTCCCCGTAGGGGTGGCGGTGATCCCCTTCGACCCCCTACCAACACGGTGCCTCCACACGTGGCCTCAGAGGCAGCCAGGGAATGTTGTGGCAATCTCTGAATCTGGGGCCCCTGCTGGGCTCCCTGTTATGCCCCTCAACAATGCCCCCAACATCAAGGAGGAGAGCAGCTGCCCTTGGCCATGCGGTGCAGCGGCAACAATAACTAGAATGTGGGGCTCTACACCACCGCGGCCTCGGGTCGGGTTAGGAGAATACGTGAACATCAGGGTCTGCACCGGCTGGGACACTACATACTATGGGGTCATTCTCCCCACCAACCTCGTGCTCCAGTGACTCCTATCTGGGATGCTGCAGCAGGACACAGATGAAGTCCCTGTCCATTTTAGTTTCCCTTGCCTTCACTGTTGGCCGCGGGCCCCGTCCTCCACCAGCATCGGCTTTATCCACCTGACTTCCGGCTTTAGGGATTATGGAGCGGCATCCTTGTTGATTCCACAGCTCTCTCCAGGGCATGGCAGCACCCGTTATCCGCACAGCTGGAGCCTACTCCTAAGGCTCAGGGAGATGGAAGTAGAAGCGCACTCCACGCGCTGAATTGTGCAGGGGCTCACACCTATGGGCAATCAGTTTTTCAGCACTTTCAAAATGTGCTTTGATTAAAAATATAATCAAGCAGAACCAAGCACTCTGCCTGCACTCAGCCCCAGGAGCAGAGAGTGTGAAGCGCTTCACCAGCGCTAAATATCAGAGGGCACAATCAATCAGTGCTCAACCTGTCTCCAACGTGAAGACAGTGCTCTTCACCACGAGTCCCCAAGGGCAGAGCTGGGCACAGGCGGGCCAGCACGCAGGTCCTCCCAGCAATGGGCAGCCCCTCCAACCCCCTCAGGCAGCAACTGGGTCCCACGGCAGTTCCTCCTGGCAGAGTCCTCTCCAAACACAAGTCAATTCAACTGACATGGGGTCAAAGCCCCAATATTTATACCACCAAGTGTCTTTGCTTTACCCCTGGCACAGGGATCTGTGCCCAGTAAAACCAGTTCTGGGCAGGCACTTACACATATCTTTTCAAGTTCACCACTACCTCTATTGTTATTGTAGGCCATGGCCCCAGACACACCACAGGTGGGCGGAGACATCATTGTGGAAGGCACTACTCCAAATGCCGATCGGGCCCATTCAGCCTAGCGCTGACTCCCCCAGACCCTCTGGAACCACTACACCTCCTCAGCCCCTTTATCTCCGAGGCCAGACAATCAATACACAACAGGCAGGAACAAGACACATAGCACACAGAAATGCCCCTTCTAAAAGTGGCATTTCAAAAATAGTAATAATAAATTCGCAAACACCAATAAGCTGCATTTATCACCACTATTCCAAGCATACCAAACTTGATCACACTACCCCTCTCAGATCAGGAACTACCACTAAAGCACATATCACGGAATCCCAAATGCGTTCCTATGAGAGGGCAGCCTCACAACAGTAAGAAAGCAGATAGCTGATTGTCACTACCAGGACATGCCGCACAGTTAAGGCACATGTTCTACCTTTTACCTACACCACACCCCGCCCAGAGGGCTAGCTAGGGCCTACCTTAGGGGTGACGGATATATAGTAAAAGGGGAGTCACAGAAGTGGCAAACACTTGATGTGCTATGTCACAGAAGCGGTAAACTGCGCACGCAGGCCTCGCAATGGCAGAGGCCTGAGAGAGGTTTGAAAGGCCACATTGGTGGGTGGGGCATGCAGCACTGCAAGCCCACTAGTAGCATTTAATTTACTGGCCCTGGTTATATGAGATACCACGGTACAAGAGACTGATAGCTGAATTAAATATGCCAAACAGGTGTAGACCAATCTTCCAAATTTACCTTAGAGAGCACATGCACTTTAGCACACAACACCAGTGATAAAGTGCACTTAGTCCTAAAACCACCAACAAAAGGTCAGAAAAAATACCGGAGGAAGGCGAAAACTTCTGGGATGACCCTGCAAAAAGGGCCAAGTCCAACATTTTGCAACTGCAAATGTGGTTAAAAAAATCCCACTTACAACCTATTTCAAGTAAGCGGTAAGCCAACCAAACAGAAAGGGAGCACCAGGGGACCTCTTGCCCTTTGTGAATGTATGCAAAAATATTTTTTAGGAGCAGGCAGTGGTCCCCTTCTTGTTTGCGACTGACCACATTCTTTCTTTTAAATGCATCCTTTTTCCTTTAGGTAAAATGGGCAGCATTTGAGAAAAAAAGTAGCTTTATTTAAAAAGCAATCACAGACATGATGGTCTACTGTGCCCAGCAGGCAACTATCCCTGTGATTGTAGCTCATTCCCAAGGGGTTGCAAATTGCGACCTGCCTCCTAAATATTAAGGAGGCAGGTCATTTGCAAACCCATTGGTAATCACCAAATGTGTCGAAGACATATTAGTACATTCCAGTGTGCTAGTCGCAAATTGTGGGTCACAAAGAATCGCAATTTGCAACTCGCAAAACGGAATGGTCGTACATCTGTCCCAAGGTCTGTCCAGCAGTTTAGAGCAGTACCCACTTTCTCTTCTATGTGGCCACTTCACAATTAGGTAGGGAACAGGCTGTCACTCTTTCCCAGTAGCTTAGTAAGGATGCCATGGGACCTGGTGCAAGGAAGGAAAATGGCCCCTTTCACTGCTGTTGGTCTAGTAAAATACAGCAATTGTCAGGGTTCAATGGCCCTCTTACGGCTCAGGGCCCTGGTGTCACTGAAAATGCTGCACCAATGGAAGCTACACCCGTACTCATTTTAGGACATTTTATTTCACCTTCAGTTTCTTGCAAATGTGTAATAGTAGCATTAGATGTCTCCGGTTAAGACGCATGGATTGGCTTGTTGAGAAATGCCTGCCTCTTCATATTTTCAAGTAGCTTGGAGGGTGACTTCTGTTTTTTTTAACCTTAGTGAGGTATTTTATCTGTGTGTGATTTAGGAAAACTGGATGAACATGCTTTAGAACTTCACAACTTGATATTTATTTACATGGGCTCTGTCAGGCGAACCCTTCTCCCATCTGTGAAATTAACAAGGTGACTGATTCATAGCCCAATGAGTCAATGAAATGTTACCTTCACAGAGTGATGCATGACCAGTCATGGGTTCCAGTTCCTGCAAAGCTGAGCGCATTACATTGTATAATAGCTTCACATGCTACCTACCGCTCTGTATGAAAAAGTTGATCTTTATTAAACTCTGATTGTTCATAGAAACTGCTGCAAATGCAGATGAACAAGGGTGGGGGGCATTGTGAAGAGGTCTCTGTGGAAATGTGTGTGACATAGTTGCTCTTTGAAGCGCTTAAATCACACTTGTTAGGTGGCAGCTCTGACCTCATGGGAGGCACAGGCATAGTTAAAGCAGCAAACCCTCAGTCTGCCTGGACCAGCCGAGCTCCATGCAATCAAGTTAACCGTTAACTAGTCCATACTTTAACACAAAGTTCTAGCCAAAGACCCTAGAAAATAGCACAAGGTCCTTTTTAAAATCTCACAATATTGGAGAAGCCACACAAATCATTTTCCGCACAACTGGAAACAATTTTGACCAGTTGTGAGAGAATAACCTCATTCTGACAACACTGCTGGAAAACAAGAACAAGTAGTTATAATAGGGTGGAAGGGGAGACAAAGAAGGAGGTGATAGAAATTGAAGAAACACCTCAGTTCCTTGAATCTCATGATACAAATCCAGGAGTGGAACAAAAGGAAATAGATGAGGGACAACCCGAAGAAGACACATACGCCAGCAACGGTGACAGGAAGGAGCAACAGATTCCTGGGAAGGAGGAAATGAAGGAGAGACATCTGGACCGCTATGCGGGAACATCCCTTGAGAAAGAGAGCCACATTCAAATACCACGGTGAAGGAGGAGATTGAGTCTTGTCTGCAGCCCCTGTGCCCTATGAGTCCTGATTGGACCAGAGATGCCACTGGCCCCTGCCAGACTCCTGGAGGAGTGTAGTATTCCCTTGTGGGTGCTTGTCTCAAAACCTGGAAGCATGGGTTTCTCACCCTCACCCTCATGCTTAAGCAACAGTGAGAAATAGGAAAGGGGTGAAAGGAATGTGAACAATCTAGGTTAAGGAAAGTGTGGATTCTCCAGAAAGTCATAAAAAGCCAGGCTTCCTTTAAGTACACTTTTCTTTCTTTTTTAACTTACCACTACTGCGTTGTCTGCCCTGTCAATTCTCTATTTTTATGATTGAGTGTAACACTTAAAACCTAAGGAGCCAAAGAGTGAAAGGAACTAATTTTGGATTAAGGTTTGCAATAAAAGAGATTCCTACCCAATATTCATGTATGTGGAAAAAAATCCCTAAAGTACGAGACTGCGTTTTTTTTTTACTTGACAATAAGAGACATTTCTAGAGTGTTCAATTGTTTTGTTTTTCCTGTACTTACCCATATTCTTTGGTTCCTTCAAGGTCTTATCTGATCTGTCATTCTGGTCTGAAGAGGAGACAAAATAGAAGACCATTATATGTAAAAGGTAATGTTGTCCAAGAGGTCAGCAGTAGAAGAACTCTGTCCGTTTTCCTGAAACAAATTACGCCTGAGTAAAGTTCCTAAACAACTTTTCAGAATTTTCTATCATTATTCATTCTGCTCAACAGTACAAATCCCAAGACCTCCTTACAACATTACATTGCAAATATTTTTAATTTGTACACACAGCACCCCCCCACAGTGCTTGCATTGGAGAATTGCACACATGTAACAAAACACCTCCATGTTGTAAAAATACATTTCTGATTTAAAACTATATACCACTGGGCCATGAGCCTAAATGATATGTGGAGTCAGTCACTAGGTTACAAAACAGATATTTTCTGTCGAGGAGAGCTGAAATGTGGAAAACAGGGGGGAAAGTCGGAGAGTGGAGACAATCCAAAGTGAAGGATCCCCAACACTCGTAGTGACTGAATGCCAACAGCCTATAAATGACTGTGTGCAGAATGTTTCCGATCATGTGTGGGTCAGCGACCAGGAAAGTGACACCCAACCTCAGTCAAAGTGCCCCAGAAATCCGGGGGTAGAAAACAGGGCAGAACATGGTGGTCATATAGGTACCAAGAATTTTAAGCAAAAAGGCAACTAAGTGGGGCAAACGATCAGTATCGTTAAAAGTAGGCCCTGGTGGGAAAACCTCAACACACACAGAGTTTACTGTTCAAAGGAAGACATAAGAAAATTATCTGAGAAGGTAGATGGGTTAGAGAACCTTTTTAAAGAAGCGCTAGCAAAGATGGCAGACAGATTACAATCTATTGAAGTGTCCTTAGAAAAATGTCTAGGAAACGCTGCCCTCAGTAGAGATAACAACATAAGAGATCACGTGGACTGCCAGACAAATAGGATTAAGAGGGCACTTCATGGGCCAGTACCGGAACCACTTGACGGAAAAAAAGCAGCGATAATTTTGGTGGTCCAGGGGAACTATTTAGAAATGCTGGGACTAAAATCCTTCCCTATCTAGCAAGGCCCCCCACAACTGTGGTAGGAGAGATACAGTTAGTATATCCCAGCGGAGGAATTTAAATGTCATGCCGTCCCTACCAAGTTATCCGGATCCTGATCCCATAAAAACTGCAAGGGATCACCCCCAAGCTACATTTCAGTTGGAGCAGTTCTCTCTAGATCTCCCACCGGAGGCCACCCCCTTCACGATAATTCAGGCAAATGTCCCTCTGCTCCGCAGTCCGGAAGGTGAATCCTGGACCTCCTTGAAAAACAAATCCTTATATTGGCTGAGAACTAGAACAGGATTTACTGAGGCCCTATTCTCAGAATTTAAAATGGCTAGAAGAGTAGACTGGGTAGGTAAAACTTGCAAAACATTGGCTGGGGACTGTGATTTTAACGTTTAGATCCCCCCACCCGGCGTGGACATTCTTGAAAGAGCAGGGAGCTATTTTACTATGCCTCAGGAATTAAGCATAGTCCCATTAGGATATTTCTATCAACCACCAAAGGTACAGAGAAGTGGAACTATGACTAGGAATTAACCCAGCTGGATTATGTATACAGTGTCCCAGTAAGTAATCAACACCTTAGCAGATATAGATTGACTAAACAACAATGTAGAACAACACCTAAAAATAAGAAGGACTCGGATAGAAATAGGCTTAGTAGATTAAACAGTCATAGGTATAACATAAACTGCACTGCTCCCGATCACAAAAACTAGTCATCATTAAAGGAGGCTCCGTTACCGAACCAGCCTAATCCTGGTGACTAGTAACTAGTAGAGGATACTACATCTACTCCAGGCACAAGTCAGAGTCAGACACCACCTACGGAGCACACAATAACCATCACAGATGGCACCCCTAAGAATACTATAGATAGCACTCTTATAGTGACATGACCAATTTGTTTTTTGGGAATATGTCAGGCATACGATCTAAGCTGGCAAGCCTGTTGTGGGGTGACTTCATATCAAAGTTTAATATCATGTGCTTCAAAGAAACCTGGGTAAAGGAAACAGTACATATTAACGGTTGCAGAACTTTCCACACTGCTGCAGTGGCAGGGGTTCATGGGAGGGCAAAGGGAGTGTTGTCTTACTATGTATCCAACATGGTCAATGTGAGAAAAATAGAGTTGAAATTTGTCAAAATATATTATCACGTGATTATACTGGGTATTGATAATAAGCACTGTATTACCTTGATAAATTACTGTAAAAACGCCCCGTCTGAACAGATGGGGATGATTTTGAAAAAACTGGGTAATGATCTGAAATGCATGCACTGTGATAGGGAAAGGAACACGTTCAGTGTTTGTGGGTGGGGGGGGGGACTTTTGCCCAAACAATAGGAGGGAAGCATGCAGTTTTACAAATGAAGATGGGAATAGCCACAAGCACTTCCCGCACTGACAATATGGGTGAATCTTTAAATTAAGTAATGTTTGGTCTTGACCAGGGTGTTGCCAACGAGATGGGTGAAACACCTGTTCCCTTTAAATGCACCTTTAATGGCAGAGGATGCTTTACGATTATAGATCACATAATGCTATCACATAAATATTCAAATAGACTGGAATCATTCTTCACTCATAACCTCATCTTGAACAATCATTTCACACTAAGTGTCTCCCTTACATCGCTAAAACAGTTTGTAAACTATGGGGCCAAACCTTTGCATGTCCCTCAAAATCTGTTAATAATAAACAGAGTCAACGGGTATTTCCTGCGAAGGTCGACGGTGAACCCCCTAAAAATCTTAAGGAATGTTGGCACTAAGCACAAATCTGCCTTTCTGGCTTGTCTGGATGAAAATACCACTCACAAAATAGTTTTAAACTCTTTCAAGTAGATTACAGGAGCCATTATGGAGGCTCTATTTGTACACAATAGAAATTCGTGTAGGAAAACAAATGGGTGGTTCAACACAAAGTGTACTCGGGCCTATCCCAAAGTAAAACATGAAACACATAAAAAACCCAGAAACCCACATGATATAAGACAGGCCAGGAGGGCTTACAAAAATGCATTTAAGAAGTGAATGGTGACATTGAGAAATGAAGTTTGGACAGCGCTGCATGAGCCTTGCTATCTAAGGATGGCGCAGCTTTTTGGAAGGCTGTAAAAAACCCTTTTCTGGATCCTGGGGATGCCCCATTCACTGAAAAAAGCCATAACTGATGAACACTGGGTAGAGCATTTCACCAATGTGTTTAATAGTGGTGTGTTTGTTAACAACTCAGAAACCCAGCCATCAGGCGATGACGAAACGGCATCTTTGTCAATTCCTATTGACTTCAATGTAACCCTGGATGAAGTCAATTGAGCAATTATGGCAAGTCTGGGTGAAAAAGGCCCTGGGCCTGACGGGAACACTGTAGATATTTTTAAAAACAACATGATGCTATGGAGCCCATTGCAAATACAGGTAATAACTGCCAGTTGTGCCTCTCAATTCATAGAAACATGGTCTGAATCGATTTTAGTGCCTATCTTCAAAAAATAGGATCGTCAAGATCCCACCTGCTATCCACCAATATCACTACTAGACTCTCTGGTAAAAGTAGTCGGAGTATTGTGCTCGAAAGATTACAGGATTGGGCAGATGAAAACAAGATTATCTCTGTGCTACAGTTTAGTTTTCGCGAGGGGTTACGAATTGTTGAATAAAGTCTAAACCTGAATGCCATTATAGGGAAGTACACCCTTGCAAAGAAGGGCAGGTTGTTACTAGCCTTCGACAACCTCACAGCAGCTTTTCACTGCGTTAGACATGACAATCTCTGGAGGATTCTTCAGGAGTGGAACCCACCATCATTCACTTTCAAAGACAACTATATAGCAATGCCAACTCGAGGGTGTGGTATGATGCCAATGGAGAATGTACAGACCAGTTTTGAATAAAGAAAGGGGTAAGGCAAGGCTCTGTGCTGGCCCCCTTTCTATGTAATCTTTATATAAATGGTCTAGGCTAAGAATTGGTGAACACGTGCCAAGACCTTCCTCAAATAGCCGGACGACCTATACACACATTATTGTACACGGCAGACTCCGTTCTGATGTCACATACTCAAGTGGGATTACAAAGGCTATTGAATAGTTTTCCAGCTTTTATGCGTGACCTGGGGCTCAGGGTAAATACCTAAAAGACCTTTGTCAAGAGGTGTGGCATTGGCTGTCAGACCTCGCCCTGCTCTTCGGGATCCGGATGATGCACAAAGGGGTCCACCTCCACACCTCCCCAAGCTTGGTTCAAAACGGTACCCAAAGCTTAGAGGTGGTATGGCAAGGGAAAAATGTGTAAGGCCGGGATGGTGCCGCCCGACAAGGGTCAACCTGAAACACAAAGGAACAACCTGTTACCACCACTCTCTGGCCCCTCACTACATAAGACGTTACAATGAAACTATAAGCGTACCTGGTAAAAGTACTGGTGAGGGACAATCAACACGGTCGCCTGACGCTCGTCTCGGGGTGTAACAATCTGAGTATACCTACAATGATACAAGCACAGATTAACCTTCCTACTCTCTGTCATGCGATGCAATCGTTCGGACTCCCTCTAGCATACCTACCAGAGCCTCACTCCCCGTTAATGCTATTGAGCCTTACAGGATCCGCCCTTACCCGGTAATGTCTGTCTGAATACTTATGGTCGACCTAGTTCATTCCTCTGTTCCGTCACAGAAGAAAAATGTGGGACGTTCAATGTTGCACCAGAGCCCAAATCAAAAGAGAAACAGTAAACTATAAGTATAGGAACAAATATCAATCAAGAAGGGTCTATTGGCCAGGGGCCGCAAATCCTACCGCTATCCTCCACTGAAGTCCACAGAGGCACTGGGCTCCCACGATGATAGCAGTATACTTTTCTTCCTTCCGTTGAGCGCTGCTCACAGAAATGTCCCTCTCCAATCTGGTCAACGAAAAGTAAACAAAGTTCAGCGTCCGTGTCTTCGCTCATGATTAGCGAAGCACCACAGCGCCCCCCAGTGTGTCAGCCGACACACCCCGTCCACCTAGTGAACACCAAATGCAATAGTGGTCCGTGTCTTCGTGCAGATCCTTCTCTGCGAAGCACCACAGCCACGCGACCGCTGAGACAGCGTCTTTCTCCGCAGCCGCTCAGTTACCGACCCTGCCGGGTCAAACACCCTGGAGTCCGTATCTTCACTTCTGTGTCAACAGAGTACCCCGACCAAACCAAGGGGACAGCGTCACCGGCACTTCCCCTCTGAATCAGCAAAGTTCCCGACCCAGCCGGGCCGAACACCCTGGAGTCCGTGTCTTCGCGCCGACTTCGACGAAGCACCATGGAACACCAGCAACTAACGGGCAGCCGCACCATTAGTCAACACGCCGATAACGTATTCAGTGCAACCCGACTTCCGGGTTCAGTTCCTATATGTAGGATCCGCCCCTCATCCTTGGCCTCCTGGGACATGTAGTCTCTAAACACTAGGTAGGCGCCATAGTCCGGGCCTCAAACTCTGACAGTACGTCCTCCCCCCAGGCGCCTCCTGGAACCAGGCTTCCCCGGAAAACGAGCATGGAACGACGCACCGCTCTCGGAGCGTGTACCCCCGAGCATGGCTCCCACGAATCCTCCTCCACGGTATAGCCCTTCCAGGATACAAGGTACCAAAGCCGTCCCCGATGGTACCGGGAGTCCAGGATCCTGCGAACTTCGTATTCCAACTGGCCGTCTCTCATGACTGGGGAAGCGGCCACACGCCTGCGACCAATAGCCGGCTTCAGCAGGCTGCTATGGAACAGCGGATGGATCCGCAGGGATGCAGGTAGCTTCAGCCGATATGCAACCGGATTCACTTGGCGGACCACCTCGTAAGGGCCGATAAAGCGAGGATGGAACACACTGCGGTAGCGAAACCTGATGTTCCTGGTGGATAACCACACCCTGTCCCCTGCCTGATACTGTGGTCCGGCTCGGCGATGCACGTCTGCCCACCTATTGTAGGCAAGCTTTGACCGGACCAGTTCTGCCTGTATGCCCTTGTGTATCTTCAAAAGATCCGTCATCTGAGCATGTACCGAAGGATGATTTTGTACCTCCCTCGGGATCGTCACTGGCAAGGTATTGGCATGGTACCCGGTGTTTGCTCTAAACAGGGTTTCTTTGATGAAACTGTGCCAGGTGTTGTTATATGTGAGTTCGGCCAACCATAGCAACGATACCCATGATTCAGACGCCTCCTTTGCGTAACATCTCAGATATTTTTTGAGGGTTTGATTCAGCCTTTCGGTTTGGCCATCCGTCTGCGGGTGGAAGCTGGTGGATAAGGCCACCTCCACTTGTAACGCCTTACACCAGGTCTTCCAGAACCAAGAGACAAACTGCGGTCCCCTATCTGATACGATGACTTTAGGGAGGCCATGCAACCGGACTACCTGTTGAAGTACCATTTGTGCTGTCTGAGCTGCGGTAGGCAGGTTTCTGCATGGAAGGAAATGGCCAGCTTTGGTTAAGCTGTCCACCACTACCAAGATTGCGTTGCATCCCTCATCCATAGGTAGCCCCACCACAAAATCGAGACTGATGGTCTGCCATGGGCTGTAAGGAGTGGGTAACAGCATCAGCAGCCCCTTAGACCTGCTGTTCTCTCCCTTAGCCCGAGCACATGTGTCACATTGGGACACCCAGAGCTTTGCGTCTTTAGCCATGTTTTCCCACCAAAAAGAGCGTTGTAGTGATGACAGCGTCTTCTTGTATCCAGGATGCCCAGCCACTACTGCGTTGTGACACCAATTGAACGCCTTCAGGCGTACCTCATGCTGGGGCAAATACAACCGGTTGCCGTGTAAAGGCATACCATGCTGCAAGGAGCGTTGTTTATCCTTCTTAACCCATTCCTGCCATTGGTCCAAGGTGCGATGATTCTTTACCTGTTCTAGAAAACCGTCCGCGGTAACCGCACATAAGACCTTTTCGGGAGACACTATAGCCTTTGGGGTCACCAAGCCCATGGTATCTTCTTCGCTTTGCCTCGATAGGGAATCCGCTTTGCGATTGTCGGTTCCAGGACGGAATGTTATGACGAAATCGTATTCCGCAAAGAACAGAGTCCATCTCATCTGTCTCGGTGATAAATGACGAGCGGTTTTCCTAAACTGTAGGTTGCGATGGTCCGTATACACCGTGACAGGATGTTGAGCCCCCCACAAAAAATGCCTCCATTCCTGGAAGGCGCATTTTATCGCGAGCAATTCTTTCTCGGCCACCGTATAGTTGGTCTCAGCCGCATTTAATTTTTTGGACAAAAACGCCACCGGGTGTAATTGCCCTGTTTCCCGGTCTCTTTGAGACAGCACCGCGCCAACTGCAAAGTCTGATGCATCCGCCTCAACCACGAAAGGAGAGTCAACCTGAGGATGGCGTAAGATGGGAGCCGAACAGAATGCTTCCTTGAGCTGTACAAACGCCCTCGTGGATTCCGGATTCCAGACATAAGGAACCCCTTTTCTCAGTAACCGGGTGATTGGGGCTGCCAGCTGTGAGAAATGCGATATGAATCGCCGGTAATAGTTGGCAAAACCGAGAAACCGTTGGACCTCTCGTATGTTCTTAGGGATGGGCCACTCTTGCACCGCTGACACCTTCCTTTCCGCCATACTCAACCCCTGAGGACTCAAGATCACCCCCAGGAATTCCACCCGTGTTACGCTGAATTCACATTTCCTCAACTTGCAATAAAGGTGGTTCTCTTGTAAGCGCTGAAGGATCATACACACGTGTTCTGTGTGTTGCGCAGGGGAAGAGGAATAGACGAGAATATCATCAATATAAACGACCGCTATGCGGTCCAGGTACTCCTTCAACACATCGTTTAACAAGTATTGGAATGCCGCAGCGGCATTACACAGCCCGAACGGCATAACCAAATACTCGTACAGGCCGTATCGCATCTTGAACGCGGTTTTCCACTCATCTCCCTGTCGCATACGGACCAGGTGGTATGCCCCTCGTAGATCGAGGCCGGTATAAATGGGGGCCTCTCTCACCTGGTCCAGCAACACTGGGATGAGCGGAAACGGGTACCTATTCCTCACCGTATTCCGGTTCAAGACGCGATAGTCGATGCAGGCCCGTAAATCCCCATTGGCCTTAGCGGTGAAGAAGAGCGGAGAGGCAGCCGGAGAGCGCGACGGACGAATAAACCCCAAGGCGCAGTAGTGGTCCAAATACTCACGTAGATGCTTGTTCTCAGGCTCGGAAAGAGCATAAACCCTACGAGAGGGCACGACCGCCCCATCCACCAGATCAATTCGGCAGTCATACTCGCGATGGGGTGGTAGCCTTTCGGCCTTTTCCTCGATAAAGACTTCCCGAAAATTCTCATACTCTGGCGGTAACGCAACCTCCTTTTCTGCCGTCGTGGCTACCTGATAGGCTAGAGCGAGAGTCAAAGCTACGGACTGATGATCCTTGATGCACTGCGACAGGCATTCCTCTGAATGGAAACGTACGCTCTTTTTTTGCCAGTCCATGGTAGGACTGTGTTTCCATAACCACGGCATGCCCAGTATGAGCTCATACTGGGGAGCCTCGATGATGTTGAGGACTATGTTTTCCACATGATCCTGAGAATCCCCAGGTAAGGTCAATTCCAATGCTTCCGTGTGTCCAACAACGGGACCCGACTTCAAAGGGGTGCCATCCGCGGCCAACACCGGTTCAGGTTTCCTACTGCATACTCGCGTTAGCCCGAGATGTTGTGCTAAGCCTTGGTCAATAAAGTTCCCCGTGGCACCTGAATCAATCATGGACCTCACTGGATGTGTTATTTGATGGTCCTTTAACAACATGTCCAGTATCACATGTGCCTCCCTGTTCTTTTGGTCCGCTATAGACAAGGAGGGTATCTGCAAACCTGCACCCCTTGTTTCCTCCCTGCCCTCTGCAACGGACGGAGGACTCCTATCGGGCACTCCCATTGCGCCCACCGCCACCTTTTTTCCGGGGAAATCCGTTTCTTTGGTTTGGTCGGACAATCCCGGATATAGTGCCCCTTTTTGCCACAGTAGAGACACAAACCCTGACTTCTGCGGTTTTCTCTCTCCAACCTAGATAAGGGTGATCTTACTGCCCCTACGTCCATCGGTTCCGGCCCTGCTTCTTTAGGGGCGGCCTGTACTCGTGGATCCAATTCTCTTGCTGGGACTGGCTTTTCCCCCCTGCGTCCACCCCCATGCCGCTCCGACATACGATGGTCTAGTCTTAGAGTGAGGTTGATGAGATCAAGGCAGGAGGTGGGTTGCGGATCGATTTGCGCTAACACATCCTTCATTTCCTCGCACAGTCCCTTATAGTATAAGGACATCCTTTTCTCCTCTGGCCAAGCGGTTTCCGCGATCAAGCGGTTGAACGCCATCATATATGATACCAAGTCCCTTCTGCCTTGTTTGAGCCCCAACAGTTCTTTGTCTGCACTGAAAGTGGTCGCCCTCCAGTTGAACACTCTCTCAAATTCCCTCCTAAAATCATCCCAATTGGAGAGTAACGGGTCATCGTTCCGTACCAAAGGTACCGCCCAATCGGCCGCATCCCCCGTGAGATAAGAGATCGCGAACGCGACCCTAGAGACGTTCGTAGGGAAAGACGCTAGACGACAAGAAAAATGCAATGCGATTTGCGTAAGAAAGGCTTGAATCTTTTGGGGGTCCCCTGAATACCTCTCAGGTGTGGCTAAAGGCACCAGCGGGGGAACCGTGAAGTGGATCTGCGGATTGGAAGAAGAGGCATCAAAGGGGTTACGAGCCTGTCTATCTACCTTTTCCCTCAATGCTGCTGTCGCAGCCTTGGAATCTGCCAACTCCCTCTGGACCAATACTAGAGCCTGTAACATGTCATCCAAGGATGCCATGTTTGTGTATCACCCCGACCAAGAAGAGCTACAATTCGTGGGTGCTGGATTCTGTCAGACCTCGCCCTGCTCTTCGGGATCCGGATGATGCACAAAGGGGTCCACCTCCACACCTCCCCAAGCTTGGTTCAAAACGGTACCCAAAGCTTAGAGGTGGTATGGCGAGGGAAAAATGTGTAAGGCCGGGATGGTGCCGCCCGACAAGGGTCAACCTGAAACACAAAGGAACAACCTGTTGCCACCACTCTCTGGCCCCTCACTACATAAGATGTTACAATGAAACTATAAGCGTACCTGGTAAAAGTACCGGTGAGGGACAATCAACACGTTCGCCTGACGCTCGTCTCGGGGTGTAACAATCTGAGTATACCTACAACGATACAAGCACAGATTAACCTTCCTACTCTCTGTCATGCAATGCAATCCTTCGGACTCCCTCTAGCATACCTACCAGAGCCTCACTGCCCGTTAATGCTATTGAGCCTTACAGGATCCGCCCTTCGCCGGTAATGTCTGTCTGAATACCTATGGTCGACCAAGTTCATTCCTCCGTTCCGTCACAGAAGAAAAATGTGGGACGTTCAATGTTGCACCAGAGCCCAAATCAAAAGAGAAACAGTAAACTATAAGTATAGAAACAAATATCAATCAAGAAGGTTCTATTGGCCAGGGGCCACAAATCCTACCGCTATCCTCCAGTGAAGTCCACAGAGGCACTGGGCTCCCACGATGATAGCAGTATACTTTTCTTCCTTCCGTTGAGCGCTGCTCACAGAAATGTCCCTCTCCAATTTGGTCAATGAAAAGTAAACAAAGTTCAGCGTCCGTGTCTTTGCTCACGATTAGCGAAGCACCACAGCGCCCCCAGTGTGTCAGCCGACACACCCCGTCCACCTAGTGAACACCAAATGCAATAGTGGTCCGTGTCTTCGCGCAGATCCTTCTCTGCGAAGCACCACAGTCACACCGCCGCTGAGGGAGTACCCCGACCAAACCAACAGGACAGCATCACCGGCACTTCCCCTCTGAATCAGCAAAGTTCCTGACTCAGCCGGGTCGAACACCCTGGAGTCCGTGTCTTCGCGCCGACTTCGACGAAGCACCACGGAACACCAGCAACTAACGGGCAGCCGCACCATTAGTCAACACGCCGATAACGAATCCAGTACAACCCGACTTCCGGGTTCAGTTCCTATATGTAGGATCCGCCCCTCATCCTTGGCCTCCTGGGACATGTAGTCTCTAAACACTACGTAGGCGCCATAGTCCGGGCCTCAAACCCTGACATTGGCAGCCACAAATGTAGAGACATGTACATTGACAAACAGAAGATAGATTTTACAAACAGATTTTGCTATCTGGGCATTCTTCCGGACCAAAATGTCACCGGGATCCAGGCAGGGCAAGCCAGAAAATGGTATTTATGAAAACCACCGCCACCCCATTTAATTTTGCAAATAAACTTGGCACGGGGTCACCGCACATGCTGCTACAGATTTATAAGTCCAAGTGTGTCTCGACGGCTATGTATGGCACTGGGGATTGAGGACATGCCGATCTACATGCTCTGCAAGTAGTCAAAAACACATTTTTAAGATATACACTGGCAGTCCCCGGTAGTACCTCCTAATAAGTCTGTCACTCTGAATTTGGTGTACCTTACATTACAGACCTTAGAAAAGTGGAACCAATCCTGCTAAGGCATAGGATACGGACATCAGCGGAAACCACCCTCAATAAGGACATTTTAAACGAGTTTTTAATTGGATGGTGTCATAAGAATTGAGTGGCTTAAGTATGTGCGGGATCTTACGTATGATCTACGTCATCCAGAGTTCTATACCAAGTCGAGTACAATGACCAACTTGACAAGAAAAGCATTAAAAGTGAAAGGTCAAACCCTACTGGAATCACTTAGATTAACAGTAGAAATAGCAAAGCCCACAGTATTGTGCAATCAAACGATCTTAACTACACCTAATATTCAACCTTATCTCAAACTTGAGCGTGGTGGTTATGACAGACTATTATTAACAGGATTCAGACTAGGGATACTGCACAGACTAACTAGCTTTCCAAACATAAACAGTGGTCTATGCAACTGTGCCCCTGTGACGACCACTTGGAGCAAACAACACTTCATGTGGTTTTATTCTGTAAATGTTATAATGTGCGAAGAAAAAAATCGATTTTACCCCTTTTAAAAATGTTCGGTTTTTGACAATACATCCTGCCTTTTTAGCATTACAGTTTTTAGAAAAGGAATATGTAGTATGGATTTTAACAATGTTTTAAAAAGTGTATTGAAATGTAGGAAATAGATTTTAATGTCATTTTCTAATTCTCCCAAAAACTAAATAGTAAAATGGATCCCAAACCAGACATAATAACGTAAGAGCACTGTATGATTTTATGTATGATGCAACTCACTTTACTCTTTGTTATATCTACTTGAACAATACCTATGTGATTTTATATGCTTTTATGATTCTCTAAACAGATATCGAATACAGCTATGTTTGACTTGACTTTGTCACTAGGGTACAGTTCATGATTCATGGCATGTTATGCCTTTTGCCCTCCCTCTTTTTCAAAATGTTATGTCTACAAAGCATTGACTTGTGCACCTAACAGGGCCAGACTGTCCGTAGCA
Organism: Lissotriton helveticus; assembly: GCF_964261635.1. NCBI lineage: Eukaryota > Metazoa > Chordata > Amphibia > Caudata > Salamandridae > Lissotriton > Lissotriton helveticus. The sequence continues at coordinate 1,621,316,833 of NC_136061.1, forward strand.
GGCACCAGGCATGTGGTACCTCTCACTGGAAATGGTGCGATTCACTTTACCTATCTGGCAAATAGCTTGTTGTGCCAAGTCTACCAACTCATCGGTTCAAAGGACATCGCCAATTCCGTAGCTCAGTAGCCTAATTCCAGGATTTTGGCTAAGGGACCTGACATGTCCAGCAGTTTATCCTGGCAGAATTTTCAGGCTCTATCGATTCCTTTCTTTGGATCCTTAGAATTAATTCTTCTTGAGGTAAGTGACAAGGGTAGGATCAACCTCAGGTGTATCATTGACCTTGCCCAGAAGGTCAGGTCTTGGGCATTCGGAACGTAATCAAGGCCAAACAAACTTGTCAAAAGCATGCCGGATATGTGGTTCGAACATAACCCGCCACTTTTGAGAAGAAAGCCAAACAGTGGACCTTGGGTGGTCTAGGCAAAACAACAGTTGATGGACAGAATGCAGAACAATGCATACATTCACCCCAGTACAGAGATCTGGGCCTAAATCGATAGTTTTTTTGCACTCCACACCACCCCAATTCGGACATGGCCATATGCAAACAGTCTTGACCCTGTGCCTCATGGGAACAGTCCAGCCCGAACTGCCAAGCCATGTCTTTCCTGGACCGGAAACAAGCATCCTAGGACCGGTTTCTGGCTATCAGCCGTCTTCAGCCAGGATAGCTTGACTCCAGTGGTGTGGAGAGCATGGGACTCATGTCTGAGCATACCCATCCCACTCGGGGTGAAAAATGCAAAACAACAGTTGATGGACAGAATGCAGAACAATGTCATACATTCACCCCAGTACAGAGATCTGGGCCTAAATCCATAGTTTTTTTGCACTCCACACTACCCCAGTTCAGACATGGCAATATGCAAATCAGCCTTGACCCTGTGCCTCATGGGAACAGTCCAGCCCGAACTGCCAAGCCATGACTTTCCTGGACCTGATAGCCAGAAACCAGTCCAAGGATGCTTGATTCCGGTCCAGGAAAGAAGCGTGGCTCAGTGGTTAGAGGCGGCAGACCCGGAAGCTGAGATCGGCCGTGGACCAGGGTTCAATTCCCCGCCTCGGCGGGTCTTGGGCTCAAAAATTCCACGGACTCGACAATTCTCGCTCCGGTGCCTACTCGACTCACGGGGTCACACTCTGCGACTCTGGGCAATAGCTTGCTTAATCTCCACTACAGCCCCTCGCGGTGAGATGCCTGGCTTTCACCTTGTGGACACCCTGCCGGGGTTTCTCACAGGGGAATACCAGGACGGGTTCCCTAAGCAAGCGCTTAGATACCATGTCGGTGATTTGCGCTATATAAATACATGTACATTTACATGGCTTGGCAGTTCGGGCTGGACTATTCCCATGAGGCACAGGGTCAAGATTGATTTGCAGATGGCCATGTCTGAACTGGGGTGGTGTGGAGTGCAAAAAAACGATGGATTTAGGCCCAGATCTCTGTACTGGGGTGAATGTATGACATTGTTCTGCATTCTGTTCATCAACTGTTGTTTTTGCATTTGTCACTCCGAGTGTGACGGGTTTGCTCAGACGTGAGTCCCGTGCTCTCCACACCACTGGAGTCAAGCTATCCTCGCTGAAGACGGCTGATAGCTAGAAACCGGTCCTAGGATGCTTGATTCAGGTCCAAGGAAGACATGGCTTGGCAGTTCGGGCTGGACTGTTCCCATGAGGCACAGGGTCAGGGCTGATTTGCATATGGCCATGTCTGAATTGGGGTGGTGTGGTGAGCAAAAAAACGATGGATTTAGGCCCAGATCTCTGTACTGGGGTGAATGTATGACATTGTTCTGCATTCTGTCCATCAACTGTTGTTTTTGCATTTGTCACCCCGAGTGTGACGGGTTTGCTCAGACGTGAGTCCCGTGCTCTCCACACCACTGGAGTCAAGCTATCCTCGCTGAAGACGGCTGATAGCTAGAAACCGGTCCTAGGATGCTTGATTCAGGTCCAAGGAAGACATGGCTTGGGAGTTCAGGCTGGACTGTTCCCATGAGGCACAGGGTCAAGGCTGATTTGCTTACAGCCATGTCTGAATTGGGGTGATGTGGTGAGCAAAAAAACGATGGATTTAGGCCCAGATCTCTGTACTGGGGTGAATGTATGACATTGTTCTGCATTCTGTCCATCAACTGTTGTTTTTGCATTTGTCACTCCGAGTGGGACGGGTATGCTCAGACGTGAGTCCTGTGCTCTCCACACCACTGGAGTCAAGCTATCCTGGCTGAAGACGTCTGATAGCCAGAAACTGGTCCTAGGATGCTTGATTCCGGTCCAAGGAAGACATGGCTTGGCAGTTCGGGCAGGACTGTTCCCATGAGGCACAGGGTCAAGGCTGATTTGCATATGGCCATGTCTGAATTGGGGTGGTGTGGTGAGCAAAGTTACGATGGATTTAGGCCCAGATCTCTGTACTCGGGTGAATGTATGACATTGTTCTGCATTCTGTCCATCAACTGATGTTTTTGCATTTGTCACCCCGAGTGGGACGGGAATGCTCAGACGTGAGTCCTGTGCTCTACACACCACTGGATTCAAGCTATCCTGGCTGAAGACAGCTGGTAGCCAGAAACCGGTCCTAGGATGCTTGATTCCGGTCCAAGGAAGACATGGCTTTGCAGTTCGGGCTGGACTGTGCCCATGAGGCACAGGGTCAAGGCTGATTTGCATATGGCCAAGTCTGAATTGGGGTGGTGTGGTGAGCAAAAAAACGCTGGATTTAGGCCCAGATCTCTGTACTGGGGTGAATGTATGACATTGTTCTGCATTCTGTCCATCAACTGTTGTTTTTGCATTTGTCACCCCGAGTGGGACGGGTATGCTCAGACGTGAGTCCCGTGCTCTCCACACCACTGGAGTCAAGCTATCCTGGCTGAAGACGGCTGATAGCCAGAACCTGGTTGTAGGATGCTTGATTCCGGTTCAAGGAAGACATGGCTTGGCAGTTCGGGCTGGACTGTTCCCATGAGGCACAGGGTCACGGCTGATTTGCATATGGCCATGTCTGAATTGGGGTGGTGTGGTGAGCAAAAGAACGATGGATTTAGGCCCATATCTCTGTACTGGGGTGAATGTATGACATTGTTCTGCATTCTGTCCATCAACTGTTGTTTTTGCATTTGTCACCCCGAGTGGGACAGGTATGCTCCGACGTGAGTCCCGTGCTCTCCACACCACTTGAGTCAAGCTATCCTAGCTGAAGACGGCTGATAGCAAGAAACCGGTCCTAAGATGCTTGATTCCGGTCCAAGGAAGACATGGCTTGGCAGTTCAGGCTGGACTGTTCCCATGAGGCACAGGGTCAAGGCTGATTTGCATATGGCCATGTCTGAATTGGGGTGGTGTGGTGAGCAAAAAAACGATGGATTTAGGCCCAGATCTCTGTACTGGGGTGAATGTATGACATTGTTCTGCATTCTGTCCATCAACTGTTGTTTTTGCATTTGTCACTCCGAGTGGGACGGGTGTGCTCAGACGTGAGTCCTGTGCTCTCCACATCACTGGAGTCAAGCTATCCTGACTGAAGACGGCTGATAGACAAAAACCGGTCCGAGGATGCTTGATTCCGGTCCAAGGAAGACATGGCTTGGCAGTTCGGGCTGGACTGTTCCCATGAGGCACAGGGTCAAGGCTGATTTGCATATGGCCAGGTCTGAACTGGGGTGGCATGGTGAGCAAAAGAATGGTGGATTTAACACAGATGTTCTGACTGGGGGTGAATGTTTTGATTTGTTCTGCATTCTGTCCATCTATCGTGTGTCTTTTGGTCAACAGCAAGACTGCAGTGTACTCTGGAGACCAGCTTCCTTGCCCTGTACATAAATAAAGCTGAGAGATATAAGATTGCAGTCCACTGAAAATGGTTCATTTGCCCGCTTTGTTGGAGAACTGGAAGAACTTTAGAATCAGTTAGGCAGCTTTCATGCTGTGTCAAAGTGGACTGTAAACGAGTAAGTTGTAATGCTGCTACTTCTACATTAGAGCAAGGCACAGTTTCACCATCAGGAGGAAACAACGTTTTCCAGACTTTTTAAACATTGGTTGTATGTCAGAAAGCTCAAGGAGTTTCACAAAAGTAAATGTGATGGATTGTGTTACTTTAAACGTATAAATCAGATCAATTCTCTCATGTCAGACCTCAGATAACAACAATAACGTACTCCTACCTAAACAGATTTTGGGTCAGATCTACAAGGAAGTGCTGCAGCGTGGCACTGCAAGCCCTTTGCCTGCGCCACGCTGCGGCACTTCGGATGCACAGGGATGCAATATATTTACAAGATTATGTTGCATTTTTGTGCTTCCCACTGCACTGGATCACAAACTGCAGCAATGCGCTGGCACAGGTCCCCTTGTACCATGGTGCAAGGATGCCTGCGTTGTGGGGAGATTGTTTTGTGCAGGAAGGTGCCCTTTCCTGCACAAAAATAATCACTACAGGCATTTTCCTCTTTCAATGCGTGCTGTAGAATGCAGCACGCATTGAAAGAGGAAAAAATGGGGAGAAATGAAAACATTTCCCCTCGTTGCGCCTCGCTACACCACCTCTAGGGTGGCGTAGCATTCAGACGCATCTCCAGATTCACAATTTCTCGTGAATCCGAAGATGTGTCTTTTTCCATGGGTGTTGAGTGGGAACACCCACGGCAACACCCTTGGAACGCCCCTTCAACGCAAAGTGCTGCATGTGAAGAGGCCATATTTATAAGGAGAGGAAAAGTCACGCAGGTGGCTTTTGGAATTGGAATTGGAATTGGAAGCGGATTTATAGAGCGCGTAGCTACCCTAGGGCGTCCCAGCGCTGTTGATCGGCCTGTGTATCCAGAAGGGAAGGAAAACTAAGGCAAGAGCCGTGTTTTGAGTTGTCTACGGAAGGCCAGTAGGTTGGGTTCTCTACGGAGGGAGATTGGCAGGGAGTTCCATAACTTTGGGGCGTTGTATGAAAACAATCTTCCTCCAGAACGGGTCTTGTGGATTCTGGGGATACTGGCCAGAGAGAGGGAGTCTGATCTCAATTGCCTGTTGGACTGATGGGGTTTGACGAAAGTGCTCAGGACCGGTGGACCTCTGCCGTGCATTATCTTGTGTGAAATGCAGAGGGTCTTAAAGATGATCCTTTGTTGCACTGGGAGCCAGTGCAGGCTTTTGAGGGCTGGTTTCGCTGAGCATTTTGACTCGGTCCCAGTTAAGAATCTGGCCGCCGCGTTTTGGGCGCATTGTAGTCTATGAATGATCGAGGCGGGGGCTCCCAAGTAAAGGGCGTTCCCATAGTCCAATCTGGAGTTTACTAGGCCCTGCATAAGCAGCTTCCTGGATTGGGGGGGAGAAGATGGAGGACCTTCCTCGCTATTTTAATGAGGCCAATGCATGTACCCGCAGTTTTCCTGGCCTGAGATTTGAAGTTAAGGTCTTGGTCTAGCCAGATGCCAAGACTCTTATCTTCTGTTTTGGGAGTGGGAGAAGGGCCCATGCAGTCTGGCCAAGTGAGGGATGGCGGTAGATTGCGGGGGTTGCCCAGGAAGAGGATCTCAGACTTCTCCCCATTGAGTTTCAGGCGAGACTCGCACATCCACTGTGAGATGTTTTCCAGACAGGCTGCCAGGTTGTCTAGGCATTTATTAGATTGGTTAATGGACACCACTAGTTGTGTATCATCGGCATACATAACTGTTTTTATGCCGAATGGTGATGTGATGTCTTCTAGCGGGGACATGTACACGTTAAAAAGTGTGGGGCTCAGGGATGAGCCCTGGGGGACCCCACACTGAAGCTGGAGTACTTTTGAATGGACCGTGCCGTCAGACACCCTGAATGTTCTCCCCTCCAGGAAGGACTTGATCCAGGACAGGGCAGTACTGGACACACCTACCATGCTGAGCCGATGGATAAGGATCGCATGGTCTACTGTGTCGAAGGCGGCACTCAGATCGAGGAGGATCACTGCCACTGATCCTCCTCGATCTATGATGGTTCTTGCCTCCTCGACCACAGCCAGTAGGGCAGTGTCTGTTCCCTGTCCTGGTCTGAACCCCGTTTGAGAGGGGCGCAGAAGTTTATTAAACTCCAGGAAGAGAGACAGTTGGTGGTTGATGATGTGCTCGGCCACCTTGCTGATGGCAGGGAGGAGGGAGATGGGTCTGAAGTTTGATGGATCCAGGGGGTTAAGGTGAGGTTTTTTTAACAGTGCCCTAACAGTGGCTTTTTTCCAGTTGTCTGGGACTATGCCCAGTGCCAGTGAGGTGTTGATGAGAGTGGTGATGGGGGGACGATCGTATGAGCGACCAGTTTGAGTTTACTCATAGGGGCTGGGTCAGAAGGAGCCCCACTCTTGACTGATTGCAGCGTGGACAAGCAAAGATCGATTGTAATCTGATCGAAGGTTTGTAGGCAGGGGGCATTTGAACCGGGGGGGAGTGGTGGGAGGCATGGGGGGGATGGGAGGGGGGAGTGAATTAAGAATGTTAAGAATTTTAGTGGAGAAGAACTCAGCTAGCTGGTTGCATCTCGTGCCGGATGGATCTGGCATAGGTGGGGGGACTGGGGTTTTGGTCAGGAGACGAACTATGTGGTACATTTCTTTGGCCGAGTTGGCAGCAGCTGACATTTTTTTCTCGAAAAAAGAAGCCTGGGTGTTTTTTATACAGGTCTTATATTGTCTGAGGGCAGTCCTATACTCGTTCTTGCTTTCGGTAGCCCAATCTCTTCTCCAGAGGCGTTCGAGCCTTTTGCATCGTTTTCTTAGTCCGCGCAGTTCTTGCGTGTACCCAGGGGGACTTAGGCGTTCCCTTTTTCCTGGGGAGGGGTTTGACTGGGAGGATGTTATCAAGTGACTGATTAATCCAACCGCAGAGTTGGGTATCAGCTCTGGAAGGGTCTGGGTCAAGACTCGGGGTAGTAGAGATGAGTGCTTGAGTCCAAGAAATTGTGTCCAGTTTATGCCACGGGCGGGCTGGTTCTTGGGGAGGAGTTTTAGCCAGTGCTACAGGAGGCAGTAGCATCTTGAACGGGATAACGAAGTGGTCTGACCAAGGGACCGGGAGGGGGGTACTCGCTACTAGGCTCGCCACGTTGGTAAAAATTGGGTCTAGTAGGTGTCCCTTGGAGTGAGTGGGCAGATCACTTATCAAGCGGAGGTCAAGGGAGGCTAGGTCATTTTTTAAGTCTGCGGCGGTGTTCTCCAGGGGGTCATCGAAATGGAGATTTAGATCTCCTAGGATCGTAAAATTAGGGAACAAGCATGAGAGAGAGGAGGTTGAGTCTAAGAGGGAGTTGCAGAAGAGTTTCTGCTGCCCTGGGGGACGGTAAACTAGGATCCCTGATATGGTTGTGGATGGGGGCAGGTGAATTGAAAACAGAGTGTTTTCGCAGTCCTGGATTGGGCTGTCCTTGAAATGACAGGTTAGGTATTCACGATAGATGATCGCTATTCCACCTCCGATCCCGGAGGGTCTGTCGTGATGTTTGATGAGATAGCCCGGAGGCAGAGCATGCACCATATCTGGGTTTGAGTTAGGGTTGATCCAAGTTTCGGTTAGAAAGAGGACCTCATACTCCGAGTTTAGCAACATCATGTTGATTTCTGTTTGATGTTTGGGAAGTGATCTGCAGTTAAGGAGGGCCATCTTGATCCAGCGTGGTTTTGGAGGGAGACGAGGTGTTAACCTGTAGAGGCAGAATTGGCAGCACGATTGCCCAACTTCTAGTGAGGTCGTACTGTGACAAGGAATGGGGATAGAGTCCTTGATTTTGAGGAGGGCTTCTCGGGTATACCTGAGAGGTGTAGGAGTGGCAGAATCAGGGGTCCTGGGCCTCGGGCTCGGTCTGGCGCGGACGGGCGCAGACGGGCTCGCCTTTTCCTCTCCTTGTAAATATAGAGGAGCCCCCTGCACCACCAGTACGTCACGAAAAGTGACGTACTGGTGGAGCAGGGAGCTTGTAAATCTGCCCCTTTGGATTTTAATGTTTCGCTGAGGATTCTTATTCCATGTTACCGACATTCTGTAAGCTTGCTCGATACAGTCTCCTGATTTATCTCTATAGACAGATTTTTCTTTGCCAAGTCCAAGCCTCTACGACGATCTGACTATGTGCACTCAAAATGGTGGCCTTAAATTATCACTACTTTGGAAAATCACTTCTGTCATTTTTTTAGATTGAGCTTTATAGAATATCTTTTCCATTATTCCTTGTGGGTATGGTTGAAATGTAGTAACCTTTGACCGCATCTTATCTGATTTTCCTAATTGTAAAGCAATTGCTGCTAAATTTTTATTACAAATTGCTTGGGCACTTTGAACTCTTATTTCTAAGTGTTTTAGTACTTAAGCAAAATACTAAACGAAAGTATCTGATGTTCAGCCGTTCCACTCAGGCTGGTAAGGAGATATGTTCTCCCCATAACACCCACTAGTTTTTTGTTTTTACTTTTAAATCTCTGGCTTATATACTTGTATATGTTGTGAAGCTCCCAAATGGATTCTTAACCGCAATGCTCCTTGAAAACCTATTTTGAGCTTCAACTTCCAGTGGCCATGTTTTAGGTTAACGTCAGCTGCATCTAGATAGCTAGGGCTAGCGATATGGGTAGGGGTGCAATACACATGTAGACATATATACGCAGGAAGGCCTAGAGAGGAAGTTTATTGTCTGTCCCAGCAAGCCATCTTTGCACCGGTAGTGCTTTGGGCCTATGTGAGTCAGTCTATATTATGTGTGACCTGACATAAAGTAATGCATAGGCTTATCATTTATTTGGGTGCAATAAGAGCATGTTGAGTAAACTATAAGTATGCACTAAAGTGTTTGTCATATTGCATCTTTTATGTCAACGATATGTTAAATAGCCTTTAATTAGTACATGGCACAATGATCAGAATAGGCTCCCTGTAGACATTGTCATGAGTCTAGAATTCAGGCCTACGTTATTACATTATATGTATTCTTTCACATAGCTGTGAGATATATTATTCTGAGTCTCCCGCTAATGATATTAGTCGAACATGAGCGCGGACACATAAACAAGCGGACACCACCCACCGAATTTTCTTGGCCTCTCGTGCTGGCCAGTTCTCTACGATCTGATTCTCTAGCATAGAAGCTGATGGCATATCTGACCATGAGGCAATATTGCCATTCAATTTAGGAGCTGCGCAAGTAACCTATGGCTGTAGGACCGGACCAAATTACTGTTGAGGCCTCTTCTCAAGTGCCTTATATGACTGGTGACTCAGCTGCTGGTTTTCAGCCACATTACTTCTCACTGGATCTTCGGAACATAAATAAACAAGTTGTGCAGCTGTTGGCTCATTTCGCTCATCCTTGAAATCGTTACTATACACTTTGGGGAGCAGAAGTGGTTCACGGGATGAAGTGCAGATGACCTGAATTTGCTGATATAGTGTGTGGAAAATCCAGTACGGTGATAGCTGAGTATAGGATTTCATGGAGTAAAGTTATCAATGGGAGGTGAAGCCCGTCTTTTCTCGCCAGGGCAGCAGGACTCCAGCCCCAGTTATCCTTGTGGCTGTCACACCGCCAACGTTGCCTGCGCACCAGGCGGCGCTTTTAACCAGCTCGGGGTTCGCGCAGCACCGGAGCCCATCTTCACCGCCAGAGGAGCAGGACTTCAGCCCCCAGCTATCCTTGCTGTTGTCATGCCTCCAACACTGTCTGCGCACCAGGAGGTGCTTTAAACCAGCTCGGAGCTCCGCAGAGCGGGACGTGCACAGACTCGCCGTGCCGTGCCTGGGTAAAACCCTGCTCAAGGGTGGGCCCATCATAGCCTAGAAGAGGCTGGGCTGGGCCACCTCTCTGACATTTATTTCTTTATTTTTGCACAGGTCGACTAGAACCTCATTTCTTCAACATCTATAACAAGGGGAAGGTATTTTGCTAAGGTAGCACCTTTTTGAAACATTCTTTGAGCCCTTTTGTAGTGTACTTGCTGGCTGAGCTTCCTCTCCCCTTCTCGTTCTTTCTGTTATTTTATTCAAACTGTGGTGGGGAAATGTAAATTTTTGGAGGAAGGTGAGGGCGAAGTTCATAAAAAGAGGGCGGAAAAGAAAGCTTTGACTCTAAGCCTAGCTGTCGGGCTGGTGCACTGGATCACATAGACAGCTTACTATTTGAGTGAGAGGTACTTCTTGATCCAGCCCCCAATGATATCCTCCTCAAACATAGTAAGCTGCAGCTACCTGGAAGCTCTATACATGCTGAGCGTATATTATATATGTTTAAGAAGGCAGCCAGTAGGAAACAGCCTCTGGAAGCTCTAAACACATTACCGAGAACATTCACGTATGGAGATATCACAGCGCAAGTGACTGTGGATGATTTGGCTGTTTTTCCTGTAGCAATAGATTTTCACCACTTTCAGGTCAGGCAGAACCATTAGACACCCCTTGTAGCCCAGGGAACAATGTGTATATTATTGATTACGAACAACTGAACTTGGAATTATGTATGAAAGAACTAAATGTGTTGGCTACTTACCTCCAAATACCCCTGCTTCTGTTTTTATCTTAGGAACTTGTTTTATCCTAAATGTATGAGTTAACACTGATTTTTCCACTAGTGATCCTACTTTCATTCCTGGTCAAACGGGCCACTAGCTACTCTTTCCTCATCAACCCTTCTCCCAAAGGCTAGTGGAAATTACCTGGAGCAAAACGTTACACACCCTGTGCAAATCTGTGTTAACATGTATCAAGTTACAGCATTTTAAAAGTGCCACTTTTGTGTTTCATTATGCTCTATCCCAAATGTATCCTGATGTTGTGGGCACCCACCACCACCATCAAAAGATTGTCCTGGAAGTATGGGCTGGACTATTCCCGTTGTAGGAGGATGAGATCTTTTCTACGTAAGGCTGGCCTCTCCCAGAATTGAATAGTGACCAAACAGTGATGAAGTTATCAGTCAATGAGATCATTTTAACCATACTATCCATCACTTTGTTATTTTCCTCAGAGCAACACGCTGATTGAGGCAGTTGTGCTGAAATAGCCATCCTGTGTACACTATGCAAGAGATAGCAAGCTATACCTCACTGGTGCAGCCAGTCTACGTCTTGCATAGAATAGTGAGAGAAAGATGGACTAGAATGCAGTCTTGAGTTACTACCAGTGGTTGAGATTAATTCAAGCATTCCACCTGCATTTATTTTTATCTCAGTGCAACACCCTAAAGTCAGTGTGTGAGCAGACATAGATTGGTGTTCAGGGTGCCTGAGGAACCTCACTGATGATTCCTAAATAGGCACAAACCATCTGAGGTTGCCTGTGTTCCCATCTGGAAGGGACCTGGCCTGGATGTTTGGGCTGAACTTTTTGCTTTTGAAGAGGACAAAGAGTGATTGACATAAGTGCAATCTGTTAAGATTGGCATACTGGGCAAAAGAACTATGGACTGGATTGCAGCCCTGAGTGATTGCAAGTAGCTGACATGAATTTGAGTCACCTTTTTGTTTTCCTCAGTGCGATGTCTTAAGTGCAACCATTATGTTCATATGTGGGTCTTGAGCTCATTGTGTTATAAGAACCAAACTATACCTCACTTATAAGGCCTAATAAGGCTGGAACGAATCTGTGGTTGCTTGAGTTTCCATCTGAAGTGTACCTCACCTGGCAGTTCGAGCTGAACTCTATTGAACAGTACCTAGGCTGATTTGCATATGGCTGGTCTGTCAGGAGTGGCATCATACGTATAAAAACTATGTTCAGCCCTGAATAATTACCACTAGCTGAGATAATTACAAATATTCCACCCATCACCTTTTTGTTTTTCTCAGTTCCTTTTTGCGCAGCCGGAGCATCACTTTTTTGATGCTGTGGTGGCTCAATATGCCACAGCATTTTTATAAGGCCATGCAAAGACACTTCACTTTTCTATTCATGGCCGGTAGAACTGGGCGCCTGCTCCTCACATGCCCCGAAGCTAGGAGCCACTGTACTGACAAATCTACTTAACGCTGATGACCTAGTGCTGATCAACAGAACTCTGATAGGACTACAGCACCTTTTAGATGCCACCCACAACTTCTCACATCGAAATCTTTTAAAAATACATTTAAAAAAATCAAAGGTTATGAGTGTAAACCATCATAAGAAGTCAAATCCGAGCTAGGATATGGATGGCAAACGTCTGGACCAAGTAACAACCTATAAATACTTGGGTATACTTTTAGATAAAAACAACTCTTTCAAACCACAGCTTGAATCCTTACGAAGGTAGGGAGTAATGACCTCCTTGGCAATAAAGCCCCTGAAGAAACTGCTGACAGACCTAATACTTGACTCCCTTTTAAAAGTCCTACGAGCAAAACTACAGCCAGTAATCACCTATTAGAGTGATTGCATGACTGGAAGAGATGCAGCTACTCTTGACCGTATAATCACAACTTCCTACCGGGCAATATTCCAGTTCCCAAAATATGTTTCACCAGCTCAAATGAGGCTGGAATTTGGTATTCAGAAACAGGAAATAGAAAGGCAGGGAGCCTTCTTAAAGAGCTACAAAAAAGTGCCAATGCTGCTATTATTAGTAAATCATTTATTTGTCTTCCTCACACACGAATAGAACACTATGTGAGAAGTATCTGATTTTTGTGAATCAATCCTTTAGATTTTTATTTTATTTCAAATTTTCATTTTTTCATTTACTTTTTACAAATTTCACATATTTCAAAGAAACATTTCAGAAAAACATAACATAAACGGACATATTCCTAATCACTATTATACCACATCCCCTTCATATCATTCATACACACTATCACTAAAGATCTTTGTCAAACATACTCAACACACACACACGCTCCTAATACTCTAATATCAAAAATATTTTTATACAGATTATATACACTTTTTTGGGAAACCATAGAATGTAATTTCAAGAATGAATCAGTGTAATACAAGTATCATTTGATGTTCTTATGGTTTAAACATGACATGGTCTGTACACAACAAGGTCTACGCGTTTCGAACTCTCTTTAGTGCGGAGTTCTTATCAGGACTATAGACTGTGAATGGAAAAGAGGGGAGACCTTTATTGTTTGTTTACCCAAAGTGAAGACTGTTATCAGGCTCAACAACCACCTCTCTACCTCTTACCTCTCTAATTGTCAGACAAGTTTGAAATCCTTTAGTCACCAACAACCGCGAAGCGGGACCACCTAAATGGTAAACACACATATTGGTATTTCATCTCTAAATACCACATACATAAATACCCAAACTGAATCTGAAAATAACTCACTGCTTTCATGTGGTTATTCGCCTCTCTCTATTCTGTGAACGAGAACAAACGTTTTGTTTAATGAGTGAATCTGGTCACAACGCTCACTGATCTGTAATTTATTTGAGGAAAAAGTTGTGTGTCTTACCTATTTGTTATTCTTATTATTCACACGTGAATTATGGGGGGTGGATCTTGAACGATGCCCGCAATGTGCCTGGAAGGTGAAAGGATACATTCTTATTTCTGTTATAGCGATGTCCAAAAGAAATGTGCTTTCCATAACGGTGTCTAACAGATCTTTTCTGAACGTGTAGTGCTCTATGTTGCTCACCGTTCGTTCGTTCGGCTTTCTGACTTGATCAGGGTTTGGTCTCTCAATCCCGGGCAGTCTGTGTTGTTCCGCGTGTAGTTCCGTGTTTTCATTCACATCACATGATTTCTAGCTGTTACACGGGCGCCATCTTTAACTCAGCCACCGAAGGACTAAATGAACTGTCCGAAATATATAAACTTGAAACAGGATCGAGATTGCTTCCATGGAGGGCACCTTAAAAAATGTTCTCCTGATACCACCGCAAAATGGCAGCCAGCAGACCCATATCACAGTTCACAATTTTGTGAACGAGTCTCCCAACACAAGATGGCACCCACGGACAGAAATATTGATTTGAAAATAAACCGCTAGACTAGATCATTGCATTTTACCAGCAATCATCCCCAAGGCCTGAAAGAAAACTTGTCCAATGGGCAATATCTAAGGATTCGCAGAAACTGCCAGGATAAAGATGAATACTTGAAACATGCCGACAGACTGACTGCTAATCTAATTGAACGCGGATACCCTAAAAAATTACTTAGACGTTCAAAAAAACGAGCATGGTGGACATCACGGGAATGTTTATTGGAGAAAAAAGTCAAACAGAAATTGGACCGAATAGTATTAGTTACAACATATTGCCCCAATTCCAACATGTTAAAAAAGGTGGTTAATAACAACTGGCATTTGGTGAAAAATCTATGCGAAGAACTGAAAAAACTTCCTTTATTTGCCTTTAGAAAAGAATCAAGAATAGCTAATAGACTGGTGAGAGCAGCATTACCAATGAAAGTGCAACCAACTCTAAGGACCATGATTGGATTACCTCCTGTTATGGGCCACCAAAAATGTGGTGGATGCAACTGTTGTGATTCTACTGAAGAAGGGTCCATTTTTAAACATAATGAAATAATGTGGAAACGCGAGACCTTCATAAATAGTAAATCACGGTTCGTGATATATGGGATCAAGTGTCCATGCAATTCGCTTTATATCGGCAAAACTAACCAGGAGATTCGTACAAGAATTCAGCAACATAGATCGAGAATTAAACGAAAGGTTCCCAATATCCCATTGGTGAACCACTGGCAAATAAAGAACCATGGAGAGAATGAACTGCGATGGACAGTTATTGCTAAAGTTGATCAGGACTTAAGAGGTGGGGACTTGGAAGCCAAACTTTCACGAAAAGAAGCCATGATGATTGTGAAATTTAACTCAGCCACCGAAGTACTAAATGAATTGTCCGAAATATATACACTTTAAACAGGATCGAGATTGCTGCCATGGAGGGCACCTTAAAAAATATTCTCCTGATAACACTGCAAAATGGCAGCCATCTGACCCATATCACAGTTCACAATTTTGTGAACGAGTCTCCCAACACAATATGGCGCCCACAGACACAAACATTGATTTGAAAAGAAACCGCTATCTCTAAAAGTATCCGCATGGACATCAAACATAAATATCCGAAATATGAACCCAAGATAAGCAATGTAGTATACAATGGATCAATACCGTTGGCCCAAAACGGCACGACATCCATGAACCTTGCTCACTCAAAGATGGCGCCCGTGTAACAGCTAGAAATCATGTGATGTGAATAAAAACACGGAACTACACGCGGAACAACACAGACTGCCCGGGATTGAGAGACTGAACCCTGATCAAGCCAGAAAGCCGAACGAACGAACGGTGAGCAACATAGAGCACTACACGTTCAGAAAAGATCTGTTAGACAACGTTATGGAAAGCACATTTCTTTTGGACATCGCTATAACAGAAATAGGAATGTATCCTTTCACCTTCCAGGCACATTGCGGGCGTCGTTCAAGATCCACTCCCCATAATTCACGTGTGGATAATAAGAATACCAAATAGGTAAGACACACGACTTTTTCCTCAAATAAATTACAGATCAGTGAGCATAGTGACCAGATTCACTCATTAAACAAAATGTTTGTTCTCTTTCACAGAATAGAGAGAGGCGAATAACCACATGAAAGCAGTGAGTTATTTTCAGATTCAGTTTGGATATTTATGTATGTGGTATTTAGAGATGAAATACCAATTTGTGTGTTTACCATTTAGGTGGTCCCGCTTCGCGGTTGTAGGTGACTAAAGGATTTCAAACTTGTCTGACAATTAGAGAGGTAAGAGGTAGAGAGGTGGTTGTTGAGCCTGATAACAGTCTTCACTTTGGGTAAACAAACAATTAATAAAGGTCTCCTCTCTTTTCCATTCACAGTCTATGGTCCTGATGAGAACTCCGCACTAAAGAGAGTTCGAAAAGCTTAGATCTTGTTGTGTACAGACATTGTCATGTTTAAACCATAAGAACATCAGATGATACTTGTATTACACTGATTCATTCTTGAAATTACATTCTACGGTTTCCCAAAAAGTATATATAATCTGTATAAAAATATTTTTGATATTAGAGTATTAGGAGCGTGTGTGTGTGTTGAGTATGTTTGACAAAGATCCTTAGTGATAGTGTGTATGAATGATATGAAGGGGATGTGGTATAATAGTGATTAAGAATATGTCCGTTTATGTTATGTTTTTCTGAAATGTTTCTTTGAAATATGTGAAATTTGTAAAAAGTAAATGAAAAAATGAAAATTTGAAATAAAATAAAAATCTAAAGGATTGATTCACAAAAATCAGATACTTCTCACATAGTGTTCTATTCGTGTGTGAGGAAGACAAATACATGATTTACTAATATTAGCAGCATTGGCACTTTTTTGTAGTATACATTAGACAGGGTTTGTCCTTGCTGCTTGGGAGCCCATACCCAGTGGTGTTTAGTCGTTCTTAAAGAGCTTGCACAAAATCAGAGCTGAAGACATAGGGACCTTGAATAAACAATTCTGGCTCGAGCTGTCCCACACTGGTAAGCTGCAAGCTAACGTCTACCTTCTGAACTCCCTGAAGGCCCTCGGTCTGGCAGAAGCCTGGAACACTCCAATGGGCCATTTGCTTTTTAAAAAATAGTAACAAAATCAACTAGGCTCATATCGGCTATAGAGGACAAGAAATCGGTATCCAAGAGAGCTCATGGCTGGGTCGTGCTCAACAACTACGATGTTCTCAAACCTCAGCCCTATTTCAAAGTTGGTTTCAAGCTTGAGACCAAATAACCATTTCCAAGGCTATGGCTGGGAGTCGACCTGTTCAGCCCGTTTATGCCACCATGGGAAAGAAAAGGGGCCGATCAGCCTTGCCGTCTGTGTGTGAATGACATTGAGTCTCTGATTCACATTATATGCATATGTAAGAAGTTAGATAACATTCAGAAAACACTGCTAAAACCACTATTCATGAAGCATTGAGTAAGGACCTGCAGGCAGGCAGTGATGCTGTGCTTTAATTCCTTCTTAGTGCAGCTAAACTGTCTCCTTACAAAATTCTTTGATCTGACAGCACTGAGACTGAACAACTCTTGCTGCTAACAGTAGAGACCTACTATTGACTATAGCAGACACTGAATTGGACTATTCCACTGGTTTAAAATGAGATAATTTATATCATTGACTTAAAATAGGCCTGTAAACCAGTGTTAGCAGTGCTATCATCATCGGAACAATTTTATGTCTCTTAATCATAAGCAAAAGAATTTTTTTTAACTTTCTACTTATTTCTAACTGTATTATAATTGTAATTTTTGATATCAGCCAGTTAAGTTCTGAATGCAACGGTTTTAATTAATCATGCAAAAAATAATAATTACCTTACCTTACCATACCATGTGAGTTGTCCAGATGTTTCTTCTCCCCTCAAGTGTTTTTGATAGAAAATCTTAAGCATGAAAGTACATTCTTCAATTATTATGTGTTCTTAAATCATTATTACATTCAACTGATGAGGGCCAGGAATTCCAGTGTGTGGGCATTTAAGAATGAGTTTGGACCCCCATTAGACTGCAGCATCTTGCCCCACGGGTGTTCTCCAGATGTTTCCTCTCCTCAAATTTTATTAGGAGGATGCTGCATGGAATGGTGCCGGGAACTGGAGCACCAACAATGCTTCTGATACTGGATAAGGATAAACATTCATTATGTGTTTGCAGTCTGTGTTGGCGACAAAGCTAACCATGCAGGCAAAAATAAACAAAGAGGGTCAGAAGGAAAGAGTGATGAGTCAGTGGTGGACCAAAAGGTGTATGGAGATACCTGAAGATGGCAGCACACCCTGATCACACACCATTCTGTGGGTTTAATTACAAAGAATCGTAAACAATCGCGTGCAAATCCCCAGAGCAATTTTCAAGGTTTCTAGGGATCTAATAAACACACTGGAGTATGGTTAGTGGCTCTTGCACCAAAAAACTGAGTGTTCAGTAAATGTTTTTATGATGGTAATATTGGTTTATAGTAGTACAATGGGTATTCTGTGTAATCAGAGATTAGGGACCTAATTTAGAATTTGGCGGACAGAGTTAACTGGTGGAGGACAATACCTCTGCAATACAAAGGACCATCTCCTGCTAAGTTTAGATTTGTCCTCCGACCTTGCAGACATCGATCGCTCTACATTGATGAAAAACACTGTTCATGTAGGAAAAGTTTAACAGATGGTATTATCAACCATGACAGCCTTCTATCAATCTTTTCTAAATGTTTTTTTTAAACTCCCAAAGGGAATTTTGTTTTGAAAAATACAAAAACACTAATAACCCTACACCCTGGTAGCTGTCTCCCAGGGTGTATGGTCAATTTTAGTGTTCTTCTTTTCGCTTACTGTCAAGTTTTTCCTGGAGGTGAAAGACAGAAAAAAAGGCCTTTATAATACCTACACTAAAAAGGGTGTACCCCTTTCAGTGGAAGTACACTGTCAATTGAGTAAAGAGGGACTTGGTCGTAGGAATACTTACAGTCCACCTAACTCTAAATGAGGCTGGCGGACCATCAGTTTGACAGACAAGGCCCTCCATCACCTTTGTGATGAAGTACCCAGTCCGCCAAGTTCTAAATCAGGCCCTAAATGTTTATAATTTCGGTTTGCCTAGCGATGTATTGTGTTTCCAGTGAAAGACTGTTAGAAATTGGGTTTCTGGTTGGCAGAGGTTTGCACCCTGTTCAAGCAGGACCCACCACTCTAGTCAGGGTAAGCTAGGTACACACTAACAGATAACCTGTGCTCACCCTCTGGCAGCTTGGCCCAGAGCATTCAGATTTATCTACAGAGGAAATATGTAAAGTATTTGTGCAAAATACACACATAGTAGCATAATTAATACACCACAAAAAAGCTCCACACAGTTTTGGAAATATATATTATTATATTCTGAACAAAACAAGACCAACATGACAAAAATCCAATAAGTACAAGCCGAAAATTGAATATTTTCAAAGAATAAAGGAAAAATAGGCCATCAAAGCAAATAAGGATTTAAGGGTTATGCGAGTGTCACACTGGACCAAGGAACAGTGAACAGTAGATGGTAGCACACCACAACCATGCACCATTCTAACAGTGATTTTAATTACAAAGAATAGTACAAATGTTTACATTGTTCAGCATTCCATCCATCATCTGTTTCTCTTGCATTTGTCAGAATAAGTGGGAAGGGTATGCCCAGATGTGTGTTCCATACCTCAGGGGTGACATGTGTAATAAAAGGTGAGTTTTAAGGCTTAATAAGTAGTTTTAAATGTAGGGTCGGAGTGGTAGAAAACTGCACACAAAGGTACTGCAACAGCAGGCCTGAGACCGGTTTGAAAGGTCACGTATGTGAGGGGCACAATCAGTGCTGCAAGCCCCCTTGTAGCATTTAGGTTACAAGGGACGTATAGGTAAACTAAATATGCCAATCATGTATATACGCCAATGTTACCATGTTTAGGGGAGAAGCAGATGCACTTTAGCACTGGTTAGCAGTGGAAAAGTGCTTACAGTCTTAAGGCCAACAAAGAAAAGCAAAAAGAGGAGGTAAGCAGGCAAACAGTTTGGGGGAAAGGCCACCCTAAGGATGGTAGGTTTAAAATAGACCTAGGGGCCGATTCTGATTCGGGAAAAAAATCGTCCGTACGATTCATATCCGGAGCCCTCTCCGTACGAATCGTACCCATCCGTACAAATCGCGTAGTACGATCCGTATTGCGTCAATCCGTCCGGATCGTTGCAATCCGTACGTATTGGAGGCTTCAACCGCGAACCGTACGAATCGTGAACATGCCGTACGAATCGATGAGTACAATCCGGACCGGGGGATGAGGACGCGATTCGTACAGTCCACGTCAGGTAAGGGCGATTTGTACAGAAAAGCACACATTCACATACACATCGTACGGTGTGTACACCCCATAATCGCAGGGGTACGGTGTGTACCCCTGCGATAATGGGGTGTACGCACCGTACCCCGCGATCACAGGGTGTACGCACCGTACACCCAGCAAACATGGGGTACGGTGCGTGCACCCTGCGATTGCGGAGTATGGTGCATACACCCCATGATCGCAGAGGTACGCACCGTACCACTGCGATCATGGGGTGTACGCACCGTACCCGGGGGGGGCGTTCCGTACCTGTTTCGAGGCAATCTCTGCTTCGCCGGACGTTTTCGGCTCCCGTAAAAAAAGCGTTGTAGGGTGCGTACCCGACACGATTTGTACTTGCTGGGTCGGAAAAACCAGCCACGAACTGTATGGATGTGGTGTACAGTGGGTTCCGAGGGAGATTCGTATAGGGATTTGATTCGTATGGACTCTGTGTGATTCATATGGAGTCCTGCTCCTGGTGCGAATCGTACTTCGTCGTACGTACGGGGGACGTTGCAGGGTATGATTTGTATGGTAAAAGGCTCCGTACGGCTATTCGGAGTGGTTTTTCCCGAATCAGAATCGGCCCCCTAATGTTTTGGGAGCGCTATGATGAAAAGAGATTGACAAAGTTAAAAGGCTTGGTTTTGGTGATGGAAAAAAGCATTTGTCAATGGCAATATATCTGCCATATGTGATTGTTATCATTCTAGATTAAAGTCTGTAGTCAAGTACTGTGTTCCTTAGAATCTCACAGACTACTGTTGTAGGTAAGCATTTTGGTGTTAATATCTCTGCTAATGGACCTTGAACTATAAGATTTGCACTGTGGAATTTCTTTTGCAGCTCATTAGGAGCTTTAGTGTATGCTTTGCTCACTGTAATTTATTAATATATCTTTTAGTTTTGCATGTAGCATTTAGTGGTGTGGACATTTTAGGACTTTATAGGTCTTGCAGTAATAGCAGTATCTTGTAGAAAGACCCATTGTGAACAGATACAGTGGACAAGCACAGTGCTTTCTTATTTGATGGCTTCTGCCTCATTCTGGTGTGCATACCTTCCTGGAGGACAGCTTCTTTACTATCCTTCTAGTTTGATAACTGGTATATTTCCATTGCTTCCAATTAAGTAAGTACTTCGCCCACTCAATGGGGATGCATGTGTTTTATTGCTCTTTTCCCGTGGTCCGCTTCCCTCACACATGTCTGCTCCTTGAGCTCAACTCGTCACATCCTCCAGCTCATCCATTGTTCCATTACCCCACTCAGTCCCTTTTTTCTTTTCTTTTTCTCTATCAGAGGGACCACTAGCTGCAATGTGCAACTAGATCATTTCTTTCTTGATAATTCGCTATTGCACACTTTTTTTAAATTGCCACCATCTTGAAGTAGTGAATAAATAGTAAAGAAAATTGCAACCTCACTATCATGACATATATATATATATGTACATTCTTGTTAATGCAAGTGCATTTGTACGCCATTCCTCCCAGGGGCTTACAAATATGTAAACAAGAATTGCTGCTGAAGAACCATGACATATAAATGCAACAACGCAGGGGGCTGGCAATTTATATATTTTTTTATTTGTGCAAATGTTGTTCGGCATCGGCAACAACGTATTTTTTTCCTTTTTGTCAATGATGCTCAACGTCAGCAACAAGCACTGTCAAAGCAAAAATGTTGACCTACACCTGTCGTAGGTGAGAACTATTAGCTTTCCCAATGCATATTCATTTTTAGATCAAAAACACTGGCTAGACATTGATTTATTGAGTGTCATTCGTGTGTTCGGCTGAATTTTGAGTTTCTAGGCAACAGCACCTCCCCCTGTCAGCCTTTGACTACTTTGTTTAGCTTCCCTGGGAGTCAAATGCTACAAGGGGTACCTGGTCTCCAGTTTGATTGCTTTAGGACACCAGAGGTAAGTGGGTCCTTTGCTCGAGTAGGTGCCCGGTAACTTCCGATCGCCCTTGGTCTCCCCTAAACTGATTTTGTCACAACAAGCTATTCAACATGAGCCAAAGGACACTGAGAAAGGATGGATTGATTCACCCTAGTGCCCCCCCACCCCTAGATCAGAGGGTGCGCAAGCCCTGTCTCAACTCCCTTTAAGCCCCTGGGGCCTCATTTATGAAAAGTGACGCATCGCTGCGTGAAAACAGCGATGCGTCACTTTTCATTGCACCCTCCTTGCGACACCAATGATGCGTCATATTTACAGTATGACGCATCATTGCGCAAGGAGGTACGGATACGTCAGTATTTCTGACGTATCTGTATGGCGCAAAAGTGACGCATTGCTGGAGTGTGTCACAAAAGTGACGCAACTCCAGCAATGCATCATTTCTCATGGGGCAAGCCCCATGTGAAAGGGCCTGCTTCAATCTTACGCCTGCTGTGAGGCAGGCATAAGATATTGACGCATTTGCATCCTAGAAGTGGCACAGTGAAATCCTATAGATTTCACTGCGTCACTTCTATGACACCTTTCTGGCATCAATACGCCCCCCTTGCATACATTATACCTGGCGCAGGTATAATGTGGCGCAGGGGTTTACAGAAAGACACATCTACCTAGATGCGTCACTTTGTAAATATGGCACAACAAGGCGCATTTTTTACGCCACTGGTGCGTCACAAACAGTGACGCACCGGCGGCGCAAAAGTGACGCAGAGCCTCATAAATGAGGCCCCTGGCTTCTTCATCCATACCCGTACTGCAGAATCCATGCAACATGTTCAAAAGCTCACTGTCCTTCTTTGACTGCTGTATGCTTCTGAGATGTGGTTCCCTTGGTGAGAAATAGCGTTATAACACCACCGGCTCGTGTCGAGTCTGGGCTGAAAAATGAGATATCTCTGAGAAACATTGAACAGAACAAAGGACGGAGATACATTTGTTAACCGAGAAAATGTACGTTTTCGCTTCAATGATTTAAAGCAAAAACGTCAAAAAATAATAATCAATGGAAGTGTGAATTTCAATAAAACAGTGCCAGCCAAAGATAACGTTATTAAAGTGCAGACTCATAGGGTACCAATTGCAAGTTTCTATTTTGTTCGATCATTTCGCCTTTTTCAACACATTGAATTAGACTCGTGATATTTTGGAAATGTAGCCATGCTCAACGCTTGTCTACTCTTAGACACAGACTATAAAATGCCTCATTCTTTAAAGCTGCAGCCAAATTACCGTCATACCTAGAAGCAATGTGGAAAGTGTTTGTTTCTAATGCAAAATCAATTTTGGAAAATAAATGTTGAGAATTCGATATCATTTACTGAGTTCTCTGTAAATCTTGAATTAATCTAAAAAAGCATGTCAATACTTCATATGAGGGTAGTATAAAATGAGGACACGATCCACAGCAATTCAACTGGTCTCCCTTAATCTGGCTGGGCATAACGTTTTCTAAGGCTAATTATTACTCGTCGTATCAGGCATAACAGAACTTTTGAAGTGTTCTCACTAGCAGAGAACTGAGCAAAGTTATCCTGGTCTCTCCAATTTCTCAAGGTGAGATAAGTGTCTCGGTTGAAGTAGGTGAGGTAAGTGTCTCGGTCGAAGTCGTGGGTAACTGATAGATGTCGTGTTCTGGGGACATTTTAAGAGCAGAATACAGCACTTTGAAATGGCAGGCTGGAAGAAAAAAGCCTTGCACCACTTTATGTTCAAAGCTCAATTCGCTTCGGAGAAATATAATTCAGACAGTGAAGGCATCCGTTTGTTACATGAGGTCTGTTTTTTTTAACATACCAAGATGCCGTCCGTAATCAAGGCACGACTGGTAAAAAAATCGAAAAAGAGGAATACTTCACACATGTTGAGGCAGATTTACAAGAAACTGATGCGTCAGTTTCCCTGCGCCAGCCTGCACTACCCTTGCGCCACCAATACGGCGCACCATGGCGCAAGGTTTGACAGATGTGTCATAAAAGCTGCCACATCTGTTGGTCCAAAAGTCACGCATTGCTGGATTTGTTTTGCAATCACGACGCAACTCCAGCAATGCATTGGAGGCCTATACTCATTGTACAGCGTCACTCCTTGCGCCTGCTTGGTGTAAGGTTTTTACGCAGTAGCATCCTTGAAGTGGTGCAGTGAAACTTGTAGATTTCACTGCGTCACTTCTATGAGGCTTTCCTGCGTGGCAACGCCCACCCTGCATATATTATACTTGACGCAGGTATAATGTGACCCAGGGCTTTACAACGTGATGCATCTCCCTAGATGCGTCACATTGTAAATTGGCCGCAGTGTTTACGCCGCCGCTGCATCATAAAAGTGACATACAGCGGCGCAAAAGTGTAGCAAGGGGCTTGTACGTCTGCCCCATTGTCGGCAGAAGAAATTTCAAGACAAGAGGGCCTGCAGAGTAGGAAAATAAATTGTATTTTGAAAAGCAAATGAATGAGTTGTTTCAGTGCCTATCAGAGCTAGGCCAAAAACTGCTTCATCCCCACATGCCTTAGACTGCAGACTAACTTTTGTATTCTCAGTGTGACCTGATGCAACCGATGTGTTGCTGCTTTTTTTATCTGGGAATGATGCACTTTCTTCCAGAGAACAATAGGCCCCATGCCATGTTTACCACAAACTGTCTGTTTCCAAATAAGTGAATATGATGGTATCTTTGTCTAGAGGATGCATCCTATGGTGCTAGATGTCTAAAAGCCTCATTTAAACTTGTGGAGGAAGTAGCACCTCGCTGTATCAGCTGTAGTATGGTCACCTAATGTAAAACTAGACACTGTCTTGTAGCCATTTACCCCCTAAACTTACTCTGTCATACATGGGGAGAGACACTTTGGATGACAAATTACCCATGTTAGAAAGTCTGCCATGCTCTGCTTGCTTGTCAGATCCCTTCCACCAGAAAAATTGTCCTCCACAGTGGAGGTATCTTCTGGAATAACATGTTGGTGATGTTTCTGCCTGCGACCAGCATGGTTTACATGGCAGTTCTTTGCAGGAAGAACACCAGCGGGAATTATGTTGGGGGTGCCAGCTTTAACTGGTCATTTTTACCAAAAGCAGGTCTGCAGGCAGGGAGTTTCCAACTGAAAAAAAGATCCCTTCTGCTGCACACAAAATGAGTTAGGGAGGGACAGGTAGGCAGTTAGGGTAGACACAATTTATGGCAGATATACCATTTCTGCCAACCTCTAAACGTGATGTTAACTCTCTTACACGGCTTACAAGGCTTGAACCTTTAATGACTTTCGTAAACAATTTAAATCCTCTTGAGCATTACAATACACACAAAATACCATTAGGAAGGAGTCACCAAGTGGGAAATGAATTAGCCAATTCATCAAAATGAAGATGGAATGCAATTAATAAAATGGAAGTAAAACGATTACCACCAACAAAGAGACAGCCTGATCTAGGGAAGCACTATAATGTAAAATGTGGTGATTCCCAGTAAAGGTAATAAATCGGCCATTGTTATCATCTCTGACACATTACAATGCTGTGGTGTTAATGTCACCCTGGTAACCCTGCTGATAGAGGATTTACCACATCCTCAGGGAATCAGAGAGTTGCCACTAAGGCCCACTTCAAATTAGGGCAGTAGTTTTTGCCATGCAAACCAGGAAGAAAAGCATTGTAATTACCTATATTACAATCCAGCAAAGCTAAATAAAAGTCTCAGATCCTGTACTACTAGATCAATCACATCCTACAAATGGACTCCATAAACACAAAATCACAAATTGTGTAGAAAACACTTTTCCTGGATCCACCCAACCTGAACAAGCACCCATGACAGGATGTATCGTGGAATATGGATAAGGACGAAACGTTTGGAAAGCAGTGTTTATTAAGTAAAAAACAACAAACAACTGAAAAAATGTATTAGAAAAGAAGTAAATTCAATCAAGTCATAAGAAAATGATATCACTGAAAAAAATCTAAATTCACCAACCACGTTTGCATGACTGAAAATAACAGAGTCGGCAAATCCATATAAAGACTGAAATCAATGCTGCCTTTTCTGCCCATGTCCCCATACTAAACAAAGATGGCAAGATGTTCTCCTTGTACAATCACAATTGTACAATTGGGAAATTAGACACTCCACGTATGCAAGGCAATAATGCTTCTTGGTGCACTATGACACTGTGTCATATTTTCTCCAGATTGTCTCCAAAGACACTCCAAGCATCTCATAGCCATTCATCCACAACGTTAAGTGGAAAGGCACACTTGAACAACATGTCATAATATGTCTGTTTTGTCCCCATGCACACCAAAAGATCATACAAGCATATACATGCCAATAGATCTGATTCCGGCAGGAAACTCCAGATTTTTAAAACATAAAATGGCTTCTTTTTGATTGTCTCCTGTCTGAAATAGCTTCTACGTCAATAGAAGGCAATGGGGGAAATACATTCTCCCGATTATTTTGTTAGAATCTCCAATGTTCCTTTTCTAAAAAGTATGTCAGAGTTCAATAAAGGGGAACCCAAGGCTAGATAGAACACTAGGTTTTCGAAAGCGTGAAATCTGCAGCTCCCCAAAAACTCCACATGACTCAGCAGAATTCTGTGAGTGGGCGGAGCTGCTCAGTTTACCTATTCATGCTACATTTTTGACGTTCTGTAACAGGACTCGAGCTCTAGTCCCCAACATCATGTGAGAACAGCAACACCAGGATAAAATCTGATCAAGGATGCCACTGCATTAACTGGTGATCTCTTGTGCACACTGTCTTCAGAAAAAAGGCACAGATGGTGCAGGAGTGGCTAAAAGCCGTGCCAAAGGCCTGAAAGTCTCACAAGCGCATGCCAGCGGTAGGCAAATCTTTGTGATGCTCATGGGCGGCCGGAAAATCTCTCCAGTGCTCAGAGAGACTCATTGTGCTCACCTTCGTGTGGAAAAACATGGCAAGAGCGAGCTAACCAAAAACAAATTCCGCTACAAGGCGGAATGTGGAATGTAGCAGGAACTTTGCATTCTCTGTGGAATTCCTGAATTCCGCATATTCCATGAGAGGGTTTGAATTTCACGCTCAGGTCTAAAAGTGATGAAGAGCTTTACTGGCTAAATAAAGATTGATATGGAAACAGGTCTCAATTTAATTGAATATTAACAGAAAACAAATCAAAGTTTATATAAACCTCAAGAGGGACAGTGCCATGTATGTCAGACATCTTTAGTTTGCAGATTGAAATAGACACTATAAAGGCATTCAGGCACCTCCTAATTAAAGGTGATACAGATGTTTATTCTGTGCATAAGACTTTGCAGGAGGAACTTGAAGTCTTGGCTAAAATGAAATGAAGATGCCACTAATTGAGGAGACTACTAAAAATCATAGGCCAAAATAGAAACAGTTGCGCAGACTAATGATTAGAAAAAGATCTGAAAAAATCTTAGCTGATAGTTCCTTTTTTATTTTGTTTATTTTATTCAGTTATATAGCATGCTATATCAGTTGGTATGAGGGTGATTTACATGACAGCACTGTTAAAATGTCATGATTACATTGAGTTGGGGAGAGAGGTTGAAAACTTACATCCATAATACAAAGAGCCGGGGAAGGTACACTATGAATTTTTAAAGTTGCTTTGAAGAAGGTGAGTCTTGAGTTGGTTTTCAAAGATTGAGATGTGAGGCAACGTTCTGAGACTTGGAGGCAAAACGTTCAGTGTTGCTGTTCCTGCTCTGGAGAACATTTGTTTCAGAGCAGGTGATGTTGAAAATTTAGAGGGTTCAAGGTAAAGGGTTTTGTGACTGCTGAGACTCCTTGATTTCCTAATAGCCCAAGAGACACCAATAGCTAAGATGTCAAAGATCACAATGAAAGACTATATCAGGAGACTGTACATAATCTGATATATATCTGATCTGTGTGAAATGAGCTACGACAAACTTATGATTTGGAAGAATGTTATATCAGGGACAACAGAAATAAAAGATGTTGTAAAGAAATAAAGTTGAGAAAATTATCTGGCGAAAAATGTTCAAGGGGTTCAAACGACAATCCACCAAAAATAAACATCAGGTATTTCAACATATGTTTACATACTTTTTTGGCAGTTATGGATATCATGCTGATACAGGTACAGAAGCAGTTAAATGGACTGTATGCGTATTGCATCAGTGCCTTAAAAATACAAATACTACATATGGCAACGAGGAACAAAGTTAATAAGATGATTTCCAAGATGACTAAGTCTGCCCCACATTATAATAGGCCCCATGGTGTTTAACCAAGGAATGACAGAGTGGAATTGCTGTAGTTAGAAATTTGTTGCATCTCAATAAGACCTATGTTGAATACTCACTTGGCAAAGGTTGTCCATTTAATCATATATAGTTACTTATGGAAAACCCCTTAACTTTTAAACTGTTTGAAAGTACAGTCCTCATACATGTTTTCTGTTTGCTTAAAGCTGTTGGATTGGAGGCATTGAGTTTCAAAGGCAAAATAATATAGAAAAAAATATTGACTTACCAAAATATTACCAAACTAATATTGATTACAAAAATATCGCAGTCCCATGCTCAACACAAATATTGAATCGCAAAATATTGTCTTCTATTTAAATAAATACACAATGTCAAAATGTTGAAACACAAAATATTGACTACAACAAGATCACTACAAATATTCAAAAAATACTTTGCATCACAAACTTTTTTAAAGAATAAATACATATAAAATACCTTTAAATAAACAAAGCATACAAACAAATTTCAAAAACATTAAAGCAACTAACATAACGTCCTTGGCACAGATAACAATATATTTTCACCAAATCTTTACAAAAAAACACATTATTGCACCGAAATAAGTATTACAACACATTTTAAATGTAAATAACATATAATTAGTGTTTAAAAAATATTAATAATTCAACAATCCACACAAAAACGCTAACTATAGTCCACAATAAAAGTTATAAATGAACCAAAATTCAAACAACACACACAGTAGCCACAAAAAGTACTCTAAAACAATCTAGCTAATAAAAATATTTACATAATTAAGGCAAAACTATGAAAAGAGCACAAAACCTCACTGTTTTTCACAGGAAAACATTAACAATAGTAAGAAAATTAAACTCTCCTGTACTGCACAAAGAAAAGACATATGGAAGACTTCAAGAACATAACAAGACACATTCACTAGTAAGTTTAAAAATAAAATAAAGTACAATATAACCTAGAATATTTTAAGGTGCAAATCTAAAACTACATTACTAAACTCTCCCTTTGTTTCTATATGTTAACCCATAAATATTGTAGAAGCACTTCTTAAAAAACAAAGCACTTTCACTGAAAAATCAAGCTCCAGACTTCTAAACCTGGACAAAAGCACTTTCAAATTAAGTAAAACAAGCATAGGCATCAAAATAAATTTGCCCCATATAGGTTAAACTTAAAGCTAACCCCGCCTCCAAAATGAACAAAATCTTTATTTGTCACATGCAACTATACAACATGCAACAGAAATAAAATGCCCACTTGACTCAAATCTCAACGATATCAAACAGAAAAGGAAGAACATCAAGTACAACTTAAACTAATAGTCTGTATGTAAGTATAAAATGTAAAACAGGTAAAAGCATGCTTAAATTATGCTAGCAACAAATTAAATGTTTTTGGAATAATAATCAATCATTTTACATTTATGCTACTTTCAGATAGAATGGCAGAAACAGCCACATATCTCACATCACAGATCTGCAAACAATTTATTTCGCACATGGGAATCACATCCAGCTTGGAAAGCACAAGCACTGAGAACGTAAATTAAAAAGTATTCAATATTATGATAAGGTGTGTTATGGGAGGGATACCACAGACAATTATTAGGCAAATAATGTCAGGTTACACACCAGCCCCCAAGTGTAACAGAGGTTTATCTAGGGCTTGTAATACAAGATTTAAAAGTGTCAAGCACTAGTTTCTACAAGCTCACTACTAAAACAAAAAACTCCCAAAATTGTCTGAGCACATTACAGGTCAGCTACCAGCAAGGACTAGCTTAAAGCAATTAGTATCACACATTACAAAAAATTACAACTCTAACCCCTTCTGCCCCTAGAAAATACCAAGACATACAGATTCTAGAACAATTAACCACTATACATAACAAAAAACCCTCACTCCTACACGACAACCACACCAAAAACAGAAGAATAATCCTATTTTCAGCTATAAATAATCTCATTAAACTAAGTCAATGTGAACCTAGGATGATGGGTGGAACTTTTAAAATTTGCCCTCCACCATTCACACAGATGTACAGTGTACCTGGTTTAGGCACTGCAGCCTGACAAATGAAGCACAACTTACTAAGAACTTTTAAACCACATCAAAGTGAAAACTTATAACTACTCTCCACACAATATGACAGACTTTGAACAGGCAATGATACAAATAATACCTAAACTATACTCACATAGATCTATACAAGACTGTTATAACCCTTCAACCAAAACATCTGGAAACATCTGCAAAAACCCACACTAAGGTCCTTATTATGAGGATGCATGGAGGCACATGTTGTGCCCGCCTCTGCTTGAACTGTCATGCATGCCCTGTGTGCCATGCATGACATGGTGCATTGTACATAGTGCACCATAATGCAAGAAGCACTGCCAGGGCTAAGCCATATGCTACAGGCTCTCTATGAGCAGAAGCATGCCACAATAGTGGCACTGCCGACACAACACTGCTAGCCCAGGAGTGTCCTCATAATGCAGCAGTCAGGATGCCGATGGCTTAGCGGCCTACTCTCGACTGACATAATGGCGGTCCAGTGGTCCGGCAGTCGTATTTGCCAAATTCGTAATTGTGTCCTATGAGTAGATATGCAACAAGCAGCTAGTTTGACTTTTAAATTAAAAAGTTAATAGCTCTAGCCCGTGTACAAAAAATGTTCACTAATTGGCAGACTGCACTGCTTTGGACCCAGACCCCAACCCAAATGTCAAATACCATGGGAGGATTCCTATGACAAGGACATAGCTCAGCAAACCAAAGCCAACATCATAGTAGAAGTATTGCACAATGTCTTCAAAAATAGGACAATAGGAAGAACTCAACAAACACTTGACTAATTCATAGAAGCCCTTAAAAAAGAACTAAGCTACCAACAAGAGTAGAATTGTCAATAAACCAAATTAAAACATAAACACTAATTAAACCAGAGAAGTGTATGAAATGATACATTTCAAAGTCAGACTCTTTGTAAATAAAGGAATTTACTACCTAGATATGATAGCTAAATCGTTATTTAGAAAGCACCTATTTAACAACTAAAAAAGAACAAGACTTAACACTATTATACCATAAACTATTATCAATAAATATTAGAATAAATGTCTTTCTAAATCTGTCAATAAAAAATATATATTATTTAGTGGAAAAAAGACTCAAAAATAAAAATAGCCTATTTCAATATTTAAATAAATATTCCTTGGAGAATGAAAAATATATTATTATATAATATAAAAAATATTTAAATTGTAGTTAAAGCAAAATACATATGCATAATACAAAATTGCAATTCCCACCCAGATAAATAAAAGTATCATACTTACAGATTGCATACCGGAATTTCTTGATCAACCACCACCATGCAACAATCTAATCCACAAAAAAGTAAAAAATAAAAAGTAAACACCCCAAAAACAATACAAAAAATTAACGGTCCAAATTAATTTTACCAAAGCAATCCACAGTCATTTGAAACAATTAAAAAACGGAAGATTTTAAAGTAAAAACCACTTCAATAAATCCAAACAATCGAAGGAAATCAAAAAATAATATTGATTTAAATTACATCAAATGAATTTCCTTTAAACAACCCCATTAAAAATCAATTCCAACCTTGAAACCTGTAAAAAAAGCAACATACCCACCCTCTCAAAATATATCACTCAAATAAAATACAAACATAACATTACAATTGTATAAACATATAAAAACATACAACTATATATTCAATAACTTTCTACTACTACTGCTTTTACTTAACTATTGTTAGACCTACTGCATTAGAGTACACAACGTAACACAAACTACAACTAAACAACCTTACCAAATAAAACGAATACCGTAACCAACATTAAATAGATGTACCCACATCCCCCATCTTCTAAAACCCTAAAACAATCTTTGAAATGTTTTTGCATAGTCCATTTAACATCAACAGGGAAACACATCTGATATGAATGAAATCAAGATCTATGTGCTCAATCCTAATTCCAGGATTAGCTGTGCGTTTCAGTCTTAAAAGTCTACGCTTTAAAGCTCTAAATTGTCTTTAGAATTGCAGTTCTTTTCAATGTTGTCAAAGCTTTGGTTATGTTGGTTTACACTCATTTGCCGTCTTTTGCATTACATTTTATGGGCACTGCTGCTTTTACTGTTTTGGTACCTTCTCTCACTTTGGGGTCTATTACGATGGCAGATGGACAAAGTCTGCTGGCCATCGCACCGGGAGATTGGACCACCCGCATTTTTTGCATTGCGGCTGGGGTGCTGTCAGCAGCACCCGTTGCAATGCAAAAAAGGCATCTGCGCATTTGTATGCACAACGTGGGAGGCAACGCACGGTGACTGCCACATCGTGCATGCAAATGCAAGGGGTACCTAGTACCCCCCTTTTGCCCCCCAACAACCTGGGGACCCGCAACGGGCCCTCAACTGCAAAACCCACATGCCTTTGGTGACGGTGAAAGGCTGGTTCCCGCAGCCATTGTAATATGGATGGCGGTGTCTAGCAGACACCGCCACCACATTCAACCCTTTTCCGCCCTGTCGACTAGTCCACTGGGCGGATAAGTGGTGGACGGTCTTCCCATCCGCCGCGGTACCCCTCGGCATCATAATATGGTGGGGGGTAAATGGGAGGCAGGCAGGAGATTCTGTCAGGCGGATTGCCACCGCTATGCGGGCAGTGGCGATCCGCCCGACATTGTAATAGACCCCTTTGTCTTTTTTCTCTTGTGTTTCTTTGCAGGTAGAAAATTGTTTGACCATACCAATGAAGACTGCCAGGAGTGAAGTTGCCAAACTGGAAGGGTGGTGTTGTTGTGAAGCAGGTAAATAGTGGGATCCACGATGGGCTTAAGCCCTGTGCTGTTGCTTCAGAAGATTCTAATGAAGCGGAGCAATACTTCTGGTTTAGGGCATGACCCTTTATACTAAACCTGAACAAGATGGCTGTTGGGTCACATGGTTCTGCCCCATAAGAAGCCATGACTTTTTCAGAGTCCCTGAGTGGAGGCCATTATATACCCTTAGGGAGTTTGCCAAGGGATGTGGCATGCACAAAGGACATGGCCACAGACTACCTGGGAATTAATAGAGGTCACCTATATCACGGTGTTTTGAAGAATTATTGGGGGACGGGACCATGGGGGAATTGAGAAGACAATGCAGAGGTTCTAAAAGTTATCATATACACACTAACAAATACATAAAATGTAGTAACATAAAGATTATATTAAATAAATAACTACATTAATCACATTTTACAATTAAAGAATATTTTAAAATGTTATCTCAATTTCAAAATCTATTACAATTTTAACATTATCAAAAACTAAATAATTTAGCTTTACATATATATTGTACAATGTAAATTTAAAAATGTTAAAATTAGTAAATACAAATTTCAATATTTCTGTATGACAATATTTTGGGGGATATTCTGTACAAACATCACCCCTAAGGCTAGATTTGGTTCTACAATTGGTTAGTTTAGTAAGTGACATTTTAGGTGTGAAAAGTTTAATATCTCAGCAAGCACAAGTCAAAATCAGAGATTGTGGAATTTGTTTAAGATTTATGTTTAGGATTTTATGTTAGGAGGAACACAACCAGAAAAAATACCAAAAGGCATTTAGCCATGAACAAAAATTTGACCTGTAAAACGTTTTTAGGGAAGATCCTCTTATTGAGCTAAAAAGAATACACTGGGAAGAAAAGCAGGTGGAATTGGTTTTTAATTCAAATAAAGATTTTTTTAAAGGAAAATCATCTTCAACCTAGTGCCTCTTTTGCTATGGGTATCCCCCACTTTTTGCCTAATATCTGATGTAATTTTGAGTTTTAAGTGCACTTAGCTCCAGCTAACTAGGTTCCCAGGTACGGATCTCCTTTCTCTGAAACTCTACACAATTGGCTCAACTTCTGTTTTCCCTGTAATCCCCAGTAGACGGTACCCCCAGTACCCGGGGCATGGGAACAAAGGAGGTCCCCTAGGTACCCCTCACCTAGACCTGTTGGGGCTGCTATCACAGGCAGCATGTTCAGGAGCAGGACAAACAGAAAAGTCAACATGTCACACTGCCCTCTGCACCATGACACTCTTACCCTGCATAATATATGGGTAAGCCACCCCAAGGCAGACCTTGTGCCCTCAGGCAGGGGGGACTATACTGAGATATTGTAAATAAACAGGGAAGTTAAAATGAGTGCATGGGCTGGATTCTTGTCAACACCATTTTCCTAGCTCCATGGTGGCTTTACTGATTTCTAAAATGTCTGATACAAAAAATCCTATCTTAATAAATCCTGCTGATGCCAGTGTTGGATTTATTAATACATTCACACAGTAGCCCCTTTCAGAGGGTCTAGTGAAACTGTACCAACCACAGGCATGCTCCCTGTCTAATTTTTCCCAGCCTGCCATCACCAGACATTTTTCTGGACCCTTGCAAGGAGAGCCAGTGCTCTCCAGATCCAGAGACAAAGCCTACTCTGGGCGGAGGTGGTCATACCTTCCTCCCTGCAGGACCTGCCTTGACAGAGGCGGGAACTTCAAAAGCCATGCCGCCTTTGAACCCAGCCCCTAGGTGCAGCTGTTAGGAGCAGATTGCAACCTCCCAATCCTGCCCCACTTTTGGCTTAAAGACTGGTGGGAAAATTAGGTAAAGTAGGAGGTGGGTCTACCTTCACCATGTATCTCCCCTCAGGTGAGGCAGGGGAAGTAAATCCAACTTTTCACTCGCGGTTTTGCTCGAATCCTTCTGATGAGCAACCATCACTTCACGGCGAGTGTTTTTAAATTTCACTGCCACCTGACGTCACTTGTATTGGTTTTCTTAATACAATTCCACTATCTGTTTCTAATTTGTTCCCTGTACATTTTTCCATTTCTTTCTTCCACCTAGGTTATTGTGGCTTATATTGTTTAGGCAAACATTTTGTCCTGATGATGATCCCTTGGATTTTGTAAATGGGATCGAAACGCCGTCGACCTTTTATAACACCATATACCATGAAATGTATACCTAATGTGATATGTTTGTAATGGTGTGAATTGAATTTCTGTTATTGCTTCATTTACAGAAATCCTTAGCTTCTGCCTACATATCTTTCTCTGTTTCTTGACTACCTTTTCACAATGCCAATCTGTAAGCGTTAGGGTACAGGCTTGTGCCCTACTCTAAATGAATTGTTGAAGGTATCTTTTGTGATTTGGAAATTGTATAGTAAAAATTCTTGACCTCTGTCCGGCTGGACAAGTCATACAACTTAATATAGTCTCCATTGTGTCTATATTGATTGTTCTCTTTCATTCTTTTTGCATGGGACCACTGTTATTATAAAAAACCAGAAGAATGGAGGGCATCATTTATGAGGTTTTGGCACAAGGCAGCGCCACAAGGAATCTAACTCTGATGCCCTACCAGAAAACAAAAGGGCAGGAATACGCTGAATCTATGAGATACAGGGCATTCCTGTCCTTTTTACCTTGCGCTGGCGCACAATGGGCTGCCATGCACCAATGCTAGCACCTTTGCGCCATGGTGCAAGGGTGCTTGTATTGCAGGGCTGATTGCTTTTTTGCACAAAGGAACACCTTCCTGCACAGAATCAATAGGTGTAGGTGATTTCCTCTTTCTTTGTGTGCTGTAGAATGCAGCACAGATAGAAAAAGGAAAAAACGAGATACAATGAAAGCATTTCTCCTCGTTGCACCTCCCTATGATGCATTCCCAGGTTTACAATTACTCTTAAATCTCGGAATGCTTCAGATTCCATGGGTGCTGCATGGGAACACCCATAGCAACACCAATGGAATGCCCCTTTCACGCACTGTTCTGTGTAAAAGGGGCACATATTTACAAGGCCTTAAAATGTCACGTAAAGAGACGTTCCGGCAGCACAAAAGTGTCACAAGGGTCCTCATAAATTGCAATAAATGTCAGAGCCTGCAGAGTCACATGCTTTGACATTGTGAAATTCAAACATGCAGTGTATCAAATTGATGTTTGGAGTCACGAATATATCCTTGTCTCAAAGGAAGTCAACAAGTGATTGATTGCCCATTGGAAGGAAATGGGGAAGCAGTTGATGCAGGATCCCAAGTGCTTTAGGGAATTTTGCAGAAGGCAAATTGGATGGAGATACAACATTAGGACTTCAGCGGAACAGGGGAAGTGAAAGCAGCAGACAATAAGTATAAAATCTAGATAATTCAAACAAGAAGTGTCTGTTCATCCAGTTAACTGATAAAAAGCACATTTGCACACTGTCAATCCAGGAGAGTGGGCTTCAGGCATAGAAACTTTTCAGTCCCCTGTCACGAAAGACAGCTAGAGCCAAAGGCCATTTTGGTCACCCGCCCAATGTACCTAAAAATTGTAGTTTTGTTTTTACCAAGCCAAGTAGTCTTTTAAGAGGGCTGACTCCTGTAACTATTCAGCACTCATTTCTATCCTTGACAGCAGTATCTCAGCAAAATAATCAGGAAGACAAAAAAAAGAAAAGAATCTGAGTGGCAGGATTACATACTTATCTGACTAAAGTCATCGTGGAGGGGCCTAAGGAAAAATAGAGGAAGGCTGATAGAATGTGGATAGTGGCATGTAGCAGGGTAAGGGAGTGTTAGTGTGACCAAAGCCAAAAGGACCAGGGAGACCAAAGCACATGGGACCATGTTTACCAAAACCAGGAGGGAGCAAAAACAAACAGACCAGAAGGATTTATACCAGGGTGGGATGAATCAGGAGTACCATGAGAGTTTTGAACAGGAAGATAACGATGTAGAGGACCAAGGCAATATGTAATAGCAGGACCAGGAGGCCCTGAACCAGCAGCAGTAACCATTATTTGGTGACTAGGGGGCAAGACCAGAAGTAGCAGACACAGATGGAGAGAGGACCAGTACCAGGGGAAAAAAGGGAAAGGATGACCAGGGACAGGAGGACCATGACCACAGGGATCAGATCAATGAGAAACAGGGAAGTAGAAGGAAGAAGACCATGGAGAACGCAAATGGAGGAGGTGAAAGATAAGGATGCTCAGGAGAAATAGACTGGACCAGGAAGTCCAGGCCCAGTGGGATCAAAATCATAAGGTCCATAAGAACCACACTCAGGAATACCCTAAACCAAGATGCCTAGTTATCCATGG
Source organism: Lissotriton helveticus (assembly GCF_964261635.1). Lineage (NCBI taxonomy): Eukaryota > Metazoa > Chordata > Amphibia > Caudata > Salamandridae > Lissotriton > Lissotriton helveticus. The sequence continues at coordinate 1,621,354,069 of NC_136061.1, forward strand.
ACCAAGTGACCTAGGCCAAGGCAGACCAGTAACAGGAGGAGCAGGCCAGACGGGAATAGGGTCAGAGGGATAGGAACATGGTGGAGCAGGCACACCTGGAGAACCAGAGGGATAGTAGGACTATGGTGGGGCAGGATAACAAGAGGAACTACGAGGGCTAAGCAAACTAAAGCCAATGGGACCATTATTGAAAAACCAGATCCAGCAGGACAAAAGGTGTACCAGACCAAAGAAGACCCGTGGTACATGGAGGAGGTATATCAGTATCAGACAATTAGGAATGGTTAAGCCAGGGAGAATAGGTAAACTAGAGGATCAGGATCAATCATACTGTAAAACCTAGAAGTAGCATGAAGATCAAAACGATCCTGACCAGGAGGTTTTGAAACAAGAGGAGTAGGATCCAGAAGACCACAGGTAAAAGTACCTGGGTGTAATGACCAGAAGGACTAGGGTTAGTAGGATCAGGCCCAGAAAGGACTGCACTTACCATGAACAGAAGGTACCAGACAATCAAAACCAGGGAAGGCTATGGTGAATAGCAGTGGACTAGAACAGTTGTTAGGGAACCATGAGGAGAAGGAGCTGGAGTACTAGTAGAACTAGGACCGGGACAATCAAGGTCTGTATATGAATGAATATGAAGATCACAACCAGGGAGTCAATGCCAGTAGGACCAGTAGACCAGAATAAGCAAGACAAGGACTGAGAAGACTAGAGGGACCAGGACAAAGGGTACCAGGAGAACCAGAGCAAGGAGGACTTGGTGGTTGTTATAAATTGGGTTTCTGATTGGCAGATGTAGGCACCTGGTCCAAGCAGGACCCACAGTCTTAGGGTAAGTTAGAAACACATCCTAAATTAAACTTTGCTCACCCCCTGGTAGCGTGGCACAAAGCAGTCAGGCTTAACTTAGGAGGCAATGTAAAAAGTAACACAGTGAAGACAGCATAAAAAAATAATACAACTATTTTGAAATATCGGGCCTCATTTACAAGGTTTTGGTACAGGGAAGCGCTGCAAGGAATCTTGCTGTGCTGCCTTGTGTCAAAAGAAAAGGGCAGGAATGTGCCATATCTATGCAATAAGATGCATTCCTGTGCTTTTCCCCTGCACTGGCACACAATGGTTTGCAATCCGTCAATGCAGGAACCCTGGTGCCATGGTGCCCTGGTGTCTACATTTTAGGGGTGATTGTTATTGTGCAGGAAGGGACATCTTCCTGCACAAAAACAACCACAAGAGGTGTTTTCCTCTTTCTATGTGTGCTGCAGAATGGCAGTGGCCTTAGAATCTGACGCATTGAACCGGTTTACGATTCCTTGAAAATCTGGAAATGCTTCAGATTGCATGGGTGTTGAGTGGAAACACAAACAGCAATACTCCTAGAAGGCCACTTTCATGCAATGTTCTGTGTGAAAGGGGCACATATTTACAAGGTCATGAGAGGCCATGCAAAGTGGCTTTGCGTGCCCTAATAATTATAAGCTGCAGCACAATGCGTCAACGAAGCGTCATAATTGGACTCTCCGGCAGTGCAAAAGTGCTGCGAGGCCCATAGAGTTTAATGTATTGAACAAGACAAAACCAAAACAACAAAAATTCAATAAGTAGAATTGAAGTTATGAATTTTTAAGGAATATCTTGAAATGTGGTGCTTAAAAGCATAATACACCAACCAGGGGTATTTGATCGAGCCACACTGGATCAAATCCAAAAGTTCAGGCTGACCGTGATGGAGCACGGGTTGGATACAGGGATAACCTTGGCCCACTTAAAACAATACTTTGGTTTGTGGTTACGTCGAGGAGGGGATGCGGGGAGCAAAGGAGACTGTGCATAGGCATTGATCCTTGGGATGTAGGCAATGGCATGGCTCCGAGATGTGCAAAGTTGAAAAAGTGTGAGCAATGGAGGTGATGCACGGCACCATTGGAGATGCGATGCACTCAATCCTTGCAGCAGCAGCTATGCGTTGGCATTGATGGATATGCACCGTTTCCGAGTGACAGAAAGACGTTATTGCTTGGATTTTGCAGGAGAAGCACTTTGTACCCACTTACAAGTACCCAAGACTAGATTGGGACCCCTTGGCAGAGCAAGAATCACAAATGGCAGAGTTCAGGTGCTATAGCGGGGTTGCTGAAAGTTTTTAATGTCTTTGAGACTTCAGAACAGGAGGCAAGCAGACAAGCCCTTGGAGTCAGACTGAGAGCAGAAGTCCAGCAGCATGTAAGACCTTGAGGAGCACAGCAACCTTCTTCCTGCCTGAGTATCCACAGGTCCAAAAGTCTACTGAGTTGGTAGGGTCAGAACTCCAGTTTTCAAACCTAGTGGTGCCTTTGAAGTGGGGGAGACTTCCATTACTGCACTGCTCCCAGGCTCATTACAGGGGGTTAATCAGTTCTTTGTTTGGGGACAGGGCACAACCTATTCAGGTGTAAGTGTGAGGCTGTGCCCAGCTCCTCCCTCCCACCCTGCCCAGGATGACCTTGCTAATTTTACTCTACTTATGCAGGAGCATGGATTGGAAGCATATAAACACTATTGTCAGCAGTTAGAGCTGAAAATACATTAGTGCAATACACTTTGGTGGATATAACTGGGAAAGGGACTACTCTAACTTTGCATATGCTTTATCTACAACAGAGGGTTGCATATTCTGAGGGAGTGGGGACACTGACTAAAGCACTTAGGGAACATGAGATCAGAATTTCGCTGGTATACTCCAACCTGGAGGACTTGGAGATAGAATAACCTCAGGGTTTTGGGGATTCCTGAGGAAAAGGAAGGAGAAGATCTATGTAAATTCATCATGCAACTTTTTCAACGTGCTTTCCCTGACTTGTCGGAATGGAATATGGACTGGCAAATCCACAGGGCGCATTGGCTATTGCAGTCAATGCCAACGTGAATAACTCTAGACCTAGTCCAATTCCTGAATACATTGAGAACTTCTTACTGAGGCAGGCTACATATGTGAAACCACATACCTCTGCACCAGCTGTTATTGACTCAATCTCATTTCATGTGTGCTCTGACCTTTGTAAGCCTACAATGGATCTAAGGTGGAAGCTCCAGCATAAGATTGATCATCTTAAAGCGGTTGGTTCACAATTTCTTTAGCAGAAACCAGCCCATTTATAGATAGGTCTAGGGGAACAAAAGCAGATTTGTATTAATGCGGATGTTCTTAGCGAAGGCAAGACAGTGTCTAAGATTGCTATTATAAGTAGGATTTAGCATTTGATTGATCTAATTTTCTTAAAGGCGGTTGTTTGTTTATTCTCTATTTTACAATAGAAAATGGAGTGGGAGGATAGTGTTGCACTAATCACTGTATGTGACAGCTAATGGGAGAGGTGATTATGTTTTTCCCTAAGGAAGACATGGGGGACCCATTTGCTGGAAGAGTATCTCTGGGATACATTTGGGTTATAGAGATTCGGTTTGTTTTGGGGGTGTTTAGGAGGTTATGTGCAGGATATAATGAATTGGTATTGTCATGAAATGAAATGTTTTGTCTTTTCTGTCTTAACTTGACATTTGTAAGCATTTATTTCAGTGGTGATTTTGTGAACATTGAGCATGATGATGAAATAGTATGGCCCTATTAAAGTTAAAGTGTTGGAATGTATCAGGGTTGAACCACTCTTTAAAGCAACACTAGGTCAGAGGATTGTGAGATTGCACTGTTATAAACTGGGGATTTTCAGCTTAAAAGAAAAATATCTTGCATGTACTGGTAAGTCATTGTAAAAGCAATTGGGGTATTACATCATTGTTTGCACAAGTCAGCTATATGAGGGGTAGCCATTATTTGTGCTCATTTTTTGAATTTGTTATTCTTAGAACCTTATCAGATTCTTAGGGGAGGTGGGTGATTGCCCATAGGATATGCACTATTTGTACAGTCTACAGACCCAAGCTGGATGACCCAAGTCTGCTTGACATGCTGAGCATAGGATGTGTACACTGGGCAGCAGATCTAAAAATTTTGAGTGATTTTAATTGTGTTATGAATTATGAAATTTAACAACTAATTAGTTTGCCTTCTCCCATATGGTTAGAACTAGGAAATCTTTTTTGAAGTTACTATGGTGCTGCAACTTTGCCTGTCACACGTCCGGAGCTACGAAAGGCGCACTTGCCTTAGAACTGCATTTACCATGATGCTCGAGGGTTACACTCGCTGGTGAGGTCAGAAGTGTGCGACCCATAGACTTTGTACTATATATGGTTCCCTTGAACCTTGGAGCTGACGAGCTCGGACACCGCATCTTCGCGCCACGAGGGGTACCAAACCTGTTAATACTTTGGTGACCTATCCAGTAATCCCTGAATAACCTACACTCTGCTGATGAGGAACAACAATTCCGAAACACCGGTGTACAGAGTTGGTGCTGCAACTTTGCCTGTCACACGTCCGGAGCTACGAAAGGCGCACTCGCCTTAGAACTGCATTTACCATGATGCTCGAGGGTTACACTCGCTGGTGAGGTCAGAAGTGTGCGACCCATAGACTTTGTACTATATATGGTTCCCTTGAACCTTGGAGCTGACGAGCTCGGACACCGCATATTCGCGCCACGAGGGGTACCAAACCTGTTAATACTTTGGCGACCTATTCAGTAATCCCTGAATAACCTACACTCTGCTGATGAGGAACAACAATTCCGAAACACCGGTGTACAGAGTTGGTGCTGCAACTTTGCCTGTCACACGTCCGGAGCTACGAAAGGCGCACTCGCCTTAGAACTGCATTTACCATGATGCTCGAGGGTTACACTCGCTGGTGAGGTCAGAAGTGTGCGACCCATAGACTTTGTACTATATATGGTTCCCTTGAACCTTGGAGCTGACGAGCTCGGACACCGCATCTTCGCGCCACGAGGGGTACCAAACCTGTTAATACTTTGGCGACCTATCCAGTAATCCCTGAATAACCTACACTCTGCTGATGAGGAACAACAATTCCGAAACACCGGTGTACAGAGTTGGTGCTGCAACTTTGCCTGTCACACGTCCGGAGCTATGAAAGGCGCACTCGCCTTAGAACTGCATTTACCATGATGCTCGAGGGTTACACTCGCTGGTGAGGTCAGAAGTGTGCGACCCATAGACTTTGTACTATATATGGTTCCCTTGAACCTTGGAGCTGATGAGATCGGACACCGCATCTTCGCGCCACGAGGGGTACCAAACCTGTTAATACTTTGGCGACCTATCCAGTAATCCCTGAATAACCTACACTCTGCTGATGAGGAACAACAATTCCGAAACACCGGTGTACAGAGTTGGTGCTGCAACTTTGCCTGTCACACGTCCGGAGCTACGAAAGGCGCACTCGCCTTAGAACTGCATTTACCATGATGCTCGAGGGTTACACTCGCTGGTGAGGTCAGAAGTGTGCGACCCATAGACTTTGTACTATATATGGTTCCCTTGAACCTTGGAGCTGACGAGCTCGGACACCGCATCTTCGCGCCACGAGGGGTACCAAACCTGTTAATACTTTGGCGACCTATCCAGTAATCCCTGAATAACCTACACTCTGCTGATGAGGAACAACAATTCCGAAACACCGGTGTACAGAGTTGGTGCTGCAACTTTGCCTGTCACACGTCCGGAGCTACGAAAGGCGCACTCGCCTTAGAACTGCATTTACCATGATGCTCGAGGGTTACACTCGCTGGTGAGGTCAGAAGTGTGCGACCCATAGACTTTGTACTATGGATACACAGTCTGGTTGACTTGTGAAGGGTATTATATCCAAATAACTCTGGTTATACTTTTTTCCCTCCACCATATTCATGTATTGGTATGATCTTTGTTGCACATGGTTTGATGCCTCATAGAAGCATATCCTAAGATTACTTATAAATCCTATACTTATTACACTCCACTTGGGGAATAGTAGCTATCAAAAGTGCAGTTTCACATTTTCAAGAGCATTTTTTTCTAATCCAGATTATAGAGGCCAGATTAGTAATTTTTGGAGTGAGTTTATCCAGATAAATCCGGGCTCTGCATAAACTCAAATGATGTGGGATACTTTAAATGCCTATGTTTGTGGTGCTACAATGCAATATATCTCATAGAGGAATAAGCCGGAAAAAGATGGGAGCAATTTCATGCCATGGTGGTTTTGCATGAAAAACAGAGTTAGCAGGGGTATATCTGAAGTTATTATAAAATGGATCTATACCTGACTGTGGTTATAGGGAGAACAGCTTTGTTTTAGTCTAATCTGAACTTTAGTATGACTATGGGGATTGGCGATAAATCTTGGAGGATATTAGCACATCAGATTTCAGAAAAAAAGGTATAGGAACACAATCAAATGCTTTAGAGGCATGGGGTTTGTCATTGTGCAGGCTATTTATAATAAATGTAGGAATTACAATGGAGAACTATAAGGCCAAATATGTTAAACTCTGTTATAGATAGATATCAACAGATGATGTGCTTGCCCTATTTAAGTATGCCACAGCTACAAACCTTAGAGGATGGCATCACCAAAGAGGATGTTGTTGAGGTAAATAAATCTGTACCATCCAGGAGGGGGCTGCTGGGAATGCTATTCTCATTGATTTTTATGAAATCTTTCTGGATATGTTATTGCTTGTCTTTATGAAGTTTGTTGCAAATATTGATGATGGTGGTGAAGTTGCGGATTTCAGTAGCCAAACTAATAACACTGCCTTCTTAAAGAAGCAGACACCATCTGTGGATCATGGTTCCTATCGGCCTATTTCATTAATCAATTTTGATGCAAAGATATATACTATGATATTAGTGTCCCAACTCTCTCCAGACTTCAGGTATTTAGTCTTATAACAAAAACATGTGTTTATCCTGGGTATAGTTACAACCAAAGCAAAAAAAAGGAGATGATGGATTGAGTTCTGAAACTTTTCAGACACTCACCCCAGTCACAGATCTGAGTTGAATTCAATATCATTGTTAAGCTCACTTCGCCACCTCAGTTCAGACCCAGCTATATGCAAATCAGTCTTGACCCTGTGCCTCATGGAAACAGTCCAGCCCAAATTGCCAAGCCAGGTCTTGCCTGAACCGGAAACAAGCATCCTGGGACCGGTTTCTGGGTAACACCCTTCATCATCCAGGCTAGCTTTAATCCAGTGGCAAAGTGAGCAAGGGACCCACGTCTGGGCAGACCCTGCCAACTTAGGGCAAACAAAGCAAACACAAGGAGATGATGGATGGAGTGCTGAATCTTTTCAGACCCTCACTTCCTGTCACCGATCTGGGTTGAATCCATCATTATTCTTAAGCTCACTTCGCCACCTCAGTTCAGACCCAGCTTTGTGCAAATCAGTCTTGACCCTGTGCCTCATGGGAACAGTCCAACCCGAAATGCCAAGCCAGGTCTTCCCTGAACCGGAAAAAAGCATCCTGAGACCGGTTTCTGGGTAGCGCCCTTCTTCAGCCAGGCTAGCTTGAATCCAGTGGCAAAGTGTGCAAGGGACCCACGGCTGGGCATACCCTGCCAACTTAGGGCGAACAAAGCAAACACAAGGAGATTATATAGTTACAACCAGCCATGTTAATACTGCCATGTCAGTATTTGATGTGGCTAAAGTTACAGGGCCTAGGATCTGTATAATATTACTAGACACTAAAAAAGCTTTTGATAAGGTCTCCTGGGAATTTCACTGGTCTTCTTTGCCTACAGTGGGCTTTGGGTGAAAGTTTTTGCACAAAGTTAAAAGTCCTGTCAAAACCCCAACAACTAGGCTTGTTTTGGATGGCCACAGCTCTTCCTTAGTTAATATTTGCAGTGGTATACCTCATGGGCACCCTCTATCTTGCTTGCTATTTGCTTCATATATTGAGCGTTCTTTGACATCACTGATTAGAAACCATTTTATGAGTCCAGTTGTATTTAAGTCGGTAAAGATTAAAATGTGCATGTATGTGGATGATCTATTCTTTGAACCCCATCTGAGCAGCTGATACAAATTTCAATTGAGTCTGAACAATTCGGAGACGTCTCTATATACAGGCTGAATCTGACAAAGACTAATCTTATTTTAAATTGCAAAACTGATAGGATGTTTACTGGGTTGTTCCGGCTGCGACGTGTTTAGGTGTTAAGATTAGTGATAAAATGGAGCACATTTTACAACTGAATTATGAGCCACTTTTATGGTCCTGTAAAATTAAGATGCAGCATATGAACTGTCTCCCCATTAGTATAATCTTGTGGTGTAATATTGTTAAAATGAATATTCTTCTAAAATGTGTTTAACTGTTTCATGCAATTCCATTACATGTACCAGACTCCTTTCTATTTTAGCATTTGAAAGGGGCTTTTAATAGTTTGATCTGGGGATATAAGAGAGCCATTTGTGCTACACAATGCTTAACGCTATCTTTTAAACAGGGTTGATTCTTATTGCCAGTTTTAAATTTATCATTGGATAGCATTCTGTACCTATATTAAGAACTTGCTGACTGACTATGAATCAGATTCTTATGTTCTCGCCTATAAAATGGATTTAGGGGTAAAATGGAGGTATCTTTTATACTGAACTATTTGAAATAGGTGAATTTGAAAATAATGAAGGATTTTTGTAGAGTATGGGTCCAGATTTGCTCTAAGTACTCAATCACTTCAATCCACTTTTTTACACCATTATAGAGTAATCCCCACTTTCCCTCTATTTTCCTGATTATTTGAATAGATATGAACATGGTTGAGGAATTATATTATGACAATGGGCTATCTGCATTTGCTGCATTGCAAGCACTTTATGATCTTCGTCAATATATAACTTTTAAAATATTTTAGGATTCAGGATTAGCTTTTACATAATTTCACACATATTATTCTTATTTTAAAGACCCTGGGGTATATTATCAACAACTAGCGATAATTTTTGTCTCTAACTTGTTTAGAGACAAAAATTATCGCCGCACATCGGCGATTTTTATCGCAGATAAACCTTGCTATTAGCAAGGTTTATCGCAAATGCGATAAAAAACGCCCGCAATGCATAAATATCGCTGAAAAGTCAGCGATATTCATGCATTATCGAGCAAATGCTCTTAGCCATGTTATCCACCTCCCATTGGATAACATGGCTAAGAACTGCTCAGGGCAGGTGTTAGCTTTTGGAGATATTCGCCCTTAGCGCAAATATCTCCAAAAGTTGGTAATAGGAGATAGCGATGTTAGCGACTGTTTCCAGTCGCTAACATCTTGGCACGCCCACTTTGCATATCATTAGTGATAAATATCACTGACATGCAAAGTGGGGCCCATGATGGTCGCTATCTCCTATTAGCTGTCGCTAACTGGTGTTAGCGACAGCTTGGTAATAGGGAGATAATTTTATCTCCGCTTTCTTGGCTTTTAAAGCCAAAAAAGCGGAGATAAAACCCCTTGATAATATACCCCAGGGATCCATATAAAATTATGTGAGAACACATAGAGGATAATTTACCCAATTTAGCATCTATGTGGAGTCGTAGGCAAGGACAGGTGGTGTTACTCAAGGACATCCCTGAATCACTAGATTTGGCCAATTGTTCAATGTACTCAGTTAACCTTAAGCTCCAGCAATATAAATTCTCTTCCTATGCTTTATTATACTCTGGATAAAGTGGTAAAACTGGCAGTAAGTGTTACTGTTCAAAGTGCGGATTTGCTGGGTGTCCATCTTTGAATTCTATTGGTCTAATGCATCTGCATTTCTCTCACAGTAAGTGGGGTTGGGTTTACAGATACCTGCAAAGGATATTATGTTAGTGTACAGGTCATAAAGTCACCCTAGACAATCCATTAATATTTCTGTTGCCATTATTGTTGCCCGTCTATCTGTAGCGAACGCATAGATAAGTATCACACCAACTAGTGCTGCTGAATGGTGGGCACGTTCCTGCTAAATATTTGTGCTTGAGACAGCTATTTCTAAATTTAAGGGTATCAAGAGATATAGACTTTTTCAATATATTTGGGTGACTATGTTTGACTGTTTATCTAGGGCATTCTATTTAACCTGTTTTTTGTACTGCTCTCTGCTTTTATGAATGTATACTGCTTTTCCACTGCTTGTTGGGCAATGTTTTTCCCCTTCTTTTTGTATCATCTCAAGACAATATTAATATGAAATGTATTGTTGCTTTCAATGAACATTATCAATTCCAAAGAACAAAAAAAAGAAGAACCCAAACTATAAGGACCGTACAGTGGGCACAGAATCAGGAAAAGAAAAAGAAATATAAAAATCAAGTATAAGAGAAATAGGGCCGAAATGATCAGTTTATATAGAACCTGGAAGATCATACCCAGATGCCCAGACTAAGAAAGATAGTTCTAAGAGGACCGGGACAATGTGGACCAGTGGGACCAAGAGTACTAGAGGGAAGAGGACCAGGATTTTATAGATCAGGTCCAGGAGCACTAGGGGGAAAAGGAAAAGAAAAAGCAGAGCAAGTTAGATCTGGACCAGGATGTTCATAGTCCAGAAAACCCGTTTGGATATGGATGGCTAAGAACAGGATAACCAGGAGGGTGAAGAACAGGATGGTCATGCCCAGGAGGTCCGGAACAAGGAGGAACATGTTAGCATGGTGTAGAATCATGAAGACTAAGAGCAGATGGTTCATGACCTGCAGGGTCAGGAACAGATTGATGCAAAGTAGGATGATAAGGAGCAAGAGGTATATAGGCAGTATGTCTAGGGGACAGAATTAGAAAGTGCTGAAGTCAGGTTTTTATACAAAAGTGTAGCAGCACTCACATCGGGGATAAAATCTGTTTTTCATGTTAGACGCTTAGGTTACCACAACAACAGGTAGGTAATGCCAATTCTCCATTCTCCTTCCAACTGATCCTATTTTGTAGCTTCCACTCCATTTGACACCACACACCAATATTCTGTTGCATCATTCACACTCAGCAGTCCAGACACAAGCTGAAACAGATAGGAAAAAGGGACACAGAGAATACTACACGCCTCCCTTTCTGAAAACATCAAAACAAAGAACGGCAGTTTACTTGCATTTAAAGTACAAGGACAATCATTCACAATCACTCAGTCTCTAGCATTTCTAGCTTAACCTATCGACAACCTATAAAACTCTTCGATACCCATGCAGATACACAAAAACAACAATCAGCAGCTACAGAAACTCTGTGACAGGTCAATATATGAGGCAGCTCAGACTTCATGTCAAACAAAGAAATGAGACAACAACTAGGTTGAGGCTATCGTTGGTCAGTTGTCCAAGACAATTAAGTCTTGCGTCCTCCTCAAATTAAGGCCTTACTACCATATATCTGCACACTCATAATGACATCACAAAAAATGTATGCATGCAGGACATTGAATCATGAGTGCCCAGTCATTCAATAGCTGGGGCACGGAACCCACAGATTTCCCTCAACAAGGGATAACCTCAACATTCCTAGTTGTTTCACACTCAAGGCACTAAACAACACAAAACAGAAAGTTTAACAGATATTTCACCTCACCTCAAAATTCCCTTTCCCAGAGTCAAATGCAGAATCTGTCATTGCAACTTCATTAATACACTGTCCCCACCTCATATAACTAAACTACACCACACAGCAAACTGTTACAAATTGTCCATCTTCCACAAGCAATACACACATCCCTAAAAGAACAATACACCGCATCACACACTTGCACCATCAAGTGCAGCCAGCACTCTAAAACATCCCTCACCCACTCACCTTTGCTGGCCAAACCTACTTAAATAAGACCTAGACCTTAGCAAGAATGTAACGGGCCCCCACACCATGCTCTGTGCAAACTGCAGCTGAGAAAGTCGGGCATCTTTTGAACACAATGATAACAGCTGTCAGTAGATGCATACTGAAAGATTATTGAAACAACACAATAAACACTGGAGCAATCCAGAAGCACAAGGTTCGAAGCACATCAGCAAGTACAGAATTTACTCACCTACATCCCACTAGAGATACATAGAAAGACACTGTTCAAGCAAAACAGGTTGTACGATGGAACAACACAGGGAAATACGTTGCAAGCCTTAACCATGCCTTTTTTATAGCTCATTTATTTACAACATGTGTGTTTTTACAGAAACTATTACCACACATTGTTTTTTTATTTAAAAACAATGTATTTGTGGGGGGAGAGACCCCAACAAACCCCAACTTACCTTAAATGCACGGTAAAGGCATCTGTTATAAAAACATATACATTGTAAAAAGATGCATGCTTAAAAATGCATGGTGTAGTCACAACATGGTAAAAACCTCATTGTTAAGCCTGTTTCCCATCAAAGCACTGATCTACTCCATTACATGTAAAACGGAATATAATACACTGCAAAATAATTGCCAGTGAACTAAGCCTTCTGTACTACACTCCTGATGAATATTAGCTTTTATGCAGAAAAGCAACCAGTACTAGAACTCTCTTTGGTGAAACTTATGGCTATTTACCACAAAGCTAGAACGTGCTAAACTTTCCTACCTTTTCACTCATTACCCACTACACTTTTCTTCTTCCACATTAAACCTGTTGGGTACAACTTCTCACAACATGCTTCTACTTTTCACCAACTTCCCATACCATTGTGGAAACCGAATACAGCCCCTAGTGACCGGGTGCTGGTCTTTTAACTGTTTGTACCAGCACATGAAAAGTGTGCTATGCTTGTGTCTCTTGTGTCAGGATATCACTTTGTCACCACATCTGCAACATTTAGACATTCATAACCAGGCCATATCTACAAAATAACATGCATATAGGTATTGCCCTTTCTTCACCACAGTTAATCAGACTCCATATGGATTCAAAAGTCAATGCTCACACAGTACTGACAAAACAACACATGGGAGGATATATTATACTTCAGATCCTGTCTTTCAGCTCTAAGCATTAAGTCCACAATGACCATGAACATTAACTGAAGTTCTCAAACAACAGAAGTAAACCTGCATGAAAACCTACTCACATAGCACATAAATTAAGAATAATATGTTTATAGCACATGTCGATATGCAAAAATCACCAAACAATTTGTTCCCCAACTTAATGAGCCACACAATTGGTGTGAAACAAGCCAATTTATTTACGAAGGTACATAGATTAGTAAGAACTCCATAAATACTAAATAACTATACTGATTAATTAACTGAGTGCCATATTTTAAAATCACAATATAACAAATGTCATGCAGGCAATGTTTCAATATCCTATAGCATCAGGACACAGTATGCCCTTATTTAACATAGGCCCAATTAATAAAGAAAAACTTAGACCTGAAGTCTACGTTTAGGCCTTAAATATAAGGGCTCAATTCACAAAGGTAAACTTAGGCTTTAGTGTATTTTTATGGTTTTTTTTAAATTCACAAAGCCATTTTAAAAGTTGTATCTTTACAAGTACAGAGTTTCCTCACTAGTGTCGGACACTCTCAACATAAAAAGATAGGCAGTCATAAATATAATACTCCTAACATCCCTTTGTGTATAGCAAAATTCATAAACCCAGACTAAGGTGTATGTTTACCTTTGTGAATCAGGCCCTCTGACTTCAGGTCTAAATTTAAACTTAGGTCTAAACTTAGTTTTCAGGTCTAACATTACATTTGTGAATTTGGCACATAGTCTTATTTCTATATCTAGTATCCTTGAAGATAGTGCTACTTCTCTTTCCAAATTACGAGAGGGCCTTGGGTAGGGTTTCTTTACATCTGTTACAATCATACATCCTCTTACTACACTCGTTCATGATGTTAAAGTCTACGTAGCCATTTCCTCCTCTTCAGCTCCCACATTGGAGTTAAAGACATTGGAGAGGGTGTCTTACAAGAAAGTTGTGTTGCTTTGCTCCCAAATACCAAAGCCTCTTTTTCCAGTGTTGGCTGACTTGCACTGGAGAGGAAAGTCCCAATTTACCTGCTTCTGCACATTTTCAGAAGTCATCTGTCCCTCACCTTGACCAAAACAGTAGCAGCAGCCACTCAATCTCCTCTGATCTCTCCATGTTGTTCACTCTAGAATGTGTAGAATGCTTTTAATTAACAGGCTTTAAGGATGTGTGCTATACTCCTCAAACTAAGTCAAGACTCATGCACTCACCAGGGTTCCAGCTTGTCACAAAATGCATGCCTCTTTAATGATGGATTTAGGCCCAGATCTCTGTACTGGGGTGAATGTATGACATTGTTCTGCATTCTGTCCATCAACTGTTGTTTTGCATTTGTCACCCCGAGTGGGAGGGGTATGCTCAGACGTGAGTCCCGTGCTCTCCACACCACTGGAGTCAAGCTGTCCTGGCTGAAGACGGCTGATAGTCAGAAACCGGTCCGAGGATGCTTGATTCCGGTCCAAGGAAGACATGGCTTGGCAGTTCGGGCTGGACTGTTCCCATGAGGCACAGGGTCAAGGCTGATTTGCATATGGCCATGTCTGAATTGGGGTGGTGTGGTGAGCAAAAAAACAATGGATTTAGGCCCAGATCTCTGTACTGGGGTGAATGTATGACATTGTTCTGCATTCTGTCCATCAACTGTTGTTTTGCATATGTCACCCCGAGTGGGACGGGTATGCTCAGACATGAGTCTCGTGCTCTCCACACCACTGGAGTCAAGCTATCCTGGCTGAAGACGGCTGATAGCCAAAAACCGGTCCTAGGATGCTTGATTCCGGTCCAAGGAAGACATGGCTTGGCAGTTCGAGCTGGACTGTTCCCATGAGGCACAGGGTCAAGGCTGATTTGCATATGGCCATGTCTGAATTGGGGTGGTGTGTTGAGCAAAAACACGATGGATTTAGGTCCAGATCTCTGTACTGGGGTGCATGTATGACATTGTTCTGCATTCTGTTCATCAACTGTTGTTTTGCATCTTTAATGATGCAGGCAACGATTTTGCTTCTCATCAGAGCAGTGACTGACATAACAGTGCATTACATGTGATACTTGAATTCAAATGGAGCCATTTGCAACTGTTACCATGAACTAGCACTTTTCGGGCACACAGGATCCTCCAAATGCATTGTCTAGTCTCTGCCACAGCCTGTTTAATTGAGATATCACGTTACATACTGAGCAACACTTTTCCTTATGACACTGTCACCATTTAATATATTACTGACTGAAGCTTCATGGGGCATCTCAGAATAATGCTTACTGTAAGAATATTTCCTGCTTCTTTCATTGCCCCGATAGCACCTTTTCCAGCAGAGTGTTGCCATTCTAACTCTGTCTTACACAGCATTATCCTTAAACTCAGGACTATACACTGGTACACATTATCTCAGTTTATGACTGTCTTCAAGCTCTTTTTTCTTACCAGTTCTTCCTCACTATTCTCAGTGGGCTCCTCCTGTCCAGCAGCATGAACTGACACCACTTGCTGGTGGATTTGAGGGTGTGTGACCCCAAGCTAGTCCTCCATGGTCAAAGGACCATCTTCCTTCTTACAACAGACATCTTCCCCTGACCAGTAGTAGCAAAAGAAAACCAGAAAAGGACACCAAGACTTGGAGGCAAAGAAGAAAGAGAAGAATGAAGACTGGGACAAGGCGTAGACCTGTGTGATTCCAGATCACTCATATTAGAATATTCCTCTTCTAAAAGGATCCTAGTCATACTTCCTATGAGGTCTTGCTGTAGAGACCCTACATTTATCAGTCCACTTAAATCATTGATGGTAGGTAAGGGGTCAAAAACCAGGCAGCATGCAGAAAGCTCTAAAGTAACAGCAGATGTTTTGGGTTGCTGGCACAATGTACTGAAGGCATATGGGCTGAAACTTAGTAGAGGAGTCTAAACATGGATGGGTGAAAGTGGTTGTGGTATGTAAAAGATGACATAAAGGGCCCGATGTAGGTCGGTCGGTAACGGCTGAAAATCGGTATTTTCGGCCGTTACCGACCGGTATTTGAGCTTTGGTATGTAGGGACACATATTTTACAGAATCGGTAAATTTACCGATCGATAAATTTACCGATTCTGTAAAATACCGAATCGGTATTTCTACCGATTAGGTAAATTTGGTATGTAGGTGGGACTCTTCTGAGTCCCACAAGCCTTACCGATTCGGTATTTTAGCATCAAATTCAATTTGATGTTAAAATACTGATTCAGGTGTGCATGCACATGTGTGCATGCACACCTGTGCCATTTGACAGGCAGACCTGCCCTTAGGGCAGGTATGCCTGCCACATGGCCCCCGAACCTTTTTTGGGGGTGCTAGAGGGTGTCAAAGTGACACCCCCTGCACCCTTGTCAAAATCGGTATTTACCGATTCGGTAAATACCGACCGGTAATGCCGCATTCATTCCTATGGGCTTCAAAGCCCATAGGAATGAATGGAGCATTATCGGTCGGTATTTACCGAATCGGTAAATACAGAATTTTACCGATTCAGTAAAAAAAACATCTGGATGGACCTACATGTCCACCCTTCATATTTACCGATTCTTAATTACCGAATCGGTAAAATTTGGTAATTAAAAATCGGTAAATGATTCCTACCTACATCGGGCCCAAAGTGTTTAAGAAACTCAGAGGGCTGAAGTCTGCAAAAAAAGTTAGTGGCTGACAAAGAGGAGGTGGAAAGGTTTGTGTCAATCAACAAAGTGATCTACTGATCAAAAAAAGGCTCTGACAAGCAGAAATGGGTGTGAGGAAAACTAGAGGCAGCATCTTGGGCAACATAAGTCACTCTTATGAGCATGAAATTCCAACTATCATGTTTCTATGAATTAAGATGAGCATCTAATTGATATTTGGTGGGTTAAATTCATTGTCATTGCAGCTCATTGGTCTAGGCTCATGATAATCTGCTTTCCTGGTTGTAGTTTTTTCTCAGAACCCATGCAATGTACATTATCTATCAAATTTAAAGAAATACTAGCACTTAAATATGTTTTCTTTATAGGTACATACTTGCAAGCTGTGTTTGTCCAATGAGTTTGTGTTCACAATTACAGAATTAGTCATCACTATAAAAGATTAATTGCTTTCTACTATCTATTCTAGAATAGATTATATCACTAGTCATGTCACATTAACTATTTTGATATTTCCAAAGATCAAGTTGGTTATGCTCTACAGGTACTTGGAGAGTATTCATTATACTATTAAACTTTTTTTCAGAATGTATTTTCAGGGCTCTATGTTCATGTTTATGTGTTTTGTAAAGCCCGTAGCTGCCCAAGGGCTTTCCATCGCTACGGAGTAGGAGAGTGTGGATACTGGCGACTCAGCCTGGAAATATCCATATCTTCAGTTTTTTCCTGAAGGCAATCTGTGACAAATCTTAGTTCTGTAGGCATGAAGTTCCAGAGTTTTAGTGCCAAGTGCGTGAATGATCTTCCTCCCCATTTGGATCTCCTAATCCTTGTGGTTTTGGCAAGGCAATCTGAAGAGGATCTTAGGGCTCTTTTTGGTTTGTAAGGTGTGATAAGGGCCCTGAGTAAAGTTGACCCTTTGCCATTCAAGGCCCTGTGTGCTATGCACAGTGCTCTGAATTTGACCTCAGCCAGTACCAGCAGCCAATGGAGTATTTTCATAGCCTCTTTTGCTGAATCATACATGGGTATCATTCTGAGTACCCTGGCTGCTGCATTTTGTACCACTTGCAGTCTATTCAACACGTATTTGGGTGACCCCAGGAAGGGAGAGTTCCAGTAATCTAGGCGCGAGACCACCAGGGAATGTATCACTGTTCTCTGGGTCTCCTCTGGAATGAGGTCTAAATTTTTGTGGAGCATCCCCAGAATTCCAAAACAGGTGGTGGCCAGTTTCTTGGCTTGAGTTTCCATGGTGAGGTTGTGGTCTATCCATACCCATAAGTTCTTTATGGAGATTGTATGCACCTGTAGACATCTTTTTTGTCACCATTTAGTTTTAACATACTGTTTGTCATCCAGCTAGCTACAATTTACATGCAGGGAGACACTAGGTTATGTTTCGAGTTGGGGTCCCCTGCCACAGAAACTACCAATTGGGTGTCTTCTGGATACGATACGATTCACAACCCTAATTCCTGCACAATCTCAGCCAGAGGTTGCTTGTATAGATTGAACAGCGTAGGGCTGGGGGAGGAGCACTGTGACACCCTGCTTGTAACCTCTGGAATGTACGAGTAGTGTCCGCATTCTGTGATCTGAAAGGATCTGTCCTTCAGAAATGAAACTATCCACCTTAGT
This sequence comes from Lissotriton helveticus, assembly GCF_964261635.1. Classification (NCBI taxonomy): domain Eukaryota; kingdom Metazoa; phylum Chordata; class Amphibia; order Caudata; family Salamandridae; genus Lissotriton; species Lissotriton helveticus. Next base: position 1,621,372,260 of record NC_136061.1, read on the forward strand.
GCGCTGTCTTGTATCCCTGCTCTCTCTAGACTAAGAATGAGTGTTTTTTTTGATCCACCGTATCAAAACCAGCACTAAGGTTGAGCAACAGGATGGCAGCAGTACTTCCTTGATCGAGGATTCCCTTCAGTTCTTCTGTGTCCATTAGTAGGGCAGATTCTTTGCTGTGTGCAGGTCTAAAACCCATTTGGGTCTGGTGAAGTACCTCATTCTCCTCTTAGAACTGGGACAAAGTGTGGTTGACATATTTTTTAGCCATATTTCCTAAAATGTGTAGGAGTATCACCTAATATTGACGGCAATTATAAGGAAAAAGTAACTGGGAACTAAGGAAGCAACTGAGTATGTCATTGTGAGGTACACAAGCAATGTAATTGGTTTAGGACTAGACTAATTTCCACTCACTGCAATATTTGTATATCCATGTGCCTGAACATTGGAGAGAGGATTGATGGTCAGATTGCATACTTTTTTGCTGTTGAAGACTTTCTGTTTTATAGCTATATTTAAGGATGTTGGCCTATTGTATGGTGAAGCTCCACTTATTATTGGAGTCATTACCCTTGCAGATCCCACACACATAACCTTGCATTGGTCAGATACAATGTTGATGGTATGTATCCACATGTTTGATTATCTATCTTATGCTGTTGTGCCAGGTTTCATGCACAAGTACACCTTCAAGAATATTGTCACACAATTGAAGCAATGCTGTTAAGCTTCCATATGACACCTAATTTTTCCTTTAGGCCAAGATACAAACCCACAGCCTGCCAATCAATCACAACGATCAAGAGGATGTTACATGCCTGAAACTGGAGCTTCATTGCTCCAAAATCTTTCTGCTTCAGTTCATTGGAACACATTTATGATCCTCTCTCGTGATACCCAATGCTTCCCATATATGCTATATAATATTGACTATTCACAACAACAAAAGATTTCAGCTAACGACCCAGAAGTAATTTAGGACCTTCTAAAGGGCATGATGCATTATACCCAGTAGAAATACAGGAAATGGAGACCAATGGGATTCACTAGATATGGATGAAACCTAAAGTGACAAAGGAAAGACGTTGACAGCTTTTCCCCATTCTCTGGCTACAACTGGTTTCAGGGAAGTGGCTTACTAGGCAGTGAGTTCAGGCTAGCATGTCCACCATATACTATGAAGTAGGGCCATCAATGCTTGCAGCATGCAATCAGGCTTGCATGTGCCCCACCATTCACCCAGAATCAGTAAACCATACACCCTGAGCTTCCACTCATAACAAAGAGAAGAGGACACAGTTTGGGGCTATGGAATGTTGATAGTTAATCTCCTCACTGCTGTATAGATTAAATGTCTTCTGCTCATGTATTATTAATCTGCTACTGCTAGGACCTGTGACTGTTGAGCCTGGGCTAATAAGCCAAAGGCCAATCTCACTCTGAATGGGTACAATTTTGGCATCCCCAGTAATCTGAGTCCTACCAATGGAAATGCAAAAATGCAAAAAGATAGAGCAACTCCAGAGGACCCTCTTTTGTCAAATTCACAAGGAAAAGCAGGGATAGCCAGAATAGCTGACAGGGAAGTGTGAAATAACATTCCCAAACCATGCAATCAACTTTCATTCTATCAATTTAGTTAAATGTTCCTTATATTGATAATGAATATTAAATATTCAAGTAATCTCGCTCTGTCACTTCCTCTACCTTGGCCTCTCATGATGATTATTCTGTGTTTCTACAATTTTCCATAATACATTTGTTGTTAATACCGCAAGTGTCACATCACCAGTGTTGAGAAGGAATAGTCATTTCATTGTGGGATTATTGGTAATAGAAAGTAGCCTGTTGAAAAATTGCATGCATCTTACAAACATGATGAAATTGTAAGAGGTCCCAGAACTCAACTGCAACACACCGACATAGCAGAAGTTGTGGACTTGTATTTCGAAAACTGACTGCATGAAATCAGTGCTAAAGTACTTGTCAAAAACTATAAAGCGTTTAACGTAAGCAATGCCCATACGTTTGGAACATCAACTGCATGAACCAGTATATAAAGTCACTTCATATAGATTGCCTTTTAGGAATCACATATTTGGAATTCAGATTATCTAGGATATGACCTTGATCCACTGTCCTGTTTAGACCATAGTCCGATAAATAGTAAAGATGTTCAACCATTTTTGTGGCCACTGGCCAAATCATGTATACTGTCTGCTATTATTAAGCCAGTAAGCAGGTGAATAATGATGTTTCTTCTCTGTTTGCACCCTCACTGGCAAAACCATGCATACTGTGTGCTATTTGGTCAGCGGTTGTAGTTAGTGAAGTTTGTTTGCCATTTGGATGCCCACTATCTAAATAGTACATAGTGTCTCCTATGAAGCGGCTGATGGGCAAATAGAGAAGTTTCTATGCTGTATATATGGCTGCTGGTCAAATAATACATAGTTTCGTATTATTAGTCAGAAGCTGGGAAAAATGGGTAGTTACTTTGTTATTTACAAGGCATCTGGACAGAATGTTTGCTATTTAGACATTGAATGGGGCAATAGTGATGTTCATTTGATACTTATTTAAGCTCTGGCCAAACAGTAATTAATGTCTACTATTTAGCCATAAGCCAGGTAAACAGTAACATTGCTTTGCTACTTGCAAGACTGCAGGCCAAACAGCATATCATCTCTGCTATTTAGCCTGCAGCTGGGTAAATTGTGATGTTTCTCTTATTTATGCAATGCCGTTGTCAATTAGTAAAGAATCTTTTCTAGCTAGCACACTGCTGGGTAAATTATATTGAAAATTAAATATTTCCCTGGAGGCCATCTAAGTAGCTACCTCCTTAACCAGTAAACCAGTTATGAACTTTAAGCAATAAAAACATACTGATCATAGCAATTCTTCCTCACATTTTTAACTCCTTGGGTGCGGCCGCGATTCTGTGCCTGTGCAGCCGTTTTAATGAGTGGGCGGGTTCATGACGGCCCGCAGCCGTCATCAGCACACGCCCACCGTGATGCATGACGGACGGGGGCCGTCATCAGCATGGAAGGGGTTAAAGTAAGAAACATGTGGCTTTTACTCATCAAATTTAGCTATGTAGAACTGTATTCAAACTCTCCCAAAGGGTATTTATGATATTGACATTAAATGGCGTAATATCATATCCGTGAATCACTTCACTTAATGTTCACTTTGAGCATTAGATCTCCCTGAAACAGTTTGCTTAGGTTTTAACAACTCTCCTAGATAGAACTGGGAGAGAAAATGCATGTTGGTCTTGACCATGTTCCTCAGAATGTTGATGCCAACTTCTCATCTTTCAACCCAGTCATTTTGCACTATTCCAAACTGGAGATGGCCAGATCACTTAACTGTGCCCTACTTAAAAGTAAATGGACACCTAAAGTCATGCATGTATAGATGTTTATAAAGATCACAAATGTAAGCAAATATTGCACATAATAAATGTACTTAAATTAGGGCACTTTCCATACTGATTTCCTTGGGGAAACACTGGACCCAGACAAAATTTAGGATCAAAGCCCTTTATTTACTTTTAAAGCTAATTGTAATACCATTTTGCTTACATTGTTTAATTATATGAACCTGCTCCCATGAAACAAATCAACCCTTTTATATAGATATCAGAAATATGGAACACTACAGTTTGGTGCAAACTGCACTCACTTTACATATATTGAGCAGCATAAATCCCAAGCCGACTCATGCTTCACACAGAAAGCAGTTATATGAAATCTCATATGTAGACTGTGTAGTTTATGCATGTAATAAAGTGCCCCCTGCTCTGCATTTTAACTATACTGCAAGCCATTAAGGAGCTCCATGACCCCATACAGGCTGAATCCACCAAAACATGTTGCTTTAATTATCTCATCTCTTGTGTCAGTGTATAAAATGTAGCTCCAATTCTACTCTGTGACCTTCCTTTCAACATGGCTGTTGGCTCTGGAAGGAGGCAATATAAGGTCTTAACTCAACTGTAATAACTTATGACAATTGAGCAGCAACAGCATTTCTTTATTACAGGTGACTGGAGACATCACAACTCTCCTGCAGTAAGAACATTAGAGGTAGGCTTTCATACAGGGATTGCAGGCTCCCATTTATTATAATTTGCAGGACAGTGTGTTGTACATAATAATATCTATGTAGCAATAGATTTTGGAAAGTGCAGTATTTTAATTCCGAGAGCCAAAGCTCTCACGATTTGGGTGTCTTGCATTGATGTTCCCTTAAAAAAATAATTTGCTGAGTTGATGTCACACTTAAGATAATACCATTCAATTTTTGTATCCTAATATATTATTATGGTACTGTACACTATAGAATATCATTAGTGATATAAGTCGTTTACCATGTTAGTTAGATCTTTATGTAGTTGTGGAGACATGGTCAGTGTTGAAGCATTTGAATATATTAATTTTACACTTTTTGCCAAGGGTTTGCACTGCTCAGGTATTACTTCTTTGGAGGTAATATCTATACTTATTTGAGTTTGCAAGTAGGAGGTACTTACCCTTACCTACACCAGAAGAATATGATTTCAAGCTATTGACTATAGATCCATGATCTGGAAATACATCATCCTGAAGTGGGACCATCTTTACAGGAACAGCCTGTGGAGGGGCTTGGAGGACAATGGCATTCTCCTGGAGACCTCCTGAGAATACTGAGGGTTTGGCACCTTGAAACATATGCATAAATCAGGTGGAGACCCTACACAAAGGATACTGGTAAACTGTGGATTAAGGCAATGTTGTGTCCTTGACGCCATGTTGTCCTGATAATTTACAGATGACACATTGCTCTTCTCCAGAACCCCATTGGGACTTCAGTCACTCCTGGATTGTTTTGGCTCTTTTTGCAAGATGCGGGGAGTAGTGATGAATCCCTCTAAATCTAAATTCATGGTGCTGAATCCTCACATGGCAGGATGAAGTTAGAGGGGGTGCCACTGGAGAAAGTAAGCCATTTTAAATTATGTGGGCGTCAGGTTAGGTGAAAATTTGTCTTGGGCACCCAAAATAGCAAAAAGCAGAGCTGTGCTACATCAAAGGGGAACTGCGCTGGTAATGAAGCATTGAACGCTCAGAGTGGTGCTGTTAACTTAGCCCTGGAAATGTACGGGTCTAAAGCCGTTGAGGGGCCATATATGGGGCAGAGATTTGTGGTTGTGACCTACTTAGTGCAAACTGAAATCAAGTTCATTTGATTTGCCTTCGAGCACCACTTTGCTACCTTCACATATTGATATTGCAAGGAACAAGTTGGACTTGTCCGCTCTCCTGAAATCTCTCTTATACTCGGTATGGCTCTGCACTACAATGTAGCCGACTCCCTATAGGGACGCCTTATCCAAATTAATCGTGCTAGATAAAAACCTACAGACCGCATGACTTAAAAAGATCAAACAGTCATGTGCAGCCATTGTTATGGAGGATGTATTGCACTCCCCAACTGAAAGGAGCAAGGCCACAACTAACAAGATAAAGGAACTTTTCTGGGAAACTTTACTGGTTAGCTCTTGGAATAATGCAAACAAGGGGGCATTTTTGAAAAACTCCTGCAATTTAAATGCTCACCTATGTTTGAGCCCTACCAAGACTGGATCAAACCCTGGCAGGCTAAGAGTTGATATATTATATTCAGGATAGGTAGCCTGCCCCTAAGGTCATAAATGGGCAGATGGGATAAAAGCACCCTGCCAGCTCACAAATGCCCCTTCTGTCTGATGACTTCAGAGTCAGCAAAGCACTTTCTATTCTTCTGCCCAGGCTATGTCCATCCACGAAAAAGGTGGATTAAACCAGTGTGTAAAAATATGGGTACAGCACATTACTCGGAGGCTTACTTCTAGGTTCCTCCTCTGGCTTTGGAGACCTAGAGCAAACAGGATAGCCCTAGAGGGTTGAATGCCCGGCGAGGTTTTGATCGTCTTCCCCAAACTAAAGCATAACTGGTCAAGTTCCGATAAGCCCTTTTATTGTCCTTGCTGCTATTACCACTGTTATTTTTTATCTAATGACATTTTGTAAATTGTAAATGATCTTATATTCATAATACTAATTTGATGTTTTTATTGAATTAGTGGTGGATGGAACTAATGGTAGAGGCACTGCCTTGTGTAGATGAATCAACCGAGCCCAAGAACAAAGATCATTAGACTAGGTCATCTGAAACAGTGTCTTTGTTTTGTTTTTTAATTACATTATAGCCTGCTGACCTAAATATACTCAGATTTGGCTTTTGCATTGTCTATAACTGTATTCCAGCCTCAGATTGCAGTAAATTATTTTTTCTTTGTGTGAATATAGCAACAGCAATCACTGGAAGCCACGCGTACACGTTTTGAAATAGCTACTGGCAGAGACATAATGTGACTTTTAAAAACAGGAACTGTTTATTGCATCATGGTAAATTAAGGTCTGAAGAATACGCATAGATGTTTTCATAGGTCATGCAGGGCCGAGACGCTTTTGATTATGGTCTTCTCTTGCTTTTCAACACCGAATTATATAGCTTTAGAGACTATTGTATAAATATCCTGCTGACTGTCCACCAGTTTAAATACGCTGTATAATGATAATGAAATATTTTATGTTTGTTTTATCTGCGACTTTTATGGCCTTATGGCCGAAATAAGATTTATATATATAAAGCCATCTGCGTGAATTTGAACTTTATCATCTAGAGGAACAGTAGTATGTTAGACAAGGAAGTATTTATACATTCTGGTGGCCGTAGCAAAATAATCCCTGCTTTATCATTCTTTAATAATATTAACTTAGTGTTAAACAAGGATTTATTTATAAATACTGGTGGCCATAGCAGAATAATTCCTGCTTTTTCATTCTTTAATAATATTAAGCTTTGACTCATCAAGTCCTAAATAATTTGCATAACATTAAAAAGAAACATAATGTGATCAATGCTTGACCGGGTACAATCAGGGCTGCGCTACAAGTTGTCTTTTCAGATAACAACAGTCGTTGGGCGAGGTATCTCTTGATTGCCAAACAAACATTGGGACTAACAATTGATCCTTCTACAGGTATACCACTAACTAAGTAGAGCTTAAAGATCCTGCTAAAAACGTGTGGCAAGAGCATCTCGAGGCAACAAGACCTTGATCGGATCAGATCAGTCCTAGGCGCAGAAGGTCTTAGTAACTCACATGAAAGTACTACATGTCAGCCCTACCTAAAAGCAGGTCTTGGAAGGCAAGCCCTACAAAATGTTATGAGAGTGAGGCTCTTAACTTTGCCCATACTAGACTACAGAGCCCACTGGAAAAACTGGTCATCAAGTGGCTACGGCTGTTGTCTGTGTCAACATCCCATAGAATCTGCGGAACATATTATTTGCTGCTGCCCAGCTTTGCTGCCCCAAAGGCGTTTGTATTTAAGAACTATGTTCATATGCCACGGTGTTAGATCATGTAAGGAGGCTCTAAGGCATATCTACACCACCACAATCCAGATAATGATAACAATAACAATCCACATTTGTAAAGCGCGAACAATCACCCGTAAGGGTCTCTAGGCACTGGGGGCCGTCGGGAAGATTAATCAAGCAATTTCCCAGAGTCACATGGTGCTGGGCTAATCTGACACCGGCGCCGGGGATTGAACCGTGATCCCCAGATTCCAGCGTCAGTCACCCTGGCTGCGCGCCACACCGATGGAGCTGGCACTAATTGGGAAGTTTTATGCTGCTGCTGGAATGTTCTTACATTTAGCCAGAGAAGTGACAGTTGTATGAATTAGGCTCCAAGCACTAATGACACTCGATATCATTTATACCTGTATTTTCAATAATACACATGCTTATATTAACTTTCGGTAGGAATAGGACGCCCCAGAGAAGTTTTTGCATATTCCTCGTCTGACAACCTCTGTATGTGTTGTATTTTTATCGTATCTCTGTATTTTAATATGTTGTTTTATTTCGATTTTATGTATTTTATTATTACCTTTTTCTAAATATGAACTTTCTGCCGTTTTTGTAAAAGATTTTAATTAATCATACAATAAAGACTTTCATTCAGTGGTGGCTGTAGCAGAATAATCCCTGCTTTTTCATTATTTAATAATATTAAGCTTAGTGTTAGACAAGTAATTATTTATGAATTCTGGTGGCCGTAGCAGAATAATTCCTGCTTTTTTATTCTTTAATAATATTAAGCTTTGACTCATCAAGTCCTATATGATTTGCACAACATTAAAAAGAAAGTCATATTTGTTGACCTTGATAACATATAGGACCCTACTTGATCTACATAGCATTACGCCATCCACATGGCACCCAACGTTCTTCACTGCTGCCCAAGGAGTACTGCCCCTACATGATAGGTGTCATTCTGAGAACATACATTTCCAAATGGCAAAAGCTATGAGCTGCACAGCAACAGATTTGCATAGCCATAATGTGAACTAGCAGGGCCGTATGCTGGTGCTCCTCATCCTGGTTTTTAAATATTTTCACCATGGATTCCAGTTAAGTTGGTAGAGTAACAAAAAAGGCCCTCAGTTTCTACATTGAAAGGGCAAAAAGGCAATATCCAGCTGAATTAGATTAGACCATGGGGTCCTCGCTGGTAAGCCATCAAATTAAAGATGCACACTCAGCTTCTATATGGCCGATCTGTTCAGGGGAACCTAACATCAAGTTAGGCAATAACCAAACTCCTTAATCTTTACGCTGTTATAACTTCTGACTCATGTCACACTGTCATCCATCTCACAGATGGCCACACATCTTTCATATGCCACTCACATTCAGCTGCCTCCATTTAGGGTGTTGGCCGATCATACTTATCTAAAAGAACTCTCCACATATCAGGGCACTGGTTGCAACATCTGAATCCAGCGTTGCCAACACTGCAACAGGGTGACAACCTGGCCCTCTATTTAAATACATCCATACCATACACATAGCTATGCATACTGCTATCAATATCACAACTAAACATTTGAAGGCTGTGGGCCGCATAAACTATGTTTATACCTTATGTTACATTCCTCAAACCTGCACAGAAGTCGCCCTGAGTGAAATTGTAATGACCCCGGCATAACTAGCCTCATATTAGTAATTTTGTGTATTGATGCAAAATTACATGGATTACGCCATTTCACCACATCACACATGTTTGGGGTGACATTTTAATGCAATATGTATCACTTGTGTAATTATTTTTGTTAGAGCAGTATTATAGGTAGAGTTTTTACCGGAGCAGACCGTTTGGGTAATTTCTGAGCACAAAATTACAAATCTAAACTCAAGCGGCAGTATTAGGAAAGCTAGCAGCTGTTTCTTTCACATGGGCGGTCAACAACCATTTAAGGCAGATTTTTTACGCAAGTGCACCGTTTGGGTAATTTTTGAGTGCAAAACTACAAATCCTAGTGCAGGCAGCAGTGTTTTGAACGTGAGTAACCAGAAATCAACTTGAAATTACACTTTTGAGTTGAATCTCTACACAAATGGACCATTTGGGTAATTCTTTGAGTGCAAGGTGCATTTTGCTTAATCATGAGTAGGATTGCAGTAATTTCGTGTAATTATGCTACAGCAAATGACATGAGTTTCACACACCCATACACAGAAGACAGATAGGTATTTGCTGAATGGTCCTGAGCTTTTTTTATCGATTTCTGCCCCCTTGAGTGGGATAAAAGCTGATTCAAACACATTTTAAATCTGTGCAATGTGAATCTATCAGGGCAGAACCATTGCAAAACCCATCCATACTCATGCAAAGTAGAACAAAGATCTGTTTGGGCAGAAAAATATCACCAGTTCAAAGAAGATGTAAAAAAGTAAGCTAGCATCATTAGTACTATAAAATGAGCAAAGGACAACACCCCTCAATAAGGTTTGCAACCCTATATGATATAGGATATCATAGTTATCCTGCCATGCAGTCAACATTTAGTTCAACTGCTAGACCTGGCCCTTTTTGCAGGTTTATACCAAAACGTTTTGCCTTTGGCCTCCTATTTTCCCACCCTGTTTTTGCTGGCGTCAGGACTCTGGGCACTTACCACTGCTCATCAGTGCTAAAGTGCATATGCTGTCTGTGTAAATTGTGATTATGATTGGTTATCCATGAGTGGCATATTAAATTTACTGGTAAGTCCCTAGTAAAGTGCACGGTGTGTGCCCAGGGCCTGTAAATCAATTGCTACTAGTGGGCCTGCAGCACTGATTGTGCCACCTGCACAAGTAGCTTTTCAAATGTGTCTCATCCCTGCCACTGCAGTGTCTGCTTATGCTGTTTTAACTGTCATGTCGACCTGTCAACTGCATCCACTTGCCAGGCCCTAACCTTCACTTTTCTTACATGCAAATCACCTCTAAGGTACGGCCAAAGTACCCCCATGGGCAGGATGCAGTGTATGTTAAAGGTAGGACCTGTACTGGTGTGTGTTATATGTCCTGATTGTCAAATACTGTGCATTTTATTTTTCACTATTGAAAGGCAGTCTGTCCCATAGGTTAACATGAAAGCTTCCTTGTAACATCTTACAAATGTAACTTTCCATTCGGACAAGATAGAGAAATTGAGTTTAGGCTCTCTGAACTCGGAATTAAATAACACCCCTTTTAGTAAAGGTGGTTTTAAATTGTGGGTGTGAAAATACCACTTTTAGAAATGGGTATTTTCTTGCTTTACCATTCTGTGTGCCTCTGCCTGTTTGTATATTTACTGTCTGGATTTGGAGTGATTGAGTAGGGGATGAGCATTCACTCTAGACAGTCACAAGAGGGGTTTTGGGGTGTGCTGCCTTTCCTGGGTGACTAATAGCCAGGCTGAATAGACCTGTCTGCATTTTGATTGGTGGGAGGAGCTGTCACTGGCACGTGAATAGGCTGTGGCTGCCTTTCACAAAGCTGTAGCCACCTCCTGTATTGAACCTGGCCTGAGCAAGGCAGAACTGGTTTATGAGTGCAGCAGAGACTTTTCTTTGTTCTGCCTCCAAAGAGAAACATGGGGTAAATATTGGGATTCTGGCCTCAGAACTTTAGATCACTTCTAGAAACAAGGGGACCCTGCCAAGAAGAAGACCTGAAGAGCGGTGTGAGGAGAGCTGCCCTTTTATGTGTGAGGGGTGGGTTGGCATGTGGTTGTAGATTATGTCTAGAGCATGGGAAAGATTGAACTGTTCTTTTCCTTAGAAAGGTTCCCACCTAAAAATAGCCAGGGGACTCGTGCGTCCGGTTTGGACTTGTCATCACATAGAGAGTGCTGTTCCTGATTTCCAGCAGAGCGGGCCAGCTCTATTGTGTGCTCCTGATTCAGTGCAGGGCGTGCACCGTTAGGGGCTCCTGGTTACTGCCAATTAGTGCATGTGGAGCACTGCAGGTAGTGGGGAAAGCTCTTGGGGGAAATGCATGATGAGCATTTCCCCTTTGAACAAGAAGTCACCTGAAGCAGCATGTGCCAACGCGCGCTCCCTTTTGCTGGCAACCGGTACTGGGTCTGCCCACCACTCTCCGGCCACGTCGAAGGAAATCCTGGCTGGAGAAGCCATGCGTCACCTAAGGCAAGACCTCCATCAGGCTGCAGGGGTTATATTCAATGGAGGCTTCACTCCAGACTATGACAAGTCCTGACCACGTGTAGACACAGGAATGAAGAAGCAGACAGTGATTCTTCATTGGTGGTGTTCTCCCCAGCGAGGTCCTGCACCACAGCTCCGAGCTGTCCAGGGTGCCCAAAAGTGCTGTAGTTGCCGACCTGAGGGACCAGGCTGGCATACCTTTTTCACTTTACATTTGCCTCACTGCTTTTCTCGGTCCAGAGGGGAAGCAATTCACTAGTGCTCAAGGCAAATAACCATATTAGAAGTAGTAGGTGTGCAAGTGGGTTCCCGCGGCCTTCGTTATATCCCTGCATACATTCGCAGCATGCACCTCCACCCATTTTGGTGTACCTCATGGGCACTTGTTTTGCATTTTGGGGCACTCCTTGGGTGTCCCATACACATTCTGGCTTTGCGGAACTGTCGGACGGGCCACACACCATACCAAATTATGTGAAGCTCTTGGAGGAACTCCATCTTCTTGGCTCTGGGCCATCTCACAACACATGCATCAAAGTGACAGGCATCACACTAGTGCAAGCTCTGCATTCCTGCCATCTATTTTGGATGTCATGGTGAAATTGACACAAATACACCTATCCTTCCCTAAACTTGAAAATGAAGAGGTACAGTTGAAGTATGGTTTCAATCAGATTTCCCAATTTCCAGATGTGTAGGGTACAATGGACTGCACTTATGTGACTTTTGTTCCGCTTAGAGACACTGTGAACCTCTACGGGAATAACAGTCACAGATAATCTATCAATGCTCAGGCACTATGCAAAGTCAGAAATTGCTTTACCAATGTCATTGCAAAGTGTCCTAGGAGTGCACATAAATTCTATATCTTCTGACACTCCACCATCAATCATCATTTTGAGGACAGTATTTCTGGAAATGGCTTACTAATTGGTAAGTAAATATTGAATGGTAAACTTCTGAAATTTCATAATGTGAATTTTTCCTCCACCTGTGTGTGAGTAAAGCTTTGTCTTAGTATATGATTAGATATGCATATGATACAAAACATAAAAGTCACATTAATATGCAAATTTTTAAAACGTTGTCATATAATTGACATTAACATTGTACAGAATGACTTGTTAAAAATAGCTTACATTGAGTCAATACATTTACATATGTGACTCAAACACATATATTTATGTAACTTCGCTTCTACTGCATTAGGAACAAGGGACAAGGGACATACATATACAGTTTAGGATGTTATAAGCAATATACAGTCAGTAATGTCCACTTATCCTATCATGTTCACATACAGTCTCACTATCTCGTGAGTTTTACTACTTATCCATTATAACAGTGCAAGTTCAGTTTATATTTTTATATTTGTAGGACCAATATTCTAAGTAACAAATGAGCAACAATAATCATCACAACTAGGGAACTAGATTCCCTCCCCCAATCCAACCCCTACCTCCCTCCCTCACCCTCATGACAGCAGCAGACGGGTGGCCCAACATTGGTTAACCTTAGTAGAGAGCTGGTGGTGCACTCATAACTTGTACGTGAATCATGCGTTCATGGTGTGAGAGGGTGTATGTAACAGTGGCTCGTCAGGATGTCTTGGAGTGGGCATTGTGCTCTGCGTTCTATGCACGCTCTCCTTCTCACTCTGATTTGGTGTTGTGGTATTTCATTTTCCATTTGCCCCATTGCAGGAGATTGCTCACTGCTTTGTCATCTGTCCATACTATCTTAAGGTGACATTCCTCGGCTATCCCCCATTACCATAAGTCATTCCTCCATTTTTCCCACGCAAGTGGACTTGAGTGTACCTAGTGAATTTCTATTCGTCGTATCACCAGGACCGGTCCTAGTAGTGCAAACCTATAGCGCATCTTCGCCCCTTTCTTAGGTATCGGGAGTACTCCCAGAAGGCAGTGCTTTATGGAGACATCTATTAGCATTGAGACATCTATTAGCACTGCTAAGAGACAGTACCACTTGGTGCCTGTACTGCTGCAGATGTGGACAGTTCCAGACCATGTGTAGAAATGTAGCTGGATCTGTGCCATATCTCGGGCATGCGGAGGACAACCCTAGAATTAACCGAGCTTGTCGCTGGGGGGTCAGATATGTGTGGTGAAGATAATAAAATTGGAGTACCTTAAAGCGTACATAACTTGTGCTTCTGCCACCTGTGCCAATGCTCGCCTCCACTCACCATTCGTCAAAGCGGTTGGGAGGTCATCATCCCAGCATTCTCTGACCCTGTTTAGGTCCAACCCCCGGTCCGCCTTTAACGTCTTATATATGTGAGAGATCAGCCTTCGAGTGGAACCTGGGTCCAACAGAGTTACCAATGCACTGGTCCCTTCTGGTTCGTCAGGAAATGTTGTCCACAACTCCCGGACTGTACGCAATATCTTGGCGTACTGTAAAAAATGTCCTGGTGGCACCTGAAACCAGGTCTGCGCATTCTAAATCGTTATGAACATGCCTTTCTGATATAAATCCCCGGCCGTCTTATAAACTCCCTCATACCATTATGAGAGATCCATGACACCCTGTACCCTCTTGAAACCCTGCAACAATTGTAGCGGTAGAGCACTAGCATATGGGGCCTTTCTACCGACCCAAGTCACTGCCTGCTCCCAGACCTTGGTAACCCTGCAGATTATATGTGGGCACATTCGCAGGACCCTAGAGCCCAAAATTAGGAATTTCTGCAGTTGCATCCCCTAATTCCAGCTCCACAGTAACTCTGTCTCAACTGTGCACTCCCCCATGCACCACTGAGTTGCATATTGCAGCAGGCTAGCCATATAGTATAGTCGTAGGTCCGGTTACCCTAGGCCGCCCCCTCCATGTCAAGTTTTAGTATATCCAATTTGGCTGAGCTCTGCTTTGCAACCCAGACAAGGGATATCAGGAGACTGCTCAGCATATCAAATGTCAACTTCGGGATCTTGAAAAAGGAGTTCTGGAGCACATAGAGACAACGAGGCAACAGAACCATTTTCCTACTGGTACTCTTCCCATAACCGACAGAGGGAACCTATTCCAGAATGCTATTGACACCTGCAGGCCATCCAGGACCCATCCCATATTCAAGTCATATTGGGCCTCTGGCTGATGTGCAATCTGCAGTCTAAGATGCCGGAAGCAATCACACCTCCAATCCATGCCAGCCGCTGGGAGATCATTAGCTTCCCCTCTCGCCAAGGCAACGAGCGGGAACAGGATGGTTTTCTGACTGGTAATACGGAGGCCCAAAGGGGTCCCAAATAAATTCAATATTTCCCGAACCGCAGGAATCACTCTTTCCGGCTCACAGATATAGAGGAGAGCATTGTCAGCATATTGGGAAACCACATGCGTACGACCATCCACGTCCACACCCCATGGCTCCAAGTCCATACGTAAGCGTATCACCAAGGGTTCCATGGCTAGGGTGAACAGCAATGGGGACACCGGGCACCCCTGCCGTGTGCCCCTCTCGATCTGACACGTGTCTCCCAGTCCGCACCCTGGCCATCGGTACCTGGTATAAGAGTTTAACCCAGGCTATGTACTCATCTCCAAACCCCATTCTCCGCAGTACTTCCCCTAGGTAGTACCACCTAAGGGTATGAAAGGCTTTTTCAATATCCAGGGCGACTGCTGCCTCCCTGAGATCCAAGTCTGCGACCGAGTGGAGGACATGCGACAGTCTACGCAAATGTTATGTTATGTTATGTTAAGAGGGTACTTTTATAGCGCACGGCTACTCCGAAGAGTGTCCCGGCGCAGAAGACCCTCACTGACCCAACGTAGAAGGTAGACAGGGAGAGCGGGCAGATACAGAAAAGACAAGTTATTGCATAAAAAGCAGAGTCTTCAGATCCTTCCTAAATGCCAACAGACTGGTAATAGATCTGAGTGACAAAGGAAGAGCGTTCCAAAGCCGGGGGGCGAGATGTTTAAAGGACCGCCCCCCGCAGCGGGCACGACGGATCACCGGGGTGACTGCCCTGGCCTGGGTGGCGGAACACAAGGATCTAGAAGGAAGATAGAAGCTGATACGTTTTTGAAGATAACATGCACCCGTGCCATGAAGGTCCTTAAAGGCAATGGTCAGGGCTTTAAAAGTAATCCGCTTCTTAATAGGCAGATAGTGAAGGGATTTAAGAAGTTCACTGGCCCTGGCTCTTCTAGTAAGGCCAAAGATCGCCCGGGCCGCCGAGTTTTACACAACCTGGAGACGCGCAAGGAGGAAGTCCGGAAGGCCCAGATATAATACGTTGGAGTAGTCCAGGTGAGAGCCTATCAGGGCCTGTAGCATAATCTTTCTATGCTCTAAGGAAAGAAGCGGCAGGAACTTCCTCAACATCTTCAGGATCGCAAAACACCTGCTGGCCAGAGCCGACACCTGGGCCCTGAAAGAGAGGCTATTGTCAATCTGGATGCCCAGATTCTTTGCAGCCCCATAGTCGCTGGCAGGAGCGAACATGGCAGTAGGCCACCATTCCTTCCATCCAGGGTCCGCGGGGCCGCCAAAGAAGAGCACCTCTGACTTATCGGGGTTGCACTTGAGGCTGTTGCGACTAAACCAGTCAAACACAGCCCCAAGGCAGTCCCGAATAGATGGCCCGTCAAATTAGCCACCCTTGTCACAAGTAAACAACAGTTGTGTATCATCCGCATACGAGACAATCTGGGCCCCGAAATCCTCCACCAATGCCGCCAATGGGGTCATATAGATGTTAAAGAGCGCAGGGCTCAAGATTGAGCCCTGCGGAACTCCGACCTCCAAGGACGGCATGGCGGCCGAGAAAGGGGGGGCCCAGATCATTTGCTGGCGATTCGAAAGAAAAGACCTGAACCACTGGAACACCGTCGCCCTCAGACCAATCTCCCAGAGTCTAGAAAGGAGACGGTCATGGGGGACGGTGTCGAAAGCCGCCGAAAGGTCCAGCATCACCAGCATGGCTTTGCCTCCATTGTCTAAGGTTTCTTTAAACGCCTCGGTGACCTCGAGCAGGGCTGTTTCCGTGCACAGATTGGAGCGAAAACCAGACTGCGACTTGTGGAGTATGTCGTTGGTCTCGAGAAAAAGGGACAGGGTAGTGTGAACATGTTTCTCAGCCACTTTCGCGAGTGCTGGCAAGAGGGAGATGGGTCTGTAATTGGCATGGGATTCTGGATTTAGGTTAACTTTCTTGATCAGAGGCATGATGAAAGCCTGTTTCCATGGCAGGGGGACCTCACCTGAACTAAGAGAGAGATTGAGTATCGGGTTGATCAGGTGGTTTAACGTAGGGGCCAATTGTGCAAGAAGACTAGCAGGGCACGGGTCAAACGGAGAGCCAGATTTCAATTTAGTGAGGAGATCTAAGGAAGCCTGTGCAGTCAGAGGAGGAAAGTTCCAAAGAGCAGGGCCCACAGTGGTTGGGTCCCGATATGGAGAACACGGGTCAGGAATGGGAGACATATCAATAGTTCCAAAGGAGGCCTGGATAGTCCGAATTTTGCTCAAAAAAACATCAGCGAGTTCGGAAATCCAGGATTTAGAATGCGTAGATTTAGGGGTGCACCACGGAGGCGAGGTAAAGTCCTTGACTATCCTGAAAATTTCCTTACAGGAACTGGAAGCATCTTCTATTCTGGTAGCCAGGTAGGACTTTTTACCAGCTGTGATGTCCTGGTGATAGTCTCTAACCAAGGCTCTGTAGGTTTCCTTAGCGCTAGCGTCGTAGTGCTTACTCCAGACCCTTTTGGCTTTTTTTACATTGCCGACGCTTAGCAGCAAGTGCTGGTGAGAACCAGGGGGCAGATACCTTCACTGATCGTGTCCTAGGGGGCACAGGAGGAGCAAGGTCAGCTAGCCGTTGGGTCAACCAGCTCTGTAAGAGCTCAAGGTCCTCTTCCAGAGTACCCGTCAGCAGGCATGGGTGAGTGTCTAAGGCCTGCATTAGCATTGACGGGGAAACCCGGTGGAACGCTCTGGAGGGATACGCATCACGCCACTGTCCACTGTAGGCACTCCTCTCCTTAAGAAGGATCTGAAAATCTGCCAAAAAGTGGTCAGACCATAGAACAGGAGCGAGAGAGATCAGGTAAACAGGGATGGTGGAAAAAATGTGGTCCAATGTATGACCTTTGCAGTGCGTGGGGGACCGAAGATACGGGATAAGCCATAGGGATGGGGTGATGTCATAGAGTTTGATACTGTCGGGATCCGGCACAATGTCCATATGAATATTAAAATCACCTAAAAGAAGGCAGTGATTAGATCTAAGGCATAGCGTGGAAATGGAGTTCTTCGAAAAAAGTGCCCATAGGGCCCGGGGGCCTATAGACCAACAGCCCTATACATGATTGCTGAGGAGAAAAGGCGAGGGAAAAAGCAAGAACCTCACACCCAGTAATATTGTCCGAGGGAAGAATGGAGCATGTGATGCGCCTGTCGACGACTAGAGCAACACCACCTCCCTTCCCGCTAATTCTGTCCTTCCTGAGGATAACATGGCTCGGCGGGATGGCAGTGGCAATGTCAGATCCTGCACCCTTACCCAGCCATGTCTCCGTCAGGAACAAACAGTCTGCTTTAGAGTCCATTAATAGATTATGGATATCCAGCGCATGCCTTCCCAAAGACCTAGTATTCAGCAGCAGACACCTTCTGCTATTGGAAGGAGGACTAAGAGAAGAGACAGGTCCCTGGCCTGGCGCCCAGCCACAGGCCAAGCATCTGTGACTGATCCAAGGCAGTTTGGGGAAAACCCTAGAGCAGGCATTGCCAGTGGGCCTGATCGAGAACAACTCATCTCTAGTATATGTTAACATCCTAGCTATACCTGCCCAGCCGGGCCCGCGCCCGTCCGCCTCCCGGACGCTGACGGGCGCAGACGGGCTTTCCTTTGGCGCTCCTTAGGCGCCTCCGCAGCACGCGTCCGCTGCGCGGAGAGAGGGGCACGTAGTTTTAAGGCGTGCGGGCGGCGCGATTCATTTGTCAAGTCATGTGTGCTCGCTTCCTCCTGGGCATAAATCCACATTGGTCATCATGAACCAAGGAGTTCACCACCTTCTGTAGCCTGAGGGCCAGGACTTTGGCTAGTAACTTCGCATCCACTCCCAATATGGACAAGGGTCTGTACGCGGCAGGGTCTTCAGGCTCCCTGTTGGGCTTGAGGAGCATGACAAACTGCACCTCACACATAGAGTGGAGGAGGATTCCCACCTGTCTGGCCTTCCGTAGTGTATCCAGAATTCGTGGAAGAATAACATCAGCTGACGCCTGATAAAATTCAACTGGGAGACCATCTGGGCAGGGTGCTTTGCATCTGGGCATCCCCCTCAGGGCTTACCGAAGGTCCTCCAACCATAGCTCTGCCTCTAGGTATTTCCGCTGGTCATCTGAGAGCCTTGGGAGCGGAACCCCCCAGAGAAAGTCACATTCGTCTCCTGTACTTTCGCTGTACGTGGTGACTAGATGATTAACTAAAACTGCATTAACCCCGACCTGCGTGTTTGCTGAACCTCCCTCAGGGCAGATTACGTATGATTCAATGGGGGGGCTTTCACATTTTAGCCACCACACAAGGAGTCTACCTGATCTTTCCCCTTCCCTATACAATAACTGCCAATATTCTCTGCAGGTCATGCAATCCAGCCTGTCCCAGGCTTCCCCCACCATGGGCTGTGCCTGTTAGTGGGCTTCCAAGGGATGATTGATCGCATGCCCCCACGTTGCAACCGAGCCATTGTGTCTTCCGCCTCGCTTAGTTCCACCTCTAACCGTTTTCTTGTGCCTCCCACTTTAGCCAATTGCAAAAAACACAGTTGATGGACAGAATGTAGAACAATGTCATACATTCACCCCAGTACAAGGATCTGGGCCTAAATCCATTGTTTTTTTGCACTCCACACCACCCTGGGTTAGACACTGGCTATATGCAAATCAGCTCTGACCCTGTGCCTCATGGGAACAGTCCAGTCCGAACTACCAAGCCATGTCTTTCCCAGACCGGAATCAAGCATCCAAGGACCGGTTTCTGGCTATCAGCCTTCATCAGCCTGGATAGCTTGACTCCAGTGGTGTGGAGAGCCTGGGACTCACGTCTGAGCATACCCAGCCCACTCGGGGTGAAAATTGCAAAAAACACAGTTGATGGACAGAATGTAGAACAATGTCATACATTCACCCCAGTACAAGGATCTGGGCTAAATCCATCATTTTTTTGCACTCCACACCACCCTGGGTTAGACACTGGTTATATGCAAATCAGCTCTGACCCTGTGCCTCATGGGAACAGTCCAGTCCGAACTACCAAGCCATGTCTTTCCCAGACCGGAATCAAGCATCCAAGGACCGGTTTCTGGCTATCAGCCTTCATCAGCCTGGATAGCTTGACTCCAGTGGTGTGGAGAGCCTGGGACTCACGTCTGAGCATACCCAGCCCACTTGGGGTGAAAATTGCAAAAAATACAGTTGATGGACAGAATGTAGAACAATGTCATACATTCACCCCAGTACAAGGATCTGGGCCTTAATCCATCGTTTTTTTGCACTCCACACCACCCTGGGTTAGACACTGGCTATATGCAAATCAGCTCTGGCCCTGTGCCTCATGGGAACAGTCCAGTCCGAACTACCAAGCCATGTCTTTCCCAGACCGGAATCAAGCATCCAAGGACGGGTTTCTGGCTATCAGCCTTCATCAGCCTGGATTGACATCACCCACACCATCACACAGCTCATGCGATATCAAAAACCTATCAAGTCTACTATATACCACACAAGTAGGGGTGTAACATGTGTACTGACGGTCTCCAGGGTGTGTTTTACTCCATGCATCCAGACACTGCAGCCTATTCATCACCTTACTCCAGGTTTCTGTCATATAAGATTTTGTGTGCTGTTTGGAGTGATGCCTTTCCAGTGCGCCTTCTAGGACACAGTTGAAGCCGCCCATCCGTACCACAGGAATTCCAATGAATGGCAGCAACCCATCCTCTAGTTCCCCAAAAAAGTATGCATCATCCAAGTTCAGAGCATAAACTTTCACCAAGCACACCTGCATGCCATCCAAGTCTCCGTGTACTATTACACATCTACCCACTACATCTGCTTCGTAACTGCAAAGCTTAAAAGTGACCTGTGGAGCTATCCAGATGGCCATCCCCCTTGCATAGGAGGAGAAGGTAGATGCAAACAGTAGCCCTCTCCATTTTTTAGGAAGTTTCTGTACTTCTGTATCTAGTAGATGTGTCTCCTGTAACATAGCCACATGCATACCTTGCCGCCGTAAATATGTTTGCACCCTATAGTGCTTTGTAAATGAGTTTAGCCCTTTCACGTTCCATGTTATATTCCTACAGTGCCCCATGGCAACAGCTACCACCAGAGTCACTTTTTGTGCATCCAACCTGCCTGCCACCGCTGTTCGTACAAAACAACCGTACCCTAAAACAACTGAAGCCCCCAGCCCCACAGGTAGACACTGTATTAAACTGATGTGCATTCCCACATAAACCCCTAAAGAACCCCCCCACCCCAACTGTACATCATAGTTGAAAGCAAGCACAATTGCTTTACTTACAAACCCCTTCACAGACTCACTTAAATACTCAGACACCTAGCAGCCACAGACAGATCTACTTAGACTGTCTTGCACCCCCTCACAGACTCATTCAGACACACATGCATGTACTTATAGACCTTATAGACCTACTCAGACACTTATGCACCCACTCACAGACCCAGCTAGACACTTATGCACCCACTCATAGACCCACTCAGGTACCCATGCACCAACTCCCATTCCCAGTTAGACACTTACACACCTATTCATTGATCCATAAAATCACCGACATACCCACTCCCAGACCCACACAGTCAGTCACAAATGCACTCATATACCTACTCACGCACCCACCCACAGACTCACACAGTCAGTCAAACATACACTCACACACACACTCATAGACAGACTCACACACCCACTCACACACAACCCACTCAGACACTGCTGCAGCCACTTAAAGACCCACTCATACTTTTTTACACCAACTTAGATACTCACACATCCACTCACAGACCCAGTCAAACACTCACATACCCACTTACAGTCCCACTCCACACTAATCCACAGACCCAGTCAGACACTAATTTACCCATTCACAGAGACACTCATACACCGGTTCACAGACCTACCCAGATACTCACAATCCCACTTACACTCCCACTCAGCCCTACACAGGCACTCACACACCTACTCATGTCACAGAGCCATACAGGCACTCACAAACCCACTTCCAAACCCAGTAAGACACTTACGCACCCAGTCACAGACCTAACCAGACACTCTAGAACCCACTGACAGACCAACTCAGACAGTCACACATCCACTCACAGACCCACTCAGACACTCATGCACCCACTCACCTGGCCATTGAGACATATAGAGAGTCAATCACATAGTCATTAATCCTAAATGTATTGGTCTGTATGAAATGTGTGTTTTTAGTTGATGGATTCAAGAGAGATTTGTGAGCCCAAACTATGGCGCTGTGTGTTGAATTTGTTATTTTGCCTTATAGATTCAAGGAGGATTCAGGGATCCAAAAATATATTTTTTAAGTATTTTAAGAGAAAATTAGCGTTTGGAAATTTGAAAAGAACTGTTAAGTAACAGTGTGTTGCCTTTCTTTGAAAAGCTACCTTTGTCACTTTATATACATATATATCCTCCATGTTAAAGTGTAAATTGTTGTTGTAGATGGAGCCCATATTGTGTTTTCTAAGGAATGCAAAAACAGTTTTATTGACAGGATACATGGCTTTATCTAGCTGTGGACATAATTCATTTGACTACTTTCTTTTCTTTATTTGGCAAATGTTGGAGAACAACAAAGCAGTGTGAGGGAAAAGTGCAATTGATTGACCAATGGTATCCGTCATTAGAATTTCCCGTCCTATCCCAGTTAGTGTGCATAGCTCATTGTCACCACAGTGCACAATCATGAGGTCACTGTATTGGTAATCCCCAATGCTTTTAACCAAAGACAGCAAATAAAGCCACTTTAATCTTCTTTGGACAATCCAAGTAATGTCCACATTAGGCTAACCCAAGCCCCTGTCAATGCCACTCTTTCTGGCACACTCTCTAGCCCAAAACACAAAGCTATGACCCACAACCCACACATTAAATATTTTGAAGGCAAGGATGAGTAGCACACATGAGAAGGCTTCAGCTGCATTAGATAGTTTTTAAAGTGAAAGGCAGTTAAAATGGAGGACAGGATCTGTTTAGAAAAGATATTTGATTGAATGATGTAAGTATGTCGGTAGCTAAAATTAGGTAGTGATTTTCAGCAAGTTGAGCTACCCCTATCTGAAAATGATACCATATGGCTCTATAGCTAAAATGCCATTACCCTGGGGCACAGGTTGAGGGCCACAAACGGGT
The DNA here is from genome assembly GCF_964261635.1 of Lissotriton helveticus. Taxonomy (NCBI): domain Eukaryota; kingdom Metazoa; phylum Chordata; class Amphibia; order Caudata; family Salamandridae; genus Lissotriton; species Lissotriton helveticus. The sequence continues at coordinate 1,621,395,280 of NC_136061.1, forward strand.
GGTCCAATTCTGATAAAATGATTGCTAATACTTTCAACAGATCCAAGTAATAAGTTATATTGATTATGTTTTACTTGACCTGAGGTTATAGCCCTCACTCCTTGATATGAGTTTGGACTCAAGTGTCGATAGTAACCATAACCCCTTGAGCTTGAGTTTAAAGTCTCCTTGAGGTGACTCTCATCTTCATCTAGAACCCATTTAGCCACCAGAGAGCTCCACCCAATGAACGATAATCGTCACCTTTACTTGACTTGAACATCTGGAAGGTCTGAAAGCCATAGTGCATAGGCACTCCCTTTCTTTCCAGCAGCTAGCTGCGCACTTTGTCGATCCCTCACCCTGTCGAGCATATTTCTCCAGTGTAACCCCACGGACTGCACGGTTCAATCGTGAGTGCAGGCAGATAAAACGACAACTAATATCTGCCCATAGATCCAATACTGTCAATCTTGTAAGAGCCTGGAGAAGGTCTTATAAAAAAAGCCCAAAATTAAGCCAAAAGGTAGTGGGAGAAGTGGGAGGAGAACAGGTAGAGGCTCATTGGGGTGGCCTGTGCCGAAAAGGACTCCAAAACCTACTGCCTCTTAGTGACTCAGGGGGGAACTAAGAGGTCCTTGCAACCTAGTAACTTCGAAGAATCAGCGTGGGCTGACCATTTTAAGCTTTATACTGGGGTCAGTCTCAGACTGATTTGGTAAGACCTCAGCCAGAAATATCTCTTTCTTTTTCATAGGAGCTCTTTATGATTGATGACATTCAGGCTTCCATTAATTCAATTTGGCCCCTGGCCCAGATGGCATCCCTGGTGACCTGTTCTTGTACAACAGAGAAAACTGGTTGGTCTGCATTCTTATACTATCCAAATCTATTTCTGGTGGTGCTCCTATATCCAGACTCATTAGTCTAATTGATTCAATACAAAAAGTGGTATGTAATGCATTGCTGGTTAAAATACAGGACTGGGTCTATGAGAATAATATTTTAACTCCTTTCCATGCTGGATTCAGGGGAAAGATGGGAACAGTGGACCAGGTGTTCCGCTTCCTCTACCTCTTCTGGAAGATTTTGCTCATTGGCCAGGGGAGTCTATATGTGGCTTACTTCGACTTAAAAACTGCCTTTGACCTTGTCCCCAGACAAAAACTGTAGCAAGCTCTTTCAAATGGCGTCAGAGATCCTATCTTTAGTTATTCGCCTCCATGATGCTAACTTTGCCCAAATACATTGGGATGACTAAGGCCAGCTCACAGATGCCATTGACATTAGCAGGGGTGTCCTCCAAGGGTGTGTTTTGACTCCTACACTTTTCTCCCTATATTTGAACAACTTTGTGCAGCATCTCCAAGAGGTGCCAGCTAGTGCACCTTTACTGGGGAGGGAAAGGGTTCTGGTGCTCTTATTTGCAGACAATGCTCTGCTTGTGTCAAAAACCCCAGGGGGGCTCCCGATTTTGCTCAATCATTTTAATGATTTCTGAAAGGCACATGGCCTTGAGATCAATACTGTAAAGACTAAACAGTTTGATAAACAATTGCCACAAATCTTATAAGGGTAGTGGAACTTTGGGAGACAATCCGCTTGAGCGAGTCAACACTTTCAATAACCTGGGCATAACTTTTTCCGAAAGTTTGTCCTGGAAGCCCCAGGTGGCCAAATCTACGGTCCTGACCTTTCTGCACCACAAGTGTAGAATCCATAGCACATGTCCTGTTTGCCTGCCCAGAATACCGACACCCAAGAGCTAGGTGGCTCGCATCTAAATGCAGGCAGAAGGGAACACGTAATCAAGTAGAAACATTGCGAATACTTAGACCAGACCCTAGGCTGTGGTAGCATGTGCTGTGGCAAAGTGTTTGGGTCTTATGTGGGGCAGCAGGAGGAAACTGCTGCAAGCAGATTGAGCTTGAGGGAGTTGAGGAGAAGCTAACTTTTCCTGTGTTGTAATTTTCTGCAGTTGCAGTTGCTACATATCCTTTAAGGACACTGAAAGATCCCCACTGGCTCTATGTCATTTGTCTTAGCTACCCAATGGTCACCTTTTGAAGACTTTGGGGGTCGTTAGGATGGCGGGCGGACTAATCCTATAGGGTAATGGGACCGCCCGCCATAAGGGCAGGAGTCCCGTGGGGTATATTAGGATGCGCCCACCACTGTGGCGGGCGCATCCTGCATTTTTAGCATTGTGGTGGGCGGTTCTTTCAGCATCGCCCGCCACAATGCTAAAAATGCACAAATGCATTTGCATTAACAAAGCGGCAGGCACCGTGCGCTGGCTGCCGCTTTGTTATTGCAAATGCAGGGGGGTACCACAGGTGTGCACCCCATCTCTCCTTCACTCTGGGGGCCCGCAGGGGGCCTCCATGCCGCCACGGAGAGGCATCTAACTAAGCCCATGGTACTAGGGCTGGCGGTGTCTAATAGACACCGCCACCATATTAAACCTTTTCCACCCCGGCTGCAAGGCGATCGGGGCGGAAAAGCGGTGGGCGGTCTTTCCACCCGCCGCGGTCCCCAAGCCATACTAATATGGCGGGGATCATTTATGTGAGGATGGCGGGCGGATTGCCCCCGCCAGGCCGGCAGTGGCTACCGGCAGCCTGGCGGGGGCAAATGCGCCCGCCATCCTAATGGGCCCCTTTGTCTCTCCGAAAGTTTATTGTTGTCACTGTCCTGGGTATCCCAGACAGAGGGCTGTTCCCTATTTTTATCATGTCTCTGGTTCTAGCTCTAATTGGTCTGATGTGATGATGATCTTTTAAAGTTTTTACCTAACAAATTACAATTTTTGTGAATGTGGTGAATCCCATAATGTATATAAAGGTCTGTTACCTATGATATGTTTTGTTTCTTTTTTGTAAAGCTTTTATCAATTTACAACTCATTAAGTAAGAGCTGAACAGCATTTTATATCTAGAGTTTTTTCTTTTTATTGATTATTTGTGTCATATTTGAAGAGTTATATTTCACATTGTACTTTTATGGTTGAATTACCAAAATAAAGTATAATTTGTTTGATTTGATTGATTGATAACTTTACACAAGAGATTGCAAGGTATAACACAGTTTCTTCAGAGAAAAAAGCTATGTTTACATTTGTTGTCGACACACTCACTACAAAAGACAAACTTGAAATGTTGTTGTATACTCAAAAACTGAACACAAGAACTGAGATGAGTGGCAAGAATTTGCTGTATATTTATTTGTAGAGGAGCAATTTGATTCGTCGGCATGGCAAATTATATGTACGTATTGCTATGATAAGTCAGAAGATAACAAAATGCCAGCCAGAGCAATACATAACAAGTTCGAATTTATATCAATTCTAGAAGAAGTACAAGAATTTAAAGCTTAAAAATCAGTTCTCATACAATATATACAGCCATTTCAGGCAATAGTTCTATGGAAACAAACACAGTGAAGCTGTCACCAACTGAGTTACAGAAAGGAAGAGTAGTCAGCTTATATTTAGATTTTAAATGGAGTAGTTAAACTGTAGGAGTAGAAAGAGATATTGATGAACTACTAATTATTCTAGTAGTTGGTGTGCCTATGAAGAGCAAAACAATCTGGCATGAGTAAGTGGACATCAGTTAAGTAAAAAAGTGACATTATACCTGATGCAAAATAATATTTATTATAAAAATGTCAATGTTGTTCACAATGTAACTTGAGTGGAGGATCAAACATTACCATCAAGTAGACAGGTTGAACAAGTGGATTGATCCAGATCAGAGGAAATTCATTAACACTATAGCATCCATCCCCTACATTTTAAAGAAGGTATTGGTGTTGCTATTGATCTCCTTCGAATGAAACAAGCAAAAGGAGTTTCAAGAGTGTGTGTGAAAAAAGCTTGGAGGTTCGGTGTTTTCAAAGCTGTTTCCCACTGGAGCAGGAGGTCGCTATGATGACCACCCTGTACGGATACTAGCAGCTGAATACCGTTCAACCGGAATATATTCAGAGGATCCAAAATTTCACCAGTGTATTCCATACATATTCCATCCTCTGTTTGAGAGTGACTTGTGTGGACTTTCATATGCTGTAAACCACATACTGAACATCTTCAAAATCTCTCAGCTAAGGAATTTGTTGACAAAGTTGATGGAAAGGATAAAAAGTTAAAAAACAACTTGATTAACTTGATGGCATGCAGACGTGGCACCAACGAGTATTGGTATTATGGTCATGGAGAATTGAAATGTACTTTGAGAAACCTAGGTGCACTAACTTGAACTCAAACATTAAGGACATCAATGTGAAAACAGCAGGAGAGTTTTACTCTTTGGATCCTTCTAATGTTTGTAGATATTTTAACCATGGGTTTCGAACCAAGCTGTCTTTCATCTCCAACAAAATAAATTCTCATCTTGAAGAAGAGGTACACCTCATATTCACATGTTGTTGTGGACATGAGATACATTGCAATTTGAACAGACAGTGATGAGTCTGCACATTCTTTGACAGAACAGTATGTGACATATGCTATCCAAAAGAGAGTGTTGAAAAAGGTCTGTGACATCAAGTTCTGCACTTTCAAACACATAGATGTGGAAAGTACTATCGTCAAAAATACAGATCTAAAGAACAATTTCATGCAAGATGTCGTTTTGGATTTTCATGACCTGTCAATTCCCAAGGAAGAGTGCACAGCTTTTTATCTGCAGTCAGACATACACTGACAGAGAAATCACCAAAAATCACATACAACCTCAGAAGAACAGGGGCTTCCACGTATATTGATGTCTATTATCCTGTGATTCTCAAAATGTGGAGTTCTAATATGGATATACAATTTGTTGCAGACAACTCCATTGCTACTGCTTGTTATTTCACTCCATATATCACAACAGAGAAGACAGAGATGTAGGAGATGTGGGAGAAGAGTTTTGCAGAAAAGACTCTAACAAAGAAATTGTACAGCTTCAGCATAAAAATGCTTTCCCATAGAGAGATAGGGTTCCATGAGTACTGTGATCAATTGAGCTCATCCAGCTAGTTCTTGAAGTCAAGAGAAATAGTTTTGGTAAGTGCAAGCATACAAATTATTGTTGATGTCTTTCCCGGAAATTCAGTACCTAGCAGAGTCCGACCTGTAAAGTATAGACATTGTAACATCAAATATGATGGACACATACTATCTACAAAGGAGTCCAAATCCAGAAAACATTTGCCTTTATGAAGTACTTTCACACTTTAGATAGGACTCGGTTGGAGCCCAGCTATTGGCCATACAGCCCAGCATGTTGTAGTACAACAAACCTCCAATCCCCACGTGTGGTGTACTCCACAATGGCCCATCAAGAAGACAGTACCCTAATACGTATCTGTAACTTATGTATCTAGGATTCACTGCACATCAATCTGTGGAATTATGAGTAGCAAATGATATGTTACATCGACTCCCTTAGGTATCCACCCCAGGCCCATGCGTCTTGTCAGTCTCAATTTGATAAGTGGTTTGCAGTGGTACACCCTCATCCTCTGCGTCTGTAGCAGCCATCTTGATCATATATCGAGTGAGCAGCTCCCAGATATCACATGGTCTCGAGCGAGTGGGTAGTAGTTCAGTGTAGATATTGGTTTGCTCTTGATAATAAGTAATATCTGTGAGCCATTCTTTGAACATAAATGAACATGAAAAGGTGCCCCACCACTTACTTTTTATCCCTCTCTTAAGGAAAGTTGAAGACGCTGTTTGTCGTACTCAACTAGGTATTTTTATTTTTACCAATCGATTTTTTGATTTCGAGATCTATTTAGTCAAAACAACCTTATTATAAACAGACAAACACATATATACAATATACATTCAACATGTAATGTGGCTTATCTACACAACAACGTGTTATTAAACAAATTCAATTCACTATTGACAAAAAGATGAATGCGGAAACATTATGCAACAGACAGTAATATTTACAGTGTAATAAATGAAAAACACATTATCAAGGGAATAAAACTTTGTGCAAAACTCAAGAAAATTGGTGAGAAAGTAGGAAGAATTAGGAAAGGAACGTTAAGGCAAATTCGAAATTAATTAACAGCCAGCGAAAGCTGGTTTCCAAATTGTCCTTTTCTAATTGGCCGACGCGTTTCGAATCCAGGAGATTATGTTCTGGATTCTCATCAGGGCACAATTATTCTGTCTGTAAAATTTAAAAGGAAAAATAACGTTTTTGAGTGTTTGGGCTGGAAAGACAGGGCTCCCTAAGAAGTGACGAACAGCAAGGGGACCTACCGGGTCTTCAACAGAAACAAATTCGAGGGACAGTTGTTGGTGCAGGCTGGAACGACTCCAGGAGGAGTCAGAGGGGCAGAACTACCTGAAAGAAGGTGGATTTACATTAGCGCAGCTAGACCATGTAAAAAGCAGAGTTCGGTTGAAGAAAGTACTCAAAAGTGCACATACCGTCACCTAATTCTCTGCTTGACGGGGGCAGTCGCCTTTAGTTGAAAAAATGAATTCTTTTGTTGTGTTTCACTGAGGTTAGGTCAAGGCGCTGTATGTGTAAAAAATGCGAAATTAATGTGTGTTGCTGCAATTTGCGAGCGCAACAGAAACTGAAAACGGTAACAAAGGACATACCTTCGGATTTCAATCGCTCGGTGCGGGGGTCTAGCTCTGCGGGCAAACTTTACTTCAATGGCAAACACATGCGGTTTGGACCAGGCTCATATTTACTGTAAGTAAGCAGGACCGGGTTAGTTTGTATGCGCGATGAGCGGGAGCGAACAAAAGGTATTGGCATGGTACCACGGGAGCAATGCTTACCTCCGTGTTACTCGGTGAGGCTTTCCAGCAATCTGCATGGATCCAAAGATGGGCGCCCCCGATGTTGCCATGGAGAAAAGCACGTCGATCTGTGCTAGGGTTTGTGGGATTTGTAGTACATGCTGCGCAATGTTATAAAAAAAAAAAATTCCTATGCAATGTATGACTGAGGAAGAAATGAGACGAGACCAGTCCGGGCAACAGGACAAGGGGCACAACTGAATCATAGTCTCGCAATTTCGGACAGACTATTCAGGCCCTTCCGTACACTATTAAATTTCAGAATAAGATATGCTTCCTTTTTGAGGAGCATTCTATCCAGATCTGCGTTATTCTGTAGTGGACGTAATGCGTGCAGTACCGTCCACCTAAGGTCATTGGCATCATGATTGGCCGTCAAGAAATGTTCGACCATTGGGGCAGTCGTGATTTTATTTTTAATTTGTGACCGATGTTGGCAAATACGTGTGTTCACTTGTTGTCTAGTTTTGCCAATATAAATTTGGTCACAGGGGCACTGCACCAGGTACACGACATTCTTAGTTTTACAATTAGAGAATTCGTGATGTTTCCATCTGGTTGCCCCATGCTGGAACTCCTCGCCTTCGATGGTATTTGGACACACAACACAGGTGCCACACTTGTGGTGTCCTGTGATTGGCTTAAGGTTCCACTGGGTTAGTAGGTCGATTTTCTTTTTTGGTAACGACACGTCTGCCCTCATAATGTGTTGTCCCACATTTTGATTCCTTTTATAAGCGAACAATGGTCGCGGAAGTGGACAATCTAAATTTGCCATTAAATGCCAATTATTCAATACAGTTTTTCTGACTGCATTTGTGTCGGGTCCAAAAGTGGTAACACAGACCAGTCTTTCAAGTGTAGGTTTGGACCGTACTTGTAGGAGCGTTTCTCGGGGGGTGAAGCGAGCTCTTTTGAAAGAGTGCTTTAAGAGTTTCTTAGGGTACCCCCTTGCTTGCATTTCCTGACAAAACGTAGCTGCATGAGCCGTGAAGTCATCCAAGTGGGAGCAGTTCCTCCTTATGCGCAACAATTGCCCATATGGGAGGTTGGATTTTAAATTCCTCGGGTGGGCACTCCTGTGGTGCAGGATTGTGTTCCTGTCAGTGTCTTTTTTGAAAAGGGATGATTTTAAAACCCCATTGATGTTTGATATTTCTACATCAAGGAAGGTCATCCTTTCATTACTCTGGGCCATTGAAAATTTGATGTCAGCATGCCTGTTGTTGAGCCAATCATGGAACGCTACTAGCTGGGTCTGGCTCCCCTGCCACAGGAGCCAGACGTCATCTATGTAGCGGAACCACTGCAGGATATGTTGTTCAAAGGGGTTGTTATTGTCCACAAATTTTTGCTCGTACTGGGCCATGAACAGTACGGCCATTTCAGGGGCATAAGGACACCCCATCGCCGTGCCCTTGACCTGCATGAAGAAGTCACCATTGAACGAAAAATAGTTCTTTTTTAGGGCGATTTCAGCCAGTCTCAAAATGAAGGAAGTGGGCACTTGGTGTGGCCTCACTCTAAGGTTCAAATAGATCTCCATCACCTCTAGCGCTTCTTCTTGTGGAATTTGCGTATAGAGGGAGGTTACGTCCATTGTGACCATCAATTCGGTGTCTGGGTCGAACTCAGTGTCTTCTACCTTGTGCAAAAAATCCGTTGTGTCACGTAAGTATGATTTGACTGTCTGTAAAAATGGTTTCAAGAAGAAATCCACATACTGAGAAAGCGGTTCACGATTCTTTGAACATAGGCGCTCTGCCCCACCCCCACCTGCAGGCGATTTTGATGTTCAGCAATCAGTAAGCCTATCGCCAGGAGCTTTTTAGCATGGCCTTTGTGGCCTAGAAGGTAGCCCAGGAGACCCATTTCCAGTGTCAGATCCTGCTGTACTCCTAGTATGATTCAGAAAAGGGGGTGGTGATGAACAGAGTGCCTGAATTAAGCAGACCACTCTTACCCAGTCCAAAGATCAGGGCTTGATCCATCACCGTTTTTTAGCTCACTGCACCATCCCAGCTCAGAACTTGGCTATATGCAAATTAGTCTGTTCCTGTCCCAGTGCATGATGGGAACAGGGCAAACCAAACTACCAAGCCAATTCTTATACTGGAAAGGAAACAAGCTACCGGGGACCGGTTTCTGCCATTTCAGGCGTCGTCGGCCCGGCTTGCTTGAATCCTGATGGTGCAATGAGCAAGGGACTCACATCTGAGTATACCCTTCCACGCTTATGGTGGACAAAATGATTCAGAAAAGGGGGTGGTGATGAACAGAGTGCCTGAATTAAGCAGACCACTCTTACCCAGTCCAAAGATCAGGGCTTGATCCATCACCGTTTTTTAGCTCACTGCACCATCCCAGCTCAGAACTTGGCTATATGCAAATTAGTCTGTTCCTGTCCCAGTGCATGATGGGAACAGGGCAAACCAAACTACCAAGCCAATTCTTATACTGGAAAGGAAACAAGCTACCGGGGACCGGTTTCTGCCAGTTCAGGCGTCGTCGGCCCGGCTTGCTTGAATCCTGATGGTGCAATGAGCAAGGGACTCACATCTGAGTATACCCTTCCACGCTTATGGTGGACAAAATGATTCAGAAAAGGGGGTGGTGATGAACAGAGTGCCTGAATTAAGCAGACCACTCTTACCCAGTCCAAAGATCAGGGCTTGATCCATCACCGTTTTTTAGCTCACTGCACCATCCCAGCTCAGAACTTGGCTATATGCAAATTAGTCTGTTCCTGTCCCAGTGCATGATGGGAACAGGGCAAACCAAACTACCAAGCCAATTCTTATACTGGGAAGGAAACAAGCTACCGGGGACCGGTTTCTGCCATTTCAGGCGTCGTCGGCCCGGCTAGCTTGAATCCTGATGATGCAATGAGCAAGGGACTCACATCTGAGTATACCCTTCCACGCTTATGGTGGACAAAATGATTCAGAAAAGGGGGTGGATCAAGCCCTGATCTTTGGACTGGGTAAGAGTGGTCTGCTTAATTCAGACACTTTGTTCATCACCACCCCCTTTTCTGAATCGTTTTTGGCCACTATAGGTGTGGCAGGGTATACTCAGACATGAGTCCCTTGCTCACTGCTCCATCAGGATTCAAGCAAGCCGGGCCGACGAGGCTGAAATGCCAGAAACCGGTCCCCGGTAGCTTGTATCCTTTCTGGTGAAGAACTGGCTTGGTAGTTTGGTCTGCCCTGTTCCCATGATGCACTGGGCCAGGGACAGACTAATTTGCATATAGCCAGGTTCTGAGCTGGGATGGGGCAGTGAGCTAAATAACGGTGATGGATCAAGCCCTGATCTTTGGACTGGGTAAGAGTGGTCTGCTTAATTCAGACACTCTGTTCATCACCACCCCCTTTTCTGAATCGTTTTTGGCCACTATAGGTGTGGCAGGGTATACTCAGACATGAGTCCCATGCTCACTGCTCCATCAGGATTCAAGCAAGCCGGGCCGACGAGGCTGAAATGCCAGAAACCGGTCCCCGGTAGCTTGTATCCTTTCTGGTGAAGAATTGGCTTGGTAGTTTGGTCTGCCCTGTTCCCATGATGCACTGGGCCAGGGACAGACTAATTTGCATATAGCCAGGTTCTGAGCTGGGATGGGGCAGTGAGCTAAATAACGGTGATGGGTCAAGCCCTGATCTTTGGACTGGGTAAGAGTGGTCTGCTTAATTCAGACACTCTGTTCATCACCACCCCCTTTTCTGAATCGTACTCCTAGTATGTCACCCGAGGCATTTCTGACTTCAACCCAGTAGTACCCTATGGATCTGCACTCCCACACCAAGTGTAGAAAGCCTGCTCTTTCCTGCTTACAGCGGTCGCATCTATTGCTGTCTTGGAGCTGGAGTTTGTGTAACCGTGCCGGATTGTAATACATTCTGTGGATACATTTAAAATGAATACTTCTGAATCTGCTGCTAGCGGCGATGCGTTCGGTTTGTTGACAGCTGTATGCCCAAGCCTCTTCTGTAATACTGTAATAGGATGCTCCAATTCCGTTTCCCATCCCTGTTTAGCCTTCATGGTATTGTGTGTCCCCTCCTCGATGGAGGCTTTGTATAGGCGGGACATGGCATGCGATGCTCCTCCTCGTATGGTTTGGTGCAATGAAAGCAATGTTGGAGGTTCCTCTGGGAACGCTGGGGTACCTGTTTTGACAGCTTGCTGCAAGTGAATATATAGGAATCTGTCCATAGTGGTAGGTGAAGGGGCGCCCAAAAATGCGGCAGCTTCCTTGAATTGTCCCTGATGGTACATGTCCCCCCATGTATTGAAGCCCAGACGGAGAGCATTTGCTCCCTTCCTGAGTGACTGGCAGGTAATGTTGGTCGAGTAGTGGGAGTAGGGGGAATAAAGCATTGGGATTTGGGATCTTTTTGCAATAACGTGCCATGCATTATTTGTACACGCTACAGTGGATTTTCTTCCCCCAGCTGTCCTGTCATCTATACCCAGGAATCCCCGCAGTGGCGCCATGGTCCCTTGTTCCACTGCCAGGTGCCTCATAAGGGGGGAGGGGTCAAACCAGTATGCTGTGAAATGTGCCTGAGAGCTGAGATAGTAGAGTCCAGGATCAGGCTTTTTGAACCCACCCTGAGCGAACAGCAACGTGAGGGTACTCCATTTTATTCTGGGCTGCTTAGCGCCCTATGCAAGATGAATAAGTTGGCCTTTCAGTCTAGTGAAGAGTGGACGTCCAGGAGGCAAGGGAATGTTTGTAAATAGATATAAGAATTTGGGCATTATGACCATCTTCATTAAGGCTATTCGACCCGCTAAAGAGAATGTGAGAGCGATCCATCTTCTGATTAGGTCCTCCACTTTAGAAAAAGCCACCCCACAGTTAGCGCGCAGCAGCTCCTCTTTATCTCTAGTGACGTTAATCCCCAGATACCGGACCTCGTCAATAATCCACATCAGCGGATAGTCCATTTGAAATGAGGTGGTACAGTCCATGAGTGGCATGACTTAGGATTTACCCCATTTAATGGTTATTCCTGAAAAAGCCCCGAATTCTATCATTTCTCGTATCATGGCGTTGAGACCGTCAGCAGTGTTACGCACATATAGTGCGATATCATCGGCATATAATGATATTAACATGGGCCGTGTGGGGTAGTTGAGTGCATATTGCTTGTGATGTTGGCGGAGCATGGCTCCAAGCGGTTTCATGCTGATCGCAAATAACTGGGGCGACAAGGGACAACCCTGTTGTGTGCCCCAGATAATGTCGAAAGCCGGGAAGCGCTCTCTATTTAATAACAATGAGGCACAGGGTCTGTTGTGTAGCAATTTGAAACACAGGAGAAATCCCGGAGGAAATCCGATGCGCGTCAATACTGCCAGGAGGTATCCCCATTCCAGGGAGTCGAACGCTTTGGTCGCGTCCAGAAAGACTGCCACCACCTGTTTTTCCTGATCGATATTGTGTAGGATAGAATAGAGAGTTCTCAGGTTGTGCGATGTTGAACAGCCCGGTATGAAGCCTGACTGGTCAGGATGGATAAGCCCATCCATCAACAGGGTTAGTCTATTGGCGAGGACTTTAGCCAATATCTTGACGTCACAGTTTATTAATGATAACGGCATATACGAGTCTGGATTCAGGGAGCTTCCCGGGTTTCAGTAATGAGACCGGCATTGCTTCGCGCATGGTAGGCGGGAGTGACCCTGTTTGGGAGGCCTCTTCACATACTGCTTTCAGGTAAGGGACTAGTATGTCTATGTAAGTTTAAAAAAATTCCATGCCAAGGCCGTCCGGCCCTGTGCTTTTCCGTAATCTGCATTATGGCCTCCCTTATCTCGTCTAACTCTAAGTCGGCCGCCAAGAATTCCCTCTGACTATTGCTAAGCCGAGTTAATTCTATCTGCTGCAAATACTGTAAAGTCTCCCCCTGGCGTGCCATACACGAGGTATAAAGCGCTTGGCAGTGTATGGTGAATACCTGACCTATAGCTTTCGTGTCCCACTGCATCATGCCATCCTTATCCCGAATAACCAGAACATGAATTGCTGTTCTGGGTGGATGGATTGTCTAGGTGAGTGGTTAGCCAGAGCCTACTCCCTCGCCATACCTGCGCGCTGCATGGTATTTGCCTCGAAAGAGACATTCCCTTTCTGCTTCCGCTTGATACTCTGTTATGGTCTCTCATATCTTGGCCATTGTGGGATGTCATCTTCCTCCGTTATACCCATCTCCTGCTGTTTTATCTGGCATTCCAGTTGCACTATTGTCGTTCAAATGTCTTTAAGAATACCCCCTGCCTTGGCCATGCAATGTCCCTGTACAGTGACTTTTAGTGCTTCCCATACCATAACTAGGGAAGGGACGTAGTCTATATTGAGTCGTATGTATTCTTCTAGCGTTTCCCCCAATTCAGATGCAAACACCTCATCAAGTAATGCCGTGGGTTGCAGGCACCACTGCCTGGCCTGGAAGGACATTCCCGGGAGGAGTCACTGAGGTAAGCACCGGGAACTGGTCTAAATAGGTATGCGCTAAATGGCGGGAGGAAAGAACGCGCAGTGCAATATCTTGTGACACAAGCCACATGTTTAGTCAGGACCATGTATTGTGTACAGCCGAGTGGAACGTGCCTTAATGTTGTGTCGGGTGTTGGTGGTGCCATACATTTACTAGTAAATTGTCGGTGACTATTTGCTGGAGTTGGTACTGTGCTTTGGAGTAGCGATGTGGCAGTGGGTGTGAGCGGTCGTAGGGTGGATGCAGTGTAAGGTTAAAGTCTCCTCCTCAGATGAGGTGTGTCGATCCTATATTTACTATGTGCACCCATAGGGTAATGAAATAGTGTTCGTCATCCACATTGGGTCCATAGCTACAGACCAGTGTGACAGAAGTCAATGCCAGACTCCCCCGTGTTATCCAATATCTCCCCTGTTGGTCAAGCTCGGATCCCTACTCGATGTATGGCAACGTTTTTTTTAAGGATTGCAGCCCCTCTGGAGAAGGCGGAATATGAGGAGAAGTATCTATGCGAAGCCAACTTTGTGGCAAACTGAGGCTGCGTTTGAGGGGAGGTGTGTGTTTCCTGTAGTATAGCTATGCTGGTGTGGTGTCGGTCTAGATAGGCCAGAATATGGTACCCCTTCCTGGGATTTCCCAATCCTCCAACCTTACAGGTGAGGAGGTTTAGTCCTGCTACAGTATCGGTCTTGTGGCTTTTATCTGCCATCACCCCATGTCTTGGATATGTACGGTCTTGCAGGACTACCTGATGCCTGCGGTTGAGTGATACCCCCCTGGCCTGATTATCATAGCTAGCCTGAAGTGGTGGCATTTGGTAATGTCTACCTGTTTACCCCAACATTCCGCTAACAACGGCTTCCCCAACTTGACATGGAAAGGTTCCTCCTTCTGAGTCCCTCCCAAACTAATTTGAAACATTCGGGACATGTGCATCACTATAACATTGATTAAGTGGTGGTTTGACCATGCTATTAAGTGAAGCGTCTTGCATAGCAGCAGTAATCCCCAATACAGAAACATAGTTATACTGTGCCATTGCAATCTTAAGAATGAACAGTTCTTAGGGTCAATGAGAGTCCTTGGTGACAATGTTCAACTAGCAAAACAATATAGGCAGATGCCTAACAATACAAATCCCACTAACGGGGAGTAGGGATGATCCCTTAGAGATGTGTGTCCCAGGGGGTGTGGCGGCTCCTCCCATTTCATGGTGTCGTGTGGGAGGGGGCCCTCAAAATAACATTTCTGTATCTGATAGCATCTTTACCCTCATTAGAAAAGTTTAGTGGGACGACGTTCAATACCTGAATCGTGGTGTGCGTTTCCTACGTATTGAGGTCAGTGCCTGTGACAGCAGGGTTAGCTGGGCTACCCGCTGTTGTCCGTGTGCTCAGCTGCAGTCTATATCCTCAATCTCCTTTCTGTTGCGCCATTGCGCCACCGTCGGCTGCCGATGATTGCTCTGCTCTCTTGGCCCCCAGCACTGGTTTTTTTTTTTTTAGGAAATCCGTTGCTTGTTGCGGGGTGTTGCAGATCTGGTGTTTGCCATCATCGGTGATCCATAGCCGTGCCAGACAGAGCATTGCCTATTCCACCCCTTCCTGCTGGAGTTTCTTCTTGATGGGTGTACATTTCTTGCACGCTTCATGCACATTTAAAGTAAAATCTGGCTATAGCGAGATGGCATAGTTGTCAAAAATTACATCTTTCAGTTCTCTTGCCTTGCGGTCGCGATAGTTGAGCAATCTTGTAACAATAAGCTAAGGCGGTGCACCTGGAGTGGGCTTTGGCGCCAGTGTTTGATGTGCTTGTTCTATGATAAGCATCCTGGAGAAGGCCTCTTGTCCAAAGCACATATGAGCATACTTTCCACATAGTCTTCAAGCCTCCCAGTGTTTGCGGTCTCGGGACGCCCGTTATGCGTATGTTGTTTCTCCGTGAGCGGGCTTTGATGTCCTAATTTTTGGCTGCGATCCCCTTTAGTAGTTTCTCAATGCCGGTGAGTTGTCCCGCTACTTTTGTGTGGCAGTCCTCTTGAGTAGATATCCACGCTTCGGCCTCCTTGAATCTCCCGTCCTGTTTTTCAAGTTTGTATGTAATCTTTTCCATTCTGGCTCACATAGAATCCATCTTGCCCTCTACAGAGGCGAAACTCACTTTAATCGTGTTAAGTATGGTCTTCATGTCCACCTCGTCCGAGCCACTCACCTCGAGGCCAGCGCTGTCATGATCCGGTTCAGGCGGTTGTCCACTGGGTATTTTGTGGGTTTCAAAACTAAGTTTAGGTTCTTTGCCATCTAGTTTCCCTATTGTCCCGCTTTGTACAATAGGTGGGGTTCACCTGCATTCACGTAGGGTTGATCGATTATCTGCTCACCTCGTATGGTGCGGTTTAGGTATGGAGAGCACCAGGTCTGGTTGTTGCAGGCAGTGGTTCTGCGGTGCCATGCAGCAGGGAAGCTGGGGCGGCGCTCTCGGGCCTACCGCTTCAGGTCTATGGTGTCAATTCAAGCGCCATCCATCATGTTCCGGCCTGGTATCAGGTGGGAACCTTGGAGTGCTCCTGTGAGGCTAGTTGCGTGGAGTATTTCAACTGAAGACCTTGTAGCATGGTGTATAGTGTATCTTTCACCTACCCACACCTGTGCTGGTTTTGGGGTTGCGTGGTCTACTGTCCAGAATTCTTACATGCCACTCGTGTCTCAGTGGCAGCCAACAACAGCCTCTCTGCTCTAGCAATGGAAAGGCTCTCGGGGAGCAGCTTGGGCGTAGCTACCTATGGGCTTGTGCAGGTAAGTATCCCTATAGCGAATACGTGTAGGGTTGGGCGGGTCCTCGGATCAGGGCTCCCTGGACAAAGCAGTAGTATGCATTTTATGTGCACTGTTGTGGTAGCATGCTCGTGGAAGGTCCTGGCAAGCTTGGCGAGAGCACCCAACATGCGTGATTGAGTGCTCCTTAAGCGGAGTACAGCTCCTTCACCACCAACGGATGATCACTGGGGGCGGATGTGGGTACTTTGATCTACTGGATTTCTGTCGGTCTGACTGCAGTTTGTCAGATGTCTCGAGGGAATCTCACAGGTAGGGCACCCCCGTGTTTGTAGCACAGGTTAAAATGGTGGCATGTGCAGCGCGGGTCCCAGGGCTGAAGCGCTCGTGTTAAGCGGCGCAGTTTGTAATCTTGAGGGTGATATGTAGTAAGCGGATTTCGTGGTCTCCGCCTGATGTCTCTTTACCCGGGCACCCCGGGGGATTCACTGAGGCAGTGCGGGACTTCGCTCCCCAGACGCGTGGCGGGCCTAGCGCCATACAGTGGTCTCTCCTACCTCGAGATAGGCCTTAGTTCCCAGGCTGTCATAGTCCCAGACCACGTAAGGTTATCTGCAGCGTTCACCCGCTGCGTGCTCGTGTGAGCGTGTTTGTTGATTATAGCTGCTCATGTTCAATTTCCCGCGGCGGGTGGGCGCTTTTCTTCTCGTGGGCAGTATGGGCTGCTGAATCGTCTCCGTAGTAGTTTCCCTGGATTCCGGCAATTCCGAGGCAATATCATTAGGTGCGGCCTGCTTGGTCTTAGCATAGTGCACAGCTCGAGGCAGAGTACGGCCGCTTGCAGGTAAATCGCTGCTTCCGATGCCTCAGATTCAGATCAATCGATCGCCAGTGTGCTATGTTATGCGGTCTGATGGCAGGATACACCAGTAGATTTAGGATAGATGATGATTAGTTGGATCAGGGCTGACAGAGCCTCAATAAGGTGCAGCCATGTTGTTGCCATGTTGTTGCACGCCCCCCAGCATCTCCATTAATGGAATTACATTATCTCTATTAGGTATGCTACTTGTTGAACATGACAATAAATTGGAATACCAGAAGTTATCCGGTGAAGCTTGTCATGAAGTCTCAAGAGTACTACAGGAAATGACACTTTTAATTATCAATGAGGGGATCATGGTCTCAAACTTAATGCTTGCCTTCGTACACTTGAAAATGCAACAGTTTTTAAAAACAGAGTATGAAGCACCATTTGGAGGAAAGCATGTAATTGCCTTTGGTGACCTGCTGTAACTTACCCCCAACAGAGGGAGGCCTGTTTTTAAGACACTTCTCCATAATGAAACTCAGAATTATTTAGGAAATATTGGCAATGTAAACATTTGGCTAAATTCCAATACTAGCAACTACTTAAAAAGATGTGTCAAGCACTTGATGTGGAATACAGAAATATTCTGGACTTCATTACAGTATGAGTTCTGACACTGGAGTCATATTATCAAGAAACTATTTCCCTCTAAAGCCACAGCAGCACAGCTAATGTTCAATTTCATTAAAGAAGGGAAATCCATAGTCTTTTTAATGCCTACAGCAATCAACAAAATGAAATGTCAGGGGTGACAGTACTGCTAAGTGCAAAACTACTAGCAAAATTGGATTAATTGGAGACATCTGTATCCAGGACTGCAGGATTAGAAAAGTGTTTATGCGAATGCAAAAACTGTTGAATAATTATGCAGCACGAATTAAATGTTGTGGAAGGATTTCTAAAGGGTGCAATGGTTAAAGTTATTATTTTATTAATTTTCCAAATAGGGATCAGGTTGAATACTTTTCCATAAAATCTGCTCAGATTGATAGTGTGAAGCGGATTGGCCAACTTGTTGTACTTTTCTGCTAGTAAAGGACTTATATGTCCCTGTGGTAGCAGTTCACAGTATCTCTAGTTTATGCTGCAACTATCCACTAATCCATGTAGATGCACATTGATTAGTATTGCTATTACTGTATTTATAGAAGGTATTTTATATGTAACATTGTCTTAAGTTAGACCATTGTCTGGTTTGCTTTTGCCTCAGATAGTACAATCTGTTAAGAAGTGTATACTCTCCATATTTAGGACAGTTTCCCATTAATGAAAAACAGATAATCTGTCAAAAGTGGAACCTTGCAAAAGAGTCTACAGATGTTGTTGAAAAGAAGGAAATGAAGGGAGTTGTTAAGAAGAAAAAAATGGAGACTGAGGGAGATACCAGTTCTCAAACACTTCTGATGTTACCTGCTTTGCAAATGTTGTTCTCAATGTACTGTTCATTTACCACATTTTATAATTGCAATTGAATGGAAACCCCTGAAGAGATTATGTTCTGCACTGTGTGGTTTTCTGGAATGTTTACATATTGATAGGACTATAATACATTGTGCTTCAGGCATTCGAGATCAAGTAGATATATTTTGTGGATCAGTACGATTTACTCAGAACACTCAACAATATGTACAGGAGTTTATAATGGTCATACTTGTAGTTTTCCGAAGAAGAAAAAATCCGTATTAATAACATATTTGGACTGAGTTACATATGGAACCATGAGTGTGAAGATTGCTCTTTCAAATCAAGTACTCAAGTCAATTCAGAGTAATTTCTCAACTTAACATTACCAGATTCTAAAACTGTGTCTTTTGACTGATTTTATGTCTACATTGCGTATACAAAGAAGTGGAAAATACCTCATATTAATTCTACAGTGATGCAGAGCTGATGGATCTAAAGTGGAAACTTAAATTGTATACTTCAAAGAAGGGCAAATATAAATTTCTGGAAGAACTTATTCTACTATGGCTATCATTGTTAATGACGGACTTAGTGTAACATCTGGATACTCTACTTTCTATTTAAAGAGTGAAACTGGATGGACAGAATGTATTGACACCAACATGAAATTCGAAATTTCCAAATTCTTAGGGGGTGACAGTACAGCTAAGTGCAAAACTAAAGCTAAATTGGATTCATTGGAGAAATTTGCATCCAGAACTTCAAGATTATAAAAGTGTTTATGCTTTGAAAATACTGTACAGTAATTTTGTGTGCATAATTTAAATGTTGAGCAAGTATTAGTAAATGGTGCAATGGGTAAAGTTATTTGTTTAGTTAATTTTCCAAATAGGGATCAGGTTGAATGCTGAGCCCTAAAATTTGATTGAATTAATGACATGAAGCAGACTAGCCAGTGTTTTGTATGTTTTTTGCTTATAAAGGACGTATATGTCTGGCGGCACCAGTTCCCAGTGTCTCTAGTGTGTGCTGTAACTATCAATAAATCTCAAGGTTTAAGTGTGGACACAGTTAGGATAATGTCCTACTATACTATACTATACTACTAGACAACTATGGCTATCATCGTTCATGAAGTACTTAATATAACATCTGGACACTATACTGTTTATTTAAAGAGAGTGAAACTGGATGGATGGAATACCATTAAATTAAAAACAAAAACTCCCTTTCAAACTTCCAAATTCTTTCCTCTTGTTTATTCGACAAAAGCTCTAAGGAGGATTCTTTTTTACCCACTTTTCAAGGAGGAATATTTATACATTACATCATTTATGATGGACACGTATGAAAGCAGAGAACTGTAAAAAAAAAATGAAAATGCAATGTTTTAATGTAAAGTAAAATACTAATACAACTTAAGAATTGTCTGCTGCTATTTGTATAATATGAATGTAGGTGTTGCAGAAATTAAAAGTTTCTTGTGTCATTTTGTAAAATGTCATACTAACATATATTTCTGTTTCTTTTCTTTTTATACAGATATATGGCATCATTATTGGAGTAATGTAATTTCCTAATTAATTCTAACTTTGTTGTTCAACAAATTTACATTGTCAAGGAGGTACACACCGAGGAAGAGGATGATACAGCCACTGAGACATCTACTCATACACCCACTCATACAACCAGTCACACACTGCTAGATGCACTTACATACCCAGTCACTCACTGATACAGTCACTTGCACACTGGCTCACTTTCCTATACAGCCACAAACACAAGCACCCACTTACCCATACAGCTATTCACACACCCATTCACTTGCTTATACAGCCACACAGCCACTCATATACCCACTAAGTCACCAATACAATCACACTCGGTCCCTCTCTCATGTAACCACTGATGCATAAGATAACTCACCCATATACCTAAACACACACCCACTCTCTCACCCACACAGCCACTCATACAATCACTAACACACCTAGTCACTCTCCCATGTAACCACTGACACACCCAATCCCATACCCATACAGCTACAAACACACCAATTCACTCACCCATACAGTCACTGACACAGGTACTCCCTCAACCATACAGCAACTAACTCAGCCATTTAATCATCCATATAGCTAGTGGCAAACACACTCAGCCTCTCATATAATCACACACTGGTGAATGCACTCACACCCATTTACTCACGTATATACAGTCACTAATGCACCAACTAACACATCCATACAGCTATTTACACACACACTCACTCATCCATAGAGCTACTGACACAGCCACTCACTCCCTGCAAGGGCTTCACCAGCATTTTATAGAGGACCTTAATATCGGAATTGATCATGGTGAGTGGTCAGTATGAGAAAGGTTCCTCGAGGTTCCCCCAGCTTTAACATGAAGTATTTGATGTCCTCAAGGATGGTAATGGTCAGGGTCTTGGCCTTCTGTGCATCTGAGAAGATTTTTAGGGGTTTCTCTGCAAGCGTTGCAGAGCATGCCTGAAAAACCTCAAAAGGGAAACCATCCCCCAGGGGCCTCATTCAACTCGATCAGGGCAGATTTGAGCTCTTCTAATGTAAAGCCCTCTTCCAACTCAAGCACCTTGTCAGGCGAGAGGCACAGCAGGTCTAGCCTCGCAAGGGACTCCTCTTTTATATTCATGCCAATCATCATCCCCAGAGCAATAAATGCCCTTAAAGTGTGTCATGAGGACCATCAGGATGGCATGCTGGTTTGTCACAAATGGTCAATCTAGTGTCTGTCAATGCAGTGTGGGTAGAACTTCGTGTACACGTTTCAGTATCAAGGCCAGGAGACGGCCTGAATTATTGCCCTCTCTGGGTGGGGATTGCATTGCTGCGCTGGGTTCTGCTTTCTAGTTGTGGCTTCAAGATTAGCTCTACAATCACATTGCTACTCAGCATGTACTGGTCATATATCTCTTCCTCTGTCTTGTCAAACATGGTTAAACTGACTCTGAAAATCCTCTCCTGTCACTGCCTACTCTGCTGAGCAGCCAACATCTGAATCCTCCCTAACTATCACCTACTGGACAGCCATTGTAGTAAGATTTGTGATGTATTCGTGGCCTATTTGTATAGGTTGGGCCCTGTTACCACCTGGTTTTGATTCATGGTAAATTGCATGTGCAAACAGGTCATTTTGTACTTACTCACATATTGCGATTCCTCTGTTCATGAAGGTTTGAGACTCGCAAATAGGACTCGCTATTTGAGACACACACATTCCAGCCACATATTTTTGCTGCTCGGGAATCAGTTGCATCGCAATGTCTGATTTGTGACTGCATATGAACTTCATCTATGGCTTATTTTGCATGCGCAAATCATTTTGTGAAACACAAAACAGTAGTACATCTGGGCCGAAATCCCCACATATTAACTATGGGGTTGAATTAATACCAACTGTTTAGCACCCCTACCCCAGACAAACCAGAACTCTCCTTGTCAGTCTATAAAATGTCACTTACTCCATGTCGATCGTTGGGTCAGTTGTGGCACCAGGGAACTCCGCCCCACCACGGAGGCAGCCAGTGCTATGGTCCATCCGCCTGAATCACAGTAGTGGTGGAGTCCTGTCCCTCACAGTTCTGGCTAGGTCAATGATCAAACTCATCTTGCACCCTCCAGTCTGGGCAATGTGGTCCCGCCCACTGTGCATTCCAGTTCTCCAGGAGACTCCTTTTTTCGTGGCACCTTATCCCACATCTCCAACTACCTTAACACAACCTCAGATGTGTCGAAGAAGTGGAACTTGCTTTCTGAAATCACCCACAGTCTGACAGGATACTAGAGCATATATTGGAGACCCAATGAGTTCAGATTGCTTTGCCTCGAAGAAGGATTTGCGGTGAACCTGCACTTTCTGCATGTAGTCCGGAAACATTGAGATTTTCTGGTTCTTGTAATGGCCATTATCGGTTTCACAGGATGCACAAAGTATACAGTCCTAATCTTTGCTATTCAGAATTCATGCTACGATGGCAAACAGCATGTTTCCACAAAGATCTCTCTTGTGTCCCCCTAAGCTCACTCGGGGAACCCCAGCAGGCAAATATTGTTGCCCCTCTGCATCCTCGGCCCACGCATGTAAGGTCCCCATCTTTGATGTAAGGGTGGCCATTTGCTTTTTCAGTGCTGTCACCTCCACATGGAGTTCGGCAATAGACCCATTAGAGGTGCGGACTTTATCTGACACAGCCTCCATCTTCCTCTCCAATGCCACATGGGATCCCTGGATAGCCACCAGTATGTCTGCTCGAGATGGCTTCTTCAGAGATGATGTCTGCATGTGTCGCTGCAAGAGCCCTCTTGTTGTGTTTGTCTTTGCGTGGAGGCTACCAGGGTGGCTTATTGCTCAATGGGATTCCCCTGCAGGGGCTCAGAGGGCTATCCTTTCCTCATTGGAGGTGTGATGATGAGCTCCTTGTTTATAACACAATAGTAGGTATATTCACCGTGGTTGGGGGTCAACCACGCCTCCCGGTCTGTACCGCTCAGGTCTTGGCCCACTGCATGCTGCCTAGTGAGCACAGGGTCATCACCGCTGCTATTCAGGTGGTTTCCTCCCTGTTCCCAGATGCCTGGACCTCTGTGCCCCAGCCCATCAGCACCAGGGATCAAGGTATGGCCCAGGTAGCTCAAGTGGCTGTAATACTTGTAGGATCTGCATGCTAGGGTTCCATGGCAAAGTCCAACCATCTGTTGAAGTCCCTGAACAGCGGGCTGTACCTCCACACCAGGTCCTGGCAAGAAGCCCCTATCCGGCACTCCTCCATTCAGATCAGGGTTCACCAGTGCCCAGTGCCGAGTCATGCTGCACTGGAGCCCACCAACACCTTCAAGTCGGGTGATCAAGTCCTGGGAGAGGCAGGCTCCTTGGGCACCACTGTATTGTGTGTACCTACTCTCACCTTCTGGCCTTCTGAGGGAGAGTGGGAGAGGCCTGGTGCATCCACATCACTGGAGTTGCCAGCCTACCCCCAGGCTCTCCGACCCACAGTACCACTCCACAGGCCACAACAGCACGACCCGGGTGGGCCCAGGTAGAAGGGATACCCTGAACCATGAGGCACAACAGTCGTCCAGCACACCACTCTCCTTGGGTGCTCTCCTTGGCCAGGGGTTAAAGAGTACTGGGGAGGGGGGAACCTGACTTGCCCCACCCCACAGTTCACTGAAAGCGGACCCCTTTCCTTACTGTCTCATACAGCATCCAGTAGTCCATATATATCAGGCACAACTAGCCCAACGTCGAGAATAACAAGGACCCCCTGGGTAATACTCTATTAGACTCCTAGGGCAGGGTAAACAACCTGTGTGCAAAATTGCCTAGGCAGTCAAGGAATTACAAATAAACTAAACAAGTAGGAAACCAAATCAAGGACAATTGAAAAAGTATAAGGGTAATAAAAAACTCACTATGTTTTAATAAAAGCACAATTACAATTCATTAATCAACACATACAATGTACAATAAGGATTAAAACAAAAACAAATGAATGCTGGAAAATCACAAAGGGAATGTTACATTAAAAACAATGACCATATTGGTTTATAACAAGAACACCAATCAAGGGGTGCCTATAAATCACTAATACAGTACTCGACGCGCGTTTCGGCGACTGAACGCCTTCCTCAGGAGCCACAAAAACAATCTGAAATGATAATACAAAAACATTACATAAAAGAAAAGAAAACGGTACTTTATACGTTTTAAGGAGTGGCAATAAAAGCATGCATACATCGTTTTATATTACAATTAACTTGAAAAGGACATTCCATCTATACAAAGAAAAACAATTGTCACCAAGAGAAGAGGTTTCCCAAACAACTTTGTTTACTTTATGTTCACTGATTGGTACATATAGTCTGATATTACAGGAGTACAACACACAATTAGGTTCTAGATTTGTTAGGATACACTCTGAAAGCATAGGCCATGAAAACATACATTTTGCTCTCGCATTTTTAATAGATTCATGTAGTCAGATACAGTGAAAATACTTAGAAAAACTTACTTAACATAGACCAGGGATTTGCTCGGTCAATGCTCAATGGTTTGTATATATTTGGACCAATTTTCATCTAAAACAGGAAGGGAAGGGAAGCGGGAGGAGACAGTGTTTAAAAGAATTGCCAATTTCCATCTTTACGAAAAATTGAAAATTATATAAGAAAGACTCAAGGAAAAGGAGGGGAGATACACACTTGTTACGAGATTTGGGCACAATAGAGACATTAGTGCAAGCAGCCAAGAGCATTTATTGGATTGTAATGGCGTATTACTTGTTTGTCAGGGGTGCTTAAACAATTAGTTGCTTCCTCATTCTAATGGACAATGATGCGCCCATACATGATTAAATGTTGCCTGCTTCATCTAGAAAACTGTATCTTTTCATACCAGTTGTTCTACAGTGGTATCACGATTTACGAGCCACAATAATGGGGGGGGGGGGGGTGCGGGTGGGGGGGGGGGAGGAGAGGGGAGGACGTTTACAAGAATATATGTATAGGCATAGTACCTGCAGAGTGATGTCTCTGGAAGTGAATGCGTCTGATCTGGTTCCGACAAATGGCGATGTTCACCACGTATTATAAAAGTGATAAAAATCTGTGAACAGATATGCATCCATTGGTCATAATTTTATCACACAAGTTCGGTGTAGATCGTTGTTCGATTGATGAGCTAACTCAGTATAAAAAGAGGGGCTAACATACATTATACTTAAAGATGCCATAAGAGAAATGATACGCGAAATCGACCAACAAGTTTCCATGCAATATAATGCTGCATAGAACGCTAATATTAAAGCTGTCAGGCCGTTCCATTTACTGATACCACGCGTCTGGAAAACGTACCCGTTTTAAGAATATGTATGGAATTACGGACGTGCGGTTTAGCTTGACGGTTTCAATTTTTTGAGGTCGCACCTGCAATATATAGAAGTTTTGTACAGACTGTCAGCAAACGTGTGCTGCACTTTAAAAGTGTACCGACCAAAAACAACAGCGCTAATGCAGCCTGCTAGGGACATTAATGGTAATGAAAGACGTAATATAAGGGAACATGGCTCACCTGGAGATATCTGTGAAAATGCCTAAAAACTTGGGATGCTGTGGGGCATTTTCAAAAAGCGGCTATATAGATCTCCGTGATGGTGCTGTTAGCCGAAAATCCGCTGTGAATGGAGTATAAAATATCCGGTGCGGTCGGGCCTGCAGGGTACAGATGAAGTCTCATTACATGCCTCTGTGATAGTAAACCACTATCGTGTGGATAAAGGCTAAGCAGGGGATCTCTCCCATACTGATGGCGAATAAACAGAAAGGATGCGACTCTTACCTTCCGTGAAGTATGATGTACCCGATATCGGCGCACTCGGACGCGCGGAAATAACGGCTGGTCAGGATGTAGAGTGATAATCAACGGACCCCTTGATAGCGGTCTATTTAAGTAAATGGCCCAATCTAAGAGGTTTTTCTATTGGGTCATAGTTAACGAACTACAAAAGACGACGGACATAGAAATAAAACTCCGTTCGCCTCACATTTATAAACTACAGTGCAATCATATAAAAGCACGAAGCCCTATACTTTGCGCTTTCTATACGAAAGCGGACCCACATCGTTTAAGGTCTCGAAAATTCTTATGCCACATAGTATAATAATAAAATTAATGTGCGCAATGATCTGCCAGGAGTCCCTGCTAAGAACAGGGCTCCATGGACGGAACGCTGGCTTCACTATGGGCAACCAATAGAAATGGACAAAAGATTCAAGGTTTCGCTGTCAAGGATAATAAGAGATAATCAAAGGGAGTGAGGTGATCACCCTACCGGTTAATATTATTAAATGTGTCAGAAACGATCACTTTGTTAATATTATTAAATGTGTCAGAAACGATCACTTTGTAAATAGCTGTCTTGAAAATTAGATAACATGATTGCACAATATTTTAATATCCCGATCAGTCAATCACTATATTAATATATTAAACGCGTGAAACTTAAGGGACTCTATCTTGCAATAATCCCAAGAATCAAAGTGCCAGAAAACTGACACTAGTTTTGCCAATAGGGTGCTATGGCCAATAGTTTCAGTCACGACCGACATATACGTTGACAATCATCCCTTAGTCGCAGGACTGGTATGAAATTAATGAACTCGCACTCTGTTTGAATCAGACAATTGCATTTTCCCAAGGGATTTCGGAATTCAATCCCTTTTTGAAAGTCCCCAAAGAAAATATCCAGAAGACTTCCCGCTTCTTACGTGCTGCATTGCCGCCTGAATTGTCTGCTAGTCTAATTTTTTCGATGATGCACCACTTAAAGTCATCCGGGGTGTGATTTTTTTCTTCAAAATGCTTGACCAGTGGTGCTGTAGTTTTGTGCGTTCGAATCGCAGAACGATGTTCCGTCAATCTTACCTGGATTGGTCTGGACGTTTCGCCAACTACGGCCCAGATGAAATTTGAAAAACCATTGTTTGCATATAAACGCAATAAAAACTTAAAGGATTTGATTGTGCACTCGCGGTTTACATCTAATGTTTCTACCTCTGAATTTGTTCAAAGGTCTATTGTAAACAATTT
The DNA here is from genome assembly GCF_964261635.1 of Lissotriton helveticus. NCBI lineage: Eukaryota > Metazoa > Chordata > Amphibia > Caudata > Salamandridae > Lissotriton > Lissotriton helveticus. Next base: position 1,621,422,265 of record NC_136061.1, read on the forward strand.
TCCAGTGAGAGGCACGGTCAAATGCTCTTCTTGTAAATCTTGTTCTAGTATTTTACAGGGAGACTCTTTTGAACACAATGGATGTCATTTCAAAGCCACGGATATGTGGAACTGCAAAACAGCCAATTGTATTTATTTTATCATCTGCCCCTGCCAACTTGGCTACGTTGGCGAAACGTCCAGACCAATCCAGGTAAGATTGACGGAACATCGTTCTGCGATTCGAACGCACAAAACTACAGCACCACTGGTCAAGCATTTTGAAGAAAAAAATCACACCCCGGATGACTTTAAGTGGTGCATCATCGAAAAAATTAGACTAGCAGACAATTCAGGCGGCAATGCAGCACGTAAGAAGCGGGAAGTCTTCTGGATATTTTCTTTGGGGACTTTCAAAAAGGGATTGAATTCCGAAATCCCTTGGGAAAATGCAATTGTCTGATTCAAACAGAGTGCGAGTTCATTAATTTCATACCAGTCCTGCGACTAAGGGATGATTGTCAACGTATATGTCGGTCGTGACTGAAACTATTGGCCATAGCACCCTATTGGCAAAACTAGTGTCAGTTTTCTGGCACTTTGATTCTTGGGATTATTGCAAGATAGAGTCCCTTAAGTTTCACGCGTTTAATATATTAATATAGTGATTGACTGATCGGGATATTAAAATATTGTGCAATCATGTTATCTAATTTTCAAGACAGCTATTTACAAAGTGATCGTTTCTGACACATTTAATAATATTAACAAAGTGATCGTTTCTGACACATTTAATAATATTAACCGGTAGGGTGATCACCTCACTCCCTTTGATTATCTCTTATTATCCTTGACAGCGAAACCTTGAATCTTTTGTCCATTTCTATTGGTTGCCCATAGTGAAGCCAGCGTTCCGTCCATGGAGCCCTGTTCTTAGCAGGGACTCCTGGCAGATCATTGCGCACATTAATTTTATTATTATACTATGTGGCATAAGAATTTTCGAGACCTTAAACGATGTGGGTCCGCTTTCGTATAGAAAGCGCAAAGTATAGGGCTTCGTGCTTTTATATGATTGCACTGTAGTTTATAAATGTGAGGCGAACGGAGTTTTATTTCTATGTCCGTCGTCTTTTGTAGTTCGTTAACTATGACCCAATAGAAAAACCTCTTAGATTGGGCCATTTACTTAAATAGACCGCTATCAAGGGGTCCGTTGATTATCACTCTACATCCTGACCAGCCGTTATTTCCGCGCGTCCGAGTGCGCCGATATCGGGTACATCATACTTCACGGAAGGTAAGAGTCGCATCATTTCTGTTTATTCGCCATCAGTATGGGAGAGATCCCCTGCTTAGCCTTTATCCACAGGATAGTGGTTTACTATCACAGAGGCATGTAATGAGACTTCATCTGTACCCTGCAGGCCCGACCGCACCGGATATTTTATACTCCATTCACAGCGGATTTTCGGCTAACAGCACCATCACGGAGATCTATATAGCCGCTTTTTGAAAATGCCCCACAGCATCCCAAGTTTTTAGGCATTTTCACAGATATCTCCAGGTGAGCCATGTTCCCTTATATTACGTCTTTCATTACCATTAATGTCCCTAGCAGGCTGCATTAGCGCTGTTGTTTTTGGTCGGTACACTTTTAAAGTGCAGCACACGTTTGCTGACAGTCTGTACAAAACTTCTATATATTGCAGGTGCGACCTCAAAAAATTGAAACCGTCAAGCTAAACCGCACGTCCGTAATTCCATACATATTCTTAAAACGGGTAAGTTTTCCAGACGCGTGGTATCAGTAAATGGAACGGCCTGACAGCTTTAATATTAGCGTTCTATGCAGCATTATATTGCATGGAAACTTGTTGGTCGATTTCGCGTATCATTTCTCTTATGCCATCTTTAAGTATAATGTATGTTAGCCCCTCTTTTTATACTGAGTTAGCTCATCAATCGAACAACGATCTACACCGAACTTGTGTGATAAAATTATGACCAATGGATGCATATCTGTTCACAGATTTTTATCACTTTTATAATACGTGGTGAACATCGCCATTTGTCGGAACCAGATCAGACGCATTCACTTCCAGAGACATCACTCTGCAGGTACTATGCCTATACATATATTCTTGTAAACGTCCTCCCCTCTCCTCCCCCCCCCCCCCACCCGCGCCCCCCCCCCCCCCCATTATTGTGGCTCGTAAATCGTGATACCACTGTAGAACAACTGGTATGAAAAGATACAGTTTTCTAGATGAAGCAGGCAACATTTAATCATGTATGGGCGCATCATTGTCCATTAGAATGAGGAAGCAACTAATTGTTTAAGCACCCCTGACAAACAAGTAATACGCCATTACAATCCAATAAATGCTCTTGGCTGCTTGCACTAATGTCTCTATTGTGCCCAAATCTCGTAACAAGTGTGTATCTCCCCTCCTTTTCCTTGAGTCTTTCTTATATAATTTTCAATTTTTCGTAAAGATGGAAATTGGCAATTCTTTTAAACACTGTCTCCTCCCGCTTCCCTTCCCTTCCTGTTTTAGATGAAAATTGGTCCAAATATATACAAACCATTGAGCATTGACCGAGCAAATCCCTGGTCTATGTTAAGTAAGTTTTTCTAAGTATTTTCACTGTATCTGACTACATGAATCTATTAAAAATGCGAGAGCAAAATGTATGTTTTCATGGCCTATGCTTTCAGAGTGTATCCTAACAAATCTAGAACCTAATTGTGTGTTGTACTCCTGTAATATCAGACTATATGTACCAATCAGTGAACATAAAGTAAACAAAGTTGTTTGGGAAACCTCTTCTCTTGGTGACAATTGTTTTTCTTTGTATAGATGGAATGTCCTTTTCAAGTTAATTGTAATATAAAACGATGTATGCATGCTTTTATTGCCACTCCTTAAAACGTATAAAGTACCGTTTTCTTTTCTTTTATGTAATGTTTTTGTATTATCATTTCAGATTGTTTTTGTGGCTCCTGAGGAAGGCGTTCAGTCGCCGAAACGCGCGTCGAGTACTGTATTAGTGATTTATAGGCACCCCTTGATTGGTGTTCTTGTTATAAACCAATATGGTCATTGTTTTTAATGTAACATTCCCTTTGTGATTTTCCAGCATTCATTTGTTTTTGTTTTAATCCTTATTGTACATTGTATGTGTTGATTAATGAATTGTAATTGTGCTTTTATTAAAACATAGTGAGTTTTTTATTACCCTTATACTTTTTCAATTGTCCTTGATTTGGTTTCCTACTTGTTTAGTTTATTTGTAATTCCTTGACTGCCTAGGCAATTTTGCACACAGACAACTAGCCCAACACCAGCCCATCTGGCCATGCCCCCTTGCGGTGCTCTCTTTCAGCTCCCTGGGGCTCGCAGAATTAAATCGGGACAGCCCCTTGGGTCACAGGCAATGCAGGCTGCAATTACTCTTTCTGGCTAAGTACAGGCAGGAGGGACTTTCCTGAACCACAGAGTGCCTTAGCCGCTAGTGGACCACTCCCCCAGTGGTTCTCTGCGTGGCTAGACAAGCAGGAGAATTCAGATGGGAGGTGAGGGGGCCCAGTCAAGCCTGCACCTTACTGTCTGTTGTAATCAGGCCCTTTTCCTCTCAACGTCACTGTTCCAGGCAAGCCACCCACTTCAGGCCAGACAGGGCCACCAAGAGGCTGCACGCACAGCCGTGCCCCCGAGTGTAGTCCTCACCACAGGGGCCCAATGAGCCAAGTAGGACAGCCCCCCAGATCCTCAACAGCTCCCACCCTCAGCAGAAGGTTAACATTTGGGCAGTTTGGTCAGTATATATGGCAGGATTATGCAGGAAGATATGGGGCCAACAGGGAGCCTCTCAAGGACGTGTCCTGTCGGCCATCTTGCGTGTCCATGCCCCACAAGTAAATTAGATGTAATATGATTAAAAGACCAAACAGTTTGAAATATTTTGCCAATATAATTCTAAGAAACATACCCCAATTAATTGGTGATATATCACCTAATGCAATTAGAATTGTGAAAAATGTTTCAGCAAGAGAAAAACAAATATTGTAAACAATACACATACTAAATAATAATCTTCGGCAAAGAAATGACATCGAGTAAAATGAAAAAATCTGTCATAGATTATTAAATAAAAACTTTGAAAACAAGTAACTATTCTAATAATAATTATTTCCTACTTTATCAGTTACAGATTAAAAACGTCTTCGAATGAACCCAAATACATCACCTTACAAAAAGGAAATTGGTCAACCCTGTCAGAGTTGCACATATTACCAAGAAAACACCAAAAATAAAAGAACGCACTGAAAAACCATGAAGCACTTACTGCACATGCTATGGAACAGCAACAAGAGTTAATGTTTATATAGAAAGAAAATGGAGGACTACCATCTATTTTCAAAGAAATATCTTGGAGCAAGAGGTGCTGTGGATCATTTAACATCAGTAACATCCACCTCTGCTGTACCCACAGGCACATTGTTGAAAGATAATGCTCCATGAACACCTGAGCATCTATCATCCCAAATCTAAAACGAGCAACTAGCAGAAAATCGAAACAACAGTAACAAACAACCTATGATTCAGAACTTATAACCAGACAGACATCCCCTACCTATTAACACCAACCCACAATAAAGATTACTTTACCGTCAATGCAATAATAATAATGATAAGGGCTGTAATATTCAGTACACAAACATTAAACACTAAAATGCAGCTGGTAGCATAGTTAATGCAAGACACTTTCAAATCGTACACCCTTTTGCCTATATAAGCACAATACACTGCTAATATCTAGACAATGATTGTTCTAATCTATGCCCTTCTGCCCATTAAAAATATTCCACATGTAATACATGAATTACAGTAATAATCAAAAAAAACGAACAAGTGCTACTTAAACATGATGAATAGGCAGTAATACATGTCATTAATAAAACCTTCCCATAAAGACACATAGATAGATGTTACTTCTGCAATCCAGGACTTGTCTACCACCAGCAAACTACCGAAAAGTGGAAATAGGAAAAACTCTCAACCTTAAAATCTCCAACAAAAAAGCGAGCATAGGCAGGCCATTATTTTCAGAATAGCTTCTCTTGTTTGAGAACATACATGGGATGAAGTACTTTAGTCCCCGGTAAAATTATAAACCTAAATTACAACTTATAATATTGATTAACTAGATTAAAATATTTTAAATCACAATAAAGAAACTGATCATTTTTAAACAGAAGCAATACATAAGTAACTGAAAAAAAGAACATATGTACATAAGCATAAATAACTAAAGGCATTAAAGCTAAAGACATAAAAAAGAATGAATGCAAAATAGATTACCGTAATTAAGCAATATATGTCTATGGGGCATATGTACAAGACCCCATCGCCACAGGAATGTCACTTTTTGTGACGTTCCAGTGGCGATAGGGGCCTTGCCTTATGTACAAGACACCGTTAAGCCACTTAACGCCGCTCCCGAATCGACACCCTATGTAGTGATCCAGGGGAACGTGCCGCTGCTCCCACCGGGTACTAATGAGGATTTTAGCCAGCTTAAACATTAAGTACATCAAAGGTTATCTAATAATACCACTGTGGGCTCATGGGCGGAACAAAATATCGTTATGTTGCGCTGTGTTAGCTGGATAGGCAGCTCGCAGAAATCCGGAGGGGGTGACTGTGACTGTGTTATTCTGAACTTTATTAGATCATATCTAGCTGAAAGAATTTTGTCCAGGTACTTTCATTCTAGCCCCCTGAACCGTGGGTCTGTAGTACAGGCTCTACCCGCTGGGCTTTTTTTTTTATAAAACAGACACACAAAGGCATATTTTAGGGACTAGCTATATGGATGCTCCCAAGATAGGTGGCTTCAAAAACATTTTGCGGTAAAACATCAACGGTTTCCACAAGCAGCATGCACTCTAAATCAGTCAGTTGGGGATTACTCTACCTCTTCTCTACAGCTATCTAATAGATATTCTACATTATCAAGGCTGCGGCAGTGCGATTGACTGTATAACCATGTAGAATCTGCCGTGGAGATAACGCCCCATCAAAAGTCCAGTGGCCCCCTGTTTATTTAACAACAATGTTTTGCCGTAGAACATCGCAGGCCTGGCAGAGAAGTTTCAGGATCCTATTTGGCAGCAGTTTGTCAAACAATTATCCGTGATTTGTTTTCAGGAGACCTGGTTGGCAAACTGCAATTTATTTTTCGAGGGATATAAGGCCTTCTTTGTCTCAGCTTCCCTGTCAGCATGTAGTAGAGCTAAGGGTGGTATGGTTATTTATATATCTTTGGCAGTGGACTGCTGGATTCAGATCCTCCCATCTTCAAGTTTAGGTCTTCAAGCTATAGTATTGAAGATGGGACCACCAGTCTGGGCCTGATTAACTTCTATAATGCAACAAGGAGTACCCAGGGGGAATGTAATATCACCCAGCTGGGTTGCTACATGAGGCAGTCCTGCGGTTTTATATTGCACAATTTAATGGTGCTGGGCGGTTTTAACATCCATCCCTGTGGAGACCCAAGATACACTAGTATGGCTGATCTGGGCTTCCCCCAAATGCGGGGGTTTCACTTTGAGCACTCCACTCAGGAGGGAGTTATTGAATATTTTTTCCAATGAGTTTGATTTAATGTCACTAATGTCTCTTTCGGCCCCACACAGTTAAGCCCTTGTTCCCTCTTTTAAAAGGAGAGGCAGCGGATCTTTTATAGATTACATTCTAATTTAATCTCCCTTACAGTCTTTATTTTGTGTGTTTACTATCTTTGAAAGTGCTTTTAGCGACCACAACCCACTCTGTGTGCAACTGAATGGCCCATTTTTACAAAACAATTCTAGGGTGGTGTTACCGGGTGTGCTAAGACCAACGTACAGTAGGCGCCGTCTTAAATGGTCACAGGTTTCCCCTGATGCCTTTCATGGTGTGGTAAGAGATTCTTGTGCCGTGGAACTAGCACTCTTTATTTCACCGGGCACTTTGTCGAGAGACGTCCTCAGCGCTTTTAACGTCATCACCATTAAGGCAGGGGAACTTCTAAGTGCACCTGCATGTAAGGTAGCCACTCTAATTCCCAGATGGTTTGACTCATCTTGTTCCCAGGCGGCGCATAAGCTGAGGGAGGCTTTGAATGTTACTCCCAGAAACCTTCTCCAGATATGTGCCTGTCGTAAGGAATATAAACAAGTATTGGCTACACGCAAGGAAGTTCTGAAGGAGGAGGCATGGAGGGAGGTGTTAGAGATGAGCACCCTTGGGAACAGCTCAAGGTTCTGGGGCATTATCAACAAACCGCTTTATGAGAAAGACACAGGGGGTTCCCAGGCTCCCAAATCACTGAAGAAGAGTGGATGTCCTATTTTCAATCTATGTTTAAGGGTCCCATGGATCAATCCCTTCAGGCAGACACGGTTATTATTATTGCTGCTGTGGTTTTCGAGCAGAAAGAGGTTGAGGTTGGGATTGCTGGCCTGTCAAGTAACAAGACATCAAGACATCAAGTTCTCTGTAGAATCAAGTACAAAAAAATGATATTTCTAGATGTTGAGGTCTCCCCTCTAGAGAAGTATTTAACAACATCTCTGTATAAGAAAAAAACAGACAGGAACACTATACTGCACCACAAAAGTGTGCATCGAAGAGGCCTCAAGGAAAACCTACCTTATTGGCAGCTATTAAGGATTTGGAGAAATTGCACAATGGTATCGGAATTTTAAAAACCTGCCACTTCTTTTTGTAATGAGATGACAAAAAGAGGGTATCCCAAAAAGGTGCTTAGACACTCTGCAAAAAGAGCGAGAATCACACCACGGTAAACCCTCCTCAATGTCAAAGAGAATAAACCCCTAGACAGGCTAGTGTGCGTATCAACATTTGGTCCTGACACAAATAAATTTAGACACATAGGGGACCCATTAGGATGTCGGACAGTGGCACCACCGCGGTGCTGGCGGGGCGTAAAATTCCCTTTGTCCGCCCGCGTGCACCGGGAAACACGTCAGCCATATTAGTATTGCAAAACATCGGTCAATTCACATCCGCTGCGGAGCGACGCGCACCCTCATCGAAGTGCGCCAGCCACCGCGGCGGTGGGAGCCAATAGAGACTCTCCGCCATGCGGAATGACGTCCGCCCCACTCCACAAATTAGGATGGCCTGAACAAGCAGACGCACCGCAGCGGAGATACAGCCCAACCAGAGACGGTGGAAACTCTATAGCAGAACACGAAACCAGAGTCCCAGTCCCCTCCACCCGGTCTCGACTGCCATGGACCCCGCTCTACAGGTGTTCTCGGTGCTGTACCTGCTACAGCACTATCATCTCATGGGCTGCCGCGGATGCCGCCGCAGGTACGCAACTACACAAATACAACACACAACACACGGGATGACACAGGGTCCAATCCACAACAGACACCTTGCTGGGGGCATCAACACATCCACAAGGGCACCCACACATGACCCACCTGCCACTAAGTCACCCAACTGCATCCTGGACACACATCGACCGTGAACTTGCAGCAACATCTCGGTCACGTCACCGCAGCAGTCAAAACATGCGCACATGCGCACAATGCAGAAGGCAGGGCCAGTCCAACACATGGTCAGGGCACAAACACCCCAGGGACACACCTCCCCCCACCACACATTAACACACTCCATGAAGGCACAAGCCAGGTGCCTATCCTGTGCACCTCCATGCACAGCAACAAGCAAGGTCAAACCACACCCTGCACCAGTAGCTGCACAGGAACACACCACACACAACACCAGTGCCACACACACTGAAGGCTGCCAATACTTGCAAAGTACATTCACACACACAAACAAACACACACCCTGGGTGTAGCCACAAACATAACACACACACAGTAATGCCTGAACAGATGTCTGCCCAAAAATAACCCACAAACACAAAACACTACAGATACACACACAGAATCTCATCAGAAACAGATATACCCTGTCAGCAAAACTGATGAAAGGCAATGGGAGCACAAACACCACATGAGTGCTCAACCTCATCACTCAGGAACAAAACACACACAACAAACCACAAATCACACAAGAAGTGCACCATCACAGAACTACACTGCCACATGAAACCAACTACAGATGCACATGAAATCAAAAATTAACAAACACTACAGGACATCAGGGGATGCACATCAGGCAATGCCAAGGCCACATACACACAACACTGTATGCACAACAAGCAGCAGAGTGTGCACACCAAACGGAACAGTCACACACAGACATGAATGACACAACCTCTACACACACAACACAAATCAGCACAGCACAAACACAACAGCACACCCAGGAAGTGAAGGAATACCACAGCCAACACACATACATCCAACACAACAACAACAGATGCACCACTCTGGGATACAAGAGTAGAACCATCTTGACCAGAGCACTGGGCATCGCACACAGATGAAGTGCACATGAGCAATCCTCACTGATTAATAGCACAAAAACGTCACACATAAACCATTGGGGCAATGTCCATACTGGGACATCACACTTGGCCCAAGAACTGAAATACAGTGTCACAAATGAAGTGATGGGGAGGCACACACACATGTAAACCAAGGGGACAGCTGACATCAAAGTGAATTGTCTTACATGTCAGTAGTTGACATGTAAGGGGTGTACCATACTCAAATAGAGGGAGTGCAGACTCACAATGGGCAGGCATAAGTGGCACACATAGGGGATGGCATTACATCACACACACCATGCCATACAGGAGGATAAAAGGCACCATGTGCCTTCAATGCATGAGAAACACAACCACAATGGCAGTGTGGAGCCGCAGGGCTGCACAGTCTACACAAACACTATCAAGACACATGGATGATCAAACAAACACAACACTGATGTGCAAGGCACACACTCTGCACACTCATAAGTGACTAAAACAACAAGTAGGAGTCAGACAGAACAGCACGGACACACCAACACACTCCACAGTGCACAACAGACAACTCACACATTTGCAAACAACCACATCGACAGGGCAGAACAATCCAAACAACAGGCACACAACTCCTGGGTGACACATGTGGGTCTTTCACAATCCAGGGGCACACACACATCCACACCCCCTACAAAGTCACACACTTCACACTGCACACCTCTTGACAACCCAAGAGCACACAACTCATGTAGGCCATGGGACCAGGATTAAGGGCCAACACATAATGACCATACACATACACAGCTGGGCACACATAAAGGAATAATACACATACATGTTGACATTGCCCAACCTGCATGCAAACCTGTGCACAGCATCACACCCTGTGCTGGCAGTGTATGCCAACCTGACATCTGAACAATGTAGCCAACAATAGCAAACCACGAAAAAGAGAACTGCATGACAGGTACAATAGACATCACAGATAACACAAGTATCAGTGTCTGAATGGACTGAAGACCCTGTCACCCCTGTTAAAAAATGTGATTCAGGCAAAGAGCTTGGCAATGTTGAAGTGACAAATAGAGCATGGGGCATAGTCAACCAAATGCACACACCAAAATAACTTTAATCAGCAAGGACACTGACAAAACAGATAACAGGAGTAAATGTCTTTATTCACATATTGCACAGATGTGACAGTAGAACAGCAGTTGACAAGAGCAAGGCACACAATGCTGATCATATGCAAGATAATCTGCACAGGCAAACTCCAAACAGGCAGGCCAGTGTCCATGGCAGTTGGCACAGCAAGTACCTTAGAGGCTGCACAGGGAAGAGTACAACACAGCAGAGCAACAGGGCCAGTGTCCATGGCAGGTGGCACAGCGTCCATGGCTGGTGGCCCCTCAAGTACATGAGAGGCTGCGCAGGGGAGAGTACAACACAGCAGAGCAACAGGGCCAGTGTCCATGGCAGTTGGCACAGCAAGTACATGAGAGGCTGCACATGTTAGAGTAGAACACAGCAGAGCAACAGGGCCAGTGTCCATGGCAGGTGGCACAGCGTCCATGGCAGGTGGCACAGCAAGTATGTGAGAGGCTTCACATGGGAGAGTACAACACAGCAGAGCAACAGGGCCAGTGACCATGGCAGGTGGCACAGCAAGTACCTGAGAGGCTGCACAGGGGAGAGTAAAACACAGCAGAGCAACAGGGCCAGTGTCCATGGCAGGTAGCACAGCAAGTACATTAGAGGCTGTACAGGGGAGAGTACAACACAGCAGAGCAACAGGGCCAGTGTCCATGGCAGGTGGCAGAGCAAGTACCTGAGAGGCTTCACAGAAGAGAGTACAACACAGCAGAGCAACAGGGCCAGTGTCTATGGCAGGTGGCACAGCAAGTACATGAGAAGCTGCACAGGCAAGGGCAGAACAGCAGTAAATGACAAGGCTGATGGGCATGGCAAAGTGCATAGTCAGGACATGAGAAGCTGCACAGGCATGGGCAAAATAGCAGTGAATGACAAGGCCAGTGGGCATGGCAAAGTGCAGAGTCAGGACATGAGAAGCTGCCTGCACAGGCAAGGGCAGAACAGCAGTGAATGACATGGCCAGTGGGAATGGCAAAGTGCAGAGTCAGGACATGAGAAGCTGCACAGGCAAGGGCAGAACAACAGTGAATGACAAAGCCAGTGGGCATGGCAAAGTGCAGAGTCAGGACATGAGAAGCTGCACAGTGAGTGTGTTTGACTGTATTCTCGGCCAGCAACACACCCATGTGATAAACAATGGTCAGGACTAGCACACCTGTATGAGAGACAGGTGTGTGAGGGGGACTAACACTCACTCTTGGCTGTCAGGCGGACTTGGAGCTGGCTGTGTGTCAGGGACAGCAGGACCACATGACTGAGGAGAGAGAGGCCCAGATGATGTAGGGATATCAGTGGCTTGGAATGCTGGAGGGCTGATTGGACCATGTGGTGTAGTTGCACTTGGAGGTGGAGTCATGCAGACCTGTGAAACAGTGTGGGTGGGAGAGGTTGGAGGGGTGCCTTTCTACATCTTGGGAATTTGAAATGGCTTCCCTGTACTGGGATAATGGGAACTGGTGTGGACACAACAGGCACATACACCACAGAGCCGCATCAGGTGCAGACACTGGCATTCCCTCTGGTGACGTGCTGGATCCTGCAAACACTTTGACTGGCTACGCCTCTGGACCACCTTCCCCTGTTTGCCAGGTGTACCCCTACAGTGCCCTCCTTCCCCTGTTTGCCAGGTGTTCCCCCTACAGTGCCCTCCTTCGCCTGTTTGCCAGGGGTAGCCCCTACATGCCCTCCTTCGCCTGTTTGCCAGGGGTAGCCCCTACAGTGCCTTCCTTCACCTGCTTCACTGGGCTTGGAATTGGAGTTGATGTGGTGGGGGAATGTGGCCTTGAACCCTTCCTAGGTGTACCCTTGCCATACAACACCTTCTGACTGGGCATAGTCACTGCACGCGTAGCTCTGCGTGAAGTTTAGGGACAGGAGAGTCCTTCGCTGGTGATGCCTCTGAGGCATGTGAGCCTGATGTCTGCTTAATTGCATTTTCAGCCTTGCTCTTCCCTGACGGGCTCTTGTCTTTGCATTCTGGGGTGGCTCTGCTCTTCTGTGGGATGGTGTCTGCGAGCGGGCCCGCTTGGGTTGTTTCTGGGGTGCTTTTTGTGCTGTATCGTGACTGTGACGCATGGGAACCGCGGTCACTATCATCCGATGTGGCCACTGACTGGGGGTAGACAAAGACACTGGAGCAGGAATGGGAGTATGTGCCTGTTGAAGGGCAGACGTCACTGTGGGCGACAAAGCCTGGACAGTACGGTGTAGCCCACCCACGTCTGAGTGTATGCCCTCCATGTAGGCAACCACCTGGCCTAATTTTTTGTCATGGTCACTGAAGGCATTGAGCAGGGCTGTCTGGCCCACACAAAGCTGGTGCAGGAGCTCAACAGACTCAGCACTGCGGGCAGCAGGGGGAACAGGTGCAGGCTCAGCGGTGCCAGTAGTGAATGTAACTCGTCCCCTCTTACTGACACGGACACAGGCAGCACCCGAGGAAGTGGATGGGAGGGTGGGCACTGGCCGCTGTGTGGTAGAAGATGATGCAGAGTCCCCATTCCCTGTGCCTGCCAACAAGGATGCATCCCTGCTCGCATCAGATGATGTTGCACTTTGTGTCTCAGGCAGGGATTCCTTCTGCATACTACGGTGCCCCTCTGATGCACTGGTGACCTCTGTGTCACTGGGCTCCTGTGTAGCTGTAGTGCTACTCTCGCCACCACTGGTTTCTGGCTCCTGTCCCTCCATGTCCACTGGCGAATCTGCATGAGAGAGAGATGCAGGGTTGGGTTAGTGTCATCAACAGGACAAAGCAATTCAATCAATGCAGTACATAAGATGACCACATCTACATGTTGACCACCACACTCTGCAATCACATTGCAGCAACTCACTACATAGACAACAACAGTGCCTGTAACCCTGAATATCTGCCATGTCTGAGCCATATTAAGGCCACACAGCACAACACCCTGCCCGTGGATGAAGTCTACCAGACAAAAAACTTGCTCTGCCCACACCTAGGGAAATGATGTGGGCACACCACTTATTGCCACTGACAGACCTTGAGGGAACAGGAGGGGACAACACAGAAACCTATTAGGACATGACAATCCACAATGGCAAGTAGCCCATGCCAAACACCATGTACTCTGTGGCACATTGTTGTCAGATGTGTGGGACTCAACGATCACGATGGATGCAAAGTACGCATACATGGAGTCACACTCAGATATTGGACACTTCTGTTCACTCCCAAATAGATTCCCTAAACTATCCCAATACTGAATGACCATGTAGATCCTAACACATCCGGCTATGGGAATGCACGGCAGGGAGGATCACCTTTGTAAGGCCAGTTTGGGCCAATGTATGACACTGGCACCCATCCCAGCAGTCACTCACATGACACAGCACAGCACCACCCCACTAATGTCACATAGGCCACTGCTTCCACAGGCCCTGTACACAGGCATCCGCTCCCTGCCAAAGTCACCCTTCCCAAATACTCACCCCTGCCTTGCTGCTGATGCTCCTTCAGACGTGCATCCAGCTCAGGATGAGTCACTGCCAAGATGCGGCCCATCAGTGGTGTCATGCTGCGCCGTGCCAAACGCCCAGTGCATGGTTTCAGCCCCAAGCTCATCTCTGCCACCTTCTTTGCTAGCCAGCTGATGTCATCCCATCTCTTGTGGCAGTGGGTGCATCATCGGTTAGATACCCCCAGGGTTTGCACCTTTGCTGCTATAGCCCTCCACACGACCTTACCCTGGTGTACTTTGAGCTGCAGGCATGGGAGAAAATATGGGCAAATGATCAGTGACACAGTGTCATGTCCCAACATCTATCAGAACAGTAGCAAGACACAGACCCATTACCAAATGTAATCTCTTTCCATCCCACCCTGGGGTACACCTCACATGGGCACTGTTAGACCTGTCAGCCTTAGGGTGGTCTTCCCCGTGATTTTTTTGCCCTTGCCTCATTTTTCCCACCTACTTTTTGTTGGCCCTTAGGTCTCCGGGCACCTTTTCATAGCTAATCTGTGTTAGGGTGCAGGTGCTCTCTACTTTCTACATGGCTGCCACTGGCCCCTGCTTCTGCAGCGTGGTCTTTTTAGTGTAGCACCCTAGTTGCCAGGAGCAGGCTGGGTCCCCATACAATGTTGCAACACCAGCCACCCAGCCCCTGTCCATAGTTAGAGTGGGGAAGCTCCTGGAACCTTCCAGAAGGAAGGCGGACCTGACTTTTCCCGCCTTAGAGAGTGGTCACCTGACCTGGGCATATATAAGAAAGGGAGAGAACTTTTTCTAGTCAGTTGGGGCATCACTGACCTGGGGAACCCACGCAGGAGTTTTAGGCGGGAGGCCCTAGTGAGGAACCTATGCTACTGGGAGTGACAGGATCTAGGTGCTGCCTCTTAAGCTGGGTGAGGTGTTCAAAGCTAGCACCCTGATCTGGCCCAGTGGTAGGGAACCCCAGGGCCCATCTGCAGTGACTGAGGAGAAATCCTTCAAGCCCTCAACTCATCACCCCCCCCTCTTCAACTTCAAGAAACAAGCAACTAAGGGCGCAGAACCATCCAAGTGCCAAGAAACCTACTTCCTGGGACCAGGTACTGGACTGAGCTGCCCTGCGAATCCCCTGCCTACAGCTGGGCCTACCTGTCTCCCCCTGACTGAACTGTGTGACAAGCGCTATAATTTGTCCCCATCCTGCCTGCAGTTCTGGCTGATTAACTTGCAGAACGCTGTAATCTGCCCTCCTGCCCAGCGCAGAGTCAGAGGCTGCCTGCCCTGAACTATCTGTGCCCCCGTGACTCCAGTGCTGAAGCCCCCTCAGGGATCCTCCTGCCTGCGAGGAGCTGTATTTGCCCACAAGCGCTCACCTGACTCGGCGCTAGCGCTGTACCTCGGTCCCCCCAGGCGCCTGAGGAGGCCCCCACATCATCGCGGCATCAGCGCCACCAACGCGATGCCTCTGAGGCGCTGCCGGCCTGCCCTGGGGCTGCCGCCTTCGCGCTGTGTCCAGCGCCGTGTTTTACCCCCCTCGGCGGCCCTCGATGCCAGGAGAGGGCCGCCGCTTTGAATCCGCCAGGCCGCGCTAGGTCTGAAGCCTGCCTGTCCCCTGTCACGTGAGTGGGAGCGCCGCCGCCTCATCGGCCGTGCCCCCGCTCAAACCGCACAGCCATTGGCTGCTCAGAACCAGCCCCATCTCCCGAGGCCCGGCACCCGGAGAAGCACCAGCTCGCCGTGGAGGGGGCGGAGGACCTGAGGAGCCCCCTCCGCTGTGCCCCGCGAGCAGCGCTCGAACCCCAAAGTCAGCCTCGAGCCCCGAGAGCTCGACCTGCCTCGCCCCCAGCGCTGGTGCCCTAACGCAGTACCTGCACCGCGCTGGGGCAAGAGAGGCTCCAGGAGGGACAAAGCCCCTCTCGCCTGCAGCAGCATCTCCGCAAGGGCCCCAGAGGGCCGAAGAAGAGAGGTAACCCCCTGGGGAGGAGAGCGGTAGGCCGAGTGAGGCCCGAGGTCGCCCCTCCCCCGGGGTTAACTGTGACTGGGTCCTGTTGGACCCCCTTCTGAATGTGCCTCATTATATCGTTTTGCCTGCATATTTACAAGCCTGAATTACTCATTGTGCACCATATTTACAAGCCTGTTAATGAGAGGGAGAGTCACTTCACTGTACTGAATTTTCTTGCAGAGGTGGACTTCCATAACATTCTGTTGATCTGATCTGGGTCGCAGCCGACCTGTATTCACAAGAAGAAAGGCTTGTCGTGGATGACTAAAGGCTGTGTTCTTTGAAGTTCCTTGTTAGACTGATAAGTACTTGCTGATATGTTTTATTCCTTTCCAGGAAAAGCGTCCATGAGAGGTTTGATGTGTCAATTAGACGCATTACTATAGTCGCTTCTTGTAGGATCCTCCAGGTTTATACCATTACCCCTTTGCCTGTCAAAGAGTCTGATGCGACAGGCGGGGTTAGTTAATGTTTCACTGCATAGATGAGCTGGTTGTTATTTTAATGAAATGTCTTACTGAAATGCTTATCTGAATTGTTTACCCCTTCACATGAAATGCAATCTGCACGTGATTCATGAAACGTCTTAATGAAATGCTTGTCTGAAATGCTAATGAATTACCCATGCCTTGCTCTAATTGAAAGCCTATATAAAAGATCTTGATTTTTCAAATACAACTACTGGTGTGGTCTCCATTCTTGCGCCACTGTGTGTTTCATTGGATGTGTGTGTTAAGTAGCTGCTTTACACACGAGCCCCTGGCTGCCTTCCTGCTCGAGCCATGCCACCCCCCGGAGAACTGGCAGTCCCAGTTCTTACATTGGTGGCGAGCGGTGGGATCCAGGACCTGTAGCTACCTGACACCCTCCAGTGGGACAGAGTGTGCTGCAATTAATTGGACACCTGTGGTGCTACAAGCAGACCCAATTGCTCACCACTGTCTAGCCTGCAACAAAGTGTGTTGAACCAGTATTGTTGCCCACGTCCTAGAATTTTTCTTCCAGGTTATCTAGGCCCTCACCTGACAGAATAGGTACACGGCAGTGCAGTTAAGGGAGTTTTGTCAGGGGATGGGGGTGCCTGTGGGGACGAGAGCTGTAAAAGAAGAGCTCCATACCGCCTTAAGGGCATGGGTAAGGGCCCACCCAGAGGAAGAAGAGGATGGGGAACAGGTCACACAGGGGGAGGCGGACACTCAGGAAGACCCAGGCCTACTCAACATTGACATATCAGACAATGTATTGCCAGGAAGACGTTCCGGGGCAGGGAGTAATGTATCTAGGGGGAGTGTGTCACCGCAGGAGTATGAGGACAGGAGGGAGGAGAGGCGATTGAAGTGGGAGCTTACCAAGTTAGAGTTAGAGAGAGAAAGGGAAGATAAGCAGTTTGCCTTGGAAAGAGAGAAATTAGCGTTGGAGGAAAGGAAGTGGGCGCACGAGCTGCAACTCAAGGAAATGGAGCTGCAAGCGTTGCAGTTGAGTGTGCCAGGAAGTCCTAATGGTGGCAGCGTACTAGGAGCTCATCAGGAGCCCAGATTCTGGTTACCCAAGGAGGTGATAGCGAGCTACACCAAGGGGGATGACATTGCCAGGTGGTTGGATGCGTATGAAGTGGCCTTGACTGCCCATGGGGTGCCTGAGAAACACTGGGAAGGTGGTTTGTACCGGTATATACCTCCTGATGTCAGGGACTCACTCCTGTATTTGGAGAAGGCAGACCAGTTTAGGTATTGCCCCATGAAGGAGGCGCTTATCAAACATTTTGGCCTCACCCCTGAAAGGTATCGCCAGAGGTTTTGTGGCAGCCATAAGCTGTCCACGCCGAATTGGGTGGATTTTTTTGAGTATGCCCGAAAGGCTCTGGATGGTTGGGTGCGTGGCAGCGAGGTGCGTAATTTTGACGGTCTGTATAACCTTTTTTTGAGAGAGCACCTCTTGGATAAGTGTTTTCTGGAGTTGCGCCAACATCTGGTGGAGCGCAAGCTTACTGATTCCCGTGAGCTCGCGGAGGAGGTGGATGTTTGGGTTAGCACCCGGGTGTCACACAAGGGCCCCGGAGGAGATGGGCCGAAAGGCGGACAGGGCGCCCCTCAGAAGAAAGAGGGTGGTGATAAAAGAACAGAGTTTTCACGAGGCCCACAAACTAGACAGTTTGGGAAAGGAGTAGGTACCCCACCTCAGAACCGTTCCCCAAAACCTACTTACCCTGACAAGAGTCAGCAGCCAAAAGTGGTCCGGTGCTATGAGTGTGGAGAGGTCGGACACTACAAGGGAGACCCACAGTGTCGCAAATGACCCCCAGCCCCCACTGGTGGCAAGAGTCCCGGGGTGGCTAGTATAGCGCTTGGGTTGGAGCTGCCTCTAGATAGGGAAGGGGAGTGGACAGGCCTGACCCTGGTTTCACTCGGGGATAAGGAGATGGTCCCAGTGACGCCCTTACCATCGAATACTGCTAAGTACCAGCAGAGGATGAAGGTCAATGGGGAGGAGGTGGACGCTCTGAGGGACACAGGAGCCAGCATGACCACCGTAGTGAGGCGGTTGGTGACCCCTGAGCAGGTTGTTCCTGATGTGTACCATCCGGCCGTGTTGGCTGACGGCAGAATGAGCTACTATCCCGTGGCTCAAGTTCCTTTTGAATGGGGAGGAGTGTCAGGCCCGTTGAGGGTTGCAATCAGCCCTGCCTTGCCTGTTGACTGTCTGCTCGGTAATGACCTTGAACATACCGCCTGGAAGGAAGTGGAGTTAAAGGCCCACACTGAGATGCTGGGATTACCAGGGTGGACGTGCGTAGTCACGCGGTCCATGGCTGCCCGGCAAGAAGCTCAACCCGGGTTGGAGCCTGAAACAACGGCCCAACCCACTGTCGGTCCAGAGGAGTGTCTTGTGGAGGACACACCACGTGTGACGGATGGGCAGCCCGCGGAGGTAACCCCGGAGTCCGTGGAGGTGGATGTCGTTCCCGTGGGGGATTTGCCGACCCTTGCCGAGTGGCATGTGGAAGGAGGTCCTACCCGGGAGGAATTCTGTCGGGTGCAGAAGGAGTGCCCCACGCTTGAAGGCATGCGGCGACAGGCCGAAGCCCAAGCGGTGAACAAAGAGACCGGCAACTACCACGTGTATTGGGAGGATGGCCTCCTGAACAGTGAGCCAAGGGTTCCGGTGCATGGATCCTCGAGGGCCTTAGTGGTCCCCCAGTGCTACCGAGCCTTTTTGATGGAACTGGCGCATGAGATACCTCTAGCCGGACACCTGGGCCAGGACAAGACCTTTGCGAGGCTAGTCCCCCATTTTTATTAGCCTAGGATGAGAGTTGCCTCTGACACCTATGGCAAGACCTGCAAGACTTGCCAGGCCAGTGGCAAGACTGGGACCAAATTGAAGGCCCCATTGGAACCACTCCCAGTGGTCGGGACCCCTTTTGAGCGGGTTGGAATCGACATCGTTGGACGGTTGGACCCTCCGACCTCTGCGGGACATCGGTTTATTCTGGTGTTGGTGGACCACGCCACTCGGTACCCGGAGGCCATCCCTCTGAGGACCGTTACTGCACCTGTAGTGGCGCGGGCCTTGATGGGGATATTTACCCGAGTGGGATTCCCCAAGGTCGTGGTGTCGGACAGGGGCACAAATTTCATGTCGCCTACATACACGCCATGTGGAAGGAGTGCGGAGTGACCTATGGGTTCTCCACTCCTTACCACCCCCAGACTAATGGGCTTGTAGAGCGCTTCAACAAGACCTTGAAGGGGATGATCCGGAGTCTGCCAGAAGACCTGAGGCGGAAATGGGACATCCTCCTCCCTTGCTTGCTGTTCTCGTACCGCGAGGTACCCCAGAAGGGAGTCGTGTTCAGCCCCTTCGAATTGCTCTATGGCCATCCCGTTAGGAGACCCCTCAGTCTGGTCAAGGAGAGTTGGGAGAAGACTTAGAAGAAGCTTCCCCGTGATGTTGTCAGCTACTTGCTGGCCTTCCGCAGCCAGATGGCTAAGCTGTGGAAGGAAGCCTCAGACAATCTGGAGGCTAGCCAAGCCGTCATGAAGGAGTGATATGACCACAACGCTCGGACGGTGGAGTTGGACACTGGACAGAAGGTGTGGGTCATGGAGCCTGGGGAGCTTAGTGCCCTCCAGGACCGGTGGACTGGTCCGTATGAGATTGTGGAGCATAGAGGCCAGACCACCTATGTCGTGGACTTGAAGACCGCCCGACATCCCCACCTGGTGCTCCACGTCAACCGCCTGAAGCCTCATCATGAGCGATCGGAGCTTGCTCTCCTCATGGTGACGGATGGAAGCGTGGAGGAGGAAAGTGAGCCTCTCCCTGACCTTCTAGCGGCTCAGGAGAAGGATGGTTCAGTAGAGGGAGTTGTCCTCTCTCCATCCTTGACCCCAGAGCAACAGAGGGACTGCCGCCAGGTTTTGGCGCAGCACGCCTCGTTGTTCTCCCTCACGCCTGGAATTACACATCTGTGTACCCATGGTGTGGACACAGGGGACAGTCCGCCAGTGAAAAGCAAGTCTTACCGGCTGTCCGACAAAGTAAAGAACAGCATCCAGGCTGAGGTGACCAAGATGCTGGAGCTGGGAGTAATCGAACCCTCCAGCAGCCCGTGGGCTAGTCCGGTCGTGTTGGTGCCGAAAGCGGCTAAACCGGGCGCCACACCAGAACTTCGGTTCTGTGTGGACTATCGGGGGTTGAACTCTGTCACCAAGACAGATGCTCACCCGATACCACGGGCAGAGGAGCTGATTGACCGGCTGGGAGCAGCCAAGTACCTCAGCACCATCGACTTAACATCAGGGTACTGGCAGATTGCCATGGCCGATGGAGCAAAGGAGAAGACAGCGTTCTCCACCCCCGAGGGCCACTTCCAATTTCGAGTGATGCCCTTCGGGCTCAAGAATGCTCCGGCCACCTTCCAACGGTTGGTGAACCAGGTATTATCTGGCCTGGAGTCCTTCTCAGCAGCTTACCTGGATGACATAGCTGTCTTCAGTAGCACCTGGGAGGACCATCTGCAGCATCTCCAGGAGGTGCTGCGGGCGTTACAACGGGCTGGCTTGACCATCAAAGCTAGCAAGTGCCAGATTGGACAGGGCTCTGTCGTGTACCTGGGACACTTGGTGGGCGGAGGTAAGGTGCAACCCCTCCAGGCCAAGATTGAGACCATCATGGCCTGGGAGCCCCCCAAAACTCAGACTGAGATCCAGGCTTTCCTTGGCCTCACTGGCTATTACCGCAGATTTGTTGACGCCCAAAAAGCAGCCACGTAAGGTCATCTGGACGGCTGCTTGCCAGGAGGCATTTGAAACACTGAAGCGCGCGATGTGCACCGCTCCGGTGCTGGCCACTCCGAACTTCCAAAAAGAATTCATCGTGCAGACAGATGTCTCAGAGCATGGCGAAGGCGCCGTGCTGTCGCAACTCAATGATGATGGCCAAGACCAACCTGTGGCCTTCATCTCCTGAAGACTCCTTCCTCGGGAACAGCGATGGAGTACCATCGAGCGAGAAGCCTTCGCTGTGGTCTGGGCTTTGAAGAAGTTGAGGCCATACCTCTTTGGCTCTCACTTCCTGGTTCAAACCGACCACCGACCCCTTCGCTGGCTCATGCAAATGAGAGGCGAACACCCAAAGTTGCTAAGGTGGTCCATTTCCCTACAGGGGATGGTCTTTAGGGTGGAACATCGGCCCAGAGCTGACCATGCCAATGCTGACGGTCTCTCCCGGTTTTTCCGCCTTAGTGACGAGAACTCCCTAGAGGTTGGGTAGCTCTCCCCACTTTCAGCTGGGGGGACGCATGTTAGACCTGTCAGCCTTAGGGTGGTCTTCCCCGTGATTTATTTGCCCTTGCCTCATTTTTCCCACCTACTTTTTGTTGGCCCTTAGGTCTACGGGCACCTTTTCATAGCTAATCTGTGTTAGGGTGCAGGTGCTCTCTACTTTCAACATGGCTGCCACTGGCCCCTGCTACTGCAGCGTGGTCTTTTTAGTGTAGCACCCTAGTTGCCAGGAGCAGGCTGGGTCCCCATACAATGTTGCAACACCAGCCACCCAGCCCCTGTCCATAGTTAGAGTGGGGAAGCTTCTGGAACCTTCCAGAAGGAAGGCGGACCTGACTTTTCCCGCCTTAGAGAGTGGTCACCTGACCTGGGCATATATAAGCAAGGGAGGGAACTTTTTCTAGTCAGTTGGGGCAACACTGACCTGGGTAACCCACGCAGGAGTTTTAGGCGGGAGGGCCTAGTGAGGAACCTATGCTACTGGGAGTGACAGGATCTAGGTGCTGCCTCTTAAGCTGGGTGAGGAGTCCAAAGCTAGCCCCCTGATCTGGCCCAGTGTTAAGGAACCCCAGGGCCCATCTGCAGTGACTGAGGAGAAATCCTTCAAGCCCTCAACTCATCACCCCCCACCCCTCTTCAACTTCAAGAAACAAGCAACTAAGGGCGCAGAACAATCCAAGCGCCAAGAAACCTCCTTCCTGGGACCAGGTACTGGACTGAGCTGCCCTGCGCATCCCCTGCCTACAGCTGGGCCTACCTGTCTCCCCCTGACTGAACTGTGTGACAAGCGCTATAATTTGTCCCCATCCTGCCTGCCGTTCTGGCTGATTAACTTGCAGAACGCTGTAATCTGCCCTCCTGCTCAGCGCTGAGTCAGAGGCTGCCTGCCCTGAACTGTCTGTTCCCCCGTGACTCCAGTGCTGAAGCCCCCTCAGGGATCCTCCTGCCTGCGAGACGCTGTATTTGCCCACAAGCGCTCACCTGACTCGGCGCTAGCGCTGTACCTCGGTCCCCCCAGGCGCCTGAGGAGGCCCCTACGTCATCGCGGCATCAGCGCCGCCAATGCGACGCCTCTGAGGCGCTACCGGCCTGCCCTGGGGCTGCCGCCTTCGCGCTGTGTCCAGCTCCGTGTTTGACCCCCCCTCGGCGGCCCTCGATGCCAGGAGAGGGCCGCCACTTTGAATCCGCCAGGCCGCGCTAGGCCTGAAGCTTGCCTGTCCCCTGTCACATGAGTGTAGACATGGAACACCTGAGGTGGAATTGGGTGATGAGGGGTCCCAGGCAGCAGGCTCTGGAGGCAGCTGCAGGTGAGGGTCTCTGGCAGCAGGCTCTGGAGGCAGCAGCAGATGAGCGTCTCTGGCAGCAGGCTCTGGAGGCAGCAGCAGGTGAGGGTCCCAGGCAGCAGGCTCTGGAGGCAGGAGCAGACGAGGGTCTCTGGCAGCAGGCTTCTGAGGCAGCAGCAGGTGAGGGTCCCAGGCAGCAGGCTCTGGAGGAAGCAGCAGATGAGGGTCTCTGGCAGCAGGCTCTGGAGACAGTAGCAGGTGAGGGTCCCAGGCAGCAGGCTCTGGAGACAGCAGCAGATGAGGGTCTCTGACAGCAGGCTCTGGAGGCAGCAGCAGGTTAGGGTCCCAGGCAGCAGGCTCTGTGAGCAGTGGACATGTGAGGCTCACTCCCACACATTTATAGCCCCCTGGGGCCATTTGTAAGGTGCCAAGCTGCAACAATTGGTTGTCCAGGTCTGCCTCTTTCAAAAGCATTCAATGACCGCCTCTGCGGTGGTGGAGCACGCCTACCGCGATCTTCAATATTGCATCATGCCACCGCAATTATCGCTCCCATTGGCTGTAGGCAATGCTCCATGGCCGCGATGCACCGCCGGGGCCAGGCGGTAGCTACCGCGAGTAAGGTGGCGGAGCATGCCCACCGCCATTTGGGCATGTCTCCAAGCCAATGACTACTGCACTCGTGTAAGGGGTGGTGCTGGTGACACACCGCGGGGCCCAGGTGGTAGCTACTGCGAGTAGGGTGGCAGAGCATGCCCACCGCCATCTTCCCATGTCTCCATGCCAATGACTACCGCACTCGTGAAAGGGGTGGTGCTGGTGAAACACCGCCGGGTTAAGGTGGTAGCTACCGCGAGTGGGGTGGCAGAGCATGCCCACCGCCATCTTCCCATGTCCCCATGCCAATGACTACTGCACTTGTGTGAAGGGGTGGTGCAGGTGACACACCGCCGGGGCCAGGCTGTAGCGACCGCAATTTCTGGCACATACAAAGTCATTGTCCATCAGGAACACTTCAACAGTGCATAGTGGCCACATGGTGAAGTGCACATCATCTTGCACACAATGTCAATGTTCCATTGACTCCACAGGTGCCTACATGGGCCATGGTTGTGTATGTGTGACGTACATTGGTCTGTAGTTCCTAACATGTCACAAATGCATTAGATGATTGGTGAGTTAGGACAGTGTTGTAGAGGACTCTACAATATGTACACATATAAATGTGTTGTGGGGCAGTGATGACCTCGGCAAGGCGTGTCTCACTGTATGATGTTGTTACTTTCTGTGTGCTCATACATGCAATTGTCAATTCACCGCCAACTGTGATCATTGTGTTGCGGATGTGTGCCAAGTTTGAATGATGCATTGAGGTGTGACAGGTACAGCAGATGAGTATGATACAGTTGTGTTGATTTGTTGCACAATGGCTGGATGACACACTCCCGGGCGTGCACATGTGGAATGTGACTTTGAAAATATGTGCATTCACATTCACCTATGTGGTGTTTTACACACTGGTGTAGTGTAAATGGAGAGGTGTGCCCTCTGTGTGGCTCAAACGTACACCCATGTAACATGGTGTGTCACACATCCCTCAGGTCAATGTTTGTTCATTCTGTTTCATCCTGAACGTGACGTGTTGTGGCCATCTCATGATGGATGTCATTGACATGTGTCCAATTTAATCTCAACTAAGAGGAGGCCGAATCTGATACGTCACTTGACACTGCTGGAGGACTTGGAGGACATAGCGATCGTTCGCAAGTTCCGTCTCGACAGACTCACCCTGGAGTCCCTTTGTGATCTGTTGGAGCCCTACCTGCAGCCTTGTCGCCACTACCCAACAGCTTTCACACCAACTTACAAGGTGATGAGAGCCCTCCATTTTTTTGCCACTGGATCCTTCCAGGAGACCGTGGCCAGCGCTGCTGGGATGTCTCAACCCATGTTCAGCATGGTGCTGCGGCATGTTCTTGCAGCCATGATGATCTACAAGACAGATACATACATCTCCCCCGGGGAGCAGAATTGGCAGTTGTGAAGGGAGACTTATTTCCCCTTGGGCACATCCCCCATGTTGTTGGGTCCATTGATTGCACACATGTCAGTCTTGTGCCACCGCAGGCGATTGAGCACATTTTCTGTAATAGAAAACATTATCAATCGATCAATGTGCAGGTGGTGTGCCTGGCCGATATGACCATCTCGCATGTGTGTGCCACATTCCCCGGCTCAGCCCATGGCTCCTACATCCTGAGGAACAGCATTGTGCCCAGGCTGACGGCTAATCTGCTTCCCGAGCATGCTTGGATTGTGGGTGAGTATGCCTAGTCGTATGGCGTGCTGGGTGTGTGACTTGCTGCCCTCTGCCTGTGCAACATTGTAATGTGTGTTTGTCATTCGTAGGTGACTGCATATCCCAGCCATCCATAGCTGCTGAGCCCACTGCATAATCCCAGGACCCCGGCTGATATCAGATACAATGAGGCCCATGTCTGGACACGTTTTGTGGTTGAGCGTACTTTTGGCCTGCTCAAGTCACTTTTCAGCTGCCTTGACAAAACTGGAGGTTCACTGTCATACTCGCCTGGGAAGGTGTGTAAGATTATAGTGGCATGCTGCATGCTCCACAACCTGGCCATTCGCAAGAGGATTCCCCTGCGCCTGGATGATGATGAGGACCCAAGACCCCCGCCTGCACAATAAACTGAGTCCAGTGATGAGAACAGTGGAGAGGAGGAAGGAGGTGACATTCCTCAACAGCTCATCACCCGCTACTTCACTTGAAGGTGGGTGACAAAGTACAACATGTAGATTGTCTGGGTGTGATTGCTGTTGTCGTGAAGGCCTATGTGCAAATGGTACAGAAAGCCAGATGTAAAGTCGCCTGTGTGTGGATGTGTGACAGTGACATGTAATCTGTGAACGTATACGGGACATGTTTGTTGACAATTGTTGCCCATTGTGTCATCTGCATGTTGGGTTATGTCGATGGTTTATGAAGTGTAATGTCTGTGAAGCCACACTCACACCAGTGAATGTTGTTCTGTTGTTTTTCCCTAGGTGCCTGACATGTATCCATTCGTACATACAGTACATCTTTCTGATACATTATGGACATCTTGAAGACTGTAAATCTTGCACTAATAACAAAGCTGACACAATAAAGGTGTGTAAGGTGGTTTATTTACAAAGTTGACATGTGAGGGGGTCAGACAGATAAACATGAAGGTGGTGATGGAGCAGTGAGGTGACAATCATGGTAAATTAGATGAATGAGTGGACACCACATCGATGCGGTGACCTAGTCCAACAGACAGGTGCCATTCCCAAGGCAGTGTGGGGAAGGACAGTCTAAACAGTCAATGCAGTGGGGAAGAGGGTTGCGATCAGGGCTGGCTCCGTGACTGGTGCTTGGCTGGTGCTTTGCCTCCAGAGACTCCCAGGCTATTCTTTGGATGCCCCCTTGGTCATTTCGCTGGGGTGGGCTCTGCTATGGTGTCAGTTGTGTCTGCGGACCCACCCCTCACAGTGGCCGCAGGGGAGGATGGTGAACTGTCATCATGCAGCACACCAGAGGGGATGGAGGTGTTGGTTGGGATGCAGGCCTGTCCCTGAGTAACGTCACTTGCTGGCCCATGAGGTCCACGATTTGTCCAATGTGGGTGTCGATGGACCTCATCAGCAGGATAAGCTAGCAAAATTCGTCAGACCGACCACTGTGTCCCTGGGCCTGTTCGTAGGCCCGATGACTCTGGTGAAGTGGTCCTGGGATAGGGTCCCAACCTCCTGATGTCTGGGGGCGACCCTGGTCCTCTCACCTGCCCTGCTGCCACAGACCTGTTGCCTCGCCACTGTGGATCCACGCACACTCTCCCTGCCGTCCACAGTTGTTGGTGTGGGATGGTCATCCCCTGGGACAGGGAGGGCATTGCAGGTGGCACTGGTGGCGGTGGTAGTGGTGGTGGCGGTGGCGGGGGCGGTGGACGCACAGGCCGTAACAGCAGGGCTTTGCTGTGCTGTTGTTGTTGCAGCAGATGTGGTGATGGGAAGGATGGGCTCCTGGGACCGGGTGCTCCCTGGCACACCAGATGGGCCGGCCTCGAGCTCATCATCCTGAAAATCCTGGGAGTCTACATCCGAGAGTCCATGTACTGGAGGTGGAGACTGGCTCTGATGGTCATTGATGTTGTCCTCAGCAGTGAGTTCTTGGTCACCTATGGATTAGATGGGGAATGGTCAGTGTAGTGTACGCAGCAAGAATTCAGTGAGCTGTGTGTCATCCAGTGTCTGTACAGGACACAATTGACAGATCTTCACATCTTTTGCTATGTGCAATACTGTGCCTCATGACATGCTGCAGAGGTACATACGTTACTCGTACATGTTGTCAGATGTCGATGCATTGCATGCAAATCATGCTGTGATCGTGTTCACAGGGACCAGTTGCCAGGTAGGGACCAGCATGAATGGGTTTAATGGTTCTCTCAATGTTGATTCGTATGCCTTGGCTGACGTCCCAGCTGGCCATGGAGTAGCCATTGTATTGTACTGCATGACTTTGACCTGTAATGTACATATTTAGATTTATGAGCCCACACGTGCTTTCTGTAATTTTACATGCTCCTCGCTGATTGGGCCACATGGCAATGCACTGATCAGAGTATGCTGTGCATGGTTGTGCACGGTCTTCCTTGTGCATGTCCATTGGTGTGTGACTCTTTGTTATCTGTGACCGTTCCCTTTGCTTACCTGTGTGCACACTGTGCGTGACAAGCGGAGTCTGTGTGAAAATTTGTGCATAGAGAGGGCTGGTGTTGGCATATGGCACCATTTCATTGGTGACAGATATGTGGCCGCACGTACATGCTACCTACCTGTTAGGTGAAGTAGAACAATGCAATGACTGCCGCATGCTTGTGGATAGGAGGGAGTGATCAACTCTGCTGGGGTGTGGGACAGGGGCATGGTGGGAGTAGTAGTGCAGGCCTCCCACCCACAAACACCATGCCTGTGAAGATGGCTACCTACCTGTAAGTTTGATGAGGGTGATGCAATGGCTCCCAAGTGCCTCCGGGGGGGGGGGGGGGAGGGATCCATCTTCATGATGCTGTGGGGCAGGGTGCATGGTGGGAGTAGTTGTACAGGCCTCTCTCCACCGAACAGACCTCCGAGACAAGATGACTACCTACCTATTAGGTGAGTGTGAACAATACAATGGCTGCAAACTGCTTCTGGGTTGGTGTGGAGTGCTACATCCTGCATAGGGGTGTGACAGGGAGTATGGTGGAAATAGTGGTACAGGACTCCCTCAACCTAACAGATCTCCCAGGCAAGATGGCTACCTACCTGTTAGGTGAAGGTGAACAATGCAATGGCTCCCAAGTGCT